>NC_041016.1:46177848-48825348 GCF_004193775.1 Glycine soja | reverse complement strand
TTGTTGATGATAAAGAAGATAAAGAAGTTGAAGAGTCAACACTACTACTATCACTTAATAATGGTGAGAAGGAAGACAAATGCTTATGGTATCTTGACAATGGAGCAAGCAATCACATGTGTGGATGCAAAGAGAAATTTGTGGAACTTGATGAGAAGGTGAAAGGAAATGTTTCTTTTGGAGATTCTTTCAAGGTGCAAATATAAGGAAAAGGTACCATTTTAATTTCTTTAAAAGATGGTGCTCACAAATTAATCACGGATGTTTACTATGTTCCTAAACTAAAAAGCAATATTTTGAGTTTGGGACAACTTGTTGAAAAGGGGTATGAAATTTATATGAAAGATTGTTTTTATGCCTTCAAGATCAAAATTCTAATTTGATTGCCAAGGTGTTTATGTCAAGAAATAGAATGTTCACTTTGAACATTAAAACCAATGAAGCAAAATGTTTGAAGGCTAGCATAAAAGATGAATCATGGTGTTGGCATATGAGATTTGGGCACTTGAATTTTGGAGCACTAAAATCCTTAGGAGAGGAGAAGATGGTGAAAGGGATGCCTCACATCAACCATACTAATCAATTGTGTGAAGCATGTCTCCTTGGAAAGCATGCAAGAAGGAGTTTTCCAAAAGAAGCTAATTCAAGAGCAAAGGAGCCTCTCCAACTTGTTTACACCGATGTGTGTGGCCCAATCAATCCTCCTTCATGTGGTAACAATAAATATTTCTTGCTTTTTATTGATGATTATAGTAGAAAGAGTTGGGTTTATTTTCTAAAGAAAAAATCTGAGGCATTTGTAGCTTTTAAAAATTTTAAAGCTCTTGTGGAAAAGGAGAGTGGTTATGTAATCAAAGCTCTAAGATCCGATAGAGGTGGCGAATTCACATCAAAAGAATTTAATGAATTTTGTGAAAAATATGGGATTCGTCGCCCTCTAATGGTTCCTAGATCTCCACAACAAAATGGGGTAGCGGAGAGAAAAAATAGAACTATTCTTAATATGACTAGATGTATGTTGAAGGCTAAAAATATGCCAAAGGAATTTTGGGCCGAAGCTGTTGCATGTGCCGTTTATTTGTCCAATCGCTCCCCAACAAAGAATGTCAAAGATCAAACACCACAAGAAGCATGGAGTGGAGTGAAGCCAAGAGTTGATCACTTGAGAGTATTTGGGAGCATTGCATATGCTCATGTACCCGACCAAGGAAGATTCAAGCTTGATGATCGGAGTGAGAAACATGTGTTCATTGGCTATGATGCAAGCTCAAAAGGCTACAAATTGTACAATCCAAACAATGGAAAGACAATTGTAAGCCGAGATGTCGAGTTCTATGAAGAAGGCACATGGAATTAGGAGGAGAAAGAAGACACTTATGATTTTTTCCCGTACTTTGAAGAAATAGATGAAGAAGCCTTGACTCCAAATGATTCAACTCCAGCACTTTCACCAACTCCTTCAACCAATGAAGCTTCATCATCTTCCGAAGGGAGTTCAAGTGAAAGGCCAAGAAGAATGAGAAATTTTCAAGAATTATATGATGAAACTGAAGTTATAAATGATTTGTTTTGTCTTTTTGTTGACAGTGAACCCTTAAACTTTGATGAAGCAATGAAAGACAAAAGGTGGAGACAAGCCATGAAAGAAGAAATCAAAGCCATTGAGAAGTACAACACTTGGGAGTTATCAAGCCTTCCCAAAGGTCATGAAGCAATTGGAGTCAAATGGGTGTTCAAAATCAAGAAGAATGGAAAAGGAGAGGTTGAGAGACACAAAGCAAGACTTGTAGCTAAAGGCTACAAGCAACAATATGGAGTTGATTATGATGAAGTGTTTGCACCGGTTGCCCGCATGAGAACCATTCGTCTTCTTATTTCCTTGGCAGCTCAAATGAAGTGGAGAATTTTTCAGCTTGATGTAAAATCAGCATTTCTAAATGGCTATCTTGAAGAAGATGTCTATGTTGAACAACCAATGGGTTTTGTCATCGAAGGTCAAGAAGGAAAAGTCTTGAAATTGAACAAGGCGTTGTATGGTCTAAAGCAAGCACCGAGGACATGGAATACTCGCATTGACAAGTACTTCCAAGACAATGGGTTTGTTCGTTGTCAAAATGAGTATGCTCTTTATGTTAAAACTTTTAATAATGGTGATGTCTTATTTATTTGTCTTTATGTGGATGACCTTATCTTTACCGGCAATAACCCAAATTTGTTTGAAGACTTCAAGGAGTCCATGTCTCATGAATTTGATATGACAGATATGGGACTCATGTCATATTACTTGGGAATGGAAGTGAAGCAAACGGAGAATGGTATCTTTGTCTCACAAGAAAGTTACACAAAAGAAGTGTTGAAGAAATTTAATATGCTTGATTGCAATTCTGTGAACACACCTATGGAAGGTGGCTTGAAGTTATCAAAGTTTGATGAAGGAGAGAAGGTAGACTCCACGGTCTTCAAGAGTCTTGTGGGGAGTTTAAGGTATCTAACCAATACAAGGCCCGATATTCTATATGCGGTGGGAGTTGTGTGTCACTTTACGGAGGCTCCTACCTCTCCTCATCTAAAAGCCGCAAAAATAATTCTTCGTTACTTGAAAGGTACAATTGATTTTGGATTGTTTTATTCTCCCTCCAATAACTATAAGCTTGTGGGATTTTGTGATAGTGATTTTGCCGGAGATGTTGATGATAGAAAAAGTACTACCGGATTTGTATTTTTTATGGGTGATTGTGTTTTTACATGGAGTTCTAAGAAGCAAGGCATTGTGACACTTTCTACTTGTGAAACCGAGTATGTAGCTGCAACTTCTTGCACATGTCATGCCATTTGGCTAAAAAGATTGTTGGAGGAATTTCAGTTGTTGCAAAAGGAAAGCACAAAGATCTATGTTGATAATAGATCTGCACAAGAGCTTGCCAAGAATCCGGTGTTCCATGAACGAAGTAAGCATATAGATACAAGGTATCATTTCATTAGAGAGTGCATTACAAAGAAAGAAGTAGAATTGACTCATGTGAAAACTCAAGATCAAGTTGCGGATATTTTCACCAAGCCTCTCAAATTTGAAGATTTTCGAAGATTGCGAACAAGATTTGGTGCGCAGAATAATTTTCCAATTAAGGGAGGATGTTAGATATTAATTAGAAAAATAATAATAACAAGTTTTATGAGCCTTAAATTGTGGAAGATGAAAGTTGTAAGGTTGTAAGTTACAAAGTCTTGAATAAGCAATTATGTGAGCATTTAGTATTCTTGAATAAGCAAATTATGTGAGTGGTCACTCTATTTTAGTATAAATAGGGGATCATACTCTTGTATTTTGTGTGCCAAATGAAATAAAATCTTCTTATTCTTCCAACATGCCTATGAGCTCAATGGTGGGAATACTGAACTTTGAATTTGGTTCACAATGGTGGGAATACTGAACTTTGAATTTGGTTCACTGGTTGAGCCATTACTGTCATTAGTATGTTCACAATAGAACATACGTGGAACTTTTGTCACACCATTTTCTACCAGTCCTTGGACACCAGCCTTTGAATCATCAAATGCCTTAAGTTCACTTATCCTGTCATAACTGGAAACAGTTCCTGCCTCCAACTCATCTGTTCTTGTGATCACCATATTTTGAGGCTATTCTATGCATCAATTCTGTAATGAAAGCAACTATGAAAGGTTCAAGAATTGAGGAGTAGGTGGAAATGCTCTGGTTTCAATTTCAGTTTTCCATAAGAGTTGAATAAACTAAGGCATCCTCATTTTCTTTCCCTGGATTCTCGAGACAATTAAACTATCGTCATATTGTGACAACTTGGATTAAACGAGTAACTAAGCATGAAGTTTTTCTAATTTGCTTAGTAGAAGCGTGACAATCCACCTAAAGAATAGGTCAGTGGAATCAATAGTGAACTAATATATTTAAGTATATCTTTAATCTAGGTCTTGATCTGGAGGCTATTTGCTTGAATTTAAAAGTAAAACCACCCTCTCCTCGTTCATGCGTGGCTTAAGAGTTAAGGATCATATAGTTTGATAATTGGGTACTAGCTTTAATTTCCTTTTACATGGTACGTGGTTACCCAAACTCATGGTAAGCGGGGCACATGGAAAGGAACAAAAATGCATTTTTTTATGATGATCATATGTTTGATCAGAACTTACCCATCCTTCCCAATACTTTACTTTAGGTGGGGACTATTCAACTTAAGAGATTTTGCATGAATAGGACTTCCTATAAAAAAATGAATGACAAACCGATAAAGCAAAACAAAGAAATGTCCCGGTCAATATATTTATTCATGGGCAGCTCATCCCTATTGTGCTGAAAGGAAATCACATGATTATAAACAAGAGGAGTGCTAGTAACACACACTACTCTCAAACACCTCCTTCTAACACTTACCAATTGTTGGTTAAAATTCATTTGAAAACTATAAAATCATGAATAAAACTCATTAAGTAAAAACTGGACCAACAAAATTATGTGATTTCTAATAAATTTCACATAATAATAAAGAATGTGATCAAAGGGTGCATTAGAGTGTATATTGCTAGTATTTTTCTTATAAACAAAGATCATTTTCTACAGTGCCCCATGCTTCTTTGCCTTCACATAATTTCCGTGTAAATTGGGTTTCCTTTCAAACTTTTCACATATATAAAATTTCACAGATACAAGAATTGGGGTTGCAATCTAGAACATGTGGTCACTAAATTAGTTACTACATCCGTCTTTAAAATTGGTCATTAAGATAGTCACCATAAAATCGATTACTATAAAATCGTTCATTAAATCAATCAATATAAAATGGGTTGAACATATGATATAGCATATCAACGATTATGCCTTTAAACAGCTAGTGCCAATAACTTGTTTCTTTCGTTTATGTTTTGAAGCACGTACTCTCTAAGAATTTGTGTATTTGGTGACTGTTGGAAAGTTTTTTTAGCAGAACATAAATTTGCTAGGCGTAGCTTCATATGAAGATACATAATCAACACAAGCAGAGTTCTTGTTTCACCTCATACGGTATATTATAATGACTTAGTTACAAGACAAACGATACCACAGATTTCCAGTCCAAGAATAAGAATATAAGATCCTTAATCTTATTTAGTTTCATAAATGTTATAATATCCAACTTATCTAATCTATTCATTTATTGTGCTAAATAAACCACACACCAATTCAACTCAAATCTTGAAGTGTTGAAGTGCAGAGGTTCCATCAAGACCTTTAGCTTCGAAATACCGTACATACTCCGCAACTGTGGTTTCTCTGTATTTGGGAGGATTGTCTTCTGTCAATAATTCTTTTATAGGTCCATAGGGTTTTGGTGATGATTTAAGACCTTCGCTGAAAAAGCATGCAACAGATATTCTTGGACCTATGAGATTTGCCTGTACTCTATGTTCTACGCTCTTGAATCTGTCATTTGTTATAAGCTGCAGTTAAAGGGAAAAAAAATTAGCCACATTCATGTCAATATTAAGAACTTGCAAAGTTGCAAAGTTGTATCAGATTTTAGCTTTTTACATGGGAAAAATGTCATTACAAATTTGGTGCTGTTTTAGGAGTCGCAATATTTAATAATATGAATATAAGAGTATGATAATAACAGCCATTTGAACATGTAAGGGCTAAGCCTAAGATACATATTAACCATCTACAGCCATAACATAGACTAGCCATTTTTATGTAAACCTCCTAACACTGTCTTCGATTCCCACGGATCAAACATGCACAATAACGATAGAGAACTTGCCTGTAGAAGATCACCAATGTTAACAACAAGAGCCCCAGGTTCTGGGGTTATATCAATCCACATGTTCTGGTAAAGAACCTGCAGGCCACCAATATGATCCTGGAGAAGCACTGTGAGGAAACAATTATCAGAATGCTTTGTGGTTCCCAAAGTTAAATCTGGTTCAGGGCATGCAGGGTAGTAATGGCAAAGTGAAATAAGTCCCTCAGCACAACCCAAGTCTTTTAAATGGTCTGGGTGCAGCCCAAGAGCTTCTGATAATAATTCAAATAGAGCAATTCCAAGCTTCATTACATATGTCCCATATTCCAAAAGTATATCCCTACAAGAAAATGCAGTCAGTAAGCAATTACATAGTAGAAATGGAAACCTTAGGGATTGTTATTTGTTTAGTTTGAGAAAAACGTTTTCTCATTTCACTTTTAATTATAAAATTGTCACCTTCTTTTCGTTTTCTGTTTTCAAATATTTGTACCAGGAAATAGTGAAAATAACTTTCTTTTTGTTTTTCTCTTTTACCTGTACATATTTTTGCACAGGAAACAAATTGAAAACGAGGTGTCCATTTGGTAATTAAAAATAAGAACAGGAAATGAAATTAGAAGTAGCATGCCTTTAGCTTTGTATCTTCCTCCCTTTTGGAAGTTGTATTGATTTGTCTATTTGTTTAGCTAACTTCATATTTTATACCTTGATTGATAACTCTTGATGCACTCGAGTGGAGACAATTTATAAAGCTATTAGAAGGTTGAATCTTATTCAGGAACCATGCACAACCTTTATGCATAGTAACATCATACAAATATAAACTTATAAAGCTAAATATACCTTGATCTAAATGGCCTAAAATTCAAGGCAGTATACATACATGAACTAATTACCTGCATACTACTGGCAAGTCTTCAGGTTTGGGAGGATTAGGAGCCAGGTAACACATGAAACTGTCCCTCCAATTGAGGGCTGGTGAACTGTACAGATCAAAATTGCTATTATACACCAGAGGTTTCATATGGTCACGGGTATATAGCTCTTTCTTCTCCTCAATATCTTGTTCATGAAACCTTTGCACCCCATCTTTCAAGTCCTCTAGAACAGTCACAGGGATGCCATGGTTGACCACCTGAAAGAAACCCCATCTCTCAGAAGCTTCCCTTATTCTGCCTATAATTTCTTGGCGTGAACTTGGATCTTTGCCAACTTCTGCAAGGTCTATAACAGGTATAGTGTATTCTGTGTTGCCTAACTTTGAAGCCATGACAAATTCATCAGGTGGATGATGAAATAATCTTGGGATCTTTGCGACCCCTTCATCAACAAGGCCTTTCACACCAGCTTTTGTGTCATCAAATGCTTTGAGCTCACCCAGCCTATCAGGGTTGAGCTCCATAGTGCCTGCAATTTCATCTGTAATAGAAACCTCCATATTCCTTCGGCTTGTAGTGGACTAAAGAGTTCATAACCTTATTCTGCAACCTTATAGTCTTCTTCAATAATGTGCAGTTATAATAAAATATCTTTAGGTATGTAATGATAGAGACACATATGTGGAAGTCACTTTGTGACCACAATTAAATACTTCCACGTCTAGATGTATAACAATCAGACAAGTGTTAATTACGGTAGTCTCTCCTTTATTTTGTATTATTAGATACTCAAAACTCACTTTGCCTCTGAAATTTAGACAAAAGTTCTAGTATTTTATAATTGCAAGCTTAATTTTTGGCGGTGCATTTCACAAAGATATTAGTTTTGATGGATTGACAAGTATATCAATGTGTCCAACTAGTAAAATTAAAACAGAAATCCAAATATCGTATCCATAAGGATTTTGTTTATACTTAGATAGATGAATATTTAATTAAAAAAAAATATTTGGAAAAGGTAGTAGAAAATAGTAAATTAAATTTCTGAAAATTAAATCAAACAAGAAAAAGAATTAAACATGAATATAAATTAATTAATTAAAGACAGAAAAGATAAGAAAACCTAATAATATTGTAATGTTGAGAACTTAGTCAACCAGAGCTATTCCTTGATGTAATGTTAATGATTTTTCTCTATTTATAATTATTTCAATTTACACATGCATCTACTAGTATACTCTAACTTTGGTCCTCCGCACGAAAGAGTTTAATTTATCTATTTTCTCTCCCAAATCTCTTTGCATAGCTAAAATAGTAAATTGCATTAAGAATAAAGATATATAACAGGCTAAACAAATATCAACATATCCCAAGTGATGACTTTATTTAGATATCATTTCCTAGTTTTATTAGAAAATAATATTTTTCAACGCTACCCCTAAAACTTACCATGCAAATGGGTGATCAAAACACAAACAATAATATTAAGCACAAGAAAGGATAGTGTAAAAGTAATATTCATAAATAGATATAAAGAGAAATTATATCAAGAATAGTTAGGTGTCAAATTTCTAACAAAGGGGATTTAATCTCTCATTGTCATGTAGACTTTACAATTGTAAGAGGGAAATATTTAGTAAAGGAGAAAAAGATAAGAAAAGGAATGGAGGGAAGAAATGATTCTCTTTGTTTGTTTCTCCTTCTTTTCGCCTTTGCCTTCTACAAAGAATTGTATTTTATTCAAATTTCTGTTTGTCTTCTCTTTCTTCTCTTTTTTTTTTATAGGTGCAGATTAGCGAGCTTCTGAATTAGTCTAATTTTCTTAATTAGTCTTTCTTTCCTTAATTATTATATTTTTCTTAATTATTCTGTTTTCCTGCTTTCCTCAATTAGTCTTATTTTCCTTAATTAGCCTTTTTTTCTCAATTAGTCTTCTTTTCTTAATTAGTCCTTATTTCCTCAATTAGTTTGATTTCCTTAATTAGCTGCATTTTTTTAGCTTTATTTTACTCACTAAACTTCATAAATCCATCACTTTTAATATTCTCCGCACAAATATTTAAATGATGTTAATTTAATAATTATTTGCTCAAAAAGGAATAATTAGAAGAAAAAAAATACAAATTCTTCTATAATTTAACCCCAAAATATACTCATAATTAGCAGTTATCAATTAGTCAATTGATATCATCCCTGTCTACAAGTTTTTATTCATTTCTTAAAACTGGTTTGGACCTCTTTGGAGATTTTGGGCACAATTTGGCAAAGTAAATCAATGTGTTGAGCCAATAATTAAGGTCCAATAATCGAACCTTAAATGCCCTTCATGAACCTTCTGGAGCCTAGAGGACCACCATGTAGGTGCGAAGCATAGAATCATTACCTATATTCTCTTAGAGGTAGCAATTATGTTCGGATTTGCTTAGTGAGGCATTTTCCACATTACCTCATTTAAGAATTTTCATAATAGCAATGAAGGAATGGTATGAATAGAACCCCAAGGGTCTAAGGTGTTTTCTATCTTTGATCACCCATATGTAACTGTTTTCACTGACATGAGCATTAGAATCCTTGAAAGTACACCACTATAGCTTGGCTTGCGTGTGTTCAAAGATATTTTGTTTGAATATTCCATCTCAATCTCAGAGGACTAGTGTCGAACACTTGAAGCCTGTGTGATAACGATTTACCGTCAATCGTTCGAGTCCAACATCACTCAGTCACCAATGTGGCCATGAAACCCAACCATGAGCACCTTCCTCCTCCACCATCAACAGAGGAACCAATACATCAAAACCTCTATACACCAACTACAATTGGTCATGTCCTTGAATACCTAAACCTAGAATTTATAAGACAAAATATCATCATCATCATCATAAATTTGTCAAACACAACACCGACTACTACATCACACTGAAGGACGTGGTTGAGGATCTCATTAGAAGAGATCAATTATCAAAATATACAAGAGAAGGATAGAAAGAGCTATAACTGCATATCCAACCAACAAGTTGGGCAAGACAAGGGATCATTTTGAAAGAAACATTACACGTCTCACATATTTTCACATCATTCATGTACTCAGGGATCAAAGCACAATATCACTCAACCAATCAATCTTGATCAATACAGAAGCGTTATGCAACAAATATACTAAGTCTCAATCCTATACCAGGAGTATTTGACAAGACAGACCACACACTGGTAAGTCAGGTTACTCTCACTAGGTAAAATCATAAAGAAACCAATTAGGATCACGCTGTTTTACGAGAATGCTTCAACCATGTGGGATCGGCACAGACTTAAAGGGACATTCAAACTAGGTATATTTACCCCCAAGGTCTAGACTCTGAAGAGTTCGTCAGGGCCTCTCTATGACACCCTCTACCCCGACATATATATAAATAAATAAAATATATTGGTAAACAAAAATCAAATGGGTAAAAGGTTCACATTCATTTCAATTACCAAATAAACTCATTAAAAATATATTCGGCTCAAAATAAGGCCGTCAAATTTACAAAAATATTTTGTTAAATCAGTGAGGTGAAATAAAATAGACTAACATCATAAAATTAACATAAAAACTTATATCACAATGTCACATCTTATCAGAGCGTTGTGTCCCGACGTCCTTCAGCACAATATTCCTTAAAGCAGTTCACCTAGTCATCTGCTCCCCCGAACACAAAGTTCAAGATCATCACAGGATCCAAACACAAACAGCAAACTGGGAGTGAGTTATCACATTCCTAACTAATAGAGAAACAAGACAACTAGATATACATATCATATAAACCAAATAAAACTTACTTACATGTAATTCACGTAATTTCATCACTTTGTCATTCAAAGTTCACTTTTCATCCATCAATCACACTTTTCAATCATCAATCACATTACACAAGAATCACACACTCTGATCAAGACATAATAACACCTCAATTTCATAATAAAAAATTAGCAAGCGCATGAGACAATTATGCTAAGACTCAAGCCTACATGCAATGTGGTACCATGTCAGTGAAAAACCACCCTGGGGCGCTTAGGAGTACATAACAAGACACACCACACAATGGGTTTGCCAGGTCACTCTCACTAAGTAAAATCATAGGGAGACTAGTCAGGGTCACGATGTTTTGCGAGAATGCTCCAACCATAAGGGATCAACATAGGTTTAAAGGAGCACTCAAACCTGATGACCCCCAAGGCCTACAATCCGAAGAGTCCGTCAGGGCCTCTCCCTCCTGATTCAGGTCCAACCCCTAAATCATTTTAGCACACAGACACTGCTAGTGAATTATACAATATCCACGACCTCACACTCGTGTCTTAAACACGTACAACATATTGCGCTACAATTTAACACTGGTTCCTAAATAGGAACCTACACTTTCTCTTTAACACTGGTTCCTAAATAGGAAACCTACATTTTCTCTTTAACACTGCGCATTTACACTTTTCTCAAGATAACACTGGTCGGGTTATTGTACAATTCACAGCTTACAACACAAATAATGTCACATCAAGAATTAATCACACATTTATTCGCAACCAAAACTCATTCACAATTTCACATCTCATAATGTCATAATCTACCATCACATGTTTTCACGTATCTCACAATTCAACACCTGTTCTACTTTACACTTTCACTCAATCTCAATAACAATATTATAATCTCAAGGCAACATATTATTCCACAATTCATCACATATTTCATTTATAAGCACTGCTCATGAACTATACAATACCATGACCTCACACTCATGTTTCAAACATGTTTAACACAATTGCGCTATAATTTAACACTGGTTCCTAACTAGGAACCTACACTTTCTCTTTAACACTGCGCATAAACACTGGTCGGGTTATTGTATAATTCATAGCTCACGATATAATTAATGTAACATCAAGTGTTAAACACATTCACTTATTTACAATCGAATATCATGTCCACACTTTAACATCTCATAACATCACATCAACCATCTCATAACATTCCTAATGATATTCATAAGGTACAACATACACATGTTCATCAAATTTAACCATAATATTCTCAAACTCCAACACTTAATAATTTTTGGAATCATACTATAACACTCTACAATATTATTTACATAAATTATTAATATAAATAACAACCTCTATATATATATAAGCTAGCATACATCATATTGAATCACAAATTACAAAGTAAGCTTTCAATGCACAAATTCTAAATAATTATATGAACACTTTGGTCAATTTCAATTATGATATTAACTTTTTAAATTATATATGAAAACCTAAACAACAAGAAAAAGAGAAAATACAAAATCAATATCTCTCTCTAAATTTCTCCTTTATTTCATTCATTCATATTAATTAGAAAAAGTATTTGATTTATAGGGTTCACGCTCAACACAATAGCATATCAATTCCACAACAATTGGTCTGTCAAATATATATAATTCACTGTAATAATTATAAGGATAAAATGAAAATTGCAAAAACACTCCAAAACTCATTCCAATTGATATCTCTAAGGATCCCTACACATGTTCTCACTAATTCCCAATTGTGAATACCTCATCCCTTACCTCTAAGCGGACTCATGTGTCTTCAGCCAGCGATAGCAGCATCTCTAGTGGTTCTATGATATTCCTCCAATTTTTTTCCTCTAGCTGCTCCGATAGAATTCCTAAACGTCAAAGAGACAGAGAAGGGATTGAAGCCTCCACTTGTACTGTCACCATGCGATTTATTTTTCTCCCTCCACAAATATTATCTCGCAAATCCCAATGGTGAAAGCGTGCGAAATTGAATTTATAACAACATATCCAAATTTCATAAAAATCCAATGGTTAACGAAACTGGGGTCGTAGTTTTACCGAGACAGTTCTGGGTTTCTGCGGGAAAGGAAAATGCTACAATGCGAGGGGTATTTCTCTTAGCTCATACATAATATCGAAATTCCCAACGGTGAGGATTCTTGTAATTGGGTTTCGAACGTGGTGCTCAAATTTCACGACGATCCAACGGTGAACGAGTCCGAGATCGTCGTTTTTCTGAGACAGATTAGGTGGTCTGCGGGAAAAAGAGAGGGTTTTGGGAGAAGAGAGAAGAAACAACATTGTGAGGCAGAGGAGGCTGAGGAGTCAGTCTAAAAATTGACCTAGCATGTTGTTATTTATAGCTAGGGGCATTTACGACCTATTTTTTACTCTATTTATTTATTTATTATTTTATAAAAACAAACTTTATTTTATTCTCTATCAAACAATTAAATAAAATACTCTTTTTATTTTCTCTCAAATCATTATTTTAATTAATAATTATATCTCCTTATTTATTTATTTATAAAATTTCATCATTTTTTTACTCTATTTATTTATAAATAACAATCTTTTTTAATCTAGTTTACGAAAATTTGGGATGTTACACTCTCCCTCCTGATTTAGGTCTAACCCAGAAAACATTTCAGCATACAAACTATATCTATAAACTGAACAAAACACATGACTCTTTAATTGTTTTCAAAATAATTTTAACTCGTCGCGCCTCAAAGTGATTAAACTCATCGAGTTCCCACAATAGATCTCATCACAATACTCGACATGCATTAACTCGTCATAGCAAGGGACCATGGATACCTTACCAATGCCCTAGGAATCATACCCTCCACCATCCCCAGTTGACAATAATGCCACACAGTGACTCTAACAAAGTAACCACCAACAAGACAAAGTGACATGAGGCAATAGGGGAATCAACAGCTAAACCGGCCAGAAAAATTTTCTGATTTCCACTTTATTTTCCTTAATCATTTTGAATTCAACCACCATTATGAGTTCACCAATTGCCAAAAAATAAAAATAAAAATTATCTGAATCGTAGTGCTATAAGCTAGAGAAATATTTCTATCCCATTATATCAATGATTTCCATATTATTTCTAGTAACAGGTAATACAACATTACAAAGTCTGCTGCCACGATTGCAATCACCTTAGTAAACTTGACAACTATCATAATCAACAAAGTTCCAATACAAAGCAACCACTCGATTGACTTGACTAGCCATCAAGTTAACTGAGCAAATCGCAGCAAATGTCGACATAAGGCACGGACTTGATCCAAACCTCTGGTATGGATACGACAAATTAAGGGAGTGATAGAAATTAGCATTGGACAGGCACTTATTTTTCCTAAGAATTGGAGTTGCAATCTAGAACATGTACATATTTCATATCAACGGTTATTCCTTTAAACAACAAGTGCGAATAATTTATTTCTTTAGTTTGTTTGCTAGACCTAGTCTCCAAGAGTTTTTGTAATTGATGGCTGTTAGAAAGTATTTTTGGCAAAACATAAATTCACTAGAAACTAGGTGTAGCTTCATATAAAGATATATAATCAACACAAGCAAAGAGTTTTTGTTTCATCTCAGATAGTATATTAAGATCAAGAAAATAGGTGTGTATTATCCTGTCCAAGAAATATAGGATCCTTAATCTTATCGAGTTTGAAAAATGTTACAATTTCTAACTTATCTAATTTATTCCTTTATTGTGCCAAATAAACCACACCAACTCAAATCCTGAAGTGTTGAAGAGCAGAGGTCCCATCAAGGCCTTTTGCATTGTAGTAGCGTACATACTCCGCAACTGTGGTTTCGCTGTATTTGGGAGGATTGTCTTCTAATAATAACTCTTTTATAGGTCCATAGAGTTTCGGTGATGATTTAAGAAGCGCTGAAAAAGCATGCTACAAATATTCTTAGACCTATGAGATTTGCCACAACTCTGTGTTCAACACTATTGAATCTATCATTTGTTATCAGCTGCAGTTCAGGAAAAAAAATAATTAGCCACATTCATTAAATTCATTTTACATATCATAGGAACTTAAAAAGTTGCAAAGTTGTATCAGGCTTTTTACAAAGTTGTACTATTGTTTAATAATATGAATATAAAATTATGATACTCCTAACAGCCTATTGAACCTATAAGCGCAAAAATACATATTAAGTAATGTAAAGGAAAATTGTCAAACAGACAGTTAATTATTGTTTTGTTACGTTGTGTTATTACTGATATAATCTATCAGTTTTATCTCTTGTTAAGTTTGGTACAGTTTGTTATTACTGATATAGTCTATCAGTTTTATCCCTTATTATTGCAGTGTATAAATACCCCTCTTGCAATCATTCATGGTATCAATGAAATCACTCTATTGTCTTCTATCTTATTCATGATCACAAATCCTAATATGGTATCCAGAGCCTTCTAACCAAGGGTTCCGAAACTTTCTTCAATCCTCAAACGTTTCAAACTCCGATCTCGATCAAACTTGATGATGAGAATTTTCTAGTGTGACAGCAACAAGTTCTTGCCACAATTCGAGGTTTGAAGCTCAGTAAATATCTTCATGAAGAACACGTTCCAAAGAAATTTGAGTCCAAAGAATATGAAGAAGTTGGTATGATCAGTGAAGCTTTTCTCAATTTTGAATAACAGGATCAATTACTCGTTGTCTGGCTCCTTGCATCGATATCAGCACCAATCCTCACAAAGATGGTTGGTTTGGAGCAATCATGGCAGATTTGGAAAAGATTTCAAGTCTATTATGCGTCTCAGACTCGTGCGAAGGTAAAAAAATTGAAGGTACAGTTGCGTATGATTACGAAAGATAAGTCAATTTCAGAATATTTACTTGCGATCAAGAAAATCGTAGATTCACTAGCTGCGATTGGTTCTGCAATTTCTAATGATGATCATATAGAAGCGATTTTAGATGGCTTGCCTGAAGATTATGATTCTTTTGTTACTTCTGTTACATCACGTTTAGATCCATACACTATTGACGATATTGAGGCACTTCTATTGGCTCAAGAGGAGCGTTTTGAGAAACACAAGAAAGCTGATTCAAATCTGATTCTGGCCAATACTGCTTCTGGACCTAGTTATTCTTTTGGCAAAGGAAGAGTAGATAATTCAAAATTTAGAGGAGAATATAACAATCGCGGTGGTAGATCCAACTTTCGTGGTGGTTACAATTACAATCGAGGAGGAAGATACAACAATGGAAGAGGCAATGGCAGATCGAACTAGGGACAAAATTCAAATAATTCTTGGAATCAGAACAATAGACCATAATGTCAAATTTACAGTAAGCTTGGACACTTAGCAATTGATTGCTGGTATAGGTTCAATCAGAATTTTCAAGGTCCTCCTCAAGCAAATCACAGTCAGTATCAGCGTTTCTCTCTATTTGATCAAGCATTCATGTCAACACCAACAACTATTATGGATCCTCTCTGGTATCCAGACAACGGAGCAAGCCATCACATCACCAATGATGAGAGCAACTTTTATGTTAAGACTGATTACACAGGGAATGATCGATGGTTCAGGTTTGATCATTAAGCATATTGGAAATTCTAAATTCTATGATTCTAAGTCACACAATCACTTTGTTATGAATCAGTTATTACATGTTCCATCTATTACAAAGAATCTTCTTAGTGTGTCACAATTTTGTCGAGATAGTTAAGTATTTTTTGAATTCCATGCTAATGGTAGTAATGTCAAATAGGAACATACCAAGGAGACTCTTCTTCAAGGCAAGTTTAACAAGGGTCTTTATGTCTTTCCCAACCTTCAGCATTAAAACCACATTTCTGCTTTCCATTCTACAACAGATTCTTCATTCACAGTCTTGGAGCTTTGGCATTCAAGACTTGCTCATGCCTCTCTTAAAGTTGTTAGATCTGTACTTAGTTATTGTAGTATACCATGTAATCATTTAGCTACTTCTTTGCTTTGTCAATCATGTTGTATGGGGAAGGCACGCCAGCTTCCTTTCTTTACTTCTCAGTATGTTTACGCTAGTCCTCTTGATCTTGTTTTCACATAATATTCATTGATGCATTCTCTATATATACTTGGATGTATTTGCTTCAAAATAAATCTCAAGCATTTACTGTTTTCCTTCAATTTAAATCTCTTGCTGAAAAACAACTTGGCACAACTTTAAAAGCTTTACAATCTGATAATGCAAAAGAGTATTTCACCTTTACTCTTTATCTTACTGAACAAAGGATTCATCACAGATTGACTTATCCGTATACACATGAACAAAATGGTACACTTGAAAGAAAGCATAGATATTTGACAGAAATTAGTCTCACTTTGTTGGCTTCAGCTTCTCTTCCTTCAAATTTTTGGGGAGAGTCATTCAGCACTACAGCTACTATAATCAATTATCTTCCTTCACCTGCCCTTAACAATATGAGTCCTTTTGAAAAATTGTTTCATAAAAAGCCAGATTATAAGTTCTTGAGAGTGTTTGGATGTGCTTGTTATCCCCTATTGTGACCTTATAATAAACACAAACTTGACTTTCGGTCACACATGTGCCTATTCATTGGTTATAGTTCTCAGCACAAGGGTTATAAATGTCTCTCACCTTTTGGCAAATGCTACATTTATCAACATGTCGTCTTTCATGAGTCAGTTTTTCCTTATAAACTTCCTGGCAACCCTTTTTTTTCTGCCTATTCTCCTCCTTCTTCCAATTCTGCTTCCTCTAATCCTTTACTCGTTTTATCTCCTACTACTCAGAATTTCCAAAATGATAATGATACAACTGATTTATTACCTAATGTTTCTTTACAGTGTGATACTAGTGATTCTTCTGTCGTAGTTGTTTCATCTCCAATTACAGGTTTTGTTCCTCAAAATACTCATCCCATGACAACCAGAGCCAAACCTGGTGTCTTTAAACTAAAAACTTATGCTTCTTACAAGGAAGGAAGCTATGATCACACTATTGAGCCACATATTGTAAAGGAAGCAATGGCCAAGCCTGAATGGCTCAAAGCTATGAAAGAGGAACATGACGCACTTATCCAAAATGATGCATGGTCCTTAGTGGATCCACCTCCTGGTTGTAAGCCTATAGGCTGCAAATGGGTGTTTAAAAGCAAGTTTAATGCAGATGGAAGTTTTCAAAGGCACAAGGCCAGGCTGGTAGCAAAAGGGTATCATCAAAGAGAGGGGTTTAATTTTAAAGAAACCTTTAGTCCAGTGATTAAGCCAGCAACGATTAGAATTGTTATGTCCCTTGTGGTTTCTCAGTAGTGGCCTATCCATCAAGTGGATATCAACAATGCCTTTTTGCATGGAGGCCTTCAAGAAACTGTATATATGACTCAACCACCAAGCTTTGTTTCATCCGACAAACACAAAGTATGCAAACTGCTCAAAGCTCTTTATGGCTTGAAACAGGCCCCCAGGTCTTGGTTTCACAAACTCAGTTTGACTTTGAGGTCCTTGAGATTTAATTCAGCCAAGAGTGATACTTCTCTTTTCATGCGATTTACACCTACCTCTAAAACCTATGTGTTGGTGTATGTTGATGATATAATCATCACCCACTCTTCTTCTTCTTAAATCACCTCTCTTATTGCTCATCTTAACAACAAGTTTTCTTTGAAGGACTTAGGTCCTCTTCATTATTTTCTTGGCATTGAGGTTAAGCATTATTCTGATGGTGGTATTCTATTGTCTCAATCAAAATACATAAGAGATCTACTTCATAAAACCAATTTGTTAGACTCTAAATCTCAGCCAACTCCCATGGTTTCTGGTTTAAAGCTTACTATTGATGGTTCTTTTTCAGTTCAGCATCTTACTCATTATCGAAGCATTGTCAGAGCTCTTCAATACATCATTGTGATAAGGCCTGAAATTTCATTCTCCGTTAATAAGGTCTATCAATTTATGCATAGACCACAAGAGCATCATTGGAGGGCAGTGAAACGGATTTTAAGATATCTCCAAGGTTCAATTACATATGGCTTGCACATCAAACCTTCGCAGCAGTTGCATATCATGGGTTTTTGTGACTCAGATTAGGGTTCATACCCTGATGATAGAAAGTCTACCACAAGTTACTGTGTGTATCTTGGACCAAATCTTGTATCATGGTCTTCTAGGAAGCAAGTTGTTGTTTCTCGAAGTAGCACTGAGGCTGAGTATAGAACTTGTTTCTCGAAGTAGCACTGAGACTGAGTATAGAGGACTTGCTACTGTCGCTGCAGATATTTTATGGCTGCAGAATTTGCTCAGAGAGTTGCATGTTCCAGTTGTATTGCCAAGAATTTATTGTGATAATTTAGATGTTGTCCACCTTGCTGCAAATCCTGTCATGCATTCTCACACAAAGCATTTTTAGTTGGATTTTCATTTTGTTCGCGATAAAGTCTTGTCGCGCGAGCTTGTTGTTGTTCATCTGCCTGCTGAATTTCAGGTTGTTGATATTCTCACTAAAGCTGTTTCAAATCCTCAATTTACAATATTCAGATCCAAACTCAAGGTTTCATCCGCTTTCACCATGAATTTGAAGGGGGGTGTAAAGGAAAATTGTCAAGCAGACAGTTAGTTATTGTTTTGTTACATTTTGTTATTGCTAATATAGTCTATCAGTTTTATCTCTTGTTAAGTTTGTTGCAGTTTGTTACTGCTGATATAGTCTATCAGTTTTATCCCTTATTATTGCAGTGTATAAATACCCCTCTTGTAATCATTCATGGTATCAATGAAATCACTCTATTCTTTTCTATCTTATTCATGATCACAAATCCTAATAAGTAAGCATCAAAGAGCCATAATTTAGACTAGCCATGTTAATATAAATATGTTAAAGTTTATTAGCTTTTTGCATTGAAGCTTCAGATGCTATAACCATTCACAATAACTATGGCGGGAACCAAAGGGGTCTAGCTCAGTTAATCGACCAGGGTATGTGAGTTGTTGTAGATCTCGATGGTATTTGTCTTTGATTCCTATGGATTAAAAAATTAACTGGCAAGAAACTCATACATTTATAATTACAATAGAAAATTTGCCTGCAAAAGATCACCAATGTTAACTACAAGAGCCCCAGGTTCCGAGGGTATATCAATCCGCGTGTTCTGGTAAAGAACCTGGAGGCCACCAATATGGTCCTGGAGAAGCAATGTGAGGAAACTACTATCAGAAAGTTTGGTGGTTCCCTAAGTTAAATCTGGTTCAGGGCATGCAGGGTAGTAATGGCAAAGTGAAAGAAGTCCCTCAGCACAACCTATGTCTTTTAAATGGTCTGGATGCAGCCCTAGAGCTTCTGATAGTAATTCAAACAGTGCAATTCCCAGTTTCATTACATATGTCTCATATTCCAGAAGTATATCCCTACAAGAAGATGCAATCGATTAGCAATTAAATGCCTTATAGTATAAATGAAATGTTTAACTTTGGATCTTACTTTTTGTAAAATGTGTTGGTTTGTATATTTGTGTGTCTATAACCTCTCATTGATACCTTGATTCATAACTCTTCGTGCACACAAGTGGATGTTGGGGAGATTCGAGGGGTACACCTGTGGACTACGAGCCACCACATAAGGAGACCTGACACCACACCCTAACCCAAAACCTTAAGGCTCAGGTTTATGGGTCTTCTCCTCACTTATATGGTGCTCAACCTTTCCACTTCTACCCGATGTGGGACTTCACCTCACACTTGTAACCCAACACATCTCCCCCTCAAGTGTGAGTCTCTTCCACATGGTAGTCTCCCCCTCGAGGGGAAGTCTTTATCATCCACGAGTATAGCCATGGCCACCTGCGGTACTTGCCCTGCCCGCTAGCCATTCTGGCCACCTGCGGTACTTGCATACTCGTCTGAGCCGAAACCTGGTCGAACCTGGCTCTGATACCAATTATTGGGGAGATTCGAGGGGTACACCTGTGGACTACGAGCCACCACATAAGGAGACCTGACACCACACTCTAACCCAAAACCTTAAGGCTCAGGTTTATGGGTCTTCTCGTCACTTATATGGTGCTCAACCTTTCCACTTCTACCCGATGTGGGACTTCACCTCACACTTGTAACCCAATAGTGGAGACCCAATTTATAGCCTACTATGCTACTAGAAAGTTGAAGCTTATTCAGGAATCATGCACACACTTTATGCATAGTAACTTAATACAAACGTAAACTTAAAGCTAAATTTGAGTTTTATTTTCATGCATTGTGTTACACTGTTAACCAATTAGAAAAAAAAAATTAAAAGTGACCTTTAAAGTAATTTTACAAAAGTCAACAATTTTATCATAAAGACTATTTGTTTTTGAATTATAGTGTAAAAAAACACGAATTGTCATTACTTTTTTATTAAAATCCTTAAATAGTGCGTTTGGATTGATGATGAGAGACCAAAAATCACAGTGACATCATGAAAAAGTGGAAGCAACTCTGTGTTGTTTTGCATTCAACGAGGAAAATCTGAATCTATTTTCGGAAAAGTGAAGCTATAAATATACCTTGAATGATCTAAGTGGCCTAAGATTTAAGGCACTATACATGCATGAACTTACCTGCATACTAGTGGTAAGTCTTCATGTTTGGGAGGATTATGAGCCAGGTAACACATAAAAGTGTCCCTCCAATTGAGTGCTGGTGAACTATAGAGATCATAATTGTTATTATACACAAAAGGTCTCATCTCATCCCGGGTATAGAGCTCCTTTTTCACCTCAGTATCTTGTTCATAAAACCTTTGCACCCCATCTTTGAAATCCTCTAGAACAGTGACAGGGATACCATGGTTCACAACTTGAAAGAAACCCATTTCTCAGCTTCCTTCCCTTATTCTGCCAATAATTTCTAGGCATGAACTCGGTTCTTTGCCAACTTCTGCTAGGTCTATGATAGGAATAATGTGTTGTGTGTTGCCTAAATTTGGGCCTTCACAAAATTATCAGGGGGTGATCAAACAATCTTGGGATCTTTGTGACCCACCCCTTCATCAACAAGACCTATCACACCAGCTTTTGTGTCATCAAATGCTTTGAGCTCACGCAGCCTATCAGGGTTGAGCTACACAGGGCCTCCAATTTCATCTGTAACAGAGACCCATGTTTCTTCTAGTGGAATTTAGAGTCTAAACTCTAAAACCTTAGTGTGGATACTTTTCGTCTTTTAAGGTTTTAATTATTAGTAGTGTTGTGATTTCATCTCATTTATTGATATCCCGACAATTCATGGACAAATGTGATCGATGCAGTTCCAATTACAAACACAGACAGTTAAAAAATCTTGATGTGATCCAAATCATGGTGACAAACCTTTTTTAAAAACTTTTTTTATATAATGTGTGCTATCATACACAATGTTTCGGTATTATTTGAGGAGAGACACTCACACACTTTGGTTAAGTGGCACTAGAAGTCACTTTGTGAACCACAGTAAAGGAACATCCTCATCCACATGTATAACACACATACAAGACACTCTCTAGATCATCAATGGACCATGGTCTCCATATAGCAGTATAACTTCAAGAAGAAGAAAAAATAGTGTAAATAACGGTAATCTTTTTTTATTTGGTGTTAGTTGCACAAAACTTAGTTTGTCTTTCAATGTACACAGAAATTCTAGTATTTTATAAATACAAGCTTAACACTTCACAAAGAAATTAGTCAATTGATGTCCTCACTGTCTACAAGTTTTGACTTTTGATTCATCACACAATTTTCTTTTCAGTTTTTAAAGCTTCCACCAGTATTCATATTTTGTAAATGCCTATGGTTAAATCGCCTCTATAACTATTGTTTTTCTAATAAAACTATATTACGATTAATTTAATAATTTTTTTTATAAAATCTTCATTCTTGTTAATGTATATATAAAATTGTGTTTACATGCATGTAATGTTTTAACCTCCTTAAAGATAAATACTAAAATATTTAATTATTTTAGAATACAAATATAATATGATGACTTTTTTATTAAAAAAATCTATTGGTGAATTTGTGGAAATAATAATGCATGGACAAAAAAGAAAGAAACTAGAAGTTACCTTGTTTAAAATTTGCAGCATTTCGTCTCATTTAATTTTATGAGGTAAAAAATATGACATATTTGTGGAAATAAAAGTTAGCTTCTTCACTATGCTGGAGTTTTATCAGCTACAAAAGATAATGATTTAAAAACTGATAAATTAAATGTTTGAAATCCAGAAACAAGAAATGAAATATAAAAAAGAATAAATAGCTACAAAACATAGTCTGGGGTACTACTCTACGAGTAACTAAGAATATCTCCTACTCTAAAAGTTACTCGAAATAAAATGACAATTAAAGTTCTATACAATTGGATTATTTAAATACTTAGCATGAAGCTAATGCAACAAGTAATTTACAGCAATTGCTATGTATATGGGGGATACTATAACTAACTAGCAGCTTAAAATTTAAGCCCATATTGCATCAAAATAAAATGTATGCCCATATAAATATTTGCATCTAATAGCTAGCTACGGAAAAGCATAAATGATTACAAATTCAAGAAGAATAAAAGAAAATTTTATATTAATTAAATAACAAATTGAAAAACCATATGAAAAAATAAGAGAAGAATGTGTTTTTAGTTTCTGTATTTTTTGTCAAAGGCCAAGACTCTTGTACTTTCATGTTAATTAATTTGGTTATCAAATTTTAAAAATTATGTACATATAGTTTCTCCTAAAATATTATAATTTTTTTAAAAAAAGAATAACTTTATATTTTTTTTATAAAAATTAAAGACTAACTATATTTAATAAAAAATATAAAAACTAAAATCACATTTTTACCATCATACTTTTTGTGTACAAATAATATCATTGAAATTCTAATCTATGTCCTCAAATAGTTACTACTAGTGCAAGTCAGAAGGCAGAAAGATTCCAACAAAAGTATCAGCCAAGTACAGAAGTGAAAGATCCAAACCCATATGAGGTATACCCACTTGCCACTTTAGAGAAGGCAGCACAACTCTCTTTGTTGGGTCTCTCTCTCACACCTTTCGGGTTCGTTTTCAGTGTTTAAGTGGAATATCCGAATATTCTGTTTCTGTTTGATGTTTTCTGCGTGTTTTGGACTAGCTATTCGCTCGTGTAGTGCATGAAATTTTGTTTTTATTAATAAAACATGAATGAAAATATAATGTTTTTTTTATACATAAAAATTAAAGATATTGTGAGAGATATATAATAATCCACACACTTTATTTAACTAAGTTAGGCTCTTTAACAAAAATACAATGATTTAAATAAATAAAAAAATATTTGATATAATATATTTTTTATAATTTGATTCAAAATCACACCATCATAACATCATCAACAATATATTCAACATGGATATAATATATACACATCTCAAAAACATGATACTCAAATTATATTTTCATTAAATATTAACTTAATCTGAACCTATGAAGCACCAACACCGACACGGACACCGGACACGACACGGATACGGACACGTGGACACCTGTAATGTCCAAAATATAGAACGTAATACGGGTGTCGTGTCGGTGTCGGACACTAACACGGACGCGTGTCGGACACTGGACATGACAAGGGACTGGAGTGTTCGTGCTTCATAGATACTTGATTCCTTAAGCATCCACACCCCTCATTCTTCCTCACATGATACTATGTTTTTAATGTCAAGTGAAAGGTTTACCAAATTGTAATTAAATATCAAGAATTAATTTTAGAGCGCTCAAGTTTCTTCAATGATAACTTTTATAAAAATTATTCTTCATTCTCACTTTTCATCCTGTCATTATTCTTCATTCTTGCTCTTCATCTTCAAACTTTATTTCCTATAATATGTAGTGTGTGTCTGTATGTTTTTAAAAGCATTTTAAAACAAATAAGATAATCAATGAATTATGTGTGAATTATTAAGAATAAGAATATTGTGTTTCACATTGAGTAAACAATATTATGATTTAAGCTTTTATGAAAGCTTAAATCACTTCGCCCATAAATTACATGATAGCAAGTGATGAAAATAATGATAACTTTATTATATTTTAATATTCTTTAATCAAATGATAATATAAAATACTAAGTTGATATAAGTAACAATATTACATAATGAGATAAATAAGTAGCATCAATCAATAGCATAATTTTACCACCAAACCCTATACGTTATATATATATATATATATATATATATATATATATATATATATATATATATATATATATATATATATATATATATATATATATATAAGTAGTATTAAATGGCACCAAAAGAGTATAATACATATATATGGAGATTTAAAAGTACTTGATGACACCAAGGCATGATAAAAAATAAATAAAGATGAACTCAATTCTACGAAAGCCAAACCTCTTTGGTTTTGTGTCACTGAAATTTCATAAATGCCACTTTCTGAATTTCCTTCTCGAGAAATTACCTTACACATGAATTTTCTTTACCATTTGAAACTTTATCCAATGAGTAAATCATATATTTCTCATATAGTTAAACATACACGCATTCACATATATTTTTCATACGTGGTTCAATTACCAATATAATCCAATTTTTATAAAATTGTAAATAAAAATAATAATTCAAAACAACTAAATAAAATTTTAAAAACGGAACTTGTAGGAATAAGTAAACATTTGTCAAGGGAAAAATAAAACAAAATTTAAAAAAAATTAAAAAAAAATAAGAAAATGGTGTCACATACTTTTAGGGAGTAGTTAACCATTTATTTGCTTTTAAAAATCATGAATGGCTTGGATCCTTTCATATGACTTGGTCTTGATAAAATGGAAAATGAGATAACTCATTACCTCTATATTTTCCTTTGTTTTCGTCATTTCTTGAATCCTTCTAACACTCTAAATTTTTGTACTAGATTTTTGTTTATACAGTGCTCACTACCACAAAGGTAAAATGTCTCCCTCTTCTCTCTCTCTCTCTCTATTGCTACATTTGCTTCCATGTGTTTGTCTCTTTTCAAACTTATTATCGTGTTCCATTCTCTTCTCTCTCACTACCACAAAGGTAAATTGTGTTTTGCTACATTTGATTCTTCCATTTGATATTTCTTTCAAATTATAATTTTGAAGGAAAAGAGAAACAGTATTTTTACATAAAAAGTTATGTTGGTGAAAAGAGCTTAATTAGATTTAAGATTACTATATGAATACTGTTTCATATTATATTTCTGAAATGTGTTCTGTTAGATAGAACATAATAGTTTGTTCAATTCTTTTGTTAAGGCTTTTGGAATCATTATTCAATTTATGATCTATTTGAATACAAAAAGTTATTAACCTTAAAGTTCCTAATCTTTTGTGGTCAGATGTTAAATTCATATACTATTGCTTTCATTTTGGTGTTTTCATCGTTTATTGTGATATTAAATGCAAGTGCTGGTGATGTTGATCCACATTACAGGTACATAACTTTATTCTTTTTTTAATCATTATTTTCATTTGGAATACATTTTATCCAAAAGTAAATTGTGAGAATTTTTCGTTATTGTTTTGCTCTGGATTTAGGAGTTGTGTAAAACAATGTGAGGAAACGGGATGCTTTAAGGATAGATGCTTTCCAAATTGTAAATTCTCTTCAGATGAAGTCACAATTCATCATCCATGGGGCATGTTAGAGCCACTTTATGTACATTGGAAAAAAGGAGATTGCCAAAATGATTGTCAATACTATTGCATGTTTGATAGAGAGAAAGAAAGGGAGTTACTTAATAAAGGTCCAGAAAAATACCATAGTAAATGGCCATTTAAGCGTACCTATGGGATACAGGTTTGTTATTAAATAAATCATTTAATATATTTTCCATTTTGAATTGATTTCCAAATATATCAAAGATAAATGTTAGTAACATATTTTTTTATACACTTTTTTTAATTATTGGATAAAGGTCATTAAAATCTACAAAATTTTGCAAGTAACACTGCTTATATAATAAATCTCACTCGTGATTTTATAACTTTTAATAAATTTTAACTTATAAGAAAAAATATATGAAAAAGTGTAATAGAAAACGTATTACTAACATTAACACTCCTCAAGACATAAAATTTTTGTCTGGAGATCTAATATGTCTTCCATTTATTCAGGAACCTGCTTCTATGGCTTTCTCTGCCCTTAATCTTGCATTGCATTTTCATGGTTGGATGTCCTTTTTCACTCTTTTATACAATAAACTTCCTCTAAAGGCAAGTAAAAGGCCTTACTATGAATATGCTAGTTTGTGGCATGTATATGGACTTTTGTCATTGAACTCCTGGTTTTGGAGCACTATTTTTCATAGTCGGTAAGTCATTTATGCAGATAATTTCAGTATTTTAATTATACTAATTTCAAAATATGCAATGTCGTTCTATATTGGGTATTATAAGAATGTCCTATATACCTTGTTATTTGTCATTAAAAATGATGGAATTTTTACAAGGCCCAATAATATTTTTGTTAGTTGATAGTAAAACTTCCTTGTTCTTCTTTGGGAGTCTAAATCTTATGGTCACATTATCATATTATCTATATATATATCTCTAATTCAATCTTAGTTATATAAAATTTTAACAAATTTCATATTTATTGTGTTAATTTCTAGTACATGCATTATACTCTTAACATTGCTCTTTAAATCTTAAATGAAACTTTCAGCTTAGTCTACAAAACATTATCTTTGTGTTTGCACCAAAATTACAATATGTGTGTGTAAGAAGAGGTTTGCTAATATAACTTCACTTATTTTTTAGAATGATTAGTCAGTAACTTACATCTTTAATAATATTTTAACAAAAAGTTATAATTTATTAACATACTTTTTTAGATAGCAAATGAGAATCCATTATTAACAAATCCCATATAAATAGTTGATTTAGTTATAGCTAATGCTAATGGTATTCTAACTTATATGTTGATGCTTCTATTGTTCTTTAAAGACTACATTCCCTATATAATCCCACCAAACTAGTTAAAAGAAAAATGAATAACCTATCTTATTATCTATTTAATTTAGTAACATGTTTCTTAAAAAATTTCTTACAATGAATGCAGATATTGTGAGTTAATAGAGAGACTTGACAACTTTTCTACAGTAGCCCTCCTTGGGTATTCCTTCATTATGGCTATATTACGAAGCTTCAATGTAAAAGATGAAGCTACTAGAGTTATGATTCCTGCTCCATTGATATCTTTTGTGATCACTCATATAATGTACCTCAACTCCTTTAAACTAGACCATGGTGAGTCTTGTCAAGTAAACTTTATATTACTAGCTAATTACTTCTCAAGACAAAAATTGCATGAAAGTCTCATGTTTACTTTATTTTTCTTTCAGAAGAATCTTCTTAATTATATATTTCATCCACATTTGTGACTCATAGTTCCATTGCAAAAGTAATGACAAGATTCTTAGATATTTTGTGTCTACTCTTTTTTATGTGTTTACTGAGATATAGAAGTTAATGTGCTTTTTCTTATTATTTTACCAATTTTTTTAATCTTATCCATACCACTCATTTTTTTCCACTTTCAAATTATTTTCTTGGAATTCTTTTTCTAACTTTGCAGAATGGAATATGAAAGTTTGTGTACTAATGACTATAGCACAACTTGCAACATGGGCAATTTGGAGTGGTGTTAGTCACCATCCCTCACGGTGGAAGCTTCGGTTTGTTGTTTTTATTAGTGGCCTTGCAATGTCTCTAAAGACATATGATTTCCCTCCATACAAAGGACTTCTAGATGCACAAGCTCTTAGGAATGCCATTACTATTCCACTTACCTACCTTTGGTGGAGTTTCATTAGGGATGATGCTGCATTTCTAACATCTAATCGTTTAAAGAATCCTATGAAATCTAAGTAGCTTTTGTATATTTGGAAGTTCTTATTTCTTTTTATTTACATTCCCATTGCCTAGTTTTGTATTCATAGCTGGGAAAAACGATAAAATATACCTTATATAATATCTTCTTTAATAATGTAACACCATGATTTTTCCAGTCTTTGATGAGATAATTAAATTTTATGTGAATTTTCTGAATAAGTTTCAATAGACAATTCTATTGAAAATAAGACTGCATTATGTATTAATAGTGTAAGAAAACACAATGAAGGTAAGAAAAAGTCAAGAAAACTGAAAGATTTCATTATAATTAGGTCCTTGCAAAAAAAATTATTTTATTCCATAACTGTTTATTAAAATTATAATATTTTAATGTAGTTTCAAAAAGTGTGATTTTGAGAAAAATTTTATAGTTGGAAAAACTTGAAAAAAATCTAAATTTCCTTAGATGTCCTAAACTTATTATAGTTGGCTTAGAGGAACTTTCAATACCTTGGATTGTATTAAAAATAAAACTCACATGATAATTTTAGATGACATTAATAATCTGGACCATTCATTACATAAAAGGATGAGATATATATGTGCATTTTACCTTCTAAAGTGCAATATACTCTTTAGAGGAGCCTACTCCTTCAACTTAAGGTGTCAGATAGCAACAATGAGTTGTTACAAATAATGCAAAATATTATTTCAAGATTTTCCTCCGTATTCTTGTCTTTCTTCTCAACTTAACTAATGTATATAAAACCAAATTTTTATTGGTCAATTTTGTATATTATGTGCTTGGATAAAGGATTATTGTTGGGAAACATCCTTTAAACTCAAAATAAGCATTTAGTGAAAACGAAAAAATGAGAATAGAAAATAGAAGAATGACACGAAGAATTTTTAACATGAAAATCTTTTTAAGTGTAAAAGGTAAAAATCACGAGACCAAATCATTAAATATCTTCACTATTAAAAGTAGGGTTACAATGATTCTCTCAATATAAGAGAATATCTCTCAACCTCACTTAATAAGGATGATTTACAATTTCTCTCTACCTCACTAAGTGTAATGGAAATTAGAACTCTCTTTCTCACTATCACTCTTGCTTTGGTGGGATGTTCTAACTCTTCACAAGCCTCCCTATTTATAGGAGAGGGGTGCGGCTCCATTCAAGAGTGAGTGGTGAATGTCAATAAATGAGTTACATTCACAAAGTTCTTTATAGCTCTAATCTTTACTTTTTTAAGTGGAGTGTATAAGTCTTTAGGTCAAAGAAACCAATTTCAAGCCTTTGGAAAATATTCTACAATTTCTTATGCATGTCTATGAATGTACTTCTCAATTTCCTATGTCTTTGAATTTGCATATTTACTTGAATGTGAACTAACTTTAACTATGGAGGAATTTTCAACAATTATGTATACTTTTTTTTTTCTTATTGTTTCCTTTAAACATGTTTTTTCCCCTCAAATGTGTCTAGAATGTTACAACTATATTACAAATTTTCTAAATAGTAACTGATGTACAATAAAAAGGTTATTATAAAAGTATAGGAAATATTTTTCTTTCCTCTTACTTATTTTTTGTACTATGTTTTTGTTATAACTAACCTTAAATTTTACAAAATGATCAAAACAAAAGAAGAGAAACCTAATATACTCATGTTATAAATTAAAATATATACAACTTATATAAAGAGTGAATCTTTTATTCTCTCCACACTTTTAATTAAGCATTTTCAATAATCTATGTTCTCTTTTTTGGATGTTTATTTCATATACGACCTATGCAACAATCCAAAAAAAATTATTTCAACTATCTTAAACTATCATTCTTTTACATTTATTTATATACTCAATATTCTTATTGTCCACCTTGTCTTTCAAACTATTTTTTTTGTCTCTATCACTAAATTAACTCCAATAATTTCTTATAAAAGAAATTATAAATTGTTAAAAATAAACATATATCACAATTTAAATTATTTATTATAAATCTATAATATACTTTAAAGACAAAAATTATCAGAAGGGAATTGAATTATGATTTATAACAAAATTGCAATCCTTTTTGTAAGACACTCTTTCGTCTAATATAAGTTTTCAAAAAGAAGGTTTAAAAAAAACAACATATGTTTGTTTCAAAACAAAGATTTATTAAAAAAAAACATTTTTGAAAGCAAGATTCACAATTAGGGTCAAACAAAAATAGATAGTGTAAAGAGCATAAAAGCACTGATATTTTATATTGGGTGGTCTCTTTAACTGAGATTACATTTAGTTTTTTATAACCCATCAAGTTTCTACTATCTATACAAGTATTGTTTTTATAAGCTACCTTTAGCTTTTCCCAAGTAATGTTTACACTAGCCTCTCCAACCTAATAACCAAAGTATTATTTCCTACCAACCCACTTCCAGCTTTACACAAATTAATATATTTGTTTAAGGTAGGAGGCATGTAAACTAAGCCATTATCTTATAATGAATGTACAAGTTTAGCTCACAATCTTTTTTTCTCAGGATACATAAGATGTTTTGAGAGCTTTTTACAAACTTAAAAAATTAATTACAAGAGTTTCAATGCTTAAAAGAGAATTGTTTGTTAAGAATTCATAACTTTAACATTTTAAAACTTTTGGTATTTATAGACTTGTTGGAAAAGTTATTATTGACTCTAAAATGAGCTTCTTCTTTTATTTGATTATTACAATATTTAATGCCTGTTACCAATTTGTCAGATAAGATTGATAAATCACTTTGTTTATTTTCCTTAAAAAGGCACTCCAAATCCAATGCTAGAGATCAAATCAACTTTTGTACTATGAAGTACTCTAACTCTATCTTTGGGATGGAATAAATAGCTTTATTTGCTGACTTCTGTCTTGCACTTTACTCTTCGACAAGTCCTATGAAAAAAATTCATACGTTTCCTTCCAAGAGGATCATAAAACACAATGCTTTAACTTAATCATAAATATTGAAGACTTTAGAATATGTTTGTCATTGTTTGATCCGTTAAACACAGAGTCAACAGGTTCAGACTACATATATTTCATACATAACTTTTAAACTTAATTATTTACATAAAATCAAAACAGGAACAAGTTTATATATTCAATGATATCTATTTATTATGAATTTTAATTATATCAAACAAACATTTATGTCATGTAGTGTATAGGCTAAATTAGGATAAAATTTTTACTAAAATTTAATTTAGTCATTTATCTATTAAAATATTCATTTTGATACATAACTAATGGGTTGTTGCAGTGGAGCTTTTCAGACCCAAACGAACCGTCGAACACCAAAAAATAATTCAAATGCATAATATAATAAAATAAATAAAAACAACAATAATAAATACAATAAACTAATAATAATAGTAATAGAAATATAATAAATTTTTTTAAAGAATAACATATAATAACATAAAATAAATAATAATATTAATATGATTTTTTTTTCAAATTTTATTATATAAAGACAAAATCATGTGAATCAATTAATAATCCACCAATTCAACCATTGATCTAGTACCATAATTGGATAAGTGATTGATTTAATTTTTAAAACTATACTCTAAAACCCACTTTCTATCATATCCTAACCCCAAATAAGGGTCCGTTTGGAAAAATAAATTGATTAAGACCTTATTCTATAATTTTTTATTATGTAAGAGCTTATGTTATAAGTGCTTCAAATTCATTAAGGTGTTTGTGTTTGTATATACATGTTAAAAAGTACTTATACAATTTTATGGCATTTGGATGTACATTGTCACATAAGCACTTATAATACCTTGTTTGATTTTATAAATTAAAAAAAAAGAATAAGAATCAAAATATGTTTAAAATTAGAATAAATTTTTAAAAAGTAATTAACAAAATTAAAAATAACATTATATGCTGCAAAAATATTAAAAATAAAAAATCACTAATTACCATTTATCTATTTTTTGTTCGTAATAACAAAAAAATTGAGAATCATAAATCTAAAAAAATATCATAAAATCAAATCCATATATATATATTTAAAACTATGATTTAAAAATAAAACATTCACCTATTAATAACATAAAAAGTGACGAGGGTTTTTAATAGCCAGGGGAATGAAATTTTTCGGTGGCAAGAACAAAAATAAAAGCTGAAGAATGAAAATCGGTTCCCAATGTAGATGCAGACAAAAAAAAATAGTAACCAATAAATTACATGAGTCATATTATTGGAATTTATCTAATTTTTTTTTACTTAAAAATTAATAATTTTCTATTTATTTCAAACATTTATATAAAAAACATTTATTTATTTTGTTAAGATAAGTCCCGATAAACATTTCATAAGCTTTTCCAAAGGGGAATAATCCTTCATAACAATTTGAGAGAAAGAATAGCATCGGGCTTGAGAGATCCAGGCCCAAGGCCCATACTCTAGGATTGGGTTTACATTGCGTGGTGGATACAACCCTAAAAAATCACTACCTTTCTCTCACCGTCTCTCACACACACCACTTTATATACGCACACGAGAGTCGGAAGCACTACTCTCTTCGCCGCTTGCTCTCTCTCTCTCGCTCTTTCAGGTTTGGTTCCTCACTGCATCTAATTTTCTCATTCGCTTTTCCTTCGCTTCTTTGTTTCCGAACAGATCGGCACCGTTTGTTTTTCTCGCTTCCGTTTATTTGCTTCAGATCTGTGCATTACTCGAATATTCCGATTCCGTTTCGGTGTTTTTCTTCGTGTTTTGGATTCTGCTCCTTTCTTTTTTAATACTTATAGGTAATTCGGTGTAGTTTTGTTCATTTGCTTGTTGTCTGGGTGTGGTTTTACTTTTGCTTACTTTTTTTCAGAATAATAATCGATTGTTCTGCATTTCTTATTTGTTTAGTGAGGTATGATATGAATTGATTGAACATGATATTAGGTAATCAAAATCTGAACACTGATTTTTTTTAATTCGTCTTTGTTCGGTTGGTTTGCTGTCTGTATGTGATAGATGGATCTTGGTTCACACACACTGACGCATATGCATGTTGAGATGTTTTAGACTTAGACGGGTGTTATTGTTTTGTGTTAATCTGCTGGATGTAATTGGCGTATTTTGAAACTGATAATTTAAGGTTTTAAACAAATTGCATTCTGAGTTGAGCCGTTTGCTACTGTTTTTAGAAGTTTGAAGATTTTTTGAAACAATCGAAACTTTTTATCCTGAATTAATTTGGGTACTTAAAATTGAGGGATTTTCTTTGGTGCAAAAAGGAAGGAATTATAACTGTTCCAAGAGAAAATTGTAGGTGTATATTAAAACGAATGGTTTATATGTTATGGCTATGTTGAATTTGTGATATTTTTTACCTTTTTTATTTTTAATTTGTTTTTGACCGAGTTATGACAACAAATCCTTTATATCCCCTTTTCTCCTTCAATAACTCCTTTTCTTTTTCTATATTTTTGTTGCCTGCATGATACCTTGCTATTTAGCTAACGTTGGTGTTTTAATGTTTCAGCTTTGACTTTGGTGGAAACTAAAGACTAGTCAAAATGGTAAGTCGATGGAGAGTGATACATGATTTTTATTTATTTCCTTTGGTTGAATGTTCATGCTCTGAATTGAGATTTCTCTATTTTTGCAGGTGAAGTTCACAGCTGAAGAGCTGCGTCGCATTATGGACTATAAGCATAATATCCGTAATATGTCTGTCATTGCTCATGTTGATCACGGTATGGATTAACAGATAGTGGTTACTTTCTCTTTGATGTACCTGATATTACAATTTTGTTCCTTTACCCATGGCTGTTTTGAATGAAGATAAGTAGCTTTGGCGTTTGTTTGAAAATAAATTTTTAAGTTAGGCCTTTTAAGAAGTTCCTTTTGTATCAAAAACTACTGTATATGTATATATTACTCAAGAATGGTTTTTGATCAAAATTTTTAGCTGTTTATCAGAATGCAATGTTTTTTCAAAATATATAATCCCTACACTTTGCTTGCATACTGACAATTTATTGCTTTGCTTTTGAATTGCAGGAAAATCAACCCTGACTGATTCTCTTGTGGCTGCTGCTGGTATTATTGCTCAAGAAGTTGCAGGTGATGTCCGTATGACTGATACCCGTGCAGATGAAGCTGAGCGTGGTATTACAATCAAGTCTACGGGTATCTCACTCTACTATGAAATGACTGATGAAGCTCTCAAGAGTTTTAAGGGAGAGCGCAATGGGAATGAGTATCTTATTAATCTCATTGACTCCCCTGGGCACGTTGACTTCTCTTCTGAGGTTACTGCTGCACTTCGTATTACCGATGGAGCTCTTGTTGTGGTTGATTGTGTGGAAGGAGTTTGTGTCCAAACCGAAACTGTTCTACGACAAGCCCTTGGAGAAAGGATTAGGCCTGTTCTGACTGTCAATAAGATGGACAGGTGCTTCCTTGAACTCCAGGTTGACGGAGAGGAGGCTTACCAGACATTCCAGAGAGTTATTGAGAATGCTAATGTGATCATGGCTACATATGAAGATCCACTTCTCGGTGATGTTCAGGTCTATCCAGAGAAAGGAACAGTTGCTTTTTCTGCTGGTTTGCACGGCTGGGCTTTTACCCTGACTAACTTTGCCAAGATGTATGCATCTAAGTTTGGAGTTGATGAAGGAAAAATGATGGAAAGGCTCTGGGGTGAAAACTTCTTTGATCCAGCCACAAAGAAATGGTCCAGCAAGAATACTGGTTCTGCTACCTGCAAGCGTGGGTTTGTTCAGTTCTGTTACGAGCCCATCAAGCAGATTATTAACACTTGTATGAATGATCAGAAGGATAAGCTGTGGCCTATGCTGCAAAAGCTTGGGGTCACCATGAAATCTGAGGAGAAGGACCTAATGGGCAAAGCATTGATGAAGCGTGTCATGCAAACCTGGCTTCCAGCAAGTAGTGCATTACTGGAAATGATGATATTTCATCTACCCTCTCCATCAACAGCCCAGAAGTATCGTGTGGAGAATTTGTATGAGGGTCCCCTTGATGATCAATATGCTTCGGCTATCAGAAACTGTGATCCTGAGGGTCCTCTGATGCTCTATGTCTCAAAGATGATTCCAGCATCTGACAAGGGCAGATTTTTTGCTTTTGGTCGTGTATTCTCTGGCAGAGTTTCAACTGGTTTGAAGGTGAGGATTATGGGACCAAATTATGTCCCTGGGGAGAAGAAGGATTTGTATGTTAAAAGTGTTCAAAGAACTGTCATTTGGATGGGAAAAAGACAGGAAACTGTGGAAGATGTCCCCTGTGGTAACACTGTTGCTATGGTTGGTTTGGATCAGTTCATAACAAAGAATGCTACTTTGACTAATGAAAAGGAAGTTGATGCCCATCCCATTCGAGCTATGAAGTTTTCTGTCTCACCTGTTGTTCGTGTTGCTGTTCAATGTAAGGTTGCATCAGATCTTCCCAAGCTTGTTGAAGGTCTTAAGCGGTTGGCCAAGTCAGATCCTATGGTTGTTTGTACCATTGAGGAGTCTGGTGAACACATTGTTGCTGGTGCAGGAGAGCTTCATCTTGAGATCTGTTTGAAGGACTTGCAGGATGATTTCATGGGTGGAGCTGAGATCATTAAATCTGACCCTGTTGTGTCATTCAGGGAGACTGTCCTGGAGAGATCATGCCGCACTGTGATGAGCAAATCACCCAACAAGCACAATCGTCTGTACATGGAAGCAAGACCATTGGAGGAAGGTCTTGCCGAGGCCATTGACGATGGCAAGATTGGACCAAGGGATGACCCCAAGATTCGCTCCAAGATCTTGTCAGAAGAGTTTGGTTGGGACAAGGATCTCGCCAAGAAAATCTGGTGCTTTGGCCCTGAGACCCTTGGACCCAACATGGTGGTTGATATGTGTAAGGGAGTCCAGTATTTGAATGAAATCAAGGATTCTGTGGTTGCTGGATTCCAGTGGGCATCAAAAGAAGGTGCTTTGGCCGAAGAAAACATGAGAGCCATTTGCTTTGAAGTATGTGATGTTGTTCTGCACGCTGATGCTATCCACAGAGGAGGTGGTCAAATCATCCCTACTGCCAGGAGAGTCTTCTATGCTTCCCAGATTACTGCCAAACCCAGGCTTCTTGAGCCTGTCTACCTGGTTGAAATCCAGGCTCCTGAGCAAGCTCTTGGTGGAATCTACAGTGTTCTTAACCAGAAACGTGGACATGTGTTCGAGGAAATGCAGAGGCCTGGTACCCCACTTTACAACATCAAAGCATACCTCCCTGTCATTGAGTCCTTTGGTTTCTCGAGCACATTGAGGGCTGCAACATCAGGCCAGGCTTTCCCACAATGTGTCTTTGATCACTGGGACATGATGTCTTCTGACCCATTGGAGACTGGATCACAAGCTGCACAGCTTGTCACCGACATCCGCAAGAGGAAGGGCTTGAAGGAACAGATGACTCCTCTCTCCGAGTTTGAAGACAAGCTTTAAATTGTTTGAACTATTTAACTTACTTTTGAACTTAGCCGAATTTATTTCTCATATGAACAATGTTACTTTAGATTTAAGTTTTGTCGAGTTTTGTTTGTGGTTTTGTCCGTGAATGTTGTACTTCTGTTATTTGGTCCTTGCATCGGTGTATTTTTTATCCATAGGATTTTGCATCGGTGTTGGTTCGAACTATTTGGGAATTTTGCTTGAAAGATAAGATAGTAGTATTTTCAATAATTGTGTCGTGCTTTTGATTTTGTGGTGCATGATCAAATGGGAACTGGGTATACTAGGACAAATCAAATGATGATAACCTTGTCATATGAGATGAGATTTGTGGAGAATGGAGATTGAGATAAAATCCTGCACAAAGAAAGAGATTGGAGATGGTAATGATATTGCTCATTAAATACCCAAAATGAAACTTATAATAGGTAGGTAGGATAAACATTCCCTTTATAGACATAGATATGAGCCCTTCACTTAATAGGGCTTGCTCCTTCTCACTCGGGAATGAAGCCTTACCTTTCGAGAATAAAATAAAATAGCTGATGAATAAACATATAAGAAAAAGAACGTATGTATAAAAGCTAATTTATAGCGCTCTCATACTTCTAAAACTGATTTTTAACTTGCAAATGTTTTTTCTTCTCCTGTAAGTATTTCAGGGAAGTTTGTTCAACCAAACTTTTAATCTATCACATGCAGTCTCCTCATTCCGAGTTCATCCCATTCCCATTAATCAATTAAAAAGCAGCATAATGTCTGGCAAGAGGAAACATAGCACAATCAACCCATTTCTAGCAAGAAAAACAAGACGACAAATTAGATTCACACCAAATACTCAATCACAACTAAAACTTAAAAAGTTACCAAATAGCGCTCAGCTAATTTCCTTCTCGTCCTTTAAAAATTAAAACGTACATATGTGCCTTGAGTGCTCTCCACTTGGGTCTTTATCTTTTCCCATTTTTTTGTTGTTGAAAGGTAATAGTCAGTTTTGATGTGATCAGGTTTGTTGCACTCAACATCTGAATTGCCTGGAATTTTTTTCTTGCTGGAAGTCTCTTCTAGAGAAGTTTCTTCTTGGTCATTTTCTTCTTCCGAGTAGTCTTTGTACTCTTTTGGTTAAGAATGTCAGTTCCTCTTCATCTTTCTTAAAAAGTTCATCATTGTTCTCAGCATCAGAAACTACTATTGACTTCAGTGTTTTGGATTGATGCTTTGTTTTGTTTTTTTAAGAGGCGTTGAGAGCTATCATTTTTCCTTCAGGTAATTTTATCTCATCTACAAGCTTTTGTTCATGAACTTCTAGAGAACCAATAAGTTCATCCATACCCAGAGTCTTCAAATTCTTGGCTTCTGTTATGGGAGTGACTTTTGGTCTCCAAATTTTGGGCAAACTCCTTAGAATCTTCTTGATTCTCTGTTGTGTTGTGTATTTATCTCCTATAGCATTTAGTTCATTCACTATAGTAGAACCTTGTGAACATTTCTTCAATAGATTTATATTCTTGTATTTTAAGCATTTCAAACTTATGAGTATGAATGGAAACAGGTCGACTTAGCTAGACTTGATCTTGGCCTGAATTATAAAATAAAGCTTGGCTTGGCCTATTTACTTGTCATAGGGTTTTTTTAGGCTTGGCTTGACCTATTTAAAAGTCTGATTTGACCTACGTGCCTATTAGAAAATCTATTTTACAATAAATATTATATATGAAGGGAATCTAATGACTATACAGGAAAACTTTGAGAATTCATATAGTACTTTTTTAAATTTAATATAAAGAAAGAAACATATTTTCCTTTTAATTTGTGTGACAAAAAATAAGTTAAAATTAATTAGAGCACTCTAATATGAGATTAAAATTCACTAATCACAACAACCCAAATAAGAATTATAATCGGAGCACTTTAAGTATTTAAAATATTGTAAAAAAAATAAGTTAACTAAGTAAAATATCATAAGTTTCATTCGATAATCTAGCCTTAATGTCAAATAGTAAAATAAATAAGAAATAAGAACCATGACAAGTTAAATACAAAGAAGGAAATTTTTAATTTCCAAGCCATCTCCCAAACATGAAACAACGAGCCAACATATCATCAAATCTTCAATGTGATTTCTTGAAGTTGTTCATTCACCTTCATTTTAAGGGGAAAAATGTTATTAGAATATAAATTAATTTTACAAAACACTTTAAATTAGTTTAGGAAAGTTAAAGAAACATTTTTTAAAGAGAAAATGTCTCAACATCTTATATTTTCAAATAAGTCGTAATCATTTTATAAGATTTTCAAGGTTATTTCTTCAAGCGGTTGATCATCGACCTTCATAATGAGGAAAAAATTTATTAGAAAAATAAATATATTACAAAAGAGTCAATTAAAAATAAAATTTGTGTACCTTTGTTTTTCTCTTCAAATTGTAATTATGGCGAATTCAATCCCCACTGCATATGAGAGCTTCAATAGATTCTTCATTCAATCTAGAACGATACTCATCAATTTCTCTACCTCCAGCGTTAAATGTAGATTCTGATACAACGGTTGACATTAGAGCAACTAGTATATCTCTTGCCATCTTTGATAAAATCTTTATATTTGAAACTATTATTCCTCCACCACTCCAAGGCACTAAAAGTGGAGTTTTCATTATTAGAGATATAAGTATTTTTCTCCTCAAGATAAGCATCTAGTTCTGATTTCATTGGTGGGACTGCTTCCTTTTCATGCACAAGACTCATTAATTGATCAAACCTAGTCATAGAAAATGTATCAGGCACATGGATAGTTGAGGAGTTTATGCCACCAACATTCCTTTCATTTGAGGATGACTCTTCATTTCTTAAAGCCACATACTCATCATATAATTGTTGAAGAATACTTCGTACCTTCTCCACATTCTCCTTAGCAATTTCTTCAAGCTTGTACAACAAAGGGAAGAAAATGCCAATCACACGAAACTTGCACCTAGGATCTAAAACACTAGCAATGGACACCAATAAATTACATTGCTCCCAATATCTGTCAAATTATAGTTTCATTGGGGCTACCATATCTCTCATAAAAAAATCTTCATCCTCTGATGAATTGTCAATTACTTGCTTGACCCTCCAAACTTCTGCAAGATACAAATTAGTAGTAAGATATTCACTGCCTAATATTATATGTGTAGTTAAGTTAAATACTTCTAAAAGTTTACAAACTTTCAGCACTTTTTCCCAATCTTCATTTTAAGGTGCATAAGTATAAAGAGGATCTCGTTCTCCATAAGCTCAAAAGGCAATTTTGAATTTCAATGCAGTTGAGAGCATTTGAAATATAGAATTCCACCTAGTTGGACAATCAAGGATGAGCTTTCTTTCTTTTAGACGCTTTTGTTCAACATCACTGAAGGCCTTCAATCTCGCATCATTATGGTTAATATACTTCACACTTTCAGGAACATTTTGAATTATGTCTTGTATCTTACCAAGCCTATCTTGTACCAGCAAGTTCAATATGTGTGCACAACATTTAACATGAAATAAATCTCCATTCAAAACTAATTTTGTGCCAAGTGATAAGTTCTCTTTCAAATTCTTAAAACATGAGTTATTGTAAGAAGTATTGTCAACCGACACAGAAAACACCTTTTCTTCAATCCCCCACGCCTCCAAGCACTTAAATATGGTCTCTACTACATCAATTCCTCACCTCAGAGCAGACACCTTTACAAAACTTTAAACCCTCTTTTTAAAGTTTCCACTCCACATCAATGAAATGACCGGTGACAATCATATACTCAACCACTTGGTGACTTGATTTCCATATGTCAGTTGTTAAGCTAATTTTGTTGACAGTTTTCAACGAAGCCTTCAATCGATTATTTTCTACATTATATAATGCTAAATAATAGCTTCTCATTGTTTTACGACTTACTTTTTAAAAGTCGGGATTTGCATATTGAAAAGCCCACATCCAACCTTCATCCTCAACAATGCTAAAAGGGAATTCATAAACCATAACTGTAATAGCAATTATTTTTCTCATCCTTTCTTTAGATTATTTAACCCCAGGAATTAGGAATGTGTTACGTTGCTACAACTTATTACGCATTAATATTCGTGAAGTGGGTTTCTTATCACAATGAATAAAAGAGAACCCCATCATAAGAATATTATAGAGGGAGTTCAAAACAGTGTCCTCCCCCGCTGCCTTCGATTTCGAGATCGGATTTTGATAAGAGAGAGGTTTAGTTATTTTGTGATTGAATGCATGCATCCACATGCATGAAATTGGTTATGATGGAGCTATTTGTATTAAACCTCATGAAACAACTTAGAAAATGATTCACAAGATCTTGCTGGTCTAAAATCCAGTTTTTTTATATTGATCGATTCCAGAATGACCAAACGCGATTTCAAACAAAAATTATTCTTAAATATACTTTCACAACACTGATATTCGAAATCCAAACATCCCTCATCTCTAACATAGGAGTAGGACACTCATTTTTCAATCTCTTTGACACACACACTTTAGGGTTCGTTTGTTTCACGTGGTGTGATTTGTATTTGCGTTTGACACGTTTTCCATCGTACTACTACCACCCTTAAATTTTGTTTCACAGATTTAATTTATTGGGTTCGTGTCTCTGTTAAAAAAATATACAAGTGGGCCCAAGGTTAGTTGTGATCAATAATGAACTGTTCATTCGTGTTAGTAAAATAATAAAACTTCAAATAAAATTAATTCACTTTGACAAAAAACGATTTTTTTCATCTGTCGTGGAAAAAAAATTACAGCAAAAAAGTGTCAATTTTTTTACAAATATTAAACTGTCAGAAACTTTTTATTGTGACAGAAATTTCTAGTAGTTTAGGAACTACTACAAAATTTTTTACAATTACTTTTTATACAAATTACTTATATCTTTCATTTGAGACCATCCTTTTTGAACTAGTGAGACAGTTATGAAGAATAAAATTCTTTTTCAAAATCACTAATTAAAGTGAAATAATTTTGTATTAGTTAATTTACATATTCAGTAATATTTTTTATGATTTTAAAGTATAAAACACATAAAAACTAAATTAAAAATAATTTTTAAAACAAGTAATTAAGAAAATATGAATTATTTGACTAATCTGTTAGGTCTAAAATGAGAAAGTCACCAAATCCAAAATCAGTGGAAAAAAATTGGGTGCGTTTCTGTGTCTCCCAATCCATTCTTTCCACTATTAGAATAATAGGGAGCCTACAATTATTACTTAAGCAGTATAGATTTAGAGACGAATATTTTATTTTAACTGTAAATATGGTGATGAATTTATATTATACTACCTAAATTAGGGGCAAAGATAATAAAAAATTAAATATATAAAAATATTTTTATGTTAAAACATCATATACAATTTTGATAAAAAATTCTTTACTTTTATACAACACTACCGGTCAGAAGATAGCACAGTAAAATAATTAAAAATTGTCAGAAAACACAGTAAAATAATTGAAATAGTACAATAATTAAAAAAAAAGGTGTAACGTACGAAAATCGAAAGTGACATTGGTGGATGGTAAGCGATGAGAATACAATAATTGTGTCATTGGTATTTGATAGGAGTATAGGATTTTTTTTTCCCTTATGAATAGAAATAGGGGTGGGAATAGACTAGACAGGCCTACAGGGGTTTATGATCTGACCTATTTAAAATATGATTTGACATGACCTATTTAATTAAAAGGTTAGGTTCAGACTTTTTAAAAAGTCTATTAAATTAAATAGACCAGACTTAGGCTTATTAAAAAGTCTTATAAGCCTGATAGGCCAGCCTATATATATATATATATATATATATATATATATATATATATATATATATATATATATATATATATATATATATATATATATATATATATATACTTATGTTATTTTTTGGGTACAATTAATATTATTTTTTAAAAAATTAGCAAATTCTATTCCTATAATTAAGTAAAATTTTATTTACAAGGTGTAAGTCAGGTGTTCTTTTATATTTTTCATTATTTTTATTAATTTTTCTATTTCTGTTAACAGTTCCTTTTTCTATTCCTATTAGGTTTCGTTTTTCTTTTATAACGTTCATGTATTCTAGAGCAAAAAAAAATTATATCCTATCATATCCTATTACGTTCCTATACAAAAAAAATTATATCCTATTATATCCCATTACGTTCCTATACAAAAATCATATAATTTTTCTATTAGGTTTTTTTTTAACTTTCATATTACGTTCCTAACCAAACAAAAATAATATCCTATCATATCCTATTACGTTCCTATAAAAAATCATATCTTTTTTCTATCAGATTTCTTTTTTTTTTTTTAACTTTCCTATTATGTTCCTAACCAAACAAAAATCATATCCTTCTCACTTCGAGCTTTTTGATAGAGGTAATTAACATTCTGTGTTTAGCCTATTATAGAATGTGTGTTATTTTTATTTTTTTTTGGGTAAAAACAACTAGGAATATTAAAGATTTTATGTGAAGAAGACTTTTAAATAGGCTTTTAAATAGACTACCAGGCCAGGCTAGGCTTTTAAAAAGGTCAGGCAGAGCCAAAATAAAAGCCTTTGATAGGCTATAGGCCAGGCTCAGGCCTCAAAAATTAATCGTAGACTAGGTTCAGGCCTTTTAAAGTCTGGCCTGGCCTGACCTATTCCCACCCCTAAATAGAAATACAAAATAGAGAAGTACACCGAATACAAAGGCTGATACTAGGTGCACTCAGTATTATTGTTGGTGCATCCAACATTTTTTAAAAATGTTAAAATTGTCCCTATGGTATCTTCTTCTTTAAAAAGCAGGGTGTGCAGTGCTTTTCGCTGCCAACGTTATTTTCTTCTGTTTTCTCTCTTGGGTGTGTTTTTTTCTTGTGATCAGTGAGTTTCAGTGAAGGTGAAGGTGTCGGTGTTCGTTGTTGCGGTGGTTGGTTCATCGTCGGCGGCATATGAGATATGCATTTGTGATGCGTGTGCGTGAGTGGGATGGTTCGCAAATGTCATACGGATCAACTTCGTCCGTAAGGCTGATACGGATCAAGTTGATCTGTATGTTGATATTGCACAAGGCTTATACAAATTTTGAATTTGTAAAATTTATTTAATTTTATAATTATTTTAATTATTACTTTGTTTGTATTGTCATAATTAAAATAATTTAATTGTTTATATGTGTAATTGATTAAAATTGTATGTAGAATGACATAGGATTTTTGCATTTTACTAATAATGAGTTGTTGTGACTGATAGTAAAATATTATGTATAGTTTTGTATGTTATGTATAGTTCGGTTAGGTGTTGTATGTCTCTGTTGAAATTTATGATTGTTTGTTAAGATGGACAAAGATCAATGGATGTATGACAGTATAATGTCTGAAGAAATTGATATGGATTATTAAAATGAAGAAGAATGTGGTGTGAATGAACCACATGTTGATTGTTCGGATGCATTCAATACTTCTCAGGTAATAATGTTCATTATTATGAGTGATTTAATAAAATGAATGTGTTGTAGAAAATTGAAATTGTCTGGATTGCTTTGTAGGTGTTTGACAGCCGAGATGATGTTTTGTAGTGGGCTCGATCCATTGCTCACGAAAACGGATTTGTGGCGGTCATTATAAGGTCTGACACAAACACTTGTAGTAGAGGAAGGACTTCGTTTGTGTTAATTGACTGTGAAAGGAGTAACGAGTATAGGTGTAAGAAGAAAGAATTTGTTAGAAGAGATATTGGGACTAGGAAATGTGGGTGTCCCTTCAAGCTTTGTGGCAAGCCAATGGTTGGAGGACAAGGCTGGATGGTGAAGTTGATGTTTGGGATTCATAATCATGAATTGGCCAAGTCATTAGTTGAACATCCATATGCTGGGCGATTGATTAAAGCTGAAAAGACACTTATTGCTGATATGACGAAGTCAATGGTGAAACCAAGAAACATTTTGCTAACTCTGAAGGACCACAATGGGAATAGTTGTACAACCATCAAACAAATATACAATGCAAGAAGTGCATATTGTTCTTCCGTAAGAGGAAGTGATACTAAAATGCAACATCTAATGAAGCTTCTTGAACGGGATCAGTATATTCATTGGCACAGATTAAAGGATGAAGACATGGTTCTTGATATCTTTTGGTGTCACCTTGATGCAGTAAAGTTAGTCAATGCATATAATTTAGTGTTTTTGGTAGACAGTACCTACAAAACAAACAGGTACAGACTCTCACTGCTCGATTTTGTTAGGGTGACACCAACTGGGATGACATTCTCTGCTGGTTTTGCATATCTAGAGAGTGAATGTCTTAATAATGTGGTTTGGGCTTTAAAACGGTTTCGAGGTATATTTTTAAGACGTGATGCCCTCCTTGGAGTTATTGTGATTGACAGAGACCTAGCATTGATGAATGCAGTGAAAACTGTATTTCCTGAATGTACAAATTTGTTGTGCAACTTTCACATAAACAAGAATGTGAAGGCCAAATGTAAATCATTAATTGGTCAAAGAAATGCTTGGGAGTATGTCATGGATGCCTGGGGAACTCTAGTTGATTGTTCTTTGAAGCAGAAATTTGATGAGTGCCTGAAAAAGTTTGAAATGGTTTGTTCACCTTGGCCAATGTTTGTTGACTATGTCAAGGAAACATGAATAATCCCACACAAGGAAAAATTTGTTACCTCCTGGACGAATAAGGTGATGCACTTAGGAAACACAACAACAAACAGGTATGAAATTGTTCAATTATTTCTATTAACATTGATGAATTGATGAAATTTTATTGTTGTATTGTTTATTGTTATTTGAGTATTTGAAATGTAGGGTTGAATCTACTCACTGGGCTTTAAAAAGAGTGTTACATAATTGCCTTGGAGACTTAGCAGTGTCTGGGATACCATGAACGACATGATGACGCTACAGCACACGAAAATTAAAGCATCATTTGAAACAAGTACACATGTGGTTGGACATGTGTTTAAAAAAACCTTATACAAGAGGCTTCTTGGAATGGTTTCAAGGTATGCTTTAAATCAGATTGCTGCTGAATTTGAGTGTGTTCATTATGCTAGCAAGAATCCTTCCACTTGTGGTTGTGTCATGAGAATCACGCACGATCTTCCTTGTGCTTATGAGCTATCTAAATATGTTATTGGTTTCGTCTTACTGGATTCAATCCATATGTTCTGGAGGAGACTCAATTTTTCAGATCAAGGGTTATCTGAGCCCGAAGTGAGCATCAAGGAAGAGATGGAAACCATATCCAAAAGATTTGAAGAACTTGATGTTTGTGATAAGTTTACTCTGAAGAGTAAACTTCGGGAAATTGCATACCCTGATCAAAATTCTATGTGTCTTCCTCCAGCAAAGGTTAGCACAAAAGTTGCATCGAAGAAACCGATGAATAGAAACCCAAGGTCAACAAAGTGTGATCCATCTTACTGGGAGTATGTAGATGTTTTTCATACTGTGCAAAATAGCAATTCCTTAGTGAGGCGTAGTGCATCATCTTCTGACCAGCCCAATCCAAGAAGGATCGTGCCTATGTTGGATCAATTTCAGCCATTTATCCACGACTTCATTGATAACATTGTTGATGTCAAAGCTGATGGAAACTATGAATATCGATCGATTTTCAGTTTATTAGGTATGGGTGAAGACTCTTGGTCGTTGGTCCGCAACCATCTGTTTAAAGAACTTGACAAATTCTCATATGACTATATCAAGCTCTTTGGTGGCACGGACAAATTTGAGGAATTAAGGATGTCACTACTTGCTGATGGGTTAACCAAGGTATGTAATTTATGTTTTTTATTTTTAAGACTTAACTTTAAAATTAACTTTGACATCTATATTTGTTTCATTCAGGTGACTATGGATAAGTGGATGGATATAACTGATATGGGATATGTTATTGCATCAAGGTATAATGTAATCCTTGTATCCTTGTCTCAATAACAAAGCATGGTGTTCTTTCCTCTTAAAAGTCAACCACCATCAAATTCTTCAGTGCATCGCATAATTTTTATCGGTCATGTATATGACAATCATTTTATTCAAGTACATTCTAGATATAAAGTGTTTTTTTAATATTTATGCAATCAGTTGTGCCGATGAGGTAGGCCTTCGCCACTGGGGAGCATCATCAGAATCATGACGATCCTCTCTCCCCAGAGCTCTGCCAATAACTCTACTTAAGGCACGACCTAAGCCTCTAGTCCTAACCATGATATGCAAATGTCTACCCCAAATTCCATCACTAAACCACACAAATTCATCACAATATTAACTTGTTTAGTTTCTTGTCCTACATTTGTCATAATGCTATATTTATTTATTTATTATTTAAAAAAAATGTGAAAGGTCATGTTTGGTATTTGGTATCTTATAAGTTCACCTTAAGGTTGAATTGAAGTGCTCCCGATTTGGCAGTTCAGCTTATTGGCCGACATTAGATGTAAGGGATGGGAAGAATTCTTGAAAGTAGTAGCATTTGGCAACTACTCAACTCAATCAAAACATGGCAGAGGGATACTGGTTCTTGAAAGATGATGTGTCATTTCAGCTTAGAGAATTCTCTCGTGGTCTAAATAATGTCGTCAAGAGGTTTTCAAGTTACCTCATTAATGGATATAGATTCCATACTATGAAGTGAGATGCTAGACATGAAACTTAGAATTTTTGTGTAACACTGATTTCATTGAGTCAAACTCATGCAAGTTCTAAGGATGGAAATCCTAACATAGAACCCATCACTTATTATGGAGCAATCAATGATATAATTGAGTTAGACTATTATGGTCACTTCAAGTTTGTGATGTTTACGTATGATTGGTTTGAGGGTGAAGAAGACAAATATGGGCTTATTTGTGTTTACTTCAATAAATAATGTTACCCAAATGATCCTTTTGTGTTGGCTTCTCAAGTCCATCAATGTTTTTATGTCCAACATCCTTCTGAAGCAAATATACATTATGTTTTGAAGACAATTCCAAGAGATTTATTTAATATGGGTTGATGAATAAGAACAATCAATTAATAGAGAAGTAAATGCTTCTAATAATGATGATGAACTGAACTGGTCTAGAGAAGATATGCTTGTAACAATAACTTAGAAACCACCTCAAGATTAGGAGAAAACTGTTTCTGAACATGATATTAATTTTGATGATACTTTGCTTGAATTCATGGACTAAGGAGGAGTAACTTTGTGTATATTTCCTATCAGGATTGTTGGGCTTTTGTTTGGGTTTTTTGTCTATGGGATGGTAAAAAAGTTTAGATATGTTGTGTTTTGTAGCTTTTAATTATCTAAGTCGAGAGGATCCACCACCTTTAAAGCTAGAGCCAAACTGCTAAAATTTTAACTTATCATTAATTTTAATCTTATCTAGTATTAGTATCTTAGTCCACATGACAAAACTTAAACCTTGGAAGGAACTTTGGATTTCCAGAGGGAGTCATCAGGATTTGTTTTTATTTGAAGATTGGTAGGAAAATAGAAGCATTTTTTACATTAATACATACCTAAAGAATGAGGGGTGCTGATGGGCCTATGGAAGTTAACTAAAGTCTGCGAGAGAAAGAAGAATGGGGTTAAGGCCATAATTGGGAAGGAGAATTCTGTTAGTTCATATCAGTAAAGTCCTTTTTAACCATATTAGGAGATAAACGCAAGGGTAAGACTGTGTACAATGACCATATCTCATACCTTGGCATAACAAGGAGCCTTCGGGCACTTGGATATCTTAAAATTAATACAAACTATTAAAAGAGGTTCAGGTAGACTACAACTTTGGGATAAACCATCAAAACATTTGTTGCCCTAAATTGATTTATTGAGGTTTTCCATTGAAGTCAAAACTAATACAAACTAAACAAATTTCAAACCAATATCAACATGTTCATGTTCAAACAGTACAATACAAACCAAACAATGCCAATAGTCAAATGTAGCACAATCAAATTTCAAAACAATATCAACATCAAAAAATTACAGCATAATATGAAACTTATTTCATTATTCATTCGAATTCTACTTCAGCCTAAAACCCTCAAAACTAACCCTAAACCCTAATAAAAATCATATTTCATCAATTTAAACCTGTTTTTCATTTTTTAAAATTAAAATAGGGTCATACCGTATGCTTCTTATGGATCAAGTTGATCCGTACACTTCTTACGGATCAAGTTGATCCGTATGCCTCTTATGGATCAAGTTGATCCGTAAGAAGTATACGGATCAAGTTGATTCGTATGCCTCTTACGGATTAACTTGATCCGTAAGCCAAATCACATTGCGGATCATCTATTCCTCTGCAGATCATCTACAACCTATAACCTACATCTAATGCGGATCATCTATTTCCTCTACGGATCATCTACATCCTATAACCTACATCTAATGTGGATCACCTAAAGCCCTAGAGGATCAACTAAACTAAATTCCTACACAGTACACCAGCGAAAAAAGGATGCAGAAAAGGAAACGACACCAATGGGAGAAGACGCTTACCTCGACGGTCGATGGTGGCGCAGGTCCTTAATGCATGGACGAACACGGTAGCGCAACAACCACGACAACAAAGCAAGAAGAGCAGCGACACAGGGGCTAAAGAAGAAAAAGAATATCAGTCGCGTGAGAAATGGAAGCGTTGGGTGCCCAATTATTTTAAAAAAATAGACAGAGATAGTTTTGTCTTTTAACGTTAAATGTTGGGTGCACCTAGCATCGCCCGAATACAAATAGTAGTGTTATTTAATTTGGATTAGGCCGATCCAATTCGTTAAACCGAAAAATGTATCCATTGTCAATCTGTTCATTGTATCATATCAGACATGCATTTGACTTTGACTTGAGATGACATCACTAAATTAATATTGAATCAGAAAAAACATCGATGATGCATGTTATCTTATGTATGATTTGCACATTGTTTTACCTATTTTTTTAAATAAATAATTTAACATTTTCCTTTATTTAATAGTGATATTTATACTTTATTTTTTCTTTTTAAAATTATCTATCTTTTATTTTTATTTATGTTATTTCTTTTTCCACAACCAAACATTACCTTAGCGTCACACATGCAGAAAAATGTTGAAGAAGTGAACACTAGTGTGAAATTTGCTCTAGACAGGGATAGAATCGAGTTCATTACACTATTTGTTTGGTGAAAGTAATTTGAAGGGGTGAACATAGACCGAAATGAGCATAGATGTTTGCTGAAAGTGATTTTAAATGGAAATAAATTTGAAAACACCGAGTCCTACAAATTATCAGCATGTCTTCTTACAAAAATAACATAAATATAAGATTTAAATATGTTTTTTTTTATCTCTAATAAATATTTAATTTTTATTTTTTTTATTAATAAATTTTTATTTTTTATTAATTCCTTAATAAAACAATAATTTTATTTTTAATGCTTGACGCTTATTTTTAATCTCCTATAAATTAACAAATTTTATATTTTTCATAATAAATTATTTTTATTTGTTATTAGTCATCACTAAAATAAAATTTAATAATTTATGAGGACCTAAAATAAAATATCAAGGACAAAAAATAAAATATCAAAGACCAAAACTAAAAACAAAGTTATCAAACTTGAGAGTTTACATAAACTCGTGAGAATTTCATAGACTCAACTTGTAAATTCTGGTAGACTTAACTCGTAAACTCGTAAGAGTCAATTTTATATAAAAATAATAATAAAATATTTATAAATAGCATACAAATTAAACATTTCAATAATATAATAAAGCAAAATAATAAATTATAAATTTCACAATACTTAAATAACTAAGTCTAGTAATGCATCACTACTAGTTAATAACTTGCAAATGTTATAGTAGTGGTAGATCATTCCCATCGAGAGTTTGATGTGATTAGAGAACAAGGGTATGATGTTATTAAAAGTGAGAATTTTTTTATTTGAGAATAATACACTAAATGAATGTATGTTAAACATTAAACAGACAGAAAATAATCCAAAATAACTTACATTTTGATATAATACTTGTTGTATCATTGAATCGATAGTAAACTCAAAATTCTACCGAATTTACTTAGAGTTTATAGAATCTACTAAAAAGAGAATTTACTCATGAGTCAACTCGTAGAGAATAAATGAACTTGTAAACTTGTACGAGTTAATGAGTTAATTCAAGAATTTGATAACCATAAATAAAAGTATTATTTTATTAAAAGTTCAATACTGAACAAAAAAATAAACACAAAAATTAAATATTTATTAAAAAAACATTTTTAAGCCCTAAATGCAATATATCAATTTTGATCATTAGATAAGTTTTTTTTTTTTTTTAAAAAAAAGCTTCTCTCACTGTACAGTCCCTTTCCCTTATACTTAAAAAAAGTGGATTTAATCCGTATAATTGAAAGGAGCACGAATAGTTGTGTTATTAAGATTTACTCTGTCACCTCGCGCTTTCACTACATATATCATTTTCATTTGCCTGTATGTTTTTTGTTACAAGACCACAATTGACAATCATTATAGCCCAACTACAAAAACCCGTACATCTTTCTATAAATGGTGATCTTTGGTGGCTCACTTGCTTACACCACTTCTCTCTTTCAATCCCTTTATCTGTTGGATAGAGCTTCTTGCCTTGTGTTCTACGTTCTGCATTCTTCTCAGCCCGGTAATTTTTCAGCAGATCTTCTTCACTGAATGAATAACACTTTGTGTTGAATGAAATGAAACTTTTGATGGACTGTGTGTTGTTTGAGTTTTAACTGCTATGATTTGACTATATATGCTAAAGTGGTTATTGTTTCTGTGGCTGATTTAGCGTGTTTGGTTCAGGTTACTTAGAGAAACAATTACTTGTTTTTTTAACATTCTGTTGGAACTATTAAAAAATAAGCATTACTTATATATGTCTTTACTCTTACAAAACATGCATATACTCTGTTGGTTCATGTTAACTAACGTTTCTTTTCTTTCATTGTAATCTATGTTCATTGCTTATGGTTTCACAGTAATCTAGCTCCTGTTTGCAGAAACAAGGACCTGTCATCAAGATGGTGAGTTGATATAGTTTTTTTCTTCTTGGTTTGTTTTTCTCCCCGTATAGAAAACTTAAGCTATGTATTATATGCAGGTGAAGTTCACAACTCACAGGCTTCGGCACATAATGGACTGCAAACACAATATTCGTAACATGTCTGTTATTGCACACGTCAATCATGGTATGGTATTCAAGACACGATATGTTGTTTTAGTTTGAAACCTTTTGTGTTGATCTGAAGCCATTTTTCCATGTTTTTTCTAAGACCAGCAATGACATTATTTTGCTTCTGGTAGTTGATATTATGTTAATTTAGTATTAGTTTTTTTGTTTTTGGTCTTTGTATCTAACAAATTAGGAAGTAGAAAAGATTTACAGATTTTCGTGCCCTTTTACAAATTTCTGATTATGGAAATTTCCTAGTTCTCTGATGCTACATTTCTGAAATGCAGGAAAGTCTACCCTCACTGATTCTCTTGTGGCTGCTTCTGGTAATATCATAGCACAAGAGGGTGAAGCTGAGCGTGGCAACACTGTCAAATCCTCTGGTATCTCTCTCTACTATGCGATGCCAGAGGGTGATTTGAAGAATTTCAAAGGGGAACGTGAAGGGAAGGAGTTCCTTATAAATCTCATTGACTCACCAGGGCATGTGGACTTCTCATCTGAGGTCACAACCGCACTTCGCATCACCGATGGAGCACTTGTGGTGGTGGATTGTGTTGAGGGTGTCTGTGTCCAGACCGAAACTGTGCTGAGACAAGCCCTTGGAGAAAGGGTTAAGCCTGTTTTGGCTCTTAACAAGATGGATAAGTGCTTTCTTGAGCTCAATCTTGATCCAGAGGAGGCATACCTAACACTCCAAAGGGTTGTTGAGAGTGTGAATGTAATCATGGGTAACTATGAAGATGCTCTACTTGGAGATGTTAAGGTGTACCCTGAGAAGGGAACGGTTGCCTTTTCCGCTGGCTTGCATGGATGGGGCTTTACACTCACCAACTTTGCCAAGATGTATGCTTCCATGTTTGGAGTTGATGAGGCCAAGATGATGAGTAGGCTTTGGGGTGAGAATTTCTTTGACTCTGCTACCAAAAAGTGGACCAACAGGCACACTGGGGCTTCTACTTGCAAGCGTGGCTTTGTTCGGTTTTGTTATGAACCAATCAAGCAGGTTATTGAACTCTGCATGAATGACCAGAAGGATAAGTTGTGCCCCTTGTTGCAAAAGCTTGGGTTGAACTTGAAGTTCGAGAAGGAGTTGACAGGGAAGGCTTTGATGAAGTGTGTTATGCAAAGTTGGCTCCCAGCAAGTAGTGCCATTCTGGAGATGATGATATTTCACCTTCCATCTCCGGCTAGTGCTCAGAAATATAGAGTTGAGAATTTGTATGAGGGTCCCCTTGATGACCCTTACGCTTCTGCTATCAGAAATTGTGACCCTGAAGGGCCCCTAATGCTTTATGTGTCAAAGATGATTCCTACATCTGATAAGGGAAGGTTTTATGCTTTTGGCCGAGTCTTCTCTGGGAAGGTGTCAACTAATATGAAGGCTAGAATTATGGGGCCAAATTTTGTTCCTGGGGAGAAGAAAGACCTGTATGTGAAGAGTGTTCAGGGGACTTCAATTTGGATGGGGAAGAAATATGAAACAGTTGAGGATGTTCCTTGTGGAAACACAGTTGCCTTGGCTGGTTTGGACCATTTCATCACCAAGAATGCTACTATAACAAATGAGACAGAAATTGAAGCACACCCCATTAGAGCTATGAAGTTTTCTGTGTCACCATTGGTAAGTGTAGCTGTTAACTGCAATGCTGCATCAGATCTTCCTAAGCTTGTTGAGGGCCTAAAACGTTTGGCAAAGTCAGACCCCATCATGATGTGCACAATTTCAGAAACTGGAGAACACATCATAGGTGCTACTGGTGAGCTGCATCTTGAAACATGCGTAAAAGACTTGAAGGACGATTTTATGAATGGGATTGAGATTTCAATATCTGACCCTATTGTCTCCTTCAAGGAGACAGTGCTGGAGAAGTCTTGCCACACTGTGATGAGCAAATCACCTAACAAACACAACCGTTTGTACATGGAAGCAAGGCCAATGGAGGAAGGGCTTGTGGAGGCCATTGAGAGAGGCAAGATTGGTCCAAAGAATAACAACAAAATGGTGTGTGAAGAGTTTGGTTGGGACAAGGATCTAGCCAAGAGAATATGGTGTTTTGGCCCTGATACCATTGGACCCAACATGATGGTGGATGCATGTAAGGGAGTTCAGTACCTCAATGAAATGAAGGAGGCTGTTCTTGCTGGCTTTCAGATAGCATCAAGAGAAGGTCCACTTGCAGAAGAGAACTTGAGAGGGGTATGCTTTGATCTTTGTGATGTTGTACTTCATGCTGATACAATCCATAGGGGAGGTGGCCAAATCATTCCAACTGCTAGAAGGGCTTTCTATGCTGCCATACTTTCAGCTAAGCCAAGACTACTTGAGCCTGTGTATGTGATGGAAATACAAGCACATGAAAAGGCTCTTGGTGGCATCAATAGTGTTGTTAACAAGAAAAGAGGGCATGTGTTTGAGGAAATTCAGAGGCCTGGCACCCCATTTTACAATGTCAAGGCATATATACCAGTGATTGAGTCATTCAAATTCAGTGAAACACTGAGGACTCAAATTGGAGAGCAGGCTTTCCCACAGATGGTGTTTGATCACTGGGATATGGTGCAGTCTGATCCACTGGAACCTGGAACACCAGCTTCTGCATGTGTTGCTGACATTCGGAAGAAGAAAGGGTTGAATGAACAAGTTATGCCTTTGTGTGTGTTCGAGGACATGCTTTGAAGTATCAATAATGTAGAATATTATTTAGGACCAATGTAAAGTCGTGTGTGTGCATGTAATTTTAGTTTTATGTTTCAATAAAGTATCATGTCCATTAGCACTAATCTAATGCTTACTGTGAAAGATATAAATCAAATTTTAAAAGACAACACGGTAAGTGAAACTCAATAGATAAGGTTTGGTTTCTTATGATTTAGTTTTTCCTTTTTCTATCGTATGTTCACATACTGTACTTATCTTTTTTTACTGATAATTTGTAAAGTTCTCTAAAACACGTGAATTGATGTCTTACATATAACCGGTATTGAGGTCGATTTGTGCCATTTTGCGTTAACAGGGAACTGATAAAATTGAAATCGCATGTCTAGATTTCAACATATCTGACAAAGAAGAAACAGTGGAATGGAATGGAAAGGCCTTCGAGAACATGAAAACCCTTAAAATACTTATTGTTAGAAATGGTAAATTTCTTGAAGGTCTACATTATTTTCCAAAAAGTCTGAGAGTACTGGAAGGGCATTGATATCCTTAAAATTGTTTATCATCTTTTAATCACATGGAACCTGCCATATGCAAGTTACCTTACAGTTGCTTAACGTCATTCAAGTTCAATGGCTTATTGAAGGCAAGTTTAAAGACTACATTTTCCTCATCTTATAAATTAATATATTCACTTTAAGATTATTCATTCAGTCCTTATTTCTTTTCTTTTTTTTTTTTTTCCTTTATTTTCTTTGCAGAAGAATCTCAAGAATCTAACTGTTTTGAATTTTGACAAGTGCGAATTTTTAAGACAGATACCTGATGTATCTAATCTCCCAAATTTGGAGGAACTTTCATTTGAATATTGTGAGAATTTAATTACGTTTCACAACTCAATTGGTGTTCTGAATAAACTTCAAATATTGAGTGCTGAAGGTTGCTGGAAGCTAAGGCTTGACCTCTCTTAAACAACTTAAACTTTCACATTGTTACAGTCTTGAGAATTTTCCATAAATATCAGAAGAGATGGAAAACATATATAAAGGAACTTTCATTGATTGAGATTCCTATAGAAGAATTGCCATCGTCATTTCAAAATCTTATTGGACTCCAACATTTATGCTTGGGTTGTAGTAGAATTGTTCAGTCACGAAGTAGCATTGCCATGATGCCTAAACTGTTTGTATTTGAAGCTTATCAATGCAATGGGGAAGAGGGTGAAATAAAAGTGGGCTTAGTAGTGTCTTCAAAGGTAGAAGAGTTTATGGCGGACTTTTGCAACCTGTAAGATGATTTTTTTTTTTTTTTCAATAGGTTTCACGCAGTTTGCTCATGTGAGGAGTTTACACCTAGAGGGGAATAATTTCACATTTCTTCCTGAATGTATCAAAAAATGTGATTTAGAAGTATATTTGCAAATTTTAATTTTTTAATAAAAGCATTTGAATACTAACTAATTTTTTTTTGTATTTTATTGGCAGTATATTTCAATTTTTCAAATAAATGATGTTTTAAATAGATATCTTACTTAGTACAATTTGAGATATAATGGAATAAAAAAATTGATTAACGAACTAAAAAAAAAAAAGTTTTAAGTGGTTGAACTCAGCCAAACTAGGATTCACATATATATAGAATTGTCTAACCTTCAAAGTTTAAAAAATGATTATTAATATCAAATTACTTTGATGTAAAAACAAATCAAATATGTTAAAAATAAAATTTACTTTATTTAGATTGTCTTGTATATAATTAATTATTCAAAAACAATTTTTTAATTTTTAATTAAGAATTATTCAAGTAATAATTTTATAGATAAGTATAGGCTTCAGTTCAATAAATTATATTGGTTAATTTTAACTATTATACTCAATTTTTTATTTAAATAAAAAAAATCATTATACTTATCTCTTAAATTACACCATTATATCAACAAAAATTCAATGGGTCATGAATTAAAATTGGTATTATGCTTTAATTTGAAGATAACATTTTATTTTGATACGTGATCAATGAAGTAAAAAAAAAATATTTTCTTAATTAAAACTGAAAACATGTTAAAAATATAGTCCATACAATTATCGTAAATAAGAATGTATGCAAAGTTATTGTTTAATGAGAACATTATTAGTGAGATGTTTCTCTCCCCATGAGAGTTTTTTTTCCTTTTGAGGATTTGAGCTGTCTTCTTTTCTTCTGAGTGATCTCTTCCCTTCACATTTGGCCTAACCCTTTTCCCAATCCCTAACATTCACCTTCCTTTCCCATGGCTACGCCAAGCATTGAGAATCTGAATATTAACGAAGATGACCCAGGTCTGGAGATTAATTTTGAAACAACCAATGACACTAGTTGACTACTCCCTATATATATTTGGTTGGTCGTTTTGGGGCAGATAAAAGCATCTGCAGTCAAATTATGAAGGAGTGAATGTCCTTAGTATGAAAACCTTTTTCAGGGAGTAACTATCACGTAACTAGCATCTGACCGGTTTCTATTCCAGTTTTATAATGATGTTGATTATTATCAGAGTTCTCAATGGAGGCCTATGGAGTTTTGACAAAAACATGTCCATATTTGGAGTCATTGAAGAAGGAAAAGACCCAACAACTATCCCATTATTCTACGTCCCTTTTTTGATTCAAATGCATAACCTACCGGTGGAGTTTATGTCTCAAAAGGTTGAAGAAAGCCTCAGAAATTACACTATCCAGTTCTTGGAGTATGATGAGAAGAACAACGTCAATTTCTTGTGCCTTTTCATGCGCATCAAGGTGCTTCTAAACATTCAAAAGCCTCTTACGTACAAAAATCAAGAAACCACGAGGAGATCTTAAAGAGGTCTTAATCAAATATGAATGTCTAACATATATATTTTGTTGCTTCTGTGGAACTTCAAATCAGTGGCAAACTCTGACAAAGGGGGCCACAATAACGTCGACAATAATTTTCACAGAATATGCAATTAATATTAATGACGAGACAGACACAAAAAGTTTTGAAATGATGGCATAAGTTTTTCGAAATTCCATAATTAATGCTCCAGCCAATCAGCAACCAAAATCGTCAACAATCATTGCCAATAATTGTGATATGAATGAGGGGGACAAGGCTAATCATGAGCTCATTATGGGAGGAAATAAAAGAGGCTAACTGAAACTGAAGCAATCATGATAAATGTCTAACACCAAATCTGTTGGGGAGATTCGATGGGTATGAGAACCACGAGCCACCACATAAGGAAGCTTGACACCACACTCTAACCCAAAACCTTAAGGCTCAGGTTTATGGGTCTTCTCTTCACTTATATGGTGTTCAACCTTTTCACTTCTACCCGATGTGGGACTTCACCTCACACTTGTAACCCAACACATCGTTGGAACACACACTGTTCCTCTCTCAATTGCAAGAGATGCAATTCACTCCCTCACACATTCACTTGTGTATCACTCACTGTTTTCTAAGCACAGAATTGCACACACACTAGGAATAGCACTAGAGACTGAAAATGATAGAATGAAAATAACCCTTTATTAAGATGTATGATTGCCCTTTTATACAAGCAAAACAAAGTAACAACCCTTCACTCTTAGGCTAGCACTTATAACAGAATTTTAAAATTCTGTTACTCTCTCTTATATACAAAGCCAAAACAGAATTAAACTCTCACAAAATCAACGACCAGTGATGAGAAAATGATAGATTCCGACAACAATGAAAAAGTCCAACCCCAATCATCCTTTTTTAATGGTAGTTCCCATCCTTTGGGACCTTGTCAGATCATATCACGTTGATGTGATCTTTTTGTGTAAAACCCTAGTTCATACCCACCGTATTGAGGAAATAAAATCTTTGCTTTGTTTTGATTCTTGTTTTGCAGTTAATGTTAACGGTAGAAGCGGAGGACTTGTTCTTCTTTGGCGTAAACCATTCAACTGTCACCTTTTCTCCTTCTCTTCCAACTTCATCAATGTCCAGGTGCATCATTGTGATTATCCAACCGAGATTAATTGGATTCTACAGATACCCTGATCGCTAAAAAAGAAGGCACTCCTGGATTCTTAGAGCTCTTGCACACGACAACTCTCCCATGGTGCATTTTTTGGAGATTTCAATGATGTCCTATCCCATGGTTCAGTTACAAAGTAGCATTGTCATGATGCCTAATCTGTCTGAATTTCATGTTTTTCATCTCAAGGGGTGGCAATGGGTAAAATTAGAAAAGGATGAAGAAAAAATAGGTTCAATAGGATCTTCAAAGGTAGACCGGTCTATGGCCAACTATAGCAACCTGTATGATGATTCTTTTTTTCAGCAGGTTTCACGCAGTTTGCCCTTTGTTGAGTATTTTACAACTATAGGGGAATAATTTCACATTCCTTCCTGGATGCATCAAAGAATTTCAAGTTTTAAGAACTCTTAATGTGAGTGATTTGCAAGCGTCTTCAGGAAATTAGAAGAGTTCCGACAAACTTAATGTTAAATAATCAACGTTTTCAAAAACAAAATTAACTATACCGTGAAAACATAACAAAGACTACACCGTGAAAACATAACAAAAATAATAACAAACAAAAATTTAATGTGATTCGACATCTCTTTCATACGTTCACATAATCATCTCAAAAGTATTTCTTTATCATAAAAATGATTACAAAAATTGATGACACTCTCACACACTTTTCTCTCATGTTTCATAATCTCTCTTCTCACACACATTCACTTCATGTATCTTTTCTACTAATTCTCTTTTTTATTTCTCTTTTTTATTTATAGTGAAGATTGTCATCAATTATAATAAATAAATATTCTAGAAAATTAAAACAAAAACAACTTGCATACATTCAAAATATAATATTTCACTTTATATTTAAACCATCTTAATGATAAAAATTCAATTTCCACAATGCATTAAATGTACCTTAACTTTTAGCTTTGAATTCTACACTTAAAACATTTCAGGCAATAAAGTATATATCCTTGTCTTCCTCGAGTTCAAGCATGTTCTTAAATTAGGTTTTCTCTTGTATTTATTGTATTTGATATAATAATATATATGCACCTAACTTAATGTTGCTAAACTTATGTATTGTGTACGAATAATGACTAACAGGAACTGCATGAGGCTGGAGATACTGAGTTTTGTTTTCCAGGAGCAAGTATTTCAAAGTGGTTCGATCAGCAAAGCATGGGACGTTTAAGTTCTTTCTGGATTCGTAATAAATTCCCTGCCAATTTTTTTGTATACTTATTGAGTTATTGCACCTGCGGTGTTTAGATTGGTTACACCCATGGTGTTCATCAATGGAAAGGTTCAAAATTCTGAATTCCTTCATGATAACAGGCGGTTGAAATTGGACCATACATATGTCTTTGATCTACGTATGATATTCAACAATTTGCTTGAAGTGCCTTTAGAAAAGGAATGATACTTAGATGCAATTTTTTGTAGAAGTATAGGGTGTTTGACCTACCAAAAGTACTCTTGATGCAATGTTATGGATTTTTTATCATTCAAAATTATTTCAACTATGACCTTCGTCAACTAAACTACTCTAACCATGATTTCTTATGTGAAAGAGCATAAATCAGTTGCTTCTCTCTTAATCTCTTAGGGAGCTAAACCAAGTGACTTGCTTTAAGAATAAAGACCCATAAATAAAGCTAACTAACACCATTACATCCCTAGACATGGATTATTTAGAAGTTTCTTCAAGTTTTTAGGGTAAAAACATTTTTCAATTATTAAAATCCTATAACATACATGTAAATGGGTGATCAAATCATAGACAAAACAATAATCATAGAAAGAAAACAATAATAATGAAATAACATTAAATGAATAATAAAGGTCATTACATCATAGAGTTTTTGATATTCAAGCCTTCAACCATGAGTAAGTTGATGAAACAAAGAAAATAAAAGAAAAAGAGTTTTCAAATGGATGTTTTTACTTCAGAGCATATCCTTCACGAACTCCCTCCAAAAAGAATAGTGCAACCTTTTTATATCCTTCAAAATGTTGCGCTGTCATGATGTTCAAAAATCAGCACGCTAAGCCTGTATATATGCCCTTAGCACACATGCATAGTACCATTGGCTTAGTATTCACACGTTAAGCCTGTTCCACTTTTTCAAACAACTCTAATATAATTAAGCTAAAAATTGAAAAGAATCTAAATTCTTATCTTTTTAAGTAAAAAAAAACATTAAAGAAGAAAAAATTATATAATGCAGAAACTAAATATAAAAACAATTATCACTTATCATAATCAAAATCATATCCTCCTTACATATGTATTGTTCATCACATGCCACCATCACGAAAGCACCCCGAGTAGAAAAGGTCAGCCCCGTGAAATTATCATATCAAGTTATCAACACGTCACCAGGACATCAACAAATAAATAATTAAATATTTTAATAGACTTAAACACTTATTCAAACAGTCCCAACAGAGTTATGCGACAGTGCAAAAATGAAGTCATGATGGTAGGCCACAACACCTCAATTTTGCAAAAAAATCAGAAAAACTCTACGTCCCCTTTTTAAGCTGAGCCTCCTAAACAGCCAGTGGGTTAGAAAACCAGCTGGTTTGACAAAGGATAAAAGAACAATGTATTTAATAATATTTATATACTATTTATTATTTTTCCTATATCTGGCATTTTAATCAAATTGAGTCTGTTAATTATAAATTAATTATTAATATATAACTTCTAATTAAATAGAGTTTAAAATTATACCATTAATATCATGTTTTATTAATCTTTCAAATCACCAGTTACTCAATACAAATTTACAAGAAATTATCAGATTTTATTGTGAGACAATATAATTTGATTTATGTTATAAAAATATATTTCATTCAAACTTTAGTTATCATTTTTAAAATTATAACTTTAAATGCCATAATTAATTATAAAATAAATATGATATATATATATAAGAAATTAAGGGAATAAAAATAATAAATAAATATTAATTCCTAATATTTTTAAAATTTTCTATTCTTTAGTTTTCTAATGCCATGAGAAAGAAAATATACATGGTATGATATATTTCAACAATTTCAAATTAGATCATACCGGTATGAAAAAATAGATCATACCCAAATTAATCTTTCAAGCTTTTTTTTCTGATAATTGATTTCTATAGATTGAAACAAAGGAATAAATTAAATATTAGAATAAAGGTCAGCGTATTGTTCATGATATGCTGAACTTTGTATCTACGCATGCAAAAATACCCAATTTAAACTATAAGCATGATGAACTTAAGCGAGAGAGACAATGGAACTGTACAAAAAAAAAAACAGAGAAAGAGAAAGTTTCTAGAAGGAGAAGAAAAAATCAGAGAGAGAGATGGTTGTGAGAAACATATAAAAAATTATTAATATTATATGATGGAGTGAAAAACTGTAACCTTTGATACCATATTATAGTACTTCTGTCATCACTGATAGTGGGTGCTACAAGCAGTACTTTACTATGGATAGATAACAATGAAGGTGACTTAAGTTGAGAAAACACGTGAAGATGAAGGAGGAGAAAGAGATGGTTGAGAGGATGATATGGAAGGTTTTGATGAGAGTCTAGTAACTGATGAAATGATATTTAATTAGATTTTAATGAAATTTTAAAGTGGATATAACAAATGAAATTTTAAAGAGCTATAGCAGATGGTTAACTAAGAAATGTATGCCACATAAGCAAAAATGTTGTAGTGGAAGAATTCTATCATTCTAAAATTCTGAGGTGGCAACATAACATTCCTTATCTCAGAAATTATAGATTATAAATGGATTTCAGTTGCGGGTAACAAGTTTCATATACGTGTATGTTTTATAACACAAAACCACAAATGACAATCATTATAACCCAACTACAAAAACCCGTACATCTTCCTATGGTGATCTTTGGTGGCTCACTTGCTTACACCACTTCTTTCTTTAAATCCCTTTACCTTCTGGATAGAGCTTCTTGCCTTGTGTTCTAAGTTCTACAGTCTTCGCAGCCAGGTAATTATCAACAAATCTTGTTCTTCTATGAATGAATAACATTTTGTGGTGAATAAAATGAAACTTTTGATGGACTATGTGTTGTTTGACTTTTAAATGCTATAATTTGAATATATATATATATATATATATATATATATATATATATATATATATATACGCATATGCGCGCGCGCTAAAGTGGTTATTGTTTATGTTAGAAAAGCATAAGAGCATATATGGACAGCAAGATATAAACGGTATAGAGAAGAAGAGAGAGAGGAGAGGAGCAAAACTGATCTGATATATTTCAAGTTTGTAACTTGGTTTTACACACTTTAAATATGTTACAACAAGGCTTTAAATATAGAAACTAGCAAGTCCCCAATAGGGTGACAAACAACAAATTATGGCTACCTAAAACTAGGCATGATTAGCTAACAGTTACAAGTTGTTTCTTTCTTAGCACAAGTAATCTTTAAGCAACTTTACAAGGAACCATAAAATCTACAAAGATATTTTTATTATGTCAGAAAATTAAAATCTCAACTGTCAATACTCCTCCTTGAGATTTTTCTTCCAAACTTTGGTCTTGGTCTCTCATGTATGGAAGATCACCATCAAGTAGACAAGCATTTGCATCTCCTTGCTTAACAGAAATTATATCATTTGAAATAAGAATGCTTGCAACTTTCTTAATCCATTTTTTTCTTGCAGCCTCCTTAATCCATTTTTTGCTTGCAACATCATTATATTCTTCTATGAAATTTACCTTCAAAAGCTTGATTTTCTTCTTCTCTTCAAGTTTGTTTGTGAGCAAGGAGGTCTATCTTCTCAGCAACTTTTCTCGTAGGGTCATTCAAATCACGCTTTAGATTATAAAATGGCTCCTCCTCGAGTGGCATGTTTTCCAACTTCACAACTTCAAACTCCCTTCTCAAGTTCAGCCCTTACATTCTTTTTGATCTTTCACTCCCTTGGAACTTCTCCTTCAACTAATCACATGCCTCTTTTGCAATCTCAAGAATTTGGATATTCATAAAAATATCATCATGTAGTGTTGCCTGTATAATGGCAAGTGCTTTGTCTTGCTTTACCACTTCGTCATTGTAACTCCTCAATTGAGCTATTATTGTGTTTTCAGGTGATCGAGTCAGGTTACTTCCATTTTCTACTATATCCCACTATTAACTATTTGACTATTGAAACAGATTTTTTAAGTTGTTGCTATTTTTAGGACCATTACTATCTGTTATGCTACACGTGCAGTAGTTTGTTTTTTTTTTGTTTATCTTCTATTTTCTAGGCAACTACCCAGTAGGAGTTTTATATATATATTTTAGTATCTCTTTGTAAAAAGCAATTTTCTTTTGAGATCAATAAAGAAAGCCTTCTGCAGTTACAAAATATTCCCTAAGTTTCTTTCATCTTTACTTCATACCTTTCTAAAAGCAACAAATTGGTATCAGAGCTCTATTCTGAGAGATTGAGAGAGCCCAACCACATTCAAAACACAAACACACATAACCTGGTCAGAATGAATCCAGAAGGTTCATCCATTTCAATTGCACTTCCGTTATTTGATGGTAAAAATTATCATCTCTGGGTTGTTAAAATGGAAGCCTATCTTGATGCAAGTGATTTGTGGGAAGCTGTTGAAGATGTGTACAAAGTCAAACCCTTGTCGGATAATCCAACGGTTGCTCAAATCAAAAATCACAAAGAAAGGAAGCAGAGAAAGTCAAAAGCAAAAGCAACTTTGCTTGCAGCATTTTCATCCACCATTCTAGCCAGAATAATGACACTAAAAACAGCCAATAAGATTTGGGATTTTTTGAAACAAGAGTATGAAGGAAATGAAAAGGTTAAAGGCATGCAGGTGCTGAATTTTATTCAAGATTTGAGATGCAGAGAATGAAGGAATCAGAAACGATTAAGGAATACTCTGACAGGCTTCTTGGCATAGTCAATAATGTAAGGCTCTTAGGTACTGAATTTTCAGACGCTAGAATTGTTCAAAAAATTCTAGTCACAATACCTGAAAAGTTTGAAGCTACAATTGCATCTCTGAAGAACTCAAGGGATTTGTCAAGCATTACATTGACAGAATTGTTGAATGCACTACAAGCACAAGAACAAAGAAGGCTTATGAGGCAAGAAAGGTCTGTTGAGGGTGCCTTTCAAGCCAGATCAGTGAATTACAAAGGAGGCAAAAATAACAAAAACAAGCAGAGCAGCAACAAAAATGGCCAAAGCAGCAATACACGTGTCTTTTCACCTTGTCCCTATTGCAAAAAAAATAATCATCCACACAACAAGTGTTGGTGGAGGCCAGACATAAAATGCCACAAGTTTGGTCAATTAGGACATGTGGAAAGAATATGCAAGACCCAACAACAACAAGGAAAAGCCAAGGCTGCTGAAGATCAGCCTATGGAGGAGCAGCTGTTTGTAGCATCATTCTTTGCAACGAACACCACTACAGAGAGTTGGCTTATAGACAGTGGTTGCACAAACCACATGACTTATGATCGTGAGTTTTTCAAAGAATTGAACGAGACAACTATTTCCAAAGTCAAAATTGGAAATAGAGCACTTATTGCAGTAAAAGGAAAGGGAACGGTTGCAATTGAAGGCCACTCGGGTTTGAAATTAATTTCTAATGTATTATATGTCCCTGAAATTAATCAAAATCTTTTAAGTGTTACTCAACTGCTGGAGAAAGGATATAAGGTACTGTTTGAGTACAAAAATTGTGTGATTAAAGATGCAAACAACTTAGAAAATGATCAAAGTTCAAATGAAAGGCAAGAGTTTTGCCTTGGACTTGATAAATGAGGAGCAGCAAACAGCTGTACACAAAGAGGATGATAGTACAATGCTTTGGCATAAGAGATTGGGGCACTTTCATCATGTTGCACTACTTTTCATGAAAAAGAACAACATAGTGAAAGACATGCCAGAATTAGAAGATTTACCTCCAAAATGTGTTGTTTGCCAATATGGAAAGCAAACTAGACTTTCTTTTCAACAAAACAAGACTTGGAGAGCTACACAAAAGCTGCAGTTAGTACATACAGATGGGAGGACCCATGAAAACACCATCATTGAATGACAGTAAATATTATATTGCATTCATTGATGATTATTCAAGAATGTGTTGGATTTATTGTATGAAGTTTAAATATGATGTTGTTGACATCTTTATGAAGTTTAAAGCTTGGGTTGAAACTCAAAGCGAATGCAAGATGCAGGTGATCAGGTCCGATAATGGAACTGAATATACCTTTGAAAAATTTAACAAGTTTTGTGTAGATGCAGGCATTGAACATCAATTGACAACACCATACACTCCACAATAGAATGGTGTTGTGGAAAGGGAAAACCGAACAATTATGGAGATGACAAGGTGCTTACTTCATGACAAAGGGCTGCCAAAAAAAATTTGGGCAGAGGCTGCACACATAACAATTTTTTTGTTGAATAGGTTGCCAACAAAAGCTTTGCAGAAAAAGACTCCATTTGAAGCATGGCACGACTACAAACCAAAGCTAACAAATCTGAAGACATTTGGCTGCCTATGTTTCTCTTACATACCTCAAGTAAAGAGAGACAAACTTGACAAGAAAGCAGAACCTGGAATTTTTGTAGGTTATAGCTCAACTTTAAAGGCCTACAGAATCTACCTACCACAAAGCAATAAAGTAACTGTCAGCAGGGATGTCAAATTTCTGGAGTTAGATAGTTGGAACGGGAAAAATGATAAGAGATCTGAGTTTCAGAAGGAGAATGAAGATGTTGATGAAGAACCCATCAGAGGAACCAGATAACTTTCAGACATCTACCAAAGGTGTAATGTTGCCGTGATGAAGCCTGAGGGATATGAAGAAGCTGCAGCTAATCAGAAATGGATAAATTAAATGCAATGAAGGAGGAGCTTATATTGATTGAAAAAAAATAAAACATGGGAGCTGGTGGACAGACCTCACCACAAGAAAGCGATTGGTGTCAAATGGGTTTATAGAACCAAGCTCAATCCAGATGGTTCTATAAACAAATACAAGGCAAGGCTTGTTGTTAAAGGATATGCTCAAGTGTTTGGTGTTGATTTTTCAGAGACTTTTGCCCCAGTTGCCATGCTAGAAACCATAAGAATGTTTATGTCTCTTGCTGCACAAAAGGGCTGGATTATACATCAAATGGATGTGAAATCAGCCTTCTTCAATGGATACTTAGAGGAAGAAATTTTCGTTGAGCAACCTAAAGGGTTCGTTGTTCAAGGGCAGGAGGAGAAAGTATATCGATTAAGGAAAGCTTTCTATGGTTTAAAATAGGCACCGTGGTCATGGTATAGCAGAATTGATGCACACTTGGTGAGCTTAGGCTTCAAAAAAAGTTTAAGTGAATCTACTTTATATGTGAAGAAGACTGATGGTGAAATACTTGTAGTATCTCTATATGTTGATGATCTACTGGTTTCGGGAAGCAATAGGGAGCATATTGATAAGTTCGAGGAAGAAATGAAAGATGCTTTTGAAATGACAGACCTTGGAAGGATGACATTCTTTCTTGGTATGCAGGTGTATCAAAAACAAAATGAAATATTTATTTGCCAGAAAAAAAATATGCAAATGAAGTTCTCAAGAAGTTCAACATGGAAGGGTGCAAACCAGCTGCAACTCCAATGAATCAAAAGGAGAAGTTTTGCAAAGAAGATGGAGCTGAAAAAGTGAATGAAAAGTTGTATAGGAACCTTATAGGTTGCCTAATGTATTTAAGTGCATCAAGGCCTGACATCTTGCATGCAGAAAGCTTGTTATCAAGGTACATGAACTGTGCTAGTAGAATTCATCTTCAGGCAGCGAAAAGAGTTCTTAGATATGTTAAGGGCACAGTTGATTTTGGAATAAGATACCTTTATGTTAAAAACTTCAGACTTCTTGGTTATTCTGACACTGATTGGGCTAGATGTGCTGATGATATGAAAAGTACTTCAGGTTATCTTTTTAGCTTTGGTTTTGGAATTTTTTTCATGTTATTCAAAGAAACAGGAATCAATCCACAGCAGAAGCAGAATATGTAGCTGCAACTGATGCTGTAAATCAAGCTGCAATTTCAATTTCAAATAACCCAGTTTTTCATGACAAAATAAAACACTTCAAGATAAAGTTCTATTTTCTTAGGGAGGCACAAAAGGAAGGAGAAGTGGAATTAATTTACTGCACAACAAAAGAACAAAGTGTTGATATCCTAACAAAGGCGCTTCCTAAAGCTAGATATGAATTCTTGAGGCAGAGGCTTGGTGTATGTTGTTCCAGAGTCAAGGAGGAGTATTGACTGTTTGACTCTTGAAACAGATTTTCTAAGTTGTTGCTATTTTCTAGGACCATTACTATGTGTTATGCTATACGTGCAGTAGTTTATTTTTTTTTTTATCTTCTATTTTTTAGGCAACTACCCCGTAGGAGTTTTATATATATATATTTTAGTATCTCTTTGTAAAAAGCAATCTGGTTTTGAGATCAATAAAGAAAGTCTTCTGCAGTTACAGAATATTCCCTAAGTTCCTTTCATCTTTACTCTTCATACCTTTCTAAAAGCAACACCCACAAACTTTGAGCTCTGATAAAACTTCTCATTTTCGTAGCCCACATGTGAAATTTTTGAACCTGCAAATATCGGAGCTGGAGGTAAAGAACTACTGTTGAAAGCCACTTTTGTGTTTGAAACTTTTTGTACGGGTTTTGTTTGAAGGTTTTTTGTATGGGTTCTCTTACTCTGTTTCTTGGGTTTTTCTCTTCCTCATTAACTCTAGTTTTCACTCCCTCACTTACCCATAAGGATCAATAATGCTCTTGATACCATGTTAGAAAAACATAAGTTGCACATATGGACAGCAAGATATAAACGTATAGAGAATAAGAGAGAGGATAGGGGCAAAACTGATCTAGTATATTTCAAGTTTGTAACTTGGTTTTGCACACTTTGAACTTGTTACAACAATGCTTCAAATAGAGAAACTGACAAGTCCATGATTGGGTGATATAAACAGCAAATTTTGGCTACTTAAAACTAGGCATCATTAGCTAACAGCTACAAGTTACTTTTTTTTAGCACAAGTAATTTTTAAGCAACCATAAAATCTGCAAAGATATTTTAATTTAAAACAGAAAAATCTCAACTGCCAACACTCCTCCTTGAGATTTTTCTTCCAAACCTTAGTCTTGATCTCACATGTATGGAGGATCACCGTCAAGTAGACAAGAATTTGCATCTCCTCGCTTAACAGAAATTATATCATTTGAAACAACAATGTTTGCAACTTTTTTAATCCATTTTTGGCTTGCAACATCATTATATTTTTCTATGAAATTTGACTTCAAAAGCGTTTTTTTTCCTCTCTTCAGGTTTCTTGTGAGGAAAGAGGTCCATCTTCTCAACAAATTTTTTTGTAGGGCCATTCGAATCACGCTTTAGATTCTAAAATGGCTCCTCCTTAAGTTGCATGACACCTTTGAACTCCCTTCTCAAGTTCAGCCATTGCATTCTTTTTTATCTTTCACACGATCCCATGGAACTCCTCCTTCTCAAATTAGGATATTCATAAAAAAAAAAAAATATCATCATGAAGTGTTGCTTGTACTGTTGGACATTTTAGTGTAATTGATCTCTTTATTGTGTTAAAATAAGAGTGCACGCTTGTTTTAATGTAATAACGAGATGTTCGGTTTAGGCAAAAGGTTGGAAGTTACATGGAAGTTACTAACTTCCATCAACGATTGGAAGTTACATGGAAGTTACTAAAACTTCCATTAACGGCAATTTTTTTAAAAATAAATAACTTCCATCAACCGCCAAAAACCACCTGTTCTTTGATTATAAATAATCATCCTGGTTCAGAAAGCATAATATGTGAAAAACTCACAAGACCAAAACAAAACTCTTGAATTATAATCTTCTGATTTTATCCGATTGAACAATTTTGGTTGAACCCCGAAATTTGATTCAATCTGAAAGTGTTTATACACGACTTCAGATTTATCCAGGATTATCTCGATTTTCAAAATTAACCAACAAAAGATTGAATCAAATTTTTCGAGATAACGAACGATAGTTCGAAGATGACAAGCAAGTTTGCGAAGTTGGACAAGTTTGAAGGGCAGGATTTCAGAAGATGGCAGAAGAAGATGCACTTTCTCTTGACAACATTGAATGTGGTGTATGTGCTGAGTACACCGATATCGGTGTATATGAAAGGCGAAACTCTGGATCAAACAAGGAAGCGTTCGAAATGGGAGAACGACGATTACATTTGTCGTGGACACATTCTGAACGGTATGTCTGACTCTCTCTTTGATATTTATCAAAATGTTGAGTCTGCTAAGGAATTATGGGACTCTCTTGAATCCAAGTATATGGCAGAAGATGCCTTAAGTAACAAATTCTTAGTTAGTAATTTCTTTAATTACAAAATGATTGATTCGAGGCCTGTTATGGAGCAATATAATGAACTGCTGCGGATTTTGGGTCAGTTTACTCAACATGATTTGAAAATGGATGAATCCATTGCAGTTTCATCTATAATTGATAAACTGCCTTCTTCTTGGAAAGACTTCAAGCATACCTTGAAACATAAGAAGGAAGAGTTGACTCTGGTTCAACTCGGTAGTCATTTCATGATTGAGGAGTCGCTGAGGGCTCAGGAAATTGACAAAGTCAATGATAAAACCGTAGCAGGTTCCTCTTCCGTTAATATGGTAGAGGAAAGTGGAACAGTTAAGCAAAATTACAATGCTAAAGGTAACAAACGAAAATTTCAAGGAAATAAGAACAAAGGTCCAAACAAACAGACAAAATTGTCATGTTGGAAGTGTGGGAAACCTGGTCATTTAAAGAGGGATTGCCGGGTGTTCAAAGGAAAGAACAAGGCTGGTCCAAGTGGGTCTAATGATCCTGAAAAGCAACAAGGATGATGACGTTGCTTGGTGGTTTGATTCGGGAGCAACAAGCCATGTGTGCAAAGATCGTCGTTGGTTCAAGGAATTTAGACCAATCGATGATGGCTCTATTGTGAAGATGGGCAATGTTGCAACTGAACCAATCCTAGGATTAGGTTGTGTGAATTTAGTTTTTACTTCCGGAAAAAGTTTGTATTTGGATAATGTCTTATTTGTACCTGGTATTCGTAAGAACTTATTGTCTGGTATGGTTTTAAATAATTGTGGTTTCAAGCAAGTACTTGAAAGTGACAAGTACATCTTGTCAAGACATGGTTCGTTTGTTGGATTTGGTTATCGTTGTAATGGAATGTTTAAATTAAACATTGATGTTCCTTTTGTTCATGAATCTGTTTGTATGGCCTCGTGTAGTTCTATAACTAATATGACAAAATCAGAAATTTGGCATGCTAGATTAGGACATGTTCATTACAAAAGATTAAAAGATATGTCAAAAAACAAGTATGATTCCTCCTTTTGATATGAACCTTGAAAAATGCAAAACTTGCATGTTGACCAAGATCACTAGGAAACCTTTTAAGGATGTTAAAAGTGAGACTAAAGTCTTAGACCTTATTCATAGTGATTTGTGTGATTTGCATGCTACTCCATCATTAGGTCATAAAAAATATCTTGTTACGTTTATTGATGATGCATCAAGGTATTGTTATGTATATTTATTAAATACAAAAGATGAAGCTCTTGATAAATTTAAAATTTATAAGAAAGAGGTAGAACTTCATCAAAATGGGCTAATCAAAACTCTTCGTACGGATAGGGGAGGTGAGTATTATGATCTGGTTTATTTTCAATCTACTGGAATAATGCATCAAACTACAGCTCCCTATACACCACAACAGAATGGTGTAGCTGAAAGGAAGAATAGAACCTTGAAAGAAATGGTGAATTCCATGTTATCCTATTCGGGTTTAAGTGAAGGATTTTGGGGTGAGGCTATGTTGACAGCCTGTTACTTGTTGAACCGAATTCCTAACAAAAGGAATAAGGTTACCCCATATGAACTTTGGCACAAAAAGACACCAAATTTGAGTTATCTCAAAATTTGGGGATGTAGGGCTGTAGTCAGGCTTACAGAACCTAAAAGGAAAACCATAGGTGAAAGAGGTATAGATTGCATATTTATTGGATATGCTGAACATTCTAAAGTATATAGATTCTATGTGCTAGAATCTAATGATTCTGTTGCTGTGAACTCGGTTATAGAGTCACGAGATGCTATCTTTGATGAACAAAGGTTTACATCTATACCTAGGCCAAAGGACATGAATTCCATGTCGAAAGTCTCAGTTAATATTGAGGATATACCTTTAACTAGTACTGAAACTAGAAAGAGTACGAGAGTAAGAAAAGCTAAGTCATTTGGTGATGACTTTCAACTCTATTTGGTTGAAGGGTCAAGGAATGATATTCAATTTCAATATCAATATTGCCTTAATGTTGAGGAAGACCCAAAGACTTTTAGTGAAGCAATGGCTTCAAGGGATGCTGTATTTTGGAAAGAAGCAATCCAAAGTGAGATGGATTCCATCATGCAAAATAATACCTGGAAATTGGTTGATTTACCTCCTGGATGTAAGTCATTAGGATGTAAGATGATCTTTAGGAGAAAGATGAAAGTGGATGGTACTGTTGACAAGTACAAAGCCAGATTGGTTATCCAAGGTTTTAGGCAAAAGGAGGGTATTGATTTTTTCGATACATATGCTCATGTTGCTAGGATATCCACTATTAGACTGTTGTTAGCACTTGCTGCTATCCACAATCTGATGATTCACCAAATGGATGTGAAAACTGCATTCTTAAATGGTGAATTGGATGAAGAGATATACATGAAACAACCTGAAGGGTTTGTTATGCCAGGAAATGAAAATAAGGTGTGTAAACTGATGAAATCTCTTTATGGCTTGAAACAAGCGCCTAAGCAATGGCATCAAAAATTTGATGAGGTTGTGTTGTCTAGTGGTTTTGTTATAAACCAAGCAGATAAATGTCTATACAGCAAGTTTGATACTCATGGCAAAGGAGTTATCATTTGTCTGTATGTAGACGACATGTTGATCTTTGGTACCGACCAAGATCAAGTTGATGAAACTAAGGCATTTTTGTCTTCTAAGTTTGATATGAAAGATATGGGGGAGGCGGATGTGATCTTAGGAATAAAGATCAAACGTGGAAATAATGGTATTTCCATCTCTCAATCACATTATATTGAGAAGATATTGGAGAAATTTAATTTTAAAGATTGTTCTCCGGTAAGTACTCCCATTGATCCTAACCTGAAGCTATTACCTAATAAAGGTGTAGCAGTGTCTCAACTTGAATACTCAAGGGCGATAGGATCACTCATGTATGCAATGATTAGTACTAGGCCTGATATAGCTTATGCTGTTGCTAAACTCAGTAGGTTTACAAGTAATCCTAGTTCTCATCATTGGCAAGCTATGAATAGAGTATTCAAATACTTAAAGGGAACCATTGATTATGGTTTGACATATACTGGATTTCCTTCGGTTATTGAAGGTTACTCTGATGCAAGTTGGATAACCAATATGGAGGATTATTCATCCACAAGTGGTTGGGTATTCCTCCTTGGAGGAGGTGCTATCTCTTGGGCATCCAAGAAACAGACCTGCATTACAAATTCAACAATGGAATCTGAATTTGTAGCTTTAGCAGCAGCTGGTAAAGAAGTTGAGTGGCTAAGAAATATGATCTATGAGATTCCATTGTGGCCCAAACCTATACCTCCCATGTCTATCAGGTGTGATAGTCAGGCAACTTTGGCTAAGGCATATAGTCAAGTGTATAATGGGAAGTCTAGACACTTGGGTGTTAGACACAACATGGTTCGGGAGTTAATCATGCATGGTGTGATATCAGTGGAGTTTGTGAGAACTCAGCATAATTTGGCCGATCATTTAACCAAAGGGTTAAGTAGAGATCTCGTGAAAAGGTCGGCTGTGGGATTAGGATTAAAGTCCATCTGAAATCTCTTATGTTAAGATACCCAATTCCCATCTAATATGACATTAGGTGCTGAATTCAATGTGGAAAGCTTAACATGTAGAGATTGGAACACATCATCGAAAGTATCCCAAAAGGTATGTGTTCGGTTCTGCAAGTTAAGGAGGTTGAAGTATAACTTCTCAATGGTTCTTTTGAAAAATTGCATTTGCAGGTGCAAGAAAGAAAAGGACTACCTATATAAGCATGAAGTTTAGCCGCTTCAAGAAGCTGGGACTTGGCTTTGATATGCTTATGAAGGATAGGGACACAGGCTAGTAAAACTAGTGTCGAGCAAGAGTAATGTTATAAACTATTGTGCAGATTATCTTCATGTATTCATTATGAATAGAAAGGGTTCAATCCTTAGTGACACCCTGATATTCGAATATTTGAAACGTGTAATTTGCTAAGATGAAATTCAATCGTCACGATATTTCATCTATGCAGTAGTTTGTGGTATGTTATGACTTTGGTGATTTGATCGGTAATTACACTAAAATGGGGGAGGTTTGTTGGACATTTTAGTGTAATTGATCTCTTTATTGTGTTAAAATAAGAGTGCACGCTTGTTTTAATGTAATAACGAGATGTTCGGTTTAGGCAAAAGGTTGGAAGTTACATGGAAGTTACTAACTTCCATCAACGATTGGAAGTTACATGGAAGTTACTAAAACTTCCATTAACGGCAATTTTTTTAAAAATAAATAACTTCCATCAACCGCCAAAAACCACCTGTTCTTTGATTATAAATAATCATCCTGGTTCAGAAAGCATAATATGTGAAAAACTCACAAGACCAAAACAAAACTCTTGAATTATAATCTTCTGATTTTATCCGATTGAACAATTTTGGTTGAACCCCGAAATTTGATTCAATCTGAAAGTGTTTATACACGACTTCAGATTTATCCAGGATTATCTCGATTTTCAAAATTAACCAACATGTACAATGGCAAGTGCTTTGTCTTGCTTTGCCACTTCGTCATTGTGACTCCTCATTTGAGCTATTGTTGAGTTTTCAGGTAATGGAGTTGGGTTACTTCCATTTTCCACTATATCCCACAAACTTCGAGCTCTAAGATAAGTTCTCATTTTCACAGCCCACAAGTGAAAGTTTTCACCTGCAAATATAGGAGGTGGAGGTAAAGAACTACTGTTGGAAGTCATTTTTGTGTTTGAAACTTTTTGTCTAGGTTATGTTTGAAGGTTTTTGTATGGGTTTTCTCTCACTCAATTTTTTGGATTTTTCTCTTCCTCGCTAACTTTGGTTTTTACTCCCTCAGACCCATAAAGATCAATAATGTTCTTGATAACATCTTAGAAAAGAATAAGTTGCTCATATGGACAACAAGATATAAACGTATAGAGAAGAAGAGAGAGAAGAGCAAAAATTAATATACTTCAAGTTTGTAACTCGGTTGTGCACACTTTGAACTTGTTACTACAATGCTTTAAATAGAGAAACACATACGAGTAACAAAATAAACAAGCACAAACAAACACAGCTTCCTCCATCTCATTTTCGTGTTCTCTCTCATCCAATTTCATCTCAATTTGAGATAAAAGTCTATCTATATGGACCCACCAATATTTCATCTCTTTCATCCCACTTTCAGCTGTAACAAACCACTCCACTCTTTAATTTCATCACAATTCATCCCTCTCAACATTCACCCCTCACACTTTTAGTTGTAACAAACATAGCCTAAGACTCTTTGGAGTAGGCATGCAGTGTGTTTCAGTTTTGGAAGGTGAAGCTCTAGGTTTGTTACAAGCCTTACAAATACAATGGTTGGCTGATTTGGACATGTCTCATGTAATCATGTTATATTCGAAACCGACAGCAAACTGATTTTTGACAAATGCAAGAATAAAGACAGATAAGTATCAGAGATCGGCCCCATTGTCTATTAAAGTAGCAACATTTTGGCAAATTTTCCAAACTTCTCGATTGAGTTCATTAGGCTAACGTAGTTGCCCATTGAGCAGTTACTGTCCATGCTCAGGGATGGATGGAGAGGGGGTGGGCAAGGGTCTAGTCCCCCTGCCCTAGACATTTATGAGATATATACATATATGTTTTTAAATTAGTTCATATAAAATTGTGTAAAATTAAATGTGTATATTATTATAATAATAATTAAGCTTAATTAGTGTAAAATTACATAAAATTAGTTATATTTATTGTTATTCATCTAATTTTTAATGTGATGATTAGTGTAAAATAATTTAAAACTAATTGTGTGTGTGTTTTTTATGTATAATTGTGTATTTTTTGTTATTATGATAATGGTTAAAATTATTATTATTTAAATTTAAAATAAATTTAGTTTTAATTTTATGTGTAAAAGGAGTAAATATTTTTTTATAAATTGTTATTTATTAGAAAATATACTTTTAAACAATTAGAAAGGAAACAAAATTTAGTTTTAGATTCTTCCTTGTGAGTTGTGATCATGCTAGTACAACAATCATAATGATATGCTATGGGTTAATTTTAGTAAGAAACAAGCACTAATAATTTTAAAGTTTATGCATAAGAACACAATGCGATAAAAAAATAGTATGAGATTAATGGTTATGTACTAATAATATAAAATATTTTTATAATAAAAAATCAATATTAATAATATTTGTAAGATAGTTGCGATAAATTAAACATATAATATATGATGATATATGATTAAACTAGTACTGCATATTAGATTTTGGCCTCTACATTGCCCAAGATAAATAGAAAGTCTAAGAATTTTTATTTTGATACATGATTTGCATTTATATATAACTTATGATATTTTATAAATAAATTTGAGCGAAAATAAATTTAAAATAATTTAATGATTTTAATTTTAAAAAATTGAGAACCAACCTGAAAGTTTAAGAATTTTAGCAGAAGAGAGTTGCATGTATAATTACTGAATATATTGTAGAATCATTTTATTTATGTAACATTTTATTTATTATAAAAAATAAATAATTTTATTTCAGGAAAATCATGGAATATGGCTATAATATTTCATACAGAATCTCAATTTATTTATGTCAAAATTGGACTTATTATTATGTATATTAAATTAAATAAGTTTAAATAAGAAGGTATTTTTTTTTCTCCTCTCCATCATAACAATTAATATTAAAATCATTTATCATCTAAATCAGGTTTTATTTACAAAACTGTGTTGTAATATCGTGATTTTTTTTTGTCACAATATTGCATTCTTTTTGTCAAATCATGCAAGATTTCTTTATTTGAATCCACTACAAATTTGAATAAAAAATATTAGTGTTATTAAATATTTCAAATCAAAATGTATTTTTTCTCCTCATGATATTGGTACGAAGCATGACTCATCTCTGTTAGGAAACCTGATAATTTTTAGTATAATTTTCTCATACAATCATATTTTGTCCTTCCACAAAACTCAAATATAAAACCTTTCTTACTCATATCAAAGTATATGTTTGTTATCAATTTAAGTTCAAATCAATATTACTTAAGTTGAATACATTATAAATTTAATTTTTTATTAAAGTTTAAATTATCAGCAATCCTAGTATCATTATTTAGTAAATATTAATTAATTAATTTAAATTATATTATAGTTATTCTATAATTCTAATTGATTGAATCAATAAATAAAATTCTTGTTTCTTTTTATTAATATTGTAAAAAATAGGAAAATTCTTCGGGGACAAAACTAGTTTTAAAGTTGGATGAAGCTCAAAAGTGTTTATTAGTCCTAATGTGGTGTCACTACCAGTGAAATTGTGTGTGATGGTGGAGGTGAGAGAAGTGTTTATGGAGGAGGAGAGGAGCATGATGCTATGGAAGATTAGGATTAAAAAGTTTTTATTAAAGATTTAATAATTAATGATTTATAATTAACTTAATAACTCTATTAATCACAATTATTTATTAATAATCTAAAGGGGAACAAAAATGGTCAATTTATAAAACTAAGGGGGTCAAAAAATTTATAATCATAACCCATACTAGATTTGCCCTGGGCTAAAATACGTTTATCCTTTATCTCTATTTTCTTTTGTTTCCCTGCAAGTAGGGGTGGGAATAGGTCAGATCAGACTTTAAAAGGTCTGAGCCTAGTCTACGATGAATTTTTGAGGCCTGAGTCTGGTCTATAGCCTATCAAAGGCTTTTATTTTGGTTCGGCCTGACCTTTTTAAAAGCCTAGTCTGGCCTGGTAGCCTTTTTAAAAGCCTTTTTATATTTGTTTGTTTTGGGGTAGGAACGTAATAGGAAAGTTAATGGAAAAGGAAACGTTAACCAGAATAAGAAAGCCAATAAAAATAATGAGTAATATAAAAGGACACATGATTCACACCTAAATTGTAATTAAAGTCTTACTTGATTATAGGAATGGAAGCTATGAAGCAGTAATGTGTAATCAAAATCTGCTGGTTTCAAAAAAAAATTAATTGTACCCAAAAAATAATATAAGTATAAATTGGTACCAAACAATAATATATATATATATATATATATATATATATATATATATATATATATATATATATATATATATATATATATATATATATATATAGGCCGGCCTATCAGGCTTATCAGGCTTTTTAATTTAATAGGCTTTTAAAAAACCTGAATCTAACCTTTTAATTAAATAGGTCAGTTGAGGTCAGGCTTTATGTAGGCCCTTGTAGACCGGCCTGACCTATTCCCATCCCTACCTACAAGTAAAAAATGCAGTTGTCCCACCTATAAATAAATGTCAACTGTTGGTCTCTAACTCACTGCCAGTCTGCCACCACCTCTCTCTCAAACCCATTGCCTGCACTGAGTGTTTAGTTTGGTGTGATATTTTCATTGTTTTATGCCTCTTTCTCACCCACCTACGTAGCTTCTAGTTCTACTCCGAGATTTTTATCAATGAATCAATATGATATTTTCATCATGTTTTGACTTTGCTTAACTTCGGTTGTTTTATGAATAAAAAATTGTTCCATCATGTAGTATGGGAAAGTGGTTATGTAACTTCCTATGAAAGAAGCTATATTTCTTTTCGTGTTCATTAATCATATTATTAATGTTTTCACAGTCAGCCAGTGTTTGAAGGAATTAACGACCTATCAGGATGGTGAGTTGACATGGCTTTTCTTTTTTTCCTTCAGTGTTGTTAAATAGCGGCCATGGCAGCGCCATGACGGAGTTGCGTAGCGGATTTTTTAAAAAACGCCACCAAATAGCGATGGCGTGGCGGGTTGAAGATGACGGTGCCATGGCGGATATGGCGGAAATTTTTTTTTTTTTGTTCGCGGTAGGAGTTAGGCTGACCCGACCCAACCCTACCCGGTAACTTAATGAAAAGCACGACCCCTCCAAGCTTTCAGAATGCAGCTGCAACAGCAAACCACGACCCCTCCAAGCTCCAACACAAAGCGCGACCTCGGAACCCAGGTGTGGCCCCTGCAACCAACCACGACAACAGCCACACGTGACCCGCTGCACACAGCTGCCAGCAGCGACGACCCACGGCATGAACGGCAGCAACGAGCACAGCAGCGACGACCCACGGCGAGAACGGCGGCGACGAGCACGGAGGCGACGACCCAAACGCGAACATCGTGATCCAACTCTGGTGGGCATCTTGAAGCTTTTTTTTTGGATATGTTTTTGCTGTTTGACACCCTTTTTTCTGTCTGCAGCTTTTTTTTCCCTTTTTCTATTTGACACCCTCTTTTTACTTTCGACAGTCCCTTTTTTTATTTTTTTTTTCTGTTTGACACCACAACCTTGCATTATGTTTTTATCATTTTCTTATTTTGAACTCTTTAATGAGTTTATTTGGTGTTGATACTTGATTATTGTATGGACTCATGAAACTTTTTTAGTTTATTTGAATGCAATCCTTTGTTTTTTTCAATTTCAATGAGTTTATATATATGTATTTTTTTTTTTGTCCACCATGACATCCGCCATTTTCCGCTATGCGCCATCCGCCATTAACAACATTGTTTTCCTTTTAATATTTTTCTCCTTATGGGATGCTAAGACAAAGTGGTCATCATGTGCAGGTGAAGTTCACAGTTGATGAACTCCGGCAGATTATGGATCGCAATCACAACAATAGGAACATGTCTGTTATTGCTCATGTTGAACATGGTATGTTAATATACTTTTTTGTGTTGATGTCAAGTTTTACTTCATATCACGTACTGCATCATTGTTTTGTTTACTTTGTAGTACCAGTACAGAGTTTTATCTAACTAGCTTTGGGAATGCAGGAAAATCCACACTGATAGATTCTCTTGTGGCTGCTGCTGGTATCATAGCACAAGAGACTGCAGGAGATGTGAGGATGACAGATACTCTTCAATATGAAGCTGAGCGTGGAATCACTATCAAGTCCATTGGCATCTCTCTCTACTATAAGATGCAAGAGGGTGATTTGAAGAGTTTCAAGGGAGACTGCAAAGAGAATGATTTCCTCATAAATCTCATTGACTCGCCGGGGCATGTGGACTTCTCATCTGAGGTCACAGCTGCACTTCACGTCACTGATGGAGCACTTGTTGTGGTGGATTGTGTTGAGGGTGTCCGTGTCCAGACAGAAACTGTACTGAGACAGGCCCTTGGAGAAAGGGTTAAGCCTGTTTTGGTTGTTAACAAGATGGATAGGTTTTTTTGCTGGCTTGCATGGATGGGGCTTTACACTCACCAACTTTGCCGAGATGTATGCTTCCAAGTTTGGAGTTGATGAGGCAAAGATGATGAGTAGGCTTTGGGGTGAGAATTTCTTTGACTCTGCTACCAGAAAGTGGACTAACAAGCACACCGGGGTAAACTTGAAGTCAGAGGAAAAGGAGTTGACAGGAAAGGCTTTGATGAAGCATGTTATGCAGAGTTGGGCACCGGCAAGCAGCGCCCTTCTGGAGATGATGATATATCACCTTCCCTCTCCTGCCAGGGCTCAGCAGTATCGTGTGGAGAATTTGTATGAGGGTCCCCTTGATGATCAATATGCTACTGCTATCAGAAACTGTGATCCTGAAGGTCCTCTGATGCTCTATGTCTCAAAGATGATTCCAGCATCTGATAAAGGTAGATTTTTTTCTTTTGGCCGTGTATTCTCTGGCAAGGTTTCAACTGGTTTGAAGGTCAGAATCATGGGACCAAACTATGTCCCAGGGGAGAAAAAGGACTTGTATGTTAAAAGTGTTCGGTGAACTGTAATCTGGATGGGAAAGAAACAAGAAACAGTTGAGGAGGTGCTTTGTGGCAACACAGTAGCTATGGTGGGTTTGGACCACTTCATCACCAATAATGCTACATTGACAAACGAGAAAGAAGTTGATGCACACCCCATTCGAGCTATGAAGTTTTCTGTCTCTCCAGTGGTAAGTGTTGCTGTTACAACCAGGGTTCCATCTGATCTTCCTAAACTTGAGGAGGGCCTAAAACGTTTAGCAAAGTCAAACCCTATGGTGGTCTGCACACTGCCAGAGACAGGAGAGCATATAATATCTGCTGCTGGTAAGCTTCATCTTGAAATCTGCTTGAAGGACTTGCAGGATGATTTTATGAATGGAGCAGAGATTTCAATATCTGATCCTATTCTCTCTTTCCGTGAGACTGTTTTAGAGAGGTCTTGCCATACAGTGATGAGCAAGTCACCTAACAAACACAACCGTCTGTACATGGAAGCAAGGCCCATGGAGGCTGGACTTGCAGAGGCTATTGATGATGAAAAGATTGGACCAGGGGTTGACCCCAAAAATAGGTCTAAAATATTGTCAGAAGAGCTTGGTTGGGACAAGGATCTGGCCTTGGCCCCGATGGTAAAGGACCCAACATGGTGGTGGATACTTGCAAGGGCATACAGTACCTCAATGAAATCAAAGACTCAGTTGTTGCTGGGTTTGAGGGAGCATCAACTGGAGGTCCAATGGCTGGTGAGAAAATGTGAGGGGTGTGCTTCAAGATTTGTGATGTGATTCTTCATGCTGATGCCATTCACAGAGAGGTGGTCAGATCATTTCAACTGCTAGAAGAGCCTGCTATGCAGCCATGCTGACAGCAAAACCAAGACTTCTTGAACCTGTGTATCTGGTGGAAATACAGGCACCTGAACAGGCTCTTGGTGGTGTATACAGTGTTCTTAACCAGAAAAGAGGGCATGTGTTTGAGGAAAGCCAGAGGCCTGGCACCCCACTTTACAATGTCAAGGCATATTTTCCTGTTATTGAGTCATCTAAATTCAATGAATCACTAAGGGCTAAAACTGGGAGAAAGGCTTTCCCCCAGTTAGTATTTGACCATTGGGATATGGTGCCATCTGATCCACTAGAACCTGGCACTCCTGCTGCTGCTCTTGTTGCGAAGATAAGAAGGAAGAAAAGCTTTGATGTAGAAATGAGGCCTTTCTTTGAGTTTGAGGACAGACTTTGATAAGTCAATAAGTTAGTTATCTTATAAACAAATAGAGTATAATTTCTTTTTTCTTTTCCTAATTTTTGTTTATATTTTCTCAATCTTGATGTTACATGATATTAATCGTAGTTTCTCAATCTTAATGTTACACTGCAAATGGTTTTTCTTTCTCTCTTTATTAAGTTGCATCTTAGCTTCCCCTTCGTTAATTAGATTTTGGGAGAGTTGTCCTAAGCTTGTATAACTAGCATGGTATCAAACTGAACTCTAAGTTCACCAGAAAAATCTTATCTAGAAGCTTTAGTATAATAACCTCACTTTCATCGAAACATATGGACCAAGAATCAAGTCACATTCAAAGAAAATGAAATCCTAAATCATAAAGCCAATTTTTACAGAGAACACCTATTGCAAACTTCATACACAGCAAGTCAACAACAGACATATGTTGGAAACCCTGCTGCATAACTATTCTGTACAAGGTAACTCTGCCTTGGAAATTGCCAAAACTTCATCAAATTTTTATGCAATCAGGCACATAGTACTAGTTAACTCTCCACTGGATCAGGCCAACAGCTCGATCCAATACTGTTAGAGAAGTTAAAGATGTCTTCTAAGAACCAACAGTGTGTCAAAATCTTGATATAACCTGCAAATTCATATGCTCTTATTTTAGGTCTGCAAGAGTAGGACCAATTGTTAACAGCTTGTATCAAATAGAAATGTAGAAAAATATTGCATTTTTCCCCAATTACAGGTGGTGGTATAAATAGGAAACTAGGAAAACAGCTGTACACTAGTCTAGGTCTAAAAAATAGGAGATAGTCTTCTATTTAAAAAGGTAACTAAACAATTGAAGTCCCTAAAGTAATGAAACGAATATCCACTGCTAGCTGTGCATAGAAAAAAAAAAGAATCTGAAGATTCTGTCTATTCAAGATTTTGTCTATTCCTATAAATCAAGAACTGATCACTGAGACACAAAAAGTCAACTACCACAAGAGTAGATGACCTGATAATGACATAGTGCATAGAATAGAAGAATGAACTTGCCTCAGTTATCAGCGGCTTTGCATGTTCTTCCCATTCAGTAGCCCACCTTGATGAAGAACCAGTTTCTAATGCACCATATTTGAGGACCTTCAAAGCATCACAGTCATCAGGAAATCCCTTGAAGAGAAGCTGTGTGGATTCAGGGCACCAAATTAGTATGCTCTTAGCTCAAGTTTTTAACAAACAAAACAATCTTAAAAATGTAATCCACATTCAAATAAGGGAGTTAAAGCTTTTAATCATTACTTACCAGAAGTTCATCAGCTAGCTCTGAAGAAGAAGAGAAGAGAAGACCATTTTTGTCAACTCTAACCAGTTCCCTAATGCTTCAAGAAGGTAAAAACTTTGACCCATAAATGGAAAGAACAACTTTTTTCAACTTCAGAACAAGTCACAAACAATTTTCCAAGAATGTACATAGCTTACCAAGAGTATGAAACAGCACAAACAGGCAGTCCACAGCCAAACATATCCACAACCTAGTACAGTTAAAGCAAAAATAAATAAATAAACTGAAAGTGAAAATTAATAAGATTCAACACTCAATAGTTGTTTTTTTAAAAAAAAATACTTTCAAAGTGAAATATACTCAATGTAAAGCTGACATCATCACAAAGAAAAACCTAAGGTTTAGGTATCAAAATATCCAATACAAAGTTCAAGACATTAATTAAGACAAAGAGCTAGTATTTAATATCATACATAAAGAAGAGCCATGAGAGACTCAAACCAAGATCTAACTTGAACCTATCCCATGGTGCAGAATTAACTGAAAATGGAAAGCTCAAACACCTTAAGAAATATGAGAAGCCTTAACCCATTCAACAAAAAATGAACTAAATTAGCAAGAACATGCATACAAGAACTAGCTCAGAAAATATTTTTATGACAGAGAACTAATATTAGACTGAACAGAAGGAGATATATTCTAATGAAGCATTTAAGTTATATGAAGATGTAGTTGGATGATTTCAATAATTTTATAGGAGAACTCACTTAATCAACATATCACAGTTTGATGCCTTATGAGTGCAATGCGGCTTAAATGATATGAAACAGCAGTTTATTCACAGGGAGGTTAATCAAGTCATCAATATAACCATGAAAAGACATTGCTAACGGCACATCTTTGGTTAACACTGACATATAATAATGGATACCTTCATTGGAAGGTCTAATCCTGATGATGAAGTATGCAGACAAACACCTAGATCAGCTGATCCTGAAATTACCCAAAACTGTTAAATCAAGAATTTCACCAGAGTCCAAAATCTATTTTAAAGAAGGAACAAACAAAATACCTAGCAGTAATGGATAATCATCAGCTGACAGCCACATGGTACGAAATGCCACACGTTTAAGTTTCATTCTCTTTATTTTTACCTCATACTTCTCTTTTTCTGGGCCTTTGCCTTCATCAATGAAGATCCCTCATTAGAAAATTCCATATGATTTCCAATAATTCAGAATGAAAAAACAAAAATTATACCAGTTATGATGAATAACAATCTGGGATATAAACATTGTTTTCCATCAGATATTTCTTTCCAAATGACCTCCTCATCTACTGAATCATCTTCACCTAATATGGCAGCAACACGTCTATCATACATTACAGCAGCTTCTAAGAGAATGCCAAAATCTTCATCCGGTGTCCTAAAAGTGGCACAGGTCATACAAATAAACCATTCAAGTTTGGCTAAGTAGCCCACCAATATAAGTCAAGATCATTTTTCTCGCTGAAGGTCCACCTGACTAACTTCATAATATGCAGGAAAAAAGAAACTGTATATTTTAAAAGGATAAAAAGCTGTATTGTACCAAGGTTTCCAATAAAGAAAAAACAAAAACTCCTGAAAATCAAAACATGCATAAAAGCCTTTTTTTTTATCGGCAAAGATAATATATATATATATATATATATATATATATATATATATATATATATATATATATAGCATAAAAGCCATTTTAATGTTACCAAAAGAGGCAATTCATGATAGGATAAACATACCAGCTCGTACTGCTTACAACAAGTGCTGGTCGATTTGGCTTCAAATATATGTTTGAACCAACCTCAGTTGCAAACAGAGTCTCGTTTTGGTGACAGCTAGCAACCAATGAATTTCCTGTAAGAAGCAAGCACATTAACAAAAAAATGAGCTAATGACTAAGATTGATATATATCTGGATTGTAAAACCTATCTTACCATTACTAACACAATCTCTGACACCAAGAGACCGAAACAAGTCCTCATTTAATCTGCAAAATAACTGTAAAATATCTATATTATATATGAAAATCTCTAAGAATGCTTGGTAAGTAATAATAACCAGAGTTACTCAACAACTAAACTAGATCACCTTATGCCTCTCCTCCAGTGAAGCTGGATGAAAGATGTCAGGAGGCTGATCATACAAAACTGTAGCACTATAAAATTAAGAATTAAAAAATAAACATCAAATTTCTTCATAGATCACAGCAACAATTTTATGTTAAACAATATTTTATAACTTTGAGTTGACTCTCTTACTTTATTCCCCAGTTTTGAGCCAATTCATGCTGCATTGCTTTTGTTACACAGAGAGAAGCATCAGCCATTTTTCCATAATGCTTCTCAAACCTAATGGGAGCCAAGAAAAATAATCACATTAGCAGCAACCTTGAAAAAAGAAAAGCCATTACAGACCAAAAAGAAAACCCTCAAGTAAAATTTAAAAAATGCTAAACTAGTACCATTTATATAAGGAGACAAAATGACTATTTCTCCCCAATGACAGTGCAAGTAGAGTATACCCAAAATTATGCCAATCTATAACAAAAGATGAATTTCTCAACCAGCTAGCCCATTTTACAGCCACCAGGGTTGGAACTGAAGGAGGATTCTGTACAGACAAAGGAATGAGATAAATGATGCAAAATACTATGAAATTAAACTTGTCATCGTCTCTGGTCAATGATCATTTTGCTTTGTTTATCAATGATTCATTACACAATTAACATAACCAGATATTAGTTAATAACATATCCCTAAGTGTAGAGTTCCTAACATCATCTATGAAAAAAAGATACTGAAGTTAGGCACTACAAAATTTCTCTAGTAGCTCAAACTGACATAACACAAACTACTTGGCAAAGATAGTTTTATTATCTATTTAGCAAAACAACAATCAATTTTACAGGTACAAGTTTTCCAACATTATGTCTAACTTCGTAAGAACACAGAGCATTGAATCTATCAAGTAAACCAAAAATGTAAGCTTAAATGTTGAGGGAGAAAAATAGGAAGAAACCCTAAAAGGCTAACCTGGACAATAAAAATATCAGGAGATGGTATTTTTACACAAAGGAACCAAAGAAGCATGCAAAATTGAACCAATGGCTTCAACAATAGCATTATTGGTCGAAGTATCTTTGGTAAGCTTTGACTGGCTGTTAACCACTGCTTCTGAAAATTTGAGAAAGTTCCAACTCTACATCAACTTTAGTAAAATATGAGGATAACTTGTCCAGAAAAGATTAGTATTAGTCAACATTGATACCATTATGTAAATATGAATAGATGGGTTGGCAAGAAGTGCAGTATGGGGCTCTGAACCTGTTAGAAATCGTTATTAAACAAGAAAATTTACTCATGCTGCACAAAAAATTAGTACCTAACTCCATGAATTACCATACTAATAAAAACAGAACTCTAATGATTCATTATAAACAACTTGAAATCAGAAACAGTACCTCCATATGCAACAATGTCAACCTCCAGGGAAGCCTGCAATGCCACATAGAAGAGCCAGTAAATCAACGAACAGTACAAATAAAATAAATATTTAAAATGTTTAAACGTTACAAGGAGCTCATGAATCATGATTAAATGTGCAAAATACCTACTGATCATGCCTACAAGGGAAAGAACGGCCATTTATTTCCAGTTGAGGAAATCGAAATTCCAAACAATATTATACACACATATTTAACAACATCACTACTGCATGGCTAAACCAGCAAGGTTCCAGAAAACAAATAACCAGTTAGCCACTGTGATTAAATTAATACTCGAGACCATATGTAACAACATCATGCACTTCCCAAACATTAAATTACAGAAAAAGAAAAGGAAAAAAATGAAATTATGAGCATCAAATGGGTCTCAGAAACATCTAACAGCAACAGCTACCAGGTCAAGAGCTCTCAATTGATTGCACAAAAACTTGAAACACATAACCTGATCAAGTCTGCATTAAAATTTAAGAATCATGTTCATAAAAAGAGAACATCTATTACACATTTACACCCAGTGCAGAAACCCAGACATCAGAATTTTGGTATGATCCTACATCCAAACATAATAAAAAATAAATAAATAAATAAAAATTCAACACCATTCACGACTTTTCTCAAATCAAAGCTAGAAAAAGAAGAATTATTCAAAAGCCACTAACTACTGTTACTTATGCCATGATCCATGTCCTGGCAAACTTACAACTAACTGCAAATACTCACATGAATTCCAACATAAGAAAAAAATGAAAAAAAAAAGGATAGTCAAATCAAATTAAGCTAAAATTAAAGGAAATTATAGAAATTGAAAAAAAGTAAAAAGAAAAACCTGATTGGCGAGTGAAAGAGCGTGGTACTGCATTCGAGGGCTTCGTCCAATGTCTCCCAAAACCACCACGCACGCTCTCCCTCTTCTTCCTCCCTTCTTTTCGTTGCTTTTCCCTTCCAATTTCAAATTTCGGAGCCAATATCAAAACCCAACGAAACGACTCAGCAAAACCCTAATCGAAAATCCAATTCTCTCGGAAAACGCAGAAAAAGAGGGAAATTGAAAATCTCACCAGCCATTTCACGCGTCAATGGAAAATCAAAATCTCGTAGTTGGTGGCAGTGACAGAGTCAAGGAGGAGAATTTTACAAAAGAAGAAAGAAACGAAGAGTCGGGTCATAAAACGACCCGTTGAGAGGCTATGTGATCCGAATTAAATTCGGGTCGGGTCAGTGGCAATTTTATATTTTTGATAGCTTTCACGGTCTTTCCGGGAAAAGGGGTTGTTTGTTTCCTTCAATTGGAGTGTGTTGGGGAACTGAATTTGAATGTGGAGAAATGAAGATGATGGAGCGAAGACAGAATCGAACTCCACAAGGTGTGAAATTAACCAATTAAAGTTTTTATTTTTAATTATTTTATATATATATATATATGGGTATGTACTATGTAGTTTGGAGTTACTATGATTCTGTGTGTAAATTTGCAGACCAAATAGCTAGGATTCTGGTTGAATTTTTGGAGGTGGCTATTACTGCTGTTGTTTTTCTCAAAGGAGTTTATCCTTCTGGTTGGTTGGTTCTTGCATACATTTTTTTTTTTACTTCTTGTCTTTTGATGTTTCGTTTGTGGCAAAATGAAAAACAATGATTTTGACTGCACAATGCACTTCTATTGGCAATTAAATAGTGTAAATTGATTGGAATTAATTTTGTGGGTGTGGAAAAGGTGCCTTTGAGCGGAGAAGGTATATGAATGTGGTGGTTCAAACGGCTAGCCATCCTCAGCTTAGATATTACATACATGCCACTGTTTCAGGGCTTCTACCCTTTATACAAAAGGTTGGTATTCTTTGGTAATTTGAAAATTTTTCTTTCTTTCTTTTTAATACTCAATCTTTTGTGAGTAGTTGTTGCCTTGTGGATTGCTTGCTTTGGATTTGAACAATCAAATATTGGTCGCTACTACCAATGTCATGTATGATCATGATTCATGAAATAACACAAATGGGTGTATCTTGTGCATGTTGTTTGGAGATGGCAATGCAAGGTTTTCTTTATAGTAAATATAAAATCCATTAATAGATTTAGAGGTTTAGGACTTGCAAATTATAAATTAATAGCTTGTAGTTATATGGAGGTTCGTACTTTGAGCTTCTCTCGCCCCCACTTACATATCTACAAAGTCTTTACTAAGAAGGAAAAAAAAGTGCTTATCATATAAGCTGGTGACTATTTTACCATTAGATCATCACTGGATCAACTAGTATATGTTATGATGCCTAATTTAGCATCATTATTGAGAATCTATGCTTTTACTTACAATGCTTATTTATAAAAGAATCAATTGCAGGTTTTGATATATTACATTTCTCATGTTTCATTTGTCATCGTTATTGAGAACTGTGTTTCATGTCATCTTCTATAAGACTGCATAGGAGATATATAGCCTTTTTTTTCTTTAAAATTTAGGCTGAGTGAAATGTTTTGTTAAAACATAAGCATTCTAGTATGTTTGGATGACGAGAGAAAATAGAGAGCAGAGAAAATATAAGAAAATATAACAATGCATTTTCTTTTGTTTGGTTGAAGAGAAAATGAAAAAAAAAAAAAAAAGTTGACTTTTAGAAACAAAATTTCACAATTTTATTTTCTTTTATTTTCTCTTAAATTAAAAACTCAGTTTCTTCTTCCCCTCTGTACCGGACAGGGGGTTCATGTTTAGATTATTAGCACTTGGTCAATTGTAATTGTGTCAATTAGCTAGTGATTAGGTGGTAAGTTAGCTTCTAGTTACCTCCTAATTAGTTTTACTCCATCGATTGATCATGTTCAAGGTATAAATATGACATCAAATATGCAGCTCATAACACAATAATGACAACATAGCCCAAACACTTTGTACCAAAAAATTTATAAAAAAAAAACACTATTTGTTTTCAGCCGGATTCATTAAATAATTACACGTTGTGATGAAAGATATGTGATGTAGGCTAATTCTTTTGCAAAAGATTTAAATAAGTCATTAGTTGACTGAAGGTCCAGTATCCAGTCATATACCACTTTCCTTGCAACTGCTTTCTTTTGGCATGATGATTTTTATCCCTTACCTTCCATTTACTAGGGAATGGTGGAGAGAGTAGCTGTTATTTTCTTCAATGCTGACAATGTTCCACTGGAGAAATTTGTATTCAAGCTTGCAATGAACCAAACTTATAGTTCAGAGGTGGAAGAGGTTGATCTTGAGTTCTCTCTCAGATCATTTCTCATCAAACTGTCAAACTCAGAATCTCTTTCTAAAGGGCTTCCTCCTGGTAAATGCTAATATAATCATGCTTGCTGCAAAGATTTCTGTTTCTCTTTTGATCTGCTTCTTGTTTTCCTTTGACTTAATTGCACTTTTGGTCCCTCTACTATGAATGACATGATTTTTGTCTCCCAATAATTTTTACAACAATCAAATCCCTTAATTTTCCTAATTAAAAAATGCAAGTCTCCGTGTCAGTATAACTCTAATCCAATTAATAACAGAAGTTAGTCACATGACCGATGATTTACCAGTGTAGCAAAACACTTTACTGAGTATAGCACTTTAATGTACCTACTGATGACTTTAATCTACTTAAATTCACCATTTTTTATTTAATCTATTTTATTGACTTGTTGAGTAATTTAAATAGATTGAAGTTATCAGTATGTCCATTAAGATGCCAACACAATAAAGCATCTTCCATGTATGTAAATTGTTGGCAATGTCACTAACTTCTGTGGAAATGGATAGCAGATTCACAGACAGACTTGAGTTTATTTATTTTTAATTAGAAAAATAAGGGGATTTCATTGTTGCAAGATATTATTGAGAACCAAAATTGCACATTAATCATAACAGAGACTGGAAATACAATTTCGCCTTTTCTTTTCTTTTTAATGCTGTGCTCTTTTTATTGTAAACTTGCAATTATCCCTTTTTTGTTGTGTGTGAACAAGTGTCATGTATGTGTGGACACATTCACAAAATCATCTGCTCACTGGCATACCATTATCTTATCATCAATTTCAGTTCATAATCATATAGATTGCTAGTTTTGAATCAAGTGGAGGTGTTTTGTAACTTCTTTGATATATTAAGTGTAACCCTCATGCTGAATTTTGTCCTTTGGTGTGTATAGACTGAAACATAGGTTTAAACAGTTTCTTTCCTCTCCTAACAGATTGCTGGTGGGAGATAACTGGTTACTTTCGATCCCTTCCTGAGACTGGTACAAGCAAGGAAGCAGACTTGTGGATCCCTACTGACACAAAACAATGGCAGCAGCCTCCACTTATAACCCCTATCAAGTCAATGAGTAGTGAACCTCTGTGTTTACAATTGTACTTGGAGCATCCATGTTTATCAGAATCATTGCTTTGAGAAGGGAACTCAAAGCCGCAGTACATATTATACATGTATGGTAAGAATGTAGGAACCTTTTTTTATCATAATTTTGAAATCTCAATGTGATTTTGTTATTTCATTATGTTTTTGGTTCATTAGATAATCAGCATACTTTTACTGAAAATTGCTGTCATGTTTTACACTAACCAATTAACAGTTACAGCTTGAAGGGTTGGTCTCTTGTGATACAGTGATACAATTTAAAAAGGCATGAGTACATTTTTTTAAGTGGTACACTTTCATGAACACATAATACGCTCAAAAAGAGTATAACAACTGCAAGCTATGTATTTTCGGCTCTAAAGTACTGCTGTTGTTCAGAATCTAGATAGCTTGTTTCAGCTTAAGATAAAGGGTGTGATTGATTGTGTTTTTGTTTCCTAGTTTTTTGAAACTATTTTCAAAAACTAATTTATAGAGAGTAAGAGTGAGGGAAGATGTTGAAGTGCAAAGAAAAATACGAGTAATAGAAACTGAAAGTAAAAAAACAAAACAACTTAGAGATGTTCTAGTTTTTTATTTTAAAAATTGAAGAGATGTTATTTTTTAAAACAGTTTTCAAAAACTACTTTTATCAAACAAGTTTTCTTTGTTCTTTTGTTTTAGGAACAGAAAACAGTTTTAAAAAAATAAGTAACAAGCATGCCCTAGATCTTTACTTAAGCAGTTTTAAGGATGCATTCCTCATATCAATATTAATATTAATTTGATACATTGAGAGGAATTAATTTTCTGGGTGCTGAGCCTGCTGGCTCAAGCTTGGAGCCTAAATATATAGTGAAAACATTAAAAAAAAACCATCAAAACTTCAAAAGTAAATAAATAAAATAAAGCACATTTCTGTAATCACCAATGCCAATCCTTCATATGATTTTATTTTTGTACTGTTTAAGTAGAGTTCTCAATACAGAATGTGATCCATGGGCCAGCCATTAAGGTCATTTTGACAGGAGCATGTAACAGAACAGCCTGTATAAACAAAACAAGATTTTCAAGCTACTTTTGAATGGATTCCACTGTTTATGCACATTCTGAAGCTACTTTTGATCCAACAGAAATATCGCATTTTCTCTATACGCATGCAATGGTCATGTTTTGTTGCTAGTGGTTCGAAAGCATGTTCGCAATCTCTGGAATATTAAAAGAACTATTTACAAGCACTAGTGGTCTGGATTGAACTCTTCCCAAATGAAAAATTGCTTACTTTTTTATGTGATTTTGGAGGTGGGGAAGATAGAGAGGATTATAGTATTGTATTCTATGGATGGACAATGTAAAAGCATCATGATTAATGGTATCTGTTTTTATTGGTCCAAATGGTGTGGGTTGAACATGCTGTAGAGCTTACTTACTTTGGACTTCATTGCTACATCTTTTCCTCCAATTGGCCTTAGCTACCTCAGCCACTTTTACTTGCTTATAATGGTTGACATTATTGCACCATTTTCTCTCATTTTCGAGGATTTCTTTTGGTCTGCTGACTTGCTCAACCATCAAATCTTTTGATCATAGTAGTCTTCTTTAGTTCCTTCCCCTATTAATTCAAGTGGGGGAATCCATGACCATGGCAAACACTATTCAATGTACTATTCTTTAGTCTTTACCATAATCAAAAGATTGGTATGGTTTCCTAACATTGAACCTGCTACATCAAAGAAATTATTATATAATTCAAGAATATCATGGTTTCAACTAATTTTCCCATGACACATAATTAAGCATTATTAATTCTTTCTTATAAATTAAAAAAACTCAATTGTGTCATGTAGAGATTGGTCGGATTAGAACCATAAATACATAGTGATCTGGGATTATCTAATAATTTCTTGATATCTTTGTTTTACATCACAAGTGTAAAACATTGTATGTAATATCATGATGTAAAACTGCATTGGCTTTCATCTATAACACGCCTTAAATCATTGTGAGAAATTTTGAATTACACAATTGAAATTATTGTGTTCAAGGTCTCAATTCCCAAACTACAAGTTTATTATTGTGAAAAGTAATTATATTAATATATTAAAGCTTTTGATTATTGTTTATGAATCGTGATCTTTGACCATAACTACATTTTAGAATGTTTGAACTGAATAATGGCTCCTCTAAATAATGAACTCCTTGTTAAACGTATTCTTCCCTAAATAATGGAATAAATGAATAAACGAGTCCATTCAATGAATCCAAAGTTGGGATTTTGACATAAGGATTCAACAATGGTATTCATCCTTAACATGCACCTAAAAAAATAGATAATAATCGATTTTAAATATGCAAAGTTGAAAAATGGGCAAATGGAAGATTGGCCAAACATTTCACGTATAAAAGATTTGTAATAACAACTGTTAACGTCATGATACATATGAATGATTTTGCACACAAGTCAAGTGTTGAAGTGGTTCTTGTGAATATGTTCAGGTCTTGCATGATGAGCAAGATCCATTTAAATCAGATTGAACAATAGTATTTCAAGAAATCACCCCCACTTCATCTACTAAGCTTATGCAAGTTGCATAACTATATAAGTATATATAGTTACAAGAATCCTATACCATAACATGAACAAGTTTTGTTACAGCATCTTTGAGACTAATTAGCCACTTCTGTAACACACTTAAGAAAGATGGCCATTAGCACGTGACGAATTCAAGTCAAATGAAGATTGAAGACCTTTTTTCTTTCTTTTTGGTTTACATTTCTTTTGCTTTGCATGAATTGGAAAAGAGACTAATGCTTAAAGGAGCAACATCAACTTAAAGAGTCACAGAATATTACTGCAGGAAGTTCCACTTGGAATATTATATATGGAACATTGATTGATAAGAAACTATTGCACGCGAATCCAGTTATGAATTGTCTTTAAACTAGGGACTCCTGCATGTTCTCTATGCATTGGTGGATTTGTGGTCATTCAAATTCTTCCAATTTGTATCCTGATGTGATATGATACACTTCAGAGAATAAAGGAGTTTCTTTATTCCCTGCTACTATTAATTTTTTAAAGCTTACTATATACATTTTTAGATCTGCATCAATGTCCATCGTTGTAATTTTATTATTTATTTGAACCCTTTTTTTCTCATTTCAGGTAATGATTCATACACCCAATTCAACATATGAATTGACCTACGATTCAGTGGAGCAAAAGCATTTGGAAATTAAATCCTTAGCCATCAATTGAGGTATTATACTTGCCAAAGTTATCAGTTAGGTTCTGAATTTTGATGTGTCTAATTTGTACCCCACACATATAAATATATTTTGAATGCATCTACACTATCACCAAGTAGTAATAGTAATCCTTACTTTCCAAAGTGGACCTCATCAAATGGTCACATAGATAGATACCTATCTCATCCTAGACAGCAAATCTAGTGGGGTACTATGATTTGTCTCTTAAGATCATTTTACTAGACAGCAAGTATATAATTTAAAAAAAAAAAAAAAAAAACTAAAGGTCACGAATCACTAAAAATTGAGTGTAGTCTTTTTTTTTTTTTTTGATATTCTTATGTAAGCTCATGTACCTAATTCCCGTGACTTTCTTTCTAATCAAATTATTTTGATTGCATTTATAACTTGTGAACTACTTGAAGGTTGGAATATCTATTTCAGGGTCCTATCTCTTACATGATAATTTCAATTTTTCACAAATAATATCTCTGACCCCAGCTAAAAATTATAAATTGACTATTTTTATTCTTAAAAGCTTTAATTGCAAATTAGATATTAAAATGTCTGATTGAATGGTGATAAATGGGTACAGCTAACTTCTTCCTATGATGAAAACGTCAGGTACTACACGTGCAGAGTGCTTCCACAATAGTTATTAAGACAAAAACAAGCTTCCACTTCACTCTTTGATTCGCATAACAAATCCAAGTTGTTCCATTCTTTCTTTCCCTGACTTTTCTTGCATGCACATCACTGGTCCCTCAATATTAATGTTGTTCAATCAAAATCCTATCAACTGTTATCGGTTTAGGGCCTTTAATTCTCTTTCTCCCTCTCAAACAATAATAAATAATGTGATTAATATTAGCCCCAGATTTTCAATGGGAATAGAATTTTTGCTTTCACAGATATCACTCAGTGTCAGTACTCTATCTTATAAATTCTCAATTTCTAAAAATTCATAGACAAGGCATAGTCATTATCTCAAAAAAATCAATTTTTTTAGTAATTAAACCACTTTTTTGGTTCATTTGTGAATGTGTAACCCACTATCATATTAGTCTTTAAAATTAAAAATAAAAATAAAAATCTGAGACTTTCAATTACTTCATATTAAGTTTATCAACTTAACAACTTAATAATTTTCAATTATTTCATTTAAGTAACGTATTGTTTTGAATTATAGACTAATATAACTAATAAATTACATTCTCATATACTTATTTAAAGACTAAAACAATGGGTTTTTTTTCTCATTATTCTTAGATTCATTTTTAGCTGTACTTAGATTTTTCCCAATACTAATAATCTGAAATTTGTTAAAACAGTGAGAACGAAAATAAAATATCAAAATTCACTTTTCAAGGATTAGACATAATGCATTAATTATCTAGTGGCCCTATTCATATACTACTATAAGTCATTTTCAAGTTTCAAAGCATGCAAACCACTAGGATCCGTAACTAAAAGACACTCATTTCGACGCTATCTCCTGTCTGTTTGTATTGACGTGTGCATTATGTTTATGTCTGTGGCACACACTTTTCTGCTTCACATGCATATCCATGTTTTCGTTTTTTAGTTAACACACTGCTTTCAAACAAGGGTTGTCTATTTCAGCATCACCATGATTTGTCATTGTGCATCACTAATTGAACACCGACTTTTGTACTCTACTACATTTTTTCTCATCGCTCATCATTTTAAGGTGTGTGATTATTTAGGATTATCTTTGAATTTTAGTAGAGATATATACAAGTATATATTGTAACATCATATTATATAGCTATAGCACTCATTCAAGTTCATTATCATCTTGAATTAGAGTTAGTGGGGTGGAATTTCCGTCTCATACACAATTTTCTCAGTTAATAGCTTCTTTTTTTCAATTTATATTTTGGACGGTAGAATTAGAAAGAGCTTTCTACTTTCTAGCCTTTAATATACTACTTGTTAGTATGTGACAATAATAAATTATTGTGTCCGTTTAATTTAATGTGGGTCATTATTAATTTCTGGGATATGATACCTGTATAACATCAATGAATGATAAGCACATGGGGAGTGTTAACCTCATATTACACATTTGTTGTGTGATGACAAGGTGGGGACAAGTCTAAGTTGTGAAGTCACTATCTGTTATTCCATTATAAGCCTAAAAGAGTCAGATATTATTAAAACAGGCACATTGCTTCATCAAATAGGTCATATCGTTATTGCCATTCAAGTGGCTCCTAGTGTCACTGAGGCCCAACACAAATTAATTTCCACACATGTCCTCCATTTGTTCAATATGGCCCTATTTGTGTTTTTCACAAGTACAATAAACTAACAATTTTAGGCTGTGCAATATCATTAGAAGCTTCAAGAGGCAAGTGGGTAGATGATAGACAAGACCTCAATTATGGGTGGTGACTAGTGAGTGAAAAAAGTGAAGTGATATGGCAATTGGAAAATACAATGGGAATAGCTAGAAGACAATTCCAAGATGAAGTGTGCTAGTCCTTGAGTTACTATGTTACTATATAACATAATTGTGACATACTATCTATCCCGTGTTGTAGGGCATGCACGACCCCACTAGTGCCAACTCAAGAAAAAAAACAAAACAAATATTACCGAGATCAAAATTGATAGGAGTTTACTTCCATAATGTTGTTAAGATAGAATTGGAACATGAAACATGTTACCATTGTAGACTACAAGCACTGAGAATAGTATATGCCTGCCATCCAAGTCTGATTTGAATGGATGAATAGATGGTGATTTTGCCTTTGATGCAATCTTTTGATCTTTCCATTGATCCTCCACTAAACTACTGAATTATGAATTGATTGGACATGCTAATGGTGGAAAGAACATTGAGGGGGACAATTCTTAAGTGTGAAAACACTATAATCCTTCTTTAGAAAGAATGGGAGGGTGGAAAAGGTAAAACTGATGGTGTACCTTCTATTTGACTAGAATAATGTAAAAAAAAAAACCTCAGGCCTTAATTATGGTTTTATCTTTTGTTCTATTTTTTTTTTCTTGAAAAAGAAAAAGAGGAAAAACAGAAGCTTGAGTTATTGTAGAAAACCCACAATGGGAATCTGCCAGAGTTATCAAAATGGAGTGTCAATTCCAACAACAAAAATTTACGGTCCATTATGAGTGTGGGCCTGATCTTCCTCCTTCACATGAAGAATTGTCGACAGCACAATATGATGCAGTCCCATATTGATGATAAATACCAAATATTTTTTTCCCTTATATATTCGGTCCAAAAGTGATAGATGGTCGATTCTCTGTGATGTCAATCTCAATTCTCTAGCTAATGACTCATGTACGACTTTCGAAAAGGAAAGGGGGTAGAGGAGAAAAAATCTTTTTCAATATTTAATTTGTATTAATTTGTTATATATATATATATATATATATATATATATATATATATATATATATATATATATATATATATATAAGAGTGGGAAAGAGGGTTACATAGTACATGTCTATGTCAACCTTGTTCTTGATTGGAGATCAAATATTTTATGACATGGTTATTCCAATCCCATCCCACTACACACACTATCCATCCACGTAGAAAATCCTATCTATATGACACTAGATATAATGAGTGCCCACATATCACAACCAAGTTTTTTAGAGTGGCTAATGTAGACAAGAAGGACCTATTAACACTTTTAGACAAAGTCCCCACTGAAAAGAAAGGGAGGATGGATGGCAAAGGCATAATCATTTTACCCAAGATGGGGGGAGTTGGGGTTGTGACCACAAACTCCAAGAAACCATTAATGGGATGAGTAAGCCTAGGTGGTGTTGGCACATGGATATTATTTTTAGTGGGGGGGAGTTGATGTTTACACTAGCACACGCCAATCTGTCTAAAGGTGAGAGGAAAACAATAGTTAACAATGTTCCTCCTTTTTATTCTCATGTTCCTTTAGTTTCTCTTTTCCATGTTTCATCCATAGTGGGAGAGGCCGGGCTTCCTTCATTCAAAAATGCAATAAATAATGTCCTTATCTTTAGCCTCACTCCACCTATCGCACCAAATCCATCCTTGTAAAGTAGCCTCATGGCAGATCATTCAAATTCCCTAGTAAAGAAATTTTTCATTATGTGAGATATGATTATTGATTTCTAGGTGAATGGTTTATGCCCCTTTCTTTTATGGATTCTTAATTGCCTATCTTGACCCACCATCTCCTTTTTGAAAATTATATACATATCACCCCATTATCCTTACAAAGTGAATTGAGAATCAAAGAATGCAAGAAAGATAAAAGGTACTACTATATATATTTAGACGCCAGCTAGGCCTTCCAAATATACATCATCTCAAAACAAATCTTAATTATAAGAGAGTAATAAAAAAAAAGTATAATAGATGGAATTGACAATGTTACATGTCCAACCTTGGCTTAATTTTCTTAACATTTAATAAAGAAAACGAATCAAAAGGGAAACAGAAGCCTTTCTCACATTGGCTTAAAAGGAAAAAGAATTAGCCTTTAGATAATGGCTGTTGAGTATGACCATCCACATTAATTTCAGAAATAAATGTTATTTTTAAAAGTTAGGCCGACCTCAATAGCAACATGTCATTGGTGATTGAAAAATGAAAAACCAAGAATTTCATTCTTTGGATTTCTAAATGCCTTTCACTGTAGCACCTTTAGACTTTGAGATTCACAATTGTTATGTATGAAGAGAGAAATGGATATGCCACTTTGGGAACCAACTTCATTTTAGTTCCATCTTACCCTAGGTGTTATCATTTTATTTTATTTTATTTAAGTGACTTGTGATATGGGACAGTAGTAGTAGTGGGGCCCTCTTCTTTAAAAGAAGAAAACATGTGTTAGGATAGAACAAAAGGAAGCAACAAAATCAATTCTATGATGGAGTAGTACATGAGTGCCCCCTTTCACAAGGGAAGAAAGTTAGGTTCGGCATCATGGACCACTCCCCCCCCTCCCTCGTGCTTTCTTTATTTAGATCCATATTCTATGCTTTGTACTGTCCCAATACTTGGAGCAGGCCCACCCAACCCCCAACTGAAAATTTGGAATATGTATATCACCGATATGGACAACTTACGTGACACATTTCTAACCCTTTTGCACCAAGTCTAACACGTCTACAACACATTCTTGAGCAAGATAATTAAAGAAAGCAACATGGCATGGGTCTAGATACTTACAAGGCTTGCCTATCTCCTTAGCCCCTTGAGTGTATATATATATATATATATATATCTGTGTGTGTGTGTCCATTGGGTTAAGTATCATTGTCCTAATTGGAGAACAGGTGCGTAGTGTGTACGTGACCCATGGATTAATTTGAACCTGCCCTTGATGATTTTCAAATCCATAATTTACTATTCCTATGAGTGGATAGATAAAGACATGTTTTAATGAGTAATTTACTCATCAAAATGAGTATCATTGTGAGGAGAAGATGGAGAGGGTGGGAAGAAAAAGGTTTTGACCCCACATAAAATGGATGTGTGATTCTATGCACAAGAAGAGGGACCAAAGCAATGAAAGTGGGTTAGTTTATTCACACGTCTTTGTCTCAAAAGGGAGACATGGGGCACTGTGGTTTAGTGTTTGTTGGTTTGCCTTTCCTTTGGGCAATAATATTATTATTCAGTCACATTGATAAGGGGGTGTATCTTTGATTGGTTGAATGTTAGATGATTTTTCGTAAAGGCATTTTCAAAGCTTGGAAAAGTAGTAGGGGGGTATTCCAATGTGCAATGCACCACTCAGCCAAAACACCCTTCATGAGATATGCCGTTTGACAAACTCAAACATACATGAAATTGAAATCCCCTAGCTAGTTTGACAAATCACAATTATCTTCAAAGACATCATTTTAAACAGGGTTACCCATTTCTTTAATTGCCAAAGAGGTCAATTATATAGTTTGATATCTTAAATTATTCATATACTCCTACATTATACCATCACCATCAATTGAAACCTTATGATAGTATGCAAAAGGTCCCACACACACTCATCAATGTGGATCCACTAAAAAAGGATTATGCCTATAATTGATTTTTTTGGGTAGGTTTATAATTGATTAAAAACAACGCCCTTCTAAAATTGCAAGTTACATTTTAATTCTCCCAATCAACTAAACTGTTCATTATTATAATTATAGGTGTTATTTGCCTTATTTATTTTATACCATGTGTATTTTAAACAATAGAACTTGAGCCAAATGTTTCCATCATGCTCAAGTCAAATCATGTATAGTTTTCTTAAATAAGTAGTCCCTGTGAATAGGTTTAAAATGATATCAAAATAAAAGTTCATTGAAACTATTTTTGCGGTTCATATATATGATGGTTCAAACTGCTTTAAGTAAACACTAATGTGGTGTTAATCGTTGAAAAATAATTCAAGAACGGAATATAAAAATTAATGAATCTTAAAAGAAATAATGTGATCACAAAATGGAATTTAAACTCATCACCTCCTTTAAACATAAAAGAGTCAATAAATTAAAATAAATAAATAAATAATTAACTAAAGATGTGGTGCTCATCGTTGATTGTGTTAGTGACTCAACCATTTGGATCTCCCATGTAAACTTTAGCTAAGTACATTGTTGCTTGTAGGCCAATATTCATAGTTATGGTTGCAAGATGCTGGTGGCCTTGGTTACAATCTTTGAAATAAATCAATAATAACAAATAGCTCCAAAAGCAATTCTTTTATTACTGTTATATTTTAGTACTCACTTTGTAAGCAATTAGAAGGCAAGCATATGACATAGTAAGACAAGGACCTCTCAATTTCAAAGTACAATAGTTGGAAATGCCAATTAAAAATATTGGGGGGGGACAACCACCACCAAGAATATGATGGGAATCAAATTCAACACGGCAAATTGATGGGAAATAGAAAAATTTTACAGATCATACATTTTTGGGCGTCACCATATCCATTGCAAAATAAATAATTAGTCAAAAAAATGGTTGTCTATCTCTAAGCATAGGGTGAGAGGTGACCCAATTGAATACCTCCACAATCCATAATTGAAAAGGAAAAATTAGTCAATTTCATGGAGCTGAGTATGATCCATACATAGGTGGGTGGCACAGACAATTTCAAAGAGAGAGGAACTAATGTCATTCCCAACGATGATATGGGTTGTCAATGAATTATATAATATAAAAATAAAAAAAATAATTTTTTAATAAATGCTAAAACTATTCAATGATTTAAATTGCAATCAAATCAAATGCAGGCCAAGGAAGCATAGAACAAATAAGAATGATATTTCCGCATCATAGATCACGTCCACTAGTGTCCGAATTCTAAAGTCTGTATTACAATAGATGTTTTTAAAATAAAATAAATAAATTATTATTATTATTATTATTATATAATAGCATACTCAAAGCGAATCATTTCTTGATTAGGTAAAATGTTCACTAACTTTTGCTTAGATTCCTAGGTAGAAGCATCCTTTCTAATTCATTATTTTATTTTCTCTCCTTTTTATTATATTATTCAGGTGGTAAGTCCTACTCCACTAGGTGATTATGATTATTAAAGAATTTGGCCATCAACGTTAGTATTTTTTAAAATAAACGTGTTCATATTTTAAAGGATATAAAATGCTCGGATTCATGTGTAAGAACTGAATGTATTACAATGATAAAAATTGATAAAAACAAATTATTTATAAAATTTAAGATTGTATAAGTTCTCATTAATAATTATGTATACTCTATTCCTACAAAATTTCATTATAATTTAGCAGAATCAAATCTCACTAAAGCAATTGGTTCATTCTAGTAACTACTTAGAGCTTATTAAGGCCAAACAGTAAGTAAAGTTATTTTATAATATCATTTAACCATATATTATCACATCATTAAAAAAAATATTGAAAAACCATCAATGTTATTCTTTTGATTATTTGATAACAAATAGTTAAACGATAACATGAACAACTTCAATACCAAATCAAAATTGAAATTAAATTAATAAACTAGGAGATAAAGTACCTAATTATTAGTTCCTGATAAAAAAAAATAAGAAACCCGATAAAAAAAAAACCTAATTAGTTTATGAAGTTCAATTGCAAAGTTTTGAAAAAATATTCATAACCACAATTTTGACGCAATATCAAGGTTTTGGGAGTGTTTGTAACGGCAACAAAGGGCAATTGTAATCGTATTTATGTGTAATATCAACCAATATGATGAAATATCAATCATCAACACAATTTTTGTTTCTTGTTTATTTTTTCACAATTAATTTCCTTTAAAGATGATGTTATTCAAGATGCGGTTTAGTATTAAACGTAATCAACTTTTCTAACAAGAATTCTAAGTTTATTTCGTTTTGTCAGATACTTCCTCTAGATTTATATATAAGCAAAAAAGTGATCTTATATGTTGGATTTAAATATAAATAAATCTAACTAATTTTGTTTTATTTAATATTATCATTTTTTTAAAAATCTTTTATTTAATTCTAATTTTATTTTTAATAACTCTTTTTTATTCATAATAGCAAGTTCAATGAATAATATTTTAAAAATAACTTTATTTTTTATTTAAAATTAGTAAAATTAAACGATGAATTAACTTTTTCAATTAGTGTGAAATTAATTTTTTTATATATATGTGAGTTAAGAGCGTTTGAATCAATATAAAATCCTTTCTTTTGTATTTGTATGAATCTAATATTATTACATTTCAAAATTTTCTTCTCATATCTTCTAGAAAACCGAATTAAATCTCAAATTGACAGGTTAGTGTCAGTTTATTCATGCGGTTATGCACCCTTTAGGAATCCATTTAGCAGCGATTACTAATCTTTTTCTATATAAAACTTTGCTAATTGATCACTTAAAAGGTGATCAATCTTAAGGATGATATTAAATTGAAGAGATTAGGATTTAAGGGGGGATGAGTGGGAATCAGATTCACGTGTTTTGGGAAGCTGCTGGTCACTAAGGGACAGATGGTCCTAATCGAGTGGGGGCCCACAAGAGGCCCAAAAAGATCCCACCCTACAAAAAATGAAATCTGCCCATTATTTTAGTGTTGTCCTTGTTAGGGACTGGTCACTAAATGCTACCTTTGGCGTTTGCTCCTGCCCTACTACGTGGGGCCCCCCCAAGAAGGGGTTTTATTGTGACTTGCTCAGTCCCACAACTGCATCAAATCAACAAACATCATTTTTTTAGCTTTTTATTTTATTTTCTCTCTGCATACATTGCACACATAAATCTCTTTTGGCCCATCTAAGCAGTGAAATGAATTGAGTTGGGTGGTGGTGACTCTTCAACTATGAAGCACGGACATTTCAGTTCTTCAGTTTTTTGTTGTGTTCAGTATCTGACACGATACCGACATCGACACGACATCAACGCTCATGTCTAAGTTGAATTTGATGTGTTTGACATATATTCGTGGTCAGTGTCTGGGTCGGTGTTTCATAGCTCCTCAATTAATTTGGAATTTTGAAGCTTTGCCTCTTGCATTGCACAACCAACACGAAACAAAGGTCGCTAGTAGTAGTAGTACGTACAGCTAGTGCTAGCTAAGCAAGCTAGCTTTTCAAATGGAGGGCACTATTATAGGCCTCTTTCTTTCTTTTTTATTTTTCTATTTACTAGCTGTACTTTTCTATTGGATGAATGTGACCATCATAGATAATTGAAGCTGATTCCAATGTGATTACACCAGCTCTACTTTTGGAATTTGCCACATTTCTTTGTTTAGTGATTTCTTTTTTTGTTGTTCTTAGACAATGTTTTATAAACCAGATCCAACTCGTGAGTTCAACTAATTAGATTGTTCATTGGTAATGGTTCTAATTTAAAAATGAATTACACCAATTAAATCATGATTGTATTGATGTAGTATCTGATTTGATTTTTAAGATATTATATGCGCACACACTAATATACTTCCAGAAACTTGTTTGTTGATCATTAATAAGTTTTCTGTAAATTATGAGATTTTATTTTAAGTAAAATCTAAAAATGTGTGTTAAAAAATTATTATTATTATTATTATTATTATTAAGTAATGATTACAAAATGCATAATTAAAGTATAACAAAAGAGATCTTCATTGTTAAATAAATATTCTATTTTGTTATGAGAATAAAATAAAGTGATAAAACTACAGAAATCAATAAAGAAATTATGAAAATAAATTATTAGAACTAAGAGACAGAAACTTTCTGTTTATTAATTTAATACGATATGATAAATTAAAATTTTGAAATTTGAATTAAGATTATTTTTTTTAGGTAAAATTAAGATTATTGTTTGTATTATTAATTTAACATGATGTGATAAATTAAGATTATTTTCAAATTTAATAATAGAAATGTTATTGTTTTTTTTTTTAAATTTAATAGACTAAATTTGGGTGTCTTAAAAATGTAGATTTATTAACTTTTAATATAGTGTATTATGATTTAAAATTTAGTGTCAATTCAAATTTAAGTTAGGATTAACTAAATTTATGTAGTAATATTTGTGAAGAATGAAAAATATAAATAAACATGAATTAAATGTTTGACGAATATGTTAAGCAATTAAATAAAAAAAATTACTTAAAAATAAATATTTAAATTTACAAAATATATATGTGTATGCATAGATGAAAGTTTGAAGCCACACTTTAAAGGGGGCAATAATCTTCACTTTTTTATTTTACAGGATGATATATCTTCATTGTCAATAAGAAAAGGATAATATATCTTGCTTGTAAAGAAAAAAGGATAATATATTTTCACCTATTCAATCGACGTGTTATATGAGTTTACTCTATTATTTTTTTTATAGCCATATTAGACTATTAGTGCACTCTATAAAATGGATTATTGTACAAACTATTTGTCAAGACAAGAGTATGTATGTTTTTTTATAAAATCATGTTGCAAATAGCGTTATTCTAAATATTTTTATAAACATTTTGAAAAAATAGCGAATGATGTAAGGATCATAGCGTCTGAAACTTGATTTGTGAAAACATGCATTGATTGGAATTCAGAAACTCACATAATGACAGATATGAGGTTGTTGATATAGTCTTTATCATGATGTAAGTTGATGAATTCCATTAATTGCTGATTCATGCGATGTTTTCCCATTCACCAAATTGCATATTATACGTTCATTGAAACTTAGGTCCTACGAATGCTTCGTCCTTAATTATTTAAATTGATTTAAATCAAATATACAGCTAAATAACTTTTTGGTGGGGTGCTACTTGTGTGTTTATTCTGAAATCATATAGCATATATGATAAAAAAAAATAGTAAATGTAAAGCTATTCTTATTACTATATGATTTTCACGAATTAGAAAATACAATGGTTATTATGTCATCTCTTAATACCATATTAATATCTTTTATTAGACCAGTGGATAATTAATTTCGGCACCTTCAAATTTCATCTCTAATTATAAGACATAATTGACTAATTTATGTTTATTAAAAAAATTAATTAATTTAATTATTATCATTAAATTTGACTATAATTATAATATTTTTTAAATTTATCTTTAACGTTATTATAAATTTATTCATCTTCTCTGATCTTCATTGAAGAAAAAAAGAGAATTTAAAATATTTTAGACAAAAAAATAATTACATATACAAAATAAATACAATAAAATTTTATAATGAGAGATAAAGAAATTTGAAATTTATTGATTATGTCTTATAAATAGTGATTGAGAAAGTACAATATCTAATCATGTTTTTATGTCATTTTCAACATAATGGCAATTAGATTTCTATTTTTTTGTTAAATCAATGCAATAGAAATTATACTGAATCACATTATTCTATTAAAGATGCAACAATGTTATGTATTACAACTCGTTAAAGTTTGTCTAGTGGTGAAAGTTGAGATAATTACGTGAAAAATTAGGTTTAATCTTCATTTTTTCCATTATATATACACACACAAAAATGTTGAATGCTAGAAAAATGAAGTTGTTTATCCTTGCATTTTAAACAAAGTAAAAAAAAAAGACAATGAAAGGATATTATAATCAAAAACCAATGTCGAGAATTACTAAGTAATGCTATGCTAGTGCTCACCATTATCAAAAACCAATGAAATGGATAAATATATTTATTATGAATTTTAACTATATTATAATTTATAATTCATAACATGTATTTATTATGCCTTTAAAAATATATACTACTATATTATAATTTATAATTCAAACCAAGTCAATAACACAACACAACATCTCTCAGTCTTAAAAAAAAAAAAAAAAAAAACGTAAATCCGTTTGTTTCCCTTCACTTTCCCAGAAAGAAAAATCCTGTTTCATGAGAAACCCATCTGATCACGCGGATCGAGTGGATTGAAATCTTGCTAATATCATTATTCCAAATATTTCTTATAAAAATTATGAAATACACATAGTTAATGATGTATGATCGTAGAGTACTCTGAAACTTGATTTGTAAAAATATACATTGATTGGAAGTCAGAAATACAAATAATGAAAAATATAAGGTTGTTGATTTAGTCTTTATCGTGATGTAAGTTGGTGAATTTCATTGCTGATTCATGCGATGTTTTCCCATTCATCAAAATGCATATTACCCAATTATTTTTATCATAATTCCTTAGATGATGATGAAGCATTACGAGAGACATTTTTGTTCTTTTTCTAGATTTTTTGTGTGTACTTTAACACTTATATTTATAGGCGGTGTTTTAATTTTTTATTCATTTCCATATTGTTATTCATTGTGGCTTTGTTTCTTTTATGTTTTATTGCAATGCAATACGGTGTCTTTGTTATCTATAATTATTAATAAAGATAATTATTGCTTTTGGTATACATGTTTTCTATTAATTCCTAAACTACTCATATATAATTATTCCATTTATGAACCTTTAAATTATAATTATTATCACTATTTTTTCAACTTTTTTTATTTTTTATTTTAAAAATTACTGATAAAGACACGAAGTATCTCTCTTTTTACTAGTGTTTTTATAATTTTAATTTATACATTCAGGTACTGAAACCTAAGAAGGTTGGGCAAAATTCATGGGCCAAATTCGGTCAATTAATTGTTAAGAAGTATTAATAAATAATATAAAATATTTACTTTTAGCATCCAACAGAGTCTAGAGGTTAAGTGCAAGGATAATTTTTTGCATTGCATGTAGTTACAATCACGAAGGATAAGTAAATCAAATCGTGCAAGTAATAAATATACGATAAGATTAAATATGTGTTCATAGAGATTTTGTTTGTGCAAAATAACTTTGTGTGAACCAAATTCTAAGTAATGAAAATAAATTATTAGTTGGTTTTTGAAACTAAAGTGCAGAAATTAAAAATATCATAAAATCAACAAGCGTTAAATAATAAGTCACAACTACAAAAACAAAAACACAAACACTTAGAAGGTAAAAACGGGAAAAGTAAAGAATATGTTAAGTTATTTGGTGCTTGACCTTACTAAACCACTCCTATTACAATATTAATGATTTTTCACTACTCAATGCTCATTGAAATGTTATCCTAATTCATAAAAATACCCTAATCAAGATTCCTCTAGTAAAAAAGCCTAAGTCACTTGGAGTGTTTAGTGCACCAAGCTTCTCAGCAATGGGCGATTTAGCTTTTCATTGTCATGAAAGACCTTACAAAATAAAGAAATACAAGAGTGAAAGGAGAGAAAATGGTGAAGAACAAGGAAGAAGCCTAAAGTGTTATGCGTTTTCGCTCCTCACCATGCCCTAAGTTGATTCCCTCTAATCCCAAAGGAATGTCCCTTTTATAATGGATCCAAGGCCTTTGTCTTGTCACTTCAGAGAATGCACTACTCATTGGGCAAATTCTTCATGAATACCAAAAGTCACTCTTTAGTTTTCTGTGCTCATTGATCGAGCTGCACTTACTAGGTAAGTTCTTATGAATTCCAAAAGTTACAATTAATTTCTTCCTTCTATAGAACTTTGCTTGTTGGGCGAGTTGCACTCGTTAGTCAAGATATGAAGATGATCTGCAGGCTCTTCCTCCATTCCTGAATTGCCACATGTCCTCAAATGGCCTCTCTCGCTGGATGAGCATATCTCACTGGACAAGTCTTCCTTGTTGTGACAACTCCCTTTTTCTTTCTTGGTGTTCCAAAAAACTTGATCAAGGCACAAAGCTAGAAGAAAAGCTTAAAGTTTTATTTATAAGCAAAGTTCTATAAAACAATAAATTCTAACTAATTAAGGCTAAAATAGACGAAAATTAAGGAAAAACATATAATTATTGTATTAAATGTAATGCAAATGTAATTATGCACCATAATTATCACATGGTCGGTCCCTTTTTCTTGTGAAGAATTCATCAAATAAAGAGTAGTTGTTTCCGTCCATTTTTTTTTCTTCTTTGTTGACCATTTGTTCGTTAATGTGTAACTAGAAAATACTAAAACAAAGCTAGTAGCCTAGTTGTTTTTGACAAATGTGATTAGTTAAGACATGTTTTGTTTTCAGCACATCTTAAAGAATAAAAACACCAAAAGTTCCTAACCATGTGTCCATGTTGGTGATATACAAAATGCCATTCATGTTTTTCAAATACAGTTAGTCATATATAGCTTTCTCATTGGTCAAATTGAATTTCTTTTGTCAATAGTTGCTACCATTGACTTATTCTTGAAGCTTAAAACCCGCACGACTTTTGCTTCTCTTGTTCACCTCTTATTCTTATCTATCTATATATCTCTTTTATTATGCATGATGCAACAAATGCTTGAATTGTTCTTCATAATACAAAACTCAATTGGAAAATTATTTGTTGTTTTTCATAATGGAAGTTCGGTTCCCACTACCATATACACATTCAATGAACAACATTATCCATCTAGCTACAATTTGTGATAATATATAAAACTGATTGAACTCACTGCTTGGATTGTATGCAAGCTAATGTAATAGAACAACATAAGTTGATAATTGGTGAAGTATCCCTTACATTCCCATTACTAAATCTTTTTTAATGTGTTTTTTTAGCTAATGTAATCGAGCAACATATTGTATTACTAAATACTTAAATTATAAATTCAAGTATTTATGTGAGGTACTATTAAACGAGGATACTACAAAATAATTAATATTTTTTAACATTTCAAAATGATAAATATTGAATAAGTTGCTATATTTAAAAAATTGAATGCAGATAATATTGAATAAGTTGCTATATTTAGGATATTTATTAGATCTTGTTAACTGATGCTTACTAATAAAAATATTTTATTAAAACAAAATAAAAATATATAAGGAGTATTTAAAATCACAGTATCATAAATTAATAATATTTTTAATAAAAATTAATTTATTATCGAGGACGAAGTTTTTCTTATATCTCCTACGTATCCTCTTACAAGTCATATTACATTTAAGAACATTTAATAAATGAAAGTTTTAATACATTTAATACCTGAAAAATAAAATAAAAATATAAAATATTTACTTTATTTAACAATTAAGCTAAATTTTAAGAACATAGTACTACTGTACAAGAGAACAAATATAGAATATTAGAATTAGTCTTTCTTCGTATGTATAAGAAAAAAATTGCATAACTTTTATGAATCTAAAATAATATTGATTGTATTTCTTAATTTTTATGTTAATTTTTTATATATAAAATTAACATATTAATCAAATTTCTTAATTCTTGTTATAAAAATTGTAAAACAAACTAGGATGAGAAGGGAGTAAATTAATTAAAAACAGTCTTAAATGAAAAATTAAATACACTTACAGAATTGATAATTCAGTTACCATTTTACTTGAATTATCAATAGATTCAATTGCAAGTTAGCAACATGTTTCATTCATGTTTAAAAAAGTTTTTTTTTTTAAAAAAAAAAAAACCTTCCAAATTCTGATTCTCATAATAAAAAAAACCTTTGTCCATCATTGACTTGAATTAGCCACACAAAACAAAAGGAAATTGACCAGTCACGTGCCGGTCACATGCGGTTCGAACCACTATTCGTAGTATTACTTTCATAATTTTGTTTTTCTTTTGGTTCTTTTCGAGGGAATGAAAAAAAACTCCTCAAAATAGTACTAATCCATTCGGAAAAGGCCATTCATCATTCAGAAAACAGAAACAGAGCCAGCACAGTAGTTGAACAGAACAAAACAAATGCAGTAATAATAGACTATAGATAGCACCAGTGCAACCACCATGGCTTTCCATTTTTAACCGCGTTCCGTGAAATCTTTACTTTAACGGATCCACAGTAATAATTAGTCAAAGGACGACCGTACCCACCTAGGAAACAGTAAATCTTTATTATAGTACTACTTATTCTTATCTTTGGAAACTATCTATCGAAAAAAATAGAAATTTTAAAGCTACCAAAATTAGAGTTTTTTTAATTATTTAATGTGTTATATATTTGGCATCTAGATAAAAAATAGGGAGAAGAAAAATAATAAAAAAATTACATATTCACAGAGTGTTATTTGATCATAAACTTTTATTCTAATCGACCTTGATTATAAGAAAAAAATAGTTTTTATACTTATTAAAGAAATTTGTACTAATTAATTTTATTAAATTGTATTAAAGCTAATTTCAAAAAGTTCAATTCCTCTTCATTAGAATTTAATATCAAACAATTTTTTTTGTCTTACTAAAGGAAAGATATTTTAAAAATAATTTCATTAAATAAATAAGATAAATATATTCAAGATGGGATGGTGTATATAATTAAGTTTGTTATCTGTTACAATTATAACGACAATGTAATTTATACTTAGTTGATCAAATAAGATTATTTTACTACTGCATAATTATTAATCTCTAAAAAAATAAGTATAAAAATACAATAAATTCTAAGAGTAATTAAAAAAGTAAGAAAAACTTGTTAATAAAAGACAATATGTTTTTTTTTATAAAAAAAAAAAGTTAAACAGACACCGTTAAGACAAATCTTTGAAATATTAAGAGTTTAATGTATACATATTATTATTATTATTAATCTAATCATTCATTATTTGAATTATTATAAAATAATTATTTTAAAAATTAATAAATTTATCATATATAATAAGTTATAATTTGATAGCTGTATAAAATATTTTCCTTCTTATCAATGTATAATTTTTTTTCAAATTAAAACTTTTTAACTGAATTATTTATTGTTTTTAAAATTTTAAATACATTTAAACTTTAGAGGAGTCTAATCCATTAACATTATAATTCAAATAATACATTTATTTGAATTTAGATTTTTGTAATTGTAAATTTACACTTTAAGATGTGTTTATAATTTTCTTCATTTCAGAAATCAATTTAACATTAACAGCACCTTCTAATTTTAGAAACTAATCAATTATTGATTGTGAAAGAAAAATAATTACTCTCACAATTTTAGTATTTTGTTAAAGTGTCAGCCCCACAACTATTTTTTTTTCTTTTTTTCCCTTTGCTTCACCAAAACTAACGAGTGAAATTCTCAAATCTTTCTCACTCTCCCACCTCAGTTTTTTACTTCCATTTCTTCTTTTCACTAAACAAAGGCCTAAGAAAATCTTTTGTGCTACAAAATCGGAGTGAGATTGACATAAAGGGAGAATATAATTGGGGTAGGTATAGGCACTGGTAGCTCTAGTTCCTATTTAACAGTGAAAATAAAGCAGTGTCGCACAGTAAGAACCGTGTGGCACGCCTCACTCAACCACCACCTTTCTTTTTCACTCCCCAAAACTGATCCATAATCTTCCACCTGCACCGCCTCCCAAATTAACACCCACCTTTTTTGTATTTTCCCTATAAACAACAAAACGCCGTCGTCCTCTCCACGCCATCATGCCACCTTCCCAAGACTTTTTCCACTGTTTTTATTTATTTTATTTTATTTTGTTACCGGTTGTTTTAAATAGTCATAAGATTTTATATTATTATAAACCGTCTTTCCATTTAACCTAATGAGAAGTCTTCTATAAGAATAAAATTATAAGGATTCATCATATACATAAGTAATCAATATTTGTAAGAATCAAAGAATCAAAGGATTCATATCAAACCTTATTATGGTCTCTTTGGGTTAGATGGAATGAAAACAAAGGGGAAAAAAATTAAAAGTTGAATTAAAAAGAAAATAAAAGAAAAGAAAATTTTTCATTTTTTTTTTCTAAAAGTCAACTTATCCTTCCTTTTTCTTTCAATCAACCAGCAGAAAATATTTGTAAGTCGTGTTTTTTTATTTTTTTATTCCTCGTTCTCTCCTATCAAAGGCATTATTAGTAAAAAATAAAAACTTTAATTTTTTTTTAATAAAAATAGTACTAATGTTTTTGGCGGGGTGTTGGGAACCACCGGTTATCTTGTCGGGTTGTGGAATGTGCATTGGCCTTTGGTCCAAAGTCTGAGCTCTTAATTAGAAAATGGCCATTGCAGTCACTCTTCAAACAACAGCGACATTTACGAGCGTCCTACGTGTCAGATTTTGCTGCACACCTGTCACTGTCTGTCCCCACCCTCGTTGACCCCACGCGCCATTCACCACGCGCGCCAATCCTCTTCCTAGTTTCTCTGCTGGGGAAATTATCTAGTAGATCCACCGCGGGTCCCACTAAATTTTACTTAGTTAAAAAAAACCAAAATGTTAATTAAACAGAAGTACTACTACTACTATTGGTAACAAGTTTCTGTTATTTATTCAATTTCAGTAAAATCTCTCCTTTTAAACTTGTTTTTTTTTTCATCTCTTGGAAACTTTTCTTAAGAAAATTGACATCAATTTCAATCCAATCAAGTTGATAAACTAATAATTAATTGAACAGCTCAAAATGCAAATTTGATGAAATACAATCGGCATTCTATGGCTGTCATCAAACCAACCAGAATGCACAAAACAACATAACTATGGTAACAAAACAAACATAGCAATTGGAGAGAATAATAGAGAAATCAGAAGGATCAAAATGAACTACTATTCTTTAACAATTTGTCAATTTATGAAAATTTGATATATTTTTTCCTTTTATGAGATTGAGTTGAGACAAAGAGATGATTCTCATTAAGGTCCTAGAGTCCTATCTTATCCAAAAATTAGGACATGTTAACATGCACACTAGCAGTCTTATAGGATTTACAAATGGGACAAATGTGGAGTGAAGACCCACACACAGTACACAAGCACAAATGACGGCACGGCAAAATCAGCACACAAGACTCTTCCTTCCTACAGTTCCTGCACAACCTCCCATTACCACCACCCTCCTTATCCTTCACCCCTGCGCACCCCGCTAACGTGCGCCAACCCCCCGTTTCCTTTTCTAAACCGTCCTCCTCGGTGCTCCCGCAGCAGGACTCGGCGTCGTCCATCTCCGCGCCGCCGCACACGGTGGCGCCTCCGCCGACGTCTTCCTCCGCCGCCATTCCGCCGCGCTGCGCGAGAACCTGCTCTAAATTACACCGCAGAGCATTCGCTGTGGCTTCGTTGGTTTCCGCTATGTTACGCCACACCTGATTCTCCATGCAGAGATGCTTCACTTTCTCTTCCAACGCCCAATTCAGTTTTCCGATTTTCTCTATCTCCTCTTCCTTCGTCTTCAGCTTCTTCATCACTCCAACCTCAATCGCTTCAATGATCCTCCTCGCTTGCCTCTTCCTCTTCTCATCAATCTCCATTCTCACCTTCTCCATCTGAACAGATTAAAAATAAACAAAAAACAATCAGAATCAGAAGATTATGAAGAGTCAAAATGAAACAAAATTACATGCAGTAAGGTTTCAAAACACGGTCTTCCACATCAAGATTTTTTTACCTATCCGCAACCACAATTGGTTCACACAAGAAACTATTTAAAACCTTGATTAGATGTATGAAACTACAAATGAATGAACGAGACTTACGCGTTGCATGATTAAATGCTCGATGTCGAGTTGCTGCTGCTGGATCTGGAGAGAAACGTCTTGGCCGAGAAACGAAAATGAATCGTTGTTGTTGTTGTTGTAACCGTAATTGTTGTTATTATCTCGGGAACGCTTTCTCGACATGGGAGAAACAGAAACGTTGTTGTTGTTGTTGTTGTTGTTGTAGGTAACGCCGCTTTCGGATTTGACGGCGTTGGCGAGAGAATGGTTGAAAACCGAGGACGGAAGCGCCGTCTCCGTGACGGCGCCGGATAACGGCAGAAACGAAGAGTAACCACCAATCGGAGTGCTGTTGTTGTACATGTTCATCATATTCGCCTCACCAGAATCCATCACTTGCCTGAATAATCATTTAAGAAATTTCACAAAAGTGAGAATAATAGTAAATAATAAACAAAAACAAGAATTTTTAAGAAAGATTAGAAGAGGAAGGGGTAGTGATATATATACCGGTTGGTGATGAGTTGAGAAGGGAAGAGATTGAGATGGCGCGCTTCAACGGCCATGATGATATCTGAGATATGCTGCTGTTGTTGTTGTTGTTCTTCTTCTTCTATTGTGCTTAAAAGGAATGAGTTTTTGTTGGGTGAGAGAAGAGAGAGCAATGGATGTGAAGGAAGAAGGGAGAAAGAAAAATATACAAAGAGTGGGAGAAAACTGAAGAGAGAATGACATGCAAATAGGTGTGGTAAGGTTGGATGGTGGGGTTTATTCGGGAGTTTCCCTCGGTCCACACACATTATTAATTACTAGATTTATTATATTATAATAATATTATTATTATTATTATTAAATGTGACCAAAAGTTAGACCAATAAATTAAAAAAATATATATAAAAAAAATAGGAAGAAAAGAGTAAAGATAGTGTTTGTTCAATTACTCCAGTGAGAGGAGGAGATCTTTTTGACTATTGTCTATATAATAATAATCCCGAGCAGCTAGACAAGACAGAGAGACAGAGATTTTCCAAGGGCATTTTAGTAAAATCAGTATTATCATTTAATTTAATTTACTTTAACCAATAGTAAAAACTGAATGAATCAGAAAAGTAATGGTGCCAGGTAATACCTGCCGACTAGACGGTGCCACGTAGGCAAGTATTAATTTTTATAACTGTTTTAATGTATGGGGTGTTGGGGGAAGGAAGAACAACGTGAAGGTGGTGGGGCCCAGGAAGTGGGGCTGGACACGTGTGTGGCAGGGTTGTGGGGAACAACAGAAGGGGGCACGTGCGAGGTGCCAGCGTGGAAGAGAGAGTACGGTATACCCGGTGGATTAAGGGGAAGGAGGGCTTTTTGGCAGTTTCCTTTTTTTTTCTTTTTTAAAAATAAAAAAAATTTTAAAAAAAATGGTTATTGTTTGTTTCGTTGGTTTGTTGAAACATGGTAATGGCATGGGTAACGTTGTTGCTTGCGATGTGTCTGTGTGTGTGCTCCCTTTAGACCCTTTTGCGCCACGTGTCCTCTTTTTCTGGGTGCGTTATTATTATGGGTCCACACCCCCTTCTTATGTCATTTTGGAAAATCGCAGCCGTCGGAACCTTCAACTTTCAACGATCCTGATTCCACCGTGCCTTGTTGTTTATACGGTTCTTGATACTTATGTTTTCCTAAACTTTTTGTAGTACTATTATGTAGTTATTATTAGCTCCCATTACATTGATTATCACTAATGAAGCGTGAAATGAGAAAATCAACTCCCGAAAAAATTTGCACCGATATTAAATGTATTTAGGTTGATGATGTGGAGTAATCTTAAGAGGTTTTAACTCTAGCTAAGTAAAGGTTTTGTTAATAAGTTTTTTTTAAAAGAAAAAAATGTTTAATGTTTAAATTATAAGAGAATGAAACAATATAATTTTTTATCTCTCAATAAAAATATTTATATTTTAAGTTTTTTCATCAATATTCTTAAAACACTCTCGTTAGCATTTGTCATAAATAAAATAAGTAGTATTAATTAAGAAAATTGGTTAATAATAATATTTGATTTTACTAATTATATTTTTCTTTAATATTATTATTTATTAGAATTTAAGATCAAGAAAAAAAATAGATTATTGAACATAAAATCTCAATTAAATAAATAACGTTTTAAATAAGTATTATTGAATAAGATGACAGTGGTTAAAATTTGTTTATTTTAATCCACAATCATAATTTTTTCTCTTATATTTAAGTTTAAGACTTCTTTATAAGTTGAATTTTGATTTTTTGTAAGACAGCTAAGAGTATTTCTACTCGATTTTAATATTACCTTCATCTGAAAATAAGTTTCACATTCATCTTTTCAATATAAATTTTAACCTTTCAAAAAATTCAAATTAATTGATGTTTTAACTTTTTATTGAAATATTTAAACGTCTATTTTAATTTTGTTCTATAATAAATAATAATGTTATCTAACTTAATAATACATTTATTGAAATTATCATTTTCTAATAAATATTAATTTTCTTGAAATACTTATTTTTTTATATGTATGAAAAAATCTTAAACATCATTCATTATGGGAGGAAAAGAATATTATTCTCTTTCATCTATCTAGTAAGATTAATTTTGTAAAACTATTAATCTATTGCATTTATGTATTAATTTTTTTATATGTATAAAATAATTTAGGACCAGAGTTATTTTGAAATTGATTAAGTATAAAACAGTGTAAGAGTGTTTTAACTGGCAAGGAACTTAGATGATATTGATAAATCTAGAGTATTTTCTCAAAGATAATGAATTGTTCGGGCTCAAATATTAAACACTGTTTGAATATAGAAATTAAACCAATTCTCAAAGATAATGAATTGTTCCGGCTAATATTAAATAAAGGTTGTTAGTTTTACCTAACTATCAATGTTTAAATGTAATTATTTATAACATATTAGCACTTTGCTCGAAAAAATATTAGCACTTAGAAGTATCAATAAGTTTTCTGTAAAAAAAAATATAAATAAGTTAAATGGAATATAAAATAAAATCATACTCGCATTGTACTAGTAGTTTTAACTAAATTAATTTTCAAACTTCCTTTATCTCTTCAGTCTTCATATATATTGTCTATCTTATTAATTAATTTATCTCTCATTTATTGCTCTCATATATATTTTTTTCATTCAGAAAGATTTAATAGTAGTATATTTCTTTTATCGTTTTCTCTCTCTCTCTTTTCTTGCGTAGAACAAAGTAAAATAAGGGTGTAATTTGATTTCTCTCAAAAAGAAAAAAATATATAATTTGAAGATGATAAAACAATTTTTTTTCTAACTGCTTAACGTACTATTAATATTTATATATCTCTAGCTTTATCTACTGTCTCTCTTATTAATGAACTTATCTCTCATTTATTACTCTAATATTTCTTCTATAGTTGCTTCTCTCCCTTATTTGATATATATGCATAAAATAAATAAAAATAATAGTGTAATTATGAAGATAAAATTATTTTTTTAAAAACTTTTCTTAACGTAATTTTTACCTTTCCTTAAAAAAACGCAATCTTTATCTACAGCTTTATTTATTGTCTCTTTTATATTTATAATTTACCTCTCATTTATTACTCTTATATTTCTTCTATCATTAATTACTTCCGTCTTTTCTTTGCTATATGCATAAAATAAATTAAAGCAAGGGTATTTTTTCGGTACATTGAAATAAAAATAAGGATATATATAATTAAGATGGTGACGCTTCTGATAACATTCAATTTTTGAAATAAATAAGAAAACCAAAATTTCTTCTGGAATAAACAATTAAAAAGAAACAGAAAAAATACCTCCAAAGACACTTTCATTTGAATCTAGAACTTATATTTTCCCTAACCTTGGATCTGGATTCTAGAAACGTAAACTTTGCGTAAAAAAGAATTTCCAACCAAACAAATTACATTCTTTCTCTTTAATTTTTTCGGTTCAAATTTGTGATACGTCTTGAGTTTACATGGGACAAAATTTTCGAAAAGTTTTTTTTATTAAAAATAAAAACAATGCATTGAATATAGACGAGATATTTTGATGGACTTCAAATATGCGACAAAATTCTAAAATCAAAGTGATAATACATCTTTTTCGTGTATGAAAAGGGGAAAAGGGGGTATGCATTAACTTCTAATAATTAATGTTGAACTTTTGTGAGGATATAATTTGTTTTGTGGTCACGACTTTATCTTTCTTTTTTTTTTTTACTTTTTTGAATGCGTAGGCTTTCTTCCATTGAAATTCCCTTCAAAATCTAACTTCTAGTAAGGTCTAATTAATTCGAGATTGCCAAGCTTTCATACACAATGCATTCTCTGAATCCAACACTTTGTCCATATCCACCTATTCATGGCAAGAATTTCGAAGTTGTGGATAGACATGGATGTGTTGAGTCCATTATTGTTTAGCTAGCTTCCATACGTGGTTGCGTGTATTACGTTGTCACTTTTCCATGAAAGTTGCCTATCATCATATATAGTCATGTTCAGTACCTATGTCTCTATTTAAGGTATTAATATTTAGAATAAATGGTAAAAATATGGGTTGCTTATTAATTATATTTTGAAGATGCAATGTTTATGATAATTGATAAAATTGTGAACTTATAATTGTTTAATTTGGCTGTTCATTCTCTTCATTACGTATCTATAAGACTTAATTGTCAAAACCCTAAGGAAACAACTTGAAAGTTGAAAGTAAGGTGAGCTAGAATTGACACACACATGAGGTGGTTGAGTTCACAATTTGCACAAACTTAGCCGCCAAGGTTTAACCCGAAAAGAAAGGAAGACCATTCTTCTAAAAAACCTTTCTGTTGAAGAATTAGTGGCAACCAATGAAGGATAGACGTTATATACTTTTAATATAATGTTAATTTTAATGAAATGTTATATAAAGTATGCTTGTCTATTTTATTTAAGGTATACAGTATTATTGGGAAGTAATCTATCTCATTAATGTTTGATTAAGCTGCCATTTTCTTTTTAAGGTGTGCATAAAATCATGTCAAAGTTCATGATTTACCTTCGACATGAACAGATAACATCATATATGTTAATACTTGAAAGAAATTAATCGATTAGCTTAATGGTATTCATAATTATTTAATGCTAAATATATTTTATATTCAACGTATCATTTCAGTTGAAATTTTGAAATTAATGTATCTTATAGAATTTGATTATTTTTCTCCATCTCGATCAATATGATATTTTCTTTTGGTAGAATCTCAATATAAGATTTAAATACACTTTTTGGCCCTACTTTAAGGCAGATCTCACTATAAAGTCTACATATGTGGTTTCTTTAAAAGAAAATATTTCGTGTTTATTTATATGTTCATAATATTAAATAAATAAAGTATTGAATAAAAAGTAAATACGTTTAATTAATATCTCAAAAACTGAAAATATGTTTATTTTTTTATTTAATAAATAGATGGATTAGTAAGAAGAAGTTGTAGGATACTTTAGAATTATATTTCTTCAATTAATCACCTGATGCTGGTTCATAAATTATAAAAAAAAATTATATAATTTGAGAAAACAATTTACTATTTTATTTTTATTAACAATTTTATAGAAAAAATTATATCGTTTTTATGTTGTCTTATTTAAAAAGGTTTCTTGTGAATAATAAAAATAAAATTTAATATTTTCACAAGTTATTATTCAAATTATTATAAATAAAAATAGTATGACATTTATGTAAGTATTAATCAATAAAAATATAAAACATTTATTCTCATCACTTGGGAAATATCATTACAATGAGACATGGAGATGTAGTTTGTCTAAAATAGTTTATCTGCATATGCTTTTTTTTAGGAAGGCAGCATATGCTGTTATTATGATTATTACTTTGTTATTATGAGCGGCATAAGGGGCAAGGAAAAGCTGCAATGATATTCAATTTACTACACAATGATCTCAAACAAAATAAAACCATACGATGTTTGTTGTATAGTTTTTTTTTTTTTTTTGTAGCATGTTTTTTACTTTAAATAAACATTATATATTAATTGTTTACATATCCAAATCTTGGACACGCTAGCTTGCTTTTAGGAGACAAAAAAGAAATAACAAATACATGCATGAATCTCTTCAGCAAGTGCCAACGAGGAAACATGGCCAAAATTTTATTCCCAGGTCAATATTAACTGATCAATCCATAAAAATAAATAAATTAAAACTACAAAGGCAAATGAAATTAATGGCAGTGCCAACCAAGGATTCCTCAAGTTGATTTAGTTTTACGTGCAAAATTTAGTTAGCACGTTGCGGAGGAATTGTGGAGCTTTAGCCTTATAATAGCATGAAATAAATTAAATATGATTAGCATGCACTCAAAAGGATACGATTGTATTAGTTAAATAGATAATTAAGTTTAGGATAAAATATGTGATTTTAATTTCTAAAACTATGATTTAATATCATTTCATTCTTCTAATCATTTTTTAGTATATATATATATATTAAAACTTTAAAGTGATGTCTATTATTAAATAAAAATGGCAAAACATGCCTCTAATCATGTAATGTCATATTACTTTAAAATAATCCTTGATGTGACATGTTTACACAGATATCATATTATTATTAAATATCATAAAAAACTATTTAAAATTTTATAAATATACAAAATTATGCCTAAACCTTAGCCTTATTAATTTTAAAGTAAAAGTAAGCTGCATAAGGCAGGCATGCCGTACAGACACAGAAACAATGCATTGTTCATATATGGCAAATTGGCCTTTCTTTTTTATAGTCCTCGATATTCCCGATAGCTTAATGTTGGATTAGAAAATGTGCATATAAAAAAGCTAGGGACATTAATTTGGTTATATTATTATGAATAATGGAAACGAATGGGACGTGATCATGAAGTAACATGAATTATTGCATCAGGATCTTGGCAGAAAAAAGAAATTATTATTGCATATGGAGGGCCATCTTTTTCCATGATTTAAAAATTTATAACCTTTATTTTTTTTTATCCTTCAAGTATGGCATGGCCCTCGGCATTAATAAGACGGAAAGTAAGAGAACATTCAATTTAACCCAATTAATTAGCCAAAGAATTTGAGGTTTAAACAATTAGTACTAATTGCCAACCTTATCAAGTTTCTTGAAAAAGTGAGATGAATTAGACAGATAAAGAATCCATTGGAAGATGAGTAGATGAGAAGTAGCTGCTAGATTGATTCCACCTTGTCAACTCTCTTCACATTTCTCTTTCAATATTGTAGCTCCATTATTGCACATATATACTCCCAACCACATTGACCCTACTTTATTTTAACCACCAACGAAATGAATATGAAAAGGGAGAGAGAAAAAAAAGTAACCAAAAGTTGGGGGAGAAAAAAAAGAGGGGTCACAAAACAACTACATTTTGATTAGTGCTAGTAATTACTTTAGTGGAGGATGATGGATAATAATAAGGGGGATATATCATGTGTGTTTGTGCTTGCCCTTCTTTCAAGGGAAAATCGTTTTTTGCATCTTGACTTGTGAAAATAGTTTCTTTAGTATGGGATCCTTTTTCTCTTTTCCCCATTCAACCTAAAGTTTTTTATATTCTACATGTGATCTCCACCCTTTACTATTTCTTGCATTGAGAGAATCTCCTATACTCTCTCTCTCTCTCTCCATACCCTTTGTTTTCTTTATTTGGGAATCTCATCTTTCACCTCCACAATACAAGCATATAAAAACTAATCCTTGAACATGTCAAGCCTCTGTCTCTCAATTTCTCTCTGTCAGTCAGAGTGTGTGAGAGAGAGAGGGAGAAAAAAAAAAAACAAAGGTTGGTAATTAATGAGGGAGGATCTTCTGCATGACAAAGTGGAAATGAAAGAACACTTCTCTTTTTCTTTTGTTTTATTGTTTTGTTTTACGAAGTTTTCTTTAATTAAAAGTATTTTTATTTGTAGACGAATATTGATTATTGTTCTTGAGGTATTAATTAAAAAATTAAAATGAGAAATATTTTATTGGGATACATAAAATTATATTTCTCATAATTTGTTTCCATTCTTTTATATGTTACACAATCAATATTTTTTAAAATTTTTTTAAGTAATGTCTCAAAAACACTTGTTAGTAATACGTTTGTTTTTATATCAAACTCGAGGGATTTTTATTTTTTTTCTTCTGAAATGGGTGTGTGTGTTGAGCTATCAGTATATCTTGTATTGGAAACATACCTTACTTGTGCTCGGATTCTTGAAAGAGGGTAGCTTTTATATCTATCTACGGGCAACAAAAAAATTTGACCGTTAGGTTGGAAGGAGTGAATTTCAGAGAAACTGTATTGCATGCACTCATCCGTAGGGTTTTTGTGTGGACCCCCCTCTTAAGCAAAGTTGAAGTATTTACTACTTGATTCTTTTTCTTTCTTTACTTATAATATAAATATTTTTTTTATAAACTTTTCATTTAATACATGTTTGTAATGATAGCAAGGTAAAAAAAAAATTGTGTCTAATCTTGGTGAAGCCACAATAACACACAGTTACTTCTCAAAATTTATGATTATATTATACACGATTTTTTGGCCCAAAATTGATTATTATGTGTCTAGCCAGATCCAAAATTGATTATATGCCTGTCCAAACACACATTTAATTAGTTATTTACATCATACATGTTTGTTTTATAGTGTATTTAGATTAGTTTAATGGCAAAAAAATAATCAATTTTTTATAGTAAAAACATATTAACAAATAGTTGTTTTTATTTTTGTATGATATTATCATAATTTTATGGAGTAGAATTTATTCTTGTGTGTTATCTAAATATATTACTAATTTCTAGTAAGATCTGGATAATAGAAATTTGAGTAAAAACTTATTCCAAGGAAAAATATTTTTTTTTAATTTAAAAATTAAACCAAACATGTATGAGTAAACATTATATATATATGTACTTGGCCAAATCCCATGCCTCAAACTGAAGAGTACATTTCCCAACACATGGCCTAATTTATTTTTATTTTTTTTTGTCAGGTTTCATAATTCCATGTGCATTAATGTGATTCTCCTTCCCACAAAATACGACAAGTCATTTCACATTTATTTTTTCAGTTCTCACATACTGTATTGAAGAAAATATGCTTATTCTAGAGGAACCACATTTGCTGGTGAGGATTATGAGTTTGCATTTGCAATTGGGGGGCGGGGCGGTGTTGTCTATACCATTTCTTGACTCTTTTGCGATAGTGAAGTTTCCCTACATACATTTATTGTCTAATATATACTCTAATTTGTTTTTTTGGGTTTCACTTACTTTTTTTTTAAAAAATATATAAATTATATTAAATTTAAAATGATACAATAAGTAAGACATATTTCGGGATGAGAGAAAATTAAAAACCTTTAATACCATTCATCATTACAAAAAAGTCTTGTAGGTAGTATAACTCAAAAATGATAAAGAGGATCAATAGTGCAACCATGTGGGAGGATATAAAAATTTCAACCAACAACGTATTGTTCTTAGTACATAGTAGGATAGGTAAGTTGATCAGAGCTTGGATAAAAATGAGTTAAATTTAGATTTGCCATAACAGTTCGAGTGCAAATTGATGAAATAACTACAAAAAGTGGAATTCAAATTTAGGTGAAGTGTTATAAATGTTTTTTATATTATTTTTTATACAAAATGGAGTTGTTTTTAATAATTTATAAAATAAAAACCGACACTAAAAGTTACTGAAGATTGGTTAAAATTCAATTTTAATGAAAAAATAGAATAAAAATACTTTTAAATAAGTCTTATCATAAAACAAATACACCATCTCGTGGCTTAAGCACTACAAGAAGCCAAATGTTAATCAAATCCTATATCTGTGCAGATGCACCTTAACAATTTTTTTCTTATATTTTCACTTCATTTGCTATATATGTATTTTTATAAAAAAAATATTATTTCACCTTCTTATTTTTTTGTTAACCCTTCAAATGATCAGGAAAAATGGATGTTAATTAATTCAAAATTTAGTGGAAGATAAATAAAGTCTCATTAAGAATTATATTTAACTTTAATTTCAATATATTAATCAGTATGTTTAATAACTTATTATTTTACTTTATTTAAGCTTAAATTAGACAATATTATTAATAATATGTTTAGTTGAGAAAAAAAAATATAGTAAAAAAAGTACAAAATTACAATATATTTTCTTTTTATTTAGTGGAGTACTAACCTGATTTTATAACTCTTAAAATCATTATGATAAATTTATTAATTTTGATGATAATTATTTTAAGATATAAAATATAATTTTAAATTAATTGATGTAAAAATTTTTAATAATCTAAAAATATTATGAAAGCAAAATATGAAAATGATAATTGTTCTATAATTCATCCCCCTATATAACCAGCAATTGAAGCAAAACATAAAACAATTTCAATGCTCAAAGTAACTGAAAGTTAAGTTTATTGCTTTTTCTTTATCAAGTTTAACCCTCATATAACACAAGCCAATGCTCGGCCTTACGTACAATGGTCAGTAGTACATTTGGTTTTACGTGACTTGACAGAAAATATGACAGTGGCCTTGTAATTCTTCTAGTTCAATAGGTTTGCATGCCAAAAAAGATTCCAAGGGTTCGGCTATATCATTCTTGGACTCCACGTTTCTGATTAAAAATATCATCATCACAAGCTCAAAAAATGTTGGGTTTGGGTCTAAGGAATAATGATATCTAGACCATAAAAACAAAATAAAAAGAAAGAAATTAATATCCCCACTACCACTTTTGATAAGTAGCCAGAATAGAGAAAAGTGTTTTTTTTTCACATTTTTTTCATCCATTTCTCTTTTTTCTTTTTCCATTCTTCTTATCATCATTTTTTCTTTCTCCTGCATTTTTTATGTACAATAGAAAATAATACAATGGAAATACAATTTCATTATATAAAAGAGGCAAAAGTAAGCTTACAAAATGAAATAATGATTTTGTTGTATTATCTAGGGATCATGAAAAATTGTCCAACAGAACCATGTTTCCTTTGTGCAATTGGGGGTGAAAAAATACATAATGAAATATGATTTCATTATAAACTTATACAACAAAAACGTACTTTCGTTGTGTATTTCTTTTCACCCCTCAATTGTGTTAGACCTTGTGACCTCAATAACTTATGAAGGGGTGAATTAATTTTTCACTAACAAATTTTTAACCCCCTTCTAAAAGAGATAGACTTAGAATGCAGAAGCAACAATCAATTTAATAATGTTTTTTAAACATGCAAGATACAATTGATTGCAACAAAATAAATAAGATAAGGGAAGAGAGAATGCAAACACAATTTTATACTGGTTCGGCAAATTCCGTGCCTACGTCCAGTATTCAAGCAACCCACTTGAGATTTTCCACTCTCTTTGTAAAACTCCTTTTACAAAGTCTGAACCACACAGGGATAACTTTTCCCTTGTGTTCAAGAATCCTTTACAACAAGAGACCCTCGGTCTCTTAATCCCTTTTCAGAAGTAAGAAGAAGAGAAGAAGAAATCTCTCTTGAAAGATAAAGATATTACAATTGAAGATCAATCAAGATTCCTTATTGAATATGCAAGTATTTGACCAAGGAATCTTTTTGAGAGGATAAGACATTTCAGTTCAGAAAAACTCTCTCCCAATTTCGTCCCAAGTCACACATATATATAGGCATTTGATGGTTATTCACAAATCCAATCAAAAGATGTGACTGTTGGCAGATTTTCTGAAAACTCTTCAGTGGTAATCGATTACAATGTTTGTGTAATCGATTACACAGTTATAATTTGAAGGGTCGTGACTTTTGAATTTGAATTTCAGGAGTTTCGTTGCTGGTAATCGATTACAGACATATGGTAATCGATTACATGTTCAAAATTCAAATTCAAAACCTTTTTCAACAGCTCTTTTTCATTCTTCCCTTCTGGTAATCGATTACCAGAGCCTTGCATGACTTTGAAACCCTTTGTTTTGAGGCAAGGCTTGATCTGTAGTGAATCTTGAAATAAAGCTTTGTTTGTTGAAGCAATCTTGAAGCAAATGTTTATCCTTTGAAGCGGCCTTGTTTGATTCTTCTTTGACATTATCAAAATCATGTATACGTACATTCACATTCTTCCCCTTTTTGATGATGACAACGAAGTGATTTCTTTTTGACATCATCAAAACATACATGATTCACATTCTCCCCCTTTTTGATGATGACAAACATGTGATTTCTTCTCGACATCATCAAAGCTTGCATAATTTACATTCTCTCCCTTTTTGATGATGACAACCACCTGTAGGTTAGGAGCAACAACAAAAGAAAATATCTATTTGCATATAGTTTTACTCCCCCTTGATTTTGCAATGATTGCTTATATTGAAGATTTCATAGATTTCATATATAAAACGTTGTCTCATAAAGAATAGATAATTTCCTTTACTATTTTATCTTATATCTCTCCCCCTTTGTTATCATCAAAAACAAATCATGAATAGAGAGAAGAAAAATGTTACCACTTGTTGCAATGTATGAAAGTCAAGTGATACCAAAAGACATTAAAACAAACTATTGTGCACTCACAAAAACACATATCCAGTATCTAAACAAAGTCATTCATAAACCAAGACAAACCAACACATCAATCAAAAAACACAATCAATCATCAAACACAATCAATCAAATATTAAATATAATCAATCAATCAAACTAACAAACATTGAAGATCAATCAAGCAAAAACAAACACATCATTCCAACAAGCACAATCAATCAAATTCAATCACAATCATCAAGAACAGTCTAAACTCAAGTAGAAAACAAGCATCAAAAGTAATCAATCAAAGACAAGTGACATGTTGGTATCATTTGATATTACTTGTTGGGCATGTTGATCAAGTGGCCTTTGCTTATTGTCTCCATAAATCACATATTCACTTTTCTTGAGATTCACTTTTCTTGGGGAGAAATGTGACCTTTGTTTGTTGTCTTCATAAATCACATATCCACTTATCTTGGGGAGAAATATGAATAAACTTTGATGCCTGCCATGTGTTTGGAGAAATTGCTATCAATGTATCAACTTTGCTCTTCTCCATTTTCATAGTCTTTCATCATGATACCCAGACTTATGATTTTATTCTCTGAATCACTTGAAGAATTTATGACATTATCTTCCCAAGTGATGTATCCTTTCTTTTCTTCCTTCTCTTTCAAATTCCTCTTGTCAGATTTTTCATTCTTCTTTTGAAAACAGGACAATTGAATCTCATGTGCCCAGATTGATCGCATTCAACATTTTGGGGCTAAGGAGGAATCTTCTTCTTTCTTCTTTCATCATCATCTTCTTTCTTCTCTAGTTTTTTTTATGTAGTTGCATTTCTCTCTACCATTGTAAGAATAAAGGAATCAAATTCAATGACTTCCCATATCTTTAAATCTATGGCTTCTTTAAAAATCTGCATTCGGGTTTTCCAATAATGATAACCCTCACCATTGAACATAAGAGGCCTATTAATAGATTTTCCCTCAGGAAATGCAAAATTAGATGAGACCATATCTATTCTTGAAATTTTTAAACTTTAAACAAGAACCCTGCTCTGATACCACTTGTTAGACCTTGTGGCCTCAATAACTTACGAAAGGGTGAATTAATTTTTCACTAACAAACTTTTAACCCCCTTCTAAAAGAGATAGGCTCAGAATGCAGAAGCAGCAATCAATTTAATAATGTTCTTTAAACATGCAAGATACAATTGATTGCAACAAAATAAATAAGATAAGGGAAGAGAGAATGCAAACACAGTTTTATACTGGTTCGACAAATTCCATGCCTACGTCCAGCACTCAAGTAACCCACTTGAGATTTTCCACTCTCTTTGTAAAACTCCTTTTACAAAGTATAAACCACACAGGGACAACCCTTCCCTTGTGTTCAAGAATCCTTTACAACAAGAGATCCTTGGTCTCTTAATCCCTTTTCAGAAGTAAGAAGAAGAGAAGAAGAAATCTCTCTTGAAAGAGAAAGATATTACAATTGAAGATCAACCAAGATTCCTTATTGAATATGCAAGTGTTTGACCAAGGAATCTTTTTGAGAGGATAAGACATTTCAGTTCAGAAAAACTCTCTCCCAATTTCGTCCCAAGTCACACATATATAGGCATTTGATGGCCATTCACAAATCCAATCAAAAGATTTGACTGTTTGCATATTTTCTGAAAACTCTTCACTGGTAATCGATTACAATTTTTGTGTAATTGATTACACAGTTATAATTTGAAGGATCATGACTTTTGAATTTGAATTTCAAGAGTTTCGTTGCTGGTAATCGATTACAGACATATGATAATCGATTACATGTTCAAAATTCAAATTCAAAACCCTTTTCAACAACTCTTTTTCATTCTTCCCTTCTGGTAATCGATTACCAGAGCCTTGCATGACTTTGAAACCCTTTGTTTTGAGGCAAGGCTTGATCTTTAGTGAATCTTGAAACAAGGCTTTGTTTGTTGAAACAATCTTAAATTAATCTTGAAACAAAAGCTTATCCTTTGAAGCGGCCTTGTTTGATTCTTCTTTGGCATCATCAAAATCATGTATACGAACATTCACAAATTGCACAACAAAAACAAGATTTCATTGTGCAATTTTTCAGGGGACAATTTTGGAATATGGATAAAATGCACCAACATGGGTAATGTCGTTAACAAAAGTGGTAGTGCAAATAACAATACCCTAAAAAGAAACTTCACTAACAACTAAGTGATTTTTCTTTCTTGGGCCACAAAAGATGGGTTTTGACTTTTAATTCAGGAGCGGAAGACTAGTATGTGCAAGTGAGGATAGGTCTTCCATCGTGCGAAGGAATTTATAGCCATTGATTATAAGCTTATAAAAAAGGAAGACACAAATTGAATGTGATAAACTAGTCTCAATCATAGGGGATCCTTTTTCATAATTAGTCAGTTCTAGGGCTTTACCCTCTCCAACACCGTGTCACCTCCTTTGCCATCCTTGACTCACACCATGTCAATAGAACAAGTAGAATCATGAAAACCCTCCATTTTGTGACTTAGTCAGAAAACCTTTTTCATTTGTCAGATAACCGCTTTCGGTATTGACGTGCCTTTTTTGACATCTCCAAAGGATCTTGGTCTTGATCTTTTATGAGGAGTTGGATGTCAGATGTCTTTGTGACGCAATGTTAGCATTCTTCGACCTATGCACATCTAGATCTGAAAAAAGAAAACTCAGATCTAACAAAAAAATGAAACCTTAAATTTGCTTTTCCTTTTCTTGATTACGATCATTCCATTTTTATTTGGTGACTTTTCTTTGAGTGGGTTTTGTGAAAAAGATTGTCTCTTCTACAATGGTGGTCAACTTTCGTTGGTGCGATGGTGACGATGGCTTGTAGATTTGTGATAGTGCATAGCGGTGGTGATGAATCTGTTTGTAATTTCATTGATTTTTGTTTATGAATTTTTGGATCTATTGAGAGACTGCTAGACATGATTTCTAAATTTATTTTTTAATTTGTTCATTTTTTGTTTTGAATTTGTTTGTAATTTCTTCAAGAAAGGGGATCTAATTTTTGAATCTATTTTTTAATTTCTTCTATTTCTTGGTTTTTGATTTCATAGATCTGTTGTATAATTTTATTTTTAATTGAATCTATTCCAATTTTCAATTTGATTTCTTTGGATTAAAGAGCAACTTGCAAGAGAAGGAAGAAGAGTCGTGGAGTGTCAGGTGGAGGAGGAAGCCGGGAAGAGAAAGAAGGATACTTTGGAAAATGGGAGAGCAGAAATAAAATAAAATGATCTTTTATGGTTGAAACTAGGTAATCTTCTCAATTCATTATAGAGCAAATATATCCAAGGATTGGAAAATGTTATGCATGGTGCATGACCTATTTCCACTCATGCACACTAGAAGTCGTCTTAATTTGACCCATTTTTCTTTCATTCAATATTCAACCTCACAATAACTTGTAATCTTGAAACTATAAATATAATAAAAACAAATCTTTCTGTTACAGAGAAAACTTCATATAGTCTTGGATTTTTCTACACACTTTTTTATTCCTTTCCTTTTTTATTTTGTTTTATAATGGTTAATTTTGATAATTATTGTAAATGACCATTTTGGTCTCTAAATGTGTAACTCGATGATAATTTAGTCTCTAAAAAAATGAAAATTCTAATTTAGTCTCAATATGTTTAAAAAGTACGACAATTACACTCTACATGAAACTAAATGACAAATTGATCCCTAAACTTTACAACTTAATGTCAAATATATCCTCGAAAAATATAATTTATTAACAAATTGGTCCTTGAGAATTATAGCTTAATGATAAAATGGTCTCATAAATTTAAAGACAAAATGAAATTTTCACACTTTTTACACATTACAGTGACATTTTTCGTGGACCAGTTCAGTAAAGGCTAGTTTTTTATGGGCTGTTGGATTTAAAAGTAAGATATTCAAAGGTTGAGATAAGGTGACTTAATTTTAACAGCCTAATTTATTTAATATGAAATGGATATTTAATTTTATATAGATTTTATGATATTTCCTTATGTAAAAAATTAGTAATTTTGGTAATATAGTAATTAGGATATGAGATTAATGGAATATTTGGGTTGAAATTGGATTTGAGTTGAAGTTTATTATTTTGGGTATTTTTTTTCATTAGGGATTCTCTAGAGTTTTCAAAGGGTTCATGGTAGATGTTGATTCATTTTCGACTTATTTGGTATTTGGATTAGGGATTGTCTGAAGTATGGAAGATTTCAATGGATGGAGTAAAGTGGTTTCAACAAACCTTGGTTTGAAGTTCCATTTGGGTTAGGATATTTAAATCTGGATAAGGGATTCTTATGTGGTGGTTCGATTTGGGTTGAAGCTGGATTGTTAGGATAATTGGATTATTGATTCATTAGGATTTGGCAAGTTGGGGATGAAGTTGTTTGTTGTTGGCAAGAGCAATATTGTTGTAATTTAACTTTCTTACATTATAATGAATAATGAAGTTGTTATGTGATTTGTTTAAGTTGTTGTACGAAAGACGGGTAAGTATTTTGTTTGGTTCCTTGAAGTATGTTGATGTTTAAGGAAATTTTTGTAAACTAAACATCCTTTGATGATGATTCCACGATTAGGTTATGTTCTACAACAAATAAGATGAAGTATATCACTAAAATGGTTTTTGCAAAATGAATATCCAACAATTGCATTTTGAAGGCTATTTTGTGACAATGGTGTGTATGAAGTTGATTCTGAATTGTTGGACTTATTTGTGACTATAATGGTGTTGAACACTAATTCCATGAGAAATTGATAAGTGGAGGTTGATGTGTAAAATATGTTAGGCTCACACAAGGGTAAGTGTACCCTATGCAATAGTAACAATGAATTTAAAAATTTGGATATCGAACCTAATAGACCAGTTATATTTTCAATTAGTTAAGCTTATTAAACTAATAGTAGAATTGATTAAGAATAGGATTTAAATATTTTTTGGTTTTGGTTTTTTAAGAAAGCAAATAAACAAATATAAAGAGGAGTTTGAGTTATGACAAAAAATGGCCAGGGGTTATAATTCACTAGTATCAATTTTACCTCAATCCTAATCTTAATGAAATTTCTTTCCTAGTTAATTACCGATTCCCAAAATCAACTAAAGCCTATGATCAATGTCAAAAGATTTTTTTTTTGCATTAAATCAATATCCCAATGATCACGAATCTATTAATTTTAGTCAAAGGATAAGATTAATTCTAGGGATGATTAATTGAAGATTAACTAATCTATCAGAGTTTACCCAAACACTTTGATCATGTAATTTGGTATAAAACATTCTCTACCTAAATCTACCAATTAAATGTAGAAGATCACTACTATACAATTAAGTGAGTATTAGAAAGACCGACTTCAAATAAACATTAAAATAAGAAAGAGAATTAATTATCATAAAAACAATGAGAAATTTCATTAAGAACCAGAAGAGGAGTACATTTAGACAATTACATCATAACCCCCGAACTAGAAGGACTAGCCACTTATGATCAGAGAAAAACTAGCAATCGTATAAAGATTAAACATAGACATACCAATGGTCAATAACGATGATTACGATCTATCCTAACGATGTTATTCATGTTCTTTAGCTCTCAAAAGTCCCTTAGTTCTCTCAAGATCATAAAAGACAAGAATAAAACATAATAAAATTAAAAAAAAATCCCTTTTTACAAAGATAGAGATCTCTATATGTAATTTTTGAAAGATATTTCACAAAAAGGCATACTCCAGCCATGGTAAATTCACCACGGCCGTTATTAGAACTGATGTTGAAGCCTTGGGCCATCATGGATTGACCACGACCCATCTGGATTGACCACAGTTGTGGGGGGATAATCACGACTGTTATCGGATCCTTGATGTTGTTCTGAGAGGGTTGTTATCTTCTTCCCAGGGTCATGCTGATTACCACGACCATGGTGAATGGACCATAATCGTTATCATGTGCGGAGTCTTCAAATCTTCATAAGTTTTTACAATTTCCAACTCTTTCACTCAATTGAACATTTTAATTCTATAAAACAAAACTAGTGTCCAAATGTGAGTTCTGCCAAGAAAATGCAGGCAAAATGTCACAAAAACTCACACAAAATACCACCCAGAAAGTGATTTAGAGGTTGCAAACAATGAATTGAATTTTGTTCACCTAGAATGAAGCGTGTTGGTAATTGGGGAACAACTTAAAGTAAAGAAGGTTGACACTTTTGAGTCAGAGAGGAAGATGAATTTCCGTGAAGGCTTAGGAATGGCTTCATTATTGGGAATGAATCCTTTATGTGCGTGTAGGAAATTGTCAGTTGTAGATTGCAAATAAATAAGGTGGAGGTCCATTATTGGTTGTTTTCGTAGAAGGATGTTGTGAACGAGGATATATGGAAAAATTAGGCTTATTTGTTTTGTCTGGAGAGACCAATGATGGCCATTAAGTAGATTGAAGACCCATTTTATCATTTTACAATGTAATTAAATTTAATTGAAAGTTAATAATAATTTTTGGTTGTACCATTTTTTAATTGGAATTGTCACACAAATGATTATAAATTATGTAGATATATATATATATATATATATATATATATATATATATATATATATATATATATATATATATTCCTTATTTCAATTTTTAGTTTGTCATTATATTTTTGTTCTAAAAATATTGACATGGCAAACCTAAGGATAGCATTGTGATGCGAAGTCATGACAAGTTTGATGTCATAAGTTGTCAAAGTCATCTTCTTTTGACTTCAACATGGAGTTGAAGTTTGTCATTAATTTGATGAATTAACATTAGTACTAACAAAAAAATAATTATTGAGAACAAAAACAAAAAAAAAGGATGAAATTGTATTAATAAAAGAATATGTTAGTCTTTTTGCGATAAGTTAGTAAATAATATTTAAGTGTTTTTGTAAATGAATGATGAAGTTGTATGGTGTTATAGTGTAATAGTGATGAAGTGACATGCTAACACGTGATGAAGTTTTTTGATGTTATGGTTTTGTTAACCTAGATTCACTAAAGGGATGGAAAAGCAAAACAAACCTAAAGAGTTAATCACAAATCACAAGTAGTCTTAATTTTGATGATTATCGATTTTGACACGAGAGTTCATCATTCCCTGATAACATAGACCTACACCATAAACCCTAATCCTAACCCTAATATCGACAATTAATGTGCATGTTAATGACAATTTTTTTGGTTTTTTAGTTGAAGGGATTCATAGTACAATTAAGAGATGATTTTTGTTAATGGAAGTTATTTGGTTTTTTAATTGAAGGGTTTCATAGTACAATTAAGGGAGTTATGAGTTTAGAATCATTTCAAGGGATTCAGAGTACAATTAAAGGAGTTATGAGTTTGGGGTCACTTCAACGGATTATATTACAGTTAAGGGAATTATGAGTTTAGGATCACTTCAAGAGATTTATAATACAATATAAGGGAGATATAGGTTTAGGGTCACTTCAACGGATTCATAGTACAATTAAGGGAGTTATGAGTTTAGGATCACTTGAAGGGGTTCAAAGTACAATTAAAGGAGTAATGAGTTTATGGTGATTGAAATGGATTGATAGTACAATTAAGGGAATTATGAGTTTATGATCACTTCAAGGGATTTAGAGTACAATCAAGGGAGTTATGAGTTTAGGGATTCATAGTTCAAATTTTTTAATTTGAATTTAATATATTTTTGTACTATTGTCATTATTATTATTATTATCTTTTGATGTAGTATGCACAAGTTTTTGTTGTTATTAAATTACTTATGTTTTTTATGCGTTCATCAACTAATTAATCAACGTGTGGCTAGTTAGTAACAACCGTCTCTTCAATTGATTCATAAGACAAACATCAATAATTAAAGAAGCACTGATAATATAGACTTTTCTTAAAAAAAACACAACGAACATATTTTTTATATAGTAAAAACATGACTATATAGATTTATCATGTATTAGAACAATGATCTTATTAATTGATCTTGGTTTCCTTGGTTAGCATAGTAGGATAAGGATTTTATGTGGAGATCGACCAAAAGTTGTATTCAATCTAATCTGACCTTTGTTACTAAATTCCGAGAAGATGAAAAACATTTTTCCCACATCATCATTGCGTTGAAACTCCATACAATATTCAACAAAATCATCACCTACATAAACAAGTTGACGGTAAAAAAGATCAAGTAAAATTCAGCAACCTCCAATGACATCCATAATTATTTTTCTTAAAGCATTAAGTGACATATCCTCACGTATTGTGATGACTTTAGGATCACTAGGACATTCAAAAAGTATCCATTCAGATGATGAAATCATGTCACCATCATATTTTAGGCAATATGGTGAATATGAAGCAAAGGTGTTTAGTTGCATCAAACCCCTACTTCTTTTTATATTAAATGATCTATTGTTCTCTCGTAACTTATACCAATAGTTTAGATCGCACTGACAATATAAACTGTTTAGATTGTGTTTATATTTAACACAATTGGTCACTAGTGCAGAAATAAGCAGTGTGGTGTGGAAAAAATAACAAGAAAATTGAGATCTAGTAACAACAACCTCACGGGAGTCCCTCACATATTCTACACTACATGCATTAGTTGGAGATGACTTGGAATCATACGATATTATGCTTTTTCTGCTCTCTGTAAGAATGATTTGTTCCATCACAATGACTTCAACTTTATGTGTACACTTCCTCATTCCACATATCAAAGGATATATTTATTTAATATAGTGTATTTGCTAATTCATGCTTGGGAGATATTCTGCTCCCAATAAATGGGATGGAGGTTTGATGAAAGACTTAAGAGTTTGAATCTATACATTACCATAGGGTTCTACGCTCTCTTACCATTTAGTTAGATTATGTTCATAACCATGGTTGGAAGACATACTAGTCCAAGAAACAGAAGTTTGTCTATGAGTGTCGGTCTTGTAAATTGTTCAATTAAGTTCAAGTAACAACTATACCTTTCTTTATTTTGAATACTTTATTACAGTAGAATATAATGATATATGCAACATGTGCCTTTTTTTAATTTGTTACCATGTTTGCATACTAGACAACCCCCTAAGAATTGATGACATACTAAATAAGAAGGTGCACCTATTTTATTAATTGTATATTTAATAAAATTTATGACCTAGACCTCTTGCTACAACCACTTTTATATAATAACACAAACTAAGACTTAAGTTCTCACATCCATGTTGACATAAGTAGAAAGCAAAGTGGTGAGCAACATCCACGTTAATCCCTCTGCTATGAGCCAACACAAGAAGTGTAACAAGTACTATGTAGTATTTGAGGGTCAACGCCCTAGGACCTAATTCTCTTGGGCTTAATGTAACCGTTAGGTCTATAGTTACTTTGGTTCAACCTTAAGGGATTTTCAAGTTATGAGGAAGCTAAATTCCACTAGATGGATTGCCACATCAATGGTGCTTACAATGTTGTAGGTAGTCATCCCGATGCTCATACTAAAGGGTAGCCTTTTCATGATAAGTATTTCACCCCGAGAGAAAGTCACAAACATGACGTTGATGATACTAAGCCTTTCATGCAAGGTGACAAACACCAAGCTCCTCATGCTAAGCCTTTCTTGTAAGGTCACAAAGATCAATCATGTCATGGTATGTGTTTCATCTAAGAAGAAGGTGAAAAAACCATTATTTCCTATTTTTTTTTTCAATAATATAAGGTTTAATATTGGTATGCACATTTTTAATGTTTATGTCATTAGCTCACTTTTGTAAATGAGGTTGTTCATTTAATATATCCTTAGGAAGCTTGGGCTCGGGGTTGAAGGTTGCATCATAGTTTTTTGAGGAATCTTTTTACATTGTCAAATCATGAAAGAGTTATTATTTAAACTTTGTAATCACTTGAGTATTCCTCCACCAAAGTATAAATGTGAAGGACTCACACTCATCAATGGTGTGGAACATTGCAAATATTATGGATCGCTGAGTGTGGGAGGAATCAAAAACGAAATTATGGTACACTACAAATATTATAAACTAAGTGAATACGATGCTCAAGAGGATGTTTCTATTTCATTGATCCACAAATTTGTTGACTCAACAAGGAAGATAATCAAAGACGTTAAGAACTACACTATCGAAGCATTATGAGATCAACCACGAAAAACCAAATATGAGAAGAAGGAAATGCAGATAAAAATAGATATATTAACATACATGTTGCACAATTTTTCTTCAAATTTGGTGGGGAATGAGTGAAAGTTTGGTTCATAATCTAAATCATAAAGTGTGGTTTTTATGTGTATTATGGGCGAATAGGTTAAGCTGAAGAATCACCTCATGTGTGCGTGTAAGAAATGTTGTTTACTTTCTGTTGTAGGTAGGATTGTTTCCATTTTCCCACCAATGTATGAACCCAGAAAGGTGTTTCACCATCATATGTAACCAAAATTTTAAATTTCAAAATCCCATGTTCTTTGTGGTAAATATGGTCTTTATTTAAAATCGTTACCTTTATTTTGGTCAATTAGATAGGTTGCATGCATCTCAATTATTGACATTGACCAAACAAATTTAACATCTTATTAATACCCTTTGTTCGGGCCAGTATTATCCCATGCATTATGTATTATTTATTTAAATAACAAAACAAATACTTAAAATAAATGTAACAACTTAAATTTTAAAAGCTATAATATCAACCACATACTAGCTATTCAATAATATATAGGTAATTTATTCAATATTATTAGTTTTCAAATTAAAAACAATCAAATAGGTACAAACTATTTTAAAAATAATAGTAGCAATTTATTTTCAATATAACATTTTTAAAAGTTTCAACATTTTATAAATTAAAAAACCAATATATTGTTTACAATTTTTTTAAGAACAATAAACAATTGGTTGACCAATATAAGATAAAAATGGACTACAAGAGGAAGTAGGATTCTAAGATTCTTATTCCCATACAAAACAAGAATTGACTGGTCATCATATGTAAGACTTTTGATCCCATATAAGACAAAGGTTGACTAAGAAAGTAACTAGTTAATAAGACTATGGATATTAGTGCACGTGCAACATTACCAGATACACTTTTATCAACTATTAAAATAATTCTATGACAACCCATTTTGAGGAAGGTGTTTTGTGGGAACTTTTCATAGTGTGACATGATGAATTTCATTAAATGTGATGGAACAAGCATCTCTCCATTCTTGTACTTCTCTGCATTCCTTCCTCCTTCTTGATGTGAATTGATCACTTCATGATATATATGCTTAGTTGTAAGTTCCTTTGGTAGAAGTGAGAGAACTTTGTATTGTTGTCATTAGCTAAAATTCTCCCTCTCCCGCATGAAATTTTCAATTAGCTCCCATGCTGTTCAAAGTTAAGGTATCATTGATATCCTTAGCTCTAAAAACTTCATAGTTATTATCCTTGTTCCATATTTGTAAGTGTTAACCATAATGCTTTTATAACAACCCCTCTGTTGTCCACCGTCGTTTAGTCTCAACATTGTAAGTTTTAAACAAATAATAGGAAGCAACTAGCCAATGATACCAAACATGATTTGACAACCCATTTTTGCAAGTGTTAATCCTTCATCCATCTAACACATTTTTTTACATTTAATAACAATGTTCGATGGCAGAAGTTGCATATGGGCAGAAGGATGTTGATGAATTAGTCAAAGACAAACTCATAGAGAAGCTTATAAACACCGTGGATGTATGCCTACCTTTAGTTGTGTTTCATTATCCCTTAAGTTACGAGAAAGAAAATAACTATTAAATAGTAACAACATACCTGGTTCTTGTTTTGTTATATTTAAACTTAAACAGGAACACAAAGGTCAGATTGTGGGTTTGACCAAAGAGGTTGGTCAAGTAAAACAAACCAACGAGGCAATCTTGTGAACTCTAACTAGAGAACCCTTCAATGATAACCCAAAAAATGCATGCAACACCCTGGAAAAAGAGCATAGTCCCTCATAAATGGATGTCTCACCCACAATGCACCAGCAAAAAAGTCAGAGTGTGGTGGACACCAACTGTTAACTCATTGACAAGTGTATCAAATTGTCTCAACCACAAGGACTTTGTTTGTACTTAAATTAATGCCAACCCAATTTAAAATCAATAAATAAGGAATTTAAAATAAAAGATAAAGAAAGATAAAAGATAAAATAAAGATTTAAAATAAAAGATGATAAAGATAAAAAAGTAGAAGATAAAATATATAAGAAATTTTAATGTAAAAGATAAGAAAAATCAAAGATAAAGATGATGATAAAAAGATAAATTCAGAATGCAAATATGTTGGGGCCTAGCATGTCTTATTTGCCTAAGATGTATTATTTTAGATTTTTCTCTATCAATTAGGTGAATTTTTTCTATCCACATCTATTACAATACTTGCCCCTGATGTCTCACGATGACAAGTCTATCTTATCTATCTATCTCCCAAATGTATTTGCAAAGACTCAATAAATAAAATGTATGAAGTTCTAATTCTAGATGTTTGCTTTGATACATAGGCATAATGTAATCACTCTATGTCTAACAATGATTTTATTAAGATATCTCTTTCTTTGAGTTCTATTAGAAATTACCCTCTTTCAAGCGACTAATCCCTAAAGCTGATGATATAAGACCTTCCTTGTATTTCTACTAAAGATTACCCTTTGTCGAGCACCTAACCCCTAAAGACGATGTAAGGATGAATGATACATGAAATTAAAATAAGAAAGAATAATATGAAAGAAAACACATGTTTGCATTGATAGATATGAATCATACAATATATCTTTTGGCTTTTTAGGCCCGTCAGGCCCTAACTAAGAGGGTTTAACCTTGAGAGACTTTACACTTTAGGGACTGATGTGGATAAAATAAAGGAAGGGATGGATAAAGGGAGAGAAGGGAATAATGGACATAGAAATAGGGTTTCCCCTATTAGAGATACTCAAGCCTAAGATGTATTCATTAGAGAGCTCTAAGTCTCCAAGGTGGTGTCTTTTCCTTCTGCTTCCTACTCCTTTTATAGGCTTAAGGTAGCTTACTTTTCACGCTGACTTCGTGCTGAGCGTGGGCTTTCGCGCTAAGCGTGCTTTTGGACTTCCTCATGGGCCTTTTTCGCACTAAGCCTTAGCTTTCCCGCTCAGTGAAGGTGAGCGTTAAGCCTAGATTGCACACTGAGCAAGCTGTCCAATTCTTCCAATTTTTCTTCAAGGCTTTTTCTTCCAATTTTTATATCAATTTTCCTCCAAAACACTTGAAATCTTCTTCTTTTAACTTATACTAATAAAAAACTACAAATGTATTAATTTCTTTATTATTTCATTAACAATGACAGTATAATAAGAAATTGCAATCATTCTTAACCAAAATTGATTATCAAATTAACTCAAATTTCACAGTTATCATCAACCAATTTGAGTATCATAAAAAAGAGCCAAAAAAATTGATACCCACGATCCTGTGCTGAAAAATATAGACACCATTTATCTTGATGCGTACAAGGGAAGTATTGGCTGGTCACAAAAAGGAGGCCTTAGTGCACCTTATACAAGGTCGAAAACAAACAAAACATAGAACCAGTTGTCTAAGGATTAGCCACTAGCATATAAAACACATGTAACTGACATTAATATGAACAAAGACAAAGACAAAGGATTGGCCACCGACTAACTAGAAGGTAGAAGATGGATGACAACATGGGATACTTGAAAAGAAGGTTATCATTTACAGGCTTTCCCACCATATTAGATAGTTCCATAGAAAACAAAAACAGTGAAGAGGAAGGATAACAAGAAAAGACAATCCCGAGAAAAAGAAAGTCTTTCAACATGGTGGAGCGTAATTCATGATTTCATGTATTGATACCTTCAACATCAGGAGCTAAAAAGTACATTATATTTATTTTGTGTTGGGTGAATCCATGATGCTTTTTTGATGTATTTATTAATTTGTAATATTTTTCTAGAAAATACTTAGGATGTGTTTGGATATGCGTTGAAATCATATTGAACAGAAAAATCACACTTTTCAAAGCAAAAATGTCAAAGCAACTATGTGGTTTCACCATAAGAACCTTTAGGACTTGCACTAAGAGGTGAGTGCAGCTCTTGTTTAATTTGGTGAAAATTGAAAAGTAAGAACTAACGAGACAAATTTTTCTGCTACCACTAAGTGTGCGTTTAAGTATGATAAACCATTGTTGGATACTTTGTGGCTAATAAAATTCAAATATATAACATAAAGTGAGATGAAATTATTTAAAGGTTTTCATGTTATATATATGAACTAATTTTATAGAACTACATTTTTAATAACTTTTTACAAATCTTTTATTAATTAAAAAACGTTTAATAAACTTTTTAATGAGATTTGAACACACAATAATTTTATATAAAAAAAATATTTTTTTTTAAAAAAATCAAATCAAGTTAAGTAAACTCCAATATAGGCCCATTTAACTGCCATCAATTCCTTTCTTCTCTTTAAGTCTCAACCCACCAAAGGAACGAACAGTTATATATATATCGCCTTATTTGTTTCCCGCCATCAAAGATCACACAAACTTCATTTCGCTGCGAGCAAGCTCTTTCGGTAAGGTGGTTTTCTCTCCTTTTCCCTTCCACGATTGATTTTCTTTATTCCTTTCGAATTGATTTTCCCACTGCAAAATGTAAGAAGAAAAATGCTTCTAACTCTAACACTGCGAGATTATCATTAACGCATTGCGTTTGAGTTTGAGAGAAGATTGCATCATGCCTAATCACCAAAATTCAACTTCTGAACAAGTGAATTTGTTAATGCGTTTTTAAATTTATTTCTGATTCGATCTGAAAATGCTATCTAGGAACTAGGAAGCTCGGAGATACCAATTCAAAAAATGGAGTGAATTTTAGATCGATATTATCAGGAAAACAATTTAGATCTATTTTTAAATATTCACCTAGCTTTGAAATCTTTCTCTGCTTTCTTATTTCATGTATAATATCTCTTTTCCATCGACAATTGCAGCGGATTACTGTCTGCGGTGAAATATCATGTCGAATATTACTGTGTGCGCGCGCTTTAGGCCTTCGAATTCGAAAGAGAAGCAAAATGGCAACGACTCTGGCTGCATTCGGAACATAGACTCCGAAACTTTCATTTTCAAGGTTTTCATATGTCAGATTAAGCGTCTATTAGTTGCTGGTTTTGTTCAGTATTTACTTTAGAGCTGTGAAATTCACCACTTAATTGAATCATAATTTTGGTCAGGACGAGAAGGATGAAGAATTTGTGTTTAGCTTTGATAGAGTGTTCTATGAAAAATCCGAGCAATCTGATGTCTATCAATTCCTAGCTCTTCCCATCGTTAGAGGTACAACTGCAGAATTCTCACTACAGATTTATATGTTAATTCAATGCAATTACTGAAATCTTCCTTAATTTGAATGACTTTTGCTTCCTTATGAAATAGTGCATCAACTTCGGTTATTTGAATTTTTTTTTCCTTATAGTTTGTTTAATGCTAATACATGTCTGTACGGTCCTACATTTTCCTTTTAAAACAATCTGGAAATGTTTCTTTTTTTGAGGAAAAAAATTGGAATGTTTCTTAACATTGAAAAATGGGGAAAATGATACTTGCCTTAACTATAGATTTATTTTTTATTGAGATCACGCTTTACATTTTATATGTATTCTCATGAATGAAACAGATGTTGTTGTTGATGCATTCAATGGGACAATTATCACTTATGGCCAAGTAAGATATCATAATGTGTCCCCGTTTGATATAAGCTTTTTGCTTCTTTTGGATAAATAAACCCACAGACACACACATGCATACCTTTTGAATTGTTATTTCACTCACGGTGCATCCGTTTTGACTTCAATGCTAGCTAATCTGGAAGTAATTAAGGAAAGAGCGCATGATGAAGAAACTAGACATTTCCCTTCTAAATATTTGGCTAAGAAAATTTGCAACATCTAGTTAAACTTACATTTCTTTGGACTCTAATTGATTACACGTTTCGTTTTTCTACAATCAATTGCAGACTGGAGCTGGGAAGACATATAGTATGGAGGTGGAAAATTATCATATTAAAAGTAATCAAAAATGATCTTGTAAAACTTAGAATACAGCAATATAAATAACTACTTCTCCGAAGCAGGGACCTGGAATACTTGAATGTGAAGAACAGAACAAGGGGCTTCTTCCAAGAGTTGTAGAAGGACTTTTTGATTCCATAAATTCTTTGGATGAAGAGAAGACATATTCAATTAAATTGTCAATGGTACACAGAAACTAATTAAAACTACACATGACTGGCAAAATCATCAGGTTATAGTAAATAATTTTTCTGATTTTGTTTATGATTTGTCCAGGTTGAAATCTACATGGAAAAAGTAAGGTATGCATAGAAAAAACAAGTAATTTTTCCCGATATATGTACTTGAGCATATTCTATCGGTTTCTGATTGATAAATTTCTTAACTTTGTTGGAAAAGCTAGTTTTGATGTGAATTTGGATTTTGAAGAGTCTTCAAAATAACTGTCTTCTTATATAGGGACTTATTTGATTTATCAAAAGATAATATACAAATTAAGGAGATTAAATCACGAGGAATAATTCTACCTGGGGTTACAGAGGTGAGCTGTATATTATCTCATTGCATTCCGATTATTCTTTTTCATTCAGAAGTCACTTTGTTGTTCACAATTAGGCATATGGTCTTATGTACAAGACTAAGACGTAAAATTTCAATTTTCAAACATGAATCCTACTTATGTCCTGACAATGGCTGACATTCAAAAACATAGGTGTTGGCTTTACCTGTTTAGTATTTTTCTTAGGATTCATAAACTTAATAGTCTGGCCTATGGTGCTTATGATGACAGTAATCCCATAAACTTAACGAGATAGAAATTTTGATGAAATAAAATTGAAGCTTTACTATTAATTATAACTTCGGAACTAATGATAAAAGTTTATTTAACAAGTGGTTGTATCCTTATCTCGTGTACTTGACATTCTGACTCATGATGCTTGTAAGTTGTGATTGGTATAGCCCTTTAAGCTTGATGTTATTCTCGAAAACATTAAGAAAATAAAGTTGTACTATTTCCTTTAACTTTTGGCCAATTCAACCGTAAGCTTATGTACATACATACACGTGTGCTTTAAGTCAAATTAACCAAGGCCTAACTTCTTTAGGTAACAACATATCAGCATTGGACGAGGCACTCCTTGAGCTGATTCAGCTAGTAGAGTAGAATGGAATCATTTTGAATTTTTATATGCAACTTTAAAAGTTTTCCTTCCCTTATATGCTACAAGATATTTGTTTTACCGAAAAAAAGAACACTAATTGGTGATTCTTATTCAATTAATGTCATATAGTACTAACAGGAGATTTTGTTTTTCCTTCAGATCACTGTACTGGACCCAGCTGAAGCATTGCAAAGTCTATCCGTAAGAAAGAAGCAAGTTGAATAGCATTTTTTGGTTTGATTTTACAATGCATTTTGGCTTCTAATTCTGATCTCAAATATGTAGAGGGGAATAGCTAATCGGGCAGTTGGTGAGACCCGTATCCTGCTTTGACTCTTTATTTTATAATGATATCAAATTCAGTGTTTTTATTTTATATTTTTATAGTTAAACTACATACTACATCCAGTCCAAAATTATTGATGTTTTATAAATTTAAAGTCTCATTAATTATTTTTTTAATTATACTCCTATTTAATAATTGCTATTTTCAAACAACCACTCTTATAATAGATATTAAATGAGAATATTGTAGACTAATGTAATAGTTTATGGATACTATTAAATAATTTCTTAATAGCGGTATATTAGCCTTAAACATCAATAACTTTGAACAGGATGTAGTAATAGATTAGGGTAAATCCCCTGTTTTCTTGAGGGAGGATAAGTAGTGGTAGGAAGGTCACTTGCCCTCTACAACCTTCCTAAACAACACATGTAGAAATGAACGTGGCCAGCAGCAGAAGTCACTGCATTTATATATTCACAATTCAGCAAGAATTTTTGTCCAGAGATAAAAGGTCTGCATCTTCCTGAATCTCTGTGGTACTTCTTATGAATCATTGTTAAACACTTGAGACTATGAACAGGACGAGGTTCGGGAAACTAATTCTAGTGGACTTGGCTGGGTCAGAGAAGGTGGAGAAAACAGGCGCTGAGGGAAGAGTTCTAGAAGAAGCTAAGACCATAAACAAATCCTTGTCTGCACTTGGGAATGTAATCAATTCTCTTACGTGTGGTTTGCCAGGAAAAGCAAGCCATATCCCTTATCGTGATTCCAAACTCACTCGAATTCTTCAGGATGCACTTGTCAGTCCCCCCTTTATAATCTTTCAAATCATGGCCATTGTTCATCAAATCAGAATCGCAAACGTGGTATTTCTTAATCGCAGGGAGGAAATGCTAGAACTGCACTACTCTGTTGTTGCTCCCCCAGCGCTTTTAATGCATCCGAGAGTCTGTCCACACTTCGTTTTGGTGCAAGGTATGTCATCCATAAAAAATTACCTCTGCCTTTTATTCTATCAAAATAGACCATGTGAGGTTCATTTGCAAATTGCAATTGGGATTTTACACTTCTACTGATGATCCTTGTTCCATTGTGGGATATTGCGTTGAATGTTGTTTGCAGGGCGAAACATATAAAGGAGTCGCCTCGTGTCAATTTCAGTGAAGAAAAATGTGACACAAGTTCCAGTGCTGCTTCTCCATCTAGAGATGAGTCAAGTGCTAGAATTTTGAACAAGGTGAGAATATTGTTATAGAATCCTTTTGTGAATTAGAATTCGTAGTAACTAATAAAACTTGTGTTAATACAGTTGAGGGGAAACTTGAAAGTTGAAGATGTGAAGTTACTAGAGGAATTGTTAATACAAGAGGGCATTCTCTTTGAACCTCCATCAGTAGAAGAGGAGTCAGACATAGAAGACCTTACCTTGCAGATAATATCCTCATTACAAGCAGCTATGGAGAAGCTCACAGCTGCTGTTGACGAGGTATGAACGACAAAAATGTGCTATAATCTTTCTCTCACTGTGTAGATAATACTGTCTCAGTCACTTTGAAACTTTCAGGCACTTATTGTTTGCAAGATTATCACCATGTTTGGTTAAAAGAATGAAATGACAAAAAAGAAAAAATAGAGAAATTATCAACTTAATTACTTAATCTTTTGTTTAATTTTATAAACATACAACTATTTACTAATAAAAAAAGAATGATCATTTTTTCCCTTTTGAAAATTTCACTACCAACCACCATACTTTAAAATTGTTATTTCTTACTATGCTAGCATAATTTATCCGACTATGATAGAAACATGATTAATGTGGTAAATACTAATAGAGATAGGAAAAAGGAATAATATTGTTAACAGTCTAAACAAATGTTATATGAATAAGAATAATATAAAATGTGTATAATCTATTGCTCATGTAATTTACAGCTGAAAAGGGAGAATAGAATTCTCAGGGCCAATGTTGATGCCTCCACGGAGTCTCTGTTCTACAAGGGAGCAAATAATGGTTCGATTTTTCAAAATATGATTTTGCGTATCCCTACTTTCTTCTTTCGCTGGTTGGGTTACACTTCTTCTCCAACAGGATGGCAGTAACTCTACTGATTCATATGCCATGCCTTGCCAGCCTTTAAATACTATCAAAATAGTAATGGTACATTCGTGGTAACAATGAATAGAAATACTAAATATGCCTCATGCTGATTGACTCATTGTTGGACATTTTGGGGTTAGGCTAATAGCATAGTATATGCTGACAAGATATATATTCCTGAACTTCAACCCACTGATCACAATCAAAAGAAAGCATAGTTTGTTAGCCTCTGTTCTATATGAATAGTAATAATAGGGTTTTTCTATGCAACTTTGCGCAGGTTAAGGCTTATTAAATACCCACCATCAACTAATTTTGACCAATATATTAGGCTTAAATATAATGTTAGTTCTTTTATTTTTTAAAATCCGTAATTTTTGTTCTCCTATTTTAAAATAAACATTTTATCTTCGTATCTTTTAACATCTGTAATTTTAATTCTCTTATTTTAAAATAAAGAGATATTTAGTCTTTTAGTTTTGTAAAATTCACAATTTTGGTCATTCCATCAAATTTGAAAAGTATTGATTATTAAAAAATTAATTTAATATGGTCTAAATTTAGTGACATGACACAAGATTATTTGTTTAATTTATGTTATAGTGAACATTAATCTCTTCAGTGTTAACGTTTTTAGTTTCATGGAAGGACCAAGAATCTAAGATTTTACAAAAGTGAAGAAGTAAATGTTTTTATTTTAAAATAAGCGGATTAAAATTACAAATTTTAAAAAATAGGAGGACTAAATGTATTTATTTAAAAATAGGAGAGCAAAATTAAAAATTTCAAAAAGTAGGGGTGACCAAAAGTAAGGCAACATATTAATTATGATTTCTTGAAAAAAAACACTAACCTCTCTTATTTATTTCAACAAATTTACTCTTTTTTATTTGCAAATTTACTCATTTATAATTTTACATTCATATATAAATAACATTTCTAAAATGGACCTTACAGTTATCATCAACTCAAATTTTTTTCTTACACATTCTTTAGAATGTTTTAAATTTGTGGTTTTTGTACATCATTGTTGATGGTGTAAGCCCTAGTCGAACAAGATAAAGTTCATATAATAGTAAGTTTAATATCATAGGACATCAAGTAAAATGGAATACTATTGGATAATGGAATACTATTCTTATACATTCTGAGTAAAATATTATTGTTAATAAGAACAACAATAATATAATGAGACATATATGTATAGACAAATTGCCACATCTCATGGGTCATGGATGAAATATCAAGTCTTCACATAAGTATAAGTACATATTAAGGTAATAATGTATTAGATTGACTCTGCATGAGAATGAGAATGTTACATAAAACATTGTCACAAAAGATTTTCAAAGTAAACATGGTATATGTAGTTTTTTTACTTGAAGTCACTACCATTTTTACATTAGAATTTGTGATGCTTTAATACCATTTAAACATCACCTGTAATAACGTGATAAAAAAAAGGTTGGTGATTTGGCATATAGAGTCATGGAAAGGGATGTGAGCAATCTAGATGTTCATCCCTTTTACATAACAAGAGTGATATTTTTGGATTATTTTAATTGAGGAAGACGGTGAAATGCATGATCAAGTTAAAATTAGTCAATAAAGGCCGGATATTAACCTCATTTGTTATTAATGTGTCTACTTAAATATCGAAAAACGAATAATTAGACTTTACAAGAATGACACATTTTACGCCATGTGTCCGATTATGATTCTTGAACAAAATGAAAAAAAAATGACATGATTCATGTCTTTCACTTATATCTTTATAAGAAAATTTCCACCACGACATGACTTTGGTTCAAAATTCCCAACAAGTACTACTTGCAAGATTTTTTATCATCTTCTATGCCAATTTGAACTTCACTTCATCACAATAATATAACGTGTGCATATAAATGTCAAACTATTTTTTCTTTATAAATCAGGCTTGAATATTTTAACTCTTTTGAAATAAAACCACTAAGTTATTTCTAAAAAGATTACTTAATATAAATTAATCTTTCACGAACTTAATTATTTGTTTTCTTAAGGTTAATTTACTCTTATAATCTCTCTCTCTCTTATTTATCACTAATTAAGTAATAAACAAGGGTTTATTATATTTTTAAAGTAACTTATAATAATATAGACTAATATAAATAAAACATCTATTAATAGTGTCATTAATTTAAAAGTAAAATATACATCGCATGCATGAATATCACATTTATTTAATTTTAAAACGATTAGTTTATGTAACTCAATCACGACATAAAAAAAAGAGACATAACTCAGTAATAGTATCTCTTTAGTGTTTTTCCCTCACTATTTTTTCTCCTGGGGTATTCGCAATGCCAGTTAAGATCAGATTTGATTAAATTTAAGACTCAATCTAATTAAATTTGATCATTTTGATTCGGTTTGATTTTCATAGTTAATTTTTAAAACTCAATTTAACCCAACTCATTCATGAACGATTTTATTTGATTCGAGTCAATCAATTATCCATCTAAATTTGATCTTTTTTTTAACTACTATTTTATACATGATTCATCCAAATATCAAATATAATTAACACATATTATCAAATGTTTGAAAGTAATAAAATTAATTCATTTAATATCATCAACATAATATTCTAAAATAGACTAATACAAATTAAAATAAAATATTTTTCAACAAGATTTATTATAATAGTCTGAATCACAACTATTTCTTACAAGCTAATTTCTTACAATAAATTTTGCTACAATCAGATTTGCTGAAACGAATGAATAAAATATGATTCATTAATATTATAAATATGGTAGAAAAAATAAATATAAAAAGGTAAAACAAATAACAATGTACCTAAAAGTAATACAATTTCAACACTAGTAGTCCTAACACTTATCGTACAATGCTTGGAGTCCCCGTATTAATACTATTTAAAGTCAAATTAAACAACTCTAAAAATCTTGATTAATTTTGATGTTCGGTTCGATTTTGATCAAATTTATAAATTTAAACTCGTGACTCAATCCGTATATGAACGATTTTGATCAGTTTGATTCAATTTTAACTTAAATACATAAATGACCAAATCCGTGATCCATACACTTCTAATTTTTTTGGTGGAAAATATGGGGGAAAACCCCAACTAGATTAAAACCGGTGTAGAAACGCAGTGGAAGAAACATGAGCCATCACGGCTGAGGAAATATAAGATGGAGTTACATTAAGAAAAACTCGCATGTCTCTCCCCTAAGGAGATTCCGTTACTTGGTTGGCTTCTCAGAAAACATAAGACGAGTGAAAGGTCCCCCTTTGAAAATAAAATGTTTAATATCTTGAACAATACTAAAGAAAGAATGAGAGTTTTGGCAGCCATGAAAAACTAGTTTCGAGTCTGACTCCACGCAAATCTGCTCAGTATGAAGGACTGAACAGAAGCCAATGTGATGGGAATTAATTATTTGACAATAAAACCAGCACCAAGCTCTACGTTTATGAAATTGAACAATATTTAATTCTTTTATCTAGATTACATTTTGCAATTATTTGACAGCATTGTTTAGATTCCTTTCGCAATTACTTTCACAACTTAAAAGAAATGCATTTTAAAATTATCTAAGCACCCATAATTTGACCCACTTTATAATAAAAAATGGTAAAGATTGGAATTTCCTGTATAGAACAAAAGGAACAAGTGAAATGGTTTGGTTTACGTTGGACCAAAAGCAAAAGAAAAAAGGGTTTGATTCAATTAATTTACAAAGTATAAATTAAATATTTTGATACGTAGCATGCAGAATAAGTGTAGCCTCCCCTAGTAATGGTGGATCTGGGCCACACCCACTAGGCTTATTATCAGCATGGCAACTTGATTTGTTAGCCATTGGTCTTTGAAATGTACGTAACATTACATTTGACCATTGATGATTTAATGGCGTCTTTGATTTTTAGTTAAAAGATCTCTAAGTTATAGTTTGGACAAAATTGTAAGAGACAAGTTTTTACCCAAGTATTTTTTTTTATAAATTTTCTTATGGTGCAAACACTCGTGTATGTATTTGAATAAACTGATAAACAAGTTATTTAAATTTGTTTTATGAAATAAGCATTATTTGTGTACATGTTTGAAGGTCTGTTAAAATTTTGAAAGAACTTATGATATATTGATAAACTGTTTTCAACTGATTTCAATAAACTCTTGAAGGATAACTTATGAAATCTGCCTAAAAAATAAAAAAACTTATGAAATCAGCTTATAACTCATATAAAAACAATTTAACTCCATTTTTTTACTATAAAAAAAATTATACGTAAAATACTTATATAATATGAATACTTTTTAATAAAGCCTTAATCAAACTGTTTATCCAAAGAGACCTAAATCTTATAGAAAAAAAATATTGTAGCAAGTTCCTATCTGCAAATCAAATTAAATTGTGAGTTTGTGTTTGTATATTTCAAATTATGAAAAATTCTTCTGCTCAGTCATATCACGTCACACACAAGTATGGGTGGATGCTTCTGTTTGAAATTGAAGGAAGAAATATCTTATCGGGAAAAGAAGGTTCTCTTTGAACTTATTATATTCAAACAAATTTAAAAATGGTGTGTGTCAACTACACACAAAAAAACAAAAAAAAAAGATTTTACGCATATTATGAAGTGTTATATTCCCACAGAAAGAAAAAAGAAAGTAAAAGGAAGGCATCTTCTTTTTATTATAATACTACCTCCGCCTCAAAATAATACCTATGTTCTTATATATATAAGACCTTTTTACTTGACTGTTTATCATTTTTTTATAAAATCCTCTTTTAAAAGTTTATTACATTAATTATTTTTATCGTATAAAACTCTTAATTAATTATATCATATTCTCTAGCTCTCAAAATATTAATTACTCTTTACTGAGAAACAATTAAATGGAAAGAAAAATAAGATAATTTTGGAAGAAGTGTATGAATAATTTACACACAAATATAATATAATTAACTAAGATAATTAGTTTTCTTAAAAAGTGTAAATTAATTAAAAAGAGTCTTATATATAAGAATGAAGGTAGTATCATTTTTACACATATTAAGAAAAAATAATAAATAAATAAAAATAGTAAATTTACAAAATTAATCTTATTATATTATCATCAATTTATTTATAAATTTTATTGTATACCATTAATATTATAAGAAATATAAGTAAAAGAGATAATTAATTAAAAAATTAAAATGATAATTATTTTGGGATAATATTTTTCTCTTATATAACAATTATAATGAGATATCAATAAGCTAGTTTTAGTTTTTGTTGATTAAAGAATCTTTTTATTTCAGTTTCATTCAGAAAAATGACATATTATTGGTTAAGCAAGTTTTAGTTTATGGCTCCCGTGAATTATTTCTACTGGAATGATTTAAGTTACTTATCACTAACCCAACGTTAATAACTTGTTTTTCAAATTTAAAACTTTTAGTGTACATATTAAGAAATAAAAAATATTACTACTAGTACTAAGAAATAATTATCAACACGTACGTGCACGGATTCCCATTAGCAATTATCCTAAAACACTAATTAACAAGGAAAAAGTTTTGGATAGACCTTATCCATATATAAGTCCCTTTCAAAAATATTTTACAACTAATATTAATAACTAAATATCGGAGTATAAGATATTTCTCGAAAGATGCATGTTTGCTACGTACAAGACTGGTTTTTTTAACAGAAGGATTTATTATATTTCATTAAATTAATTATCAATAACTAAAAATGAAAATATGAATGATTTGTTTAATTTTATTACGATATTAACTGTTCTTTTTTTTCATTTCACTTTATTTTTCTTTTGTGGGTGAATCATAGTCTTCATTTTAGTTATTTTTTCATACTGTAAGGTGTCAAAAAATTTCAAGACATAATTGCCCAATTGGCACTTTTATATGCGCAGACGGAACAGTTGTGGGTTGTTAAGCAAATACGGCGTCGTTAAAGGCTGCTGCGCATTTTAACTTTTTGGCCCCACCCAAGTTCACGTTTTTTTATTAGTATCTTTAATATTATATCGTTTATTAGTTTTTTTATATAAAAAAAATGCTTAGTGGTGGAGATTGGGTATAGATATGTAAGGGGCTAAGTTCAATCTTGGTTCTTTTCATTATATTATAATATAAGAAATAGTTTTTTCAATAATTTTTTTATGAGTTTAGTTTTTATAATGACTAGATTTAAGTATAAAATCTTTGATACGGTTAACTCATCACAAATCATATTAAAAATGATTTTTAACACTTCGTCTTATTCTTATTATAAGATACTATAGACATTATTTATACATATCAATCAAAATAATTATTTGATTTGATTTTATTGATTTTTTTTAAAATATGTAACTAAAATATCAATTATATCCTTATTAATAATCATTAACCTGATTTGAGCAATGTAAAAATATTGAAGTTCAAGAATATTATGCACTACTTTAAATTTAAAAAAACATAAATACTTAGAATATTTAATAACAACAAGTAATGAAAAAAAGATTAAATGTTTCAAAAGAATTCTAAAGTGTCTTATAAAAAATTATCATTTCCTTTTAAATTATGTATTATAATAAAGATAAGACTATAATTACTATAAAACTCAATACTTATTTGTATAAAATTATATTTAATTAAACGATGATAGTGTAATGTCAATATAAAAAATTTTACATTCTCAATCAATCAAAATGAATATTAATATAATTTTTAAAATAATTATTAATGTATATATTATTTGTGATTGAATAATATATATATATATATATATATATTATATGAACTATTTACTATTATTAAAATAACTATTTATTCTTAAAAATCATTTTAAAAGTAGGCATATATACCACTTAAATCAAATATTTTTCCTTGCACCTTCTTAAGTCATTGATCTGTCTCTTTCTTTATCTCTCACACCTAAAACGCGCTTTTCTTTATTCCACGTACAAGGCCATGGCAGCTGTCCCAAAAGTCTATTTATATACACGTTAACTTCTGATGCTTCCCACACTCTCTTTTCTCTCTCTACAAACAATATCAAGACAACTTCATCTAATTAACCATGAATCACCAACAACAATCTCCTGGTAAGTCTTTCATATATTTACTTTTTATACTGAATATAATTAATTACCAGCATTCCTTCATCAAAACTGATCTCCATCATTAAGAAAAATTCTTTCTCACTTTCTTACCAAATATGCATGGTTTTAACTTCCTATAATTTAATGAATGGCTTGATCATATTCATATTTAGGTGCTTAATTAAAAATCCTGGTTTTATATTCAAAACTAGAATTATTAATTTCTATAGACATATTGATATTTTAAAATATATATATCTAATTTGGATTGTATGATTTTCCACCAGTGACTGCATATCCAGCAGTGAGTCAGAGCAACCCAGCAGCTCCACCACCACCTGTGGGTTATCCCACAAAGGATGATGTTCCTTCCCAACAAAATGTTCCAATCAAAACCTCTACTAGGGGTGATGGCTTTTGGAAGGGATGGTGAGTTCATTTATAACCAAAATCTTACTTTGTCTAATTAATTAGGGTACTGATATTTATAGCAAGTACAATAATTAAGGACACAAGTTAAAGAATTTTAAAATAGAAAGTTTTGTATTGAAAATAACTATTGAATTAATTGTATAATTTGTATTAGAAATTACTGTGAAATATGCCATCAATACCTTTTTTTTTATATAAAAAAGTAATTTAATTTTAATTCATTAATCAAAGTATTTATTGGCCCTTTACATCTAATCGTCATGTTTTGATTTCTCAAAAGTATCTACTTTTTTTTTTCTTGCAGTTGTGCTGGATTGTGCTGTTGCTGTGCCCTGGATTGTTGTCTCTGATTGAAGTTATGGATTTGGGCTTATCCTCTCTGTCCTTTGTCATTTTCTTTACTAATTTAATTTTGTACTTGTCTAATAAGGGTATTTGTGTCCTCCGAGACAGCAAAATTTTATTTATGTATGTGATGGAATTTGTATCTTGTTGATCTTTTTTTAACTTTGGATAGGGAATCAATCACATGGACCATTGTTGCAATTAGAAACCATAACCCCTCCTAAGTTTTATCGTTTTCAATCAAGAATTTGATCAGTTATTAGTATTACTGGCTGAATCTACGTTATTCATAATCATAAGAATATTGTGTTCCAATTCCAAGGAAATGAATAGGTAAATTTGTTAACCAATATTGATGGATACAGATGATACTAGTTTGTGTTTAGAATCTTTAACATTGGGTATAAAATAAAGAAGGATAATATATCTTATTATGTGCACTCACCATTTTAAAAGAATATTTATTTTTTTTATGATAGACAAATACTTCATTTTAATATTATGGTAGAAAAAAATTAAATTCGGTACTAATTGATGGATTAGGCGATTAGCTCAACATCTAAGGCAACATTCGTCATGCACGTGTAAAGTATGTTGTCCCTGACATTTTTTTTGCCAAATATTTGATCAGACTGCGTTTTAATATATTATTAAAACAGTAAATTCAATAATTGAAGTTATTTTTTTATAAAAAAAGTTTGATATAGACTATGAGATATGAGCCACGTAACCAATGACATATTCCATTGTTTATGTCATGATATAACTCTTAGGTGTGTTTGATTTGGAAAAAAAAAATTAAAAGAATAAATAGTACAAATTGATTTGTTTCATGTTTGATAAAAAAATTATTATGGAACAAAACAAAACAAGTGATGAGGGACAAAATAAAAATATTAAAATTTGTAACTTACTAACGTGGCATTTTTTTGTTCCAAGCACAACAAAACAAAAAGTCAAAATTATCCGTCTTGTATTCCTCTCTCTTTCACACATATCCGTGTTTTTCTTTGTTATTGTTGCTGCATATTTGAAAAACCCCCTTTGGTATCGTGTGAATTTTAGAACATTAATTAGGTTAATTGTCATATCATGGGTCTCACCGGTTAGACGATAACAAATAGGAATGTTACATAGGTTGCGTTGTCTTTAATTAAGACATGATCATATGACATTTGTGAAGAAACAATGCTTGAACTAATGTCGCGTACGTAATTTTCTGTGGGGTAAAGTGGATATTGGCAAAACCAAGTCCTTGGTTGCTTGGTCAGTAGTTTGTTCTCCGAACAAAGAAGGGGGGTTAGGCCTTTTTAATCTCAAGGACTGGAACCTTGCGCTTCTTTCCCGTATCTTATGGGACTTTCATTGTAAGAAAGATTCTCCATGGGTTTGGTGAGTTCACTATTACTATTTCAGAGGGAGCGATGTGTGGAATTACAATACTTCTTCATCAGATTCAATTTTTATAAAGAAAATCATTCAAATAAGGGACTTTATTATCTCCAAAGAGCTAAGTACAGAAGAGGCCAAAAAAAGGATTCAATCTTGAAGCACCAATGAACAATTGCTTGTTGGCAAAGTCTATGAATACATTAGAGGTACCAAGCCTACTGTTAGTTGGTGTTCTGTTATATGGAACCCAGCAATCCCCCCTAAGATGTCTTTCATTCTATGGCTTGCTAAAAGGAACCGGTTGCTTACTCTTGACAAAGCTGATTTTTTGAACAAGGGTTCCCTATGCCCTTTATGTTCAAATGAGGCTGAGTCAAATGCTCATTTGTTCTTTTCTTGCAGGAAATCTCTCCAAGTTTGGGCTCACATTCGTGATTTGGCTCCTTTCCGTAGACGTTTCACTTCTTTGCAGCGCATTACTGACTCTTTAATTAGGGGCAGATCCACATCAGGTGTTCAAGGAAAATTTCGTTGTCTGGCTATAGCAATTATAGTCTACTGCATCTGGCTGTCTAGGAACAAGCTGATTTTTGTAGATTATCAATTTTCTGTAATAGAGGTTATTAGCAAGATTAAGTTTCTTATGTATAGACAAGCGCACCTGTTGCATTTGTTTTAACATCTTGATATAGGCCTTCTTGTATTAGGGAGGCTTTTAATTTTCTCTAGCTGCGGGGTATGTCCCGTTTATTGTTGTATCATTTTGGGTTTAATATAATTTACATTTTTCCCAAAAAAGAATTTGCTACCTTAGGTATATTTTGTCCTTATGTTTATGAGTAATTAGTCTTGTCGAATTTGTTAAATTTTACTTGCAGGAACAAAGTGAGACGGGTGAAGCGAGTGAGGGGGAAGATGAAGATATTTCAGTCCACGTTCTATGGTTTTATAATATGAACTCTATTTAGATAATTAATATTAAAGAATATTTTGATACATTTTACATTATTTATATTGGTTTGTACATTATCCACCAAACAATGTACAAGATAAATAATTGTCCTGTCACTTGAGTAGTTATCTTGTTTTATTCTCCTTGTGCCGTAACTCAGTGTGCATCAATATGAAATTCTAGTCAAGCAATTACTCCTCATTCATTATTTCCATACATTTCGTTAACCATTGTGGTAGGCTTGTGACTTGAATTTCCTCCACCCTGATTCTCAAAAGAGAAGCCAAACCAAAACAATTTCATAGAGGGGAAAAGCAGCAAAGCATGAAAATGTGTTTCAATTTCTCCCCCTCATAGCAAGGGCAACGAGGTCAACAGCAATTGAATATAGACATGCCCTTCTTCAAACCAGGTTCTTACATGTTGGAGATTTCTCAACAGACCATATTTTCCACTATAAATTTATGCTTGTGTAACTTGTGAAAGTCTCCTATACTTATCAAAATCCAGAGTTGGCACATGCTAGGATGGACATGACAAAGGTAGGCTCCTAGACTTCAAACGTCGGATTGAGAGTGACCTTTGTTAGAAAGATAAGAGGGAGGACCTGCAAAACAAAGGACTCTGACGCTCAAGTAAGTACATGAGTTAGGAGAATAAGAAAGAGAATGTGTATACACGGGTATATAATCAAGTGTGTATGTGTGTTCGAGATGTGTTGAGGGTTCGAAGGAACCTGATACTTATAAGAGTGGAATGAAGTTGTAGGTCCTTGTTTGTAGGAGGTGTTATAGCCCTTGCAGATAATTATCTACTTATAAATAATACCAAATAGCTTATAGATAAAGTTAGAGATAATATATAGCTTAGAGATAAAAAAAAAACTAGTAGATAATTTATACCTTATATAGATAAGGTGTGACTTTGTAGATAATTGAGTATCTACCAAGAGATAGAAAATGATAGTATATTCGAATAATAGGGCGTTAGAGATAACCTGTCGGTTAGGGAGCCCGATGGCTAAGGGTTGAGGTCTGTGCTTTTGTGCTAGAGCTGACATGGAGGGTTGACATATGTCTCGAAGTGTCACCTACGATGTCATGTATATTTTGTGGACCCTGGATCATACATCCCCAAAAATTCTTCACTAGACATAGCTAAGTGATATCTTATTTTAACATTGTACTCACCATCAACTATGTAAGGCCAAGACAATTCATCCTCTCGTGGGCATCTATTCAAAGGAATAGATAAAACCTACCTTGTAATATACAATGGGAATAGAGCTTCGATTTTATCAACTTCCTAACCTTCACCACTTTCTTTGATAGGTTTTGACACTATCATGTCATTATCAACTTCATTTTTTCAACTATGTAGAAACTAGTTGGCATGAGCCTTTGGTATCCAATTATCACACCACACCTTGATTGTGTATTTGTTGCCAATAATCCAACATGCATCTCTTTGAATGAGCCATTTATAGGAGAGCACACTAGCCCAAGTGTAACTAGGATTGTATCCCCTGACTGCATCAAAAGCAAATCCTTTGATAGTACTTTGGCTTGAGAGATCTAGGCTAGAGAGAGTTTTTTTTATGCATGACATGTCATATTTGTTTTGCCAACAATGCATTATTAAGAGCAAATATCATCTGAATGCCCAAAACTCCTAGGGACGACCATGGGTCTAACTAGAAATAATGACCTAATGAATTCAAACCAATTCAAAGAGTATTTTTTTGGTTGTTTGGATCATTAGTTTGATTCGTATTTTAAAATTATCCTACATCAGTTCGAGTATTAAATTTGAACATATAGAATCCAAACCAATCCAAACTCATTATTTTAAAAAAATTATGTTGTATAATTTTATAATTCTATAATTTTTATATTGTATAATTCTTACTTTTAATATTATCCCTTAGTTTCTTTTATTTTATTATGATTTTCTATTTTTTAATTTTATTTTATTAGGTGATCCAATGACCTAATTTGAATCAATTTAAATGTGATTGAGTTGGTTTGATTTAGGTTTTTCTTATTATAAAATATTGAACTAATCCAAACCAATTAACATTGATATGTTAATTGGTTTGAATCAAAATATCTTCTAAACTTGAACCAACTTGATGGTGATGGCCCCCTTTGATTTAGGATTAAGTTAGTGAAATAATATTAACTTAAGGTTTGAAGTCGGACACACTCTCCATGGCTGTTATCCTGAGTTAGTGTTACTTGGATACAAATATAATACAGGTAATATTGACTTAATGTTTTAAGTCGGACCCGTTCCCCGTAATAAAATGATTAAATACAAAAAGGGACCAAGTAAGGAAATTAATTAACGTGATGGAAACAAATACAATTGAAAAGAAAAGAAACAATTGCTATTGAGAGGCAAAAATTGCATGTTAAATGAATCGAAAAAAGGGGAAACATGCATTTATGAGGGATGAGATTAAACAAAAAATTGAAAAGAAACAATTGCCATTGATTGGTCAAATGTTGTTCCTTGCACCTTCTTCAGTCCTTATTCTGTTTGTCTCTCTCTCCTAAAACGCGCTTTTCTTTAATCCATAAGGTCACTCGTCGCAGCCCTCACCAAATCCTATTTATATACACATTATCTTTCTATGCTTCCCACAATCAGCTAATTAATCCCACACTCTCTTTTCTCTGCCTCATACTACAAAAAGATCAAGAGCAACTTCATCTAACGATGAATCACCAACAACAAACTCCTGGTAAGTCTTTTAAATATTTATCTTTTATGCTGAATGATTAAATTATCAATATTCTTTTATCAAAATTGGCTTCCCTCCTTAAGAAAAACGTTTTTTTTTTCCACTTTTCGTTTTTTGGTTGAAACCAAATATATATGCATGGTTTTCACATCCTAGAATTAATGGATGGGGTTATCATATTTGGGTGCTTAATTAAAACTCCATTTTTCTATTCAAAACTAGAATTATTAATTAATATAGGAAAATACTTATCATTTTTTTTTATAAAAAAATTATATCTAACTTGGATTGTTTGATTTTCCACCAGTGACTGCATATCTAGCAGTGAGTCAGAGCAACCCAGCTCCTCCACCACCACCTGTGGGTTATCCCACAAAGGATGATGTTCCTTCCCAACAAAATGTTCCAATCAAAACCTCTACCAGGGGTGATGGCTTCTGGAAGGGATGGTGAGTTCATTTACTTTGTCTAATTAATTAGGGTATGAGATGTGAAAATATAAGTTTCAACTTAACTCAATTGTATGAAATTTTACTTTGTCTAATTAATTAGGGTATGAGATGTTAAAGTATAAGTTTGGACTTAACTCAATTGTATGAAATTCTATTTGTTAAGTGAATGATGTTTTTACTTATATACTTTATCATGAAATTATTTTTAACATATGTAAAACTTAAGTTTTTTCTAATACTTATAAATATTAAAAATACAATTGAATTGCAGTACTAAAAATTACAGTGAAAGATGTTATTAATACTTTTTTATAAATAAAAAATACTATTAATTTCGTAACATATATTTATTAGAGCGCTTTACATCTAATCATGTTTTGATTTCTCAAAAGTTCCTTCTTTCTTTTCTTGCAGTTGTGCTGGATTGTGCTGTTGCTGTGCCCTGGATTGTTGTCTCTGATTGCATATCACTACACTTGTGGATTAGGGCTTGTCCTCTCTGTCTTTTGTTGTTTTCTTTACCAAATTAATTTTGTATTTATCTACTGTAAATATATATTAAAGATATTTGTGTCCTCTGGGACATAAAAATTTATTTATGCGAGGGAATTTGTATCTTGTTGATGTTTTTATACTTTGGAAAGGGAATTAATTAATCTCATGAAGCGTTATTGCAACCACTAATTAGAAACCATAACGTTTGCTTTAATTTACAAAGAAAAGAAAAAAAGAGCCCCCATAAAATTTTAATCTTTTCAATCAACAAATTGATATGTTATTTACTGGTTGAATGTACGTGTTAATTCATAAAAATTCCAAGGAAATGAATAGGTGCATAGTTAACATAGGTTGTGTTAGGAGTTATTTCAGTTAGCTTTAAGATTTGTTTATTACTAAATTTTTTAAAGTAATTCTTAATATTTTTTTAAATACTAACTTTTAATCTCTAATTTTTTATATTTTATTTCCTTTTTATCTTTAAGTATTTATTCAATTTTCTTATTAACATTTTAAATATGTCATTTTATATTTTTCAATTATTTCAATAGATAATTTTATCAAATATTTATGATTTAATAAATTAATTTTTTCAGTTTTAACAACCACTCTTCAACTTTCCATTATCAATTAATTTTTTAACTTCTAATTAAATTTTTAACTAATTTTATTGAAAATAGCATGTAAATATGGATTACCTCAACACTCCTAGTGCATGTGTAAGTGTAACTATCTTGACCCTTGACAGTTTGGCCAACTTTTGGATAAGACTGCTTTAATTTTATTAGAAAACTCACACCAAATCGCATTTTTTTTTTTAATTAAAACAGCAAATTCGGTAATTGAAGTTTTGAATTTCGAAAGAAAAAAAAAACTGGACAAAGACTGATATAGTTTATTAGTAAAAAAAAATAAAAACAAATTATTATTATATGATTATTTTGAAATGTTTTATTAAAATGAAATTGTTTTTGTCATATTATTTGAAAGTCGTTAAATCATGTAACAATTTTCAATGTCACGTGTCTTTTTTTGTTTTAATTGTACTGTCATATTATATTAATTATAAAAATAAATAAATTTAAATAAAACATCAAATTTAAAATAAAGATCAGTCAGTTTTCTTCTGTTTAGGACTACATTCAGGATCCATCTTTGTCTTTTTCTTCACTACAGTGCTCGGTTTTCTTCTTTCGTCACTTGGTAACCAGTTCTTTAGAGAAATGTAAAAAATGTTAATTCAAGAAAAAATCAATTTAAATTTTCCAGCAATAGCAATTCAACACTGTACTATTTATTTATGTGAAAATATATACAACAATGTTATTTTTTTATAAATAACATCACTTCCCATAAGTGTTACCATTAATCTCTATTGAGATTTAAGAAAATTATACAGGTTTTTTCTCGTTTTTTTAAACTTACATAAACTTTCCAAAGAAATTACTCATGCATCTCCTTCATTTTTAAAATATACCTATATTTAATGTTATTAATGTTAGTATGAAATTGGTTCAGATAATTTTGTGCGTTGGATCATTGATAACTTGATTAAGATAATTTCATTTGATTGTTAACACCCATAATTATTCTTTTGGCTTATGGGTTTGTTGGAATGGGGTTGACTCAATGGTTTTGTCTCACGATGATATTTATTTGACTTATAGGTTTAAAGATATGATAACTTGATTGAGTTTTTTTTTTTATAACTTTTTTGAATCCAAGTTGTCCAATATTTGAAGGAGGAAGACAAGGACATTTAGGGGAGAAAATAAAACTCATTAAATGTCATGAAATATTTAGACAACATTTAGGAAAATTTGTGTAGATTTTAAAAATTGAGAGAAGATGTATGTAATTTTCTTAAATTTCAAAAAAAAAAATTGTGTAGACTTTAAAATTAGAGAAATACATGCATAATTTCCTTAAAAGATATTTATGTAGTTTACTCATGAGAAAAGAACAAAAGAGACCGACACATCATAATGTATGATGAACACTTGGTAATAAAGTCACTCTTCCAAAAGAAATTATTTAAATATCAGTTTTAAATTAATTACTATAAAATATAGTAATTTTATTATATATAATTATCATAATTAAATAACAACATAAAAAAAATTGTTACATACATAAAAAAAACTTTTAAACCATGCATTCTACTTAAATTCTTCAACTATATATTTATTGCCTTCTTCTTTCTATAAAATTCTTTTAACTAATTTATAAGAATTAAGAAAATTAATAAATTTAATTAGTACAAGTTTGCATCAATTTTCCAAATTTACTCTCAAGATTTTTTTTCTAGTATAGATTGTATCTCCCATGTGAAGCAATCTTCATTACAATTTTTTTGCTATGATAATGAGTTTGTTATAGTGGACCAAGAAACTGCCAGTAATACAAACACATTTCAAAGGATTTGTCAACCAGTAAATTATAGTCGACTTTTTAATCCGTAATAACGATGAATTATAGAAGGTCTTGTCCTTAATAAATTACAATGAACTTTACCGTCGCTATATATCTATTACGGAATACTAATTCAATTTTTTGTTAGTCAAAGTCATTACTACGATTTTTCAAACACTAATATACGAAGTAATTACAGTGGGCTTAACTAACATTTGTGTGGGTTCACTATAACAGCATTTTCTTAAAACTTTGTATAACTTTCACTTTATTGTCTACGTAGCTAGATTGTTTTAATTTATATAAATGTTATATATAATTTATATAGTATAACAAAAAGAAGTAAGTAAATTGGGTAATCACTCTAACTGATAAAGCCTACTCCTCTTAATATTTATCACGGCTGCATGTTCAGAGTTCAAAATCAAAATTACTAGTGAAGCTGAAACAAAAATGATTAGAACACTTAACTCATTTATTTTTTACAATTAAAAAAAAAAAAGAACACACTCATTACCCTTAAGATTTCTTCAAAAAAAACTTATTACCCTTAAGATTATTGAGATATATATCACTCTTTTACCTAATTAGTTATATGAAATAGTGATTATGTAGTTTATCTTATTAATTCACAGCCAGAAATCTTCTATAATCCTCACGAGAGAGAAAAAATCATCTTATTAATTTATAACATTATTGTTTATTAACTACTTCTATATACTAATTAAAAATACTTCAATAAAAAAATTAAATCCTATAAAAAAAGGTTAACTAATTAAATATCTCAAAAATTCTATCTAGCAGGGAGGTAAAAAGACTTGATATGATACGTGGCAACCCACAAAGTACGCTCCACCTGGCACAGAAGGTTCAGATGCAAACACCCACTTTGCTTTCTTAACTCACGTTTCTTGTTGTTGCAGACGCCATTCGGATTTCGATTGCATTAAGGAACCAAAATCCCCCAAATGAACCTATATATATAAGTACACATGCATATTAATTTGCTTCCATAGTTTCCAATTTCATATCCTCTTACCATTAAACTTAAACCCTTTGATTGGTATAAGAAAAGAGTAATTCCATCATCATCATAATGAGTCACTTCAACATTGAGCAAGAAGCCCCTGGTGAGTCTTTGTTATATCGTTCAGCATAATGTCAGCAAAACGCTCCTATTTTGGAACAACAAAACATGCATGGTTTCCTATATGTTAAATTCTTATTTTATCCAAATCGATTGGCCACAAATAAAGATGAATTGTCCATCTTTGCATCCTCAATATTCAATAATGTTTACTCTATCTTCCTTAAATTAATGTTCTGCAGTTAGATTTAACATAAAGTTTAAGCTATACTTAATTTATTAATGAGAAACACGATTATGCACTAATAGTATTTTATAATGTCATCCAATAGTCAATCATTATATATAATAAGTTCATTAATTTTTATAATATTTATTTATTATTTATAATTAAATAACACTATAAAACTATTTTATACTGTTATGCATGATCACTAAACTCTTTGTTAATTCTCATTCAAATTGTGAATATCTTTCTAAATGGGATTTAATTACATGCATGCAGGATTTTACTATATACGATGAAGAGGTATCATATCCATCTTCAGTTGAGGCCTATCGTCCGGCTCCATATGCTACTGCCCCACCACCTATAGGTTATCCTTCCAAGGATGGTCCTGCAGCTGCAGGGTACCCCCAACAAAGAGTTCCAGAAGAAACCAAAACCAGGGGGTGATGGATTTTGGGAGGGATGGTAGGTTCATTGCCAACATCATTGCACCTTATATTTAGTTCTAGCATTTCATTAACACTAATATTTTCTTTTGACCTTTTTTCTCTCCCTTTTCTTGCAGTTGTGCTGCTTTATGTTGCTGCTGTGTCCTGGATTGTTGCTTCTGATCATAGCACAGATCTGTGTATTCTTTGTAGTTTGTGAAAAAATAAGGATATGTCCTCTTGGGTAGGGCGCATTTTATCCTTTGTCAGATGCTTCTTTTTCCGTTATACTTTGAATTTTATTTTATTTTTATAATGTATACTTAGTCATTATCATATGATTTGTTATTAGTGAGAAAAAAATTATCATAAATATTGCGTTGAGAACAGTCTAACGGTTGATAACCAATACATTGTTAGTGTGTGTAAATGATAAATAATTCTATCTTTTAACCGTACTTGGTTTAACTATGAAGTTTAATTTATATGAAAAAAATATTAATTGGGAAAAATACCTTGATTTACCCTAAAAAATTAAAAAAGTAATTGTATTTATGAGTTAGGGAATGTTGGGGATAAGTATGAAAATTAAATTATTTCAATAATCGATTATATGGATAATCAATAATTTTTATATAGGATTAGAAGTTTATTTGGTGTTTTGATAGATTATGAAACTAATCATTAGTCTTTCGTTTTGTTATACTTAAATATTTTGTTCATTCCTTAGAGTGCATTCTCTAGTGATCGAACACATGTTTTTTTCATAAACTTAACAATTTAGCATGTGTTATTAACTAAACTCCACCAATTGAATATCAAAATTAGTTTTTGTTTAGGTAAGTTTGCTTGAAAATTGATTTTAAGATAATTAGTTTTGTTTGTATGTAAAAAAAATTAAATAATAAAAGAGTATGAAAATAGCTGAAAAGGAAAAAAAAACTTTTGAAAAATAATCATTAGCTACAAAATTTCATATTCATAAAAACAACTTATTTTTTCAAAACAAAAACTTTTTAAAATTTAAGCTATTGTCCCAAAAATACAATGAGTGTTTAGGCTAGCTTCTCCTTTTAAGGATTAAAAAGGAAAGAAAAAAAAGTTGGACTAAACACTATATTATATCCAATATGTGGAAACCAATAATTTATGGTTTTTATTTTTTTCATTGAAGTTTTTATTTAAAAAAATATCAAACAACTTTTAGCTTAAAAGAAGATTTTAAGCAATAAAAAATTAAAATTTGGCAAATCATTTCTGATTATTTTTTAAGTTCTTAATTTTAGCTTTAATTTAAAAGTTATTTTTAAGTTAAAAAAAGTCGGACCTAACATACCCTAAGTCTCAGTTCATGTTATAATCTGATGTTGCATTAGATTTGCTATTTAGGGGGCTGAATTCATTTTGTAATTTTGTTATCGGGACTGTGCGCCCCCTTTCTTTACACATACACAAATCGCCACAGTTAAGATGTTTTGTGGAAATTTTTTCTTTAAATTGTCACAATTAAGATAATTTTGTGATGGCTTTTTATTATGGCGATTTTTCTAAATGGAGGTAAAATTCGTGATGTTTTGTTCATAGGGAGCAAATTTGCAAAAAAATTTAAAAAAAAATAGATTGAAATGTTAAATTTGTGACATTGTAAAATTTTGGGAGAAAAATACAATTAAACCTATTTAATTTTATATTAGAAAATTCCTAAATTATGACTTAGAAAAAAAATTATCTCCTAACTTTTACTTATCATGCAAGTGTTACCATAGTTTAAATATTAGAAAATTGTTCAAGACTAAAATTACCTACCAATAAAATACAATACGCACTCATTGTTTTTTCTTATAGATGATACATATGTTTTACTAGAAGTAACTCTATTCAACTTGATAGGATCATAACAATGATGATAAAATTTTCATTATGAGTATTTAATAGTAACAAACCTATTCACAAATGAGGATATGCAAATGCACTTCCTCGATTTAATAAAATAATAAATATTTATCTTGAAATTTTATATTTTGCATTTCTTAATTTTATATATTTGAATTCCCTAATTTATTCTTAAATGAGGGTAAGTAAATGCATCTCATTATTTTAATAAAATCACAAGTATTTACTTTAAAATTTATTTTATACTTCTTATTTTTATGTGTTTGAATCCACCATTCCATTTTTTCACTCTTCTTCTATCTTTATCCGTATGTGTATTTATCTTTTAATATTTGTTTTATTTTAAGATTCTAAGAGTATTTTTAATGGGAGTTTTTGAACTCAAGAATCTTTCTTTAACATATTTACTACTATACATGCTCTAGAAATCTTCAACATGGAGGTTGGGTTCCTCCTCCAGAACTACTCCCATTTCAAAAAATATGTATTGTTTAATATTTTTTTCCCTAACTGATTGATAAAATAAACTCTGCAAAAGAAAATTCTTAGATCTTATATGACATCCTGAGATTAAAAATATGATCCAAAAACTCAAAATTGAGTCTATCATTAAAGATATTCTAAAATCATTTTATACAATTCTTAAGTCACTTAATCATCTTTCTTTTAGATTTCTTTAAGCTCATCATAACACTTTTTTGTTAAAGTTAGAAAAATCTCACACCAATTAATCCATTAATCCATCCAATCTGTGATTGTTATATATTAACCCAACAATTCAGTGTACCATAAGTCCATAACGAGAAGGTGGATAAGCAGAGACGAAATCCGATATTTTTTATAATCAATTGTAAGAGGAAAAAAAAAATATTTACCTCCTCTCCAGTATAGTATAAATCGCCAGTATTTTAGTATAACCATATATTTTTCTATAATTAAAATTTATAATGAATAAATATTTTTTAATAAATAAATTATTTTATAATAACTAGCCTTTGTTGATATATAAAGTATATTTTAAACTTATCATAAATAATTTATATTGTGCTATAAAAAATTATTTTTAACTATTTAAATATTTTTTTAATAAAATATCAAAATGTAATTTAAAAGTAATAATAGAAATGATGAATCTGATGACATGTGATAAATTGGGAGATATCATCTCATGTAAATATTTACCATCTCAGCCAAAATTAACATAGTTAGTACAAAAAAATAATGGATTAATCATTTTGGTCTAACAAAATATTGTAAGAATAAAGTGAAATTTTTAAAATTTAAGAGATTACACTGGAACCAACAAATCCAAACTCAAATTATATTTAATTTTTTGCAAATGTTCAAAATGGGTCCATTAACATTTTGTGTGAGGATTGTAACAATAAGGATCAATTTGAATCATTTTTAAAACATAAAGGATTGAAGTGAATTTTTTTTTAAAAAAAAAAAATAGGAGATCAAATTCAAGAGTCAAAAAAAAAATTAGGATTAAAAGTAAATTTTAACCTTAATTATGGTAAAAAACAAAAAAAAAAAAATTTTATATTATAAAATAATAGATAATTTGGGGTTGACTAAAATCATACTTTTTTTATTTTACAGGATCAATCATACTTATTTCAGAATGGAGGAAATGGCACAATATGTTTACTACCGTATTTAACCTTTGCAAGAAGGAATTCACATTTTAACATTACATATACATTTCACTTTTCCAATTTATAGTTAAAAACGTACTAAACCGTAAATCGGTCCTTGTATCTATGAATTTTACTAACCATCAATGATAAGGAAAATAAATTTCTTCGTTAGCTAAAAAAATTGAGTTGCTTTGGGTGGGGGGAAATCGCATTCAATCATGGGTTTATCTGGTGCAAAATCATATATATAAAGAATGTAAATTAAGTGCATAAAGACTAACGACAACGCAGTCATGAAAGACGAAATGTCTCGAAACTACGCGTGGAAGTTGAGGATTTGGAACAATAAGAAATGAAAAAGACTTGTGACACGTGGCAAACCATTTGTGCATCCACTTGGCAACAGAAGGTTTTCATGCAACACCGACTTTATTTTTCAGTCAAATAATATAATATAATCATAACGCGTTTTTATCTGTCCCACGCGCCATTCGATGTTCTATTGGATTAAGGAACCATAGCCACCAAAGAATCTATATATACTGCTAGGCATGCATATTCACTTCCATAGTTTCCAATCTCACATCCCCTTATTGTTAAACCCTTTGTTTGCACAAGAAAAGAGTTACTTCATCATCATCATCAACATGAGTCGCTTCAACAATCAGCAAGAATCCCCTGGTGAGTTTTGATTATATCATTCAGCATAATGTTAGCAAAATGGTTTCATGTGTGAAGTTTCTTTTGATCCAAATAGATTGACACCATATTTGCATGCTCAATGTTCATTCAATAATATGTACTTTCTTTTACATAAAGCTTAAGCTAAAATTAATTTGTTACTTTTCATGAGAAATGTGAGTGTATTTCTAAATGGGATTAATGACATGATATTATGATGCAGCAGTATCATATCCTCCAGCACTGTATGTTAGTGCCCCACCACCTATGGGTTATCCTTCCAAAGGTGATCCTACAGCTGTAGGGTACCCCCAACAAAGAGTTCCAGAAGAAACCACAAGCAGGGGTGATGGATTTTGGAAGGGATGGTAAGCAAAAATCACTTCACCTTATATCTATTTCTAGCTTTTTCAGCAACATGCACCAAATCTTTGTTTTAATATTTTTTTTCCTTCTTTTCTTGCAGTTGTGCTGCTTTATGCTGCTGCTGGGTCCTGGATTGTTGCTTCTGATTGAATCATAGCACAGATTTGTGTTTGTCACCATGTTTTCTTTTTCACATTGCCAGTTTCCTATTTGTATTCTTTGTAGTTTAGAAGAATAAGGATCTTTGTCCTCTTGGACAGCTTGTATTTTATCCATTTGGTTGATGCTGTTCTTTTTCCTTGTATTTTGAATTTTTTTATGATGTATTTAGTTATTATTATAAGATTTTTTTTATTATTAATAAGAGTAAAGTTATCATAAATTATTGAGTTCGAGAACATTCTAATCGTTTGCCTAACTTGGTGTTTCAATCTCAGACACCTTTGCTAAATATATATGGATGAATAATTGAATACAGATTCGATAAGTACCTATTATAAATACTTATGAAAGATTAAATATAATATTTTACATAAACTAGTTTAATGGTTAATGTTAAAAAAAATAGTGCATTGTGGCCCTACAATTTCAATATCATAATACATAAATTTCATTTAATAACTTAATTTTCTCTTTTTAAAATTAAAAACTCTTACTATTGTTAATATCTTCATCTTCATGGTAAAATTGGTTATATACTTAACTTAGGAACATGTAATGATCTCCAATTTTACTAAAATTACCACGCATATACCCTTTAACTTCAAAATACAAGTTTGAAGTTTTTTTTTCTTTTTTTAGGCAGGATAACTTTGAAGTTAATTTTATCGAGAACATAAATTTAATGATTAAATATGTTTTTCATATTTGTAATATATTATTTTTTAAATTATTACCAGTTAATTTTTTTATTTTACTACTTAATCTTTTCAGATTTTTGTATTTGATATCGAACTCCCTTAAATAGTTGAGTAATAACCTGACTAATGAAATGTCATGTCATCTATGCCATATGTTCTAACGATTTTGCATATCATTTAATTTTTTATTTTAATAAAATGTCTAAAATTTCCCTTCCTTTCTTAGACAATCTCCCCAAAACACTCTCAATCATATTAGGTTCTTTGTGTTTGATTTTCATCATATACAAAATTTCTTTGGACCATTAACATTCACACATTGCAAGGGGATTAGTCTTTGACTCAGTGAATTCGGAGATATCTATGATCTCTAACTTGGGACCAAAAAAATATTTGAAAATCATATTAGGTTCTCTTTGACGAAAACCAAACAAAAACACTCACATACATGATCGTTGCATAACTGCCATCGACCTTGTCGCCATTTTCATTGTCGTGCCTCGATCTACAATGTCACTGCACCGCTGCAAACCCCTCCAAACCTCTCAATGAGTTATCACGAAAGAACTTAACACTCCTCTTAGAATTTGTTGTGTTTGTGTGCGTTTATGTTCAGGCGATCAAGAGGAGAAGAACAAGGCTAGGGGAAATTGAAGATCAACGAATCAGAAACACCATTCTTGCTTTGGAGTTGCCTCCTCTACCACTGCAGATTGTTCGATGAAGACATGCGTGAAGATCTAAAGAATGTGCGTGATTTGAGTTCATTTTTTGCTTTTGTTTGTGGATCTAAATTGATCTTTGATGTTGTTCAGAGTGTGCATGATTTGAGTTGAAAATCTAAGTTCATTTTTTGTTTTTGTTTATAGATCTAAGTTGATCTTTGATGTTATTTTGAGTGTGTGATTTGAGTTACAAATCTAAGTTCTTTTTTTTTTTTGCTTTTGTTTGTAAATCTCATTGATTTTTTTATGTAATGTATTTGTGGATGTTGATTTGTGTTCATAGTAAATTATGGTAGTACATTCATTGGCTGAGAAAGAAACACAAGGGTATTATAAACCTTTTGTTACGAGTTTATAAAACTTAAAAAAACATAAATAATGTGAAAAATCATAACAAAATAACTCAATCTATCACATGATATAACATCAATGACATGACATTTTGTCATTCATATCATCACTTAACAAAATCAAGTTAATACTAAGTACCAAATACAAAAATTTGAAAAAAAAATTCAGATAACAACACCGAAAAAAAAAATTGGCTAACATTCTATAGAAAAAAAATGTATAAATATGAAAAAAGATATTCAAGTCTAAATTTAAAGGTGATTTTTATGCCCACCAAAGAGCTAATTTTGACTAACATCAAGCAAGACGGGTAGCAATAGCGAAGCATTGTCCTCTAACTCTCGTTGTCATAAACAAAGGAGTTAGTCTTCTCACCCATTCAAGATCGCATTTGATATTATTTCGATCAACAATTGGTACCATAAGAAAACTGAACTGCCATAAAAAAATGAATTCCCACTAACTTCTGTTAACTCGAGCAGCAATATCCTCCATCCCACTTATTAGATAAATTAAAATATGATCCCTCAGTTTATCTCTAATTTCGGATTTGGTCCCCCTATAATTTAATTCACAAATTTAGTTTTCTAGTTTTATAAATTCCTCCAAAATTGATCTTGGAAACCCGATTTAGGCGTTAACCGTTAACCTCAGACATTGACTGTCATGTGTCAATGCCACGTGTGACTGTCACATGTCAATGTCTAAGTGATTCCCTATAAAGACTTCATTTTTTGTAAGTAAAATTGTACTTGTTGGTCCCCCAGTTTTACTCCAATTTTGATTATATTCAACCAAATTTTATTACTGGAGAAGTTGTATTTCAAATTTCAAACAAAAATATCATTGTCATACATAAATCTCTTAAGTAGTCGTATACACATAATACAGCATGAGGGAGAAAAAAAGAAAAAAAATAGGAGGTTATTACAAAACCTATTAAAATAAGAGATCTAGGAGGTTATTACAAAACCTGTTAAATTAAGAGATCTAAAAATTTCAGACTCAGTTTAAGATTTATGCACCACTTTCCCAAGTTAAACAACCTGGAAGTGGAAGAGAAACAAAAAGTGATTTTTCACTAGGTTCCAAGTGAATGAAAAACTTGCGATGAAAAAAAAAATGCGAGATTTATCAAAACATACTATGTCTCTAGCACCCTTGACTAAACCATTTAAAAGACCAATTTTGCATGAACAATTTATAAAGTGATTAATAAAACTGAAGGACTAAATGTGTGAATTAAATTATAAAGAAACCAAAATCAAAATTGGAGTAAAACTGTAAAACCAAAAATGCAATTTTACCTACAAAAAATGAAGCTTTTACAGAAAACCACTCAAACATTAACACATGACAATCAACATCTGAGATTAACGATCAACATTCAAATCGAACTTCCAGGACCAATTTTACAGGAATTTATAAAACTGAGGAACCAAATTTGTAAATTAAATTATAAGAGGACCAAATACGTAATTGAAGATAAAGTGAGGAACCAATTTTACAATTTTGCCTTCTAATTAAGGTGCCCAGAAATTACCTTCAGAACTCCATACCCCACATAATAAGTACAATCAATTACAGGAAATGTGCTTACCAGAGTCTAGTATTTTCAACCATTGCTTGGATATTATGTAGTTTCATAATGAAATGCTTCACGGTATCAAATGGCGAACCAATTTTTGAATATCGGTAAAGATGCCATGGAATGAAACAAGTACTGGCTGAGATTCTCGCTCCCAGCCTGAACTCAATCAGAGTATAGGATACAGCTTCAATAATAGGTACAGTGGGGAAAATAAACCAATAACGATGTGAAAACAAAAATAGACGACAATCAAAACGTTTTCTTCTCCACCTCACAAAAATGGTTCCCAACACTTGTCTCCCTTCCCACATCTAAATTCGTCTCAGGTTTTTATAGCTGCTGGTGTTTCTTGTGATCTGTCTCTTATCAGTGTTCAACTCAGTTGGGGGGCGGGAGGGACATCAAGAGTGATTCCAGCTTGGATTTGTCCCCACCCAATAAGACGCCAATGCTTCTCAACACGACGACTAAGTGCAATCTTCTCGCCCTTGCTAGTGCACACAGGGGAAGTGAGTTGCAACTTCGCCAAGTCATTCTTCACAGCAACTACTCTAGCCCCCGTCGACATTGATCCAATGTTCAACATTAACATCTCTCCTTTAGCCAGCTTGGATACCTTTCCCTGTCTCTCAGACCCTTTTGTTCGGACACCAAGGAGCCGCCGAAGCAGGAAAAAGTTTACCTGCAAGACCAAATGCAGAGTTCATCTGTAAATAAAGAATTTCAACCACAAAAGGGGAAATGCAGAATTGAGTCTCATGGTTCATGAGATGTGACAAAATAGAGTTTAGAGAAGTCCACATCTTGACCACTGACCCAATCCCACCAGATTGGCAAGCAAAAGAGATGAATGAAGATATTTTATAAGGATCATTATCCTCATTCATGGCAGGAGGCATAAATGGATAATTAGGCATAGCCACCTACCTCAAGTTCAACAAAAACCTCAGGTAGTGATCCAACCTCTCCCAAAACTTGACCTACCAACCTATCAGCACGTGTCAAAGTGGGATCCATTGTTGTCCCAACACCAATTAGGCCTCCAGGAACAGCAAATTGAAGCTCATTTTGTTCAGCATACAATGAAACTATTCTTGAGTATATGGGCGTGCATCTGATATTTCCACTCTCATCTTTAACAACAATCCCAGGACGAACTTCAATGAATTGATTGACCTTCAAAACACCCTTCAAAGAACAAATTGTCAGATGAGTCTGATGTCTGTGGTCTTTAAACCACTTGAAAGTTCATAATAACAAATTCAATTGGTTGTGCAAAAGCACCACACAATTGCATTCCTTTATTTTGGTTTGGAAATAAAATGGCAGTCTTTCAACGTATTTTGGAAAATTGCAACCATAAAAAGATTCCAAACAAAAAAGACAATGCAATGCAACAAATTAATAGGGCGCTTGTTTCTCATTCATGGAGCATCCATATTTATAGTGGACAACTTGTCATTACTTGTAAAAGCACTTTGAAATTGTAGCATGGATTAAACATTTTAAAAATTATGCATTCCATACATTATTGGGGATATTAATATCTGTGAGTGACGTCAGTGCAAATCAAGCATGATACATGGGAAATTGACGAAAAGACCTACCCTCAAAATGCTCCCACCAGCTACACCTCCTTTTATTTCATCAACCTCATAACCAGGTTTATTGACATCAAATGACCGAATAACGATCATATTAGGAGGAGAAACAAAGTTCCTTTCAGGGATTGGGATCTTCTTCACAATATACTCACACACAACATCAATATTATACTTCAACTGTGCTGAAATAGGTACTACTGGTGCACCATCAGCAACAGTTCCCTGGTAAGTCACAAAAAAAGGGGGGAGAATTATCATGTAAGTTATTGAAAAGGAATTCACTTGTGTAAAAGAAATCTCTTTATAAAAAAAACTTACTTGTATAAACTTTGAAATTGCCTCATGCTGATTGATAGCCACATTTTCTTGAATCAAGTCTACCTTGTTCTGAAGAATTATTATGTGCTGTAGACGCATAATTTCCACAGCAGCTAAATGCTCAGAGGTTTGTGGTTGTGGGCAGCTTTCATTGGCAGCAATGAGTAGCAAAGCTCCATCCATGATTGCTGCTCCATTAAGCATTGTAGCCATAAGAATATCATGTCCCTGCAGAAATTGGAAAAGTAAAAACAAATATCACACAGATGTCAAAACAAAAAAAATATATGTTCAATGATTTAGCATTTGATTGAAGACCTGTAATTATTTGGCTAATAAAAAGGATACCCATAGAAATATGGAAATCCCACACCATATGTAAAACAGTAAAAGCAAAAATATTTATTAAAAAATCTTAGGTGCTCTGTTAGGTTAGCCACTTTGGTTAGTTGGAATAGTTAGTCAGTGAGCTAGTTAGAGTGTGCAAGGTGATAGTCTATAAATAAGAGAGAGGAAGATTATCTTTAGTTTTGAAGAGGAATTTAGTAAGGATTGATAATTTCTTCCAATGTAATTGGTCTCCCTCTACCCCCTTCCAATGACTTTCTCTTTGCAGAGCTAAAAAGCATGCAATAAGGTCTACCCTCCTCACCAGTATTTCCAGTGACTTTCTATTTGTCTATAACCAACCACTTCAACTAATTTTCTGCCATTTTTCCTTGATATGAGTCATACCAATATCTCCTCATATACAATTGTTTCATATTGTTCTTTCTTGAAAGACCACATCCATCTCTCTTCAATGAACACAATTTTTCTTCAATATTATGAACCAGTACCTATCATACTCCTAGAGCATCAGATTTTTCTTACTCTAAACCATTGAATATATACTAGTCTACTACCACTTCTATAGCATTGCAAGTGTAACTACAGACAGTAATGAGTAACATTGCTGAGGAGGTATACATCTATTAGTAAGCACCTACAGATTTTTTACTATGTATCTGTGTTCATACATACATCATGCATGTATGCACACAATATCCATATCTTACTGCCATTTAAGGAATCGAGAGAGAAGATGCCAAGGAAAGATAATGTATAAAAGTAAACATGTCTCAATATATATAACCAAATGTGCAGGCATATCCATATTATCTATAACGAAATTATGCATAAAACAACCCTAAATAACAAATGTAAGTTCAGGACTTTACCGGACAATCCACAAATGAAACATGTCTCAGCAATTTCATCTTGCTGTTTTCAAATCCTGGCACATCACACATAGGACTATCTTCCTTTCCACTTCCATAAGCCCTGTAGAAAAAAATTGATCACCTCACCAAAAGTTAAGATAATCTGATATCATAATGGCAAATGTAAAATAAATACCCACTTGTAGCACATAGGCCTTGGACACCGTTCATCTTCACACTTGTATATTTTTGCATTAGCATAGCCAAGCTTGATTGTAATGTTACGCTCCAACTCATTTTTGAAACGCACAGTCTGCACAACATTCATGAAAACAACAGAGGTCAACAGTTTAAATATCCAAGGCTAACGGAGAATGTGTATGAAGAATAATATATGGCATGCTTACGTGTAATCCTTTTTTTCAAAATGAAGATGAAAAAATCTAATGTTGTCAAACTACTATGTAGCCTCTAGGAAAAGATGACCTCTTCTCAGAAGAAGGCTTCAATCAACCAGAGTTAATCAAGAGAACCTAAGTCCCCAATATAGATATACAATTTATCCATGACAAACTAAAATATACATGTATACATATATTGATATATACATATTGAAACAAACCCACTAGCCACAAGCTGCACATATATATATATATATATATATAGCAATAACCTTAAGAGTTAAGATATTGAGTAAATACTTTCTTTTCATATTAAATAAATCACATCAATAATCTATATTTAAATATGTTCCTGGTAAAAACAAAATTCCAGAACCCCATGTTCAAGGGATTACATATATCCAATATATAGCTACACACTAACACCCTCATCCCTACTCCCGAACAGAAGAGAAAAAGACAAAGGAATACCTGGACTCCTGATATTGCTTTCACAACTGTCGACTTGCCATGTGCCACATGACCTATAGTGCCTGTCAGGATGCAATTCATTACATCAGCATCAACAATCACAAATGGAAAAGAAGCAAACACAATATTTTTAATGAGAGAATTATTTAAGTTCTAGAGTTTAATTTTCATGCATCATCAGTGTTTTTACACTGTCAACCAATTAGAAATCACCCTATGTATGACTTTTAAAATATTTTTTACAAAAAACAACAGTCTTACCATACATGGCAATATATATCTGGATAATAATATAAAAACTTTTAAACTATCAGTGTATTCTAAATACTAAAACTAAATCATAAAATGTGAGAGAAAATATTACCAATATTAATAGTAGCCTGCCGAGATATGACTTCTGGAGAAAGTGGATGCAACTTTGTCACATCCAACTTACTCAGGTCTTGTTCCATCAAACCCTTCCGTGACATTTTGACTGCTTCCAATGAAATCTTAAGAGATGAAACTAATTTATGACTTGCCAACTAAACTATCTGCATGTACATATCACAGGACAAGAAAAACTTGCATCAGAATCTACAATTTCTTTTCTTTATTATGTATATAAACATATTAGACAGAATATAATTCTCTGTTGTCTTATCCTACCATGACCCCTGATCAGGTAAAATATGTATGCTCCACACAGTTTCATTATTTTCTCTACAAATTAAAAAATGAAATCTTTCAAGAAAGTATAAAATGTTATTGTTCAACATTTTTTGTATAATTTTAATTTAAGAAAGAGGTGCACGGAAACCCCATAAGATTTGTGACATTTATCAATAGATTCTTCATCTTTCAGTTCAGGAAGTTACGCCCTAAAAGCATAGCAAAATAGCTTTTCTACATACAAAATTTTTGCAAAGGAAACAATGGTAGGTTGCTGATTTAAAAACTTAAGCCCGAGAGTGAAAGTAAAGATGAATTTACCAAACAAAATTGAAGTCTTTTCAAAATAAACAGGAGTCAATATAGTTCTCCTCCATTCTCCCATTTCATAATTACAATTCCCAACAGCAATTAACACATTGAGAAACAACATAATTGATAACTATTTTAAACTTTTGACAAAATCATTCTCTCAAACAACATCTAACAAGGTGCTCCAATTCTACCACATTATTTATTTAGTTTCACAACAGAAGATATCATCATAGCCTTCATCTTACCTATTCTAACTCCCATCCACTAAAGGCAATGTAGATGAAATTGAGAAGAGCTATAAATTAAAAAGTCCTAACATTGGGGGTTGCACATACTAGGGAAAGAAAAATATATTAATAATAATAATACTCGTGCGGACTCGTTCAGACTCGTGAGCTCAGTGCCGAGTCAGTGAGTACAGTTTTTTTTATTGAAATGACCCACCCAGGTGTCATGAATATAGGAGACTTGATTACGGTTCTTCTTTGTCACTGTTGCACTCCTTTTTCTCTGCGATTCTTCCTAGTTTCTTTCTCTCTGAACTTCCAATCCTTCTTTCTCCGCGATCCTTTCTGTTTGAGCGGCACTAGCTTACTGCACTTAGGGTTTTAGATGTCTTTCTTTATCTTTGGTCTGTTTAGTATTGTTGGGCCCGATCTGTTTGAGCCCAACAACTTTATTTTTATATTTTAGACACTGGCTTCATTGCTTGATACGAGTGCTGTTTTTCTTATTTGAAAAAACGTTTGAAATAACAAAAGAGGGTAGAGAGGAAAAAAGCAGCTCAAGACAACTAGAAAGTGAAAATTAGAAACAGAGATGACATAAAATGGCCAAGCAAGAGTGCTAGACCTCAAAAATTAAATTATAAAAAGCGGCAATCGTTGATATAGTAACGAAATGCATAGAGCAAATTCTACCACTGTCAATGTAGGTAGCGCAAAATGGAAAAGAATGCTACAGGGACTTTATATTTATCTAAAGTTTTATATTAGATTGGGATTATAATTGCATTATCAAGGATTTTTCTTATCTTTGGGTTATAAACCTACAATATTAAAGACATATTGCATAATCAATAATATCGACGTCACCAACGCTTCTTCATAGAGATTCTAAACCCCAAATCGGAGGCATACTTTGCCCTAACAGTAGAACAATACTCTTAGAGCACTCATCTTGACTCAAATACCAATACACAAGATAAACATATTAAGAAAAAAGTGTTCGATGCAAAATGACAGAGAAAATTACAAAAATTTAAAATTAAAAACAAAATAAGGATTATTACCGATTAGCGGTGTCTCCGAGTGGCTGAGTACAACTACAACGGTGAAGAATTTTGGTGGAGCAAAGACGAAGCAGCTCTTCGAAATCGATTCTGAAAATTGAGAATGGAGGAAGCTCGAACAAAACGTGATTCGCTGCGTCTACTTGGAATTTATGGTTTGAGAGTGATGAAAGTGGCTGGCTAGGTTTTTGCTTTGCGTGCAGAAGAAGGTGGGCCAGTGGGTCTTGGGTTTGGAAAGGATTCTGGGCTTTAAATGGGCTCAGAATGTAGAAGATAAGATAATTGCTATTTCTACTTCACATTTTTCTATTCCCACCTGTTAATTTTTCAATAACGGACACAAAAGGACACTTTGCTCTCTTTCTATTTCTGTTTAGAATTAGATACACCACCACCATATCGCGATTACGTTTTTTCTCAAGTCTGCTTACTTTTTTATAATATAGTTATTTTTTATATATAATATAATTTAGTTGTTTTAAAATATGTTTTATGAATTACAATAATTAAAAATAAGACGTTTTCTGAATAATAATATTTTAAAAAATGGATTTTAAATTATATAGTTTAATATAAATAACGTATAAAATTTGCCTCAAATACCTATTGAAAATATAACTAAGATTTTGTTGATATACATTTAAACTTTTCAAATATGTTTCATAAATTAAATTTTTAACTCACTCTCTATATATGTATATAGCTATTAAATTGTGTAATAATTAATTTTTATTTAATAATATATTTTTTATTTTTATACTAAAAAATATATTTTTATGATAGATAGACGGGTAGAATGTCATATATTTATTAAACATACATAAAAAAAATTTAGTTAGTATAATAAAAATATTATACTCTACAATCACTTCTTTTATACAATGTAGCTCCTCAATCAGCCGCGAAATGAATCCAATGGCCCAGAAAGTTACTCTTGATCTAGATGCAATATATATATATATATATATATATATATATATATATATATATATATATATATATATATATATATATATATATATATATATATATATATATATTTGTAGTGAAACCAGTTTTTGTATTTAGGATGAGCATGGGAATTTGGTACTGGCAAGAACATACTAGCAACCATGTATGGAAGTCCATGAGGATGAAGCTTGGGGCCTCTTATCAGCAATCAAGTTCGTTTCATCTTTGGATTTCAACAATGTTATGTTTGAATTTGATAGCAAAGGAGTGGTGGATAAAATAAGGAGTTCAACTACTAATCTTTCTGAATTAGAGGAGATAATAATTGAATGTAGAAGTTTGTTAGCCCTTAATCCAACTTATGTAATTGGTTTGGCTAAGAGACAATAGTGTGATTCATGAACTTGTTAGAGTGGCACCAAATTTACCTAGTCTCTATACTTGTTATCATGTCTTTTTATGTATTGAGTAGTTGGTGATGAATAAAATGGTACGAGTATATTTCACTAAAAAATAAATAAATAAATAAAGGATCCGAACGCAAAAGATATCCTCTTTAATTTGTTTATAGTTTGTCAAAAAAATGACATTGTATATAATATTGTCCTCTTGTAATTTTTATAAGAACTAAATTAAAAGTTTTCTTTATTAATTTTTATAAGAATCAATTTTTCGTTTTACAAAAATACTCTTAATTAATTATGGGTCACTTTTCTAAGTACGATAAAAATAAGAAAAATACATTAATGTCTTGAGTTTTCCGGTATTCTAACTTTATCTTGTATAAAAGCATTTAAAAAATCTTACTTTAATTATTCACGTGCATAGCCAACGAGAAAGATTAATAAATACAAGTATGTCTCATTAATATTAGAAGTAATTTGAAGAAAAAAAACATATAATTTAAGATAAATTTAATTGAGACGCCGTTTTTTCTTTGATCCAACGCGTTTGTCCCACACGTCACCAATTAAGGAGCCATCCAATAAACCTATATAGACAAATATTTACATCCACAGTTTCTCATCACATACCCATATTATATTTATCATCACTTCTTTATTATTAAAACTCTCTGATTGTGGCAGTAGAAAAGAGCAACTTCATCAGCATGAATCACTTTAGCAATCAGCAAGAAACCCCTGGTGGGTTCTTCTAATTACTATCATTCAACATTATGCAAACAAATGTTTCCAAATCAATTGGCACAAATGAAGATGAATTCCCAGTTCTTGAGATTTTGTGAGAGAGAAATTGCACAAACCTCCTATGTTTTTTTCAACATTTATAGGAGTCTAGTCTCTGTTAGAGACACAATGTAATATTTTTTAAATAATTAATAGATTTAGTACAATATATAAAAGATATTACTATAATATCTTTCAGGTATATATATATATATGTATATATGAAAGGATCTGTAAAATTTCATAAAATAGATGTTAAAATTGGATTTTACGTGAAGCTTAAGATGAATACTTTTGTTTCCAAATTAAATCAACATAGCATATTTTTTTATCAACCAAGATTAATTATATGATATTATCATATCCACCACAAGGCCATGCCAATTCTTCAGCTCCATATGTCACTGCCCCACCACCTATGGGTAAGCAGGGGTGATGGCTTCTGAAAGGGATGGTAAGTTCATATATAGCCAAAATCACTACACCAATTAAATTCTACTTTTTTTTTCTTTCATAACATTGAATTAATGTTTTTTTTTACTTTTTCTTCTTCTTCTTGCAGTTGTGCTACTTTATGTTGCTGCTGTTAAGAAAATAGTATTTGGTAGTTTTTATTGATATGAAACACTGAATAAATATGTGATCATCTCTATCATCTTCCCATGATTATTGAGGATAAAATATCAAAATAAAATCACAAATATAAAGGAAAAAATATACACAGATTTAGATCAATTATAATTTAAATTCAAATAATAGTTAATCCCTACAATTAAGGGATTCTAACACCCCATCTCAAGTTGGTGCATGAATGTCACACATCCCTAACTTGTCAAGAGAATTACTAAGGGCCTTGAATGCTACTGCCTTGATCAGCATATCAACAAGTTTCTATTCTAATTTTACAAAAGGAAAGGCAATAATATCATCTTCAATCTTCTCTTTGATGAAATGTCTGTCAATTTTCACATGTTTTGTACGATCATGTTGGACGGGATTGTTAACAATCTCTATGGCTGATTTATTATCACAGTAAAGCTTCGTTGCATCCTTTTATTCATATTCAATATCCTTCAAGAGACTTCTAATCCATAACAATTCACATATTCCAACTGTCATCCCTCTAAATTCCGCTTCAGCACTTGATCTAGCAACTACTTGTTGCTTTTTACTTCTCCAAGTTACTAGATTTCCTGCCACAAAAGTGAAGTAGCCAGCGGTAGACCTTCTGTCATTTGCTGATCCAACCTAATCAGCATCAGTATAACCCTCAACTTTGAGGTGACCATGATTTAAGAATAACAAACATTTTCTTGATACAGATTTTAAGTACCTTAATATCTGTTCCACAACATCCATATGCGGTTATTTTTTGGGCCATGCATAAATTGGCTCACGACATTGACTGCATATGCTATGTCTGGTCTAGTATGAGACAAGTAAATTAGTTTTCCCACTAGTCTTTGATATCTTCCTTTATCTGCACTGGTTGCATTAACACAATGAAAATTCTTGTGGTTTTGTTCTATGGGAGTATCAATTGGTTTACACCCAAGCATTCCTGTTTCAGCTAACAAGTCTAAAACATACTTTCTTTGAGAAAGAAAGATACCATGCTTGGACCTTGTAACTTTTATCCCTAGAAAATATTTGAGATCTTCAAGCTGTTTCATGTCAAATTTAGAAGCTAAATGTCTCTGTAAGCTTAAAATTTCATCAGGATCATTTCCGATCACAATCATATCATCAACATATATTATCAATGCAGTGATCTTACCTTGATTATGCTTGAGAAACAAGGTGTGATCAGAATTGCTTTGTGTGTAACCGAAAAACTTCATAGACTTTGTAAATCTTCTAAACCAAACTCTTGGTGATTGTTTCAATCCGTATAGGGCCTTTTTAAGCTTACACACCAAAGGAATATTTGAGTACTTTGGTATACCGAGAGGAGGATCCATATAAACTTCTTTCATTAAATCTCCATGTAAAAAGGCATTTTTTACATCGAATTGAATAAGTGACCAATCTTGATTTGCTACTAGTGATAATAACACCCTCATTGTATTGAGCTTTACAAATGGTGCAAGGTTTCTTGGTAATCAACCCCAAAGGATTTAGTGTAACCCTTTGCAACTAGGCTTGCCTTATATCTTTCCACACTTTCATTAGCTTTATGTTTGACAGTAAACACCCATCTACAACCAACTATACTTTTTCCATCCAGTAAGGTTACAAGTTCCCAAGTAGCATTTTTCTCCAATGCTTCCATTTCTGTTTTCATTGCCTGAATCCACCTAGAATTTGCTAGAGATTCCTGCAAACTACTAGGAGTAAAGGCAGTAGATAATTGAGATACAAAATTGACATATGACTTGGACAACTTTTCAGATGACACGTAGTTGTTTGTGGGGTATTTGACCTCACAATTAAGAGTGGGTTCATACTTAATTGGGGGTTGTCCTCTATTAGTACAAGGTGGAAGAGTGTAAGGGCTCACTATTGGGTCAAAATCTGGGGTAGAAGAGACATTGCATTGTATATCAGTGGAAACATAGTTTTGTGTATCAGCAACAAAATGAAAAGGAGTAAGAGTTTCAGGTGATACCTCTACAAAATTATTTTCGAATTGGATCAACAGTGGATTTGAGGTTGAAGGAGATATTATACTATCATCTTTGACTATATTCTCAGTTACATTATTCTAAATTTGATCATCCATGTTCTCATCTCCATTATCTTGAATTCCATCATCTATTGTTGTTGTCATAACATCAAATAACCTGATATCTTGGTCAAGTCTATCATGATTCTGAACCTCCAAATCACCCCCCCCCCTTTGAGGTGAAGAATGAAGTGTTTTCAAAGGGAAAAAACATTTCATACTCATGAAATGTAATATCCATTGATACAAAAAAAAATTTTGTAGATGGATGATAGGCCTTATATCCCTTTTGAGTGGTGTTGTATCCCACAAAAACACATTTCATTACTCTATTTTCTAATTTTGTTTGTTGGTGAGGATGCAAATGTACATATATGACACAACCAAAAATATGGGGTGGTAAATGATTGACAAAATTAAGGGTGAAATGATGAGAAATGGCATCAAGAGGTTTCTTAAAGTTTAACACACTTGAAGGAACTCTATTAATAAGATAAACTGCAGAGCTTAAAGTTTCACCCCATAAGTAAGAAGAAATATTACTGTCAATCAATAGTGATCTAGTAACCTCCAAAAGATGTCTATTTTTTCCTCTCGGCTAGTCCATTTTGTTGAGGGGAATTAGGACATGATGTTTGATGAAGAATACCAACATATTTCATAAAATTTGTCAACCCATTTTTGTAGTATTTCCCTCCATTATCAGACATAACTATCTTTATTGAAGTATTAAATTGTGTGCTTATCATTTTGTGAAAACTTAAAAAACCTTACACACATCACTTTTGCGTTTAAGAAGGAATAACCAAGTCATTCTTGTACAGTCATCCACAAATGTCACAAACCATTGCATTCCATTATGTGTGGAAAGAGGGGCAGGTCCCCAAACATCAGAGTGAATAATAGAGAAATGAGCATTAACTATATTGTTATTTATAGGAAAAGTAACACGATTACTTTTTGTCATTACACAAGTTTAACATTTAAAATTAGAGATATGACAATGGTTAAACAATGAAGCAAATAATCTCTTAAGGTAGCTAACAGATAGATGTCCTAATCGCTTATGCCATTGCCAAATATCTCTTTTATTCTTAGCTTGTGTTTCATCACTTATAAAGGGAGTTAGTATTTTTCCTTTGGTATATTGAGAATTACCTTCAAGATAGTATAATCCTTCACTTCTTTTACCATTGCCAGTCTTCTCCTTCGTATGTATATTATGTATAGTACAATACGTGGGAAAGAACAAGAAAACACAGTTATGGGACTTGGTTAATTGACTAACAAAGAGAAGATTGCAGTTGAGAGAAGGAACAAAAAACACATTATAAATGGATAAAAAGGGAGAAATGGATATTGTACCATTACCCATAACTGGGGAAGAAACACCATTAGTGTTTATAATGACTAAAACAAAACTATTAGAGAAAAACTGTGTAAACATATTTCTATCACAAGTCATATGATTTGTTACACCTATATCAATTATCCAATCACTATCCTTAATAATAACAGAAAACCCACAAATTGGTTGAAATGTATCTGACTTAGCAACAAATCCAGTGGCAGCGGTGGAGTTTTCCTTTGGAGACTCCACTTTTTTTCCTTTTTGGTGCCATTCAGGATAACTTGTACCATCAAGATGCTCAAGGATTGAAAACTGATCTTGCATATGTGGAGCAGAATCTAATTCATTTGACCTATTCTCTATTTTTGTATTCAGAAGCTAATATCCAATTCCTAAAAAAAAAAGATATGAAATAGTGAATAAATATATAATTCTCTCTACCATCTCTCCATGATTGTTGAGAATAGAATATCAAAACAGAATCACAAATAAAAAGGAAAAAATATACAAGAATTTAAATCAATTACAATTTAAATTTAAATCATAATTAATCTCTACAATTAATGAATTCTAACAGTTGTTGTGTCCTCGATTGTGTCTTCTAATTGAATCACGACATGGATTATATTTGTGTTTTTTCCTTTCTCTCATTTGGATTGTATTCCTTGTAGTGGTAGAAGAATAAGGATATATATATTCATCCTATTTGGACAGCATGTATTTATCCATTTGTTGGAAGCTGTTCCCTATTTTTCATTTTACTTTGAAATTTTCGTGATGCATTTGTTGATTAGTCTTAATTATATTATAGTTTTTTAAAATTATTATATGGTTTTTATGGTTAGTATTTTTTTTTTCCAGTCTCATACACCCCTGTCATGGCTTAAATTTATAATTCTTCAGTATCATAATATCCATTATTCATGGAAGCAATTCTTGCACCTCCGCTGAAGATTCAAAAGATTGATCACTTGAAACAGAACAACTTTATCATTGCGTAATGTATATGAGCAAACAAATGAAAGACATCAAATATCGTCTATCTTTTATGGATTCCATTATATCACGGCAAGTTAACACGCATTACGTAAGAAGAATGGTAAGTTGTATACTTGTATATAGGCTAAAATATTTTTTTTTTGTCTGCGAGTTAGCATTTTTTATTTATATGTAAGTTTATTTTTCTAATTTTAATCTCTGTAAGTTTGTAATTTTTTTAATTTTAATTCTTGTAAAATATTTTGTTTAATTTTGTTTTTATAATTTATAGGGATTATAAATTAAAAAATTATAATCTTACATAGATTAAAATTAGAAAAACGCAAAATTACAAAATTAAAAATAAATAAAATATCTTAAAGGATCAAAATTAAAAAAACACCAACTTACCAAAAGTAAAATTACAAAAATAGATATACAGAAATCAACAATGAAAAAACTACTAACTTATCATCATAAAAACATATTTAAACCCTTTTTATATATAAGAGGAATTTTATATCTTCTTACAAATTTTCTTATCTAGAAAATTTTTGAAACATTCGAATTTGCACTAAAACTAATTAAATTATTTTATAAAACATTTTTAGTAAAATACACATCAGATGACTTATAACTCCATTTCCCTTGTCATAAAGGGTTATGAAATTTATAATATATTTTTATAACATTATTTTTATTTTGTTGCATTATATCTACAATTTTATTTTATTTTATCTTCTTATATTTGAATTTACTTTTCATGTGTTTATTGTCATCGCAAAATCCAAAATCTTCCCTTTAATCTAAAGCTTTCAAAACCTTGATAGAAGAACCACAAAAACATCCTCCCAATCCATGCAAAGTTGAAATGAAATCGGCATTACCATAATCACGATGGTTTAGATTCGACAAATTGAGAATGGAAAAGTAGCATATGAACATGGGAGAGGAAGCCCCTGTGAGGATTTTGAGAGTCAGAGAAATGGTCCAAGCTCCAAGCAAGAGAGCTATTATTATATAAGAGGAAACTATACATACTACGTGTCTATGAAATACGGATACTCTAGTCCCTTGTCGTGTTCGGTGTCCGACACACATCGTGTCAGTGTCTGACACCGACACGACACCCGTATTACGTTCTATATTTTGGACATTATAGGTGTTCAGGTATTCGTGCCCGTGTGAGTACTTCATAGGTACACATTTTAAGTAGAATAAAGCAAGATGAGCAATTAAGAGTCTGCAGTTATTTTTGTATTAGTTTAATTATTTGTCTGCACTATCTTTTTTTTTCTATTTCATCCTTTAACTGATACATGAATGGCAGTTGTAATTGAAAAAGAGAGGAGACAAAGTTGTCTAAAGAAAATTTGTACACCAAAGCAAAGCAGGGTATTCCCTTTATATATAACCATATACAAAGCAGGGTATTCCCTTTAAATAAAATAAAATAAAATTCAAATAAAGTCACTCAAAGACTCATTTTATCTTATAAAAATCTAGTGTAAAATGAGAGTAACATAAAATGAATGAAATTAGTCAAATTACAATAATATCGCGAGACCCGTTTGCCTTTCCCATTTCATTTCCAAATCTTTTTGTTTCGTAAATATCTCTTTTTGCCGCGACAAATGCTACCATCATCCACTGTCCTGTCTCTCGCCGGAACCGGCGCCGGCGTTCCGGTGAGCTTTTCCGGCAAACTGGGTCACCTCGAAACCAAGTTTTCTCCAAGACCCAGAAAGGTTTTCAGCCGTTCGTGCATAAAGGGGCTTCCTTTACAACAAAACACCGTCAATGGTTTAAAATCGAAGAAGAGAAACACACATTCGAGCTTCGCGTTGGGTAAAAATGCCGAAGACAGCTTTTTATCGGTATAATATAATATTATTCTTTGCAATTTCCTTTTTTATTTTATTTTATGTTGGTTAATTTAATATAGCTGCACAATAGCTTGTTAAAAGTTCGGTTACAGTTAGGATAACATTGAACACCTTTTTTTGTATGTATATTAAAAAAAAATCTTCTGGGTTCAGTTTAAATTTTGGGTTTCAACTTTCAAGGGAGGAAAAAACTTGGATGCAAGTATTATCTTCCTATAAAAATTGAAGTTTTTACCTTGGTAAATTATGTTGATTACCAACCTTTAATGCAAACCTTTATTATGGGAATTATCGGATGTGAAACTTTAATTTTGATTGGAGAACATCAAATGTATCTAAGGAACTGTAGTTAAGTTTTGTCCTCTTAGAAAAGTGAGGTATTGAAAATTTGGAAGCTTACTTTTATACAGGATCCAGTGTCTTTTATAGGACTGTTTTGCATCTTTTATTTGTGTACTGCACGAATTTATAGTTGTGACAATTCATGCTCGTATCAAATTTCAACTGGCTCCCTTTCAAAGTAAATTTAGATACTTCTGTATATCCTGTCAAGTGAATTGTGATTGATGACCATCATTTAGGGTGCTTAAGTAACATAATTTGTATACTTTGCAGGATGTAAATGGAGACACCGATGAGATGTACGATGAATTAATTAATAATTATGGAAAAGTGGTATTTAGTAGAAAAGACAAAAAGCCTGCTAGCGCAGAGATTGACGATGATGCTGAAAGCCTGTCATGTAAGCTAAAAGCAGTTTTGTCAAAGATTTTGCTTCCACCTTATTTACATTTATTTACAATTTGTTCTTTTCAACATTTTGGATTAGATAAGGTTTCTTCTTTAAGAATAATCATCTGTCAGATTATGTGATGGATGATAAATTAAGGTTTTTATTGATATAGTTTTTTAACTAATAAATGTAGTTGTTATCATGTGTGTTTGTAAACAAATCATGCTACTTCACATGCCTCCATCTGATTTAGATGACCCCTCTCCACCATACTGCTGTTATGCTTTAGATAGAGCCATGCATTCAGTTCTGTGTAATTCTGAATTCATTGTTGAGTAAGTTGATGCTCTGTAAAAATATTGTCATTATGTGAACACAGTTAATACATTGCACTGCTTGCAGTTTCTTTATCCTGTTAAAAACTAGGCAAAACAAATATTGACCATTTGTAGCCAGTAATGAATTTTGATTGTATGTAATTGAGACTAGCTTGAACTCCCCCCCCCCCCCCCCCCCTGTACCTAACCCACAAAAGGGAGAGAGACAAGAGGTGAAGCACAGTCTTAAACTTCACATCCTTGAAATTTCTAAGGTCTAAGTGGTTTAGAAATTAGGAGCATATAATTTGAGATTCAACTGTGACCTATATGATCTTCAGAGACCAAAAGTGCAAGATAGATGGAAAAGGTTTAGATTGATTATTCATTCAGATGAAATAGAAAAAATGTAAATTATGTAAATCTCACATGGAGGTTTCCTTTACCTGAGTACTGAACCTAGAAATCAATTAATGACAAACATTAAAGATAGTGTGTAGTAGATAGAAAGATGCTACTATGTTCTGTCCGTTAGTCCTTTTTGGAATCAGGCACTGTAACTGGTTGTTGCTTTCTTTTTTGAATTGTATTTTCAATTGAGAAATTTATTTTGAGTGCATCTATAATAATTTTCAAAGCAAAATACATAAAACATTTGAATGTATGATGGAAAGTCTATTAAGGTCGGACACTTTAAAAATAAGCTGTGCCCATGTCAGTTGTTAGATCATACTCAATTAAATTTGACTGGTTTAACTTTTATCATTTATTTGTGTGAATCTGCTTTGTCCGTGCTTCTCAATAGAAAATCCTCTCTGCGGAAGACCTACTTTGTAAATATGTCTTCTCAGTTGGGGTGCATTGGTTTTTACTTTTCTGTTTAATTGCTCTGTACCATGGAATCCTTCTTTTAAAAATATTAGGTTATTTTCCTCTGAATACTAACATACTATCTCTAGGCTTGCTCTTGTTGTCATACTTTTGTGTGTACAACAGTCAGAAAACTAGTTCAGTTACTTTTTGTTTATATGAATCTATTTTAGAGAGAGAGAAATATATTGTGCCTCAAGTATTATCTAAGTATTAACTGCCATGTTTGTAGTTGCTGTGGAATTGGCCACGGTTGCAAGTGAGGTTAAGGCAGGAGATATAAAGGTCTTATTTGTGAAGCCACTTGTTTACTGGACTCGATTTTTTATCATAGCTACAGCATTTTCTCGTCCCCAGATTGATGCTATCGGGTATGGCCTTTGCCATTGATCTATTTATATTTAGCAGGTAATGTTTGAGGATGTCTCTTTGCTGTGCTGAAAGCAGGATATATTCATTTATGTTGATATATCATTTTAGGTCCAGAATTAGAGATCGAGCTGAGAAGAAATATGGAAAAATTCCAACCGGAGACACAAAACCCAACTCATGGACTCTGTTGGACTTCGGTAAGTGATTTTACACCGTAATAGCATAACCTGCTAACAGAAATTCTTTAATCACAATTTCACTTAAGAATAAAGTTTTAGGTGTCATCACATTCCAACCTCCCTTCAAACAAGCGCTATGTAGTGCTGCCACTCAAGTTGACCCAGATGGGTACTTGCCCTTATTTTACTATATAGAACATGTCTCCAAGTTCTCAGTCACAGATTCCAACCTAGTTTCTTTTATGATGAAAAGAAATAAATTGAATTAATTAAATTCAATTTTTCTCATTCGATCTCAGAATACCGAAACTCATCTGCTTCCATTTCGACTTTCCTTAAGTGGGCTTGGGCTTTTTCCAGCTGTTCAATGGCCCTTTCCCATAATTCTTCTGAGTTTCGAATAGTTCTCAAGATTTTTTGTTTTCGATTATTTAATAAATCACTTTACAAAGGGAGGAACTGTATTTTCTTAAAGGATAAAATATCTACCTTAAACTTAACAAAGAGCACAGCCTGCTGCAGAAAGCAGGAGTACATCAATACAGCAAAGCCCTTTAATTGTCTGCCTTTACCAAAGAAATCTCTTGAAGTTGGCCATTGCACTTCTGTGAAGGGTTTGAGTGATAGAATACCTTTTGGGACCCGAAAGATGATGAATTATGCCTAAGCAGGGTGAAGCTAGAGGAAACTCTGGTGGAGTCCTGCAGCGATACTGACGTGTAAATCATTCATATGACTTGGGTATAAGGGCGAAAAAGTAATCGAACCATTTAGTAATTGGTTCCCTCCAAAGTTTCCCTTAGGATAGTTGGAGCTTGCTGACGAGTTCTATCAGGTAAAGCCAATGATTAGAGGCATTGGGAGCGTAATGCCCTCGACCTATTCTCAAATTTTAAATAGGTAGGACGGCGTGTTTGCTCTAGTGAGCCGCGCCACGGAATCATGAACTCCAAGTGGGCCATTTTTGGTAAACAGAACTACTAATGCAGGACAAACTGGAAGTTGGGTTACGGTGTCCAACTGTGTGCTAACCTAGACCCCACAAAGGATGTTGGTCGATTAAGACAACAGGAAGATACACCTCTAAAGACAAAACTTGTTAAAATTACACATTGTACTCCAACAAGATGCATAATCAGCAGCCTAAATACAGCGAATGTCAAGATGTTACCCTCTTTGATCCCACCAAAACCGTTTTAACCAGTCAACCAAAATTTGCTTCCAATTCCCAAAATGCCTATATATTAGCATTTTTCAATGCACGGTCAAGAGTTCACTTGTCCAATGGTGTAGGTCAGTCAATTAATGGAAACATGGCCTCACTAGTTCTGCTTTAGGCTTTAATATCCAGAATGTATGGTTTGGTAACATTGTTTAGTACTCTCTGATCCTGGTTGGCCTTGTGAATGTTTCTTGATAACAGGTGATGTTGTTGTCCACATCTTCCTTCCCTCACAGAGAGCTTTCTACAATTTGGAAGAATTTTATGGTAATGCAACACCAGTAGAGCTGCCTTTTGAAAATCAACCACCACCATTTCGCATTTGATGGACCTTTGGTTTGTCGGTAATGAAAAGTTCAAGATGGATGATGACTATCTTTGATAAGGTCATTAATCACTGCCAGCTTTGGTTTGTTTACATGAGTATATTGTAAACATTCCAATGTGCTTATCAGCCCAAGACTTTGAGCTTTCTTTTAGCTGGGATGGGAGTGGAGAATCACCCAATGGGGAAGCGAAATGGCACAATTTCATTGCATTTAGAAGTTGTTTTCTGAACTGTACATTAGAGTGGTAATTAGCAAATGGGAATAGAGACAAATGTAGTTGTCTGACTTAAATTTGACTTCAACTAGTTTAAAATTAGGCGGGGTTTGTGAAATCTTGTATTTTTTTTTCTTCTATATTTCAAACAAAAGAGAACACAAGAAGATTTATGATTTAAAGGAACTTTTTACTTTTTCTTTTGTTTTCTAATTTTAGTTTGGACTAAAAAGTCAAAGCTATCAAGAAATTGCCAACCCCAAGAAATTGTAAAAATGATAGTCATCTAGGTTTGAAGGTTGATAAACAAGCAAGCTTAAAAGTTTGTATTTGTAAGTTTGTATGATTAGTTTGGTTAAAATTTAATCGACTATTATGAATTGAGATATGTTGATAACGGAATAAAGTTAGGAGGAAGTTCTTCGGAAGATAATATATTCGAGCTCTGTGTGAATGCATTTCAGTGCAATGAAAGATAATGCCTCTTGGTATGCACCGCTTCTGATTTCACAATCATAATTAAGTAGCATAAGTAAACACGTCAAGCTACCTAGCATTGTGACAAAATACTATCCTGTTTAACACCAGATAAAGCTATCCTGTTTACACTTTTTACCAGCTTGACATAACTTGAGGACAAAAAAGTTACAACTAAACTTGTTGCAGACCATTTGACAGTGATTACATTCCTTCATGACCGATAGAGGCTTATATAGTTGTCCTATTGATTTTGAAGATGTCTTCATTTTATATATGGTTTGATACTGGCCAGCAATACCTCCATCAAGCTGTAGAGCTGAGTCTACCCTTCATTTTCATTGGATTGGCGTCTCATAATCCTAAGAGTTTCTAAGAAATCTATAATAAAACATCTATGGGATAAAACTCTGCAGCACGTTTCTTTCATTTATCTGCTTCAAAAGTTGCATATACAGACAGCAGGCATAAAACTCTAAAACCTAGCTTCAGATAGGTTCAGAGCCCCCTTGAGAACTATATAGGCCTATCTTCACAATCTTATCTTATGCTGCCCATACGTTGGAAGTCAGGGGGGACTGATTCCTGCAGACACCAAAACATGAACATAATCTGTTAAACTTATCATAAATTAACATAGACAGTGAACTCCTCAGATGCTAGTGGACCTAAAACATATCATTATATCAAAGTTCCACTACCAAAACATTAGCTCTGGTTCTTCTATCAACAACCGATCATTATATAACTGGATTTCAGGTGCCCATCAACAAGCTTCCACGTCCTATTTTTTATCCTTCACATTACATGCCAACACTACTGGTATTTTATGTTCCATGACTGAGATGTATGTAACTCACGGCAATTTGGTTCACTCTCCAGGTTAAGAAATTGATCTAGGGAAATTGGCATTGTTGCAAGTCTTAAGATACTAAGTAAACACAAAAGGATGTGATGTGGCAAGGATTGCAGCCTTCTGACAAAAGGATATGACAAATGATCTGCAACCTCCACAGTTCTGTCAATATGTAATTAAATGTGTTCAACATTCTTCATGTTACTAATCATAGCGTTGAACACATTGATTGGCTAATGAAGAGAATTTGGCTAAACTACAATTATGTAAATTAATCATTTATGTTAAGCTTCAACTTCCCTTAACCTTTTCATCACCCTGAAAAAAAATATGTAAATTCTCAGCTTTAGATGCACCACCACTATTTTACAGTTTTAAATATAAAGTAGAATATGCATTATCATATGGACATGAAACTTGCAAAAGGAGAGTTGCAGTTAAAGTTAGCTGAGTGTTGACTAGCCTGTCTGAGTTTTGATGGGCTTCTGTCCAACCAGGTTCATACGCTTCAAGAAAACCCAGCTTTGCCTTGTTAGGTAAATCATGGGGATGGACAAATGGAACACCAAGTGGCCACCCTATCTCCATTCGTATATTTGCACATGGGCTATCAATGCTGTGAATGTGACTTTCACATTCCTTGAGATTACAGAACCGCAGCTTGATGCCTTTCTTATCAGCAATATCCTGGACCCTTTCTTTCAAAACTCTTTGAGCCTCAAGCCTTAACCTCTTGGAAGGTGGCAAAGGTTTGCTTTTGGGATTTTGCTTCCTTCTCTCTCAAAGCAGAATTGACACTAATTCAATCTCAATAGTGATACTCATAAAACAATGAAATTATTTCATGAAACACCAAATACAGAAATTTAAGTTTAAACTTCAGACAATCGGGAAATGATAAGGTACAGTTCTGCCAGAAAAACAATCTGTTGGGAAAAACTCAAGTTCCAAATCCACATTCTAAGATAATCTAAGTGAAAAATTTATGAATTCTTGACCTTTTCCGTATTCTTATTTAGGCAAATAAGCATTTTCCTAAAAACATCCGAACATGTTAACATCTGGTCATTCCTTTGAGCCTGGTGCTACTAATATAAATGAAAGAAGCTAACTACAAATTGATCAAACAGTAATAACATAATTTTAAATTTAGCTTGCAACTCTTGAGTTTGACACTTTGGAACATTTTTCATGAATAAACACCTGAGACGTAGAAATAGCAATGAACTAATTATTATATAAAGAAGAAAAATGTAATGCAAGCATACAGCTTAAAGAACACCACCAATTATCAGTTCAAAATGTTTTATCTACTGTCAACATTAAGTAAGTCTCAAATGTTGACTAAAACAGACATCGAGCAGGATACAAAACTTTAATATACTTATTTTTGTTCATCCAGTAATCCATGGACAGTTCCTTTTATTTATCACCTAACTGGAAAATCAACATGGGCATCATCCAAAATTAAACATGTTCCCAAATGAAGTTTTGGAGAATATAAACAAGCGCCCTATCGTCCACAAATCCTATTCCACATATAATTAGAATGTTAAATACCATCATGTGTTGGTTGGAAATTGAAGCACTGCAAACTAGGCCTGTTAAAGAGATGATCTGTTGGGTGAGATCTTTGCATAAAATCATCCACTGGGACAGGAAGCTGAAACTGAGCTTCAATTCCGTAACCTGCTGCTCGCATTTCTGAACAATCCAAATTGGTCATTGATTTAGGCAAAAGTTTGAAGGCTAAAGAACATCGTCCATACATATTAGCCTCCATATTAATCTCAGTTTTGAGCAATGCAGGGTTTACATATCCTGCAGTTGCTTGATAAAGAGCAAGCCCAGGAAAAACAATAGCTTCCTGAGGTCCCAGATCTCCGTCCACAAGAATCCACCGGCCCTGAGAGTCTCTTACATGTAAACCAGCCCTATCGGACTTAACAAGCGATAGCAAGCTTTTATCAACTTGGTGATCATGGTCAGGATACATAATCATTTGGCCATCCTCTTGGGTAGTAGTTATATTATTATGATGCTGTGGCCCCTGAAATGATGGCCTTGCATGACAACAAACAGACAAAACAGAAGATGAAATTTCCCTATTTCTCAGTGGAACATTATCCACTATTTCTACAAACGGAGAGCTGCGTATATTCAAATGGTAGCTAATTGCATCCAGAATATCCCTTGCTGCTTTTCCAAATAAGGCAAATATGTCTGGCAACCCTGCTGGGGGGGGGGGGGGGGGGGGGAACTCAATGGAATTATTAGGTTCTGAAGGAGTTAATCCAGGTCTATAGTCATAAGTTTCTTGCCACAAATGAGAATCTGCATAATAACCAGAGATGTTTTGCACCACTCACGAGACTCACCAGGATTGATTATATCTGCAGGTGGATACGTTTCCCTTTGGTGGAAATACATGCGAGCAGATTCTAAACCAGATCGCAGAATAGCCCCGTCACTTGCTGGAAACTGAACGATGACTGCAGAAAACTGAGCCAGAGAATGTGACAAAATTGAAACTGATATTTTATAGGAATCAGATGCTAGCCCGTTCCAAGGGACTAAATCAGTAAGCTTCACACGACCTAAAGATGGAGGGTCACTATCTGCCATGAAACCCTAGTCTAGACAAGTAGAATTGTGGGTATAAGAAACTGCTAAAACCAATTTCAGGTAATACTCAGAAGTGCAAAAAGGAAGGGTCGATTTACATGTGCGACACCATCACACAGATCCGCCACGCCGGAACCGATCTCCGCCGCGCCTGCTGCTGCTACGATTTACTCATGACGCCGGAGAAGGAAGCAAGCCACCGGAGACGGAGAAATTGTTGTGATTTCTGACCAAAAACCACGTCCTTCGTCAATTTTTTTTGCTTTTATAAAATTAGGTCTTTTGTTGAACCGTTCGAACCGCCGGTTTACACCGGTTCGACATCAGAGCGGTTTTATGAGACGAACGGTTTTATAAAATTAGGTCTTTTTACAATAATAATCTTTTGATCAAATTGGCTTGTTACTTTAATAAAATTTTGGCGCAAACACTACTAAAAAGGTCAAATATGTTAAAATTGAGTATCGTCTCATTATCATCTAATATCATATTTGAGTGGTTGAGAGTTTTTATTTTTTATTGTACCTAGATTGTGGTGTATATATTATTTGGCTGGAATATTTTCATTACTTGTTTATTTAATAAAATTTAAGCTCTTCACTTGACTAAAACCCTTTAAGCAGCATTAATTATATTTATATTGTTTTGTGGCGGTTAACTTGGTATCAAATATTAGTTTAATAATATTAATATTATATTATATTAAAAAATATTGTTATAATCGACTCGATCACGATTTTACCATTGAACCTTAAATCAATATCTTTACGGGTTTGGTAACCAATCTGATTTAAAAATATTGATTGAAAGTTAAATTTTTATATTTTGAATATAACAATAATGAAAATAGTGTCAAGAAATTTGAATTGTTTTATGTAACCCTTGATATTAACTCCAATGTTGTATTTTTATAACTTCATCAAGATTATACAAAAATTAAATATAAAAATCTTAAAGAACACATGCATCAAGAAGTTATATTCCTATAAGTCTCTCGATACAAGGAAGTCACATCAAGTTCTAGTGCATATACACAAGATCTCTTATTATGCATATGGATCAAGATCAATTCATTAATGATTAGTTGACTAAATGATAAATCGATATCATGAAACTTGCACTAAATAAAAATAAGGTTCATCTAATCCTAACCACGATGAGTTTAGCAAAAAATGATAAAATAACATATTGGTGGAGATGAAGAAACTAATAGAAATTGAGTTGAGTGTAGTAAGAAATCGTCTTTAAATACATTCTGAGTAATGGGACTTGAAAAATGGCTTTTATATTTGCTGGAATGTGCCCAAATGTATAATTAAATCAATTACGGTGCACAAATATTTTAGTTGTTAGCTTGGATGTTAGTTGGGCATTTCAAACGTTGTACTAAAAATACATGTAAAGACTCTGCAAATCATCATCATTGTAGCATTTCCAAAGTTGAGCAACAAGTGAAAAATTTGTGACCCAGAGTTGATTCTCGCATTGATTTTCTCTTGGTGTTTCCAATGCTGACCTTCAAGTGAAAATTTGGTGATGCAGCTCATGCTTAGAGTATAACAATGAGTCTCCACAGAAAAAGTCGTGTTTCCTTCAACAAGGTGTGGGACGCCATCCTATCATTTCAAATGCACAATCGATTTACAAGTATTTTGCTTTATTTCCTATAAAATTTAAGAAAATTCATCGTGAAAATAATACAAAAGAAAAGGTATACACTAAAACTAACCCAATTTTTTTTATAGATTTTTCCATGGTTTCCATTTTTTTCTTATTCTAACAAATTTTCTTTGAAAACATGCACATTAATTCATCAAATATGAATCTATCACAACTCCAAACTTAAGACTTTACTTGTCTGCAAGCAAACAATTAAATCCAAAAAGGGGTTGAAAATAACAAGAAAAAAAATGCATGATTCATTGATAATTTCAATTTTTCAATTCATTTTCTTTTTGTTTTCCTTGAATCCTTTTCCAAAATGATCAACAACATAACTTCAATGTTTTATAAGCATTAAGAACAAATAAGATCAATTGTTGAGCAAAAAATTATCAAGCTCTGTTTCTCACAGTACACATTAGTCAAATGTATCAGCAAGTATTTGCACTTTTTCTTCCAGAGTAATTAAATCCTACCATATGTTTGCAGAAGTTTTGAAATTTTTTCAATACTGAATTTTCTTCATGAGGTCTTTTATTGGTTGTAATGGGGCTAATGTTAAGGTGGATGAGAAAGTCATTTTAGGCTTCTTGTTTAACAAAACTAAGTTTATCTGAATTTCTCCCAACAATGATTTTCAATTAACCCCAAAATTCTAAAATGTCTCGTCAAGAACTCTTCTATGTAGGCTTCAAAACTCTTCACACGTGAAAAATCTTTGCTCAACCAAATCAACTTATTCGTGTAAAACGTTAGCAAACAGCTTTGGTTTCAGTTGCTTTTATATACATACAGGATTCAATAAATCAAAAGAACCATACAAAACATCCATTGAGTTATCAATTTATTTCCCATTTCTCAGTCTCCTTTTCAATTTATTTTCCTAAGCTCATATCAAGACCTAAGAATTTGCAGGGAATGAAAGCTACCAATTAAGACTACCACAATCAATAGTTTAAATCAATCCAAATGAAGGAAGTGGGTGTGGGATTGTTTAAAAAACAGGGGTTAGTAATTAGTTTTCTTCCCCAATCATCTTGATCACTGTTGTGGTGAAAGCCAACCACAAGGTGAAGTTTCTCATGTTTCCACTAAAACTTTAAAACGAATGAATGAATGCAAGCTAGAAGTTTGATCATTGATGTAAAACATAATCAATATAATATAGTTTGATCAATCATTCATCCCAGCTTTTTTCTCTTCCATTCACTCTAGCTTATGTTCATTCATTGCTTCCAGCCTTCATTATTTCTTGTTTGCACTCATTCATTCCTTGTTTGTTTCATGTATTCCTTTCTTTCGTTCATTTATTCATTCATTCATTCATTCTGGAAAACATAATCAATGTATGCAAAACTTTATGATTGTTTAAATATAAAAGTCAAGTTTGTATATTTCTATACTAGTTTTATTCTATTTATGTTTAATTTTCAGATGAGTACTAACATGAAAAAAAAAAATTATAATCAATAAACAGCTTAAGACATTACCTATTACCTTACTAGTATACATCTTTCGGTTTGAAAAATTATAAAATTAATGAAACTTACAATATCATATTAATGAAGGGCTTATTTGCAAACTCAATCATCCGATCATATTTTTAATCACTTGTTTAGTAAACATTACAAAACATTTCGTTATAATTGAAATGCAAGGGATCAAGGCCTGTATTGATATTAAATCATAACCAAGTTTAAAAGGAATTTCATTGTATAACTGTAGTATGATAAATCTAGCTTACCTCAGTTTTTGCATTTCGTGCTAATACTAAGAAACTAAATCACATTGAACATTTACTACTACTTTCTTCGCATAATCAAATTTCTAAAGAAACTACCAGTTACATGGAATTCCACTGAATTTCTAGAAATACAATAAAGCAGAGCACTATCGTCTTTCATGTTTTGCATTTTTGAGCAAAGTAACAACTAAAGTAGGATCCAAACAAAAACGGAATGCCTAGTTTCCAAACAACTTTTAAGTGCTAATAAGAAAAAATGTGTTAATAGACCACAATGAAAAGCAACATATATCCCCAAGCACATCAAGCTAGAACTCAGCCGGTACAGAATCTCAATAAATACATCAACAGAAATAGACAGTAGATGTACAAGAATTATCTATGGCTTGCGAGTTGGTGGTGGTGGTGGTGGTGGTGGTGAACTGCTGCTGCTGCTGTTGCTACTGCCTCTTCCTCTCAAAGGCCTACAATTAGGAAATGAACTCAAGTTAACGACGAACTGAAATGAACTATGAAGATACAATCCAATACAACCAAAAGTTATAGGAATTTGTCCTTGATGTATGTGCACTTGAAATAATCATCCAATATCTAAAATCCTATTGCTGAAAAATATCAGACTGAGGAAGAGAAATTGATAAGATTTACCAAAAAGATTTACCAGTCACATCAAGCATATATGAGTATCTACTAAAGATACCATCCATATGTCATTTGTGAAGCACTGATGCAAGGTGGCAGATTTTAAGGCATAAACACTGAGAAAAGAATAGTGTCTGACAGGAATTCAAACCATAGCAGTTAATTTGATTCCATATTGTCTTGCATAACAACTTTCGACCTTTCAATGTAGTAGGCCGTGTTTCATTTATATGATATTTAAGTGTCTTTTTTTAGAAGGAGAACAAATCTCTAACTTTGCAAAATTTGTACCAAGAGAGTCAACAGTGGAAATTCTTAATGAAATTATTAGACTATAAATGATTGAATTAATTACTAAGTTGAAAAAGAAGAAAAACATGTCAGCAATATAAAAAGAACAAAGAACCAGTGCTCTTAAACAAATCACGAATCTTGCCAGGAAAATCAAACAGTGAATGTTACGAAAAAAGAGAAGGAATCAAAAGAAATATTTAACAGAACATTATATTGTATACTGTATACATTACCTTCTTGGGCTCCGACTCTTTGATCTCCGGGATACCTGTCAAAGTTACAAAGGACTAAGCCATAGAATATTCCAAATTAAAAGAACATTGTCCATATAAATGAGAAAGAAGACGCATACCTTGCGTGGACTAGGTGAATCAGAGTAGGATGATGACCTTCCACGTCTAACTGGTGGTCTACCTCTGTCAAGAAAATAAAGTTTAAGGCTTTAAGCAGTGTTCAAATATTTTCAAATTACATCCAAGCATTCAATAAAAAATAACTAGAAGTCCAGAAAACTTCTCATGTATTTTCATATGCATACAGGTGTTGGTTATAAGACGTTCAAGACTACTGAAAGTATTCTGTGAAATAACATTTCTTTGGTTCTCCCTAATCAGCATTATAGTTACTCTGAAATCTCTTCTTCTGCAGCTATTATTTATCAGGTAATAGTCAATTTTTAACTCATGCAAGTGTACACCCTTAATTACTAGCATTAAACCTTGTGTTAAATTTCATTAAATCTGCACATATATGATCATTCGAAAGGATCTGGATAACTACAAAATCCACCAGCTCCAAGCATTATATTTTTACATTCTCATAAGCATCTCACGGTTTTTTTTCCTTCTATCTAAATATTCTTACACAAAAGCAAAATAATTGGCAAAAATAAGACATACCATAGGGAACAAAAAAAAAATACATAGCTCGTTTTAGCAAACTGACTACTGAAACATAAGCATGCTAGAAAATTACCTGCGAGGTGAGAATGACCTTGAGCGTGAGCGTGCAGACCTACGTATTGGAGAGCGAGTACGTCTACGACCAATTGGAGACCTTCTAGGAGGACTACGTGGTCGTCTAGGTGGTGATCTGCAGGAAAATATTCATTTTTTAAAAGGGCAATCAACAGCATGTACAATCTATTGCAAAATGCAAAGTGATAATAAAGGGAAATAATCAGTAATAAAATTACCGGCGCCTGGGAGGAGGTGGAGGTGAACGTCTTCGACCTGGACTTCCACGTATCCTTCTAGGTGACAGCCTACAAAGATTATATATAAATGAGTAGACTTGACTAAGGATACTGTTAACCAGTGTGTGTGTGCGTGTGTGTGTGTGCGCAATTTGAAAGCCTACCTTGCAGGGGATCTAAGGCGTCTAGGTGGAGATGGAGAACGACCTCTTCCAGGAGACACAGGCCGCCTCCTAGGAGGTGTGTCTCCTCCACGACGATAAGGAGAGTCTAATCGGCGACGAACAGGAGAATCTGCACGGCGACGTGGAGAATCTGGTCGTCTTGGAGATCCAGCTCTTCTAGGTACAGGAGATCTCCTCCGTGGTGAGGGAGGAGGTTTTCTACGAGGAGAAGCTGGTATCATTGAACCAAAGTTCAGTAAACATAAAAAGCTACCAATATTATAAATACAAACAAAAAAATGCCCAACACCACATATATACATTCTCTTTGCCGCTTTGGTCCATCCTTGTCAACATCTGCACTAGCATTATCAGCCCTGGGGGTGTCTCTCTTTGGAGCAACAGCAGAAGCCTTTGGGGGTGGTGAAACTTTCTGCCTTGGAGGTAGAGTAAATCTTGCCTTGATGACATTGCCATCTATTTGGGCCTGCATTACAAAAAGCAAAGGCATAAATCTACAAATGTAGCATCCAGCAAGCTTGATTATTGAAAACAGTCCTATTCAGTCACAGAAACCTACACCATCCATGTACAATAATGCCTTTTCAGCATCCCCTCTTGTCTTGAACTGCACATATCCATACCCTTTTGGAAGATTGACCTGGAAATGAGGAAAAAATGAAATGTCATATCACATTAAATTCCTCTATATAGCTATGATGCCAAAGTAAATGCAAACTTACAGTTCGATCCATTGCCAACTCGACACTTATAACCTCACCAAAGTTACCTGAAAGTTAATGCATCAAGGTGGATTACTAAAAGGTCAACAAAAACACATGTGTACTTTGAAGTTATAAAGGTTACTAAGAGCTTTCTTTCATTACTGATATTAATTCCTTAAGGTCACTAAAATGTCTCTTTACTTAATTAGGTAATAAGACATCAAGCCAATATGTTTCAACAGTTAATGAAATTAATATTAAAATTACTAAGTTGAAGCCTCAATGATTGAAAGTCATGGTTTAATGAGAAATAAATGAAAATGGAACAAAAAGAGAAGTTGCACAGGGCTTAATTCATGGATTCTACCTCCATGAGACATTGCTTACTCCACCACTGGACTAGACCAATTACATGTGAATTGCCAAATAATAACCCTTACAACTATTTGGCAACTACGAGGATAACAAAGAGCATATAATATATTATTACATTAAAAATGTAAGATAAAACTAGAAGGTATAAATAATTAGAAACATACTGAAAATTTCTTTCAAGTGCCCTTCATTGACATTTCTGCTGAGCTTTTCTACATGAAGAACAAGTGACTCGCGTACAGGAGAAGGTTTCCTGAGTTCAAACACAGGAGATAAATACATAAGCAAGAAGTACGAGTAACACAAAAGGGAAAAAAGACTGTTAATAGATCACATCCAGAATTAAAATTAAAATATATAATTATAATTATTACAACAGTTTGAAGGATATGATATGGACTAAAGGAACATGAGACTGTCATTACCAGACACTACAGAAAACTGTATCAACTATGTTGTCGCACTACTTATTGGCACCTTATCAACTTTCACACAGTGTTATCAATGGTGGAAGGCCAAAACTCTGCCATATGAACATGCCATTACGGCCTATGGCACCGCCATAGCAGGCCTCCCTTCACAAATTGCCTATGGCAGTTGGCAAAAAAAAATCTGCCATGGCACCACCATTAAACAACATTGCTTGCACAATATACCATGTTAAACTTTAACAATAACCACAACCAAACTTTAACAAGGATCACAACCACAATAGCATTCAAATAACATACATTGACATAAAAATTTCAAGTCTCTATGACAACAAATTCAAGAACTATCACCAAAAAGTAATAACCATAGAGAATTTGAAATCACACTACCTTGGGGGAGGTGAAGCTCTCTTAGACTGAGGTGGAGGAGACCGACCTCGCCTAGTTGCGTCAGCAGGACTACAGAACAAAAAAAATGAAATAGTAGTATCATATCAAATTATCAACGTGGTCTTCAAAAACCAAATTGACCAAAAAAACAAAGAAAATAATAGACAAAAGATAAAAACAAAGTACTTCCACATCTACCACAGTCCAAGTTTCCAACCCACTTTACCAATCTAATTATCTCATGGCGTACAACTCAAAAATACAAACAGCAGAAAGAAAATCAAAGAGACCATTAACAAGGTTTTGAAATGTTCGCAACCATAATTTCAGGACAACGTCAAAGATTTTAGAGTCACAGACCACAATTTTGGCAGCAAGGTCAAAGATTTCAGAGTCACCATGACCGTATGACAACTGCAATTGCAGCTGCATATGTCCATTTATCGTGGCAAAACCACAACTGCGGCACAATTTAAAACTTTGACCATTAATCATCTTCAGAAACAACACAAAATGAACAATCAATCTTGCAGGCTCGATAAGATTCAATTTCTACATATCTCCCAACCACACCGCACGCAAAAACTTCAAGCATAGCATCTAAGAATTAAAAAGAAAAAAACATAGATCTCTACTTCAACATCAATCCCCAGCTAAGAGAACATCGCATGCTTTTAAATTTGAAGAACAGACACGAATCTAAAAAACTTTCAGCGTGAAATCCAAGAACTTAAAAACAAAAGAGTTCACAATTTCAACATCAATCAGCAGCCAAGAGAACAACACCCGCTTTCAAATTGAAAAAAAAAAAAAAAGACAATCAAATTGCGGAACGCGGAGTACTTTCCCCGCTCCGATCACAGAAATTAGCTGAACCTTCAGGCTCTCAATCACGCCGCGCTCAAAAGTCAATACCACAAGCGAAAACATTCAGCAGCACGAAATCCAAAAACTAAAAAAAATCAGCACTCAGCAGCCAAGAGAACAACGCACGCTTTCAAATTGAAAAAACAGATAAAATCAAATTGCGCTCTGATCGAGGAAATCAGCAGTACCTTCGGCGCCTCTGCGGGGGAGGGCTGCGGCTGCGGGAGCTTCGGGAGGAAGAGGAGGAGGAGGGGGAAGAGGATCTGGAGCGCGAGGGAGAACGGGACCGAGAAAGGGAGCGCGAGCGAGAGGAGGAACGAGAGTCGGAGGGGGAAGAGGAGCGAGAGGAGGAGCCGGAAACGGAACCGGAGGGAGAGCGACGACCTCGCCCAGGTTTCGCCATTGTTGTTGCAGAGAGGAAGGAACGAAACCCTCGATAAACCCTAGCTCCTATAACCAGGCTAAGGAGTGAAAGTGAAAGTGAATGAGAAGGGAATCCAAAAGATAAAGGAACGGTTGAGTGAGTGAACAGTGTTAAGCAACGATGCGTACGGTGTACCGTATCATAATTATATATAATATGATAATCAATTTATCAAATTTTAGGCTTAATTTCACCGGTAATAAGATAATTAAGAATAATAATGTGTTTTTATGAATTAAAAAATTTAAGAAAATTAAATTTAGTGAGAAAAATAATGAATTGTCACATAGTATTTGTCTGTGGCAAAAACTTCTTTTGGAATAAATAATATAAAATAATAAATATAATATAACTAGTTTTTTTATTCGTGTAGTATAGGGGTATTATTTTGGCCATTGTTATATATACAATTTAATAAATTATAAAAAATTAATTTTTGAATATATATATATATACAAAATTGTAAATTTTAAAAAAAAATTAACAATAAGTACTTAAATAATATTTCTTGTAGTAATTATTTTATCTTAAAAGTGTAATAAACTATGCATCAATCCACTACTTTTATAAATTGTAATCACAATAATAATGTTTTTTAAGTGCCAAAATTTAAATACTTGATGAAAAAACTAGTTGCACCTGTCCAAGAATAAAAGTCACCCCTCACTGAGTATAATCACAAGAACCCACTCTATCTATCGAAGAGATACTCAGCTTATGAAATCCCATAAGGCCAATGATAATAGTCCAGAGAGCTCGGTTGGAGAAATTGTGCATGTACCAATTTTATAAGCATACAGTAAGAAAATTTCTATTTATATTAACCTATAATAATAATAATAATAAATTAAAAAACATTAATCTAACTATAATAATTTAATTGTTATTATAGTTTTAGGTAAGTTGTTCATTTCTGCGAGTGAAGTGTAAATTCTCATTATTAATTTAATAAAAAATATTTATCCGAGAGTTTGATTTTTTACATTATATATATATATATATATATATATATATATATATATATATATAATATGATTTATACATTACTAAATTTACATTTATAATATCAACATAAAATAAAAAATTAAATTTATCCATGTTTAGGTAATTTTGTAGTCTTGTGAGTTAAGAATAAATATTCTTATTTGATTTTGTGAGAAAATATTATTCTTCATTAAATTTATTTATATATAATTTTTATAAGTTTACATATAAATATCATTGTATAAAAGAAAACTCAAATTTAAAGAGGTAAAGAAAATTCTTCAATAATTAACATAATTGAAAAGATAATAAATAATGATTTATAACAACAAATCTATATTAACACATTTAATAAATTCGTTAAATCAAATGATGGTTAGCAATAAAAAAATATTTATATTAAAATTATTATGAATACAAATTTATAATATATTATAATAATGACAATAATAAAATCATAATTACAAATGTTGTCAAAGAATTATATACATTAATTTTAAACTCTCTAGTATGTAACTAATCTATATAATAACAAATCATACCACAAAAATCAAAACATAAAAGAATGCTAACAAAAAAATGAAGAAATAAAAGGATACATAAAAAAGGAATAAATAAAATCATGTTCTCATCCTATGTAATTCTATCAACAGGTAACACTTATTTATGAACCATTATTTATGAACCATTGAGTCAGATCGAGGTCTTATTCTTTGCCAAATAGGATGTGTAATTTGAACACTCTTTAAGCTTTTCTATTGGTTAAAGAATCTATTTCTAGTTGTTATGAAACAATTAAGAGATTTTCTAGAAGAAATACAAAATTTTGCTTTTGATTTTGTGCAATTTACCTCCTTTGTATGCAAGTAACCTCAATAATTATTGTTCTCACAAAGAAACAAAAGAAATAGATTAAACATGTAATTAATAAATTAAGTTAACTAACATTAATAAAAAAAATAGCTCATATCTAACTACTTAAAGAATTATTAAAAAAATACCATAAAGAAAGAAACATAATAATGTTACATATACCTTGTTAGTTACAAGACTCATGAATTTTACCACCAGTATCATGACATGGTGACCATAGGAACATATTAGTAGAGAATAAAATGTTAACAAAAAAGAGAGACATTATTATATTTGATTAAAGAAATCTTCAAAAAAAATATAGAAAATAGTAATCTTCAATGTGTCATAACCTTTCCATTCACTATATGTCGGTCCATCTCATGTAAGTAATCTCTAATGAATTCAATTTTTTTTTAAAATAAAGTTACATTTATCATTATACATGCGCAAAGTATTCAATTAAAAAAACAATGCACACACTCATATATGAGAGATCCACTTACTCCAAAAGTAACTCTTTTCATCATTTACATTTATTTTCTTATGATCTAATGGTTGTAATAAGTAACTAATATTAACCATTAAATCTCAAGAAAATGAGTGGTGAGGATAAGGAGTGACTCTAAGAGGGTGTTTGATAGCTAGAAAGTTTTTACTTTCTCAGGAATCTTACATTGAATAACTATAATTCTCATGTTTGATAATTAATTAATAAAAAAAAAGATTCTCAGGAAACTGTGATTCCTATGAATCAATTTTAGTCCACTTTCTCTCAAAAATATTCCTGAAGGAGGGGTCAGGATCCCAAGTTTCCCAAGTGGATGGAAAGTTCTCATTATGCAAAATGACTACACTATCCTTTTTATAATTACAAATTAGCATTCACCAGGGTTGTTGTTTATCCAAAAGCTTTAGTCTCCATTATTGTTGCGTTGTGTTACTCCTCCATAGTCCCGCACTACTTTTTCTCTACATTATCTCATAAATTTAGGTTTATGTTTAATTTTCTACTTCTTTTCTCATGAGATTTTAATTCAATTTGATTTTAGTGGATAAAATTGTACTTGTTCATGCTTTCCATTTTTTATATTTTTTTTCCTAAATTAGAATTAATGAACATGTGGCATTGGTCTTACTTTGTAATTTGTGATAGACATGTGTATTAGTTTTCATAAACATTTATAAATTAATAAGTTGGGTTGTGATATGTACCTTTATTACATGAATATGTGTAGGTAGTTGCTATATCCACTACCCTTCTTTGCTTATCCACTCCCCATTTCAATTTGTTTTCCAAAAAATACACTCTTTTATTTACTTAGAAAAGGGGAAGCAAAGGAGAATGGATATAACAAGTACCTGTGTGTATTGTTGGGTTGGGATTTGTTATTTGGAGTGTGACATGTGTGGAACTATCTTAGTCCTCAACTCAATAATGGCTTAACTTTTTACTCATCTTTTGTATTTCTCTCGAGTGGGGCATTAATAATGCATTACCTATGATGACTTTTATGATAAAATTAATTTTTCTTTAAAAATTAATGATAATATTTTTTTTAAAACCAGATTGAATTTTAAAAACCACATAAACTACCAAATTAGGATGCATTTTTTTAACGAAGGGTATATTTGTAAAAAAATCTTATATAGCCAAGAAAGTTATAATGTAACTGTCGCAACCTACCTCACAATAGGACGGTGAAAGAGAATAAAAGAGGCGTCTTCTAAAAACAGAAAATGAGTGGGAGTCATCACCAACGTTTATTTAAGGAAAATGTTAGAAAAACCAAAAAGAGGTCTGTGAATTTTGAAAATAAGGGTTCAGGAGTTGTTTACGCATAGGAAAGGTATTAGCACCCCACGCGCCCGTCACAAGGGACGACAACCTTTAATCGAGTGTGCACAACATGACTTCAAAATTATTTATTTTCCTAAGAGCAGTGAATTGCTTTTATTACATTTTTTTTATTTTTTTCGAGTCAACAAGGGTGTTACCCTTGCTCCTACATATCCCCACGTGCAATGAGAAAATCAGACATACGTAGTTCTTTAAGTCTGAATGTTTGTGTGTTAAATTGATCTTATATTTTTGAAAGATTTATTTTAATTGCGAACAAAGAGTTGTTAAGGCGTTGGACCTTGAAACGACGTTTTAAATTTTGAAAAGCGGAGAGAATCGTTAAAACATTGGACCTTGAAACGATCTCAAGTGATATTTGATAAAAAAGAAGTTTGGTTTGTGGATTGATTTCCTTTTCATTTATTTGTGTTTATTAATTTCTAGTCTCACAAAAGAAAAGAAAACAATTTCACGAGACTGGTGATCGGCTAGAATTAAGCCTTACAAATAAAATGAAATTACCAATGAAGAATGAGAGAAGATGAATACATATATAATGTTAGAGAGGACCCACATAAGGGTACATGGATTATATTCAACTCTTAAGAAAAGAAAAGAAAAGGAAGAAAAAAACTAAACGATTGTTGCACAAGGTACAAGGCTAGCAAGAGAAACGATGTAGGGAATGATCCACAATTGCGATTCGGTAGCGCATTGGCTTCGCTTTTTCCTTTTTTCTTCCTTTTCCTTCGTTTTTCTTCCTCCACAGATTTTCTGAACCCCTAAACCCCTCCCCCAGCATGGCTATTTATAGGAAAAGATCATTTAGGGCAGGGGCAGCTCGCCCAAGCGATTTGGTAGCTTAGGCCTGAAGGCATTTCATGGTCCAGGCGAGCCAGATGCTAGCCTCGGCGAGCTTGGGTCCAGAAAAATCCACAAAATGACCCTTTTTCCCCCTTTCCCTTGTATCCTTTTGTTTTCTTGATCAAAACCCGGAGTGATCCCTCGCTTCGCCCTGCAACCGGTGCCAAATACCGTAATTCGACCGACAATGATCAAAGCATCACAGGTGAATGATAAAACATCATACCTGGATGAAATTAGGGTCTGACAATAACCAAATGTGGAAATATTTATTTTTTAAGAAATATATTAAGACTAACCAAATGTATTTTATAAAAAAAATGTCTTAGCCCTAGGCTCTAGGTTTTGCATTCTTTGCATGTACTACGAATGGTCCAGGCTCCAACAACGAACCACCTGATGGTGGAGGAACATCATCGACCTCAACAAACTTTTGTGAAGAGGAGACAATCATCAACAAAAATTAAATGACTAACCTTAGGCCCATGTCTAGTGATAAATATAGGTTGCCATCTACTAACCCGGACAAGCTCATTTATGAAGATGGCTAGTTTTTCCATGCAAAGAAGAAAAAAATAGGGGGGTAGAGGGTCATCTTGCCTCGAGCCTCTCTTAGGTGCAAAATTGGGTAGTTTCTCATTGTTCCACTTAAGAGAAAGGCTAGTAGCAGAAACACAATGCATGACAAGATCAATAATATTTTCAGGAAACCGAAAATCCTTCAAAGTAATGTTCAAAAAATCCCAATTGACTCTATCATAGGCTTTTTGAAGTCAACCTTGAAAAAAAGAATACCAAATCTACCCTTTTTAGTATGTATATTATGAACAATCCAGATGACCAAGACCTTAGAAATCACCTTAAAGAGGACATTACAAAGACTGATATGTTTGAAATCTTTCAAGGCCAAGGGAGTGTCTTTCATGAGAATAAAGACAATAAGAGTATTAGTTAAACCTGGACTCAGTGTACCAGTAGCAAAAGCTTTATTCACGAGGTTGAAATATGCCAAAATATGGGACTCAGTGTACCAATAGCAAAACCTGGACTCAGTGTACCACACATCTAGTCCCAAAATATGCCAATAAGATTTGTAGAAAATGGATTGAAATCGTCTGGCCTAAGGGCTTTATAAGAATTCATAGAAAACACAACATCTTTGACTTTCTTAACAAACACAAAATCTTGCAAAAGGTCACAAATCTGTTGATCAATCATAGGAATAGAATGGAGATGAAGACTAGAGGGATGGCACTGATCATCAGACTGGAAGAGCTTTTTAAAGAAAGTGAGGACTTCTCTTTGAATAATGTCATAATCTGAAATCCAAATATCATCAATAAATAAACCAGAAACTTTGTTTTTTCGCCTTTTGATGACAATTTGAGTGTGAAAAAAATCTGGTATTCTTGTTACCAAATTTCATCTAGTTTTCACTAGATTTTTGGAACTAGAGAATCTCTTCTTAGCAAAGCACTTGATTGTATTGAGTCTAGAGATCTTTTCCAACTAAATGAGGTCAAAAAAAGGAAAAAGATCAAGTTGTTGGTTGATCCCTCTAATTCTTGTTTCCAACAGACGCTTTCTTTTAAAAATGTTGCCAAAGACATTATTATTGAAAAAGATGGATTTCTCTTTAACTCCTTGCAACTTAGGAAAAACGTCACCTTGCGTAATAAACCACACATTATTGACAACTTTACCATAGTTTGGATAGCCCATCCAAGTAGCCAGGAAATGGAAATAAGGTACTTTTTTTGGGGCAAACTTGAGACACTTGAGCAGAATAGGGTTATGATCCAAGCTATGCATAGGAAGAATTTTTGCCATGGCATTAAGGAAAGCTAGCCTGCAAGTAGCATTGGCCATTCATCTATTCAACTTCTTCCTCACGTTCCCACCATGTTGAGTATTCTTCCTCAAAGTGAATAAGCCCTCATTGGTGTCTAAGTCCCAAAGATCATAATCATCAAGCACGAAGGATAGGGCAAGGGCCCTTGTTCTATTGAAATTTCCACATTGCATCTCATTTGAGTATAGAATTTCATTGAAATCGCCCATCAAGAGCTAAGGATCAGAAATAGTGTTTTTGACAATTCTCAAGTGATCCCAAAGTAGACCTCAAAGAGTAGGTGTGGGGGAGGCATAAATGGCTGAGCAACACCAACGAAAATTTATCTTCTTGATGGACAAAGAAATGCATTAAGGAATAGTATCAAAAAAGAATAAAGGAAACGTCCTTCCTATTAGAGAAGACCCAAATCCCACCCGAATGGCCAACAAATTCCTGTATAAAAATAAGGTCATACCCAAAGATTTCCAAAACTTTTCCACATTAAAGAATTGGACATGAGTTTCAAAAATGAGGAAAATGGAAGGGCACAGTTTCTTAACAAGATCACGAACATGTCGCTTGGAACAACGACTCATGACTCATCTAATATTCCATGAGACAACTCAAAACTCATGGAAAACAATCATAGCAAACATTTGAGAGGGGAAAAAGGGGCCAAAGCCCCTACATGACCATGGCATGGTCCATGATATCATGGTTCTAAACAAGACCATCCTACTTGTCAACACACTCCTGCGAGGTACTTACTTTCATATCATCATTTTAAAAGTTGACTTTATTCTCATTAGATGTGATGGAGTTTTCATCATGGCTCATGCTATTCTCAGACTCATGGTTTGGAGGATGAAAGGGACTAGGGTTGTTGTTTGGTTGAATTATGGATGAGGCTGTAGGGGTGGTGTTTGGTTGGATTATGGGAGTTTAGGTATGAAAGGGTAGAGGTTTGACATTTTGAATCATCTGTCAGATAGGTGTTTCATGATCTTTACAAGGTCATTTGTGTTTGGCAAGTAGAGAAGGCTAAGATGGGTCAGCTTTAGGTTTGCTAGGGTTGGGTATTTTTTTCATGCTAAGGTTGTTGTTTTTTGCATGAGTGAAGGGTTGTTTAGGTAATTGCTTACCCTTATTACTTGGCTTATCCTTGGAATAAGCGTTAGGGATTTTGGAATCTTTATGTTTCTTTTTGTAGATTGGTTGTTATTTTTGTTTCTATGCATAATAAGCCATTCACCATGTGGTGCAACATCATTAATTCTGGTAATAGTATCTTCATGATTGATACCCAAATTAAGCGTATTTATGCCATTCATAATTGCAAAACTATTATCAATATCTACATTGATCCCTCCATTATTTGCTTTGTTATTCTTCTAATCACCTAGTCTGGGCTTTGCTGGAGTTGTCTCTATCGCTACTATCGCCAGAGAATTAGATTTGGTTGGAGTTTATTGGTAAGCAAAATTAGAATTTTGATGACCATTTCTTGTAGCGTTAACCATCAGAATTTGGCTCTCTCTTATATGGTGTCAATAGCATCCACACGATCCACATATTCTATGGATCCGTTCATATTGCACTTGGTACCAAAACCCCCTTATCCACACACAACCTATCACAAGTTTGGTCAGATTGACCTCTATGCACACTCTTACGAACCAACCTCTTCTCTCATCCTTTGTGACTCTCAAGTGAAGTTTGTTAAAGAGGTTCTTGAGAAATTTTGTTTTGCCTCTAGGTTGAAATTCAATGTGGAGAAGTCTCAATTTTATGCCTCAAAAAGTGTCTCTAATATCAAAAGAGACCAATACACCTCTATCATTGGCTTTCCCTATGCATCGAACCTTGGAAAATATTTGGGTTCCCCTATTTTGATTGGTTGAGTATCCAAAAGGGACTTTAATTATGTCCTTGATGGTGTTAATAGTAAACTTGTTGGTTGGAAAAGTAAATTGTTGAATAGGGCAACTAGGGTCACTTTAGCCCAATTTGTTATTACTTATATTCCATCTTATACCACAAGTTATTTTTTATTTCATTCAAAAAATTGTGAGATATATATAGGAGATGTTGTTGTCCTAAGGCATACCAAGAGTCCACTAATCATAATGTAACCCTTAATGGTGGTAATTATGTCAAGTTAGTGGCTTATTAATGATCATGTAAGCCACTCAAGAGATACACAAAAACACACCAGTAGTCACTCCTATTTATGCCTTATTTAAGTATTATTCTAATACAACCCAATAATATAAAACAAAGAAAATAACCAAATGTTTTGGGCCTAAGTGCCAAAACAAAATAGTGCAACACAAACATTTTATTACAACTTTATTTAATAAAAACTATTCTTCTTTTATGTTTTTGCTCCTTGTTTGATCCTCATCATTGTCAAAACCACTGTTTTGTCCACTAGTTGGACATCCCTTTGGACTTTGGTCACTGCTCTTGATTTTGACGATAGTTATCGGCTTTGGCCCCCAACCCCACCAAAACAACCTATGATTTTGCTATTTCTAGTATCTTAGCTCAATGCAAAGTAAAATACATCAAAAGGCTTCGTCTCTTGAATCATTACGATTACTTAAGCCTAGACTCACTTATCACATTGATTTCCACCATCGTGTCCCAGAACCACCTTGAGGAGATGAACTTTAACCTTTTCTATAGCTATTCTTCATAGCCTACTTTGCCCAACACACTTTTCACTTGCTAGGCCATCATGATTCTCAAGTAGAGCTGGACATGTGGGTAAGCCAACAACCTGCGAACCCGCATTTCACATGGGCTTGTTTTTTTCGAGCCCGCACTGTACCTACCTCACATAGTCCACGGGTTTAGCGGGCTGGCCCACATTTAACAAAAAAATTTAAAAAAAGAAATAGAAAACTAAATTTTAAATGTGAAATTTGACCCATTTTAAATCTTTTTAAAAACTAATTATGAATTGCCCAATAAAAAAATCATTGCCCAAAATGATAACAAAATTTGCATCTTAAGCCACTTAAAAAACATTTTTTTATATCAAGTATACTTAATCTACAATTCAACTCAGCAGAAAAAAAAACTTAATTTACAATTCTATATTAAACCAAAATATTATATCAACATTCACCAACCATTGAACCATATAAGAAGCACTTATATTCTATACTTTTAAAAAAATTACTTTGTTTACTTATTTATTAGTATTATATATATTTTTATATAAAATGTAAAGATCTCACAAGGCCCGGTGAATAAAAACTCGTTTAACCTATGACGCAACTTAAATGGGCTCAAACGGGTTTCACGGGTGGCTCGCAGGCCCATGCTCATTTGCCCAACTCTATTCTCAAGTAGTGCAGGATGCTCTAATAAAACATTTCAGGTGTTAATATTGATGTTTACAATGTAGCGTAATCTTCTAAAGTGGAAAAAAAATGAACAATTGATAATGATGACAGCTCTGTTATGGCATGGATGCGGCACGATAGTGGTACGTTGGTTGTTGGGCCTTATGGGTACACCATTTCTCTTTGTTTACTAATTGCACAATGAACATGATTCAACTAATTCCTTGTATTCATTATTACGGGTACACCCTTTCTCTTTGTTGGGCCTTACGCTCATTTGCCCTCATTATTACATCATTAGTGAAGGTTATTTTGGGCCCAAACATTTTGTTTTGTTTGAGTTTCTTCTGAAATCGAGACTAGACTTGAGAGAACAATTGAGAGAAGTGAAAACCCTAAGAGAAACTGAGAAACAACACACCCTATTCCTTCTCCAGTGTTGGGCGCACCTCTCTGTTCCTTCTCAGGCGTCATTCGATCTTTGACGACCATTGTCCTCCTTCTTACGTTTTTTTCTTTCAGGCACACCTTTTTGTTATCTACTTATAGGTTTTTTGTTTTCTTTGATCTCATGTTTCTTTTCTTTTTACTTTTTTCTTCTCTCATTCTTTTCTTTTATTGTTTTTTTCCTTGCTCTCATTCTTATATTGTTATTCTTTTCTTCTCCTTTAGGTGTTTTACTATGCATAATGCCGCTACCATGGATTCTAATGATCAACAAAAAAAAGATACCAACACAGTGGAATCTTCAACTGGAATGTTCAAGCCTACAGATGATAGGGTTGATGTTTTTGGGAAGTGGAAGAACTTAAAGGATACAAATAACAAGAAAAGTGTTACCTGTAATTTATGTCATAAAACATCTATAAGAGGAATTACTAGAGCCAAAAGACATCAACTCAACATTATAAGAGATGTTATTTCTTGTAGAAAAGTATCAGAGGATGTTAAATTAGAAATGCAAGAAGCTTTTAACAAGAAAAAGTTGATATGGAGGCATACATGGAGTCTACACAAGAAGAAAACGAAAAAGAGGAAGATAACATTCAAGAGATTGCAAGACTTAGAAAAAATTGAAAAAGGCCTTCAATATCATCAAGTGAAGGCTCTTCAGTTGCTGCCAAGAAGAGGACCACAAATAATAAAAGCCCTATTGATTATATGTTCTCCGAAAACCTGAAGAAAATATCAAATTGGGAAAAGCCATGAGACAAACAAGTGTGAAAGATCCTTATGACAAGAAGTCAAAAGATACGACAGTTCAGTACATTGCCTGTTTCTTTTTTAGGAATGGAATACCACTCAATCTTGCTAGATCAATAAGTTTTAAGTTGATGATTGGTACGATTGGCTCCTATGGTACTCATTTAAAGCCTCCAAGCTATCATGAATTGAGAGTTCCACTCCTTAAAAAGGAGTTGGAATACACAAAAGGCTTATTGCAAGTTCATGTGGAGGAGCGAATAAAATATGGATACTTAATTATGTCAAATGGTTGGATTGATAGGAAGAATAGGATTTTGATTAAATTTTTGGTAAATTGTTTCTTGGGAACATAATTTGTGAAGAGTGTGGATGCTTTTGAATACATGAAGATTGGTGACAAGATCTTTGATCTTTTGAATGGCTTTGTTGAGGAGATTGAAGAAAAGAACATGATTCAAGTGGTGATGGACAATGGAAGTAACTATAAATTGGCGAGTAAGAAATCAATCATTCTCAATGAAGTGATTAATTTTATGGTTATAACTTTTAATTGTTACTTTACTCTAAGTTTCTTGATTTTGATCTATTTAGGTAAAATTTTAGAAGTGACAAGACCAAAAATATTTTGGACTCCATGTGTTGCACATTGCCTTGACTTGATCTTGGAGGATATTGGAAGGATCCCAACGGTTAAAAGAGTTATACAAAGAGACATCCAGCTTGTATGCTACATTTACAACCATACATTGACTTTGAACACCATGAGGAAATTCACTAACAAGACTGAATTGGTGAGGACTAGAGTTACAAGATTTGCTACCACCTTCTTAAGTTTGCAAAGATTACATAAGCAAAAGGTCAATCTAAGAAGGATGTTTACTTCAGAAGAATGGAGGAAATTAAAGGCAACTAAGGAAGCTAAGGGAAAGAAAGCAACAAATGTCGTTCTATTGGCATCATTTTGGTCTCATGTTGTCTTCACTTTGAAGGCTATAATGACTCTTGTAAGTGTATTAAGGTTGGTGGATAACAATAAAAAAAACCTGCAATGAATTTCACTTATGAAGTAATGGATAGATCCAAGGAGGCAATTCAAAGAGCTTTCAATGATAATAAAGAAAAGTATAAGGATATCTTTGTCATCATTGATCATAGATGAGATTGCCAACTTCACCACCCTTTGCATGTAGTAGGTTATTATCTAAATCCTAGGATCTATTACACCAATCCAAACATTGACAAAAATGTTGAAGTGGAAGATGGCCTCTACAAATGCATTGCTAAGATTAGTGAAGATGATGAGTTTGAAGTTGCAATTCACAAAGAGTTGTTAAGAGGGGTGGAGACTGGTTTGATATGACTGCAGCAATAAAAGCATGAACTCAAGTGCTTCCTGGTAAGTGGGAAAGTTCACTTATAAATTTGAATCATTATTTAATTTTCATGTAAATACTAATGCATACAAATTGCATAATTCACAGCTGAGTGGTGGAAATTCCATAGAGGAAAAACCCCCACACTTGCAAATCATTGCAATTAAAATTCTAATTTTGACTTGTAGCTCATCGGGATGTAAGCGTAATTAGAGTACCTTTGAGTATGTAAGTTAATGATTGATTTATTTGATTATGAAACATTGGGAGCTGAAATTGAATCTAACATTCATTTTTTCAAATTATTATAGATTCACTCAAAGAAGAGAAGTAGGCTTGAGCACCAAAAGCTTTAAGACTTAGTTTATGTTAAGTATAACCAAAATCTTGTAGATTATTTTAATTCTCATGATGTTATTGATCTCATTGCTTTAAATGACATTGATGAAATCAATGAGTGGTTATTGGGAGTTGGAAGAAGAAATAAATGACTTGGTTTTCAAAGAGGAAGATTTGAGTTGGTTAGATGTCGATATTGGAACTGGGGCTAGTGAACATCTGAAATACACGGGAAACAAACACAAATGAAGAAGGTAAATGATGCAAATGAAAAAGGAAAAAAGGTGGCACAAGTGGAAGAAGAGAATAAAGATGAAGGGAAGGAAGAGTTCATTTCTAATGTTAGTTGTAACGACCTCAAATATCATTGCATGAAGCACTAAGGCTTTAACGCGGAAAGATTCATTTTTAGTTCCTTTAAAACTCTTGAATTAGTTTAATTAATGAAAATATGCATAATTTTTTTTCGTGAATACAACCATGTCATATAAATTTCACCCATAAAAGGTTCTCAAGTTGTAAAACATAAAGGTACATGTGCCTTAAGACACTACATCTTCAAACAAAACAAACAAAACTCAAGGGTTCCATTCAGGGAATAAATACAACATAGATCCATGAAGATATATAAACCTTAAGTTGGTCCCCACTAAGACAAAACATAAATAAATGACGAAGGGTCGGATCTCGCCCACAAGTCCACCACCAAGTCCACATCAACCACGAGTGACATGTTCCTCAGAAGTTACATCATAATCTGCTCCCGTATCAAATGATATGATCATCACAGTTAAAAACAAACGCAAGGGTAAACTCATTTTAAAAGAAATATAAGATAAATATGTTAAAAAAGATATAGAAATCCTCCATTTTTTCAACAGTCGTGTATTAATACAACTCCTTAAGTAACACATCGATTTCTCAAGTCACAATTATCAATGCACATGTTTAACTATCATGCTATGTCTTTACTATACTCTTGAAAGATTTCACCTTTTGAGTGATTAACCCAAGTACATCCCTTAAAATAGTAGCACTCTATGATCTGACCATTCGGACAGACTCGAATTAACCCTACAAAGGAAGTGTGATTTTATCGAAAATGGATGAGTGTGGATAGTGACTTATCTCTATAAGGCTTGCAAAGACCTTAACCTATATAGAGATTCGCCCGCCTATCCATTATATAAGCTCATTTAGTGTTAGCCACCACGACAACCTCCAGCACTAGGTTAAGAACTTTCTTAGCACCCTCAACTTACATGCCTACTCACATGCAATGTCGTTCATAAATGCATGCATGTTATGATCATTCAAATCAATATCATATGTCATCACAAATTCATTCACCAATCTTAGCACCATAAGAGGTCATAACATCATATATTCACCATTCATACGTTCATCACACTCATGAACCCACATATAGTTCAATAAGCATAGCAAGTCATTCCAACACCTAGAATTCTTGCAAACAACTCACCAAAAACTCATAGGAATGTGAATCTCATGATCTCAACATAAAGTCAACTCTAATAATAAAGCAACATCATTTCAACCACATCTCATATCATCATAAATTCATTAAGATTTCAAAATAATTAGTTTATGCAAGGAAAACAAACATTGATCACATCCACATCAAAATTGGTCATCGGACTCAAAGCCAGTCATTGGACTCAAAACTGGTCACTTGATTCAAAACTGATTATTGGACTCAAAATTGGTCACTAGACTCAAATTTATTATTGGACTTAAAATGGTCATTGGACTCAAAATTGGTCGCCAGACTCAGAACTCATTAGTGGATGTGAAAATGGTCACTGGAGGTGACATTGATCACTGGACACGAAAATGGTCATTGGATGTGAAAATAGTCATTGGACGCAAATTCTGCATAATTTCAAATTTTCTATCGAATTGTCTTTCATGACTTCCAAATCATCCCAAAACAAACCCAAACCCTTTCCCATCAATTCCAAATACATAAGCAACATTAAAAATCTTTACAAATAGGAACTTTTGATCAATATTCATCAAATAAACAACAACCCAAATTTCAAAACTCAAAACCTCAAATGCTCAAACTTCCATTTTTAAAAACATGATTCATTTTCCAGCAACCTTGAAACCAATCCGCAACTACCTAAGCATAGAAAAGGATAAAACTTCTCTTACCTATCAAACTCAAGGAACTTGCTTTAAGATGGAGAAAAGGAAGAAAAGAGGAAACTTTTGGTCCAAAGAGGAAGCTTTGTTTAACTCCACTAGCAATTCAAACTACAAGGGCATTATCCATACCCAAAACCAACCCAAAGTCATATTCAAACCCAAAAACTAAGTTTTTTTTCCATGGAACCCCATGGGTGTCTTAGTGAAAAATGAAGATGGAATATAAAAGAGGGAGGAGAGGTGCTACCACACAAAGGGACAACTAATGGACAATAAAGAGAGGAGAAAAAGACCTCCTTTGAGCAAGACAACCGAGTTCTCAACTCTTCAAAGAATGTGTTTTCTTAAAGAGAAAGAAGAGAGTAGAATGAAAGCTTTTGTGTTTGTGTTTCAAATTTTTAAGAGTTGAAAGAGAGTTTATGATTCTTATAATTTCTCATTTTCACACCTAAACCTTACTATACACACCCACTTCTCCAAACATAAACTAAAGTTCATCTTGTTACGTCCAAAACACTAAAAACTCATCAACTACATACACATAAAATCAAATCACCAAATTTATTAATTAATTCATTCAAGTACTTAAATTTAATTTAATTTCTCTTATAATTTAACTAAATCACTTTCACAATCAATTAAAAAAATACAATATTACACTAGTGAGATTGAAGGAGAATTACAAGATGAAGGTCTTGAAGATTCTAAATTTTTTAATTCTTATTAGTATTTAGAAACTTACATTTGTCTACTTTATGTTTAAGTACTATGCTTGGTTTTAACTTTTAAGTACAATGAGTTTTTATTATTAACGATGATTAGTGCATGAATTATGAGTTATGTTTCTGTTTTGAATGCTTATATATAATATTGAATATTTATTAAAAAAAATATTAGAATAGCGGTCATCCCGCTATCCCACTTAAGGACTCTGTGCCACGACAACAATATTGACTACTATGCAATAAACACTATTGCTAAGACTCTAGCCTTGGGAAAGCAGCATCATTGTAAATCAAGTTCACAAGTAAATCATGCAAGCAACTCTGAAATTTTGCAGATAAAGGTAACGATGAATAGAAGCTGAAAGAATAGAAAAGAGCAAGGAAAATCACATTGAAGCATAATGGTAGGGAAATCGAGGTCTTATGAGGCTGAGACTAAATACCGGGAAGAACAAATTTTGAGTTCGGTGAAGATCAAGAATGTCTATAACTTAATTGAAAAGATAAAATCAGAATCAAGTTCAAAAGGATATGAGGTACAGAAGCTGAATTGAAAAGAAAGAAAGCTAATATTGTATCAGAACTTCTATTGCATTGTATTGTGGTCATTATCTTTGTCAACATTGTACTTGATCTTGTGTACAATCTAAGCTTTTATTCAATGTATAAAACTTGTGTTTAATATACTTATTATCTATATATTATCTCCTTCCATTTTTTCCCCCTTACTCTTCTTTTTATAAGCAAAAAGAATGTTATTAATAAAATATATCAAGATCTATCACAAAAAAGTGTCCAAAACCGGACACAAAAAATACATAAAGACAGGTTGTGGTTTATGTAAGCTCCAAAACCATGAATTCCAACTAATCACTAGAGTAAGTACACAAATAAAATAAAAAGACAGCAGTAAAAGAAAATTATCGGCTAATTACGAGGCTAGCGTGAGAAACAATCTCATTTGGATGTAGCTGGAAGTCCAAATTTCCAAAAGAATAAAATAAAACTCAACAAAGTAGTAGATATTTTCTCCCTTAAAATGTGTGGTTAATTCAGCTTTTTCTTTAAAAAAAATAATTATTTTTACTAACTTCATAAAAGAATTTTTGAAAAATAAGCTATTATTTCTCCTATAAAAAGGTTTACCAAACACATGCTAAGTCTATAAAATGTTTTTTCTTTTGAAAATATCCCCCTTCTTTATTAGAGAATTATTAACAACATATTCTTTAACACACATGTTTTAATACACTTTATTTTTAAATGAAAATTATTAAAAAGCACAAAAATTCTAAGTTGCACTTCTTATTAAATGAGTCTCGCTCATGCTTGTGGTTTCAAATATTGTTTTACCTACAATAGTATATTAGAAGACGTGTAAAAAAGGGCCAAAATTAAATGCATTTCTATAGGTGTTGTAAGTGTTGTTTTTCAATCAAAATTGGAATTTCACAGTAATCCGCCTAACAAAGGATTCTATTAAATGTAAATGCAGGTTACCAAGGTGAATTTCTAATTCTGATTGGAAAATAGCACCAACAACACTTATGGAACTACATGTTAAGTTTTGTCCATTAAAAAATTGCTAGCACTGCTCTTTCTATTATGCTATGAAGCACGGACACTCCAGCTCCTTGCCGTGTCCGGTGTCCGACACGCGTCCGTGTCAGTGTCTGACACCGACACGACACCCGTACTACGTTCTATATTTTGGACATTATAGGTATCCACGTATCCGTGTCCGTGTCGTGTCCGGTGTCCGTGTCGGTGTCGGTGCTTCATAGCTATTATGTGGAAGGCTTTGCAGACCTAGGATAGGGGAAGCAAAATGACATGATAAAAATCCAACTCAAGGCATCAGTTTATCACAGCATATAAACCATGGTCAGGGCCATGTGATGTGAGCAACAGTTAATTGGCAATGTATGCCCATGTTAATTGAAAAGTGACATAATTCAGTTCAGAAATTCAAGCATTTTAGGAACTAAATGGCTCTCCAAGGTCACAAATTTACTTGAACTTCAATGACAATGTGAACTCCAATCACATCATTGCACACTGTCAGAGCTGCTAAGCATAAACACAGTACCACAGTGGCCATAAACAACACATTCTGAGGTGATTAGACTTATAAGTCAGTTTTTCCAGCTTATGCAAATAATCTGTTTCACTGAGGTTCCTCAGTACTAGTTGAGGCTTCAGAACGCCTTCTCTTTGCTTCATTGTCACCCAGCTGCAGTGAAACACACAAATCTTCATCACAGTTATTCCTCAATGAAGACAAGTTCTCTGTTGCAGTTCTGTCCTGTATGCTGTTTTTATGCAATGGAGACCGCCCAATGAAGCTCGGAATGAACTGGTGTTCGATACTGGGACCAACCTTGATTCCATCTTCTAATTTAAATTCAGTCTCCATTATTGATGGTTTCATGTCTTGGCTACTAGGTACAACTCCTAAGGGAATGGACTGAATTTGAAGACCAAGTGGCTCATACTTGTCTTCAGCTTTATCTTTTGGAAGTACACCATCAGGAGGTGAGGAATCACCGACTGTAGAGCCAATTACTGTGGCTGACACAGCTCTTTGTTCTTGCACTGCCACTACAAGAAACAACAGCAGAAAACAACCACAGATTTTAGTAGTTAAATTTTTCTTTCACTTCCTGTAAATAATCCTAATCAATATGAAAAACAATCTTTCAAATCTGTCTCCATACTATTCCTACATGAGGTGTGTCCATATTTTCACACTATCTTCAGTGTAAATAAACTGTACTATAGTAATATAGTAAACGATTTCAAGAAAATGATTTTGTGTAGTTGGTTTAAGACACGCAAATAAAGAAACTAACCCTACTAAGATTTCCAATATCCCTTCAAGCACCAACATAATCCCAGACCATCAATAGCACCAGATGTTTTTGTAGACTTCTTTTATGCTTCATCTATGTAGAAGCAGCCTTTGGTATATCATAACTCATAAGTGGGAATAAAACACCCTAATGTAAATTCTAAAATCCCTTATTTGAGAATGCTAAATTTAAAAAGGACAAAACAAAGTAGAGGAACCCAAGAATGATATATTAGGAAATGAGTGACAAACCTTGAAGTCCTTCATCAGTCGTTATCAGATCAAGTTCAAGTAGATTGAGAAGACGCCCTAGATCCACCCCACTAGTCCAATTCTCAGGAGGTTGCCCAACTTTTAACTTAAGGCGGCCTCTGTTAGCAGTTCCTCCCCATATTATCCCAATTGGTCGCGGTTTCTCACCATTGTCACCTTTTAACATGATGAGACTTCCACTGTCTCCTTCAAGGTCAAAAGTTTGTTGGTTCTCACCAACAACAAGAAGATCCGTCAGAAAGCATATACCTTTCTCATCATTGTACTCTAGGGCATAAGCCAAAACTACTCCCGTGGTCAAGCCAGAGCTTCTTCCAACCTTCACCACTTGTTTTCCAATAAGGCTACTAATTGGAGCCTGTAGATCAATTATTTTCACGTCACCAATATCTCCAACACCCCTCACTGAAGTAGTAACAGTGGACATGTCAAAGTCATCAGCAAAAGGAATGAATGCACCATCAGCTCTCACAAAAGTCTCTGCACAAGAATCATATCATGACAAGTGAGGACTAAGGGTATGTTTGGTTTAAAGGAATGAAAGGGGTGTGAAAGTGAAAAGAGATGAAATGTTTGAATTAAAGTAGAGTGGAGAGGTGTGAGACCCACACCGATTTTTAAAATTTTCATCTCAAATACACCCAAGATGAAAGTAACCAAACACTACCTAAGGAGTATGCATGGGGAACAAAATGCAAGTAACCCAATTAAATCAATCAGACTCCTAAAATTATGTTACCTGGGTTTATTCCAGCAAATATACCATACCAAAGCTCATCCGTTATAAATGAAGTTGCTCTTTCTACTGCACCAAGATAAACCCCAGGCCCCAAAGTCGGTGGAAGAGGATGAAACATCTTTTGGTTCGGATAATCTAGGTCGACTGCAACATGACGATTTGTGAGAAAACCAACTTGCCGACTGCCAGTTTGGCTTTTCACGATGGCACCCAAAGTTCCATATGTCTCTTGGCTTGCCACCTAAACTTAGAAAGTAAATGGTCAGATGTCCAATATATTCACCAAATAGAGCACTACAGAAATTTTCTACTAGAGACGCTTCTATGAACTGCATTGATTTCTGAAAACACCAAATGAACTTTTCTCTCATAACAAGATAGCTATTTTATGATAATGATGGATATCTTAGAATGTTGACATTCAGCTCAGTTAAGAACAGTAAAGGTAGATGAAGTATATGAAGGAAAGTTTTGCAACAATCCAGATTTGCAGAGGCCTAGATAAGACTTTATATTTAACAATTTCTTCACAAATTTGATTTATCAGGTGGATCATGGTCAGGTGAGAGTCCAATAGTTTAATTTATCATACACATTGAATTTGTACCCAATAATATTTTTCCTGACACGAATGAGATATTGTTACTACTCTACCGGCTCATAATCACAGGAGATTGAGGATCCTACTATTTCACTCTTCAAATATCTCAAATAACTGCTTTCAAAGACCAACAAAACTGCAAGGTCTTCATTTCTGGTTTTCCTAAATTTATAGCTAATCTAGGTCATAGGTTTGGCCATTGACATTCCAATAATGAGATTGTCAACTAAATGGCATTCAGAACCAGATTTAAGGTTAAGTTCCAACTATTTTGTGTGTGTGTGTGTGTGTGTGAATTTTACAAATGAAAATCAGGGAGGAAATCAAATATTTAAACCATTGTTTAGAAGCACAGACATTCATCTATAGAAACTGGTAAAGAATTAAAAACAAGGGAAGATAAATAAAAAGTTTAACCACATAAAAAGTTTTAGATAGTACATAAAAAAATATGAAACCTGAAATGTAAGATCTGAAATTTAAAGAAGTCAAGAATCAAAAGTAGTTATATCACCAAGAGTCCACAATAGAACATCAAGCTCAGTAGCATATCAAGATATCAGCATTAACTTTTGTGAGGTTAAAGTTAGTCTTGAGAAAACTTAAGATGCTTTGTTGAATTTACAGCACAAACTGCGAAGTTAGACTCATGCAAACTCAACTGACTAGAACAAACCTCCAAAGCAAATGAATATGATTTTTGATAAAAATTAAAGGACAGTAGTTACACTGTGGTTTTTAAGTGGAAAGACTAAAAATGCTCCTTTAATCATCGCATATACAAAATAGAATTGAATCAAAGATAATCATTTGTAAACCGGATTGGTCCTTCCATATGTATCGTTAATTAAGAAAGCACAGAAACACCTGAGATCCTGAACCAATGCATGGATCGCCCCCACGCAAGTCATCTACGATCTCTGTGTACAGCTGCTCTTTTGAAACTGGCTCTGGTGCACCAAAATACGAGAATTCCACCACATCCACATCACACCATACTCCACCAGGCCCCTGATTCACAAATTGAACATTGATTTTAAATGCATCCTAGGCACCAGATAACAACCTAAAACTGTTTGTGATATATAAATATTTCAAACTCCAAAATTAAATCAAGCAGGTTCAATTTGGACAACTCCAAGAACCTCAAGAGCAGTAGGTAGACACTGGATTGGACTGAGCCACTGCTTGTGAACTTTCCTGGAAACGAACACTAGAATGGCAGGAATATCTGTTAATACACCTCGCCGTATTCGAAAACCAATAGCTGTTCCAAGGCTGTAACAACGAAGTATCTTGCTGTGAAATGCCCTGATTGTCATGAGTTCAAGTAATGTGGTTGCCTGATGCCCCTTTGGCAGACGACCAAGGGTTTCAGGTAGCACCTCCTTTTGTAGATTTAAAAAATAGTTTGCTCTCTCTTCAGCAGCATCATTCAAGCGGCTTGGCCATGAGAAGTAAGCAGCACTGCTCTCACAATGCTGCCCAGCTGAAGCAAAGGGTTGAAGCGTCGGAGGACTAAGTGAAGGCAGATTAGAATGACTGCAACAGTTTCTTTCAAGATCCAAAGCAGATTCTTCTGAGGGAGTCGAACCAGAGCAACGACCTCTCATGTTTAGCCTGGTGCGCTCCATCTTTTGATTAACCTGAAATAATGTTTTATTTAAACAAAAGGGGACTCAGAATGCAAAAAACTGGAAATGTGGGAAATAGCAAATAGGACCTCTAGCTTAGTTCAAACTTCAAAAGACAGTGAGAAAGGGCATTAATTTTGGTCAAAAGAACTAAAAGTTAGCTACTAACTGAACTAAAAGTCAGACCCATGTGGGATAGATTCAGCACACAAGCCAGTAATTTATATTAATTAATAAAAGTTATTTGAAATGAAGGAGAAAGCACAGAAGAAAACAATAAATCAAAATATCAATCTCTAAACTACTTTTAGAACAAATAATAGAAAGGGAAAGGTAGCAAAAAGCGAAGGTAAGGAGTATTAAAGGAAAAACCAGATTATATTAGTGTAGCTGTAGTAAGGTTACTCTACCACCTATGAACTAGTACAGTATGTAACATGGTGAGAAAGAAAATGATCACACAGTATTACACAAAACATAATATCTATGGTCAATATGTATGAAATTAATATTGTTTTAAATAAAACTGAACACCACACTACATAATCAGAAAAGCATACAAGAGTACAGTCACGACCATATCAACAAAAGGAGTAATACACTTTCAGTAGAGTAAAAGCTTGATGTTCCCTACTCAATATAAGAAAACAAACTCATTTACCAATCAGCAAGTCACAAAATAAAGAGATTTAAAAACTTGACAGAAGCATGATAAAATGAAATAATATTCCTCTAACTTGCGGAAGCACATAGAAGTGATCGATAAAATGGGATTGGGAACAGAATCTGACATCCACATCCCTTCCAATTCTCAGATTCAAGCAAATGGAAACTTCAAATTTAGCAATACACCATGATGAACTACAGCAATTAAACCAAGCTAAGCAAAGTTTCAAGCATGCCAAACATTGCAAAAGGACACGATTCAAGTCCAAGATATTTCATTCATTAAAAAGAGAAAAAAAAAAAAAAAACACAATCAGTATTCCTTAAACAGACAAATCAAGGTCCTTAAAGCACAAAAGGCATGCCCTTGTTGAATTCCCAACATAGTTTCATAAAAATCTCAACAAGGGCACTCTTCAGTTCAACAATCAAAGGCCATAAAGCAAAGATTTTTCAGGTTTCCACAGAACCCCAGTTGCCCAAAACAAGAGAGAGACCAGTTGAGGAGCAGAGTGGAGAGTGCTAGAGGCTCATTGAGACAGCGAGTTCATCCCATAGGGAAGATGGAATGAGAATCTGCTGCAGAAAAAGTTACAGAAATGAGATGGTGTTTGAACGGTGCTAAGTGGTGATTGCAGTTCAATCCCATGAAGCTGCATATGAATGGGGGTAAAAGTAAAGTAAGCTCAGTGTGTCTCTTTGCAGTGTGTATAGTATAGTTGTTGTTGGTGTGTGCGCGCGTGTCTTTTTATTTTATTTTATTTTTCTGACTTTTTTTTATATAATGATAGATGTAAATTATTTTGGCCTTCCAGTATGAACATTTTTTTTATTAATTATCAAATTCTTTTTTTTCTGACCATTCTATTGACGAGATTACATATAAGTTTGAATATTTTTTCTTTTAACATAATTTATTTGACACTACTCGATTAAGAAATATAAGTTATTATTATTTATTTTAATTTTGTTAGTTAATGATTGAATTTTTATTAAATATTATTTATATTTATTTTTGTGTTTTTGCATATGATTATCATAATATTCTTTTTTATCAGTGAGTTAGGTTTAAGGGAAGGAGTTAGTCCCTAATATCTACTTGGACAAATAATTATATTTAGTGTTTGAATATGTCTCAAATAGAACTATTTTTAAAATAATATTAAAAATATCATTTGTACAATTTTTTTATGGTATGTTATTTGTATAATAATTTATATTTTATTGCATGTTATAATGTCTGAGAGAGATAAATACTTACAAAATATGATGCTATACAAATTGTGAATGACGGGAAGAAACTAAAATTATACACGCTTTTAAATAATGTAAATTTTTATATTTGAAAATAAAAAATAAATTGATTTCTTTTATAAAGACTAACTTAATTGCAAGTTGAATTTGTCCATTACAATTAGTTAATTACCGACACGAGATATGTTGCCCACTATGCAAAAAGAATGGACTCAACCTCATGACTGTAAATTCAATTATTCATGGTTTTGTCATTCATTTAATCATTAAAATGTCTCGCTATAGAAGTGAAAAAGCTCTAAAATTGAAGGTACAAAAGTTATCTTGATCACTTATTAAAAAAAAAAATAGTTATCTTGATCAAGTTCTCTCTTTCAGCTTCTCTCTACTTATATGTTCCTTTAACTGCAAATAAAAAGAAAAATAAATAAAGGTAATGCGATAAATATATATATATATATATATATCACTATTTTTTATATAAAAAAATTGAAAGAAAAAGATAAAATTTATAGGTCCCACGTATATATATAAAAACAACCTTCCCTTAAAGTAGGGGTAAGTGTTTTTAATAACATAAAAAGTTAAAAATAATAATTCTTTGTGTTTAAACTTTATTTTATACAGTGTTTAAGCTTATAAAATTTTGAGTTGTTTTTTCTTTTCTTTTCATTTTTATAGTTACTGTTTTGTTATAATTTCTTCTTTTATTTTGGTTTGAACTACCATTTCCTCTAGTAAAATTTTCACTATAAAAAATTATAATTTATTCTTTACCTCTCTTCCTCACAAATTCTTGACACACTCTAACACACAGTTAACTCAATTGGAGCATATGAGAGTCGCAAATAACACCTTTGTTTCGTTTCGTTTCGGGGTTCCCTCACCCTTCATTAATTCATTTTCTTACTTCTATATATGTCAATGTTATATACTGCATTATTTTCTTGTTTATGTGGATGTGTATACTTTGTGTTTTATGCGAGTTGCCTTTTTCTACTCCTATAACCGAAATGAAAGGGATCAAAGAGAAGAAGAAGAAGAAAAAATGAATTCCATTCACTATAGTACGTTAATTATTGTATTCTAACGTGACATGGCAAATGTATAAAAAAAGTTCAACAAAAAACTATCATAATAGAATTAGGATCCAAACATTAAAATAACAACAATAAAAAAATAAACTATAGAAAAAAAAATCGATGAAGACCTTTAGGTATTAGTGTCACATGAAGTAACTTGATTTATTTATTTATACTCTAAGAAGTAACTTGATTTATTTATTTTTAACTTGATTGATACACACAATTCTGAAGAAATAGATCTATAGTGCGACATGCATGTAGCAGCAATTATATATGGGTAAATGTGTAAGAACAAGTGCAGCAATCAAAAGCATCATGCAACACTGGTAATGTTGGATTGTCCATTGTTTAGGGCTTAAAGAAATAAAAATGATCTATGACAACGTACGCAACACTGTTGAAGGATGTATCATTTTCCTTTAACTGTTGTCTGTTGTTTTTCTTTTTAACTAGTTTTTGATTGGTGCAATGCACAGGATTAACAATTTATTTGTGTATGTATTGGATGGTTTTTTATATAAGTAAGAATCACCCCAAAAAATATGTTTTTTATTTAATTATTTATTGTGACATATAACAAATAAAACTTTCTCAAAATAAGTCAATATAATAAAATAAAGATAACATAAGAAAATAATTGAGTTATTGTGTAACAAAAATGTGTATTGATATTAGAAATAGGTCCCTCATCTTTATTTAAACTTTGAACCTATTTTGTTTTTTTAAATAACTATAAATTGCTGAGATTGATCTGAATTTCTTTAATTCTTCATCACATGTCAAAAATACCTAATTAAAGAAAATATAAATAAAAATAATCTAGTATAGTAAAATTGATAATAAATTATTGATCAATTAAGTTATATGAATGTAATTTTATATTATTAATATTGACAATAATATAATGTATAATTAATATGGGATATCATATGCAAAAATACGTGATGAATTATATTTTGGAGTTTAACAAAATAAAATTTGTTGCTCTAGTATATTTTTTTATATGAAAGATGTCAAAGTCTCAATATGCTATAATTTTCTGTCAATTTGAAGCAACAAATCAATATTGAAGAGTACACAAATAAATGTTTAAAAAGTAGATAAGAAATAGTGATAGAAAATAATAAATTATAACAATACATAATTTAAATTTTGAAAGATCTATCGATAGCAACATTTAAAGTGAATTATCTCCATCATCGTTGCATATGAGAATCTTCAATCTCTTGCCTGTTGTAACCCTTAAAATTGCAAACATACAATTGTCCATTTGAGAAACTCATCTTGGAAGATAAATTTCAACATACTTAAAAGATTGTCCTTGACTTTTGTTTATTGTCATCACAAAATAAATCACTATTAAAAATTGCTTATATTGAAAATGAAATGGAATTTTATGATCAAATAAAATCAATGATAATCTTGGAATGAATTCTTTTTTTCCAATTGTTACCAAAAATGATATTTACTTCCAAAACAAGATTTTCCAATCGTTCACAAAAGTGACTAGAAATTGAACATCATCTTTCAACAACAACAAATAAATTAAGAATTAGAACACACAAAATATTTATAACATGATTAAAGTAATATGAATTAAAAAAATCAATTCATTATTTAAAAAACAATAATTACATCTATATTTACACAATAATTAGAATAGTAATATGAATTAAATTCTAATTATATTATGCCTATGTTTATTAAGAAATGAAAACAATAATTATAATTTGGAAAATGATTTTTTACCAATTTTAATTAAAAAATATATAATATTTTTTTTATTAAAAAATTTATTTAATTTTTTTTATACATCTTTATTACTAGGGGTGTTCAAAACTAAACCAACCCAAATGGAAAATCACAAACCGCAAAAAAAAAAAAAAACGAAATCCAAACCAAACCTCAAGTTTTCGGATTAGTTTGATTTTTTTTTATAGAAACCGAGCGGTTTGATTCAGTTTCGGTTTCTAGCCAAAAATCCAAACCGAATCGAACCAAACCGCATATTTATATATTATATATATTTTTTAATTTTTATTTTAGTACGTGTGACATTACCCATTAAGTGTGAATTGCATTTCAGTTTCACTTATCTTTGTGTTGCATTTCACTTACACACCACTGACTACACAATTCACATTTCACTTACCATTATCGTAAACCCTAATATTCTTCTTCTTTGATATAAGTGTGATTAAGTATTCAATTTGGTGTTCATGGGTAGTCTTGGTTTTGCAATTGAATGGTGGGAGATGCTAAAATATGATCTTTTTCTTGAACTTGGATAACTGGATTGTTGCCTTTGATCTTGATGATAAGATTACTAATAAACTTACTAAAGATTGATTGTGTCATGTAGTATATAACTACATATATGTTGCTGGTTATGGGAGATTTTGAGGAAAAAATTATTGTAGGAGAGATTTGCAAAAATTTATGTTTGATTAGTATGTAAAGGTGTTTGTATGACATGATTTGTTGTTTTAGTCAGAATTATTTTGGGAAGCATGAAGTAGATTTGGATAACACATCTCGTTTACATTTTCAATTCAAAGATAATAGTAATGAGTACTGATTGAGTATTAAAAGAAATATTAATTTGTTGACTATTTTACTTGAATTATTATTGTAGCATATTTTTATGAATTACTTGAATTATTTGACTATTTTATGTTTTTATACTTTATTTTCTTAAGGAATATTTAGATCTACAACATGTTATTTTTTATTATGATTATAAACAAGATTTTATAATCTAAAAAAAAAAACGAAAAAACTGTCCAAACCGCACCGCATAGATTAGTTTGGTTTGGATTTTATTTTTTAAAAAATTCAAACTGAACCAAACCGCATGTTAATTTATTGTTTGGTTCGAACATAATTTTGAGAAAAAATTATCTAAACCGCACCACGAACATCCCTATTTATTAACAAAAAAAATTCTATCAATCGTATAATTTTTTATTCATATAATAATTTTGTTTTATGAATATAATATAAGGATACAATAAAAATATATTTATATAAACCTATATCATACATTAATATCATGTCATTTACATTTATATTTATATACTTCAATTCAAATTCATTGATGTTTCCAATTACGGTGGATTAAGATTCTGCTTTTCAAATTTTGACAACTTCTGATGTGATAAGTATCATAAAAACTACTACAATTATAACCTTTATTTTAACAATCAACAAAAATCAGTATTCAGGCTTTTTGTAATAAATTTTCTATAATTTTCCATTTTTAATTTCATATAAAATCTTTTTATAATAACTTTAATGATGTAATTATCTGATTCAAAATAAATATGATTGTCTTTTCATAAATTTATTATTGTAAAATTTAAAATATATATATTAATATGCATGAAGTGTGCAGTTTTTAATTTATAATCTAATTAAAATCATATTTTTTAATCATAAATTTTTCACTCTAAAATATACAAAAGTATAATTAGAATTTACTCTTCTTATACATGTACTTACTATTATAAAGAATACCTCTTTAATGTATATGATTGCCTAATAAAAATCTTCCAGAACATTACAAATTAGTAAAACAATTTATAAATATTAATTTTTAATTCATAATTCAATCAAACGATATGATTTAAGAAAAATTAATGTAACATTTCACATTCTACATTAATTTAACTCTTAAATTAAAGTTTATAATTATTAGATTAGTTAACAATTCTGAAAATATTTAAATATCAATTGGATTATTAAATAATAAAATTTTCTTAAATATGATTAGTGATACATTAATAAGCATTAAATATCAATTAATGATACAATTTATATTACAACATTTTTTCAAAATAAATTCTATTAAAAATCATATTATTAATATCATTAATATTAGTAATATCATAAACTCAATTTTAAAATATTTATTAATGAAAATATAAAATTGATCCTAATTCAAACTTTCCATTGATTACAATTAAGTCAAATTTAATTTATGATAAGAAAAACGAATAAGAAAGATTTTTAATGTTAAATTAAATTTGAATAAATGAACATTAAAGATTAATATTTTGTTGTTTTTTATGCTAACAAATTTTAAATTTTATATTCTAACAAATTAAAAATAAAGATTGTTCCTTTTCTTATTATAAAAAAAGGAGTATTTCCTTTAATACATTAAATTAAATTTGTAAAATATATTTTTTATAACTATTTTATCATACTTTTTTAGGAAAATTTGAAATTGCCATTATTTTAAACAAATATCTCTAGAGTTGGTCCTTATTAAATTTTAACCTGAAAAAAATGAGAAATATTATAAGTTATACTATATTTAAGGGCATTAGTGACACAAAATTAGGCTAAAGTTTAGCAATTAATAAAAATTTAGAAACACTTATTCCTAATGTATTTATAAATTTTAAAAAATGGAATTTTTTTATCAAATATTTTTTTTTTGCATTTGTATTATTATTATTATTATATAATTTTTTTTATTTAGTTATAATTTTTAATTAGAAATGCAAATATCTTCTACATTAAAAATTATGAAATCTGCAACAAGTAATCAATAATTCAAATATTTTATTGTTGATGATACATTTTTTGCATTTTTAATTAAATTTTAAATTTTAATCATAATAATAAGTAGAAAACAAATTATTGAACATTTTGACCCTTATATAAATTTATATAAAATTATTTTATAATAACTTTAAATGTGAAATTATCTAATTCCAAATATAAAGATGTTAAATAATTTAAATTTTAAAATATTTATTTATGTAAATATAGAATTGATCTTAATTTAAATTTTTCAATGAAGTCAAAATTAATTTATTATTTAAATAATAATAAACATATATCGATGCTAAATGATTTAAATTAAAAATTTAAAATATTTATTAATTATTAATTTGATCAATTTAAATGTTGTTATATACGTATATACCTAGTTATCCTCTTAGATATGCCCAAAAGTTATTATGCATTCCAATTACATAGTAAGAGCATATATACTAAAATAAAAAAATGGATGATGACATAGTAAGAACATATATCTTTATTATTAAAAATTTGATGAATAGATGCATGTTAACCACAAGTGAATTGATTTCGACAAAAAAATAAAAATCTTGAACCGCTAAGTGAAAATATCATCGTTAGGTATTATTCTATGAAACAAGAACAATAGTGAAATCTTGTTCTTCAAATATTTTGGATGAAAAATAATGTTTTGATGACGATCTTGTACATTATTTCATTTGTTTACATAAAAGAAAAAAATAATGTAACATAACATACAATTAGAAGTTTTCATGTCTATTAATATTCATACTCACCAAAAATATTTTTTCAATACTATTCAAACTACTTCCTTATATATATATATATATATATATATATATATATATATATATATATATATATATATATATATATATATATATATATATATATATATATATATTCCATAACTATGGTGTTTTAAATAATAAAAATAGAATTTGAGATCTCTTCATCGATTAACGTTATATTTGTGCTAATCAATTATTTTCTCTAGCTAATGTTAAGTGTGTTCCATAATCACGAAACTCAAACCTCAAAGGCTTTCATCCAATGTGGATGAAACTTTATTAAGCAAAATATACTTGTAAAAAAGATAAAACAAAAGGTGTTAATTTAAGAGAAATTTTCCTTTTTAATAGCATAAATCTCTTACTACTTCATAGTGTTGTTGGAAGTAGGTGTTGTTTCCTCTATTGCTTCCTTATTTGTATTGCAAGTAGTGTTTTGTTTGTCGATCAATATTGGAAGAAGCCATTTTTTCCTATCCTAACCCTGGTGACACAAATAGTGACAAAATGTAAATTTGTAAGAAGGGAAATTCTAGGAATGGTGTGTGGTATTTATAAACTTCATGTATTAAAGAGTCATTATATGAGTATTTCTTATGTCATTTTGGTATTATGAATATGAAATTTTTTTATTATTATTTATACATGTGTATTGATCATTGTTTGAAAAGATATAAAAAAATGAATGAGAAAAAAGAAATAAAAAGTGGCCACACCCTCCAAATAACAAAATTGTCAAGTATTTCCCTCACTGAAATTGTCAAAACATCAAATCAAATAGCCTCAAACAAAATTGTTTAATGATGGAAATTGAACTTAAAGAAGCAAACAAAAAATAGTTAAAGAAAAAATGTAATAAAATTAGTTGAAACGTTTTGTACTTGAAATCAACCAAAGTATTGAAATGAGAATACATATCACGGAGAATAAACTTGAAACAGGAAAAAAAAAGTGAAAGGAGAATCACAAATTTCCCAACCAAGTAGAAAAAAATGAATATCCAAGTGAAAGATGGACAAATCAAAATGACATTGGATTAAATAAGTTGATTTTATATTTATAGAGATATCTAACCCTATAGTAAATATGTATTTTAAAAAAAAAGAAATAAAAGTGCATCATTTTTTTAAAAGGCTACTTACTAAATTTTGGATTAATAGATATACATTTTTTTAAAAGGAAATAAACGTGCATTTTTTTTTTCAAAAAAGGTCACTCACTAACTTTTGCATTAATGGGCTGGCATTTTCTTTTCCATTAATTGGTAATTTATAACAATGGAAACATTATCATTATTCAGTAATTGTTAATTGTGAAAGCAATGACTTCCAAGATTATTTTGATGATGCTAAAGAATCAAGAGTTAAGCAAGTTTCAAAGAATCAAGAGTAAAAAAAAAGCTTCAAGAATCAAGATTCAAGAATAATCAAGTTTCAAGAATCAAGATTCAAGAACAATCAAGATCAAAATTCAAGACTCAAGATTCAAGAATCAAGATAAGTACTAAAAAAGTTTTTCAAAACATTGAGTAGTACAAGAATTTTTCACAAAATCTTTTACCAAAGAGTTTTACTCTCTGGTAATCGATTACCAGAAGGTAGTAATCGATTACCAGTAGCCATCATTATTTTCAAAATTGATTTACAAAGCTGTAATCGATTATCATGAGCATGTAATCGATTACCAATGTTTTAAAACGTTAGATTTCAAATTTCAAGAATCACAACTAGTGATAAAATATTTTCAAATCATTTTAAACTTGTTTAATCGATTACACAATACTTGTAATCGATTACCAGTGTTTCTAAACATTTTAATTTTCAAATTTAAACATGAAGAGTCATATCTTTTGATGTGTAATCGATTACACTATAATGGTAATCGATTAGCAGTGACTAATTTCGAAAAATAAATTACCAAAAGTCACAATTCTTAAAGTGACGTGTTTCTAAAGAGTTTTTCAAAAGTTACAACTTTTAAAGTGACTAGTTTTCAAAAGAGTCACAATTTTTAAAAGGTGACTAGTTTTAAAGAAATTGCCAAGAGTCACAAACTTTAACTTGAGTCATCAAATGATTATAAATATGTGATCATGGCACGAATTTCAAACTAAGACTGATTCCTTTCATTCTAAAAGATTGATTTCTTTTTATGATCAACAGATTTCTTTCATAGAGTTTTTGTTCAGTACTTTCTCTTCCAAGAAAAGTTCATTGTTCAAAGACTTGTGCTACTCTTCTTCTTCATTCATTTTTTTCTCTTGTCAAAAGATTCAAAGGACTAACCGCCTGAGAATTCTTTTGTTTCTTCCCTTCTCCCTCTTGACAAAAGATTTCAAAGGACTAACCGCCTGAGATATCTTTTGTATCCCCCTCACAGAGAATTCAAGGGACTAACCGCCTAAGAATTCTTTGTCCTAACACATTGGAGGGTACATCCTTTGTGGCAAAAGTAGAGGGTACATCGACTTGGATTGTTATACTGAGAACAAGAGAGGGTACATTTATTGTGGATCAGTTCAAGTGGAGGGTACATCCACTTGGTTGTTCAAAGAGAACTAGGGAGGATACATCCCTTGTGGATCTTTGGCTTGTAAAGGATTTTACAAGGTTGAAAGAAATCTCAAGAACCGTTGGTTGCTTGGGGATTGGATGTAGACATGGGTTGTTGCCGGACCAGTATAAATCTTGTGTTTGTCTTCTTCTTCCCTACACTTTTTAATTTCTGCTGTGTACTTTTAATTGCCGCTTTTACTTTTGGTTAAATTATTGTTTATGTTCTTTACTTTCTTAACTTAGTAGTAAAAGCCTAGTTGAATCTAGTAACATTAAGAAGGATAATTTTTAATTAGTCAAGACACATTAATAATTAATTCAATCCTCCCTTCTTAATTATTCCGAGGCCACCTGATCCAACATTAATCTCTTCAATCAGTTCATTAATTTTGTATTTTTTGTGTGCATCACATCATGCAATTTTTTACTATCACAACTCATAATTATATAATTTTTTTCCAAACCAATCACACCTACTGATTTTTTTTCCAAAACTACTCTCACCTATCTCCTTTTATATATGTAATGATTCTTAAGTTCATTTTGCTTGGAAAAAGTAATTCATAAAAAAAATGAAAGGTTTAAATTCAATTTAAATGAATGTTCATGATGTTTTTGTCGTTACTAACTTGATCCTTGGTTTAATCAAGAAATGAAGCCAACAAAGTTGTACCAAGACTTGCTCCAAGAGTACAAAATGGTTTATTCCAGAAAGTGACCCATTGGTTTCAAAAGTCTTGTGAAAACTAGGTCAACCTATGAAGTAGGAACACCTCTTTTTTTTTTTTTTTTGCCCAAACAATTGTAATAAGAAAGAGGTACAAAATAAATGGCTTAATTATCCCCATTAGACACTAGTTCGTTGAAAAACTTCAATAGGTGACATTTGACTACTACATGGGCCTATTTGGTGGGGTTAGAGAAATCCCTGGTGGCTCCTCTTGGAGAGTGGCATTGTTTGAGGCAAATTCTCTTTCCATTGTACATCCAAAGAAGAAGTATGTAAAGTTTTTATGAGTATGGATTCATACAAGTGACCCAGCTATGACGACTTCTAGCTTATCTTCTACAAAATATACTAAGAGCAAGTAGGGGATGATGCTTGACACTTTGTTAAGACAACATTTGCAATAGGTAAGTTGGATGTTGAGGCAACTGAGATCTTTGTGGTACTTATCCCAAAGTTGGATGATCCAAAATCTTTTAATGACTTCAAACCGATCAACTTGTGTAATGTTGTTTATAAGTTGATTTATGAAATCCTAGTGAACAAATTTTGCCCCTTCCTTCAACATTTGGTCAATCTATTTCATGATATCTTCATCCCAAGAGAAAGTACCATTGAGAATATTATTATCCTTTAGAAAGTCATCCATAGTTTCTCTAAATCTAAAAGGAAGAAACATAGTGTAATTCTCAAATTGGATCTGGAGAAGGCCGATGAGTGTATGACATAGTGGATTGGTCTTTTTTGTAAAATGTGTTAAAGAGTTTGTCATCCTAGAGATTGTCATCAATCTTATCATTGCAATTGTTTCATCCACCACAACCTTCATGCTCAGGAATGAGAGTAAATATTTGTCATTACTTAACTAGAGAAGATTGAGACAAGGGAGCCCTTTCTCCCTTTACCTTTTTGTCCTATGTATAGAAAATCTTAGTGATAACAAGTCTAAAGTTGTTATGTAGTCATGGCATTTGGGAGCCTATTAGCATTAGGAGAGGAGGGTCTTCCCTCTCACACCTTTTATTTGCAAATGGCGTGCTACTTTTCATGCAAACAAAACCCTCATAGATAAGGAATGTATCTTATACCCTCAATGACTTTTGTTCAAAATCAAGGCTTAAGATTAATTTAGAAAAACATAAATCCTTTACTTTAAAATGAGTTATTAAATCAGAGTAAAAGTCTAATGTCATAATTTTTAATAATCAAACAATTAAGTGTTTGATTAATACCACAATAGGAATTAAATTTAAATGTCACATTATTTAACAAGCTAACTAATACAATAGCATGATATTATATGATTATGTGTTCTAGTGACTTATTATGGTTTTTGGGCTTGATTTTGGCTTATAAATCTATAGGTCTATGATTAAAGGAAATGGGTAGCAACTTATGAAAAACCCAAACCCACTACATAAATCACATCCCAAAGAGCTTCAAAATATGAAAAAAGACTTGTTTCTAATTTTTTTCATTCCACCTTCTTCTACAAGATTTTTCTTGCTCTCTAAAGCTAGAGTTAGATTCTACATTTAAGATTTTTTTTTCTCCCTCTAAAGAGCTTTTATGATTGGTTTTTATTTGGGAAGCACCCATTCTCTTCTTGCTTGGTCTCTTGAGTTTATTTTCCTTTTCCCACCCAGTAGACATGAAATGGGTTTCACTTCAAGATTTGATTGGTAGATGAAAACTTGATTGAAGCTTGTTTTGGTATTTTTTTAGGTTTATACTAGTTGAATATATGCCAAAAGTTGGGGGAAAAACTCCTTAGGAGCTTCAAGATCATACCTTTCACTTCTCCTTCAAGAAAAGAAAAACTCCAAACTAGTGGGTAAGGGAAGCTATATCCTATACTCTATTGTGGTGTGATATTGAATTATTGATTGGTTGGATTTTGAAACCTATGTTAGGAAATTGGGGGATTTTAGAGATTAAGCTTGTGGGGTTTATTGAGTAGATTAATTGGTTATGAAGGTAATAGTTGTGTTTAGGAATGTTTTGATATTCTTGGATTTGATTAAGAACCACAAATAACTCTTGGAAGTAAGAATTTGTAAACTTTTGAAAGTTGAAAATCACAAGACTAGCCTGTTGTTGTGTGCTCAACGCTCATGTTCTTTGGGTTCATGTTTAGGGGTCGAGCTAAGCACAATGAATTCGCGCTCAGCTCGTATGTTCATTTTTTAGGTGCAATTATCACTCATGCTTAACATGTGGTGGGTATGCAAAGCTTGAAGGAATCTAGAAAGCAAGTTTAAAACCAATATTCCAAAATGTCAAGCACAAGCTAGACATGCTAAGCACAAGAGTCTTGTGGACTAAGCCTCCAGTAACAATGCTAAGCTCGACTGTCTAGACAACAAGTACTTTCTAGTTAATTAAAGATTGGACATATTATGTAATTGCCTTTCATGTTCATTCCTTATGTGATTATTATTGCTTGCATGGTAAGTATGTCATGTACCATGTTTAAATGCTTCTGATGAGATAAGTGAGTTATTGTTATTCAGATAACTACAATATTGGAATGATTATGGTAATTTTTGTAAACAAAGTTTTATCTTAATGTGGCATATTTGAATAAGTTTTGGTGATATTAGTTAAAGTGATGGTGTAAAATTCATGGTGAGAATTTTCTACTTGGTTTAGTAGACTGCTAAATGGGTCTCTAAACTTGGTGACTATAAGTAAGGTGAACTCATATGTTGATGAATTTGGTAAATGTGTATACCATTGATGTTGGATTGATTGTGAGGTGAAAAATTGTATGTGCATTCATACATAATGCCTAGTTGGCATTACATATGGGTAGACATGTAAGATGAAAGTGTTTGATGGGCTCCCAAGCTAACGTTAGGGGTTTCATGATGACTAATGAGAATAAGCCTATTTAAGGGTGTTCAAATCTAAATCAATCCAAAATAAAAAAAAACACTTAAAATAATCAATATTTTTTTGGATTCAATTCAATCCAATCCAAATTTTGTGGTGGAAAGTCGCTCTTTTACATCAACATTTAAAATTTAAAAGGTTTAAATATTAAAAACTAATTTTCTTAAGACATGTATCCGAGTCAACTAAAGTTATTAAGGAAGCTCCACCTATCGAACAATAAGAGTGGGAAAGTCAAGTGACTCTTCCTTATCATAAAGATGTGCCAAATATTATTTATAAGGATGTGAACAAATATAATTTAATTGAGGTATCAATTGAAGTACATGCAATAAGTGGTGATAAATTCAATAATCTAGACTATGTGAGAAATTATGAAAATGGCAATGAATAGTTAGAGGACTTTCTGGATACCTTAGAGGAGGAAGGATAGGACATATATGACACTTTAAGGGGTCCAATGTTGCTAAAATAAGTGAGTAGTTGGATGTATAAAAAAAAACCTATAATTAGTGAGGCTTCTAGAAGACATGTAAGATAATATGAAAATTTAGAGAATGTTGAAAATGCCTCTAATTATGAAAACAATGATGAGTTGGTAAGCCTAAATGAGAGTGATAGCTTAGATGATGAAGTTATGCCAAAATGACCTGAATTTAATGAAAACATGATTTAATTGAGAATGAGAAGAAATTTAATTCCAATGTCACCTTTAGAAAGGCTCTTATGGAGTCGATCATTAAGAGAGGTTATGAAATTATATTGGTATAATTTTGACAATTATTACACCATTTTTATAACTTGATATAGAATATAATTTTTATTGATCTAATCGTTGAATTATATCTACATATTATCAAGATCATTTGTCAATTTTTTTAAAATTAAACATCATCAAGAAGGTAATCAAATGATCCATATTTAGCATATTTAGAAATGTTTATATTACATCTATTTTAATCCATTTGAAGGAGGTAACAAATGATTTTGGATAAATATGAAATTTTGCAAATGTGATCAATGTGAAAGAGACTTTCAATTCAACAATGAGTTTTAAGAAAATATTATCCAGTTGAAAGTTATAACATGGTGTAATAGTTGTCAAAGTTACACCGGTATAATTTGATCACTACTAGAAAATAAGCTTTTTACATCGGTTGTTAGGGACTTTTAACATCGGTTATTAACCGATTTGAAACTAGCAATGCCAATTTATCAACGTTAACATCGATTGTTTAAAAATTAATGTTGCAGCAAAAAACAACATCGATTTTTAGGAAAACTAATGTTGTTTAATGGTTTATTTTTAAATATCATATTTATTTTTTTAATTACCAACCTGTAATTAATTCAAATCACACCTTATCATTGAAAGTTGTAAAAAAAACACATTAAATTAGTCATGCACCAAAAATTATAAACAAAGTATATGAAAATAAAGTTTATAATCTCTAATTAAAAATAAATAGAGTTGAAAAGCAACTAAAAACACAAAATTATAATCATCTGAAATTATATTTATTTATAAAATGAAAATTATATTTATGTACACGTGACACGTGTCATCATAAAATGAAGGATAAAAATAAAAAGAAGAAATGTAGAATTAGAAATGTTGAAAGGCTAGATAGTATACATGAGTCTGTTTCGTACTCTTGTCTTATTATGCCCGGCACCTAATAACGATAAAAGTTTTTAAAAGATCTTATAGCCAAGTGTCTTGATCATTACAATGTTTTTAATTTTGTATCCTGCTTCAGATAAGCATAAATCTTGTAAAGTGATAATTTTTTTCTTGTAAAGTGGATATTCATTCGGCTTTACTCAACCCAAATGGGTGGATTATCATAGCTGGAAAAAATTGAGTTAGGATGTTGGTAGGAGTTTATAGTCCACTTTATATTAAGTTTTGGTTTCCTAAAAGAAGTTAGACTTGGGAAATAAATCAGGTTAAGATTAATACAAATTAAGCTCATCAGATTTTTTTTATAAATAAATTACATATATTTTCCTTCATGTTTAAAAAAATGACACATCTTTCTTTTATATATATATATATATATCTTTAATGAGGTTTAAAGAAATTATATATGGCTCCCTTAATATTTTAAAAAAATTTACACACACCTTTCTTTTGTTTTTAAAATCTATAGAAATATCTCAAATGACGTCTAAATATTCGACAATAACAAATTATATTTGTTGGACAATTTTTATTAAAAAATACCAGCAAAATGATGAAAAAAATTGAAAAATCTGATGCAACAAAATACAAATAGATTTGAATAGACTTGAATCTAATTTTAGATAAAAAGTAACATATTTAAATTTTGCAAATACAAAAAATAAATAATTTTTTTACCGTGACAAATTTTGAATATTTTTATATTTATGAGAATGAAAAATATTTTTTAATTTTTTTATCAAAATTATCATCACATATAACTTGGTATTGTAAAAATTTTAGACGATATTTAAGAAATTTGTTTAAGTTTTAAAAACAGAAACACATTTGTAATTTTTTTAAACCTCATAAGAGATATATGAAAGTTTAACAAATGAAGGGAAAAATGTGTAATTTTTTCAAATCTCATGAAATACATGTATAATTTATTCTTTTTTTCATGAGTCAGAAATCACATATGCCTTCCGATTCCTTGGTCAAAGATTAATTACCCCATACAATATAGGGCTGCCATTGGTCCAAAATAAATTTTACATATAATAAAAATCTAATATAATTTTCTCAGTAAATAAATTATTGTGACATGTGTAAGACTTTACACCACAATATAAGCTTTTTTCATTACAAATTGATGTATTTAAGCAAACGTAAACATTTATGTTAATATTATATTTTAGCCTTTAATTTTATATGAATGTAGAGCTATAAGATTTTGTTTTTCGGTGCTTAAAAGCCATGCTTAAAGACCAAGTAACGAAAGTGAGTGAAATTCATGTTTTTGCTCATGTGTCTACGTTAGCACCAACCAATCACAATAAAAAAATAAATATTCTTAGTACGAACTTTGAAACTATGCTTTTTTTATTTTTTATTTTTTATATTGAACTTTGAAACTATGCTTCAGTTAGCCTTAATTTTCTTTAGCTTAAATATATAGCAAGACCTTTACTTTTGTAGTTTTATAGTTGCCATGAATGTCACAGGATGATATTAAAAAAATTTTAAAAAATGAAACATTGGAATATACACAGATTTATATTAATTTTAAATTGTTCACTGAAAATAATTTAAAATATATTCAGTCACTGCGGCAATTTAGAAAAACTACGCATTGAATATTTGTGCGATTAAACAATTTCAAATAAAAAAGAGCAACCGAGCAAATAAACTGAAAAAAGTATAAATGAGGTGAAGTTGAAGTAATTTTGTTTGGTACTCCATTTGGATTAATCTTAACCTAAATAGCACTTAGTTCATGTTATAGATTCAAGTATTTATAAAGTTACACACATAAATTTAAAATTAACCCAATATACCTATATATACATTTTTAAAAAGTTCATTAAGACATTTTTAGATTTGAATATAATCCCTGGTCTAAAATCTGGAGGTATTTATTTTACTATTATATTTGGGAGATCAATATATGAAAAGTTTGAGAAAAATGACATTGACACGTAATAATTGAATGGAATATAGAGTACTCGAAAAGCATAAACCAAATTGTTATGGTGTATTTGGCTATTTACAAGAATTTCACACTCAATGTACAAAATACAGATAGATGATAAAAGTCAGAAAGAGTACTTCAGATCATATGAGGTCTATTTTTATTGTTTTCCTTTTGCCTATTATATATGACATTTATTCCCTTAAAATGGTGTTAGAATTGCTTCCCATGCAAACCTTAACAAGTTTAGGGGAAAAATAGTAAATCCTAAATTATTTGATCTTAATTTATCATTGTTTAAGGTAGACAATTTTTTAACTTATTGTTCATTAAAATTTTATTAATTTCATTACAGTTTGTTTGTTGATTTTATCAATTTACTCGCACAGAGCCTTCAGAATGAAAATGTTTATTATGGTTTCGAAAAAAATAAAAATGTTTATTATACTGCATAAAAAAGGGATATGTTGGTCAACTTCTTAATTAATGATCCGATATTAAAAGCCATATACTAATTCAATTTAAGAGAATAAGACTATTATTAACGTTAAAATTCTCCTTAATAAATATATGCATTAACACAAGACTCGTTTTTTTTTTATGGTTTAGACTCATGAGACTCAATATAATTATTAAAGTGATATATATATATATATATAGAGAGAGAGAGAGAATAGGAGAGAGATGAGCCACGTCAATAATCCACTATGTAATCATGTTTTTTAGTTGCATTTTTTTACCGGATATTTTTGATGAATTTTATTCCTCAAAATGACATAGAGCAAATTATTTTGTAAAGTTAATAAAACTAGTCTACGCATTATATAGAATAAATATTATATTATATTTTAAAATTCATAATATTATTCAATATATAAGTTATATTATAATTAAAATTTATGATGAATAAATATATTTGAATATATAAATTATATTTTAGATTTTAAAAAAATAGCTTAACTCATTATATAAAGTTATTTTTAATTATAGTTTTTTAAAAAATGGTTGAATAGAGATAAAAATTAATAAAAAAGTAGTTTGAAAAGATTGAGAGAGAGAAATATTCAGGTTAAATTACTAAGTTGGTTCTTGAATTATTTGAGAATTTTTAAATAGGTCCCAAACTATTTTGTTTATTGAATCATTAATCATCTAATTTTTCTTAATCGAGTTTCTAAAATTTCTAAAGCTGTCATAAACTGTTTTTTTCTCTGCCTAGAATTGTCATAAATTGTTATTTTTTGGTAATTCAACCAGTCATAAACTAATTTTAGGGACCTCCTTCATTTTAATTTGAAATATCTAAATAAAACAAATTAGTTCAAGTAATTATTAATTTAACTATTTTCTTACTAGTTGCGAAAGTAGCTTATAAAATAATGAGAATATTTAAGAGAAAGAACGACGAGATTGAAATTGTGTATTTTAAGCGAGTTGTAACTTTCTTCTTCTTCATAAAAACATTATTTTTTTTTAAATTCACCTTTTAATGTTTTATGCATTTTTTTCCCAAAATTTCAAAATAATTAAAAAGCAAAGAATTTAAAATCTAATGAAAATCCAAAGTTATTTTGAATATTTTCTTGTAAAAAAAACAATTGTTGTTTTCTTAGAAGTAATTTTCATGATGATAAACAAAAATAAATTAGCTTATGTTTTTTTTATAAATCTCTAGAAAAACAATTATCATCTTATTTTTCATCAAAAACACTTGTTAATTTGAAACAAATAGGTCCTAATTTATATTATAAAAGTAAATCATAAATACTTGTAGAATAATTAAACTTAAGAAAAGTTAAAAACTCACCAAAAAATAAAATAAAGATTTATAAAAAAAAATATTAGAATTCAATTTCTCATTTGATTTTCACATTATTTTCTATAGCAACTTTGTTTCCTACATTATTTACGAATTAAAAATAGTTTTAATTATAATTTATAAGATAATTAAATAATAGTCCACAAATTTATTATACATATCAATCTATGGTTAAATGTAAATATAAAAAACTTAATATTTTAATAAGAAAAACATATTTATTATGTAAAATATGAAATTTGTTTACTATTTTAGCGTGTTAAGTATACTTATTTTTTTAAAATAAATTCAATTGAGATATTCATTAGACTTAATATTAAATTTAAATTATTATGCATTTTTTAATATTATCCTTCAATTTTCTTTAAAAATAATATTATCTTTCAATTAAAATTTTGTTCAATAACATATACATTAAAACTCAACAATAAATATTAACGCGGTTTTCAAAATTAAAATTAAGAAACAAGACAAGCAAATGAGAAATCACTTACTACGAATTCTACAATCAATCCTTTACTCAAATTTTGTCCATAAATATAAATATTTTTAGTTGTCCAAAGTTAATTTTTCGGAAGCCAAAAATGTCTCGTTCTCGTTCTTCGTTTTACGTAAATAATAATAAAATTTTAAAAAATAGAAATAAACAAAAGCAAAAGCAAAGAACAATTTCTGTTATAAATTTGGCTCAATAATATCTCCTTTGTACGTAGGGTTCCTCTCAGTCTTTGTCTCTCTCCTCCCTTTGTCTCTCTCTCTCTTTCTTCTGTTCTCTTTGATCCAAATCCCAACCCTTTTTTTCTTCTCTTTTTTTTTTCCTCTCATTTTTCTCTTTTTCCATGTGCTCAATACTCAGCACAGATCTTCTTCTCCCTCCCCCTTTTGTTCTACCGTTCTCGCTCTGAGAAAACAGAAGAAAAAAAAAAGGGGTTTCAAGTTTGAACGACCCTTTTCACATTGGGTTCTCTAATTCTCTTTTTCTCCATAAATCTTCGATCTTTCGCGGTTTTTGCTTTCTGGGGTTTGTTCTTCCTTCGTTTTTATGCTGGATATGGATGGGTTTGGAGGTGGGGGTGGTGTTGGTGGCGCTCCCAACGCAGAGAATCTTAGGGGATTGGGGAATGTTTCCTCAGGTTTGCTCCATCTTCGATTCAAATCTCGTTTTTTTTTTCTTACCCTTTTCTTCAATGGGTGTTTTTTTCCGTGTTCTTTGATTCAGCTTGGTCTTGTAGATCTGGTGTTGTTTAGCCACTGTTTTAATTTGAATTATGGAAGGATTTAGGATGCATTTCAAGATATTTGTTTGGTTTCCAGCTTTAGCTCACAGAAGCTTAATGATGGAGCTTTTTAAGTTTCTTTTATTTGGGGGTATTTGTTGTTGTTATGTTTAGGTTTATACTGTTGTATACTGCTTTAGTTGATTGAGCATAGTGTTTCATGACTGCACAATCTCTCTCTGTATGTGTTGTTTAGCATGTTTGCTTACTCTTTGTTGATAATTGAGGTCATAGAATATTATTTGCATTGACGCGTTTCTCAATTTTTAGAGTGTTTGATGTGTTTCTCAATTTTTTGAGTGCCATAACTTGTTGTACTTGCAATGATATTTGCCATTTTCCTTGGCTTTACATATTGCAATCAGTGGTGAGCATATCTAATTTTTGTTCTGAGATATTGGTAGGTTTTTGACTGGAATTATTTGTCTTGCAGAAGGTGCAGTTTTTGACGCATCACAATATGCATTCTTCAGTAAAGAAGCTGTCCAGGAAGTTGAGTTGGGAGGGTTAGAAGACGATGGCTGTTTGCCTACTGTTGAATCTAATGAGGAGTTCTTTTTCAACAGAGAAGAGGTTAATTACTTAATTTTCAATCTTCTTAGTTCTTATGACGATTTTTGTTTTTTATTTCAAATTTAAAAAATTCTGTGGCTATAATATTTTTGGGTATAAACATGTTGACTTTTGCTTTCAGTCCAGCAGCTCTTTACAGACACAGTGCTAGTATTTCATATCAACTAACTTGTACTTTCTCTCTGCAGGCTGAGGATGTAAAGTCTCTTTCTGATATTGATGATCTTACTACCACTTTTTGGAAGGTAAGGTTTTTAAATTACTATTATGATGCTTTCTCTTAATGCTTGAGATTTTTTTAGATATGTGACAAATAGTGCGATGATGATAATTTCTTAATTTGTGTTAATTCATTTAAAAATAGAAAATTTATATGTTTTGAATTTATAAATTTTAGAAAAAAAATTGTGCTTCTCTAATATGATTGATGCAATGCTTCAAATATGATTTGAGGCATGGAAAAAAGTGAATATTCCACAGTAATTAATATCACTGAACCTCTGGTTTCCTTGATTGTTCAGTTTTGTTTGTTTTTGTTAACTGACTACACTTTAATCTTCATTGATCATAGTGAATTTTCCTTATTTGGCCTGTGAATGCAGACCTATACTTTGCTGTTGATTGAACAGTGTGTAGTTTATTTTTCTTGCCTTTGCTTGGTACAGCTCATGCTTTCTTCAAAAATGAAGAAAAAAATAATATTATAAGTGATGGGCTAGTATGTCTTCTGATGTTAAATCCAAGTCCCTTGTTATTCTTGTGTGTCTATATTTCATGGACCTTGCAACTTTAGAATCTTCGCTGAAATTTGGCAGGTTATCTTGGTATTCTTCCATTGGTTAGTTTTTTTGGTCTGCACAGGATGTATAAATAGATTTCATAACATGTTTTGCACTCAACGTCAGGGATGGTCCAAAGGATCTGGAAAACATCTAAAGGAGGAACCAAAATAAACTTTGATAACTTTTTAAATAAAAATTAAATTATAAAAGATTAATACATTATTCTTTATCACATAAATACTACAGTTGGATAGTGCATCTGCTATTCTTAAATTTTTACACATAAATGCTGAAATTTTTTTAAAAAATTGCTTAAAATTCATGAAACATTTGTAATTAAAAAATTGAACATGAATTCAGAAACCACTGTTATTAAGCGGATTACCCCGACCAGTGGACTGGGAACTGGACCTATGGCCGGTTCAGTTTTATTATTGGATTGGGTTTTGATTTCATCCAACTGGCTTCGAACTGGATTCAACCAGTATGAACCGTCACCAAGTGAACCATTCCATTTGGTTCAATGAAAATCAGGCCAGCTGGCTTGCTGCTGCAGTCACGTGTCCTGTCACTATCATGGATAATTTACTGTTTAGGCTTCTGTCAATGTCATTTATGTGCAAGGAGGAAAATGCAAAGTGGCATCCTTAGGAATCAACCCAGCAATGTGTAAAGGAGAGGGGACTAAAATCTCTCCCCTCCCAGTTTTGTCCCCTCTCTAGTATTGGGGGCTGTGGAGTGAGAGAAAGTGGTTTATAGGTTTTGATGAGGTTTTATATCCTTTCATGTCCCTTCCATTAATACTTACAAGTTACAAGTATTTAACAGTATAATAGTATTATTTTCCTTCGTCTCCCCTTAAAAACCAAATAAGGGCCCCCTTTCCACCCCTCTCACTCTCGGCCTCCCCTTCAACCATACGTCCATACAAACAAGGTTGTCCTCTTCTTTGTTCCCCCTTTCTCTCATCCCCCTTTTATTAAAATCCCTCCCTTCTCGTCCCCATTTTTGAACCATAGTGTAAGAAAAAAATTGTTTTAACTTACCTCACTACGACAATTTGCACTTGTGATTAACCTTGAAAGCTGAAAAGTTAAAGAAAAATACTGAAAGAAGCTATATTGGTAAAAGGCTTGTTGGTAAAAGGTATTTGTGCTACTGCACTAATGGAGCATGTTGGCATCAACTAAAAAATTGTCTCAAGCACAGTAATTGTTTTATCTTGTCTTGCTATGTGCCCCACCCCCTGTACTTATTTTATTATTCAGCGTCTTTTATGATATTGATCATACTGCTTGTCTTGTTGTCTTTATGAATGGTTATTAATTCTGCCTCATGCAAATCAATACAAAGATTAAGAATCTTTTTTATTTTATCCATTTCAGTTGAACAAGGTTGTGAGTGGACCAAGGAGTGCAGGTGTTATTGGTGAACGGGGATCAAGAGAAAGTGAGTAAAACAATTGTAAAGAACTCACCAAATTGTTCTTTCTTTGTTAAAACAAAAATAATATACCTTTTGCTTTTATCTTAATTTATTTATTTATCATTTGCAATTAATATTTTTCCTTTATACTCTGATGTGGATGTTTGTTTAAGTGTAAACTATAAAGTATCTGTTTGGAATTTGGATATCCGATATCAGATTTATACTTGCAATTTGGCACTTTTAATCTGGATTGGCCTCCCCCTTTCTTTTAGTGTATTTTTAATGACAAAAAAACATGTGACTTCGTTTATGTGCAAGTGTAACAGAGATCCATAGACTTTTGTTTATGGGAAAGCTATGATTCAATAAGTCAAGTGCTTCTGTTTTTAATAATAATTATGATTATTAATTTATTTTAATTATTTTTATAGGTTTTTATTATATTTTGATCATTTGCTGAGAAAAAAATTGATGCATGTAAGTGATCCTTTTTATATTTTTTTTGTAAGAATTGCATTGTCAATAGACTCGATACTAGTATTATACTCAATGTGGTTACATATTGCTTCTTAAGAGTGTTTTAGCATGGCATATGTAGATCTACAAACACACCCACAACTTCTATTATTTTTCAAGACTAATATCGCAAATTATCTCAAGTTAGTGGGCCTATGCTAATGGACAGGGTGATGTATAAAATCATGAATACTAGCATATATTTACAACTTGTGATAGCATGTGTACAACTATTCTATGCTAATGGACAGGGGTGGGATTTCTGCTACAAGTTTATCCTTAATTTGATGGTGTTTAAGTAGAAAACTTCCTCTGACAAAAGTGATGGCAACTTAATATGTAGTAACTTCCTTTTGCTATGTAATAATCACACTAATAATTGAGGAAGGGCATGTAGTTGTAAGTTATATATGTGACATTTCATCAGAGGGATTGCCTCTAGTATCATGAATTTTCAGAAGGTCTGTGTGCGTGTGTGTGTGTGTGTGTATAAAATTCACTTCTTAATATTTAATTATTTATGCTTTAAGATGAGGTTATGTGTCTTGTAATCAAATTAACTATGTATTCCTGGGTTTTTAGCACCTCTACTCTATTCCTCCTTTTTCAATATATGCAATATTTTTTAGTTTAGTGATTTATTGATATTTTTATATTGTATGCAGATTCTACTTCTGAATGGTCACAAAGGGAAGATAGTTTTAACTGGTATGATCAGAATGCTTATGATAGTGAAGGTTCTACAGATGGCAAAAGATGGTCATCACAGCCTCATTCTTCCCTAGCCCATTTACATGATTCAAAGCCCTTGTACAGAACATCTTCATATCCTGAGCAGCAAAGGCAGGAGCAACACTACCACCTCCAACATTGCTCTAGTGAACCAGTTCCTAACTGGCTTGATCAGCATTTTTGCGACGCAGAAACTGCTCATGATCATGATGGCAAACGATGGTCATCGCAGCCACATTCCTCTGTTGCACATTTACAAGAATCAAAGCCCTTGTACAGAACATCTTCATATCCTGAAAAACAGCAGGAGCTTCCTCGTTTTTCTAGTGAACCAATTTTGGTACCAAAGTCTTCATTTACTTCTTATCCTCCCCCTGGTGGTCTATCTCAGCTGGGTTCTCCAAGCCATAGTACAGGACACTTGAACATTCCTTATCATACTGGAGCAGCTCAGATGGCGCTATCATCTCAAAATCGTTCTCATTTATCCAATTCTGCACTACAGTCAAGTGCATTAAATCTTGGGTCACATTTTGGTGGAAACACACGCCAATTTCCTACTGGTTCCCATCTTAATCAGCGTATACAGAATCAATTGGTCAACCAGGCAGGGTTGTATCCTGGAGATCATTCAAATCTCCTTAATAATATGTTACAGCAACAATTACACCTTCATAATGGATCGGTATCTCCTCACTTGATGACTCAATTACAACAGCAGCAGCATAGACTGCATCATCCTGGTCAGCGATCTGCAGGCTACTTATCTGGCTTCCAGTCCCATTTATTCAATCCCCACCCTTCCTCTGGCTCATCTGTAATTAGCAAATATGAACATATGCATGGAATCGCCGATGGTAGAGATCATAGATCAAAATCAACTCATAAAGGTAAACATAGTCTTCGTTTTTCCCTACATGGTTCTGATGCCGGTAGCCAAAAGAGTGACAGTGGTTCATTTCAGTTTCGTTCCAAGTATATGACAAGTGATGAAATAGAAAGCATTCTCAGAATGCAACATGCTGTGACTCATAGTAATGACCCATATGTAGATGACTATTACCACCAAGCTTGTCTGGCAAAAAAAACTTCTGTGGCTAAGTTAAAACATCCATTTTGCCCAAGCCAAATAAGGGAATATCCTCCACGATCCCGTGCTAATACTGAGCCACATTCATTTGTTCAGATTGATGCCCTAGGGAGAGTTTCATTTTCTTCTATTCGTCGTCCTCGCCCTCTTCTTGAGGTTGACCCTCCAAACACTTCTGCTAGCTCTGATCAAAAGATTTCAGAGAAGCCCCTTGAGCAGGAACCTAGGTTTGCTGCAAGAGTCACAATTGAGGATGGTCTTTGTCTTCTTCTTGATGTGGATGATATTGATCGTTACCTACAGTTGAATCAGCCACAAGATAGTGGAACACATTTAAGACGAAGAAGGCAAGTCCTGTTGGAAGGACTAGCAACTTCACTTCAACTTGTTGATCCACTGGGAAAGAATGGACACAAAGTTGGGCTTGCTGCTAAGGATGATCTTGTTTTCTTAAGGTTGGTATCTCTTCCCAAGGGACGTAAGCTCCTTGCAAAGTATCTTCAGTTGCTTCCTCCTGGCAGTGAGCTTATGAGGATAGTCTGCATGACCATATTTCGTCATTTAAGATTCTTATTTGGTGGTCTCCCCTCAGATCCGGCAGCTTCAGAGACTACAAATAACCTTGCCAAGGTTGTTTGCCAATGTGTCCGAGGAATGGATCTTGGTGCTCTTAGTGCCTGCCTTGCTGCAGTTGTTTGTTCTGCAGAGCAGCCTCCTCTACGCCCCATTGGAAGCACTTCTGGAGATGGTGCTTCCCTTATTTTAATTTCCGTTCTTGAGAGGGCTACTGAACTTCTAACTGATCCACATGCTGCTTGCAACTTCAACATGGGTAATCGTTCATTTTGGCAGGCCTCATTTGATGAATTTTTTGGCCTTCTCACCAAGTATTGCATGAATAAATATCATAGTATCATGCAATCCATGCTTATACAAAGTACCTCTGATGTGGATGACATTGGCCCAGATGCTGCCAAATCTATTGGTAGAGAAATGCCTGTTGAACTCTTGCGTGCTAGTCTCCCTCACACTGACGAGCGCCAGAGGAAGTTATTGCTGGATTTTGCGCAACGTTCCATTCCTGTGGTAGGATTTAACAGCAACACTGGGGGTAGTGGCAGTCATGTGAACTCAGAAACAGTGCTAAGTTGATGGATCTACATGAGAAGTTCACCTGTTGATAATGGTTCTGGTTGATGATCACACCGATGTTGTAAGGACAACCTTGCATCTGTTCAAGTGCATCTGGAGAAATCTTAAATGTGCAAAGTGCGAGTTGCCGAGTTGCATCTATGATGGAGGCTTCTGCCTCACCTTAATTGTCTACTTGTCATATTCTGCAGCTTTGTGATAAATTTGCAACCAGGCCTTTTATGTTGTACCCGGCTTGATTTGTTCCTCATGTCTTTTCTTTTTCTCTTGACAGGGGAGCTTATATAATTGTTACTATGTGTGGCTGGTAGGGACATAGTAGTTGTTAGCATGTACAGGTTTAGGACATATTTGGTTCCCATGTTTCCTTATTATATATAGAAGGATGGGGATGGATGGGTTGTACTCACATCATATCTGTGATAGAATCATTCTGCTGAAACGTAAGGGCCACTGAGGGGGTGCAAATTTCACTGAGACACAGGTTGACCAGCTGGCATTCTGAAATTCAAGGGAACACTGTTGAAGAATAAGTTATGTTGAACTTGTTGCATAATTTATCTTTTGCACTTGAGTTGTCAATTTGTAGATATGTGTTCTTATGTTATCTTGAGAATATTTGGTTTTTTCCTTCCATGTTTCTCTCTGACTTTGGCATTGTTTTCTTTGGAAATTTGCTGAGGTTCATTGTTCACTTGCTCCTTTTCCTATCTGGAAATGTATGAGGAGAATATGAAATCAAGTGGCCACTTTGATGATGGATGGTTGAAAATTTGTGTTGATTCCTTTTACATGAATTTTTGACAAATGAATTGGGCAGGCTGCTTGGTACCCATTATACTTTTTGACTAGGGAGGTTCAATGAATATCTGTTCTAAGTGTTTTAGCCTCATTTTTATTTTGTGGTGCAATTAACTTTATAATATGGGGATATTTTCTTTTTTTGCTTTTTGGCCTTTTTAATTTTTTTACATTCTTGTTCCTATTATACTTTTTTTTGCCATTGGTCCTTGTCATAAAGATGTAGTTAAATGTTGTCATGGCTATTGGATTTGGATGTCTATTTTATACCATTGTTGCATCTATCGACATGTATAGTTTTGTCTAGGTCAGCGAACACGGATACATGTTAAAATGAAATTAAAAAATAAAATTTTTAAGAGGACTAGAGCGAAAATAGCTTTACATATGTTGTTTTATTGATCATGTGTCTTACCATTCATAATATCCGATTCACGATCGGAATTCCAATACGATAGCCATGCATAGGAATGAAAATTTCTACCAATCTATGCATTCTTGTCAGCCTAAAGGATGAAAGTACTTCAATAATTTAAAGAGTAAATTATACTTCCTGTCCTTGAGAGATGCTAATCTTACATTGTTCACCTTTTTTATGTTGAAATATACAGTTTAATTCCCCTTCTCTAAGAGATACAGGTATTATAGTGTCCTCACCTCTTATATTAATATATAGAGTAAACTATATTTCTGTTCCTTTAGAGGTGCAAATATTACATTATCCTCTCCTCTTGTTGGAATGCACAATTTTGTGTGTCACAAGTTGTTTTGGTAAACAGATAAAAAAATCAGAAGGTGGATAATAAGTCATAAATTTGATTGTCATAAGTTATCTTGATAAGATGAAATTTAATTCTTTATGCAAAAGCAAAGGGAAGATTTTCACAAATTGAGAAATACTCAAATTTCACTTCTCATTAAGCTTTTGAAGTACTATAGGGTTCTATTTATAGCCTGTCTGAAATCACATTAGAATGGGTTTGAACACACAAGCTAAGGTATATAGTGTTCAAACAATCGTGCCTAAAAAGCTTTATAATGTGATTGCAAACGTGCATTTTTAAGTTGGGTTGATTTTTAGGAGATTTAACTCTTTGAAGTACATAGATTTTAACTTTCATGCAACAGATGCATGCTACATTTACTATTTAAATCAACAGGTACTTACACTAAATACTCCCACTGAATACACTCTTTAACCAAAAAAAAATAAAAAATACTCCCACTTGTCATATTTTGAAGCACTACTAGAAAGTATTAATGACTGGGAAAAACAAAAATCATCAAAAAATTAACCCCAAACATATATACATCAAATAAATTCCATACTTTGTAGTTATATTTCTTATAGTTGAATATAAATATAATATACACAAATGTGAACTCTTCTTTACATCATAAAATTGCTATATAAAAAATAGTAATATGTAAATAGTTAAATTAAATGTTAATTATATTTTACAGTTTTTTATCATATATATACATTTAACAATAATAAATGCGATTTCCTTGCTTGGCATATACTTTTACTTGGACTTCTTTGTCTTTTAACTTTTTTTATCATGTAATTTGTATGCAAACCACTCACTACTCTCATTTAGGCTTCCCGTAAATAATTTTAAATTAATTCCTTGACCACGATATTCTAAATCTTCCTAACGAAGAAACCAAAATGCAGACAAACAAACATTTTAATTAATAAACTAAAACTAGCATACACATCAATAAATAACAAACAATTATTACAATATATCAAATTTAATGTTTTTAAAAAATGAAAAAATTACTAATATTTCACCCCAAACTTTAAAAAGTGTGGATAGATAAACATGACAATGTCTATCTTTTTTGGTACAAGTACGTAAAAGTATCCTCCATGGAGATAATTTTATTATGAATGATTTTTTTTCCGGAATATTTAATAGTTGTACACCTAAGACTTAAATTCAAAATGAAGTTAAAATAATTTCATACTAATTGATTTATTCACTTGGTTGATAAAAATATATATAATATGAATGATATCTTATCATGTTTATCTTGAGCAGAGTAAATAACCAGATTTTACTTTTAAAACTATCTATTTGTTTTAATTTTGGACAAAACTAATTTTATATCATTAAATGTAATTAAAATTAAATCTAAATTAATTTCAATATCAAATTTTCTCTATACTACTTTTACAACCAGTAAATTTTCCCCAACTATCTTATGTCTATTTGTTTCAATCAACTCTTTTTATCATTATTATTTTTTCTTTGTAAACATGTTATTGGTATCGAGTATTCATTGACGTCGATGATTAATCTCCATTGGATACTCACGGATTAGGTTTAGTGAGATTTTTCTTTTCCAATCATTTTTTTTCATTTAGAAGACTGGAACATAAGAGAACCAAGTTTAATACTACTGACAATTGTTATTTTTTATAACTATTTTAAAAACAAATATCAATAATTTATTCAAAATAATCTATTAATAGTTAAAATAGTCATATTATAAATTTCTATTGTTGATTGTAAATATGTTTAAATATATTTTTTATTATTTATTTTGAATTTAATTATATAAATTTTTTATCTTATTCAATACATGAGGTAGAGTATTATTTATATAAAAACAAAAATTTATCTTATATAATGCATTATTTAAAATACTAGTTAATCTAAATTGTGTAATTTCTAAACTTTAAAATAATGAAAGAGTTTAATGTGTTAATTTAATTTTTTATATTAAATAATTGCAAATAACTTTCAGTATCATTTTTAAGAGTTCTTGTAAAAACATAATTAATTTATTATAGACTATTATTTGTGATTAGATTATATTATAAAAAAAACTTTGCATTGGAACTGTATATATTATTTATTTATATTACAAGACTTCAGTAAATGTATTTTATTACAAATAGTTCCTTCCCAAGTTATTATACGTCATTAAATTAAATCAAATTAAATTAAATCCTCCTCATAACTTAACCAGATGTCTCAGCCAGCTATGTCCATAATATTTTTCTTTCTTTTTTTCTTTTTTAAATCCTCTGCATCCGTAACTGCTGTTTAAAAAACAATTATCGGTTAGTCGTATTCTGGTTCCGGATTTAGGGTTTTTTGGGCACAAAAAACAATTCTCAAATAAATCTCAATCAATATCTTTGCAGTTGTAGGGTTCTCCTTTCTCTCTCTCTCTCTCTTTTATCTACTGTCTCCCTTTCTTCTCCTTCGCTTTGATCCGAATTATAATCCTTTTTTCATGTGCTAAATCATTTGCTCGGATATTCTTCTTCTTCTTCGTCTTCCCCTTTTGCTTCGGTTTAAGTTTCAAGTTTTGCACGGATAGTGTTTCAAGATTCAAACTTTTTCGTATTGGGTTCTCTTTTCTTTTTGAATTTTTTTTTTTTTGTTTTTCTTTCTGGGTTTTCTGTTTTCATGGTGGATATGGATGGGTTTAGAGCTGGGGGTCATGTTGGGGGAACTCCCAACACAGAGGATCTTGGGCAACTGGGAAATGCTCCCACAGGTTTGCTTCACCTTCTGGGATTCAATTTTGTTTTCATTTTTGCCTAACCATTTCTTCGATGGGTGTTTGTGTGTTTTTTTTTTTAAATTCAGTTTGTTCATATAGATCTGGTCTGTTTTATCCACTATTTTAATTTGAATTATAGGAAAATTGATCCAATATTACCCACTGGCTATTGTTGTTATGAAGCTCTTATTTTTTAATTTCTATTGTTGATTGGTTGTTATCTTCAGTTTACATACAGCAGCCTTTTAAGCTTCACGTTCCAAGTTCTTACATGGCCCGCTGAGTAGCTGAACCAAAACATTCAGCTATAGTTGATAGTTTTGCAAATTCTAGAAAGTTTAACATGCTGATTATTTCATATGAATTGGAATTTTGTGTTAATTTTTGTTGTCATCTTTTGGGGTGTGTTGTTGACTGCTTTAGTTGATGACCATGGTGTTTGGTGGCTGTGAAACGGTTTTCTCTGTCTGCTTTACTCTGGTTGTTTATTCATGACAGTTTTATTTGCTGCAAATGCAGATAGTGCTGAGTTAAGAACAGTTTCGCCGCGTGTGAATGCTTTGTATTGGAATATTATTTTAAATAATATTTTTTTCCATTTTAGTGAAAGACCTGTTGCACTTCCAATGATATTTTTCACGCTTTTCAAAATTAGGATTACTATGCAATTTTTCTCCTTGTTGTTTTGTGTTACTTGTGTTTTTTTTTTCACTTGATGTTATGTTTTGGTGTCTCAGTCACATGGGAATTCTCTGCTATGTCCACCAGTGCATCCTGTACTTTTCATGTTAAATAGTTCTAATGGTTGAAACCATTTTTTTTCCTATGCAGAGGGTGCAGTTTTTGATGCATCACAATATGCATTTTTCGGTTCAGACACTGCTGTTCAAGAAGTTGAGTTGGGAGGGTTAGACGATGATGATTTGCTTGAGTCTAATGCGGAGTTCATTCTCAATAGAGAAGAGGTTAATTTCCACAATTATTTCGACTTTAAGTTCAAATTTTGTTTATAGAATAATTTGAAAATGTTTCTAGAACTTTTTAGCAACTAACTTTCACTTTGCAGGCCGAGGATTTAAAATCTCTTTCTGATATTGATGATCTAAGTACTACTTTTTGGAAGGTAAGGCTGTCAAATTATGATATATTATTCTCTCTTTGAATGCTTGAGATTTTAATTAGATAAGTGACTGAATATTGTTACGATGATATTATCTCAACCTGCTTGCACTCATTAAAGAATTGATAAATTATTTATTTTTATTATTTATATATATAAAAATTTGTAATATGAACAAAGTAACCCTGTATTGATTCATGTATATCAGTTAAGGCTTGTGTTAGAGAAAGAAGTAAAAATGATTTTTCTACTGTTATTGATATATTCTGAACCTCTAGTATACCAGATTGTTCAGTGTTATTTGTTTTCTTTTTTAAAATTTCTCAATGTTCCTGTGACGAAGAGCTGAAACGAAGAAATTGGTTTGGTCCTGTTTCTCAATATTCTCATATTGATGGAATCGAATTTTTGTTGACTAGGAAGAGAGTTTTGCTTTTAAATTAGTTTGAGGTATCAAGTAAGAAGCTTGATCTTTTGCTTGAGTGTAATATTCTTATTGTATGCTAACTCTCATTTTAGTGATTCTAAGCTTGTTTGACTAGGCTATTATGCTAGAGAGTTGGAGTTTTCTAAGTTTGACAAATGAGAAGTGTAGTTTCTAAATTATTTTGATATGTTGAAATGAACCATATTTTGTAGTATGTGCTTCTCCACAACCATATCCTATATTAGCAATGTCCTTGAGACTAGCATTAGCTGCTGCTTCTAATACCAAATCCACACTTAAAAATATTGACAATACAGTTGATGATCCCTTGAATAAATAATGAACATAGATAGTACATATAGAATCTTGGTCCTTGGACCATTTTTTGGTGCTGCCGATGTTTCATAGAATCATGCAGGATGGAAGCAGGAAAGGGAAAAGGTTACTTAGCTAGCTAGATATTATGCCAGACAACCTAGAAATCTGCTAGTAAAGTTCCACAATTAAAGAAAAATAAATATTAGTATTCAAGTGATGAATAGGGGGAGGGGAATTAAAAATGATTGATATTCTGGTTTTGTATGGGATAGGAAAACAGTAGATCCTGTTTTATTCTATTATAAAGTAGTTTGCTTTTCATCTTGGGTCTGGTCCAACATGTGATCTAACTCTAAATTGAGAGACTGTTTTTCATGGGGATTTTGGTAAAATTGGAGGGGCTAGACTGACAATTAGGAATAGTGAGGAACTGAGGATTAAAAATGTACCAATTCTTAGTTGTTACTTAATAAATTTTTTTGTGTATTTTATTCTCATTGTTATTTTTTGTTTCCTTGTTACAACGTGTGCCTTCTTGGGAAATGAGAGGGAAATCATTATGAGTAGTATGCCAGAATCTCTTCTGTTGTTAAATCCAAATCATATGTCTTTCCTATGAATCAGTATGGTGTGAATCATGCAACTTGAATCTTTTTAGAACCTTTGCAAAATCTTGGCACACTATTAAGGTTTTCTACCCTTGGTTAAAATTATTAGTCTGTGCAAGATATATGGATCAAATTTCCATCACATGTTTTCACTTGAAAATTGAAATTGTTCTATTGGATAAAAACGTGGGAGAAAATTATATTATGCAAACATGTATACAGGGATTTTAGACTTTTGGGACTTTACCTGTTATCGCACATAAAAGATAATTAGAAAAAGAAAGTGAAAGAAGGAAAGTAGAAGAGTTGTTTAAATGAAAGGCTACTCTAGTAACTCTACTTTGCCCGATTCCTTTGACATTTCAAGCTGATTCCACTGTATTTATTAACTAAACTAGTAAGTTCTGTCTCCATCACAAAAATTAGTTCTTTTATCTTTATTTACTGTATTACTTGTGTGCTCAGCTTTCAGTTTCTTTTATGATTTTGATAATAATGCTCATTTATGCTTTATGCATGTTGATATGAAGATTAAGTTTGTTTTTGGGGTTTAATTTCAGTTGAACAAGGTTGTAAGTGAACCAAAAGGCGCAGGATTTATTGGTGAACAGGGATCGAGAGAAAGTGAGTAAAGCAATTGTAAAGAATTTACCAGTGTTTTTTAATCAAAAAATAATAATGCTCCTATTTTGCATTGGTTTTAATTATATAGTATTGTACAGAGAGTTGCAGTGTTCAACTGCACTCTCAGTTAAGTGTGTTAGTTTACTCTACTGAGTTAGTAGTAGGTTAGTTATTGCCAGCTGTTCACAGCTGTCATAACTAACTATCTAAGCCCACATATACCAAGTTGTAACACAAAGTTCAGTGGCCAATAATATTTTTCACTTCTCATTTCTAAAATTTTTCTCTCTCAAAATATCTTCTACATTTTTGTTAGAATTCCGCTATATGGATATTCTTCCATTATACTCTGATGCCTATTGTTTACATGGTAGTTGTTTATGTGAAGTGTAAGCTATAAACTAGCTGTTAGATTTAATGATTAATACGTGAAAGTTGGAACAGATTTAATTGGAGTGGCCTTTGTTTAACTTGAAAGTGAAAAAAATGATTTGCTTAAGGGGATATCCTCAGCATGATTTGACTGTTTCTAACATGATATACAATGCTCCCTTTCAAGCTAAAGAATATAAATCATATGCATCAAGCTTATTACAGATAATCTGGCTTCAAGATCCCACTTTATAGGTCAACAATTCCAAATTATTATCTCATGAAATAACTGTTTCATGATTAAAGTTTGTACTTTGTCAATGTTTGCAATGTTTTTCCGCTGAACTGAATTATTTATAATCGTATACCTTGTTCAGATTCTGCAGTTGAATGGGCACACAAAGATGATGTTCTTAATTGGTATCAACAAAATGCTTATGATAATGAAGGTTCTTTGGATGGCAGAAGAATGTCATCACAACCTCATTCTTCTCTTTCTCAGTTACATGAACCAAAGGCCCTGTACAGAACATCCTCTTATCCTGAGCAGCAAAGGCAGCAACAACATCTCCAGCTCCAACCTAGTGAATCGGCTCCCAACTGGATTGATCAACATTTGTATGGTACGGAAACCACTCAGGATGGCAAACGATGGTCATCAAAACCACATTCCACCATTGCACACTTACCAGAGTCAAGGCCCTTGCATAGAACATCTTTATATCCTGACAAGCAGCAGGAATTTTCTCATCTTTCTAGTGAACCAATTTTGGTACCGAACTCCTCATTTACTTCTTATCCTCCACCTGGTGGTAGATCTCATCAGGCTTCTCCAAGTCAGAATTCAGGCCACTTAAACCTTCCTTATCATGCTACAGGAGCTCAGATGGCATTATCACCACCAAATCGATCTCATTTCCCCAATTCTGCATTACAGTTGAGTGGAATAAACCATGGGCCACCTTTTGGTGGAAACATGCGTCAATTTTCTACTGGTTCCCCTCTTAATCAGATAATTCAGAATCAATTGGTAAACCAGGCAGGGTTATATCCTGGAGATCACCCCAATATTTCATCAGGTATACCCATGATTAACAAATATGATCAGATGCTTGGGCTGATGGAAATGCGGGATCAAATTCCAAAATCAGCTCAATTAGGTAGACAGAATCTCCGGTTTCCCCCACAGGGTTTTGATATGGGTGGCCTGAGAAGCAATAGTGGATGGCCCCGATTTAGGTCGAAGTATATGACTACTGAGGAAATTGAGAATATTCTTAGAATGCAGCTTGTAGCAACACACAGTAATGATCCATATGTTGATGACTATTACCACCAAGGCTGTCTTGCGAAAAAGTCATCTGGTGCTAAATTGAGGCATCACTTTTCTCCAGCTCAAATAAAGGAACTCCCTCTACGACCCTCTTCTAATGCTGAACCACATGCTTTTCTTCAGGTTGATGCACTAGGGAGAGTTCCATTCTCATCAATTCGCAGGCCTCGTCCTCTACTGGAAGTTGATCCTCCCAATTCCTCTCATGCAGGTAGCCCTGAGCAAGGCATTTCAGAGAAACCCCTTGAACAGGAACCAATGCTTGCAGCTAGGGTCACTATTGAAGATGGTATTTATCTTCTTCTTGATGTAGATGATATTGACCGTTTCCTACAGTTTAATCAGCTTCAAGATGGTGGTCTTGTGTTAAAAAGGAAACGGCAAGGTCTTCTGGAAGGACTTGCTGCCTCACTTCAGTTAGTTGATCCACTGGGAAAGAATGGACATACGGTTACACTTGCTGCAAAAGATGACTTTGTTTTTCTCAGGATAGTTTCTCTACCCAAGGGTCGAAAGCTACTTGGTAGGTACCTTCAACTGCTATTTCCTGGTGGTGAGCTCATGCGGACAGTCTGCATGGCCATCTTTCGTCATTTAAGGTTCTTATTTGGTGGCCTTCCCTCCGATCCATCTGCAGCAGAAACTATAAGTAACCTTGCAAGGGTTGTTTCAAGGTGCATTCGTGAAATGGATCTCAGTGCAATAAGTGCTTGTCTAGCAGCAGTTGTTTATACTTCCGAGCCGCCTCCCTTACGTCCCCTTGGAAGTTCTGCTGGAGATGGGGCTTCCCTTATTCTAGTATCTGTGCTTGAGAGGGCAACTGAGCTTCTAACTGATCCTCATGCTGCTAGCAACTACAATATTGCAAATCGTTCGCTTTGGCAGGCTACATTTGATGAGTTCTTTGGCCTTCTGACCAAGTATTGTGTGAACAAATATGATAGTGTCATGCAATCATTCCTTATACAAGGGACACCAAATATGGCTTCCATTGGTTCAGATGTTGCCAGAGCTATTAGTAAGGAAATGCCAGTTGAGCTCCTACGTGCAAGTCTACCTCACACTGATGACCGCCAGAAAAAACAATTACTTGATTTTGCTCAGCGTTCTATACCTATAGTTGGATTTAATAGTAATTCGGGGGGTCAAGGTCACCATGTGAACTCAGAGTCAGTCCTGAGTTAATTAGATAATTGGACATTCATCTAAAGAACTGTTTTTCAAATGACGGCAGTAAATTTCTCAGGGACAACTATTGTGTGTCTAATCTCTTTGGAGCAGCCTGATGTGGAAGGATCAGGAGCATGCATCTACCTTAGAAGTTTTAGCCCCTTCATATCTTGTTATATTGCGGTAATGCCATGTAGCATTGTGATAAATTGGCAGTCAGGCCCTCTGTGTATTATGATAGACTTGGCTTGATTTGTTCCTCTTGTCCTGTCTTTTTTTCTTTTGACAGGGGAGCTTAGTGTTGCTCAGTTTGTGGTTTCTAGAGCAAACTAGTGGGTAGTATGTCCAAGGTTTAGGTGTTCAAGTTGGATTCCCATGTTCCTTTATTATTACCATACAGGCATGGGATTGTGGTTGTGTTCATACTCCATATCTACCTATATAGATATCACACGTCCAAATTGAAGTAGCATTGTGGGGTGCACCAATTTAACCAGTCGGCAAGGTGGCATTGGCATGCCTAAGAATAAATTGTGTTAACCTTGTTTCTTGGTTTCAGTTTCCTCACCTTTTCCATTGGTGTAGACGCCTAGTTTTGTGTCATCATTTCTTGTTTCTCAAGTCAATTGGACTATTATTGGTCTATCGTTGTTATCCCCACATCGGTATGTCTTGAATTTAATGTTTTGCTTATATATATGATTTTGGAAGTATGTTTTTGCATTTGCTACTACCATAAGCAATTTATGGAATTTTGGAATAGTTAAAGTAATGCAGATGTTGGTTGAGATGTTATGGTTGATTCTAGACTTTGTTGACTCTGTACTAGAATGAATTTGGTCTCTGAATCATGCTTTGTGCCAGCCAAGGTTTTTTATTTCCCAGATTTCCTTGTCAGTCTTTTCTTGCATAGGCCTCAAGGATATTTGAACTAATTTATTGTTATTTCAATATTACATATGTTTATGATCATGTTTTAACTGAAATGTCAATCTTTTACACGTGACTATCTGCATATATATCTGGTGGAAAAATTACAAGGGCGTAGGGGTAAGAAATGTTCCAAGTCTGGATGATAGGAATCAGTTTTGTACTTCGCTTTTACCCTGCTATTCAAATAAAATAATACAATGGTTGGTCGTTGTATTCGTACTAGTTTTAGTAAACTGAATAAATTATCTCAATCATTATGTTTCATCATTTTATGAACAAATTGTTCAAGAGGCACTTAAAAGGTTTTCTTTCTTCCCATTTGGCAAATACGTGCCAAGGCTACCTCTTCGAAGTGGATCGATTCCATAAAGTTGTAATTGTCGGTGCGTGATGTTAAATTTAGGGTATTATTTGATAAGCTTGTTCAGAAACACAAAGAAAAAGTCTGAATTGACACACGAAGAAAAATATAAAATATTGTATAATAATAATAAGTACAAATATAGATATAAGAGAGACGTTTATCATTTATTTTTATTTCTCATCAATCATCTTAATTTTTAAGTGATATTTTATTAAAAAATATATATCTATTCTAAAAGTATATCTATGAAACTATGAATCATAGTTCTAAAAATACGTTTTTGGATTAGATATATGTAATTTTAGAAAGATATTTTCAAAATGTAAAAGGAGTGTATTTTCAGAAAAAGGGTATAATGGATAATTGAGAAATAAAAAAATGAGAGTGTAAATAGTAAGAGCCTTTACTCTTTTACACTTAAGGCCCAATATGTAGGGGGACAAATAATTTTTTAAAAAAGTAATTTTGGTTCTTTTATTTTATTCAATATGTAATTTTAATTCTTTTATTTTAAAATTTAGTTATTTGATTTTTTTATTTTAAAAAATTTATCATTTTAGTTCTCTTATTGTAAAATTTAAATATTTAATCTTCATATTTTAAAAAATCTACCATTTTAATTTAATCCGTAGTTAAATCATTTTTTAATAATATCTTAAATAAATATGTTAAGTTTAAGGTTCAATTGAAAAAAAAAATATAAAAATTTTAAAAATTTGATTAAAATTATGTTTTTTTAAAAAAAAGATTAAAATCATAATTTTTTTTAAATAGAAGAATTAAATATTTTTATTTTAAAATAAAAAGATTGAAATGGTAGATTTTTTAAAATGGATTAGAAACTCCCACCTTCATTGTGAGAGGCCTCTCTTTCCTCTTGTTTGGGTTTCTTAGTCTCCACTGCATCAGCCCCACATCAAATTAAACGGTGACACATCACTCATTAAAGGCCCCATATTGTCAACATTAAATCTCTCACTTTCAACGTCCTCAATTTGATATTTATTCTAATTACAATGCATCACTCATTACATGTTTTTTAAAAGAGTAAATTTCAGTGATTTCTCTTGATAAATATTCTAATTACAATGCATTCTCTCTTTTTTCACTCTACAAATTCTCCTTACACAAGCCTTTCTCCTGTCCCAAATGGTGGTGTCATTAACAGAATTTGGCATGTGATTGACATATGATGCTTTAATGTCTCCACCCCCTTCCTTCGTGTGATTCCATTTTTCAGAACCTCATTGCTTTGTTATTTTTTAATCAACCAAATGAACTTCACTAATAAGAAAGGAAGTGGTATGAGACAAGGCTGAATCGTGAGTGCCTAATTCTGTTATAAACTGCATGTACCGTATACACTGCATAAGATCAGAGGCAGTGTCTATATATTTTTTGGTTTTAGATAAATTTTGTAGGTGAGTTTTATCTATTTTTATTTTATTTTTCCACTTTTTTGTGTAAAAATTGTCAATTAAAATTTAATATTCAAGCAATATTTTCACATCTCTTTGTAATTTATTCTACTATATCTTATAATGGAATGATCTCAAATTAAATCTAGAAAAAATTAATTTCAATATTTTTTTGACAATGACAGTATTATTAATTATATTTTATAAATATTAGATGCATATAAAAGGAATTAATTTTTTTAATATACTTTTAATATTTTTAATAAGACATTGATTTTTCTGTTAGTATTTCTTTTAACATCTTCAATTTAGGGAGAAAAATTAAGACCAATAATATCAAATTAATACTCACTAAAACTTAAATTTAGTTCAAGATAAATATAATATTTTTTTCAATTCACTTTCCCTTACAATTTTCAATTATTATGATTTAAATAAAAAGTACAAAATAATTTTATATTTTACAATAAAAAAATGTGTAATCTCGCCACTCTCATTTTTACAAAAATATACAACATATTTTTTTTATAAAATTTAATCACTATATTCATTTTAATATGATTATTTTTAATTTAAAGTAAATGGAAACTAATTTTTCTATAATTTTCAAAAGAATGACAAACTTCTCAAATGATTTATAATATATCTCTGTATACATATATTAAAATTTTATCATTTTACTAAAGTAATAATAATAAATAATATAATAAAATATATTACCTAAAAATTTAAATTTAAATTCATTTTTATAAATATTTATAAAATTAAGAGCTTGGTGGGAGGCCTAACACAATAGCCTAATTGCCCTTACCATTGCCACGACACTGCTTAATATCTCATCCTCCGTTGCCATGTCATATTTTCAATCACCCTCTGCTCAATCAATTCATGCCATAAATTAAGAATATAAAACAAACTTAATCATGTTTGATTATAATCAATTAGTATAACAAAAATTTACTATCAAATATGTAATACACGACAACAGACAAAAAATTCTAATTCTTGTTGTCTTTTCTGATCGACCCTGTTAAATTTTGGAACATCTTCATCTGAAAATAACTTATAATATCTCTAGACCCAAGTGCCCACCAACTGTTCATTCAAATTCCCCTATTGGTTTCTGATAATTGCTTCCTCGTCACGGCGAGATCTGCGGAGTTTGAGAGTTGTTATGTTCATATGACCCCATATTAAAATGTTATTTGGAGTCTCTATTCATTTTCTCCTTCCTTACCTAAACCGTTACATCTCAAGACAAGTATAGGATTATGACATACTTTATTCTTGTTGTTATGTTCATTTGGTGGTACTTTAGAGTATGTAGAATTCTATTGCAGAATCTGATAATAGTTGGCATAAATATCTCTACGTATGACATAAACCAAGATTTTATAACATTTTAAGTAAAGAATGACCCTTGTGTTTCTGTAGGCTGTTGTCCTTAATTTATTTGATGGTCAACATTATTTTTTTTCCACACAATGTTAGTAATGTTTACAAGGTTGTGAAGAGGTTGATGCAATTTACTCTTTTTAAAAATGAGAAAACTAAATGTTTCAATTTAAAAATAAAAAAACTAAAATTACATATTACAGAAAAATTGAATTTTAGCCTAAAAATTAATATCTAATGGCTTAAAATTGCTTTTCCATAATTGGAGACTTGACAATGTACCCATCCTAGCCTATGAATTCTTTCATATAACTAGATATTTAAAAACAAATGACCTTAAGAGCATGTTTAAGTAAATTTCTTGAAGAATAATTATAAGAGAAAAAAAAATAAGAAAATAATTTCTATAAGCTAAATTTAGCTTCTCCATAAGCTAATTTTTAGAATCTACTCTACATTTGTTTCTCCAAAAAGTTACTTTTAACTTATGAAAAGTTTTATTTATTTTTCTTCTTATTTTCTCCTTTTATAAGTACTTTTGAAGTTTATTCAAACGGGTCTAAGTCCCTTTATCTCTTGTTTGAATATATGAAAATGTTAAGGCATTTAAAGTTTCTTGTTTGAAAAAAAAAGCACAATTTTATATGAACTAAAACCAAAAAAAAATATATATATATTATAAGGACTACAAACATGTGTAAATCTTATTTTACATATAAATTAATTTCTACAAATAATTTGCTATAATTTTTTAAATAATCCAAACAAAATGAATTATCTTAAAATTACATTCAATTAACATCTAAATATAATATTTTTTTCGTATAATACATATAACAATAATCGACTATAGATAATTAGGCACAGTCAATTATTAAAATAATCTCCAAAACCAATTCAGTCCAAATACACACCTGATATAATTCAAAGCATAAAATGAAGTTAAATACCAGCTTGAAAAATATTCCAACTGCAGATCAATATCAGAACAAGAGGATATTACACGAAAAGTTCATAAACCCCTAGACAAGACTTCACCAACACAATCTTAATTTTTTCTCAAAGACGTAAACGTGGCAAGTCCAGAACAATAAAGAATGAAAGGAAAGTACTACAACTATTCTAAAATACAAATCACCTCTGAAGCTTGCAAAGGTCCATACACTATGGAGGGCATTTCTAATCAACTTCAGCATTTAATATGCCAAAGATGATGCCTCCAAGCTCCAACAATGTTCGACTGGTCGCAGCGAAGGACACCATCATACATGCCATCAAGATCATTTTTCTTGTCTGAATAATACCTTGTTGATGCTTACAGGGCTGGTCTGCAGGAAGAATATGCTGGCCAAGTCTGTTTATTCAAGCCAAAAATCATGAGAGAAGCTTGGCACATATACAAGAAATCACACTGCAATGGAAGGCTGAGAGGAAAATGTTGACTAAGAACACGAGTTACATGGCTGCTGCCAATGTTAACATAGCAGCAAGTACACAAGATAAGTGGAAGTCCAGCAAGAATGACTTAGCGGGAAGTGGGACCTAGCCATAAGAGAAGTCAGCAACTGGGATAGTCAAGGATGTTCCTTCTGCCCCCAAGAACTCTTCAAAAACGTTTAAAGCTTTTGCTGGGTTTGATTAGCCGTTGAAACTCTATTCAAGGGAGATCCTACAAATTCTTGTAGTCACGTTTGGTGCCTATAGGAACGTGTGCAATGGATAACAAAATGTTAAAACAAACACAAACTTTAACTGTAGAAGAAGCATCTAAACACAGCCCAAAATTTTTGTTTTTACTGCAAGACAAGGATACTATTTGATTGATCGTATGAGCAAGTATGCCCATTTTGTGGCTTTTTTGCATCCATTTGCAGCCGTTAACACTTGCTCAGCTATCAATTCTATAGACTACATGGAGCACCAGTAGAGATAATTAGTGATAATGATCCTGTTATTGAGAGTAACTTTTGGAAGAATTCTTCAAAAATTCTTTGGGAATTGAACTGAAGATTTTCCTCTTACCATCTCGTTTGAAGTACAAGGCCCTTGAGGGCAAGGGTCCTTTTTGGGGAAGGGGTATTGTTATGTAAACACAAATAGGATAAGAATGTTAATCAGTTAGTTAGCCAGCTACCATTAAATGGATTTCATAGCTGTTGGGTAGCTGCCTATAAATAGAGCAGGGCTATGTATTTTAGACAGACTAGAGCAATAATAACAGAAGTGCAGTTTACAGTTCTCTGATATCTTTGTTTTTCTCATCTCTATCCTCTTGGCTCTGTTCTCTTCTTCCCTCTTCCCCTCTTTCTTTCTCTTTCCCACCTAAATTCTTTATCATTTTTTCAATTGTTAGTAAACTTTTACTTTATGATTCAAACACAGTTTGGGGGCCCAATTAAAAGATTGCATTAAGATAATGGGAAGAGTGTGAATCAAATCCTTTCTAAATTCCTCAAAGATAATGTTGTTGTTCATGAGTTAACTTGTGTGTACACCCCTTAACAAACAGGGTTGCAGAAAGCAAAAACTGCCATCCCCTTGAAGTTCCCAGAAATCTACTCTTCCAAATCACCATTCCTAAGTCTAATAGGGGGGAGTTGTGTTAAACAATTTTACTTTTAACCATAACCTAGGCAAATTAGAGAAGGAATATCACTACCTAATTTCGTATGTTAACCAAATGGAACACTAAATTATTTATTTTCAATTATTGTTATTAGATGAGAAAGTCTTTGAAGTAATAACTTACTGGTGTATGACATAGTTATTAGCTGGAACGGGATAGAAAATTTCTGAAAGAAGATTATTTGCATCATGGATTCCTATTAATATAAAAAGAATAACTAGTTAAAATGTGTTTTCAGAATAGAAGAGAAATACCTACCAATAAATAAGATGGAGGAACTCATGAATTACTTAAAATGATTTGTAGACTGAGCTTTGAACTGATGGTTTATGAACTGAAATCAAATGACATGATATCTTCAACTGCAATTTAAATCCAAAAAACAGATAAAAAAGAAGATAAAGGAGGGAGCAAATCCACATTGGCTACTATGAATTGTTTATAAGAACTACTACGTGAAAGATTTATTCTAAACAGACCAAACATAAGATTATAGTCCTAAAATAGCAACAAGTTTTTTCTAACCTCCACCACTACAAATCGTTTTACTTGCTTTGAATGATGGAGCACGCCTCACCTCAGGTCCTGCAGTTGCCTACAATCAATATATAGATGAAACAAACCAGTTTTAATAAATCGCATGGTCATAAACTTTTTTGTTTGGGTTAGCTTATTTTGTGTTTAAAATACCATATAATCAAAATCTTACTAAAAAAACTTTTGGAGAAAAAGCTATTTTTTTACAAAAAATTAAGGTACTCAAAAAATTCACTTAATGACACTGCAAATGAATCCCCTTCCCCTCTCCCTACTTTCTTTGTTTTTTATCTCCTCGCCCAATTAATTCACTGGTTACTTACACTTGCCACAGGATAAGATTATAATTAAGTGTCTGCCCATGGTTGCTACAATGACTTTTCTATTAATGATATGTAAAAGAGATTGATGAGTTTTGTGGCATGTTTGAGCTACTTCAGCTCACTGTTTTCTTTCCTTTTCTTTTTTTATTAAGGAAATTTTTTAATTCTCCCCCAGATGTATCTTCTCTCCTTTCTAGAAAAACTTTTATGCAAAATAATATATGACAAGAAAACTCCTACAGATTAGGACAAAGCTTAGTGATACTAAGAGTTTGATGAATTACAGAAGTCAGAAAACCTATGAATAAAATAATTGGGAAGCTACATAAAACTGGAGAACTTGAATTGGTTTTCTTAGTTATTTGAAAAGGGAATTATATAGAGCTTTCAGCAAAACCAGCACTGATATAATAAGTGCAAAATGAAAAAACAAATATTGTCAAGGAAATGGAAGGAAGACTAATATATAATATAGAACATGTTTAATGTCCCTAATTAAGCAGATTTTGCCTTTCAGATTTTAATGAAGAAGCAGGAAAGACCCAGTTTTGGGATTCATATTAAAATTCTAGAAGTAATTTTAGAACCTTCAAAATAAAAAAATAATGTGACAGAAAGGTCAGCATACCTAACATGACAAAGTTTTTAGCTCCTTAATCTCCTGCACTATGAATCATCTTGAGGAAATATTGAATCACCTAAAGCAATTTTTGCCTTCTTGGTTAAGTTGAATAGAAGCAGAATAAATTAAGTGCACTAGTGCATCATCAAATTCTTCAAGTTCACCAGAATTTTGTAATTGATGATATGAAGGAGCCATGAGATTTGCTGCAACGTCAACCAACTTCCACAAAGAGTGATTATATGCCATTTTGATTATTTTAATGGGCAACTGACTGGAAGAATCAAGACAAGACATAATCACATCCCAGCAGGCTTCCTGAATATTTTCCAAAATCCAGAACTCAGCAAGCCAACAAAGCTCCACATATGGTTGTAGATTGAATAGCTTTTCTTCATCATCCATATTATCCCACAAGCATCCAGAGGGAGGATTAGGCAGCTCATCAGAATAAAACCACTGCACTAGTTTGATCAATGCTTCCCAGCTAATATCAACTTTTATGACTTGTGAATGACTGCAAGAATGAATAACATTTAAGACTGACCCTTAGGGGAACAGACAAGGCAATCAAAATGCAAAAGGGACACAAAAATTAAAGCAAACAGAGAAGGCTTGAATAGTTTCGTATTAGAAATGAAAAATTCTTCCACATCTAAATTTCCAAGGATGTACCAGACTAACTTGAGAGTTCAAATGAAGTTAACATCGGATGAACATAACAATGCAAACCATGATGACAAAAGACAAGGTTCCAAACCATTTCCAACCAATTCTTAGATTAAATTATTTAGAACTCAAGACTCAAGAACATGTGTCAATGAGTTTCCAAAGGTAATATACTTAGTTAAAATATGCTTGTGAAGAGAAGATTTGAATCATGGCTTTGTCAGGATCCAATTGCAAGGTGTGGAGCTTGAGTCCCACATTAGAAGTATGGGACTCTAGTGCAGGGGTTTAGAAGGCCTTGGGCCCCAAGGTTCTTATCAGGTCTTTAATCAGAGTTTAATCCTAGAACAGGTTGCATAGATATTGTCAACAGAGGATAAGATATAGACACCCATGCATGTCTTCCTTTGGACCATCTACATGTTCAATTTTCATGAGCTCCAGCTTGAATAATAGGCAAAGCTTTTGGGTGTCATTTTCATCATCTGTATATCAGAAAAAACTGTAAAATAGATCAATTATCAATGTCTTGATCAATAATCACCTTTCTCGCATTCCTGACCGGAATAAACCTTGTAAATAATCACAACCAGACTGCAATATAACTTTGTGAACATGCATATGGGGCACTGTGTCAGAACAAATGTTGCATGTCCACCCAACAAGTTTATTTGATTTAGCTTCCAATATAACATCCCTGAAAAGAAATTGAAAAAATCAGAATTTCTCTCCCAAACCTTGCAAACAAATGTTAGCAATGTCACTGTTATTATTCTTCATTGTATAGAAAGTAGAAACCCTTTACTTACCCTAAATACAAGTCAAGAAATATCTAATCAATAAGCAAGCTCCAATCAGTAAGTTTAGCTAATAGTTGTCTTACTATATACTTGATAATAATAATAATAATAATACAATTGCATTTAGCAACTGCTTCCAAGTTCAATAGTCCTTTCAGAAACATACCTCTCATTTTAAAAACACTGAATGAACCTAACAACCTATTAATGCTGAAGGCTGCTATTCTAGTATATGTGAATTAATGCACAGGGTTTTGTGGGAAATAAAGATGGGAATAGACATAAACAAAAAAGAAAATGCAAGATTACACCAATCACATGCAATTTCAAGATATTTTATAAGAAGCTGATCAACAAGGAAATCATACGAAAAACAACTTCCGGCTGAACCAAGAGATGGAGTAAGATTAAAGCTGGGGAAAGGTGTGCCCCACTTTGGACGTTGTCTATAAAGCATTTGCAGGAGATGCTGTAGTTTGCAGCGCTTAGCAAGAATTTTCAGCTTCTTCACTGTTTCTTCTCCTGCATGTAAACATCCCAAGTATACATATTCCAACAACAACACCAATGCTTCATAATCAACATGAGAAGATAATTGAACTTCTCTCATGGTCTCTCTGACAAACTTATCTGTTACCTTTTCAGAATTCTTCATACTAGGTAACAATTGAGGAGGCAGCAGTGATGGACATCGAACAGCAAGAATAACACCATGAACACTCACAGACACCCCATTTGCTACAACGAGCCGCATATCTGAGTATTCTTCCTTATTGAGAGATTTCCCAATCCTTTTGGCTAACTCATTTGGGAAACCGTAAAATCCAAAATAAGTTAGAATATACAAAACATACCATCTCACTCCAGGACTGAAAGAGTTGCCACTACAGATCTCATGAAGTTTGCTAACTAACTGAGCTCTAATATTTGTCACCTCTCTAGAATATTGCTGAGAATTATCTTGTAGAAGGTCACACTGACGAAGAATTTCAGACAATCCCAACAAACTATAAAATAAGAGAACATTGGAACCTTCCCAATCTTCTTTATCCATACAGCAACAAGACCTTTCCTGGAATGTTGTGTGCAAATGAGGAGTGAAGTTTCGCCTTTCTACATGAATATCATTACTTAAGCATCGTTTCACAAGAAGAACAATTGCTTTTATCCCTTTGCTCTCTATGATACAGCTTTGATACTCTGGTAAACTTGAAAGACAAGTCAACCCAATTAAGTTAATAACCAGTTGAAGTTTATCAAATGATCCATAGCTTTCTAGGGATGATGTATAATCTAGAGTATGTATTAAGCTTTTCAAGCATGACAAGCCTTTCACCTCAAGTGCATCTAATAATAAGAATCTAGCATACGAGGAGATGGTATTACATGGAGAATGAATCATCATTAGAACAGCCCTTGATACTGGTTCACTTTGAAAATGATCATCAATATCCTTTTGACATATTCGGCACCATTTTTCAAGTGTATCCACAAAACTCAAGCTATAGACAAAGGAGAAACTAGAATTAGTATATTTGGAGAGCATCAACACAATGAAGGTGAAATAAAAGTTCAGCTATAAAATTTCAGAAAATAATCAACAGTATTAGTAAGAAACTGAGACATAGGATATATCATAATATCAACGTGTATACACATGATAAATCCATCAAGAAATTATAATGGAAAGAATACAGTTTACCATGCACATGTAATTAGTAAGTTGATGCAGAGCTCGCTTCCATGAGTATAAGGGTTTAAATTTTCTCCACAATGAATAGTAAGCCACCCAAGAATGTCCCACAGATAACTCCTAAGACCAAGATGATAATTGGCTTTTAATCCCTCTTTTGCCATGGATATTTGTTTTTCCAATGACAAGACAGGCTCAGACAATTGGTCTTGAATATTTTCAATCAGAAGATTAAGGAGAATTCTATCAATTCCTTGTTTCCAAAAATTGATATGATGATCACCTGCCCAGCGAGTTATTAGAGCCAACTGGCATGCTTCCACTGACAAAGACCCATGGTTGTTCCCAATTTTTTTAGAACTCAGCCCAGTTTCTTTCATCCCACAAATTATTGCATCAACAAGGGCTTCACCACACAGACCAACCACTTCTAAACAATTCTCTTGGGATCTCTGAACAGATGATAAAACCAATCTTTGTTAGGAGTGATACTTTATATTACAGTGATAATCTTAGAGAACAATTAAATGTTACCAATAGACATTGAGCAAGCCTAAACCCCTCTATCTGAACAGCATGAGGGTTTGATTTTCCCATTGCCTGCACAACCATCTGTGGAAATCCTTCTCCATCCTCTATAAGTTTTCTTGCTACAGAATCACATAAAGCTGGTAACAAAATAGAAATTAGTTGGTCTAAATACTTGAAAATGGATGATAAAAGTTTTTGTTTGTAGTGGAAGGTGGAGGGATATTTTAATACCTAGAGATGTGTACAGCTTTAAAAGTGCAATTTTAATAGAACTCTCTGTCCTTGTATGGATGTTTGCTAAGCCTTTCATAAGTATAACATCATTACCAACAGAGAACCTAGATGGAGGCCAGCGCCACAGTATTGCGCTCAAAAGCAAAGTCATCTCTTTGAAATATTCAATTTTCTTTGCATCTTCAGCAAAAAAATTTATATTTCTGACTATACGTATGGAAGTCTCTGTTTCGTTCAATGCTTCCATAACTGCCTTCTCACTTGTAGCACTCAAATTTGAGATTACCAAATTCAAAGCAATAGCACAGGGTGTTGCAACTTCTACTTGATGCGAAGATAACAAGGATGACAGACAATAAACAAGATCCAACATATGCAATTGCAATAATGAATTAGGTATAGAACTAACTAACTTCACTGCCACATTTGATGCCATGCTTAACAAAGCCTCACTTTTGCATTGAAGAATCCATAATAATGCTCCCAAAATACTATCAGCAACAGATTCCTAAAGAAGTAAAGCAACGCAGGGAAGTACATATTTCATTGTTATTGAAAATATCAGACCAACTCATTTATATCAAACCATTCTACATAAATATATATGTTGGAATTTGTACATTAGTAACCAGTTTCAAAAAGTATCTGTTTGCCTTGAGAAAATATTTTCTGTTTTCACTTTATTTCGTGATTTCAAAAGTTAGTACAGTAAAAATGACATCAGAAAACAGGGAACAAAGTGAAATCTCAAACCAAATGGACACTTAGGAAATGTTTTCTTCTATTTAATTTATAATTAAACTGAAATGCAAATAAATCATTGCAAGTAATTCCCCGATGTAAACATAATCCTAACTTCCTAAGTATGCCGAATGCAATTGACTAGAGCAAATTCATTAAAAGAAATCAACAAGTTCTTCAAACTTTTCATGTACATACAGTCATATATGATTTAGAACTCTAACGAACTAGCATAAAACTCCAAATTCAGGTTCACATGTTCTATTAACTACAGTTAAAAAATGTAAACAATGTACCTTAACAATAGCATGACGTGCAGCACGTGCATCTCCCGATAATGAATCAAGAAACGCACCAATTGATCGCAGCACATTTTTCTGCACTTCAATGTTGGCACACTGCCAATTCCATCTATTTGTCTTCTCATCAAAATGTCTGTTGAAAAAATATATTAAAAAAGATTCACAACAACAACAAAACAAACCAAGGATCAGAACCCTTGCTTTTATCAGTTGAATTTGCATTGGATCACGCACACAACATTTCTAACTTCAATCCAGACATGTGCATAGAAAATTAAATGGTGGGTAGCAGGGTGCCCACTATGTCAAAAGTGAAAAAGATAGAAAATTTCAAGAAAATTTTACGGAATAAAAAATTGGGGGGAAGTGGGGGGTGCGAGTTGAGACCTGGTGCCAAGGTTTAAGGCGTGGAGAAGACGGCGATGGAGGGTCTGCATATGAGAACTGATGCAGCGATCGTTCTCTTTCTCTTTCTCTCTGCTGGATTTCATGGTTTCTACGTTTTGTGGGAGAATTGAAGAGAGAGAGAGAGAGAGGATCAAAGTGAAAGAAGAAATTGAATTGTGTTGAAGAGAGGAGCTCTGAGTTCAGCTCTTGATGGATGTTTGAACACCGCCGGAACTCGCCCTTCTAGCAAACTCTGTATTTGTAGACACTAACAACATTTCCAATCATGATTATTTTATTTTATTGGTGAAGGGATTATTTGTTTTTCTATTTGAAGAAGTTTTCATCAAATGTTATTTTAACCTTCTGAAGTGGGGAAAGTCCAGAAATTTCTTAAGTTCTCTCATCAAAATATGTTTTTTTTTTTTTTTTCTCATTTTGCCTCAAATATTGTTTTTAATATTACAATTTTGCCCCCCCCATGACCCGACCCGACCCGTAAAAGGGGTTAGGGTTTCGCGTTTTCCACTATAAATACCGAAACAAGGGCTTTGTCTCCACACGTTCACATTCAGGAATCGTTTTCTTCAGAAATTTGCCATCGTTGAGAGAAGCGTGAGAGCCTTAGTCGTTCAAGATGAGAGCTAAGGTTAAACGCTTTTCCTTTGATTATTCATCTTTCTTCCTTTATCGCCTTTTTTTTTTTGTTTTTGTTGATTTTCTTTTGTGTTTGTAGAATCGCATTTTTATTTGATTTTACTTTACCTGTTTCGAACTTTTCAGGATCCGAGTATAATTGTGAATTAGTCTACTCGATTGTTTAATGTTTGATTTTTTTTCTTTTCAATATTGATATTGCGTCGGAGAAATGGTTTTCTGAATTGCTGATGTATTGGGTGTAAATGAGACTGCTATGATCTTTGCAGTTTGTTTGTTGTTTTGGATTTGAAGGAATTTGATGCACTCTATGATTTGGGTGTTGGAAGAAAGTGAATTGTCATAATTCATCTAATTTGAAATTGGTTAGATTAGTTTTTGATGTGATGTGATTGGATTTTTTTCACAGATAGGTAGTGTTGTTCCCTGTGGAACCCAATTTTTCCTTGTGCTGCCATTATTGGATGTCAGTGGTAGTGTTTGATTTCATAAGGATCAAATTGTAGGTTAATCAAACATCATTGAATGCCATGGTCTGTCTTGTGAATTTGGTATTTATGCATTTGAAGTCATATGTACCTCATTGTTTTATACTATGTTTGGTTCAAAACAGGGGAAGGGAAGGGAGGGGAGTGATTACCTTTGTCAACACATTCCAATACTACAAATCACTTCTTTTGTCCCTCTAAATCCCCCAGTATTGGAGGGTGATGAAAATGGAAGTGCATGAATTTTAGCCCTCTCTTTTTCCTTTCCTTCTTCATATCTTTGAACCAATCCATGAAAATTTTAAAAATTCTTCCTTTCTTTACCCTCCCTCCCACTTCACTTCACTCTTAACAAATCACTGTGAAGGAAAGTTGAGGATTTGGCATTGTGGAGATTAATAAAGGACGGGTTTGGCTCCTCTAAATCAATGGCTTATATCATCATTTTCCCCCTAAATCGAGTTACTCTAAAGGAGCTAAATCCTAAAGATGGGTGCTGCATTTATGTCAAATATAGTTTAGTCATGTGTGACTTTTGAGTAGGGAAGTTGTGGTATTAGTTAGTGTGTAAAGTGCTAGTATTAAAATTTCATATCATTTTGTGCATGATCTTTTTGTCCTTTAACTATTGTTTGTCACAAGGTTCTGTTTTTCCTTTTTCTACAAGACAAGACTAACACAATGTTGCTATGTATCAGTGGAAGAAGAAGCGCATGAGGAGGTTGAAGAGGAAGCGCCGAAAGATGAGACAAAGATCTAAGTAGGTGCTTGAGCAGGAGTTGAGATGAGCTTTCCATCTGCTACCAGCCTCATGACATTTTAGGCTGTTATGGCTCTTATGATCTTGAGGTCTAGTCGCTAGGGGAGCTTCACTCTTGACTTAGTTTGCTTTACTGGTCCTGGTCCTGGTCCAAGACTATTGAGTGTGGGTTAAGTTGTGATGTTTAGCGTTTTGTGGTATCTAATTATGTACTCGTTTTTATACTTTTTGGTTGAATAGCTATATATTAGTATCGAGACTTCCATGAAAATTTGATCCTGTTGTATGCTTGAAGTGACCTCTAATCCTTAGCTCATATATAATGCTATGTATATTATCACAACTATTTTCATCAACAATTTTTTATCATATTTTCACATAGTTAACGATCTAGCCTGGGGCCTCTGTCTTATTTTTGTTGAGCCTAATCATTTTAAATTAGATAATATCAATGCTATTTTCATTAATAAATAGTGTAATGGAAGTAAAATTGATTTTGCCTACAACCAAATAGATAATTATTTCCTGTGTAGATTTGGTGTTAGAATCGTGCTGTGAATAGAATTGAGTTTGAAACAAATAAAAAAAATTTGTTGACTTGTGTTTTTCTATTGAAGTTTTACTGATATTTTAATGGTAAAAGTAGAACAAAAGGGTCATGAAATAAAAAGAGACTAATGTAATTTTGGTCTCTATTGTACATTTGGCCAAATAGAAAACATCTGGTCTAATTTTGCGATTTTAGTTTTCTTATAAGACAGATTAGTTCGCAAGTTCTGTACAATTTGGGATTTGGTTCTTTTTTAAACAAATGCTTTCCATTTGAAGAATCAATATCGTGGATTTTATAAAACTAAAGGATTAAAATTTTTATTTTAAATTTTAAAATAGAGGAATTATAATTCTAGATTTTGAAAAACATAAAAAAATAAAATTACATATTTTAAAAAATAGAAAGATCATTATTAAAAATTTTAAAAAATATGAGCAGCAAAATATTGAATTCTACAACTCAAGCGAGAGCTACACATTAACATCAATACACCAAGAAAATTTCTTTACAATAACATCAATACACGGGGAAGTTTTTTTATGATCATAGTTGGACACAACCAGGAAAATGTTTATACCCTCTTTAAGAAATATATATGACTAGAGGATAAAAAAAGTTTGACAACAGGCAGAAAAAAAAAAAGAAAGAAAGAGTCTGATAAAGCCTCTTAAGTATGTTTCGATGGGATTAATTGATGAGTGCGATATTTAGATTTTTTTATTTAAAAAGCAATGGAATCTATAGAAATTTATATATTTTTAAATATCTTAAGATATTTTATAAGTGATAAAAAAATTTAAATTAAATACCAACAAATTTTATTATACATTTTTTAAATCTGTATTGATTACAAAGTAATAAGACTTATTTTTATTATTTAAAAATCTGAATGTATATCACAATATTTTTTTATGGAAAAAATCTTTTAAATTTTAATTTGAATACATATATCCTTATCTAATGTTATTTAGACTATTTTTATTTATATTTATTATATTAAAGTAATAAGAAAATTTATTAACATTATAAAAGTTTATTTTTTTACCTAATACAATTCACATAATTTTTTATTTTCTATTATAATAAGAATCAATAAATTAAAAAGTCTTTTTATCCTTTAAATGCTTTCATTGAAAATTTAAAACATCTTTTGTACTTAATATACTATTATTGTTTTCTTACTAAGTTTCAAGTAAAAACATATTTAATGTCAAACACAACCGATGATTGGACACGTGAAGATACTGATTTAACCATGATTATTACATAAACATACAATTTAGTAATTTATATTAGTCATTCAATCATTTATTTTCAAAACAGTGAAGAAAAAGAAAAGTAAACCTCTTACACAAATTGAAAGCTCGTTGAATCAAGTATATTGTGAGTTTTGCTTTAGTTTACGTTGATGATTCTGCACGCTATATATCTTGTTAAGCAAGCCTTTTTAGCATATCATTTAATTCGCTTCTGTATCTTTTTAACTTATTTTTTCTGTTTTTTTCTTCTAAATTTGTTCCTTGTCTAATTTATGAAATTACCATACACTAAGTACACTAAGTATAGACTTGTTCCTTTCTGGACAGTAATGTGATTGGTAAAATATTTGAAAGCTTTTGAAGGATTTCACTATTTGCTTCTTTGTGACCAATTTAACTTGTAAATATGATAGTCTGCAACCAAAAAAATCCACCATTCATTGAAACACATTAAACTTGAGCTAGTATGAACATAAAATACTCAAAATCAATACTAAATAGAAAAAATAAACAAAAAATGAAAACAAAAATCTGGATTTTGTAGAGTAACACCCTCCCCTAAGGACACCAGCCTAGGCACATGCCCTAAACAAGGGATGTTGATTCACATCCTCAAATCATATGCAATGGCTTTACCATTATTTGAAGCTGAGACAATGAAATTTTGATCAACAAACACAGAAAGAGATTGAATGGTATCAGAGTGCATCATGTAATATTTTACACATTTACCAGAATGGATATCCCATAAATAATCTCACATTTCCATCCCCACATCCAATAGTTACAACCTTGCACCAAGTCATGCCTGTGACACCCTCTATCCCACACACACATATACTAATAATAAAAGGAATAAAAATGTGAAATTAATTAATAGTTTTTAAAAACATTTAAATAAAAGTATTTCAAAAGGGTAAAAGGCTTACATTCACTTTAATATTGCCCAATAAAACTTATAAAAATACATATTTGGCTCGGAGTAAGATCGTCAAAGTTTACAAAAGAAATTTTGTTAAGTGAGTAAGGTAAAATAAAATAAAATAACATCATACAATTAAAATAAAAATTTATCCGTAATGTCAGATTCTATCAGAGCATTGTGTCTCAACGTCCTCTAGCACGAGGTTCTTTAAAGTTATCTCCTCCCACGAACACAAGGTTCGAAATCATCACAGAATCCAAACACAAATAGCATACAGGGAGTGAGTGATCACATTTCTAAAAAAATACAAATAAACAAAGACGTAATCCAAATAAATTATATAAGTATTTATAACATAGCTCAACTTAATACAACTCACATCACTTCATCACTTTATCATTTAAAATTCATTTTTCAATCACTAATCACATTACACGTGAATCACACACTTGGGTCAAGACGTAATAACACTTATCAATTTCATAATAAATAATTAGCACGTGTTATACAACAATTATACTAAGACTCAAACCTATATGCAATGTGATACCATGTCAGTGAAAAATCACCCTAGGGCGCTTAGGAGTACATAACAAGACACACCACACAATGGGTATGTCAGGTCACTCTCACTAAGTAAAATAATAAGGTAATCAGTTAGGGTCACTCTATTTTGCGAGAATGCTCCAACCATATGGGATCAACATAGGCTTAAAGGAACATTCAAACTGACTGTCTTTATCCCCATGGCCAAGACTCCGAAGAATCTGTTAGGGTCTCACCTTCCTAATTCAGATCCAACCCCTAAAACAATTTTTGCACGCAGACACTGCTCATGAATTATACAATACCCACGACCTCACACTCGTATTTCAAACACGTTCAACATATTGCACTACAATTTAACACTGGTTCCTAACTAGGGATCCTACACTTTTTCTTTAACATTGTGCACAAATATTTTTCTCAAAGTAAATACTGGTTGGGTTATTGTATAATTCACAACTCACAACACAAGTATTGTCACATCAAGTGTTAACCACATACTTATTCACAACCAAATCTCATGCCCATAATTTAACATTTCATAATGTCACAATCCACCATCACATGTTTACATGTATCTCACAAATTAACAAATGTTCAACTTTGCACTTACACTCAATCTCAATAACAATATTATAATCTCAAAATAACATGTTATCCCACAATTCATCACATATTCAATTCATCACTTATACAAAATTTCAATCACAATTTCATGATCTCAATATAACTATTTATCACACTAATCTTATCCAAAACACAAACAAATTATATAAAAATACTTCTCACAACACGAGGAGTAAAATTCCTGAAACAATTTCACATAATCATATATGAAGAATTACAATACAATAAACATTTCAAAATAAACCTCAATTTGATCTTATAAGGACCCCTACACATGTTCATTTATCTAACTCTTAAAACAATTTTTGCACGCAAACACTGCTCATGAATTATACAATACTCACGACCTCATACTCGTGTTTCAAATACGTTTAACACATTGCGCTACAATTTAACACTGGTTTCTAACTAGGAATCATACACTTTCTCTTTAACACTGTGCATAAACACTTTTCTCAAGGTAAACACTAGTTGAGTTATTGTATAATTCACAGTTCACAGCATAAGTATTGTCATATCTAGTGTTAACCACATACTTATTCACAATCAAATCTCATGTCTACAATTTAACATCTCATAATGTCACAATCCACCATCACATGTTTACGTGTATCTCATAAATTAACACATTTAACTTTGCACTTATACTCAATCTCAATAACAATGTTATAACCTCAAAGCAACATGTTATTTCATAATTCATCACATATTTAATTTATCACTTATACACAATTTCAATCACAATTTTACAATCCCAATATAATTATTTATCATGCTAAATCTTATCCAAAACACAAACAAATCATACAAAAATGTTTCTCACAACACGGGAAGTAAAATCCCTCAAACAGTTCACATAATCATACAGAAAGAATGACAATATAATAAGCATCCCAAAATAAATTTCAATTTGATCCCCTAAGGATTTTTACACATGTTCATTCTAACCCGAATTGCGATAAACTCATCTTTTACCGCTAAGCGGGCTCATGTGTGTAGTCCAGAAATGATAATGGCGTATCTAGCAGTTCCCTAAGATTCCTCAAACTTTTCCTATGTTTGCACTGTTAGGGTTTCCAAACGTTAAAGAGAAGGAGAAGAGATTGTAGCCTCCATTTTACTGTCGACATGTGAGACTAATTGCTCTTTTCAAAAACATTATTTCACAAATCCCAACAGTGGGAATGTGAGAAAATGGATTCTGAAGCAGGTGTCCAAATTTCATAATGATCCAACGGCTTATGAGTCCAGAATAGTAGTTTTACTTAGACAGGTTTTGGGTGTCTGCGGGAAAAGGAAAATCTCAGTGCGAGGAACATTTCTTCCACCACAAACATTATCTTAAAAATCCCAACGGTGGGTATGTGCGGAATAAGTTCCAAACCTCGTGTTCAAAATTCTCGACGGTCCAATGGTTAATAAGTCCAGGATCGTCGTTTTACTAAAATAGGTGGGAGTGTATGTGGGAAAAAGAGAGAATTTTGGGAGGAGGATAAGGAAAAATGAAATTGAGAGGAAGAGGAAGCGTAGAAACTATCGTCAGTATGAAAATTGACCTAGCATGTCTCTATTTATAAATAGGGTACTCTCAACCTATTATTTACTCTATTTTTCTTTATTTATTATTTTACAAACAAATACTCTCAAATATCCTTTTTATCCCCAATACTACCATTAAATGAGTTAAATGATCAACCCAATTCTTGCTATACACCAAGATATCATAAAAAAAATAGAAACTTCCTTAGATAAGGCTATAAGATAGAATTCATAGCACATTGAAAAGTAGAAAGATCATTGGTTAATCCAAAAGGCATTACTACTAACTCATAATGCCCTTGATGGGTTTTTAAAGCTATTTTCGGTATGTCATTCTGAAACATCCTAATCTAATGGTACCCAACTTTTAAATAAATCTTTTAAAAAATACTTAGCTACGTTTAGTTTATCTAACAACTTCTCTATAATTGGAATTGGAAATTTTTCGGGTATTGTAAATTTAATCAAAGCTCTGTAGTCTATGCAAAATCTCCAGCTACCAACTTTCTTTTTTACTAGTATCATAGGATGAGAATAGGGACTGTTGCTAGGCCTTGTAATTCTAGCATTCAACATATCTATTACTTGTTTTTCTATCTCATTTTTTTTTTTTTGTAAATAGGGGTATTTATAAGGCTTGACATTTACTGGATCCACTTCAGCTTTGATTGGAATGCGGTGGTCCACCATTCTGTTAAGAGGCAATCCTTTTGGCTTAAAGAAAACTTGAGCAAATTCATCCAGAATTGACTTTAATTGTTATTGCTCCCCTCTCTAACATATCACACTGGACTTGATTCAGCCTCATTGACTCAGCTAGCTCAGATTCCATCACCCAGAACATTGAGAAAGCCTTTATCTCTGTCATCTTCATCCAAGCCTGAGGAGATATCAAAGTTTTGGACAACCTCGGATCCCCTCTTATTTTCTTAACCTTTTCTTGTTGCATGAACTTCATTGTGAGAGTTTTCTAATTCACCTTAACCTCTCCCAAAGTTGTCAACCATGCAAATCCTAACTCAAATAGGAAGAAATCCTCCCTTAATTCACACTCTCCCAATTGCACAGCCAAACCTTTGCAGCACCCTTAGGTCCTTTTTCCTATTTGCATCCCATAATCTGACTCCATAAGACTTTGTTGGCTCCACATGCAATCCCAACATTTGTACTAACCTTATGGAGATAAAATTGTGGCTTGCACCATTATCTATCAGATTCATTGTACCTCTATTCCTTTGCCCTTTTGAGCTATTATCCCCTTGCCTACTTGTAGAATTCATTGATCCCACCATGCTTCCTTCGAAACCCCTTTTATTCTGATATCGATTTTGTTGTGATTGATTTGAGCCACCAACCGATGTGCCTTTGAAACCCCTCTTACACTAAAAAATACCCCAATATTTGCTCCTCCAAAGTCGAAGCTGCTTGAGCCACAAACAACTTAGAATCTTGAACATAATCCTTAACACTTCCTTTCTGCCTTAAGGCTGTCAGTCTCTCATACATGGTGTCGTGCCTATTGCCACCATACCTCCTTAACAACGTTGTCGTGAATTCCTCCCAAACCCTGTTCTTGGCACTTTTCCGCCAGTACTGGTATCAATGTACAACATTGTTGTCCATGCTGATGAACGCCAACCTCACTTTTTTTGTGGGTTTGACTTGTTGGACCTCAAAGAATTTTTCAGCCCATGCTATCCACTCGAGAGGGTCGCTTCCCTCAAACCATGGCAATTCCACCTTTTTTGCCCATTTACGAGGTGCCCCCTCCAACTCTAGCTCATGGGCTTCCGCCTTAGTTTCCCCTTCCATCGATTTCTTTCCACTATGGTCGCCTTCCTCAATAATGCCTTGCTTCTCCATCAACTTTTTTAGCATCGCCTTCATGCCATCGATGCCATCCACACTCTTCTTGATTTCAATAATGTGATTCCCATGTTCGTTGGTAGTCTTCTTCAGGATTTCAATTGAGGATTCCAGCGCAGCAATTCTAGCCTCATTTTGATCCATGGCAAGTCAGACCAATTGTTAGGAATCCTCTACTAGAGAAAGTATTAACTGGGTGGTAAGAAAGAGATTAAGAGAGTGTTTGGATACAAGAAAAAAAGGAATGTTCTTCTTGTTTATTGATATGCAGAATTACAAAGGTAAAACATAGAAGCCCTTCTCTCTCTCACAAGGACACTTCCTTGTTTAACAAACAAGCTCCATGCTAACTCTAACTAACTTCCCTAACCAAATTAACTGCCTCTAACAGTATTATCTAATCTAACAACATTTTGTTAGATCTATTGAGTTTTGTTCCTCCTCCTATACACTAATAAAGGTCTAGGTTCAGTTTGAGACTGTCCTTGATCCTTTTTCCTGACAGACACTAAAGTTAAATTTATATACACGATTGTCCTTGCACAACACGATTTCCTCCTCCACCTTCACTTGGATGCCACCTGAGCCACTGAAGGTTGTCATGCAACTGATTGAGTTAAGTGCTTGAAGCAGAGAAGGCAAGAAAAATAGCAATCAATCTCACCACAATGTCCCCTTCAGGACCAGGACCTTCCAATGTACCTTTCATATTTCCATAAACATCCCAGACCTTAACATTGCTTGCCATCATAGCTTCCTGGTGCAAGAAACTCTCCGTCATAGCTGAAAGCTAAACTAGGAATAGAATCCTTCATGACCTGCACAGAATTAATAACAAACTCTTATTCTTATATAGCTGAGGATTTGGAAAGTGTACTATAGGAGAGGCAAGAGAGTGCTGGAACAAGTTATTTAAACAATATAAACATACACTTACTTTCTCTTTTGTCTCACTTCCATCACATTTTTCTTCATATTTCTTTCTTTCTTTCCCAACACATTTATCACTTTTTCTTTCCCATCTTTTCCTTTTCTTTTTCCTTTTTCTTTCTATGTATCTCTTTCTTTCCTCCACCCCAAAATAGGATAAAGGTTAACAATTTTCCTTACTTAAATGAGGTGACATTCTGTTAAGATGCTAGTAGAGAAAATTTATTATATAATTTGGTACCACACATGTCAATAGTTTCAATCAATTTTCATGTAACAAGTTGAATTTTTCAATTTACAAAAAATTAATAAAATTCGACTATAGATCACATAATATATCTTCCTAAAAAGATATAATATTTTTTGTTTATATAAAAGAGACAAGTATTTGCATTATAAAATAATGATAACAGACAGAAATTTACAAATCTTAATTGTTAATTTGGATTTAAACTTCAAATCTTAAATAGTTTATACCAAAAATGTTATCAATGGTGAATGACGGAACATGACAGAAAGCTGAAATTTCACCATATAAACATGCTATCGTGTCTTATGGCAATCTTCCAAAGAAATCCTTTGTCCTCACCACCCTCTGCTGCCACCAATGTTGCATCTATTGGGTTGCATGCAACTGTGTATTATGGCTCTGTAGAAGAATTTTGTTCCCTGGAAGTACCTGGCATACATATTATACATAGCTTCAAAATTAGAAAAAAGGAACAGAAAAAAAAAACAAAAAAAAAACAACCAGACAATTTAACCCTTGATGTAATATCCAATTACTTAAAAACCTTGGATATTATATGAACTTAATTATCAGTAAAAAATATGGGTAGCATAAAAATCGAAATCTTACCAGCATGAAGTTTGAATACTCGCATAGAACCATCATCAAACACCTCTGAAATTATTAATATAACATGTAGAAAATCTTTACATGCATATACTATTTTCTCTCTTTTAAAAAATTGTGAATTGTGTGCAAATGTAACTATGGCTGCAACATGAAGGTTTATGAGATCTTTATGAGTGCATTGTGGCCACAATCATATTGTATATATCAGTCACATTTGTTTCTAATTTTCTATAAGTGCAATTTATAATCTTAGTTTTCATGTAGAAAATTCATATATACCATCATGTGCGGGTTCAGAATCATCATCGGATGCATCAGGAAGTTCTTCATTATCCGAGGGAACTTCGTACACGATGTCTTCGTCGACAATGAAAAATTCACCATCGTTTTAAAGAATTGGATCACCAGAGAAATTCATTGTATTTGCTCAATTATCAAATTATCAACGTACTGTTTTTTAAATTTCTAAAACCTGCGGGACAAAGTAGGAGGTAGAAAAATTACTGAATTTTAATTTCTAAAGGCTTATTATATACTTCGTCCAACCAAATTTTCTACCTAAACTGAAAATGCAAAAGCTCGTGAATGAGCAAAATAGTTAATGAAAAAAGTAACTGGGACATGCAATGCATGCAAATAGAATAAAACAACGTGATCATAAATTCATAATTCATAACACAGTGGGAGAAGGGAAAAAAAAATGAATGAAAAGTTTAACTAGAAATCTAACTTGGAAGAGACAGAAACCTCTCCAAGAAACTAGGACTTGAATTGCATTAATATATAGAGGAAGGACTTGAATTGAACCCAGTGGTTACAGGGAAATTAGGGTGTAATTCAATTAAAATCGCACAATCTTATTTGGATCAGATTATTGGATCCTTGGACCTCAAATTATCAACCAATTAAAAGAATGTTTTTATCAATTCAAATTTACCTTTAAACGTAATAATTTATATATCAAAAAATAATTCTACATATATCACAAATTTTAATTATATGAAATAAATAGTACCCTCAACACATTATAATACATTCCCAAATTCACATTCTCATGAACAATTGTTTGGTGGTTGACATAACACACTCATAACATATATTTATATTATTAATTTATTTAGTTTTTTGTTAAGAAAAACATTATATTGATGAAAATAAGTCTAACAGTCGTAAACTTGTGTTTTCCCTCAAGTCGATAATACGTAGTCAGGCTTGAAGAGTCGACGCCCTCATAGATATTTTAAAAGATACTTTACATAATAGATTGATATCTAACCTACCCAACTGTACAAATTAATAAATATCAGTTGAAAGTGCCAAAGAGGAGCATAGTGTCAATTCATAATTCGCCTTAACCAAACTTAAAGTTCAAAATGATTTTTTTTTATCCGCAAGAATTAGAAATTAAAAAACAAGTAAATATTAAGATATTTATAATAACTAACAAGTAAATATTAAGAGATTTATAATAACTCTCGCACTCTATTCATCTAAGTGAACTAAACCCTCTTCATTCATTCCGATTAATGTTTAGAAAATGAGCACAAGAAAGTGGTTCATTATGTGCCTATTTACTCAATTAAGACGCCAAAAGGGGAAATTAATTTAAAATGATAGGCATTCACAACTGAGTGTCATTCGAAGTCACCGTGAGGTCTATGTTACATATAAATAACATTACATCATCTCAGAAGCGCTTAAGATATTTCAAAAGCACTAGGAAATAATAGAAAGTAGGGGATAGTAACCTGCTGAGATTTTAGCATTTATAGTTGCAGTAAATGACATGTTTTAACTGCAGAGGGTAAGTGCATATATTCACAAGGCAATCAGACCATGGAAAGAAATTTGTAACCAAGAAACAAATCAACAAATGGACAATACAAAATCATTAAAAGAACTCAATTCTCCAAAATGGGGTTAAATATAAAGCATGGGAGAGAATTTAGTCAGCATTAATTTATATGCTTGAACCTTTTCATTAATCATTTCTAAACATTACATTCAACCAAAATTCCAAGCATTTGGGAACATTTTGTTTTACCTGACTAATCAACGTCTAAAGGCAATCAAGCTGAGAAAACTCCATTCATATATGAAGGCATTCATATACCTCTACTTACTTTCTGTTGTATACTATGGGAGTATATGTCACTTCACTACCCTGTTGCTACTAATTCCTTGATGTCGTATTGCATACAAAGTCTTTCAACAGTACTTTGGCTCAGAACCTTTTTCAGATATAACTCTTTCATCAGGTCAGCCGCTATATCTGTCTCCTCTTCAAAAGCAAGCCCTTCCACAAGAATGGTATAGGTATTCTCATTAGGCACACATCCTTTGTTAACCATCATCAGAAATATCTCTATTGATAAGTCTGTTCTCTGAGCTTTGCAAAAACCAAGTATAAGTGCGTTGTAGTTATCAATATCGGGTCTGTGGTCATTTTCTTCCAAAATCCTGAATATGTTAAGAGCTTCATCTAGCATTCCCTCTCTACACATTCCTCTAATCAGAGATGAATAAGTGTAAGAATCTGGAGTGAATCCATACTTTATCATTTCATATAACATCTGAAAGGCTGGATATGTGTTCCCTTTCCTACACAGGCTTGCTATCAAATTCTTGTAAAAATCATGCATAGGGAAGTTTTGTTTACTACCCAAGCTTTGGATTATAAAGAAAGCCTCCTGCACCTTACCTTGCTCACACAGCATTGCGATAGCACTGTACGTTCCTTCATTAGGATGACAGCGTCGGTGAATCATTTGGTCTAGACACTGGAGAACAAGATCCACCTTCCCTTCATTGCAGAGGCGGGCAATGATTGGATTGTAGCTAGTAGCACTCGCTTTGAACCCACTCCTCGTCATTTCATCTAAAACCTTGAAAGCTTGTTCTGTTCTTCCATGAAGTGAAAGCGAAGTAATCAATATGTTGTAAGTGACCACTGAGGGAGGCTGGTCCTCTTTATCCATCTCCGCCAGAAGCTCATTCGCTTCCTCCCACCGCCCTTCATAGCACAAACTCCTCAGCAAAATGTTGAAACTCACAACACTAGGACTGAACCCTTTCGCAGGCAATTCCCTGAAAAGCTTAATAGCTTCTTCAGTTCTCCCTTCCTTGCACAACCCGGTTAACAACACATTGTAACTAACCAAATTAGGCTCCCCACCCTTGGCAATTATATCATCCAAAAGCTCCATGGCCTCATCCACCCCCCTCTCCTTATATGCCGCTTCGAGAAGGAACGAATACGTGAATGCATTTGGGACGAGCCCCTTCTTCGTCAACCTATCCAAAAGCTGCAAGCTCTGGTTCAAGTTCCCATGCATGCAAAGCCCTTTAACAAGAGTGTTATAGGTAACAGTATTAGTTGGAAAGCCATGCCCCTCCATCTTCTCAACCAACTGAATTGCATACCCAACATTGCCCCTCTTGCACAGAAAATTGACCAAGTGTGTGTAAGAGGCTGCATCAGGTATAATACCTGAACCAACCATCATCTCCATCACCCTAACAGCTTTCCTAGCTTTGTTGAATTTACAAAGATCATACAAAAGCTGAGTCGCTTGATTCACCTCAGGCTTTTGGCCCTTACCCACCAAATACTCCAAATGCAGAAATGCATCATAGATCCTCAGCTCTTTACCCTTTTGGTCATTCCTCCCAATCCTCCAATTGGGGAGATTAAAAATGGTATCTTTGGGGGAAATGGCAATCTGGGTCGATGCCGAAACCCTAGAAAAACCCTTGTGGAGGGTAAAAGTGTGGAGATTTGGAACCTGGGAGTGCAAGAAACCGCCACAAGTGGGTCTTTTTGTTTTGTGAGATAAATTTGCGGCTGGTGACACAGTATTCAGCAGTGAAGCCATGATTGAAGAAGGCAATAGTGAATAGTGGTAGTGAATGAATCCTAGTTAGTCAAGTTTTGCATGTAGAACAAAAATCAAGAAACATTATGGGATGGTTCTAGTTGGCAATGTTGCAACTAGTTTGACGGTGATGATAACACTGGAGATTGATCACTCACGAGAATTAATAAGTGAGTGAGAATGCAGAGAGAGTGTGAGAGAGAGAGGTACCAGTGAGGAATATTGAAGTAGGGATTTGAATTCAGCAGCGTCAGCTTCGTTCCGACCACAACTACGTTTTTTCTGTGTTATCCTAAACCCAAATAATGGTTGCGTTATTATCAGTTTTCACATTTTACCTAAAGTTCCTTTTTCATTAATGTTTCTTTTTGGAAGAGAAGAAAGTTGAAGGAAAAAAAAATAGAGATATAAAAAAATATAATAGTCTTTTTCCTTTGTTTAATCGGACAGAGAGTAAGAACAAAGACTGATTTTATGAGAAAAAAGTTTTAACTTTTTACATTTTATTTTTTATTCAATTTAAATTTAATTTTTTTTTCTTTTTTTTTCTTATTTTCTTTCTTCTCTATCAAACGAACTAGTTTAAAAGTTTAATATTTTATTTACGAAACCAATATATAAATGTTCAGATTACATGTTAGTTGTTGGAAGAAAAAAAAATTATAAACTGAGAATATAAAAAGTTAAGATTTTGTCCATCATTCTTATGATATTGGTTAAGAAATTAAAAAAATATTTTTGTAAATTATAAGAAAATATAAAAAAGTTTATGAATAATCCAATTTTTTGTCTCCCAATAAAAATGTTTTTACATTAAATTCTTTAACCAATATCTTTAAGACACTTATTAACATTTGTCAAAGTTTTATATAATTATCCAATCACAATTACTTTGTATGATAAATTATTAATTTTTAAAACAATTAACTTTAAGTAAGTCAAATGGTCATTTGTGATTGAATGATAGTATAAACATGTATTATATTGTTTATTTTCTTTTATTTTATTAAATTGATTTAATTTATATGATAGTATATATATATATATATATATAACTTTAACAATTATTACATCATTTTATAACTTTCAATTGAATAATATTTTCATAAAACTCGTAATTGGATTGAAAGTTTGTTTATTTGATTACCTTCAAATTATAAAAATGATATAATAATTATCAAAGTTACATAGATTAATTTGATCTCTTATTTATATATATATATATATATATATATATATATATATATATATATATAAGAAGGTTTGATTTCATGGAATGATGTCACATGGCAATCCCATTCATTCTTTTCAATTAAATGCAATCAATCTCATTTTTATTTGTTTTATTCTTATCAATATCAAAATCATGCATAATAATTACTAAATTGTCTAAAAAAATGATTGAATTAAAAAAATTATGTTTTGTATGATTTTATGATTTGAATATTAAACATAATAATACAAACATATATTTTAATTCAAACTAATTTATAGTGGTAATTTTTACAAGTCAATTTTTATGATCATAACATTCAAAATTAAAACTACAAGCATATATTATGATTCCTTTTGGATAATACTAATATATATTTTTAATACATAATTAACAAAATTATGATCCATAAGATATCTATGATTTTAACATTTCAAACTAATAATAATAATAATAGATAAAGGAGAAATTCCTTTTGTTAACCGCTTTCTAGTTAGTGTAATTTTAAAATACTTATGCCCTTAATTATTAAAAAAATACACAAATTCAAGGAAGTTACACAATTGGTTTTAAATTATAACTTAATGCCCACTCTTTTTAAAATCACATTACAAAATGTTAAATTGATATTACAAAAATGTAATGTTCATTCTTCTTCTTTTCTGTATCATTCCCCCAATCGGAGTAATGGAAATATTTTTTCATTCAACTCCCGAAATGTTCTTGCCTCTTCACCATTTCCTCTTTCCAATTATGATATATACTTTTATCTCCCATTCATATTGTTACCATTTTTCCGTTCTCAACATCCAATTATTCTCATCCATGATGGATCGCAGTTATATGCTGTAGAAATGATGATGATTCCAGAATTTGTACCATTTCTTAGTTTCTTTCTTTTACTTGGCATCTGCATTATGATTATTTCTATTTTGAATATGCATGATGTTGCATATGTTTTTCTTTGTTTATTTATCGTCTTATACCTTCAAAATATTTTGTTCTATTTGGGATTGGTCAAACTAACTAACAAATTGTGAGATTTTTGGGCAAAGGTTGGTGAAAGATGATGATGTTTACTCTGTCAATTCCTTCAAATCCTGTTTGGGTTAAATACATGGAATCCTCATATCATGGTCAGAGAATGAAATATGAATGTGTTTGTAGAGACAACTCTTTGGTTTTGATTTTTCTTTTTATGTAATTGAATCAAAGGATTGTTTCTTATTTCTTTTTTTTTTTTTCTGTCTCTATGATTTAATTTATTTTGCTTCTCTTTTGTCCTCACTCATTGAAGCATGTGAAGGGTTGAATGTAGGTTTTTTACTTTGGTTTCTTTAAGAACCTGGGAAGGAAATTTGAGTCTACACTCGAGAAAAGGAAAGGGGTTTTATTGTTTGTTGATGAGCCCAAGCGAAAACTGAACTCCAGGTTATATTTAATGTTTAATGTTCTTACATTCTTTTAACCCTTATTTTGAATCCCCTATGTTCCTGGTCCTCCTGTTTTTGGTTCAATTTCATTTTTTTTGTTCAATTTTGTTATTAGTTACTGTGTATTACAATTTGTTGCTTATAAGTTTGCATACAAAATATATTTCTATCATAAGAAAAGATACAAAAATATTCATGCTTTATGGTCCTTGGAAGTTTTTTTTATTATATAAATACAAGAAAAAATATATTTTTTTCCTTTTATATGTGAAGATGAGAAAATCTTCTTGAAATTTTATAAAGTGTTTTGCAAGATTCAATGGAATTGTTTATACTAACTCATGTACCTCTTATTATTCTTCATGTTTTTTTTTAAGTCATTACAATAGATAATATTTTGGAATGCACATATTTTAAAATTGAAAGAATTCTTAATTTTTTTTAAAACTTTTGTTTTTATTAAATCCTTCTGTTATTTGCTTTCAACTTACTCATTTTTTTTTCATATTTTTCAATATCTATTTTTAATTATTTTTCTCCCCTTTCTTTTCTTTATTTTTTTTGTGATCTTTTTTTGTTTTCTTTTGAAAAAAATAAACAAGAGTAACAAAGATAAACTAATTTTAAAAACCTACAAATTGGTTAACTAAAACTTCCCATTTTCAAATTTTAAAACCTACCAATTTATTAATTAAAACTGCTTATTTTTTAAGTTGTTTTTAATTTTGTTTTATCTTTGTACCTTTAGGGAAAGAAAACCATGAGAATATATAATTTTTTAATATTCTAGGATTGTAAAAAGATGTGTGGTGTTGTGTTGGCAAAAAATTCTTTAATCTAAAGAGAGAAATTAGAATATATAAGGTAAATTAAAAACCTCTTATATTTTATAGACTTTTTTTTAATTGTCTTCTTCTTTTTCTTTTTATTATCTTTGTGTCTTTAGGGAACAAAAATCATGAGGGAATATAATTTTCTAATAGTCCAGGAGGTAAAAAAAATATATAGTATTGTGTTGAAAAAGAGAAAAATGAAAAGCGATGAGATATATAAAGTAAAAAACATCTTACATTTTATAGATTTTTTAACTATTTTCTTCTTTTGTATTATTTTTGTTTACTTTATTATTTCTTAGGTATTTTTACAGGCAAAGAAGAAAAAATCTAATAATTTTTTCTTATCTCATTCATATTATAAGTTTAATTGTTTCTTATTATCTTTGTGCCTCTAGGAACAAAAGTCATGAGAATATATAATTTTATAATATTCAAGGATGGTGAAAACATATATGGTGCTATGTTGACAAAGTTTTTGATATAGAGAGAGAATATAAAAGAAATGGGGTAGGAAAAGTAAGAAAACCTCGTACATTTATAGACTTTTTATTTGCCTTCTTATGTGTTAACTTTATTTACATATCCAATTAATTTTTCAAATTAATTTTCCTTTTATTAATTTTCTTTTGTTTTTTATTGCTTTGATTTTCTTTCTCTCATTTTTGTGTGTAGTTGAGGGATTTGAAGTTTGGATGTCATGAGCTATGGGAAAGGAAAAAGAAGAAAGGAACATAATTGTGAAGAAAATGATAATATATATATATATATATATATATATATATATATATATATATATATATATATATATATATATATATATATATCTTTTTGTCTTTGATCATGTCATGCTTATAATATTTAATCATTCAAATTTGTATTGAAATTGATTTTTGGATTTGTATTTGAATTTTTTTTTTGCTGAATTTTATATTTGGATCATGAACATCAAATTATGAAAAAATGACTTAATAGATAGTTGATAATGTTAAAAAATAGCTTTATTGAATTTTTGTAAGATGTTTAAGATGACTTTTCCTCTTAAAGAGAGTTTATAAAATGAATTTATGTAAACCATTGAAACATGAATGTTCTATTACAAAAAAAAAAACATGAATTTTAATATTTTTAAGCTATCATGTTCCTATAACGACTTCAACATAATACTATCCTTAGTTTTTCTTCTTCTAAAAAAGTAAATAAAAAAGATTAATTAATTATTTTGATTGTCCTAGAAATCTCTTATTTATCAAATGCTAGCAGAAAAACAAACACTGTTGTATATTTCTATAATTTGTTAATTTTTTGGATATAAATGTTTAAAAAATGATAACAAGCTCAAAAACATTGTAAAAAAAAAATATGACTTGAATGATTTTTTTTGTCTTGCAATTACAATTAGAAAAATATTCACATAATCTTTACTTTCTACACATATTTTTTTATATTTACTATATATATTTTTCATTTCTCTTATTTTTCTCTTCACCACATATCTTACTTTGAAATATATATAAAAAAATCCTTAGAATTAAAGTGTATACACCCTAAGAGTAAAGATAATTAAAGAAAAAAAATTCAACAAGTGACATAATAATGTTATCATTTCAATATTTCATAAATGCATATATTACATAGAATGATATTTAAGTATGTACCACAAATGATTTGGTCAATTATGTATAGATAAACATATATTTACAAATATAATATATTAATATCATGTTATCATAACAAACAAATAGACATAAATAAAATTATATATACATTACAAAATATATTAAACTAAAATTAGTATATACATCAATTTACATATAATAAGAGATATTATTTCAATATATAAATTTTAACATAATAAAATATGATTTTAACATAATAAAATATGATAGCGCATAGTAGTAATAGAATTAATGTTCATGATTTATATTTATTATCATTACTGTATATTTTCTATTTAATAATTTATAGTATTTATGTATTATAATGATTTTCATTATAATAATTTATTATATTAAATATTATTATTAATTATTAATATAAAAAAAACTAATGGATAAAAATAAACTATCAATTACCTTAATTTTACACATAATCTCTCGTAAGGATTATTAAATAATACTATTATACTAAATATCAATTATTTTACAAAATTTGTTGACGATAAATTATTATATTTCTTATATATTAATAGAATTACCTTAAATACTTTAAAAAAATATTTTTATTATTTATTTAGGTTTATAATAATTTTTTTTGAAAAAAATTAATCAATCAATTATTACATATATTAGTCATAAAGAAATTATTTAAATAATTAAATAAAAATTTATTTGAATCAATTTACAAATTATTAGTTATATTATTAGTACTTAAATAAAATAAAAATAAATTAAACTATATCATATCTTTAATATATCCAAATAATTTTATTACTTTTTATCACTAATTCTAATAATTTGATCTTATTTCTTATAACATTTTTGTATATATGATAAATTTAACATATTAAATTAATTTAATCTAAAAATCTATGATAAAAGAAGATTTTGTCACAATATCACTTTTGGACTAAGATTAGTCATTGCTAAAGTTATTAGATACTTCATATCAATAATACAATTAAAAAAAAATTAACTAAATCAATTTTTTTTAAAGAATGACAAAAGGAAGCATGTGCAAGACATCACCAAAGTTAAGGGAATCCTACCAAAGTAGGACAACTCTTCTAATAGTAACAAATTTCTAGAGCATGTGTGTATAAAAATATATTTAAATATTTGTTGACATATCTATTAATATAAATTTATTAAAATTTAAACTAAATAATCAATAATATATAAAAAATCAAAATAATATAAAAGAGTTATTCTTATAAATTATAAAATATAAATTTAATACTCGTGCAAGACATAGATCAGTAAGCTAGCTTATATGAATAAGAGAGTCTTCGAAGTTTGGAGGGTAATGAGTAGGATCCTGTAGTACTCATCCTCATACTCGCATTAAAAAAAATCCTAGTACCCCGTTCCCATACCCACACGATAACAATTTTAATCTTCATCCCCCGGGTCGACTCGATACCTATATACTCATATTTGCACCGCGCCCCACACTTTACTTTTGTATAAAGTTAATAAATCAATAAAAAAAAATAATTAAAACAATTACAAGTAAACTAAAAATGCATTCTTAGATTTAGAAAATATAACTTTAAAAGCACCCACACATAATATTAAAAACAAACAAACATAACATTGATTGGTCCAAACTCAAGTCATACATAAATAACATTACAAAGATAATCATTCAACTTAGGCATACTGATTCTTAAAGTTTATAATGTTCTTATTGTTTAACACAAGCTTTAATTAAACTTGGACATCATGTGATAACGGACTCTCTAAGACTCGTCAAAAAAGAATACATTAAAACTAATTAGCTAATAATTATATATCATAAATTATAAAAAAAACACTAATAGATAAGATATTTGGCCTCATCATCATATCAATTTTTCCATATTTTTGCATATGCTTATCTCCTAAGTCTACATATTGCTTTGATCCACTAATACCAATAGACACTAAAACATGATAATAAGACTAAGGATTAGACTATAAAAACAATACTTAAAACTATCAATAGAATATTAGTCACAAATGAAGGGATTAGATTTAAGGATCCACTCGGAAATTTTATGTCTTTGTTATTGTTAGATTATTAGTCACAAAATTAAAAACATGCATAATTATTTTTTCACATAAAATTAAATTAATATATATTATTTATTAATGTAACACATTATAATTATAAATAAATAAATAATTAAATATATATGACATGTGCGGGACAACGTGGAATGAATACTATAGTACCTATATCCATACCCATGCCTGTGTAAATTTGTAAGTAAATATTTGTCCCATACTCTGTCTAAGTATAGAAGTAATTATCTTTTTTACTTGTGGATATTTTTTTGAATAACTATAAAATCTAAGTACACTTTTTCATTCCTAATTGCGAGATGGATCATGATCACTTCTTAACCCTCCTCATCAAAAAAAAAAAAAAGAATAAATCTTGAAAAAAAAGACGATTTATTACCATATGTCTAAATAACACCAATTAAATTCTTTTTAATGCACTTCTAAAATTATTTTTTATCATTTGAAAAAGTATTAGCTCTTTTTAGTTTTAATTATGTTATATACACACACACTAATCAATTACATTATTATTATTTAAGGTATGTAGATTAATTTTATTTTTTAAAATTATTATCTCTTAATTTTTTTTCTAAAAAACTTTTAACGAAAAACAATTACCTTTTTAAAAAGAGGTTAGTAGTCAAAGTCAAACAGTGTTACAATACAAGAATACCAATTTTAAATTTACCCGACCCGAACGCCGAATCCGACTACAAGAATGGATCCAATTGAAGAGTGTGCAACTGTGTAGTATTTGGCTTTGTCTTGCCACCTTTCTTCAGCATCACACACTCAACTCAATCCTCTTCCATCTGGAAGCAGCTAACTTCAACAAAGGTGGCTCCCTCTGTGCCCACTAACATCCCATCTCACTTGGGTCACAGGCTTCTTAAGGCAGCTCTAAATGTGGGTGATTTCAGGCGTGCCCAACAACTGTTTGATAATATTCCTCAACCAGACCCCACCACTTGTTCCACATTAATTTCAGCGTTCACCACCCGTGGACTTCCAAATGAGGCCATACGGCTCTATGCTTCACTCCGGGCACGTGGGATCAAACCCCACAACTCAGTGTTTCTGGCTGTTGCCAAGGCTTGTGGTGCCTCTGGTGATGCCTCGAGAGTCAAGGAGGTTCATGATGATGCCATTCGATGTGGGATGATGTCGGATGCTTTCCTGGGCAATGCATTGATTCATGCCTATGGGAAGTGTAAATGCGTAGAAGGTGCAAGGCGGGTTTTTGATGATTTGGTTGTGAAAGATGTGGTTTCTTGGACCTCGATGTCATCATGTTATGTTAATTGTGGATTGCCTAGGCTGGGCCTGGCTGTTTTTTGCGAAATGGGATGGAATGGGGTGAAGCCGAATTCGGTGACTCTGTCTAGCATTTTGCCTGCGTGCTCAGAATTGAAAGATTTGAAGTCTGGAAGGGCTATTCATGGATTTGCAGTGAGACATGGGATGATTGAAAATTTGTTTGTTTGCAGTGCACTTGTGAGCCTGTATGCAAGATGTTTAAGTGTGAAACAAGCTAGGCTAGTATTTGATTTGATGCCTCATCGAGATGTTGTGTCTTGGAATGGAGTTTTAACAGCATACTTCACAAACAGAGAATATGAGAAGGGTCTTGCCTTGTTTTCCCAGATGAGCAGCAAAGGAGTCAAAGCAGATGAAGCTACATGGAATGCTGTTATAGGGGGCTGCATGGAAAATGGGCAAACAGAGAAGGCAGTGGAGATGCTTAGGAAGATGCAAAATTTGGGATTTAAACCTAATCAGATCACAATTAGTAGTTTCTTACCAGCTTGCTCTATTTTAGAAAGCTTGAGGATGGGCAAGGAGGTACACTGCTATGTCTTTAGGCATTGGTTAATTGGGGACTTAACAGCAATGACGGCGCTAGTATACATGTATGCTAAATGTGGTGACTTGAATCTTTCAAGGAATGTTTTTGATATGATATGCAGAAAGGATGTTGTTGCTTGGAACACGATGATCATTGCAAATGCAATGCATGGGAATGGAAAAGAAGTGCTTTTGCTCTTTGAGAGCATGCTTCAGTCAGGGATCAAGCCCAATTCTGTCACTTTTACTGGTGTTTTGTCTGGTTGTAGCCACTCAAGGCTAGTAGAGGAAGGACTCCAGATATTTAATTCAATGGGTAGGGATCATCTAGTAGAACCAGATGCTAATCACTATGCATGCATGGTGGATGTCTTCAGCCGTGCTGGTCGGCTTCACGAGGCATACGAGTTTATACAGAGAATGCCTATGGAGCCAACTGCCAGTGCTTGGGGAGCACTACTTGGTGCCTGTAGAGTTTATAAGAATGTGGAGTTGGCAAAAATTTCAGCCAATAAACTCTTTGAAATTGAGCCCAACAACCCTGGAAACTATGTTTCATTATTCAACATCCTTGTCACTGCCAAATTGTGGAGTGAAGCTTCAGAAGCCAGAATATTGATGAAAGAGAGAGGAATTACCAAAACTCCAGGCTGTAGTTGGCTTCAAGTGGGAGATAGAGTTCACACTTTTGTTGTTGGAGACAAAAACAACATGGAGAGCGATAAAATCTATAATTTTCTGGATGAGTTGGGTGAGAAAATGAAATCGGCTGGATATAAGCCTGATACTGATTATGTTCTGCAAGATATTGACCAAGAGGAAAAAGCTGAGAGTCTTTGCAGCCACAGTGAAAAGCTTGCTGTTGCCTTTGGGATACTCAATTTGAATGGACAGTCATCTATACGGGTTTTCAAGAATCTGAGAATTTGTGGTGACTGTCACAATGCCATTAAGTACGTTTCTAAGGTTGTTGGTGTGACAATCATTGTTAGAGACTCCTTGAGGTTTCATCACTTCAGAAATGGAAATTGTTCTTGTCAAGACTTGTGGTGATTATTTGAACCAGATATTGGGATTAAGTGGTGACAAAAATCCTATCCGAGTCTGTCTTTTCAAAATTTCAGTAAACTTATAAATACAATTGTAAAGTACAATTCATGTGTTTGTTGTGAGATTGGAGACATTATCTATGACATTATTTGATAAGATATTTTTAAAAAATTGGGTCCACCTGCGGTTTGATCAGCCAATGTACCAATGTCAAGAGATTCTCTTAGCAATAAAAACTAATTTCTTTCAAGAAAATATCTCTATGGGGATGCTTGCACTGTGCATTCAACCAGTTGAAATGACATCAGGATGAGCTTGTTTCTGATTTTTCTCCGGAATTTGTGACAAAGATATGCTGATTGCTTCAGTTGTATGAATAGAATAGAATGAATTAATATAAGTTGATTTATCTTTTTTTCTTTTCAATGACAAACTTTCATTGTATACTTTGTACTTTGTATTCCTACTTAGAGTATGGCGAGCAAAAAATTCATTGGTATATGAAGGAATAAGCATCGTGAGAAAATTTATGAAATTATTTATTTTAAAATACCCCTTCCACTTTGTGCTGAAATGTTAAAAAAAATGTGATAACTGCGTACACATGACGCATGAACTGCTAGATATAACGAATTAAATATATTCATATGGTGGGTTAGGTAAAGTATTGGAATCTGCTAAATGACTACAAAATATTACAAAGTGGACCAATGTACAGTATCAATCTTCAGCAAATTGCCCTCTGATAAAGATACCAGTATTCTTCTACAAAGAATATGCATCCAGGTATAACTGAAATTAAGATGCTGAACTGATCAGGAAGAGACCTAATAGTCCTATCCTACCACTACCAGAGCTAGTCTTATTAGGGCAAAGAGGTCAAGACTAGATTATTATACCCAGTGCAAACCACACTGTAGATCTCTTTTATTTTGACCATTGAGTAGCTTCACAAAATGCTGTCACTTCAGGTGTGAGGGCACAATTTACTTGTTGAAAGAGTTTCTGCTGCTTGAACTTCCTCTTCATTGAAAGCTACCCAATCCTACAGCTTCCTCTATGGAGACTAGCACAAGGATGGATGAACTGCAGTGATTATTCTCATCATTGAAAACTGCAAGCTGTTCCTGTACAGTTCTGCTAAAGATGATCAAGAGGATTGTAAAGGAAGGATTTTGATTGTTCTTTTGCAATGCAAGATTATTAAAGTCAAGAGTCCACGTAAACTTGTGAAAGTTCCATAGACTTAATATAAAAATAATAATAAAATATGTTAGAAATAATTGCTCATGAAATCACAAACCAAGAAGGGGATGAATTGGTTTTAAACTGATTTTATACTCAAATTAAAACTTTTCTCAAAAATCTTCCTTTAATCCAATTGAAACAAGAGAAATAGATGTGTTGCAAATATCCTTTGATTTCTTAATCACAATTAAACAATTACACAATGATACAAATCAAAATATCAACACACAAATGTTAAGAAACTTAAAGCAATAAGTAATATAAGAGTTGAAGGGTTAAAGAAAAAGATGCAAATACAATTTATATTGGTTTGATTACTAAGAAATCTACATAGTAACCCACTAGGATCTTTCCACTATTATCTTTGAGTTACAACTAAACTCACAAACAAATGCACTAATCCTTGAAAACCTATCAAAAACTAAAAGCTACATATAGAAAACCCACTACATGAACACCGTTGAGTAACCCACCAAATGAAAACGAAAATCAAAACATAAATAAAGGAAAGATTTCACCTGATAAGTGAAAGATGTGAAAGTTTGAAAACACGTCCTATGTAGTATCAACTTCTCCTCATGATCCAACACATAAATCCATTGATTCCATGTAAAAATGAGTCTTCAATCAAAGGATCAAAGTGGTGATGACACTTAGAGGTTCTAAATCTCTCTCAATGAAAATCATAGTGAAAAATATGAGAGAATGGTTTCACACACGAGTTCCTTCAAAAAAACTCATTTTTATAGCCTTAGAATAGAAATAGTCGATTACGTCATAGAGATAGTCAACTATATTATTATTCGCATCACATGGGTTTCCTAAGGAATAGATAGTTGATTATATTCCCATATAGTTGACTGTTTGCAAAAGCGAAAATTTCTTCGGACCCAAATAGTTGATTAGATATTTAAGATAGTAAACTATTTGCACACTACCTCAACTATGAGATACAAGGGCCACAAATTAGTCTACTATATTAGCATATAGTCAATTATATTGTTGCAGAATTGAAACTTAGAAATTTAAAAAAGTAAGTTACAAAAGTTTCAATTCTCAAAGGCTAATCATCATGAATTAATGCAATGTTAATCAATTAGAGCATGTTGAATTACATATTCTAGTCTAGGATGCATGTATGCATGGCTTCACACACAATCAAGTATTATAGCAATAACAATCATCCTAATCAAGACTAGTGTTTATCAATTTTACAACTCATTATCAACAAAAATAAGAGTTCCAAAGTCTTTATAAACTCTTCATGTTTACAAAATACCTATAAATAACATACTAATCAAACATTTCAACAACATAATAAAGCAAAATAACAAACCATAAATTCCACAATACTTAAATAACCAAGTCTAGTAATACATCACTACTAGATAATAACTTGCAGAGGTGATAGTAATGGTAGAGAATTCCTATTGAGGGTTTGATACTATTGGAGAACAAGAGTTTCTTGTTGTTAAAGGTGAAGATTCTTCGATTCAAGAACAACACACCAAATGATGGTATATTGAACCCTAAACACACAGAAATCAACCCAAAATGACATGCATTTTTTGGTAAACTCAAGAGTCTATCGAGTTTCCATAGATTCTACCAAGTTTATCCAGAGTCTACTAAAAAAAGAGTTTGCACACAAGTCAACTCGTAGAGGATAAATGGACTCATAAACTCACAAGAGTTAGCAAGTTAACTAAAGAGTTTGATAACCATATCATCATGTACATCGATAAGTGGCACAACCTATTAAAGGAGTTCAAAAAGGAAAATCATTGAAATGTTCCCTTAAAAAAATAATATGTCTTTAGTGATTGCTCGCTAACATACAATACCACATCAACAATATGCACTGGAAGATAAATATGTAGGACGAGAAGTGTGGAACATATCAATGAACTAGTGAATATAATGACAATTGTTCTCAAACATAGATAACCCTAGGGTATTCATTGGTCTAAATCAATCTTTAGAATCCAACAATTAAAATCGAATTAGATTGATTCAGTTTTTTTCCTGTTCGGGTTGGACCCGAACCTAACTAATTGAAAATCCAACGTTGATTGATTCGAGTATCAGGTTCACACTTTCCAAACTTGGACCATCCCAACCCAAACCAACTATATATCTATTATTATTCTTTAACACTTAACTTACTATTGTGTATCATTTTGAATCTTTTCATTGCATTTCACTTCAAATTGCCTTCAGAATCACGGTGTGTGTTAGGTAATTTGGTTTATCTCCTATCTATTATTTTAAATAGTTGGAGTTTTATGATTTAATCAATTAATTATGTGTTATTTTTTAGGGTAAACTATGTTTTTGGTTCCTAAACTTTTTTAGATTTATGATTTTGGTCCCTAAACTTTTTTGCGATTGGTTAAAGTCTTTCAACTTTTTTTGCGTCTTAGCTTTTAGTCTTTTTTTGTCTATTTTGGTTGTTAAATGATGATGTGAAATTCATTTTATTATTATTTTTTATTACCATTCATTTTTTGATAGCTAAAAACTGTCAAAAATTGAATGTTTAAAATGAATAAATTATTTGTGACCGCTTTTAGCTGTCAAAAATCGCTTTATCTATGTTCATGTTAAACTTCCATTGTTCAACGAAACCTTCAAATCCTAAAAATTTTTGATTTGTATGGATAATCCTTTTTTAAAATTGTTAGAGGACTTTAGTATATCTATTAATTTCGAGCAAAACTCATACTTCTTTAACTTTGATTTTCATTGAAAATGGCAGATTATTTGAAAAAGAATTCAATTTTGGGCATTGTTCAAAAACACAATTTTGTTTCCCAAATTTCTCCTTCACTATTCAATGATCTTCAAAATTGATTGAGGTTTTTTGTTCCTTATATGTAGAAGATTAAAGCACATGTACATATACTTGATTTCATTGTTTGAGCTGCAAGATTGAAATGTATCTTCTCGCAGGTCAAAGATGAACCAGACCACTATTTTTTGTGAGGAAGATGAATTTCGATATTACAACTTAGAGAACAAAATCAAGCATATAAGCATGTGTTTTGATTGTCTACTCATGGGGAAAAAAACCCCTCAATCAATCTTGAAGATCGATGAACAATGAAGGAGAAATTTGGGAAACAAAATTGTGTTTGCGAATAATGCCAAAAATCTTTTTTTCCAAATAATCTCTCATTTTTGAACGAAAACCCAAGTTTAAGTATGGGTTAGCTTGCTCGAAATTAATACATTTACTAAAGACCTCTATCAATTTTAAATAAGGATTATCCGTATGAGACAAAATTGAATCAAAAGTTTTGGAGATTTTAAGGTTCCGTTGAACAATGACAGTTTAACATGAACATAGATGAGGCAATTTATGATGACTTTTAGCTGCCAAAAAATGAATGGTAACAAAATAATAATAAAACAAAATGTTACGTCATCACTTAATGACCAAAATAGACTTTTACTGGTCACAAAAAGGTTTAGGAACCAAAATCATAAATCTAAAAAAATTTAGGGCCAAAAAACTTAGTTTACCCTATTTTTTTATAAGTCAATTACACTCAAATATGTTGCTTACATTATTTTATGACAACATTATTTGTTTAATTTTGAGACAAAGTCATCTTTTTTTTAATACAAATTTTTATTTTTTATTTTTTGATCAAATATCTAGTGACCCAAGCTAAACTAGCCCATTCATCATCGATTTGGTTTGGTTCATGTTAGGGAAAAAAGGTTCTAAAATCCAAATCAAACTGACTCTTGAACACCCCTGGAGAACCCTAAAAAGATGCTTCATTTGCTTGTAGAGTAAAATTGAAAAGGGAAAAGAAAAGAAAAGAAATTATGGCCATTAATTTTTAGAAAAGAATATGTGTGGGTGTGTATCTATTTTGAAACATAAAACAATATAAGCCATTTTCAAATAATAATTATTTCATTAATTAGTAACATGTTTTTCGTAAAATAAATACTCCATAACATAAGGGTGTTTTCTTCAAAAAAAAAAATCTTTAGTGGAAGGATATAAAAGAGATAGACAATGAAGTTTTATGACAAGAAAACTAGTTGATCAATGAAGGAAGAAATAACAAAATTTGACAATGTAGTATAACATAATTATATTAAATATGTTTAATGGAATATATTTTCAAATAGGAAGAATATTTTTTTCTCGTGATGATTGAGAAATCTTTCCTAGAAATTCATGTTGGGAATTGCAAATCACAAACATATGCAACCAAAAAAAATTTCAATCAAAGGATTCAAGTGAAACCACATAACATTGTGTTTAAAAATTACCTTTGAAGCATGAAAATCTCCTCATCAAGTAACAACAGTCGAACTTCTATGAAGTCCACACAAATAGGTTCCTGAAAAGTCTCACGTCCAAGACAGAAAAGTTAGGTGTATAATTTTTAGTTGTGAAGGAGAAAGCATCGCAACGGCTAGGGTTTTTCTCTCATGTCCAAAAGAGAAAAGTTAGAGTGAAGAATGAGGCACTACCTTTTATAGAAGAACTTTAGCCATTTTAACCTAACATTATTGGGCTTTTCATAATAAGTGAATGGCCTATGAGAACACATCGGATCCTTTGACTTTCCTTTTCATAGGTACTTACATTATGAGCCTGACCCATGAGAAATATTATAGTCATACTTAATATTTATTTTCTTCTATAATTTGCATTATGCATGTGACGTTATAGGTTCTCATAACATCAGTAACAATATTAAATCTGACTTAATACTACATTCGGTTTTTATCATAAGGTTCAAATTAAAAGTGTGGTTTAGTCTTTTTTATAAGGTCTAGTCCAAAATGTTTCATGCATTAATTATTTTTCACAAAAATATCATTCATTAAAGTCAATTCTAGAATGCCATGATAGTGAGGGAAACATAATCCATTATTGTTTGCTAGTTTTGTACACAAGGATAGTTTTGGAAAAAATTATTAATTTAGGAAAAATGTATTATTCTCAACTAAATTAACCAAAATCATTGATCCTGATGAATTAAGTAATTTAGAGGTAGTATTATAAATAGTGAACGATATCTAACAACACATTATTTATTTAGTGTTATTTGACCATACATGACAATAAATGAGGTTAATATTCCATATTGATTCCTTTAAGCATGATTATGCATTCAACTTCTTACTCTATCAAGAAGGCCCACATATTTCACTCCTATTGTGAAAGAGAAACAAATTTCATCAAGATCACTCACATCTCTGCCCATGATTTATTGTATTGAAAGTTGAAAGAATAAATATTATAAAGAAAGATGAATTAAAATGCTAGTAAGTAGGTTACATGACATATGTTATTGGGGTACGAATATGTTGTTGGTCAGAGTGAAACTCAACTCAAATTCTTTAAATAAGGTTTTAGATTCAAACCTCATATATGATAAAAAAAAAATGATTGAACAGAAAGATCCCACTAAAGATAGTTAGTAAGGTTCTCAACAAAAATTAGTCATCAACAAAGTAAAACTAATAAATAATATGCATCAATGTCATGGTGAAAAAAAATTAAAATGAAAGGATCCATTTCCCCCAAACACTGAATCACACACACCCATCACAAAAGAAATATACATATGACTTTAAATAGCTTTAATGCTACAAATTAAAATCTTTACAATGCTACTAAGAAAATAAAAAGGCATGGCAAGAACTTCACAGTTTTGTGTAAAATCATAAACAAATATAGTCATCATTAGTTTTCAAAGCAGAATGAATCTACTTTGGACGATCTTTGTATGTTCGACTCACTATCATAAACATCACACAAAGGATGCCTAGATGGATAAGAGTGATGTTTGTTATGTGTTATCTCTAGAGCACTCATGAATACTGGACATATGCATGACCTAGTGGCGCAACACAGTGACAACAACAAGAATTGTGTGGGTTTATTGTGATTGGTAAATGATTAGCGCACGCCAAGTGTTTTAGGTTCAATAACTTGCTACGCCTACTACATTGTGTGTCATGTCTTATCAATCTAGGTCAAGTTCAATATCTTGCTACACTAAGTTCAATGCATTATATCCCATGTGAACCCAAGAACTCTTTTCTTCCATTCTTTAATTGTTTTCTCAAAATGGTTTATCAAAAAATCTTATTTAGCCTTTTGTAATATGTGGGGGATTGTTGTAATTTGAAGGAAATCACAAAAGACCAAGTGTCACATTGCCTAGGATAGTTTTGGCTCAAGTGCTTATATATCATTTTGTGATATGAGCTTACAAAGTGACTAGCAAGAGATGAAAGTCTCACATGCATAAGCTTGGGCCATGTGGGATTGTTGTAGTACAAATCCATTGACTTAGTTTTACTCAACTAATTTTTTTTTTGATAAATTATTTTTAATTTTTGAAGCTTATTGATTTTAATGAGGATCAATTACAATATTTTGGGATTTTTCTTTTAACATTTTGTTACCGTTTTTCAATTATGGAAATTATGGGATTTCCGACATGAATGTTTTTTACCATTTTATCAATTATGTTTTAATTCCTGTATCAATTATTTTAATTAGGATTTTGTTACCCTTTAATTACAAACAGTCACAAAGTCCCAGCGAGTGCTATATATATGGCCTTTTTGATCGAGTTTTACACACCAACATTTTCTCTTCTCTCTTATTCTCGTTTTTCTCTTCTCAGTTCTTGGGTTTGGGTTTGAATTTTTGCTCTTGCTAGTTTCTGTAGCCTTAGTGTTCTCACACACCTTATGAAGACATTATTCGTGTCCTTCAACACCATTTCCAACAGAAAGTGTCAATTCAAAAGAGAATAAGTGATTCATAAATAGAGTGTTAAGGAGAAATTCTTGTTAGTGTGAGTATATGCACTATACAGTATACACTATATAATGATATGTGTCAATGAAATGCTTCGACCTTCATTACTCAAATAGTTCAATGTGAAGTGGTAGATTTTGCTTTTAGTTAGCGAACTCTTGTTAGTGTGTATATACACTATACACAAGATAAATGATATCTGTCAATGATATGCTTTAACCTTCAGTACTCAATAGTTCCATGTGAAGCGATAGATGATCACTTTCAAACAGCAGAGTAATGTCACAGAAAAATGGGAAACAGTCCATGAGGAAACTGAAATTCAAAATAATGTTATTGAATATAAACATCAATAGCTTACCACCTATAGATAGCAAAATGCATTTGGTGAATTGATCCTTTATTTATAAACACAAACCATAGCATTGTCACTAATTCGTCTAAACGGTTCTTGCAACTATAAGAATTATAACATTTCCTTGCAGATAAAACAAATATAAGAATTCCAATCATACAATACAAAAAAATGACTGAGGAAGAAATTTTTGGGGTTATATGATTGGCTTGGTGGTGAAGGGAGAAGGGAGGGGGAAGAGGTCATAGGTTCAAATCCTCCCACAAACAAAAAATTAACAAACTAATAACTAATATTTGTCGATAAAAAATGACTGAAGAGGATCTTTCCTCTCTAGTTATTACAATCTGGATGTTTTCCCTAATCATTTTGGTTTAGGGGCAAAATGTGATGGAATAGTTTGCTCCCCAGAGCAAGTAAAAGTGCTAGTCCTATAATCATAGGCATAGCTATAAGCTTGAGGGCACTGATTCTTAAAAATAACTGAATAAGGGGTTGGTGGGCACTTGTCAGCTGAAGCAAAGGGTCCAGTGCAACAATACTCAGGTTGGTCCAATGCCAAACGTGCACTCTTGCAAGCAATGACACTTCCATCTGACCCTTTGACAGCAAAATTTGGAGGACAAACTTTGTTCACATCACTAGGGCAGCTAGTTGTGTTGCAACCCCTTAAGCCTCCCTGAGCGATCACCAACACTGGCAGATTGAAGCCATCAACAAGGCTAACATCATAGAAATCTTGTCCTTTATTTGAAGCCAAAGTGAATTCCACTAGAGAAACTGGAGGGGTTCCACCATTACCATTGCATGGTACTTGACCTGATCCACAGTCACCAGTGGCACAAGTGAATTTCCCATATGTGTCTGTTGAGCATTGAGACTTGGCCCAGAATCTGCCAGACCATGGAGCTGTGACATCAATTGTGGATGAGGCTTTTGAGGTTAGTTCAAAGCCTGTTGAAGGTAGCTGTGAGTTGCCACCTCCTGTGAGAGTGGCTGGCCATATTGTGAATGCACAATTGTTTGTGACTGTGAATGTTGCTGAATATGCCCCTGCATACATGGAAATGTGTTTGGAATTCAAAATGTATGTTTCTCTAAGAGGGAGAGATAGAAAATGACAAATGTCGAAGTTGTGTTGAAATTAGAGAACTTGCCTGAGAGGAGAAAAGTGGATAAGGTGAGAGCAAAAATTGAACTGGCTTCCATTTGTTGATGCTTTTTGTTTTGCTTCTTGAAAGACTTTGTATCATGCAGAGTTGTAATCTGCTCTCAATATATACAATGAGTAGGCTAATAATGTACTATGTGTGCTTCAATCATTTCCTTTGTCTTATACAATGAGTTTGTTTTGATTAGCATCAATAATAAAATTGATTTTGTAGAAATATTTTTCCTTATTTCTGCTTTCTTATTACAAGTTTCTTTTATAAAAGATAATTTTATCGTTTAAGCATCATGAAACCTTAAAATAAGTGTCTCTGTCAATAAAGATTACTTTTTGTTCATCATGTGTATGTTCTTTAAAAAGAGAATCTTATTTGAGGTGATATTGAACATTAAATATAACCATTTTTTCTACAAAAATTTGAACTTTAATTCACTACATTATAGGAGGCTAACAATTTACGTTAGTCAGTGACATTGCATTATCTTAACAGAGACTCAAGTCCCATGCTTAATGAAAAATAATCATCTACATTTAATTAATTGATATATGTTTTAATTCCATATAACAATATATCTGTAATATTAAATTAACTACTAATTAAGAGCATCATTAAACTAATTCTCAATAGAAGGCAGTGTGACTAATCAATCAACCTACTGATAAGAGTAGGACCATTTCGTTAACCATTTCAATTTTCTTCCATTTATTTAATGTTTCTTTTGCTTTCAAGAAATTCGATGGATTCATTCTGAAGTAACACGAATATAATTAACCCCATCCTCATGCCTCCATCATTCAAAATATATATTCAATAATAAAAAAAAAACTGTATCTTGATCCATTACGTCAATTAATTGCTAAATATTAAAAGATTATCGTTCTTCTTTTTCTTTGGTTTTTATCATATAATCTTGTAAAAGTCTTCATGGACCCTTGTCTTGTGCAACATTCTTCTTGACTCAAGTGTGAACTCACCTTAAAGGGTTCAAGTTCAATTATAATCTTAGTGCAACAAAATGACTTCCTGATTTGAAGACAAAAAAGGCGTGCATGTAAAATCAATTAAGCAGGGTAAGTTATTATTATTTTTCAACAAAAAATCTGGTAAAATAAATGCAATTTATACATTTTAGCTCGAATAATATAGAGGTATGAATAAAAATATGGATATATATGCATGAGTCCTGGTTCAGTGAACCACAGAGAAAATTATTTCTGCATCACAGGAAGAAAAAAAAAATGAACGAGTTATAAATATGCATATTGAAAATAATGCGAGTGGCCAGATAAGGCTTGAACCTTGAGCTTTATTGACGCAGATTAGTATTAGATTCTTCCAATTGGTTTTTAATACGGAACATTATCCATAAAGTAGTGTGTTATCAAACAGATTAAGGTTAAGTACTTTCATGGGCATATTCAATCAATCAAGAAAAATTTAGAAATAGCTGTCATGATGCAATGCATTATTTACTAAAGTAAGACTAAGGGTATATTCATTTTAACATTTAAAAATTTATTACTAGAAATATGAACTTAAAAGTATAATGTTTTCATATTTGTTGAGTATTACAAATTTATTCCTAAATATTATTCATGTCTGAAAAAATAATGCTCTATTTTTTACGATGAGAAGTGGTAAAATTATACTCTTAGAAAATATAAAAATATTTTATAATACAATTATAATGTTTATTTTTATTTTATTGATTTTGTATTTTAAAAAAAAATACTTTTTCAGAGTTAAAAAAATCCTGCATATATGTAAATCTTATGAACGCAATCCTACACCTTGAACTAACGTAGCTTCCTGTCGAGTATGATCAAATGATAAAAAATTATTCCAACTTAATAAAAATTTTGAATTTAAATCTTATAAATATATAATTATATTAAATATTGAAAAGAATAATTTATTATTTATAATTATCTTATCTAACTCAAATAATATTATGATATTATAATAAGAAGTAATATACTTTTTTTAACATATTTTTTATTATTGATTAAATTTTATTAAAAATTATAAATTTTATGAGTCTCACTTCTTATTATTTAATGATTTTTTCTTTTAATTTTATATTTTCAATAAATTTTAACCAGAAACATGTTGCTAACCTACCTATATGATATATTATCTCTCATATAAGATACAGAAAAAGAAAAATATCAAACATCTATGGTTTCCTAGCTCTAGAACAAACTTATTGATTTCTAGACTTTTGACACATTCCATTTCTCTCCCTCATCATCAACCACTTGTCATCACTTAGACATCCAAAACCTTTGCTTATACACACTTGTCACTTAACCATATAAAGAGCCCACCACGCATCACAACACCCTTTGGGCACAACCTCCATTTCATTATCTTATTATTCAAATCTTCACACACACTGCCATAAAAAATAGAGGAGAGGTTGAATTAATTAGTTGCTTGCAAAGCAAGCATGGCAAAGAGCAAAGAAGACATAACCTATGGAACATCACAAGCTAGGCTTTCAGAAGATGAATCGGTGAGGGTGGCCTACGTGCATGGCACACCCCTTGAAGGGGGAAAGATGGGTGACTATGCACCAGATGAAACGGTGAGGATGGCCTACACTAAAAAATTTAATATATATTTAATACATATAAATTTACATGATAAACTTTATAATAATTAATTTTTTGACATATAAATTTTTATTAAATCTATAATTTTTATTTAAAATTTATATACATAAAAAATATATTATTATATTAAAATTAATTATAATAAAAAATCTACTTAATGTAATAATTATAAAAAACTATAAATAATTTATTTTAAAAACATTAAAAATATTTTTTTATTTTTTTTATAAAAAATTTAGATGATACAGATTTACAATCCTTATGATTCATAAGAATCACCAATGAATTATACGTATTGTGATAATTTTGAAAAATTCGAAAAAGTATTGGATGCTGAAAAACGGTGCAGGAATAAAAAGGCCTAAATATTTTGAGTAGTACTGCATATATATATATATATATATATATATATATATATATATATATATATATATATATATATATATATATATATCATGTACAAAAATATTTCTTTGTAAAAGCTCCGACATTCTTTACATATTTTTTCACTGTTAAGTAACTTTTACATCAATATTACCCCTCTAGTAACCAGGTAAATTGAGCAAGTAGTATTATTTTATAACAATCATTGAATGAGACTCGAACTGAGGGAGTGTGACAAATGAGAGTATACATACAATCTTGCAATTAAAAGAAATCATGCCTTTTGACAAAGATCATCGGTGACACATGTATAAATAGTAAATGCACTTTCTTATATAAGATACATTCGTGTAGCAATCATATAAGTCTCACCGAAAGAAACATCTATATCTATATGTATAATAATGGCCAATTAGAAGATAGTTTCTTCACGTCAGATAGTCTCAGAATTTGTTTGTTTGACAAGACTTACATGCTAACAGAATCAGAATATTAGAAATATTATGCTGTCGGCATATTCTTAAGAGTTTCACAGCCTACTCTGGTATACAATGCCGCAAATCTAAGACTCTTTCCACCAAGTAGGCATGCATTCATTAAATCCATCACATAGTATTTCACCTCAATGGATAACAGGTTTCAAGGGATGAGCTCTGAGTTTTGACAAATCCAGACTAGAATCCAGTTCTTCATCTAGTTCACCAACAACACTTCTGCAATGACCAAAGGGAAACCATACATTTTTTAGTGTATATAAATAGTGCCACAAAATGAAATCTAAATGATGCACAAATTTAAAAATGATAGAGTAAGGGACATACATGTTGTCACCCCTGATGATGTATAAACCAAGAACAAGTTGTTGTACACCTTCCTGTAGTTAAAAACAAGAATGAAGATGACATCAGGAAGACAGAAATTGTGCAAGGCTTAAACCGTGACTTTGAAGAAAAAATCAGCAGTTAATACAAAGTTAACAAAGAATTGATGATTCCTAATACAGCAATCTACAGTTCAAAGAAAGAAATTTCAGTCTTCTAAAGGAAGCAAACCCATCTTTCCTTTCCTATGTTTTAATGGCTGTGACCAGCACCTTTTCTTTGTCATTTTACTATTTTTTTATTTACAAAAAACATATATATGAAGATTATCCTTCCCCCAGTCCCTGCCCATTCTCCCTGTTCCGTCATTAGCAAAGCCACATTAAGGTGTCAGGAGACACAACCAAGCAATAGACTTTGTAACGCCAAAACCAAAAAGCTATTTATCAAACAAAATAGAGAAGAGAAAAATACAAAAAAAAAAAATGCAAATATTGATTTAATGTAAAGACAGTAAAATTTCTTAAATCAAATGGTTGAAAATTTACAACTTCTAAGGCATGAAAAAGCAGTTTAATTTTTGGGAGTTGGAACTATAGAGCCAAAGGGTTTTCACATAAGTAGCAGTAAGAGTGAGGATATACATTGCAACTTAGCAAGAAGAGGAAAATGACTTGGAGGTAAAAATTGGAGATGTCATACCATAGATTTCAAAGTTTATGTATTTGAGATCAAGTGATCCACATTACCAAATGATGGGAAAATTAAGGATCTTACAAGATACAAGCAGGGTGGTTAAAATAGAGAAAGACTTGGGTCTTATTTATGATTACAAAGTGCCTACTAAGTTCAAAAAAAAGTTTTATCGTATTGCTACACAATCAACTATATTCTATGGTAGCAAATGATGGGCTTCAAAGGGACAATAAGAGAAAAAAAGAGGGAGTAACACTAGCCAAAATGACTGTTAAAATGGATGTGATAACACAAGAAAGAACAAGATACAAAATGATTATATAAGAGATATTGGTATGGCACCTATTGAGGAAAAGATAACAGGAAATTAGTTAAGGTGGTTTGGGCATGAACAAAGAAGACTACCAGAGGCATTGATGAAGAAGTATATTGCATGAAGTTGGTTCTTGCAAACCCAATAATGTAATGTATCCATGTAACCAACTCTCCTAGGAAGATAAGGGTATTGTTGTTGGGATTATAAAACCAGCTTCTCAACAAATGGTCTTTCTTAATCATAGACAAATTCCTCTTGGTCTCAGATATATCTAACATCTAGCATAGTAGACATGGAATTTGCCCCCATTGCATTATGTAGAATCTAATGCTGCACGGTAGCCTTGCCTGTCATCTAACAGAGAGAACATGTTGGCAAGAGGTATAAGTTTTATGTGTTTTATATTTAATATTTTAAGAATATTATAATGAAAAGTGACAATCTAATCTGTTAGAACATTGAATGGTAAAGATGTGATGCTTACTTTACCCTCAAAAGTGAGAATGCTCATTTTAGAGGTCTCAAAGCTAAATATAAATACTAAGTTCATTGAAGTTATGGCTCATTAATCTTTGAAGGAATTTTTCTGCAATTGCATAACTTCATCATACCTTGGTAGAATAAACTCGTTCATGGGACTCATCAAGAATTATATTTGTTGCCTGATCAAAACCTTTCAGGACTCCCTGAACAAAAAAGCATTGTATTGAGAAGTTAGAGCAATGACACTTGTTAACACACTACAAATAATCAAGAGCTAATTTGGTTTATATACTAAAGCTTACCACTATATTTCGTCCATCATTTGTAATGACTGAAATTGTCTCTGTCAACAACCAAAAGATTCAGTAAAATATAGCAACTACTAGCATGGTTTAAGGCATATCTCACAGAAACACAATTTGGTGGAGAACTAGTTCCTAATGCTTCATTAACTTAAATAATTGTCGTTAATAAGTGCAGCAAATAATATAACTATGTATAGAATTCCAAACATCAAAGCAAAACATAAAGATTTAACTATGTAGAGAATTCCAAACATCAAAGCAAAACATAAATATTTACAGATGACTTACGATCTACAAGAGATTCAAGTCCAGGCCCAGCTGACATCTTGCGTTTATAGATAGATCACACACTTATCCTTGCACCTGTAGAAGCTTCAGTGTCAAAATATCAATTAAACAATGCAAATGTACACATTGAGAAACAGCTAAAATCAGGTAGAGCAAAAATATGATGCCACAACTCACATATCAGTCAAACATTTTCAAAACACTAGTGTTGACAAAATGAGCCATGAAGGGGTGTTGCATAATTAAGTCCAACACAATTTATTCAATCTCTAAAGAGTTGTGTTATCCTTGGTTGGGGCAGGGATCCGCATGGCCACTTGGTCCTCAATGACACAATTCATAAAATTCATAATTTCAGTCATCACAAAGTCATAAACATAATTAATAAAAACACCAAGGTTTTATAAGGCTATAACTGAAAAAAAAAACAATTTGGACAAACCTCTGGACAACAAACAAATAATACATTCTGAATTTATTAAAGCACATAATTGAAAATCTGAAATTAATAAAAAAAACAGAATTGAGATGAAAAACTGAAATTTCAGAAAAACAGAGCACCAGCATAAACAGAATACCAGATGAAGAACATTTGAGAAGAGAAGAAAAAGCAAAGAAAAACAGTTGACGAAGAAAAAAAGAAACAAGAAAAAACGAGAAAAAAAAACCTGCGCACGGTTGGTCGCCGGAAAAGTTGTGGGTCTCCGGAGATAAGTCGTCCCTGGACAGAGGTCGTCGTCGTCGGAGATTGGGTTCGTGGCTCGCAGTCTCACACAGAGCCACAGAGGTTGTTAGGGTTCGTTCGAATACAATGAGCCACAAAGGATCGAATGGGAGCAGAAAGGGTTCGAAAGACAAAAAATAACAAGTGTGTTGCTATTGGTACTACTCACGTGGGTGCCATTTAGTAATATCCCAAAATTAACCCTTACACACAAACATAATAGAATTGTATTTTTATTATGTATAGGGTGAAAAAAAAAATAATAACATAAATACAATTCTATTATATAAGTATAGAACGGAATTATATTTTCATTGTTATTTGGGGTGTGAAAAAAAAATAAAGCAATGAAAATAAGATTTCATTGTACAATATACAAAGAATTGTATTTTCATTGTGGATACAGTGGGTGAAAAATTAATGCAATGGAAAATATGATTTTTTTGTCGGATTGTATAACAACATAATCATATTTGTATTGTTTCTTTTTTTCCTTATTACTAAACAAAAATGTATTTCACCTCTCCTCCTCCTCCCCCTCCCCTACAAACACAAATGGATCTTAACCACTCACAACAACAAAAACACACAATTACTTACAAATTTTTATTATTTGCTTTAATTATAAAATTAATTTTCAGTCCAAGTTTAATCATATTTAAAGGCTAAAATTTTTTTTCCCTAAGGATGTAATTTGTATGGAAAAAACTCAAGTCTCCTCAATACACATTGAGCTATATTTTATAATTTAATTATTTAATGTTTATATAACGTTTTTGTTTTAGGTTAAATATGCTTTTAATCACTTGAATTTGGGAAATTATCTTTTTTAATCTCTAAAATTAAAATTTGTATTTTTTTGTCCGTCAAATTTACAAATATATTTTTTAATCCTTCTTGGCTTATTTTTTATTATTTAGATGCATGTCCACAATTTATGACAATTTTTTATTGCAAGACTACAAGAAGAACTCAAAAGATATTTCACAAAAGGAGTAAAAATACAAATTTTTATATTAGGGACTAATAGAGACAAACCTGCATATATAAGGATTAAAAGCATAATTTTAATGACTAAATAGTCAAATTCATTCCTAAAAATATAAAATATAAAATTAATTTATTATATTTTTTACATATTACTAAATTTCTATCTTTAACTATTACACTGATGAATTTTGACTATTTATTCTATCATATTTTTAATAGAATAAATAAACATTTTGTCAAAAAATAATAAAACAGATTCACTAAGCATACCGTTCAATTTGGTTGTTAAGGACATGAACGATTTTTCTCAGTCACAGCATCACTTCCTTCTGCGCACCGAACTGAACCAAACGACAATGGAAGCAGCGGAAAACGACAGCGTCGTACTCGAAACGACGGAGCCTTCCAGTTCCCACGGTTCCGACGGCGACGATCACCTCCGACAGAGCTCCGACGTGCTGGCCAAAGGCTTGTCTTCGATGCTCTCTTCGGTGATTAGCGATTTCGATTTCAGAGCTCAGCAAACTCTCCAAAGCCAGAACCACCTCTCTTCCGCCATCGATCGTCTCACCGGAGGTTTCTCTTTCGGCTTCTCCGTTTTTTTTTTTTTACTAATTTCACAACACTGCTAAATTTTCAGCATTTTCAACTGCTAAAGTTAGATTCGATTTGTATGTAGTTCATTGCAAGTAGGTTATGTCTTTTCCTTTTTGTTATTATCATTGTTATATTTAGTAGTTGGATTGGTTGGGAAATTGAAGTTAGTTAGTTAGATGGTTGGTTATAGTTAGTTGAATATAATAACGGCACTTATGTCTAATTGCATAGTCTTCCCCATCATTTTCATCGATAATACCATTATTATCGGAAGAATTTGCTTTTGTATATATCACTGTTAACATGTTTAGCACATGAGAGGGAGTTAGGTTATGGTTTCTGGAAATTGAAAAAAATTGCTTGTGGACATAGGCTTAGAGCATGTTTGGTTACCTGTTTTGTTTTCCTTCCCAAAGTTTTTGTTTGGACCTTAAAATAAGCTAAATTAATCCCAACAGACACTAAATTATTTTACTTGGTGAATTGAGGTCCTTGTCAAATTGTATATTGTGTGTGACCTGATCAAGTGAACTTGCACATGCTGAGGAAATCATTATGCGTGCTACTCTATAAACTTGTGAAGTTTTTAGTAATGTTGGCATTTAACTGTAACATTATACCAAGAGGGTATAGCCCAGTTGGTTAAGCAAGGTGTGTGAGTTTTTGTAAACTTTTGGTATTTATCTTTGATTCTTACGAATAAAAAAATGTAACATTATTCTGTTCAACCTACTATTGTATCAAAGGAGCATATTCTGTGGATAGATCTAACAAGAAATATTAACATTTCTGAATGTACAACTAGCAAAAGTGAGGTTTTGCTTGTACTTATCAATACCGGAGAACATGGCAGCTGGTCTTGAAAACAATATAACAGGGTAGTGAATAGCAGAATGGGTGCTATTCCAAGTATAGATACTAGTTAAATAATTTATATCAAATATATATAAATGCTCAAAAATAAAAGATTGCAAAGTGAAAGGTATTTATTAATAATCCAAAGTCATATCTTAAGCTAAACACACAAGTCAATAACAACAAAATTCAAGAAAATAAGTAAGCGCAAGCCTCCAGGAAGATGATGATTGCTTCAAGGGTGAAAATGAAGTTTAAGAAAAAAACAAACAGACAACCATTCAGAACAATCTATATTTTTATGTTTGGTTCAAATGATTTTTTGTGAAAAAACCAAATCCTTAACACCCTTACTAGAAAGAGTCCTGCACGCACTTGGTGGTTTGTGCCAAAACAGGGTGAGAGAGCAGTTCATGTTGCATGGGTAAAGCTTTGAACAAGGTTTATGAATTCCATCACTGCTGTGCAGTGAAACTTTTGGCCTCAGTTTCAGGCTTTCAGCTGTGGCAGCCACTACTGAAAACTGCTCCACTATTTGAATCCTGCAGTGACCAAAGGGCAAGGCTGCTCCGCGTAGCCACTATAGTGCTCTATTGACTACTGATTCGCTATGAGGTCAAGATAGAGAAACAGTTAATCCCACTATTTTGCATTTGGTTCCTAGGTTTGTCCCTACTAGATGCTTTGGAAACAATTCAAACCCAAGTCTTGGAGTGAGAAATGTAGGCACCTTTAGTACTTGGTCAGGACATTCGGCCAGAGTCTTTCTAAGTGTTATATTCTGGAAACTTGGAAAAGGCATAAAGAAATGAAATAATATTTTTTATTCTATGTACACTTGGAAGAATGAAGAATGTGCAATTCATGAAGATACATTGTCTTAGTGTACTGGAGGTGCACCGGGTTTTGATTTCTGTGGATAGACTTAGAGCTTTTGTTCGTCGGACAAGTATCTAAAGTTGCACAGCAGTTCTAGTCTTGGCATTTTTTGTATCTTTGTAACTTAAGCTAATTTTAGGCATTGACTTGCTTTAGTTGATATTGGAAGAAGGATTTCATTTATGGTGCAGCCAGATAAAATTACTGGAAGCTTTCAGTTAACATTTGCAATATGATTCTGTCATTAATTTGGTGTGATGCATATATTGGAATAAGTAAGTTATGCCGAAAAGTTATATGGTCCTGATGGGCAACTTGTTTCCAGCTTTTTCTTTCTGAAATTACTGTTTGCAACTGAAAATTCTTGTGTTAATTTGGTATGATGCCTTTGGTTTAACCCTCATATAAAATTCTTTTATTGGAATAAGTTATGTTGACAAGCTATACAGTTCATATGGGCAAGTTCTGTAAAGGGTTCATTTCATAACCTCCTGGTGTGGGAATGTTTTACTAAGAAACGTGAATATTAATTTGAATTAATGGCTTGGTTTAACTATTTTATTTTAAAATAGAACAGAATTCATTCCATTCCATCTCAGTGGAATAAGGAACTAAACATCTATATGGTATGGTGTAGCAGGTTTTGTGAAAGATGCATTTTTAGCCTCCAGCAAAGAGTGTTTTACTATACCAGAGCCAAAATGTTAGATGTTCCATAAAACCAATTCGATATTCCACAGACTTTAAAAAATAAAATAAACTACACTTGCGTAATTTTATTGCCTCTGCTAATGCTTCTCCTATTACTCTAGGATGTCTTAATTTCTTAGTACTCTAGGTTTCCAGTTTGCTGACCTGAAATTCATGTTTTCTTTTGGCAGAACTTGATCAGTTACTTGAAGATGCACCTTTACCATTCATAATGCAGCAAGCTGCCAAGATTTCTAGTGTTAGGAAAAGAGTTTCATCACTGAATTTACTTCTAAAATCCATACAAGGGCGGATTGATAATATAGATCGCATGCTATCTATTGGCCCCACTCATGGTATAGACATGTCTCCAGAGACTTTATTTTCTAGTTATTTTCTAGTAATTATGAGTATTGGATCATTAAAAACTCCCCTCCACATAAATACCATGGAAAATTGATATTTTGTGCTACGTATTTGGAGTTAATAATTTTTGTCTTTCATCACTTTCATGCTAATAAGCTATAAGCTGAACTTACATCAGTGTGAGTGTGCATCATTGTGTACGACTTGAGGATTCCTCTTAGCCTAGCTGTGATCTGCTTTCCTTTTAGTTGGAGAAAGTTCCCTGACAACTTCTTCATTACTTTACAATCGAGTTTTATCCTTTAGGCTTTAAGAGGAACTCTTGAACCCGCATACACTTGCCATGAGAAAACACTGGGAATGGGATCAATCACTCTAGCTGGCATATTGCAGATCAATCATGCTGTCGTTGTGATAGTTATCTAATCAGGTAGCCCAGAAGCATCACGGCTGCTCTGGCTTGATAAGGAAAGTGGTCAGCATGCATTATCAGCTTCTAGGGCCACTGAAGATGTTGACAACCCTATTAGTTATGATATCTACGATATGATTCTGACAAGAACCATAGGACTTGAGGTACTGTCCCTGCAATAAAAATAAAAAGCTAGGCGCCTTTAGATGATTAGGATTGACTAACTTGCCTATGTGAAAGCTATGCCTTTGTAGATGACCGGAAGGTCGAGTATGCATAAGATATTTTGTAACAAGCAGGTAGGATAGTGATTCTGTTTGAATTACAGTGGTTAGTAGTTGGATAAATAGTTTTGTCAAAGAATTTCCAAGACTAAACTGATGAATGGCTTGTACCACACTTGTTAGCATTGATTTGATTAATAATTTTCATACTTCAACCTTCTTTTGTATTCATATTCTTAATTCTTAATACTAACTTTTTTTGTGTAATTTTGCAGAGAAAAACAACCACTGAAGGTTCTGAGTGAAATGTCATCAGCTTAATCAGCTTCCATTCTTTCCAAATGTACTACGCAATGCACCCTTAACCCCTTAAATTGAATTCTTCTTGTTAGGCACAAACCAGCTTGGTGCCAGTTAAGGATTAAGGACTTCAGAATTGGGATCCAGTTTATTTAGGTTACTTTTGATTATCACTCTGTTTGAAATCTCACAAATAAAAATTCATTTCATTCATTAATGAATTCTTATTTGAAACCGAAAACTTGACTCTAATGATAAAATTTAGTTTAACAAATAACTCTGTTGTATTTAAGAATTTGTATATTCTATTGCCTTTGATAGTATTTACAAGTCAATTTATATTTCAAATTTATGTTTTTCTAGACATATCCCATAGGCAACCTGTCATATATATCCCATTCCCTACGTTTAGGAAATGAAAAAGAAAAGAGGAAAACAGGTACCCATAGCATGGTGGGGGCTACTTAGCAGGTGCCCCATCTAAATTTGCATTCTTTGTTTGTTGGTGAAGTTATTCATTCCCGTTTAATTTATTGAACTTCTGAAGCAAAGTCTGCAACCCAATTCCATTGCACTGTTGGGTCCACCATGAAACTCAATGCCTAGAAGGTGATATAGACTTGTAATATACAAAGGCCGTGCTTGTTTATATATAAATGCATAAAATTCGAACGATTTGGTGACACATGGGAAATTTGCCAAGCATTACCAGATCTTGTTACCCGAAGCAAATGGCCAGAATCATGCCTTTGGTTGCTGTTGTCGTTGTGTTGTATCCCTGATAGTCCATTCGATTGAAATGAAAGAAAGTAAAAAAAAACAAAAAAACAGAATGAACAGTAAAAATAATATTTTTACATTTTATGTTAATTTAAAATTTTCATCTCAATTCACATTGATCCTGTTTCTTTCCACCCACCAAATGGAGTAAAGAAGAAAAGGAAATAACTAACAATTATCTCATCTGGGCTCCCTCCATCTCCATCCAACCCCTTCTGATTGAGCTACAGTAAAACCGTAAAAAAGTTGTTGTCCATGCAGTACTAAACTCCAAAGGGACCCAAAACCCATTGCAGTTTTATGACATACTCTAACATAACAACAACAAATTATCCTTCGCAGTCCAGCTCATGAAGATACTGTGATGTGAAACTCCAGTAGTTCACATGCCCCCACACTTTAGTACGGACCTCACAGGTTGCAGTATCATTATTCTATTTCTAAAAACATCCACCCTCCCACCTGGCCTTGAATCTTATAACGGGGACACTGCAATGTAGATGAAGATGAGGACAGAGATATGTTCCCAAGTCATTCATATCCTCCCTCAAATTTCATGTCAAAAAGTAGAAGAGTGACTATTAATTGATATCAAGTGAATCTAGTGATTAATTTACCCATATCGAAAAGTCACAGAGACTAACTCTTAAAACATATAAATCACTAAAATAAATCTTAAGACTTTTTTAAAAAAGTATTCTTGATAAGCAATATCAGAAAATCAAATTCCTTGTTTAAGAAACTCAGTTTATCTACAACTATGGTTGACCTTGTTTGTCAAGTGATTAATTTAACCATGACTTAACTCATTTTTAACTATTTATCTTTCACTATACAGAAATTCTTTGTTATTTTTGTCTGCCATCTTGATCTTAGTACTGACCTCACCCTTTTTAGCCGTTAGCATTTTAGCAACAGCACCCTCCTTTTCTCATCCCTTTTGTGCACTGACAAGAGGGGAGGGGGTTGGCAGTGATGCCATATGATAGGGTAAAAGGGATTGGATGAGGGGGAATCTGTGCAGAGACCCGACTGCACATAAGCACGTTCTCTCTTTGATGCCCCCAAACTCACCCCTCAGCCTTTTGCAGGCTCTCTTATTATTATCATTCAACAAACAAATTGTTTTCTTTATGAGACAGAAAATCAGATCAAGGAGGATATCATGCTTTAAATACCCCCCTCTCCTACTGAATATTTAATTAATGGGAGCCTCTGGCTAGTTTAGAATCTTTTTTAGACTTTGTGGGTTTCTATTAATTAACCTTGGGTTGCTTTTCAGCTGATTTACCTCGCAAGATAAAAGTGATTGCACGCATCCTCATCTCCATAAAAAGCTAAGAGAAAGTAATGGCAAAGTTGAGCTCACTAATCAAAACAACCAAACTAGAGCAGATGGTCAATATAACTCTTAAATTTGTATCTCTTTGGCATTTGAGTTTTTTTTTTTTTTTTTATGGAAGATTTTAGTTCCTGAAACAAAACTAAGAAAAAACTTAAATAAAATCTTGAATGTTTTTAAAGATTTCATTTAAGTTCATGAAATCAACCTCTTTTTCTCATTTGAGTCTCTAAACTTTTGTTGTTTTTATCACTTAAGTTCTCTGTCCATGGACAAAAAAAACACTAAATTCAGAGATTTATTTAAGTTCTCCTTAGTTTCAGAGACTAAAACAATTAAAAAATACAAATTAAAGGACTAAATTAATTATTTACTCACCAAACTATTATAAGTCACCTCACACAATCCTGACTATGCTTTCACAATGCAATTAAGAATACGAACAAATTAGCAAAATATGGCAAGAATCTAGGGGTTATTTTTGGATTTGGGTGAATCACTTTGGGGGCATGTGACCCTACTACAAAACCTCCCTCCACAAAAAGTGTAAAATGACAGAACTACCCTTGTTGAGCTGCTGTATTGGGACACAGTAAACAGACATTGGCAGCAGCATGGGTATTAAAAGAAGTGTTGTTGGTAGGTGCATCCATTTTCAAGTTGTCATAAAGCCCAAACTCTAATGGGAACAAATGTGGTATTATAATGGGGACTACCCATTTAGGACTGGTCAAACACCACACCCATATCATATCAAATGCATCAAAATCCGATTATGGACAGAAACGCCTAAAAATATACATAAAAGATAAAAAGTGAGTAGGGAAGGGAATATGATAGGATGGCTCATGGCTCTGCAAATGCTTCCTAGGTAGGTTTAGCTTCACGGTTTACTTGATCTCTATGCTATGGGGCCCAATAAATTGCTTCAATGTACAAAGTAGAAAGTAGAAAGTAGAAAATCTTCTGTAGCATGCCATGCACCGATACCCGTCAAATATTAGATTTATTCGAAATGTTTTTTATTTTAAAATTAGAATAATTAAATTACATAACATATATGAAGACAATATTTTGTATTTTAAATTAGAATAATTATACTATATTCTTTAGAGTAAAATTAAACATCTTTAGAATTTCGTAACAATCACAATAAGAGCCCAATGATAAAGTGTCTGTATTGAAAGTAAATAAAACAGTAAAATGAAAAGCTAGAAAAGGTTAGTTAGAAGTAAATGAAAACAGAAAAAATGTGTATAATTTGCAAGACCTTGAGAGTAATATTATATTGAATATTATCACTAAATAGTCCACAAAGAGTCAAAGACTGAAGACGAGTTCTTAAAACGATTATTGATATGGATATTTTTGGTGCACGCTATAACTATATTGAATAGAATAACTATGGCTTGAATATGAAAATGTCAAATCATTAGGGTAGGGGGTTAGATCATTGTCATAGAGACAGAACCCCAAACTCCAAAGCATGCGCGCCAACTCACGTGTTTCATCTAATGTACATACCTATTATTAATCACATTTTATTTTTACTCCAACAACACTTGTAATATGAACGAGTACAACTTGCTAATAAGGGGCAAAGAATATTATTTATTAGTGGGTTTATAGTTTTTGGTGTAAAGAGAAAGAAAGTGAAAAAATGAAAAACATTTAAACCGTAAAATGATACAAGACTACGTTTTTATTCTATTTTTTTAATTCAAAAAAATTCTCAATCTTTCCCCTCTACCTCTACCAAACAGACCCTTAAAGTCGCTAGTACTTTAGAAAGATGGGTGCACTCGTAAAAATGAAAATTTTCACATTAAAAGTTCATGTTTAATTTAAAAAAAACGGTAGAACCTGTGCCAATAAAATATAAGATTGAAACAAAATGCATTAATAGAAAAATGAGTTAGGAAAGAACCTTGTCTCCTCCCATCCACATCCGTTACAGATACTGATGCAGACACGATACAACATTCATTTGTTTATTTAGGCAATTAAAAAAAAAAACCCCGCTCTCTCACATGGGTTTTGGCTTTTATGGTGGCTATAGGCTGAAACCATGGCAACATATTAGCCACGTGATTTTAGCATATTCCTACCTTTTTAAAAGAAAAAAAGGAACATCATTGTATTTTTATATACCATCTTCTTGGTTGGTACACTTTTCGTTTCCGTTGTTGTAGAGTTGTTTGATCGATCGAACCTTAGTAGTACGAGTTAGAAGAGTACAAGGAAGCGTATATAAAAAACTTCAACAATCTAATTTGGGTTTCGGAAGTGTGAATTAATGAATGAACCGAAGCAACTAAACCAACAGAGGGTCCTATCAAATTACGAGTTTTAATGTTTAATCGCCCCAAAGTATATGATTTCAATGTGACTAAGACCCGTGATAGTACCACGGATCTAGAACCATTTCTATCATGATGTGAAGAATACGATAAAAGATGGGGAAAAAAAAAAGGGGTGGGGGGTCCAAAGGCATTGAACTTTTGAACATATCCTTTCCCTCAATTATGCACATTGGCTATAGCAAATATCATCAAATTGCTTGCAGCAAACAGGAAATGGTCCTACCATATCTAATTAGGGAGGGACCCATTATGGCTGGATAATAATCAAATGTCCGAGAGTAAGATCTTTTTTATCATTCATCAAAGTGAAGTGAAGGAACAAGTCTATCCGACAACAAAGATGATGACCCGATTTGTGGGTGTTCTGTTCCACTCCTCCACCAAAATTTTGGACGCACAGAACGGGCAAATTTAATAGTGAAAATCGTGTTAGATTATTCATTCAAGGTTTGATAATCTGTTCTAGGAAAAAAACTCATCCAATGTCCCAAATCAAAGTACACACAACAACACACATCTTGATTATAAGAAAGAAGAACCCTGCCCCACCCAATTGAATCTTCCATAAAGGTCACACACACTGAACTTCAGGTGTGGACCACTCACTCACCCCTCAGGCATATAGTAAGAAAAAAAAAACATAATATATCCATATACTATATCATTATACATAAAAAAAAGGTTAAATAAACACATCAATGTTGTCACTTAGCTAAAATAAAAACTTAGGTTGATTAATTAATTGTATGCCATGAAGGTTTTGGGATCAGACTGACGTGCAAATAAATAATAATAATTCAGCAGAGCTGGTGCCTCTGTTTGAATCTTTGGCATCATTTCCCAAAACACTTCACCACACAGTAAAAAAATAATCAAAAACCCAAAAACAAAACAAAACTCGCAAGCAGACACGCAAGATAAGCTCAACATGATTCCTCCACAGATCTCGAAACACTTTAATAATAGAACAAATAAAAAAAAAAACACATTCCAATTTTCCCATTATTAAACTTTAAAAATTAAAATAAATAAAAAATCAACCAAGATAGAAACAGTAACTAGATCTTTATCGATTTATCATCAAACAACAGCATCTATTTACATTAAGTAACCTAAAAAGTGAAGGAAAAAAAAAACCTTAACAAAATCAAAATAAATCAGCCAACCAAACCCCTCAATCAATAACAACGTCCTCTTCCTGCAATGTTTCCATTCCGAGATTAGATAAGAAAGGTTGATAAAGTGGCAAAAAAGGTAAAAACAAAAAAAAAAACCTAGTCAACAATATGTTACCCTTTTTTGGTTTGTTTCTTTATAGAAGGGTATTTACGTCAATTCCGATTACTCCTACCACTTTGGTGGTGCCCTTTACCCGTTGTTGTTATCTGCGGCGAGGAGAAGAGTTGCCCGAACCCGAAAACCGAACCCGATTTCGACGAGCCGCGGAGGGAGCAAACGGGGACGTTGAGGACCGGCGTAACCCTAACGTTGGCGGAATAAGAGCGTTCCATTCCGCGGTGCTTGAAGCGGGGACCACCGTTGAACGTGCTGGGGCTACTCGAGCTTCGCTCTAGGCTCTGGAACACTATTTTCCCCGAAGAGTTCATTCTAGGGCTGTCCACAGAAACTCCCCTGCATGTCACCGTCTCCGATTCCCGCCGGATCGAACTCCTCCCCGGGCGGGAATAATGTTGGTCCGATGAGGGCTTGTGAGCGTCAAATGAGTTTGTGCGGTTTCTGACGAGGCGGATTCTAGGGTTAGGGTTGCGGTGGAGCGAGATCTGGTTAGGGTTAGGGTTAGGTTTTTCGGAATCGAGGGAGAGGCGGGGGAGGTCGTCGTGGTCGTGGCCGGAGGAGGATGAGGAAAGAGAGAGGCGCGACGAGGTGATGGAGAGGGATTCAGCGTCGGAGGAATTTGAAGCTAGCAGCGGCGCGTTTTCCGAGGAGAGTGAAGGCGACGTCGTTTTGCGGTGGAGGAGATTTTTTAGGGATTTGGCCGAAGAGGGTGGGGCGGCTTTGGCGTTGTTAGTGGCTTGGTAGAATTTTTTGAGGCCGAGGAGGTCTTTCCAGCGGGAGGAGCAGCGTGGGGCTTTGGGGGAGAAGAGGCAAGGGTCAGCGATGGTGGCGGTGGTGGCGGCGGCGGCGGCGGTGGCGTTAACGGCGGAGGAAGAGGGGGATTTGGAGGTTGTGATTGTGGAAGTTAGGGGGTGGAGAGGAAGGAGTTTGCCGTCGGAGAAGAGCTGGTCGGCGGGGAGCATGGTGGTGGGAGGGTCTAGAGGGAACTCAAAGTCGAGGAAGGTGGGTTCGATGGCGAGAGAGGGCATTGTGATCATGCAACCAAGAGACTTGACTTTGTGTGTGCCGATGGTGACTGCCACAAGGACTCGCATATATAACACTTCTCTCCACCTACATGGAAACTAGGGCCACGTGTCTCCCCCTTTTCCCTCTCTCTCTCTCCTATCTAAGGTTTACTCTCACTGGTTTCAACAGAAAAAAAATATATAAAAAAAAAACTTAGATTAGATCGTATGATTTAGTTTGGATTACAATTACAATTTAATAAATTATATATATATATATATACCATAAAAATTATAAATTAAAAAAAGGTTAAATTATTCATTTCATCCCTAAAGTTTTATGATTCTTACATTTTTAGTTTTTATAATTTAGAAGTGATCTTTTTAGTCGTTTTTAATTATGTAGTTTAAAAGTATTTTTTTTAGTTCTTATAGTTTATATTTTAATTTTTTTTAATTTTTGTAATATGAAAATTATTATGATTAAAAAGTAAGAATTATGAAATTATAAAGACTAAAAAAATCATTTTTAAGATTACAGGACTAAAAAAGAATTAAAATGTAAAGGATAGGAACTAAAAATAACTAAAAAAATAAGAATCGTGAAAGTATAGGGATATATGAGTAATTTAACTTTAAAAAAATAATAAACTATCATTTTTTATCCTTACTTATATGTTTGGTAGAGAGGAGAAAAAAATGAAAAAAATAACAATAGGTAAGAAATAAAACTATGTTTATAAATGAGATAAAAATAACTTTTGAGGCAAAATTGTTTTGGGAAAGGTTCATAATTTTTATTTTTGTTTTTATTTTATTTTTATCCGTTCGTTGAATCTCCATTAAGATGTATGTTGTAATAAATTTAAACTCTAAATCAAGCATGCAGTGAATAGATATTAAAGGTATTCAATTGAAGAAAAATATATCACCAAAAAAAGTTAAAGAGAAATAGATAATAAATATAAAAAAAATAGAAAAATAAATATAAATATGTGAGAAATAGTATAATGAATCTCATCCTTATTAAAATTATTTATTTTATAATTCTTCTTTATCAAACAACTCAATTTATTCTAATCTCATTCCCTTCTATTTTCCAATTTACTCTTTACCAAACAGCCTATAAAGTGTAAGAGAAAAATAGGTGATACACTAAAACTATAAAAGTTTTATATTGTCATCTCATTATAAATTATTATATAATAATTTTTTTAATTTTTATAATAATTATTTTAAAATTAAAGTTGTGTTAATTGATTTATTAGTAATTATATTAGTCTATAAGATTAAAGAAATTTTAAATAATTACCTAAGAATTTTTATTATTTTATCTAAATTCCCAAACTTGATTATTTATTTATTGTCGTTTTTGTTTCCAAATGTTTGATAACATTATCATTTATATCATATATTTTTTTAAAAATTGAACTAATATAATCAATGAATTACAATTTGGAAAGCTATTTGAATATTCTTAATTTTAAATATTAGGCTAAATTACAATTTGGTCCCCTAGTTTCACAAATTTGTAATTTTCATCTTCTTGATTTTTTTTGGTAAAATTAGGTTCCCAAGTTTCAAAAATTGACAATTTTGGTACTTTCATCCACTAGCTTTCGTTGACCGTTAGAATGTGAACATTGACCAATTAATCTATTAGGTGGCACAATTATTAGAAGATAATTAGTGAATAATTAGGATTAGTAGGTTGATTAAGTTAATATTAAATTTTTTAAAAACAAAATTTGTGACAAAGGTTCTACTAAAGTTGGGCATCTTAATCTTAAACCTCTCCTTGTTTTTCATCACACACAACATCTGCAGTCAAACAACTCAATCTAAAACCCAAATTTGCAACAAGGATTGACAACTTAAACCAAACCCACACCCAACCCCAAGCCAGATCCACTCTTGACGTCACACTCTCCTCGTCAATGCTTAATTGAAAATTGAAAACCAAACACCCAATAATCAAGTATCTCTTCATCATTATCACAAAACATTAAGCACAAATAAAACACAACACCAAACGAAACATCTTTAGATCCAAACTTAGATCTCACTTTAGATCCAAACTCAACCTCTGTCAAACTCAGATCTTGCTTCTTTAGATCCAACCTTTGTTCAAACTCAAATCTCTCTCCTTGTCTCGCTTCTCGGTTCATAGGTCACAAATCTCGATAAGGGCGTCAACGTCGATTGGGTTATAGAGGTGGAGGCCCGTCATGGTGTTGTCAAAGCAGACCACACTGAACCACACACAAGGCACATGGACATGATAGGCCCATATCTTTGGGCCAAGACTTTGAGGGTGTGATGTGGGACCTTCCCTAACACGTGCAAGCTACCAATTACTGGGAAGTTGGTGGACTTGAGGATCATTTTTGCTCTATTTTTTATGCAAGAAGATGGTAAAGAGAATGGATATTTATGAAGGTGGAAAGGAGAAGGATAACTGAAAGACACATGGTTAGCTTAATCATATGAATGATGTAGCTTTAGCTTCTGCTCGAGCACGATTCATCATTGACTTAAATGTCGCTCTCACTCTACCGGGGTTGCTAATATCAAAGAACAATTTTCAGTGTAAAGGCAAATATCACAAGAAAGGGGATTGAATTGTGATTTTTTTTTACTACGTGTAAAACCTTTTTTCTAAAACAACGAAATTATCATCTGACAAGACTTAGGAAAAACAGACAATAGATTTTCGCTGGAAAGATCAGACAATAGTTTTAGATCTTTATACAATAAAAAAAGTTTTTCAAAAGCAAAAATCAAATTCAAACCATAGGTTAGTTCAAATAACGAAAGAGAAAATAAACAGAATAAGACGTGAAGGATTTATTCTAGTTCGTCTCAACCACTAAAACTACGTCTAGTTCTTGACAAATCACAAAGTTCCACTAACTTCAACAAGTTAAAAGTATTTATCATTGTCACTTTTGGCTCCTTAACTCAAGCTTTACACCAAGCTTGTTACAGCCAATATACTTTGTCCTACTAAGTTACTACTGACTCTAACACAAATAAGAAGATTTGTTGGTTGATTGCACAATGACTAACACCATCGTCTTATAGACAAATAAACAAATTTAGCACTTAGTCTTTTCTCTTAATATGAATGAAGTGTTTTGAGAAATTTTCTAAATTTTATAAGAATTTACACAAATAAATTTTTGTGCAAAAAATGAAATAATGAGGCTTCAAAATCATACTTCATGTCTTCAAAGCTTATAATATTTATAGGCCTCCTTCAATCAAGTATTCATTGTCTTTAAATAGATACATTTCCTTTCTTAAGCTTATGTCTAAAGAAAAAGGCCATTGGGACATTAAATGTGTGCATTTAATGCACATACTTCTTCATGCTGAGAAACCACTCTCCGTCGCTGGCGTGTTGAATACTTCAATAGGAAACCATTTCCTTTTGTGTCAGAGTAGGTCTATGTAGCAAAGCTCTTCTTTTATGGCGATTGAGGAATTTCAGAGCTTAGCTGCATTTATTCTTTATAGGATTTGATAGATCCTAAGAGAATATCTTTGTAAAATAAATCTCAGACATAGCGTATTAAATGAAGTCTGAAATGTCAACTCTAATGTCATATCATATCATGATTTCATCTTTCTACCGTTTAAAATATCAAACGCGACCTTCACAACACATGTTCTGATAACGCATAAGACACATATTTTAACCTTTGTATTTGTTTACATCTAATCAAAATAATTAAGGGTCTTGATTTGTCTCAAGACATAAATGTCTTTTGACCTAACATTTAGTTTCAGGCATGATCGGTAAGAGAGGTGTTGGGTTCATCATAAGGAGAAACGGGTAAGAAAGGCACTGAGTAGGGCTCATGAGTGAAAAACATTGAGATAGGTTAGGGTTCACTAATCTATTTTAGAAGTATTTTAATAATTAGTGGGTTTTAATGAATTTATTGAATTTTAACTCAATTAACCTACTAATCCTAATTATTCACTAATTACCTTTTAATGATTGTGTCACCTAACAATTAATTGGCCAGCGTTCACATTCTGACGATCAATGAGAGCAGGTGGATGAAAGTACTTAAATCGTCAATTTTCAAAATTAGGGGGACCTAATTTTACCATTAAAACCATAGGGATGGAAATCACAAATTTATGAAACTAGGGGGGATCAAAATTACAATTTAGTTTAAATATTAATGTGAAGGTGTACACTTTTCAAGAGTATAAATATAGTTTCTTCCACAATTTTTTTATGACTTCATGTTTATTGTTTAGGGCAATTTAATTTTGAAAAGAACAACTTATTTTTGAGATATTTTTTTTTCAATCAAATGTAATATAATGAATTAGGGTATGATGGCTTCACTATTTGAAAACTTTCAATGTACTTTTGGAGTAAAAAATTATCTGTTAAATTAGTTTTTTTTCTAATTTATTTTTTAGCTTAATTTGGTCCTCTAATTTTTAAGACCAATTTAGTTTAGTCATACCATCTAAATTGGATTAATAATATTAAGAAATCATATTTTGTGATAATTTAAAATTCTCATTAAGTGATTTTAAATCGTCACAAAATACACATGTGGTAACATTGTTAGTTTAATTTAGACAACACGACAAAATTGAATCAATTTTAAAAATTAAAAGACCAAATTGAATGTAAAAAATAAATTAGAGGACAAAAAATTAAGTTAACCACAAATATACATGTGATGGGATGCTTATCCCAACTTACATTCGCACGTTCCCAACAGGAACCCAAATAAGCACTTAGTAGTTAAATTTTTTAGAGCATTTGAGTATTTTGGAGAATGGGTTTTCTAAATATTGTTAAAATTATTATTTTATTTCTTTATGAATAAAAACTTTTGACTAAGGTTATGTTTGAAAAAATTAGTTGGAAAGTTAGCTAGAAACTGAAAAAATTAGCTGGTAGGTGACAGCTAAAAAGATAACTTATTAAATTGTAAGTGTTTGATAAAACTAGTTGTTGAAGTAGTTGACAAGTGTAAAATGAAAAAAAAATAATTTATTTAAAAAGGGTAGCTAGGAAATTAAATAAATATATTAAGGATAAAAATGGAAGAAAATATGAAAAATAGAAACTAAAAGCTAGCATTTTAAGAAATGTTACTTCAAATAATGTTTCAAAAAATGTTAGAAGTTACTAAAAAGACTTATTTACCAAATAATTAAACAAATTTTTCAACTAATAAAAAAACTACAAACTAACTAAAATGTCTTCATGAATATGACCTAATTCTATTGCAAACTAAAAGTATTATGGTAGTTAAGAAAGAAAAAAAAAGAATATTGTGATAGTTTGAATGTAGAGGTTAAGTTAAATGACATTAAATGAGATTTAGTTAGTATTAGATTTTGATATATTGTTAATAAAAAAATTCTTCCGGTTTGACTTGACCAATATTCATATTTTCTTTTTAACTTTTTCATTTTTAGTTTCTTTATATTAATTTTAAATAATCTGTAGTAAATTTTTTGGAAACATTTATATTTATATATTTTTTATAAGAGAAGTTATAGGAATTCACTTTCTAACACATTTCTATAAGCACTCTCTTTAATTGATTAAAGATAAATGTTAAGAACATAGTCCTTTTTAACATACTCCTTCAATCACATATTTTATAATTAATTAAAATTTATTAAAAATTAAAAAATCAGAAAATAAAATCGTTAAATATGATGTAGGCTTGCAAAACTTAGTCATTTTTAATAAATCTTAACTAGTAAAAAGCAATACATTTAAAAGAATGTGTAAGAAAGTGTGTTTGTAGTATTTTTTTCATTATTATAAAATTTTATTGCAAATTCAAAACATTATGTTTGACCATCGACGTAATATCAAATTACATTTAATAAATATTAGACTTTTTATATTCAATTAATTGAAAAAGTTCTTCCAATTAGACTTAACCTAAATTCATATTTTCATTTTCTTTTTTTTTTACTTCATTTTTTGTTTGTGAATGATGTCTTTAAATAATTTGTATCACATATTATGAGAGAAGTGTCCACAACTCACTTTTTTTTTATCATATATTATTTTCATTATTATTCATAAGATCCAAGTTAGAAGTGATATTTTTTATAACACTTAATTCATAATATTCTTTGTATTAATTATTTTTAGACAAAAATACCCTTAATTAAGTATACTTGACAAACAATTAGAAAAAGTTGGAAAGTATTAACGATAAGAGTATTTTAGAAAAAAAATATAAAATTAGGATAAATCTATTATTATTATCAACTAAATAATCATTTTTTATTAATATGGATAAATAAGGTGATTGAATCTTATAAATAAAAAATGGAGGAAGTATTTTCTGATACACTTTTTATTAGTTAAAATTTATTTAAAATTTTTAAATTTTGATTGGAGATCATTTAGTAAGATAGATACTCATAAAATTTGTAAGTTCTAATAAATTGTAGTTATGGTATGAATGTGTTCAAAAGAAAGTATTAGTAATTATATAACTAACATTTCTCCAATCATTACTATTTGGTATAAATGACATTTTGGTCCGTACAAAATAGGGTTTTTTATTTTAATTTTTTAAGATTTAAAATTTTTGAATTTAAAAAGTTATAAGATTGACTTAATGGTAAAAAGAGAAGAGAGAAAGAAAAAGAGAGTTTGATTCTTCCAATAACAAAGAATTAGCAATTAACAGTTAATATTTATTGATAAAAAATATGAATTTAATCCTTATTGTCATGTAATAACGTTAACAAATGATATAATAAGAATATTAATAATTCATAGATTTATTATTATTAAAAAATTTGATAACACAATCATATATAACTAGCGAGAAGCCCGTGTCGATGCACAGGCTCATACTCTAATTTTGACTATCATTACTGAAGAAACAACAAAGATATAGATATATCCATTGAACATAATAAGTTCATAACCATTAACTGTACAACAGAAAGTCAAAGAAATTGTTTAATACCCTAAGGTATTGGATTAACAACATTAATCAAAATATAAATAAAATTAAAACAAAAAAAGTCATCGACTTTAGACATGGTCTTTCAAACCGGGAGGTCTTCTTCCCATATAACTTGTTTCCTAAATATGGTCTCCCATACATGTTCGTCAAACCTGAAGAAGAACATAACTTCATCTCCTGCCATTAAATTATTTTGAGAGAGGTGTTGGAACCATGGTTCTGCAATAGATGGCAGACCGTTGTGCACGGTGATCTGCCATTGTTTACGTCTTCCATATGCACGTTGAATAGGAACATATTTTTTTGATCCAAACAAAAAATTTAAAGCTGTTGCGGGAAGAACCTGCATTGAAACCAAAATAGTGATTATACGACCATTTAAAGTGATCAATGGTCAATGTTATTTGAAAATGTTATTTGAACTAAGAGAAGATGGGAACAAAAAAATAAAAACATCATTGAGTGGTAACAAACTCCTACCAAAGGGTTGTTATGTTCCATCATCTCTTGCGTGACATCAGCGATAAAGATGTGCCTTCTGGTTGTAACAACCGACCTTCGACGTCTATGGATAGGTCCCATGACGCCAACGTCGAAAGAAGTATCTTTTGAGGCTGCAAAAAATTGGATAATGACATTGTCATTAATGTCGTGGGCTCTTCTAAACTCTTTCAGCCCATCAGCAAAAAGTATAGTGTGCCATATTTGCACACTCTAACAAAATGCTTGGTTCTCCATTATAGTCAAATAAAATATAAGTTGGGTAATATGGCCTCCATTGTCTATGGTAAGTCAATGGAACTTCAATGATGTTCTGCAGGGAAACATGAAAACATTAGGCATTAGATATTCTTTTTATTTGGAATAAGAGAAATGGAAAAGTGGTTGAGATTGTGAATGTTGACCTTGTCAACACGAAATGCTGCTGTAAATCGTGTTCTTGCCATCCAATTTGATGGGCCCTATAGCACAACATTGAATGTAATTAGTTACAGAACAAAATAAGAAAGATACACCCAAAAAATAGCCAACCGTCAAACATTGGTCGTAGTCATATTTGTTGTGCAAAGATGATGGCTATGAGGTAGCTTTATAAAAAAGATATAAAATAGGTTGTTAGGGAGGAAAAGAAAAATGGAAGTATAGGTGAGGAATCAGTTTGGGGAGAATACTGTAAATGTTATACATACAAACATGAATATTGAAGTACGAAAGAAAATAATCAGATAAGGAATGGACAAAAACATAAACAAAACGCAAGCACATAAGAAACAAATGCTAGGATAATAAAAAATGATGGATTTTGTAATGGGCTAACTGAGAAAACCAAATAATGGTATTGATTGATGCAGATGCAGGATTAAAAGGCAACACAAACAAAAATAATGGGTTATTACAAATAACCAATATCAAACAATAGAAGAGGCAATGTATACAAAGGCACAAAAATCGATGGTCAAAATGCAAACAACCTATAATGAAGTTATACATAAATATACATAAAGATAGATAAAAAAACATAACAAGAACCATGGAAGGTAATGATGAAAATCGTGAAAACCGTCCATATTAGGCATACAAACATGAAGTCAATAACCAATTTATAAGGAACAAACACATATAAGAAGCAACACACAAATGACATACAATATACAAAAATAGGCATGATAACATGATGAATATCCTAGTCAACAAAATTACAAATATCACCGTGAATATGTAGTCTATAATGAGCATAAACATATAATATAGATATAATAACCATCAAATGAAGAACAAAGTGTAAAATAGAGTATCATCATTGTAAGGATGTCTGATGAAACAAATGTGGAAAGTTATTGAATAAAAATAAGAACGAAAAGAGGAAGGAGTAGAATGTTAAAGAACTTACCGCATTAGAGAAGGTTGATGTTGTGTACTCGTACTGTTAAGGGTTGAGTGATGTTGTTGGAGAAATGAGAAAAGAAACGTGGACAACTGTTGGTTATGATTTGATATACCTGAGGTTTTGTAGTTTGTATTGAATGGGCTTTAGTAAATACATAATGTACTTGTCGAATCAGTTATTACACATTGGAAATCGCTTTTAATTACGTCTCTTCCTATACATTGGAAACCGCTTTTAATTGGGAGTCTTTTACAATTCCCGTACTCGTTTTTTGAATTTTGAATATATTAATTAATAATTAATGAATATATATATATATATATGTATATATATATATATATATATATATATATATATATATTAATTGGGAGGCTTTAACAATTCCCGTATTGGTTTTCTTTGATAATGGTGAAAATAATTATTACCTTTCTGACTTTGAAAAATGATTAGACGGCTAGAACTTTGTAGAGACGACTAGAACATACTATATTATTATAGCGATAATATAATATTATAAAGTATAGGAGTGGACCGTACATGTATAGACACTAATTCCAATAGGATCTATTGTAGGGATATTGAACATTTTACACGGTACCTTGATAATTAAGTCAACATTGATATGAAACTTTAAAATTGTACGTCACTGTACTACTTGGCAACCTGCAAGCACATCAAAGTATCACCTTTCATATTCAAAATATATATTAAAACAATACTTAATGATTGTTTTCAAAAATAAAACACATAAATGTTGTGAACAAATTGAATGATAATACAAAAATTGAATGATAATACAATAAAATTAAAATGAATTTAATGGTAATTACAAATAAAAAATATGATACCAAAGTCCTCAGGTATAGGAGCAAAATTCAAAATCAAAATGCAAGAAATGTGGGTATAGGAAATGACAAAGTAATAATAAAAATAACAAAGCTGTCCCTCTTAGCAACTCATTCAGAAGTGAAACATAACAATCCCCAAATGAGGATTTCTTTGCAAGATATAAGTATAAATTAATGCACATGTGGCATTAAGATGCATAACAGACATGAACACTAACATAGACAGAAAAATTTAAGCAAATATAAATGAGACTTCAAACAATAATGTAACCAAATTGATCTACAAAACAGGATTGACAATAAAAATGTAAGCGTATCTGTTGCGGCAAATCAGAAGACCAAAAAAAGGAAGCACATGATGTACATGGTATACGAAAGGATAAACTAAGGATAAAATATACAAAGGTGTAAGGTTGTCTGATGTATCTACCCAAACAGATCTGCACAATCGCCAACATGGAAATCAAAATAAAGTTATGAAGTTGTTGGCTCGCAAGTCATTCAGAATGCAAACATTGCAAACATGGAGATCGATGGTTTTTAAAAATCTAAGCTTGTGTCTTGCGATGCATCAGAAAACCAAGATGGAATACACTTGAAACCCTTTGACTTGTGATACATCAAAACATGAAAAAAAAAGGAAACCATTTGCTAAAACATGAAGAAAACAATAATGTGGCCACAAAATAACGATAAAATGAACAAAACATGTTGCGAAACATGCAGAACGGACATCAACAAAGCATTGTGAAGGCCTTCTTTGTAGGACATCTTTGCAGAACAAACATGAACATTTAAGCAAAGGAACATTGACACATATCTGAACAAAGGAAACATTGACATAAAAAAAAAGTTTCCTTACAATGTTGGAATAGAAAATTGATTTTCAATACTCATTCCCAACTCATAGATAGAAAACGAAGCTGAAAATGAAAATAAAAAAAATCCTTGAGACAAAAACAATGAAGTGAAGCAAATTAAGGAGAAGAAGTGAAGCAAATTACAGGTAGAGAAGGAAGTTTACAACCTGAAAAATCAAATGCATACATCATAAACATAATTATAAGATAAAATTTTAAAATATAACTCAACCACGTATATATATTTATAAATTTCAACTTGCTCACCTGGTTGTATTTGAAATAGCAGAAGCTGGAGGAGCGTCCAATTTTTATTTTCTTTTGTAGCCTAGAAGGTTCCGTGAGTCCCGAAGCTGGGCTGCCGTCCCTTTCCCTTCATCTCCAGGTGTCAATTGGCAAAATGGTACATAACAACAAACCACCCACGGAAAATCGATAAGTTTCGTATACAAAACGATAAACTCATTATAGAACAAAAAAAGGTCCAACATGTTGTACTAATCATAAAAAATGAACAAAGCTCTAAGGTTTGTTGTTGCGATGAATCAGAAAACCACAAAAAGCTAGTAAATGATGAACATGCAACATCAAAACCCAACAAACCCCGAACAAAATGGTACATAACAACAAACCACCCAAGAAAAATTGAAAAGCTTCGTATGGAAAATGATAAAGTCATGAGAAAATAAAAAAGGTCAAACCTTTTGCCTTGTTTTTGGACGGAAAAAGTAAAATACCATCCAAATGCTTCCCAGCTAGGTATAGGAAACGATAAACAAATGATAAAAAATAAACAACCCTTTAAGTTTTGTTGTTCAGATAATTGAGAAAACCACAAAAAGCTAGTAAATGATGCACATGCAAAATGAAAACTCAACAAACCCCGAACAAAATAGTACATAACCACAAACCACCGAAGAAAAATCTAAAAACTTCGTATACAAAACAACAAACTAATTATAAAATTAAAAAAGGTCAAATTTTTTTGCATGAAATACCATCATACCTGCAAACCAAGTCGAAAATGAACAACAAACAACGTTTATGAACAAAAAGGTTGAACCACGTTGGCATTGTCAGGGCCTTGTTTGTATCATGATAGATGATGATATATAAATATATATACATATATAACCAAATCAAAACACATGAAACCAATGGCCATCATGGAAATAAAAAAGAAGTTATGTAGGTGTTTTTTCTCGCAACTCATTCAGAACAAAAACATCGCAAACCACGCAAGATCAAAACACAACAAAGGCCCACAAAAATTGATCATCACAACAATCCAATGATGAAAGATAGAAAAGTTGGGTAGACGAAAACATACTGTTTACTGTCGTTCTTTGTAGTTATCTTTCTCGGCTTCTTTGTCATTCTCGCCCAACATGCAAGCAAATACAAAACATGAAGAGGGTGTATCAAAGATAGGATTCTAAAAAAAAAAACAAATCGGGGTGCAAATAAAAAACATATAAGAATTTTTAAAAACAATAATGTAAGGAAATAAATAATAAAGCAGGATTCATAATCAGGTTGACTAATGTATCGACTCAAGCAGATAGAAAACAATGACCAACATGAAAATGAAAAAAAATGAATTCATTGACACAGATCTGAACAAAGGAAAGATTGACATAAAAAAAAAAGTTGTCTTACAATGTTGGAATTAGAAAATCAATTTTCAATACTCATTCCCAACTCATAGATACAAAACCAAGCTAAAAACGAAAATGAAAAAATCCTTGATATAGACCTCTATGTTTTAATTTGTACCTTTTTCTGATATAGACCTCTATGATACAAATAACATTTGTAGGTTTAGGTATTCATAACCCGTAAAAAATGAGGTTTATATAACACAACAAATAATATGCATATTTCTATTTATAAATTTCAACTTGCTCACCTTCAATTTGAAATGCCAGAAGCCAAAAGAGGAAACAAAGCAATTGAAGATGAAGTCTAGCAAATTAAGGGGAAGAAGTGAAGCAAATTACAGGTAGAGAAGGAAGTTTACAACCTGAAAAATGAAAAAATTTACTACATGATGCACATGCAAGATCAAAAGGCTTCCCAGCTGGGTATAGGAAACGATAAACAAATGATAAAAAATGAACAAAGGTCTAAGCTTTGCAGGTGCATATTGCAAGACATTTTTAAAAATAAAACATACCGATTGAATGACTTGCAATAACATTTTAAAAACAATATTGTAAGCAAATATAAAATAGAATATCGTTTTAATTTTGATATTCTAAAGAGAAGGTTGGATCAAGTCAAAAAGCAAACAACTATGCTTTAATTTGCACCATTTTCTGATATAGACAACTATGTTTTAGTTATAGGATAAAAATTTATTCAGAAAAAAATCAAATGAAAACAATTCCCTAAATTAGGGTCTGAATTCAGACACATTCTCAATATTGAGTCAACATCTCAAAGGGTAAGTTCACAACAAACTCATGATAAAATACAAAAAGGTCGAACCTTTTGGCTTGAAATACCATCATATGCTAAACCAAGCCGAAAACGAACAACAAACAATGCTTTTGACAAAAAAAAAATGCAAAGGATTGCTAACAGAAATGACGAACGAAGTGAAAATCGAAACGAGAGAAAATGAAAAATGGAAAGTCACAATGGAAAATGAAAACCATGGAGAGGAAATCCAAAGGGGAGAGAATTCAGAGGCCACAATGGAAATGGAAATCGGAAAAATGCAAAGGCATGAACAGTGCAGACCCAACCGAAACTCGAAAAGATAAAACAATAAGTTCAGCGTTGCTGGAAACGAAAAAATGCATTGGTAAGTGAACCATGCTCACAAAACGACGAAAAAAATAAATGCATAGTGAAGAGATATTTTTGGGCGAGAATTAGGAATACTAGCATTGCGACACGTCAGCCCTGACAATGCCACGTTGGCATTGTTAGGGCGTTGTTTGTATCATGATAGATGATTTTTTCAATTTTTCTCATCCACTAAATTAGACACTAATCCCACCTTTGATACTTACGAGTTGAGTATATACATACATTTTATCTTTAATTTTTGTAAAAAAAATGGCACTTAAAGGTTATAACATTGGCTAACATGCTTGAATGACAAATCCTCAAGCCCACATCATGTACGAAGAGCAAAAAGTCGAATCTCCTGGTCAAATTTCATTTAGCTCATTTTTATTCAGAACATTTTTCTCCTTCGATTCAAGCATTTATTTATTTGATCATGGAGATGCGTTTAATATCTGCAAAGAAATGAAAAAAAGGAAATAAAAAACGTACCTGAGATTCAAGAACAGTCTTCCTCGATTGTTTAAATAAAATATTTCACAAAAAAAAAGACTTTTCAAATCAAATAAGGCATACTTAGGCTATATAACTTTCGTGTTGAGTTCCTAAGAGTCTCAAAATCACAAGCTTTAAAGTTTAAGTTTAAGGACAGAGAATGAGATCCCCGTATAGTTACTGAGGTTAGTCTTTTTTTTTTTTAATGCACAATAATCATATTTGAATATGATGTTATGCATTCTGCTCTAACTCCTCATCATTAAGTCAAATTTAGTGGATTTTGAGGTTAATCTTATTCAGTTAGGTTTTGAGATGACATCAATATGTGAGTTAGAAACCCAAATTCATATTTAATTAAGTGATATATATATATATATATATATATATATATATATAATTCATATTTAATTAAGTGATATATATATATATATATATATAATTTATTTAAAATTTATTTAATGAACACATAAAGTTAATCTTAACTTTTCATAATTTTATTCTATGGTTAAGATTTATCACCCCCATTCTTTCATGATTAAAGATCTTTCATTTAATATTCTTTTTATATATAGATATACATATATGAGAAATGAAAGATCTTTTAATGAGGTATATTGATTATATATTGTAATCTTGCAGTCAATATTTATTTTTTTTAAAAATATATTAATTATATATGTTTAATTAACTTTATTTAATGAGGTATCAAATAATTTTTTAATTTTATAAAAAGTTGTAAACTTTAACTATTTAATAAGAATTTTCAATTCATAGATTGAATAAAATTTTATATATATATATATATATATATATATATATATATATATATATATATATATATATATATATATATATATATATATATAGTTATAGAAAAAAGTATATTTACCAAGAATTATTTTTTATGTAACTTAATCCTCTTCTATGTGTGTGTCTTGTACACCTAAAATGGCTATACTGAAATCAAATCTAAAAATTAAACAAGTTTCAAAAAAAATAAAATCATGAGATAAAAATGGAGTGATAGATATAAGAAGGTTAATAGTTTTATAGCAACAAGAAGCAAGCCACAATTTTTTTTTCCATTATTGTGTTGACTTGGTTGGAATAAAGATTATCATGAAGATACAATACAAAAATATCCATTAGCTAGGTGTTTTGCCATGAGTACAAACAATGAGACATGAAACTACCATGTACCCACTTCTAATTTCAACTATACCCACCGGAATGGTCATGATAATGTTCAAATACATTACTTTTGTTTCAATTTAGAGTTATATAGTTACATTTATTTTTATTCGTTATTTAAAATTTTGTTTGTGTTTATCTCAATAATTAAGACTATTCACAGTATAACATTTACTTCCGCAAGTAATTTTTCCTTCCACATTAACGGTAACAGAATCTAATACACTAAAATTAATATAAAAAGAATAATGTAATATATTATTAATGATTAAAGTGGGAATTAGGTCGGTTCGTATAAAATAAGTTTTATTATTCGTGGACACACTGCATTTGATTAAGTTGAACCTATCACGTGTTTTCCATAGCAAGATTTTTAAATAAGATTTCTGTAAAGTATGATTCAGAAATAATTTAGACAACTGAATTTCACCAACTATAGATGTTTTGTTTGAAACGTTCTTCATGGTACTATGCATTTGTCTTTATTTGTCAGTTACAAGCATTTTTAACCCATCGTTTTTTTTTTATCCTTGTGAAACTACACAATATAAAATTGGCCATATGATTCAACACTGATTATCGGAATGTACAAAATAACATAAGATAATGAATGTCAGAGTCATGTCTCTTTAATTGTAGCCATAGCAAAACACCCTGCTAAATAAGTTAATGGGAATTGTTGTATTGTATCTTCATGATAATCTTTAAACTGACCAAGTTAACACAATAATGAAAAAAAAAACTCCTGGTTTATGCTTCTTGCTGCTATAAGCCTTTAACCCTGATCTATATTGCGTCATTTAATTTGCCTATTTGCCTCATTAAATTTCTTTGAAACTTGTGTAATTTTTAGATTTGATTACAAATAAGCCACTTTGCATGTATTGTAGTTAGGGATGGCAAAACAATCCATTTATTTGTTATCATCTAATTTCTAAATAAAATCTAATCAATTCACACGTTGTTAAAATAAAAAAGACTTTCTATTGGATCGGATGAATCATATAGTTAAATGGATAAATAATAATCCACCTTCTTTTATTTTCAAACCCAATGTACCATATCTATTTGACACTTAATGAATTAAAATCATTTCAAAATAATTTTTTCATATTTAAAATTTATTAAAATATTTGCTCGCATTTTTCATTAAATAATTTTATTCTCACTATTGTAACATCTAAAGTTAAATCAGATTTCTCTTTAATATAACCGTGTGTTAGGAGGCTATTTCAAAAAACTGAAAGTAGTTGGTATCACGGGTTTTGGCTAAAATAAGTTTTTTATTCTTTTCTTCTTGTATCTACCTAGCAACACATATGAAATTAACTTTTGCTTATAAAAAATATATATAATGTTGTAATATAATCGTTGTTTTGTGATGAGTTTTTATATTGAAATTTGATAGTTGCACTGCATCGATTCACAAGAAACATAGGAAATTTGGTTATTAATATAAAATATAATAATTTTTTAATATAAAAACATTTTAGTAATATAGCATATACTCCTAAGAAAAAATAATGTGAATCAAACATGTATAAATAATTTTTTTCCATAAATATAATTTTTTTAACAAATAAAATTTCATATAACAAACGTCTTAATATAAATAAGATCAGAGTAACACTCAATAAAAAAACTAACAAATTAATCAATTTGACCAAGTAAAAATATCTTAAGAGACAGTGACACATTTTATACTTAAAAAATATACTGAAATAAAAAATAAAATAAGGGATAAAAATATATTTTAGAAAGAAAAAAAAAATCTCTTGCTTATTAGTTGTTTTAGGATACTTTTGCTTATTAGTATCATAGAGAAAAGTGAGGGGAAAACAAAGTATATTACATTAGTTGATTGACAGCTGAAAGAAAAGTAGAATTAAACATTCATACTATTTTTTGTAATGAGTGATGATATAATCTCAATCTTAACTAGGTTCAAGAGCTTACTCATACATATATTTGGCCCCATATAAGATATATTATGAGTGAAAACCATAATTATGTTTAACATTCATGGGAAGAGTTTCTCCCACAACCTTCCATTCTGGTCGAGTGTGTAGAAAAGCTTCATTCTCAAGAATCAAGATGAAACCTTTGCTGACCAGTCAAGTCTTTGTTCATTCAAGTAACTTTTGTACTTGATTAAATGATTATTTATAGATATGTTTTATCTAATAAATATAGACGGGACAAGTTTGACTTGAAAAAGTTTAAAGACAGGCGTGACTACTATTCAATAAAGAATGTGCACATGCAGAAATAGTCAGACAGGCAATAAAACGTAGATACACGTAAGCTTGGGCATGACAAGCACGCATGCATGCATACACAATCTACATCATCATTTATGCGAACATAATTAACATTTAACATTTTGGAAGTATAATAATGTAGGACAAATTAACAGTAACTAGTTTCTTTTTTACTTGTATGTGATACAGGATATATAGAAAGTTTGAAATTTTGAGTATTTTTATTTAAGTGAAAAAAATAAACACAAACATCGGTCAAAGATGTAATACTTAATAGACTACAATTAAGTTAAATGATAAATATCTCGGGATTTTATTTGAATATTAATTCAGATACTAAAGAATAAGTGAAAAATTCACATATCTCTATCATATGAATATTATTTTCTTTTTACCAACAATCCTAGTGAAATTAGACTCAAATTATTTGAAAGATTACAAATAGGTACATTATAGACAAGGTCAAAGCCAAAGGGATGGGGTTTATTGAAAGAAATGTTCATATAATAATAGTATCTTATTTAATCAATTGAGTTAATATTTGGGGTTAAGACAAAATTTATAAAGAGATTTAATATAATATTAATTATTATCTTCTAGTTTTTTGAATTTTACTTTGCATGTCACTTTGCTTAATATTTACTTGTTACTCTTGATTGGAATTAAGACTACCAATGCTTTCAACATCTTTTAGTTGTGATTGTTCTATCATTTTTTTCATCAATTGAGCTCATTCTTATATCTTTTCTTAAGGATAGTAATAAGTTTATCAAAAGCATCACGTTCAGATTGAATTAAATTTTCAACTTCACTCTTTTTAATTTTTTTTTTTCAAAATCAGATTTATATTTTTTTTTGTTTGACATTTTGTATTACCACAATTCTATAAAAGTATAATAATAAAATAAAATGAAAAGGTAAAAATATAAATTATAAATAGACTATGTTATAAAGTAAATTAGAGAAAATGAGGAAAGGATAGAACATGGGAACCGGAAACATGAGAGAATTGCATTATTGTTAATTGCAACAATTTGATATCACTTTTTTCACTTTTACTATTCGCTTCTAGTCTTAAAAATTACACTACAAGAAAAACGTCAATTTCTAATAAACAAAATCCGTTGTTAAGGTTACAAATCCATCAATAAATATACATTTTCAATAGACTAAAATCCATCAGCAGTGTCAGAAAAAACTTCTTTCGGAGTTATGTTAGACTTATCCGTCAAAATTACCAACAAAAAGTATTCGTCGATAATAATGTCTGTTGTTTCCGACAAATAATTCGTTGGTGATGGTGTCTTTTATTTTCGACAGGTTATTTGACATTAATGATGACTTTTGTTTTTGACAGATAGTCCATTGGTAAAGGATACTATAATTTTCAATGGATATTTCAACGGTAATGGTGTAATTATGTTTTCCAATGAAATATCCATTGATATTATTATCCATGGATTAGAAACAAACAACAAATGCCTTGATTATTTTATATATTACTGATGGATTATTTATCGGTAATTTGGTTATTAATATTTTTTTATATATTTAAAATATTATCTGGTTATTATATAATATATGCTACTACAAATTAATACTCTACAGTGACAACATATACAATTCAATAATAAATTTAAAAGAGCATAATTTTTATATATAATAATTCAACTAAAAAATTACTGTCATACATCATTTTGAGAATTTCTGCCAGTCTGGATTGTATCATCTTGGAATTAAACATTCACATGATATAAACCTTCAAGGCACATGGAAGGAAGCAAAACCATTTGCTGTATGTCAATTTCAATTTCTTCTATTATTTCAAACTATTGTCATTATAATGCTCGTAAATCTTATTTTTACTCTGTCTAGGACTTTATTTTCTTTTTAGCAGTTTTTTTCTTGTTGCGTATATATGATTTCTTTTGCTACTTTGTATGTAACTTTAAAATTTAAAATATTGTTATAATCAATTGAATTTGAATTTGTTCTGTTTGTGTCCCTATGATTAAAATGAATGGGTTGCCTGGTTAGAATGCCTACTTTTTTATGAGAGGAAAAAAATGATTGATTGAGTGCATTGTTTTAGTTTAATGACTTACACATTCTTCATATTTTGACTTCAATGTTATTCAGATTGGTTAAGCTTCTAACATACGTAAGAATTCAATTTTCATGTGGTGAATGGGATATAGTGGTGGCAGACATATTGGTTGGATGCATCATTAGTTAGATTATAATAGGCAATTGCGCATGCAAGAAATGAAATCGTAAATACAGTCCACACATTAATTATAATGTTTCTAGTCACCTAAGGTAGTAGGATTTAGACGATTAGTTAATAAGGTTGGATTTATAAGAAAAAAAAATCTCATTGCAGCACATCGTTAAATTTTTAGCATGAAGAGGAAAAAAGAACTTTTTAAAGCCTAAAACCTTTGGTAGATCCTAATTTGTTGAAATTATAGGTATGTACATGAGAGGAGGAGGAAAAGAGATATAAAAAGGACTATGAATGGCGTTCAATTGTGTACATTGATGTGATATGTGATATGATGAGATACAAAATATTAAGTGCTATTTTTAATTGAATGAGGAAACAAATCATGAAACCTCATGAAATATGAAAACATTCCTAAGATCATCCAAGATACCTCAAAGTATCCTAGAGACAAACAATAGTGATATGAATGCTAATAAGATATTTTGCAGATATTCTAACCCTCTTTCCCAAGTTAAAGCTTACTGCCCTAACACATCAAACCCAATGGAGAGGACACATCAGATTTTACCACTGAATACAAAGTCCACTTTCCATGGGAACGAAACAGCCATGGAACGGTGGCAAACAGAGGTCACAGGCCAGGCTTGACTGAAGATTGTGAGGCTAGGAAAATGACAGCAAAGGTGGATGGAATAGGGTCAGTGTGCACATGAGAAATTATCATGTTGAAAGTATAGAAACTTAGAGGAGGGAAAAGTAGATAATAAAGGCTAATAGTTTTATCTTGAATACCGATGTGATACAAGATACAAAGCCTCAACTTCTATTCATACTAATTCTATACTCCTAATCTCAATAAAATAAGAAAACAAATCAAGAAATATAATGAAATATGGAAACCATTCATAAGATTATCTTCCAAGTTCCCAGATACTCTTTAATATTCTAAGATACAATATTTATATTTCTACCTATTGGTGTAGTGTTTTCTTGGTTCCATCATGTCATATAATTTTGGTCATAAAATAAAGTTTTCTGCAAAATTAAAATAATTTGTATGAACTGCTTCTACAAAGATGTTTGCTAGAATTAATGAAAACAAAATTTCACGTGTTTTGCTGAAGTTACATATATTTATGCTGTAATCTAAGTTAAGTCAGAAGGCAAAATTATCAAGTACTTAATGTAACAAAATTATGTACAGGACCTTATAGGACCGTATTGGTCTCTCAGAGCTGCTTTAGGGCCCCTTTTGGAAACTCTTATTCTACTTGATAGATTATTGTTTCTTCAAGAACAAGGCAGTGCTCTAGAAGCCTGCATGTTACCGATATTTGATCCTAACATATCCCCAAGAAATGTGGTCATAATTGCAAAAAAGATTGACAAAGATGTAAGATCCTCCTGTTAGTGAAAGGTAAGTAGTGTGTGCGTGTGCCATTAATATTTATGTGTATCCCTACCATTTAATGCAGTTACCCAATTACAGCCCTTTGAATATGCTTTCATTTTATTACTCCATTACTTTCTTTCTGTAGCAAGATTACATCCTAGTCTTCTCTTTCCAAAAACAAAGGTGTGAAACCAGACCATGTAGAATCTGTCTTCGAGCATGAATGACTCCATATTGCCTGGTTGGAGTGGAGTTTCTTTATGAGATTCTTTTCTTGGTTGGGTGATTTTTCTGTCACATGCTGATATTATTAAATCTGTTAAACCATGTAAAGTACAGGTATTGCTTCTCCCCACTCCACTGCTAGACTCTTAATTTCTTGTGAGTTGAGTTGATTCTCAAGACCCTCAAGATGAAGAAAGTCAAATTCACATGGGACAAGGCAATGATGTTGCAATCATTCAATGTCCAATTTTGCTGAGTTTTGTTCATTCTCAAGATCCCCTCAGGACAAGGTCAAGTTCATGTGGGTCAAGGCCACAATGCTGCTGACTGCTTCCCTCTGTCCTTCGTCAGTGAAAAGTTGTTAGTCAGGTCCAACATCACGAGAAGTTACTTTGTTATCATTAATCATATGTAATGTCTTAGAGTAGCTAGCTAGCTGAGCAATTCACTTACATGATGCAAGCTTGTAAATTTTTTACACCCGTGCTGTTTGTATTAATTATTATTGTTAACCTTCCAGAATATATATTTGTATATCATCATTCATTTTGGTGTCTTTCCTCGGTGGGCATGGGAATTTTGTCCTAATTTCTTTTAGAGTGCATTTAGATACAAAATTTTACATGAGGAAAGTAATTTATAAGATAATTTAAATTTCTCTAATCTAAAATTGATTGTTTGGATGTTTTTTTATAAAGAATTTAAATTTTTAGAATTTTAAACAACTAAAATATAGAATTTTAATTTCCTTCTAAAAAGTAAAAAATTGAAATTCTCTTCTTGATAAAAGAGTCTTAAAAAATATTTGCGTATTTTCTTTATAACCTTCGTTCTCTCTTCCACCTGAAAGTTAATCTTATTTTCGAATTCGTGACTCTTCTCTCGCGCTAATGATCATCTTCTTCAAAAAATATCGTTTGAGCTCATGGAATACAGGTGTAAGGGGACACGTAGAACTACATCCGTCAGTCAGGGAAGCAATCGTCGCTACCTATCACGCGGTGGAGGTGCTTGCCGGAGCGAAGGGTCTGGGTCTTGCCTTGTACTGTTGACTGAATGCTGTGATCGGGTGTGGTGTACGTCGTCGTGTCCCAGTTCCCCTGCGACTCCCCATGTCGCATCGATATTCTTTTCTTTAGAAGCATACCAACCAACTGTATCTTTTCTTCTCTCTGCATTCATTTTCTTTTACCCTCACAATTTTTTTTATCTAGACACAAAATTTTAAAAATAAAAAAATTTCAATTGAAATATTTAAAATTTTTAAAATTTAAAATTTCTTAAAATTTTAAATTTCCTTTTCCAAACATACTCTTAAATCATTGAGTATTCTCAATATACAACATTGCTAGAAGTAATTTTCAATAGTATGTGCTGAAAATGTGTAATAGATGTAGGGATCAAAATGTTAGGTACTTCGAGAAGTTGATAGTTCGGTCCAAACTCGTTTATACTGTTGCATTTCTTTCTGAGTCATTTATTGTCGTGTGGTTTTATCATATTGTGCTTACTTGAAAGTAATATTCTTTGTAAAATAGGGTATGGTACATGAAATAGCATTTGCTTTCTTCTTATTTCTGTTTCAATCTCTTTTGATGATCATCTTGCTGTTTAATAAGTTGTTCAACACTTTATGTGGTTCCCTAAATGATGATGCAGTTAATCTCAAGTTCTTGTGTTATTTTGCAAACAATTGATGACCTAGATTTATAGCCTGTTCATTGATGTTAGAAATATTATGTGCTACATGTTTTTCGTCTTCGAGATATGCTCTGGAACCCGAGTACTTCAGCTAGAACACACTTGCATCTACGTGTAGATTCTTTTAGGGCTGTCCATGGTTTAGTTTCACGTAAACCAAAATAAAATCTAAGTTTAGATTAATTCAAAGGGTTGAATTTCTAAATTAAAATTTACTTTTCAAAGGATTGGAAACTAAAATCACACACGTCAAACTTTTGTATAAAAAATCAACGAATTGTGACATATAGGTTTGAAAATAGCTTCATTATCTTAATATTACCTAATTCTATCTAAGAGTTTCTCTGACGTCATGATCAATCTTCATTATCTTACTTGTATACCTAATTCTAAGACTTTGTGTCACGCGTCATGATGATAAATAGGGGTGTTACTGGTTGATTTGAATTAGTTTCAATTAATTCATATAGTTTGGATGGAGTACTTTTATTATTTGAGTCAAATTTAACACAATATATTTAAATTCGTTAATTAGAATTGAATAATAAATTTTATTATATAAATCTATTAGTCTACTAACTAACATGACTTATAGACTCCTTAATTTATATTAAATTATTATTATTATTATTTTATATATAATATATATTTTTAAATTTTAAAAAATTAATTATTATTATTATCAAATTTAGGAACTAAGAATGAGATCACTTATTCTTTTACTAGCTCTTAACATTTTACTTAATCACGGATTTCAATTTTTCTTTGGTTGTAGTACGTCTATTTTTGCTTTCTAATTTATTTCAAATTTTTTTAGATATAATTGATGTTTTAGTTCTACTGGTCATTTTTCTATTTGAAAAAAATTGAATTTTTCAAATTATGGTGTAATAATTTTAGTTTTTGGATTTTTAGGCTTTAGAAGTGTAATACTTAAACTTATTTATTATATTATAATAATGTAATTCCTCTCTTGAACTTTTCTTTTATTATTTGACCATACTTTAACAATTATAAGTAATACATTTAATATTTCATTTTATTAAAAGTTATTGGATTTTAAAGACTAACTAACAAATTTAAATGTTTTGACTTATTGATCTAATTTAATGCAAACTTTTTACAAATAGGTTAATTTAGGTTAGGTTTTAAGTTTTTAATTTCTTGAAAAATCGAATGAAAAAATTAAATCAAACTAATCTGTTTAAATTTAATTAGATTGAGTCATTTATTTGATCAAATCCAATCCAAATTGGCCTAAATACACCCCTAATGATAAATGATTTAATCTTTTTCTTAATGAGTAAATATTACAATTAATTTTCGATGCACTCCGAGATGAAGGACATCCTGCATGACTTAGACGTTGTGATTGATATTGACAAAAAAATTCATATAATTTAATTGTCATATGAGCACATAATCAACACATTTACTCATGCAGACAATTAAAATATTACAAATTGATTAAAAAAATTAACATGAAAAATAGAAAAATAAAGTGTGATGCCATTTAATTAACAAAAAAATAAAAATTTAGGGGTGAATATACTGACTGATATGGACTATGAAACCTACACTTTAAATAGATGGGATAAATTCTTTCCGTAAAATAGATATTTTTTTCTTCAAAATCTGATCTACAAAATCCTGTGGATAAATGGGCCGATCCGAAGTCTAAATACTAATTTGAAAAAATATATTTTCTTTTTATGGTAGAAAATATAATTTTTAAAAAATAAAAAATGTATAAAATTAGAAGAAAAATATTGATTTCATTTTTTAAGCTAAAATCTATCACACTAAAATATATAAACCTTTTAAACATAACAAATTAATAATAACAACTTAAATTAAAGATCAAAATCTTAACATAACAAATTGATAATACTTACACATTAGACTCAGGTGAATTACGCGGATAGTTTGTGAGTCTGCGAATAAAGTCCGCTAGGTTCATGGGCTTAACGACCAGACAAAAAAATTCGATATAGTTATATAGATGTTAGAAAAAGAGGTCCACTGGTCCGCGGGCTTAACGAACTGGTCTGGGGATCCAAATCTGCATATCCACCCCTAATGATGAAAATATTTTGTTAAAATGTTAATTTTGTTAGTAAAGTGGATCAAACTTATGACTTTTTTTCTCTTTTATTCTCCCTTAACCATCCAACCCATATGAAGGGTCGAAAATATCATTTCTAATTAGTGGCGTTGTGGCCAGGACTAGGACTAGGACAGTTTGGAGATGTTAATTGGGATTTAAAGGGGAGGTTATGGAGGTTGTCAATGAGAAATGGTGATATGATGTAGTATGTATGACTTGGTTGCAAGTTTTACTTTTCAAATTTTTGTGGTCAGTAAAACGGGCAACACATTTTGTCAAGCAACGTTATCATTGTCTGAGCACTTAGAGGAATTTTTTTGACCAAATCGTCGCAATACTAATTACACTTGTTTGTGGAACACAAAATGTTATTATAGATCATACTAAATGATAAATAAGAACAAACTCTTAATTGTATAAATAGAGTTCCCCTCAAGTTGAAGCCATACATACCCCTTAGCTCACACTTTAGTTCTCTTGTAACCATGAACACATCTCCCTCTGAATATGCAATCATCTTTGCATGGTTGCTATGCGCAATCATGTTCAACACTGGCATGTGCAGCCTCAATATTCGCTGCAGCCAAAAAGACAAGCATGCTCTCTTAAACTTCAAGCAAGGAGTCATAGATCCATCAAGTGTGCTCTCTTCATGGTCCACTCAACAAGATTGTTGTGAATGGAGAGGTGTCAAGTGTGACAACATCACAAGTAGAGTCACTCACCTCAGTCTCTCATGTTCCACAACTCTTCCAACTTACACTGACAAAGAAGATAAATCACATTGCCTCACAGGTTCTATTCACCTATCCTTATTGTTGGTGGAATTAGAATTTTTAAATTACTTGAATTTGGGGAATAATGACTTCTTAGCTATCCAATTTGATTCTGTGCATAGTCAATATTGTGACTGTGCCAATTCTTCAGCTCTTCGTTATCTTGATTTGTCATATAATGATAATCTTTCCATCAATAGTCTTCAATGGATTTCCAGCATGCCCTCCTTGGAGTATCTCTACCTCACTGGCATTGATCTTCACAAGGAAACTAACTGGCTTCAATTTGTGACAATGCTTCCATCGCTTTCAGAGCTTGATATGGGTGACTGTCAACTTAAAGACTTGAGTCCATCTATTCAATATGCTAATTTTACTTCACTCAAATCTCTCTCTCTCTCTGCAAATGAATTTCCCTCAGATTTGCCTAAATGGTTATTCAATCTTAGCAGTGGTATCTCTAGTATCGAGCTTTACTCAAATTCTTTAAAAGGGAAACTACCCAAGGCATTGTTAAATCTTAGACACTTGGAAGTCTTGAACTTGGAAGACAATAAGTTGAGTGGACCAATTCCATATTGGTTAGGCAAACTCGAACATCTAAGATATCTTGCTCTTAATTTAAACAAGTTTTCTGGATCTATTCCCACAAGTTTTGGAAATCTATCATCCTTAACCAGCTTGTTGGTTGGCCACAATCAATTATCAGGAGTTGTTTCTGAGAGAAATTTTGCCAAATTGTCAAAATTAAGGGAATTGGATATATACTCATCACCACCATTAATCTTTGATTTTGGAGTTTTGTGTCAAGAGTGGCACAACTCTATTTAAAAGATAATTTGATAGATGTGAACATGTCAAAGGTGTTGTTGAACTCTACATTCATATATATGTCATCAAATGATCTGAAAGGTGGCCTGCCTCAACTATCATCCAACGTGGCCTTTCTTGATATATCAAACAACTCATTATCAGGAACCATTTCTCCTCTTTTGTGTGATCACAAGATGCTGAATGGGAAAAACAATTTGGAATACTTGGACATATCCCTGAATCATCTATCTGGAGGGCTTACAAATTGCTGGAAGAATTGGAAATCATTGGTTCATGTTAACTTCGGAAGCAATAATCTAACAGGCAAGATACCTACATCAATGAGCTTGTTATCTAATCTTACCTCCTTACATCTACATGAGAATAAGCTCTATGGAGACATTCCTCTCGCGCTGCAAAATTGCCACTCTCTATTGATCTTTAATGTTCGTGAGAACAACTTTTCAGGAAATATACCAAACTGGATACCACATGGTGCAAAGGCTCTCCAATTAAGATCCAATCATTTTAGTGGTGTGATCCCAACACAGATATGCCAAATGTCATCCCTCATTATTTTGGATGTTGCAGATAACACAATCTCAGGACATATACCCAGCTGCCTACATAATATCACAGCCTTAGTTTTCAACAATGCTTCCTACAACAAGCTTACTTTTTTCTTTCCTATAGATGGTTTCAGTTACTATATCTTCGAAGACAGTCTTGAGCTGGTCACAAAAGGTCAAACAATAGACTATGGAATGAACCTGCACTTTGTGAGCTTAATTGATATGTCAAGTAACAATTTGTCGGGAATAATACCTCCCCAAATGTTCAGCCTCATTGGATTGTACTCCTTGAACTTTTCCCACAACAAATTAACAGGACAAATACCAAATGAGATTGGCAACATGAAAAACTTGGAGTCCCTTGATTTTTCAACAAACCAACTTCGGGGTGAAATTCCTCAAGGCCTTTCCAATTTGTCCTTTCTTGCTTCCTTAAACCTGTCATTTAACAATTTCACAGGCAAAATACCATCAGGCACACAGCTTCAAGGGTTCGGTGCACTCAGCTATATAGGCAATCGCAATCTTTGCGGACCTCCACTTACAAAATTTTGCTTGCAGGTTAGTGAACCTAAAGACACAAAGGCCATAGATGAAGATGGGGATGAATCTGCATTTTGGTCATGGTTTTACATTGGAATAGGATCTGGATTTGGCACCGGCTTTTTGGGAGTTTCCTATAAGTTTCTTTATGACTTGAGAGGCTGACTTTATGCCATGGTGATGGTGATCATCAAAATGTGTATTAGATATATGTAGGGGTCAAAACGTTTGGTCCAAACTCTTTTATACTGTTGCATTTTCTTTCCCTGTACTTTATTGTCTTGTGCTTGTATCATATTGTGCTCGTTAAGATGTAATATTCTTTGTAAAATAGGGTGTGGTATATGAAATAGCATCTGACTTCTTTTCTGTTTCAATCTCTTAGATGATCATTTGCCGTTTCATAACTTGTTTAACATTTTCTGTGGTTCCCTAAATGATGATGCAGCTATTCTCAGGTTCGTGTGTTATTTTTGCTTACAACTAACTGATGACCTAGATTAATTATTCTAAAAATTTCACTATAGCCTGATTAATGATATCAGAAATATTATGTGCTACATGTTTTTGGAGATGCTTTGGAATCCGAGTACTTAAGAGTTAAAAATTTGCTTGCATCTATTTCTAGTTGTATATTCTTTGAGGGCTCTGCATAGTTTAGTTTCATGTAAACCCGAATCAAATCTAATTTTAGATTAATTATATGGATTGGATTTCTAATTATATCACTTCTACTTTTGAAAACCGGTTCTAAAATTGATTTTGGTTCAAAACTAGTTCTAAACCAGTTAAAATATAGAAAACCATGTTTTAACCAAGATTAGTTTTAAAACCAGTTTTGGGTCAACTGATTCCAAAACCAGTTAACTGAATTAGTTGTTAAAAAGTAAATCAATTTAAAAACATGTTTATATTATTTGAATTTTTAAATATGGTTTGGTTTGGATTGTTTTTTAAGGGAAGTTTGAAATTAATGTTTAGTATACATTTAATTGAATATTTTCCACACACTATACTTTCGTGTATCGATATTGGTTGTCCAAGAATGTGTGTTGCAATCGAAATTGTAGATCTATAGATCTATTCTTGAAAGAGGAGATAAATTGTTTACTCAAATATCACAAATTTAGTGTAAGATAAAAGATGTTCAAAAAACACATATTACGGAATAAAATGATCTATTTTATATTTAAATTATATTATAAACATATGACATATTAAAAATATATCTATTGATGAGCTCTTGAAGCAAAAAAATTCTTCAATAGTGTGAAGACTCTATGTGTATTCACACTGAACTCTATTCATCAACAACTTTGACATGTGAAAAATTAAGAATAGAGAAGTGATATTGGGATAATTTTAACGTGCATCTCAAGGCTTTATTTATAGCACGCTAAGGATACCAAATTTCTTATCAAATCAAAATCATTATTGATAGTAACTTTTTTTAAAATTAAAATAATAATTGACCAAGTCAAACTTGTATCTACCCGCCTTTTCAATCTAAATTCCATATTCAAAATCATATATGTTTGTTTCTTGTCCTTCATCAAATCTTTCACATTATTTATATTTTCAGTGTTAGCAAAAATATAATAATATTCTACCTTTTTGAAATCAATTCATCATTTGATTATATTAAATTCTCTAATTTAATTAATCATCAAATATTAAAATAATTTCTTTAATAGAGGTTAGAACACTCGTTTGTGTGTGACCTCGTAAGTTTAATACTAAGCTGATAATATATTAATCAAGTTAATATATTAATCAAGATAGACGTCTAACAATATTCCTTAACGTCCGGATAGCATGAAGTAGTATTTTACTTTCAAGAACCATTAGAAGAGTAATATAATAATTTCTTCTATCTTTACTGGGTTAACTCTAGAGTATAGTATTACTGTCAAACCCTTTTTGAGTTAACTGATAATGACTTACTTAAGAAACTCATTTCTTCTTTTATTTAATTTTTCTGGTCAGGATATAACTTTATTCATAGAACTCAAACTCATTACCAAGAGTTGATGTATTCCTTCTTGATTAATCATTAATTCTACATGTATTTAATCATATCCAATATCCATTCAACAAGTGCTCTAAAGCATTAGGTGTTCGGAATCAAAATAGAACAAATAACCTGTTAATTACTATGACAATCTCATGTCAAAGAAAACTATTATACCTCTTCTTGAGAATTTTCTATTGACAGTTTATGGTAAATTTTAACCAATTGAGTCAGTTCAATGATCACGTCAACATGTGACTCATCTATATATACAAATTAATAAATGAGATATATTAATATTTATCCAATAAATACTATCACATATATATTAATTTATCTAGATTATTGATATTCTACTTACAATAATCCTATGATTAAGAATGATTTAGATTACAATTAGAACAAATCTGTTTTTCATTATCATAATCTATATTATAATAACAAGTCTTTAATTTTAATCAAGGACATTATCAAATAAACCATTTAATCAAATAGTAAAATATGACAATGAAAATAATATTCTATTATTTAAAATTAGAATTGATTATATGATGACTTGGATCGTGAACATACAAATTTATTTCCAACATTTAGAACAATTCCCAACATTTAGAACAAGTTATTTCAAGAATTACAAAAATCAGTACTTTTGTCACGTAATAGAGGTGAGATTATGGTTATTTAACTTAATCTGAGTACAAGATATTTATAAGACCTGAACAAGTAGCTTAGTATAATTTATATAATTCTGTTTTGGGTTGCTATATGCCTAATGATGCCCTGTCGTATATTCCTTTTCTACCTAATCCACTATTTAGATTTGATTGAATAGTTTGATAGTTAAAGTAGATAAATTAATCCAGAGTTGGCTATTATTATAGTTACAATTGTATTCTGTATGGTATAAATAAAGAATCCTAGGGTGTTTTTCACCAGTTCATCTAGGAGTTTTCTGTTCAATTCTTATCATGATGCTGCAACAGCTAGTCAATATTGTTTGCGTCATGTTGATAAGCCACACCAGTTCTTTTGGTTATGTTTTTAAGTACTGCAAACGAGTTATAGCAGGTTTGGATTCATGTTAGATGAATTTAGAATAATCTTAGAACAAACGAGTTATGGCATGCCACATTGAAAGAATTTTGTCATTTTTTTTGGTTTTTTACTTTTAGTTACTTGTGAGTAGGGTAGTGTGACCTTAGCTGCATGTTCTTTATTGATGGTGATTCCGCTTAAAAATGTTATGAAAGTTTGTCATCAAGAAAAAGAATGACTGGTATGTTATGTGCATAATGTTGAGAAGACTAGAGAAAGGCTACTTTGTGGTGCATAATGTTGACAAGATCACTTTCATGAATTAGTCCAAAATTTATGTTCGAATGGAATCTAAACTGCATTTTCACTTCTTACGGACGAGGATTTAGAGGTGCACTTGATGAAAAAAAGACTTTTTGTCTAATCATTTCCGAGATTAACATGTCTTTTGATTTCACAACAGGTATATAAGTTAAGTGAAGTTGCCCAATAGATGCGTGAATCATAAATGGTAGGTGCTCGTCGCAGCAGAAGCGAAGGCAAGGTCCGAGGGTCAGAGCCCGCTCTGATACCATGTTATATTTCATTTTAAAACCAATTGACATTAAGTAAAGTTGTCCAACAGGCATATAAGCTGCACTTCAAGGATTGAGGCAGTCGATGTTGAACTTAGATATTTCCCAATAATGATAGTATAATTTTAACCTCATATTAGTATTATATTCTAAAATAATTTTAACAATGAGTCATGAGTGTTTTGTGAGTTATAGGCACCTCTGAATGGGGTCTGGGGCTCAAAAGAGAGTATACATAAGCTTGAGTGTTTAAAGTGCACCAAGAAACTTTTTTTTTTCTCCTCATCTAGTCATCTCTCCTTGTCATAGAAATGGACCTAAATAAAGCAAAGAATATGGCAGTGTTTTCATTTCTTATGTAAAGAACCTAAAGATTGCATTGAGTTTTTTTCCCCTTATTTTAATATTGCTTCTCACCGGTTTAGGCATTGTAGGTAATAAAATGGTCTGAGTTTAATTTCTACGAATTATTTGTGTAAATTTTTTACATTCTCAGTTAATTAGAAATTATTATACTAATAATTTTTAAAACAATTATTACAAAAATCAATAATTTTATTATACTGTTTATTACCAGAGGCAGAGACTTAAGGAAGCTGGCTGGAGCTGGACCATAATTATGTTTATTACCCTTTCAAAGAAGTCTCTCTCTCACATTATAATTATCTTGTAATTTTTTTATCTTAAAATAATTATCACAAAAATAATGAAGTAAATTTTTTTATATATTGAGAACATTTGCTGGGGTTAATATAGGAAAATAAAAAATAATTATTTTTTATTAGCATACATACTTCATTTGACATAACTTACTTGACAAATACGTTAAATTTTAGGTGTAATTATGTTTTAAACCGAGTCACTTTTATTGCGAGAGCTTGAAGGATTAAATTTGTGAAAATATCTCAGGTTGAAAAGCAAAGATTGTAATTATAATGGTTGAACTCAACAAAAAAAATATAATAATTTTCAATATTTTTAATGTAACATATTTTTTTTTACTTTTATCTCTTATAATATTAATTATCGACAATAAAATTTATAAATAAATTAATGATGACATAAAATTAATTTTATAAAATTATTGTTTTTCATTTATTAAACTATTACTTTTTCTTAATATGTTATTTAAGAAGATAATTATTTTGAGACGATTCAAGGAATGCTTTATTATTAGTATTGATTAAATTGTCTATTTAGCCTTGAAAGAATTGTCAACTTCTTACTCTGTGGTCTCATAATTATTAGAATCAAAGCCAACCACGATTGCAAATATAACTAAATCTGTATTGAAGAACGTAAAAGATTTACATAATAAAAGATTTACATAGATTTTACCAAAAATTAAATAAAGATTTACATAGGACCACTCAAAACTCATGCAACCATGTGTTTAAACTTTAAAAGCACACGTTACTATTTTAAAATGACTAGTGTCAAGCTTTAATAAATAAACCTCTGAATCTAACTTATTTAGTTGAGGATAGCAAGTGTAAATATTATAATTTTTTTTATATCATCTTTGGTTCTTGTATAAAAAAAAGTAAATAAACCTCTTTAATCTAAATTATATTAAACATCATATAAGAATTTCAACACTTCACAAGGGGTGGCAGTGGAATAACCAGCGTGGTTGAAGTGGGAAAAAGCTCTCTGATGACCTCTTGATTGGTGACTAGAGAGAAGATGGCGGCAAAAGCATCAGTTTGGTGTCTTTTTAAAAACTATTTATCAAAAGGGGTTGTTTTGAAACTATTTACCGGAGGGGGGGTCTGTTTTTGTTTGTATTGCGCCAAAAACAGGGGTGCAACTCAACCAGGAATTGACAAGTGGCATGAATTTGTTGTGCCAAAAACTTTGCGCAATGAGTTGCTACACATGTAGTGGCGCAACCACTTTTAGACAGACTTGACTGCTTTGGGCAGCGTGTGACCAGCTGAAAAGGTGTTGTGGCATGTCAGTTGGAGCAACCCTTTGCTTAAATTAAATTAGCTAAGTACAACGTATTGTGCCATTACTACCGGCGCAATACATGCCTATATAAATGAGACACACTTTCTGCTACATTTGTGCATCTCTCCAATTTTCTTTCTTTGGTATAATTCCACATCTCTCCCATTTTCTTTCTCTCTATATTATAGCTTTGCTGATCTTTCTTCTGTAGGGTGAAAATCGACAATATATTTATTAATTTTTTATTAATTTGTATTATTTTTTATGTTATTATAGTTAATGAAAATTATTGATGCCATTATTGATTTATTTTGTAGGTTTTATTATAAAAATGAGTTCTTCGATTATTGTTCTGGTTTATTTGAATGGAAGAATATTTCAAAGTGACGATGACATCAGATTTGAAGGCCCTAAGAAGGCTATTCAAATTAAACGTGGTGTAACTTTTGATGGGTTAAAAAAAAGAATTCGTGATAAGGTAAAATTAGATAAAAATGAAAATATATCTACTATGACTTGTCAATTTTTAGTTGCAGGTAAATATATTGCATTGTAAATTTGTGACGATGAAGATGTTGAAACAATGATTGAAAGTTTTCAACAACAACAAGAAATGGGTGTCATTGAATTGTGCGTTGAAGTAGATGTTGCCAGTGCTTCTGCGTTGAATGTGGCAAATTCACTATTATCATGTGGGAATAATATAGCTGGCAATGAATCAAAAGTTCAAAGATTTGCAATAAATTTAGATGATGATTCTGACGATGATGATTACATGATATCGAATTCATATGTTGAGGACTCGTCGGATGAGGAGGAAGATATCGATGATATATCTGACACAGATGAAGAAGGTATATTTAATTAAATAATATTGTAATCTTATAATATTTTAATCTTATATTTAATTCATAAATACTTTTGAGAAAAAACCGTATATTAAGATTTATTTGCAGGTGGAAGTGGAACTGCATTTTGGGAATCTGCTTCTTATTATAGTAACATTAATTGGAGTCATCCAGATGAAGAAGACATCCGTGGTTTCGATATGGGATCAACCTTCAATATTGGCCAAGAATTATTTGTTGGCATGGAATTTGAAAGCAAAAATGCAGTAAAAAAATGCACTCCAACAGTATGTTATGAGGGTGCACCAAACTTTTAAAGTTGTTGAATCAAAATCACAAAAATATGTTGTTTGCTGTGCAAATCGAAATGATGACATCCCATGCCCTTTTTATATGAGGGCAATTGTATCTAAAAAAACTGATACATGAAAAGTTACGCAGGGGGGACCGCACACGTGTTTAAATACAAGTATAACACAAGACCATGACAAACTTGATTCTGATTTGATTTCTACGTGTGTAGTAGGTATGATTTTAACTATTTTAATTATTCATGTTTATTTATCATTGATTTGGTTTATGTTGATAATTAATTATTGTTATAATTATTTTCATAGGGATGATTAAAGAAGATCCGTCATTGAAAATTTCTTTGATTCAAGAAAGGATCAGTGGTATGTTTAACTATAAAATTTCATATAGAAAGGCCTGGAAGGCTAAACAAAAGGCCATTATGATTGAGTATGGTGATTGGGATGAATCTCATGGCCAACTTTCGTCATGGATGAAGCACATGCAAAATCATTGTCCAGGATCATATTATCAAATATGTGACGATGATTTTGTAGTTGGCAATACGGTGAGTCGTGAATACCGTCAGTTCCATCGAGTATTTTGGACATTCGGTCAATGTAAAGAGGCTTTCAAGTATTGCAAGCCAATCATACAAATCGACGGTACATTCTTGTATGGAAAATATCGTGGGACATTGTTAATGGCAACAACACAAGATGGAAATGGCCATGTTCTTCCGCTCGCATTTGTTGTGGTTGAGGGAGAAACATTAACAACATGATCATGGTTTTTGGCACACTTGCGTGAACATGTCACAGATAAAGATGGTATATGTCTCATTTCTGATCGTCATGCAAGTATAAAGTCAGTCGTTGCTAATGAAGCACTTGGGTGGCAACCTCCCCATGTTTATCATGTTTACTGTGTGCGACATATCGCAAGCAATTTCAACCACAAGTTCAAGAATTAGAAACAAAAACAAATGTTGAAAAAATTAGGTAAGATTTGACTTATAATATATCTTATTTTTTATGATAATTTTACTGAAATTGGTAATGACTAATGTGCAGGATACACTCCTTGCAAACATATATTCAATAGGAATTTTGACAAATTTTGTGATTTGAGTCCTGCCATAAAAACATGGATAGGCAAGATTTCAAAAGTAAAATGGACCATGGCATATGACAGAGGAGGGCGTAGATACGATCATATGACAATTAATCTATCTGAATGTGTAAATAAAGTTTTTAGAGGTTGCCGCAACATACCAATAGCTGCCCTTGTGAAGTCAACATACAGTAAATGTCGACAATATTTTGTAGACCGCGGTCGTAAAGCTCAAAGAGAATTACAAAGCGGTCAGATTTATTGCTCGAAGGTTATGAAAGAGATTCAGAAAAATCAAGAAAAGGCTTGTTCTCACATTGTCCACATTTATGATATTCAGAGAACAATGTTTGAAGTTGAGGAGGCTTACGATCCTATGTCTCAACGAGGTGGACAAAAATGGTCAGTTAACTTAAACGACCGTTACTGCCAATGCGGTCAATTTAGTACTTACCATTATCCATGTTCCCATATTATCGTTGCGTGTGGTGTTGTCAGCATCAACTTTTATCAATAAATAGATGTTGTATACACAAATGATCACATCTTATGTGTTTACTCTCCACCGTGGTGGCCCCTGGGGAACGAGGATGCAATTCCTCCATCTGATGCGTCGTGGACACTTGTGCCTAATCCAAGTTTTAATCGTATGAAAGGAAGGCCAAGATCAACACGGTTAAGGAATGAGATGGATTGGAGGGAACCTTCTCAAACTCGTCAAAAATGTGGTGGATGTGGTGTACAAGGACACAACCGACGCAATTGTCCTCTACAATCTAATCAGGGTAGTTGTTAACGTCATGGTCTGCATGTAATTAGTTATTATTGTCCGATTCAATTCATGATTTTTATTGATGTTGTTTGCTCAATTTTGTTACACACATATTCTAATTAATTCAAACAATTTAAAATAAAACTAATCAATCATCATCATCATCATCATCATGTGTGTTATGGCGGGAGGAAGTCCCACATGGTCGCCCTTCCTCAGGAGTTCCCGCAGGAGAAGGAGACCCAAATAAGTCAGTCATAACATATCCTAGTTGTAGCGGAGGTTGCGTTCCCATGAAATATGCATCTACATATCACAATATATAACATAATAAATAAACAATAAATTAAATAAAATACAATATTAATGGACATTATAAATTAAATTAACACAAAAATTTCATACCTGATGAAGTTTCACTTTGATATGGGTACGGATACAGGGGCGACATTTGAGATGGCTCTTGGGTGAACTGATAAGGTGTGTAATACATTCCATGTTGGCGCTTTGGCATCGCAGGAATAACATGTGCTTCTGCATCCACACTTTCCCTACGTCGCCCTAAACCTTGGGTCTCCATACTCCTACCCAACATATCAAACTGTTGACTTTCAAATTGTGGAACCGAAGGAGGAGCTTCTTCACGTGCCTCAATAATTCTATCCTCTTCCTCAGCTAAAAGAATCATCTTATCAAGGCACGGCGCCAAATCGTCCAAATTTGACACCCTTCTCCCATACGGGGACAACATGAACTGCATTGTTTCTATAATTTCACCCTGCATATAAATTCTTGTTAAATAATACATATATTTAGAAAATGTATGAAAATAATAACCACTTTTTAGAATATTAAAATAAATAAGTAAGACCTACAATAATTAATAAATACCATTAGTCCTCTTCTTGCATGTTGTCGGCTGATATACAATTTGGTTTTACGCCTAAACCACTTCATATACTCAGAATTCACACTGAAGGGCCCAACTTGTGGTGGCGTTTCTTGAAACCGTCTTTCATAGCGACTATTTCATTCATTAAGCGCTGGCTGCAGTAGTCGCCTCCAATTATGTCCACTTTTTCCTTTTAGTGTTAGGCCATGTATATTGCTAGGTTACAATGGAGGGCCAGGTATAGGTTGTTGCAGTCCAAATTGCCTCATGACTCTATCTGGCTGATGCCATTCAACAACATTGAAACAAATCATCGACACTACACATCTCCAAATTGCAGACCCAGCAAAACATAAATGACTCAACAACGCTTGGACTTCTTCAGAGTAAGGGACCCATAAAAACTACAAGGCAATTTAAAAATTCATTAAATAATTACAAATAATAACATTGTTCATTTGAAAATTGTATATTTAGTTACCTCGTCCCTATCACTGGCCATATAAGGATTTCTATTTTGTAACCATCTGTATAAAAATTATGCAACAATAAATAATAATGTGTTACATACAATAATAATTAAAATTATAAATGAAGTCTATAATTTAAAATTGTGTACCTATAACCAAGTGGATTGTTTTGTTGTTGTGGAGGCACAATCGATGGGACTAATTTAGGGCATCGTTCTCATGCCCACAATTGAATTAAGAGAACGTAACCGCCAATAGATTGCACATTATAATCTGTTGCGTTACACATCTCTCTGTATAAATAACTCTATGTAGCAGCTCCCCACGCATAAGTACTGCACTCTTCAAAAGCTACCAGAAATTGCAAATATCTCATGGGGACTCTTTTACTACTTTTATCCACCAACAAGACACCTCCAATAAATCTCAAAATCCAAGCATGTGCAAACATTTTGAGGTGCTCTTCGTCGTCCACATAGTCCTGGATATTTGCAAATTGTGAAGTCAACCAGCTTAATTTCAATGTGTTTCCGTCAGCCAATGCATTGGCATTTGGCCTGACTCCAAGATATTATTCACAAATATCAATCCCATCAATATTTGTGCTGCCAATTAAAGGATTGTCATCCACAGGAAGACCTAGCAACACAGACACATCTTGTAGTGTGATGATGACCTCCCCACATGTCAAATGAAAGGTGTGTGTCTCTGGCCTCCACCTTTCAACAAAGGCATTTATAATTCCTCCATTGATTTTGATTTTACATAATTTTATTGCTGTGTATAATCCAGACTGCTGTAACAGAGGAATAATTTCTGCCGATGGTTGTTCTATACCATGATAAGTTGGAATCGCTCGCCTCATTCTTAATTTTCTATCTGCATCCTCGTTCCAAATATGTTGGGACACATGTTGCTTTTGCATCCACAACACATCATTTTCACGTGGTCCACATATCACATCAAAACTGGATGAGGAGAATGATGAACTTGCCATATCAAATACACTGCATATTACAAAAATAATTAAATTTACCTAGACTACCTGATGTGCTACTTCATTAGCCACACATCATCAGTACGTTAATGAAAATTCTCAAATGACAGATAACTATTTAAAAAAAAAATTGTCAAGTATCATAATAAAAAAAAATAAACAAGAAGTTTAGACATATCAAAATCAATATCTCCCTATTTTATAGGTACCATGAGTTTATTTAAGTCTAATTTTTTAATAGAACTTAAATAATCTATGTCTATTTATGACTGGCTTAAATACAATATAATGCATTTTAAAAAATAGCTTCATTAAGTTTTTATGAATATTTTTTATATAGGAGTTTATGTTGTAAGAGTTTTAAATTCAATAAATTATTTACATTTAGATATATATTGATAACTGCTTATACGTTGTTTAAGTCGTACTTATAAAAGGCTGTCTTATTTTCAAAAACAATTATGATTAAAAATAAATTAAAAATTACAAAATAGATAATATAATGACAGTATATAAATCTAAAAAATATTAAAAATAGAAACCACTAGCCACTATTAACATAGTTTTAGTTTTCAAAAACATATATTTTAGAATCATAACGTGATATAAATTAAGGTGCTAAAATTATATTATATATATCATAACATGATATAAAAAAATTAACATAAATATATAAAAATAGTAAATGATTTTCTAAGATAATTAACATATTAGGATTCAAACTCTGAATAATTCTGGAAAAAAAGATAATTAACAGCTTAGGATTTCAACTCTTAATATTGTACGTATGTAAAGTTTGCAAGTCATAGCTCACTTCTATTATGACTAATACTATGGCCACATGTATTATTGAGGGTGGGAGAGGTAAGGGGAGTTAATCTTGATTACAGAAGTGGTATTTGGTACAAGGAATGATTTTCATGAACTGCACCAAATAATTTTAAAAATAAATAGCAACTAATTAACTATTTGGACCATTTGATGTTGTATAAATCTTGAAACGGATAATTTATTGACATAAACACTACTATAAAAAAGCATTTCCACGACATCAGAATAACATCGGTGCTATGCCAATGTTGTTGAATATGTACCGGTGGCATTTTTGTAAATACCCTGACTTTAACGACAACGTTTTTGGTGCTGCCCGATGTCGTATTTGAGCAATTCAAATGACTACGTTTGAGTAGTGAAAAACGTCTTTGTATTTGACAGAATACAACAACATTTTTTAAGAAATCACCGTCCTTGTTGCAGTTTTACAAATTAAAATAAAATTTTAGAAACTGCGCCATTACCTTTTATCTCTTTGCCCTTCCTATCTGTTGTGAGCACGCCCTAGCTAGCAACCTCCTTCGTAGAAAACCTCTGTGGTGCCCTCCCTGGTCTGCTTCTACATTTCGTCGGTCCCATATTCAACATCATTGCTTTCTATAAAACGATGTAAAAAGCGCAACTTACTACATCGTTGCTTAATTTAAAAACGATGTAGAAAATAAAAGATCAACATCGTTGCTTAATTTAAAAACGATGTAGAAAATCCGCCCTCAAAAAGCAGAACCAAGGTTTCTACATCAGTCATTAGTATAGCACCGATTTAGAAAAAAAACACCTTACTACAACGTTCGCTTATGGACTGATGTTGAAATTTTTAAGTTTCAACATCATTATAATCAAAAACGGTCATGCACCGTTGTAGAACATTGATTGTGACCGATGTAGATCATGCATCTTCTAGTAGTGAAAACTCTTACCTACATACAAATGTTATTTCTTCAGGTTTGTTACTTTACAAGCTAAGGTTAAAATAATACAAAAAAATTTTCATCAAATCCCGAGACTAGAACTCTTTTTTTACCTCACTGACTTGTTCATGAAATCTACAAATTTCACGTGGTTCACATACCATATTGAACACTATCCACCACTCTCTTTTTATCACTTTTTTTTCTTCTCATTTTCTATTTATCTTTCTCTTTTATTGTATTTTATTTTATAAAAACTATAGAGACACAAATGTAATTTTTCCTAGCCTCTCTAGAAGTGAAATAAAATTAAAAAAAAACTAAAAATGTGTTATTGGGAATCATGCATGTCACAAGGTAAAATTATATTTAACTTTTAATTTTATAACGTTAGTATTATATCTAACAATAAAAAAACAAATTGAAAATAATATCACCTATTTTAATATATGTAACTGTCATTAGTAATAATAAAAAATATAAACTAAAATTATTATGAAAGACATATCAAACTACAAGAGAGAGAGCAAGTTCGGGATGAAAGGGAGTAAAAATTACTTATCGGGAAGAAGGAAGAAGGAAGCTGCTGAAGAGTGTTTGCCGGAAGTGAAGAAGTGAGCAAATGGCATGCATTTTCACTTTATAAATGGGGAATGAGTATTGCTACATGAGGTTTGGCGCAACACACCTCACATGCGTACTAGCTTCTTGTGCATCCTGTGCAGCACCTGCGCCCCTACCCTGCACCTATGCTGACTAAAAGTGATTGCGCCACTGCATGTGTAGCAACTCATTGCGCAAAGTTTTTGGCACAACAAATTCATGCCACGTGTCAGCTCCCAGTTGAGTTGCGCCCCTGCCTTTGGCACAATACAAATAAAAATAGACCCCCCAGTAAATAGTTTCAAAACAGCCCCCTTTTGGTAAATAGTTTTTAAAATGACACCAAACTGGTACTTTTGCCGAAGATGGCAATTGATTGGAAGGGAAATGAATGCTGGAATAGGTACATAAAGACTAGGGCAGTTAAAAAGATTGGACCATTTTGATAACCACACTACACTACTGGGGCAAAAATACCAAAAGGAGTCATTTTAACAAATTTTTTACCAAAATGAGTTTGTTTTGAACTTATTTATCGTGAGAGTCTTTTTTTTTTTTTTTGCAGGTAGCGTTAACGAAGGAGGCGCCTTCCGTGGATTGGCGACACATGGCAGGGTCGTGATTGGACGCACCCGCGACTGGCTGCCACGTGTCGCGCCCTGCACGCTGGCGCCCTAGGTCGCGCCTAGCTGGCAGGCGCGTTGACTGGCGATGCTGCCTGAGGCGCCTTGGGTCGCGCCCAGGGCCCAGGCGCGTCCAGGCGCCTTAATGTTAAAATAATTTCTTTAATATGGATGATTTGTGTCTGTATTTTTTAAATATTTTTTATGATAATATTATTATTTTTTTTATTTGTAATTTTTATAGTTTTTGTTTTATTATATTTGTATTTTTAAAAATATATTGGATATATTATATCGTTTTTGTTAAATTAAAATCATTAGTAAAATGTATTTAAATATATCGTTAAAAATATTTAAAATTATTATATTTGTATTTTTAAAAATATATCCAATATATTTTTATTGTCGCATTTAATGAAATTATTATTGTTATTATTTATTTATATGGATGACTTGAATTTATGTGTTTTTTTATATACATTTAATGGTGTTAATATTTTTAATTAATTGAGTATTTTGAATATCGTTTTTTTTATAATAAAATTATTAGTAAAATGTATTTAAATATATCGTTATTTTTTGTTTATTATTTATGATATGTGTGATTATTAATTTATTTTCTTCTATACAGGGGTTTTAATATGGCAAGTTCGTTATCTTCTAATCATTATGATGTGGCATCTAGACTAGTAGAGGATGATTTATTGTGGATGCAAAAAAATCATATATTACAGCATATTTGGAATGGTGTTAACGAAAGGATATTAAAAATCCGACGAGCTACACCATTGTACAATCATACAAAAGCACCGCTAGACGAAATTATTCCATTATTACAACTTTCGGGTTTGTACCTGATAATGAAATTGGCGCAATTGAAAGTAAATGGAGCATTAGTTAATGCTTTTAGTGAAAGGTGGAGACCAGAAACACATACATTTCATTTGAAGTGTAGGGAGACAACTATTACACTTCAAAATGTTTCTGTGCTACTTGGTATTTTTGTGGATGGAAGACCTTTAACTGGTGTTACAAATATTGACTGGTTTGAGTTGTGTCATGAATTATTGGGTGTCATGCCTGACGATGATGCAGTTGATGGGAACTCACTTTGATTGAGTTGACTGGCTTCTTAATTTGCAAATATTCATGATTTTATAGGCAACCAACAAGGGCTTGAAAGATTTTCTCGTGCTTGGATCTTAAGATTCATAGGAAGGGTGATGTTTGTTGACAAAAGCAGTAAAAAGGGTGCCAATGAGATATTTGCAATTTTTGAGAGACCTTGGAGAGTGCATCACTTATGCGTGGGGAGTTGCTCTTTTGGGTAACCTTTATAGAGAGATGTGCATACTATAATATTAAATCAATAGGCGATTTCACTCTCTTGATTCAATTGTGGGCATGGAAACGATGCCCAACGTTAGCCCCGTCGTTTATTTCTCCACAACAACAAAACGCACCACTTGCCTACAGGTATATTTTTCTTTACTATTTTTAATTGATTTTTAATAAATATGTTTGTTTGATGTTAATCATTATTCTATGTAACATTTTATTTTGTTATTTAATTTTTTGTGAAGATGGTTGGGAGGTGAATTTCATCACATAGGCAATGACAATTTACTTGATTTTCGTCGTAAATTAGATGTCATGAAACGCGACGAGGTAACAATTTTAACGTTTATTTATTAAATGATGTTGTAATTCTTAATTAATTTATTAAATTTAACTTTTATATGCAGTTTGTCTGGGTCCCTTATTCTGGACATGTGAAAATGAATTTGAGCCAAGTTTATTTTATTGGGTCTGTATTATGGACATGTATCGTACCACTTATTTATTTTTAAAAAGTGAAATGACACCAGTCGGATAGAGTCATGAGACAATTTGGAATGCAACAACCTATTTCGGGCCCAGTAATGCAACCCAGCAACATACATGACTTGACATTAAAGGGAAAGGAAGGAAGAAATTGGATGCAACTAATGCAACCCGCGCTTCATGAATGGAATAGTCGCTATGAAAGGAGAGTAGAGCAAACGTCGCCACAAACAGGGACCCTTGGTCTGAACTCTGAATATATGAGGTGGTACAGGCGTAAAACAAAAGTTTATGTCGACCCAAAACATGCAAGAAGAGGACTATTGGTATACATTGTTCATTATAATTTAGAAAAAAATGTTGCACTTATTGAAGATTATTTTAATTACTATTCCATTATTTTCTATGCAGGGTGAAATCGCTGAAACACTACATTTTATGATGTTGCCTGTTGGGAGAAGGGTTTGTACTTTTGACAATTTACTGCCATGTATCGAGAAGATCACTCTTTTGTCTGACGAAGAGGATAAGATACTTGAGGCACATGAAGATGCTCCCCCTTCTCAGCCACAATTTGAACATCAACTATTTAATATACTACAACGAAGTGTGGAGACTCGAGGCTTAGCGCGATGTCGAAAAACTATTGATGCAGCAACATACAATTTGCCTCCGATGCCAGAACGACAACATGAAATGTATTACACACCGCTGACATTCACCCAAGAACCGTCGCAGATGTCGTCGATGTATTCATACCCACATGATTTTCAACCAGGGTATATTTTGGCAGACATATTTGGGTCCTTTCCTCCTTCAACAGGAACTCCTTCATTTACCCAAAGTGGTGAACTATCAACCCCAAATGCCCCACTTGGTGGTCCATGGAATGTACCTGGAGATATACTCGACATGGACGACTTATTAGGGGTCGATTTACGTCATGATTTCTCTGCCGAGGCTGACCAAGTGGATGAAAGGGCGAATCATAGAAGAAGAAATCCTGATAGGGCAGCTAGAAATTGGGACCGGGCATGTGGGACTTCGTCGCGGCATCACAGACATAGTGATGATTGATTAATAATGGGTTTACATTTTTTTTGCATGTTTTAACATTTTCATGTACTTTGTATTGTTTTTTTTCCATGTTTTAACATTGTCATGTAATTTGTATGGTTTTTTTCCATGTTAATTTTATATTATTGTCACTTTAACGTTTCAATCTTATTGTGCAATGCTTTTAAAATAAATAAAAATAAATAACGATAATGTGAATGACACATAATTATAACCAAATATTAAATTATCAAGTTACAAAAAAGTTGGTGGCCTATGATGCAAACATAAAACAAAAGTGATCTTTAACGTAATTTAATGGCCAAATCAAAAAGCATTTTAAAACATTTTAGGATTTCAAAATGTATTTTAAGTGAAAATTTATTTTATTGAAAATGTACTTATATATACTTCAAAAAGAGAGAAAATAATAAAATGGAAAAAAATAACAAATAATACTAATAATAAAAATTGAAAAAAAATTAAAATTTTTGATTAAATATATAATTTAGAGTCTATAAAAAATTAAACCCAAAGTACAAATGTTAAACAAATAATGTATTTTTAGTTCTTTCATACAAATTGAAAAAACATTTTAAAATTATTTTAAAATTTAGAGTTTATAAAAACATTTTAAAACATTTTTTTATAAAGAGGCTGGGGTGTGGGGGGAAGAGGCTGGGGGTGTGGGGGGGAAGCTGGGGAGGCCTTGAGGTGCCTGGGCCCTGGGCGTGACCCAAGGCGCCTCGAGTAGCAGCGCGTTGACTCGCGCCTGCCAGCTAGGCGCGACCAAGCGCGCCAGCGTGCAGGGCGCGACACATGGCGCCAAATGTGGGCACGTCCAATTGCAACCCCTCCACGTGTCGTCAATCCGCGGAAAGCGCCTGATACGATAACGCTACCTGAAAAAAAAAAAAGACCCCCACGATAAATAAGTTCAAAACAGACCCATTTTGATAAAAAAATTTATAAAAAGGACCCCTTTTGATATTTTTGCCATACTACTAGTATCTATCACTATGCACTCTTTTTCTCATCCTATAACAAGCAGAGGTGGTTCCTTGTTTGTGAATGGGGTGGTCATAGCTACCCAAAAAGAAAAAGAAATTTTTTATTATTTTATGCATATATTTTCTTAAATAAATATTTTCGTTTTTTTAAAATAAAGTAGAGCTTGGACTCTAAAAATTAACATTTGGTAAATTTGTAATCTTTCAAAACAAATTTGAAACGAATAAAGGTAAAACAAATTGCTCTTAAATGAAAAACATGCAAGGGCCATATATTGAACGACGTTTCCCACTTAATTGTATCCACGCAACCTATAGTATGTGTATTTTGTAGGCTCAAGGTTCACTGCTTACGTTAAACAGAAAATGGAACAGGTTGGCGATTCTATCCCACTGGCACTCACACTCGTAATATATATATCCGTCATTTTTAATGCTTTCTAAATTACGTTAAACTTTTGTTATTATTTTTTTTACCACTATGCTATATATTGATATGAAGTAGACATGAAAATGGTATGGGACGAGTACGAATATTGTCTCTCTAATTTTCGATCTTGACTTTACAATATGTCCTCATATCACCAGATAAGTTAAAAATTATTATCTCATCCTGTAGTCATTGGGTATCGGTATCCCTTGCCGTACTCAATTCAAATTAAAAAAATAATTTTTTTTAAAGAAAATGTTAAAAATGTGATTTTATGAAAAATAAATTGATTGTTAAACATTTATTTTTAACTACTTATATATCAATAAATTTACAAAGTAGGCTTTCACATCCAACTTAACATTACAAACAACTAATTAATTTCCCCACACTACTACTACAAATTGGCCATCCTCACACCAGTGTCCCTAGCATAGGGAGGGGGACCATTATTATTAGCTTTTGAAAAACTAACATAATTGAGCTCCGAGGTTATGCCTGTGAAAACAATGAAGGCAGCTCCAGCTCCAAACACTCCCTTCCTTAAGGTTTGGCATGAAGGTGCTCTCTCTCCCATGATGGGATCACGGTACTCTGTGTGGTACATGTTTCTCACAGAACCCGCTAGAAGGCACGAAGCAGCAATGATAAATGTCACCCTGGATCATACATGTATGGGAAAACAATATCATGTCTTGTATGTTGTTGCCTTTGAGCTTGTCCGGTTTGAGCTTAAGAAGTGCTTTGTGATCCTACATGAGAGTATCAAATACAAACATCTCTCTTGTTTGAAGTGTTGCAGTGTCAAACACATTTTCAACATTAACACCTCCGCAACATTTTCATTAGATGTTCAACTAAATTAAGCGGATACTTCTACACTCTTGAGGTGACACCACCTCCATATGAATAGACACACACTAGTATTATTAAAACAATATTCATCTTTTTAACTTTTAGAGAAGTTATCTTAAATAAAATACTAAAAAATATTAACAATAAAATAAAAAAAGTTAGAAATATACTGAGCATTTTTTTTATTGGTTGAAATTTACTAAAAATTACAAAAATGTGGTGGATCTTACGTCTTATTTAAAAAATCTTTCTAAAAACAATTAGCTAATAGAGAGTGTGTTGGTGACACTCTTCTAAAAATTATATATGTTGTGTATGTATTATGTTCTGTGTTTTTGTAAGAATATGTGCTTTTTAGTTGTATATTTTCACTAATAATGATAAATTGATAATGCAGTGTTATTTTCATTTTGTTTTAATATGTGTGCTAGAAATCATAGAAAAACAATGCTGCTATAAGGTGATAGAGAGTGAAAATCTTTGACCACAAAATGAAAATAAGGTGATATTTTTATAATTACTAGTGAAGATAGAAAACAGAAACAGAAAAAACATTTCCTAAAAAACTAAATAAACCAATTGTTTCTGTGAATTGAAATCAACAAATGAATAATTTAGAGCAAACATATAATTTCTGTTTTTAAGACTGGGATTTAGCAATTAACACATACCGGCTAGTGATATGAACAAGCAAATTGACCATGATCTTGATCCACTGGGTCTCATAGCTCTCCCACAGCACATGCATCTAGTTACCACCATAACGAGACCTGTCACATACAAGAACTAATTGTCACACTTGAGTAAACCCATTTCAACACTGCAAAAATTTGTTTCCAGTTTTGACTTATCCCATCACACCCTACCTACTATGCAAGGAAACAATACAGCAGATCCATGGAGATAATGTTGAACTAGTAGCTAATAGTGTGTCTGCACAATGAAACTAATTCTAGAACATGTTTTATGTATATATGAACAAAATTTTAATCCATACTTTGTTTCCCTCAAATCACAAATAAATGAAATAATGCATCTTGGAATTCTGAATACATTGCAACTAATGAATTGAAATTCAAATTTACGTTAGATTTTCCCCCTATCTAATGGTGTTGTCAGAGTCAGACAACAATCATAAACTTATTCTGCTTTAGATTTTCTAGAAGTAAAATTCAGGATCTAATCATGAGAGAACATTGAAGGTACAAGTTGGTTAAACTGCCAAATCTTTTAAGATGGAAATAATGCTCCCACATTCACTAGAGACTAGAGAGATCAAGGTTATCTTGAGACATGTAATGCAAGCTATACTCATGCCATGGAACTGCTCCCGGTACCTTGCCACATAAGGAAAAAAATAACAGAAAAATATAAAAAAACACTTACACAAATGCTTATTTCATAAAATAAATCTAAATAAACTATAAATAAGTTCTTTCAAACAGAGCCCAAGTCGTTTTTAAGTTTATTAATTTAGTATTTTTGGTAGACATCTTTATGATAGAAGATGAAGTAAAAATAGGAATAGAATAAAAGGCCTTTTGAATGTTGGAGTTAAGTAAGTGGTAAATAGCAATAAGTAAAACCATAATTCTCTACATAAAATAACAACATTTTTCTGTTTTAAACCTATCTTCATGTAATGCAACTTGTCTTTTTATTTTTATACGGCAGCATTTTGGTAATGTGTTAGAATCATATGGAATTTGACATCTGAGTTCTATTTTATGTCTAGTACGTTTTAATAATAATAAAATAGAAACAGAACATGTGATTAAAAAAATGATACATTCATTCCACTTAAAAGATGAAACCAAGGAGAACCTAGAATTTTTCATTTTGCTCTGTCCACACAAACCAAATGCTACTTCACACTTTGTTTGACAGAGAGGATGAAAATAGAAGGGATATATTTGAATTAAAGTAGAGCATAGGAGCTAGGAGACCAACACTATTTCCCCTCTATTTTTCTTACCCTCTCCTTTGTTTCTCCCCGAGCAAATAAGTTTTTTATTCAATGTGAGGGTGAGAAATTTTAGGAGGCAAAGATCATGTGTAGAGGATTCTATACAATTGTAATATGATTATAGATCACTTAAAAATTCATATATATATATATATATATATATATATATATATATATATATATATTAACTATTCAAATAAAATTTAATAATTAACATTCATTGTTCTTATTTTTCATGACATATAACAGATGTATTTAGTGAGAAAATCATTTTTATACGAGAGGTGAGAAAGACAAATATAAAATATACAACCATATATCAATTATCAAGATTAAAAGTTTTCTAAAATCATATAATCAGATAAAAAAGTAAGTCTTAAATGTGTTTTAGCCTAGTACCATATAAGCAAGTTTTAATTTTAATTATCATAAAAAAAATCTTTGCTTTTATTCCTAATATTATGTCATACACATTAATGTGTTTAACATAGGTCAATTGATCATTCCCGATGGCACCCACTAGCATTTGTGGTACTATATTAGCTGTGATAGCTCTAAACTTTTTGTTGATTCCTAAAATAAAAAGTTTTTTTTTATCTACTTTAGAAAACTAGGGGGAAAATAATCTTAAAATTTTAGAGAGATAAATATATAAAAAAAATATTATATAGGGATCAAAATCAAAATTTTCTGATTTTATATAAAAAACAAATGATTTTTTTACAAAGACCAAAATCATAACTTATTCATTTGATAAAGATTATAAACATATTTAATTCTTTTTTTAAAAGCAATATTTAAGCCAAAAAATAATTTGTCAATTTAAAATTTTTACATTATGTATTCTAATCTTAACATATTTGTCAATTTTTTTTTTAAAAAATGAACCATAGAGTTGAAATTAAAAGTTAATAGTGACATCATCTGTACTTTTATCTTTAAAATTAATAATACAAAACTATAATTTACATTTTTTGCGACAACACTTCATTTTCATACCTTCCTTACATATGAAGTATGAAGTCAAGCAAAATTTAAGAGAGAACCGAATAAACAAGTACTGAACCACCTAATCTTTTCATACTAAAATAAATTAATAATATCATTATCAACCTCTACCAAGATTAATCCAAAAAAATTCAATTGAATATTATATAGTTGCTCTTGTTTCCCCATTCAGACTCAGATAACTAAATCCATAGTACTAAAATAGAAGTAAACATCATAAGATGATAGCAAAAGCAAACTCTAAGGAAAAGAGAAACAAAAAAAAAAATAAGCAAAGAAAGAAAGAGAAGAAGAGAGTGGACTCACAGTATTCCTTGTCTGCTCTGCAGCAACAGCGAGAGCAAAAGCAACCAGATCAAGCACAAGCACCATAGCCAGTAACAGAGATGAAGCCATAGTAGCTGACCCACCACCACTTAAATCTGAATATTTATCCACAAAAACACCCCCAAAAAAAGAAAAATAATGGATTAAAAAGACTGAAAAACGGAAACATTATATTAAACTCTTGAGATTATAACCAAAAAAAAAAAAAAAGCCGCAGCAATAGGAACTTTTGTTTGGATTAGAAGTCATCCTATGCTGGGAGGAGGTTTGGATTCTCAGAAGAGAGTGATTTTTCCTTTGTTTGGAAGCAAATGGGGGAGTAAAGAAACAAAGCAAATTAAAGTATGCAACTTTTGGCTGCATTTGTAATCTTTATTATATAATTTTTATTATTATTCAGTCACACCTTATAGTATTATATCATTAAGAACAAAAGATTCAATACATGTGCATGTACAACTTGGCATATAATTAAAAATGAGTTTAAATGAGGCTAGTAAAATTGTTAGTTGTATAGATTATTATAATAGCAAGTTCTCTCTCTCTCTCTTTTTTATCTTATTTAAGAGACAAAAAAATCGTTTATAGTGAATGTTGAATTATTAAATTGGGTTGGATAATTATACATAATCTTACCTTTTTTATTTTCCTATATTAAGTCCTTTAAATTTAAAAATATTATACTACCACCCTGTATACGTTTAAAAATATTACCATAACTTTTATCATTACCATAACTTCAATTAACAATTAACAAATGAGAGTAGGGTTATTGCTTCCTACACTACCCAAATTGCTTCATACGCTCTTTTAATAATGTTTTTTATAACCTTTAAGGAATGGTCATTCTAGAAGCCAAAAAAGAGAGTGCATTATGGAATGTATATTTTACATTTTGGATTTGTCATTCTGGAAGACATAAAGGGAGTGGGGAAAGCAACAGGAAGCAGTAGCCTAGGAGTGGATATATCAAAAGAGGCAGTGCAATTGCTATATTTATGAAGCCCAATAGGCCTATCCCAAGTCCACAAACACTCTTGCACAGCCCTAATTCAAAAGTCAAACCCCTTATATCCCAATTCTGACCAACTAAACCCTAATTACTCTTTCATTCATCTCCCTCCTTAAACCCTAGACGTCGCTCATGGCTTCCGAGAACGTAAGCCCCGAGACAGTATCCAAAGCCGTCGATGCTCTCCTCCAATGGCGCCGCTCCCAATCGGAGATTCAGAAACCAAAACTCTTGGGCGAAGACGAAGAATTCGTGTACCTGATCCTCACGCTGAAGAAGATCCCTTCAAAATCCCGAGTTAACCCTCACAAGATTCCTCTCCCGCACTCCCTCATCTCCCCTTTCTCCGAGCAGTGCCTCATCCTCGACGACCGGCCCAACAAGGCCCGCGTCACCAAAGCCCAGGCCCAAGCCAAAATCCAGTCCGAATCCATCCCCGTCCACAAAGTCCTCAAGCTCTCGAAACTCGCCTCCGATTACCGCCCCTTCGAGGCGAAGCGAAAACTCTGCGATTCTTATGATTTGTTTTTTGCAGAGAAGAGCATTGTGCCGCTCCTGCCGCGGCTTCTGGGGAAGAGTTTTTTCAAGAAGAGGAAGATTCCGGTGCCGGTGGACCTGAAGAAGGGGAGCTGGAAGGAGCAGGTGGAGAGGGCCTGCTCGTCCGCGATGCTGTTCATGAGGACGGGGACCTGTAGTGTGGTTAGGGTTGCCAAGGTGAGGATGGAGAGGGATGAGATTGTGGAGAATGTCGTTGCCGCGATTGAGGGGATTGTGGAGGTTGTGCCCAAGAAGTGGGGCAATGTGAGGTCGCTGCATTTGAAGCTGCTGGAGAGCGTGGCTCTGCCGGTCTACCAGACTGTTCCTGATGTGAAGTTGAAGATTGAGGGATTTAAGGTTGAGGAGAAGAAGAAGGAGAAGGAGAGGGATGGTGAGGTTAGTGATTCGATCGAGGGAGGGACGGAGAAGAAGAAGAAGAAGAAGGGGAGGATTCATGAGGTTAGGTATATGGATGAGAATGTTGTGGAGGCTGGGATGGAAGATGAATTGGCGAGTGATGACGATGATAGTGAAGATGAGATGGTGAGTAAGAAGAGGAAGAAAGGGGTTTCGAGTGAGTTGAGTGGTGTTGAGCAATTGAAGAAGTTGGTATTTAATGAGTTGAGTGCCAATGGGAAGAAGAAGTCAAAGAAGGGCTGCTTGTCTGTTGGGAAGGGGGTTAAGGGAGGTTTGATTGAGGGGAGTGGAAGTGAATTGGTTGTGAAGGATGAGGAGTCGGGGGTGAAGAAGAAGAAGAAGAAGAGAGGGGATGTGAAGGCTACGAAAAGTGTAAAGGCTAAGATAATTAAGAAGGCTGTGTGAGTTGGATTAGTGTTTGATGTTAGAAATTGCTGCTTGATGTGGCTCTGTGCAAGATTGTATGGTTCTGATTTTTGAGCCTCTAGCGGATTTTTGTTTTAGACCGCATTATTATGGTAGTTGTGTGTTGTGTCAGTTCAATTCATCATTTCTAATTCAAATTTACTATATTTGAGGTTTAGAATGATTGTTAAATGGGCAAGAATCTAAATGTTGCATCCCCCACAAGTGTTTAGTATACTAGAGATATTTAGATATTGCATGTTGTTGGAGTTTGACTTGGAATTTGAGATGAAAAGTTGGTGCTGTACTTTAAGGGAAAATGTATCAAGGAAATGTTAGGAGAATGCTGAGAACAAATTAATGCTTTCAATGGGTTGAGTGCTGCTTTCTCTTATTCGCACTGCTTAATTTTTCTGTTTTCCTTATGTAATCTAGAATTTTACCTTTAATTTCATTTCTTTATTTCGTATTAGATTAGGTACCTGTTTTGCTGAAATATTTTTAGTATTATTCTGTGTAGTTTTTGAATTTTCATTTCTTGAATGCTAAGATCAATGTAAAATGTCAATTCTGAAGCCATCTATTTAGCAGTATTTTAGGGCACCGATAATTAGACTGCTATTGTTTTTACAGAGCAATAGGAGTTGAAACACTTGTGAGTTTAAAATCATTCTTGGATTCAAAACTTGTGATTTCGTTCATTCAATTAGGATGTGTTAGTCATCTCTCTATGCCTTGACTGTACTTAGTTGGATACGGATTGGAAACAGTGGTATCAAGTGCATATCTTGGTATTTAGTTTTATCATCTGTAGGGGCTTTTAGTAGATAGCCATAAATTATCTTAAAGATGCAAGCTGGCACACATGGTCAGTACATTATATTTGTAATGATTTTAAGCTACTAGAAATGTTTCTTTTTTTGTCTTTGTTTTGTGGGGTATGGATTATGGAGTGTTGGACTGATTACTTGCGAAAGTTCTTATTATTCTAAAAGAAATGCCTAGACGTATTTTTTTAACAATATCTGCTGAAAATTGTAGTTGATATGGGAATGAGTGTGCATGGTATTTGGAAAAGCTGATAATTTGACCGGAATTCCTCTATAGTTTATACTCTGATGTTTTTTGTATTCATTTGTGTCTTTTTACTCTAGTTTACTAGGAAGGTCATTTCTGTATCAAATAGGTTAATGTTCATGAACACACATTTTCTTCTTGCTAGGCAGGATCTTCCTTTCAACCTTTTAGTGTCTGTCTTTTAAAAAGGCAACATCCTTGTTTATCTGCTTCCAACTTCACTACTGGGCTACCAGATTTGTCTTAAATATTAATCTCTGTATTAAAATGTTTAGAAAATCACCGTGTAGTTGTTAGACGGACTTTATCCCTGCTAAAAGTTGATAACTTGTTAAGTTAGGATCCCTATATGTTCCCATGGAAAAGTCAAAGAGTTAGGGATTTCATCTTGTGCTATAGTCAGAAACAACAATAGAACCTTTGACCTTGTGTGGCAAGTTAGGTTGGACTTGGAAGTGGATTCTCTGTACTTTAGTGATAATTTGAGTTGCACAAGTTAGCTAAAAGCTGCTATTTTCTGTTATACCATTGTACTTTATTTTTTTACTTTTTGATATTGAATTGCTTCAGGATTCCTAATTAGCTATTAGAAAGTTTTAAGGCATTCTGAAGTTCACTTAATACATGTGTGAGATGCAATAGCATTGGCAAACATTTAGCTTTTAGTTTGATATTATTCAAAGTTTTGTGTAACTTTACTAAAGGTTTCTAAATTGAGTATGCTTTGCCCTTTATTCTGTTATCTTTTCTCGTTTTCATTTTTTTTATGCTCATCTGCTGCTAGTAAATAGTTCAACACTTTCTATGGTTCCTTAATTATTTAGTTCTTGTATTATTTTCCACCCTTTAAGTTTCACTACCTCGTTTAATAATATCTGAATCATTATATGCAAACATCGTTTAGAGATGCTGAGGAATCCGAAAACTTGAAAGCAGCCAGGTGCACACTGTTTTGTACTGATGGTGATAATGTGGTGTAATGAATCTGTTCTTAAAAAAAGATAAATTCTTTACCTGAATATCACAAACTTCGAATGATATATTTCGTGGGTAAGTGGAACTTTCAGGAATTTTGTCATGTAATAATAATGAGGAAGAGATTATATGTTCAATAACTATTTCTGAGTAAAATACAAAAAAGACGTGAACGAGTGGCTTACATCATTTGGTATATTCTGGTTGGGCTGCTATGTGCCACGGCGTATATTCTGTTGAATCCTGATCTCTTCATCTGATAGTGATAGTTGATGGCTGAAATGGATAAATCCATAGGTGGCTAATATAACTACACATATATAATTACATGTATATCCGGTACATACTAGAGAGTATTAAGACTATATTTGAATTGATAGAAAGAGATTTGTTGAAGTGGAATTCACTAGAATGAAAAATAATAAATATAAAATTTCCATTTTATTGGAAGAATATATCATTTCATCTCACTTTTCTCGGAAAGAAAAATAAAATGAATATAAATAATTTGGTGTAAATTATGATATTCTTCATTCGTAAGTCAAAAATTAATTTTTTAAGATACTGAGTTTCATTTAAGAGATTTATGATCACATGTTTAAGAAATATGATTATTTGTTAATTATGTCATATCATGTTGATAAATGAAGATAAACAATGAAATATGATATTGTTATATTTAACTTTCTTTCATTCTATCCTCTAATCCTATACAATTTGACCAGTTCATCTTTCTTCAAATTATGTTCATTCGTCCTATCCAACAGTTGTCTCATCAACTACCTATCATGGCGCTGCCAGTCAAATTAGTTCATGAGCTCTACGCGTGGTGATTAGCCACGTCAGTTCTTGTTTACACATTCGTGTTTAAGTGATCCAAACCAATTAGGAAACATTAATATTAAACCCCTTTTTGGTTTATTAATTTGTGGTGTTTCTCTATCAAAAGCCATTGCAAGGGGTGATAATAACTAATAAGTGATTTCTTTGTCAATAGTGGTTGTAATGTTGGAAAGGCAATTTTGAAGACCAAGACTGAGGAAAGAAAGAAACTAATAAGTGTTTTGGTATTGCACCAAGTTTAAAGTTTAAAAGTCTAGCCATTTGATGAACTAACCCTTTTGTAATTTTGATTCCCTTTCCAATTGTGGCGGCTTTGTAACACATGGCAGTGCCACAAAGCACGCCACGTGCTCCAAACTTGTCGTTTTAGGCTTTTGGTGAATGTTTTTCCCTTTCATTTTGATGCAAAATGACATGAAAGGTTACTATCAACAAAAAGAAGAGTGACTGAAGCTACAGTACCATATATACTAGTAAGGCTCCTTAGTGGTTTCAGATAGGCACGACATCACTCTCATGAATTGGTCAAATTTTCATCATGGCGGTTTGAATGGAAAGTAACCGTATTTGCATGTTATAGACAATGGATTTAGTTTAGAGATACACTAAGTGAAATAGACTTTTCAAAACTCAAAAATACTAAAGCGATTGGATTTGGACACATTACGTGTGCTTATCATTTTCCAGATAAATGTGCATCGTTGTTCTCCAAAATTGGAAATTGGACATCGAATTCTTTAGGTGCTTTTAGTCTGGAGTTCATTTTGATAACTATTGCTTATATTTAATATAAAATATTTATTATACATATTACCAAGGTTGTTGTGGGTAATAATCCAAAATCTGTATGATGATATTTCTGGCTCAAATATTGAGCCAGCCCAAAATTATAAGTATTGATCGAAGTTATCACCAATAATAGAAGCACTAGCATACACTTGTGTACAACGAATTACACCACAATTAAGAATAGAATTATTTTCTTATCATACGAAAACAAGATATAATTGCTCATGAGAGGCCTTGCGTCAGGATATCTAACCTAATTTTAACACCTATATGCGCTAGAGTAAATACTCTCAAGAGCACAATACAATACTAACTATCCACACCGAGCATGTATTGTGGTCCACTTTTTTTTTATTATGTAGGAATTGAAATAAGATATATTAGAGTGTGTTTGGTTTGCATTTTCATTTTTTATTTTTATTTTTTGAAAATTGTTTTTATTTTTAAAAGATTAAAATTTTAAAAACATGTTTGATTTGTCGTCTTATTTTTTGTTTTTAAGAAATAAAAATATTAAAAATGTGTTTTTAAAAAGAAATGTATTTTTAGATTTGCTTAAAATTATATTCTTTGTCACCGCGTTTTCATTTTACCTAAAATGAAATTTCTGGTTTCAACTGAAAATACTGAAAACGAGATTTTATTATTTCCAATTTTTGGTTTGTTTGAGAAAATATTTTCATTGAAAATGTTTTCAAAAATTCAACCAAACGCATTTTCATCATCATTTTCTATTTTCAATAAAAATGAAAATAAAAAATAGTCAAATCAAACCCCCTCTTACAACAACTCATGTATTTTCCTAATCGAGTTAGAACTCACTCTTAATACGTAACCGACTTTAGTCATGTGTATGTGAAACTTCAATTCTTATTGAAAAATACTTCTAAAAATACACAAGAAATTGTATTTAATTTTTTTAAAAAAATATTATTCACGGTTGGCTACACAAATACTGCATTGACTCATGGTTACTATGAAGTTTGAAATCAAATCATTATTATAGGAGTTTAGTTTGTCTCACACTGTTGTCTCTGTCACATTCCAGAATCTAGACCTTGTTTAAACCAAGATTCTTTTGGCCTAAAAGCACCATGATTTGTATTGGATGTCAGTTTCTGATTGGCTAAACACTCTTGTATATCTGAACTCTATTCAGAGGTTTGACTTCAGTCACCATTCATTGAAACAGGAGTCGTATTGAACAAGGGTAGCTCAAATTAACTCATGCTTATGTCCCTTCTGTTCTTCCCGCCCCTAATATGGAAAGTTAATCCATTTATCATTAGATTATTAGAAATTAACTCACTTATCAGATTGTGCACGGTTCCCAGCAAATATTCAATTGCATAAGAGAGTCTTTTATATATATATATATATATATATATATATATATATATATATATATATATAGTGTGTGTGTGTATATGTGTGCGTGTGACTTTTATGAGTGTTAACTTTAACTAGTGGTGTGGCAGTCTTTCACCAAAAATATCAGAACGTTGAACATGCTTCATATTTCTAATAGGACTATATAATATATACACATGTGCACACACATATACACTAATTTAATGAAGCCATGGCCTACTTTCTTTGACAAAACTATAACCACTGTTCCTCTTCCCATCTTGATAATGGTCGCATGCAAATGGTAGGCCTGACATAATTAAGACAGATACATTGATGATGAGTTTGCTTGCACATTATGAAGTGGTGTGTCACCTAGCTGAGACAATGGTTTGGTTTCTTGTGTAGCCTATGATTTAAGAATAGGTTAGTATGTTCAAAATTCTTATAAACAAATCCATAGTATCTTTATCCAGGGTTATAAAACTAGGGCTAGTTTTTTTTTTTTTTTACTCTGTGGTAATACAAATGATGTTCGCAATTATATTTAAACATCTCATTTGTGTTCAAATATTTTCTTCCCCTTAACAATTCACCAAACCAGTATTCTTGAATCTTTATGGCAAATTTAGTTCCCCTGTGTATAATTAATAGGCCAAGTCTAGTAAACCGTGTGCATGCACTAGTAAAATGCAAAGTACGACTACGAAATTTTGGATCTTTATATTGATGTCAAGTCAGAAAAAATATATAGGTTCAATGTGTCAAGTTCAATCCAACATTTCACAAACAGCCAGAGTTTAACAAGACATGCAATTGCAAGATTATATTCAAACTCTTGGTAAATGAATGAAGAATTACACTTTATTTTATTTTTTCACATTCAGTGTCCGATAATGTTTCGAGCATAATTGCCTCCAAAAAAATTAAACTGTGGAGAAAAGAGGGTAAAGAAAGTAGTAAGTAAGATGATTATGTAACAAACTATTTAATGGTTTCCAAGGGTTTTCAAATATGGTTCGGAGCTAGAATTGTAATTCCAACGTCAAGATTTTTTGGAGTTTTTGTGATCATAATTACGGTTACATTGACGATGTCTTATCACATGTGTCTTTAGTATTAAAAATTGCGAAAAAGCTATACCTACTGAAAACAATTTAAAACTTTATTAGTTATGGTATTTGGGAAATTATTTCCTCAATAAGGGGAAAAAAACATAATCACTATTGCAATTCAAGGTTTGATGCTACCCTTCCTCATCAACACTAAACTTCTCAAGAAGGCCACACTAGCCGCCACCCCCCTTTCCATGGAGACATTTATGGCACACACGTGACCCTCTCACCGAAATTCAATACCTAAAAATGGGGAACCTGTATTTACCTAACCAGAAAAAAATAAAAATAAAAATTGAAATAGTCAAAATTTCCACCAATTGCCTCATCTGCCAAACGTTGTCATCAAATTCCCTACTCTCCACTCTCCTTGTTTTTTACATGATTGTGACATCCCATACGGTTTTAGTCTACCCCATGAATGTGTGCCTCTTTTCAACCATTGTTATTATTATATATTACTCCATCAATATCCCTATTTTCTTGATGACTTTAATTATATTACCTACATGCAATTTTCTCCTCTAACTCTGTTAATGGATTGAATTTGAAATCAGGGTAGCAGGAAATTGTCAATTAAGTTGACTTGGAGGAACACATAAATTAGTTGCATTGACGATAAAATTCACGTGTGGCTGGATCCACCTGGCCTATATGTTCATGATCACAATCCTACCACACCAAAGGTACTAGCTAGTTTGAGAGCATATATGAAGCAACTTTCCATTTGGTTTGAATCTACTATACCCAAGTGAATATTGTCAAGGTGTCACTTCTGATTGGATTATTCATGCAAGGTAGGGTTTTTCTTTCACGGTTACTATGCACATGCTACTTAATGCATTGCACTGGCAAGTTCGATAAATGTAGCCCTCACATGCCCAGTTTATCTACAATTATTCAGAAAATATATATACTACATTTAACATTTTTTAGCATCTAACCTTCAATGGCATAATGAGGAATTTAACATGTACTAAGGCTTTAAATGAAGGTTATACTTTTATGCTTTACTAGACATTTCAGTTTTTAACTATTTTATGACTATTTAATTTGTTTATATTTTGTTTTGACAATGATATTGTATGAAATGTTAGTTATTGAAAAGTAGTAATTAGTCTCTATGAGAGATTCTAAACATACATAAGCTTACGAGGCTGGATCACTTGATTAAGAGACACAAATTCTTATCACTCATATAAATAAATGTTGATATTTGTTTACAAATTTACTCAATTAAAATAAAAGTATTTAGTACATAATTTTACGGTCACTAACTTATCGTGTTTATTTTTGTATAACTTATTTCCCTTTTCATTTTTTTATGGTTTTAACAAAATTCCTCCCATTTTAATTCAAGAAATCATCATCCCTTTCTCTACAATTAATTAATTAATTACACAATTTATTTTATTTTCAATAAATTATTTGGTCTTTGAAATATGGAAATGATAAGAATTCAAAATTAACTAAAATAAATCTAAAATTAATTACCTTAAAATATATTTTAGTCCAAGAAAATACAATTTATATTTAAAATATATACAAACAAGTCAGTTTCAACTAGTTCAGTAATTCAGTTAAAAAAAAGAAACTAGTTCAATAATTAATTTTGCCAATTACTTCTACATCAATAACCTAGGTTAATAATTATAGTTAAGAACACAGTAAAGAAAATTTAGTTAAAAATTAATTATTTAAATTTCAAATAATATAAACTATTTTCCCAAAACGCATCCAAAATGATTGCATTTTATTTTATTTGTAATTTTTTAATTTAAGTTCTTAACCGTAATTCTATATATATATATATATGTATTCAATACGTGGTGAATATTCAAAATGGAAAAGGTAATTTCCTTAAATTACCTTAAAAGTTCTGATGGAGCATTTTTGTTGTAAAAAAATTATGTGTATTTAAACATTTTCAAATCTTCGTACGTCCTTTTAAGTTTTAAATGAAACAAAAGGTTTTCTATTCAACCTACTGGTGGGTAATATCAGCAAATTAGTTTATTTAATTTACGAATATAAAAAACACAATCTTTTGGTATTGATTTTTCTCTCGTTCCCAAGAGTTGCTCAAACTAGAACTACTTTCATTTTGAAATACGTATCTATTTAAAATATTATACAAAGATTAAAGAAATTCTAAATTTTAAGAAAAAAATCATAGGACCAAATTTATCCTTTAAATATTGTATATATTAAAAAAATAAAAATGACTGAACAGTATGTATTTGGAGGGGGTAAAGGAACACTAGATTAGAGAAAGAGAAGGAAAAAATAAATAAAAACAACAAATATTTTCTCAATGGATATTTGAGAACAATATTTTTTCTTATTTTCAATTTTTAAAAAAAGTAGTAAAACAATAATTATTTTTTAAAACATGTTGAACTAAACACACATCTAATATTGAAAAGTGGCATGTAATTTAAAAATCACCAAAATGGTACTTATTTGAAAATGGAGAATATAATTTCTACTCCATTTCATAAGAGAATCTGAATTTATAACCCTCTAATATCACATGCCTAATTAAGTTACATTTTCTAATAGTTAGATTTAAAGAATTTAGGAGGAGTGACCCTTTTCAACTGTTGGGTTAATAGCAAGATTTGAATTAATCATCAATCAATCAAACCATTAGTGTTCGTGTTTATCCATTATTTTAATCTTATGACTAAATTGATCACCTAACGCCCTAACTCCCCGGCCCTCCTATCACATTTCAGAACAAAATACTCTTTAGGCTATGCGTTTCCTTAATTTGTCTTCATTATATATAAATTATTCACCATAAGTCCATAGCCCATGAACAAAATTAATGAATATAATGACTCATATATAGTTTTGTTCCAAATAAAGGCCATTCAAGAAAATTCCTATGGATGCCAGCTTATCAACAACCAATATGAATACAATTAAAAAGTAGAAGGGGGAGAGAGAGAGACATGGGTTCGTAGAGATTATATATTGCTAGTTTTGGGCAAAGAATTTGTACAAAACAAAAATGTATTAATTCATGACAAAGATAAATAACAAAACAGAGAACAAAATAAATAAATTAATAGAGGGGAGAGAGATCATGCACAAGTGGACAAAAATTAAAATAAATGACTATGTCAGTTCTCATCATCTGTGTGAACCCTCCCCTCCTTCTGTGTGTTGATTTGAGACTGGCTGCTTCTTGTGCCAACTCTCTAATTATTATCTTATTTTCTCCATCCGAAATTAATGTATGCGTAATAGTAATCGTGTTAAATTTAAATATGTTAAAGTCTAATTGAAATTTAATGTTTATCTCTCTGAGTAAGAGAGAGATTTTTTTGGAGACATTCTAAGGGAGAGATATTTACCTTAGTTTTTTTACATCATATATCTATCATTTATAGATAAGATTTACTTTTATTAACAACACCACATTTTTTTATACTTGAAATTGAAATCTAGAATTCCACACAAGCTACCTAAATTCATCACTATTAAGATAATCTTAGTAAAATTTATTAAAAAATATCAACCTATAAATATAACTTATAAATAATGTTGAGATTTATATGATAATTAACTATACAATATGTAGATTAATTAAGATAAAATTATTTCAATTTAATTACTGATTTTAAGTTTGATTCTTGAATATACAATTATACTAAATATTTAAAAGAAAATTCTTATTACTAATAATAATTCTATTAGTATTCGATTGGAGTAAAATTGTCTCTCATATAAAATACATATATTCTTTATAAAAAAAAATACATTATCATTTTGTTACTTCTCAATAAATTTTAATCCATAATTAGAAACATATATTAAAAAATTAAAATGCAATAAAGTATAATTTTCAATATTTAACTTTTTTTATAAGGTTTAATATTTCTTAATCTCATAAGATATGGAAATAAACTAGTTTCCTAGAATTGGAGGTACAAATTCTGTCAAAAGGTTTTTGCCCATAAAAAAAAGTTTCTGTACAAAAAAAAAAAAAAGAATTACGGGTACAAATCAACGAGTTGGCAGTGATTGGTTTGTGCACGTCATCATTCACTGGAGATACACAACTCAATGACAAGTCTACCCTCCCTCCTTGCAAGCAATTACATGTTGACTTACCCACTTGTGATCCCTCCCACATTTATATATATTCCTTTCTTCTCCTTCTCCCTTTATTATACCTCTCAAAATTTCTCACTTGAACTTTGAACTTCTTTTTTCTCTATTATCATCTTTCTTTTTTTCTTCATCTCTTATATTTCACCTTTATTACCTTTATCGAAGGAAAAATGAGCAACATAAGCATGGTAGAGGCAAAGCTGCCACCAGGGTTCAGGTTTCATCCAAGAGATGAAGAACTTGTGTGTGATTACTTGATGAAGAAGGTGGCACACAATGATTCCCTTCTCATGATAAACGTTGACCTTAACAAGTGTGAGCCATGGGATATTCCTGGTGAGCAATATAGTGCCTACTCTTTCCCCTCATATCATGCATTCTCTAATATAAATTTAATTATTGTTTTATACATACATGACATGTTTCTCAATTTCTCTATATATGACCATTAGAGTTCACTATCTTTGGAAATTAATCTCACACAATTTATACTTTAAATTTTCTTCTCATAAATAAATAAAATTAATTTGGGGGGTAATTGATCAGCCAGAAATTTCCTGTAGTTTTTTCATCATCTCACACTCAAAGCCAAAGGCACCCCACATGAGACTAATAATGGACATGCAGCATGCTTGATCCAATATTTCAGTTTCCTATTACGGTTTGCAAAGTAGAAAATGAGTTGTTACTTTCGTTTGTGTTGAATTCTTGTTCTGTTTGAAAGCATGATGAGGGGTAAATTGATTATGTGGGGGTGAGGTGATGATAACAACTGCAATGGCTAGTATAAATCCCAATCTATACGTGCACTTGTGAGTGCTTTGATGGGGAATTATGATACCTGTCATCTCTGTGACTAATGAGACATTATAGAAGCTTTCATTGTTGCAAATCAATTCATCAGAAAATTAATTGAAACTTTGATAGTTATATTGAATTCCATTTTTGGTAGGCCATACCTTAATCCTAATGTCTTAGAATTATATGTCATGTAGATGAGTCCATGAAGCTTTGATTCTTTGAACTTGAACCCGGCCAATAATTATTAGCTATGATATGATATTTTGATTCCGCTGCTTTATATATACATGCCAATTAATGAAAGAGCAAGATCAAAACCGTTATTCTTTAATCTCTTTTTCTTTCTTTTCTGGGATCAATAATTCCATCTATGATGTATGATCTATATTAATTGAATATTTTCTTCCTTGTAATTGAATAATTGAGAACACATATCACTATTTTCAGTCTGCATTTTCATGTGGGTCATGACTTTAATTCCAACCCCAGCCACATTCACACAGATAGGTACAGGTGGCTGCACTCCTGTACTTTATAATAATAAAAATTATATATATTGGAAATCATTATTATTTTTTGTTTTAATAAAAAATAATTTTTCATCCGTACTTAATAATAATTATTAATTAATGCTATGAAATGTGAATATGGATAACATGTACACAAATATGCATACCCATGAAAGGGATCTACACAGTTAGGTTGGCAACTCTGAATGGGAAGTTCTAAAAATCATGTATATGCATGTACATGTGGCTATATGCGATAATATTGTAATACTATCTAACGGTTAATGGAAGATATATATCACCTTCATAGCTTCTTTTTTTTTTCAGTTTGGAATAAATTGACTTATTGAATCTTGTCCTATTATAAAGAGTTTGACAGTGATTTCCACCACAATAATTCAAATATTGATTTTCATTGCAACAACACACTGCACATGAACATCTCATCCCCTTACACATGTCGTGTTAAAGTGATGGAACTCTCAAGCCTTATCACTATTCTAGCTGGATCTCACCATGTTTATTGTACTTTCATGTCAAAAACAAATATACTGTGAGATTTTACTCATCATAAACAAAGACAATTAAATTTACACCTCTTTAACTATCTTGTCCTTATTGATAATTGTTTTTTCCCCCTTCGTTGGATAATAATTTGAAACGGCTATTACTTTACTGAATAAGAAGAGGATTTATTTCATTCTTAATTTTTAAATTTTAAACATTTTTCCCTTTTAATATTTAACAAACAAAAAATACTCAAAATATCTGCATAATTATTGAGATGCTTATTAAAAAATTTATATCAACAAGGGCAAAAAAGATTTCTAGGCCTGATATATTGGGTCAACATTGCTTTGGTGTGCTAGGCCATGGGTTCATAGTTTACATTATTTTGGAAATAATATCAACTGTTTGATTATGAAATCACCATAATTAGTTTTGTATTTTATATAAGCATGTCATATATGAAAAGAAACTGATAAGGATAGGCAAATCAGAAGAAACAAGAACAGTTAATGGAAGAATTCAGCTAGTTATAAATAGGGGCCTATCCGAATAGTAACCAGAATAATTTGCACTCAAATAATAGTAATTGCCTCCCATCAAGAACTATTTGTTTTTTGTATTTTTCTTTAAACTGTACTCTGATTCTTCTTATTATATATGTGTATTTCTAAAATAATCTCAAAGTCTATATAATACAATTGGTAGAATATAACTTCTTTATTCTTTCTTTCCCTGTTTCCATAATCAAAATGTTCAATTCTTATAATAAGACAAAGTAAAGAAAGCCATGAACATTTTTTAGGATTAAATTAAACAAAAGATAAATTGTTAATGTGAACAGTTATTTTTAACTAGTCATAGTTGACTTCAACACAAGACACGCCTTATTGACCTAACTGCACATGTGCCTCATCTTACTGAAATCAAGAGATCATATATCACCAAAAAAAAAGTTAATCAGACCCTTCTTTTGCATATATATGATACTGGTATACTTGAATCACTTATTTTCTTCAACTTATATAGTAACGTAATATTGTTAATATGAACAATTGCTTTTAACTAGTCATAATTGACTAGAACACAAAACATACCACATTATTTTAGCAATGATATATGTAATTGAAGCACGAGATTCTTAATCATAACAATATTGTATTGTAATGGTTGTGCAGAAACAGCTTGTGTGGGAGGGAAGGAGTGGTATTTCTATACACAAAGAGACCGTAAGTATGCAACAGGGCTACGCACAAATCGTGCCACTGCTTCAGGGTATTGGAAGGCCACAGGGAAGGACAGGTCTATCCTCCGCAAGGGCACCCTTGTAGGGATGAGGAAGACTTTGGTGTTCTATCAAGGGAGGGCACCCAAAGGAAATAAAACTGAGTGGGTCATGCATGAGTTTCGAATTGAAGGACCTCATGGACCTCCTAAAATTTCTTCTTCCAAGGTATACATACCAAAGCATTTATGAGTTTAATTTTTATACACCATTAATATTAACTTATCATAAATCATATTTGATATGCCTTTTAAATTAATTATTGAAAAAGTCGACAAACTTATTAAACGTGATGGTTTGTAATTGAATAATAGTATAAAAAACTTTTTTATTTACTTAGGATTTAACTTCTTCGTTTCCTTAACATATTTCAATTATATGCATTTATCTAAAGTAATTTATGTTATGTTATGATAACATAAAATTCCAATGTGTATTGGACCAAAACGAGTTAGTAATGAGGGATTTGTTTTTCCATTAACCACTTTGAATGGTCAATATATATAATATTACTTTATATATAGACTTTTGGCACTAGCCTTGTTTGGTTTCCTTTGCATGAATCAGGGAGGCAACTAGTGATTTGCAATAAAAAATTTAAGGACTTTTGACTTTATGGAATATGTTTCTGGTCTGTGCCGAAACCAAATTTGTCTCACCTGGCTATTGGCTAAATTGTGACTACATAAGATATATTGGGTAGCTTACCTAAGAAGATCCTCTAGGAATTTTTTATTACACACTTATGTAAGCCTATGAAAGCACCAAATTCTTCCAAGTGTAAAGGTTTTTTGCTTGTGTTGAGAACATGGCATATATTATAGGATCAATCATATTGCATTCCTTTCACTTTCTTAACTTTTTGCTTCATCCAATATTAATTGATGACCTTATCTTAAAATATTTGCACCTTGTGTACATGCAGGAAGATTGGGTTTTGTGTAGGGTGTTCTACAAAAACAGAGAAGTTTCAGCCAAACCTAGAATGGGTAGCTGCTATGAGGACACAGGATCTTCATCTCTTCCTGCATTAATGGACTCTTACATAAGTTTTGACCAAACTCAAACCCATGCAGATGAGTTTGAGCAAGTGCCCTGCTTCTCCATTTTCTCTCAGAACCAAACAAGCCCCATTTTCAACCACATGGCCACTATGGAGCCTAAGTTACCTGCCAACCATGCAACTAATGCATATGGAGGAGCACCAAATTTGGGTTATTGCTTAGACCCTTTATCATGTGACAGAAAAATGTTAAAAGCTGTTTTGAATCAGATCACAAAGATGGAAAGGAATCCACTTAACCAAAGCCTAAAAGGGTCACCAAGCTTAGGAGAAGGAAGTTCAGAGAGTTACTTATCTGAAGTGGGGATGCCCCACATGTGGAACAATTACTGATGTGGGACTTCAGTCCTTAAACCCTCTTCCCCTGTGCCACCATGGGAAAAAAAATGAAGAAAAAAACCTAGAAAAAAATGCTTAAGGGGGAAGATAAAATCAATCCATTGTTTTAAGTCATGGTGAATATTTATGTTTTACTTGTGGTGTTTTAGCTATCAATGTATACCCATCCATGATGTGTCCCAATATATTAGGAAAATGGGACTTGTAATCGAAACTTATAAATATTTGTAGTTAATTTTAGTTAGTGGATGATTTTTTTTTCTTCTTCTTGTTAAATTAGATGTTGAACTGAGATCTTATCAAGATCATTGCATCTCTACCTTTATATTGGAGAAGTTTTCATGAGACAATCTTATTCCGTCCTACTACAAGTTTCACATTGGCTAGGAATAGAAATCAATTATAATTTATAAACACTTTTTTTAATTGAACCTATCAAGGTGCTTTATAAAGAACAAATGTGTGAAGGCTTATGAGAATAGAAACGAATAATACCTCATACAATGAGTCTAACAATCAAGATTATCAAACTCGAGAGTTTACGCAGACTCGTGAGAGTTCCATGAACTCGACTTGTAGACTCAACTCGCAGACTCATAAGAGTTTACTTCATATAAAAATAATATCAAAATATCTATAAATAACATACTAATTAAACATTTCAACAATATAATAAAGCAAAGTAGTATCACAAAGTTAAGAATATTTAAATAATCAAGTCTAGTAATAATACATCACTAGTAGACAATAATTTGTAGAAGTTATAATAGTGGTAGATCATTCTCATCGAGAGTTTGATGTTATTAAGTTTGGTATTATTAAAGTTAAGAATTTTCTATTTGAGAATAGCACGCTAAATGAATATATGTTGAATGTTAAACACATGGAAAACAATAAAAAATGACTTACATTTTGGTCTAATTTTTTTAACTTGCTAACTCGTTGACTCGGTGGTAAACTTGAGAGTCTACAGAGTTTACTGAGAGTTTATAGAGTTTACTCAGAGTCTACTAAAAAAAGAGTTTACTCAAGAGTCAACTCGTAGAGTACAAGTGGACTCATAAACTTGTAAGAGTTAGCGAGTTAACTCGAGAGTTTGATAACCCTGCTAACAATACAATGGGGGCCAATTGATTACCCGTGGAGCTACCAGGGCTAAGGTCTCTCTTCTCTTCACTTAAAAGTAGACACTATTTTAGATGTGGTGAGCCTTACAATACAACACTAGAATAAATTTATGTTAATACACTAAAAATTAGAAACGTATAATATGTACAAAATTTTATAATGCTCTAAAAAAACATTTGCATATCTTGTTGGAGGAGTAGCTATCATCTGTCCGGTAAGCCACATTTTAATGGACCATAATATATTATAATTGTTATAGAAATCTTCTCCACAACCACCACAATAATGGACTAACTAGGGAAATCAATAAACAGTCAGTTATATATTTTTTGTTCATACACTAAATCTTTGATGTAATTATTATCTGTTCATAACAGTAGTATAGCGAAAATGAATAACAACAGATTAGGTCAGGCTTTTATATGATGTGATTAAATAAACTAATGGCCCAATCTGATGTGTAGTACATGGACGTTTTATATATAATTTAATCTTTCACACTAACAGAAAAGGATTAAATTAAATAATGAATTTCACGTTTGCTTATAGAATGTTAATATATATTTCTTCTTTGGTTCGGCAAGGGAAGCATAGAAGATATTTTCCTCAACCATAATATTGTCTTCTAATGTTTTAATCCCTAGCAATAGCACTTCCTTTGAATGTTCTTAACTTTTTTTTAGGTCAAAAAGTTTGTATTAAGTGCAATGCCAAACACATTAAAACAAAGGAAGGTTAATCATCTTGAAACTGTCGCTTTCGTGGAGCTGATTAATTGGAAGAGAAAATTAAAATGAGAGAAGACCAAATCACTGTGACCTCAGCTTAAGGATTCTCTAGCTGACTTAGCTTGTTTGGTATTTCTTTCCCCCCATTTTTTAAGAGTTTTGATTTAGTGCAAATATCCTATGGGTTGAGCTCCTCTTTGGTCATTAGAGAGGTCCAGAGAGACTCATGGGTCTTGTGGGACCCACTCACATATGTGGATCACACAAATCCATCTCTTTCCTATGGAATTCTTCCAATACAACTTGAGATGATATTTTTTCATACCCTATATATAGTTTCTATATGAGTTATCAAACAACTTAATTAAATGTTGAATGAGATTTTATGTATGATTTGTGAATAATTACACTTATAATGCATTAAAATTAAGCTAATAGATTATTGTGATTTTGGTATAATGGTATTCACCTTAAGTTACTAAACACGCATACCATTAAAGTTTTTCTTATTAAGTAATAACTATAAATTTTTAAAATATACATAATCATATGATTATGTTAAGCACCATTTCAAGGTGGGGGATATTTCTAGCAGAATTTGACATCTTTGTGGTTATCCTCTATAAACCAAATTTTGGGATGGTCACTTGAAGCTTGTTAGGCTTATGTATAAGGTTGTTATTGAACTAATGTATTGTTTCAAAACGGAATTTAGGGTGTTACACCCAAACTCCTTGTGCACATTGCCAAACTTTTCAATTTTTTTTCTCTTTTTATTCTACTTTTCTGATTTATCTTTTCTTTTTCTCTTCTTCTTCTTTAGATTTGAAGTGTGTCATTTTATCTGATCTCCATCTCTTCGCCAAAACTAGCATCGCAACCAACATTGTAATCAGGGATGGAGGATCTTGGCGACTTTCTCTGTGACCACCAAATCTTTGTGTTTTAAGTTTTCGAAGGCGTTGTGGGAGGAATAAGTGGTTGAGAAAAAGGGAGAGGATAGTGGAGAAGACCCTCAAAGGGCTTGTTCACGATGCGATGTCGTTGTCATTGAAGGCGGAGAAGACCTTCGACAACGTTGTTCTCGATGGAAGGAACTCTTCTTTTCCTGGACAATGACGAGGCAGTCGCTAGCTCACCATTGAGTCATTGACGATGGCTTCCTAATCACGGAGACAACGGGTTTCAAATCTTTGAGTGCTTCCCGCGTCATCACTGACCACGACTTTCGCATCTACAATTGTTGTGTATTTTGTATTGATTTCCTAGATCTAAATGATGTACATATTATTGTATAGATTTGAGATTGAAGATCTAAGTTAAATCAAAGTATCGATTGAAAATATTATTTTCGTTTTGCATTCTCGAATTTTTATTTGTAATTTGGCCTCATTTTCCATGTTCAAATTTATGTGTTGTGGCGGTGTATGGTGGTGTCGTTGTCATGGCCACCATATGTGGTTGTGGTCTAAGAAAGGAGAGAAGGAAAAAAAGAAAAAAGGAGGATAGGTGAGAGGACTGTCGAAAATCACTTCCTCCCCAAAGGATGGTGGGATTATCGGTGGAAATTCTCATCGGATATACGACGACGACGATAGTGATGATCAAAATCATTGTCTTCTTCTTCCCTGGAAGATGTGGTTGCTTGATGGGTGGGAGGGAGAGATGGAGATAGAGAGACAAAGTGGTAAAAGGAAGAAAACAAGAGAGAAAAAAAAGAGAAGAAAAAAAAATCTTGATCTTTAATTAAAAAACAATACATCCAATGACTAAACGAAACTCTGGCATGGTGCCTAAATTATTTTACTTGTGTAATCAAACCACTGTCTTGTTTCAAATGTGATGAGGTGTGAGAGGTACCTATAAACTAAATATCTTGATTTATAATCTCTCTTATTAATGAATTGTAGTGATAATCTAATATTTTGAGCCTATTAAGAGTTTTGATCCATTGTAAGGACCTTTTTTGAATAAGGAAAAGTATTAAAATTTTCTTTTTATAATTGTCGTATTGACTACTAAGGTTCAAATTAAACTCATGATATTATTTATACTATCCAAACTTTATTACTAGGTCGACTCTAGAAATTTGGAAAAGTATTAAATTATGGTTAGATAATGGATAATTTTCTCCGTGACACTGAATCAACATGTTTACTTTATTTACTTATAGACTTAGATGAGCCTAGAACCCAAAACATCATATTCATCAATTTACTAAAAAAAATAACTAAAATATTAACATATTTTATTCTTGACAAATACAAAAAAATTATATATAGATCATGTTTTATAAATTAATGAAAGGATAATTAATAAAGATAAAGGATATATTAATAAAAGAATATAGTCAATTTCACTTTCCAGATATCTACGATTTTTACGGGTTTAAATTTATGTAGCTCATGCACTAGTTATATATTAGCATTTTAATAAATTGAATTGTAGGTAGTCGATGTTGATATGCTTATGAATTATGATTATTTCATAAACATGAATCATATGAACATAAGCAGTATTGACTATGAACATATATAGTATTGAAATATATTAGCATTTGGTATTTTTAGAGTTTTACCTAGGATAAATAATTGTAGAAACAAGTATTTTGAGAATTTACCTACACCAAATATTTTTAGATAGAAGATTTTTGGAATTTTACCTATACTAAAACAAATACTGGTAAAGTCTTTTAAGATTATACCTACACTAAGTGTTAGTAGGTAAAAGTCTTTTAGATATTTATGTATTTATTAGATTCTTATAAGATTCTTCCTACAACAAATATCGATAGGTAAAAGTATTTTTAGGTTTTAGCTACGGTATTTTACATTAGTAGGTAAATGCATCCGTAGGTACAAGTCATTTTTAGTGAGTATTTGGGTCGTGCACTCGAGATTACCAAATGTTAATTTCCTATATACAAAATTACGAATCTTCATTCACTCTTCTCTACATCATTCTCCCCTATAAATTCTGCATCATTATTTTCTTATAAAAGTTACAATTAATTCAATACTTTTCATACTATTTATTTACTTACTTTCGTATCTTAAAATGGCGTTTGTATAACTTTCACCTATTAAACCCAAGAAATGAATTTGGTTGATTTTTATTATTTTTATAATAAAAACAAAAAAAAACGAATAAAACTAATTAATGCAATTTTTTTTATGTTTTTAGTACGGTTCTCTAATTGAACTTAGAATTTTAATTAAAAAAATTACTAAAAACAGATAAAAGTCTGCATCTAATTTGTTTCCCCCCTAAAAGGTAAGTACAGATCGAAATTTGACAATGTACGCACTTTTTTTGGAAATGAAGTATAACTAGAAAGCTCACACATCTGGTATATCAACATAAACACATTTATATATATAGTTAATTATAATTGATAATATAAACGAAATTATAATAACGATCATGTGCTTGTTTTACAAATGGTGTACGAGGAATGAAATAGGATAAGCCAAGAATTCAAGTATGTACAATTTAATGTTATTGCAATAGTCAGACTTCTTAAAGCAGTTTTTTATTACTGCCACCGACAATTTAGACTACTTGGTTAATCAACTTTTTAAAATAATACCCAATCACCTTGATCATTACTAATATTTTCAAGCTAAAAAAAAATAAACTGAAGTCAACTTAATCATCTAAAGTGATTCCAATTTTCAAACAGTTTTAAGAAACAAGTGGATCGATATTGCATGTGAGGTGAAAATGCAATAGATCTCAAGTTTCTAGTTACGCTGGAATGAGAAGATACATAGGATTGTTTTCGAGGGTTTTTCATGTTATAATTTAAAGCATGAGAATGTATAGTCAGGAAAAAAAAATTAGCTAATTTTCTTAAAATTTATAAAACACATTACATGCATATATCGCAGCAAGACCATAAAAGGTGATTTAGAAATGAATTGAAAATTTCAAAAACAGTTATAAAAACAATTACACTTAATTATAATGAATTCGCGCTATAATTCATCTAGTACTGAAGACTCTATTTTCCTTTTAATTCTAGATAAATTCTTATTGAATCTGAATTCTTTCTTATATTGAATAGTAATAAATAACAGAAATATTTTTGAGTTTGATGAACCCTTTAATCATTATTGCAATTCAGATCGAGTTAGGAGAAAGAAACAAATTCAAATATAGAAAATAAATAGAATTGAATTAAACAAATTTAAGTAACAATTTTCTTTGCTCAACTTTTATAAACCGAGTTAAAGCCAAAACAAGACAAATCGAGTTGTGGGTTCTAGGCCTGCATAATAACGTTTGGATTTATCTTCTTTTGTCAGGATGGTTCTGTGACAAGAAATATACATTCAAAATCATTATTATTATATATAGAACATATATTATTTATTAAAATGCTTTTGGAAATCATTACTTACAAGGAAATATTAACAATGCATTTTTAAAGTATTATTATTAGTTAAAATTTATTAAAATTAACATACTCATCATATATGTGAGATTTATTAAATAATTAAAAATAATAATTTATATGATTTTATAAATTTGACCTTATCATCTAAATTAGATCAATAATATTAAGAAATCACATTTTGTATTGATCTAAAATCACCAATGAGTTTAAGTCATCACAAACATATATTTCCTAACATCATAAGTTTAATTTAATTTAGATGATAAGGTCAAATTGAATCAATTTAAAGAATTAAAATATTAAATTAAATTTAAAAAATATTAAAGGATGAAATCAAATTTAAATAATAAATTAGAGAAAAAAAATTAATTTTAATTTTTTTATTCTTTTCTATTTCTCTCCCTACACTCATTAGAGTCCGTACAAAATATAATTCTTATCTTGCGTGTATATCCCCATATTTAGCGCCAAGTGGAAGAGTGTTAGGTGCAAACTCCCTCTACAGTGTATTATGTCTCATGAGTTGGCATCAAATTCATGATAAATACATAATTGGCTATAGCATTCATGAGAGAGAAAAATAAATAAATGTTAACAGTCACATTCTTTTTTTCTCTGTATATTCTATAGCACGAGCAGCCTTTAACTTCGAAACAAACACAAGCAAATACTTAGCTCTTTCAACAAACAGTGCATGAAAATTAAGAATAAAGTGACGGCTAGAATAAAATTTTGGTCTCTCATATGGGATTTTAGTTTTAGTTTGATTTTCAAAGTTTAAAAGGTTTTACTTTAGTTCCTTATATAAAGGATCAACATTCTATTTTAACCTAAAAATGAATGTACCATTTTCAAGAGTCACACGATTTTTCCTTGTGCGTATATCACGAGCAGCCTTTGAAACAAACACAGCCATATATCACAGATTTTTCCCTGTGCATATAATAACATTAGAAGATTAAAGTCAAGTCCTTCCACTCTCGGGTAAGTTTCCTTTTCAATGCGCACGATTGGTAGTGATTGAAAACTTTTTAACATGTATAAGATAAGGTTTTTTCTTAGTATGATTTTGATGTCAAACAAGGATATTCCTATAGCATGTGTGAACAGTTGTAACATAACGTTGAAAGTAAAACTTAGATTAGGTTTGTGCAGATCGAAGTCTAGCTATAACCTAATTAAGCCTTCTCTTGTATATATGCATCAAGTGCATGGGATTCTTTGAAAACAACTCATTACCTAACTCAAAGATTGGACCACCGATGCTTAAACTATCTACCATCACGGAGTTAAAATATCATTTTTATATTATATCTTTAGAAATCTTGGAAACTTTTTCGATGGACTGGCTTGCGCTCTTAGCTCCATAAACATACAAGTGGCCTATGACTATATGAATATTGCTAATATTCCCTAAAAGAAAAAAGAAAAAAAGTTAACTCCCCATTTGCATGTCTTAGAAATCAAAAGGGGCATATTAGTTTTCACGAAATCGTGCCCTCAAAGCCTAGACAGAGGAATAGTCACAACTTGTTTATTTGTATCTATCCCTAACAAACAAAAAATTGTACAAGATGATCCTAAAAATTAAAATTAAAATAAAAATTGTTGACATTTAGATGATGAAAAATTTAGTCCTAGTACAGCATTTGCTTGTTTAGGGAATAAAAAATAGAACCTACTTGTCTTTCTTTCCTACACGAATCAGAGCCTGTATCAAGAACCAAGTTATAACTTTCCTTTATCCCATTTTATTTCAAAACAGTTTGATGAGTTAGCCAAATATGTAGCACTAAATATTCTTAATACTTACTAGATGCTTGTTTAGGGAATAAAAAATAAAAGAACTTACTATGTAATTATTATTAGTTAATTCATAGTGAATTGATTGAGAAACTTGCTATGCTACATATTTGGCTAACTCATCAAGTTGGTTACCTTTTTTTAAACATACTTTTCTATTTTTCTGAGTGCCTTCTATGTTATGTAGGTTGTTTCTTGGATATTATTCACTGATCCATCAAGCAAAGTTGTTGGTTTAATCCTGAATTCACATCTTATTTAGAACAAAGCTCCTCATTCTGTAAGTATTGTAGCTTAAATATTTTTAGCGATTTAATGATGAGATATTTCATTCAATGGAATGGATTTGTAACTGAGATTACCCTTCAATATTGTTAAATGATGCAATATTTCTTGTTTACTGCAGTGGTTCTTGTTTTAATTTCATGGTACATTGCTGCATTTAGAGGTAACTTTTGACATGCCAATTTATTATGTTCAAATAATTCTTTTTGAGTTCCATATATTGTTCACAGCTTTATATTTGACACGTTTAGACAACTATCATGGCAGTAGTTCTAACATAAACATAGGTGTGGAATCTTAGATCTTGTTTCATTTTAGTTCTATTATACTATTTGTATCAGAATAATGTGATGAACTATTCTTATGAAATTATTTAGGTATCTTCACCAGTGGAAATCTTGGATTGCCAAGCCACGAAATACTATTGATTACTCCATTGGTTTAAGTAAATTCTTAGATTTTGCTTTTGAGAATGAAACAGTAGTAGATATGATTTGATGTCCATGTCCAAGATGTGGGTTTATAAATGGCAAAGTAAAGACACTGTTCTGGATCACTTGCTTTATAAACCATTTCCCCAAAACTATGTAATATGGGATCTTCATGGTGAAAAGAAAGCATCAGAGTCTTCTCAAATGGAAGATGTTTTGCAAGAACATGTTCATCCTCAAGATCCAATGGAAATGATGATCAACGATGCATTTGAGCATTGCAAGCAGCAAGACACTAATGTAGGTGTATCACAACCATTAGGTTCAGATGAAATTTTAAATGAAGGGCTAAGGGATGATCATAGTGTCTTTCATGATCTTCTCAATGACAAAAGTCAAACATTTTAAAGGTATAATAATTTTACATATATAACTATTTATCTATACTATTTTGCATATTTATAATGATAGAAGTCAAATATTTTAAAGGTATAATAATTTTACATATATAACTATTTATCTCTACTATTTTGTATATTTACATTTAAATTTGATATTGAAATATTTGTCCTTTTTTGGGAAGCCTTAATTTTATTTTAAGATTAGTGAAGCTGGTGCACAAAGATATTGCAAAATGAGTTTGGGAAGGAAATGGGCTGCAAGTAGGCAAAACTTATGGAATGAATTTAATGATCCAACCAAAACTAGAGATAAAATCATAAGCAATGTGTCGATAGGCATAGATAAAGATCAATGGGCTGGTTTTGTTCATTATCATAAAAAAACATCAATATTGGTAAAAATTTGTTTACATTGATTATTGCATTTTTCTATAGCTAATTATTTGATTACTAAGTGAAATTGTAATAGTTTTGTCAATAGGCACTTTGTTGGAGAAATAAAGAAATTCAAGCAAGTAATTTCGCACACTGGTGGCTTTAAAACTATTTCCAATAGAAGAAATGAGATGGTAATGTCACTATATGATAACTTATATTATTTAGAAAAGTTCAATGTTTACCTAACCTCTATCTATCTTAGTTGTTGGAAACTAGGAAGCTACCAAGTCATGGGAAATTATATATTGAAACTCACAAAAGGAAAGATGGGTCATTTATAAATGATGCAGCAATGGCTATAACAGTAAATTTTAATTACTTCAGAAAGATTGTTTTCAAGCATTATGTTTTCAAGCAAGGGCTATGTAGTACATTTTTATTTTGAAAATTGTCTTAATTGAACCTCTTTAAAAAAAGCTTCTGTTTGTATAATCTAGGAGCTTTGTTTCTTGTTGGGTTCATCCTTAAGTTTTGTTTCAGTTTCTATTTGGGTTTCGTTTTCTTAGGGTGCCTAGCACATTGATAATTTAATTGTTAAATAGTTTAACACCTAATTTTGCTCCTCTAATTTAACATAAATATGAGCATTCTATTTTGTATGGCTTTTGTGATCTCATTTCAATGTTTGTACATTTAGTTCTCTTTACTAATTATTTTTATTTTATTATTTCAGCCAAATGATGCTTCAAGTGTTCCAAATACACCTTTGGATGCAAGAGGATCATCTGTGGCTAACAACCCTTAGTTTGCTTTTAAAGTTTAGTACGAGACTATTTCTAGATTGTTTTGGATTTTAAGTTGTATTGGGATTTACATTAGATTAATTTTGATTTGCAATAGATGTTTGAATTGTAAATCTTAAAACTATGTTAAGTTATTTTGGTTATTGACACTTCAAGATTGCTTTGGATTTTTAGGTTGTATTTGGATTTAATAGATGTTTGAATTGTAAATCTTTAAACTATGTTACATTATTTTGATTATTAGCAAGGAAACTTATTCATTCGTGTTATATGAGTATTTTATATTAATGGTCTATAACTCTTGCAAAAGTGAAAAGTTTTGATACTTGTAAAACAAATTAAAATGAGAATTGTTTTATATAGAACAAGTTTTCATTTTCTACTCCATAAATTGTCAAATTATGGGAAGTTTAAAATCTTCATAAAATTAGGGGAAGTTTAAAACCTTTTTTTAAAAAAAATTGAAAGTAGGGAGGTTTAGAAACTCCAAAAAAAAAAACCCTCCACTAATAACATAAGTTTATAACAATTGTTAACTGCATGGGTTTATAACCTCTAGTAGAAAACCTCCACTATTAGTGTAGGTTTAAAACTTCCACTAAAAAATCTCCACTATTAGCCGAGTTTTAAAACCTCCGCAACATAACCATTGCAGTATAATAAAGGCACCTAAGGCTTTGAAAAAACAATGCTAATTGCTTGTGGTGAATATAACTACGAAGGTTTTTAGAAACTTTAGTAATTTAATTTGCGGAGGTCAAAAACCTACACTAAACACAAAAAAGAATACACTGTTTAGCTCATTTTTTAAAGTGTATTCACACTCGCCTCTTCAAACATAAACTAAAGTACATTTTCTTAAGCCCTAAATGTAACACCCCAAGTTAAGTACTTGGAATATAACATAAGGAGAACTCTTATTAGGACCATTTTGTTATATTTTCTATAAATATTTGTTATTATTATTTGTATATTATTGATTTTTTTCCTAAGCATGTACGTGTGTTGTGACAGTATGTGTTCCTATACACGTGTCTATTTTGTGTATATTATTATTGTTGTTGTCGTCCTTATTATATTATATTATATTTGGTGTTATAAGAGTATTAAATTAACTTTTTATAATTAAAATACTTGAAAAGTTGTCTAAGTCTAGTGTTAGTTTTATGATGACAACCCTAGAAAGATCATATTATATCTTGAGTTATAATTATTCGTTTGAGATGTTTTTTATGTCGTTGGAAAGCTTGTTGAAAAAGTTACAATTCATTCATGTATCTTAGAAACCAAAATCAGCTTTTATCTTAGAGAAAATCAGCTTCAAAGTAGGTCACTCCATCATGAAAAACGCTCCAAGTCTCACATTGAACAAAATAACCTCATGAACTTCTTTCTTCCATTATATATAGAGGAAACCAACAAGCCTTATATGCACCCGAGAATTAAGTGAGCTTAGCGTTAAGCATAGAGCCCCTCATGGAGATTGTGGTGGATGAAGCTATTGGGTCAATGCATTCTTGGGAGTGGTTATGAGATCCTCTTCATTTTCCTGGTTGAGAAATTGTTTTATTTGAGGTTAGGGGGAGTGAGTTTTTTCTTTTTCTTTTGTTGTATGGGTGGTAATGAGCCACATGTAAATTTATGATCTTAGGTTTATAATTATAGCAAGTTTATTTTCTTAGATGGGTTGTGAATACCCTGAGGCACTTTGTTTTATTATGGCTTGGGTGAATTGAAAGGGATTTTGAGGTCAACATAGAAGTTGTAGGCACCTGTCTTATCTTTCGAATGAGATAAGAACCAACTTAATAGGATTAGTACAACTCTGAACATGATTATTAACTCTATCAAGGTCATAGTAATGTAGGAGGAAAAATAAGCATGTAATATTGATATCATAATGAGTGGCAGTACGATGCATGTTGTTTATACTTATGATTTGACGAATGAAATGATGTGATGATATTATTGTGTAAATGAGTGAATGTGCTCATGATAGATATAGTGATTGAATGCATGATGTCCAATAGTATATGTGAAAGTAATATGTCAAGGTATGCGTGTATGTTGCAAAATATGTTAAGAAAACCTATCCTTGCGGGATAGGAATCTTGAAGGGAATTCAAAAATAAATCATGTGCATATTGTCTATGAACCATGCATCATGTTGTGCATATGTGTTTTGAAGTGAAGGACGTTTATGAATTTAACCGGGGAGGTCATGAATGAGTTGATGTATGACTCTAACCTTGGGATACAATAGTTTGGAATCTCCTTTAAGCTCATGTTGATCGCATGTGTTAGAGTATCCTTACAAGGCTAGAACACCCTAACGCATTGTCGGCAATGTCATCTCGGTGAGAGTGATAGTGTTGAGTATGTTGCTCATTGTGTAATAATTCATTGACTACATGGACTCCCGGGTTACATTCACAATGTTTTCCAAAATGATACCTCATGCATACGAGTGTACAGGTCTAATCTACATCACATTTCGTGTGTGAATTTGTGTATGACATGTTTGATTCAGATGAGGCATGTTTGTGTTGTGGAACACAATTGCTTATAAATGTATCTTATATCTTTATGATTTCCTTAATGTTTTAAATTTATTATGAGATGTATCTCACTCCGCGTCTGTTTATCTTGTTTGTGTTTAGGCCGAATGTCACCCTTGCATTTTAGTCTCTGTAAAGTTATGATGACGATTTTACATGAGAGGTTTAGGTCTCCACTTTATATTACTATTAATTTTAGGGTTATGGATGCTCTGAAACAATATAACATTGGAATATAAGTTTTATTCATTTATATACAGATTAAATTAATAAGTAATTTTTCACCATATTTTATTTAATATGGTATGTATGGACTTTGGAGCATCAAGATTTGTTTAACATAGAGTTTCATTATTTATTGATTTTTTTTCTTTAAGTTTGTAAATATTTGACATGTAATACTCTTACTGCGAAATAAATATTTTTTTGTAAGTCGATACATCTTTTAATTAGATTTCACTACGAACATATTTAAAAAATATTACAAGTGTATGTATCTTAAGGTAGAAAGGTTGTACACTAAATGCTAAAAACTCACTAACCACATATACACATAATCAAATCACCAAATTTATTAATTAATTCATTCAAGTACTTAAATTAAATTTATTTTATCTTATATATTTAATTAAATCACTTGAACAATCAATTAATAAAATATAATGTTACATTAGATTTTTTTTATAATTTTTTGAATAACTTTATATTGTACAGATTATTTTAATTATTACACTAATTAATATGTTAATAGTATAATGTCTACTTAAGTGTATGTTTTTTTATTTTATTTTCAACATGATTAAAAATATTTTAAGATATAATATAAGATTAATAGTAAAATATATAACATAAAAAACTGTAATAATTGAAAAAAATGCAATGAAATAACTTATTTATAAATAAAAATTACAAGAATTTAAAAAATTATTTATTTTTATGGAATTTTTTTCACATATCATATAAATATGTAAAATTTATTTTTGTCCTCAAAGTAAAATTGCAATTTATATAAACATATCATATAAATATGTTCATTTATATTATTTTATATTTTTCACTTACTTCAATAGATAATTTTATCAAACACTTGCGATTTAATAAGTTAACTTAAAAAATTTTAGCTACCAATTAAATTTTCAACTAATTTTATCAAATATAGTCTTTGTATTCCTATTTGTAAGATCCGGTTGACTAATTTATCAAAATTATAAAAAATAGTTAATTTAATTAATAGTGATAAATTTATAATTTTTTTTCAAAATTATCTTTTTCATTAATTAATACTTTTTCTCTCTTCTAGTAATTGTTTGTCAATAGCCCAATATATTCTTTCTTTTCTTTTAATTAGGAATATTCTAGTTTAAATTAACTAATACTAAAAACATTATATTGGGTCTTATAAAAAGAAACATGCATCATCTTAAACTTGAGTCTTTTTTTTTATAGGAAGAAAATCATATCTTTTCCATTTCAATAAAAGGATAAATACATTGAGGTACATCATTGAAAGTATAATCATGTGGGAAGGTGTTTGCATTTCTAGCTAAGCTACGGGCTACTTTATTAGCTCGTCTTCTAGCAAATTTGATAGAAATTAAAACAAAGGATATGATGACATTCTTTATTTCATCAATAATAACTCAATTTTTCCTTCATTAAGAGAACTCAGCAACATGAAGACTAACCTTTTGAAACCATCAGCACTTGTCATAGTTGCCTCAATGCCACTCCACATACCACTTTGTTTCCAAATGATAACACTTGTAGGACATGTAAAAAAACTGTGCCAACTATTTTCTATTTCATTATCACATAACACACAGTTTATAGGACAAGGAAACCTCTAGATTGTAACCTATGTCAACTAGGAAGACAGTATCCGCAAGCTTTCCACGTGAAAACTCGGAATTTAGGAGGAATCCTCAATCTCCATAACTGGTTCCAGTCACCCTCTTCCTTATAATTCGAACTTTGAGCAACCAACTCCACAAGCAAGTTGTATGAAGTCTTCACCGAATACAACCCTTTATTGTCCAACTTCCAAATTCGTCTATTATTTCTTATGTTTCCACTTTCCAGGAATGTACATATATATGACTGATGCTCTCTGCCATGTAAGGATGACTAATGCATGGATCAAATTAGTGTCCCATTCTGTCATTCCTTGTATAATAAAATCTTTCACAGTTTGTATAGATACACTCGGTGAGGACATGGACCAATATAAAACTGTTATTCTCACTTCTAACCCTAGGCTGCTGCCACATATTAATACCTTCACCATCCCCTATTCTCCACCTCAAACCCATATATGTTAAGCAAATCCCAGGAACTCCAAATGTTTCGCGAAATAAAAACTAGGTTTATGACCCAAAGTCAAACCCATAAAATCCCCCTTAGGAAAGTGTTTAGCTTTGAGAAATCTAGACACCAAATCATTGGGGTTATAGAGAAAAATTTTCACCCTTGTTTCCCAAGCACAACCAAGTTAAAGGCTCTAAGGTTTCAAAAATTCAGCCCTCCATTCTCCTTACTAATAGCAATTTTGTCCCAAGACAGCCTACTTTATTCCCTTCCCATTTGTTCCCTACCAATAATAATTTAACATATGTTAAATCTCATCACACAATGGTTTGGGAAGAAGATAAACACTCATAACATAAGTGGGAATAGATTGTAAGACAAATCATTATTTGAACCTTAAGTCTTATAAATAAGAATTAATGGAAAAAATACCTGATAAAACTATACACTAAAAGTTGAAACTGAAATTAAACACATACTATTAAAAAAAATATTTTGAGTAAGGAGAAATCTAAATTTTGCATCTTTACTATTGTTGAATTGATTACATGTAAATTAATTCTTATTGTTCAAGTTAAAAATTTTATTAAATGATTTAGTGATATTATTGACAATTAGTTAGTCGTCTTCTATGTTCATGTTGGAATCATATAAATTCATTGAATGATCCAATTAATGATATTGAATTATTTCTTGACTTTAAACCAGGAAAAAAAAATCAATGATCCGGCTAACTAAATCAATTCTTCTTTGCATCTACTCCATGTGTTGGTTAACCATAGTATGAAACATGGAAAAATTCATTAGTTTATCAAATTATTTATTAAAGTTACAAAAATTATTCAACAAAAATAAAAGCAACATGCATAAGCAGATCATCAAGTGATCAACTCATCAAATTCCTATTGGAACAAGATTCCACAAAGAAAAATGCTTATCGTTTATTGATTATTAGGGATTTCTCGTTGAAAAAGATTTTCATATTAAGTTTTGAATAAATAAATACTGCTAAAAGGAGTGGTAATGTCATATGCAAAAACATTTTTACATTATCATATAGTTGTTACATAATATGAAAACTAATATATAAAAATGTTTACAAAAAGACATGGTTGTTATGTTAATAGTTAAATAATAATTTAATTAAAAGAAAAAGAAAAATAACTATTGACAATTGTGATAAGTAATATATATATATATATATATATATATATATATATATATATATATATATATATATATATATATCAGAATTTAAAATGAATTACAGTTTCTATTATTTCAAATTAATGAATATTATATTTTCTCCTTTAAAGTATATTATATTATTTTAAAGAACTAACATTATATTAGTTCGAATGGAATTGGATTAGGATTAAGTAGTTTTTTGTATTTAATCCTTCTATATAAATAAAAAAAAAGATTCAGAGGAGAAACTCCATTGAATTAAGGTCGTCAACTAAAATTCTCTAAAAAAATAATTTTCAGAAAAATGGATAAATATCACTTATTTATAACAATAAAAAAATAACTTTAAAGGATACAATTTTTGTTTTCCGCACATCTCTTATGGTCATGGATATTGCTTGTGCAAATACTATCATGCAGGTACAAGCAAGTTAGCGTGCCTCAAGGCTAAGTATTTCGGCCCCAAGCTTTCTGTCTTCCGAAACATGCATGAAAAATTATTTATATGTATTTAATTACTTTTAATTGTGTTAATTATTGAGAAGAACATTTTGGTGCAGCTGTGAGGCATTTTAATGGGTTGGCTTCTTCACAAAGCAGTTGGTACCAGAATCAGATGCACAACACGTAGTTTAAATATCATTACCTAGGAAAACAAATCGGTGGAATTAATAAGGAATTTTTTCAAAGCTTTTTAGATTTAAGTCTTGTAAGTAAAAAAAAAAAAAGATAAAGTAAAAGTCCGTCCTCTTAAATGTAGTTATTTGGCAACACTTGTGCTAGTTTGAAAAATAAGGAAACTTATAAATGTTGAGCATTTTAAACCTAAATCCTTCATAAAATAAAATAACATTACTTGGGAAGTCCTTACAGAATAAAAACATTTAAACCTATTGCACCTTGCACATAAATGGATTAAAGATCATCACTAACCCCGGACGTTTTTTATTTCAGTAGCAAAATGCTTCCAGCCTTTAACACCTCTCACACGATGAAAGTGGGTATTTTCTAATGATATGTTTAGTATGGGGATTCTAACTTCTATAAGGTCCATATTATTGGTGGGTATTTTCTAATGATATGTTTAGTATGGGGATTCTAACTTCTATAGGGTCCATATTATTGGGTTGACCAAGAAGAATTTGAATTAAGTTCTTTTGTCTGCACTGCCTAGTACCTAAGATTTAGGCACCTGGAAAAGACAACACACATTGGAGTTAGGTGCGAATATGTATCTTGTGGAAACTTAGGTATTTTTATATCATCGTGAATTTGGTCCTACTGAGAAAATACAACGAATGAAGCCTTCTGTGAGATTAAAACTCTAAAAGCAATGCCAGTGCAAGGTAATTTGTTGCTTTTGTAGAGCTCTAATCTAAAACATACTTTATTCCTTCCTTCAATTTGGTGATAAAAAGTCCATCAATTTATGAGCGACATCTAGCGTGCTACATCTTACAGGGTCACAAATTGTGTCAATAATTAATGTCTATCTTGTGTCATTGTTGGAATGATTGATTGCTGGATTTTAAACGTGTGCCTCCTCTGAGAAAATGTTAGGAACAAATTTTATTGATTGATCCTCGAACTTAAAAATTGTTGGTGATGGCTTCAGAATAATGAATATATACCAAAAAAGAAATCATTGGTGATAAAGGCCATACAAGAAAGAAGAAACAACAAAGAAAACCGTAATCAAGATATATTATAACTTGCATTATGAGAAAAGCGTAATTGTTATATGAGAAAATATAAGGCATGTGAGATATATTATAAATTGCATTATGCTACATTAAAAAAAAGGTAATAAAAGGATAGAGGAAAAAAAGCAACAAAAAAAAAAGAATGAAATTTGAGGCAAACAAATGAAAAGAAGAGTATTGCAAGCATTGTATTTTAGTTAGTTATTGTTATACCTATGTTGAATTCAAAGACTACACCAACAATTAGAATAGCCCGGCACATGCAGTATGGTTAAATCCGCGAAGGGTTCTTTGAGGAAAATCAAAAGGTAAAGAACGGCAAGAGCTAGCCCTAATTAATAGTAGAAGCAAAAATCCTCGATTGCTCTTCCTCTTGCATGCCAATTCCTATTTTGACAACATTTTAATCGGCGTCAACGATTGGAGAATGGAGACCAAAGCATGGAGAACAAGAAGAAGAAAAAGAAGAAAGAGGGAGAGGATGAAACTGCAAGAGAGAAGAAGAGGAAACAATAAACTTGGTTTTGTTGTTTTTGATTAAAAATGAAATAAATGCAAATAAAATTTAAAATTTAAAATTCAAATTGTGATTGGAATCCATATATTACACATTCTAAATTTGAAATGTTTCTATTGAGTAAGGGAAGAAGAATTGTCAACAATGACACTACACCATAGAGTGAACTTGGCAAAAATAGAATGACACTTGACAAAAAATTTCTCCAAATGCAGTTGAAAATGTATAGTAGATTGTCGATTGACCGATGTCTGATTGATGTGCATAAAAGATTTGAGCTGCAATCACAACTAGAAAAATGGCTTTTTACGACGGTTAATAAGTGCTTTTAACGACGGTTGTAAACCGTCGTTGTATATAACGTCGTTGAAACGCAATTGCTTTTTATGACGGTTATTATAACAACCGTCTTTGAAAGTGAAAAATTTTCAAAGACGGTTATTACATAATAAACGCCTTTGAATGTTACGTCTGGTCGACATTCAAAGACGGTTATTACATAATAACCGCCTTTGAATGTTACATCTCCTCGAGATTCAAAGACGGTTATTATGTAATAACCGCCTTTGAATGTTACGTCTGGTCGACATTCAAAGACGGTTATTACATAATAACCGTCTTTGAATGTTACGTCTGGTCGACATTCAAAGACGGTTATTATGTAATAACCGTCTTTGAATGTTACGTCTGGTCGACATTCAAAGACGGTTATTATGTAATAACCGCCTTTGAATGTTACATCTCCTCGAGATTCAAAGACAGTTATTATGTAATAACCGCCTTTGAATGTTATATATTCAAAGACGGTTATTATGTAATAACCGTCTTTGAATCTCGAGGAGATGTAACATTCAAAGGCGGTTATTACATAATAACCGTCTTTGAATGTTACGTCTGGTCGATATTCAAAGACGGTTATTATGTAATAACCGCCTTGGAATGCAGTGTCTGATTTGACATTTGAATTCAAGGTATTTATTCCCTGGCAGAGGCTATGACTGAGAGTCTGAGACAACAAATTATAGAATTCCAGGAAACAGTTACTAGTAAGTAATAGCATGGAGTCTATCTTAATTTATAGTTACAAGAATAATGAGAACAAAAAGATGGTAACGATACATGAATGACTTTATATTGCATCTCTAACAAATACTAATCAGATAGTAACTTTATTTAAAAAAATGGTTTTTTCAATTAATTAGAACATTAAGTAATTAAAAATATAACTAAAGACAAATCAGAACACTTATGATCCCATGTAATAGAATGCAATGATAGAATATTTCTAAGCAGCCAATAATTTCAAATTCAAGACTTTTTCTATGCTTACGAGCAACGTGTGTTCATCTTCAATGCGCATCAACTGCTGCCTTTGTTCTTCTTTGCATTCTTCAATTTTTTGGCCACACTTTGCCTCAATTTCTGCAATGGCTTTGTCAGCCTATAAAGGTTCAAATTAATTAGAAACATGTTGATGGAAATTACATTCTACAAATACCACGAAATCATATCGAACCTTTTCTTTTTCCTTGTTCACAATTTCCATATTCTCCAACTCATACTTCCTCTTAATATGATTAATAGCCTGTTTAGAATCAATTGCCAACGGCCCATTCTCTATCAAATAAAAAATACCAATAAAGAAATTTCTTACTGATATACAATTTTTTAATAGAAATGATCAATTTCCTTACCTGTAAATTCTGGTCTTGTATATCGATCAACAGGCTTAGTTGATATCATATGAGCAAATGAATTTACAATCATATCCAGCAAGCAGTGTCAACACAGAGACATTCTCACGAATGTCATCCATAAGTTCTGTAATTTTTTTCTATTACAATAGATATAAATGCAATAGCTGAAAATAACCTCCCCTATCCTGTAACAAAAATAACTCCTCAAGCCATGACTTGATTGGTCCTCGTGTCTTGGTTGGAATTAAATGCAATTACAAGTATACAACCTATAACTTTTTTTTAATCAATTAGAATATTACTAAGCAAATATTTTTGCCACTGGGATGTGATCATAGAGTATAAAGCTTTTCTATCAAAATATTCTTGATTCAAAAGTAATGTGTACGTACAATGAATCTTGATTCAAAAATATTCTTCACAAACTGCAAAACTACAAACAAAATTTATACACAGAACACATTAGCACATCACGTACATTGTCTTTTGTTTTTTCTTTTATCTAGGAAGGGAGGGACAGAGGAGGCAAGTGATTAGAAGGATACAACCAACAACACTACCTGTGCAGAGCTGCTTGCCTTATCTTTAATGCTCCGGAGCTGTTCCAGTGCGTGGATATTATTCGAATGAGAAGATATGAAATTCATATACATTGAATTCCTTGATGTTGCATGGAAGTGGTCACAGAACTGCTCAAACAACAGATAAAGCTCGTCTGGTGAATTCTGATAAGATGTAAAAATGAGTCAGAAAACCCAAGAAAATAAAACATGATGAAAAACATTTACCTGATAAAATGATACAATTTCAGTTGTATCCATGTTATATACAACAACAAAAGCTGGGTGGTGATCAAGATTTCGGAAAATTTTCAGAATAAGATAGAAATTGTAAGTTAAAATAAACCAAGTTAAAATAAAAGACTGCAAGTTAGAAGAGGAAAAAATAAGGAGGAAAGGAACAATGCCTCTTTCCAGCCTATCTAAGGCACTAAATCATGTTTGTACTTATGAGGTGAATGGCCATGTTAAAAATATCTATTATCGAAGTTGATGTATATTGTGATTTTATACTAACAAGCCAGGTAACTGGAAAAAAATATATTCGAAGTAGTAATGTCTCAAAGAAAAATATAACTTAACAGAAACTTCCCCAAATAGAAAATAGAATTTCATGGAGGTATTTCAAATACAAATCCATATGTAGCAACATTCTTGTTATTTCAATGCCCATACATCAAAGAAAGGGGGAGCCACATTAATTTAGTGAATACCAGGACAATGCTCATACCATTGTTACTTGCTAGAAAACTGGAGGATGTCATAAAACATAGATCATAAAATCATAAAAGTAAATTATCAACAACATTGAAGAAGCAAGGTACAACAGCTACAGGAAACAAAACTTTAAACTAAAAATTACAGTCGCAATGAAATCCAACATTTTCAAGCTTATATCTAATTCTAACTTCTGGATTTGGGGAATTCATCTTTTTCTTGGCCTTCAAACGATAGCACTTAAGCTCATTTAGACAGTTTTGCTACTATGGTTGACATCTAGGAAGCAGACTTCCCACTTTTCTTTGATGAGGATAATGGAGACGCAAACTTCATTTACTGTTTAGATAAGATGCATATTTATCTCCTAAATCGTAATACAATATAAAAAGACTATATCCCTATAAAAAGTTATCAACAGCTAAAAGCAATGTGTGAGGTTGTGAGCATTGGGTTATTTATATTCTATTAAGTATGCATTACGTTATGTCATATGATCTATATTATATATCTATCTTTAACTTTTGGATTGCGAAGTTGAGAAGATATGAAGCTGATTCTACAGTAGCCCTAAATATCTCAAACTCAAATAAATTGAAGCAAACATAAGAAGCAAAACTTGTTCTTTTCCCCTTTCCACTCACTTGGCAAATGGGAAGCAAGAAGGAAGACAATGCAACAAATAAATGTAATAAATAGTGAACAAAAGAAGAGACACAAACAGAAACTGAAAGAAATACGAATCACAGAAAAGAAATGCTTTATTTAAGTGAGAAAAAATGAACCTATTAAATGTGCAGCAAAACCCACGCCTTGTTCCTCTGATTAAAGCAGAAGAAAACATAAAAGTCCAAAATCTTGCTGAAATTAAACACAAGGAGAGCAAAATGATTTGGTTGAGTAAACAGTAGAAATTGTTCCACCCCGTTCTCATACTCATCACTGATGCGTTTTGCTTTCATCCAACTTCGATCCATGTTTCGTATTTGCTATTCATGACAATGAATAAGTTATCTGTGATGCATGCTAAACTCACTTTTTTGCATTGAAGGTGTGGCCCTACCCCATTCAGGAAGACATTTTTTATAGTTGAATCAAACGTACAAGTAAAATCTCTTTCGAGTGATTTGATGAAATTTCGGCAGCATTTCGCATTGGTCTTCAAGTACACAAGATGAAAGCGATGAATGTGTGAACAATCACCGCGATCAAATATGCACCCGAAGAACAATGTCAAATGCAGTATACCAAAATTTATTCAAATCATTCAAAAGATAATTTACCTCTACGTATGATTCAACTATAAAAATATGTCATCCCAAACTGTCCAAACGGACAATTCAAGAATCAATACATCGATTAATTCAAACTATCCGTATTAATCGATGTATCGAATCTCGAACGGGGAACTAAGGTTCACTCATAATGCAACTAACTAGTAACATGAAACAATATCGATATTTGAACAACGACATGTTACAATCATACCACTTTTTAAAAATAGAGACATACCTCGAAAGATGCTCAGTGTCAATGACAACGAGTGCGGGGATGCAGTTACAGGGAAAACACTAACACAAATGTTGTAATGACGACATATAATCTGTACCATCAATGGGGGAAACTATCAGCTGGATCAATCATACTCAAATAACAATGCATCATGTTTGAGGTTTATAAAATAGTACAACCAGTAAAGAGGTTTATTTTGTTGTCATGGTCATTTTCCACACGAACTTGTTGCCATAAAGCCATAACTGTGCTATAATAGGATGTACTCTCTTGGAAAATATTATTGTAAATCTCTCAATTCTTTCATTATTATGTGGTATATATTAAAAAATTGTTGCATGGTGTTTTAAACCAGTAGTTTTTTTTCTCTTTCGAATTCACCATATATTTTTACTGAATTTGAATTATATACCCACAAGGCCACAACAGGAATCTTTAATTTTTTTTCATTCAACTCTCAACAGATGAAATATGAAATTCATGTGAGAACAATTAATGAGCTAATCATAGATGTAGGTTAACCATGGAAAGTGAAATGAGAAAGAAAAAAAATCTAGAAGAATAAAATTAAGAGTTTAATGTTTATGCATGGATATTGTAAAATGATTTTTTATTGTTATTTAATAATAAATTAATGTTTAAATTATTTTAAAATAATTATTTTAAAAATTAATAAATTTATCCTAAATAATAATAATGAGTTATGATTAAATGATATTTTTTTTTACAATTTCAATGCATAACTCATTTTCTCTCAAATTAAAGCAAGCTTTAGAAACAAACTTTAAAGTTCTTAGCAGGCGATTCAAGTCAGCTAGCACTTTTAAAGTTGTTATAGGGAAGTTCTATTAACTATAGCTAGTGGCGCGCCGTGGCGATTTGTTATAACTTTATAAGGACCATTCTATATTTTTTTATATCTATCTCAATACTCCAAAAATATGATAAATATTTTTTGAAAAATTAAGACGGTTGTAAAATTTTCCATATTTGTTTAATGATTTTTTCCCAAAAAAAAGTCTCTATTTTTTTTGTTGTAAGGGAGAAAAATTAAACAACAAAGACTAATTACACCAAATTATACCTATGAAGTAAAGTGGGTATATTTCATATTTTCATTTTCAAGAGAATGATTCATGTAGTACGAAATTAATAGTGGATAATCATAAAGAAGGGAATTTTATATACTTTGAACATTTTTTTTTCTTATAATAAGATATTCTATATAAAAAAAAGTCATAAATAACATTAAATGTGGGCATAGTGTAGATTTTTAGAAATATCATTCTTAAAAATATTATTTAGAAATATCTTATTCATATGGATGAAAAATTATGTCTTATAATATTGACTTTAATAATTAATCTCTAGTAGAGAATTAAATTGACGATCTTTAGTATGTTCTTTTTTAAAATTATATATTTTTTTATTCATAAAATTTGAATATAAAACTTTATTTTAAAAATTAATTTTAATTTTACTCAAATCAACGAACTGTTGATATAAATATTTGAATTTCATTGTATGCAATGTATTCTAACTATATTTTTTTTGGTCAGCAGTATTCCAACTATATTATTTTCCTCTCTTTTCTCTTGTAATGCCATGAGCCTTTGTTTGAACGAAATAAAAAAAAAAAGAATGAACATATGTGTACAATGTTTTACTTCATAAAGTTGAACTATAATATTTTTCTGTTAATTCACTAAACCTATATAAGATGATGATGTACTGTACTGATCATGTGTTAGGCAAAGCATGACTGTAGCCCAAAACTACAGATTATAAACTGACAAAGATAAAGTAAAGGTAAAATTAGACAAAGAAGCAGGCCAAAAGCAGCACAGAGAAAAGCATGAAAGAGAAGAAAATTAACCTTTTTGGGTATGTGGGAAATGGGTTGTCCCTATCTCCCTCCATGAATGAGTTTTCTTCAAAGTAATTCCAGCTTGGTAATGGGGGACCAATTGCTGAACAGTAATAGGTGGATGTAAGATTTCTAATTCAGGAGAAAAGAATAATTGTATTGACAATAAGAAAAGAACCAAAGGACTTCAAAGCAGAAAAAGATTTGAGATATATACTTTTCAGATTATTATTCTGTGAACATATTCTGTTTGTATTGACTTCCGAATTCATGAAATCAATTTGCATATCTAGTAAAGCAAGATACACCTAATGCCCAACATCATTTTAGTATATTCTTTTAGACTCTATGTTTTGATTGCACTAGCAGGTTCCACTCTATTATGTTCAACCCCATATATATCATTTACAGCTTCGGAATCTAGTACTTTTGGTCTAGCCAACAAGAAAATAAGAAAAAAGAAAAAGTTGAGGCCACCCTTTGGGCCAATGGGGCATGATCAGGTTTGCTAAGAGCCCTGCACGTGTTTTTTAGTTTTATCTATTTGTATGAACTTAAGAAGAAAAAAGAAAAATCACTCAGATACCTAAGTTCCACTATCTCACAACACAAGCATGATTGTGGAAGTGCATAAGGGATAGATAGTGTAACTGAATGTGAATGGATACGTATATCCAACCTTTCTTCCTTTAGAAAAAACTCAGCTCAGTGTATCCACCAGAATATGGCAGAAGTTCCTCCACCTCAATTCTGGAACGAGAACAACTCATAGTTTTCTTCAATCTGCCATGAGTTGACTCAACCTCAGCACAAAATATGCCATAAACAGGTCTGTGGTCTGAAAACTTTGATTCTCCGCGGACATATGATAACTGATGGAGACCTTCTCCGTACCACAAAATTCGGTCACACCTATGAAAGAAAAAATTCATATCAGCATAAGTAGCACAACTTGACAAAAATAAATCATAAACTATGAATGGTGCTTTATGCTTCGTTTTAGATCATCTAATTTTTTATCTTCATATCATTTTACTTCCTCTTTTAGCATTTATACTGAGTTTCTTCTAAATTCCTAGTAGGTGATGTGATAAATGATAATTTTAACCGGACTTCTAGTCGTGGTGGAGCAGTGCACACTACAGGACGCAAGTATCACCTTGACATTGCAGTAGGCCTAGTAAGTATCATTCATGAGTTATGTAAATTCTCCCATATATTATGCCATTATCAAATGGAAAGTATTTAGGGGTGTCCAAAAAATTATTTTGATCTGTGAACTACTTTAATACCAAAATGAATTAAACTATTAAAAACTGAATTATTTTATAAAAAACTAAACCTAAACTGTTTTAAGTTTTATTAATCAAACTGCTATTAAACATAGTTCAGTGCACTAGAACTAAACTGTTAATAATAGAAGCTTAGCTTTCAATTAAGCAGTGCCTGTTACCAACAACACTATATAATTTATGGTGGCTCTTAATAAGATCTGTGAATCTTTCATAAATTTCATCATAGAAGCTCTTGGCAATTTATTACTTAGACTTAAACATTAAATAACCGAAATTGATACTTGAATAATAATTTATGGTGGGGTTTGATGCAAATAATTTAAAGCCAAGATGGGAGATGACAAAATAACAGAAAATAGTTGCAGAACCCAAATTGGAATGTGTTGCAGGAACCTTCAGCAATGCCGTCAACAGAAAATTTGCAGCAGAGATCAGTTTAGCAAAAAAAATAAAAAATTCTTAAACATGTATCAGTTCTGTTCAGTTTTTTTAATAAAGAACCAATTCACTGAACTTGCAATAGTTCAGTTCTGTTCAGAATGAAAAATAAATGGTTCACTTTGGTTCTTAATAACCATGTTTTAATTCAGTTGAGTTCAGTTCAGTTTTAACTCTTGAACCAAACTATTAACCATCCTCTCTATTCTGTTTCCTTCTCTCTTCCCCTCTTTCTTTCTGTCTTTCTCTTTCCCACCTAAATTCTATATCATAATGCTTATAACTGTATAATTTTTGTAAGGAGCGTAAATATGGCAAACCTGTGGATCCAGACGTGTTGTTTCCTACTAACACCTCCTCCCACTTTGAGTAAAGTGTGCTTTCAGGTACTATGAATTGGACCTAATACACCTTGCTACCAGTGGTCACCCCTGAAACAGTGTAGAAGAAGAGAGAAAAGAAGAATGAGGGGAAAGAAGGTCACCAACATGAGACTTTTTATGAAAATCTTCTCTTCTCTCACGGTTTGACAAGAGTCATCACTGCTATGGGAGCAATATTCAGAAAAAGCAAAAGAATAAATGTTTGTTTGTGATTTTCCTAACGAAAAGTATTTTTTTTCTGAAATCATTTGATTTTCTCAAATGAGCAATATCAAAATGGGAAAGCGGGTGTTAACATGGATTGATTATTGTAAAAACTCAGCAAATATACATCCAATTAGTTTCGCTCAATTAATTTCATACCAACAAAAATCTAGCAACATAGCTATGATGTAGACCTCACCCAATATTTTTAACCCAATCGCAATCAACATCAACAAAGGAAGAGGTAAAAAAATGTGAGTAAAGGTAAAAAAAAAAAACTTAGCCAAAGCACAGGCTTCAAATTCCTGAAATGAGAAATTTAGAGTACTTACCTCGTAAGTTATGGTGGGTAGCGACGAAAGCCCTCCAACGACGTCCAAAGTTGCGGGTTTTGATTCGTAAGAGTAAGGAAAACCAAAAAAGGGGTAGAGAAGAGATGAAGAGAGAGGGAGAAGGTGAGAAATGGAAAGGAGAAAAGGAAGTGAGAAATCTGAGGGAAAGGGAGGGAGAGGGGCTAGGGTTCAGTAACGAAGAGGGGAAGGCCTTAGAATGCCACCGCGTCATTACCTAGGTTTTAACGGGCTTTGTTTTTTTTTTTAACCCAACTACGACGGTTTTACACTAAAACCCGGCGTAAATTTTATATAATATAACATTCTAAGGCGGTTTTTAATAACCGCCTTAGAATGTATGTCGTAAAATGTAATTTTTTTCAAAATAATTGCAAAAATGCCACCGCGTGACTATTTAAATCGGTTATCTAAATAACCGTCGTAGCACAGGTGATGTAAAAGGCAATATTTGTAGTAGTGAATAGTTTGCAAAGCAAATTGGGGATGATGAATAAAATGTAAAATGATTCAAAGGCACCAACGACAACACTAATTTGTTATAAACATGAAAAGTATAAAAAAATTAGAAACTTGAAAATGCATATATTATGCACCAGTCAAAGTGAATAAATGATTAGTTCTTCAAACATTACTAAAAGGCTTCAACAACTTTCAATTTTATAAGAACAATTTACATTTCAAATAAACTTAAAATCATTAATCTTAAGCCTTTGAATAACTTAAAATAGTTTTCCAAAAATTCATAAAATCTATATTTTTATATAAGCAAGTCGTTACGACTTTTTGATGACTTATAAATGCCTTGAAACAATTTGGCTTTCCAGGAAGGTTAAAAAGGTGCAAGAAATAATTGTCTTGAAATTCTTATTGTTGGTCCAAATTAGGGACGCTCATAATAATAACTGCTATGAACTGAATTTAATTATAGTTAATAGGATTAAATTGAATTTAAAATAAACTTTTTATTAAAAAAAATTAACTAAACTTATTTTTTATATTCTATTTTAAAAAATTGAATTGATATTAAAAAAAATTAGTACATTTTAATTTTAAAAAAAATTAACAGCTAACTATTAACTTAACATTCTAACTCGAGCGTTCACATGACTGCACAGGGCAATGAGGCACAATGGAGTGGCACACTCTCACTCACCAATTCAGTGGTGCACTCTCACTCAAAGATGCAATGAGACATGTTCGTCTTTCACTCTAAGTCAACCTTTGCCGCTCAAGTTTCAGTTTTCACTCTCATAGAGGTAAGACCCCAAATCCCAAATTCATTTATGGGTTATTTGATTTTGATTGAACCACTATGGTTATACAAACATCTTCTTAGTTTATGGGTTAATAATTTGATTCATTTTTACTGGTGTTGTCAGAAAATTATAGATGTGAGGAAGGTGTTTAATGAAAAGTCTAAGAAAACTGTTGTTTCTTGAAACTCGATTATGACTGTTTGTGTTGAGAGACTTTCGTTGGATGATAGGATTGAGTATTTTTTTTAGGATGTGGGGTTGTGGGTTTGAGCCTGATGAGACTTTCATGCTTGTGTTGTGGCTCTTTGCTTATGTTCTTCAAGCTCCATCCATTTATATTTCTTTTTTATTATTTACTAATACTATATATGTTATTGCTATTATATTTAATAATGAGTAGTTACTAATACTATATATGCTATTGCTATATTACTTGTAGTTGAATTCAATGACTTACTTCTTATCTTCAATGCTTATCATAATGGTAGAGATATAATGTATTTTTCCAAGAAACTTCAGTTATATTACTCTCTCGATTGTAATTGTTTCTTTTTTAGATTAGATGTTTACTTGGCTAGTCATTGGCTGCTTAGATACAATTTTGTTATTTACATACCTTAGTCATACTTTAGTCATTGGACCAATTGTTGTTGACACTTTTGGATGAGCATGGAAAATAAGGAACTTATTACTTTGGAGAGTTATCATATATCAGTTTGTCATTTATACCAATATTTTGCTAGTTAGATGGTATATTATATATTTGATTCAAGGCTTGTGGCTAAAGTAGGGTTTTTTGTTATGAATCTCTTTCTAAGATTGGAAGACTGAAATCCTAACACAGAAAACTCTCCCTCACAAAAAAAAAAAATAGAATTGAAACTTCTTCTTTATTGAACAAAGAACCAAGAACACAATAGAACCAAGATAAACAAGTTTACCCCCAAAAGGAGCACTCTCCTTTTCTTACTGGAACTCCCAATTAAAATGATTTCCCAAAATATCCTTTCCCCCTACAACACAGGGACTATATAAAGGAATACATTCTTCCTAACAAAACTGTAATAGATTCCTATCAAAAGCTAAATAACAAACTAATAACAGATATAACAAACTCCTAATCAGTTACAAAAAAGAGTCAGTCAATTACAAGTATTTGCCCATTTATATCCTATATTGGACCCTTTTTTTCCTTCTATAATAAACCTGTAGAGGTTTATCATAGTTAGAGTGCATCCTAAAATCATTCCCAACATTTTTCTTAATGTTTTAGATATTGTTGTGTGTGGTGTGTGAATTTTCTATACCTATGTGTATACCATTTTCCTAATTATTGTTTTTAACTTGTTCTTCCTTCTTTTTCCTAGTGTAGTGGTTTTTCCTTGACCCCTTTTGGTCTCTGTGTAGAAGACTCTTTTGTTGTTCAATATTACTAGGATTAGTCTTTGAGTTTGATTTAAACAATGGCATGCAAGCTTACTATGATGTCAAGTAGCGATGTTCAAAAAAACTAGTTCGGATTGAACTGGATTGTAATCGAACTTAAACCGAATTGGTCTTTTTCCCGAACTAGTTCAAGAAAAAATGAGTGTACTATTTTATAAAAACCAATTCGGTTAACTGAATTGTTTCTACAATACTAGTTCAATTAATCAAACTTGTTTTTATTTAAATATTTTTTTATTTGAAAAAAAGTTCAAAAACTAGTTCGAAAACCAGTTCAAAACTGGTTCGACTCTTATAACTAGTTTAAAACTAATTCAATTCAAAACCAATTTTTTAAAATCAGATCGATTTTGAACCAGTTTCTAAATCAGTTTGACTATTTGGATATAAAACTAAATCGATTAAAATTGTTCAGAACCAATTCGGTTTGATTTTTTTACCGAACTAGTTTTTGCACACCCTTAATGTCAAGTATGAACTTCACTTTTATTGAGTGATAGATGTTATGGAATTTAGAAAAAACATAGATTGCTATTATTGGTTTCTCTCTGTCCTTATTCTTGTTTTTCTTATAACTGAAATCATATGGATTCTTCATTATCGGAGACAACATGACATTCAATTGCTAATACTTCAGATGCCTATACCACTAAAGCTCCATTAACACATCATTCAAAAGCATCATCAAAGCATAAAACTCGATCAGTAGTGTGGGACAATTTGAAAAAAAGATTCCAATGAAGACTAGAAGGTGGCATGCAATTATTTTGGTACCATAATTAAGTTTAAGGGTGAACCAACTGCTATGAAGAATCATTTATAGAGATGCCCTGATAATCTAGATAAAGGACAAAAAGTGTAAAGATCAAATGCTTCCTCATCACAAAATTATAGAGGGGCAAATGGGTGGTGGTGTTGGCTCTTCACCAAGTTGTTTTAAATTTGACCAAGAGTTGTGCCGAAAGGAACTTGTGAAGATGTTTGTTATTGTCGAGCTGCCATTTTGATTAGTGGAGAATGAAGCATTCATCAAGTTTTTATTTGTCTTGAAACCACAATTTAATGCCCCATCATGTGGTACATTAGCACATGACATTCTTATACTATTTGATGAGGAGAAAGAAAAGTTGAAGAAATTTATTTTCAAGCACTGGGGGAGGGTTTGTCTTACCACAGATACATGGACATCAATCCAGAACTTCACTTACATGAGTTTGACTACTCACTTCATTGATAATAATTGATAGTTACAAAATATAATTTTGAGCTTTCATCAAATCACATGACATTATGAGAGAATATGGCAAAAAATGTTTAAATATGCTTGAATGAATAGGAGTTGAATCAGGTCTTTAGTGTAGCTGTGGACAATGCTTCATCTAATGACCTCGGGATTCAACACTTAAAAAGAGGTTCATGTTTCGATACAATGTACTTTTGAAGGGGGATTATATCCATATGCGGTGTTGTGCACATATTTTGTGCTTAATTGTGAATCATGGTCCGAAACATGTAAAAGAATTTGTTTTAAGAATCCATGATGCAATCAAGTATATAAGATTCTCACCATCTAGATTGGCTAAATTCAAGGGTTATGTCGAACAAGAGAAAATTCTCTACAAAGGCCTTATTTGCCTAGACTTGGAAATTAGGTGGAATTCAACTTACTTAATGTTGAAGGCAACTATCAAGTACCAAAAAGCATTTGACAGGCTTGAAATGGAAGACAGAAAGTATGTTGATGATCTACAAAGGGAGCATGGTGTACCTTCAAAATTTGATTGGAATGAAGCTCGTTCACTCCTACCTTTTTTTAAGATGTTTTATGATGCAACGATGCAAATTTCTGGTTCTTACTATGTCACCACATGTGTGTGTGTGTGTGTGTGTGTGTGTGTGTGTGAAGGAAGTATTTGCAAGTGGTAAGAAGATTTGCAAGTGTGAAAATCATAATGATGTTTGCATAAGTTCAATGGTTACTCAAATGAGATTTAAATATGACAAATGTTGGGGAACACCTAACGTAATCAATATTTTTCTATTGATTGTTGTTGTCCTTGATCTTGGTGTAAGGTGAAATTTGTAAACCCCTTTGTTAATTACTTATTTAATGAAGACCAGACAGATGAATTGAAGTTGAAGCTGTCATCTAGTTTAAAATCACTTTATGAGTAGTACCAAAGTGTTGAAAAAGGCTTTTAAATTAACTAAGAAGTAGTATAGTTGGATGAAGAAGATTATGATGATATCCATGGTATGAGTTTATATCTATGAACAAGCATGTATAAAATTGATGCATAAACTGACTTGGATAAATATCTTAATGAAGATTGTGATCCTTTCATTAAGTCAGTTAATTTTGATATTTTAAACTGGTGAAAGGTAAACTCAACCAAATTTCCTATCCTAGGAAGTATGGCCCGAAAGGTGTTAGCAATTATTATTTTTACTATAGCATCAAAATCTTCATTCAATGCTAGAGGAAGGATTCTTGATCCTTATTGAGGTTCCCTTACTCCAATAATGGTGGAAGTATTGGTTTGCATGCAAGATTGGTTGGAAGAAACTTCTTTTTCAATGTTTACTGATGAGGATTTTAAAGAGCTCGAGAAATTTGAGCAAGGTAAGTTAATATCAATGTTCTACATATTTTTATTATGCTTTTATTATAAATTTTAGAAAGTAACAAAACATTTTTCTATTTGCAGATATGTTGTCTCCCCATGAAGGAACTTCGTTGACCGCCACTATTAATCTTGATGATTGAAGGAACATTAATTGAGTGTAATTAGTATTTGTATTTACCTTGTTTGTCAGATTGGTTAATGTTGTTGTCTTGTATGGCAATGTTGACTGCAACCCATGTATATTTCAGGGAAATGAGATTTTCAAGCAAAAAAAGTTTAAGAAAGCTAAAGACTGCAATTCCAAGAGCATTGCCTTATCACCAATAGTTTTAGGACCTAATTTGTTAATCAATAGGACCAAATTTGTTTCAAACTTTTTGTGTCATGTTAGTTTTTTTAGTTCAGTCTCTGTCCAAGTATATTGATTAGTGAGACTATGGAATTTTACTTGCATTTTTGTTGAAACTACGAAATTTCATAACTTGCATTTTTGTTGTTTACATGAAATTGCTTATAATTCAGTTCAATTTTTTAATTTAAAAACTATAACTGAACTGCTTTTAAAAATTAAACTAAACTATTTTTCTCTAATGAATAGTTCAGTTCAGTTATTAAGAACTATTTGTACAATTTAGTTCAGTTTAGGACAAAAACTGAATTGAACTGAACTTTGGCCACCCGTAGTTCAAACTCAACAAATTCATGAATCGAACTCCACATTTGCAACTAGGCCTTACAACCCAAATCAAAGGAGAACAACTATTTCCACTACCTTAATTTGTTATTCCCACTACCATTTTCAAAAATTGTAGGGAATAGTCAAAACTACCCTTTTCCCCACCCCCATCCCTTCCCCTATATGTTTCCCCACCCTCACCCTTTCCTTTCTTTTTCCTCTTCAACTCTCTCTTCCCCCCATACCTAAATCCCCTCTCTATGCCTTTCCCTCTTCTTCTTCTCCTTCTCCCACTCTCTGTCCAACTCCTTATCCCTCTCACATACTCTAATGTTGCAAGGTAGAAACTTTTTTTTCTTTGTTTTTCTGTGCATAATGAAAATACGATTTTGTTGTGTTTCTTAACACAAAACACAAGGGAATCGTATATTTGTTGCATTTTTTGTTTCAAAAAGTACACAATGAAAATACGATTTTGTTATGTTTTGGGTTTAGAAACATAACAAAATTGTATTCTAGTTGTATTGTTAAATATTTATGTAGGATTTATTCCAGATGATGTTAGAGCTCCACATAGAGACTCCTAGACATGAGAGTTGTACTTGAAGGCACAGATAATCATCAGGTCATACAATAATTTCTGCTGATGGAACATGAAGGTTTGATAGCTAGATGTTGCTTAGCCGAGGAGCAATCGTTGTCTAGGAAGAAAGCCAACAAAAGTGGCAAAGGAGGTGACCGCAAGGGTGCTTGAGGAAATTTGTCATTTTGTTTTATTATGTATTCGACTTATGATGCTTTTTGTACAAACTTATTTTTATGTTGTATGCACTTATTTTTAGTAGTTTATGTTTGTCTTATTTTTATGTCTAAAAGATACAACCTAATAATGTAATAAAGAACGAAATTTTTATTAAATTCATACATTGATCCACACATAAATATCAACAATTAAAAACATGACTAAATATAGTTATTATCTCCATTAAAGCCTGTTGTCACCACTGATCCACACATCAGAGCAATGATCTATTCAGCAGGTCTTGGTTTTCTTGGTTTATGCAGTAGGACAAGGATTTCTATTGGAGATCGACCAACCATTGCAAACAACTCAATCGGACCTTTAGAACTAAACTGTGAAAAAGTGAAAAACATCTTCCCCACTTCATTATTGTATTTAAGCTCCATACAATTGTACTCAACACAATTGTCACCTACATATACAAGTTTACGATAAAAAACCCTCAAATAAGCTTCTTCAACCTCCGATGACATCTGTAACTGCTTTCCTCAAAGTAGCAAATGACATTTCGTCACTAATTTTTATGAATTTAGAACCACTAGACATTCAAACAATATTCCCTCAAAAGTTGATACCACATCACCATCATAATACAGAACAACAACTACTCCCTCCATCTTCAATCCAATATGGTGAAAGATCCAACACAATGCATTGAGATTTCTCAAACTACTCATATACATGATTTCATTGTGTTGATTAACACAATAAAATCATGATTCTATTGTAAATGGGGGCAATTGAACAACGAAAGCATGCTTCTTTGTGCAATTGGGATGATATCAAATAACATGACTGAAACACGATTCCATTGTGTTACCTCCACTACAGAACGAAATCATGTTTCTGTTGTACGATTGGGGGATCAATTAACACAATAGAAACATAATTATGTTGTGTTACTTCCACTACACAACAAAATCGTACTTTTATTGTGCATTTTTTTACCCCCCCCCCCAATTGCACAACAGAAACACAATTCTGCTGTTCAATCTTGGGATATGGTTAAAGTGCATCCATGTGGATAGTGTCATTAGCAAAACTAGTAGTGTTAATAGAAATTCTTAATCAGACCCGTTTGTTCTTCTATAGGAAGAGGCCCAAGCCCATTAACTCCACCACCCTATTCTCTATTTACATTAGGGATTTACTTTGGGCACCCAACACTTTTTCATTTTTTCCAAAATTATCCCTAACAAACATACAAATTGTTAATCTGTACCTAGAATTTTTTTTTAATTCTTTTAAAAAATATTTTACAAACTAATTTAAAATTAATGACCTAGGTAGGATTCAAACTTGTGACTTTTAGATTATTAATACGACATCCTAACAAACTAAGCTAATAAGTCAATTATATTATATAATAATCAATATCGATATATATAATATTAAATTTTTTAATTATATTTAATGCACATATAAATTTACATAATAAATTTTATGATAATTAGTTTTGTTCTAATAATTAATTTGTTTACATATATAAATTATAAATAAAAATTATAGGTTTAATAAATATTTATATATGTAAAAAAATATATTATTATATCAAAATTAATTATTATAAAATTTATCATGTAAATTATTATATGTATTAAATATACATTAAAAATTTTATTATCACGTATAAAACCATTAATTATTTTATAATATAATTGATTTATCAGTGGAGTCTATTTGAATTCTCCATAGGCCATTTATTCGTAGAACTATTTTTTTTTTTTTTTTTTTTTTATAAATTGTATGAAGCATTCGCAATCCATATGAAGTCTATAAAAGAGAATATCAAAACTATCGATATTGTGCTAGGTGTAGAAAGTAATTGCGTTTACATTACCACTCTCCGGTTCCCCCCAAGCCCTTAATCCATTTCTCTCCCTCTTCTTCTTCTTCTTCGATACGTTCACTGCATCTCAATTCTCAACACCATCAGTAGCAGTATTAGTGTAATCTTTTTCGCTCTTCAAACATTTTCATATAGCTTCGATACTTCAATTTCAATTGCTACTTAGGGTTTCACTTTCACTTTAGCCCTCCGTGCAGGTTTTTCTAGGGTTTCGCAAATGGCGCACCTAGGAGGAGGCGCTGAAGCGCACGCGCGTTTCAAGCAGTACGAGTACCGCGCGAATTCGAGCCTGGTCCTCACCACCGACTCGCGCCCCCGCGACACACACGAGCCCACCGGCGAGCCCGAGTCCTTGTGGGGGAAAATCGATCCCAAGAGCTTCGGCGACCGCGCCTACCGCGGCCGGCCGCCGGAGCTCGACGAGAAGCTCGAGAAGGCGAAGAACAAGAAGAAGAAGAAAGACCGTGATGCTGCCGCTGATGACGCCGCAGCTGTCCCCTCGAAGCGGCGCCGAGTGCAGCATGACAGCGTGCTCTCCGCCTCCGACGACGGCGTGTACCAGCCGAAGACAAAGGAGACCCGTGCCGCCTACGAGGCGATGCTCAGCGTCATCCAGAACCAGCTCGGCGGCCAGCCCCTCAGCATTGTCAGCGCTGCCGCCGATGAGATCCTCGCCGTGCTAAAAAATGACGTCGTAAAGAACCCTGATAAGAAGAAAGACATTGAGAAGCTTTTGAACCCTATACCTGGCCATGTTTTTGACCAGCTTGTGTCCATTGGGAAGTTAATTACTGATTTTCAGGAGGCTGTGGATGTTCCCAATGGGAGTTCCGCGATGGATGGTGAGGAGGGGCTTGATGATGATGTTGGTGTTGCTGTTGAGTTTGAGGAGAATGAGGATGATGATGAGGAGAGTGATTTGGATATTGTGCAGGATGAGGAGGAAGAGGATGAGGATGTCACAGAGCCGAACAGTTCTGGGGCTATGCAGATGGGTGGAATTGATGATGAGGATATGGAAGAGGGTAATGAAGGGATGGGTTTGAATGTGCAGGATATTGATGCTTATTGGCTTCAGAGGAAAATCTCTCAGGCTTTTGAGCAGCAGATTGATCCACAGCACTGCCAGAAGCTCGCAGAGGAGGTGCTCAAGATTCTTGCTGAGGGGGATGATAGAGAGGTGGAGAACAAGCTTTTGTTTCATCTTGAGTTTGATAAGTTCAGCCTCATTAAGTTTTTGTTGCGGAATAGGTTGAAGATTGTGTGGTGCACGCGGTTGGCGAGGGCACAGGACCAAGAGGAGAGGGAGAGGATTGAGGAGGAGATGAAGGGGACAGAGTTGCAGCCGATTTTGGAACAGTTGCATGCGACAAGGGCTTCTGCGAAGGAGAGGCAGAAGAATTTGGAGAAGAGTATTAGGGAAGAGGCTAGGAGGTTGAAGGATGATACTGGTGGAGATGGAGATAAGGAAAGTAGGGATAGGAGCAGGAGGGTGGTTGCTGATAGAGATGGGGAGAGTGGATGGTTGAAGGGTCAGCGCCAGATGCTTGATCTTGATAGTATTGCTTTTGCTCAAGGTGGTTTTTTCATGGCTAAGAAGAAGTGTGACCTGCCCGATGGGTCTTATAGGCATCTCAGTAAGGGTTATGAAGAGATTCATGTGCCTGCCTTGAAGGCTAAACCGCTTGATCCTAATGAGAAGCTCGTGAAAATATCTTCTATGCCTGATTGGGCACAGCCAGCTTTCAAAGGAATGACGCAGTTGAATAGGGTGCAGAGCAAGGTTTATGAGACTGCCCTTTTCCAGCCTGATAATCTTCTGCTCTGTGCTCCAACTGGGGCTGGAAAAACTAATGTTGCAGTGCTGACAATACTTCAACAAATTGCCCGGCACAGGAATCCTAAGGATGGTTCTATTGACCATAGTGCTTATAAGATTGTTTATGTTGCACCTATGAAAGCTCTTGTGGCTGAAGTAGTTGGGAATTTGTCCAATAGATTGCAGGATTATGATGTTAAAGTTAGGGAGCTCAGTGGAGATCAGTCACTAACCCGGCAACAGATAGAAGAGACTCAAATTATTGTGACAACTCCTGAGAAGTGGGATATTATCACTCGAAAGTCGGGTGACCGCACTTATACACAGCTTGTAAAGCTTCTTATCATTGATGAAATTCATCTACTTCATGATAACAGAGGGCCTGTACTGGAAAGTATTGTTGCTAGAACAGTAAGGCAGATTGAAACCACAAAGGACTATATTCGGTTGGTGGGATTGTCTGCTACTCTCCCTAATTATGAAGATGTTGCATTGTTTTTGCGTGTTGATCTGAAGAAGGGGCTGTTTTATTTTGATAATAGTTATAGACCTGTTCCTCTTTCTCAACAGTATGTTGGAATCACAGTGAAGAAGCCACTTCAGAGGTTCCAGTTGATGAATGATATCTGTTATGAGAAAGTTATGGCTGTGGCTGGAAAACATCAGGTTCTTATCTTTGTACATTCCAGGAAAGAAACTGCCAAAACTGCTAGAGCCATCAGAGATACTGCACTTGCAAATGATACTCTTGGTAGGTTTCTTAAAGAAGACAGTGCGAGTCGTGAGATTCTTCATACTCATACTGATCTTGTGAAGAGCAATGATCTTAAAGATCTTCTTCCATATGGTTTTGCAATTCATCATGCTGGTATGACCAGGACAGATCGCCAGCTTGTTGAGGATCTCTTTGCTGATGGGCATGTGCAAGTGTTGGTTTCTACTGCGACCCTTGCTTGGGGCGTGAATCTACCTGCTCATACAGTGATAATTAAAGGGACACAGATTTATAATCCCGAAAAGGGGGCCTGGACTGAACTAAGTCCTCTTGATGTGATGCAGATGCTGGGTCGTGCTGGAAGGCCCCAATATGACTCATATGGTGAGGGAATAATTGTTACTGGTCATAGTGAGTTGCAGTATTACCTCTCTCTCATGAACCAACAACTTCCGATTGAGAGTCAGTTTGTGTCCAAGCTGGCTGATCAGCTGAATGCAGAAATTGTTCTTGGTACTGTACAAAATGCCAGGGAGGCCTGTAATTGGATTGGATACACTTACTTGTATGTCCGTATGTTGAGGAATCCTTCATTATATGGTATAGCACCTGACGTCCTAACAAGAGATATAACATTGGAAGAGAGGAGGGCTGATTTGGTAAGCATCTCAACACTCTAATTTATCACTATATAATTGCCTGAACTAAAGCAGATGCACTTGTAGTTATTTGATTTATTTATTAGGTGTCATTTTTTTTTTTGCCAATCTTTATCAGATGTTTTGAAGATGTTTGTGCTTATCTTTGTCATGATTTATGTAGAATTGCATGAGAAGGGAACCAAATCTTTCATTGGTTGTGAAAATTACTCATTCTAGTTAGAGACAGTGTTCTTGGTCTCTTTTGGTAGTTTGATTTTTTTCCTTCAAATTTTTTCTTGAATGAATTTGAAATGATATTCAATGTTGAAATTTTAGGATGTTTATTGCCTGCTCATACTAACCTTTTTTATTTATTGGCTGATATTGATCTATATATCTTGTTGAAATCTTGCAGATTCATACAGCTGCAACCATCTTGGACAGAAATAATTTGGTGAAGTATGATAGGAAGAGTGGGTATTTCCAAGTCACAGATTTGGGTCGTATTGCTAGCTACTACTACATAACACACGGATCCATATCCACATATAATGAGCATTTGAAGCCTACAATGGGGGACATAGAGCTTTGTCGATTGTTCTCTTTGAGTGAAGAATTCAAGTATGTAACAGTAAGACAAGATGAGAAGATGGAGCTAGCCAAGCTCTTGGACCGTGTTCCCATCCCCATCAAGGAAAGTCTGGAAGAGCCAAGTGCCAAGATCAATGTTTTATTGCAAGCATACATTTCACAATTAAAGCTTGAAGGACTCTCGCTGACATCTGATATGGTCTTTATCACTCAGGTTAGACTTCATTCGTTCCCTTTGTTGAGTGATTAATTTTGGAAATGGTGGCTGTCTTATGTCTTGTTGCTGATTGTTGTATTTTTTATCCTCTTTCTTTCAGAGTGCTGGACGTCTTTTGCGGGCACTTTTTGAGATTGTCTTGAAACGTGGCTGGGCGCAGTTGGCTGAGAAGGCTTTGAACTTGTGCAAAATGGTGACCAAGAGGATGTGGAGTGTCCAGACACCTCTGCGTCAGTTCAACGGAATTCCTAGTGATTTGTTAACGAAGTTGGAGAAGAAAGATTTGGCTTGGGAAAGGTATTATGACCTATCATCACAAGAGATAGGTGAACTCATTCGTGCACCGAAGATGGGAAGGACTCTTCATAAATTTATACATCAGTTTCCTAAACTGAACCTTGCAGCACATGTGCAGCCAATTACTCGCACAGTTTTGAGGGTTGAGCTGACGATAACTCCAGACTTTGCCTGGGATGACAGAATTCATGGATATGTTGAACCATTCTGGGTGATTGTTGAGGATAATGATGGAGAATATATTCTTCACCACGAATATTTTATGCTGAAAAAGCAGTATATTGATGAGGACCACACACTGAATTTCACTGTGCCGATATATGAGCCTCTTCCCCCTCAGTACTTTATCCGTGTTGTTTCAGATAGATGGCTTGGATCACAAACCGTTTTACCCGTTTCTTTCAGGCATCTAATCTTACCTGAGAAGTACCCTCCACCAACTGAACTACTGGATCTGCAACCACTTCCTGTGACTGCCTTGCGAAATCCATCATATGAATCTCTTTATAAGGATTTTAAGCATTTTAATCCTGTTCAGACACAAGTCTTCACAGTTCTGTATAATTCTGATGACAATGTCTTAGTTGCTGCTCCAACAGGGAGTGGTAAGACTATATGTGCAGAATTTGCTATTTTGAGGAATCATCAAAAATGGCCTGATAGTGTCATGCGTGTAGTTTATGTTGCGCCCATTGAATCTCTTGCCAAGGAGCGTTATCGTGATTGGGAGAAGAAATTTGGAGGTGGTCTTAAGTTGAGGGTGGTTGAATTGACTGGAGAAACTGCGACAGACTTGAAACTTCTTGAGAAGGGTCAGATTATTATTAGTACCCCTGAGAAATGGGATGCTTTATCTCGCCGCTGGAAACAGCGGAAACATGTTCAACAAGTTAGTCTTTTCATCATTGATGAGCTCCACTTGATTGGAGGTCAAGGTGGTCCTATTTTAGAGGTTGTAGTTTCCAGGATGAGATATATTGCTAGTCAGGTTGAAAACAAGATTCGTGTTGTGGCTTTGTCTACCTCTCTTGCAAATGCTAAAGATCTGGGCGAATGGATTGGAGCTACCTCCCATGGCCTTTTCAATTTCCCCCCTGGTGTTCGTCCTGTGCCTTTGGAAATTCACATTCAGGGTATAGATATTGCTAATTTTGAGGCAAGGATGCAGGCAATGACCAAGCCAACTTACACTGCAATTGTTCAACATGCCAAGAATGGAAAACCTGCCCTCGTATTTGTACCTACAAGGAAACATGTCCGACTGACAGCTGTGGATCTGATTACATACTCAGGTGCAGACAGTGGGGAGAAGCCATTTTTATTGCGGTCAGCAGAAGAGCTTGAACCTTTTCTTGACAAGATTACTGACGAAATGTTGAAAGTTACTTTACGTGAAGGAGTTGGATACTTGCATGAGGGCTTGAACAGTCTTGATCGTGACATTGTGACTCAGCTATTTGAAGCTGGCTGGATTCAAGTCTGTGTTTTAAACAGTTCCATGTGTTGGGGAGTGACATTGTCGGCTCATTTGGTAGTTGTGATGGGCACGCAATACTATGATGGGCGAGAGAATGCACAGACAGATTACCCCGTTACTGATCTTCTGCAGATGATGGGTCATGCCAGCCGTCCTTTGGTAGACAATTCTGGAAAATGTGTCATCTTGTGCCATGCTCCTCGTAAGGAGTACTACAAGAAGTTCTTATATGAAGCATTCCCGGTTGAAAGCCATCTTCATCACTTCTTGCATGATAACTTGAACGCTGAAATTGTTGCTGGAATTATTGAGAACAAGCAAGATGCTGTAGATTATCTTACATGGACATTCATGTACAGGCGGCTCACGCAGAATCCCAATTATTACAATTTACAAGGAGTTAGTCACAGACATCTTTCTGATCACCTCTCAGAGATGGTGGAAAATACTTTGAGTGATTTAGAAGCGGGCAAGTGCATTACGATTGAGGATGATATGGAGCTTGCTCCTCTCAATCTTGGAATGATAGCATCCTATTATTACATCAGCTACACAACAATTGAAAGGTTTTCATCATCTGTGACTTCAAAAACTAAAATGAAGGGTCTTTTGGAGATTCTGTCTTCAGCTTCAGAGTATGCTCAGCTTCCAATACGACCTGGAGAGGAAGAGGTCGTTCGTAAGTTAATTAATCACCAGAGGTTTTCCTTTGAAAACCCCAAGGTTACAGATCCACATGTTAAAACTAATGCTTTGCTTCAGGCCCATTTCTCTAGACAATTCGTAGGTGGGAACCTTGCATTGGACCAGAAGGAGGTGCTTCTTTCTGCAAATAGACTGCTTCAGGCAATGGTAGATGTGATATCCAGCAATGGTTGGCTGGGCCTGGCCCTTCTTGCTATGGAAGTTAGTCAAATGGTGACACAGGGAATGTGGGAACGTGACTCCATGCTGCTTCAACTACCTCATTTCACAAAGGATCTGGCTAAGAAATGCCAGGAGAACCCAGGGAAGAGTATAGAAACTGTGTTTGATTTATTAGAGATGGAAGATAATGAGAGGCAAGAATTGTTGGGCATGTCAGATTCACAGTTGTTGGATATTGCCCGATTTTGCAACCGGTTCCCTAATATTGATTTGTCATATGAGGTGCTGGACAGTGACAATGTTCGGGCTGGGGAGGTTGTCACTGTGCTGGTCACTCTTGAGCGGGATCTTGAGGGAAGGACAGAAGTAGGACCTGTTGATGCTCCCAGGTATCCAAAAGCCAAGGAAGAAGGGTGGTGGCTCATTGTTGGTGATACCAAAACCAATCTGTTGCTTGCCATTAAACGGGTTTCCCTGCAGCGGAGGTTAAAAGCCAAACTGGAATTTGATGCTCCTGCTGATGCTGGAAGGAAATCCTATTCGCTTTATTTCATGTGTGATTCATACCTGGGTTGTGATCAGGAGTATGGTTTCACAATTGATGTTAATGCTGATGGTGGTGATCAAGATAGCGGCAGAGAATGAAAAGGTAGTCATCTGGACCACTCAAACATGATTTGCTTGGCGATTATACTATGGACATGAATTGGCTTATTTTATTTATAATATACATTTATAAGATGTTATTAGTTAGGAATTTTGGGAGCATATTATGGAATGTTGAGTCTGTTTATTCTGTTTAAGGACTGTGGCTAATGTTTTAGTTATTCACTGGCATCCGCATAATTTAAATCGATTTCTGGTGACAGCTTGATGTGTCATGTTACATGAGAAATGATAATATTCTAATGCCTTGATTTCACAATCAAACTCTCACAGCCACTATAAAAGGCAAAAAGGTTTCATCGTTTGCTCTATTTAAAATATATCCATTGGGTTATGACAATTTTTTCTGACATCTAACAGCCAATAATGCTTCTCTTACGATGATAATTGCTTGAATGTTTGTTGGATTCCAGAAGATCCACTTTTAGTAAATTTGATATATTTGCATTCACAATCAGCCCATTATATCATTGAAGTTAAACCTGGGGCAGGAATACTCTAGATTTCCCTTGCACGTTCTTTTCTTTAATCATCACTATGCATTTATACAGCGAAAGCTGTATCCCCACCCCTCGCTGCCAAAGTGTGATTTTAATACTCAACTCTCTTAATGCCTGTTATTTGACACACTACCTTGTGCTTTGTCGGTTTTTTACTGAATTAAATCTGTATCCATTTTACAGTTTTGTGAAGCTTCAAATGCAAGGAGGGACACTATAGCACTGCTGAAGATTGTATCTTATTCTGGTATACACCATACTTCATCCATATGTACGACTTACTTGTTCGTTAAGTAGTAATTACATGCTAATAATTGTTAATTGTGGCAGGCATAGGAGGATAAAATTGCAGCAGTAGGAAATGAAGTAGCATTAGGAAGTAACACACTTGTTGAAACACCATAGCTGGCGGCTCCACTAGTTGCAGCATTAGGAAGTGGATAGTTCGCTTATTGAGACGCTAATTTTCGTTTTGGAAATGAACAGTAAATTGTATCATCGAAGGACGAAAGCAGAGTTTTTTCCTCTTTGGTCCCATCCCGTGGGTGTTAGATATAATTAATGTCTGAATGCATGTTGTACGGCAGCTTGTATAGAAAGTTAATTTTGCTGTTTGGTTATCAAAGTTTTAACTCGAGAGTTGACATCAGTTGCTACTGTCTTTTCTTCTCAACCATTTGATTTGTGTTCAATAATCTGTATAAACATGAAAGTAACTACATTCTCACTAGTTCCTGTTTAGGATCTTACTGAGGATGTTTTTTGGAATCTCTATTGGTGACTTCCATGTACTGGACGATACCTTGAAGTTAGTATTAAAATCAACTATTTTTTTCTTTCCTATAGGTTTGATTATTGTTGACGCAGAGGTTTATCTGGTTTGGTTATTGTTTATAAGAATGCTTTTGAAATTATAATTATTGGCTATGCTATTCTTAGGTAAGTTCGATTTTGTTAGAATTTATTCTTGGTTTGGAATGTTTTTTCAAAGTTCTCCCTAGGCTCACTATTTAAAGGGGGGGTTTGAACGATTGCCATGAAAACAGAAGTAAATGTGAAGTGGAATTGAATATATTATTGAAATCATTATTTTTAAAATTTAGTAAAATTTATTTATTTTTTAAATAATCTCAATTTATCCTACATGCGTAAAGTCCACCATTCATTTATAATTCCTTCGGCTCAATCTGTAAAATTTGAATTTAATTTAAGTGAATATCGTCTTGAATGAATAGAAAGCCAAAGAATATTCATGGCTTCGAATTCAAAGCATATGCGGAGTGGCCAATTTTCCATTAAAACAGTGGCCAATTTCAAAGCAATGGGGCTAAGATTCCAAAGATAGTTGATGAGAGGTTGTGTAGTGTGGGAGCAGAAATTTGTAGTAGGATAATACAATTATTTTACGCCAGGACATTGAAAATATAACAGCTTCTATCGTGATAATGAAAATTAAGACAAGTTTACGTTCCTAGGAGCAAAACACCCTTGAAATAAATATGCCCATAGAAAAATGAGGTGGGGAAAATAGAAACTTAACCTATGTTTAAATCAAGGTCTTGCGTAAATATATATTTTTTTTAAATGACAAAGACGTAAGCAATTTTAGTGTTGTTTTTCTAATGAAAATACAAGTATAACAATTCATCAATGAAGATATAACATGTTTTCATTAGAAAACAACACTACCTCTACCTATTATAAGCACAGGCTGCACAGCATTTATAAGTTATCCTTTGTAATATAGTAGAACTTAGAACTGTAAACAATTAGCATTTTCAAACCATTCGACTAATGATCAATTGGTACACTATGCTTTATATTCTTGCTGCATGTATTTTCTTATTAATCATCATAAAAATGCAAGCTAGCTATGCACGAGATTCACATTGAGAAACAAATTGGAGACATTGATGAAGAAGCATGATTACTAACAAAAAAGTTTTTTCACATCCACTCATTTATAGAACAGAAGGAACATATCCACAAAGTACTTCACGAATAGTTCTTCATTTTTAGATAGTTACATGGACTATGTTATAACTTAAACATCGATTTGCAAAGTCTATTGAACCAAAGCACTTGTGTTGTAGACAAGAAGTGCACCACCAGCTAAAAGACCAAGTAGAGTCACAGCCCAGATAGCCAAGCCAGTCGTACCTGCATATATAATTTTTTTTAATTATTATGATTATGATAAGCTATTCATAGTGGGGGAAAAAAAATCTAATAATAATAATCAAATCAGTAGAAAAATTGACCATGATAAACTACTCTTCTAACAGTGTTGAAACACAAAGTCACAAATGAATAGGTAAAATGCTCCTTAAGCACAAGGATTCTCTACAATGAACAACTAAAGAGTAAGACATTTGCGAAAATATTTTAAAAGAATCTTTTTTTTACAAGAATTTTAAAGAGACTTAGTATATTATATAAAATATCAATTTTTATATTAATCTTCTAACTTTTTTAGTTACAAAATCATTTACAAGGGTCATTTATTAGATTAAAAAATCGAGGAGGAAAGAGGTAAAATGTAAAATAGATATATTTATAGAGATGAAAGAGATAAGATGCAAAATAGATATAAAATAATTTGCTTAATTTTTTTAAATAAATAAGAAAAATATACTTAAATTATTTATAATAATACTTACATCTATATTTAATATTTGTGGTCTTATTAATAAAAATAATACCAAATAATATATCATACTATAATTTAATTTATCATTTAATAATTAAAATTAATGACAAATATTTCTTTAAAAAAGCATAAAAATATTAAAGTCCTAAAAAATTGGAGACCTAAGACGATTGTCTCAGTGGCCTAGTGGCTTACACGATCCTCTCTATATATATATAATCCTCTCTATATATATATATAATGAGATTTATAACAACTCAAATATCCTATTTGAATTAGACCCTTTGGTTAACATATATTATTTTTTTTATCTCTCTAATGAGTGGAGTGAAATTTTTTTACAAATATATGAAAAATGATCTCTATTTTCTTTATCTTTCTTTCATGCTAATTTTTTTCTTGAATGTCAAAAGTTATCCTGAATGAAAGTTTCTTACCGCCAGCGTAGACATCACCGGTTGGAGACCAGTCCTTGGTGTCGTAGATAGGACTGCATAATAATATATCAGGCAAATGAAATTTGAATGAGTAGGTTAATTTATACACAAATGAATGAAAATAATTTATAAATTTCAAATAATATATAGATCTTATTATTACCTGTAACCATCGACATTAGCACCGTATTTGTCTACAAACTGGTAAACACCCTTTCCCTGAATTGATGTTTGGAAAGTTAGAAGAATAATATAGTAACTACTGCCAACAATATCAAAGGTTTAAACTATTTATCTCTTCTTGTGCCAAAAGAAAATTATTTGTCTCTTCTTGAAATTCAACATTAAAAGAATGGAAATAATAAGGAATGAACTTTAGACTCCTCAATCAGAAACACTCTAACATAATTATGTAATCAACTAACAATTTCAAAAGCTTAAACTGAAAAAAAAAAAGATGTGTGAATGATTTTATATTATTCTCTAACATGAAGTGATACCCATGTTCAATTAATTACAAGCACGACAGTAAATTTAAATTAGTATTTTCTTTTCATTTTATCATATTAATCTACTACTGTGAGTTTGTCCCTATCAAGAATCTGAAACCAAAGAACCTATCCTCCACTCAACAACAGATTCAGCTCCTCGAGAGGAAACCACTTTCCAGGATAAAATGTAATGTGTTTTTGGATTAAAGTTTACAAATTTAGATTACAATGAAATCCATTTTGTAAATCAAGTTTGTGAAAGCAACTCTTCCTTTTCTTCTCTATTTCAAACTGAGTTTCAAGACAAAGATGTGGTAAAACTCGGTTAACAATCGAATCCAACTGAAAATCAAACAATAGCCTTTTTCAGTTTTTACTTTTTGAATAGACGATGAAGGTCTCTCATCCGAAAACCAAACTTAGCCCAAGTAATTTTAATTGTTGATTTTTTTTTGTGTGTGTGTGTGTGTCTGTGAAATATTTCAATTGTTAATCAATGATTTATTGATCTACATTCTGCACTTACATAACAAAACATGCATGTATTGAACAAGTGTTGATTTTCTCATCAATGACTAAGATTACTTACTTGACTCATACCTAGTTTAGACAAAAAAACGTATTTTTTTTTTAACTATGTACTAAGATTTAATGAGGCACAAACCTTTCCTTTCCTGCCAGATGCATCAGTTCCATCCCTCAAAGCCATGCCACCATTAATTCCTGCAAAAAATCATATAAAAGCAACAAAATTAACAAGTGAAAGTGTAATCCATTCCCACACCCCCAACAACCCCCCAAATCACCATATATATATATATATGTATAAAAAATTGATAAGGTATTCCAACTTGTTTTATTTTAGAAGAAGTATTTTAACCCAGTTATAACTATAATTATTTTAAAATATACCAATTGCGTAACTTGTTAATGTATAATTTCTGAAGAACAAGTGTGTGCACAAATCCCATATAATATATGTGTATTTAGATGTTTCAAAAGTCCTATAACAAGTTATAACTATATTTATTTTAAAATATACCAATGGTGTAACTTGTTAATGTATAGTATCTATGTGTATGTGTGTATTAAGTACTAACCATAAGGTTTGTCAGTCTTGATCTTCTTGCCACCACTGGCCACAACTCTGAATGAAGAAGAGTTCCTTGAGAGAGAGGGAAGGCCTCTCACTGAGGACTTCTCAACAGTGAAAGGGGCAGGTTTGAGGGCCACAGATGCCATCACTGAAGAGGCCATTTCAGCTGAGACTAGTTGTTGCTGCTCCTAGTGCTAATGCTTCTCTTTGTGCTTCTTCTATGGTATGGGAAACAAAACAAGTGCCTCTGATAATAATAATAATAATAGTAATGATAGTGGCTGCAGATTTGTGATTGCTTTGGTGACACGTGGCGTGGGATTTGTGGCAAGTGTGGGATATGATAATGCAAACATTATCTCAATGAGATCAATTTTTCACCTGTTGTTTATGAACAACATGAATGTGCAAACAAAATCTTGATCTTGATGAAAAGAATCGTGGATATTCCTTCCAGGAAAAAATACAAAATATTTTTTTTTTCTAGTGGAAAAAAAAGGGGAGGTTTTACATGTATAAGTTGAAACTTACTGCAGAATTGCAGTTAAAAAGAGAATGGATGAAATAAATTCTCACTATAATAAAATAAATAAGTTATTAGTTTTTTTTTTTTGGAAAAAAAGTTATATGCATTGTCATAGCTTCCGTTAACATAACATTAATGTAAGGTTATACTATGAATATGTGCTTTATATTAATAAATAATTTTGTTTGTATACAAAAATTTATATATACCATCAATAATCAAATTAACATGTCTGCTTAGCTACTTCATTACACTATCTTAACAACCATCAATAAGACTAATATGTATCCAAATTTACATATTGAAAATAAATTGTATACATATTTTTCTATTGATAAACGTTAATTTATTAAAATATTAGTTTTATTAATAGAAAAGATTAATTAAATGTGTAATCTTTTTTCGTTTTTTTTAACTATCTAATCTATCTTATATCTTTCACTAAATTATATATATGTAATCTTTTATAGATCTAATCAACTATTAACATGAATCCACTGTCTTAATAGCAACCAATAGGACTAATTCGTAACCAACTTTTCATTATTCCACTTCTACTTACCTCTTTGTATGCGGGTGTTACTACAAAAACATGTCATTTATTGTCAAACAAAAAATGTCAAATTTTAGAATTACCTTCATTTTTAGTATATGGGCTTATACTAACATTTTTTTTTATATATTATACCAATATTTGATGCATTAATATATAGTATATGCCAATTTTCCATACTAATATAATTATTTGTCAATATAATATGTGTCATATTGTTAATATAGACTTATAATATTAATTGTTTAATTTTTGTTAGGTTATACTAACTGAAGTTAATCCAACATCAAGCTGGAATGAATAAAATGAAAACAGTTATTAACAAATCAAGAATCCAAATAAATTTAAATAAAAAATATAATAATGTTCAAACTAATACAAAGATTAATTTTAAAATAAAATAAAAAAATTAATATAGAAGTTTATTCTTTGCCTTTAGGACGTAGAGTTGTATCTCTCGTTGATTTATGAGCACGATCTTGCATTCCATTTGGCATACCGTGGTAGAGTACATAATAAATATTGATAATTAATTAAAGAAACAAAAAATTTTAAGAAATAAAAGATTTTCATTTTTTTAAATGGTAACTCAATTTTTTTTATATGATAAAACTAAAAAAATTATTTTTTTTGAAAAATAATTAGTTATATTGATTAATTAAAAAACTAATTAACAATTTGATAGATAGATAAATAGATAGATAATCAAAGTATAAGAGTTTAAATCTTAAGTTATACTGTTTTTTAATTCTTTTTTCCTGACTTCTCTCGTATACAATTCATTATTAAATTTTGGAGACTAAATTTTGTATTTTTTATCTTTCAGGGACGCATTTGTCAGCAGAATGTGAAGACAAAAAGTTAAAAAATATTATGACAAATATGTCCCTATGCTGACAATCCACGTTGGCAACGGACAAATTTCTCCCTCCATGCCACGTAGGCTATTTTATTAACGGTGACGAACGGAAGTTAATAGTCATGTTTACATTTTCAGGGACTAAATTTTGTATTTTCATCTTTTAGGAACACATTTATCAGCGAATTACACGTTAAGAGACAAAAATGACTGTTTACCCATAAATAAATAAAAGAACCTTCTTTAGAACATGCGTCCACCAATGCCTCTAGGTGACTCAAAGAGAGTAACAGAAACTCCATTTCTGGCAAGATTGAAGCACACACGGCTCTTGAAACTGCCATCATTCCATCATCATCATTATCATCAAACAAAATTAATTCACTAAAAAAAAGTCAAAATTGAAATTAAAATCAGATCACACGGCTGAAGTGTTTACTTCCACTTCCCAACACAGCAACCTTAAAGGCAGCGCTCATCGTTTCCTTGCTGATAATAGATTCTGAAACACACCATGACAGAGAGAAAAAAGGTTATAGGAAGTAATAATTGTAACATTGGCAATGGTCATGGTGGTAGGGTAGGTAGTTTAGACTAGTAAATGCATTTGGATCATTTGCAAAGAAAATTCTTAGCTTCCTTTCTTTTTCTTCTTTTTTTTTTTTTTCCTTTTTGCTTCTAAAAATTCTCAGCTTCTTAATACATATTCTATAATTCTATCCTTCTAATTATAACTAGTTATCCTACCCGGCTATACCTGGCTAAAAAAATAAAATTTTTCCTCTTTTAAAAATTAAAAATATAAAAATACATTTTTCCATTGGATTCATTTATTATTTTTTGTTACAAATCTAATTGAAGTTAACATATAATTTTCTAGAGACAACTATATTTCAAACTATAATAATTAATAGTTTCAACTCTATATTGACATTACTTTATGAAATATACGTGTTTTTAGAAAGAAAAAAAATTGCATAACATCTAGTTATTTAATATCGTTCCTAAGATTATGGTGAAAAAAATACTATCAAAGTATAAATTAACACACACACACATATATATATATATATATACACACACGTGTGTGAATAAATAAAAATCATAACATTTTAAATTTTAAAAATCATCAATGATATATGAAATAAAAAGAGAAACAAAAATGAAAATGATGGTAAAATATGAACATAAATCTTACTATTAATTAATAAACATAAACTTATGGGTCACCTAATTGGCTCCATAATTTGGCAACATACTTTAATGATTCACTTAGAATTTAAATAATGACGTAATCGTAATTTTTAGTTTTAAAAAATCAAAAAATAGAATAATGAAATGGAGTAGCAATAGTATCAAATAATATATTTTAATATCTTAAATTAAAGCTGCCTCTAAAATAATATAGTTTCTTTACACGACGATGTCTGGGATTTTTTGTCTTTTTCTTTATATATAAAAGAGCAACATAAAATTTTTTTTATACAAATTATAATTTTTGGTCTCATTTAATTTTAAATTTATGATTTTTTTTCTTTCTATTCTTTATGCCTGATTTTAGTTTTTGTGTTTTATAAAATCCACAATTATAATCAAATTTTTTATTTGCACACATTTTTATTTTTTTTTGTCTTCACACACAATGTAGTGACCACGATCCCATTACTATCATTTAGGTTAATTATTGACTGAACTTTCATGTGTAGGTCAATTGTCATATATGCATAGGATTATCATGCATTATTTATGTGTATACCTTCAACTCTCATAATAGGTAGATAATATACCAGGTTAAGCACATATCTTAACTCGTTAATTTTTACGAATAAATTACACTCTTAGAAATCTTTTAAAATTTAATACTTTCAAGACCTAAGTCACGGGAAATTACACTTGAATTTGGATATGAAAGTGACGGTTAAGAAAATTAAAAATGATGATATAATTTAATTTATCCTAATTTTAAATTTAGATAATAATATTTTATATTTTGGTCAATAAATCTTTATAGTAATATTTGTTTTGGTGCAAATAAAACCATGTTTTCAGCCAAGGAAATCAATTTCATTAGTGATAACTATATTTTTTATTTCATTAGTGATAATAATATTTTATATTTAGGTCAATAAATCTCTATAGTAATATTTGTTTTGGTGCAAATCAAACCATGTTTTCAGCCAAGGAAATCAATTTCATTAGTGATAACTATATTTTTTATTTATAGTCTCTCACCCGTGCCATGAACGGGGATTAGTAAAGAAAAATTGAGTTTTATATCCTGTAATAGAGTATTATTCATTATATTGTTAAACCTAACTTATTGCTTCACAAAATGTTGGTCTGGTCAGTTAAGAATAGTATTACAACTTCTGAACTTTAAATTAACATTGAGAAGTTGACATCAATCGTCAATATTAAATTTACCTTTATTAAAAAAAAATAGTTGGACGAAGATATCAACATTGAAAAGATAAATGAAAGGGAATTAATTGGAGAAGGATTGTTGGTAGTAGTAAAAATATAAGAAATAGAATCGAATGCAAGTTCAAGAAACAATTTTTTTTTTAATATTTATCTCAATGTATTTGTCTCTTTTTATTCCTATTTATTTTTATACTATACTTCATATATAATTACACAAATGATAGGAACAAAAGTACAAGTCATGAACAAAATACAATCTCTTCCAATATGTCAATTCAATCATAATTATAATAGCCTAACATTTATAAGAACAATAAGACTCTAATAAAAAAAAACTTAAGAACAATAAGACAAAAAAGGACATATTATAATGTTCATCAAATTAAAATTTAAAGAGGTATATATCTTTTTTTTCTAAAAGCAAGAAAAAAAGTTTATTAATGAACATATTTTAACTGAAGGGATATTACAATCTGTTTGAAAATATAAATTACAAAGAGTTGGCCAAAAATGAAAAGTTCATAGCTTAGAACCCAGGCAATGTTGTTATTGACAACCATGGAACCACGTGCTCCTTCCAAAAACCATTATTGAATCCTTCTAACACATACATATTGCCACATAAAACTGTTTCCTCATAAACCAATATGGCTCCCACCCGCTAATGATTACCAGATTCTTGACAGTGTAGTTGTCAACAAAAAGTAAATAAATGTTTGCATATATTTCCTCATAATTCAATTTACGGCAAATCTCTTGCCACACCCACCAGCATATTGCCATATATATTCCATACATTAAAAACACTGCATCAGACCACTAATTCATTCATATGGTCATGATTTATCACACCAAATAATCCACATTTTAAATAAAAATAATAACTTTAACCCCACTAAACAGTGTATGTTTGATTTAACTACTAAAAAAAATTGATAATTGATAACCATGTCCCACTCTAAAAGAAAATGGTGGAACTTCTAACATAAAAAGAAATGATCAAACAATTAAGGTGGACTTACACAAATAAAATATTTTGTTCACTTCTAAATAAAATGCTACCAATCAAATTTTCAATTGGAGGAGTAATTTGATCTGATTTATACCCCTTGCATAGTAGGGGTTGCAATCTAGTCTAGTCTAGTCTATATACGTTCAAGACTATTAGCTGTTACAAAATAAAAGAAAAGGACAACTAACTATACTGATGTAGTAACCTGAAAGAAAAGCTCCATATCAGTTTAGAAACAAATCTGGACACAGAATTTTCTTTGTGGCCAATGGACCAAGCTGAAGTGACTAACCACAAAATTTACTCTTTAAACTGCTATGTCCCAAATTTTCCAACCTGTATCCTTACAGTGTCATGAAAACTATCATTGGGTGATGACTAACCTGAGAGAGAGAAGAAATATAATAATTTCAAAACAGAAACAGACATATTCTAAAAGGAATTGAAAAAGTTAGAAAGTTTGGTTTTTATAATTTGTTCTTTTAGGGTTATTTTTAAGAATTAAAATTATGATGTGTTTATTTGGAAAGATCTTGAAACTATTCATATCATAGAGGAAATAACAATTGATATCAAAAGTCTAGCTAGCAGTTTGATTGCTTATCTGTATCCTTTTTTATTTTTTTATTTTTTAAAGTTTTGTTTATTAAAAACTATAACGTTAGCATTTTGTGTTTGAATACAATAAAAATTCCGTAATGGCAACTCAGTCATGCGAATTTCTTAACCAATATCCCACAACCACAAACCCCTACTTTCATTCCGGTTACACTGTCGCTACATGGCAAGAACTATCATGACTAGCTAGGCAAGGTATATAAAAATTAAGAAGAATGAAAATACTAGTTAATGAAGATAGAACCTCACTCTCGTGTTATTATTTAATGTATATGCTGCATTGCATGCTTAATTAATTTAATGACTTTGATAAATTAGTTTGCCAATATATACTACTGTGCAAGGAATATATGAAATTGCTTCCAAGCTCCAAATGAAGTTGCAACAGAATCAAATCATGTATGTTATCTTTGTTCACTGATCACTAAAGTTTTCCTTAAGTCTAATTTTATAATCATCATACAATATGTATATTTTCATGTAAGGCTTTATATGCAGTAGATTTTTCAGCAGCACTATTCTTCAATATAGTAAATTCTTGCGGTTGCAGGAGTGTCCCATTTGTTAGAAAGTAAAATTCAATTCAGGAGGTAACATATTTATATTTAAGATTCAAAGCACCAAATCTATGTAACAAGTACAATTTCACAGACCCGGTGTTGTTCTGGTCTTTTGAGAAGTGGTATTGTATTGTGCAGAATGCATGAGTTATGTAGAAACAAGCTTGCCCTGAAGAGCTATCCTACCTAAGTCCCACACTGGTAAGGAGAAAGAATATGCAAAAATAGTTTGACTATAAAAGAAACAGTCTATGATAGAACAAATCATACCTTTCTCGGCCTTTTGGCTAAGATCAAGTGTAGTATCTGTTCTTATCAGTTTAATATCTGATATGTGGGTCATTGGCTCATGTGATATTAAATTTATTTTTTGAGGGAAGGTTCACCACAGTAGCTAGCTACTGGAATCCGCAAGTGTCGCCTAAGTGTTGCACTACGGCTTGGGCTTGGCACATCCCACCATTATAGTTCTAATTTAATACTACTCTTGTTCTATATGCATTACAAGTTGTTTCTTATAGGATGTTGAGTTTTGCTGTTTGTGTTTTAAATTTTAGTTTTTATGTTAAAATATAGGATAAATAATTATTTTTTAAAATGTGTAATTTGTTTACCAATGTGTGTTAGGTATCTTTTTCGGGTCATTAATATTATTTAAATCTTAAATATACATGTATAAAATAATTTTTTTGGAAATCCTAAGGTGATATATGAATAATCTTGGTATGTAACACTAGAAAGTAATAAAATACATTATGCGTTAATTGAAGAAAACAAGAAATTATATATTTTCACATCCAAAGTCTAAAAGTTTGGAGATTATTGGATATTCTCACTTTGATTTTTTCGGAATGTCTTAAAAGCAATTACTCCACATAAAAGTCCATATTTAACCGTGTTGGTGGAGTTAATCTTATGCTATGAGACATCATATTAGAATTTATGATTGTTAAATTATTATAACTGATTTGCCTATTGTTGTCAACATTAAGAAGCCATCAAGTGTTCTTCGAGACAATATCTTAGTGGTCTTATTAAGAATTTAACCAAGTAAAAGTTTGTTGAAATAAAATATTTGATTGTTAAATAAAGATTAAGAAAATATAAATTTGTATAGAACATATAAAGACTCATTGCATGCTAGCTTATTCACTTACTAAAAGTCTAGCACTTAGTTTTTTTTTCATGAACACATTGCTCATATAGGTGTAATTCCTGATAGTATCTTAGTTTATTGGAGTCTTGTTTATGTTTTATATCTTATGATTTTTGAATATTTTGTTGTTTGGATTTTCTGCAGAAGTTGAATTTTATCATTATATTATCAGTTTGTTTTGTTTGTAATATTTATGTTGTGTTTGGATTGGTATTTTATAAAGAATAAAGTTTGGACCAGTTCAAAATAGGCATGATTAATATCACATTGCATGTAATTTTCATGTTGCTTATCCATATTGACCTATGTCATTAAGTGTACTGATGTGGTGAACATTGGAGTCTAGTTACATTTGTTGTAGTGACGACAGCCACAATGATTCTATTATTGATACATGAGATGAATCAGATTGTTAAGCTGGAAGTCTAAAGGCAAATAAAATACAGATGTGCGCTTAGGGATTTTTGATATAATTGTTACGTACAATATGTAGCCCAAGTGGGATATTATTGGAATTTTCTATTCCAATAATTAATGTGAGTTAATATTATAAGACAATTATATTAACTATTTATTATTAGTGGATTTTATTTTATGTAATCAAATTAAATGAATCTGTTAGACAACCAGATCAGATTATATGAACTTAAATGAGCAAATGTCACTATTAACCCATTAGGGGATAATGGGAACCTATTAGGTTAACACACTATAAGAAGACTATGGTCCCCAACCGTCGCACATAGTTTCTCTTCTCTACGCTTGAAGAGTTATGAAGGTTGTATTAAGAAATAAAGAGGTTTCGGTTGAGGAAGAGCCATGAAGCCACCGATTACATTGTTAACCGGTTATTCGTTCCGTAACAGATCCTGAGAAGAGTACATAAATCAGAAATTATCTACGGATTCAAATTTCGTGCCTTTGTTTGATCAATCATTATGGATTCAAATAATCTGACGTAATGTATTCTTAGTGGTTATTAGTATTTTATAAAAATTCCCTAAAAATTCCAACAAGTGGTAAGCAAATTACGCATTCAAAAAATAACTAAAATGACAAATATTTGACCATTACTATTGCAACTGGGAATTCGAGGACCCAGAGCCTCCGAGAGTGCAGAAAGAGAGAGAGAGAGAGTTGGAAGTTGCGATTCTTATTCCTCTCTTCAACGTATTATTACAAGCATTTTTATATCAGCATTTCTAACTGAATTAGTTGCTTACAAGAATATCCTAACAGCATCTGGAATATTCTGCAAATCCTAACAGAATTGGTTCCAGCTTTACACTCCATGCATGACTTCTACTCCTGCGTACGTAACCTTCCATATGAGCTGGTATCATCGTCTTCCTTCATCCTTACTGTTTCCTTGCTAATTGCAGACCCCCCCTCCAATCATCCGTAACAATTACCGTTAATAAAATAACGTACGTGACAGAGGAACAAATTTATCACTTAAATGATTGTCAACATGGTTCATCCTTTAACCGTGAATTACTTAGATTTTATAACTTCTATTCTATTAAATAGATTAACTAATAGAGATATTACATTAAAATTAAAGTAAAGAATAAAAAATGAAATTTCAAATTCTTTCTTTTTTTAGAATAATCCTTGCCACTGATGTCATGGAACGTGTTAATAGTCAAGCTGAGACTTTCTACTGGTCATCTACAACATGCTTTTTCATGCTCATTCTAATAACATGATGCACAACTACAGTCAAATATGCTTGAGAAGCATGTGTGAAATAAGGTTGTTTACCTTGTATTAATATAATCTAGTCATTTTATTTTGTTGAAAAAGAAACGAGTTGTTCCAGCATGTTGAAGGGTAAACCAACGACAAGCACAATAATTCTTGTACAAATTTTGGATGATAGATGATGCTCTTTGGGTCAAAGCTTGTTACTGCATGATGGCAGCAATTTCGACAGATAGATGACATGTAACATGTTGAGTCCACTTCTCAAATTTCTGGAAATCCAGAGGGAAAACTGAAAGATGATAAGTAAATTATGCAGTATAAACCTTTTATGCAGTAACAAGCCCCAAACACATGACTTGTAAATAACAATTTGAATAGTAAAATTTGATTACACAGTGTGAACAATTATATAATCCAGAGAAATTTTGGAACTCTCAACTTCCATTTCAAATTGTTATGACAAGCTACTACTTCCATTTCAAATTGTTATGACAAGCTACTGTGGTGAACCATCTGCTTCAAAAAATTAAATTAAATTTCATTTGAGCCAATGGCCCACATATCAAATATAAAACTGCTAAGAACAGATATGCACTTGATCTTAGCCAAAAGGTGGAGAAAAGTATGCTTATGAAACTCAAAGATTGTTTTTTTTATAGTCAAGTCTTTGACGCACATTCTTTCTCCTTGGCTGTGTGGGACTTAGGCAATGAGGAGTTAAATATTGAACACCAGATAAACAGCAGGACTTGGATTTTCTGCTACTAGCTTCTCTTATGCCTCTCTGTAACCTCTATGTCTCTAGCTTTTTGTCATCTTTCAACTTGCTTCATTCCTACATTTTTTTTCTTTTCTTTTTTCTGCACAGACAGCACGCAGCACTGCAGTACAGCTTGTGCTGCATAATGGTAGCAATTTTCACAAACAAGTGAATGAAGGACAAGTCACAATATATTTGTTGAGTGTGTTTAGATTATTGTTTGAATCCTCCAAAATGGACATTCACAATTTCCAAGTGAGGAAACGAAGAAGCAAGAATGTTTCATGGGGTAAAGTCGGTTTAAGTTGGGATGAATTATTTTCCAGACACACAAAAGTTGTTGAGACACAATGAAGAAAAACCAAACTGCGACTTCTTAAAAGACCAAAGCATGGTCTGCAAAATAGTAGTGTGTTTGGATTAAAATTTTCAAACTTAAGTTTGACAATGTTCGTTTCATCATCCACGGACCACGTTGGTGCTAATATCATATCAAAATTGAAAAGAAACACAGAAGTAATTATGTGATAACTAGGCAAGCTAATTTTGTTGCTCATATTATAGCTCAGACGTCGAAATTGTATTGTAGCTCCTAGGTTTCTTTTATCATATACCAACTTTGTATCCAGGATACTATCTTTACAGAAATGCAATAATCTTTGTTGAGTAAAAATAAAAGCTATGTGATGACATGCGTTATGCGAATCCAAACACACTTTGAATGAATATTTCATAACTTGAGTTTGCAAAAGCAACTCCCCCTCTCCTTTCATTTCAAATTGAGTTTCAAGACAAAATTGAAGCTAATCGATTTAGGATCTCCAATAACTTGGTTTAATTGGTGATTTTGATGGATGTATTGTCTTCAGTATATGTTACCTTATAGACCAAATTTATTTGTCTCAATGATATTGGTGTTAAGATCACATCTTTGATAGCTAATGGGATGTGGGTGTAGAATGCTGCTACCTGATTGATCATATAGATTTGGTGGTTGTTGGCAACGTGTTGACAACTCTGAAGAAACTTCTTCATTCTATACTCTGTGGAGGCTTGCAGCTGATTTTATTCTGACTTAAAGTTTATAGTCACAATGACTACAGTAAGAGTCACAATTCACAAACAGCTTCACTGAATAAAAGTTCACAATTTGACTTTTATTCTCTAGCTAAGAGAATGGAAATGCTTCTGGATAAACATTAGCATGGCCAAGATGCTTGGTGAAATGAGACTTTAACAAATTAGAATTGATCTGGTGGTATGTGCCAGGCCTATGGTATAGTGCAACAGATAGGCGACACTCGAGAGCCCCAGCAGCAAGCTGCTGTATTAGATCCTCCCCCTAAGAATTTTACTCATCTGAAGCAACTAATTTATTTTATTGAATTTTTATTTATTTCTTTTGTTTGCTTTTTGGGTAACTTTTGCTGATTGTCATTGTTTTGTCAAAGAAATAGCACTGGTATTTAGTGATAGTTAGTTTAGTTTAAGGTGTGGCACTGTTAATATGGTTTTTTCCTCACTGATTATACTGAAATTTCCTTCATTGGCTTGGTGGTAATTTGAAAGAGGGTCCTTAAATTTCTCAATTTCTGGAAATTCAGAGACAACTAAAATGGGACAGAGCTGCATTTTGACCATGGTGCTCCACTTTTCTCAGTTAAGCGAGTTTGTAGCCGAATAAAGAAAGTTTGGCTCATTGGATTTTCACACCCTTAAATTTAACAACATAGAGCAGGTTGAAAAGTATTCTTCATATGCCTAAATTGTATTATGCAGCATAAACCTTTTAAAGGGAAATAGTTTTCAATATAGCTGCTGAATTGAAAGCCTTTTCTCTCCTTTCTAAACTGATTTTTGTCAGCACTTGTACTTAAAACCGATATATTATTGCCCAGATTGGATTAGTTCTTAGCTTATGGAAGTGTTCCAATTGTAAAATGGAAAACCCTACTATTAAGACTTTTTCTAAGGAAAGAATGTCAAGCTCTACTATGTTTACAAGAGGTGTTTATGGAGAAGGTGTGAGTTAAATTTAACTTATGCAAGGAATCTAATTCATTTTACCTCTTTGATTCGTTTTATTTTCATCTCTTTTAAGTGCTTGTTGAGAAGTTTATTCAAACTTGCTCTATATGTACTTTGTATGCAGTTTTCAGTTCAGTACTTGTATTGAAAAAATTATTTAGTATGCACACACAAAAACTGTGATGGAAATTTTTGGCATGGGTATGGTGTTGATAACATCTGAGTGTCAAAAATAATTATATAACCTTCCCCCCAACACCTACCCGAGTTAATCCCTATAAATGTTACTACTATATGGCTGAAAATATATATCTTAGCAGCACCTTAGAATTTAGATGTTAGTAAAGCAGAGAAACTCAACTTCCATTTCAAATTGTTATGTACTTATTCAAATTATGTAGAAAACATGACTTGTAACAAAACCTTATATACCTGAAATCACTTTTATATGAATAGTTGTTTCTCTCGTGGTAATGCTACTTATTGTTGACATCTTGATGGCACACGCACTATCATATTTCACTTAATATTTTTGTTGATCAGAATTCTTTACTAATCAAAATTTTTCACTTTACTCATGTTTTTTCTTGAAAAACTCCAAGTCAAATACGCTTAACTGTGAAATTCTTAAGTGATAGATTATAAAAAAGTAGATGTATCTTGTTAGTATAAATAACAACAATTAATTCATTTGAGTCATTCTCAATTATACAATCTCATGCATAGTCTTTTTAGATCTCTTTCATCTTAACGTGATACCAAAAATGTGATGTGCTTTATCACAATAACAATAACATGTAATAAAATGTAGCAAAAAGAATATAAAATCTGAAAATATAAATTAAAAAAAGATAAAATGGTGGTTGGTTTTTTTAAATCATAATTGAAGATAATAGAGATAATAGATAAAGAAAAATTGGTTAAATAAATTTCAAAATGCGTGTAATGCTTGTATAATGTATAAGGATAGACACTTGATTTTCCTAGAATTACACACATAAACGATCTTTCTTGACATTGGTAATTTTTTATTTATTGAGTATATTATGAAAATAAAGTATGATTGTTTTTTATTTGATTTTTATTGGAGTGTGTGTATAATATTTTATTTTAAATTCATTATGGATATCATGATTGATTTTTCATATTATCACACTAGCTTAGGATAATATTATTTGTGAACTCCTCTTTAGAACTTGTTTTATTTACTAGGATTATTATCTTAATAATAAGTGTTGTTTATTTTTTTAGAGGACGAGGAACAAGTTGTTCAATTTGATGAGACTTAAAGACATAATTTTCTTAGTTACATCTATTTTAGTTTAATTAATACTTCAGACTAAGATGTTGAATGTGATCAATTTTGTTATATTTTTAGTGTTTATTTAGTTTAGATGTTCATATTTTGAGGATAATATTTTCTTTTTATAAAGACTCATTCATTTGGCATACTTACTTATACATGAGATATTTCCATATTATTATAATTTTTGAATTTTATATTATTTTTAGTATATTTTATTACGGATGGTTACTGTAACGAAGAATGTTACACGGACAATACCTTGTATATATCACAAGAACATAGTTTCTCTAACAAAATTTATTTAAGGAACAAAAAGAATAAAAGTGTTAAGAGAAGATTAACCGGCTTGGTCAATTGCCATGCCAATAAACATATTTTGCCTCTTTTACCTTGAGTTATATGATTAATTTAATTTAAGGGGTATTGCTCATTATAAAATTTTGCTAGGGAGAGGATGCAAGTGAACTCCAACATGTGCCTTGATAAATCATGACTTCATAACTTTTTAAGTATCAACTTTAGTTGGACCTCCTGCGGCATCTTTTTTTATGTATTTTACCTAATTTCATTTGTTTAGCATGTTGGAGGCCCACGTTATGTGCACGTTGCACGTTCCTTTATATTTTATTATTTTGGAAAAATTTGTTATTTCTGAATCTGGTCCATTTTCCATCCACATTCATCTCATATCTTTGCAAAATATATTTGCAATCACCTTCACTAACAAATCACGTATTCATCATCTCATGTACTGATCACTTTTTATGTCACGTTTCATAACTTCCTATCTCACGTTCTGATGACAAGCTGTCTGATAACAAGCTGAGAGCTCTGTGATGGACAGACTCTATAAATAGGATGGGGTGCTCTAAGTTTTGTATCACCAAACCCACTTCTCTATTCAGAAAAAATACATCATCTATTCAGAGTGAGTAAGGGTATGGAAGAACAAAACTGTCTTTCAGGTTCGTGTGTGCGCCGCTTCCCGTTCAATTTGCAATGGCCAGAGATATGCTCGTAATTCTTTTAATTTCCGTTGTTTGATCTAAATATGCTATTTAAATTTATTTGCATGTTTAGATCAGTGTATGTATATTTTTACATAGCACTGTCTTCATATGTTGCTTCATTGAGTTGTCTTGCGAAACAGATTCTTCTATGTTCAAGCTTGAGGTTGAGGGCACTCGAGAAATATTAGTTATAGTTATGAAAAATTAAGAATAGCTTTGTGTTCAATTTAAGAGAATACATGCAAAAGTATATGTTGGAAGTTTATCCTTTTGTGCTTTCCTGGATATCACTGGTAGCACTGTCATCCAACATGTAAACACATTTTTTTGTCTTGACACAAACCATAACTCTAATTAAGTTGAAACAACCACTCATCAGATGATCCACATGGTTGTGGGTAACATGTAAACCAATTGATTATAAATATGATTTTATTGTCAATTGTTGTTTTCCTCCAAATTGTTAAACTCAACTAGTACTATGGTGTTACAAATATATGGAACCAATGACACATCCTTTCTTCTCTGGCTGTTGCTTTTTGTGCTTGTATTTTTTTCTTCTCTTATAAAATTTTTAAGAACTGTATTGAATTGAGATTTTAAAATATTTTTTTATAAGAAATTTTTGTGATAAATAATTATTGTGTCAAGACTATTAGAATTTTTTCAAAGAAGTGTTAGAAATTCAGGGATATTCAATTGAGACATTTCACAATTTCCCAAAAAGTCTTTTCGGTAATTATTATTATGCAAAACATTAATTTATAGTAAAAATAAATCAAACTGAATTTTTTTTATATTTTTATTTTCACTTTTATCATGATATCTATTTTTTTTTTCTAATTTCATTTAACGTAAAGAGAACTTTTTTCAAAATTTTCGTTCGTTTGAAATATTAACATTGAAACCTTTTAATAGAAAAAATTTAATGATTCTAAATATGTTTATATCCAAAAAAAAATATTGTATACTATGAAATATATATTATATGAAAAGATATTGATATCTAATTCGAAGAAATACATATTTGGCAACAAAGATTGGTCCAATAGATAAAAGAACGAATTCATCTTTCAAAAAAACATGTATTCTATTGCAGCTGTCAATGTGATGATGTTATTAGTGAATAATATGTAAGTATTGTTTTAAGTATTTTGCTTACCCTAGTCCTAGAATACAACTTACTTAAACTTTCGTTATAAAAAAAATACATATTTATATTGCTAAAAAATAATATTAATATTCAAAATTGGTTTAAAATTTATTTTTCTTCAAATTAATCACATAAAAGTACATGTTTAACTCGTGGTAGATACTAGTATATATATATACACTACTATACAGAGACACAGAGGGGTGTCACCATGTCGTGAAAGATCTTATTTTAATTTAAGTTTTTGTTCATTTGTGTCACCATCATGCGAAGAAAATAGTGGCATATTGTTATGCCAAGTTGCCAACGATCAACACATGCAATTTGTAATTTTTTACTATACACATATTTGCCATTTATGTTTCCTTTGACTTTAAATTCAAATCAAGCAAAAGCAGACTTTATAATAGGTCAACATGGTGTACTTGACGGGAGCGTATCCTCCCGCATGAAAAAGAAAAGAAAAAAAATACCAAATAATGTTGACAAATCACCCTTCCATTTTCTTTTAAAAACAAATCAACAACCAAAAATAAAAGTGCACAAACCGATTTCATTCTAGTCTTTTAAACATTCCAAAATTTTCCTTTATATTTTTTTTTCTATTTTCCTTTTCTTCAAATAGTGCTATTTCACCGTAGGCTATAAACAAGTTAAATTAAGTCAAGTTGAGTTCAATTCAACTCAACTCATTAATATTTAATTTAACTCAAAATTTAACTTAAGTTTGACATTGGTCTTTTTGTCAACTCAAACTCGATTTAGTGTAAATTAACAAATAATTTGGTTTAGTTTGAATTACATCAATTAAGATTCAAATTTTTTAAATGTTATGCATTTCAAATTTTTAATTTATTAATAAGTTTTAAATAAAATGATTGTTTAATTTTTGTAACAAGACAAAACTTAATGTTTTTTATTAAATTTGTAGGGCCACAAGGTAGGATAAAATATAATTATAAATAAAGTCTACATAAATAAAAATTATCTCACCCTACATACATAAAATAATAAAAAAATCAATCAATTATCGAATGAATTCATAAATCAAACAGGTCAATTATATGTCGTTCAAGTTCAGTTTTTTTATTTAACGAGTATAATTTTTACTCAACTTCAATTTATTTAATTGATGAACAAGTTCAACAAGCTAATTATCGAATCAAGTTTTAAAATATTTTTGGTTCAGTTCATTGACACCCCTACTTTACCAAGCCAATACAACAAAATAGATTATTGAATTTCTTAAGCATATTAAAATGAGTTTAAATTTCTAGTCGTGTATAAAAAATAAACTTTATTAAAAAATAAAATTTATTTTAATAATATCTACGTATGAAGAAGGATTAGTCTCATGATTTTTAGTTATCAAATATTACTTGGAGGGAAAAAAATAGAAAGAGTAAAAGGTTTGTGAAAAAATCATTGTTCAATAGTTACACTATATGAATTCACTTGCCCTTTAGTGTGCACCTTCAATACATATCACGCGTTTGTCATTCCATCACCACCTACCTAGGCACCCACCAAAAACTAGCTCACGTTGATTAATGACCTCATGAGACACTATCTCGCCATTCAAGATTTTTATGTGTCACCTTGCACTACCTCTTTATTTCTCATTACACTTCTGCAAAGGTTTTTATTTAATTTTATTTTGGGCTCTTTGATCTTAACATTCTACAAAATAAAAATGTATTTTTAAAAAATTTATTATTAATTTTTTACATGTTGTTCATCGGCAGGATGAGTTGCATGATTGAATCTATCCATTATCTATGGTTGAAAGAATATTTGTATGTTAATAGGTAAGTATGTTTTGTTAAGGAACATCATGATATATGTTTAGTGAATTTATATCTTTTAATTATATTCATTTTATGAATTGATGCATCTTCAATTGATTTTTTTTTACTAGAGTATTTGGTTGAATTTATTTTTAAATTTTATTTTATTAGAATGTCAAATGGCTCTGATGTTGTACAAATTAAAAAGCCCTGTCCATGAATGATGAACTTGAATAACATCCTCAAGTAAGCAAACTAGACATGAATTTTCTAAATGACTGTGGTGAGAAATTAGATTTAATGTTCTGATGAAATATTTTAACAAAAGCAAGATTGAAGGACTTCAACTGGTAGATTATTCTTGCATGAAAATTTTGATGTGCTTAAAATAATAAAAAGTTAACAAAGGTCAATATTGACATGTTGATGTTTTTATTTTCAAAAGCGGGACGCGTTGATGTTGAATAGAGAAATTTTTTTTTGATGGAGTTAAAAATACAATAAATTATAAAGAAAGTTAGTAGAATAAAAAAAATAGAAAAAACAAGTTAGTTATTAATTTATATATTAGTTAAAAAAATGTATTTGATTATTCATTAAATAATTTTTTTAAGTATTTTGTTAATAATTTTTAGTGTTTTTTGAAATAAAGTAAAATTTTTCAAAATGTTAATTTCTGAATTCTAATTTTTTATATTTTTTTATTTTTATTTTTAATATATTTATTCAATTTTTTATTATCATATTTTAACTGAATCATAATTTTATTATTTTTATTATTATTTTATACTTTTCACCTACAATAATTAGTTTTATAAAATATTTATAATTTAATAAACTAATTTTTTAACTTTTAACTATTAATTTTTGGCTTTTAATATTAATTGACTTTTTAATTTTTAACTAATTTTTCAACAAATTTTGTGAAATCAGCCGTGAAATTCCAGAAAACGGCGATGTGCTGATCCGTCAACAAAGATATGCTTGAACATTTTAGCCAACTCGTATATTTTGTACGGCAATTGTGAGCAAGTTATGCTGGAGACATTTCTCACCTCTTGCTATTTAATTAATATTAAGGGTGATGAGTTTTATACAAAATCAAATAGAATTTATTTACATTTTCTTATTATTAATTAGGAAAATTCCCAAATTAAAATGCTAATACTAAATTAAGAAACTCATGAATTTTGTTAATACGTCACTTATCAACCGAAATAACCTAATTATTTATTTTTTTATCAATTTATCATAAAAAATTAATTATAACTTTTCATTATAAAACCAATAAATTCAAAAAAGATGAATTATTTTGTAAAAAAAAATTTGGACCTATAAAAGATAAAATTTGTACTTGTAAAAATTATCGAGTAATCAAAGATAAAAAGGACGACCAGAGTAAAATTTATTGATTCTTGAATACCTAGATATCAAATGGGTCAACATAATTTACTTTTTTTTTTTTATCTAAAATCAAGTTTTTAAACTTTATTAAAAGATACAAGTCACGTATTTATATTTAGTAGCTATAAAAGCAATATGAGTTAGTTTTGATACTAGAAAGGGTTCTGTTATTTGTGTATGTTATATGTTTTATAAGGTTAGATTTTTTATTTTAATTTGATAAAGTATATCTGTTGCCTATCATCAAGAATCTTGTAGTTGTACGAAAGTCATGAAGTTGATTGACCACCATATTTTGTTTTCAAACCGAATGACAAGTGGCGTTGAATATGCAGTTCAATTTGATAAGGACATGTGTAACCGCGGCACACACAGCACGTAGGAATATCAACAAAGATTTGTTCATCAAGATTAAAATAATTTTTTTAAAAACTATTTGTACATTATTATTAGATTTTTAAAATATATAATCTTTTAATATAATTTTAGTTTTAGATTTTATGAATTTTAGAATTTTAAAACTTCATATTATCACATTTTAAACAGGATATGTATTTAAATATATTATTTTATATTATCTTAAAATAATTACTAATTTAAGATAGATAAATATTACGTTTCTATTAAATGGTAATAATTTAGATTTTTTTAAAAAAATTAAATTCTATAAAGATTAAAATTATAAAAAAATTCAAAGAGGTGTAAAGACTAAAAAATGTTTAATATATTAATCAAATGGTGTGCCAATGGTTAGATCCGTGCAACTATCATGATATTAGTCAGCGGAGACAAATTGATGCATGATTTTTTTTTTCAGTTAATTATTTTTTAATCAGTATTGAAGCACGATTTTGGTGTGCATTAAGAAATATTCTAGGTCGTGATTACTGCATTAAGTTCGTTGAAACAGTTGAGTTATGCTCTGAATTAAGTCGGAAAAAAAAATCTAGCTTACGTATTTTTTTTAAATATTTATTGTAAATTTAAATTATTAGGTAATAAATTTTATTGAATTAAATCATATATTTAGTTTCTTAGATATCGGGATTCAAAATTATATTACTTTGGTTCATGAGATTTCAATTACACTAATTAGATATCTTAAATTTTCTCTTTCTATCTTGATTTTATATAATACTAATATTTAATAGGAATATTTACGGGTATGAATCACCCGCAACTTTCAACTGATTGAAATCAGTCCAAACAGTTTGGGTTGAATCAAAATCGAATTGAACAGATCAAAATATAAATTATATATATATATATATATATATATATATATATATATATATATATATATATATATATTAAGAAGTAGAAAAATAATTTGACAATTAAGAAAGGTGTTGTAATACATTATTTCCTTTAATGTTTTTAGTAAAATATTAACAATTTAATAAGTTGGAGGATAAATCCGGTTTGTGAATGCAAGAAGCCAAGAACACGTTGCTTCCTTACCTTCTCTTTTGTTCTTTTATTCTAGGATTACAAAGTTTTCCGTTTATACTTGTCGGAAGCCACATGATCTTGATTGAGCGACACCGTGCCACCACACAACCTCGCTCCCCGATGTCTGCGTTTTCACATATCTATTGTCCACAGATATAGGTATATAATCTACTGAGTTACATCAATATCATTTGGTGCAAAATATAGTATTATTATAAGTTTTATGTGAAAAATAGTTCAAAATTTAAATTTTATTCTGTTGGACTAGCGGCCTCAATAACTTAAGATGGATAGGCTCAGAATGCAGAGGAAGCAGTAATCAATTTAATAATGTTCTTTAAACATGCAAGATACAATTGATTGCAACAAAAAAAATAAGATAAGGGAAGAGAGAATGCAAACACAGTTTTATACTGGTTCGATAAATTCCGTGTCTACGTCCAATACTCAAGCAACCCACTTGAGATTTTTCACTCCCTTTGTAAAAACTCTTTACAAAGTTTGAACCAGACAAGAAAAACTCTTCCCTTATGTTCTGCATTCCTTACAACTTAAGAGACACTCGGTCCCTTAAACAATCTCTTTGAATGAGCAGAAAGAAATAAGAATTTTCTTTTGAAGAAAATGATATTACAATTGATGTCCATGGATGAACTCTTAATGGATTTGCAGGTGTTTGCCCAAGATTTTCTTTTGAGAAAGCATTTGACAATGAAGTTCTCTTGGAATCTCTCTCATTTTCTTTTGAGATGATAAGATATTTTGAACAAGCAAAACTCTCTATCAATTTCATCCCAAGTCACACATATATATAGGCCTTTGATGGCCATTCAAAATCCAAATGATAAGATGTGATGGTTGGCAATATTCCTTGAAAATCCTCTCTAGTAATCGATTACAGCATTAGTATAATCGATTACACAGTTAATTTTCTCGAACAGTTGTGACTCTTCATTCAAAATTTGAATTCCTTGGAGAGTTTTTTTGTTTTTTACATGAAACTTATTTTAAAAATCGGTTTGGGTCACCGGGTTTATCCCAAACTGACTGGGTCATCCCGTACCAGATGCATGATTGGTCCAATAACCAAATCGGCTTAGTTATGCCACCGGGTCTCGATCGGACCGATCCGACTAATCGGGTCAGATCGGGTTTTTAAACTATGCTTGCAGGTGATATGTTTGCATTAAGAGAAATGTTAGTGATACTATCTTTGATACTCTCTTCGTGATTTATTGAAATTTTTTAAAATTATCAATTTTAGTAAATCTTATATCTAAATCATGAGAAATAATCATTAAATAATAAGTGGGATCCCACTAAAATTGATGATTTTTAACAAATTTCAATTAATCACATAAAGAATATTAAAAAAAGAGTGTTAGAGGAAGTGTAATTATAATTTCTCTTGCATTATTTTAAGAGTAAATTACATTCATTCCCTTTTGTACTTTTAGTAATTTGCACTTTGATAACTCTATGTTATCTTAAAAAAATTCTATAATTATTTCCAATGTACTCCAAATTTAATGTATATAATAATAATAATAATAATAATAATAATAATAATAATAATAATAATAATAATAATAATAATAATAATAATTTATATCATTATTTTTATTCGACTAAATTAAGTTTTTAAAATTATAATTTCTACATTTGAATTGTGAAAACTAAAAACACAAAATTATAATTAAAAATTCCAATTTTAATGAGAATAGTGATAACATCAATACTAAGATAGCATTTAATTAATTTTATTAATATATTATTTTATATAATATATAATATTATTTATAATTTATTAAGTAAATTAAACCTATATCCCTTATATTTTCTTCAAATTGCATCTGATATCCATAGATACCAATACAATCGTGTTACAATAAGGGTTAAGTAATGTCAAATAATGGAAGATATTAGATGCAATTCGCATAAAACACAATTTAATTCTTGTGTTCATAATGTTTGTTGGTAAAATATTGTTTTTATGATATCAATGAACAACAGAAGAAGTAGTTATGTCTTTCCATTTAGAGTGAATTGATGTGTTAAATATTAGATGAAATCAAAATAGAAAAGCCTTATTGTTAATAAGGAAATCCAAGAAATTCAATTGGGATCCGAAAAACCAAATTTGTAAAATATTAATACCTAGAGTAGGAGAAAACCTAAGAGACTTAATTGAGATTTAAATATGGAAGAAAATTCCTACAATTATAAAAATTAGTAGGAAACATTAAGCATTTCTATGGATTTTAATTCACAGGGAATTTCCTGCAAATTCAAATTTTCAAATATATATCATTATCTGTTAATTTTCTTGTGTTTTTCTTTGCAAGAAAACATTATGTGAATTTTTCACAGAAAATTTCCTGCAGATTATAGGATCAACAAGAATAAGTTACCTACAGATTTTAATATGGAAAAAAAATTCGTAGGAAATCCTCATCTATGTTGAAATTTCTAGTAGTAACCAAAGTTGTTCTATGTATAAAAAGACCAAAATATATTTATTTTTAACATTTTTTTATTAATAGTATATGTGTTATTTATGTACATACTTTTTATTCATCCAAATAAGAAGAAAGAAAAAATAAACTTTTTTTATTCTTATTTACTTATTTTCTTTCCTTTTTTTTAAATACCAAACATATGATAAATTCGAAGAAACTCGTGTGTGTAATTGTCATTCAATTTGGGGGGGGGGGGGGGGGGGGGGAATGTAGCAGTACAGAGAACTATTTAAAATGCAAAACAGAGTAGTACTTAACTCGTAACTCTCCTAGCTCCAAACTCCAAGTCAATGGGCAATTTTTTTTCTTTAAATGTCAATGAGAGATGATAAATGTATATCTTATTTTTAGGTATATGGTTGGAAAAAAGAAAGAATAGAGAGTAAAAATAAAGGAAGAGAAAGATACTTCATATGATATAATAAAAAAAATTCAAGAGAAAGATAGGAAGAAAAATGAGAAAAATAAATATATGTTAAGTATTTTAAGTCAAACATGCATTTCCATGCATGATCACTTGGGACAAAGACTTCCTTCCATACGTTTACATTCCATCCTCGTACATCAGTACATCTTCATAGTAATAAATAAGAACACAAGGGGTTTTTAATTTTCAGATTTAAAATCGGTCGTCGCAACATGATATCCGTGCAATCATACAATGCACGATGAACAACGGGGAACTATTTTCTTGATCAGAAAGAGTTATCATATTCTCCCAATAATTAAAAAGTATATCATATTTGAAATTTACTGTGGTGGAGGAACTAAATAGAAAAAAAAAACAGCAATTCTAAGATAGAAGATTATGAAAATAGAAGATGGTGATGAAAATACGTTTGATTGGATTTTTGAAAATATTTTTAATGAAATTTTTTTCAAACGAACCAAAAACTGAAAACAATAAAATCTCGTTTCCAGTGTTTTCAGTTGAAATCATGAATCTCATTTGGGTCTAAAATGAAAATGTGATGTCAAAGAATGTAATTTTAAGCAAATCTAAAAATACATTTCTTTTTGAGATTTTGAGTGTTTTTATTTTTTGAAAGCAGAAAACAAGCCGTCAAACCAAACATATTTTCAGAATTCTAATCTTTTAAAAATGAAAACAGTTTTTAAAAAATAAAAACAGAAAATAAAAATGCAAACCAAAGACACCTATTAAAACCATTCGAAAAGGATTAGTTTCTCAAATTTAAAAAATATTCTTTTTTAATTCTTTCACATAGATTAAAAAATACAATTTCTTATCTTGAGAACAAAAACTATAAGTAAACTCATTCTTTCAAACAAAAATTTATAATATATTTTAATTCGAACTTATATTTCCAAAATTTAACCATAGATATTATAAATCTTCGAGTAAGTTACTTTACAGCATAGTCTATTTATACTTTCTGAAAAAAAAAAAGAAGTTACAAACACCATAAAACGGCTCATGTATTTTCCATTACAATAGAAATAGACCTACAATGTACAGTAAAGACATTCGTACCGGTCAAATTAAAATAAGAGTAAAGCATAATCCTATGCGTCATAGTTACTTAATTACACAATGACAAGAGTATTAATTAAAAAATTAAAGAAATTTTTATTAAAATACGTAAAATTATATTATTTATAATTTTTAATATTTTTTTATTATTTCCACAGTTAATACTTACTCTTTTTATTCCTTAATTAATATAACATTAATTAGTAACACCCTTATACAATTTATGCTTAATTAAGAGTGTGAAAAGGAGCCATTTGATAGTGTGAAAACAGAAACATGTTTGTTAGTTATAGGTGTACGATGAGACACCGAACAGTTGAAACCGCCTTGGTCTTGGTCGTGTACGAAAAGGAAAGAAATAGAAGATTCAAAGCGAGTACGCTGTGTACGCGTTGGTTCATGGTTTCATCTTGATCATGGTCACGATGTAACCTTAACTGATAAAACCAACACAACCACACAACTCAACTCCATCTCCACGCTTTCTCAACTGAGTCTTCTCTGCAACTTCTTCTATAAAAAACCATCTTTGTTTTGTTTCTTCACTTGTTTCCTCGTCCACCTTCTGACTTCTGAGGTTTGTTTCATTCATGTTCCTTTCTTTCTTTCTTTCTTTCTTTTTTATTGTTTTTTGGGTACCCTTTGATCTTGGGTTTGTGGTATGTTTTGTTTCTCCTATGTCCTTGGGAAAGTTGCAATCTTTCTTCCTTTTTGGTTTGTGGGAAGTGGTAGTTCTGAACTTTTTTTAAGAAGTTCTTTTGGTTTTTTGGGGTTGAGTTCTGGTTTCTTAATGTTGTTTCCGCCACTGGTGAATTTAGTTCAGTTTTTCATTATTGATCTTCTTTGAGCTGTGAAAAAGCTGCACAAAATTGAATTTGTGTGAAGATATTAACATTTGGTCCCTAAGTGTAGTTTGAGATGCAAAGGATAGCACTTAGAGGTTAGAGCATGAGAAGTTGTGGAATTGTCAAAAGCACGGTTTTCATTTGAAATATTGAACTATTAAGTGTTGAGCAACAATATTTGTGAAAATTCTGAATTCCGAGGTTGAGATGGATTTATAATTCATATGGTTAATGGAACGTTATTAAATGAGTGAGGATAGAAGGCATGATTTGAGTTGATAACTGAGAGAGACTTGTGCTTTTGATCAATTTTATCAGTTTGCATCTTTTATTTTTTATTTTTTTATTTGTGTCTTACGGTATGGCTTTGAGAACACTTGTGGCAAAACTTGAGTTATCAATTATGTATGTCAGACCTGCTATGGAAAACTATGAATGTACTTTGTTATGCTCTTGCAAGGCCTGAGATTTTTGCATTATCTTTTATCATCAATTAATTGTATGTACTTTCCACTTTATTGTTCGTCAAAATGTTAACACTTTTATGGTTCAACCAGGTGATCTTGGAAGTGATTTCATTAGAAGCAATTGATACCATTTGATATTTGAAGCTACTTGTACTTAATTCAGTTATGACTTGTTTTCCTTTATTATTCAGTAAGTCGTCTTCTTCAGCGAGACACGATCCAGAAATTGATGAAGGTAACTTAATTACATGCTATACCAATTAAAGTAGGTTATGCCAAGATGGCATTGTATACTTTCTTAAATTTGATTAATTTTCTAGGGACTTGAATTGAGATATCTGTTATATGATACATTGATAAAAAAAGTCTACTTACAATATTAGATTTCAATTGAATATCAGGTTCTGAATTGAATGTTAGATACTTAGACTAATTGAATTTATTTTGATTAAATATTTCAGGCATTCATAATGTTAAACTCTACGCCTACAAACAACTAAGAAATGCCACTGAAAAGTTTAGTCCAGCCAATAAAATTGGAGAGGGTGGTTTTGGTTCTGTCTACAAGGTAATTAGACCACGCTGCATGCATCATCACACCAATTGGTCTGATCATTGTGTTTTCCTCCTCCTTCTTATGGATGACAAAATTGATAATGAAATCTTAACTTATTATGGTGCATGATCAGGGACGGCTTAAAGATGGAAAAGTTGCTGCAATAAAAGTTCTTTCAGCTGAATCAAGACAAGGGGTGAAGGAATTCTTGACAGAGATTAATGTGATCTCCGAGATAGAGCATGAAAATTTGGTCAAGTTATATGGTTGCTGTGTGGAAAAAAATAACAGAATATTAGTCTACAATTACCTTGAGAACAACAGCCTATCACAAACTCTTCTAGGTAAATGCTGCTTCTTTTTTCTTCTTCTTCTTTTGGTTTGGGTAACTGTCTATTTTTCTGTTGATGCTTAGCATGAAACATGGAAAGTTGTCTCATTCTTTTTAATCAATTTTTTTCGCTCTCTTTATTTATAGGTGGAGGTCACAATAGTCTCTACTTTGATTGGGGAACTCGATGTAAAATATGCATTGGGGTTGCACGTGGGCTTGCCTATCTTCATGAAGAAGTGAGGCCTCATATTGTTCATAGGGATATAAAAGCAAGCAATATCCTCCTTGACAAAGATCTTACACCCAAGATTTCAGATTTTGGTCTTGCAAAGCTTATTCCAGCAAACATGACTCATGTCAGCACACGTGTAGCAGGAACATTGTAAGTATTGTAAATTACATTCACTGAAGAAGTTGGAAAATTTTTATTTTGTTTTGTTTTTCCCCTTGAAATGGTAAAGAAAACTTCACAATTCCAAATTTTAAGACTTGAACCCTCCCCCTCAATTTCCAAGTTTCATATTCAAGATCTTTTACTTGCACATCGATGTTAACAAGACTGATCACATCCTGTATAATATACTGTTTTAGTGGTGACACAAGATTGAGTCAGTCCTGTGCACTAATATTTAGTTCAAAAACTGCAATGTACACATAATCTGACTGGTTCCAACTTCATCTGTTTGAACAAAATCCCCGAGATCTTTGACAGTGCTACCAAACTATTAATGAATGTTAATGAAAACTTCATATTTGCTTTAGGATATTATGATGTTATATATGACTATTTACTCTATATTTTTCCCTTCTTACTTGGTAGAGAGGAATGCTTCTCTTTTTCTGTTTTCATAAGCATGTAACAGTTTTTAATCACCTATTTTATATCAGAAATTTGCTGATGCATCAATGCATGGTTTTCTTTCAGAGGTTATTTGGCACCAGAGTATGCGATAGGGGGGAAGCTAACAAGGAAAGCAGACATTTACAGCTTTGGCGTCCTCCTTGCGGAAATTATCAGTGGAAGATGTAACATAAACTCACGATTACCAATAGAAGAACAATTTCTTCTGGAGAGGGTATGCATGTCTCATATTCTCCATCGTATTGGCGTATCTTTTACTAGCATCAATTCTTACAGCCAGTTTTGCTTATTCAATCTTCATTTATTCTAACTAAACATGAATTCACCATATTCATTTAGTAATTACTTACCTGAAGTCCCAAATGTTTAATGGACCTATATGTGCTCATCTACATGTAAAAGTTTAGCTCCCTATTTGGTTTTAACTCCCTATAAGATTCTTATAGGAATATATTAGGAAGCCACCTATTACTAAGGCGCATATTAGGTAGGAGCACAGAGAATCCAGGGCTCAGGGAGGGCATGTTGATATAATAGATTGCAAGAGAAACAATCAAGGGAACTGGTTGGAAAAAATTAGTTAAGAGTGAGGGAGGGCAAAGGGTCTCTCAAATACTGTGCTATCTATTTTTTGTTTCAGTTCTTTGAATATGGTTGTGAATCCTCCACACAGGTACTGATTTCAGATTGTTATCAGTATCTGCAGAAGAATAGTACAGTAGATTTACCATGACAGAGTGTGTTTTGATCCAGTTTTTATCAGAATGTTGAAGGACTATGTCTGTTGTCCCTCTCTCGAGAAGAAAGTCTTATCATACATAAACTGGAATTGCTAACTTCACTTTTTTTTTTCTAGGCTGTCATTTCATTGCATAAGTGTGATCATATTCTAAAGGATTATATGAGATTTATGGACCTTCTCTTAATTAGCTTCTGTTCTTGCAGACATGGGACCTTTATGAGCGAAAGGAATTGGTTGAACTGGTGGATATATCACTAAACGGGGAATTCGATGCTGAGCAGGCTTGTAAGTTTCTGAAGATTAGCCTTCTTTGCACTCAAGAATCCCCGAAGCTCCGGCCATCGATGTCTTCTGTGGTCAAGATGCTCACTGGAAAAATGGATGTTAATGACAGTAAGATAACAAAACCTGCCTTAATTTCTGATTTTATGGACCTTAAAGTTAGAAGGAACGAAGAAAGTAGTATTGATATGAAGAATTCATCTATGTATACAACCTCTTCTTCAGACAACCATGATAGTACCATGTCATTTGCCACAACTACTACCTTTGCAGCAATATATGATGAAAGCATGTAAACATTGATCAATAAGATTTGTCCTTTACTAAAAAAAATGTTTTGATTTGTTTAGGCATGTATCTCATGTAAATTTTGCAACCTTTTAGATACTTTTTGAGTGATTTTTTTCCTGGATGTAGTCCTCCATGACTAGGAAGTTGCTATGTGCTGTTCTGTAAATATAAACGGGGTTTGTGTTCGATGATAAATTTGAAGATCTTTTAGTTTTCTATGTATTCTGCTTGTCTCATTATTTGTCTTTCTCAAAACCAAAAACCGTCACAAAAAAAAGCCCTTTGTAAGTCCATATGAACTTCAGATTATAGACACACATTTTTTATTTTTCACACGATGTCATTTGATTTGTCTTGAACAAGGAATTCAGATTTAGGGTGTGTTTGCATCTCCGTGGATCACATTCAACACCAATTCACTGTGAGAAAAGTGTTGTTGAACATTGGAGAGTGGGAATGGTTAAAAACACACTCAGCAATAACGTTGCAAGAGATAACTTTAAGGGTGTATTTGGTATTGAGAGGAGAAATAATGTAGATGGAAATAAAAAATGGAGAATGAAAATTGGTGAGAAATAAAATGAGAAGTTGAGTTGTTTGGTTAAAGAGAAATATAGAAGAAATAAGAGAGATATGAATGAAAATAAGTATGAAATATTACAAGGGAATTTCATCATTTTAAAACTTATTTTATCTTATTTCTCCTCCAGCAAACACTCAAATATTATTTTCATCTTTTCAATATTATTTCATAATCTGATCCGAACTCCTCAAAACAACACAACTTCATAGTTTTACATGGAATTTCTCCTCCACCAAACACTCATTATTTTTGCAGTTTTACTTCAGTTTTAGATAAAGAGAATATTTTTTAATGACAATCTTATCATAAAAACAAGCTTAAATCATAACAAGCATTAAACACGAAAATAAAACATTAATATTGAAGAACAAGATGAAGAAATTCAGCTACTCCTTTCCATGCATAGCATCCAAAATACAATAATGGAGGAAAAAGATGAGTGAAAGGAGCAATGGGAGATTATTTTCTTGACAAAACAATGTATTCACGAAGCCAATATCTTCATAATGACGGGGTAAATCCTTTATAAACAAGCCAAAATATCCTAGCATTTTAGTCACAATTCACTTAAGTGAATAAAAATGGCTCAAGTGGATTCCCCAAGATTTCAAATTCTCCAAAATGGCTAATTCATTTGAGTGAATTCATTTAAGCGAATCTTGCTCGGAGGCTCCTTCTTCAAACGTCAAAATTCCTTGCTCCAAATTATTTTTCTATCCAATCTCCATTCCTACAAAAAGTTCCATCAATTTATTAAGTGCAACCTATAAAAGAGATTAATAAAATTGAAAAACGAAGTACTTATCAAATTACAACTAACTTAACCAAACATTGTTCTAAATAAGAGAAAATAACATAATTGCTTAAAGATGCTTCTCACAATTAAGTATTTATGGCAATTATGAGATTCATCTTCGAAAAATATCCTTATCAATTGATCCTAATCTTACTAACACTGAAAAGACTTCAGCATATAAAAAGAATTGTCGTTGACGGGTGTTGGATCTATCTCTTATATAATACTTAATTTTTCTACTTTTACTCGATATGAAATTTTACCTCACACTTGTCCTTCGGCAGAAGTCGTTTTACTTCAAAGTCTACAATTTATAATTTGAACAATATCAGTTACTATTCTGAAAAGCTTATAAAATAAGCTAAACTATAGTTTCACTTTATTTCTTTGTTATTGTTTAATTGGAAATTTTTGTTAGGTTGAAAACTATTGGGATAAAAACTTAACTCACAAAATGAAGAGAGATGAATGCACACATTTTATTGAATAATAATCTGTTTAAATAGAGATTTTTGTAATTGAACGAAATTATAAAAGTAATAACTGACTTCCTAAACAATAACCACTAACATAATAACTATTGTAACTGAAAGGAATCATAAAAGACAATTGTAACTGAAAATAAACAGTCATAAGCACTCATGATAAGCAACTGCTGATACACACATTCAACACTCCTCCTTGTATCAGTGGTTGACAAGTCCAAGTTTCTCTCTTAGTAACTCAAATCTGCTTCTCGGAAGAGCTTTGGTCAAGGATGTTTCCAAGTCTGATTTTTATCAATCATGACAAGCTCCTCCTGCATTGCAGCACTCCATTTTGGATCTTCCCTTGCATCCCAATATCCTGCAGGTTCTAGAACTACTACATTGTAACTTTCATAAATATCTGAGAGCAATATAGTGCCTCTCACGGGTGCATCATCAATTAACTCATCTTGATTTTTCAAAGGATCAGCTATCAGCATCTTTTCAGTATCATTCCAGCTCCATTTCTCATTCTCCATGAAGTACACGTCCCTGCTTATCAGAATTTTCCTTGTATGAGGTTGAAAAACTCTATAAGCTTTAGATACTGAACTATATCCCACAAAGATACCAGGTTCAGCTTTTTTGTCTAGCTTGTCTCTCTTAATCTGTGACACATAAGTAAAACACAAGCATCCAAATACTTTAAAATTTTTCAAGGAAGGTTTATAACCATACCAAGTCTCAAAAGGAGTCTTCCCGTTTATTGCTTTGGTGGGAAGTCGATTTAGCAAGAATATTGCAGTGTTTGCAGCTTCTGCCCAATATTCCTTAGGTAACCCTTTCTCATGAAGCATACATCTAATCATTTCCATTATCGTCTGATTCTTTCTTTCACTAACCCCATTTTGTTGAGGGGTGTAAGGAGCTGTTAATTGATGCTCAATGTCTGCTTCCTCACAAAACATGGTGAATTATGCTGATCCACTGCTTAAATCTCCAAAATACACCTACAACCTCTGACTTAGACTTGAGAAAGTAAATCCAACACATTCTGGTGAAATCATCTATACAGATGATATAATATTTACTCTCTTTAAGCGAAGCAGTCCTTTGAGGTCTGACCAAATCTATGTGAATCAACTGCAGCTTCTCTGTTGCTCTCCAGGTTGATTGTTTGAAGGGTAATCTTGCTTGCTTGCCATATTGACATGCTTCACAGCTTGGTAATTTAGAATCTAAGTGAGGTAAGCCATGAACTAACTCCTTGCGTTGCATGTTCAGCACAACTGCATGATGAAAATGGCCTAACCTTTTGTGCCAAGTCTCTGTACTATTTTTCGTAGTTGGATAGGTTATTTGCTCCTTCTTCAGTGGGTCAAATGAGAAACTTTTGCCTCTCATTTTGATACTGAAAATTTTCTTGTCATTGACATCTTTAATCAAATAGTGCTTATTTTCAAAGATGACTTTAAACCCCTTCTCAACCAATTGTCCCACACTTAGCAAGTTTTGATCAATCTTAGGTACATACAAAACATCATAAATTAATTTTGTACTAGTGCAACTTTCGATGGCTATAGTTCACTTTCCTTCAACAATGATAGGATCACCATTTCTGATTCTAACTTTTGATACATGTGATCTGTCTAACTCTCTGAAAAGCTCTTGATCGTGGGTCATGTGGTTGGTACAACCACTATCCACTAACCTACATCCAGTTGAGCTACTGCTTGTAAAACAAGTTGCTACAAACAATTGATTTTCTTCCTCTTGTTGATCTGCAACTTGAGCCTCATTCTTTTGTTGAAGATTGCTTTTGCAAATTCTCACATGATGCCCCAACTTGTTGCACTTTTCACACTTAACATCGGGTCTTCTCCAACATTTGAAAGGAGGATGACCCATTCTGCCACAGTGCTTGCAAGGAGGAAATCCTTTGTTGTTGTCTCCACTTTTGTTGCTAGTGTTACCCGCTGCTTCTTGTGTATTGAAATTCTTCTTGTTGTATTTCTTCCACTTGCTTTTCTCTCCTTGGTTAATTTGCAATTTAGCTTGCAATACTCCTTCCACAGAATCATCAGCCCTCATTCTTCTTCTTTGCTCTTGGGATTGCAAAGCATTTACAAGTTCTGCCAAGGTAAGTTTTGACAGATCCTTAGTATTCTCCAAGGCTGTAATAGTAGCCTCAAATCTTTCAGGGACAGTCACCAGTATTTTTTCAACTATTCTTAAATTGGAAAATTCAGAACCAAGCAATCTTACTTTGTTGGCAATGCTAAGAAGCTTGTTAGCATACTCTTTAATTGTTTCGAACTCCTTCATTTTCTGCATCTCAAATTCTCTAACTAAATTCAGGGCTTGCATTCCCTTAATCCTTTCATCTCCTTCGTATTCATTCTTAAGGAAACTCCAGATTTCATATGCTGATTTGATGGTCATTATTCTAGTGAAAATTTCTTTTGAGATAGCAGCAAATAAAGAAGCTCTTGCCTTTGACTTTCTTGTTTTCCTCTCCTTTTAATTTTTTATCTGAGTCATTGTTGGATTGGTTGGTAAAGGAAGAACTTCGTAGTCTTCCTCAACCTCTTCCCAGAGATCATTTGCCTCCAAATGTGCCTCCATTTTTGCTGCCCAGATTTCATGATTATCACCATCAAACATAGGTGGTGCTAGTGCTGTGTACGGTGTTTTAGAATCCATCTATTTGATGAATTGAAGCAAGGTGTGTTGGCTTTTTGTGGTGGGTTTCACTCGGTTCACTCACAGGTCCCTCTTAAGAAGAAGGCTCTGATACCAATCTGTTGGAAAAAAAAAACTTAACTCACAGAATGAAGAGAGATGAATGCACACATTTTATTGAATAATAATCTATTTAAATAGAGATTTTTGTAACTGAACGAAATTATAAAAGTAATAACTGACTTCCTAAACAATAACCACTAACATAATAGTTATTGTAACTGAAAGGAATCATAAAAGACAATTGTAACTGAAAATAAACAGTCCTAAGCACTCATGATAGGCAACTGCTGATACACACATTCAACAAAAACACTCAATTGGTTTATAGACTACTTTTTTTGCAGGTGTTCCTGGATGATTTCCTACAACCCGTGAATCTCTTATTTGCTCATTGTACACTTCTTAGACAGTTACAGAGATATCATAACGATAAAGTTTTTGTCTCTCCTTGATTATGTCGAACATTTTTTCAAGAGTCCTGAAAATGAAACTAACACAAGTCTCTCTTCTATTTCCATATGCAAAAATGCATACATTGTACCCTTCTAGAACTGAGGGTGCAAATGGTGTTGTGTCTTCAAAAATATCAGCTATAAAAGAAAACAATACAAATCTATCAAAATTAGCATTATGTTCCTTTCAGAACCATCTAAAGAATTGATGCCATCAGCTTGGGGACCAAATACAACATTGAACTTGAAAGTCTTTTTATGACCAAATAAGGGACTTAATTAACATCTTTCGCAGATTCAAAATATAATACCATTATTGCTCCTATTGCTATCTCTTCGGCATTGAGAGGTCTACAACAACAAAAGACCCTTATATTTCCTGAAGAAGAATAGTTACTGAAGCATCATATTTTTATCTCCTCCAAGTCTTAGTTAGTATTAGAGATATAGGATATTCATGTTATTAGAGTTGGCTATTAAGCCAGAGTGTACTCATCTACACTGATTTTTTTCCCATGGTTCACTACTGTGCTCCAAGTGAACTCCAAAACCTGATTTTTTTTCGTAAATACACCTTTTCTCTTCTACTTTTTCCCAATCTACACTACTTTGCAATTTAATTCCCAATATACACTACTTGGGACTTTGATGTAAGCTCCATTGGAGCTTGTAGGCCTAGAATCTTCTTCATCAATGGATTCTTTTGCTTCTTGGAATATGAATGGCAGCGGAATAGAAAAGGAAGAGAGAAAGGAGACGCCACTTCAAGGAGAAGATGGATCTAAAAGAAGCTCACCACCATAGGAGGCCACGGATAAAAGCTTGGAGGAAGAAGGAGATGAATGAAGGGAGAGGAAGAGAAGAGCACGGAATTTTGTGCTATAAAAAAGCTCTGAAATCTAAAGTTTAATTTTCAAATGATCAAAGTTCCAAAAAATGCACTCACATGACCTTTATTTATAATCTAAGTGTCACACAAAATTGGAGAAAAATTTTAATTTCAATTCAAATTTTACTTGAATTTGAAATTGAATTTGTGGAGCCAAATTTTGGAGCCAAAATTTCACTGATTATGATTAGTGAATTTCAGTTATGGTTCAGCCCACTAATCCAAGATCAATTCCAAAATTCTCCACTAAGTGTGCTTAGGTGTCATGAGACATGTAAAGCACGAAGGACATACACAAAGTATAACTATATGATGTGGTGATGGGGTGTAGTAAGCAAATGTTCACCTCCCCCTCTAAAATTTAATTGGATTGGGCTTCTACCAATTCAATTAAATTTATTTCCCAACACACATCAAATATTCACTTAGTGCATGCGAAATTACAAAATTACCCCTAATACAAAAATTAGTCTAGGTGCCCTAAAATACAAGGGTTGAAAAATCCTATATTTCTAGGGTATCCTATCTACATTATGGAGCCCTAAATACAAGGATCAAATATAATGACATCCTAATCTAATATGTACAAAGATAATTGGACCTAACCTTGGCTCATGGGTTCAGAAATCTACCCTAAGGTTCATGAGAACCCTAAGGTCTTCTTCAGCAGCTCTAGCCCAATCCTCTTGGAGCCTCTCGCTCATGGCTCTAGTGATTGGTCTCTTCCTAGGGAGGATTGTATCAGACTTTCTCTCTCCTTTTTGTTTTTTTTTTAATTTAAAATATTATAAAATATAAATTATATTATATAATCTTTTAATTGGTTTTAAAATTACTTATTTATTAAATTAAATTTTATAATTTTGTTTTTATTTTTTTAAAGAAAATGATATTATTAAATATAATTATTTTTTTATTATTTAATTTCCAAATAGTGTACATTAGAAATTAAATTGTAAAGTAGTGCAGATTGGGAAAAAGCATAAGAAAAAAAGTGTATTTACGGAAGAAAAAAAAAACTCCAAAACCTTAATTTCTCATGTTTGGTATTCTTTGGTAGGGGCCTTAATTTCTTATGTTTAGTATTCTTTGGTGGGGAAAAGTTTTGAGTTTCCTGATAATTTTGGGGTCAAGAATCTTAATTTTCCATGTTTGTTATCTATTTTTTTCCTAATAAGATTTTTAATATTTTTTAACAAATTTCTCATGAAAATTTTCACATGTGAAAGGGTGAGAATCTTATTTTTTTTAATTTAATTTTTTCATTACAATAAAAATATTCTGTTACTCTTATTAAAATAATTGATAAAATATTACTTAACTCTTTAATTCCTAAAAATTTATTTAATTATTTTTTATAACCGACCAAATGAATTTGTACTCAATTCTAGAGTCCATGATTCTAGGAAATCATGATTCTCGAATATAACAAAACTTCTTTCCTATCCAACGTTTCCATATTCTAAAATTCTTTATGTAACACTCTTACTTTCTTCTAATATTTGTTTAAGTAAATTATATGTTTTTCTATTTTCTCAGTATTAATATGAAACTAGTCAAAATGTTAAAATTATGACTGATAGTTGAATATGAAAGTATAAAAGTCTCGAAAAGAGATTTTTAATTAATTTTTAAGAAACTAAGCCAAATTATTATTAACAAAAACAAATAGAAAAATGTTAATTTAAAATAATATTGGATAGAAGGAAATTTATAATTTTAATATTAGAATAATAAAACTAATTAATTTAGATGAATATGATAATTATTTTAATAAAAAACTAATATAAGAAATTCAAAATAAGTTTATAAGATTAAACTTGGGTCTATTTTTGTGGGCTGGACGTATAAATTAGGCTTCCTTTTGTTGCTAAGTATACTCCTACTTTCTTCTTCTTCAAGTGTTTATTATCATATACTCTTTATACTCATAATGTTGATGCATAACCTTTATTCGGGATTCTGAATGTACTTTCAAGAACAATGTTTAATTTTAATATTTTGGAAAGTATTTTCTGAAATAAAATTATATTTTTAACACTTTGAAAAATACTTATTGGAATACATTTTTTTATTTCAAAAAATACATTTTGGAATATTGTTTTGTGTTTTAGAAATACTTTCTGGAATATGAAAAAAAAAACATTCAAAAAGATTCAAGCAGAACACAAGGATCATTAAAAACCCTATATGAAAGAGTGGTATTTAACTAAAAGGAGAATGAATACATCAGTCCTACCCAGCCAAAACTAAAAGTAGATAAAAGTAAAATAAATAAAAAAAGACTAAAATATGATTTTGATCTTTAATACATATTTGGATTTTGTGTTCTTTTTTTATAAAAAAAATTATTACATTGAGAAAGAGGGAACCCCCTTGCAACCGTCACTCCTTTTATGAGACTATTTTTATGACAGCTAAGTACATCTTTGGTAATGGGTAATGTGATACACCTAGTTTAACACATTTTTTCTATCCTAAAATAATAGTCATTTTAAATTATTTAACAAAAGTAAAAAAAATTACAAAATTAATTTTATATCATCATTAATTCATTTATATATTTTATTATTTATCATTAATATTATAAAAAATATAATTTATGTTACATTAAAAAATTAAAATAAATTAAAATATGATTTGGATTCTTAATAAATATCTAATTTTGTATTCGATTCTTGATAATAAAAAATTATTACACTGAATCTATGATAAAATAATTTTTTTTTATCTTTGACACTTTTTATAATTTTTAATAAATTAGTAAGTTTTGTATTTACTCCTAATAATTTTTTTATTTGTTATTAATCTTAAAGAGACTTATAACACAAAATTAATTAGCTATAAAATATTTTAGAAAAATTTATAAAAAAAACACAAAATTTATTAATATATTAAGAACCTATAACATATTATTTTAGGCCGTGAAATAATGAGATAAGTGTTACACGATATTTTAACGTTGACACATAGTGCCTAATACCTCACGTGCACGCGAGGGAATTTCCACCGAGCGAGCTTCTAATACAAATTATACAATGCAATGCATAAGTGATAACTCATAAGTATCAAATTAACTATGAAAATGAAATTAAAAAAGATCAAATCACATTTAATGTGATCTTATCTAAAGTCTAACATTCCCTCACTCTATAAATCGAGAAGCAGCTGCGGAGAATGCTAGCAATTCTCCTCATTCTCTCATTCTTTTAAAACACTCCTTAATAATAATAATAATAATAATAATAATAATAATAATAATAATAGTAATAATAATAATTGAAGGCTTAAGAGATCCAAGCATGATGGAATTCTAGCATACAAAGGCTTTAAGCTTCGTTCATCTTAAAAAAACATATTAAAATGATGGTGAGAATCTTTAACTAGTGTATGGATTATATGCCATTTATTTTTTTCTTTTAACTCCAAGTCCATTTGAAAAATAGAATGGAACGAAAGAGTACTGATGAATTTTTTAGAAGTTGAGAAAGAGGGAGCCCCCTTGCACCCGTCACTCCTTTTATGAGACTATTTCTATGACTCTAGCTAAGTACATCTTTCGTAATGGCTAATGTGGTACACCTAGTCTAACACATGAATTTTATTTTTTCGATCCTAAAATATTAGTCATTTTAAATTATTTAACACAGGTAAAAAATAAAATAAAAAAATTTACAAAATTAATTTTATATCATTATTAATTCATTTATATGTTTTATTGTTTATCATTAATATGATAAGAAATATAAGTGAAAAAATGTAATTCATGATAGGTTTAATTACTTATTTGATTCTTATAGTTTTAGGATTTGTATATTTCCAGTCCTAATAGTTTGAAAGTAATTTTTTTAGTCTCTATAATTTACATTTTAATTCCCTCTTAGTCTCTATAGTTTATACTTTAATTCTCTTTTAGTCCATGTAGTTTGAAAATAATTTTTTTAGTCTTTATTATTTGTATTTTAATTTTCTTTTAGTCTCTGAAAGTAATTTTTTAGTTCCTATAGTTTATATTTTAATTCCCCTCTAGTCCTTATCATCAAATAAGAGTAATATTATCAATTATAATTAGTTACAAAAATATTAGCAAGTAATTCGTAACTAATTTATTACAAAATAATTTATAATAAAAAATATTTGATAATTTATAATTAAATTGTAACTAATTATTTTTATATATTTTTTTTGTAATAAGGACTAAAAGATAATTAAAATACAAATTATAGGGACTAAAAATATCATTGTCAAACTATAGAGACTAAAACAAATTAAAATGCAAATTATAAGAATTAAAAGAGAATTAAAATGTAAATGATAAGAACTAAAAATATACCACTTTTAAACTATAAAAACTAGGTATGAATCGTGAAATTATATAAATCAAATGAGTAATTTAACCTTGATGTCACATTAAAAAATTAAAATAATAATTATAATGAGACAATTTTTTTTTTACGCAATAATTATAATAAGATGGAGGAAGTATTTGTTTTAATTAATAGGCAATGCAGCAGGGATTCAAGCTTGATGCTGATAGACATTATCACCATTAATGTACATCTTCAAATTTTCTTACAATAAAACAAAAAATCATAAATTTGAAAAAGACATTTATGACTGTCAAAGAGTGCCTACTAATTTCTAACAGGTAATCTATCAAAATTATTGTGGGAACAATTCTAAGTTTCTAACACAACAAGCCAATACCCCTACACAAACTTGGTCCAAAGAAAGAAACAACTCATTTGAATATTCTAACTATTTCAGTGTTCTCCCTGGCCTATATATTATAAATAGCTAGCCCACCACCACAAAACAATCTCATAATCATAACACACAACATCTTATCCTGCTGAACACAAAAAATTAAATGGGTTTCAATTTGATAGGGAGCTCCATTTTTGCAATGATTTTCATAATTGGTGTGACTGAAGCTACAAATTACACGGTTGGTGACAGCTTCGGATGGAGCGTTCCCAGCAGCAAGAGTTTCTATACAGACTGGGCTAGCACCAAGAAATTCTTCGTTGGTGACAATCTTAGTAAGTTTTAATCAGTGCCCATTCTCATCCTGCTAAAATTCATTCATTTATTTCACCGGAAACAAATATGTTAAAAGTTGATTCATTTATGTGGAAAAAAAAGACAAAATATATTTTTGGTTCAGATACTTTGATTCAAATTTGATTTTAATCCTATTGTTTTTAATTCATCAATTTGATCCATATACTTTAAAAAATGAGTGAATTTAGTCTCTATATTTTAAATAAATAGGTAGATTTAGTCGATCGTTAATTCACATAAACTAAATTCACTTATACTTTAAAGTACGTATAAGAACTAAATTGATTTGTTTGAAACTACAAAAACTAAGTTTGCTAAAAGTATAAAAATAAAATACATATTTTATCAGAAAAAGAAAGTGTTGCTTACTAATAGAAACTAAACATTAAATGTTCAGATATAGTCTTTTGCAAAAATAAAAATTAATGAAAATAAGTGTTAAGGATATAATAGTCTTTGCAAAAGAACAATGAGTTTTAGTGCAGTTAGTTTAGTAATGTATATGAGTTGTTACCAAGTATTTGAGTTCGAATCCTTTCTACAAAAAAAAAAAAAAATAGTCTTTGCTAAATGAAAAACAAATTAGAAAAGGGTGGGTCATTGAACACTGTCTTATCCTTACATATGCAAAGATGTTATTTTCAAATTCAAACCCATAAGAACCAATCACCAAAAGCACACCTTTACCACTATATCAAGACTACTCGTCCTCAAATGGAAAGCATATAGTTTGTATAAAAATATTAAGAGTCTATAATGTATTAATAGTTAATTTGCACAGAAACTACTGCATTATGATTATTGTTGCTTCAATCTTCTGACTTTTGGTGCACAATGGTTCTTGGATCGATCAGTTTTCAACTGGAACGGGAATCATTCGATAAAAATTACGATGAAGACTATTGACTACGAGAGTTGCAATTCCAGCTGGTTTGATGCTCTCACGTACCTGGTCACAAAAAATGGGACGGCTATGTCTATACATACTATTGATGCTCCAATTGGGTATCGCTACTTTTACTGCATCGTTGGTAATCACTGTGAATTAGGTCAGAAGTTTAGTATCAACGTTCAGTCTCATTCTGGTTCTTCTCCTGCTCCTGCTCCTGCACCCTCTTTCGGAATCTTATCTGCATTTTTGTCTAGCTTGGCTGTGTATTTCTTCACCCTTACCCGGTAGTTAGTTACTTTGACTGTGACTTGGATGGTTGCATTCTTTTGATCTTATAGGCTTGTTGGTTTTTTTTTCTCTTTTCTTGCTTTACAATGATTATATCAATGTTCTAACCTATGATCTCATGCATATTATCTCAACCTCCCACCACTAGGTTAATCCCAATGGTTAGGCTTGTTGGGTTGTTTGTCATTCAATAAATGTTGTATTGTTTTTTATTTTTAAGAAAAATAAATAAATAAATGTTGCACTACTACCTGCAACATATTATAACTTGAGAGAAAGGTTAGGATAATAGATTTTATAAATTTTTATTTTATTTACAACTTTTTCTTTTTATTAATTATTAAAAAAATTAAATACAATATTAAAAAGAAAAAACTGTAAGTGAAAGTATCTGTTGTCTCATATATTGCTGGAAAAATATCGTACGCATCGATATGAAAAGAAAATATTTGATGTGTGAAGACATTATTTAATCTAGCATCAATTATTATAACCGGTTTATTTTTTAATCTTCATCTATTCTAACCGAACTCTAATTCACGCTATTCATTTAGTAATTAATTACTTACCTGAAGTCCCCCAATGTTAAACCGTGTATGATCATCTACGCATAAAAGTTAAACTCCCCATCTGGTTTGAACTGCTAGCAAAGTACGGAATCATACTCATGTGAAAAGATATGCAAGCCAAACCATTTGTAATTTATTTTGTTCCTTAATCATAAACCAAAAAATAAAATGATATCAGAATTATGCCTATGTACTTCTAGTTTTAATTAATTGTGCTAGGCAAATACACCGATAATTCTTATAGGAATATGTTAGGAAGCCACCTATTACTAAGGTGTATATTAGGTAAGACTAAGGAGCACATATAATAGGAGGGCATGGATGGATAAAATTGCTAGAGAAGTAATCAAGGGGAGCTGAGATCTCAAGGAGGGAATGATTAATGTAACAGTTTCGGTGAGGAAATCAAGGGGAACTGGGAGGGAAGTTGTTACCTCTGTATGGAAATAAAAATGAGAGGGTAGAAGATAGAGGGATAAAGAAAAAATAGAGGAGAGTGAGGGAGGGTGCAGGATTTCTCAAATACTGTGCTATCTATTTTCTGTTTCAGTTCTTTGAATTCCTTTGTAAAGCCTCCACACAGCTACTGATTTCAGATTGATATATATATCAGTATCCAAAGAAGAATATAACACGGTAGATTCACCATAACTGAATGTGTTTTGATCCAGTTTGTATCAGAATGTCAAAGGACTCTTTCAGTTCTTCTTTTCTGAAGAAACAAGTCTTTCTTATGACTTATTCATAATCTGGACTTAAAATTCCTGACCTATGCTCACTAGATATTAGGAACTTATATAGATTAATTGATAAACTAGTGAAGTACTTATGTGATAAAGCACTTTATATATTAAAGCTATGCCACAATTAATTCAGGTTGTTATGTTATTTCCTCTCTCATTATACATTTGCAAATGTTGTTTTCTTCAGAATACCAATCCGACAAACTGTTAACATATATATGATTGAAAGTTCATAATTGTTGTGCACACTTACTGTTACACCTAATTTATACAACAATTATCTCACTTTTTTCATAAGAAAAAAAGAAAAAAAAGTGAGATAAGTAAATTAAAAGTCACAATTTTGGTTAATTAATTTTGAAAGACTTGACTCGTAAAAGTCTCTACTCTGTCACAATCAGGATCACAATAGGATGGGGCAAAGTAAAGCAAAAAATTAGAGGAGTCCCACCATTGTTTTATTGCTTGCTTTGATCCCATTTAAATTGGATTTACTGTTCTTTAAAGTTTTAGTTTCATGTAGATAATTAATTCTTAGGAAATTTATTAGTCTTTATTGTGTTTTGTAGAGTGTTAGTTGATTTGGAAGATAATCTAAAGATCTAAAGATATTTGTTGCTCGTTCAACGAGCCAGTCTACTCACTCAGCAAGGCAGTTGCTATAGAGAAAGACCACATGCATGGCATAATTCTAGAAGTCGTGTTAGTGTTTCAAGGTCGCTCAACGAGACACACTTCTTGCTAAGCGAATTAAAGTCTCTAACAGGAGTAGATTTGAGGATTTTTTTGGGATTTGCTCAACGAGTTCATGCTTGCTAAAAGAATGATTTGTTCTACCAAGGAAAGATTGTGTGCAATTCCTTGTAATCCGACAAGCTAGTTATCCTTTATGCAAAAATGACAACATAAGTTTTCACCATATTTAAAGGGTCTTGTCATTGCAACCAACACAAAATATTGACCTAGGACTTTGTGTTGGCGGTTGAAGCCAGGCACCAACTATTCGATATCTATCTTCTAGCATCTCATTATCTCCTGAAAATTTATAGCAAAATCTATTTTCTCAACACAAAATATTTTGCCAATGTGTCATTCTCCCACTGCAATTCCTTACTTCTCTCTTTAGCATTTACCGTGTTTTCTAACTTTTGTAACCCCTATGACCCTATGTCTGCATTTTGTGTCATTACACTCTATGTTGATAGAAATTATATTACTACTAGGAAATCAAGAGAACTAATCTCAATTTGTGTTATTGTCATTATAATATTAAAAACTTTTGTAACTCTCACCTCCACAATTAGTGAATTATTAATTATCCTAAAAAATGAACTCAACATTTGGAAAGGGAAGAATAAGAAATTACACTCTCCAAACTCATTCTTACCTACATGAAGACCACACTAGCTTCATGTCAAAAGATCCCATTCATCTGCGATCGAGATGCCTTCATTTTTTTTACGTGAGTTTTGGAGGAAACCAAAGAGAATTGGAGAAGAAAAAAATGAGGAGATCGATAAGCAAGGACATGATTGCATTGTTGACACTGACACTGCCATCATGTCGCCCATGATTGTGATTACCAATGGAATTGCACTCTTTGCCAAGCTTCATGATGGTACAACATTACTAAATTTCTTTTGCACAATTTAGATCAAGACACTCTCAAAATACTCATCATCTCAGAGGAATGGGAGAAGTTTTGAAAAACCTGGTCTAAGACTCTATTTGAGTCCAAGTTTTCCGTCCTAATTCTATATATAATAACTTATGTTCATGGAGATCAACTCATTGTAATACCTATTTTGATCTGGTATTGCCGCTCTGAAAGTTTTGATCTTCTCTTGGCGGTTGCTTTTGGATACATTACCAACTAAATTGGCATTATATATGATTATGCTTTGCGTAACTTGACTTGTGAAGACATTGATCACTTTTTTTTTGTAAGTTCTGTCATAAAAATGTGGTCTTCTTTATATGCATGGACAAGGTTCCAAGTCGTGTTTCCTTCCACAAGTGCAACACACTACCTCCAACATAAAGGGTTGGTGAGGGGCAAGAAACTGAAGAGATCACGGATGTTACTTTGGCATGTGGTTGTTTGGTCGATTTAGCAACAGAGAAACAACATTATATTTCAGCAGGGAACTTTTGACAGCATACAATTGATGGATTCCATTAAGTCCTTCTCTTGGTTATGGTTTAGAGTTAAAATGGTGAATCCAAATATTTTATTTTCGGATTGGTGCATTAACCCGTCAGGATATTTATCTCAATGAAAGCAACATCATTACAAGTGAAGGTTGTGATGCAATCCTACTCCGTAAGGGCATTGGATAGCTTCCATCAGGTTGTGTCGGGGATAAATATATATGTTGAAGATTCAATCTCTTATTAATTTTAGTAAAGAATTATTTTTTATTTTAGTATCATATTTATTGTTTTATTAAATTATTAATTTGACAAATCCTTGATTAAAATTAGAGTTATGTTATCATGATAGAGATTATGATAATGAGAAACAAGTTCTTTATAATCTTAATCTAAATTGTTCTTGATCATAGGATACTCAGATGGATTAATGTATATGTGATAGTATTTATTGGATAAATAATAATAGATATCATTTGTTAGTTTACATATATAGACGAGTCACATGTGAATGTGATCATTGAACTGAATCAATTAAAATTTTTGAATGATTAAATTTACCCTAAACTGTCAATAGAAAATTTTCAAGAAAAGGTTTAATAGTTTTCTTTAACTTAAAATTGTCATACTAATTAACCGTTTATTTGTTATGTTTTGATTCCAAACACCTGATGTTTTAAAACAATTGTTGAATGGATATTGGATATGATTAAATACTTATAGAATTAATGATTAATTAAGAAGAAATCTACCAACTCTTATAATGAGTTTGAATTCTATGAATAAAATTATATCTTGACCAAGAAAATTAAATGAAAGAAGAAATGAGTTTCTTAAGTCATTATAAGTTAACTCATAAGAGTTTGACACTGAGATCATATTCTAGCTTTAACTCAGAGCTGTAAAGATGGAAGAAATTATTATACTATGGTTCTTGAAAGTAAAACGTTACTCTATGTTATTGGGACATTAAGGAATGTTGTTAGATATCTATCTTGATTAATATATTGAACCTATGAGATCACATACAAATGAATGTTATAATCTCTATTAAGAAAATTATTTTAATATTTGATGATCAATTAAATTAGAGGATTTAATGTGATCAAATGATTAATTAATTTCCTAAGTGAAATATTATTATATTTTTTGCTAGCACTAAAAATATAAATAATTTAGAATATTTGATGAAAGAAAAGAAACAAATCGAAGGATTTCATGTTTGGAATTTGGTTTGAAAAGTTGTTACACACAAGTTGGACTTTGATTATTATTTCTAATTTCAAATTGCTAAATGGTTAGCAACAAAAAATATCAAGAAATAATATTTTAAAATGACTTAAAAGATAAGATGGTTGTTTCAATTTTATCACAAATTTATTATATTTAGTGTGCTGTAAATACATTCTTAAGTTGCACGCACGTTTGAAAATACCATGGAATCTTTTTCATGCTTCAAGAGCTCATCAACAGGTACACATCTAAAATATATCGCCCATTCAAATATAATTTAGATGCAAAATAAATCATTTTTTAACCCGTTGTGTGTTTTGAACAATTTTTTCCTTTTACTTATTCCTGTATCCTATCTACTTTCTTTGTCACCATCTTATCTTATGCTCATGGTTGATTTTGAATAGTAATCTTTTTCTCTATAATAATAATAATAATATTGTAATGTCTATTTGTTGTGCAATTCTCCTACTGATTATTACAATACAAATCATCTAACTGGATTAATGTTGTTGTATTATATCGTGGATGATATGGCTGATCAAATTTGGATATTACAAACAAAATAAAATTAATTAATTGTGCCCAAGCTTTTGTACTAACATATGCATGATTTTGTAAATGACATAGAATCACTACTAGAAAAAATATAAAGGTATTTGTCATCCTCAAAATTATTAAAAAGAGCAATGATGAAGTGCCTCATAAAACAAACAAAAAAGTTTCATGTTTAATGAAAATGCATCTATATGAATCTAAATTGTACTACATTCTTAATGTTAAGAGAAAAAAGGTCTAAAAAATATATGAAAGGAGATATATTTCATATTATAGAAAATTATTTATATTTATATATTATTAGTATTAAATTTCACCCATGCAAGACACGAGGGACTAACTAGTTTAGTTAACTAACAATATGGGGTTTGTACTCTAACCAACAACATCACATCATGAAAAGCCATGTAGTCAAATGTCAAAACCTTTATCAACAATTAGAGATAACAAGAGGTGAAGTCGCTGGGAAAGTGATCACTACTAAAAAAAAGGCACAATCTACATCGGTGATTCTAAGACGATTCTAAACAACCGTCTTAGAATGATTGGCGGTGGCATTTTTGTAATAAATGCGAACACAACGACGACGTTTGTAGATGACCGTCTTTAAATAGTGTGTAAACGTTTAACCAATGGCAAGGTTGTAAATTTTTGCATTTATACAAAAACAGTTTTAAATAAAACCTGTCTTTGTTTAGTTATTGATTTACTTTTCATTATTGACTCGCACGCAACCTTCACTAGCTAGTGAATCCTATCGTCCACCAACCCCAGAGAATGACGCGTCTACACCCTAGTTTTCTCCCGTGAATCGTATCGTCCATCAACCCCAGGCCACTTCGACGTCTCCCGTGCTGCTTCGCCGTGGTCATAACCTGACTGAAGCTCAGCCCCAATTTAGGGTTCAGAAGCAAAGCAAATTGCAGGTTGGATTAATTATTTTATTAAATGATGCATTACTCCTGGTTTTTGTTTTTCCATGTTAAGTGTCCTTCGTAGTTCATATCAACATCGTCAAAATTTGGAGACAAAAAATAAATGATTCATTTATCTTGACATGCATAAGGAAATGATTTTATTATTTATTTTAGTAAGTTAGTGGTCGTAGAAGGTTTTAGAGTATATTGTAAGTGGTTTAGGTTGTTTTTTATTTAAGTTTGTTTTATGTAAGAGCCGATTAAGGTTGGTAGGAAGTAGGATGATATTGTCTGAGCCTGGTTTTATAGGCTTAAGGTCATGTTTGAGTCTGGTTTTATATACTTGTCAACATGATAATATTGCAGCTCATGTTCTCGCAAAGCCTGCAATATATCATGCTAGACTCACAGTTTTTCATACTATTGGTACTTGTATGTACAACAATATTATCAATGAAATGCCTTCATTTTCTATTTTTCAAAAAATGTTACCTCTATCCATTGTGCTACTTATGTTATGCATATTGTCAGAGCCTTCATATTTGCGAGGCCCAATGTCCAACACTGACCTTATTGTAGGACATTTGGGCCATTAGGACATATGATAGATTTCCATTGTGCAACCACGACACAACCAAGATGATATATGATAGATTTCCACTCATTCACGGAATCCAAGTGCATAAACCTTTACCCAGATTTAGGAGCTTGCACTTTCCCCATGTTAGTATAGTATTTTATAACTTGAAACCACTTAAAACAGAAGAATAAACAAAGGGGGAATGATGTGGATTCATTTTGTTCTCTTATCTTCAAGAGTTCTCAGGCAACATGATATGAACAATTGGCAATTGCCACGTGCTCACATTGTTCATTAACAACTAGGAAGTAGCTATAGCCAAAAGACATTGCCTTACTACAAGGAAAAGCAATACAGATGGAAACTTCATCTATCACTATCTTTTGTATATATAATGTTGGATAGAGAAAAAGCAAGGCTTACACTATTTACATGCTTGCCAAGGATTGATTTCTTCAACATGTGGTAGCACAACACAAAAGCATACACTATAATATTTTTGGAACACTGCCAAATAAAACTAAGGTAGGTAGGTGAATGAGAAATTAAGAAACAAGAATAATTGTATGTAACTAGTAATTACATTGTTGTTCTTTTTTTTATATAACATAATATAATTCTTTACTTCTTTGGTACAATCTGCCATGGCTAATGGCCTAACAGCAATGGCAGCGTATCCTGCAGAAAATCTACAACAAGGCTTTTATGGTATCATGTATCACTACACTTGGTTACAATCTCTCAACATAAAGTTGTGCTACTCTTGTGGTGGTAAGCAAGGCCAATGAAATAGTAAAACAGAAAGCATATGGAGAATGTGAACACAAATTAGCAAAACTTGTAAGACACTTATGTAAATATACAGTTAAAAAAAGGGTGAAGAAAAGGAAAAATTGAATTACATTCACGAGTGCCAGATTCCAGTCAACAAGTTGCGGAACCGATTTGTGGATAACTTCTTGACAAGTCTGTTAGCATCAGAAGAAACTTCAGCATCCGCAAGTTTTTCTATGTTTTTGGCATATCCAGAACTAACAATCTTTTTCCTCCCACTAGTGCAACTCGTTAAGGACATCAATATAGAGATTAAGAAGTTTTTGTTACCTGAATTCCCCTCCTCTAGATCAAGCAACTACAGAAGAAGGGCTATGTTATGGTAATCCTGCACAAACCTCTTTCTATTTCTAGGCACTATAACCATGCCAGACAGTGCCTCGGTTGCCATTTCACGAACCTCGAATGACTTTGCATTGAGAAACTTAACAAAGTCCAGCATAAACCCAGCATCTCCCATTGATAAAATATCATTCCAACATATAAACATGTCCAAAAAATCTTCCAATCACATTTTGTCAGTTCAACAACGCTGGAGCAGACAAAATAAAAAATAACAGAATGAGCTATCCAGTAATAGAGCACTAAAGGAAATAACAAAATTGGCAAAAGCACAAACCATTTCTAACAGAATTGATCACCCAAAATCTATGTTTGCTTCCTCTTTCTTGCACCCTACCTATATATGTACCAAACTCGCCTTTTTTCTTTGTTTTCCCTTAACAACATTAAAAATATCATTAAGTTAAACCAGTTTTAGCTTAGCTGGCTATAAATGTAATGTCATCCACTACACTAAAAGTCTACGGCAGGTAGCTGAAAATAATTGAAAGCGCATAGTGATAGGTTGTGCATGTCACTACTATAGGGTCAAACGTGAGGTGGCCTACCTGCGGTTCACATCATGTCTTTCAAATAAAACCTTTTTATTTGAAAGTATGTTTGTTATAGTATAACCCATATATGTTTGTTGATTGCAAGCAGGGAAATTAAGGTGAAGTGGGAAGGTTCAGTTCATAGTTGGAGCACACAAGCACAGTTGTTGCAGGCATTAAAAGCAAAGGCAGCAGTTACAACAATCCGCAAGGATATATACATGGCGTAAAGCACAAGGTTTGCTTTTTCTACTAACTGCTCTCACCCTTCTTTCATATTCATTTCAGAATAGTCATTTAATAGTAGTATTGTTAAGTTAAAACACTAGATCATTATTTGTACCTCTAATTAGGTTTCTACAGTTAATGTTTCATAATGGAAATTACATGGGATGACCTAAATTAAAAAAAATAAAGTTGAGGGACCAATTAAAAAAAACTTTAAGGACCTAATGAAAATTGATAATAGTATGAGGACCCACAAAATAATTAAACCTAATAAATATTGACCTATAATCGTTTTACTTCTCTAAAAATAATTTCATTGCATTTGATCTCTACAATATTAAAAAATTCCCCTTTTAAGTTTTAATTAACTTTGTTAATTTTTTGTTAAATGTAAGCTACATCCACTTGTTGTAGACAAGGCAACTGAGACTCAAACTATTATTGCCGATACACTTGTTGATGTTTTTGCACATAATCAATTTGAACAGACAACAAAAGGTAATATATGAGTTAAATTGTACTACTTGTTTGAGAATAATAAAGCTATAATGAGATTTTTCCGATTCTTGCAGGACACTAAATGTTAATGTTAGAAATATTAGAATAGCTACTGATGTAATCTTTTAACAAAAAAATATTAAAAAAAATTAAATAAATGACTTAAAATTATTTTCAGAAGATTACAATGTATAAGTTTCAACTGCCAATTAGTTATTTCAAACCAAAATGTGTGGTTACAAGGAAATTTAAATTAGGATTTTGTCCCCTCAAAAGTAGCTAAGCATACCACCAACTGTTACATGTCAGGTGTACATACAACAACCCGAAGCATGTAATGCAAAGAGGGAACCAAAATTGTGAGAGGAGAGTGATGGTGATACTATCTGTCTCAGTCCTTCACTGTCTTAGGACAATGCTGAGGAGCCAGCTTCTTCAACCATATGATTATTTCTAGCAGTTTCTAAAGATTGAGAAAATTCATATCCAACATCACAAAGCAACCCATATTCCAATTGATCTTTATCAATAGTCTGAGCTCCATGAGCCACGCTATACCCATCATCATCAAATTCTCCTATTTCTTCTTCATGTGCATATTCATTTCTTTCATCAAAACTTACTTCACAGTATTCCAAAATTTCATCATCAAACTCTTTATAATTAGGATGCTTTTTTTTTTCCTTTGGGTTGTCCCTTTTTTCCTTTCAGAACCAAATTCACTTGATTCCATGCCCATACTGACACCCAATAAGGTATTCTTTCATGGCCTTTTTGATAGAGCACCAATAGCAACATATATTTACTTCTCTTGTATTGGCTCGAAGCCACTTAGGCACCTGCTCATAACGTGTCATCTCCTAAATCCAATCAAGTTCATCATCCATTTGATCAAACACTTCATTTTCGTCTTTACTCCTGGCAATAATGCCATTTACTTCCTGCAGTGACAGAACATTGAAAAGTAGTTTCTTGATACCTTTCTTCCTCATGTAATAATGTCTCCAAAGTCAAACGTCTCTCTTCATGTGTTGTTCTTTGATCAAACAATCGAGCATTAATAACCTCGTTAGCCATATGTATCTTATATTGTTGAATAATGTTCCTTATGAGGCTCTCAATGGACCCCATGTATCAATCCTTACTTGCAAATTCATCCATTTCTATGTAAGTCTCATTTTATTTTCTATAAAGGTCTATATAATTTTCTTTTCTATGATATATATATGGTTCTAGCAGGACAAATTGCAGTGCGTATTTATGCATTCATGGACTAAATCAGATTTTTCATTCTTTCAAGGACTAAATTGACTTCAATTTACACATTTACGGACCACCATGATCATTTATCCTTTATGTTATTTAAAAGTCTTAGATTGAATATCACAAGAATTTTTTATCACAAATAACTGTTTTAAAATCCTTTAATTAATCTATACTTGCAAAATTGGGAATGTAATTCAGGCAAGCTCACTGTGGGAGAAGCCGATGAACACCTCAAGTAGATCCAAAAGAAAGACCCAGCCTTATTATTGGGCCCTATTTTTTTGTTATCTAAACTTTTTCTTTTTCTTCTTGTTCCCTCATTACTGGGCCTTTTTTTTCTTGTATTAATCATGTTTAGTACATATGTGTTTCGGTATAGTCTTTTGCTAGTAATGAAAATTTCCTAAAGTTATTTTATTGCCTTTGTTATTTTATTGTATTTATTGAATTCTTCTTCCTGCAATGCCACGAATCATGATGGTTTCAGCTACTGACTATCATGTCGCACTTAGCAATAATTCAAGCACCTAAGCTCCCAGATGGTTTTTTTTTCTACCTTCTCTATTGATTTTACAGTACTGGAATTCATTGATCTTCCATTATCTTCATCAACATCCATATGGGGTATGCAGTAGATGTTGCTTTTGAATTTGTACCCATATCTCTATCCTTCAGCATATTCCTAATAATGCCAATTATAACTAAATTTAGTGATGAACGCATGCAGCTTCCTTGGGGAAAATAGAGTACCAAGTGAATGACAAGGGAACTTTATCCTTGTAAGATTAGCTTACAGCTTAGAAGTGTACCAAACAATTACAACTTAGAAGATTAACTTATCCTTGGGGAAAATAGAGTACCAAGTAATCTGTGTATTATATTTTAAAATTCTGGCCATGGTTGCAATCACATTAAAAATATGGCTTACTATTACTCATGATAAGTACAACCATAGAATGTATAGTATAAAATTTTAAAAAGATTCAATTTTTCCTTATTACTGGTGAACCAATTCTTTTTTTCATATCTGCAATTTTCTTTGCATTTTTCCTGTTTGCAGCACTTGATATCTGAAATTTTCTTTAGAAGTTTCATTTTCTTACAAATATTGTTATTGTCTTTTGCAGTCATTGCTGAAGCAACATGCATATTTCATCTTCAATAAAATGGCAAAATTTTGAAGGCATTGGTACAAACATGTTTGGCCCAGCTTGCAGCACTTATTTGATAGCCTTAGTATTTACTTGCCTTAATTGCAATTTTTGGTGAAAATGCTTTATTTTGATGTGTTTCACTCATACTTGATAACCTTAGTATTTACTTTATATATAGAGAATTGGCTTCAATAAAAAATTACATTCTAAGACGGTTATACAGATAATCGTCTTAGAATGTAGTACATTCTAAGACGGTCTCCTAAAGTGACTGACTTAGAATGTATTACATTTTAAGACGATTGTATTAGAATGTATTGCATTCTATAAGATGATCGTAGCCTAAAATCGTCTTAGAATGCACAGTACATTCTAAGACGATTGTGCTTAACCGTCGTCGTAGACGCATTAGTTTTTTACGACATAGGCTACAACGACATTGTGTAACCGACGTAGTATGTTTAAAATAATCGATGTAGATTGTATTTTTTGTAGTAGTGGATCTTGGGATGACTCATCCTTGATTACAAAGGGTGGAAGAAGCTCAAAGGAGGCTTCAGGGGACCGTAGTTGGAGAATTTAACAGTTGGGATCTTACTGCCATTGTCAACTTCAACATGAGATTTACAAGTACTTATCCCCTAAAAACATTAAATTTAGTAGAAACTCATTAAAAAAAAATTATGCGGATCATGCCTACCTTGAATTACAGCTATGGTCAGGTCATGGAACAATCGCAAATAAAATTGAGTTGAAAAATCCAAAATGAAATCCTTTTAGCCAAATACAAGTAACAACGATTCTATTATGAACTGAATGCATAACTTAAACTATTTGTCCATCCATTTTAGGAGGAAGATTTAGAGAGAGTAAAAAAGAAAATGATAGAGGAAGTGAGAGAGTAATCAGAAAATATTTTCTCCAATCAAATAGTCCTTAAATCTCACCATTTGATTTGGATAATTGTTTGGTAAAGTTTTTAAGGTCATCATTGTACATAATAAATAACCTAACCACTAGGGTAAGATGTTCATATGAAAATATGGTTGAACACCACGGAGATCTCCCGTTGCAACAACCTTTTTTAAGAAACAAACATAGACATTACTAAAAAATATGCATTAAGCATCGTCTAATTAATATTGCTTCTATGGAAATCAATGTTAAACAATATGCAATTCTATGGAAATCAATGTTAAATAATGTGCTGTGGCATTTTTTTTAAATAACTCAACTTTGTTAAGCATGTGCCTCCTAATTTGGGTCTTCAAGGCTTGTAAGTTGTAATGGAATCAAAGATGGAATGCCAGCTACCACCATCTCACTTCCCTCAATAGCTATTGCTTCTATTTCTTGTTCTTTGTTTTATTTTATGAATTTAATGGCATGCACTGTTGTTATCTAAACATAGATTTTCATATAATTAAAAATTGTTAATTTTTAGAATAATTACTTTAAAATTATATCTAAGATAATATTTAATTATTTAATAGTGAAAGAGAATTATATTTACAATGTAATTAAATTAACTCTTATTTTATTATGGATAATTATACTTGTACAAGCAAGCCTCTCATAAAGTCTACATTAGAATATGTAAGAATAAAGTCCGTGCAAACTATTGGATAAAACTCGGATGGTATTATACCTTTTTTTTTAAGGATTCAAATGAATCTAACTTAGAATATTTAAAAAATAAAGTTTGTGCAAGAAACACTACTCTTGTATTATATATGAAGTACAAAAGAGAAGATACAAAACTAATGGTGCTTCCTAGTTTGGTTTTCATTTTATTGAATGAAACTGTTTAGCCAAAACCTCAAGTAAAAAAAAAAGGTCAAATAGAATAAATTCCTTAAGATCACGTGGGTGACGAGGACTATTTTCTTAAGTTAAGTTGAGGATACTGACACACAATAAGAGAATAAATTCCTCCACCAATTCTAGGATGAAGTATGGTTACAATCAGTGTCTTTAATTTTGGTGGTGTCAACCGTATAGAGAAGTAAAAACCATTGAATTTTTGGAAATTATTGATCAAAGCTACTCTATATGATTGGGGAACATCAAGGAAATTTTGTTTATGGAACAAATAATTAATGCAGCCTATGTTTCTAGATCACTTGAGAATTTATGTACTTTGGGGATGTGAAGGTGCTTAATTATAATTAGAGATGTGTCACGACACTCTCAATAGTTGATGAAATGAAAGTCACTTTACAAAGTGATAACTGATAGTGATTGACATGTACCAAGATTCCAAATGTGAGCTACATCTATATCAACATGAAGACAAACTCAATTATCAATATATATATAGAGAGATAATATACCTATACAATTACCATTGCACGTTATTGGCTGCGAGGGACTATTTGAAAATTAAATTATATGAACTTAATTAAACTTGTACTAATACAATTATTAGATTATATAAGTAATTATTAATTTTATCAATATATATATATATATATATATATATATATATATATATATTGTTGTGAATAATTTTATATAGGATTAACTATTTTATACAATACTTTATTATAATATATTAAATATTCATTACAAGTCCAGTAAAAAAAATATATCCATTACAAGTATTCATATTAGGTTGGATATATAACGTATAGGTTGAATTAGAACCGTACTTAATCGAAACAAGATCTTTAAATAGAATATTATTATACAATTATACTTCTTTTTTTATTTATTCAATGGAATGGGAAGGATCAAATAGAATATTAGTACACTTCTTTTTATTCAAAGGAAAAGGATCACACGAGACTCTAAGAATTTGGAGCACGATGTGGATTGATTGATTGTGTGTGTTGATAGAATTAATTTTGGATGAATGTGAATTTATATATAAAAAGTGAGTTTAAAATAATATGATTTTTGTTTAGATAATATATGTTATTTAAGTCTTTTTTTTTTAAATTATTGTTCGGATACTCAAAGAAAATTACTTTTCGATGTGTAATTAACAAAATGGTTTTAATATGCATGTATTTTTTTTAATGAAATGTCCATATGTAATTTTTTTAATTATATATATATTTTTTATTTTAATAAACTATTTTGATATATATATATATATATACATATATATATATATATATATATATCCTAAAATTAGAAAAAACATGCTTTTAATTCTTATAAAATTCACAAAATATAAAAATAGAGACTACATTCAAAATTTTGAATTTTATGAGAATCAACAGTTTTTTTTTATCTTGCAAATGTAATTCTTTTTTACAAACCTTAATTGGAACCAAGGGATCCATGAACCTTATCCCTGTGATTGTTACCTTTTTTAATATAATTTTATTTGGTAATTATACCAATAAGATGAATAGAGCATCTTAATGTCTTATTTTTAAATGGATCAGGAACATTCTTATGGACCAAGATGTTCTTGACCTCCTAAAATATTTTCGACATGGATCAAAATGTTTTCAGTTTTCTGGTAACATTGCTATATAAACCAAATTTGACTTGACTCACCATGATTTAATTTCACCACCAAATTAGACGTACATGCACTTAATTGTGTATAAATCATGTTTAACTTGGTTGATTCAAACATATATTTTGTTAGTTTGAGGAGACTGTTTTTTAATATACCCTTAGATTTAATACTTATTTGATTTAATTTCTTGGACCTTAAGATTATCGTAAATGTGAGTTGAAAACTTTTACTTTGTTTACATAAAATTTGCACTAATTAAAAATTAGAAGTGTGTTGTAGTGAGTTAAAGGAATTTTACTCAAGGCATCATAGGCAGAGATATTTCTTTTTGTTGTTTAAATGTTCATTATCTTTTTACCATATTACTTATCATTTATTTATTTCCTTACTTGCCATAGTTAGTGGATACCTCACCTAACACATATTTCCATGTTGCTCATCATTTGTCTCTTTCCTTACTTACCCAATAGTTAAACTCAGCTACCATGTTCCCTTTCTCTCTCCCAATGTTCAAATATGATCAAAACATAGAAATGACCATTTTGCGTGCTAATAGTTAGTGGGTATCTCAGATAACATATTTTCATATTATTCATCATTTGTTTCTTTTCATAAGTCAGTAAATCAGCTATTGATCAAACCTTAGAAATGACCATTTTTAATTTAGGCTTGTCAGTAGGTAATGAAGTGAGTTGTCTGTGTAACTTAAAATAATTTTAAAATGGCATATGTTTAACTTGATTACACATGTAAATGTATAATTATATAGTCATTTCTTTTATACGGACATCTCATAATTAATAGTTGAAGATTTTATTTTTCTTCAAAATATAGAGATTATCGAAATGGACTTTTTCTTTTTTCGATAAAATATTTTCTATATACTTGATCACAACCAAATTTTGGACAATAATTGATACTACTATATATTATGAGTAGCTTTTTTATTTTTTAAAAAGCCATTAGGAATCGAATTGGTCTTTGCGGCTTATGAGGGGTCTATGCTTTGACCGACATTAAGCCTAGATCAAGTTAAAGTTATTAACAAAATATTTAGGCTAATGCTTTTTTAAAGGAGAAATTACATTGACACACCTTAAACTTATTGAATTATGCTTGATATACCTTTCCCTTTTTACCTTACATAAATCCCTTTAATTTATATAACAACATACAACACTATGTATTCCTTCTATTAACACAAACTTCTCCTAATTTATAACACAAATTTTGCCTAATCTATTAGTTAAGCCGGTCTACGCAAAGTAAAAGAAAAAAAAAAGGATATTAGATGCAATATTACTTGAGTTCAAGGGGGTGTGAATGTGATTTATATTGTCTATTTAGTTAAAAAGCTATTAAAAAAATCTTAAACTTAGTCTTTTTTAATTAAATACAAAAAAAATATTTTTATTACTATTATTTATTATTATTATCACAGTAGTAATCTATAATACTTTGAGCTGAAGATAGTATGAATGCAATTTGTCTTAGCTATCTACTTAAAATATTATTAGCTTATTTAAAAATCAGTTGAATAACAACCTATTTAAAAGGCCTAGTTACGTAATAAACATTTAAATAGACTTTTCAAAATCAAAATCCAAAGGATTAACTTAATGTGTAAGCGCGTTTATATTTGTGAGAATAATTTATCTAACAAAAAAATTTGTATTCAATTTTTATTTATGTAAAAAATTTTGAATTAGCAACAACCATGTGTATAATAAACATGATTAATGTCTGACCATGTAGATTAAAAACACATCTATCTAACCCAAAAAATAATAAACTAAAACTTTTAAAAAGTCATGACTTATCTTCAAATAAGTCTTATTAAACTTAGACTTTATTATATTTACAAAAATAAATGAGACTATTTAAGATAAAACATATTTTATATATATATATATATATATATATATATATATATATATATATATATATATATATATATATATATATATATATATATATATATATATAAAACACGTGATCTTTAACTCACATGGTTACCTCTTCATAACACGTGATCATGTTTCTCTTCATTTTTATCATAGTTTTTTTTTAAGAGTAGTTTTCTTCATTATTCTAATATTTTTATAATTTCATCTTTAGAAACACAAGTTTAGTTATATTTCATTCAAACAAAAACAAGTTCTAAACTATTAATATGGATGATAAATAACTTTGTCAGTATGTAGTTATGAGTTTAATTTCTGACAAAAATCTCAATATCTTAAAATTAAAGATTAATTCTTACCTTTGGACAGAAGAACAAGCTGATTAAATAAAACAAGTTTTAAACTATTATTTTTTAAACATAACCAAATTCTTTCAACACCTCAGGCTTGACCACCAACCAACAAAACCAACTCCACTACAGCGACACCATCGACTACTAGTGTCCAGTGATTGTTACAATGAGTGCAAATATTGTCACGAGTGTCACCAATTTAACAGATTTGTAATGACAAATTCTAGTGGCTCTGCAATTTCCAAACTGCCACTAGTAATTTCAGAGTTGACGTAGTAGTTTTGTTATGCTCTTCAATCCCCACACAGCATCTATGATAACAAACAAGCATCTAAGGGCATAGTAAGCATTTGAGGAAATTTGATGTATATGGTAAGAACATGTTTTTCCTCACCATAATTGTAGTGTCTTCTTTTTTTTTTTAGATCACAACTATAGTAGTACTTTGGTTGCTTACTGAAATTCAGTCATGATAAACATCTATTCCAAAATAAGGTGGGTTGAAATGGGAATATTAGACAAATTAAAAGAAAAAAAGAAAAAAGAAAATGATAAATGTGATATATAAGTGGTATATATGATATAAAAATAAGAACAAATGAGAAAAGAATAATATAGAAAAAGAAAACAAGTGTATGTTTATAATATTTTTGCTAAAATCTCTCCTTTCATTTATTATTTTATTTTATTTATATATAAAAATAAGAATAACTCATACTTCTAAATATAAAAAAAAACTTCATGATCCAATTCGAATTGCCTTCAAATTAGCTACATTTAAAAAATAATACTTAAATCATCTTTTTGTTTTCTTTTCTAAAACCAAACCATCTGTCAATCAATAAATAGTATTCCTCCAATTTACATATGATTTAACATTAATACCTCTAATTTTTATTATAAGATTTTTTTGGAAAACTTACCTTAATTTTTTACAGGATTACTTTCAAATTATATACTATATTAATTACTTTTTTAAAAATATTTTGATTGCAAATATATTAACTAATTAAGTAACAGAACTAATAGAATGAAATTTTAATAATTTTAAAATTTTAAAAATATATATGCATTATTGACAATTTAATACTTTAAATCAATTAGTAGTTTTCTGTAACAAAAAGCTAACGTATTGTACCAAAAAAATATCAATTAATTTTCTTAATTTTTTTAATTGAAGAAAAGGTTTTAAGAATGAAATCTACAGAATGACAAAACTCAATTGTTGTGTGATGGACCCCACTACCTCATTATTACACACCTCTCCAGCCCTAATCCACAAAGCAAGCCAATTAATATTTTTAGAAGAAATAAATAAATAATATTTAAAAAATGATGTCAAATTTTCTCTCTCTTTCTCGCTCTTTCTCTCTCCTCCTCTGCAACAAAACAATTCTCTCACTCCTCCTTCCACCCTTTACGAAACTTTTTGAAACTTTTTACAAACTCTCTCTTTATCACAAGCAATACGAGAGGAATAAAAGTTACTCATTAAACGAAAAATCAAAAAGAGAAAGAAAAGCCAAGGTTTTCTCCCTCCTCTGCAAAAAAAAAAACCCAATAACCCCTTCTTCTTCCCTTTTCCTCATTCTCCGTCGGTGCTTCAGAGTCTCAACTTTGATCTTCTCCTCAAATGGCTCATACCCTTTTGTTTTAGGGTTTCCATGGTTACTGGGCCACCTTCAAGTTCGTTCCTTTCGGTGTTTTTCGCCCCCATTCTGTAGTGCTAGGTCTTGAACCCGCTAAAGGGTCGTCGAGGCTGGAGTGAGTTGAAGTGGGAGCGTGGAAAACAGAAAAGGGGTGGTCGTCGCATTAAATTTGTCAAAAAGAGAGGGGTTTTATCTTCTTATTACTTTGTGTGTTTTTATGTTTTTTGTGGGGCTTCTGTGAACAGTGGTTGCTTTTTGGAAGCTTATTTTGGAAGCAATTTACTCTTCCCCTTTTGAACGTGATTGTATTTAGTGCTCTCATGGACTCTCACAATGTTCTCTTTTGGTCTTATCAATAGTGGGGGTTGTGTTTTTTTTTTCTTCTTTCCCTTTTTTGATGAGGAGCCATTGGACTTGTGAAACCCGTGAATTTGGTGGATTTATGTAGGGAGTTGGAGTAGCAGGCCTTATTTATTTCATTTATTTAGTGAATTTTGGTAGATCAGGGTGGTGGTTTGTTTATGGATGGCATTGATGATTTAGGGTCACAATGGTTTGGATATATGGGGCATTGGATCGATGGTGATGGGAATCAATAGCATTAGCCATTTGTTATTTTGTTAGGAATGATGATATGAGGTTCCATTTGTAGTCATAGGAGTGAGGTTTCACCAAGATTCTGGGGAATTTGAGGAGGCCTTGGTGATGGAGGACATAGGGTTGTTCAAGCAGTGTTGGCAATGGTTTCGATCGCAGAAGGACGCCGGCTGGCGTGCTCGAACCACAGTGACATGGTGCAGAGATAGGACTGCTGTGTTCATTGAACGGCATTGGCCTATGGTGTGCAGGGGCTGCTCCAGATTGGGGAGCTTACTGAGGTTGTCAGTGATTTTCTGGAAGGACTCTGCTCTGAGGGGCTTTCAGTCCTTCATTAGGTTTGGTCCAGTGATGCTTCTGCTTATAATGTGGAGCTGCTTTCTGAGTCTGACTTCGATGTATTGCTTGGTTTACGTGCTTGTTAGCATGGTATGTCTTTGTTTTAACCTGTCTAAATTTCCATTCTTGCAGTTCTGGGTTTCTGATCTGTGTGTCTATGTATGTTATCCAGTTATTTATTTTTAGGGAAAATTACACCCACTTCTTCTGAGGTTTAATGAAATTACACTGGTTGCCCCTCTCTTTTTTGACATTACTTTGATCTCCCTCGATCTATATAACTGCATATGAAGTTAGGTAGCTCTGTTTTAGCAGAAAGTGTATGTGCTATGTTGTTCTATAAATTAAGGAGGTTTGCATATGGCCAAAAAAGGGAAGAATTTCGGGTCAAATTTTGCTAAAACTTAGGGGGTTTAAGTGTAATTTGTCCTTATTTTTACTTTTAGCTGTTCCTTGAGTAATTGCTATTGCATACGTCAGTTGGATACCAGTTTTAGAGTAGTGGCAGTTAGCTTATCATTTAGTGGTATGATGGGATGGCTTTTACAACTATCTTATTGGTCATTCTAAATTATAGCTTGGTACATGGAGCTTACTATGGGTTTTAATAGTAATTCTAAAAATGTTGGAATGCTCTATAAGAATTTTATGATAGAAATAAGTTTCAAGCTTTAAAGAATGGTGTTGCTTTTTATTAAAACTAGACTCTCAAAATTTGGGATAGTAACGAACAATGTGGATGTGATAGTTAGTATTATCTAGATGTTAAAGTCAATTGATTCTGAGTTTATTCAGTTGCATTGAATTTAATTTCCCTCTAGGGGAAAATGTTTTTTTATTTTTTCTAAAGTGGGTTGAAAACATTATGGTAGATTTTTTTAATATGAATTTGAGCACTTACTACTTGATCTACCTTACAAGAACACATTGATGGAATTTCTTTTTGCCGGTAGAGTCTCTATCGCCTTATGTAGAACTTGCATATGATGACAGGAAGAGAAGCATTATGGTATAACTGGGGATTATTTATTTTCCTGGCTTGAGCTAAACATGATAATTACTAATTGTTTCCATCTAATATTCTATTCCAAAATTACTAACTCTTTTTACCTTTATTTGAATTCATTGTATGAACATGTTCATTTACACAAAAACCTGGCTTTTAACAGTGTGTATGTGAATTGCATTATTCAGCTTCTAGGTTCTGTTGGCAATTTGACGTTGGTTTAAATTTTAGTTTAAGAGGAACGCTGCACTTCATTAGTGATCTACCATCTTAAGTTGGGACTTGTATTTATAGTTATTCTGTAGTATTTGATTGCTTCAGTTCAATTCAGTTACAAATAATTTTTGCATATAAAATTTTATACATTGCTTCCCACAGTTCATTTGAATGCTTCAGGGTGTTGCTGGAGTAGCTGTCCAATACTTGGGTTATACTCCTGGGCTTTTTATTGTGGGCCTTTTTGCCATCCTTATTTTGTGGATGTATGCTAACTTCTGGATAACCGGGACATTACTCGTAGTTGGAGGTATGATATTCCTTCTTGTTTTTTGTGTTACAAGATGTATCCTCCTAATGATCGGAATAAAAGAGAGGAGGCATGCTGCCTATTGTTCTATATCTCTTGTAATGTATACACTGTTATTAATCTGTTCACACTTATGGTGATTTTTTTTCAGTTGTGTTTATGATCCCGCACCATTGCCCTATTTTCTTTCCTCATTTCACTAATTTTCCTCTAATCAAGAGGCTCTTATATTGGCTATCATTGGCATAAAAATTAATTCATTCGACATTCTATAAGGGCAATGTAGGACTCCTATTCTTGCTGCCTTAGTTGAATATTTTACCTTTTTTAATCCTGAAATTTTGTTTTCAATTATACAAGTGCAGGTTATTTATTCTCCCTAAATCATGCACGCCTGGTGGTATTAATTGGAACTATATATGCTATATACTGTGTTCAAGTACGAGTGGGATGGCTGGGTGTTTTTCTTGCTATTAACCTTGCATTCCTCTCTAATGACATTTTGAATTTTCTGCTCCAATGGTTTGATAATGTGAGTGAGAGTTCACATTCTGAAGAGCAAAAGCAATCAGAAACAATTGTGGAAGATGATTTCTCTGAAGAGTGTGAATATCCTATCCCTACTGATGAATCTGAGAATTTGCATTCATGTAAATCATCCAGTAAACCTGCTGTTACCACAGCAGTTGTTGATAATAAGAAAGAACTTTCTGTTAACAAAGTTGTTAAAGAGCAAATAACAACAACAACAACAACAAGCTCGGTTGATGAAATGAAAAGGATCCTCAAGAGTCTGAATCATTATGATGCCCTTGGATTTAGCCGCCACAAGAAGATTGATGCCGCTGTTTTGAAAAAGGAATACAGGAAAAAGGTATTTGTTTAGTTTTCTTTTGCTTTGTCTATTTTATTTTACTTCAATGTTACAAAATATTTATTTAGGCTGCTATTATGTGTTTAAGCAGTATCATATTGCAATGAATAAGGAATCACATTAGGACTTAACTTATAATGTGATTACTAGCCTACTTAAAGAGTGTTTGGTTTGTTTTCTGTTTTCATTCATTTCGTTTATTAATTACAAAAAATGCCACCATGTCTTCATTTTGTTTTCTGTATTCACCATTTGCTTCTCAATCTTGAAAACCAGAAACAAAATGATGATTTTTTGTTGTTGTTATTATTAGTTAAAACATCATTTGAAAACAAGGTAAAAAACACCTCTTATATCCTGATCATCTGATGTTTTATGTGGAATATTCCCATTTTTTCCTTTAATGATGTAGGCTATGCTTGTTCATCCTGATAAAAATATGGGCAGTTCTTTGGCAAGTGAGTCATTTAAGAAGCTTCAGTGCGCATACGAGGTAAATTTCGATGTATAAGCTGCAGAGCCTCTCTTATAGTTGATGGATAAGCATTTAATGCATATTTGATATATAATGTATAAAACATGAATAATTTTCACTCACACTGGTTTCTCCTATTAACAAGTTATATCAAATTTCCAGGTTCTTTCTGACTCCGTAAAGAAGCGAGACTATGATGAGCAATTAAGAAAAGAAGAATCCATGGCTAAGAGTGTCTGCCAGAGATCCCATAGTAGTTCACATCAGGTAAATATAATGATATTCTTGTAATTGTAAATGACGGACATGTTCTTCTCAGGTTCTGTGTATATTTAGTCCACACGTCTTATAAGTTGTAGTTTTTTATTTTTGAAATCGAGAATGTTTTGGTAGTTTTTAAATTTATGGACATGGATTCTAAATGCCTAGAGTTTTCTTCACCCTCTTTTTACAAAAGAATTGTTCCTTAATAAATTGCGATAATTAAGCTGCTCCTTTATTTGTTCAGACATAGTATTCTTACATTTACTAGATTTTTCAAAATTGTTCTTTCAATTCCTTAAGATTGTTAATAGAGGAAAGATATGTGTCCAAGTCAAATCATATAAAATTCTAATTGGATGCTTTGAAGTTTAATATGTTGGTTTGTTGATCTACTGTGTTCGTGTTTCTTATATGAACCATTATCTCTAAAATGTTTTTAAGTACTTATTAACAAAATAGTGATGATACATGTAATGTATTCTCCTTAGGATAATGCTGATTATCGTTCTGAAGAATCCAGACGAATACAGTGCACCAAGTGTGGGAATTCACATATTTGGGTATGCACCAACAGGAACAAGGCCAAAGCAAGATGGTGTCAGGTCTGATTTCTTTCCTTTACATATTGAGTATTACATGTTTTCCTATTTCTCTCTATTGTATGCTTACTTTGTCTTCTGAATTTCAATACTCCTCTGGAAACAGGACTGCTGTCAGTTTCATCAAGCCAAGGATGGAGATGGATGGGTTGAATATAAAGGGTCTTTGGTTTTTGACAGGCCCCAAAAGGTTGCTCATGGCAAAGAATTTTCCTGACTTCATCTTATATTTTTTACATTTAGTTTCTGAATTTTGATCATGTCTTCATAGGTGGAGATTCCACGTGCTTTTGTTTGTGCCGAGAGCAAAATTTTTGATGTGTCAGAATGGGCTATATGTCAGGTTAGTGTCCTCCTGACAGCATTTTTTGGCATACATACAATGCATCTTTATCCGATTTAGCGCTTAATCTAAAGTTTCAAAAATAGAGAAAAAGAAAATCAAAACATCATGCCATTAGAAAAGGCAAAACATGCAAATGTAAGGTTGATGGTTAAGAACAGTAATGAGGAGAATCATTAAATTCTTTGATGTATTCCAACTGATTGGAATTACACTGATTGCATTTTGGCTATTTTTGATAGTGAACATTACAAATTTATAGAAATCCTAAACATCTTATCAAGAGTGAAAACTTAGGAATTCTTGCTTATACTGACAATAAAAATTCATTGGGTTCCTTCTTTTGGTCTCTTATGTAAGGTAGTGGTTATCTCTGTGCTAAAAATAGAGAAATCATGATTAAAAAGCATCATTTTTTACTCCACTTATGTACCTGACAGCTTATTTTATTTCTTGCAGGGAATGGCTTGCAGGCCAAATACCCATCGACCGAGTTTCCATGTAAACATGGTTGGCTTGGAGAAAAGCCAACGTTGCAACTCGAGTAGATTCCCGTGGGATTTTGATGCTGAAATGATGGATGAAGATGAAGAGGCATTTGACCTGTGGCTTGAGCAGGCTCTGGCATCTGGTCTCTTCTGCGAGACCTCTAAACGCAGGAAGAGTTGGAGTCCATTCAAATTGCATCAAAAGAAAGGGAAGAAGCAATGGAGAAGAACATCGTGCTGAAGCTTGAAGTCTGTTGGGAAAATTCATATTTCATTGCATGTCCTCAAGGGATTGATGGAGTTAAACATTTTGTATAAGAAAAGTGATGGATGCATTGCTGATATCAAAACAAGTAGCAAGGACTAGCAACACTCAAAAAGATGCCTTATCAAAGATAGATGAGAGCCATGGGTTAAATTATGAGAAGAGAACCAAGGTTGGCAAGTTACTTAACCACATCCCATATATGTACTAAGGTATTAGAAGTTCAAAAGAACCTTGGTTTCTAGGTTTTTCCCTCATTGCTCATTTGCTCGTTCAGGTTTACAGAATCCAGCATGAGCTGGTTGACATGGATCTGTGGCTTAGTGTATTCTTGTTACATTCATTAGAAGGTGGGTTTTTTTAGGGTTACCAAGGAAAGGACTCCTACTTTTGGTCCTTTGTACATACGGCAAATAAAAATTTCTCATTTGGTAAATGACTACTTGATTATCAGCATTCATTTTAGAACCATGTAACATCCATGACTTTGAAAAAAGAAAAAAAGAAATTTTTTCTTAATTTTAATCCTTGGAGCTAATAGAAGAGGGATCTGATGAAACACAGTGCTTTCCATATGTGATTGGTAGTGCTTCCACCTATAGAGATTGGTAAACTCTCAAAACAAATAATGATGGGTTGTTCCATAATGTTTGTAATTTCATTTTTTTAGGATATTATGTGTCTAGTGGATTCAAAATCATAGAAAATGAAGTATATGATGCTTTGGTTTGGTATTTGAAAAGAGAAACTTGGGGATTGTTCGTTGCAACTTGCAAATACAATACGGCAATACAAATGAAGGGAAGAGAATATATTCGTTTATGCATATATTCTTTTCAAAAAGAAGTCAAAAGTAGAATTTGTTTGTTATAAGTTTATCTTGGGAGCTACAAGTGTGTTAGCAAGGGAGATTCTATACTCCTTTTATTTTGAGTATGAGTTCCTTTTTAGATTTGCACTACCATGGTGACAAAGTGTATAATGCCATCAGACTAGGTATTGTTATTGAGCTATTTTCACAATTTTGAATTCACATTATTATTCAATTGGTCTAATTTTAAAATATAATGTTGAATTGTTATCATTGTAAGTTTCATCATATAATACGATTTTTTTTATAGAAAATGTTTTTAAATTCAATATACTGTTGTTTTTAAGAAATAATTGTTTTCCTTCCTTGCTCCCACTTGGTTTTCTTAAAGACATGTTTGGGAACCAATTCTTTTTAAGAAATATTTTTGAAAAATAAAATAAAATAATTATTATAATTCATTTAGTGAGTGACTAGACTAGACCAGCCTTTCGTATCCAAATATGCATCCGTTCAGCAAAATTATAGAACTGACGTCATGTGAAATAAGACCCATTCTTTATTTCACTGCAAATCTGCAATCCTGTCTACGGTCCAAGTTCAATTGTTTTTCTGATTCAGATTTATATGTTTCAGAGGAATTTTGAAAGAAAAAGAATGTTACTAATATGCTACATTATAGAATTTAACTAATATGATATATTATGAAAACTTGAATTATGGTGAGTGTAAGTTGTTTATTATTATGCTACCTTCGTTAAATTATTTATAATATTTTCCCATGTTTTTTTATAAATTATATTATTGCATGTAAATAATGTTTGTAATGATTTTATTAAATATAATTTTAAATGGTTAAAGTGACTCAATATGACCCAGAAATCTGCTTGGTTTATCATTCCGTCGGTTTGAACAGATCGATCGAAGTGCTTTTGATGCATTGGATTGGATCTGTTGTTGGTGGAAATTCTTTAACATTTGCATGAATATATATTTTTAGGTTACATAACACTTGTACGTATAACATTATCTAAATTTATTAAGAACAAAATAATTTTTTAGTTTTTGTAATTTAGTGTTATTTAATCTAACATTATCAAGGGAATAGTCATCACAACATGGACAATTTTGCTACAAGAAAACATGAGGATTTCAAGACTCTTTGAAGCTATCTTGAAGGATCCAAAGTATATATCGTTAAAAGTGTTATTTAACATATTTTAAGGATTAAAAATAAAATAAACATGTAAAGGTTAAAAAAATTACAAGACTAAAAATAAAAAACATATTAAATTGCAAAGATTAAAATGATATTTAACGCATTTGATAATCGCATGTAGATAAAAGAAACATTGTAAATACCACTAAAAAATGAAAATCAAATCAAATTTTTGGATTTGTTGGAATGATTTTTTTCTGATCGGTTTGGTTTTGTTTGTGATTTGTGATTTTGAAATTAAACCAAATCAAACCACAATACTTATACTAACAATTATATTATTTTAATATTATACGTTTTATGTGTATATCACTTGAATTTCATATTATTTTATAGTGTTATGTATATGAAACTTAAACAATGTATCTTTTTTAGATGACTTTTTAAAGATATGTTTGGTTTAAAATAAATGAAAATTTGATAGATTTTTATTGTAGAATATTTAACATATTAATAAGTTTCATAAATTGTTATTAATTTTATAATGTAATTTAATTTAATTTAATAGATGAAAAAAAAGTATATAAATTTTAATGAAATAACATTTTAGTAAAAATCACAAAAACCAAACCGAATCAAACTACAAAATATTAGTTTGGTTTGGTTCAGACTTTATTTTAAATGAAAATTAAACCAAACTAAATCATTTATGTTTTATAAATTTGATTTGGGTGACTTTTTTTATGAAAAATTGAACTAAACTGAGTCATGAACACTCCTAATTTTAAGTATGGATGTATATGTTTATTTTCTAATAGATTTTTTTTATAAAAGGTAAAATATTTAATAAAATATATTAAGTATTTTTAGCTAGTATTTTAAGAATACTCATTAGTAAAATCTGTATAAAAATTATGAAACGTAATTTTTTTATTTTCCTAGAGAAATGACTTTGAATATCTAATATTAATTATTTATTAAATTATATTGTTTTTTAAGAAAACTACATTTATTTTGTTTTCAAAATGTTCATTTGACAAATAACTATTCCCTCCATGTTTTTTTAGCTTTTTATCTTTAGATTTTTTTTTTCATTTTTTACTTAATTATGATTTTAAAGTTTAAGAAAATATTAATATTTTTTTGAGAAAAAAATTATGTATTGGCAATGCAAAAAGGTTTTATATTGTTATCTAATTACAAACTATCATATATAATAAGTTTATTAACTTTTAAAATAAATACTTATTTTGATAAGAAAATGTTGTTAGCTTGTGGTTGCATTATTTAGTTACCTTCTTATTATTGCAAAGTATACATCAATTTTATTAAAGATTAATCTTCTTTGGAAAATCTAATTAAGTTCAAACTTTAAACCTTGTTTAAGGAAAATAAATTTAGTACCACTCCAACTAACTAAGGCTTATTGGTCACTATGTTTGTGTATCATTAGTAAATTTAATTTTCCTATCAATTAATTTTTTATTACTTATATAATTGTCATCAGAGTAAACCAATTATAAGATTTGAAAAAAATACCGCAAATGTTTTGATGCATAGTGTCTTAGACTGGGATATCATCTCCTTTGCATAAAAATTTTTATATAAAAAAGATTAACTTTTACTGACAATAATTTTGATAAAAAAACTTGATTTAAAATCTTATCATTATAATTAAATACCCTTAATTAAAAGCCTTAATTATAAGTTTTTTTAAAAAAAGTTAATTATAAGTTTTGTGAAAAATATTAATTATAAGTTATTTTCTCACTTAACTAATTCACATTATTTATTAAAACTTATAATTAAGGTTTAATCAAACTTAAAAAAGTACATATGAATATATTTTTTTCCTGAGTTAAAGACTATGATGTTATCCAACTTATTAGATTAGAGATTAAATTAATCTCACAGTACCTGACTGATGTTAATTCATAAAGAAAATTCTACACTAGATAAAAATCAAATATAATTTTTTTCTTAAATAAATCGTTTGACTCGTGTAAACATACGTGACTTTACATGAGTGTGCTAACACCTTGGTAGGAAAAATATGAATATGAATACAACTAACACTTCATTTTTTTTCGTACCCATATAAAATTGCGTGCACTGCATGTTGCGTAATCAACAAATTGTTAGAAAACAGTAAAATAATTCTTTAATCGCAATACACCATTCTATATGACAAAATTGCATTGGTAAGTAAACAATACTAATAAGTAATAACAATAATGGAACAAAAGAAAAAGATCAAAATCAAATTAAGCAAATAAAAGAAGACAAAAAATAATAGAATGTAAAAGAGCATGGGATCTGAGACCGAGACAACAAACAAAGAGTTAAGAGAGAGAAAGAGAGACATAGTTAGAGAGAGAGAAGAGACACCGTTCGGTGCTCCGCTGAATACAGTTGTGGCCCCAGCGCTCCGGTGAGTGACAACTTTTGATCTTTTTCTTTTCATTTTCTTCAACTTGATCTTTATATTCATATTCTGCCCTCTTTTTTTTTTTTCAGTTTCGTAGCTGCTCCATTTTTTCCACACCCCATTATAAATTTTAGTTTTTTCTTTTTAAATTTTTAATCTTTTTGGGTTTTGCTGAATACCCATTTAACTTTGATGATTTAGTTGCAATGATTTCGACCCACCGGGTACTATTAAGGGAAGATGGAGGCTTTAGAATTTTGTTGGGTTGAGGAGTTACTTACTATTAAGTTACAAAAACCAATATTTATGTCAGAATCTCTGAGGATAGGCCTGAATAGAGTACTTGTTATAGACTATTAAATAGTAATGTGTTTGATTTTTTTTGTATTTACTTGTAAGGAAATCAATCCTGTTTAGGGTAGCTTTGCTATTCTTAGCCGGTCCCAAGCCTGGATAAAAGGAGAGGGTTGTGTTAGGCTTTCGACAGCCAACGTTAAACTTTGTCGAACCTCTATGACATGGATCAATTACGTAATAATGTGAATGCTAGGTAGTTGCCCGGAAGCAACGCGCTGTATGGCTCGAGTACAGTGTCAAAAGAGCAAGGGCCGCTGCATCGCCGCCCGGATGTAGTGAAAAGTAAGCAAGGGTTCCCACATTTTCGTGAACGGGTGTGGGTAAAGAAGCTAGTTCATGACAGGAGGATTCGCTTTGGTACATGGAATATAGGCACACTTACTGGAAAATCTATGGAAATAGTGGATGTTATGGTGAGGAGGAAGATCAATTTTATGTGCCTACAAGAAACTAAGTGGACAGGTGAAAAAGCAAAAGAATTAGACAGCTCGGGATTTAAGCTGTGGTATACGGGAAAAATCAGATTAAGAAATGGGGTAGGGATTATTGTGGACAAGGAGTGGAAGAAGGATGTCGTGGATGTAAGAAGAGTAGGAGATCGTATTATAGTCTTAAAATTGGTAGTGGGACAGGACACCTTTAATGTTATTAGTGGGTACGCACCTCAGGTTGGGTTAGCAGAACACTTTAAAGTAAAATTTTGGGAGGATCTAGAAGGGGTACTTCAGGATATACCCCAAGGAGAGAAAGTTTTCCTAAGAGGGGATCTCAATGGACATGTAGGTAGCGTGGCTAGAGGTTTTGAGGGGGTGCATGGGGGTTTTGGCCTAGGGGAGATGAATGGGGAGGGTAAATCCATCTTGGAGTTTTCAGAGGCTTTGGATCTTTCTATAGCCAATACATGGTTTAAGAAAAGAGAGGAACATCTTATCACTTACAAAAGTGGAGGGACATGTTCTCAGATAGATTTCTTCCTTATCAGGAAGTCTGATAGGAAGTATTGCTTGAACTGTAAAGTTATCCCGGGAGAGAGCTTGACTACCCAACATAGAGTTTTGGTTATGGATGTAAGAATTAGAGATAGGGCAAAGAGAAGAAGTCCTCTGGTAGCACCAAGGATCAAATGGTGGCACTTGAAGGGTGAGAAACAAGGAATCTTCCAACAAAAGATATGGGAGGGTTGGTGTGGACAATCACAAGGAAGTGCAAATGATATGTGGAACAAGATGTCCCAAGAGATTATTAAAGTGGCTAAAGAGACGTTGGGTGAATCTAGAGGTTTTGGACCTAGGGGTAAAGAATCGTGGTGGTGGAATGAAAATGTTCAGAGCAAAGTTAGAGTAAAAAAGGAGTGTTTCAAGGAGTGGTCTAGGTGTAGAAATTCTGAAACTTGGGATAAGTATAAGATAGCTAGAAATGAAACCAAAAAGGCGGTGAGTGAGGCAAGAGCCCAAGCTTTTGACGGACTATACCAAGCTCTAGGAACCAGGGACGGAGAAAGATCTATATATAGGCTTGCTAAGGGTAGAGAGAGGAAGACTAGAGATTTGGATCAAGTAAAGTGTGTTAAGGATGAAGAAGGCAAAGTCTTAGTGCATGAAAAAGATATCAAGGAAAGGTGGAAGGCGTATTTCCACAACTTATTTAATGATGGATATGAATATGACTCTAGCAGTCTAGACACAAGAGAAGAGGACCGGAACTATAAGTACTATCGTCGGATTCAAAAACAGGAAGTAAAGGAAGCGTTGAAAAGAATGAGTAATGGTAAGGCGGTGGGGCCAGACAACATACCTATTGAAGTATGGAAAACTCTTGGAGATAGAGGTCTTGAGTGGCTCACCGAACTCTTTAACGAAATTATGAGGTCAAAACGCATGCCGGAGGAATGGAGGAGAAGCACGTTAGTGCCAATCTATAAGAACAAGGGGGATATACAAAATTGTGCAAATTATAGGGGAATCAAGCTCATGAGTCATACCATGAAATTATGGGAAAGAGTGATCGAACGGAGATTAAGAAAGGAGACTCAAGTTACTGAGAATCAATTTGGTTTCATGCCGGGAAGGTCGACCATGGAAGCGATTTATTTATTACGGCGGGTGATGGAGCAATATCGCATGGCCCAACAAGACTTGCACTTGATTTTTATTGACTTGGAGAAAGCGTATGATAGAGTGCCTAGAGAGATTTTGTGGAAAGCTCTAGAGAAGAAAGGGGTTAGGGTTGCATATATTCGAGCTATCCAAGATATGTATGATAGGGTATCGACTAGTGTTAGGACACAGGATGGAGAGTCAGACGATTTTCCCATCACAATTGGTTTACATCAAGGGTCAACCCTTAGCCCCTACCTTTTTACCTTAATTCTGGATGTCCTCACGGAACAAATCCAAGAGATAGCGCCGAGATGCATGCTTTTTGCAGATGACATAGTCCTCCTTGGAGAGTCGAGGGAAGAGTTGAATGAGAGGTTGGAAACTTGGAGACGAGCTCTAGAAACACATGGCTTTCGCCTAAGCAGAAGCAAATCGGAGTATATGGAATGTAAGTTCAACAAAAGAAGGAGGGTTTCTAACTCAGAGGTGAAAATAGGAGACCATATTATCCCTCAAGTCACACGGTTTAAATATCTTGGGTCTGTAATACAGGATGATGGGGAAATTGAAGGGGATGTGAATCATCGCATTCAAGCAGGATGGATGAAATGGAGAAAAGCATCGGGGGTGTTATGTGATGCAAAGGTACCGATCAAGCTAAAGGGAAAGTTTTATCGGACTGCGGTAAGACCGACGATTTTGTACGGAACAGAATGTTGGGCGGTCAAGAGCCAACATGAGAATAAAGTAGGTGTAGCGGAGATGAGAATGTTGCGGTGGATGTGTGGTAAGACTCGACAGGATAAAATTAGAAACGAAGCTATTAGAGAGAGGGTTGGAGTAGCGCCTATTGTAGAGAAGATGGTGGAAAATAGACTTAGGTGGTTTGGGCATGTAGAGAGAAGACCGGTTGACTCTGTAGTGAGGAGAGTAGACCAGATGGAGAGAAGACAAACAATTCGAGGCAGAGGAAGACCCAAAAAGACTATAAGAGAGGTTATCAAAAAGGATCTCGAAATTAATGGTTTGGATAGAAGTATGGTACTTGATAGAACATTATGGCGGAAGTTGATCCATGTAGCCGACCCCACCTAGTGGGATAAGGCGTTGTTGTTGTTGTTGTTGTTGTTTACTTGTAAGGAAATCATTGGCCCTTATTTTTAGAAATTAACGGTATATGTAGTAGTTTTGGAATTTCCTTTATTTAAGAGCAATTGGTCTTCGATCAAATTATAAAAAAAAAAAAAAACATTTTCGGACAGTTTATTTAATGCTCAGGTATGTTACTTTGCACAAAAAGCTTTTGACTTGCTTCATTTGATGGGTGGGTTGGTGTGCGCTAGCAAGTTTGCTTGGATCACTTGTAAGCCAGACAAATTTTCTTTGAGGGAGCATTAAGTCCTTTACTTTTGATTAGGATATGTGTCTCTACATTTCTCACCCTTGCCGCGTGGATACCAAAGTAGAGAAGCAAAACTAGGTGAAATAAAATGATAAGAAACTTGTGTAATATCGTTTGAGTCTGACTTCCTAAAGATTGACTTATGTTTTCCTTGTAAACTTAGATTGCTTTCTCCTGTGCTTTTAATTTTTGAATCACATGATTAAACTTGAATGAGGATGATGGAATGTTATGATTTTCCAAAGCATTTATTACCAATTCATCTTAGTGTAAGCAACACTGTTTTGTTGATGTGGTAGGTTTACATCTTTTCTTATTCTAAGATCTCTAGATTTCAAGGCACGTTAACACCACTGTCTTACTGTCATGCATTGAGATTCCAAATCACGTGAACCATAAATCCGTGATTGATTGTATATATAAAGACATCATATCACCATAGACTTTACATAGTTGTATCAAATCACATTATGCGAGAAAATAGAGAGAGCAAGTAAAATGAGTTCAGAGCCAATTTGTGTGTATGTTTATATCAATGGTGAGATCATCCATGGTTCAAGTGATGTTTCCAAAGGTTACAAGACAAAATCGATATTGTTGAATCCAACAATGACGTTGTCAGACATAATCACCACAATACAGTCATCAATTAGAGATAATGATGTTACGTCTATGTGTTTTTTAGTTGTTATTTTCAATTTACTTTAATAATATGATCATTTACTAAACCACAACTGCATTAATGGATATGTTAATAATCTGTGTGGGATCGGTGAGAGATGCAGTGCGGTTAAGAGTCATGATGCAATGAACAAGCTTTTGTTTGTGATGTGCGCAGGTGCACACTATTCACTCACATGCACCAACAACCGCATTAATGCAAATCTCAATAATTCGCATGGAATCGATGAGCGATGCAGAAAAGTGAGGTCATGATGTGTTAATTGATATTCATGAGTATTAAATGCATTAAAAATAGGATAAAAAGTAGTAATGTACCTCTAATTTATGGTTTCTTTTGTGAGATTTGTAAATAATTTATTCTTGTGTGAATTTATACAGTGGAAATCCCATTTTGATGACTAATGTTGAACTTATTTGGATTTTTAGGCTAAAGAAGAAAAGATTTGGAAATGCTGCTAAAGGGCTTGCTCAGCGAGTCAGATTGGCTAAGCAAGGCTCATCCGCTTAACGAGGAAGTCAGCTTGCTAAGCGAGTACAAAATCCTAGAGAATGTTGAGTCAGAGAGCAGCGCGCAGCCAACCCGCCCAGCGAGGATGTTGTCTCTTCTCGCGCTTAGCGCACAACCACTGATTCTCGCTCAGCTAGACATGCTCGCTGAGCACGCCTTCATAAGCTGAGAAGCCCAAAAGTCTTTAAAACACTGGAAAAAGAGGGGAAATGAAGCGTTAAGCAACGTGGGAAGGAAGGAACAAGGCACCAAGGCTGAAGAGAAGACATTTTCTTCACATCTTTACTTTACCATTTCATTCCTACATCATTTTTACCCTTGTATTGAGTCCTCCTTGCTAATGGAGGGCTACACACTTCATTGTTGGGGAGTTTTTCCACTGAGTACTCTTGATGTAAAAACTCTAACTATCTATTTAATATTATTGCTAGTGTTCTCTGCTTCTATCTGTGTTTATTTTCCATATTTGTGGCTTAATCACCTATTTATATGCTTTGTTAGGTTTTGAGTATTGGAAAATGCTTAAATTCCTTAAAACTTGGTAGAGCAACTAGAAGTCTGCATTTCTAGGAATAGTGTGCAGTAATATAGTAAATATTACATCTTTTGCATAGTGCAACTTGCTTAGAATGAGTTTGTTGAGGAATCAAGAACGAAACTAGGAGGGCTAGACTCTTTCACATAAGGAATTACGGTTACATTAATTTAACGGTGCAAGAACATTAGAGTAATATTAAATAGAGAAAAACTTATTTATTTATGCAAGAGAAAGTTTAGTAGAATACTCTCCGACATTTTCATCTTGGTATTTGTTCTATTATACAGTTTTGCGTTTGTCTTGTCATGCATTTTTAAGTTTAGAAAAATTAATGCAAGAATTTGAAACATGAATGAGTTCTTCTACTTTATTTTACTGCAATTGAAAGTGTTTACAAACTGAATATGCAACATCTAAGTATAACAAATTCTCTGTGGACACGATACTCGGACTTACCGTTTTAATTACTACTTGAACGAATTGGTACACTTGTCAATCTAGCTAAACATGATGCAACGAACAATCTTTTGTCTGTGATGTGTGCAGGTGCACACTGTTCACTCATATACACTGACAGCCACATTAATGTGTTGATAATTTACCCTAAACTCTCCTACCTAATTTACCATAAACCCTAAACTCTCATACTTAACTCTCCCACCAAACCATCTAATTAAATTCCCATAGTCTTCCCACAAATGTAACATCTATCTCTAACTCTCATAGCCTTCCTACTCGCATCCCCCAAACACCATCCATGGCTCCACATAAAGAAATATTAATTTTCATTCACCACCATGGTCGGATTACAGACGACTTGGTTCATGGATGGGCAGACTCATGTACAAACCCAATATTTCTATACATAAGTAGGTTTATTACGTTAACACAATTGATTCGGAAAATTAACCAATGTCTCCATCCTTAGGAATCTAAAAAAACAATTGTTCAGTTGTTATATCATGTCCCTATATCATTTCATCATGGCTAAACACGTTTTATTTCAGCACAATTACACATCAATGATGATCTTAGAAGCATGTTGGAAACAATTGTCCAAAATCCAGAATTGAATTCCGTCGAATTGTACGATGTTATTGAGCTTATTCCTCAACCACAGCCACCGTCTCCACAACCATTATCGTAGAATAACCTTGACGTCAATGATCTTGTGTCGTCATACAACAATCTTGAAACACAAGACGTCTTTGACATTTATACTTTATACCCACAACTATTATCCCAAAATGTTTTTTTATGCCCAACAAACCTCTTTTCACCAACAAAACTATCATTCATCATAATATTTTACAACATCACCCCATCACAACAACCACAAACATCAAACCCAAATGAAGATTTCATCACCAATGAAGATCCCATCATACGATTTCACAAAGAAAGCATGGATGATTTTAGTGAATATGAGGATCAAGAGTTGTTTCATCACAACAATGACCAAAACGATGACGAGGGTGTTTTTGTACCAACGTCACCCTTGTTGCAATATAACCAACCTTGTAACGACTCATTTTTTCGCTACGATATCACTACTCTAAACGCGACATTTCAATTTTAAGTGAAAATTCCCTTAATTTGATTATGAAAATGAGGGTAAATTTTTCGCAATATACATTCACCAAACAATGCACAAATACATAACTAAATACATACATACATACATATATTAAATCATTATACATAATTCACATGTCAAAACATAATTCAGTTTTTGGATGTATCTAAACTTGGGATTTACATGCCCAATCAAAAAGAATCAAGGAACTAACTAAGGAAGAGTTGATAACAAAACATAACTCTCACAAAATAAATTTCAATATTATCATGTCGGCTTGACTATTTCAACAAAAGAATCTCCCTCCAACATCACCTATTGTTGCTCATCTGCTCTCATGAACAAAGGTTTGCAATCATCACAGGTACCAACCACTCGGTACAAAATTGCAAATGTGAGTTTATTATAAAAGATCAGCAAACACCAGATGACAATGATTAGCAAGAGAACAATAACAATAATCACAATCATTCTCAATAATTCATCAGTTTAACATACATTTAACAAATTAGTTATCAACTTTTTCCACAATTCAAATCGATTATGCTTAGAATAATGCATGCATCTGACTCAACTCTTAAATGCAATGTGGTACCATTTTTCAGGAAATAGCCTGCACATGTCCTCATGACACTCTCACTTGGGAAAACTAGGCAACCACTTTTGAGGTCAAGCTGTAGTGCACAGGCCACCCCCCCCCCCCCCCCCCCCTCATGTTGATCAGCATGAGTCTTAGGGGAGTTTCAAATCGAGTCATATGTCCCTAAGTATCAGCATGTTTCCTCATGAAAAATCACAATTACTTACTAACAAAGTTTATACTATTTACATGCAATTATGAAGTATGAAACATGGATATCATCAATGCACTGATCGTGGATAATTAAAAATCCTAAGCAATCTCCTTTCTTCTCCAAAGATGCTTGAAATTTTTTTAAACCAATCTCATTCCCTCTCAAGGGATATCCAATTGATTACTGCACCCCTTATATACATACACAACATACATCCATCATGATGATATCATCAACATCAATGTCATCTCATCTCAATATCTTCATCAACATCAACAATCATCTCATCTCAATATCATCATCAACATCAACAATCTCATTCCACATATATGCATATAAGTTCATGTGTGGGATTCACATTTTTTAGGTCTTCAGACAACACAAATCTCATACAATAACAATCCATAATACCACGAGACTAATATTTTAGAAAAAATTCTAAGTTAAAGAGAAGAACTATGGTATACAAGGCAAACTCTTATGCCCATTTAAAATTTGATAAATAAGTAAATATAAGGACATATATAAAATTTTGGGTAGAGTCTAATCTGTAATTAAGACTTTTCCCAAAAATTTCAATAATTAAAACAACAACATCATTCTCAATAACAAATACATCACATCCCATTAGTTAAAGACACATTTTTTCTTGAAAAACCAGCATGGAACAGGGACAATCATACAACCTCATAATTGGGTTCCTTGACCCCAAATATGGTATCAAAAGCTCTAAACAAACCATAAACTCCTTTCACCTATCTATATCTCTGTTAGATCTTCGCGGTGTTGTTCTGAGATCTCTTAGGTTTGCGTCCTTTGGTCCAAATGTAGAACTCTATATACCAAATGAAAGACAATTTAGTATAGATTTCAAAGACAAGGTTAATATTAACATTCAGGATCAAATACTCATTTGATTTTAAAAGGGGCTAAAGTGGTGTTTTGGGGTCGACATCAAAGAAATGTCATTTTGAAATTTCAATCATGCCATTGTGACTGAGGTTCAACGAAGATCACGAAAACTAAATCAATTTTATAAAAAGGCAACTTTTACAATGTCTCATTTTCAAAGATTTTTCAAAGGAAACATAGAAACATCCAATAAGAGTAACCAAACCACAAAAGATACTAAAAAAAAGCTCAAACTAATTAGGAGAAAACATAGAAATCACGGTTACCTTGAAGAAACTGCAAAGAGAGGATTGGAGGCTCTGTTCTCTATCGAATTCTTAAGTTGAGTTTTGAAGATTTTGCTCCAATTAAAGTGTTCCTCTCTATGCGGTGGTCTGACGGCAAACGACAATGGCTCGTGGCAGCCACGGATGGTTATGGGTGGTGAAGGAAGGGTTTCCAGGGTTTGGTGAGAGTTTGGAGAAAGAGAGAGGTGAAAAATATGTTTTTCACCTCTGATGGACTTATTTATTGTCTGCAAGTCTCGCTTAGTGAGGTGGTCTCGTTGAGCAAATTATTTCCTTTGGGTGAAATTGTGCTTAGTGAGCAAGTTAGGCTAAGTGAGGTGTCCAAAGTTTTTATTTCACAAATCCCAATGGTTCAAATGTGAAAACTTGGGTTGCAAAACTATAGTCCAAGTTTGAAGGTGATCCAACGATTAACGAGTCTGAGATCGTGATTTTACTGAAACATGTTTTGGGTCAATCTCGAAATCACATGGTTCTAACACTGATCAATCAAACTCCACATAATCTAACATCCACACCAAGCAGTTGCACAAGGGTAATCCACACAACACTTCAACTAATCCAAATTAATCAAATAATCAAATAACACAAGAAATACATCAAGCATTTATTTTCAGCTATCAAAATTTTCGGGCGTTACAAACCTAGGTGTCTAATGGAGTTGAACCTTGACCACTTACCACAATAGATTGATCACCACCATTTCATTCAACAACAAGACCGTGTACAGCCACCAACTGGTGCACTCGAGGTTGGCATGTCATTCGATAAAAGAGCACAATGTATTCGAGCAGTTAAAAAATACATCAGAAATTATTTTGACTACAAAACAATATATTCTGACCAAAAAATGTTAAACTTCGTGTGCAAATCACATGAAAATGGTTATACATGAAACTTAGGTGCATGCAATTCAAAGACGCATAAGAAATGAATTATCAAAAGTATACGATGTTAGCACACATGTCTCGCACCAATGCTCAGACAAAATCATAGGCAATTCGACAAACACGTAATAGCGCATATCATCCAACCCATTGTCAAAATAAACCCAATAGTCTACATCAAAACATTGATGACAGAGATCAAAACGTTCATGAATTATACTTTATCCTACAAAAAGATATGCTTAGCAAAGCAAACAACATTGGAGATGATTCATGCAAACGAGGAAGAATCATATTTCAAGCGACCAAAAGTTATAGGAGCTTTGCAATATGATTGTGGCCACTGCTCAAATAATATTGGTGTTTGAATAGGGAGAAATGATACCTGCCAAAAAAATACTTAAACGTGTCTTTTGGTCATTCAGTTCATGCATTAATGGGTTTGTATTCTGTAAATTCATCGTATAAGCAAATGGTACATGGCATATGGGAAGTATGCTGACACATTATTGATGGCTATAGCACAAGACAATGTTAACCATATCTTCCCCGTAGAAGAAGAGACAACTTCAGTGTGGGGTTCTTCTTGAAGAATTTTGAGAAGGCGTGTTACTCCGCAAAGTAACATTTAAAGAAACCACTCATGCAGGTTGGTTGAAAATCTTTACTATTTTTTTTTGTTAAACTATATTTTAATTCAAATTTCATAGACATATTAAATTGATTGAATATTTACATGTACACGTACACGGAGAAGATGCACTGACGACATCTTAGGGATATCCGTGCGAATAAGCATAGTGCAGCTGAACAAGTTGATCAGTTACCCAACAAAATATTGGGTACAATGCTTCGATGAGGGAAAACATTGGGGACACATGACTACAAATTCCACATTTATATGCACAAGATACATGTTAGTGTCACCGTTGGTTGAGGAGACATACTTCAAGACCTCGAAACACTTTTTGCTACTAGAGGTCGACAAACCCAAGCAATGATAAACTTATGCTTGCATTATTCCAAGGTCGCCTCTGAGGCAATAAATAGTCGTCAACAATAATCAAATAGACACATTGTTAACAAATAGACACAACCACACATTTATTGTAGCAAACCCAAGCCCTTTGTAAGGTTTAGGGTCATGTTACAAACAATCCCAAAATTGTGATTATGGTGAGAATATAATGCTAAACACTTAGTGTGTTCTCACATAATAGATGTCTATAAATCTACCAATGTTTATCGATCTCATGAACTATGTGTCGCTACTATTTATTTTACTGAACATCACGCCTACGAAAACTTCTTTGGTGGTTTACTAGCACGTGAAAATGTGACAAAAATTCAAAGGAGATCAGTGGGGTATGATCCAAGGAGAAGTACAAAGAATTGTCTGAGTTCACATCTCGCATTCCCATCAAAATAGACGAAGAAATTAAATGGAATATTAGAAATAAATGTGAAATATGTTGGCAACAAGTGGACGAAGAAATTGAATGGAATACCAAAAAAGACAAATCCCACAACAGATAAAAATTATCCCAACATATTTTCATCTTCAATTTTTTTGGCAATAATATTGTTCATATATTTTATTTATAATCTATTTTGTTATAAATAAATTATTAAACAAAAAATATTATTATTTTTTAAAAATTAAATAATATAAAAAAATTATTTTTTTAAAATTAAATTTAATATAATAACATTAGGAAAAAAAAAAAACCAAGGGTTGGTCCAATCCGACTCCTTTAACTAAAATAAAAAATAAAACAAAGATGGGAAATCGGATGCTGAAAAGAGAACTCTACTCAAAGGATAGAGAACTCTACTCAAAGGATAGCATACTTAGAACATTAAATTGAAAAAACCAGTTTAGATAGGAAAGAAAAACCCAACAAACTAATAGTTAAGAGAGAGAAAGAGAGACATAGTTAGAGAGAGAGCAGAGACACCGTTCGGAGCTCAGCTGAATACGGTTGTGGCCCCAGCGCTCCGGTGAGTGACTACTTTAGATCTTCTTCTTTCCATTTTCTTCAACTTGATCTTCATATTCATATTCTGCCCCCTTTTTTTTCAGTTTCGTAGCTGCTCCATTTTTTCCACACTCCATTATAAATTTTAGTTTTTTCTTTTAAAATTTTTAATCTTTTTGGGTTTTGCTGAATACCCATTTAACTTTGATGATTTAATTGCAATGATTTCAACCCACCGGGTACAATTAAGGGAAGATGGAGGCTGTAGAATTTTTGTTGGGTTGAGGAGTTATTTACTATTGAGCTACAAAAACCAATATTTATGTCCGAATCTCTGAGGATAGGCCTGAATAGAGTACTTGTTGTATAGACAATATTAAATAGTATTGTGTTTGATTTTGTATTTACTGTATGGAAATCATTGGTCCTTATTTTTAGAAATTAACGGTATATGTAGTAGTTTTGGAATTTACTTTATTTAAGAGCAGTTGGCCTTCTAATCAAATTATCAAAAAAACATTTTCGGACAGTTTATTTAATGCTCAGGTGTGTGTTACTTTGCACAAAAAGCTTTTGACTTGCTTCATTTGATGAGTGGGGTGGTGTGTGCTAGCAAGTTAGCTAATGGGTTTTGCTACCTTGTTGGATTGATTTAATGATTCGGCTATTTTTGTGGTTGTGCCCAATTAGCCACGCTTAGTTATAAATTTATAGTTAAAGTGGATCACTTGTAACTTGTAAGCCAGGCAGATTTTCTTTGAGGAAGCATTAAGTCCTTTACTTTTGATTAGGATATTAGGATATGTGTCTCTACATTTGTCTCCCTTGCAGTGTGGATACCAACGTGGAGAAGCAAAACAAGGTGAAATAAAATGAAAGAAACTTGTGTAGAATCGTTAGAATCTCACTTCCTAAAGATTGACTTGTGTTTTCCTTGTAAACTTTGATTGCTTTCTCCTTTGTTTTTAATTTTTAAATCACATGACTAGACTTGAATGAGGATGATGGCATGTTATGATTTTCCAAAGCATTTATTACCAGTTCATCTTAATGTAAGCAGCACTGCGTTTTGTTGACTTGGTAGGTTTAATGAAGTTTCCAGCCAATGTTTTCTCTGTCTCACTTGTGCCTTGCAAACCAAATTTCCTGATTATATGTTAAGGGTTTGAACTGATTTACTGAATCTCTCTACTGTATAGTCTGTACTACATGTATAACTGATCTTAGTTGTGGGTTTTTGAATTAGACGAGATATTTGTTTGCTGTACTGTTCATAGAGATCTTTCCTTTTGTTGAGGTGTGTGGTTTGGTCGCCTTATACATTTGAAGATCATTTATGCCTCTTGAAATGGGTCAACAGGGAGTTGTCTTTGGTTTTCCTAGCTCTACTTTATATCTCTTGTGCACAACCTTTTAATGAAGTTTGATAGTGATGCTTTGCATGTATGACAACATTGGTAATTTGTTCGAATTCCCCTTCTAAAGAAACAATCTTGTTTTAATTGCTAGAGTCTGATGTTTTCACTCTGAAGTCTGAAGAGTTTTATGTATTCTAAGTTCTAACCATTGCTAGAGTGTGGAACTTATTTATAAATGTGATATTTTGCGCAACTGAGATTTTTCTTCTAACATGGCCTATTGTTGCAGCTGCAGTTTTACACTCAAAAGGACCTCATGTCTAACATAGAGGAGAACAAAGATCTAGGACAGATGGACGTGAATGCATCTGATAAGTCAGCTAACATGCCATCATCCCAAAAGCAGGTGGTGTTGAGATCTGCCTTTTTGCATGCTAAAATTTAAATTTAAATTTCACTTTGGATGAGATAATCACTTTAGTAAGGGTGTGGTAAGTTTGTTGCCATTTGAAGTGGAGGTCACAGGTTCAAATCCTGGGAATATCCTTTCCACATGTACGATAAGGCTATGGCTATGTACATCTGCCCTCCCCAGATCCTCTCAGGTGGAAGCCTCGCATACTAGGCTGCCCTTATGAGATTACGAGGTTGTTTTACTGCCAAAAGAATTTCTTATTTTGTGACCTACAAGTTTATGAACCTCGTAGGAGGAGGCTGTAAAGAAAAAGTATGGAGGAATGCTGCCCAAAAAGCCGCCACTCATATCTAAGGTGCGTGCATGTGCATATTTCTGTGTGTAAATTTGTTTGTCACTTACGTTAGGAAATCATTTGATTTTTCATTTAAAATTCAACTTTATGCTAGGACCATGAGCGTGCTTACTTTGATTCTGCGGATTGGGCACTTGGAAAGGTACTTCTGGAAACCACACCTCTGTAATGGTTGCTTATATTGAATTTTCTGACATTTTTCTGTGCTCTCACTTGTAACAGCAAGGCGGAGACAAGCCTAAGGGGCCACTTGAAGCTCTTCGGCCTAAATTACAGGTATTTAACCAATATTCTCTTATCTGATCTAGATATAGTGACACTGTTTTCTATGGCTTATTAGTAGTTGTTCTTCTGATGTGTGAATTGCGTGCTACCTGATGATGGTCTTAGACCGTTTCTTGAAAATGTTATATATCATTTGCTGCTTTAATACAGAGAGAAAACAATTGGTTGTCTCAAGAAAATTAAACTGTTTGGACCAGCACTTGCTATATAAGGGCTTTGTTCATGTTAACTGTTTTGCATTACAATTAAAATAGATAGGTAATAAATTTAGGATTACAAAATCCAGTGGATGATGCCTTAGTCACTGACTTCTTTACCATCATAAAAGTTGCTGCTCCATAGCCTCCCCTGTCCCTTACCCGCCCTCTTTACCGGTTGTTGAAAAGTGAAAGCATCAAATCTGTAATCATCCCTCCAATTTTCTAGGAGTGTACGCGGGTCGGTTTGGGTTGGGTTTGGGTTGGGTTTGACATAATCTGTGACCCAACCCAACCAAATTTGAATGGGTTGTTTTGGGTCAGCTTCCCAAGAAAAATATTTAAAACCTAACCCAAACCAACTCCGTTTGTAAATGGTTTGGGTTAGATCAATGGATCAAAGTATTTAAATTTGTCTGTTATTTTTTCAAATCCAATATTTTTTATAAGCTAAATTTTTTATTAAATGAAATATTGAATACATTACTTATATTTGTTACGTGTTGTCAAATAGTGGAAGAAACGATCGGGGGAGGAATTGCATTGTTGTTATCATCATCACATAGGTTAACAGATTATGTTGAACATGGTTTAAAAATTGATATATAATAAACAAGTTCAAGGACCACACCCGCGAAGCGTAGAAACCCAAAAACTAAAACTATTACAGCATAGTTTGAAAAGTCCAATGTACTCAAATAGTCAAATGAGTAGTACAACTGAAACTTCAACGAAATCTAAAATAGTTTGAAACAAATTAAAAAGCAACATAGATGTTTTACAACCAGCCGGGAGTTGAAATCCTAATTTTGTTAAAGTGGCTGAGTGAATTTGTGAGAACTGAGAAAAGAAAAGATGGTCTCATGCTTAATTACTAAGTTTGATAATAATAGTAATTTATTTTTTTTATTTTAAAAAAAAAAAATATATATATATATATATATATATATATATAATTTAATACAAATTAATGGATCAATGGGTTGAATTGGGTTTGGCTCAATCACAAAAAAATACTCAACCCAAATTGTTTGGGTTGATTTTGATCGATTCGGATTCACGGGCAATCCATATCCATGAACACCCATGCAATTTTCATAGCAGAACAAAATTAATGGCATGTTTATTTAATTTTTTTTCTTAGAAAAAGTAGTTTTTAATTAAAAATTGTCTAAACAATTTTATGATCAGATTATTTTTTTTGAAAGAAAAGGCCTGTGGGTTGTTAGGCGACAATCAACGTAAAACCGTCAATATACCAGACATGAATCACTCACCCTCGTGGGATAAAATTTTGTTGTAATAAATCTAATTGCACCTGCTGTTTTCATGTAATGTGCATGACAAATTTCTGCTTGCTTCTGCTTTTCAGCCGACGCAGCAGCAAACACGTTACCGGAAATCTCCATATGCTCCTTCAGGAGAAGGTATGTTTGATTTTGGTGCGTGCAGTGTTCAGTTAAGATGGCTGAACTTATAATATTTCTCTTTAGCATCTTCAAAATTAATTAACTAACTAAATTGTCATGTTTTGTTGTCCTTATCATAGAAGGGGGAAGTGTTCCAGCCGAGGATGTGCCTTCGAACGAGTAAGCAGTAGTCAGTCTTTTGATGATGTGCTGACAATTGTTCTCATTCCTGCCCTGAGTGAGTAGGTATCACTTTTTGTTGTTTTCAACAATAAAGGAAGCTTATCATGTATTCATTAACTAACTAAATTGCCATGTGTTGTTGTCCTTTTCAACAATAAAGGAAGCTTATCATGTATTCATATTAGCACAAGACAAGTGATTTGATCTACACCTACACAATAGACATTTACTTGGGATTATGATTTGTGTTACTCTCTTCTCTCCCAAACTACCCTGGTCTCTTTTTTTTTTAGGAAGGCAGTACAACTGTACAAGATAAGAAGAATAAAAAGAGTAAAAGATTTAACTGTAAATTTGGTTTACACTTGACACTATTTTTCGTTTTAGTCTCTACATGAAAAAACTGGTACATGTTTGTGTTACCTTCAACGGCCTCTAACCTACGTTTCCAAAAGACCTCCCTGGTAACTTATGCATTGGAATGATCGCTACTGCACTTTCAACGGAAAAACAAACATGTACAGTCACTCTCCATTCTTCTTTCCTTCAAGGAAATGGAGTGTCATCATTGCAAAGTTGCATCTTCACCTCCAAACATGGTGATACGTGTTAGATGTCTCCACAATAATGCAAGGTCAAATCTTTAATAGTATAACGATTTTAGACGGTTAGGAGTTACTTAAGAACTTTTTCGTGTAGGTATTGGAGTGATTTTTTTTTAGTATAAATTAGACTGATAATGAGCATTATGGACTAAAGTTTTTCCCTTGAGCAAAAAATTAGTGTTCAGGCAACTTTTTAATTAGCTATGCAAATTTCTTCCCAGCTCAACACACCTCGGTTTGTGGGAAAAGGACCTCAAAGAATACATTACAAGATAGGAACAAATACATTACAAGATAGCAACAAGAAACTTTAAATGTGATCAAGTTTCGAATTGCATATAATCAAATTAAAAAATATTTGCCATGATTTAACATCTTCAATTAAATTACAAATTTAATTATGGAGAAATATGTCATGATCCATTTAAGTCTTTGTTTTGTATTTTCAAATTTTAAATATTTTTATACCAAAAAAAGATAATAAAAAGATAATATATTAGAAAGTTTACTTTTTTGGTTAAATCTAATTTTTTTTAATTAATATAAAATGTTTTTTATACAATTTATTTATCAACACTCTTTCGTTCATTTGAACAAGAGAAATTCATCTTTTCTTACTCTCATCCATTCAAGCAATACGTTTTCATCTTTCTACTTTTTTTTTCTCTATTTTACATCTATTGCAAACATAGTATTTTTTGCCGGTCAAAAGCAACGAGCAATCACCTAGCACTTACAGTGCAGCACTTTTTCACTGCGTGGAAACCATTAGACCAAGCTGTTGACTCAGTTCTATTTTAGCATGATTCTCCATCATTTCACAAATCACACACTGCTTAACACTTCACACACAGAATTTAACTATGGGAAGCATGACATTATTTCATTTTGTAGATTTTAGCTAATTTCAAAATATTTGACATGATTTAGCATCTTCAATTAAATTACAGATTTGAAGCTAGTAATTTGGATACTTGGTTTATTGATCTATTTATAATGTATAATGAGGTCTTCTATTGCTGCTGCACAAATAATTTTATGCTAACCATTAAAAAAGGGTATTAGCTAGCATCAACAAGATATTCAAACCATGGTACAGATTGAAAAACGTGAAAGGCATCAGGCTCCAAAATAGAACACAATATCCTACGGGCCATTTAAGGCAAGATTGCAAATCTGCAATATTACATTGGAAGTTGCAGCAATAAGGTTACTTCATCACTAGCTAACATTTCTCTATTATCCAATATCAGTTTTCTACAGTTCAAAGAGGCTTTTCAGGCAATGAGCCAATGATATTTTTATTAAACTAACAATACAATCCAAAATCCAATATAATAAAAGCAAAAATTATATAATCAAAACTGACTTTAGAAAAAAAAAAAAAAAACAAGAATGGATAGACATCTGATTGTTAAAAACATAACTCGATGTAGGAATAATACTCATTCTCAGAAACAGCTCAACAAAACATTTGACAACTTCATACAGATCTCAGTTTCTTCCATGGTTTCTTACATAGGAGTTGCGTGCTAACAATTTCTGGCTGGAAGTGAACCGATCACCCTGCAAGAAGCATATATGTCAAGAGGCAGGAATCTTCCACACATCCAACAAGACAATATAATCTAGCATGCTGCACCATTAAATTGCAAGCCTTACTACAGAATCAAAATGGTTTTCTTTATGGAAAAATTGGGAGCCCTTTATCAGAAGAAACTGCAATCTTGTATTGTACATAAAAAAATCTTAAATTCCAAGCCAACAAATATAGTCGAAAAAGCTCTCAAAGATAGCAACACTTGAATATGTCACTACTGATTTTACAGTGAGCTGCTTAGTGCTTGCACTGTAAATGAAATTTCCACATCCAACATATAGAAAACATCTTAAATAAGTTGAATAATTCCATTGCAATTTCTTTTGCATCATATCTAGTAGCTTTTGAAAATAAAAGTACGATGAAATTCAAATCTATAATAGACAACAGAAGAAACCACAATCTTAAGTCTTAAAAAGGCCCAAGAGGTCTCAGCAAAATAAATAGTAAACAAAATTCTAAAATATAAATAACAAATAACATTATATATTTAAGCACTGTCAAAGGTGGCACCTCCTAATACATGACATTTTACAGTGAGAAGGTTGACATTAGAAAAAGTCACATCAAGACATGCCTATGGTTGGAGACCTTGCCCGGCATTAAATCCAAAACTTAAATGTTTAGCCAAGTACTTCTCTCGGCTCTACCTCATGACATGAGTTCTCAAAATTCTAGGAAGTTCACAGCTCACCACTGAGAAGCAAAGAATACCGCTTATATCTGTAAGACTATAGTGGCCAATAGCAGATAGCAGTTTGGAGTAGCAACCCAAAAACACTATAGCAGGTTGACTGCTATTCTAAATTCTACACACACATATTATGCTATAATATATCATTATGTATTAATATTTCGTATAAATTTTAAAATATTAGAGTATCTAATAGCACTAAAATAGAATAATGTTAGTAAATGATTAATAATTAAAAAAACAGCAAAAAAAAAAAAAACTCCCCAACTGTAGGACTATTTGGGATGGAGAGTTGCCCAATTTGGGTGCATGCCCAAACACTCCTTCTGACCCAAGAAATTATAGCCACTTTCTAGTTTCTCCCACTGTTGTCACCCCTTCTTGCCCAATAAAAAAAGCTAGTCTCTCTCTCTCTCTCTCATAAGCCAGCATCTCCTACTCACCCAACCATTGTCACACCAGAAATTGCAGAACAGAGCCAGTTCAGCAGTGGCACAAGTCACAGGGCATGTCCAGAAATGGCACAAACGGAGAATCGTCTGTAAAGCCTGCATATTGCTGCGATTTTTCATGAATCACACTGCAGCAACCATGACAACCAGGCATCTGCATCAAGTGCCTCAGTTGTAGCAGGGAGTCACTCCACTTCTGTCCTCCCGCGATAGTGGGAGCAATTGACTACTTTGTGTAAGACTAATCCATTATCCATTGTCAGAATGTCACAAAAAACATATTAGTCCTATTCAAAAGAAGTATTGGCTCTATATAAGAGCCATAAAATTCTAGTCCTATTCTATGTATTTGTGTGTAACCCAAGTGTATCAATAAAATTTAAAGGTAAAAGTAAAAATAGGAGGATACTTCTTGGATATGTATCTAAGCATATTGTATGTGTGTAAGTATCAAAGACACGCATGACACCTATACTTTGGCATTTCAGAGTATCTGGTTTATAGATTAGGATTTATGATGATATGAGAATCCTGGTATATCAAACATGTCAACATAAGCAATAACTTAACTATGTTCTGCATCTTTGTTCACATGTTCTGGTGTTCCTTACCCCTCTGTTCCGATGACAGGAGAGAGAAATTTTGAAATTTTCATTGGAGAGAAAACTTGGCAGAAATTTTTGTTCCTTTATCTCTTATTTCATGTAATTTTCACTTTAACCAAACAATAGAAAATTTCAACTTTCAAAAATTTCTTTCTCTTCATCCTAACATAGGGTACATCTCTTGCCTATGATTGGCTAAAATTTCCAACCTATAGAATAAAATCTATATCTATCTTGTAGAATAAGAGATAAGCCGACCCCACCTAGTGGGATAAGGCGTTGTTGTTGTTGTTGTTGTTGTTGTATCTTGTAGAATCATTTTTTAAATCATAAATTCAACTATTCAAGGACTGTTTGGATTTTGAAAATGGGAAACAATCGTTAAAATATCAACATTTAAATAAAATGTTCTCCATGAAATCAAGGATAATATGACAGTGAAACATACAGAACAAACCTTGCACATGGATGCTGCCGATTCAGATTCAAGAGTTTGCACAGGAAGATGCCCAAGAGACTGGAAAGAATCCAGGGCATCTAAAGTCAGCTGCCAGCCACATAGAGCTACACTACCCACACCAGAACTGGAACAGGGATTATCACAACCAGCAGCAGCAACATCCCCATTCACCCAAGGACAGTAGTCATTATGTAATTTGATTGGATCAAATTCAACACCCCCATTACTGTTGTCTCTGTAAGGAGTCCCTGATCATTAGAACCAAGTGCATTAGTTAATGCACAACAAGTTCCCCCTCCCTTCCCATTTTGTCCCCCTATGGCTCTATCTATAAGTTATTCCTCGCAGCACAATAATTAGACAATTTGAAATAAGGCATTCTGATATTATTATGATGTTTGTAATTGACCTCAGGATACTTCAATAGTCAAATAGCTTTGTGCAATTGAATATCAAATAATTACATCATTAGAAGAGAAATTGGTTAATATATTAATATTACGATGACATCATTCAAAATTGAAAAGAGTAACAGCTTTTACCAGTCACATTGAGCATCAGAGTGAATGAGGAGAAGAGGGAAGAGCATCTTCAAGGTTAAATGGAAAAAAAAAAAAAGAACTAAAAAAATAAAAATAAAAATCAGACATACCCATAACATCAGTAATTAAACGGCTTGATTCATGAGATGCACCATCGTCAATGTGAGATGCCTTCCTAGTCTGAGTAACTTCTTCCTTGGATACTTCATAAGCAGAACATACAACAGCATTGCAAGAAAGGGAGGGATGGGCACCATTTTCAAGGCCTAGCACCTGCATGCTACTACTGGTCTTCTCACCACTTTCAACAGATTCAACCTTAGTTGAAGCTATAACTTTTGAGCCACTATCAGCCCTTGCTGTAGATTGAGACACCACAGCTTGACTATCCCCTTGAGGATCTTCCCTACTCATTTCCCCAGGCACAAAATCCCCAGTAAGTCCATGAGAAGGCTCAAATTCACCAGCTTGGCCCTGATTTTCAATCACTTCAGCAATTGGTTCAACATCACCTAAACTATCACCTCTATGAACTGAGGCATCAGTTCCATGGATTTCAGCCTCATGACTTGCACCCATGCCCACACTTCCCCCACTAATACCAAAACTAGGTCCATCTCTAGCATGTGCAGTCAATATCTCGGTGTTCAAAACTTCCCCACAAGCATTTGAACTGCTAACACCTGTCTCCCCTCCTGCCCTTTCTAAAAGTGGTTGGAAACAAACACTCTGTTGTGCTTGATTTAACTCAGATGTTTCATTCAAATCAACAGAAGGGAAATTGACTACATTATTATTAACATCAACAGGAAAATTTTCAACACTTTCCATTGATTCATCATCTGAACCTTGATAAACCGTATTCACTGCAATAATAGAAGACGCATGGGCAGAATCTCTGGTAGACAGGATGCCGATAGCATGATCCCTTCCTGGGTTTAACTGGTTAGTGGTGTTTGCATCTGGCTCTATTTGAATATCCAGTGAATGGCTAGGTACATCAGAAGAATTTCTTAATGGAAACTGGGATGTTTCCAATACATTAGTATCACGGGCACGCTTAAAAGGGCGAGCTGAATACTGTTGACTACCCATGACTTCATTATTATCAAAGTCAGTTACAGTTCTTTCAGCACTGTCTGCCTGTTGCATGTTTAGATGGGGCCTGTCATCTGTTGTTCCACCATCATCCAACTTGCGTTTGTGTGCATTGGGGCCTTGTAATTCATAATAAGTTGCCTGGTCACCAACCTCGCTTCCAGAAGGCCGACCAATCATTAAATATTTCCCTTCACCAGCACCTTGAACATGACCTGAGGTTGAAGTCAAGTTTATTGGTGAAAAGGATGGCCCACTAGCCATTCTAAGACTTAAATCTAAACTTTTATTAGATACAAGTTGCCTTTTATCAGATGTTGTAGCCTCATCATGGTCGCCAGTCCTCTCTTTTTCAACACCATCAGTGGTAGCCCATTCATTGATACCACTAGCTGCACTTATTCCTCGTGTTGATGCTATTTTCTTGCTTGTTTGAGGGGTATCAATCCCACAAGGAGTCATATGAACTGGACGAGGGGCAGTCAAGAAATCCCACACTCTAACTGTGGCCCCACATAAACTACAATCTAACAAAGGTGACCTAGATTCGCAATTAAACTCTGAACCCAGTACATCATTATCCCCAGTATCTTTCCTGGACGAAGTTGAATACTCCTTCTTGCTTGGAGCTGGATCATGTGCAGAGCCTTTGGCTGGACCAGAGCTGTAACCATTTTTAGCAGATTCAGCTGACTGTTCTTCACAGTCAAGCACATTCGGAAGCCACCGTGGCTCCCATCCACAAAGACTTATGAGCTTTTGAGCCTATTGAAGTGGAAAATTAACGTAAGAATGGAAATAATAAAACCAAAAGGCCAAATTAGCAAAAATACACTTATATGTGATAAATAATTAAGATAAAACAACATATCAAAAAAAATCTTACATGAGAATATGGATGAGGAGCCTGTTCACCAGTTAAGCCCATTCCACATGCATTTTCTGATCTGCAGCCCAATTCTCCAGCAGTCTGAATTTGCAATTGAGTAAGTAAGCAATCAATTTGAGGGCTATGTGTAACCCGCATCTGCTCAACTGCAGATGAAGATACGATGGGGAGGGAATAAAACTGCAAGAGTCCATCACACCGATCCTTAAAACCTCCAATTAGAGCTGAAGGTGAAGTAGGAGGGAACTGCACCAAGCTTTCTGGACAACTATTGCCTCTCCAAGGACAGGTGGTTTTGTGTCCTCTATCAAGCTGTTCAGAAAATTCTTCACTGGAGGCATCAGCTTCATCAAACATATGAGAACCAATAATCAAGGCCCAGAAAGAAGCATCAAATCAAGTGGTATAAAAGTCAGGACAAAGAGGGCTTATGATGAAGTACCAGAAGATTTAAAAAAAAAAGTTTACCCAAAAAGAAGGAAGGAAGTGTGTGGTTTTTTAATTCAATATTAACTAGAATTGACACTATAAAAGGTTCAAATTACTAAATACACATTATGGTAAAATAGCAACCTCAAATAAAATTTATCTAGTTGAAATTCTAATGCCTAACAAGCTTCCCCATAACCCTTATAGAAAGTCTCTTCAATGAGATCAACTGGATAGAACATGATCGTTCACTCATTAAGCGAGAAGTACAAAATAAATCACATTGATTTTTTGTTCAAAAGTACCAAGTAAAATTTTCGGCCTTTCCTTGTTCTCTGTCCTTATCTCGGGTATAAGGTTTTATTCAATAGAGAACCCTTTCTTCTGTGCCTATACGAATTGATATTATTCCATTCCAATTTCTATTGGTAACTCGCAAGAAAAAACTCAAATTGACAAATTAGAGCGAGCTCATCCATGCAGTCATGCAAATCAAGCATCTTCGGCTATAATGGCAAACTATCTGCCAGAATAGCCCATTACAACCAATTGAGTTAACAACCAAAAAAATAAAACTTGAGCTAAAAACCAAATAAACAATACACTGCAAGCAGTTACCGAAATCACCTCACCCCAGACACAAAACATGCATACAAACATTACATCGCCTGTCCTACAAAAATTACACAAACTCTTCGCCACGACTAACACATACACCAATCTACATTAATATAATACACTGAACAGAGCTTCGAGTTGGACTGTAATCTAGCAGAATCAACAATCCCCATTCCCCAGCATTAAAAAGAACACCAAATAAATAGCCATCACAAGTTTACACAAGGGGAGTGCTAGGAACACACTAAAACACTCTTTTTTAACAATTATCATTTCCATAATAGCCTCACCTTCAAAAGAGGAAGCTGAAGGCAGAGCAAAATCTAACTGGGCACCACATATCTCACACTCAATCTTAGCGACATCAACATTCACCCAACCTCTCTTGGCACAAGCCAATGAGCCAGCAACCTGCAAAATGGCCAAGCTCAATTATTTTTTCCCCGATTATCTTAACCTCATCATTTTCCAGCATAATCCAACCATAAAGAAGCCAACCTTGGGCAATTTTCCGGCGAGCTTGAACGTCGAAAGCCGGCGGAGCAAATCGCCGCGTTCCCAGGGCCGGCAGGACGGAACCGAAGCCCCTAGCAGCACCGAACCGAGAACCGCGTGCGAATCCGCGCTCGATTTGTCGCGCCGGCTAGCATCTCCGTTGCCGGCGTTCGCCGGAAACGCCGGCGACGACGCCCCCGCAGAGCTGAGAGGAAGAAAAAGTAAATTAATACGTGGAAAATTAAAAAGGGAAAAGGCGAAAACTCGAAACCCTAAAAATTTCAGAGCTTGAAATCGAGTTACGGTTAACATTAATTATGCAAAATAAGAGAGAGAGAGAGAGGTTAGAGTGAGAAACCCTAGAGAGAGAAAGAGAAAGACCTGGCAGCAGGAGTTGGAGGAGAAGAGGGTGGTTTGGGAAGAGAGGGATTGAGATTCGCAGAGGTTACGCCATCTTCGTTCATCTTCAATTTTCTTCAGTCACTCTCTCTCTCTCGTTTTCTTCTGCTTCCAAGTTCTAACCCCTGTTTGTTTGAGTGTGAACTTCGGGAACACGTTATTAACGTAGGAAATAAATTCCCTTCACTCTCCCACTTGCGGTTGCGGCTTGTGGGGATGGATCGTCAACAATTTATTTTATTTTTTTGTCTTCTAATTATTATTTTTTTTATATTTTGTTCATGCATTTTTACATTAATTTCTCTGCATATATAAATTAGAATAAACTATTATAATTATTTTTAATGAGAGTGTTTTTAGAAGTTTGTTTTTTAGTTATAAATCATGGGTGTATCTTAATTTATCATTAAATATGATTTCTTTCTTGAATAAATCATTCTCATATATATGAATGATCTTACACTATTATATTAATCTTTTCCATTAAAAGTTTTTCTTTAATAAACATGTTTAGAGAATTTTTTTTTAAAATTTATTGTCTCTCTTAATCTATCATTTTTAATATATTTAGTTCTAATTTGATTTTTAATATATTTTTAAATGAAATTATCAATAATTAAAATAACATTATAGTATCATAATATAAATTATTTATCATAAATATAAATTTAATTCACATGCTAAAAAAATACTTATTTATTTTTATACAAAACATTTATTACAATTTTTAATTATTATATAATTCTATATTCAGAGGTATTTGTTTAGAGTTTTTTTGTTTTAGTCTCATAATTTTTTTAAGTTTTCAGTTTTAGTTCTTGAACTCTCTTTTTTTTTACTGCTTTTAGTTTTTTTTAATGTAATACAAAAATAAAAATGTATTTTGATCTTTTATATAAAAAATAAATAAGAGTATTTTCAGTTTATAAGAAATATAGATTCATTTTTAATATATTAATTGTCAATTTCTTGAAAAATTTATTGGTGAAACATCTACTCTCATTCATTCTTTTTATGATATTGTTAAACTTTTCATTTATTTGTTGTTATCTTACACACCTTCTTTGCAATAAGATTAAAAAAAACATTTTTTTTTCTTTAATCAACTTGCTTTGACAAATTCATTGTGTGCAATAAGATAAGAGTTAGATACATATTCTTGATAGTAAAATTCCTTCATGTTAGAAAGTGAATTTCTTAAATTTGCATTTGGTGGTTTTGAGGAAAGAAAGTTACTTCATTGTCCATACATAAAATGCAATAAAGATCTTTATTGGTCTCAAAAGGTTATATATGAACACTTGATCATAATCACAATAAAATAAATAAATGCTATATTTTATGAGAACATCATAGAGAAGTAGTGAATGATTCTCATCAATATGATAAAGATGATGATTAGAACAATTGTTAGTGATGGACTTCATAATATGTTACATGGTCTTGGAAGTGTTATCAATATTCAAAACATCATAAAATAATTTATGCTAATTATATAACTTATTATCTTACTTTTTATAATGCTTTCAATATTAATACTTCTCCAAGGTCATGGAACATTTCACCATGTTCGTCACTACATTATTTTAATCATCATCATCATTTGTCTTATTGTATTCATTCACCATTTATCTATGATACTCTCATATAACATAGTCTCTCTCTTTTTTTGTACTTATGATTAAGTGATGATATATAACTTTTTTAGACCAATGTAGATCATTATTGCTTTGTTGTATGGACAACAATGTAAATTTTATTCTTCAAAATCACTAAATATAAATTCAAGAAATTTACAAGTATAAAGGATTCATCTTATCTGACATTTGTATCCAACATTATCTAAAACCCATATCAGTCAAAGAAAAAATAACATACTATTAATTAATCAAAACTTATAAATAATAAAAAAAAACAAATGTGTTGATGAATTATCAAACAAATATTTGCAATCAAATCAAATATAATTTTAATTAAGAAAGAAAGAAATCTTTTTATTTTAATCACCAAATTTATCTTGAAAATTAAATTCAAATACAAGAAAAAAACCTTTTTTATTTGCTAGATTTTTATTTTGTATTCTATTATTTAATTCTAAAATTGAATGACCTCAGAAAAAGAAAATTCTTTATTATTGTTTTTATCAAACCGAAGAGTAGTGATTGTGTACCTTGTTGTCTTGTTGAATGTGTGATGGTCCTCCAATTAAGTTAAGTTAGTGACTAGGGGAATGACATTGCCTCTAATAGCAATCCCACACATACACATAATTAGAATAATAATAAAATGCTATTTATGGCAACATGCTTATAATACTTTTTCATCCATCACTAGGTTCCATATAAATAACTAGCAGCTCTAGTCAAACTTAAATCAAGCATAATACATTAATCACCATGGTAACACACAAAGATTATCATAGCATTAAGAGGTTATGCTATAGTACGAAATCCAGTTATGAGTCACTATTATCATTCATGGTCATAATTCTCTAAGCATAATTAATTTTCTACCAACCATAACACCTTAAGCACCAATACCATTCTACAAGCATTGCCATCACATTTATCAACAACATGGAATAATAGAATCTAGTTACAAAATACATCCATCACACATAGGGGTATCCAATCATTCAATAGAGGTTAGTCACCTAATATGAATGCTATGCATGATTATACATTCAATCAATAATTATCTTGTGATTAATGCATGATACATGCGGGTACCAAATGATAGTATTTATATGACACCTTTGGCACTAAACCGTGGAATAACCCAGAGACTTGGAGTGGCACTAAGCCTAGGATCTCGCATGGGGTGGCGCTAAGCCTGGATGTGGCACCTAGCCTGGGGTGTACATTAAGTCGTGGAATGACATGATTCATGATTAATTATTAAGTACTTACTAGCAACCACAATGAGAGGACACGAGATGGGTTTTAAGAGATAAGCCCTTATCCATGAAATATCTATCTTTTCACAAATATTTTTCTTCATCCTTAATTAAGATCTTTATCAAATTTTTAAAGCATGAGTATTTGTATAGTGATTTCTTAAAAACAAAATCAAAAGAGCTAGCATTCAAGAGGAAATCATTCAAGAGTTGTATCTCAAGTAGCTCAAGACTCAAATTCACTTAGAAAGATACAAAACATCAAAATAGTCCTATGTTTTATTTTAGTACAAAAAATACGAAAAATTTTAGGAAACTCTAAATTGAATGAAACCAATTGTATATGAAACTAGGACTTGGTTTTAGAGACTCACCAAAGGATTTAATCTAATCTATTTTAGATTAGTGGCAGTTTTGGTCTCAATATATCAACTTACTAGTAAGGAAATTATTGTCTCCTAGGCATAGTTTTCTTCTCTTAATTTTTCTTTAGCTTAAAGAGAGTTAGGGACTTGGGGCCAGGTTGGTTTTGCATCCTTTATATATAAAAAAAATAGGGAAAAAGGTACCAATTCATGATTCAAGATTTAAGTTTCTTAAATTAGCATAAACAATACCCAAAACAAAATTGTCCCTGCACCATAATAGATTCGACATGTGCCACCAAAATAATCACAAAATATTCTAGTAAATTCTAAAAACTTTTGGACCAATTTGTAAGGAAAAACATTTCCAAGAACACATACTTTACATGAATTTAGAATAACACAAATTAGAATTACTTGTTGTAGACATTATTGGAAGTATCGAAATTGTCTAAGTCACATAAATCCTTTAAATCAAGTAGTCAAGTCTTCCTTTGCTTGATCACACGCTCTGCATTCTAAAGTTCTCAATAGGACAACCCTTAGAGAACAATTGATTATTGTGACAACAAAAGGAACCTAGCCACACTATTTATTAATCTTAGACACCTCCCATCATCGATCTAGAGATTAGGCCCATATTGTTTCCCACACTAATTAGAATTACGTGTTCAAGACCCGTCAAGAATTTATCACATTATTTGTGGGCTTGAGTATCATCAAATAAATCACAATAGCCAATTTTTTACAAAACAAAATATTACAATTAATTATAGTCCACAATAATTTATGAAAAAATTCTAATGTTTTCCCACTTAGGCAAAATTAATTGTGTATCTTTAATTTTTCTATTTTTTTTTTTTGAAAATGACTATCAGGTTAACAACATAATGTGACCACAAAACATATGATCCCCAGATACAAAACCTAATTAAGACTTTATTAAACAAAAGCCATGTAACACCAAATCATGACAGTAATTGCATCCCTCATTGATGCAATACCTTTTGTGGTTACAAATATTACATATTTAATCAATTAGTCATCAATGTGGAGTGTAGCAAGGAAACAACATGCCAGTGTCATTAAACAGTCATACTATCATTTTCTTCGTTAGTCCCCAATCTCTCAAATGCTTGAAAGCCCTACATGGTTGATCAAGAAACCATCATGCCTTAGCACCAATTTTGGTGTCGACCACCAAAACAATAATTCTAACGACACCAAACTTTAATATCATTATGCCTTAGCTGATGCAATCCTACCCCACAAGGGCATTGGATAGAAAACTCCAAGTAGATTGGGCCAGAGATGCAAGAGAAGGCCCTAGGATTCTTATGAGCCTTAGGGTAGATTTCGGGCCCATGGGCTGAGTATGAGCCCACTTATCTTTGTAAATATTAGATTAAGGTTTCATTATTTTTGGGCCTTGTATTTAGGGCTCCATAATGTAGGTAGGGTACCCTAGAAATATAGGATTTTTCAGCCCTTGTATTTTAGGGCACCTAGACTAGTTTTTGTATTAGGGGTAGTTTTGTAATTTCACATGCACTAAGTGGATATTTGATGTGTGTGGTTGGAAATAAATTTAATTGAATTGGTGGAAGCTCAATCCAATTAAATTTTAGAGGGGGAGGTGAGCATTTGCTTACTACACCCCATTGCCACATCATATAGTCACACTTTGTGCATGTCCTTCATGCTTTTCATGCCTCATGACACCTAAGCACACTTAGTGAAAAATCTTGGAATTGATCTTGGATTAGTGGGCTGAACCATAACTAAAATTCACTAATCATAATTAGTGAAATTTTGGCTCCAAAGTTTGGCTCCACAAATTCAATTTCAAATTCAAGTGAAATTTGAATTTCCCTCCAATTTTGTGTGACACTTAGGCTATAAATAGAGGTCATGTGTGTGCATTTTTTTTCAACTTTGATCATTTGAATATTAAAATTCAGATTTCAAAGCTCATTTAGAGCACAAAATTTCGTGCTCTTCTCTTCCTCTCCCTTCATTCATCTCCTTCCTCCAAGCTCTTATCCATGGCCTCCTATGGTGGTGAGCTTCTTCTAGACTCATCTTCTCCTTGAAGTGGCGTCATTCATCTTCCAAGAAGCAAAGGAATCCATTGATGAAGAAGATCCTAGGCCTACATGCTCCAATGGAGCTTGCATCATTAGCTCCAATTTTGGTTTTGACCACCGACATAGTCATTCTGGCGACATCAAGTTTTAATATCATTATATTTCAACTCCAATATTGATGTTGATTATCGGTGCCACAATGATCCTAACGACATCAAGCTTTAATATTATTATGTCTTGACTCCAATCCTGGTGTCGACCACCAGCATAATGATTTTATCAACACATTATTATGCCACAACTTCAATCCTAGTGTTGACCACCGACATAGTGGTCTTAATGACATGGAAATTTAATATTATCACACTGATGTACATAATAATAAAATTCAAATAAAATGAAAATATCACCAAAAAAGGCCCAGAATTGAAAGATTAGTCAACATATGGGAAAATAACATATTACTCATACTCCCATAACCAAGCATTATAAGATTAAAAGAATTCACAATGCTCATATTATCTATTTGTCTCTTAAGAATCACGAGCCTGAGTCCCTTGGTTAAGGGATCAGTTAGCAAGGAGTTTGTGCCTACATGTGAAACAACTATGGCATAGTCTTTATAAAGATCTCTCATAGTTAATAAGTTCAATTCCATGAATTTAAAATCACTAGAAGTCTTATTGTTCTTTGTGTATAACACTACAACACCATTATCATATATAATCCTCAATGGCCTAGGAATATAGTCCACTATGTGAGGTCCCATCACAAGACTCCTCAACTAAACGACATGAGTAGCAAAAATAAAGGAAGCAATTAACTTTACTTGCGTAATAGAAGACACAACACGAGTTTGTTTCTTACTCTTACAGGACATCACACTTTTGACCATCACAAGGAAATATCCAGAAGTTGCCAAGATATGAATTTGTGTACCCCATGATCTCCAAGTTATCAACTTTCTTATATATAAGCATATACTCGTTGGTCTTGTACAAGCACCTCGTCACTTTCTTAGTATCATTCCTAGAGTTTGACTAGTATCTACCAAGAAGGCCAAGTAGGAAGAAGACATCAAACCTAGTGCATACCTAAGTATGCATAAGACTGCCCAAAACACTTCCAAAAGGTTTACTCACTCAATTACATTTTTAGGACATTGACCTTGAATCTATCACCTTTAATGATTGGACATCTTTGGGTTTACAAATCTACATACTAAATCTCTCTAAGCATCTATCAATGCAAGCCTTATGAGACAACCCTAGTGTACAACATGATATATCCTTGTAAATCTTAATCCCCAATACAAAAGAATTATTGCCAAGGTATTTCACATCAAGGATCCAATCAACATTTGTTTTGTCTTGTGCAACATGCTAAGATCATTAATAGGCAACAATATATCACATATAACATGAAGATACATTTGCTCCCACTGACCTTAAGGTATATACACTAATCAACTTTATTCTCTCTAAACCCCATGGAAGTTATTTCATCATTAAATTTTAGATACCACTATCTAAAACCTTATTTCAAACCATAAACTAACTTCTTTAGTTCACAAATAAAATATTCGTTGTCATCAATATAGAAATCCTCATGTTGTTGCATGTATACATGAGACCCTGTGACTTGTATTACCTTAAAATCTCTCAATGTTACTTAATAATATGACTTTTTTTTCTCAATCAATTCACATATCTCATTAACTAACATATACTACACCTATTGAGTCATTCTACACTTTCACATTTTAGATTGAGGGCAAGAAATTACTTCTTAATAACTCTTTATATCAATTTTATCTTAATCTCATATGCATCCTCACTAAGATAGACCATAAGGTTATCACCAATTGCAAACTTCATGTGTCTAATATACCTTTTTGCATGAATATACTTAACTAAATAGGTTGCAAAACCTCAACCATTTAAAAAAAAGTCAACCACATCATCAACTCAAGGATTACCCACATCTATAATAGGAAATGTAAATTTAATCAAGGATAATATATGCAACATTACTATTAGGGCTATGTAGCAATAGAGAAATAATATTTGTTAAAGCAACATTAATTTATTTGATGGAATGATAAAGTCTACTACATTGATCTGTGGAAGCAATGTCTTCCAAGATTATTTTGATGATGCCAAAGAATCAAGAGTCAAGCAAGTTTCAAGAATCAAGAATCAAGATCAAGATTCAAGATTTAAGATTCAAGTAAAGAATCAAGACTCAAGATTCAAGAATCAAGAGAAGACTCAATCAAGATAAGTATTAAAAGAATTGTTCAAAAACTATTGAATAGCACAATTTTGTTCAAAAGAATTTTTCAAAAGAAAAATTTTACCAAAGAATTTTACTCTCTGGTAATCGATTACCAGTAGCCAACATTGTTTTCAAACTGATTTACAATGCTGTAATTGATTACCATAATCATGTAATCGATTACCCAATGTTTTAAAACGTTAGATTTCAAATTTCAAGAGTCACAACTTGTAATAAAATATTTTTAAATCATTTCAAACTTGTGTAATCGATTATCAGTGTTTCTAAACGTTTTGATTTTCAAATTTAAGCATGAAGAGTCACATCTGTTGATGTATAATCGATTACACTATGATGGTAATCGATTACCAGTGACTTACTTTGAAAAATAAATTACCAAAAGTCACAATTCTTAAAGTGACTAGTTTTCTGAAGATTTTTTAAGAGTCACAAATTTTAAGTGACTAGTTTTCACAAAAGTCACAACTCTTGAAGTGACTAGTTTTGAAGAAATTGCCAAGAGTCACAACTTTTAACTTGAGTCATTAAATGACTATAAATATGTGACCATGGCACGAATTTCAAAGAATGCATAACAAATTTCTTTCATTCATTTCTCTTCATCTTTCTAAAAGTTTTTGTTTAATACTTTCTCTTTCAAGAAAAGTTCATTGACAAAAAACTTGTGTTATTCTTCTTCTTCATTCCTTCTCTCTTGTCAAAAGATTCAAAGAACTAACTGCCTGAAAATTCTTTTGATTCTTCCTCTTCTCTTTAAACAAAAGATTTCAAAGGACTAACCGCCTAAGATACCTTTTGTTTCCCCTTATAAAGATTTCAGGGACTAACCGCCTAAGAATTCTTTGTCTTAACACATTGGAGGGTACATCCTTTGTGGTACAAGTAGAGGGTACATCTACTTGGGTTGTAATATTGAGAACAAGAGATGGTACATCTCTTATGGATCAGTTCAAGTGGAGGATACATCCACTTGGTTGTTCAAAGAGAACAAGGGAGGATACATCCCTTGTGGATCTTTGCTTGTAAAGGATTTTACAAGGTTATTGGAAATCTCAAGAACCGGTGGTTGCTTGGGGACTGGACGTAGGTACGGGTTGTGGCCTAACCAGTATAAATCTTGTATTTGTCTTCTTCTTCCCTATACTCTTTACTTTTTCGTTGTGTACTTTTATTTCCGCTTTTCTTTTGTCTAAGTGATTGTTTTTGTTCTTTACTTCCTCATAACTTAGTAGTAAAGCCTAATTGAATCTAATAACATTAAGAAGGATAATTTTTAATTAGTCAAGACACGTTCATAATTAATTCAACCCCCCATTCTTAATTATTTCGAGACCACTTGATCCAACATGAGCTTCATGATATATTCCACAATTTTAGTGTTCTTCGTCATATCCTTGAGTGTGCAGTCATGCCTTTCGACCATACAACATCGCTAAAGACTCCAAAGCATGGAATATAAAGGAAATATTCTACTATCCTATGAGTATGTAATAAATGATCCCATACGTTGTCCCATGGCACCACATTTACCATAATACTCCTTTAAAAGAAGGTACATAAAGTATATTCTTCATGTTATGGGTTTCAAAACCACTACTACCTACCAAAAAGTTAATATGAACATATATATTATTGCAAGATATAGTGTAAGACGGAAGGAGTTATCAATGATGAGGCCAATATAATAACACATTTACCTTTGGGCTAAATACATTAACCAAGGCTATAGCCTAAGCCAAAACCTTAGATGGGTTAATCCATGAGTATATACTAGATTAAAAAAATTATCCCACTTGGGCAAACAAATTCCCTAACCCAATCTGTTCTACAATAACTCTACCAAAAAATTTTTATTAATACAAAACATGAATGCACCAAACATGCAATATGACAAGATATAACTTAATAATACATCCCCCTTTGGTAGAATGCATAAACCAAGATCATAGCCTAGGTCAACACCTCAAATGGGTTAATCCATGAGTACAGACAAAGTTCAGAAAATTGTTCCCTTTGGACAACCCTTATCCTAGTGCATTCTCCAATAACTCCATCCATTCTTAACTTTTGACCCAGACATGTGACAACCCCCTTTGGGCAGACAATGACATGAAAAAATCAAAAGCATTCCTCAGGCTACAAAAAATTTCCATAAACTAATACAAGTGGTCTCACTTGGGTGGTAACGACTTATAACAACCCATGAGAATTCTTGCATAGGAATCAATTTTATTTTATCCTAAATCATGACTCAATCAAGAGACAAATGCATCACCAAAGAGCACCCTTACTGGTGATACATTAATTAATTGCATTCCGAACATGTTTTGTACTTAAACTGTCTTAATATATATGTTATATATTGAAGCATCTTCAACTAAATGAAGAATAGTAATAAATTCTAAGCAACGAAAAAATAAATTGAATATACGACACTGACATTGAAACACAATGAAAAAGGAATGTCCCAAACACTAACATATATGCACACTTGAATATATTCAACAATCAATAAATCAACAACAAAATTTTCTATAGTGGTCAAGGTTTTCTAATTCACCTCGTGATAACAACAACTCATATATCAAAATATAAGGAACATAGCTGCCCGATAAGCATATCTACCATACCAAAGGACATTAATTTCATATAGCAAGAATCAAAATACAATTTAACTTAATGACTATATCACCCCTTTGCCAAAAGAAATAAATACTCATTAATTGAAATCAAAATTAATGGACACCCCTAAGTATAATAATATGAAAACATAGCAATTAACATGAATTAGTTAGCACTAAATTTCCAACAATTAAGTTGGTTTAGTGATTAAACATTCTCATGTCACCTAATGCACTTGGGATCAAACAAACTGGTTCATTTTGAAGGAATCACTTTGAAGGAAACTTTGGAGAGATGCTTTGAGGCGCTATAATTGAAGCATGAGAACTTTGAAGAGTTCTAAAGCAACTGAGCTAGCTTAAGCAAGCCAAATTTTGGATACAATTTTAAAATAAATATATTTTTTTCTCTTAAAAAAATAGTCAATTACACTCAATTATATATGTATTTTTTAAAAAGTCTTAATAAATCTCTAACAAATACTTAATTACAAAAGTTTTAACACAACCAAATAAATATTCAACATAAATGCAAAGAAATTTTGGACCAGCTTATAAGATTAATTGGGTTTGGGTTGGGCTTAATTGGTGGTTGCGGGTTTGTGGGCCAACCCGTGAACCCGCGGGTCAAACTTGCATAGCCCGTAGATTATGCGGGACGGGCCTAAAATCCTATATAGCCATGAATTTTTTTAAAAAATTGATCCATAGCCCGTACGGACTGTGGGTCCTGCAGGCCGGTCCATGTACCTGAGCCCGTTTACCCACCCCTTATATAAGATGAATACGGGTTTGAAAAAACAAACCCATTGAAACACACACTTGTCTAAATAGTTGCGTTTAAAATTTTAATAAGCATAGCCATTGAATTCCTTAACTTTGTATAAAATCCAATCTAAGACGTTGATTATGAATACAATTGGATTCACAAAGCTGACACATTCATGACAAAAGTGAAAGGAGTCTTGTGCCTTTTGCCATGCATCATTTTTCATTTCTTTCATCGTCTCTACATTTCACTTCACACCATTTTTTTATTCATTCATCACGTCACTCCATCTTCATTTAGTGTGACTCTTTTAATCTACATTCTACACTTTTTCTTCGAGTAAATAGGCATTTTGGTCCCTATCTTTGTAGTCATTTTGCATATTAGTCCCTATCCTATTAAAATGTAAAAAATAATCTCTATCTTTACATCCGTTATGCAAATAAGTCCCTACTGTTAAAATCCAATTTCCTCTGTTAGCCAAATGTCTATGTGGCAAGTCTTAGTCCATGACGGGGCAAATTTGAATCCATGTTAGCAAACCATGTGGCAAGTCTTAGTTCAAATGTATATCCTCTTTACCAATCTCCTCCAACCTCTTATTTCTTCCATCTTCCTTCCGCTTCAAAGCTTCAGCAAAATCTTCGATCACTTCTGCCATTACACCATTGTCGTTCACGTACTTTGCCAATCTCTTCACACTTACAATACGCAGTTACAAGTGAGGTGGCAACATAGGCATCAAATTCAACCCCTAACTTCACCATGCAGCAATGCATCATCTTAACGTGGTTGGCACCCACACGAGGAACGTCGAGCATGCACGCAATAGTGACCGAGTTGGAACACCCGGAGAGCTTCTCCGTGATGCCCGTTTCGCGAAAAGCCAGAAAGTGAAGCATTTAGAGATGCCACATTTGGTTGGAGCATTTCGTCGAACACCTTGAGTGCATCAAGGAAATGGCAAGGGTTGGCAGCGTAGGCGGGAGTGAGGGCAGAGGAAGGAACTGGGTGGAGCTTGTAGCAAGATCTGCAATTATTTGCATTTGCTCTTGCCGATAATGTGGCTATTCATCATAGCAAAGAAATGGGTCTATAATTTCTTCAAATTTTCCAGCCCTTATATACTGTAAGGCCAATGTTGGTGAATCCAACTGATTTGAGCCTGAGATAATCTCAAGCAACACACCCATGTTTTACAAGCTTTGGCGATTGTAATGTTTTGATAGTAAGCCTGCTCTGTGTCAAACATCCCTGGTTTTGTTGACCTCTTAAGAAGATAAAATAGTGCAACCAGGAAGGCAACAATGAGAACTGGGCCAATGATTCCTGCATTTTGAGTTAAGGATGCCATTAGATTGACACAATAAATGTTAAGTATAATTGAACATGACTACCATATTATATAGATGAAGGAAAATGGGGAAGAATTGAAAATAAATTTGGTAGTCATGAATCCTTTAGGTTGATGACGTTGTAATTTGTGATTTGACACCCTCAAAAGACTTCAGGAAAATTAATAAAATTACTTGAATTTTACAATGCTCTATTACTTATCGGCAATCATAACAAATTTCCTTTGATCATGTCTTTTGATATAGCAGTCACTTCCATATGCTTCCTTTCCATCCTTTATGCAGGCTGCCAGGAACACCACAACCAGAAGAAAATGGTCAAACGTGAATGGAGAACGTCAAATTAATATTGTCTTAATAGACATGTGAGAAACTATAAGGGCTATACTATTATTTCTATTTCTATAACCTGCTGCTGGCGTTTTATATGAGCAAAAAAGGCCAATGTAGATGCTAAAGTACAAAAATGAGAAACATAAAGTCGATTTTTTTAAAGAATTATATCATAGAGTATTACTCACATGCATCACATTTCCTTTTAAAAAATAGAAACAACATAATTGTAAATATATGATGTCAACAAAAGAAATACTCTTATTTAATCTTGATTATTATGATGAAAAGTATTGACCCAACAAACATCCAGTTCCATTAGCAAAACCATCACCAACATATCTATTCCTCATTGACTTTGAGTTGCTAATACTAAACGGGTTGGAGGAGAAGGAACTGGGTGGAGCACCCGAATCGGGAAGGGTCGGTTTTGGAGGTGGAGGATCAGACTCCCACCCAAGATCCGAATCAGGAAAATCCCATTGCCCAAGAAGATGGTGCTGTGGGTTCGGGATGCGTACGTGAGGATGATGCTAGGCTTGGCCATCATCCAGATCTACAAGTCCCTCCTCATGGCGCATGGTGCTTCGTTCGTGCCTCGTGGCGCCGCCGCAACACAAGTCCAGTGACCCGTAATGGGCCAAACGTGAACCTCAAGAACAAAGTCAACACAACAGTCTATGTGGCACTGTAATTGCCAACAATGCACCTCACTAATGGCGTTGCCTTCGAACTTAATGGCAAGGACTATTTTACAAGACTTATGCAAACATAAGGATTATTTCTTACATTTCAATAGGATAGGGACTAATATACAAAATGACTACAAAGACAGGGACCAAAATGCCTATTTACTCATTTTTCTTCTTTTACGCATTCAATTATAGAAGTTCACACAAAAACATGCATAAAGGTGGGGTACTTCTTATCTGTCTATACTTCACAAAAGTGTAGACAAATTAGATAGCACGAATAATCTCGAACACACGAAAAATGTGGCTAACATTGTTCACCATCATTTCTTTTTACGTTACCAAGAAAAAGGCAGTACAACCAATTTTCAACAAAGGCTATATGCTTTCATGTTTTAGCTATTCTTTCTCTTCATCTTTATCATTCATATTCTTGGTATGAGTCTTCGTAAGTTTTGATTTGGTTGGGGTTTTAGAGTTTTCATGTGATGTTTGTTGATTTTTCTTCTTTGATCTATTTCACCAAATGTCAAGGTGACCATTCCAAAGATTACAACCCACATATACCCATATGATGCATTCGTAACCTGATTGACCCACCACCCAATCAAATCCATGCATCAAACAATTAGATTCAATTTGGATTTTCATTTGTTTGGTTTACCTTGGGTTGAGAGTTTATGGTTTGAAACTGTCTGAACTCGACTGTTGCTCACCCCTATCCGTGGAGATGACACTTCAAGTTTTTTTTTACAAGCTCTCACATACATTTTTCTAGGTATTATAAGCCACATATTAAACAAGTTTAGTTTTGGCCAAATTTTAAATGAGTTACAAGGCAACTCAATTTGGCCTCACGTTACAATTCTTCAATTTGAGAAATTATTTTTTGTTCATATACGAATTTTAAGCTTTTCAAGTTGGTTGTTTTTTTTTCTTTTTCCAATCGCCTATTTTTTGTATGAAACTGTTATGACAGGATTTTATTGGGGTGTCTTTACCCCATACTATTAGATTGTAGTGGTCTTGGCCTCCTTGTTACAAAAGGAAAAAAAAAGCTTTCAAGTTAAATCTTTTTCCTTTTATCAACTATATTAAATGATGAATCCATTTAATTCATAAAAAAATAAACAGAGCAATCCAAATCCTAATCTTAATCTTAATATTCATATAAATCATCAATATTATGGTTTTAATTTGCATTAGTTATATAGATATATGATTACAAGAACTCTTTATTTATTTAATTTTATATTACAGCCAATGACGTGTAAGTCATTCTACTTGATAATAACACTTCAATTAATATACGCAATTTGATAAAAGAAATTCACGTTAATATTGGAATTTTAACAACTCTAAATAATAACAATTAATAATTAATCTCCACAATCACGACGACAGTGGACGTGTCCCTCCCCACAACGTTTTATATCTTTGGTTTAGAAACCTTTTCCAACGTATGCTTAATTTAATTTGCCTTGTATGAGGGAAGTACGTCAAAAACCACGAAAAAAGAGAAAAAAGAAAATTAAAAAAAAGCCTTATCACATACACAATTCGACAGGCACAAAACCATCCACACATGCCCCTCCGAACACATGCCATAAGCCTACCACTCATCACTTTCTATAGCCACAAAATCACTTCCTGACTTCATTCTTTTCATCTTCTTCTTCTCTTTTTCTCTCACAAGTTCCCTTTTGCATGTTCTACCTCAATTTGACATCCAAAGTTTCTGTCTTTGAATTGAGGTACCATACCCTTTTAGTTCTATTGGGCCAGAAGTATTTGTATTACTCTTATTTGTTACTTTTGATTGAAATTTGTTTCTGGGTAGGTTGAGTTCTTAATTGAAGTGTGTGGTGTAATGGGGTATTGATGAGGTTTTAGAAGATACTTTAATTTTGGAACATTCTAGTGTTTTGGTATAGTGAGGTGGGGCTCAATATGTTAATTTTGGTGGGGAACGTGCAGGGAACAATGAGTTCTCTTGCTTCTCCAGTGAGTTTGGGGAGCCTCATGGGTGTGAGTTCATCTGGAAGGGCCCATTCTATGGTGAGGAGGGTCTCTCTTTCAAGAGGGAACTGTAGGGGGAGAAAGAGATGGCATTGTGTGTCATTGTCTGTGTGTAGATATTCAGTGACCACAACTGATTTTGTTGCTGACCAAGGGAACTCAGTGTCCCTTGATTCTAACAGTAGTAGTAGTAGTAGTAAGGGTGGAGATGATGGTGCTGGTTTTGTGCTTAAGCCTCCTCCTAAGCCTGTGTTGAAGTCCCCAGAGAATAAGAGTGACCCCATTTTGGGGCCCTCAAGGACTATTGGGGACCCTGGGGATGTGGAAGAGAAGAATAAGGTGATTGAATCACTTGGGGAGGTGTTGGAGAAGGCGGAAAAGCTGGGGAGTTCTAAGGTGAATGGTGAAAGGAATAATGGTTCAATGAATAAACCGGTAAGGAGTAATGCAGATGCTAGTCCTAGGGCTGATAAACTGGTGAATTCAGCGGCATATCAGAAGTCTAAAACCATGAAGAGTGTATGGCGTAAAGGGGACACGGTTGCATCGGTGCAGAAGGTAGTGAAGGAAGTGCCAAAGCCTAATAGTAACAAGAATGAAGGGGAGAAGACTCAAACAAGGGGAGGGGAGGAGGTGGTATCCCAAACTCGTGCTCCTCAACTGCCTTTGAAACCTCAACCGCCTTCACAACCTCAACCGGCGTTGCTATCAAAACCTTCGATAGCTCCCCCACCTGTCAAAAAACCTGTTGTTTTGAGGGACAAGGGAGTATCTGAAACAACATCAGTTAAACCTAAAGAAAAGAAGTCACCCATCTTGATTGATAAATTTGCTTCCAAGAAACCGGTAGTAGATCCTCTAATTGCGCAAGCAGTTCTAGCCCCTCCAAAACCAGGGAAGGGACCTCCCCCGGGAAAGTTTAAAGATGATTTCCGGAAGAAAGGTGCTACGACTGGGGGACCAAGAAGACGGATTTTAGAGGATGATGTGATTCATGATGAGGACGCATCTGAACTCAATGTCTCTATTCCTGGTGCTGCAACAGCAAGAAAAGGAAGGAAATGGAGTAAAGCAAGTCGAAGGGCAGCACGACTCCAGGCTGCCAGGGATGCCGCTCCCGTCAAAGTAGAAATTCTAGAGGTTGGTGACAAAGGTATGCTGGTGGAGGAATTAGCCTACTGTTTGGCAACCAGTGAAGGTGAGATCCTGGGTTATCTGTACTCCAAGGGAATTAAACCAGATGGGGTACAAACAATAGACAAAGATATGGTAAAGATGATTTGTAAAGAGTATGATGTGGAAGTCATAGATGCTGATCCATTCAAAGTTGAAGGTTTGGTGAAGAAAAAAGAAATTCTTGATAAAGATGACCTCGACAAACTCAAAGACAGGCCTCCTGTTATTACTATTATGGGCCATGTAGATCATGGCAAGGTAAGTGATGCCACTCTTTACTTTTCATTTATCTCTGATTTTTTACCTTTAAGTCTTTCATTTTCTAATATTTTTTGGTGTGATCAATTGGCAGACAACTCTTTTGGATTATATACGGAAGAGCAAGGTATGGTGAAAATTTAATAAAATCATTATGCTTCTTTCAGTATCTTTAAGCAAGCATGGGCATATAAATTTTATGTGGATGTTTACTTGTGTGAGTGATTATTAGCATGTTTTAAACAACATTTATGTTGTATGATTAGGTTAGTACAATAGTGTACATATGCGTATTTGTTTTTTATTTTTGGTGTCTCACCTATAACAGAACTGTTCCCTATGCTGGTTGGACTGCTGTGGGTTTCTAGGATGGATATGATCCTAAATTTCCAAGCCAGTTATATGCAATCCATGGATTTCAATACGGGATTAGGGATTAGTATAACTTTCAAAACCAAAGCATTTCGAGGGACCTTATGAAAATAGATACTGAGTTGAGAAAAAGTAAAAGGGTTGCTAGTTAGTAAATCATAATATATAATAAGAGACAATTGCTTCACTTTTTACCAATAATTCATAATAGATGTTCTTTATGTGTTTATGAAATGCTATTCTGTACCCTGCTTCCTTTTCTGGATTTTGCTATGCTGGCTGCATCTTGTTATTAGCACCAGGATATGATGGAATTATCTAATTTCAGGTAGCTGCTTCTGAAGCTGGTGGGATCACACAGGGAATTGGGGCCTATAAAGTGGAAGTACCTGTTGATGGCAAAAACTTGCCATGTGTTTTCCTTGACACTCCTGGGCATGAGGTATTCTCAGTTTTAATATATTTTCCACTTCTAAACTTTTCCCTTATAAATATGCAAAACTAATTGTTCATTTCCTTCTGCTGGATCATGGCTGGGTCCTTAATCCTTGTAATGACTTGCTGACTTATGCTAGCATGTAGTTTTTAACTGAATTATTAACTATAACTATAAGTAATCTTTTCACTTTCATTTCCTTTAGAAGTCTAGATGATATATATTATATGCATTCCTGTAGGCATTTGGAGCAATGAGAGCTCGTGGAGCAAGCGTAACAGACATTGCTATTATTGTTGTGGCTGCTGATGATGGGATTCGTCCTCAAACAAATGAAGCTATAGCTCATGCCAAAGCAGCGGGAGTACCCATAATCATTGCAATAAACAAGGCATGCCAACATGAAGTGTCCAACCTCATTTTATAATTTTTATGCTTTACTTGGTGATGATTTCAGGAATTGTTGACAATTATTTATTTATTTGAAACAGATAGATAAAGATGGAGCAAATCCAGAAAGAGTCATGCAAGAGCTTTCTTCAATTGGTTTAATGCCAGAAGACTGGGGCGGTGACATCCCAATGGTTCCGGTTTGTATTTCTTATTTTTTGCTACCATTTTGTATCCTGTTTATGCTTTTTTAACTTTCAAGAAATTATATTTTTCTCTCGTTCTCTTATGTCCAACAGATAAGTGCTCTCAAAGGAAAGAACATAGATGATCTTTTGGAAACTGTTATGCTTGTTGCCGAGGTAACTTGTTTACTCTTGGTGCCACGACTACTAACTAGCTTAAGTCACTTTACACCTATTTTATCCCTTTATCTGATCAATTTATACGTTTTAATGTTCTTATGTTATTGTGTACTGATAGAAAATCTTGCTTTTGACATATACTTGTAAGTTGTGATCAATAGATGGAAATAAATCTCTGAGAGTAATTTTACACATTTAGAATGTCTTGATATTTTCTCAAAAATAGATGGAGTTTAACCCTCACCTCCCATATTTAATTTAATAAATATACGATTCTCCTTGATGCATATTGTATAAAATAAAACTAAGTTATTGTGTCCTAGCATTCTGAAGTCTCCTCCATGTCGGAGACACCTTGATTAATTTTTTGTGCTTTTGTGGACTGAGAAGGCTATTGACTAATTGACAATGCATGTCTTCGGTTAAAATTTACACTTGTTTGGGCTTTTCTCTTATCTTTCTGGTATTATTTCTGACTTAGCATTAATGGTTTAGTTGCAAGAACTGAAAGCTAATCCTGATAGAAGTGCGAAGGGAACTGTTGTTGAGGCGGGGCTAGATAAATCAAAGGGACCATTCGCTTCATTTATTGTGCAGAATGGCACCCTCAGACGGGGAGATATAGTAGTTTGTGGAGAAGCTTTTGGAAAGGTTGGTAGACACAAACTTAAAATCCAATACTATATGATCTTAACAATCGGTTACTGAATTCTGCCATTCTACTTTGCTTCCCTGTGCATTGGTGAACATCTTTTATTTACTTCTTTCAGGTGCGGGCTTTATTTGATGATGGTGGAAAGCGGGTTGATGAAGCTACACCCTCTATACCTGTACAGGTTTGTAAATTCATAGTACAAAAGAGGCATATGATGCATTACTACTTTTGCTTAGGAAAATAAAGAATTCATAGTACAAAATAACTGGGAGAGGGGGGGGGGGGGGGGGGGGAGGTGTGAAGTAGAGGACATCATTTTGCATCAAGCATCTTAAGCTCAAGTGGACAACTACTCTACATCAGTATTGTGGTTTCCCTCGACATGTACATGCACTGAATCACTGCATATACATCAAATATCAGTTTGCTTATTTGATGCTGAATAAGTTCACTCATCTTCCTTTAGGTACCCATTAGTTAGTTAGTTAGTGGGCTGAAATAGTTTGAATAAGGCATGTTGCCTATAAGAAGGGAGGTTGAGAGACAGAGCTACTTTATCATTTGAGAAAGGATTTTACTGTTAAGTGAGAGGAGAGAACATGGTCTCTTGAATACCCTGATTATTCAATAAAATTCATTTATTTCCTAGTTTCTGATTCAGTTTCTATCATCTTCGTTTAGAATATTGATGTGAATTCATTAGTTGGCAGTATAATTGTTGACATGACATTTCTCTAATTGCAATGGAAATTACTTCCTCGCACATGTGCATGTCTATTATATTTATTGTTGTACATTTACAATTACATCCATATGCTGATGTGTGCTGAACAACACAAATGTTCCTACAACCAAAAACAAATTAATTAAGCTGGAGAATACAAATGTGAGGTATCCTGTATTCAATGACCAATTCATTTCTTCAATTTGAGTGCTCTGGCTAACTTTTGTGTCTAGTTAAGGTGTGGGGTGAGGAATTCCTGTAAAAGGCTGTCGTTAAAAGATTTTGCAATGTGTTTTTCACACCAAATGCTACTTTGATCAGTCTCTTTCTATATCGATCCTGGACTTCTCCTTTGGGGCACTAGAGGGATTGGCCTGAGAAGAATAAGTGGAGCTGCCTAGCTGTAGAATTAGTAATCACTATAAAAACGTCTCACTCAGTGTGGATTTCAATTCTCCAAAGATTGATGTGTCATGTTACAACTTACTGATTAAAGGGAATGTTCTCAGTTGAATTTAGTGAGAGGGGGAGAATTAAGAGAGAAAGAGAACTTAGAGAATGAAACAGCTTCTTATTCAGTAGAATGGGTATCCAAATATGTAGAGTCTTGATAGACATAGTGGATACTATTCACCAGGATTATAATAACTGATGCAACTTCCTCAACACTAATATCCGTGAACACTAACAGCACATAAATATGAGAGACATGGACATACTATTTCCTATTTACATTTAATATCATTATTTCCAATGCTTTCCACATTAAAGAATCAAATGATGAAAATCTTTTGGTGGCATCAATTTTGCTGTTAGTAGCATGGGAAAAGATCTATGATGGTGGAGAATATAAGTATAAAACACATTTAGATTTTGAAGTTTCTTAGTTACCTTCATCAGCCACTTTTTAAGAGCCATAATTGTCAGGCTCTTCATAAATGCCAAAATTTAACCTAATTCAAAATTTTCTGTTGTGTCCTCTGTGCTTCTCTACAGGTTATTGGATTGAATAATGTTCCAATTGCTGGTGATGAATTTGAGGTTATTGAATCCCTTGATACTGCACGTGAAAGGGCAGAAACTCGTGCTGAGTCATTGCGTAATGAGCGTATTTCAGCAAAGGCAGGGGATGGAAAGGTCACCCTTTCTTCTTTAGCTTCAGCAGTTTCGTCAGGAAAGCTGTCTGGACTAGATTTGCATCAACTAAATATTATTTTGAAGGTTGATCTTCAGGTATGATCACTGCTACTAGTGATACTTGAATTTGTACAGTTCCGGTTGATGTTAAATTTGCCTTGTTGAACTAATTGATGACTGTCAGTGAAATCAATTATCATGCAGTGATTTTATATAATATTGAATAATTGAAATAAGAGCATAACTTATGTAGTATGTACCTTACCAGTTTACCTTGAAATTTAAATTAAGAACTTATCATATTTAACTACCCCAAGAGGGCTTTGAGTGCTTTTTCTTGCAGGAAAACATGTTTATGCCAATAGAAAGAAGACTACTTTGATAGGGTTATTAATAGTTAGCCAAAGTTGATCTGGCCCAACACTTTGACACAAGCTACTTACCTAGACATGTTTAGATATCTATCTATCAAGAAATAAGTGTTAAGCATGTGTGTGTTCATGTAATTTTGAGTGTAGCCTGTATGGAAGTGTCAATAACCTATCCAATTCTTTATCATTTATGGTAAATATGCAAATCTGTTGTATGCCTGGCCTAATGTTCACAATAGGTAAACATACAATGAAGTTTGCATTTACTGTATTGTTCTAAATAGCTACAACTTCAATGTGTTTTATGGATCATCACTGTGTTTATTGCTTCACATGCAATTAATGTCATTGTTCTTGGTCATGGTTAGGGATCTATTGAAGCTGTCAGAAAAGCTCTGGAGATTCTACCACAAGACAATGTCACTCTGAAGTTTTTGTTGGAGGCAACAGGTGATGTAAGCACAAGTGATGTGGACCTTGCAGTTGCAAGCAAGGCCATCATTTTGGGATTTAATGTGAAAGCACCAGGCTCTGTGAAAAGCTATGCTGAGAACAAAGCTGTTGAGATTAGATTATATAAAGTTATTTATGAATTGATTGATGATGTACGAAATGCAATGGAAGGACTCCTGGAACCTGTTGAGGTAAATCAAGATATCTTAAAATTTGTAACCTTAGTGTAAATTATGCATATGCATGCTTTTGTTCGAGACAAATTATTACATGACATTTAAGTACAGTGGAGTTTGTAAAAATATCTCAGTGACATAAATTTGTGTTTCTAAAGGATACTTGTAGATTTCCATTATAGTTCCTCTTTTATTTTGTCTAAGACATTATAATCAAATATTGTCACTGTATATGTTGTCTAGTACTCTAGTGTGCATTAGGTAGTGCCAACTGGTCCTTCCCTTGCAATTATGGTCCAACATAGTAGGGCATGCTTCATTTCTTATCACTTTTGTATTCTTTTTGAAAGAGTTACTGAAGCTTCAGCTGCAAGACTTACTGCTATCTTTTGTAGGAACATGTAACAATTGGTTCAGCAGTAGTACGGGCCGTATTTAGCAGCGGTAGTGGTCGTGTTGCTGGATGTATGGTTACAGAGGGAAAAATACTACAAGACTGTGGTATTCGAGTCAAGCGGAAGGGAAAAGTAGTTCATGTTGGTATTCTTGATTCTTTGAGACGGGTGAAGGAGATTGTTAAAGAGGTAAGACTCCACTTCCAGCATTACTTGCCATTTTAGGATTCATTCATAAGAATATCACTGCAACAATTGCATGGTACAAGTATGTAGATTATTGGACAAATGTTCCTTAATCTATAAAAACTTACCAGTTGTGAAGCCAATTATTGTCTGTCCATTTTTGTTTGCATTTGGCTATTATGAATGGGAGTTAGCTGTGTTGTTTTTAATTTTTTTTGAGAAATTAACATCTGTAAATATATTGACCTTTACCTATCAAATATGTGATGGAGAGTGATAATAATATGGGGTTTTCAGTAGAATGCTATATTTGCTGCTTTATTGTGTACAACATTCTACTCTAATTAATTAAATTTAGATTGTTGATTGTAAATTCCCAAAAAATGAGTTGCTTTTTAACCCTTTGTTTTGGTAATGAAAATATATTTTAATCATTAATGAACCTTTGGACGATATTGCTCAATTGCTCATAGTTGTTACTCCGACTGATTGCTTTCAATCAGTATATCTATATAGCAATGGGTTTTTAATTATGATTGCAATTGTGGATTTGCAATCATGTTGTAGAGTAAGAATCATCTTATTCAAGTGCAGCTTGTACTTCGCATGCATCAAATAAATTCCCTCATTTAACATTTGAGACTTAATCATTATCTCCTACGCATATGATTTTGTAAGAGAAATTTCTGATTTACCCAATTTTCCTTTATGATGTTTTTCTTTTGATGATGACCATTGTCGAATCTCTCATTTACCTTGTTTTGTTCTCTGGTATGAATGTCAAATGGTTGCTCCTCAGAGTTGAAAAATGTGAGGATATAGGACAGAACCAGGATATAAGACCAAACAACTAAGTTCCATTAGGTGGGATCCATTATATGGATCCGACTCATTGACTTCTATTGAAAATCAACATTGTATTAAAACCTTTTGAACTGGGAATTAATGAAATGGATTCAATTTTAATCCATTGTTAAGTTTTGCGTTGTCAATGAAAATATGATGCCATGAATTTGAAGGACTAGGAATAGGTTTTTATTGCAAGTGCCTTAATTAGTTTAACATTTACAATGTGCACTTTCGTATATATGGTTTTGTATTATGTTATTCCTGGGCAGTGAATCAGATTTAAACTCATGATATTTTGCTTGTTGTTCCTAAGATGTCTTCTATCAAATAAAAGCTTCTTGTTTAGACGCTAACATTCTGATGTAGAATAGCTTTTTCTTGCTACTGTTTTAACCATGATTACTTTTTCTGTGTTGAATATCTTGGTGTTGCTTCTTCATGTCATTGTAGCTACTGCCTGAATGCACATTCTTTTTCTCTCCCTTGTGAGCAGGTAAATGCCGGTCTCGAGTGTGGACTTGGGTTAGAAGACTTTGATGATTGGGAAGAGGGTGACATTCTTGAAGTCTTCAACACAGTTCAGAAGAGGAGGACCCTTGAAGAGGCCTCAGCATCAATGGCAGCTGCTGTGGAGGGAGTAGGAGTTGCATTGTAGAATGAACCATGATGTATTCCACTATGAGATTGGTTCCTATCTTGTGTTTGAGCACAGTGCAAATGCATTCCAGGTTCCAGTTGAAAAAACAATGTATTCTCTCCAATTGATGTTATGAAAGTGGAAAGGTAACAATTCCCTCATCATTATATTGATATTGAGGGTACCACTGCTGAAGATCTGAGTTCAAAATGATTTGTTCCTTGTTGGCTGTAAAAGTGTATATAACAAAGTATATCAGTTTCAGCTCCTTGTAGAGAGGGAAAAAGTTTCAATGCCTTGACCCAAAAATACTTGTAACAACCACATATAAGACAAGGGAAGAATTGCATTTTTTTTTCTTCATTTTTTGTATGATGCTCTATAATGGATGCATCATCTTATTTTTGATAAAAAGGAGGTAAAAAATAGGTGCATCATCTTACACTGGGGTCTGGAAATTTGTATTTCTATTGTGTTTTGCTCCTAGATGAAATATAGTTAGATGATCCAAGGTTATGGACCGATGTAAATACTTTGGTTAAAAAATATTTGCAGTTTGATTTGTCTCCTAATGATTAGATTAAATGAAATTGAGAAAGCATATTGGTTGATGTTTTAACAATCTACACATTAATTTATACGTTTTTAAAATTTTTGGATGTAAAATGTAAAGGAAATATGAAATATTAAATACTAGTATTAATATATTTGATGGAAGTCTATTTTTTTAAAAGATAATGATGGTAGGGAAGAGTTTGAGGCAATGCCTTTTTTTTTTTAATTTATAAATTATCATTTCTATTTTTTTTTTACAGAAATAGAACTATAATATTTCATTAATAATCAAATGATCAATACACAAGTAGGAGCATGATTAGAATACTGGCTACAAGAGAAATATGGGGCAACCCTAGCTGATGCATGGGCTACACCATTGTGTTGTCTCCTCAAGAAACCTATGTTGAAGGTTTGATTACTATCCAAAATTATTCTGCATTCCCGAATAAATATTCCCACCTCAGTTTCATTAAGACTGTTGTAATGCACTTTGTCAACGATTGTCTTGTCCATCTCGAAGATTACATTTGAGAGACCCATGCCAAGGACAAAATCAAGGGCAACACACAAAGTCCTGGTTTCTCCTTCCAAAACGTACAATCTAGGGGATCTCCACTGAGTGATGGTTTCTACAAACACACCTGAACTGCCTCTGATAGATATACCTATACTAGTGCAGTTATATTCCTCAAAAAAAGTTGTCTATATTGCATTTGTAAGAACCTGTTGGAGGCTTGCTCCACAATGCTGCTTCTGATGATCCCATGGATCAGTTGGGCTAATGATTATCTTCTCTTGAGCTTTGATCCCATCCTGATAGAAGAAGTCACCATGCTGCACTATTGCTTTATAATCTAGACTTTTTTTTCCCACACCTCCACAAGCTCCAAATGATATAGCTGCTCGAACTTGATTTGGCTCATCCAACATCTGCATAAATTTAAAATAAAACTGTGCAAAAGAGTCGATTGTGTTAATAAATTGCAACACCTTTTGACCGTATAGACAACACCATTTGTTTCTGCCCATTTAAGCTTGTCATCAGCCATCAAAGATGGCACAAGAGTGTGAGTGACATCAATAATATCATCAGGGATAAGAATCTGGTTAATGATATCCAGATTCCACGAATCATTTTGATGACTAACAATGTCAGCAACTGTCATATCTTCCAAACCCTCCACCATAGGAGTTTCCACATATCCATGGCCTTGCTTTCGAAGCCAAGGCTCCTGCCAAATGTTGACCATGTTACCCAAGCCTAAACCCCATCAGCAACCTTCCCTAAGCACCAATTTGGATGAAAACAAGCTCTGTGTTAGAGTCCAAGTATACAAGTAGGAGATGAAGTTCCATATATGATAGAAATGAAAAAAGTTGAGTACCATAAGAGTGAGGAGAAACTCATAAACCTGAGTCTTAAGATTTTGCGTTAAGGTGTGGTGTCAGATTTACTTATATGTTTATTTACGACCCATTGATGGAAATCTTTCCGGTGTTCAAGTGGAATCTCTGATACTAATTGTTGGGGAACCAAGGGGGGTAAACGTTGAAAAGATTTATACTAATGGACTATGAACAACCATATAAATGAATCTGACACCACACCTTAATTCAAAACCGTAAAATTTCAATTTATAGAAAATCTTCCTCGTGTTTACCTCTTCAGTTCTCCACACTTTGTCATAAGAACGATGAGTTGTGATCAAGAGATGCATCCATGAAGTCCCCCGTAGGATAGTATATAGATTTGAGAATCCTCCCTCGAGAAGAATTAGGTTTAGACAAAAGTCTCCAACCTTGTTTTTCCAACATAGCCACATTGAAAGCATAAAGGTTGCGAAATCTCATACCTCCTCTTTTCTTATCAATGCACATTTTATCTCACGTTAGCCATTTAATTCCTTGAATTCTCTTTTGCACGATCCCCACCCGTAAGAATTCATGATTTTTTAATTTCATCACCAAGACTAAGAGGTGGAGGGAATTGGCATATACTCATACAATAAGCTGGGATAGCTTGAATAATAGATTTCAGCATTGACAAATTTCAAATATCATTCCTATTATCCGCCGTCCAATCTTAAATTCAAAAATAGTATATTAGTTTTGATAACTTTTTTTTGGCAAAATTAATTTGAAAAGAAAAGAGGAACTTAAGATAAGCTAAAACGAACAAAGAGAATTGAATCTCTTTTGTAAAATCGAAGGAATAAGCAAAATCAGGGAAAATATTGAATGCTAAACGAAGTGTGTGTGTGTGTGTGGGGGGGGGGGGGGGAGAATGGAAACAGATATAACATTTTTAAAATTCTTAAATGCATTTGAAAAAAAAATAAGAAATCATAAATTCAGCATATTAATAATTCACAACCATATTTCATTTTTTTCTTAGAAAAATTAAATAAAATGATTTCCCTTTATTATTCATTCTACATTTTCTTGATTTCTCAAATTTAGGAACATAATAATAGTTTTATTTTGATATATTTCGGTATAAATATTTTTGAGACTAAAATATATTTTATTTAAAGGGAGGAATCAAACTCCAATAATATTATAGTGTATAACAATTTATTTTATATAACCAACTCAATTAACTATCTCAAGTTTGGATCAAAAGGCACAATAAAATTTGACATATTTCTTTTTAAAGTAATGTGATGTGATATAAATTGATCTTTAAAGATAAAAAATATAAATTTAACTTTTGAATGTAAAAAAATGTGACAAATTAATTTTATTATTAAAATTGTGAGATCATTTTATTATTAAGTTATAATATTTAAGAATCAATTTAACAATAAGTTATATTTTTAAAGACTAATATGAAGTCATGTTAAAAAGTTTAAAGATCAACTTATTATTAAATTGTTTGTATTACTAATTTGTCATATATTTTACATATTCAAAAATTAAATTTAAAATTATCACTTTTCAAAAAAATTAATTTATCATTTTCTCACCCTTAATTGTTTACCTTAATTTTTTAATTAACAAATTATCATCATCATTCCTTACCCCCCACTAGCCTGTCAGAGTTATAGTCTCTCTCTCACTTTTCAATCCAAAATAAAAACTGACGTGTCTTATGTTCCAATAACTTTGGTTTGTCCAAAGTCAGAACCCAAAGTAGAAAGCAGAAATTCCACCAAGAATCCAAATCCATGTTTTGTAAGGTGATTTCTACGAATATTGCCCCGCTTACCGCATTTCAAATTTCAAACCCTCCAACGGTCGAATTTTCATTAAGGCAAGTTTCAATCTTCAAACACACTTTCCCTGTAACGAAATCAATATTCCATTTCGGAAAAACCTTCTGCCTTTTATTCATCATCATTATCGTCACCACCACCATTACATAACTCCCTCTTTTTAATTTACGCTGTTATTTATTTTTATATTTATAATTATTATTCTTGCTGAATTCAACGTTCAAACTTGGTCGTTTTATCAATGAAGGATAATAATCAATGGTGTCTCTATGACCATGACCCACTTCTTCTCACAGACGTTTCTTTGCAACAAGAATCCTCTTCTTATACTCACTGCTCCAGTTGTAAGAACCCTTCAACTTTTCTCATTTTAATTTTTTCTCTTTCTCTCTCTTGTGGAAACAGCAAATTTTTGTTTTTTAAAAAATTGATTATAACTTCCAAGTTTTGAATTTGATGATATCCTCGTGCACCCTTTTGTCTTGTTTGTCACTTTTTGTTTTCTTTTTGACGCGACAGCTCTTTCACAAGCATCACTGAGCTCTCGGAGTTTGGCTATGGCGGACAAGCCTGTGTCTCGCGGTGACAGCCCCAGCATTGGTTAGGACACTGAACTGAAGAGAAAATGAAAAATTTTGTTTAAAAATTAAATCTTTTCTCGTCTTGGATGAACCCCATTTTGTGATTTTGATGAGGGTTGTGAATTGCTGCTGCAGGGTTTTCTCAGGAAAATGGAAGATTTGAAGGGAACAGCGTGAAATTCGATGACCCAATTGTGAAAAATGTGTTTGATGGTAATGGGATTGGGTTTTGCTAGCACAATTCGAGATTTTTTTTTATAATTTTTTTTGTGGTTTTTTAATTCCTGAAACTTCGGTTTTTAAGCCGAATTACATCGTGTGAGATCCATGTAACCAACCTCAATTAATGGGATAAGACTTTTTTGTTGTATTTTTAATTTTTGTGGTGTTTGAGTGTCTCTTGGGATCTGATCATCTGATAAAATATAATGGGAATATATTGTTTCAGGAAGATCAATTTTGGGGTATTCTCTTACATCCCCAGATTTGGTCATTTGTGGCTCACCAGATATTGCTGGAATCAGCTATGGTGATTCCCCTGAGTTGTTGAAGAACAAACATTCCAAGGATGTGGAGCAATCTATGGAGCTTTCTCTAGAGTATGGAATCAAGGGGTCTCAAGTTGAAGCTGACAATGGCCATAAGATCCCAACCGTTAAATTCTCAAACTTTTGTCAAGCTTTTGAGCAAGAGGAAGAGCTGCTATCCCCTGAAGCCTCCTTTGAGCTTCTTCCACCTCTTGTAACCAAGAATGAGTCACCCCAAGATCTCCCTCTTAGTGAGTTCAACTCTTGTTATCTCTGATTGTGAATAAAGGTTTTGAAATTTGAACATGGTTATACATGAAGTGAAGTTGCTGGTTACAGTCCAAACTCCAGATTTTTATTTAACAACATTTTGCTTCAAATTCAGGAGATACTGAGATGCTAGAAGACATTGGAGTGTCTCAGGAGGCAGAAATGGAGTCCTCCGAAGTATGCCTCTTTGTGAATAGGGATAGATTTGCTGTTTTGAGCAGGAAAAATGTAGGGTGATAATATGTGCTTTCATTTACAATGATGTTCTTGTAGGATACCGAGGATATTGGGATGGAAGCGAAGTTTAAGAGGCTGAAAAGAGACTTTGACAGTCAGAGAAAGGAGCTGACGGAAACAAGGAGGGAGTTGGGGGAGATCAAGAGAGAGAATCAACAGAAGAGTAGAGAATGCCAAGAAGCTTGGAACTCCTTGAAAGAGCTTCAAAATGAGCTAATGCGCAAGTCCATGCATGTAGGATCTTTGGGTATGCATAACCCTTTCTGTATTTATTATTACACTATTATAAAACTAAACATTTGAGGTTTTTTTTATCTGATCAACTAATATTTTCGGCTCTGCAGCATTTGCCATTGAGGGGCAAGTGAAGGAGAAAAGTAAGTGGTTTTCATCACTGAGAGACTTGACGAGGAAATTGAAGGTACTGATATCTTAACAAAGTTGAGTGACAAACAAATTAAGAAGGGTAAAGATATATTTATAACATGTTAATCAATTTCATTGCATAGATTATGAAAATGGAACACATCAAGCTATTAGAGGAAGCAGAGGCAAGCAAAAAATATCAAGCAGATATGAGAGAAATGGGGCTTATTATTAAGTCCAAAAGTAAGTAGATTTTGTTGCAACATAGCTTTCAATCTTACACACGTTAATAGTTTACCGTTCCGCATTTGTGCATAATCTAATTCCTCTATTTATGTTATAGTAAATGAACAGCTGGAGTCACATGAAGATCTCAAGTCCAAATATATTGAAGGGGCTACGGAACGGAAAGATCTTTACAATAAGGTTTTGGAGTTGAGAGGTAAGTTGTGCAGTTGATTTTGTTTTCATAGATTTGGATTGGATGGGATATAAATAATATGCATGATCATTGATCACTAACTAATTATCCTTCTTCACAGGAAACATAAGGGTCTTTTGCCGTTGTAGGCCTCTCAACACCGACGAGATATATGCAGGAGCAACAGTGGCCTTAGATTTTGAATCTGCGAAAGATGGTGATTTAACTGTAATGTCAAATGGAGCTCCTAAGAGGACTTTCAAGTTTGATGCTGTCTTTGGTCCCCAAGCTGAGCAAGGTATTGATGCTTTCATGCCATGATTTCTTTAAGATGGGATTCTGAAATGAACACAAATGCTCATTTTGACAGATTTGTATTGTTTTCTTTATAGCTGATATTTTTAAAGACACAGCACCATTTGCAACCTCAGTTCTAGATGGGTTCAATGTATGCATTTTTGCATATGGTCAGACTGGGACAGGAAAAACTTTCACAATGGAGGGCACAGAAGAGGCTCGAGGTGTTAATTTCAGGACTCTTGAGAAAATGTTTGACATAATCAAGGAGAGGCAGAAGCTCTACTGTTATGATATTTCTGTAAGTGTCTTAGAAGTGTACAATGAGCAAATAAGAGATTTGCTGGTAGCAGGAAATCATCCAGGAACAGCTGCAAAAAGGTATACCACAAATTAGTTGGACAAGGAAATTAAAGTGAAACTTAGTATTAGCTTATTCTATAAGTTTTTCAGAATAGTAACTGATATAGTCACTAAAATGTGGTTAATTGTAGACTTGAGATAAGGCAAGCTGGTGAAGGAATGCATCACATTCCAGGGTTGGTTGAGGCACATGTGAACAATATGACTGAAGTCTGGGAAGTCCTACAAACCGGTAGCAATGCGAGGGCAGTAAGCTCAACCAATTCCAATGAGCATAGCAGCCGATCTCACTGGTCAGCTTAAACTTTTTTTAATTAGATTCCTAAACCATATTTGAATCATATTTCTAAACCATCTGGTTGGATAAACACCGCTTATGATGGCCTGTTGTTTCTGTATACAGCATTCACTGTGTTATGGTTAAGGGGGAGAATTTGTTGAATGGGGAATGCACGAGAAGCAAGCTATGGCTGGTGGACCTAGCAGGCAGTGAGCGAGTAGCAAAGACAGAAGTGCATGGCGATAGACTAAAGGAGACACAAAATATTAATAGGTCTCTCTCTGCACTTGGTGATGTCATATCAGCTCTTGCAACAAAAAGTTCACACATTCCTTTCAGGTTATGTCAACATAAGTTTTAGCTCATGTTTTCGATTACAAATGCTGAAATATCTTTTTGGTCTATTGGTTGGTTTTGAAATTTTTGTTCTTCATGCTGCAGGAACTCCAAGCTTACACACTTACTACAAGACTCATTAGGTACTTATTTCTCCATGCAAAGAAACTTATCTAGGGTTGCTTCTTTTGCTCGTGTATGCCTGACTTCTATCCTCCACATGTATGCAAATATAACTAGAAAATTTGATGGACAATCTTGTTTTTCTAGGAGGAGACTCAAAGGCACTCATGTTTGTACAGATCAGTCCTAATGAAAATGATTTGAGTGAGACAATTTGCTCTCTGAACTTTGCTAGTAGAGTAAGAGGAATAGAATTGGGACCTGCAAGAAAGCAGTTAGACACTGTTGAACTTTTGAGACACAAACAAATGGTATGACTGATGTAATGCTGTTGTATTTATAAAGTACCTATATTTCACTGCTTAACTGTGATAGTCTGTTTCATTTTCAATAAGTTACTCTCCTTTGTTAGGTTGAGAAAGTCAAACAAGAGGTAAGGCTGAAAGATTTGCAAATCAAGAAGCTGGAGGAAACAATCCATGGATTGGAGTCCAAGATGAAGGAAAGAGACAGTAAGAACAAAAATCTCCAAGAGAAGGTATCATATCAAAGCACAAATTTATAATTTATATCCTTATAAGTAGTCTTCCTTTCCCCAAGTAGATGGATTCTCTTGGACTTCACTTGCGAATGTCTCATCATTGTCCGTTTTCACTTCTAAGGTCAAGGAACTGGAATCACAACTTCTGGTTGAGAGAAAGCTGGCGCGTCAACATGTAGACTCAAAGATAGCTGAACAGCACCAAATGAAACATCAAGAAGAGCAAAACAATACACTTCTGAGACCAGCACTTGCAAGTAGACCACTAGGAAGTCTCAAGAATTTCAATGATCCAGTTAGTGGTGGGTGGTTCAAAGACCAACAAATAAATTCAGCTAAACCACTCACTGAGAACAACATCTTGAAACCTTGTATACCTTTTTCTACAATGGAGAGCTCCATCAAGTGCATTGATCATGCTGAGAAAGAAAACAATCCTGACATGGCTGACAAAGCCCTACTGCCAAAAAGGCCTGGAAGAGCTTCTATCTGCATGATGACACCGCGTGTTCCTTCAGCTGTTGCTTCAAGGAGAAACTCTCTGATTCCACTCCCAAGTATACCTAGCTTAACACAGTTCCAATCACCATTATTACCAAAGTTAACAAACCAATTTGATCAGAAGGATGCCAATGGGGAATCAGAAACCAACTGTGTGCCTGCACAGACTCATTGTGAGAGTCCCAAAGAAGTTAGAAGTGGTGCTAAGAGGATTGGTAGCATACTAAGAAGAAGCCTTCACAAGAAAATACAGGTTAAGTCTCCACTTCAGCAGCACATGAGGAAGGTTGGTGTAAATGTAGGGATGGAGAAAGTTAGAGTTTCCATTGGAAGTAGGGGGAGATTGGCACCAAGGGGGCAAGTAGGATCTGGTAGAAGAGGAGGAGCTAAAGATATTCAACAAAAGAATAGTCAAAAGGAGAAGGAAAGGGGATGGATATAAAAGCTGCATTGATCTACATTTTTTTTTGTGTGTGTGTGTGTGTGGATAGATGAAATTGATTTCTTGTGTGTCACCCCTTTCAAGTAATGTGAAAAATGATATGTTTTTCATATGGGAAATGTTAGAAAAGTGTGAAAACTTTATTGTGTACCCCTTAATGTGTATGTATGTGAAAAATTTATTTCATGATTCTCGTCCATAACAAGTGTGAACAATCAATCTATCTACAAACATGCTAGTCTTGAGTCTCGACATAATAGATTGATTTCCAATAGTAATTGTCTATGAATGTCTAAGAACAATAAAGTTCTAAATAAGCCAAAAACATTTCAGTATTAAATCGTACTTGATGCCTTGCAGTAAAAAACAAATTGCTCAAGAGTTTATCATGCTAATTATGTAAATAGCTATTTAAATAATAAAATGAAGAAATGTTTCGTAAAAATAATATGATCCATTGTACACTAAAATGTTAGTATGTTGTTGGCCAACATATCCCAACATCATTAAGGTACAATGGTGTCAAAACTTGCAATGACTATAAATGGCTTCTCAAGAAATATGAAAAATAGTATGAAACTCATTTGTTAAGAGAAGAAATGACATGGAGCTTTTGTTTCAAGTTATCTTGGTTTATTTCGGAAATGAGGTTGGGTAACTTTATTCTTATGTTTATTAAGAGGTAATAAAATATTTATTTTAGGTATATTTTCCTCCCAAGAAACTATTATCTCCACGTTCTACTCTTTTTTATTCCTTGAGAAAGGGGCTAGAAAAGTGAATTATTGATAAGAAGTATCTTGTTGAATAATAATACAAACATACCTTGATCAATACCCACTATACCCTATTATCCTCTCATTCATGTTACTTGCATATCAACGTGTACGTGTGTTTATAGAATTCTCAACAGAAAAAAATGATAAATGATAGTACACTTTTTAATGTCATTTTTTGAACACACTCTTTATTATTAATTATTTATTTTTATAGTTTCACTAAAATTGATTAGAAATAAGCATAATAAATTGTGATCTTCACTTATTTAATTAACGTGTCTTATAATTATAATTGAGTTTAATATCTATACATTGACATAGTAAAATAGTTTTATGTTATCATATAATCACAAATTATTATTTAAATTACTTTAAGATAATTATTTTAAAAATCAATAAACTTATTATACATGATGAGTTGTGATTGAATAATTGTGTAAAATTTTTTACACTACTAGTGTATAACCATCTTTGTCGTTATAATTTTATATAATTTCAATAAATTAGAAAAAATATATCAGAGAACATATCATTGCCCATTCTCGTTCTAATACATTCCATAAGTAGTAATTTGGAGTTTGGGCTTTGGACAGTTTAATATTCGTATTCGATTTAATGTATTTTATGTAAAACCCAACGGTCTATAAAGACAAAGTTAGTTATGCTACGTGGTGCCATTTATTTAGTGCAATATTGATCTAGATTACACAAAAACTATTGGTTGGTTGGGTTAAGTCAGAAATATATAGAAGAAATTTTTCCAACCTAACTCATTGCTTTCATGAGTAGGTCATGTTCAAATAAACTGAAAACCTACCTAACCTAAACAATACCAACTTAATTACCAATCTTGATGTCTCAGTTTGAAACTTACTACTATAAGAATATAGAAGTTATTCAAAGCACTATGTCAACATAAAACACTAGTTGTTAATTAGGTTCGGTTCAGTAGATGTCTTATATATAAGCAAAATTTTGACTACCCTTATGTCAAAACACGATGGAGGGACATAAAATAAACATATATGTAGGCTACTCTTATTTATCACAAGCTCCACAAAATTTAAAATCTGCATATGGCCTTTCAAGATCCATATGATAGATGCATACCAACCTTCAAAACAGAACGTACATTAATCGAGAGTTTCACAGTCTATTCGAAAAATCATTTCAACATAAAGGAGTGGGGAAGTTAATATAGAGAATCAAACAGCATGGGCCTTTGGCCAACTGTACGATACAAAAAAGGTATATAATCATCTCACCAATTCTCATTTTTTTCATTATGTTTCAGAGGGGTACCCTAATTTAGTTGAGGGACATGATTGAGCTCTCTCTCTCTCTCTCTCTCTCTCTCTCTCTCTCTCTCTCAAGATTGTTTGAACACTTATGATAGATTAAATAATGTGAAGGGATCTGAGTTAATGATTGAGAGCTCCAAAGGGTGCATAATATTAGACAATGGAAGTTGATGTGCATGTGACTGTGTTGAAAGAAGATGAAATTGGAAACATTAAAGAAATAAGGTCAGGTGTTATTGTTTTTGTTTATAATCATGAAAACTAACAATTATAATTGGAGTTTTAGCATAATGGCCAAATACAATGCATCAATCCTTATTAAAAAGGTCGGCGATAGCATGTCTGTCTTAGGTTCTACTTCTCCTTGACCATATACACCTGATGTAAAATTTGTGATTACTTTATAATTAATTTATTCTGATTAGTTTAAAAGTTAATTTTTTTATTTGTTTATACTTTTTTTGTTCTAGATATCAATTTTTCTTATTTTCTTGTGTGTGTTTCTGTGGCGTTTAGCATGTTTGATAAGCACCAACAATCTATGTATGCATGGGACATGTTTTGTCTACGAAAAATGAAGGATACAAGGTGTATTCCCGGCCCATCCATCATGAAGCAGCATGCAGCATGATTTTGTTTCACCGTTGTACGCGTGCCAAGTTAGAAGTGAATGAAATGAGAGCAAAAATAATCAATTTTGTATTTCAAACATTACTTGATACTCTCCTTTTTTCGATTACCATGTTGGTACAACGATGACTAATTTTCATAAAAAAACTTGACTAATCACCTTTTAGACCCATGCTTTTTAGTGGGACCAGAGATAAGAGGCCAAAGCATGGGGACTGTTTCAAGCTCTCCAATGGGTTGGTAGTTGATGGAGTTAATAATGTTCCTAGAGAGTCTCTTGATTTTCATTGTATTTTAAATAAATGCAGAGTCCTTCTTTCTCATTTTCCAAACTCTTTAGTGAGTTTTAATAGGAGACAAACACGTTGGCTAGGATAGCAAGATCCCATGCTAGCATCCAGAATTTTAAACATATACCAACATGTATGTATCTTCTAATTATGAATGAAATAAAGCGATCTTATTTCTCTAAAAAAATCAATTTAGTCTCTAAATTGATATATTTTACTAATAATTAAGGACGGATTATTATACATTAATTGTTCACATTTTTATAGGCTTATACTTGGGCTTTTTTTGTGTGTGTATTAATGCTTGCATAAAGTCTTAAGTTTTGTACAACTCGTGCTTAATTTAAGATTAATTTTATATTATTAATGAAATATTTAGCTTTAAAAAAAAATCAAGGACTGATTTGAAAGATTTTTCAATTCTTGGAAAATTATCTAGCATGGGGATCAATACTTACTTGAAGAATTATTTATATATCTTTTTCTTATTTTAAAAACTATTTAGGAAAGAGAATAAAAGTCTAATGATGAAATGGATCGGATGTTTATTTGTCTGAAATTTTGTTTAATTTCTTAATTAAAACAAAATAAAGCAATAGTTGTTGAGTCGGCTAGTATAAGGTTTTCTCAATCGTCCAAAGACTATAAACCTCCCTAGAGAGCTCACCGCTAGTATTGAAGATTTATTTTATAGACAATTAAGTACATCACCTAAGTTATCAACTATGTCCTATCCGAAATGAATGAAGACAACACTGGTATATCTGTGTAGGGCAGGCACATAGTTTGAATTAGTTCGTTATGGCATCAATTCCGTATATATGCCATTAATTGCTTTTATATAGACCAAAGTTTATTCATTTCGAAATGGGTCACGCCGATTTTTAAGAGTTCAAAAGACGTTAACCTAGCTCTCATGTGAGTTATGCAGACACACATAGTGCTATGTCCATTTAGATGAAGGCAATAAGTCTTAGGGCATTCCTGGGAGTGTTAAAATGACGCATGTTTTTTGTTGTAATGTTTGTGTATTTAAAAGGTTACTCTGTAATATTTTTAACTTGAAATGTAACAATTTTTTTGTCATACTTTTTTATCATTTAATTAGTCATCATTTCTATTTTAAATTAGTTTTAATATATCATTTAAACTTAATAATTGCTCATTATATTTAGTTAATTATCTTTATTATATTGATTTATGTGACTATTTTCCAAGTATAAAAATGATGCTTTTCCCCTCTTTTGAGATGAAGTTGTCTGGTCTATTCTTTTCTATTTTTCTAGGTATATTACTTGCTAGTTCTGATGTTCCAAATTAATTTTGGTAAGAATCCTGGGGGACTTGGGCATCACGTGGATAAGTTCTTGAGGTCAGTGTAATGTCACATGTCTCAAGCTTAATTTGTTTGTGATCATATTGATTATACGTGTTTTGAGGCGATAAAGCACTATTTATTTTGAAAAAGTGCTTATGATTTCATATGTGAGTTGTACAATTTGGTACAGAGAATTCATGAGAATATTTATTTTACTTTTAGAAATGTTGTCACTTGAAATTCAACCAAATAGACCTATATAATTTGATCTATTATGGAGATTGAGTTTTGACTAAGTAGAATATGAGATTGATTAGCTAAGAAAATATCATAGCAAATATCCTTTATGGAAGAGTGCGTAGTCTATATGTTTTGATTTCCAAAAGATAACCACATGAGGACATCTTGGAATTAAAGAAAAGAGATATTCTGTAAAAAAAAAAAGAAATGCTTAAAAGATGGAAGTCCTTTTATTATGTGAAGTGAAAAATAAATTTGGCTGATCCTTTGACTTAAACCCAGAAAAGAGGTTATTGTATGAAATATCAAGGGAAATAGACTTTATTAAGTTACTTAAAAACAAACAAGTGATGATAATTTAATCTTTGTGATTGAAGATCTTATAAAAAAGGTTCATATGAATAAAAAAAACAAGTCAATTGTCAGTTCTGTTAGTACTAAATTGATTTTAATTTTTAGTACATTCCTATGGCGTGAGAAAGTGTTAAGTATTGCATTAGTGAGAGGTTAAGCTCTATATGGTTTTGAGAGAGCTTGATAACTTATGAAACTTTTAATGATTTTTATATCTCTTATGGGCGATGTATGATTTGCAGCATACACTTGACAAAATCACCTACATGAGTGTTGAGTAGGGCGGCTTGTATGAGATTTTGAAAAGATCTCTAAAACATTCATGAATATTGAACACGCACATGACTTATTTGTGCATAACAACAACAAGAATTGTGGGGGTGTGATGTGATTGGTAGATCTCTAATGCACATCAAGCGTTTTTTTATTCATATAACTTGTTACACCAACTATGTTTTGTGTTAATTCCTATCAGTCTTCATATAGTTTACTACACCAAGTCCAACACAATACATCCTAGAGGAGAATTCATAAACTTCTTTTTAATTTTTGAAATATTTTAATCTTGTAGAAATATGTGGATGATTGTTGTAATATTTGTGTATTTCAAAAGGTTACTCTTTATTCCTTTTTAACTTTGAATATTTTCCAATATAATAACAATTTTTTGACATCTTTTTACCATTTAATTAGCTTTTTTTTATAAAAAAAATTGGTTTTAATATCTCATTTAAACGTAATAATTGCTCGTTATATTTAGTTAATTATCTTTATTATATTGATTTATGTGACTATTTTTCAACTATAAAAATGATGTTTTTCCCTTTTTTTGAGTTGAAGTTGTCTAGTCTATTCCCTTCTCTTTTCCTTGGTATATTACTTGCTAGTTTTGATGCTCCAAATTAATTTTAGGAAGAGCTTGTTAAATCTTTGGGAACTTGTGCATCGCTCAGGTAAGTTCTTGAGGATAGTAAGATTTCACATGTCTCAAACTTAATTTGTTCGTGACCTTACATGTTTGAAGATCGTGGTTTAGTTCAAGTGATCGTGGTGGATTGTGATTTTGAGCACTATGGACAACACTTTTGTGACATATATATGATGATATTTGGAGATTGTAGAGGGCTTTGGATATACATTATCAATTATGTTTTTTTAATCATGGTATTAATATAAAATAATCTTTGTCAAAAGTTGTAAGTAGTCTTTATTAAAAGTCATGAATGTATATAAGGTGAATATTTCTTTTTCAGTACAGTTTTTTATATCCAAAGTTAAAATTTAAACCCTAAACTATTTGATTAATGATCCAAATCATTACCATCGGTATCAATTGTTGTTTGTATTATGAATTATGTTTTGATTATTACTAATTATAAGTATTAGTATTATTAACTACTAAACATTGCCTTGGATACCAGTAAACACTTGGGCAAGTTGAACCTATTAATATGCGTCAGTCATAAATAAACTTATATGTGTACATATATGGGCATGCCATATGCACATGGATGGTTAAGCACTAAGTTGTTTGCAATATATGTCTATACAAATATTGAGCAATGATATGGTCATTCAGAGAAGAGATATTTATTATTCTTAGTATTCGCGGAAGACTGTTTGCAAAAGAAGAATCCGATGTTATATATATTAAACACTGCGTTAAAGAAAGGACATGCAACAAATAATTAGCTTCAAATTAGTATAGGATATTTCTAAATTCTAAGGCTTATTTTTTATTATAATAAAATTATGATTAATTTGTTTTCAGATTTATATTGTGGGGATTGTTCATTATGATAAAGTATTTATAGTTTAATTAGCTGCAAGTGTGAAAGAAATTATATAATTAGCATAGCCATCGAATAATTTTTTCTTCCCCCTAAAGTAATTGATTAATTGCGTAAAAAATGAAACCTGTAGCCATATATCTCACAAGATGCATGGACACCAACGCTACTTACAACATGAATAATGATATACAGACACCTTTATATCATAAATACTTATTTGATCTTTTTTTTTTTAATCTTCTTTTTATCAAATCATATCATATATCATACCTATAATTATTTTTCTTTCTCTCTCAAGATATTAAATAGCATGGGGTGTCCATGCATCTTTATCACTTACAACCACATAATGTTATATACCCTCCAAGATCAGATACTAATTAACCTCAATACACATCTAGCCAGAGGTTCAGATCATGTTTGATGAAACTCAAGGTTAATATTCAATTAATAGTTACGAGTTTGACAAAATAAATCGATCATCTAAGATTAATTTTATAAAATAATTATTATCTTTCATCTATTCATTATTATTTTTATTAATATGTATAAAATAATTTAGATAACATCCTTTAATTCCTTTATTTTGTCAATTTTGGAGGGAATCAGATCCCCTAAAAAAAATTGGAGTTGACTAAAAGGTTACTAGAGAGTAAGAGCAAGCTAGGGAACATCACCCATCCCCCTTCATTATTGTTATCAATTGAATATTAACACTTTCTTAAATTTAACATTTCCTCATTAAAGAATACCACTTGGATCTCTCTCATCACGAGGGATGGAGGTTCATAATTTTGGTATAGCCTCCATTACTAATTTAGCTGCACTAAATACTACTGCTACCTAATTAAGGAAGTTGAAGCCCATTTTTTAATTTATGAACTCTGAATTATAAGCTTGCTCCAAGTAATACTAATGCATTAATAAGTGGGGAAAATTGGAATAATGAAATTGTGTAGGCGACAATGTAGGGCCATTGTTGACCACGTGCCAGACAGCATCACTAACCCCTTTCTTCCCAGGTAGGTCCCAACCCCTTATGAGCTTCAACACTTTCATGTTACCCCACCTTCATGTCACTTGGGACCATCATCGTCACCCATTTTCCTATTTCATTTATTACCTTAACCTTAGTCACAAACAAAACAATATTAAATTACGAACATGTTGATTTTGATCGTAAATCCACTGTTCTACTCTTGTTTTGTAGGATATTGTATTTCAAATGGTTAGGATAGTTTAGTTAGATACAACTGAGGCTTTAATTTAATCATGTTTTTGTTACAATTAATAATGGTTGTTTAGTTTAACAGAAAAATAATTAAAAATCAAGATATTAAGATAATTTATTGAATCCACCAAAGAATAAATATAATTTATAGATGTTCAACTAGTACTCCTACTCCCTCTGGTCTCCATTATATATAATAATAAAAATGACATACTTTACGTTTGTTTATTAAGGAAATTAATTGACTTCTTTAAATTATATGATTTTCAATATAAATAAATAAATATTTTTCTTAAATTATCATTTATTAAAATTTGATATCAAACATAATTTTTTTTATCCTAATAATAATTATTTTGAATATAGTCCCATTAAATGAAATATAAGAAAATGTGATTTGCTTATATTTGAGAGAAAAAAAAGTACTTTACAAATTATATGCATTATAATATAGTATACTATATTAATTTCATAAAATAAAAAGAATTAATAAGTTATTTAATTAATAATTGATGAGTCACTCAAGTCAAGGTATCATAGTTTGAGCTCAATGCATGCATTTAGGATAATTATGAACTATTTCACCAAAATTATATGATAAGATGTAAGAACTCCTTAAAGAAAAGAATGACTTAATTAATACCCAAAATACCAAAATGGAAAAGAATGACTTGGCCAAATGTCAATGGAAGTAAAATATCACAATTGAGTCCATTCTTAAGGACTGTTCACTGTATAACAAGATACCACCCTCGAACATGATACCAACTCCTTATCTGCTCTAGCTATTATATTCAAATGAATTTTGTAGAATTAATACAACTCGATCCACATTCCATTTTCCAAAGAACTAACACAAACAATTAATTACTACTACTCACTACCTAGCAGCATTTATCTACTACGAGCGTCACTATTACCTATTCAACAACAACGTTAGAAATACAGAATTTTATTACTACACCATCATTTCTCTCTTCCCTGCACGTATCCTTCTACGCAAACAAAGAATTTTATTAACAGGTTCTTGTCAATTAAAAATCTCAACAACATATCATGAAAAGAATAATCTAGATCATAGACACTCGTTTCTTATACCATAAAATAATATTTTTCTTTTACACAATCATATTCGAATTAAATAAGATAATTATGAGCAATAAAAACATTTAACACAACAAGTTACATATTTAGAATTTAAACACAAAACCTAGTTAAACTGAAAGCTTGGAATAATTGGTATGCATACCAATTGATCTATGTGGTTGATGGTAAAATAATTTATCTTTACTCCTATAATTTTTTCTCACCCCAAGTGAATCAACCTAGTTTTTTATGAATAAATGAAACTAGCTAATAACAATAATAATAAATACAGTAATAATTCAAACTTCCATAATGATATAATAATAAGAACGAAAGCAATAGAGTATGTGAACTCCAGTTGGTCAACCTAACCTCTGAATGATCAGTGCATGTCCCGATGTGAATTTGGCTTCTATACTGCTGCTTCCCATGCTATTTAGATGTTATTTCATGAAAATAACATTAGATCACAGCTACATTAATATTTAATAATAATATTTAATTTTAAAAATTATTAAAACCATATAATTTTAAAGGGATAGTACAAGGACATAAAGAGGAACAACAGAAAAGTCATATCTTCATATATAATGCTCCAATTAGGTCAACTTCTTGAACCTTCGGCCCCACCTTGTCTGTCTTCCCGTCCTTTTAAATACAAAAAAAAAAAACGTTAATCTCTCAGAACCAAAACCACAACCATGGACGAACCCACATTGTTGTTCCCCGACACCGACCTCGATCTCAGCTTCACCAGCACCACCACCGACCGCACCACCATCAGTGCAAGAGCCAGCTTAGCCCGAACCAGCAGCCTCACCCTCAGCTTCAACGACCGTCTCTCGACATTCTCCGCCGCGGAAAACACCACCGCCGCCGTCACCAACCGCCTTCCCCACCGGAGCGCCGACCCTAACTGGTCCGCCATCCAGGCCGCCGTCAATCTCTCCTCCGACGGGCGCCTCCACCTCCGCCACCTCAAGCTCCTTCGCCACCTCGGCTCCGGCAACCTCGGCCGCGTCTTCCTCTGCCGCCTACGCGACTACGACGGCGCCCACTTCGCCCTCAAGGTCGTTGATAAAGACCTCCTCACAGCGAAGAAACTCTCCCACGCGCAGACCGAGGCGGAGATTCTCCAAACGCTCGACCACCCCTTCCTCCCCACGCTCTACGCGCGCATCGACGTGTCTCACTACACGTGCCTCCTCATCGATTTCTGCCCCGGCGGCGACCTCCACTCCCTCCTCCGCAGGCAGCCCCAATTCCGCCTCCCCCTCGCGGCGGCGCGTTTCTTCGCCGCCGAGGTCCTCGTCGCCCTCGAGTATCTCCACGCGCTCGGCATCGTCTACCGCGACCTTAAACCAGAGAACGTCCTCATGCGTGAAGATGGCCATGTCATGCTCTCAGATTTCGATTTGTGCTTCAAATCTGACGTGGCACCCTGTGTCGACTTTCGGGCCCACTCCCCACGCCGAGTGGGCCCCACGAACGGTTGTTTCAGTTATAACTGTCATCGATCTCAAGACAGGAGAAAAGAAAAATTGGTTGCAGAGTTCGTGGCGGAACCGGTGACGGCGTTTTCACGGTCGAGCGTTGGGACGCACGAGTATTTAGCTCCCGAGCTTGTTTCTGGTAACGGTCACGGTAACGGCGTGGATTGGTGGGCTTTTGGGGTTTTCGTTTACGAGTTGTTGTACGGGACGACGCCGTTTAAAGGGTGTAGCAAGGAGGGCACGCTGCGCAAGATAGCGTCGAGCAAGGATGTGAGGTTTGTCCACGTGGCGGAGCGAGAGGAGCCTGGGATGACTGAGGCGAGGGATTTGATTGAGAAGTTGTTGGTGAAGGACCCTAAGAAGAGGCTAGGATGCGCCAAGGGTGCTACTGAGATTAAACGACACCGTTTTTTTGATGGAATTAAGTGGCCTTTGATTAGGACTTATCGGCCACCGGAGCTGAAGGGTTTGATGAGAAGGAATAAGTCAAAAGTGAGTTGCAAGAGTAAGAGGTGGTGGTGGTGGTGGAAGAGACTAGGGCATGTTGTGAGGACCAAAGGGGGTAAATATAATTTCTTTTCAAACTATAGTAATAATAATAATAATTATTATCATTTTGTTGATGATAATTACAAGGTTAGGTAGGTAATAAGCGTGCAATTCTGCGTTCATTATTCGGTTTGTGTTTTGGATGGAGTTTTATAGACATTGGAAGATATATATATATATATATACATATACATGATATAGAGGATAGTTTGTGACCATAGTTTTCAATTTTGGGTGTGCATTGAGTGTAGTTTTCGTGACACAGGTTTACTGTTGTACATGAATCACAAATGATATATATACATCAAACTGATTTCTGTTAATATCTTTGTCTTTGTTATTTTTTTTTTCTTTCTTTCTTGCTTTCAATTTAGCATTTTAGCTATTTTACGAATAATTTTATGTAACTTGTAATTAGGTTAGGTTGTTTAGGTTTATCGTGCGCAATTCAACAATTTTTATCAATTACTAATCTCTATTAAGAAAATTTCATGGATGTTTTAGAGAGTGAATTCATGCTTTTGAAGGCTATAAAGTGTTCTAACGAGGTAAAAGATAAAGAATTCATTGTCAAACAAATGAGAGATATAATTATAAAGGTTGGAGCCTCAGATTTGGTGTAAATTGATTGATAATGCAACTATTTATAAGGCTGTCAGTTTAATCATTGAGTTAGAGTTTCCTTCTATTTATTGGACTCTCTTCTCTGTTATACACACCTAAAATTATGTTTTGGAAAATATTTGTATAGTCAAGAACATAGACAAAAGTAATTTTGCTTATTAAGATTGTTATTGGATTACAAAAGTTACTAGAGATGCCACATTTATTAAAAAAATTATCATGGGTACTAATTACTTGTTGAGAAAAAGTTCCTCCAGAAGCTAGAGTTTTAATAATGTCAAATCATCAAGAAGCAAACCTTAAGTTATTTAGTTACTAATGATTGCTTTGAGTATTCTTAATTAGATAAGACTAAAATTCAAAAGCATGAAAAAGGTGTGAAATATAGGTCTACAATTGAAGCTTTTCACACATAGATTCTGCATGTTCAGAAGCAGGACTATATGAGAAGGAGAATTGTTCAAAAGCTACGAAGGCACTCATGCTTCCCATGTTAAAGTGTAGATACCAGGCACTCATGCTTCCCATATTAAAGTGTAGATATCAAAAGTTGCATATGATTAAAAGCATGATGTTTGGGGTAGTTTTAATCAAGGAATAAAGATCAAAAGCTACACATAACTAAGGGATCATAGAAGCTGAAACAAAGATTAGTAAAAACAGACGTGTCTGCATTACTTAGAAGCACACACCAGACCTTACGAGTTAGAAGACATGTATTAGTGATTGGAAGCATTAATTCTAAAGTTGAAAGTTCTCCAATATACTTGAATAATTTCATAAGAAAGGAACGCAAAGAAGATACCAAGTCCTGACCAAAGATAAATAATCAATGAAGTGGATCAAAAGATCAGTAGAAGAGATTAAATAATGACACTTGACTGACTATGATTTTCTTTACAAAAGAACACACAATTTATAAAAGAAAAATTCTCAAGCTATTAGTTTGGATTAATTTCATAAGCTTTGTTCGGAGTGGAACTTATCCTTCTCTATAGTCTTTGGATGAAAATGATTATATAATAAAATCTGACTTCTAAAACTACTTCTAAAAGTTCATACTCTAACTAATGTAGATACTGATTTTATCTTTTCTCAAGAAAAGTAGTTGTTGCTTTTGATCTTTGAAACTTGTTTTGCAAAATCTTATTTTGAGTTATATCAATGATATACCTTTGTAAAATATGGTTTTCTAAAATAGAAATCGAATAAGCAACAAATAAAAAATAATAAAGAAGGATAAAACACACACATAAATTATACTAGTTCACCCATAATCTTAGGACATCAATGTTCAATTCCTACACTTATAAAATTTTCACTAACACATGCACCAATTGTAGTATTCTTTCTTCTGAAACCATCACAAGCTCTTACAACTAGTATTCTCCAAGTCTCTATTGAATCCCCCAAGTATTTTTTTTTTTCCAAAATGTCTTTCCTTGCTTCACCTAAGTATTCTTTTGAAAAATATTTATAGACGTCACTTTAGTATTCTCTAATCCTCCAGTGGTTCTCTACTAGTATTTTCCAAGACTTTGTTGGCTCTACCCAAGTATTATAGAAAAAAAATCATGTAAAAGGGGGTTGAAAGTAAGATTTTAAAGAATAGCAAAATAAGGAGCGTGAAAATACGGTTTAAAAGGGTATATTTGTAATAATAATATAAAAGGGGAAGGGGTGTGCTTAGTAAAAATTTGGACCTCTTCTAAATCGCAACCCGCATTAAGGCATATAGCCCATTTTACAACCTTTCACCGCTTGGGAAAGCTTTAAATCATGCTTACCAAATGAAAAAATTCTACTCAAATTTTCTAGAAGGCCTATAATTATGTTGAAGAGTAGAAATTTCCCACACGACTCTAATTTAGTTTTGTTTGTTTGCTCTATTTATTATGAGATTTGTCAAGAAGGAGTATTTCTTATGCATATTCAACGGGTCTATAACTGCGGCATTCACGACTGGGCTTTTGGTTGCAAGTTCCAATGTGGTTAAATGCAAACAATAACACTCAAAGATGATGCTGTCATGCAATTTTATTTGAGGTGGCAATAGGACTCAGTATTTGCAAAAAAGTACCCGTATTGAATAGGATATGCATGCATTGTGTAAAAAAAAAAGGGATATACATGCATTAAATGGGTCTAGAGATTGAGTACGAGTAATTATTTAATTATAGCATGTTATACGTTTGAGATATTTATTACTCTCTTCCATTCTAAATATATATATATATATATATATATATATATATATATATATATATATAATATTTAAGATTTTTGTACAGATATAAAGAAATATAATTAATTTGTTAATTTTTTTTCAAAAATATTATATATTTTTTTAATATCTCTTTATCTCTCCGGTTAACGTTAGTTCCACTAAGTATTTATTAAGATTTATATTTAGAATATATATTTTTTAAAATATCACATATTCTAAAACGGAGAAAATGTGTTTAGAATTAATATTTTTAACTAATTTATAATGAAGTTAAATAATACTAGTTCTTTTGTCATTTATCCGAGTGAAATTAATTAGACTTAAATTTTTCAAACAAATTCTCAATTTTTTTTTTGAAAAAATTAATTATCGATAAAATGATAGATTTTTTAAATTAATACTATCTTTATTATTAGTATTGTAATATATTAATATTAATATTAATATTTATATTTTATTAGTTCGTCAAAAACATGTTGTAAATACCTAATGAGTAAAGTATATATGGACATTGAAATTGTTTCATTTGCCTATACGAGTATAAGAAGAAAATATTAGGAAATTAAATATTAAATCATTATTTTAGAAAAAAATTTCTCCCTCACGTTCATTTTTTTAGAAATCTTATTTGATATACTGACTACTGTCGCATATTAAATGTGACACCACTTCAAAAGAGATTTAAATTACTAACCGGCTACATTGTCATAAATTAACCTCTTTTACTATGTCCAATCTCATTGGTATATAGAAATAGTTTTACTTACATATTATGCATATAAGAAACGTTTGGTATTTATTTTCATGGTTTATGAAAATCTTGAGTTGGGAATTTTAATTTTTCATGGTTTGGTATTTATTTTTAAAAAGCTTAAATATATTTTTCATATACTAAATTTCATTTTTTTTCATCTGAATACCTAACATTTTTTTATGTTTCATTTTAGTATTTGTTATTAGTTTCATGTCGTGAAGTGAAATAATAACGTGATAGACAAAATGTCCTATCATCAACACCTAATCACTATCACGCTAGCATGAGCCACGTGTATCAATCCCCATCTACTCCACTTCTTGCTCCACCATACCGGCTCAAAGACTTCTTAGAACTCTCCTTCTCATCATCCCTCAATGAATTCAAATTCGAATTCGAGTCCCTCGAAGGATTATTATCAACAATATGTTAGGAATTTTATAATTCTTAATTAATTAATTAGTGTGGACGACAAATTATATTTATAATTTATATTAGTTATTTATATTTATGGGCTCAATAAAAGTGATCTAATTTGGTGAGTCTATTGGACTATCATAAAAAATTAATATGGATTTGATAAGTGGAAACCAATTTGGCTCGTTAGGAAATAATGAGAACTCTAACAGGTTAAAACCTAAAGCAAGGTTGTGGTTTCCAATACACCAAATCAGAAATTGTATTCTCTTCTCTCCATCTAACAAGAAACCTAAGGTCCCAAAAGGAAAACAGTGATTTGGTTGAGGAAGAACACAACTAATAGTTTCTCAGACTCATCAATTCCGATGATAATCTAACGTAATGTGTTTCTAGTGATTATTGGTATTTTATTAAGATCCTTAAAATGCCAAACAAGTGGTATCAGAGCCATCATTATTGTTAGATTATTGGGAATTAAAGTTATTTGGTTTGTGTTATACCTATATTATTTTATTACATGAACCCTAATTTTATTTTGTGATTTTATCTTTGCAATTATAATTATGATTGTAAGTTTGGAAATTTTGTTTTCTTTTCGATCACGATATAATAATCATCATATGCATGTTCATGTTTTACGTTCGGATTCCATAAAAAAACTTTTTTTTTTGCTCCAGAATAGTCATCCATTTTTGTTTCTCATTCACATGTTTGTTTTGTTTCCTTATGCATGCCATGAATCCATGCCATACATGCCATGACATGATATACATGTGATACATAATCTTTGGCTTTATTATATCATCATAAGAAAACCCCTGTTGCATATCATTAAATGCAATTTGGCTTTTGCATTTTATTTTTGTTTTTCTTGTTTTTATTTGTGAATTATGTGTATTAATTGGTGGTTCCCATTATGTTTTGGTGTAAATTCAGAAATTACAAACCCTCAAAATTATTCCTTTTTTTTAATGTCTGGTAATTTTGATTGAGTTGATTGAAACAATATATTGTCAAAACAATCTCTATTGCGTAAATTAATTTAATTAAAATTGCATAGATATTATTATAAAATTATTTATGCCAATTGTGTTCAGCCCAAAAGAAGACACAATTTGGCCAAATAATTTTGTACCTGTGATGATAAATGTGTGACAATTATAAAGTATTTTCATGTGAATTATAGTCGGTCCAAAGAAAGACTATGATTTGACAAAATTTATTGTCAATATTTGATCATTGCGTTGAGAGTACCAATTACAAATTAATTTCTCTGTCCAAAGACTATGAATTAATGTTGTGCTAGGTATCTTGTGATGAGTTTGTTATGTGAACTATTTTGCATATGTCTTGTTATGTATATATTTTATATAACTTATTGGCTTATTTGTGAGCATGTAATTATTTTTATTTTTATTATTATTCAGTTTCTGTTGCTAGTGCTGCAAATGTATCTGCTCAAGTGAACAATATCCCTATGCTGAATGAGACAAATTTTAAGGTCTGGAAGGAAGCCGTAGAAATTATTCTCGGCTGGATGGATTTGGATTTGACACTGAGAGCGGAATGACCCACTTCCACTCCGGAAGCCTCCAATGAGGTAAAAATCGAAAATGAGATCGTTCCAATCGAATGTGCATTATGATCATGAAGCGCTCTATTTCAGAAGCATTTTGGGGCTCTACTTCTGAGGGTGAAAATGCAAAGAAATTTATTGATGAAATTGAACAGTACTTTGCCAAAAATGAGAAGGCAGAGACGAGTAGCCTTTTGGCTAAACTCATCTCCATGAAGAATAAGGGCAAAAGTAATATAAGGGAGTACATAATGGAAATGTCTAACTTGGCATCTAAACTGAAAGCACTTAAGTTAGAGCTTGGTGAAGACTTGCTCGTGCATTTAGTTTTGATCTCACTTCTTGCACACTTTGGGCAATTCAAAGTGAGTTATAACACTCAGAAGGACAAATGGTTCCTTAATGAGCTTATATCTCATTGTGTGCAAGAGGAAGAGAGGCTGTAGAGAGATAGATCTAAAAGTGCTCATTTAAGTTCCACCTTTCAGAATAAGAAAAGAAAGAAAACTAAGGGTGCTACTGAAGGGTCTTCTCAGCAAAAGAAACCAAAGAAGGATGAAGAATTTACCTGCTACTTCTGCAAGAAGTCTGGACACATGAAGAAAGAGTGTCCCAAGTACGCCACATGGCGTGTAAAGAAAGGTGAATCTCTTACTCTTGTTTGTTTTAAAGTTAATTTAGCTTTCATACTTAAAGATACTTGGTGGGTAGATTCTAGTGCTACTACTCACATAAGTGTAACCATGCAGGGTTGCCTGTGGAGCCGACTGCCAAGTGATAATGAAAGATTCATATTTGTTGGTGATGGCAAAAATGTTGCAGTGGAGGCTATATGAACTTTTAGATTGCAATTAAATACTGCATTTCATTTGGATCTGTTTGAGACTTTTGTTGTACCATCTTTTAGACGGAATTTAATTTCTATTTCTAGTTTGGACAAATTTGATTTTTCTTGTTCATTTGGAAATAATAAAGTTAGTCTCTACCAGAATTCGAATTTGATTGGTTCCGGTTCCTTAATTGATAATCTATATATGTTGGATGTTAATTGTTCCTATAATGAAATACTGCAAACAAATTCACGTGGTACAAAAAGGAAATTAAAAGAGAATTCAATCACTTTATGGCACAAACACTTAGGTCATATCTCTAAATAGAGAATTCAGAAACTTGTGTCGGATGAAATTCTTGAACCTTTAGATTTATCAGACTTTGAAGTCTGTGTTGAATGCATAAAGGGAAAACGAACAAACATAAGGAAATTAGGTGCCGAAAGAGCTAAAGACATCTTAGAATTGGTACATACGAACATTTGTGGTCCTTTTCCGACACCATCTTGGAATGGGCAACAATACTTTATCTCGTTCATAGATGACTACTCTAGATATGGTTACCTTTATTTGATACATGAGAAGTCCTAATCCCTAGACGTTTTTAAGAGTTTCAAGGCTGAAGTGGAATTTCAACTTGGAAAGAAAATTAAGGTTGTCAAATCTGACGTGGTGGTGAATATTATGATAGATATGATAGATCAGGAGAACAACGTCCAGGACCTTTTGCGCTTTTTCTCAAAGAGTGTGGAATTGTTCCGCAATACACTATGTCAAGAAAACCTAGCATGAATGGTGTTGCAGAACAACAAAACCGAACTCTTAAGGATATGGTGAGAAGTATGGTTAGTCATTCTTCTTTGCTAGAGTCACTTTGGGGAGAAGCCTTAAAGACCGCAACTTACATCCTTAATAGGGTGCCAAGTAAAGCAGTTAATAAAATCCCTTATGAACTTTGGACTGGCAAAAAGCCAAGCATTAAGCATTTGCGTATTTAGGGTTGTCCAGTTGAGGCACGGTCTTATAGGCCACATGAAAGAAAGCTGAATTCAAGAACAATTAGCTGCTATTTTGTTGGCTATGCTGAACCCTCTCGAGGCTATAAGTTTTATGATCCCACTTTAAAATCAATATTTGAAATAGGAAATGCAAGATTTCTTGAGGAAGTTGAGTTTGGGAAGGAAGAGAACATAAAGAAAGTTGTCTTTGAGGAAGAACTTGTTATTGACAGTGCTCAAGTCCTCATACCTATTGTTGTTCAAGAAACAACTCCATTAATAGAAAACAATGTTCAAACTATTGTTGATGACATTGTTCAAGAACAAGACAATGAGGTTCTTCCTCAAATACCTATAGAACAACCTCAACAACCTCAAGAAGTGCCATTAAGAAGATCTAATAGAGAGAGGAGAAGTGCAATCTCTGATGATTATATTATCTATCTCCAAGAACATGAGGATGTCATTGGTTTAATAGAGGATGATCCAATTAACTTTTGTCAAGCCATGCGTAGTTCTAACTCTCAAAACTAGATCAATGCCATGAAGGATGAGATGAAATCTATGCAAGACAATGACGTTTGGGATCTTGTCGAATTGCCTAAAAGTGTGAAACCAATAGGTTGCAAATGGATATTTAAAACCAAAAGGGATTCAAAGGACAATGTCGAGAGATATAAGGCTCGTCTAGTCGTTAAAGGATTTACCCAAAAGGAAGGTATTGACTATAAAGAAACCTTTTCTCCAGTATCTTCAAAGGATTCTTTTAGAACAATAATGACACTAGTAGCTCATTATGATTTAGAGCTACATCAGATGGATGTTAAGATTGTGTTTCTAAATAGTGATATTGAAGAAACAATTTATATGATACAACCAAAAAACTTTGTATCAGGTGACTCAAAGTCTATGGTTTGCAAACTAAATAAATTCATCTATGGTTTGAAACAAGCTTCCCGTCAATGATATTACAAGTTCCATCAAGTCATTACCTCATATGGTTTTGAGGCAAATGCAATTGATGATTGTGTATACCACAAGTTTAGTGGGAGTAAATACTCATTCTTGGTGTTATATGTCGATGATATACAGCTTGCTAGCAACAATATAAGCTTTTTACAAGAGATTAAGAAATTTCTGATGAAAAATTTTGAGATGAAAGATCTTGGGGAAGCCTCTTTTGTATTAGGAATCAAGATACTAAGAGATCGCTTTCAAGGTATCCTAAGGTTGTCACAAAAGAGTTATATCGATAAGGTCTTAGATAAATTCGACATGAAAGATAGTAAACCAGGAGATACCCCGATAGCTAAAGGAGACAAAATTAGTCTCAAACAATGCCCCAATAATGACCTTGAAAGAATAGAGATGCAAAAGATTCCTTATGCCCCAATAATGTCCCAATATAGCATTTGTAGTAGGAGTTCTGGGCAAATATTTGAGTAATCCTAGAATGTAGCATTGGAAAGTAGCAAAACATGTGATGCGTTACCTAAAGAGAACAAAGGGGTACATGCTCACTTATCAGAAGTCTGAGAATTTGGAGATCATTGGGTACTCAGACTTTGATTTTGCTGGATGTCAAGATAGCAAACGCTCCACATCTGGATACATATTTATGCTAGCTAGAGGAGCTATCTCTTGGAAGTCTACTAAACAGACTCTCATAGCTTCTTCGACCATGGCCACAGAGTTCATTGCTTGTTTTGAGGCATCCAACCATGGGATATGGCTGAGAAATTTTGTTACTAGTTTGCGTGTGGTTGACGGCATTGAAAGACCATTAAAGATTTATTGTGACAATAACTCAACAATTCTTTACTCCAATAACAATAGGAGTGCAACCAAATCAAAGTTTGTTGACATCAAGTTTTTGGTTGTTAAAGAAAGAGTTCAGAATAGACAGTTTTTCACAGAACATTTAAGGACTAATGATATGTTAGCTAACCCACTTATGAAAGTTTTGGTAACTAAAGTTTTTCATGAGCGCACTGCTCATATGAGAGTGACTCCTTATAGTACCTTAGTTTAGTGGGAGTCCCATGTTTTTCGGATATTTGTATAGATTGATTTTCTATAAAACAAAGTTGAAGGTTATCATTTTATTTTGAGCTTGTTTTGTTTGTAATGTTTATATTGTGTTTGGATTGATCTCTATAAAGAACAAAGTTTGGACTAGTTGGAAATGAACATGAATGAGATCACATTGCATGTTATTTTCATGACGCTTATCCATATTTGATCTATGTCATCAAGTATATGTGACATTAGTGATCATTGTGGCTCTATCACGTTGGATTGTGAGGAAAATTGCAATGGTTCTGTGTTACTATATAAGATGGACCAGATTGTTTATGGAAAGTCTAAAAGTAAATAACATACGGTTGTGCACCTAAAGACTTTTGCAATATAAATGATTAAGGTTAGTATGAAGCTCAAGTGGGAGATTGCTAGGAATTTTATAGTTCTTAATTAATTAATTAGTATGAGATACATATTATATTTATCATTTATATTAGTTATTTACATTTATGGGCTCAATAAAAGTGTTCTAATTTGGTGAGCCTATTGGACTATCATCAGAAATTAATATGGGCTTGATAAGCGGAAACCAGTTTGGTCCGTTAGGGAATAATGAGAACTATAACATGTTAAAACCTAAAGCAAGATTGTGGTCCCTATTCCCTAATACACCAAATCAGAAATTGTATTCTCTTCTCCCCATCCGACGAGAAACCTAAGGTCCCAAAAGGAAAACGGTGATTTGGTTGAGGAAGAATACAAAACCAACAGTTCCTCAGACTCATCAATTCCGCTACTTATCATGGATCCAGGTATTTTTCACAACCCCTCTTGATAATCTAATGTAATGTGTTTTTGGTGATTATTGATATTTTATTAAGATCCCTAAAATGCCAAACACAATAATCAGCAAAAGCATCCGAAGTAACCCTTGCAATAGCATTAGCACCAACACCAACATTTGCAACAACCTTCAACTCGTCCATTTTAGCAACAACACCAACAATCCTTCTAATCGAACTAGATCGATCAAGACTCTTCCTTTTGCGCAAAGAAGAGTTTGAATAATACTCCTTGGTCTGAGCAGAACCACCAGGGAGGTTAGGATAAGGATCAGGGTTAAGATTGAGAGTGAGAGTGTCCTCATATTTCAGCTCCTCCACATGGATAAGAGAATCAATTTTAAGAACTTGAACCATAGGAACTGTAGCGAATGACAAGGTTGTTCTTGCCATCAAATAACTGTCCCAGGAAGCGCACAACTCATTGAAATCAAACAACATTTGGGCGGCGTCGAGTGAGAACCGCGAATCGATGTCGCAAGAGGAAGAACTGTTTTACTCGCGCTTCTTGTTCTTTTGCTTCTGCCTCCACTTTTGGAGCTTCTTGCTGAAGACTGAAACCACGAACTAGAAGCTGCCTTTCAAGTCACGACTACCTAGGGGTTTCTTTGTTTGAGAGTCCAGATCCATGTGGTCCTTCATCGCCTTTAGTATGTCTTCCTCTTCTTCTTTTGCCACATCAACTTCTTCTTTGGGAGTCTAGATCCATGTGGAAAATTTGTTGATGGATTAGTCATTAAGGGAATTGATGACATGATATTCCGTCTGTCTCGTCATCATTTCACAGGATGATACGGACGACAAATACTAAAGTAAAATATAAAAATATTAGATAATTTTTTAATATCTCTTTATCTCTCTAGTTAACGTTAGTTCCACTAAGTATTTATTAAGATTTATATTTTAGAATATTTTTTTTAAAATATCACATATTCTAAAACCGAGAAAATGTGTTTAGAATTAATATTTTTAACTAATTTATGATGAAGTTAAATAATATTAGTTCTTTTGTCATTTATCCGAGTGAAATTAATTAGACTTAAATTTTTCAAACAAATTCTCAATTTTTTGCAAAAAATTAATCGTGAATAAAATGATAGATTCTTTAAATTAATACTATCTTTATTATTATATTGTAATATATTAATATTAACATTTATATTTTATTAGTTCGTCAAAAACATGTTGTAAATACCTAATGAGTAAAGCATATATGGACATTGAAGTTGTTTCATTTGCCTATACGAGTATAAGAAGAAAATCTTAGGAAATTAAATATTAAATCATTATTTTAGAAAAAAATTTCTCCCTCACGTTCATTTTTTTTAGAAATCTTATTTGATATACTGACTACTGTCGCATATTAAATGTGACACCACTTCAAAAGAGATTTAAATTACTAACCGGCTACATAGTCATAAATTGACCTCTTTTACTATGTCCAATCTCATTGGTATATAGAAATAGTTTTACTTACATATTATGCATATATGAAACGTTTGGTACTTATTTTCATGGTTTATGAAAATCTTGAGTTGGGAATTTTAATTTTTCATGGTTTGGTATTTATTTTTAAAAAAGCTTAAATATATTTTTCATATACGAAAAATAAATTATTTTTATTTACTACTTAAATTTCATTTTTTTCATCTGAATATCTGACATTTTTTTGTTTAATTTTAGTACTTGTTATTAGTTTCATGTCATGAAGTGAAATAATGACGTGATAGAGATAATGTCCTATCATCAACACCTAATCACTAACACACTAGCATGAACCAGGTGTATCAATCCCTATCTACTAGACTTCTTGCTCTACCGTACTGGCTCGACGACTTCTTAGAACTCTCCTTCTCATCATCCCTCAATGAATTCAAATTCGAATTCGAGTCCCTCGAAGGATTATTATGAACAATATGTTAGAAATTTTATAATTGTTAATTAATTAATTAGTGTGTGAGACATATTATATTTATCATTTATATTAGCTATTTACATTTATGGGCTCAATAAAAGTGATCTAATTTGATGAGCCTATTGGACTATCATCAGAAATTAATATGAGCTTGATAAGCGTAAATCAATTTGGCCTGTTAGGGAATAATGAGAACTCTAACAGGTTAAAACCTAAAGCAAGGTTGTAGTCTCCAATACACCAAATTAGAAATTATATTCTCTTCTCTCCATCTAACGAGAAACCTAAGGTCCCAAAAGGAAAATGGTGATTTGGTTAAGGAAGAACACAAAACCAACAGTTTCCCAGACTCATCAATTCTAGTGATAATCTAACGTAATATGTTTCTGGTGATTATTGGTATTTTATTAAGATCCCTAAAATGCCAAACAAGTGGTATCAGAACCATCATTATTGTTAGATTATTGGGAATTAAAGTTATTTGGTTTGTGTTATACCTATATTATTTTGTTACACGAACCCTAATTTTATTTTGTGATTTTATATTTGCAATTATAATTATGATTGTAAGTTTGGAAAATTTGTTTTCTTTTCGATCACGATATAATAATCATCATATGCACGTTCATGTTTTGCGTTCGGATTCCATAAAATTTTTTTTTCTCGCTCCAGAATAGTCATCCATTTTTGTTACTCATTCACGTGTTTGTTTGTTTTTTTTTTTTTTATGGCTGTTGGTTTTGTTTCCTTATGCATGCCATGAATCCATGCCATACATGCCATGACATGATATACATGTGATACATAATCTTTGGCTTTATTATATCATCATAAGAAAATCCTTGTTGCGTATCGGTAAATACAATTTGACTTTTGCATTTTATTTTTATTTTCCTTGTTTTTATTTGTGAATTATGTGTATTAATTGGTGATTCCCATTATGTTTTGGTGTAAATTCAGAAATTACAAACTCTCAAAATTATTCTTTTTTTTTTATTATGTTTGGTAATTTTGATTGAGTTGATTGAAACAATATATTATCAAAGCAATCTCTATTGCGTAAATTAATTTAATTAAAATTGCATAGATATTAGTATAAAATTATTTATGCGAATTGAACTCAGCCCAAAGGAAGACACAATTTGACCAAATAATTTTGTACCTGTAATGATAAATGTGTGACAATTATAAGGTATTTTCATGTGAATTATAGTCGGTCCAAAGAAAGACTATGATTTGATAGAATTTATTGTCAATATTTGATCATTGCGTTGAGAGTACCAATTATAAATTAATTTCTCTGTCCAAAGACTATGAATTAATGTTGTGTTGGATATCTTGTGATGAGTTTGTTATGTGAACTATTTTGCTATGTCTTGTTATGTATATATTTTATATAACTTATTGACTTATTTGTGAGCATGTAATTATTTTTATTTTTATTATTATTCAGTTTTTGTTGCCAGTGCTGCAAATGTATCTGCTCAAGTGAACAATATCCCTATGCTAAATGAGACAAATTTTAAGGTCTAGAAGAAAGACATTGAAATTGTTCTCGGCTGTATGGATTTGGATTTGACACTGAGAACGAAACAACCCACTTCCACTCTGGAAGCCTCCAATGAGGAAAAAATTGAGAAATGGGATCGTTCCAATCGAATGTGCATTATGATCATGAAGCGCTCTATTCCACAAACGTTTCGGGGCTCTATTTTTGAGGGTGAAAATGCAAAGAAATTTATTGATGAAATTGAACAGTACTTTGCCAAAAATGAGAAGGCGGAGACGAGTAGCCTTTTGGCTAAACTCATCTCCATGAAGTATAAGGGCAAAAGTAATATAAGGGAGTACATAATGGAAATGTCTAACTTGGTATCTAAGCACTTAAGTTAGAGCTTGGTGAAGACCTGCTCGTGAATTTAGTTTTGATCTCACTTCCTGCACACTTTAGGCAATTCAAAGTGAGTTATAACACTCAGAAGTACAAATGGTTCCTTAATGAGCTTATATCTCACTGTGTGCAAGAGGAAGAGTGTCCCAAGTACACCACATGACGTGTAAAGAAAGGTAAATCTCTTGCTCTTGTTTGTTCCGAAGTTAATTTGGCTTTCGTACCTAAAGATACTTGATGGGTAGATTCTGGTACTACTACTCACATAAGTGTAAGCATGCGGGGTTGCCTGTGGAGTCGACTGCCAAGTGATGATGAAAGATTCATATTTATTGGTGATGGCAAAAAGGTTGCAGTGGAGGCTATATGAAATTTTAGATTGCAGTTAAAGACTGAATTTTATTAGGATTTGTTTGAGACTTTTGTTGTACCGTCTTTTAGACGAAATTTAATTTCTATTTCTAGTTTGGACAAATTTAGTTTTTCTTGTTCATTTGGAAATAATAAAGTTAGTATCTACCAGAATTCGAATTTGATTGGTTCTAGTTCCTTAATTGATAATCTATATATGTTGGATGTTAATTGTTCCTATAATGAAATACTGCAAACAAATTCACGTGGTACATGAAGGAAATTAAAAGAGAATTCAGCTACTTTATGGCACAAACACTTAGGTCATATCTCTAAACAGAGAATTCAGAAACTTGTGTCGGATGAAATTCTTGAACCTTTAGATTTATCAGACTTTGAAGTCTGTGTCAAATGCATAAAGGAAAAATGAACAAACATAAGGAAATTAGGTGCCGAAAGAGCTAAAGACATCTTAGAACTGGTACATACGAACATTTGTGGTCCTTTTCCAACACCTTCTTGGAATGGGCAACAGTACTTTATCTCGTTCATAGATGACTACTCTAGATATGGTTACCTTTATTTGATACATGAGAAGTCTCAATCCCTAGATGTTTTTAAGAGTTTCAAGGCTGAAGTGAAACTTCAACTTGAAAAGAAAATTAAGGTTGTCAAATCTGACCGTGGTGGTGAGTACTATGGTAGATATGATGGATTAGGAGAACCATGTCCAGGACCTTTTGCACTTTTTCTCAAAGAGTGTGGAATTGTTCCACAATACACTATGCCAGGCAAACCTAGCATGAATGGTGTTGCAGAATAATGAAACCGAACTCTTAAGGATATGGCAAGAAGTATGGTTAGTCATTCTTCTTTGCCAGAGTCACTTTGGGGAGAACCCTTAAAGACCACAACTTACATCCTTAATAGGATGCCAAGTAAAGCCATTAATAAAACCCCTTATGAACTTTGGACTGGCAAAAAGCCAAGCATTAAGCATTTTCATATTTGGGGTTGTCCAGTTGAGGCGCGGCCTTATAGGCCACATGAAAGAAAGCTAGATTCAAGAACAATTAGCTGCTATTTTGTTGGCTATGCTGAATACTCTCGGGGATATAAGTTTTATGATCCCACTTTAAGATCAATATTTGAAATGGGAAATGCAAGATTTCTTGAGGAAGTTGAGTTTGGGAAGGAAGAGAACATAAGAAAGTTGTCTTTGAGGAAGAACCTGTTATTGACAGTGCTCAAGTCCTCATACCTATTGCTGTTAAAGAAACAAATCTAGTAATAGAAAATAATGTTCAAACTATTGTTGATGACATTGTTCAAGAACAAGAAAACGATGAGGTTCTTCCTCAAATATCTATACAACAACCTCAAGAAGTGTCATTAAGGAGATCTGATAAAGAGAGGAGAAGTGCAATCCCTGATGATTATATTATCTTTCTCCAAGAACATGAGGATGTCATTGGTTTAATAGAGGATGATCCGATTAACTTTTGTCAAGCCATGCGTAGTTCTAACTCTCATAACTGGATCAATACCATGAAGGATGAGATGAAATCTATGCAAGACAATGACATTTGGGATCTCGTCGAATTGCCTGAAAGTGTGAAACCTATTGGTTGAAAATGGATATTTAAAACCAAAGTCTATGGTTTGAAAACTAAATAAATCTATCTATGGTTTGAAACAAGCTTCCCGTCAATGGTATTACAAGTTCCATCAAGTCATTACCTCATATGGTTTTGAGGCAAATGCAGTTGATGATTGTGTATACCACAAGTTTAGTGGGAGTAAATACTGATACTTGGTGTTATATGTCGATGATATACTGCTTACCAGCAACAATATAAGCTTCTTACAAGAGACTAAGAAATTTCTGGCAAAAGATTTTGAGATGAAAGATCTTGGGGAAGCCTCTTTTGTATTAGAAATCAAGATACTAAGAGATTGCTCTCAAGGTATCCTAAGGTTGTCACAAGAGAGTTATATTGATAAGGTCCTAGATAGATTCAGCATGAAAGATAGTAAACTAGGAGATACCTCGATAGCTAAAGGAGACAAATTTAGTCTCAAACAATGCCCCAATAATGACCTTGAAAGAATAGAGATGCAAAAGATTCCTTATGCATCAGCAGTAGGAAGTCTAATGTACGCTCAAATTTGCACTCGTCCCAATATAGCATTTGTAGTAGGAGTTCTGGGTAGATATTTGAGCAATCCTGGAATGCAACATTGGAAAGTAGCAAAACATGTGATGTGTTACCTAAAGAGAACAAAGGGATACATGCTCACTTATCAAAAGTCTGAGAATTTGGAGATCATTGGATACTCAGACTCTGATTTTGCTGGATGTCAAGATAGAAAACACTCCACATTTGGATACATATTTATGTTGGCTGGAAGAGCTATCTCTTGGAAGTCTGCTAAACAGACTCTCATAGCTTCTTCAACCATGGTCATAGAGTTCATTGCTTATGGGATATGACTGAGAAATTTTGTCACTAGTTTGTGTGTGGTTGACGACATTAAAAGACCATTAAAGATTTATTGTGACAATAACTCAACATTTCTTTACTCCAACAACAATAGGAGTGCAACCAAATCAAAGTTTATTGACATCAAGTTTTTGGTTGTTAAAGAAAGAGTTCAAAATAGATAGATTTCCATAGAACATTTAAGGACTAATGATATGCTAGCTGACCCACTTACGAAAGGTTTGATACCTAAAGTTTTTCATGAGCACACTGCTCATATGTGAGTAACTCCTTATAGTACCTTAGTTTAGTGGGAGTCCCATTTACGTTCTATATATGCCTTATGTTTTTCGGATATTTGTATAGATTGATTTTCTATAAAATAAAGTTGATGGTTATCATTTCATTCTGAGCTTGTTTTTTTGCAATATTTATATTGTGTTTGGATTGATCTCTATAAAGAATATAGTTTGGACTAGTTGGAAATGAACATGAATGAGATCACATTGCATGTTATTTTCATACCGCTTATCCATATTTGATCTATGTCATCAAGTATATGTGACATTGGTGATTATTGTGGCTCAATCATGTTGGATTGTGAGGAAAACTACAATGGTTTTGTGTTACTATATAAGATGGACCAGATTGTTTATGAAAAGTCTAAAAGTAAATAACATACGGTTGCACGCCTAAAGACTTTTGCAATATAAATGATTAAGGTTAATATGAAGCTCAAGTGGGAGATTGTTAGGAATTTTATAATTCCTAATTAATTAATTAGTGTGAGCTACATATTATATTTATCATTTATATTAGTTATTTACATTTATGGACTCAATAAAAGTGATCTAATTTGGTTAGCCTATTGGACTATCATCAGAAATTAATATGTGCTTGATAAACGGAAACCAGTTTGGCCCGTTAGGGAATAATGAGAACTCTAACAGGTTAAAACCTAAAGCAAGGTTGTGGTCCCCAATACACCAAATCAGAAATTGTATTCTCTTCTCCCCATTCGATGAGAAACCTAAGGTCCCAAAAGGAAAACGGTGATTTGGTTGAGGAAAAACACAAAACCAACAGTTCCTCAGATTCATCAATTCCGCTACTTATCATGGATCCCGATATTTTTCACAACCCCTCTTGATAATCTTACGTAATGTGTTTTCGATTATTATTGGTATTTTATTAAGATCCCTAAAATGCCAAACACAATAACCAACAAAAGGAGCCGAAGTAAACCTTGCAATAACATTAGCACCAACACCAACATTTGCAACAACCTTCAATTCATCCATTTCAACAACAACACCAATAATCCTTCTAATCGAACTAGATCGATCAAGACTCTTCCTTCTGCACGAAGAAGAGTATGAATAATACTCCTTGGTCTGAGCAGAACCACCAGGGAGGTTAGCATAAGGATCAGGGTTAAGATTGAGAGTGAGAGTGTCCTCATATTTCGGCTCCGCGACACTGATAAGAGAATCATTTTTGAGAACTTGAATCGTAGGAACTGTAGCGAACAACAACGTTGTTCTTGTCATCAAATAACTGTCCAGGAAATGCGCAACTCCTTGAAATTGAACAACATTCGGGCGGCGTCGAGTGAGAATTGCGAATCGGTGTCGCAGGAGTGAGAACCGTTTCACTCACGCTTCTTGTTCTTTTGCTTCTGCCTCCACTTTTGGAGCTTCTGGCTGAAGATTGAAACCACGGACTAGAAGATGCCTTTCAAGTTGCGGCTGCCTAAGGGTTTCTTTGTTTGAGAGTCCAAATCCATGTGGTCCTTCGTCGCCTTTAGTATGTCTTCCTCTTCTTCTTTTGCCACATCAACTTCTTCTTTGGGAGTCTAGATCCATGTGGAAAATTTGTTGATGGATTAGTCATTAGGGGCATTGATGACATGATATTCCGTCTGTCACGTCATCATTTCACAGGATGATACAGACGACAAGTACTAAAGTGAAATATAAAAAAATATTAGATACTTAGATGAAAAAATGAAGTTTAATTTGTAAAATGAAAATGATCTATTTTTCATATATGAAAAACATATTTAAACCTTTTAAAAAATAAGATTCTTGGAAAATAATGTTGTCTGAGGATGTTCTTTAACAAGTTTCTTACGAAAACTTTTACACGGGAGAGATGAAAATGTTACTTCCCAAGTTTAATTTTTTTACAATATCATATTACTTTTATGGCCAAACAAATAGATTTTACTCATCCCCAACAAATATGATTATCAGGATTCATGATGTCCAAAAATCATGATTTTTTGCATGAAAAAATCTCTATCAAATACCTCCATAATATTTGACAAAAATATTCAGAAAAATAATAGTAATTGACAAAAATAGTTGTTAACTAGTTCAAATTTGAAATTAGTAGTAGTTAATTAAAAGGTGTGAAATTAACTTATTGAAATATTCGGTAAAATCAATTCGACTGTCAAAATATATTGGTCAAAGACTTATACTATAATTTATATCTTTCAAAAGTTAATATTACTAGTGTTATATTTTCTCTAGACTAATTTAACTATTAACTTTTCTATAATTGTACGTCTTCTAAATAACGTAAAGACGAGGGGAAAAAACCAGCTTCAAAATCCTAACATTTGATACGTGTTAATTCACCTCACGATAACATAATATTCTAATACGCTTATCTGAGCAGTTCGCCATCATCATCTTAATTCTTAAAACTATATAATGAGCGTATGTGCTTATATTTGGATACATAACCCAAAAAATTATGTTAATCAACATGTGATTATATTTGTATACAAGATTATTATACAATCAATATCTCTTTTATTTATTTATTTATTTATTTATATCTTTTTCTTCATTTTTTTCCCGGTGTACTAGGTGATATTTCAAATGCTAGCTAGTGACTCAAACGGTTGGATGAACCTTCTTCAAGTGGGGTTGACTTGACATGAATTTAATTGAAAGCAGCATAATGAGAATACATGCAAAGACATTCTGATACTTAAGTTAACATAAACTTTCACTCAATATATATATATATACGCGCGCGTTAGACTTGACTTAAGTAAGTGTCACGAATCGCGAAACCTAGAATTCCTTAAAGACAATTATCTTGAGTTATGTAGCTTCTATTCTTGCAACCTTTAGCACCACTTGTTATCTTCAATTAGCATTTTCAAATGAATTTGAGTTTACTATACAGTCTAATTCCTCAACCCCCCCATGGAGATTCCCCGTCTTTCATTAATTCATCCCTACATACAACCTTAAAGTGAAGTGTACATTTAATGTTTTTTCAAGAAAAAAAATTCAATTTTGTGAGGCAAGGAAAGATAGGTAGGAAATTGAACTGTGATTAGGCACTATGCCACTGACTCCACAGAAGTCCATACGTGAAATGATTACACCCCTTGACTCAACTCATGAAGCACAGAAAAACTCCCATAATTTCTTTGTTATGAGTATTTTCCCATATTGGCAGGCCCAGCAACAATGGCGGGGATCATGATCCAAAGGAATCTACATGTCACGTCCTTCTCAAATCCGCACCGTTTATAGTTAACCCGTCAACTCAATCTTTCAAACGCTGAAATGATAGTAACAGTGCATGGAGTGTCTATGGTGGCGGATTACCAGAACACAAAGCAAGAACAAAGAAGAGAAAAAAACAAAAAACTTGACACACCAAAACAAACACACACACCAGAGAATTAAACACACGTACAGCAACAACCACAACAACAACTAGTTCATGCCACTTCGCTGTAAAGTGATTGCCTTCAACACAACAACAACAACAACGTAGAGTTGACCCAAAACTTCAACCATCCTCAAGTCACGGTTCATTCCACTTTCATGCCCTCATCAATCAATGTTATGTATCTTTTACTCTCTTTCTCTCTCTCTCTATCGTCACTGTGTTGAGTTGTCTTGTGTGGTCTCTCTCTATCTCTCTTTTTCTCTCTTATCCTAGTGTTTTGTATTGATTGCTTTTGTGGGTCTATTTATTTTTTATTTTTGTAACCAAATGGGGTGTTAATAATTTCTCAAATTGGCTTCTGCTGCTTCATTCACTTGTTCTCACCACCAAGCCTTGTTTTTTTTCTCTTCCTTTCACAACACGGTACTACTCTTAATTTTCTTTTTTTTTTTTTTTTTTTCTATTATGTCATATTCTGCTTTGTCTTGAACCTCCTCTCAATTGTCCCGTGTTAACACTTGCTACTTCTGTGAAACCTTTCCCTTATTGTCTCTTTTTGTTAGCTTAATCATTTCAACTATTGTGTTCTTCTTGGCCAAATAAAGCCAACCCCTTGTGCTGTTTTGGTTTGTCTGAGAGAGAAATGATGGCATTGGAGTGTAGTAGTTTCCACTTCCTAAATGGGGTTTACATGGTGCTGTTTTTTTGCCTTGGCATTGTCCTTGTAAATTCGGTTAATGAAGAGGGTTTGAGTCTTTTGAGGTTCAAAGCTTCCCTTCTTGACCCAAACAACAATCTCTATAACTGGGATTCTTCTGATTTGACTCCTTGCAATTGGACTGGTGTGTATTGCACAGGTTCAGTGGTAACTTCTGTGAAACTTTACCAACTCAATCTGTCTGGTACTTTGGCTCCTGCCATCTGTAATCTTCCAAAGCTTCTTGAGTTGAATTTGTCAAAAAATTTCATCTCTGGCCCCATTCCTGATGGTTTTGTTGACTGTGGTGGTTTGGAGGTTTTGGACCTTTGCACAAATAGGCTTCATGGACCCCTTCTGAACCCAATTTGGAAAATCACAACACTTAGAAAGCTTTACCTGTGTGAAAATTACATGTATGGTGAAGTGCCAGCGGAGCTTGGGAATTTGGTATCTCTAGAGGAACTGGTCATATATAGCAATAATTTGACTGGAAGAATTCCATCATCAATAGGAAAGTTGAAACAGCTTAAAGTTATAAGGTCAGGTCTAAATGCTCTCTCAGGGCCAATACCTGCTGAAATCAGTGAGTGCCAGAGCTTGGAGATATTGGGGTTGGCACAGAATCAGCTAGAAGGTTCAATCCCAAGGGAGCTTGAAAAGCTTCAGAACCTTACCAATATACTTCTGTGGCAAAACTATTTCTCTGGGGAGATTCCTCCAGAGATTGGAAACATTAGTAGCTTGGAACTGCTTGCTTTGCACCAAAATTCACTGAGTGGTGGTGTCCCTAAGGAACTGGGAAAGCTGTCGCAGTTGAAGAGGTTGTACATGTACACCAACATGTTGAATGGAACAATTCCACCAGAGCTAGGGAACTGCACAAAAGCTATTGAGATAGACCTTTCTGAGAACCATTTGATTGGGACCATTCCAAAGGAGTTGGGAATGATCTCTAATCTTAGCTTGCTTCATCTGTTTGAAAACAATCTGCAGGGTCATATTCCAAGGGAACTCGGTCAGTTGAGGGTGCTAAGAAATTTAGATCTGTCACTGAATAACTTGACAGGTACAATTCCACTGGAGTTTCAAAACCTTACATACATGGAGGATTTGCAGCTATTTGACAACCAACTTGAAGGTGTGATTCCTCCTCATCTTGGAGCTATTAGAAACCTAACTATTCTTGATATATCTGCAAACAATCTTGTTGGTATGATACCTATCAATCTTTGTGGATATCAGAAGCTGCAATTCCTGAGCCTTGGTTCAAATAGGTTGTTTGGAAACATTCCTTACAGCCTCAAAACATGCAAATCTCTTGTGCAGCTTATGCTGGGGGACAACCTTTTGACAGGAAGCCTACCTGTTGAATTGTATGAGCTTCACAATCTCACTGCACTTGAACTCTATCAGAACCAATTTTCGGGGATAATAAACCCGGGGATAGGCCAACTCAGGAATCTAGAGAGGCTTGGCTTGTCGGCTAACTACTTTGAAGGCTATCTCCCTCCTGAGATTGGAAATTTGACACAACTTGTGACATTCAATGTTTCCTCTAACCGTTTCAGTGGAAGTATAGCTCATGAGTTGGGAAACTGTGTAAGATTGCAGAGGCTTGATCTTAGCAGGAATCACTTCACTGGAATGCTTCCAAATCAAATTGGCAACTTGGTGAACTTGGAGCTGTTGAAAGTTTCTGATAACATGCTCTCAGGAGAAATACCAGGCACTTTGGGGAATCTTATTAGGCTCACAGACCTGGAACTAGGTGGCAACCAGTTTTCAGGAAGCATCTCCCTTCACTTGGGAAAACTTGGAGCTCTTCAGATTGCACTTAACCTGAGCCACAACAAACTTTCTGGCTTAATTCCTGATAGCCTTGGGAACTTGCAAATGCTAGAGTCCCTTTATCTAAATGACAATGAACTTGTTGGTGAGATTCCTTCATCAATTGGTAACCTTCTCAGTCTTGTAATATGCAATGTATCAAACAACAAGCTGGTAGGAACTGTTCCAGACACCACTACATTTAGAAAGATGGATTTCACAAACTTTGCTGGGAACAACGGCTTGTGCCGTGTTGGTACCAATCACTGCCATCCATCTCTATCTCCCTCTCATGCTGCAAAACATAGCTGGATCAGAAATGGTTCATCAAGGGAAAAGATAGTGAGTATTGTTTCTGGGGTGGTTGGACTAGTTTCTCTTATTTTCATAGTGTGTATATGTTTTGCCATGAGGCGTGGTAGCCGTGCTGCTTTTGTTTCACTTGAAAGGCAAATAGAGACTCATGTCTTGGATAACTACTACTTTCCTAAAGAAGGCTTTACATACCAGGATCTCTTGGAAGCCACAGGAAATTTTTCGGAAGCTGCAGTTCTAGGAAGAGGAGCTTGTGGAACTGTTTACAAGGCTGCTATGAGTGATGGTGAAGTGATTGCTGTTAAGAAGCTGAATTCGCGTGGAGAAGGAGCAAATAATGTTGACAGAAGCTTCCTTGCTGAGATTTCAACTCTTGGAAAGATCAGGCACAGGAACATTGTGAAGCTGTATGGATTTTGCTACCATGAGGATTCTAATCTTCTCTTGTATGAATACATGGAAAATGGAAGCCTTGGAGAACAACTTCATTCAAGTGTAACCACTTGTGCATTGGATTGGGGTAGTAGATATAAAGTTGCTCTTGGAGCAGCAGAAGGCTTATGCTATCTTCATTATGATTGTAAGCCTCAGATCATCCATCGAGATATAAAGTCAAACAACATATTACTTGATGAGATGTTTCAGGCTCATGTTGGAGACTTTGGCTTGGCAAAGTTGATTGACTTTTCCTACTCAAAATCTATGTCTGCTGTGGCTGGCTCATATGGCTACATTGCCCCAGGTAAGAATAAGTTCACTACATTGGTGCAGTAGTTGTAGTTTTACTTAATAGAATAATTGAGTCCCATTTTAATCTTTTGATGTGATTTACTTTCCAATATTGTTACAATGATTTTGGAGGAAAGAATTTATTAAAATGCAAATTAAGAGATGTTTTCAATAAAAATGTTACTGATCTCCAGATTAAAATGCACATTAAAATGGATATTTTCAAAAGTTGATATTAATAATGTGCTAAATATGCGATATTCTTACCAAGGTTTGGAAAAATTTGTAAATAGTTTAGACTTGACTGTGTGTACGAAAGAAGCTTTGGTGATCTTTCTGCCTTAAAAGGGATTATTTTTTTATACCCTTGATGCATACAAAAAAAGAGTGATATTTTCATCAGCAGAGTTATAGTCATTGTAATCCTTCTGTTTTTCTTATGATTGCTTGATTACTTTTTTCAGAATATGCTTACACCATGAAGGTGACTGAGAAGTGTGACATCTATAGCTTTGGGGTAGTTTTGCTGGAGCTAGTTACTGGGAGGTCACCTGTTCAACCTTTGGAACAAGGTGGTGATTTAGTGACTTGTGTGAGAAGAGCAATTCAGGCATCAGTACCAACATCTGAATTGTTTGACAAGAGATTGAATCTTAGTGCACCAAAAACAGTTGAAGAAATGTCTCTTATTCTCAAAATTGCCCTGTTCTGCACCAGCACATCTCCACTTAATAGGCCTACAATGAGAGAGGTCATTGCAATGTTAATTGATGCTAGGGAATATGTCAGCAACTCACCAACCTCTCCTACATCAGAATCTCCATTGGATGAGGATGATGGCATTTCTTCCAAAGGTTAGAAAACTTAAATATTCATAATCATACTTTCTTTTGGTGGAATGATACTATTTCATATTATCAGTTCCCTGGTACGTGTTTATAAATAAAAGGATCAATTCACCTAATGCATTTTGGTACATACTGGGGGCAGGCTATTGAAGTTTATATTCAATAGCATTATTTTGAATTTCAGCTTCCTCATGTCATGGCTGTTTCATATTTTGCTGTGATATTTCTCTGCTGTTTACAATCTGCTAATCTATACTTCACCTTGAACTATTGAGTACTGAAGGTTAAAGAATTCATTATCATTCATATAGTTTATGCTATCTAGTGAATACACACACACAAACAAGAATTTACTTAAAAAAAAAAAAAAAGCCAATAACACCGCTTCCCTCAAACACCGCTAGACTTGTAAAATTAAAATCATGAACTAATTCCCCCTTATAATCACTTTTTTACACACAACATCTAAGTTTGATCATGTTAGCTGAAACATGCAAGTGGCAATGTAAACTTCAAGTTATATATATATATATATTTTCTTGGGTTTCATTTGTCTACATCTTTAAACTTCTGTTTTATTGCAAAGTTCCTCTAATGACCAGTGATTGATATTTAGACAACTAAATGGCTTGTCATGGTTTTGGCAGATGGTGGTCTTGAGTTGTAAGTTATAAGCCTCACTTCGTCCTCTATGGAGAAATTTTTTGGTACAACAACTTCATTTCTACATTTTTGAGTCTTGGACAATCATATATCCCTTGGCTCAATTAATAAGTTGCTTTATCTAAAAGAATGACCCAAACAGCTTCAGAGAAGCAAATGCAGTGCATTAACCCAACAATGTAAAGCTACTCTAATCAATTGTACCTTCTAGATGTATGATGATTCTATTAACACAACAAACCTCACTCTTCTCTATCTAGGCATCATATCCTTTGTTTGATGTCTATGGTAGTGAGTTGAACATTCAAAGATCGTCCAAGGTAGGCTCATTCTGCTTTGAATACTTCTAATGATGACTATCTTTGTTTATAACTTCACAAAATTTGGCAACATATAAATTGTAAAGTTCTTGCTACGCCTTCTAATTTTCTCAGTAGCCTTGTAGAGATTTTAATTTGTAGCATTAAAGCTATTTAAAGTTATATGTATATTTCTTTTGTACAGGGTATTTGTGTTTCAGTCAGTGTTTGGGTGAAATGGGGTACTCTCGTTTTCAATTTTCAAACGAATGTGAAAACAGTGCTTATCTCTCTATCTTCATATAAATTAAATATGAAGGGTCATATTAAAATTTGAGTACATTTAAGATGAAACTGATAAATATAATTTTTTTACATAATATGGTTATATAAAAATTCAACATGAGAGAATTTCTTATAAAAAAAATTTCCACCTTATTTTGGACCCTAAACCGATAAAAGCGTTAAAACATGCAATAGATATATAATATGTTGTTATATTATAAATTAAAATACAATTTAAAAATAAGACTCTCATTCCCTTCCATGAGATCCAAATCACTTTTATTTTACTATAAATATTAGTTGAATTAAGCGGGTCGTATTTACATAAGAATTTCTTTTCCTTTTTTCTTAATTTCTATTGAAAAAAATCTCATTTTTTTCTTTTAATGATACATTTCACACACTACTCATCCAAGTAGCCAAAAATTTCTTTTAATCATATTAAACTATCTTTCTTTTGTTTTTATGTGTACTTAATATTCTTAACCGCTTGCTTAACCTTTCAATCTATCCTATTTTGTCTCTTATCTACATTATTTTATCTCTATCTCCAAATTACTTTTAATCATTTTTATCAAAAATAAATTATCAATAATTAAAAATAACTTAATTTCATAATTTAATTTACTTATTATAGATTCAAAATACTGTTTATATACTTAAAAATATATTATAAAATTTAATTATATAAAAATAAATATTTATTTTATATAATGTACAAACTAAAATACCATTATTTTAATTATAATATATTTTTACATTAAAAATATTTATTTGTTATAAATTTTAATTATATAAAAATAAGCTTCTATCTTGTCCTAATTAAAAATACTAGTTTTAGTAAAGCATATACAAAGCCATTTATTACTATTCTTAAAGTAATCGCTTTTCCCCATCTGCCATGTGTAATTTATTATGACATGTGAATTGTGTTTTAAACAGCTGGCACCTGTAACAGATGTCATTTGACCCACTTATTAACATGTTTAAGCCATAATCTTTCTTTTTAATAATTACACTTTTTCAATACTCTTTTATGCACTTCTCTGTTTTACTTCACTATCACAATACATGTATATAGTTAAAGTTGGATGTGGATTCTCTAAAGTAAACAACTTATTAGAAAGTAAAGTATTCAATTTTAGTGGTTCATGAAAAATTAACTGTTAATATTATATCATCATGTATAGTAAATGATGTATTATTATCTATTAAATTTTTCATCAAAATTAAAATTACTTATTTTGCTTTTACAATCACTATATGATGCTGTGATATAAACAAATTGCTGAGTTGTAAACACAGGAAACCTTACATAGTGGCTAGTGCATCGTCCTCATTCACGTTTTCAAATATTTCCTCTAGCACCCGACAATAATATATGCTAAAATTCGAAATTTTGGTAAACTTGTTATTGTTGATGGTGTTATATATTTACCAATCCATGACCCATAATTCATTTAAAGGCTGAAATAGAATAAAGGATGAGACTATAGTCTTCAATAATCATTCTATGACACCTTGTACGTTCAAATTTTCAACGTAAACATGCATATATGATCATGATGGTCACTCTTTTCAATAATGTTATCTATCACTAGGATATTTTGAGCATTGGAACTGTTGAAGCCTCTCAGCCACAGAGATCGGAAAGTGGAAACACATGATCTAGGCTTTCACGACTATTGACAATTAACCACTGTGTAGAGGTTTTGAAATATGAGGACCTCCTTAAGGATCTTAATTTACTCCGAAGGTAATTTCTTGTCTTGTCTTGGTTATAAGTAACAAAAGACACACTTGTATTTATTAAAAAAAATAATTAATTTTATTAAATTGTGTTATTTTAATTAAAAAAATATTTTATAAATTATTTTTAATTAAAATTTGATATCAAGCATATATTTTTTTTATCTTATTAAATAAAAGATATTTTAGAGAGAGTCTCGTTATAAATTATAATTGAGAAAAAAGTAAGAAATTTTTATTACTTATATTAAAAAAATATTATAGATTTAGTACACGTCTTAAAATCAGAGTCCAAAAATGAGTTGCTAAGTCGTGCTGGGCAGCACCAGTGTGTCTTATTGTTTTTCAAAAACAACCCTTAATGCATCATAAAAAGATACCTCCAATGTCTTCAAGTTGTGTAGGTTATTTAGCACTGAAGATAGAAAATTAAATTTATTCAGCTTGCAAAATGAACTTGGAACCTGTTGATTATTGTGCTATATATTGACTTCGAATTATTCAGGTAGATGATGACCAATTATTGTCTTTTGTCTCAATAAAAGAATTTAAAGTAGAGAAGTAGTCCTATAAATAATGTGATCACCTTTTCATTAAATAATGTAAGAGGAAATGGTGGTTGTTCTCATGAGCTGTTAATGGCAAACAGAAACTGAAAAGCAAAGGCAAGTTTTCCGATGCAAGATGATGCAATTCAGGGAGCATAATCTTGGGAAATTCTTTCTCATCCTCTAGTCTTTCTTGAGCATGATTCTTACATAAACTTTGCATTTTGAAATTTCCATGAAAGGTTTCATTGAGAGGGAATACAAAATTTGATTCTTCAATACATACATCACAAAGTTGGAGTTCGATAACTATTACTTTTCCAAGAGTGTGCTGGAAAGTGGATCATAGAATATTCACTTTTTCCATATATATTATTCAGCCAAATTGGGGAATGGAGAGTAGGGACTCACCAACGCTCGAATTAAGGGTGTGTAACAATATTATCATTGTGTCCCATACATAGGGATCAATTTATATTGATATAACGACTTACAGCTATCACATAAACTTTTGAAACAAGAAAAAGAAGAAAATAAGATGATATTTTTATAATCAAAAGTAAAAATAGAAAATAAAAATAATTTTTTTTGAGACCGTACCACATATTTAAAAAAAATAATTTTATTTGAGTCAAATAAAATTATTATAACGTAATTATATATTTAAAACTCAAATTCAACATCAATGATGAAACTATAATAATTACATCATAGTTAATTTATGTGCTTAATGATAAAAAAATTCAAACTATGCAGTTGCAGTCCCTTAATTTAATATTTTCAAAAAGTTGACGCTAAATTTATATTCCACAGAAAGAATGTTAAAATAATATCCACACGTATCATATTATCATCTCTAAAAAATTCCAGTTATGAATATTTAATTTTACATTCAAAGTTTGTTACATATCTAATACTTTTTTGCTTGGTATTCAATATAATACTTGTAGTAAACTGTTGAGTTTTCTTGTCAAAGACTCAGACTATGGAGATAATGTATTATAAATTGCAAAGGAAGCATAGAATGAGTGTGGACCAATTATTATGGTGCTATATAAAAAAGGGCACCTAGGCTACGTTTAACGATCAACAAAACTCGATAGAGGAGTTAGTGATTTGTTCAATTGTTCCAAAACATGGATGAAGTAGTTCTTGTGGGGTTTTGGACCAGCCCTTATGTGATGAGAGTGAAGATTGCCTTGTTAGAGAAGGGAGTTCAATTTGTGTACAAGGAATAAAAAGATATATTTGAGAATCAAAACAAGAGCGAGTTATAGTTGAAGTCCAATCCCATTCACAAGAAGTTCTCATCCACAATGGTAGACCCATATCTGAGTCCCTCATCATTCTTGAGTACATGCATTGATGAGGTTTGGAAGCAAGAAAAACAACTCTTCTCTGATGATCCTCACTACCGAGCCAGAGCCAGGTTTTGGATTGACTTGTTTGACAAGAAGGTCACTATTTTATCTTACTCTTCAACTTTATCTTTTAATTAGGCATATCAATTCCTAGAACAAGAAGGTCACCATTCTCTCTTACATGTTATAGTGATAAGTTCATCAATGAATTAAGCAAATTAATTCCTTACACTCTTACAAGCAATCTTAATATTATACTATTTTTTTTTAGATAAATAAAGGCTTTGAGTATTTTATTTGAATTTTATTTTTGACTAAAATATATTTTTTATCCTCGTAAATATAAAAATATTTGAAATTCATCCCTAAAAAATTTTCAATACACTCTCCATCCTCACAAAACTAAAATGTCCAAATTTATATGCCTGTAAGCAATACCTCATGAACTAAATCTCATATAAGTTATAAAATTGTCACATTTTTTATTAGCACATCTGAAATTAAAAAATAAAAAATATTTTGATATAAAAGATATTTAAATAAAAGTTGTATAAATTAAATATATATATATATATATATATATATATATATATATATGAGTCTTTTATTGTAAAAGAAACAATGATTATTAAAAAAAATCCAAATGAATTTGTCCTAATAGTAAGTGTGGCAGATGTAAGATGGACTTGTGCAATATAAATAGAATATATAATTTTATTACAAATTATATTTTTTATATTTCAGATTAAAAATATGAAGAATATTTGATTTAAAAAGAAATATAAGTATCATTAATTTATATATATATATATATATATATATATATATATATATATATATATGATTCTCTTGACATAAAAATAAAAAATAAATTAATCAATTAAATGGATTTTCCTTAGTTTGGTTATTGAAAGATGAGTATAAATATGGATTTGGGAGATTAATGCTTTGTTAATTTTTTTTTTTAAAAAATATTATATATTTTTGTTATAAAAATTGTAAAAATTTAAAATCACCCTACTATTAACAATTTTATAATAAAAATTAACAAATATTATATACTTTTGTTATTAAATTCATCAATATTTAAAATCACCTACGTACTGTTAACAATTTTAAAACAATTTTTATAAAATTCATTTTATTTAATAAATAACCATTTTTTAATTTTAAAAACTTACCAATTTTTTTAATTAAAATTATCCATTTTTTAAGAACAATAATTAATGTATTTAAGAAACTATTATGTTGATCTCAAATTTTATACAACTTAAAAGTTAAAACTAAAATATTTATAAAAGAAATTTAAAATTAAAAAAATGATAGTTATTTGAACTTCTTACTTAAAATTATCTTTAAATAAAATTGAAGTAAAATAAAGTTATTTCAGACTCATGCTCAATAAGTTTCTGTTTGTCAATATTTTTTAGATAAATGTGGTTAAAATGAACACTTATATAATGTTGAATAAGTACCAATATGGATCTGATTGTGATTTGATTGCAGAGCATTTATCAACCTTTCCTAATTAAATATTGGTACAAATATAATGGTTTAATTTAATATCTCAAAAATATAAACTTAAATATTTATTTATTTACGAAAATAATTGAATGCATGCAAAATTTACTTTTGCAAAAAAAAAATTAAAATTGAAATAATCATAATAGAATTAAATATGGAATAAAATATGTAGGAAAGTTCCAATTGTACAGCTAATAAACACCGTCCAAGTTGGCCTAAACATAGAATATTGATTTCTCCATGAATATAATCTGAATTTCATTTAAATTTATAATCAATCAGATGAGTATAATTTAATATATTTCTTAATATATATAATCTCAATTATTAATTTAATCGGTGAAATACTTATTTTCATTATATAAATAATAAAGGTATCTTATACTATTACATCAATTTAATATATTTATTTTCTTTTATTTCATTTGCAAGTCAGTAATTACAATTTTTATGTGTGATGATTTCACATCAAGATAGCAAATTGTCATTCTTTCTTTAATTTTCACATAAAGATAATTTGGATCACGAATGAACCAAAATTTCGAAACATTCATCATTTTCAACCTTTTATCCTTCATTAACTCATATCAATTGGCATCCAAGTATTTTATTTTTTTTTCTGTCTTCTTGTACTCCTCATATGCATGCAAGTATATTCCCACTCTCATTGAGGATGTAAGTATATGCTTCTGATTTGCATAGAGAATATTATCCACACATATAATAGAGATATCTTACACATAGTTTTAGGTCGAGATGATAGGTATCTTTTATTAGAAGCAATCTTGTTTGAAATTATTCACATTAAATCAAAATAATTAATTTTTTTTATCAAATGCAATATTAATTAATAACCATGAAACTAAATTTACACACAGGTTGCGTTTCTCGAGTAAGAGATTTTACTTTAACATAGTTTGAGTCCAGTCTTTCTCAACTTCATTTTCCTTTCGACATCCTGGTGATCATCATTATTAGTTTCATTATCTTATACTTTGGAGCATCAAAATCTACTTTCAATCTTTATATAAAAAAATTAAAGACATTATATACAATATTAGAATCACAAAAATATCGGTATAAAAAATCTGGAAATTTGAAAATAATAAAACATATGGATAAATTTTTGCACAAAAAGTCTTGAACCATCTACAAAAAGATGCACCCAATAATGAGGTAATCTATTTTAATAAAAAAACAACAAATACACCGCCATTTATTTAAAATTTAAAAGACAACACACATTGAAATCGAAAAGACAAATGAAAACAAACCACAACCCTTCATCTTTTTATTCTTTAAACTACATTTCTGAAAAAGCAAAGGAAGTGATTGTTCGATATTAGGGAGAGTTTAAATAGAAGAGCAAATATTCATTTCTACAAATTTCTTCTAATTGAATACATTAAATTAAATTAAATATATTCACAGTGAAAATCGTAAAAGATATTATCTATGCAAATAAATAATTTATTAAGATATAGAGATTGATTTTATTAGATTCATATTTATTTGAGAGTGAGACGTGAAGTTATATTTAGTAATTTTTAAACAATGTGAAAAACAATGATCAAATAATTATTATATTTAAAAAACTTATATATAAACAGTTTATGTCATATATATATATATATATATATATATATATATATATATATATATATATATATAAAATTAAATTTTAAACTTAATTGTGTTTATTTTTTTAATCTGGTAGCTTATTCAAAATTAAATTGAAAAATCAATTAATTTAAATAATAATTTTATAATGATTAAAAACTGGTTTTTAATTGTGAAAATATCTTAATTGTGCAAAATTATTGTGCATGTTTTGATTGAGATCTATGATATTTTATAATGATTGAAAACCGATTTTTAATTTATTCTTTTGATAGAGAAATAAAACAAAGTTCTACCATTTTTAAATATAAAATAATTTTTGGATTCATATTTTTTTACAGCTAAACGTTAAAATTTTATTTTAAAAAATGATTTTAAATATAAAATTATTATCTATTTAATTATAAAATGGAAATATAAAATATAAAATATAACATTTTATATATCGAATTTTTTTATTTAATTAGAAATCTTTCTGGTTAAATAACAAATATAATGTTTTTTAAATAGAAAATTATAATAGTAATATTTGACGTATAAATCTTTATAATCTTTAGAACTAAAATATAAAAGATACTTCTATAACTACTCTTTTGTCCTTTAAAAAAGTACAGATATGTTAAAATTAAATTTTTAACCTTAAAATTATAAGAGAAAAAATAACTAACATAATTATTATTTTAGCCTGAAAAAAGCGGAAAATTGAAATTGTAAAATTATTCTCATTTCTACTTTTATATATATAAAGATTCTATTCGGTGGATTTTTTTTTATTATTAGTAGGAAATTTTTTTATGTTCATTTTGATGTTTTTTTTTCCATTCATCTGCATAAGATTTTAATTAGTGGGTAAAACTTTTGCAAGTCTAGTATTGTATTATAGAATCGAGTACTTATTTTAAGGAGCGACATTTGTACTCTTTACTTTCTCATTTAATTAGTTTTTTATATGTTTTCTATATTTTATTTTATATGATAACAATTACTGTTGTTTTTAAATTTAAATCAAATTATATTAATTCTTGTTATTAAGAGCTAGCGTGTTATTATTTTTATATTCAATTTTTTTAAAATTCTAATAATTTTTTATTTTAAATATTATTGTTTTAGTTATATATAATATTATCTTTAACTTAAATGAATTATTTTTATATTTTATATTAACTTAATTCATTCAAAGAATATAAAAATGATGTTATTTTATCTAATTAAGTGATTAGTATATAAAAAAATATCTATCCACTATGTTATAGGGGTTAAATTGTTAGTATGCATCGAAATTGAATCCAATTGCCATCTGTATAAATGCTAGTACATCCAATATCAAAATTGTCATATCACTTACTCCCTCCATTCTATTATAATTGTGATAGAAGAGAAAAAATATATATTTCAAAAGAATTGTCATTTTAGTTTTTCAAAATGTATTATTAATTAACTTTTTTCACTTATATTCCTTAATATTAGTGGTTGACAACAAAATTTATAAATGAATTTATGATAATATAAGATTAATTTTGTAAAATTATTTTATTGTTTTTTCTTAGACAGTGTAAATAACTTAGGACAATAATTATAATGAGGCAGAGAAAGTATATATGCATCAAATTTGAACCCAAATTGTCATCTCTATATTTGACGATCAACATGGTGTGGTATGATGTGTAGATAACCTTGTCCTTTAAGTATGTAGTTGCTTGATTTAGTCCGTGTGTATGGAGAAATATATGTTAGGAGAGTTTAATCCCTTAAATGAATCTCAATATCTTGAGAGATCAGTCTTTAGCTTTTAAGAAAACAAACTTAACATCTCTATATTTGACAACCGTTTTTAAGAAAATCAGAAAATTTAACGATATGATTTAAGGTCAGACTTACTATGTATGCATATAGCTGATTATGGTATGAGACTCTGGGCTAGCAAGGGAGAAGACCAAGAGGCTGCAAAGAAAGAGTTTCTGGAGTGCATGAAACTCTTGGAAAATGAACTTAGAGACAAGCCTTATTTTGCTAGTGATTGTTTTGGCCTTTTGGATATAGACTTTACTACTAAAAAATAAACTTTTAACATCGGTTATTAAGGACTTTCAACATCGGTTATTAACTGATATTGAAACTATCAACATTAAAAGTATCAACGTTAACATTGATCTTTTAAAAATCGATATTGCTTTTTCTCACCAACATCTGTTTTTCTTGTTGTGAAAATCAACATCGATTATTGAAGACTTTCAACATCAGTTAATACTGATGTTGAAACTACCAACGTTAAAAGTATCAACGTTAACAACGATTTTTTAAAAATTGAGTAAAACAACATCGATTTTATAAAAATAAATGTTGATTTTCACAACAACATCGGTTTTTCTTTTTGGTTTTTTTAATATCCTATCTATTTTTTAATTACCAACCTGTAATTATTCATATCACAACTTATCATTCAAAGTTGTAAAAAACTCTAAAAATAAGCCAAAGTTATAAACAAAATATATCAATAAGACTTCTAAACAAAAATTTACACAAATTAATATATCACCAAATATACCACTAAGAGTTATAAACAAAATATACCATGCACCAATAGTATTTATAAACAAAAATTTCCCACAAATGTATTCAGGATGTTCCAGTTCCTACAAAATATACCACCAAGACTTATAAATAAAAATTTACAGATCGATAATAGTATAATATAATTTACTTTAATTACAAACAAATTCAAAATAAAACAAAGTTTAAAGTTGCATCTAGGAACTTCTAATTTTGTGGTTATGCAAAAGTCCTCCATCCATTTCTAATTTTTGTAATCTTCATCCGATGATTATAAACAATCCTGCACTTCGTACTCCCTTCCAAATTCAGATGAGTGAATCATACAGCTTTCATGAATGAGTACATGGTACTCGACACATCCTTAAATTTACATTAAATTCATCTTAGATGTGTATGATTTTAAAATTTGACAAACATATGAGTGCCTAATTACTCACTAAACTACTACAAGTCACTTTGTACTCACCCAACAGAACTTTAAAAGTGACTGAGTTAGAAACTTGGTAGTATAAGGAATGTCATTTAAGATAAGCTTTTAGTTCAGATTTGTTTTTGAAGATGGTGAGAAAGAAATCTCTGAGTTTTGTCCATCTAGCCAGTAGAGTTGGGTTCACCAGATCTTGGTTGTATGTAATAGAGTGCATGCTATCATTACTATCTAGTAAATGTCACGTATGCTCTAGTTCATCCTTCCATCTTACAGCAAAAGACCTACTGACTTCACCATAAGGCTACATTTAACAAGCAAACTAATATAAGCAGATTTTTTATATCATGTCATGTTTATTTGAGAATAGTCTTGAAATTTTTAACCTGATCCATAATATGAACTGTGTTGAACATTTCCTCTAGTTTATTTTGTTAATCTTCATCATTGTCTTAGCCATTTCCTTTCAGTTCTATTGATCTTCATTAATCATTTCTAAACTCCATTTACAATATTAAAATTACCATTAAAAATAAATTTGCATGCCTACTTACTAGTAGTAAACCAAGACTTTGGTCGAGTACATGCCAGGGAGTTAAAAGACATAGTGCATACACCCATTTTTGAAAACCAAGAATGATATTCCTATTTTGAAAAAAAAATGGGAGCCTAAGGTTGTGGCAAAATTCTCACACCATAAAGTCTCATTAACAAACATTTTGATGTTATAATACGCACAAAGTCCTATTATCAACATTTGTATATTCAGAAAATAACACATTTTTCAACAACATACACAGAAATAAGCATTTTCATGTTAGTAATACTCACATTAACAAGAAGTAATACACACATTAACAAGAATTTTCATGTTAGTAATGCATTGTACATTTAGATAATAGAAGGAATCAGCCTTAGCTTCTCGCTTACCATCACCATCAAAACCAAACACAGAAACAAACATTTATAAAAGACTCACCTTTCATGACCAAGAACGAGAGTGAGAGTGAGTAGAGCTATGAGTGAGAGTGAGAATGGGAGCGAGAGCAAGAGTTAGAGATGATAGCAAGAGCAAGAATGGTGTGGTCGTGCTGTCGCAGAGAGTGCATTAAATTGGGAGTGGGAACGAGAGCGCGAGAGATGAGTAATAGTGAGAACGAGAGCACGAAAGTGAGAAATGGTTTAGAGCGAGCACGAGAAGAGAAATAAACAAATTTAATTTAACAAACACAACGTTGATTTTCCAAAAAAATGACGTTAAAATAATTTCGTTAATATCGGTTTTTCCAAAAATCAACGTTAACGAACTTGCGTTATTTACAAATATGCCACTGTATTTTTGTTAACATTGATTTTTTAAAATATCGATGTTAACATAACGATGTTATATCCATTGTTTCTAGTAGTGCTTGTCACCAATCACGCGCAGGTTTTATACATACGAGACACTTTTCAAATTTAGTGTGGAAAAAGAATGTCCAAGGTTCATGGCATGGGTCAAAAGGTGTAATAAGAGGGAGAGTGTTTCCATGACACTTCCCGGCCCATGTACAATAGGAAGACTAATTTTGTGAAAGAGGTAAAATAAGGGAACAGATGTTGTAATTTGAGATTTTAATGAATGCATAAGTTACACATTGCATCTTAATTGGCCTTGCTTAGTGTACATGTTTTACAAAAGTCAAATTGGATCTTCATCAATGCATAAATTCCACTTACACTATATTGAAACTTAATGAATCATTAGTGTTACACTTATGCTTATATTTTAAAATACTTAATTTTACAAAATTTGATTATGATATATTTTCATAATATAAAGGGTATTTATTTATTATAATTTTTAAATAATTATATAAAATAAACAATTATTTTGTACAAAACACATATTAAAAGACTAATGATAAGCATGATTTGTTTATCTTAATCAAATAATGTAAATATTTGTTTTTTAATTTTATTAAAAATTATCATAGTATAATTAAAAATATTATATATTTATTATGATTTATAAACTATTTTACATATTGGTTTGTTAATTTAAAAATATTACTAATATATTAATTTCAATACTTTTCAATTATAAAATGTATTTAAGTATATTATATATTTATTATGATTTATAATAAATTAAAAATTTAGTTTCTCAATCATTTTTAGAAAAAATGCGTTCAGTCGCTAATTCGGCCACTAATCTCAAAATATTATTGTCTTCTAGCCACCGATACATTTCCGGTCACCATCATCATAACATAGCAACCGAACCGTAGTCGGTCGCTATCTTTAAGTCTATTTCGGTCACTAAGGCGGTCGCTACAATGCTTTTGTATTTATAGATATATAGCAACCGAAATAGCAACCACATTTTTCAGCAACCCTTCATTTCAGTCACTGACACAAGTTAGCCACCACGATTAAAGTCGATTGCAAGTAGCGGTAGAAACTATTATGTCGCTATTTCGGTCACTATGAAAATTTTGGTCGCTAAATTGCATTTTTCTAGCAGTGTTACAAAACTTAAAGATCTTGCGGACATCGTTATGGATGACCTCTGACGAGACATACTCCTTCGTGCCACGAAGTTTTCCTTGAGATAAGGGATTAGAAAAAGGTTGCGACTTTATCAAAGAGTTGATTAGATATAGTGTTTCTGTTGAGGTTCTAGATGGTATAAATTGGGCAAGGGGATTAAGGTAGTGCACAAATGTCGCAAAATCCCTAGAAATAGTGTGTTGTCTCCACACCCATCGACGTTCGTGCAAAACAACAAGTTGTTCTCTTTTCTAGTCTATGGCTTTGTCTATTTTTAGTTTTTTTCTATTGTTATTCTTTTGGGTTTTTGGTTGTAGGTCTTCCTCAGCGTTGTTGTTTCACGATGGAGGTAAGATGGTGGTGTTGACTATTGAAAGGTTTGTTGTTGTTGTCAATAGCTTGTGGATCCTATGGTGCAAAGGATAAATGAAGTCACGCTTGCGGTGACAATGAATCTCCAACACGACTGCAAGGGTTTTGCCCTTTTCTTTCACTAATTGATTTTGTGGTGATTATCATTCCAACAATGGAAGGTAGAGGATGTGGCAGCAATGTTGTTAAGGAGGATGGTGGGGATCATTTTCATTTAGCATAGTTCTTGCTAGTTCTTCTAGTGATATGTTTTTCCTCTCCACAACTCCGTTATGTTAAGGGATTCTTGGAATGGAAAAATTATGATTTATTTCATTTTCTTCACAAAAGGTTTCAAAAACTTCATTTCAAAATTCACCCCATGATCACTTCTCAAAGCGTTAATTTTCAAATTTTTCTCATTTTGAATCATTGTAGCTAATTTGCGGAAAGCCTTGAAAGCATTACTCTTTAATGATAAATAAAAGTTCATTTATATCTAGAATAATCATAAAAAGTAACTAAAGCATAATAGTTTCCTCTAATACTCATTGTTCTAGAAGGACCAAACAAGTATAAATGTAAAAGTTCGAAAGGTCTAGAGGTAGAAATGATATTTTTAGGTTTGAAAGAAACTTTATTTTGCTTGCCTTTCTGAAAGACATCACAAAGTTTGTCCTTCACAAACTTAAGCTTTGGAAGACCTCTAACTAACTCTTTTGAGACAATCTTTAATGATAAAATACTTTTTAGGTGATGCATGTAAATGTGAGCTACCCTTCTATGTCACAACCATGAAAGGTCATCACTACTATTCAAGTAAGCCAAATTTGATGATGTTGCACAATCAACATTAAGCATGTAGGTATTCCCAATGCAATTACCACAAACTTAAATTCATTTGAAATAGGATTACTAATTGTGAAACAATATTTGTTAAAAGAAATTTTATATCCTTTATCACAAAGTTGGCTAATAATCAATAGATTGTGTTTTAGTCCTTCCACGTACAACACATTTTCTATAAAAGTAATTAGTGAGTTTCCAATGTTACCTATACCAAGAATTTTTTCTTTGTTGTTGTCCTCATAGGTTACAAAGTCTCCCTCCTTTGCTTTCAAAGAAAAAAATTTGGTCTTGTCTCATGTCATATTCCTTGAGCATCCGTTGCCATGATACCACATAAGTTGCTAGGCTTCAAGGCATACCTACAAAACAGTTTAAGGGGAAGTTTTGGGCACCCAAGAGATTTGGGTTCTTTTTTGTTAGTAACCTTTTTAGTTCCTTTAGAAATTCACTTGTATTTTGCATTTGTAATTTCATATTTCTTAATCAAACAATTTATAGAGGAATAATCTTTGTACATGCAATAATGGCATCTTGTAAATGGGGTGTTGGACACTTTGATAAAATTAAAAAAAAAATTCTTAAAGAATTTTGTTTTTTTTTTCATATGTGTATCCAAGATCAACTTTATCAAACATGCATTTTTTTGTGCTAGGAGTACATCAAGGTTATCTCTTCCTATTGTGAATTTAGTTAAGATTTTCAACAAATACTCATTTTTAGTTAAGAGCCTTACATATTTGACATTGGGAAGTAGAATTAGTGGAAACAACATTATTATTACAAGAGTCATTCATAGCTTCTTCAAGAGCTTCCATTTTCTTTTTTCAAATCAAGTAACTTTTTTTTAATACTAGTTATTTTATCCACATGCCACCTTAGCTTTCCTTTAAGGAAATTATTAGCAAGAGATAATTTTTGTACTTCCTCATGCATTTCATTAAAAGCATCAAGAAGTTGATCAAAATCGGATGCACCTACATTGCTATCAACTTCTTCATTGGCCATAAGGTAGAGATTTTCTTCCTCTTCATCATTACTTCCACTTGAAGAGCTTGAAGCATTTTCTTTCCATGCTATGTAGCCAGGTTTTTCTTCATTTTGTTTTTTCTTCAAAAAGATAGGACACTGGGATTTAATGTAGCCAGGTTTTCCACATTAGAAACATGTGAAGTTTGGAGGGTTTGGCTCATTCTTCTTAAAAAATTTCTCCTGCTAAAATGTTTTTCCTTTTGGATTCTTCTTCTTCATGAATCTAAACTTCCTAACGAGCAAAGTTAGATTTTCAGCTTTTGATCCTTCTGCATCTTCTCCTTCGCTATCATCACTAGTTGATATGGCTGATTTGAGAGCAAGTCACACCATACTTTTCTTGTCTTTTGCCTCTTCTTCAGCCATTCTAGTCATGCCCATCTCATATTCTCTCAATTTTCCAAATAGCTCAACATGCCTCATGGACGTGTGATCTTTTGACTCCAAAATGGCGATGACCTTGGGTTGCCATGTTCTATTCAGCAATGACCAAGGTGAGCATAACATCCAATAACAACAGAAAAAGTTTGACAAGGTGGCTTGAACCCTATTTCCTGCATTTCTTCTGCGAGGTCCATCGCTTGGTCCACCAAATTAGCACCAGACAACATTTGAACAAGGGAATTATACGTGCTTTCATTAGGCCAAGTCCCATGATTTTTCATCCCCTTAAAGAGAGAAACAACCTTGTCATAAAGTTTGGCTTTGCCATACGCTTTGGATCATGAAATTGCACTCTAAAACATCCTTTTTCCACCCTGCTAAGTTCCTTTCCTTGTAAAACACATCCTCTGCTTCCTCTGAGAGCCCTTTCTCTGCAAAAACATCCATAACCACAGCACAAATACTTGACGACATCTCCCCATTCATTTGAAACTAATATCGAAACAGGAATTCATAAGGAAAGAGAGAACTAAACGACTTAGAGAAAATGATCAGTTGCAACGCTTGTGTTATTCATCAATGGCGGAAGCTTATATACATGTGATGAAAGGTTGTTACAACTGAAAACTAACCATCCTAACTAACTTCTTCACAACAAACTTAACCAACCTAATTGATATCGTTAAGAGCCCCCCTCAAGCTGGGAATGGATATTCATCATTCCTAGCTTGTTACAAAGATGCTGAAAAATGGCAGGTGTTAGGGCCTTGGTGAATATGTCCGCGAGTTGTAGGGATGATGAAACGGGAAGAAGTTTGATGAGACCTGAGTTAAGCTTTTGTCGGACGATGTGGCAATCTATCTCAATGTGTTTGGTTCGTTCATGGAAAACGGGGTTCGTGGCTATTTGGATTGCAGACTGGTTGTCGCAATATAAGGTTGCTGGTTGAGTGAATGTAGCACGAAAATCTTGAAGCAAAAAAGTCAGCCATTGTAGCTCGCAGGTGGTGGAAGCAAGAGCTCGATACTCAGCTTTGGAGGAGCTGCGCGACACGGTTGATTGCTTCTTTGATTGCCAAGAGACAAGAGAAGAGCCAAGGTAAACCAAGTACCCCGTAGTAGATTTTCTTGAATCTTTGCACCCTGCCCAATCCGAGTCACTAAATGCTCGAAGTTGGGGAGTGACTGTGGCGGCGAAGAAGAGTCCTGAGCCCGGCGTACCCTTGAGGTATCGAAGGATGCGAAAGGCAGCTTGAAGGTGGGTTTCGGTAGGAGTGGCCATATACTGGCTGAGTTGCTGAACTGCATATGTTATGTCGGGTCGCGTGTTGGTAAGGTATATGAGCTTGCCTATCAATCTTCTATAAGAGGAAGAAGAATCAACTAAAAGAAGATTTCCGGAATTTTCTTGCAGCTTTGTGGAGTAATCCATAGGTGTTCAGTTGGGCTTGCAACCCAACATTCCTGAATCGTATAAAATATCCAAGGTATACTTACGTTGACACAAATGAATTCCCTTAGAGGTGCGTGCAATTTCGAGACCAAGAAAGAACTTCAAATCTCCAAGATCCTTAATTTTGAACTCGCGATCCAAGAGGGTGATCATAGTTTGTATCTTAGCCATGTTGTTTCCCGTAAGGATGATATCATCCACATACACTAGGAGTATTGTAGTGATGACTCCGTTGAAACGCAGGAAAAGTGAATGATCTGCATTCGATTGCTGGAACCCATGAGAACATAGGAAACGAGATAGCTTCATGAACCATTGTCTACTGGCCTATTTAAGCCCGTAAAGTGATCGTTGAAGACGACACACAAGCTGTGGATTGTCAACCGAAAGGCCTGGTGGTATTTGCATATACACTTCTTCGTCAAGTTCTCCATGGAGAAATACATTGTTAACGTCCAGCTACCGTAGATGCCATTGGTTGAGTGCGGCTAGCGCAAGGAGAAGATGAACCGTAGTAAGCTTTGCCACCGGAGAGAATGTGTCGAGGTAATCCAACCCCTCCATTTGGGTGTACCCTTTTGCAACTAATCGTGCTTTGTGTCTCTCTATGGAACCATCTACCCGATACTTGATTTTATATATCCACCTACATCCAATAGTTGTCTTGTGAGGGGGAAGAGATGTGAGTCTCTTTGTGTTATTCGACTGGAGAGCCTGTAACTCGACCTTCATCGCCTTAATCCAGCAGTCATGGCGGGAAGCTTCGGCATATGAGGAGGGTTCTGCTGTTGAGGAGATGCTCATGACAAAGTTCCTGTGTGTAGGTGACAAATGTGAGTATGAGAGTACAGAACTTAGTGGGTAACGAACAACCGCCAAAGTGTTTGGTGTAGATGAAGCATGGTCTCTGTGATAATCTTGGAGATATGTTGGGGCTTGTTTGGTTCTTGTGGAACGCCTAAGATGTGGAGGAGATTGCTCATTTAAAGGTTCGTTGGATGAAGGTATTGATATCGTGGGTTGTGATGAGCAATCTTCTATTTGTGGGTCAAGGTTCTTGCCGGAAAAGGAAACTGGAGAAGGAGCTGAATTTTCTGAGTTTAAATGTTGGGTTTCAGAGTAGTATGGAAAATGATTTTCATAAAATGTGACATTGCGAGACACTGTAACATTATTAGAATGCAAGTCATATACAAGATATCCTTTTGTATGCGTTTTAAAACCAATGAAGATGGATGGGTGTGCCCTAGCATCAAGCTTTTGCCGATTTGCTTTGAGAGTATTGATGTAACACAGACATCCGAAAACTCGAAGATGAGAAATATTGCATGGATGCTTATGCAACTTTTCGTAAGGTGAAACATTATGCAAATATGGTGTGGGGATGCAATTAATCAAGTATGCGGCATGTGGCAAGGCATAACACCAGAAACTAGGCGGTAGACTCGCCTGAAATAGGAGTGCGCGTGTGATATTGAGTAGATGCTGATGCTTTCATTCCGCAACACCGTTTTGTTCTGGGGTCTCAACACATGTAGTTTGGTTTATGATACCTTTTGATGCATAATAATGATGCATGAACAATTCGACCCCATTACCACTTCTTATGATTTTAACCTTGCCATTATACTGTGTTTCAATGAATGCAATGAAATTCATAATGACCTGTTGTGTTTCAGCTTTAGACTTCATGAGATGTACCCATGTAAAGCGTGAGCAATCGTCAACTATAGTTAGGAAATATTTGTGTCCATGCATTGATAGTTTCGAGCATGAACCCCATATATCCATGTGAAGTAAATCGAAAACGTGAGATGCATGTGAACTGCTAGGAGAAAATGGCATTTTCTTGGGCTTTGCATAATGACATGTGTTGCAGACAAAAATTTTGTTATTTCGTAGAAGGGGATAATATGCTTTCATACATTGTATTCTTTTAGCTGAGGGGTGACCTAACCTAAAATGCCAAAGATCTATGGGAATTACATTGCATTGAGGATGAGTGATAGTAGAGTTTACAGCTTTGGTGGTCAACTGGTTTGGTATCAAGTGATAGAGACCGTGCTTTGCTTCAACTATACCAATCTTCGTATGGTTGTTCATTTCCTGTAGTATACACGATGTGGAAGAAAAAATTAATTCACAATTAATAGAAGAAACAAGCTTTGAAATCGAAATGAGATTAAACGTGAAAGCGGGTATATAAAGAACATTGTGCAAGGTTATATTGGGTGAGAGCTGAACTGTTCCTGAGTGAGTGGCATGAACATATTGGCCGTTCGGAAGTTTCACTGTGATTGGATTGATTCGTCTATGGAAGTGAAGGTTATGCAAAGAGCAGGTTACGTGATCTGTGGCCCCTGAATCTAATATCCAGGGGGTGGAAAGTGCACTGGAGGAAAGTGACATACCTGAGTCCATTGGGGTGTTAACTGTGCATGATGAAATTGAAGCAACCTGTTTGGGTTGAGTGGATGCCGTGTTCCCGGCGGATGGCTCCTGGATTAAGGCAAGAAGTGCCTTGTACTGCTTGGGGGAGAAGCGAACGAACTCATGGGACTCGTGATGCTGAGCTTGATCATCATGAGCTTTGCTTTCAATTGCCACAACATTGTTCATGGTGGTCCTTCCACTGTAAGGCTTGTATCTCGGCGGATACCCGTGTTTCCGATAGCAGACATCCACTGTATGTCCTATCTTGCCGCAGTGGGTGCACGTTTTTCTCCCACTGTTACTCTTATTCCTTGAATCGTAATTAGAGGGCACCCCATGCTTCTTATAACACACACTTTCCACATGACCAATGCGTCCACAGAAGTCGCAAATGGTCTTTGCGGCGTTAATGGAGATATCTTTGGGTTCGAAGTTGATACCTGGTCCGTTGTTGCCCAGCAGTTGCCTTTCCTGTTGAGCTACATAGGAGAAAATTTTGGATATGGCAGGTATAGGATCCATGAGAAGAACGTGGGAACGAATATTAGTGTACTGTTCGTTCAAGCCTCGCAGGAACTGCATAGCTCTATCCTCGAGCTTTCGTTGAGCGATAATGGTGAATGCATTGCAGGAGCATCTAATATTACAAGAACAGATGGGATCAGGCCTAAAGTTCTCGATCTCATCCCAAATTACACGTAGACGAGTGAAATACTCAGTCACTATGAGTGAGCCTTGCTTCATCGTCGAAGCTTCGAAGAAGATCACCCTGTGAATATCTTGATTTCAGATCGCGCCAGATTTCCTCCGCTTTGTCCATCCAAAGTATACTTTGACGTATCGAGGTCGCCACTGAATGAACTATCCACGAAACAACCATATTGTTACATCGACGCCATGCTCCATGCATCCTATCTGTTTTCAGTGGTTCAGGCGCACTACCATCTATGAACTCTACCTTGTTCTTGGCACTTAATGCAGTGATCATGGACCTACTCCATGAGTGGTAGTTAGTTGAGTTTAGAACTGGGGAAACGAGGGCAGTGGCCGGGTTCTCGCTTGGATGGAGGTATAGATAACTCTCCGTGTTGTTGATGGTTGCTTCATTCATGGTGGATTCTTGTGGGCAGTGAAAGAGAGAATGCATGCGCAGCAGAACTCTTCACTAGAAGAGCTCTGATACCATAATAACGAAACAGGAATTCATAAGGAAAGAGAGAACTAAACGACTTAGAGAAAATGATCAGTTGTAGCGCTTGTGTTATTCATCAATGGCGGAAGCTTATATACATGTGATGAAAGGTTGTTACAACTGAAAACTAACCATCCTAACTAACTTCTTCACAACAAACTTAACCAACCTAACTGATATCGTTAAGAGAAACTTCTTCAGCAAGTCAAACACTTTGTCAATATACCCCTCACCAACATACATCTCCACAATACCGAGAACACAATGGCCATCAACAGACACAAAAGCCTTCTCCATTTCACCAATCAAATCCTCCACCTCTTGAACCATATTCTTCCTGCACAACTCGCCAAGCAGAGCCCGTTAAGTCACCTCATCCGGACACAACCCCGCCTCCCTAATCCTCCTGTAACAAGAAACCGCAACACCGATATCCCCAGCATCAACATGCAAAGACAAAAAAATGTTAAAAGTCTTTGTATCCAGGACCACCCTTTTCTCCTCCATCATCCCAAGCAAAGCCTCCGCCTCCACCAAATCACCCCGACTCCCACAAACAAAAATCATGTTAGCGGTGGTGGAGAGAAAGTGAAGGATGGAAGGCAAAACGTGGTCGTAGGGTTTTTTTCTTTTTCCTTTTTCTGTTGGGTGGGAGGGGGAGGGACACGTGGCGGTTGGTTGAGAAGGGAGAAGGGGAGAGATAGGGGTTTAGGGAAGAGGGTGTTGGTGGTGGTGAAGGTGGAAGAAGGGAAAGGAGAGGAAGAAGAAGGTCTTAGGGAGAATAAGGTGCGAACATGGTGGTTGTTGTTGTGGGAAAGAGAAGAGACTAGAGAGGTTAGCAAGGACAAAAATCCCTATGATTTTTTTTGTATGAAATGAAATGGTGAGTGATTAGGGCTAGAGTTCAAGTTTCCCTCCTCTGAACAACTCTGAGCTAGGTCTTTTTTACTATTTTAGAGTTGAATAAAATAAAGTAGTAACTGAAGATGGTGATACCAATTTAGTCTTTAATATACTTCTTTTAAAAGAAATTATTATTAATTTAAATTTATTAAATAAATCTTAAGTTTGCATATATCGTCAGGGTTACCATCCGAGATATTTTTCACTTAGGGGCTCAAAAGCTAATCACTATTTTGTCTTGTTAAAAGGCGTCTTGATTAAGAGAGGATAGTGTATATAAATGTGTGTGAATTGTCGGCAAATTTACCTAAGGGGTCTTATTTTAAAAACTATTTACGTCTGAGGGTTTGTTTTAAAAGTAATGACGGAGGGGGTCGGTTTTTAGGGGGAAAACGCCATTGCCACTGGCGGTAAGGCTCAACCCGCCATTGCCAGTGGCGGCAAAGCAGGAGAGAGGGGTGTATCGCCCCTGGTAGTGGCGACATAGGCCACGTAGGAGTGAGAATCGCCATTCTCACTGGCGACACCCAATCTGTGGGAAGTGGGACTCGCCCAGGGTGCTGGCGAGACAGCCATGGTTCACGTGAACCTTACAGGGCTTCAACTTTTCAGGCTTGCAGGCTTGGTTCTGCTCTCCATTGTTTAGGGATGCAGCATAGCGTTTAGGCATGCAGAGAGCTTTTGACCATTGTACGCTTTTTTTCTATAAAATAAGTTGAACGTAAACTTTGGATTCACATTTCTTTTCTTCTACTACCTTTCTTTTCTCCATTCTTGAATTTCTTGAGTGTTCTGCGTGCTTGCTGTTGGTGCTTGTTGTTGGTGCTTGCTCTTGGTGTTTTGCTTTTGCTGAGTTTTTTTCTTCCATAGTTCATAATTCCTAATTGGCTGGTAAGTGATTTTCTTAAATAACAGGTTAGCTAGATAAGTGATTTATATATTCTATTTGTTAATATTTTTAAAATAATAGGTTAGCTAGATAAGTATTGTAAGTTTAGGTTAATTAAGATTAATAGGTATTGTAAGGTTAGGTTAGTTATTATTATTAATAAATTAATAAGTATGCTGTTATTTGTTATTAATTTTTATGTAGTAACAGATATTTGAAGAGTAGGTTAGGTTAGGTTAGGTTAGTTAGTATAAAAATATTATTTAGTTTGTAGTATATATTTTTAGATTTATAGTATATATTTGAAGGTTAGTTTGTATAAAAATAAGTATGCTGTTATTAGTTTGTAGTATATATTTGAAGGTTAGTTTGTAGTATATATTTGAAGGTTAGTTTGTAGTATATATATGATATTTTAGTAAGCCACAGCCAAACGTTCCGACACACTTAATATTAGCCTTAGAAATATTAGGCACACACTTAATATTAGATAAGGTAGAAATATTATGTATAAATTAATATTAGCATACATATTTATAAATTTTAGGTAGACATAAATATTTAGTTTTTATAATATTAAGCATGTTACACGTAAATAAATAATTGTAATATTAGAGATGCGTAAATTTGCTTTATTAGTGTTATATTTTTGTGTCTTATATATTTTTGTATGTTATATATAGATAGTATAGTTTTAAATAAATGAATTAATAAGTTAATATTGTTTGAGTTAATAATTTTTAGTTTTTAGTTTTTAGTTATATATATATGATCACTGTTAGTTTTAGTTTGTAGGTTAATATTAATTGTTTTAGAAAATTTATGTTATTAAATATATGATAGATTGTACATTATTATAATTTTTGTATATATATTTTTAAATAATTTTTTGCATTTAAATATTTGTTTGTATTATAAATAATTTGTTAGTCCATATTTTATTCAATTATTTTTTTTAATTGTAGAAAAAAAATTATTTATTTAAAGTTTTGTTCACATGTATTTTAATTTATGTATAGAATATATTAAAAATTGGCCAGTTTAATTTTTTTCAAATTTATTGTTAGATATTTAATAATGTTTTTATAAATGTGTGTAGTTTAATTTAATTTATATTATCTACAAATAATGTATTATATTTTTTTTTTTGTAGTAGCAATGGCATCTTCATCATCATCTTCATCACATGTTAACATTAAGTCTGGTCTCATCGATGCTGATGTATTATGGATGCAACCTAAACATGTTTCAGAACATGTTTGGAATGGGGAAGAAGATAGGAAATTACATATCAGACGAGCTGTCCCCACGTATCAAGGGGAAGAACAAATTCCTGAGCAAATTTTTCCTTTTCTTCTACAATCTGGTTTCGCCTAGATTATCAAGATGGGGTACTTAAAAATAAATGCCTCATTAATTAGTGCTCTGATTGAAAGATGGAGGCCAGAAACACATACCTTTCACATGAGATGCGGAGAATGTACTATTACTCTCCAAGACGTCTCTGTATTGTTAGGTATAAGTGTGGATGGTTTACCATTAATCGGTCCAACAAATCTTGATTGGGCTGATTTATGTGAGGAATTATTGGGAGTCAGACCACAAGAAGATGAAATTAGAGGTAGTGTGGTTAAATTAAGTTGGCTGGCTCACCATTTTGCCCAAATAAATAATGACGACGACGAAGAACAAGTACGAAGGTTTGCCCGTGCATGGATATTGAGATTCATTGGAGGTGTCTTGTTCGTTGATAAAAGCAGTAACAAAGTTTCGCTAAGATACCTTCAATTTTTACGTGACTTTGAAGAATGTGGCAGATATGCATGGGGAGCTGCCGTACTTGGTTTTCTATACAGAGAGATGTGCAATGCCACCGATTATAAAACTAAATCAATCGGAGGTATGTGCATCTTACTACAAATGTGGGCATGGGAACGATGTCCAACCTTGGCTCCAAAGAGGACTCCTTCCCAAGTAGAAAATACACCACTGGGGCATAGGTTAGTCATTTTTAGCAGCGTCTTTCATTTCAATAGAATAAATGGTTTTAGCATATATTAAATTTTAATCTTTGTAGGTGGCTGCGACGTGGAAACCAACATATCGGCAATGATGATGTGAGAGTTTTTCGTCGCAAGTTAGATATTATGAAACGTCATGAGGTAAGAAGATGTTATTCTATTTGTAAAATAAAAAATTATATGTGTTATTTTACTAAAATGTTCATAACTATGTTGTTATATGCAGTTTGTGTGGGAGCCGTACCCATCAACCGTAATATCACTGTTGCCTCCCGTTTGTTTAGTCGGAAGTCTCGCGTGGTACGTGGTGGTGCCACTAATTTGTTTCCAAGTTATTGAGTGGCACCAACCGGACAGAGTATTGAGACAATTTGGGATGCAACAGCCAATTCCAGAGTCTCCTTCACAACCCTTAAACATTCATGGCATAACATTGAAAGGGAAACATGACGAAAATTGGGGGCAATTGTTCGCCCCAATGATTGATCAGTGGAATAATCGCCATGCATTTAGGGTCGACGCTTATCCCCGACAAGAAGGCCTATTGAGTTTTAACTCGGACTACATGGTCTGGTATAGGCGAAAGACAAAGATGTTTGTTGACCCAGCAAATGCAAAGACGGCTACATTGGTATTTTTAAATTTTTTTCAAATTTTAACTTGAACTTTTATTTAATGATGGCCATTAATTTTCTTACCCTTATAAATGCAGGGTGAAGTTGCGGAGGCATTACAATACATGGTGTCTCCTCAAGGGAGGAATACATGCACATTTGATGATCTCGTGCCTTATGTGGAAAAAATTACAATTTTATCCGAAGAGCAAGAGAGAGTCACTGAGCCAGTGTCACATGGTCCCGCATCAGAGCGTCAATTTCCTGCACAACAGTTTCACATGCTTCAGTCAAGTATTGAAACTCAGGGGATAGACAGAAGAAGGGACACTGTTGAAGCGGAAGAATATTCCCAACAAATGGCGGAGCGTGGCCATGGAATGTATTACACACCACAAACATTTGCTGAGTATCCGACCCAGATGTATCAATATCCTTTTCAGGATCATCACACTGATACTTCTGCAAGCCAGCAATCGTTTGGTGGTGTTGCGGAAACACAAGCTCATTTTTCATGGCCCACAATGACCCCTTCACAGCAATATCATGGCCCAATTCCAACACCTAATGCCCCGTTAGGAACACAATGGAATGTACCGGGACAAATACCTAATACGGGTGACTTATTCGGTGTTGATTTGCGGCACGCATTTTCTGCGGAGGCTGACGAAGAAGAAGCGGGGAGGCATCGGGGCAGAAGAAATCCTGATCGCCAAGCACGAAGATGGGATCGACCATGTGGCACATCCTCACGACATCACGGACACCAAAATGAATGATTTGCATGTCTTCGTTTATTAAGGCTTTGTTGTATATTTGTAATTTGACATTCATGGCGTAATGTATGATATTCAGTTTATTAAGGCTTACTTATGGATAATATTTATGTCGCGTATCAAACTATAATAATCAATGAACCCTAAACCAAATAAAACTCAAAAACTAACCCCTAAAATAAAAAAACCTAACCCTAAAAAATAAGAACTAACCCTAACCCCTAAAATAAAAAATAACCCTAACCCCTAACATGTTCAGAACTAAAACCAAACCCTAAAATAAAAAAACTAGCCCTAACCCTAAAAAATAAGAACTAACCCTAACCCCTAACATGTTCAGAACTAAAACCTAACCCTAAAATAAAAAAACCTAACCCTAACCCTAACCCCTAAAAAATAAGAACTAACCCTAACCCCTAAAATAAAAATATAACCCTAACCCCTAACATGTTCAGAACTAAACCCAAACCCTAAAATAAAAAAACTAGCCCTAACCCTAAAAAATAAGAACTAACCCTAACCCCTAAAATAAAAAATAACCCTAACCCCTAACATGTTCAGAACTAAAACCAAACCCTAAAATAAAAAAACTAGCCCTAACCCTAAAAAATAAGAACTAACCCTAACCCCTAACATGTTCAGAACTAAAACCTAACCCTAAAATAAAAAAACCTAACCCTAACCCTAACCCCTAAAAAAATAAGAACTAACCCTAACCCCTAAAATAAAAATATAACCCTAACCCCTAACATGTTCAGAACTAAACCCAAACCCTAAAATAAAAAAACTAGCCCTAACCCTAAAAAATAAGAACTAACCCTAGCCCCTAAAATAAAAATATAACCCTAACCCCTAACATGTTCAGAACTAAACCCAAACCCTAAAATAAAAAACTAGCCCTAACCCTAAAAATTAAGAACTAACCCTAACCCCTAAAATAAACATATAACCCTAACCCCTAACATGTTCAGAACTAAACCCAAACCCTAAAATAAAAAAACTAGCCCTAACCCTAAAAAATAAGAACTAACCCTAACCCCTAAAATAAACATATAACCCTAACCCCTAACATGTTCAGAACTAAAACCTAACCCTAAAATAAAAAACCTAACCCTAACCCTAACCCCTAAAAAATAAGAACTAACCCTAACCCCTAAAATAAAAAATTAACCCTAACCCCTAACATGTTCAGAACTAAAACCTAACCCTAAAATAAAAAACTAGCCCTAACCCTAAAAAATAAGAACTAACCCTAACCCCTAAAATAAACATATAACCCTAACCCCTAACATGTTCAGAACTAAAACCTAACCCTAAAATAAAAAACCTAACCCTAACCCTAACCCCTAAAAAATAAGAACTAACCCTAACCCCTAAAATAAAAAACTAACCCTAACCCCTAACATGTTCAAAACTAAAACCTAACCCTAAAATAAAAAAACCTAACCCTAACCCTAAAAAATAAGAACTAACCCTAACCCCTAAAGTAAAAAGTAACCCTAACCCCTCAAATGTTCAGAACTAAACCCTAACCCTAAAATAAAAAACTAGCCCTAACCCTAACAAAAAACGAACTAAAGCCTAACCCCTAACAATTAAGAACTAAACCCTAGCACTTCAAATAAAAAACTTAGCCCTAACCCCTAAACCATAAGAACTACACCCTACCCCCTCAAAAATAAGAACTAACCCCTAAAATAAAAAAAATAACCATACACCCTAAAATAAAATGACTTAACCCTAACCCCTAAAATAAGAACTAAGCCTAACCCTAAAAAATAAGAACTAAACCCTTACCCTTTAAAAAAATAAAGTTTATTTCAACTTCTAAATGTAATTTTATTTCATTAGAAGTACACATTAAAAAAAAGAAATTTTATTTCAACTTCTAAATGTAATTTTATTTCATTAGAAGTACACATTAAAAAAAAGAAATTTTATTTCAACTTCTAAATGTAATTTTATTTCATTAGAAGTACACATTAAAAAAAACAAATTTTATTTCAACTTCTAAATGTAATTTTATTTCATTAGAAGTACACATTAAAAAAAACAAATTTTATTTCAACTTCTAAATGTAATTTTATTTCATTAGAAGTACACATTAAAAAAAAGAAATTTTATTTCAACTTCTAAATGTAATTTTATTTCATTAGAAGTACACATTAAAAAAAAGAAATTTTATTTCAACTTCTAAATGTAATTTTATTTCATTAGAAGTACACATTAAAAAAAATAATTTTTATTTCAACTTCTAAATGTAATTTTATTTCATTAGAAGTACACATTAAAAAAAATAATTTTTATTTCAACTTCTAAATGTAATTTTATTTCATTAGAAGTACACATTAAAAAAATTAACCCTAAACCCTAAAATAAGAAAACTTAGCCCTAACCCTAAAATGTTCAGAAATACACCCTAACCCTAAATAAAAAAAATAAGCCTAACCCCTCCAAAATAAGCACTCAACCCTAACCCCTCATAATTAGGAACTAAACCCTAAGCCCTCAAAATTAAGAACTACACCATAACACTTCAACTCAAATAAAAATAAACACTAAACCCTAAAAAAAATAAGAACTAAACCCTAACCCCTAAAATAATAAGAACTAACCCCTAACCCCTAAAACAATACGGACTAACCCTAACCATTCAAATAAAAAAAATTAACCCCAAACACTAAAATAACAAAAACTTAGCCCTAACCCCTAACAAATAAACACTCAACCCTAACCCCTCAAGTTAAGAACTAAACCCTAACCCTTCTAAAAAAGTTAGCCTTAACCCCTAAAATAAAATTTGTTTACCCTAAACCCTAAAATAAAAAGAACTTAACACTAACCCCTAATAAATAAACACTAAACCCTAAAATAAAAAATAAGAACTAAACCCTAACCCCTAAAATAATAAGAACTAACCCCTAACCCCTAAAACAATACGGACTAACCCTAACCCTGCAAATAAAAAAAATTAACCCCACCCCTAACCCCTAACAAATACGAACTAACCCTAACCTCTAAAAAATTTGAAGTTACCCCTAACAAATAAAAAATAAGGCCTAACCCTACCCCATACAATTATAAAATTAACCCTAACCCTAAAATAAAAAACTTAGCCCTAACCATAAAATAAAAAGAACTTAGCCCTCACCCTTCAAATAAAAAACTAAGACAAAATACTTAGACACTAACGTTTCTAACTAACGATCAACACCAATGTCACTCAACCTCGATTGATCCACTCCATTTATTTCAACTTCTAAATGTAATTTTATTTCATTAGAAGCACACATTCAACAAAAAGTAACTGACGATTTCATTGAAGACCAACAAGTAAATACATTGAACAAAACCTAAAGCAATACAAGTCAGGCATGTAACATACATAAATCAATTAAATGAATTACTCCCACGGTCAGATTGCATTGGACATCGACGCCTATTGTGCCCTTCAGCTCCACATCTACTACATTTTTGTCGGTGGTCAGATGGTTCGACCCAATCCATCTCATTCCTTATCCTTGTTGATTTTGGCCGACCTTTCGCACGAATTGTAGTTGGGTCAGGGATTAGTGTCCATGCCTCATCAGAAGGAGGAATTGCCGCTTCATTCCCAAGAGGCCACCACTGTGCGGAGTATGCTTTTAAGATGTGCTCATTGGTGTAAACAACATCTATATATTGGTAGTAGTTCATGCTCACGTAACCACAAGCTGCAATAATGTGTGAACATGGATAGTGAAGCGCAGAATACCTTCCGCATTGACAGTAATGGCCATTCAAGTTAACTGCCCATTTTTGTCCCCCACGTTGCGTTATAGGATTGAAGGTCTCCTCTACTTCAAACCTTGTCGAGTGGATATCATACACGCGAACGATGTGCGAACAAGCTTGTTCTTGATTTTTCCTAAGTTCTGTAACAAGCTTAGAACAATAAACTTGGCCTTCTCTTAATTGTCTTTGGGCTTGGCGACCACGATCAATAAAGTACTTTCGGCACCTACTATATGTTGACTTCACCAACGCTGTTATTGGAATGCTGCGACAATCTTTCAACACCTTATTCACACATTCTGATAAGTTGGTTGTCATGTGACCATATCGTCGTCCAGATGTATCGTAAGCCATGCTCCATTTTTCCTTTGAGATTCGATCAATCCATCTTGCTATAGCTGGACTCAATTGACGAAATTTTTCTAAGTTTTGATCAAACACATGCTTGCAAGGAGTGTACGCTGCATCAAATTTGTTATCATCAACAGTTGCACGTAGACATGAAACTCAAATTAAATTAATGTATAAAATAAACCTTACCCAATTTCTTGAACATCTCTTTTTGTTTCGCGTTGTTGAATTTGCGATTGAAATTGCTGGCTATGTGTCGGACGCAGTACACATGATAACCGTGGGGAGGTTGCCAACCAAGTGCTTCATTAGCGACAGCAAACTTTATACTCGCGTGACGATCAGATATTAGACAAATTCCATTCTTATCTGTGACGTGTTCACGCAAGTGGGCCAAAAACCATGACCATGCTGTTAGCGTCTCGCCTTCGACCACGGCGAATGCTAGAGGAAGAACACCACCATTTCCATCTTGCGATGTGGCCATTAACAGGGTCCCACGGTATTTGCCGTATAAATGTGTGCCGTCAACTTGTATGATTGGCTTACAGTACTTAAAAGCCTCCTTGCATTGACCAAATGTCCAAAATACTCTATGAAATTGACGATGTTCGCGACTCACCCTATTGCCAACAATAAAATCGTCATGTAGTATTTGAAAGTAAGAGCCACGAGAATGATTTTGCATGTGTGTTAGCCATGACGAGAGTTTCGCATACGACTCTTCCCAATCGCCATATTCAATTGCAATCGCCTTTTGTTTGGCCATCCATGCTTTTCTGTATGAAACCTTATAGGAAAATTCACTATTTATCCTTTCTTGAATCAAAGAAATTTTTATTGATGGATCTTCTCTGATCATGCCTGTAATTCAAATAAGTAAATAAAATTACAAATTAAAATAACAAATAACACAAAAGTAGGATAATATGAACATAAAAAACGTACCTACTACGCAAGTCGCAATTAAATTTGAATCAAGCTTCTCATGGTCTTGTGTCATAGTCATATTTAGACATGTGTGCGGTCCACCCCATTGTGTCACTTTCCATGCATCAGTTTTTTTGGATAAAATTGCCCTCATATAAAAAGGGCAAGGAGACTCTTCGGTGTTGTTGGGGCAACAAACGATATATTTGTGTGATTTCGTTTCAACAACCTTAAAACTTTGATGCACCTTCATCACATATTGTTTGAGTGCATTTTTGACTGCATCTTTACTGTCAAAATCCATGCCAACATATAATTCTTGTCCAACATTAAAAGTCGTTGGCATGTCTAGACCACAAATGTCCTCCTCGTCCGGATGACTCCAGTTGATATTATTATAATGGCTAGCATCATTCCAAAATGGATTTTGAATTTCTGGTACACCTAATAATTTATAAAATAAAATCACGTCAACAAACTACTCCTATTTAATTACCATTAAATACAATTCTCATAAAAAGATAGATGTATTCAACTAATTTTGTATTTCACAAACATTTACCTTCGCTTGGGTGAACAATTGAAACTGGTTCAACAATGTCAGTGACTTCATCGTCTGTATGAGATATTCCATCATCACTATCATCTTCATCGAAAGACTCTTCAACGTATGAGTTAGATGCAAGATAATCATCATCATCATCATCATCATCTTCATCAACATGTAAATTGCTTATATTTTTTGGCAGTTCCGACTCATAATGAGATACATTACGTCCACATGACGTAACAGAATTTGCAGCATGAAACATAGAACCACCAGCAACATCCTTTTCTACGTACAACTCTAGAACTGACATTTGTTGTTGTTGTTGAAAACTTTCGATCATAGTTTCAACATCTTCGTCATCACAAATTTGCAACGCAACATATTTTCCTGAAACTAAAAATCTACAACTTATAGTAGAAATAATTTCATTATTTTCTAACTTTACCTTATCTCCAATTTTTTTTTCAAAGCATTGAAACTAATTCCGCGTTTAATCTGAATGGCCTTTTTACTGCCTTCAAATATTACACCATCATTGTCTTCATATACTCTTCCGTTGAAATACAACACTGTAATAATTGAATTCATGATATACCTACATCAACAAAATTAAAAATAATTAATCATAACAACAGTCTTTTTAAAATAAATAAGTGTATCTGCTTGCTGCATCTACTAAATTAAATTTAAACTTAAACTTGGGATACAAATTAAAATAAGTAAACATTATTAAAAAATTACTTCAACATAAAAAACCTAATTACAAATTGGCTTAAACTTCACGTGTTAAAATTTGTTTCTAAATAAAACAATTATTACTTCAATTAACTATTTTGTGAATCATAAAAATAAAAAAATTTATTTGCTTCCTCTAGTAAACTTAAATAAACATTGAGACGTCATTCTAACAAAAAAAAAAACAAAATTACTCATACGTCAAATTAAATAATTCAAAAAAAATTCCTTCAAAAACTTAAAGACTCACATATAATATTTATAACCGAAAGGGTCACACGTCAAATTTCTTCTAAGCCACAAAAACCATGAACAAAGAGGATTACAAATAATTAGTCATACTAATTTTAAAAAAAAATTCTAATTAAAAAAAATTCACTTAAACTTTACCTTCAAATTTTAGTCTAACAAATCAAATTATTATTTCAATTAAATATTTGTCAATGATACAAATATAAACTATTTATTTGCTTGCTCTATTAAACTTAAACTACACATTCATACTTTATTCTAAAAAAAATTAATCTAATTAAATAATTTATGAAAAATTCCTCAACTTTACCAAAAATTTCAGACACAAAATAAAAGGATTATAAATGAAAGGATTACACTTAAAAAATTTTTAGACGGAACATAATTAAAATTACAATTTTTTAGACGGAACATAATTAAAATTACAATTTTTTTATTAACTTATACTATATTTTATAATTAAAATTACAATTTTTTTGTTGTTAACTTATACTATATTTTATCACAAGTAAAATGAAACTTCGTTTTTAACTCTAAACAAACCACAAAATAGTTAAGAAATAGCATCTAATTAGTTTTTGTCTTAAATTAAATTATATTTCAAATAATACCAAAACAATTCTATATGTCAAATACGTAAATTAAATTCATTCACAAAAACAGTTAAAGAAAGGCTTACAAATAATTACTGCTAATAATTTCTAAATTAAAAATCTAATTTACAAAATTAATGCAATTTGACCTCCAAATTTTATTCTAACCATAAAATTTATTACTTCAAAATAAAAAATTTATACATGAGAAATAAACAAAACTAAATAAGACTTATTTAAATAAATATAAAATACTTACTATAGAATCAGCAAATTTCAAACTTCAAACGAACCTCTTTCTTCCTCTCTTCAGTTTCTTAATCTCTTTCAGTATGAAATTTTGCAAGTATTCAATATCATTGCAAGTGTTCTATTTAAACAAAATTTACAAGAAGAAAGCTGAAGCTATCTCTTAATTTACACGCCATTAAACTGTATGCATGTGAATATGGTGTAGCATCTCTGAACCCCTAACCTGTGAACATTTACAGCTACCTATAAACCCTATTTCAGACCTTATGTTTAGTCTCATCATGAACAAGGAAAGCATGCGCAACCTGTGAACATCTACAGCTAGCTTTGAATCCTATTTCAGACCTTATGTTTTAGTGTCATCATGAACAAGGACAGCATCTGCAACTTGATACGTTGAGTGTCATGCAACTGATTTATTTAAAAAAAATTTACACTGCCAATCCCGCCAGAAGGGCTGGCGGCACGCCATGAAGCCCTATCTCGCCCATCGTAATGGCGAGTCCCACAGATTGGGTGTCGCCAGTGAGAATGGCGATTCTCACTCCTACGTGGCCTATGTCGCCACTACCAGGGGCGATACACCCCTCTCTCCTGCTTTGCCGCCACTGGCAATGGCGGGTTGAGCCTTGCCGCCAGTGGCAATGGCGTTTTCCTCCTAAAAACCGACCCCCTCCGTCATTACTTTTAAAACAAACCCTCAGACGTAAATAGTTTTTAAAATAAGACCCCTTAGGTAAATTTGCCGTGAATTGTCTGTAGCCATGTTGCTCCTGCGGCCGTGATTTTGATCATTGAATTTAAATCTAATGGTTATTAAAAATAAGAGTATAAAAATATATTTGTATGTTAATTATGAAAGGCTAATATGTTGTTGTAGGGACTATACATGATTGCTGTGTCATAGAGAATCTATGCCTTATATACATTATCATTGGCCTCAATTCCAAAGTGATTTGGGATTTTATGACTACGGGAACAAGCCACGTAGTCAAGGCTAAGAGACAATAATGATCTAGATTCTTTTTCTAATATCAATATTTCGACTTCAAATTTAAAGATATTGTTAGGAACACCATTTGAAGTATTGTCTGCTTTAAGTACTTGGAAGCTTGTCACAATTTTTTCTTTTATTAAATGACATCTGAGTGAGTTAAGTGAGGAGGATATACATAAACTATCATTAACTTCAACTATTAAGCGATATAAGCCTTCATAACTATCTAATCAATTAAAAATATATATTCTAATTGTGATTTTTGGATTGACAAAAAGGTATATAAGAATAAACCCTATCAACAATCATCTTAATGGTTATCACGGAGTTAGATTCATAAATGGTATGTTCAAACTTGTGTTAATAGAATTTGCTATACTTTTTAGGAATATCTTACTATTGTCATTTCGAGAAAAGTGGATAATTATTATTACACGAAACTACAGTTAGCTTATAGCGTCTTTAAATATTTGAAATTGCAGATTTTTTTTCTCATCTAGACAAAAACAAAAGGCAATTTTCTCAACTAGCCAAGGTTTACTTTACTTATGTAAGTAGACACATTTACTGTGCACGCTCAAATTATCAACTTATTTTGCAAATTTCTTTTTACACCCCTCTTACAATTCGGGACCCAAAATCCGAATTTTAAAAGTTTTTTCTCATTTCATTTTTATTGTTTATAAATTTTGTTTCAAATTTTTAATAATGCAAATAGAATAATAATTATTAATACATTTAAATAATATAATTAATTAGTATAATTGTTAAATATTCACATATAATATAATTAAATTGTAAAAACAATTATTAATATGTTAATATTTTTTAATGAATGATACATTGTAATTGAAGTTAAATAATAATTATTTGATAAATAAAAAACAAGCACAGAAAGAATATACAATGTAAAAATAAGAAAAACAGTAATCGAGATACATGAAATGATAGCTTAAAATAACAAACATGAACGACAACACAAATAGGAGAAATTATAATCTAAAAATAACATATGACAACAATAACAGTTAAGAAACACAAACACATTGTCTTTAAACAACACACATAACATTACAAATTCATCTATCCGCTTCAACCTCTGAGATTGCGGAAATTAAAACTTGTCATTGTTTATTGGAAATTGGCTTCTCTTTCTCTATTATCATTTCTCTATGTGTTGTTTATGTAGTTGTGTTAATATTTAATTTTGTGATTTAATTTTAGAACTGTGTGATTTTTAAAAGATAACACAAGGACAATAAAGAAAGGGACAACAGAAAAGTCGAATCGTTGTTTGTTAAGCACCAAAGTTGCAACAATTCATCTTTTTTATGACCAAGAAAGGTCTAGCCAGGATTTCACCGATCCATGTCGAAGGCCGAGATTTTGCGAGTTCAGAATTTGTTACGGTTCATGTGTGTCAAAATTTTCACATATTCATCTTTTCGTGCTGGACAAAGGAGTGACCAACATTTCACCGATTCGTATTAATGATCTCCATCGCAAGAATCCAAAGCTATTACTATTCATTGAGCATGAAAGTTACAATGAATTCATGTTTAGTAGATTGTAATTCACAAACTTTTAATAATAAAAAATGCAATGACATTTCAATAACTGTCTTTTACAAATATTTTGTATAAAAAAATCACCGTTTGGTAATTTAACTTTACACTAATTTTTATTATTCTACCAATAATAAATGAAATAAAATTTTCTACAAATTAAATTTAATAACTAAAATGTAAATAAAACATCTATACCTAATACATTTCATTAGGATAAATTTTAATTTTAAAATATATTTTTTAATATTACTATGTAATATTATTTCTTTTAAAATTATATTATTATATATATTCTTTAAAAACAATTAATTGTATTATTAATTAAATATTATAAATTAAAATTTCATTAAACTATTTAAAAGTAGAACCCTGACTAGTTGAGGAAATTGATATTTGTTTTTGTCTAATTGGGATAAAAAAATATGAAATCGCAATGTAAAAAAAGTTCTTGTCCAAAGTTAGTGCGAACAATTTACTAGAGAAAGTGTTCTCTATTTTTTTTTTCTTTTGGAGAGTAGGACCATCTTGAACTTGAACTAGAAAAATTTTCTATCAATTACTAGAATCAATAAATCTGGATCTTTATTTGATATATATATATATTCCTATGATGTGATATTACGTAAAAGTTTTATATTTATTTCAACTAATATACTTTAATAAAGTTTAATTTCTTATCACATTTGTTAAAAAAATATTTAATGAACAAGCTATTTTTGAAACTAATTTAATTTAAAATAAGAGTAATCATAATAAAAATAAAAATGAAATTTATGTAACTAAATAAATTAATATATTTTTTAAAATAATTTAAGTTAAACGAAAAGATAAAATAATTTTATATGAAATTAATCGAATAGTCAAGTATCAATTCAAAAAATTAACATTATTATAATTTTTTTTTCTTCAATTTCAAACAAAATTAGATGAAATTTATTTTTAGTTAAAACATTCTCAAATGACATTTAAATCTTAAAAAGGTAAATTAAATAAACAAAGAAATTATGTTATAATTAAATAATTTCACTCAATTTTTATTATCCCAAGTGTGTGTTTTAATATTGTTTTAACATGCTCAATATAGCAAGATCAAGATCCAAAACACCGAGATGAAATTGGAATTGCTCGTTCCTATCAGAAAAGTTAAGCCCATTGAAAATTGACACATATGATACATGATAGTTTAATGAATTGGGAATAGGTACGACATAATAAAAATTCACATAAACATTTTGAGACATAAAACACATGTCATACATATAATTCATTCAGATAACAATCAATGTATATTGATGTTCTCCTTTGGGTGATACATTAACACACAACATACAAACATGATGATCCTAATAAAATTCTTAATATTATTTGACAATTAAATTTGCACCCATTAATAGTACCTATTACCTTTGGGTATATAAACAAAACTAATGATACACACAAATCGCATACAATTATATTCATTAAATATAAGAACAACTAAACAACCTTTGGGTGATCCATAAATACCTTATAACAATGAATTTCAATGTACCCATAAACCAATAATCATATAATTTAGCATCCATTATTTTATGAGTAATTGAAATAATCATTAATTTGAAATTAAATAACCTTATAAATTTATCCAGTTTGGTGACTAGAAAATTCATCATACATTTAATTCCAATCAAATACATGACCTACACATCTTTATTGCTATTAACAATTTATAGTCATTTTATTAATTTCATTCCCGGCCAAATAAATACCATACATTCACATTATAACCAATAAAATAATAGAAATTCAATCACATTGAAGAAAATGTATAGCATATACATATTTATTGCTATCGATAATTTTAAAGCATTCACATTAATTTAATTTCAGGACATAAACTTTCAATCCTTTAATGATATTCAACAATAATATTCAGGAAAAAAAATGAGCATGTGAGATTGAGAATAACAAAAAGGGGTTGAGAATAGCAATTCTAAGAATTCCTTGAATGGACGTACATGCCGGCTGAGAGGTCTTTCTTTCTTTCTCCATAATTGGAAGACAACACTTTAATATGCAAAGATTTTCAACTAAAAAATTAAAAAGAATCTTTTTTCTTTTGTCGTTCATGTATATGGCAAAAGGAGAAAGGGTTGTGGCAGCCAAAAGCTTTCGTTCACCCAATGTAACAACACCACTTTGTACGCTCGTTTCGAAAATTCAACAATAATAAAATATCGTATACAATAGCGGACAAAATAAAATTCTTAAATTTCATTATCAAGGTTCATTCATAATTGAGAAAAAATAAATTATTCTTATAAAATCATAAATTTTATAACCTAGACTCTGATATCACATGCAAATCTTTTAAGGATTTTTTAGATTAACAATTATAGGAAATCAACGTGATATTGAAACACCAATAATAGATAAACAATACGTATCTTTCTTAATAACAAGACTTCTCTTCAGGTGCATTTTGATTTCTTGAAAAAGAAAATAAACAAATATTTCACTCCCTTAATTATTCTTTCTGTCTCTTTAAGTTTGTGATGGTCGAAAATTAGAAAGAACATTTTCGTGTTAGGAAGAAGACCTTATATAACCATTACTCTCATTAATTATCTTTAGAAACTTCTCTTTTTGAATCTAATTACAATTTAATTATTAATTATTAATTATTAATTCCTACCCAAGTCACATGCCTCTCACGTTACATTTATTCTAACATATCTTACTTGGAATCACATTACATTTATTCTAACATATCTTACTTGGAATCACATTACATTTATTCTAACATATCTTACTTGGAATAAAATGTGGCTTTCTAAAGGAGAAGAGCACGAGGGAGGGAAGGAGTTGATCTCTGTCTTTAAGCAGCTAGAAGAGACATTGAGTGTCAAACCTTCTTACGGAGGTGACACGTTTGGTTTTATACTTTCGAGACATATATGGCAACTTTGAAATGGAAGGAGAGTGTCCTAAAATCGTGGCTTGGGCTAAAAGATGCATGCAGAGAGAGACTGTCCAAAATTCTTCCTGATGGGAAGGAGGTGTATGATGAAGTTGTGGAAATGAAGAAGGAACTTGATTCGAAACAGAGAAAGTTAATTTGTGGATCAACCCAATAAATATTTTCATGTTAAAAAGGCCTAGTGTACTTTTATTTTGTGTACAAGATTAAGATGAGGGATTTTATGTCGTGCATGCACTTGTGATCAATAAAATCTCATTTTATCAAGGCATCTAATAGTTACTGGCTAGTTTTTGGGACTAAAATAATTACTACCTGAATTGGCCCAGGTCCAGGAAGATCATCCTGGAGGTAAAATTTGAATATGGATGAGTGATTTAAAGTTGTTTTCTATGTCTAACACGCATGAAACTACTTTCTCCTTAAACGTGCATGGAAATGTGGTTGGTTATCATAGAAAAACGATGGCTAATTAATTATCTCTTTTAATACTTGAAATCACAATGTAAAACAAAAAGTCCCCTACCAAAGTTATTGCGAACAAATTCATAGAGAAAGTTAATTTCCTCTCTTTTTTTTCTTGGCGAGTTGGACCATCATGAACTTGAACTAGCAACCTTGTTTATGAAGTAAATTGTGGCACCTATATTGTCTAGATCAATTAGTAGAGAATTAATCAATAAATCTGAATAACAAGTAAAATCATGGGTTTAAGAGGAAATTCAACGTTTAGAATAATACAGTGCGAATCAGAAAAATTCTTGTCACTAGTGTTCGGGTCATCGGTGAACATTGAAAAAAAACAGAAAAAGATAGTTATATACTTATATTACTTATATAACACTTTTTTTTTCTTTGTTTCTGTTTATCTCTTTTATTCTTATCTTTCTTTTTGTTGTGTTAAAAATTGTACAAATATAATTTCTCTAAAGGAAAGCAGAACAATTGGACTGATTCTTTCTTTTCTATTCTACTCTTTTATTCTTATCTTTCTTGTTGTTGTATTAAAAATTGTACAAATATAATTTCTCAAAAGGAAAGTAGAACAATTGGACTGATTCCTTCTTTTCTATTCTACTCTTTTATTCTTATCTTTCTTTTTGTTGTATTAAAAGTTTTACAAATATAATTTCTCAAAAGGAAAGTAGAACAATTGGATTGATTCCTTCTTTTCTATTCTACTCTTTTATTCTTATCTTTCTTTTTGTTGTATTAAACATTCTACAAATATAATTTCTCAAAAGGAAAGTAGAACAATTGGACTGATTCTTTTTACTAGTCTTCTTTCTTAATAATGTTTTTTCCCCTTTACTTAAGAACTCCAAAAGTAATTTTACATAGACAAACAACTTGGTGTGTATGTGTATTCGAAAGCGTTGAAAGTAACGCAATGGATAAGCAATACCCAGTTGCTTTAATTAGCATTGTTGCATTAGAAAATATGACATTTTCCCGTTGAACGTGATTTGAATGTATTTTCACACACACCCTTGTTGGTAAAGCATTGGAAGCTACTAGCTATTGGAAGCAATTTGCTACCAAAGTAACTGCCTTTGTAGACATTGCAATTGCTTTACATTATTAAATTAATAAAAATAACATATATAATTATTTTAAGTTGCTTGTCACTCAAACATTATTTTTAGATAAAAATATTATTGGTCAGACTCTCATTAGAAGTAATTAAAGAGAGTTAGACTATTGTAGAGATTTATTGTTTAAAGTTGTTTGTATTACAAAAAAGTAAAAATAAATAATATGTACACGTAGGACCCATTGGAAGAAACCACGTAAGTGCAAACGTAATAATATACATAAAGTTCTTCAATAGTCGTCTCAACAGTTAAACATTTGAAAAGAATCTACAATGTAGAAGGTTCTATGTGACTATAAATGAGGCGACGATTTCTGCTAGTCCACAGCATCTAGCTAGTTAATTCACAAACTTGAGTTGGATTTTGGTGATCTTGTGAATTGATCTGCGATGTCGGACGAGGTAGTTCTGTTGGATACATGGGCTAGCATGTATGGTATGAGGGCTAGGATTGCATTGGCTGAAAAGGGTGTTAGGTATGAATACAAGGAAGAGAATCTCATGAACAGGAGTCCTTTGCTTTTGCAGATGAACCCAATTCACAAGAAGATTCCTGTTTTGATCCATAATGGCAAACCCATTTGTGAATCTGCAATAATAGTGCAGTACATTGATGAGGTCTGGAATGACAAGTCTCCACTCATGCCCTCCGATCCTTACAAGAGATCTCAAGCCAGATTCTGGGTGGACTACATTGACAAAAAGGTACGTGTTTTAATGTGTTGTCATGTGATTAACTTCTACTATTTTTTCTTTCTTTTACTTCTCAACTTTGGAAGGTTCATTTCAAAATTTGAAGGTTAATTCTGGATTATAACATGTTGGGTTCCATTTCCAAATATAGTTTTTCGCCGTAATTATAGTGCATGTTTGATTTCCAGTTTGAAATGTTACCACATGCGTTCCAATGCACATCTAAAGGATAAAAACAAAATGAATGGAAAAAATAATGAGGCATCTTGATTTGTTAGAAAAATTACTTATGCCGTAATTTTACAATTGCAAACCAAATGTGCTCATAGTTTCTATATCATATAAGCCATTTCTTACCCTTGTCAATGTTTCCAAACAGGTTGGTAATGTGTTTCCTTAAGGGTTTTCAAATTAGATTTTAGGTAAACTCAGTTTTATAAATTTAAGTGAAATTAAGTATAAACTTTGACACAAGGTGATTTATATATGAATATTTTTATTTGAAAATTTACATATGAAATTAATTAAAAGTTACATATTGTTTTCGCTCTTAGTCAGAAGTGCTTTTATATTATACAATTAGTCAAATGTTTTGAAGAAACAACTTAGTTTAATTGAAATTAAACAATTCTTTTTATTCAAGCAATTATGGTTGGATACTAACCATACAGCCCAACACAAAATTAATTTCTTTCTCCGTGATACATATTTTAATGTATAATTTGTAGTTAAGGTTAAATTGAACAGTATTTTCAATTATATTCAACAGTTCAAATTTAATTTTTCTAAAATAATTTTGCTGCACTTTAAATCAAATGCCCTGTTTCTAACGAGAATATTTGATTTTTTTGGTGTATATATATATATATATATATATTGGTGGAGGAGTTTTAGATTAATTTTTATATTTTATATGATAATTTTTGTTTTTATTATCAATAATAATAGTTTGTGGTATTCAACATATAGATTTATGATACTTGGAAGAAAATGTGGCTTTCTAAAGGAGAAGAGCATGAAGAAGGGAAGAAGGAGTTGATCTCTATCTTTAAGCAATTAGAAGAGACACTAACTGACAAACCCTTTTATGGGGATGACACGTTTGGCTTTGTTGATCTTTGTTTGATCACTTTCTCTAGTTGGTTTTATACTTATGAGACATATGGGAACTTCAAAATGGAAGAAGAGTGTCCTAAACTCATGGCTTGGGTCAAGAGATGCATGGAGAGAGAGACTGTGTCCAATACTCTTCCTGATGCTAAGAAGGTGTATGGTCTTATTGTGGAACTGCAGAAGACACTTGAATCGAAATAGAAGATTTCAATAAATCAACCCATTAAATAATATTTTCATGTTAAATATGTTGTTGTAAGGTCTTGTGTACTTTTCCTCTATGGTTGTGTGGGTTGGGTCAGTCATTTATGTGGTTTACTAGACACTAATACATCTTCTCTATTGAAGATTAAGGTATCTAATTATTTTTCCCATTACTATATATTGAATATTATCGTCTTTGACATTGAAAAGAAAGAAAACGTAGAAAAAGCAAAGACTTGTGTTATTCATATAATGTTATCTTTTTATTTTTTTCTATCAAACTACTATTAATCATCTTATGAACTGGGTTCGCTCGTAGTAGCAAAGGGCTCTTGTTGCTAAAATCCTCTTCTCTATTCTCATATTTGATGCCCATTTCCTCTAGTGCAATCCGGATCCTCATTCCATAAGGAAATTCAACAGAATCACCTCATCTCCCATTGCTAAGAAAGAAGGCTCCAATGGAAGAAAACTAATGCTGGAAGCAAATTAAGGTGAGTGGCAGTGTGGCACAGGAGTTTGGGTGATAGTGAAATGACAACAACTCTTCCACTAATAGGAAAGTCCCCATCACAGATGTTTCTATGCATATTGTTTCATCTTTGTGCAATTGCTTGATAACAGCACCTTATTCAGATGATAATTGGAATTTGGGACATTAGTCTGTGTTTTTTTATAATTATAATATTATTCTTTAGACAACTAATGGAACTACAAAACAGAACTACAAATAACAGCACAACAAATAATAATAATGATAATAAAACGGAAGCACTTTGTCAAAATCTACCCACGATGATTTTATCATGAATGTAGGACTGATTGTCATGAAAAGATACACATTTGTAATTGGTGTATATACTCAAATTTGAAGTTAAGGTTATCATGTCCAATTATGAGAAGCTTCCATGCTTAAGACATATATCAAGAAACAGAATGAAGTATGAAAAATATTCATCCCTTAGAATAGCAGAACTTGGCATGTGTAACTGTCAAAAGGAAGCTGTATAAATCCTTTTCATTGAGACCATTCCATATTATGTTAAAAGAACAAGTCTCTTTTTGATGATTGGCCTAAAGTGATAATAGTAAACACAGGCCAAAGGATTATAAGAAAAACACAGGTCAAAGGTAACAGGAAGTATGGAACAATACCCACAAAGCTGGCCACATCTAAACCAACCAGCAAGTTGCAAGTCTTAATTAAGTTGTGAACCCACAAGTTTTTTTTTTCTTTCTAATTGTGAACCCACAAGTCTTAATTAAGCAATAACGGTTACATAAATAATTAGTATATATGCCAATACAAAAAAGACTCAATTACAAAACCAACAAACACATGAATGAAAGATACATCGGAGGTTTTCCAAGACCTACATATTCCCACAGAAAGCATGAAGTTTGGCAACTCTAAGTGTCTTTTGTTACATAACTATTACTTAAATGAAAGGTGAAGAACGACCAATACTTCACAAAGGCCATTAAGCTCCAACTACTTAATGCCTAACTTCTTTCTTAGGTCCACAATGAACTCATAGACTTATGCTGGCCAAGGAAGTAAGTGATGGTATTCTCATAACTATAACCATAATTAATAAATAACTAAATTATAAGTAGATATTATAACTATAATCATAACTAATTTTATATAACTAGTTATAATTTGATAAAACCAAGTATTGTTTTTAGAATATAGGAGCATATAACTGGTTATAAATAAATTAGTTGTGTAACCCGTTATATCTACTACTAATGGCATATGAATGAATATTGAAATAATCATAACTAAAAACTGATTATAGTTTTATAATTACTTTTATATATCTAGTTATATAAACTAATGATAGTTATTTTTTTAAAACTAATTTTTTTTAGCAGCCCTTCAAGGTAGAGACTTGGCAACGCTGCCTTTCAAGCAATTAACTTGGGGCACTCACTCTCTATGTTGAGAGTGCCAAAAGTCTTAGGCTTCTCTTATGAACACAGTAAAGGATAATCTTAGAATTTGAAGACTAGGGACCTACCCAAGAAAGAAAGAGAAAAGAAAGACATTTTCTTATTCATCTGTTCCTTTACAATACAGACTAAACACTTATTTATATCTTCAAGGATGAGCACAAAGGAAATGCATGAAAAAAGTAACAGAAAGTAGCGGAATGCAACAACGAAAAACATGACGTGCAAACGAGGAAGGAGACCAGAAGGAGACAGCACGATGTGCAACTTCCAATGAGGGCCTGCTAGCTCATATCGTTTTTAGATTATTATTTAACATTCATTTTTTTCTATTCAAGTACCTAAAAATATTTTCTTTCAGTTTTATTTTACCATCTATCGTTAGTTAGTCATCTTCCATTAGGTGATAACGCGATAGATAGAGTATTACATCATCATGTCTTGTAATAGACACTTCATTGTAATATCATCCCCTTCAATGACGTGTTAGTGATAAGGCGTGATGACATGACCCTCAGTTTGTCACACCATTGCTCGATGAAAAGCAACTAACAATAGGTAATAAAATAAAACTAAATTCTTTTTAGGTACTTGGTTGGAAAAAATGAATTTTTAGATACTAATAGGAAAAATGTTTATTTTTCATGTATGAAAAACTTATTTAAATCATATATAATTGGTGTTTTACGGCCTATAATCAATGTACACATGTAACATATTATGTTTTCCCTCACTCTTCATTCACTATTATCTGAATTCTCTTTTAACTTTGTCCATATATTAAATGTACATGTAAGCATCTTAACTCTTTAACTTTACATTTAATACTATTTTATTATTCTAGTCCAATTGATTAAACATGATAAAATGATATATGAGTTATTGTAAATTTAAAATAGTATATTTTTAATTCTTACCAATAAAAAATATCTTATTAATTTAATGTATATTCTTATTTTGAATGATAAATTATCTTTAAAAATAAATAAGATAAAGTAAATTACATATATGTTCATCATTTATCATTTTTATCTGAAATTAAATTATTTATTTTGATAAAACTTCTCTTTATAATTTGTTAACTAAAAAAATATTTTTCAAATTAACTTAATTAAGTTTTTCATACCTAAAAAATAGATCATTTACGAAATATTATCTAAAATTTTTTTTTACCAAATAACTATCTGAACAAAAAATTCAATTTCAATTTACTCCTCACCGTTAGTTGTCTTTCGTTAAGCGATGACGTGACATATCGTGTCACGTCATCACGTATGGTCACTGTTACATCATTGTCACATCATTGCTACATCCCCTTCAATAGTATGCATGATAAGGCGTGATCTACTTTCTTTAATTTTGACAAAAAAAAATAATTTTTCATCTTTTAAAGATAAATTTATTAGTGGTTTATACATTTAAAAATAAAATGATTATTTATTTATTATTAAAATTGTGTTTTATAATAAAAATAGGAAGGAGATGTGATAAAAATCAGTGCGGCTCTCAATATTGATTTCCATGCTCCCGTGAACTTTGGATTGCCATGTATATGTTGTTGCTGTCTTTTTATATTCATATGCTTGGTTTGAATTACTCTGTTACCCTTAATTTCAATTGGTCGGTCACATAGCTAATAAATTAAAAGGATAAAGTGGTAATTTAAATGCAATATGGCCACCCCATTGTTATTTGTGATTGATCAAATAATTTTGACAATAAACTATTATTCGTACGATACTTTTTTATATAAATTTTTTTTTCTGTTCATCTTTTGTCGTTTCCTCTTGAGAATTGCCAAAAGAACTCATACTTGAATTTCCTGCAGCTAAAAAAACAACCGCATCATTCTGCAGTTGGCATCTAATAATCATCAATGTTTTTGAATTATATTCTCTTTTATTATTTAATATATATATATAATTTATTTTTATGATTAGATTTTCATGCAGTTACTTTAGCGATATCATAGAATCCGACTGAATTCTTGACAGCACTCTCCTTACTGATGTATATTATATTAAGGGATGGTTCAAGGACTGAGTGTAAATTTAAAAATAATGTTTTTTATTTATTTATAAAATAATTTATTAAAATTATATTTTTGTTTATTTAAAATTAATTTTTCAAGTTTTTTGTGATACAAAATTATTAATTATTGGGTTTTTTAATTATTATCAATTAAATCTTTTTTGTTCTAAACAAAGTTATGATATTCGTGAAGAGTTGTTGCTCATTAATTATTATTTATGGTACCAAATAAAAGATTAACAATTACTTTTAATATTTCAATTAAAACTTATTTTCAAACATAATTTTATAATTTTTTTAAGTATATTAATACTATAAAAAAATTGAGTATTTTTTTTCGGCCTAAAGTTTTTGTTTGGGCCTTAAGATGATATAGAATCCAATTGGGAATCCACACTCCAAAAACTATGCTACAGGAAATGAATAATATTGTTGACGGTTGAGATTTTTCTGTGATAACTAAAATATATTGATTTTATGGTTGTGTGTAAAGTTGCTTAAAGGTTATTTCTGTTCAGAAAAAGTAAATTATAGTTGTTAGTTAATGATGCCTAGTTTTAGGTAGTTATAATTTCTTGTTTATATATTACTCAATCAAGGACTTCTTAGCTTTTCTATTTAAATTCTTGCTATAGCAAGTTCAAAGCGTGTAAAATCCAAATACTAACTAAAAATATATTAAATTAGTTTTGCTCTTCTTTTCTCTCTTTTTTTCTATACATTTATATCTTATCGTCGATACGTGCAACTTATTTTTTTTAACAAATATTTAGACAGATAGATTAAAGTTTCACATTAGATAAAAATAAAAAAATTGAGTATCATATAAATGAGGATAATACTCATTAACTTGAACCTTAAGTTTTTGGTTAAAATGTGGTGTCAAGTTCATTTATGTAATTGATTGAGACTCATTCGTGATAATCTTCCTGGTGTTTATCCCCTTCGGTTTCATAATAATTGGTATCATAGTCTAGTGATTTAATGTGATGATCAGCTCAAATGAATAAAGTGACAATAGTGGATCCATGCCTTATATCAAAAGTCTTCTTGACGAACAAGTCCATGTGCATGGAGGCCAAGCAATTGGTTCTATAGGTGTTGCAAGGGTGCAAGGTAATAAAGCATTTTGGTAGTAATGACTAGACGAGTCGGGGCAACCATGGTTAAACTCTAAGTGCAATCATTAAATACTCGTGGGTGGATTAATTGAGGGGAAGATTGTTGAAATACAAGTGTGAGGTGAAATCTCGCATATGATAAAAATGAAAAAGTTGAACATTATATAAGTGAAAGAAAAGTCCGTAAACTTGAACCTTAAAATTGTGAGTTAAAATATGATATCAAATTCATTTATGTGATTGCTCATGACACATTATTGATATAAATTTTCATGGTATTTATCCCCTCAAGTGCATAATAGATTAATTATCAATTCGAAATTTAGTTCATAAGAAGATTCCTATTCTCATTCATAATGGCAAACCCGTTTATTATTGTTCAGTGCATAGATGAGATCTGGAATGAAAAGGCTTCAATCTTGTCCTCTTATCCTTACCAGCTAGAGGACAAATTGTGAAATTTATGGCGAAGACCAATTTGAAATTATACATCTCAGTTACCTTTAATATAATTTATAATTAATTCTATTAAAATCAATTTTATTAATTTCAAAATAATGAGTTGTTTCTATTAAAATGTGGCTTTCTACAGAAGAAGAACATTGTTCATTTTAATATTCTTGTTTCTCTTTAACCTCAAAGTCATTTTATATTTTATAAAAAAAAAAATTTTGTTATCTTGTATGTTTTTGATGAAGAGTTTGGGAGTTTCATGTAATAACTAGTGCATGCTTCTGTGTGATGTACCAGGCAAATTATGCATGGAGAGTAGTATTTTTTATTATTTTGAGAAAATAAATTTAAAAATGGAGAAGAAGAATAAAAAATAAATATATTTTTGTAAAAAAAATATTTCATTTATTTTCACAAATCCTCTCTTGACTATTTTCTTCTTTTAAAGTAAAGATAAATTAAGCAAAATATATAATAAAAAAGAAAAATCAGAATGAGAAAATATAATTTTATAAATCATTTTACTTGTGGAGTGATCAAATTGGTTTTGTGGAAGAAATATGAAAAATTACAATATATTAATGTTTGATGACTTTTATATAATTTAATTAATTTAAAATGATGATAAGTAAAAGAGTGAATAAATAATTTATGATTTAATTATTTTATCATTCTAAATTTTATGAATCGCATTTTCTTTCTTCTTTTTATAAGATGAAATTTTTATTGTGAATAAAACCATGTATTTTCTCTTTTTTAATTTCTTTTTAAAATCTTAGAAAAATTAGAACATGTTTGATTAATAAAAATTTTTATTATATTTTATTTATTTTACTTTTAATAAGAAAAATTATGCTAATTAATTTTTAAATTAAAAATCAAAATGGTGAAAACAATATATTTTAGTATTTAATAGTATATAACAATCTACAAATAAAAATAAGTGTTGATATGATATTATGAAATCTATGTAATTGTATTTTTCTATGATATATATATATATATATATATATATATATATATATATATATATATATATATATTCACAAGCTATTAATCTCAAGCTTGTAAAGTTCTGGCTTGACTCATTTAAGTAATCGAGTTTAATCTTAAGTATGAATTTGTTTATATAATTAAACAAATGAGCTTGATTGAACATTTACATCCCTATGTATTTCAAAGGGAGTCTCCCTAGTTTCATTTAATAATGAAATAAGTAGCTATGTGAATTGGAAAGAAAAGTATGGAAAACAAAATTGCAAAATAGTTTAACTAAGCAAAACTAAATAATTGAGAAAACCTAATTGTAACATCCCTAATTTATGGACATTAGTAATATATAAAATAGAGACCTTTTATGGATACTCTTTACTTATAATAGTAAAAGGAGACCCTTCAACATTTTTAATGATAGTTGTCTCATATTAGGAATTGATGAGAATAGGATAACATAACCTAAATCGAGAATTGAGGCCGAAGGTGGACCAAGGCCCACAAAAGCCCACACATGAACATATGTTTAAGGGGAGAAATGATAGTTAGAAGGAGCAAGAAAATAAAGAAAGAGAGTTAGAGAGAGAGAGAAAAAGAAGGAGAAGGAGCAGAGATTTGGAGACCCAGTGCCCAGAGCTCATTTCAATGCATTCTTAGAGGTGAGTGCTTCCCTTTTTCCCTTTCCCTTAAGTATTTTGTTGATAATTTTCCTTGACTCTTCCTTTTACCATTTTCACACACTATTCATGGGGTTTAGGAAGGATGATGATTTTGGGTTATTTAGCTTAGATCAAGAGTTTTCATCTTGGGGTTTAGTGTTAGGAAGCATTAGGGATGGTTATTTGTGAGTTTGAAATGTTGGGTAGCTATTAATGAAGTTGGAAGCTTGGATTCACAAGTTGCTGGAAACACAATTTGGCTAAGCAAAAATTTGTGGCTAAGTCAAATTTTAAGTAGAAAAGAAGTCTAGAGAAATTTGGCCAAGTGGCAAGTATGGGCTAAGCCAATTTTGGACACTAGTTTTGTATTACGTGAGTATAACCGTTCAATTGAGTGAAAGAGTTGGAAATTAAATAATTTTATGAAGATTTAAAAACTTTGCACTTGATAACAGTCGTTGTACATTTGTCAAGGTCGTGATAAGCAACACGACCATGACAAAAGGATAACTGCCCTCCAAAAACAATGCTAACCTTCCAACAACAGTCGTGGTAAATTCCATCACGACCATAGTTAACTCGTGAGGATCATAATCAATTCACAATGCCCCAAATCTTTAGCGTCCATATTTTCCAACTACGACCGTGGTAGATTTTACCACAATCATAATGTGCCTTTTCCGATTGAAATATTTTAGGAAGCAATAAATAAGGCTCTGAACTTTGTAAAACATAATCTTTTGATCACTTTTATCCTTTACAAATTTTGAAAGAACTTTGAGGGTTTTTGCTGGTATATATTGATATACATATATAAGATAACTTATTATGAAATGACTAGGGTTATAAACTATTGGTTTTTATATGCCTTATTTTTTAAGTATATAAAACCTAGCTTTATTTCCTTTTTCCTTGATTGGAATTTGCTTATGTTATGCGTATGGATGAGTCTAACCAAAGATTATTTTGCAATTGACTTGTAGAAATGAAATATGCTTAATAGAGAGGTGATGTAACCCTTAATTGGGTAGTACATATTTTCCATTCAATGAAATAATGAAGTGAGATTTTAGTGAGTTGTCAAAAATAATAGAATGATGTTGATGTGTCATATGACACTAGTGGCCTTAGAGTTAGCCAAGGTGATTAACTCTAGGTGCCTAACTAAAGTTTAAGGTATGGTCCAATGAGATAAATATGATAATGATGGATAGGATAATAGTTGTGAGATATAGTGCTTGAGAAAAGAAAAGAAATGAGAAGTCATGAGAGTTACGAAAAGGATGTTTAGAATGAAGAGTCAACTTAGAGTCTTTAGAGTATTCATTGAGACGTTATGTCTCTTCCCTTTTAGTTTTCATGTTTTTTTTTGACAGGTTATCATATGGATACCTCATGGGGGAAACTTGGAGCTACTTGCTTGGAGGAAGATTTGAGTAGTTTTGTAACTCCCAATGTATGGGAACTTGGTTCATCTTGTATGTACCTTGATTCTATTTAGTAAGGCACATAAGTGTCAAGAGCTTTGTTTTAAACTTGTTTATGTTATACATGTTTAAGTTTTAGTTTTCATGTAGTTACCTCTTATGCTCTTATGTTCTAAGCTTACAAAATTTAGTAATATAAGAAGACAAAAGGTAACATTCTTTAGGGTGTTACATTAATTTCATTAATTTTATAAAATATTTTTGGGTTGGGGTTATTACTATATATAGTTGCTTCTATGCTTGTTTATTGTTCACACCATTGAAATTCAAGAGGAACTTTAATTTAATAATTTAGGTGTCGATAGTTTTACTTTTAGCTAAAAGTAGAATTTCATTTTAATGATTAACATTGGCTTTTAATATCATCCATTATTATGAGTTATCAAATAAAACTTTAATTAAATCTAAATAACAACACAAAAAGTTTCTAAAGTATTATAAGCAAGTGTTATCCTTAACTTTATTGACACTTACTACTAGATAATTCTCTTTTCTATGAGCTGATGAAAAACTAGAGTAGGAGAGAGAAAGAATTAAAAAATATATTAAAAGACACAAGCATAAGAGGATGACATGTAGGTAACATAGGTGTTAAAGGACCGAATGAGCAAAATATGGAACAAAGTGAACAACTCTAGCATATTGTATTGGGAAATCCAAAGTATGGGTTTTGAGAAGAATATAATTTTTTGAGTGAATGTACATGAGAATATAAATAAAATATACAACAACATAAAAAAAAAAATTATACCAATGCCTTAGCTTTTTTCTTCAATTAGAATGTTCCATGTATGCTATATGGTTGTGACTAAAGTTCATGATGTCCTAAAATCATATACTAAATTGCATCGAACATGATTAGATGCAAGCATGCTACTTGATCTTAATGTTAAATTTTGTCATTGTTGTTTTTGTAAGTTACAACCTAAAGATATCATTCTCATTGTTTTTTAAGAGCACCAAGTTGTAATGTGAAAAGCTAAGGAAAAGAAAAGAAAACAAAACATTTGACATTCAAGAGAAAAGGTGGAAAACATGATGAACACCTTATCAAACGAATTTCATTGATGCAACTACATCCCTTCAATATGATAAAGTTGTCATGTACTCCCTCTAGTCCTTTTTATAAAACACTTTGGACATCAATCACACGGACCAATAAAGGTAATTAATTTAGTTGATTTTATTAAATTTTAGTAAATTTGTGACTAATGTACCAACTATGCCCTTATTAATAACCATTAACTTGTTATAGGTGATGTGAAAATATTAAAGTCCAAGACTATTTATTTAGTTACCACTATCAATAAAAGACATAAATACTTATAATATTTAATAAGGGCAACTAATGGAAAAAGATTAAATACTTCATAGGAATTCTAAAATGCCTTATAAAAAATGGTCATTAATTCTTTTTTAAACTATGTCTTATAATAAGAACCAAATGAAGTATATTTTAGTGGAATGAAATCTACATAACTAATGCTTAAGTAGGTGATGACTCGATTGCTATTTCAACAGGGTTGTGATGGCCATACCCTATTTAAAAGAAATGTTGGTAATTCAAAATGGAAACAATTAATAAAAAAAAAATCTCTCTTATTTCTATAATATTGTGTTACTTGTAAATTTCTCTCATTTCAATTTCTTTTATGAATCTACAATATTTTTCAATTGATAATCCTAAACTAATTCTTCAAATATTAAAATAAATTTAAAAGATTGGTATTGTTTCAAAATGAATCTATAATATTTTAACATATATAATTTCATACAAAAAGGTTTAACTCAGTTGGTTGAACAAACTGTATGAGTAACTGTCTTTGATTCATACAGGTTAAAAAAATCCATACACATTGACTTACATATTAGATTATAATTAACACATGCTTAAAATAGATAATTATCTACCAATATCACATGACGTCTCACATTCAAAATTAGACATTAATTGAATCATCATGCTTTCCTCTCTCATTCTTTTTCAATGCCCCACCAATATTTGGGTATAAATACAAGCATCCTTTGTTCAAAGCCTCATCAGGCATCTTCTCTTTCACTTATTCATCGACTCTCCAAAAGCCCTTTAAACCCTTATATTCATAGCTCATCCTTTCCCCTCCCTTCACTCTACATCTTAACAACCCAAAAAAAAATAATGGCAGAGCAATCAGGAAGAAAAGTGGTGGTGTTGTCCAAAGCAACAACAGAACAATACTCTAACATCAAGAATTGTATGCCAACCACATTCTCCTCAACAATTCCCATAGTGGACCTCTCCAAACCCGATGCAAAGACCCTCATAGTGAAGGCTTGCGAGGAGTTTGGATTCTTCAAAGTCATCAACCATGGTGTCCCCATGGAAGTTATATCTGAATTGGAATCTGAAGCCTTCAAGTTCTTTTCTTTGCCACTCAATGAGAAGGAAATAGTTGGGCCTCCTAATCCATTTGGGTATGGTAACAAGAAAATTGGACGCAATGGGGACATTGGTTGTGTTGAGTACCTTCTACTCAGCACCAGTCAAGAACACAACCTCTCTCTTTATGGCAAAAACCCTGAGAAATTCAGGTATCATACTAAAACATAACTACTATGAACCAATTTATACATATATAAATAAATTAAGAAAGTTATGGTAAAAAAATTATTAATCTTTTCTTTTGTTTTTGCTAAATTGTAGGTGTTTGTTGAACAATTACATGTCTTCTATAAGGAAAATGGCATGTGAGATTCTTGAGTTGATGGCAGAAGGGTTGAAGATTCAGCAAAAAGATGTGTTTAGTAAGCTTTTAATGGATAAACAGAGTGACTCTGTTTTTAGGGTGAATCATTACCCTGCTAACTCTAAAATTCCTGTGAATGATCAAAGCTTGATTGGGTTTGGAGAACACACCGACCCACAAATCATTTCTCTACTTAGGTCAAACAATACTTCAGGCCTTCAGATTTGTCTTAAAGATGGAGATTGGATTTCAGTCCCACATGATCAGAAATCTTTCTTCATCAATGTTGGTGATTCTCTCCAGGTACAACACAAAGCATGTTATTGGTGCATACCAAAAAGTTAAATGAGAAAATTATATTTTTCCTTTTTCTTATTTCTTTCCTATTTCTAAGGATAATTTAAAAAAATAAAAAAAGTAAATACAAATCCTCCTTTTGAGTACCTTTTTTGAAAATGTGTGTCCTCAAATTCCGGTCGATTTGTTGATTATTATATTTCCAGTCGGTCATTCAACTCTCTCCTTGTTACCATGAAAAAGTTCAAAAAGGAAGTTGAAAAAGAGGTTTCAAAAGTTTTGCTTTCACGTCATGTTAGTGCAAAATAATATTTTATTCAAAAGGGGTTTGTCATATAATTTTGATATATTTATGTATCATGGTTAATTACTAGCACTCTAACATGTTAATTGTGTGTTTTTATCTCCTTTTTTCCTTGTTTTTGGTTGGTGCATCAAAATAGGTTATGACCAATGGACGATTCCATAGTGTGAAACATAGGGTTTTGACTAATGAATTCAAGTCCAGGCTCTCTATGATTTACTTTGGAGGTCCACCTCTTGATGAGAAAATAACACCATTACCGTCTATCATGAAAGGGAAAGAAAGTCTATACAAAGAATTTACGTGGTCCGAGTACAAGAATTTTACTTATGGTACAAAATTGGCTGATAATAGACTTGGACATTTTGAGAGAAATTAGCTTCACAATGTTATAGGATTATGAGTGCTTTTTTGTTTTGTTTTTCACTCCTTTAAAGTTATTTATCATTTAGAATAAAGTCTCCATGTACAAGGTCAATCTCGTGACAATGTGTGACATAGACATCTGTCCATTATGACATTGTAATGGGAGGAACACCTCTTTAACAATAAAAATGCACTCAGGAAAAAACTCTACCTCTTAATTGTGTTTCGTGAAATACCCTCAAGACCACCTTCTCCTAGAACACATCATTCTATGTTTATGCCAAAGGTGAAATGATGGAATATCTTTTTTAGTGTCCGGCGAATGAAAAGTCCATTTTGACATACATTTAAATCATTGCACAAGTTAGAAAACTGTTTGAAATTCTCACAGTTTTGCTTTTACTTCATTGCTTCAATTTTCTTTGTCAAGTATATTTTAGAATTGATTGTTGCTTCATTGTAAGGTCGTCACCTAACTAAACTAAAAGAACACAAAGGAAAAAAAAATGTCTATCTTGTAGGCAACTCAGGGCAGTCAAGTCTAAAACTCACAAAAACTATAAAATTTAGGTGAAAAATGATGAGAATTACACCAATTTAGAGCATTATGGTGCGGGGATAATGAATACTAATTTAGGTCTAAATTGGCAATGAGAAGTAAATTTTATAGAGCAATTAGTAAATGAGAGATGTAACAAAAGGTAGGAAGTATTAAGCATTGACATGTAAGCAAAAAAACTGATGTGGCACACACACAAAATATATATATATATATATAAGGAAGTTTGAAGTTTTTTAAATCGTTGAATTGATAAATATTAATTAAGGATAGAATTTTTTACACACATAGGTCTATTTTTTAATTTAATTAATTTACAATATATTTCATGAATAATAAATTTTTATAGACTTACATGCCTACATATCTATGTTGACCAATTTAAAATAAAATAAAATATTATTTTTTACAAAAGTTTAAAAATTACTCAATTCCTTTATTCAATACATTTCACGATGGTTCTCAAAATAACCATCGTCAAAAACACGAGATTTTTAAGACGATTATTAACTCATAACCATCTTAGAAAGTATACATTCTAAGACAGTTATTACATCACAACTGTCTTAGAAAGCATGTTTTGTCAGGTTATTACAAACAACCGTCTTAGAAAGCATGCTCTGTAAGACTTTCTAAGATGGTTGTTTATAATAATAGTCTTAGAATTTATATTTTCTAAGACGGTTATTACAAACAACCATCTTAGAAAATTTGGTTTACGGTGTGTGTATAGAAGAATCCTTAGCCCAAGCTTGGCCAAGGAAAGTGTATTTTGCATCAGTACATGACATAAGTAGATATAAAATATTATATGCGATTAAATATTGTCAAACAAACTATTCAAAAGATTTATAAACTATATGTATGACTATTTGTGCACAACTCATCTAAGCAAGGTACAAAATGTAGTTACACTAATCATAACTTAACTCATCAGTAACTGACTAGTGGCAACAACTTGGGTACATCTAAACAATGTAGGCATTATTGTCCTCTGAATGAATGACATACTAAGATCAAATTGTTAGGCATAAAGGTTTATACGTTACCTTTTTATGAATGTTCCTATCATGATACCCTGCTTCGTGGATCTGATCTGGCACCTACAAGGAATGTTAATTTTCATTACTTTCTAACTCAACTACAAATAGAACAAACAAGTTTGTCTATGGTTATAAGAGAAGGAAGAATGAATGAAAAGAGGCTAACCACTAATAAAAGGATATCTTACCATAACTACTACACAAACATAATTATAATGACACAACTACTAACTGATGACACCCTAATGCCAAGCTAAAATTATGTCATAGTCACACCAATAAAAACAGAGAATTAGTAGTTTCAGAGCATTTTTTGCTCTGCTCAGAGTTGAACAATGAGATGTCTGTATGAAGCATAAACAATTCTTTTAAACGCACAAATCCTTCTAAAATATTCAACAAGCTATAATAACCAATAAATGAATTATTATGTATATGTAAATATATTAAATAAGCATGTCAAGGTATAAAAAAAATGATAAAGCGAGAGAATTACCTGGTCCTTAATTTCTTCTCCTGCTTTCCTAGTGAACAATGCCTCTGACTCAAGTACCGAATACAAGAATCAGAGACACATTCAAAACACATGCATCTTAGGTACAAGTACAATAAATTATGAGGATACATTATATATTAATTCAGAAAGATAACACAAAAATGTGTAACAATAATAAATAATAAGTTAATAATAAAACAATCACAATAGTGAAGCTTATATATGGACATTTTCTCTCTAACAGATCTGCATGATTCACATTTGTCGTAAATGAATATAATCGATGTCCCACCCATGACTGTTTGAGGGAAAACTCGATGCTCATCGACACTACTAAAAAAAGGCTTTTTACGGCACGCATTTGACATCGGTCGTAATAAACCCGTCGTAGTAGGGTGACCGGTGTCATTTTTGTAAATATATTACATTTTTAAGGGCCATATGCACAGCGCGCGACTGATACAACGACGTTGATTGGGAAGACCGTCTTAGTAGGTTACGAAGTAGGTTATCTAAGACAGTGTATTTGTAAACACTGTCTTAGAAATAGTGATTATCAAAGATGTTTTTGCACACCCACTGTCATTAACATTGAGCTTCATATATGCCCCTTTTGCACGCTAATTGAACATGCCCACCTCGCTCGAGCTCGCTCCAAGTTTGTCTGAAAATTATGCTGTTAGCCCCCCCGTCGAGTGTTTGCCTGCATCTCCGTTGCACCACCGTGACCTCCGCTGAAGGAAGCTAGCGTACATTGTCGCGCGTCCATGTGGTCTCTGCATCGCATGTTGTCGCGCCACCGCAAGCTACGGTGGTGCCCTTTTCAGAGTTGTCATGCCCTACAACTACTGTTCAAGGTAAGCTTGTCGATGTTTTTGTTTTCTTGTTTGGTGTTGAAGAAGTTAGTATATTAAGGGTTTAGTGAAGTTGGAATGTTCTAACTTGTTGTGGAATTGTTGACTTGCCCTAAGAAAGTCATGTTTGAATGTATGCGTATAGGATTTCAAGAAAAATAACTTTAAATGATAAGGGTTACTCTTTTGATTATTAGCATTGTAATTGGTTGTGCTTGTACATTTATGGCGAACATCGTATTAGCATGAAATTTTACCAGGTCCGTATTCTTCATGTATGCGAAATGTCGGGCTCATAATTTGTGTACTGCAACCCGAAATGACTGCGCCTACTGGTGGTTTGATTCCATAAATGGGTTAAATTAATAGGCATTAGAGAATAGCATAAATGGGTTTGATTCCTGGCCTCAAAGCAACATAGGGAATGCTTTTAAGTTTTAAGTGTTTCATAAGACAAAATAGTAATGATTAATATTAAAAATGCTAACTCTGGAATACAGTAAATTCTGCTGAAAGTAAACTTAAGCTACATTGTTCCAACATTATACAAAATATTACATAAACATAACTCTGAATAAAAATATAGACAATGAAGAAACAAAATGTGATTTTAAGTTAAAGTAGTCAATTTTTTCCTTTATGATAAATTGTTTTATCAAGAATTAAAAGGCACAGGTCAAGCAAGGGCCTCAAGAAGCATGGCTCTTTAACCTGATGTATATGTAGAACTTCTGGTATGTGCCTAACAGACAAGATCCCAAAATATCAAGTTGGTGGAATCTAGTTCCATATTTTTTGGTAAATGGATCGATACATATAAAAGAGGTAGTTTGACTTGTTACTATTTCTTTCACCCACAAAGTTGAACCCTACACAGGGTTCATTGGATTTGTGAAATGTGTCAAATAGAAAGTAGAAACATGATGCAGGATTACTCAACAGCTCAAAATGGTGTTTTTTCTCTTTTTCTTGTGATCACTCATGTCGAATCTGTCAACTCTTTTCAGGAGCATATAAGTTGAAAGACATCTTCGAATTCACAACAACATGACTTCTGCAATTTCATATGTAGCTTGTGCTTGTAGAGGTCATTATGTTTTTGTTCATAAAAATAATACAAAATTGAATATATCACTTCTGCAATTTCATATTTGTGTTTGTTGTTATTTGTCCTTCATTTCATACAAATAAGAGTCAATCTAAATTAGAATTTTGATATTCCATATTACCTCCTGGTTTAATTTACCCTTGAAATAAATTACATGAAAATCTTATCTCACAACTTATAACTGGAAGTTACCATTTTTCGATTTTATTTAATCAATCATCTTCTACTTACTGCATTGTTTTTATTTGAACCATGTTGTAATTATCTAAATATTGCTATTTGTTTTGATATGTTCATCAATATAAATGTAACTTATAAAAAAAAAACCAAATTTGAATTTATATATATAATGTTATTACTTTGTTGTACACAATTACTTTAAATGAATAAATTTTTTTGATGAATAAGTTTAGTTTCATTAAAGTAAGATTGGTAATACTAATCATAATTTATTTGTCTTTATTCATAGGTTTTAGATAATTTAATATAATATAATTATGTGTATTGTTAATTATTAATATAATTAACTTACATTTGAACTGCTTATTGATAATTGTTTTTATTGGTAATCATTATTTATCATTTTGTTGCTTAAGAATATAAAATTAAATTAACTAAAACCATAATATATATAGTATACAAATTATATGTAGTTCTTATTTACAATAATCATTTTTATAGTTTCAGCTTATACATAGATTTTACTTAATTTAATATTATATTTAATTATTGTTATTTATTAATGTAATTAAGTTACATTTGAACTACTGGTTGATAATTATTTATCATTATGTTGCTTATTTATATAATATTAAATTAACTAAAACCATAACATATAGTTCAAAAAATATATTTACTTATAATAATTAGTTGACAATAATAATTTATCAATTTTCAGCTTATACTTAGGTTTTAGTTAATCTAATATTATATTATTACGTTTATTGTTAATTTTTAATATAATTAGCAACATTTTAAATAGTTTATTATTAAATAAAATCTAATTTTTTAAAAAATAATTATTTTTTTCTACGTCGATACTTACTTCAGCAATGACGTAGAAATACGCACTTTCAAAGACGATACTAACGTCAGCACCGCCTTTGAAAGCGGGTATTTTTACGTCGGTGTTGTCGTAAGCACCGACCTAGAAGTTATTGTTTCGACGTCGTTGCTAACGTAATCAACGTCTTCGAAAGTGAACTTTCTACCACAGTGATGATGTCAGCCCCGTCGTAGAAATACTTGATTTCTAAGTCGGTGCTTACGCCACCTCCGACATAGAAACCACGTATTTCTACATCTGTGTTGATGTCATCACCGACGTAGGAATCAAAGCTTTCTAAAACGGTGTTTTGACAACCGTCGAAGATAGGTGCGAGGTCTACAACAATGCCATAATCAAAGACAGGCCTCCACCATCGTTGAACATTGCTTTTGACCAATGTAAAAAAGCTTTTTTTTAGCAGTATCCTTAGTCTCGCAACTGATCTAAATTAGCAAAACCAACATGATGTTTACGGTCTACAAAACCCTCATGCAAAGATGCTAGAAGTTGTGTGCCCATATGTACATCTTCTTTTACATAAAACGTTATAGATCATTTACTCCAACCAAGTATTTATTTTAAATTTTAAATTATAATTTATGAGGATTAAATATTTCCAAAATCAATTATAGGAAGAAAAAAAAATCTTATTTTGGTTTCTCCTTCCTCATCGCCTTTCAATTCAAATTAAACATAAAATTAAACAATCAAAATCCCAAATACAACATCATCAGAATCCCAAATCTATAACCCATATCAACAAGTTCAAGTTTAGTCTTAATATACATGTAGTATCAACAGGGTTATGCAGCTAGCTAATACATGAAATAGGTTGCAACATCTATCAAAAAGAGATAAAAAAATTCAAAACAAATATTTATATTTATCGTATTACATCACCCTTACACCCATAACAACCTTCAACCTGCATGTCAAAAATCAAACAAGTGTTAATAGTAGATCCCAATAGAACGTGATGCCACACCACCACCACCAAAGGATGACCTTCAGATCACAAAAACAAAATAAAAACTCAAATTCAAATCAAAATTCAAACAATTCCAAATTGAAATCAAAATTTCGAACATGATCATTGGATCAAATTCAAAGCACAAATCAAAATTTTAAATAAAAAAAATCTCAAAATCACAACCCAGAGCATAAACCAAATTTCATCCGATGAGCGCACATACCACAGCGGAGTTGGAATCACCACCATCGGCAGTGCGTGACCTAACCACGACCAGCAACGCACGACCATCGTGTCGCCACCCCAACCTTGACACAAACCCCACCACCATAACCCTAACAACCCAGACCTAGAAACACAACCTTTGAAGGAAGAGTGATTGTTGTTGTACTTGGAGAGAGAACAAAAAGGAAAAAGAGAGCGGCCAGAATTCGCCTTTGGCAGCGTGCATAGTGGTCTATGGCAATGGGTTCAGAATAAGGAGACTGAATCCACTGTATCCAAGGCCATATCTACCTTCATGAGGGACGCAAGTTGACGAGGGGGTTGCCGGCGGCATCATCGATCAAGACATGGTGGTGCAGTCTTGGGTGGAGGATGTCTCAGATCTGGGTCTTGTGGAGAAAAATCATGATCATTTAAGGGAGAAGAAGTGATTCTCCAAGACGTGGTGGTGCAGTCTTGAGTGGAGGATGTTCGGGTTTCCCTAGCATGGGCATTGCTCTTAACCAACTGGACGTCCTTGATTCAAGAATCGCCGGTGTAGGGTCCGACGGTGATGTTGGAGCCGGGAAGGACCGTGGAGTCGTCGACCTCGTTGGGCTCAATGCTTGGAGGGATCAATAGTTGGGATTCAAAGGAAGAAGAAGGAAGAGGGTTGGTGGTGGGGGTTTTGGAGGGATTACTTGAATGGGAAAGAGGGTGGCGAAAGGAGAAGAGAGAGGTGAGGGGTTTTAGAGGCGTTCCTTGAATGGGTTGCGTGCGACATTAAAGGTTATATAGCTAGGGCTTTTTTTGTCTTCAGAATTACGACGGTTTTTTACTGAAACTCGTCATAAATTTTATTAGATATAACATTCTAAGGCGGTTTTCAATAATCGTCTTAAAATATGTGTCATAAAATGCATTTTTTATTACAATAATTACAAAAATACCACCATCTTACTTTCTAAGGCGGTTCCCATAGAACCGTCTTAGAATAGGTTTCGTAAAAAATTAAATTTGTAGTAGTGACTACACTACGCCCTAATTTAATTATATAGACACAAAAGAAAATTCCTAAATGTAAAGTTAAAAATAATATGAACTACTTAAAAATAATTGTAGTGTTTTAAAATAATATCAATTTACTAATTAATTAATTATAAATATCATTGTTTTAAACAAATTTAAAGAGAAAAACTGCTAATTAAGAACATGGAACTATATATAAACACTGAATGAATTCAAGGCCATGAGAAAAAACAATACCAAGAAGATCGAGATAAGGCTAGACCTGGTAAGCAGATTCACAAATCGAGAAAAACTCTGGTCTTATACAATTTTAAAAGTTCAGTTGTTGGAGTCACAATGATTACATCTGGGTCGCCACTTACATGCAGTAGCGTTCAAACAAATAATATAAACCTACAAAATTAAACCAGAACTTGTATTATTCTAATGTCCTAGGGGAAAACTACATACATAGAGGGACTGAAACTATATGTTTTTCTTTAAGCTAACTTAAAGATTTAAGACACAAAAGTTACTAATAAAAATAAAAAATATAATATATCAACACAACAGCTTTCAGACCTACATCATCCAAACCTCATTATAGGGGATGCTTCCATTAAGAGGCTAATAAAAATAACAAAAACTTTATATGAACACAACTGCTTTTTTAAGTTTTTGAGCTTCAGTTTCCAATACATCATCAGCTACCCAAACTTGTAAAAATATATCAAATCCCCAATTGTAGCTAACTTAATCTTCAAAGCATTTCATAGGGACCCAAGAGTTATAAAAACCCAAAATTTATAGAACTGAAAAATGTTTTGAAGACAATGCACATGCCAAACAAGCTTCAATACTCATAAGCTAGATAATACACAAACAATAATATACATTCAAAGGAACAATTACCAAATAGTCACAACGTGACAACCTTCATACTCATAAGCTTAATTCAGTCAGTGACGGCGTGAGGGAGACCTTGATGGAGGAGAACTTCGATCGACCTCGAGGGAGAGATTGGCTCAGAACGCACCGAAGCAGAGTCAATAAGTGCACAAGGAAGGGCAGAGTGATGGAAAACTTGGAGAGAGGTCGAGGGAGAATGAGAACCAAGAACAATTGCAAAGAGGTACGACAGAGTGTAGTGGGGAACTTAGAGATAGAGAGGTCGAGGGAGAATGAGAGCGCGCAAAGAATAGCTGCAGAGAGGTAGGGCAACTTTAATTTTGGGAATGAGAACGAAGACGGTTTTTAAGTAAAACCCGTTATAGTTTTAATTCCATAAAATTACAGGATTGCTACCAACGTATATTCTAAGACGAATTTTATTAATCGCTTTAGAATGTCAGTCGTAAAAAATATTTTCATTTCACTAATTACAAAATTGTCACCGCGATACTTTCTAAGACTGTTCCACAGAGAATCACCTTAAAAACAATATCGTAAAATATAACATTTGTAGTAGTGATTCCCTATATTTTCTTATTTATTCTTAAGTATGTATATGCTTGCTTTTTGTGCCGTGTGAATTGTGTTATACCAACATATTTATCAATATAAAACGTTACTTTGAGAGCTTGGTATCTCGAAACTCTTTAGTTTATATTCTTTTAGCCGTTTCATTTTTTTATAGGTAATAATCATTTATAATTTTCCTTTTAAAAAATTATTTATAATTCATTACAGATTGATTAGATTTCCACCCTGCGATGCACGGGGTAAATAGAATGTGTAAGAGAATATTTTTGTATTTTTATTTGAATTTTATTATATGTTAAAAATATTAAAAATTATTGATAAATAAGTATAAGGTAACATGACTATAATACACTAGTGCATAACACATGTACTTGCGAGTAAAGTGACACAACCCTTATACTAATAATATTTTGTTATCAATAGTAACACAACCTTATACAAATGATATCAAAACGCAATAAGTTGATTCTTTTTTAATATAAGTAACATTGAGATATTTGTGGTAGTCTTGTGCGCCACCATCTTCAAACAAGCAAGTGATTTTCATGCCATCAATTGATCTTTTTCTTATATTTTCTTGAAGTAGTGTCAATCTCCTTCAAGCATTGTTATTTGTACTTATTCAGTGACGTGTGACATGTTACATTTGATCATAGACGGGATTTTACGTGCACAAGTAACATTGGTATTGTATCTTGCACTAAGTAATGTGGGCCGTTAGATTTGGTGCTATTAGAATAAGTGATTGAGGTTTGTAAGTGAACCGGGTTGGAAATTTTAATAGTGAGGGGCTGAGAATTGAGTCAAAGATTATGTTCTTACGTGGAAGCATTGGTTTCCTTCCTTATTTTTTTTTTAAATAATCAAATCTCTCCTCGAAAAATGTAACACAATAATAAATTAATTCCTAAAAGATTAAAAATATAAATTTAATATTTGTATTTGTAAAAAATACAATAAATTAATCTTATCGTTAAATTTGTTAGGTATTTTGTTATTAAGTTGTAATGTTTAAGAATCAATTTAACATAAATTATAAAATTTGAGTGTCATTAAATTGTCTGCATAATTAATTTATCACATTTTTTACACGTTTAATGTCTAAATTTAAATTTTTTATTTTTCAAAATTTAATTTGTGAACGTCTCTCACTTTGTGGAACAAATTTAACTATTTATCATTGTTTTTTAATTATAATTTGTTAATATATATAATATAATATCTTACTATTAAATTAATTATTTTATTTAAAGACTTTGATTATAGATATTATAGTATTTAAGTATTTAATTATCTATTTTATTCTGTTTTCATAGTATTCATTACAAAAATAATTACATTTTCTCCTTTTATACAAATATACTATTTTCTATAAATACTTTTTTCTTTTAAAGTCTTCATCATTGAAATAATTATATATTTTTTTTAAACAAAATATTCCATCTTATTTACTTCCTTTGTTAATATCTTTTTATTTTATAATGTATTATTGTTATTTTAAAGGTTATAAATATTTACATTTGTAGCAAATTGACTTCATCGTCATTTCTTTTATATTGATTTGGTTATAATTAATTTGATGAATTCAATATATTTATAATTAACTTTTGTCTATGAGATAAACTTACATTACATAAGAAATTGATAACTTCAATTTTGGAGACTTTTTTTTTTATATAATTTGAGACATATTAATAACTATTTTCCTTTTTTATTACTATTGTACATATATTTTTTTATTGTTAGCTCGAATACAATTTTGGCTTTGAGTGTATGAGTCTAGTTTTGAATCTATAAAACTAAACATCATTATATAAGCTTTGAAAAAGAAAATTAAATATTAAGTTGTACCAAACATTTATCAAAATTTACTTAATAGATTTTGAACTTTTTTTATAAAATAAATAGTTGATGTAAGTTTTTTATTACAAAATTATTTAAGTTATATTTGGTTCCCTTAACTTCTTTTGTTGGGTTCTTCCTTGTCTATTGTTATAGGATTTCCAATTCCCTATTTGACTTGAATTTAGTATTCTCAGAGACGGGCAAAACCAAAAATTTGAATTGAGAGAGGACAAGAATAAAAATAATATAACTTAATAAATAAAATTTTAATTTTTGCGTGTATAAATATATAAAAACTTTAATATTATATATATATATAATATTTTTTATAAATAAAAAATATAACTTAATTTATGTTGGTTCCCCAATCCAATTCTTCTCTTTAGGACTCGACTTTGCCGGCACCTTCTCTACAATGACGCTATCTCACTCTACGAACACGTTTTCTTTGTCGATTGTTCTATATCTCTCGATCTCTCTCATTGCACTGTTGATCCCTCGACTCAGTGCTTGGTGCCACTTTCTGAGACTATACTTTTTGGAGTTGAGAGCTTGGGGATCGATATACATTGTACTCGTATGTTGCAATCACTTCCAACTGTCATCCATCTAACTGTGTAAGACCATCAACATCTGGAAGGCTTGGTGACATTGTTGGACCCTGTTATGTGTCGAATGTGACAATTAGTTTTGTATGTTTTTTGTGGGGTTTGAGGAGCGAAGGACTCACCTCTACAACCAACAACTTTCAGGTACCAACGTCAAAGGAGACCACGATGGTCTCATGCTTGTGGAGATAGAGGAGTACATATAGTTATTGTGGCAGTTAAAGCCTTTATATATCGAAGGAGGATGAGGATGATTCTTACAAGGATCCGCCTTAGATATTGTTTGGTACCTTGGGTCGGGCAGATCTCTGAGACTTAGGTTTTCTTTTGGATGTATCCGTTTTAGAATTTGGTGTACCTAAGTTTAGACAGTCATATTTGTTACAGATTTACATGTTATACTTACTTTCCGACATTTATGGGTTGTAATTACATTTTATTTTCCTGTGACACGATATTGTGGTATTTTTTATTATTATGTATAAAACTATGTTATTTCACCCTTGTATTTAATTATTCTATTGCAAGATTCGTATCTTTTCAAAGGTTGTGATTATTGTAAACTTATTATGAAATTTTTTTAATTGTACTGACTTTCAAGAAATGATGTTAATGTGATTTTATACATTTAATGAGATTTATTAACATGAGTTTTATAATTAAGGTTATCTGCTTATGTTTTTAAAAAATATATATTACTCGAGTTTTGAAGAAGGTATTAATTTATTGACATGTATTTCAAGAATAAATAGAATTGACAAGAGTTTTCCTAGCAATGCTTTGATCTAGAATCTAGGGTGTTACAAATGTTACTAAAACCGGCTTAGTCGCTGACTCGATCGAGGTATTGGATCAATGGGTCAGTGGTCCAACCGATGGACCAATAATTGACCTAGTTTATATATTAAAAATTTATGTGTATGATGTGTTTATTATATATAACTAACATTATTTGATTAAGAGAAGTTCATTCATATTCCATACTCCAAAATCCAAAATAACAATTGAAGTAACAAAGTTGATAATACAAGTACACAAATAATAATTCAATAACACAATTACACAAGTCTATCAATAAGTTTTAAAATGAAAACACGAATAGCATCAACATGACAACATCCATAATTTATATCTAAGGAGCCAATTAATGTTGGGTCAACTTCAAGTGATCCTTGTCTATCAAAAGAATGAGACTCTTCACCAATATTGCTTTCATTTGAATTCACATCTTTCATGGTGTTGTCTGGTGGTTTTGGCACATTATCATCCTCATATTCATCTAGATTTAATTTATTTATGGCAACATCATTATAGATGCAAATTAGCAATTAGCATAAGTACATATGTAGTACCTAATAAATAATAATGTTATAAAGAAACATGCCCATATCAACTAAAGTTGATTGGATGGGTTGTGAGATCATTATGTAAAGCCTCCACCTCTTCACGAGTTAAGAATGGTGGTCACTACTACAACACCCAATTAGAATGGTCATTAAGGGTTTCCAAGTTGATTAGGTCATAATTTTTCTTCCTTAGTCGATTCCTAAATTAATCATAATGTTCATATATCAACAATAAGAAAAATCCAAGCATAATAGTTACACAATCAAAGAATAATCAATATAATAATATATTTGTTGTAACCTTAAGTTGTAAGGAACATAAACAAGGTCATTTAGCTTTTGATGCTCTAGCCTATTCCTTTTTTTTAATGGATGTGTTCAAATGCACTCCAATTTCTTTCAAAACCCTAAGCACAACAAGTTTGGCTTAAAACACAAATATCCAACTTTTGCAAATGTGGAACACTACATCCATAAGAATCCTATCATTGATTTAGAATATTACATATAAAGAAATAAATCAATATAATGAATATATTATGACTCGCTAAAATAAATTAAAAATCAATAATGTTCTATCCACTTGTATATATTCTTATGTCTTCATTTAATTTATCTTGCAACTCATGATCTCCACGTGTATACCTATCATTGAGTTCCAAAATGTCATATTGTGTGTTCTTATGTTTCTCAAATTCTTCAACATTGAATCTACAAGATGGATTTAACCAATAACTAGTGGTATGTTTCTCTTCCATTCTTATCTTTCTTTATTTTATTAAAATATGTATAATATGAATTCTTTAAATTAATGTAGGACAGGTCCCTCTTTTTTTTTCTTTCTAAAATATGTTTGTGATTTCTAATAAATACTTTTTTTTTTTACTATAGCAAATGAATTTTTTTTATCAATGAACAAACATAAAATTCGGTATTTATCATAGACAAAAAATATAAAAGACCAAAAATAAAATTATTATTTTATTAAAAACTTAATGCAAAAATTTTTTTATTAAAAAATAAATAAAAAATTTAAGTATTTAGTAGGGATCGAAATCATATTTTAATTTTTTTTAAATTGCGTTCATAATTTATTAAATTTACCAATTTACCTTTGTAACTGTAAATTGCCCCCATACCCTCAATTTCAATGGGCAGACCACGAAATTAATCAAGTAAAAGATAAATTGATAATTTCAAATCCAATTTGAGCACCGGATTTGTAATTGACCAAACCAATTTTGCAATATACTATTGTTCATCTTTTGCCGTTTCCAAGTGTTGTCAAAAGAACTCTGCTGTAGATGATAAAACGGTATTTAGACACGTAGTTTAGAGGGAATGGAGGAGCATGTGGTAGGTGAATCGAATAGACGTAATGGCAAACGTAATATAAAAGTCTTTTTCAGCTATCTCAACAAGAACATTTGAGAACTATCTGCAAATTTCTTTATTGTAAAAGGTTGTCTCATTATAAATGACCACTTGTCCTGTTATTCCACAACATCTATCTACACTTGTGGCAAGTTCATAACTTCAGTTGGGTTTTGGTGATCCTTTGCAACGATGGCAGACGAGGTTGTTCTATTGGGTACATGGGCTAGCATGTTTGGGATGAGGGTTAGGATTGCATTGGCTGAAAAGGGTGTTAAGTATGAATACAAGGAAGAGAATCTCAGAAACAAGAGTCCTTTGCTTTTGCAAATGAACCCAATTCACAAGAAAATTCCAGTTCTCATCCATAATGGCAAACCCATTTGTGAATCTGCAATTATAGTGCAGTACATTGATGAGGTCTGGAATGACAAAGCTCCCATCTTGCCCTCTGACCCTTATGAGAGAGCTCAAGCCAGATTCTGGGTAGATTACATCGACAAAAAGGTAAGTGCTTTAATTTATTTATTTTTATCGGCAAATATTAGGTAGAATGTTATGTCTGAGGATTCCTTTTTTGTTGTCACGTGATTTCGTTTTTGTACGTGCTTTAATTTGTTGGGTAAGTTTATGATTTTGTAACCAATACTGGTTTTGTGATATTCAATGCAGGTGAATGATACTTGGAGGAAAATGTGGCTTTCTACTGGAGAGGAGCATGAGACATGGAAGAAGGAGTTTATCTCTGTCTTTAAGCAATTAGAAGAGGCACTAGGTGACAAACCTTTCTATGGGGGTGACACGTTTGGGTTTGTTGATCTTGGTCTTATCCCTTTTTATACTTGGTTTTATACTTTTGAGACATATGGTAACTTCAAAATGGAAGCTGAGTGTCCTAAACTTGTCGCTTGGGCTAAGAGATGCTTGCAGAGAGAGGCTGTGTCCAAAACTCTTCCTGATGAAAAGAAGGTCTATGATCATGTGGGATTGAAAAAGGCATTTGAATCATAATAGAGGGATTTCTTGCATCAACCAAATAAAAAATTTGCATTTTAAATAAGGTATTGTAAGGTTTTGTGCATTTGTGTCAGTGGTTTGTTAGGCTTGGGTTATTCGTGGTTTGCTAGACACTTTGGTGTGCCTTCTATGTACAAGATTATGCTGAGGGATGAACGCTTATGATGAATAAATTCTCATTTTATTAGGCATCCAGCAGTTCTTTCTCTTACTAGTCAAAACTATCGTTTCAGTTTTCTTTTATCTCTGGAGCATGTTGAAGTGACTCAATCTCTATGTTAGTTAAATAAATCTCTCAATTTTGTGTTTCATATCTTGAAGATACAAGAACGTGTTACATCTATAATATATGGATTCAACATTAGAAAACACCCCCTCATACAATTTGGTAGGTTTGTAAAAGTTAGCTTTAAACAAGCCAGATAGTAAAATTCTGTTTGGTCCAACTTATTTCAATCTCTCTAATGAGGAGTCCTAGCCCTTTGTGTTGAAAATTTTCCTCATAATGTATTAAATTTACCAATTTACCTTTGTATCAGTGAATTACTGTAATACAGTTAATTGAATAATTTCAATTGACCGATCACAAACTAAATCAGTTTTCATATTCAATTTGGATGGATCTGACTTTTTTGCTGTCCCTTTTCAAGCTATTTCCGTGTTGTACGTCATTTTGAAGGGACAACACAAGACAGCTTGGAAAGGGACAACAAAGAAGTCAATTTCAATTTGGACACCTTATTGTTTTTATTTGTAAAGATCAAAGTTAATATGAAAAGTTTATAATTATTTGCACACATTACTCAATCAATTAAATTAGATCCTATAGTAAAGTTGTAATTCAAATAGTTTTATAATCAACTAATCTTAGTCGACTAAGGGATTTGTATGATACCCTTTTATAATGGTTGATAAGTTGATACAAAAAGAATTACATACTTACAATTATTTTGTAGGATACCCTTTTAGATCCTAAAGAGTCATGAAGAAGGCCAAGTAGTCATGCTATATTAATAAGAATCAATGTGAAGTGTCATTATTTTGTGGAGTCTGTTAGAGTTTCCGATTACCTTTTTTCCTTTGTATTCTGTTTCCCAAAATCTAGGTTAACCAGTCATTGGTTGTATGGGTTTAAATGTTGTTGTTGTATTGGTGCCTCTACTTTTCTGTTTTGTAACTGTCTTAACTGCCATGGATGTTATAACTGTTGGGGTTACTGCTATATATATCCCCTGCATGTTTGTCAGAGGCAGTGAGAGAGAGTAGTGTAATATACAGAGCCAATATTGAGAGAAGAAGAGTAATAACAACATTCAATTTTGTGCCTTGTGTCTGTGTGTGTGATTATATCCTTCCTTTCTAGCTTTGATCTTGCTTTGCAGTGTCATTGTGATTTGAACCAACAAGTGGCACCGTCAGTGGGGAGGCAAAGGTTAACAAGATCATTCAAGAAATAGCAACGAAGTTTGACATTGAGAAGTTCTCTGGCTCCAATGACTTCGGACTATGGAAGATCAAGATGGAAGCAATCTTGATTCAACAAGGATGCGATGAAGCATTGAAAGGAGAGTCAAACATGTCGCCAACCTTGATGCATGTAGAGAAGAAGAGTATGATTAACAAGGCCAGAAGTGTAATCATACTGTGTCTTGGTGATAAGGCACTAAGGGAGGTTGCAAAGGAGAAAACTGCGGCTGGGATATGGGCAAAGCTGGAATCACTGTGCATGACCAGGTCTTTGGCCCATAGGTTGTGTCTCAAACAACAACTTTATTCATTCAAGATGGCAGAATCAAGAACGATAGAGGAACAACTCGCATAATTCAACAAGAACATTGATGATCTTGAGAATATTGGGGTGAAACTAGAAGATGAAGATAAAGTTGTCATTCTTCTAAATGCTTTACCTAAGACCTTCGAGCACTTTCGAGATGCTCTTTTGTATGGGAAGGATCAACTAATTACCTTGGAGGAGGTGGTCACCTCAATTCGAACCAAAGAATTCCAGAAACTCCAAGATTCAAAGATTACAGAGGAGGTGTCATCTTGTCTAGCAACAATGAAGGGAAAAGGCAAGAAGGGAGAAGGTAAATGGAAGAAGTCAAGGCCTGAAACCAAGAAGCAGGTCCGATGTTTCAAATGTCAAAAGGTTGGTCATATCAAGAAGCACTGCCTTGAGAAAGGTACCAAGACCTCTCGGGTTACTGAAACTGCAAATGTTGCAAAAGCTTCTGAAGTATATGAATCTGCTGGGGTCTTGGTGGCTTCATCTGATGATTCACAGAAAACTTAGGTCATGGACTCAGGGTGCACATACCATATGTGTTCTGTAAAGGATTACTTTGAGGATCTTGAACAAAAGGAGCATGGAACAGTACTTCTTGGGAACAACAAGGCTTGCAAGGTGTATGACATTGGGACTGTCAGACTGAGAATGTTTGACAACAGGGAAATGCTACTGCAAGATGTGAGGTATGTTCCAGAACTCAAGAGAAACCTTATCTCTATAAGCATGTTTGACCTTATGGGATACACTACAAAGGTTGAGGATGGGATGATGAAGGTGTCCATTGGAGCCTCAATCATTGCTAAGGGAAGGCGAAGGAATGGGTTGTACATCTTGGAAGGATCCACAGTTATTGGACAAGCATTTGTTGCAAGTCAAACAATGGAAGATAAGTCTAAATTATGGCACTTGCGGCTAGGCCACATCAGTGAGAAAGGCTTGATAGAACTTGAAAAACAACACCTGCTGATGGGTGATAAACTCCACAAATTGGAGTTTTGTGACCAGTGTGTCTTGGGGAAATCTCACAGGGTGAAATTTGGGACAGGTAAGCACACCTCAACCAGATCTTTTGAGTATGTTCATGAAAATTTATGGGGACCATCTAGGACCCAAACACATGGGGGTGGATCTTATTTCTTGAGCATTATCAATGATTATTCAAAAAGAGTATGGGTCTACATCCTAAGGAACAAAGCTGAAACATTTCAGAAGTTCAAGGAATGGCATACTCAAATTGAAAATCAGCTAGGAACCAAGTTAAAGGTCCTAAGGACAAACAATGGGCTTGAATTTGTCTCAGATCAATTCAATACTTTCTACACACATCATGGAATCAAGAGGCACAAAATAGTTGCTGGTACCCCTCAACAAAATGGCCTTGCAGAAAGGATGAATAGAACCATCCTGGAAAGAGTGAGATGCATGCTTCTTGGAGTAGGTTTGCCCAAGGTTTTATGGGGAGAAGCTGCAAACACAACTGTGTATTTGATCAACAGGAGTCCCTCATCTGCCCTTGAATACAAAACACCAATGGAGGTTTGGAGTGGAAGTCCAGCAGACTACTCTAACCTAAGGGTGTTTGGAGCCTTGGCATATGCGCATGTCAAGAAGGACAAGTTGGATGCTCGAGTTGTAAAATGTCTATTTCTTGGGTATGCTGAAGGAGTCAAGGGATACAGACTGTGGAGGTTGGATCCAAAACCTTTTAAGCTCATCATCAGCAGAGATGTGACATTTGATGAGACAAGAATGGGAATGTATTCTGAAAACTCAGAATGTGGAAAGGAGAAAACTCACATTGAGGTGGAGCCTCTTACTAATAAGGTGTAGGAAAACACCCAGATAAATCCAACTACTAACCTAGACAGTACAACAGAGGAAACTGGACACTCAGCTTCAAATTTAAGGAGATCAGATCACGACATTAATGATTACCAACTAGTTCGTGATACGAAAAGGAGAATTCCTAAACCAAACAGAAAGCTTGGTCAAGCTGATCTCATCTGCTATGCTTTAACAGCAGCAGAGGAAATTGAAAGATCAACAGAACCAAGGAATTTCAAGGATGCACATGAAAGTGAGGAGAGACAGCTTTGGCTTCATGCAATGGAAGAAGAACTTGAGGCACTTAGGAAGAACAATACCTGGAGGCTTGTGGAACTACCTAAGGGACAAAAGGTAGTTGGCTGCAAGTGGATCTTCAAAAGGAAAGGTGAAATTCCAGGGGTTCAGAAGACAAGATACAAAGCAAGGTTGGTGGCTAAAGGATTTACTCAAGTTAAGGGTGTGAATTACAATGAGATATTTGCACCTATGGTAAAGCATTGCTCTATCATAATCTTGATGTCAAATGCCAACCAATTCAAGCTACACTTGGAACAATTGGATGTCAAGACAGCCTTCTTACATGGAAACTTGGAGGAAACCATTTACATGAGGCAACCAGAAGGTTTTGCTGTGGATGATAGGGTATGCTTCCTGCAAAAATCCTTATATGGCCTGAAACAAAGCCCAAGGCAATGGTACAAGAAATTTGATGATTTCTTGATAAAGATGGAGTTCAAGAGAAGTAGCTATGATAACTGTGTTTATGTTCTGCACCAAGAGGATTATCTATATCTCCTGTTGTATGTAGATGACATCTTGGTGGCTAGCTGCAACAAATGTATGATCGATGACCTAAAGTCAAGGCTGAACTCAGAATTCGAGATGAAGGATCTTGGGGAAGCTAGGCGAATCCTTGGTGTTGATATTAAAAGAGATCAGCTGAAAGGAACTTTGCTATTATCCCAACAAGCCTATATGCATAAGGTAGTGGAGAGGTTTAGGATGCATCAGTCCAAACTTGTGAGCACACCTATGGGGCAACACATGAAGCTCTCGAAAAGCCAAGGTCCAATATCAGATGATGATAGGAAGAAGATGGATGTAGTTCCCTACACTAGTGGGGTTGGAAGCATCATGTATGGAATGGTCTGTACAAGACCAGACTTGGCTCATGCTATGAGTGTTGTCAGTAGGTTCATGGTGGAATCTGGTCAAGCACACTAGGAGGCTTTAAAGTGGATATTGAGATATATAAATGGAACTCTGGACTCAGGCTTACTGTATCAAAAAAACTCTCAAGATGGAACAGTGATTGAATGGTTTGTGGATGTAGATTTTGCAGGGTTCTTGGACACAAGGAAATAATTGTCAAGATACGTATTTACTTTGTTTGGAACTACAGTTAGCTGGAAATCAAACCTCCAGTCAATTGTAGCTCTATCCACCACTGAAGCTGAGTATAATGCCTTGGCTAAAGGAGTGAAGGAAGGTATATGGCTGAAAGGGATGCTGCATGAATTGGGGATTGAACAAGAGACTATCCAGATACATTGTGATAGCCAAAGTGCTATTCATTTGGCCAATCATCAGATGTACCATACAAGGACCAAACACATTGATATAAAGCTTCATTTCATTCGTGAAGTGGTGGAATCAGGAGTAATCAAAATTGTGAAGATTGCATCTAAAGACAATCCAGCTGATATGTTAACTAAATCTCTGCCAAGGGATAAATTTGAGAAGTGCTTAGGCTTGGTAGGATTTGGCTGAGATTAGTGCTCTTAGAAATGTAGAGTCAAGGTGGAGATTGTTGTATTGGTGCCTCTACTTTTCTGTTTTGTAACTGCCTTAACTGCCATGGATGTTATAACTGCTGGGGTTACTGCTATATATATCCCGTGCATGTTTGTCATAGGCAGTGAGAGAGAGTAATGTAATATACAAAGCCAATATTGAGAGAAGAAGAGTAATAACAACATTCAGTTTTGTGCCTTGTGTCTGTGTGTGTGATTATATCCTTCCTTTCTAGCTTTGATCTTGCTTTGCAGTGTCATAGTGATTTGAACCAATAGTTGCTATAGAGAAGAAAAGAGGCAGCAAATCAATATTCTAATAATTCTCTCCATATTGCTTAGGAGGCCTTCTTGTCCTCGAAATTAAGGAACTCTTTCTTTCACCTATCAGTTGGCTCTAAACACAGAGACCTTTGTAGTCAAAATTGCTAATGAAGCACCATAGAATACAGAATCACAATGTAAAATCTTCAGTTGCTTACTTATGAGTTTGACTACTGTTCTTTGTTATTTTAGTCTTCTTTAACATTGCAATGGTACCATATACAAAACAAAGATATTCATAACTATTATATACCATGTTTTGCACTTTAGTTGCTTGTATCTTTTCTTTTTTTAATGACAACAGTTATCATATATAATATCTAAAAGTACTCCTAATAAGAAGTGTCTAATCAGGTTGTAACTTTTAAATAAATTATTTATTTTGCCATAAGAGAATTTCTTGCTGCGATCGAATATTTGAATAATCCAAAATATGTTATTGACAGAGTTACTATGAAAGAGAAAATTAGTTTATCTATTTATTGATGGTTGGATAGAAATTATAAGGAATATTCTTAGATACTTGCATATGTTTGTCATTAGAGCTCACCGCGTTCTTTTCAGTTAATCTAGAATTGTCGTGTTTTATGCTCTTTAACCTTTATTTAATTGTTGGATTTGTGTCTATCTATGTATTCTCATAATTTTTCATATATATATTCTTTTATAAAAATTCTCATGTTTTTATTTTAATTAAATAAGTAAAACTTAAAATATTTTTAAAATAAACAATATTGAGGAGTTATGGCAGTAATCTAAAATCCATAAAAAAATGTGAAAAAAAAAAACTTGTGAACTAAAATCTATTTGCCCAACCGGCAGCCCCAGCCCCAGCCCCCTTTCTGACCTTTCACCTTTTCCTTTGACTTGTGAGACAATATCTAGTTGCTTTATGAGTTTTGATAAACAGTGCCTAAAAACGTAATTTAGGAGCATTTTATGCTTCTTATTAAATATTTTAAATTATTTTAAAGTGATTCTCCAATATTTTCGTGTTCTTAAAATAAAAAAGTAGTATTTTTTATTTGATAATTTTAATTTTTTATTTTATTTCGTGCTATTAGGATATTTATGGAAGTTGCATGGCGTCGGTTATCTCTGATACATAAATTCCTTACAAATATTATATTGGCAAAGAAAGAGTAAACATTTTCTCTCGTGAAATGTGTTTTCTTCCAATTTTTGCTGGGTATACGGAAGAGTTTATTTGAATTTATGTATGTAGTTTTTTTTTTTCATCTTCCTATAAATATCATTAAAATGTTAAAGAAAAAAAGTATATTAAAATAAATTATTTTTAATTAATTACAGATACTTTCAAAGTGCCGTGTATAATCAAACCATTCACTTGACGTTACTTGATTGATATCATTATCTCTTCTATTGGACTAAAGATAACTAAACTCCCAGATATTTGTTCACTTCACTTTCTCAGTGCAGTTGTTGCCTAATGCAATGGAGGAAGAAGCCAAGGTGGTTTTGTTGGGTGCACGGTTCAGTATGTTTGAGATGAGAGTTAAGATAGCTTTGGCAGAGAAAGGAATCAAATATGAGTACATGGAACAAGATCTCACCAACAAGAGTACTTTGCTTCAAGAAATGAACCCAATTCACAAGAAGATTCCAGTTCTCATACATCATGGAAGACCTATCTGTGAGTCCCTCATAATTGTTGAGTATATTGATATGGTTTGGGACAACAATTGTCCTTTGCTTCCCTCTGATCCCTACCACAAAGCTCAAGCCAGGTTCTGGGCTGATTTTGTAGATCAGAAGGTAGATTTCATAATTTGAGCATACGAATTATTATATATAACATGTATGTTCTAGAAAGTTATTAGTAACAAACTAACAACTTATGTGCTAAGAAATGCAGGTGTATCATGCTTCTAAGAGAGTTTGGATTTCAAAGGGAGATGAGAAAGAGGTGGCAAAAAAGGACTTCCTAGAGAGCTTAAAGCAATTGGAGGAGTTTCTTGGAGACAAGCCTTATTTTGGGGGTGACACATTTGGGTTTGTTGATGTTGCTCTTATTCCTTTCTATTGCTGGTTTTATACTTATGAGACTTTTGGAAACTTCAAAGTGGAGGGAGAGTATCCAAAACTTATCTCCTGGGCCAAGAGATGCATGCAGAAGGAAAGTGTATCTGAAACTCTTGCAGATGAGAGGGAGGTTTATGAGGCTGTTTTGGATTATAAGAACAAATTTATATTGAACTAAGGGAACACTGTGAAGTGTTTGTTAAAGCTGTGAGAGTTTGCCTGTGAGATAGACCTAGTACTACAGATTCTGTTAGTTATTTTTATATTAGTTAGCTATTGTGATCCCAATAAAATCTCAAGTAGTTGAGGTTTTTTTTAGCAAATTTCAAAATTATTATAAATTTCAAATTGGCTCTAAGTGTATAAATAGGCATTCTCATTTATGAAATATTGCCTTCTATCTTCAATTCTTATGCCTCAATTTTTATCTCAAGCAAGTTTCAGTTTTTTAGTTTCTCGGCAAGTTTTAGTTGGTGGTGACAATTTGCATTAGACACTGAGGTGTGTGAACTGTAAGAACAAAACCACATGGTTCTAGCCTTGTCATTGCCGTGTACTTATATTCTTTAATGCACATTCTTATTGTATTTTCAAGACTTCTGACTGAATTTCCATTATGAAGATCTCTTCACGGAATGGCTTTGTGCACATCGTTTTGTATATACTCTTAGCCTAGAATATATACATTCATATAACTTTGACTTGCAAACCAATGTCATGATTCGTATGACATCTAAATACAATTTGATAAAAATAAAAGTACATGTTGCATAAGGCCACAAATATCCATTAGAAAAAGCATAAGTAGCAACCAAAGCCAAAAGCACATCTAAGTGCAGTTTTGTAATGCTATTATTCATAAGATAGAGCACACATGTAACTAGAGGCAATATTTTCCTATAGGCAGCACAGCACCCTTCCTCTAGTCTACTCACTGTTCAAATTCTTTTTCTTCTGCGAAATAAACTCTTTGACCCTCTGCACCTCAGGAAAACACTTTGAAACACTCTCTTTTTGAGTGCACCTCTTAGCCCAAGCAATGATTTTCGGGAACTTGTTCTCGTTGATGAAATTGCCATATAAATTATACACGTAAAAATAACAGATCAATGGAACAAGTACAACATCCACAAGACCAAGGTTGTCTCCACCAAAATAAGGTTTGTCCCCCAGTTGTTCTTCAAATAACTCCAGACACTCCGAAAATTCTTCCTTCGCAGCTTCTTTCTCTTCCCCTTCAGTTCTCCAAAACTTCAAGGCAATTTCATACATCTATTTCATAGAGGAAGTTCAGTAGCAAATTTCACACATTTTTCAAACAATTGTTATTTGATAACAAGATTGAAAAGGATAAAACTTAGACGTAGTTCCATAATTGTGGAGTTATTCTCCAACCAGACTTGGAGTTTCATCTGAGTAATATGTGTAACAAAGGCTTGCATTAAATGTCTATGCACATTATCGAGGTGATACACATTCTGATTTAAATACAACAACAAAAGTACATTTAGAATTGCATCTAAGTCGTATCTGATTGAAAAAAAACAGAAATAATCACAATCATAATCATAATAATGATGCATCAGAGAGAAGTACCTTAGTGTCAACATAGTTAGCCCAGAATCTAGCTTGGTTTCTCTGGTAAGGATCAGATGGCAACAAGGGAGATTGATCATTCCAAACCTCATCAATATACTCAACAATAATGAGTGACTCACAGACAGGTTTGCCATTGTGGATGAGAACTGGTATTTTCTTATGAACTGCGTTCATTTGGAGGAGTAAAGAGCTCTTGTTGCTTAAGTCCTCTTCTCTACTCTCATACTTGATGCCCTTTTCTTCTAATGCAATCCGGACCCTCATCCCATAAGGGCTTAACCAGAAATTCAGCAGAATCACCTCATCTCCCATTGCTGAGAAAGAAGACTTGAAAGAAAACTAATGCTAGAGCCTGGAAGCAAATGTGAGTGGCACAAGAGTTTGGACGAGTCAACTTGTAGAGAATGTGGAGTTGGATGATATGTGAAATGAAAATAAACTATTCCATAAAAAAAATCCCTATCACGGATGTTTCTATGCATGTTGTTTTGATCTGTGTCATTTCGTGATAACAGTACATGATTCAGACGGCAATTGAGACATTTATTTATTTATTATTTGGACAGCTAATTAAACAACAGAACAGGACAACAAACAATATCACAAATAGTAATAAAATGGAATCACTTCATCAAAATCTACGCATGATTTCATCTTGAATGTAAAACTGGCTGTCATGAAAAGGTACACTTTTAGTATTGGTGTATACTCAACTTTTAAGTTAAGGTTATCATGTTTGTTGTTCAATGATGAGAAACTTGCATTCCTATGACATTGATCAAGAAACAGCATGATGCAACTGTCAAAAGGAAGCTGTATAAATCCTTTTCATTGAGTTCATCCCATATATATTAAAAGAACAAGTCAATTTTTGATGATTAGCCTTAGCTGGCCACATACAAGATGTTGACCAACCAGGATGTTACAAGTCTTAATAATGTTCTGAACTGAAGTTTGTCAAAAGGAAGCTGTATAAATCCTTTTCATTGAGTTCATCCCATATATATTAAAAGAACAAGTCAATTTTTGATGATTAGCCTTAGCTGGCCACATACAAGATGTTGACCAACCAGGATGTTACAAGTCTTAATAATGTTCTGAACTGAAGTTTGTTTCTTCTTTCTAGTTACATTCCTATTGTACCAAGAAAGCAATAACAGTGATGTAAAGTGGAGGCAGTGTTGATGTTGATATTGCTCCCTTTCCTTTCTCTGGCTTGTTTTATACTTATGAGACCCTTGGGAACATCAAAGTGGAGGCAGTGTGTCCAAAACTTATCTCCTAGGCTAAGAGATGCATGCAGAAGGAAACCATATATGAAACTCTTGCATATTGGACTAAAGGAACACTGAAGTATGTGTTAAAACTGTGAGAGACTGAGTTATCTCTAAGATAATATAATCTTTACTCTTGTTAAAGATTCAGATATTTGTTTTTCTGTTTTAGTTAGATATTATAATGCAAATAGATATCTATGTTTTAGTCAAGTTGAGATTTTGTTTGCAAATTTCAAATTATTTGTACACCTATAAATAAGCATCCTCATTTATAAAATATCGCCTTCTACCTTCAATTCTCGTGGCTCTATTTTTATGTCTGTTAAGTTCCAGTATTTTGTTTTTTTTTTTCAAATCTGATATTTAACAATGTGAACACATGTATAAAAGTAAGAAAATTAGCAATAGCTAAGCCAAAAGTTGATTTGGATGATATCAAATCGAACATATAGCTTGAGTTAGCGGTGATGATTTGCATTGGAGACTGAGGCGTGTTAACTATAAGAGCAAAACTACATAGTTTTAGCCTTGTCTGCATCATGTTCTTTAATACACATTCCTATTGCAGTTTCAAGACTTGTTATGAATTTCCATTATGAAGATGAATTTGTGGCTTTGTGCACATTGTTTTGTTGTTGTCTATACTTTAAGCCTAAAGAAGTGTGCATCCATATAACTTGGATTTGCAAATCAATATCATGATTTATATGACATCTAAATACAATTTGATTAAAATATAAGGGCATGTTGCATTGGGTCACAAATATTTATTTGTAAGATTATAAGTAGCAAAACCAAAGGCACAACAAAGTGCAGTTTCGTAAATAGAGGCAATATTTTCCTATAGGTACCCTCTATAGTCTATTCACTGTTCGAATCCTTTCTCTTCTGTGAAACATGCTCTTTGACCTTCAGCTCCTCGGGAAAACACTTGAACACACACTCTTTTTGAATACACCTATTGGCCCAAGCAATGATTTTGGGAAACCGTTCCTCATTGATTAAATTTCCATATATACTAGTGAAGGTATAAAAATAACTGAACAAAGAAACAAGTGCAACATCCACAAAGCCAAAGTTCTTTCCACCAAAATATGGCTCATCCACCAGTTGTTCTTCCAATAACTTCATGCACTCCAAAAATTCTTCCCTGGCAGCTTCTTTCTCTTGTCCTTTAGTATTCCAAAACCTCACGGCAATCTCATATATCTATTTCACAGTGGAAGTTCAGTAGAAAATTTCACATTTTTCAAACAAATGTTATTTGATAACAACTGCCTTAAGTACTTTTGGTTCTATTCTCTAATCAGAATTGGATTAGAGTTTCATCTCAGTAATATCTGTAGTAAAGGTGTCCATTAAATGTCATGATGGATTACCAAGGTGAAACTCTAATTCTAATTGAAAAACAGCACTAAAAACATAAATAGGATCACATTCAAGTTTCATCTGATTGAAAAACAGAAATAATCATAATCACAATAAAGAAGCACTGTAGAGAAGTAAAGTACCTTGGTGTCAACATAGTTAGACCAGAATCTAGCCTGTGATCTCTGGTAAGGATCAGAAGGCAACAAGGGAGATTGATCATTCCAAACCTCATCAATATACTCAACAGCAATGAGTGAATCACAGATGTGTCTGCTATTGTGGAAGAGAACTGGTATTTTCTTGTGAACTGGGTTCATTTGCAAGAGTAACTGGCTCTTGTTACTAATATTCTCTTGTCTATTCTCATACTTGATGCCCTTTTCCTCTAGTGCAATCCAGACCCTCATCCCATAAAGGCTTAACCAGAAATTCAACAGAATCACCTCGTCTCCCATTGCTGAGAAAGACTAATGAAAGAAAACTAGTGTTGGAACAAAAAGTGAGTGGCACATATGTTTGGTGAGTCTTGAATAGAATGTGGAGTTGGATGATATCAGAAATGACAATAAACTAAAAGAAAAGTCCCTATCACGGATGTTTCTATGCATGTTGTTTCATCTGTGTCATTTCTTGATAACAGCACCTGATTCAGACGGCAACTGAGACATTTCTTTTATTTATTTATTATTATCCAGAAGGCTAATGGAACAGAAAAACAGAACTTAAAAAATAACACTAATAATAACAATTAAAAAAAAACGGAAGCACTTATTCAAAATCTACGCATAATTTTATCTTGCAGTACTGACTGTCATGTAAAGGTACACCTTTATTACTGGTGTATAATCAAATTTGAGCTCTAAGGTTATCATGTTCAATGATGAGAAGCTTGAGTGGCTAAGAAATTGATCAAGAAACAGAATGATGAAGCATGAGAAATCATCCATTAGAATAGAAGATCTTGTCATATGTAACTGTCATAAAAAAGCTGTATAAATCTTTTTCATTGAATTCATGCCATATATGTTAAAAGAACAAGGGTTTTTTTATGGTTAGCCTAAAGTTATAATAATACTAAGAGGAAACCTCATTGATATACTCCACAGCAATGAGTGACTCAGATGGGTCTGCCATTGTGGATGAGAACTGGTATTTTCTTATGAACTGGGTTCATTTGGATGAGTAAAGGGCTCTTGTTGCTAAGGTTCTCTTCTCTATTCTCATACTTGATGCCCTTTTCCTCTAGTGCAATCCGGACCCTCATTCCATAAGGGCTTCATCAGAAATTCAACAGAATCACCTCATCTCCCATTACTGAGAAAGAAGACTCCAATGAGAGAAAACTAAGTCTGGAAGCAAAAGTGAGTGGCACAGGAATTGGAAAGTCAACTTGTAGAGAATGTTAAGGTGGATGATATTTGAAATGACAATAAACTATTTCACCAAAAGGAAAGTCCCTATCACGGATGTTTTTATGCTTGTTGTTTAGTCTGCGTGTCATCTCTTGATGACAGCACCTAATCCAGCCGCAATTGAGACATGTCTTTTATTTATTTATTTTTATTATTATTCGATAACAACAAAACAGAACTAAAAACAATAATAATAATAATGATAATAAAAATAAAAATGGAGTCACTTTGTCAAAATCTAGGCACGAAGATTTAATCATGAATGTAGGACTGACTATCTTGAAAATGTACACTTTTGGTATTGGTGTATACTAAAATTTGAAGTAAAGGTTATCATGTCCATCATGAGAAGCTTGCATGTCTAAGACATTCATCAAGAAACAGAATGACGATGAAAAATTATCCCTTAGAATAGCAGAACTCGGAATAAGTAACTGTCAAAAGGAAACTGTATAAATTCTTGTCATTTACTTGATGCCATATATGTTATAACAAGTCTCCTTTTGATGATTAGCCTAAAGAGATAACAGTAAACAAAGATCAATGGTAAATGCAAGTATGGAACAATAGCCACAAGCTCAAGCTTGGGAAACTATTAGATAATCTGAACATCCTGATCTATTGGTGGTTCTCAACCTTTCAAGTAAGTAATATTTGTGTAATAAAAGGAACTTAGATGTGCCAAACTTCATGTTTTCATTAGGAATGTGTAGGTTTTGGAAAACCTCTTATGCATCTTTCATGTGTGTGTTGGTTTTGTAATTGATTTTTTGTATTGTCTTATACTTGAGTAGCTGGATGACAGTGTTTGTTTCATGAATCTTATTTACGAAACTGTTATTGCGTTCTTGGTACTAATAACATAATTAGAAGGAAGACAGGAAACAAACTTGTGAGTTCACAACTTCATAAAAACTTTTGTAACAACCTGGTTGGTCAACATCTTGGATGCACCCAGCTACAAAAAAGAATTAATTAGTAATAATCGACAGAGTATCATGTGAAGATTAATTGAGATTATAGTAGTCTCAAATTATTCAAGTATAAGACAATACCAAAAAAAAATTACAAAACCAACAAACACATGAAAGATACATCAGAGATTTTCCAAAACCCACACATTCCTACAGAAAGCACGAAGTTTGGCACATCTAAGTGCCTTTTATTACACAAATATTACTTATTTGAAAGGCTAAGAACGACCAATGGAAAACCACTACTTCACAATGGCCATTAAGCTCCAACCTACTCAATGCCTAACTTCTTTCTTAGATCCATAATGAACTCATAAACCTTTTGCTGATCAGGAAGAGACTTGGCAACGCTTTCTTTCTGAAGGCACCTCTTGGCCCAAGCAATAAACTTGGGGCACTCACTCTCTATGTTGAGGGTGCCAAAAGTCTCATAGGCTTTGAACCAAGTGTAGAATGGAACAAGCGCTATATCCACAAAACCTAGATTGTCTCCTCCAAAATAAGTCTTGTCTCCCAGCTGTTCCTCCAACAATTTAAGGGCTTCTATGAACTCCTTCTTGGCAGCTTCTTTTTCTTCTCCTTTTGATGTCCAAATCTTCCTTCCAAGATCATATATCTATTCGACATTGAGAATTAACATGCAAATAGATCATAAAGTGTAAGAATGAGAAAAGGGAGGATAAAGAGATAACAAATACATTTTGTTTAACATTAGATCCACTTATAAAGATAATCTAATACTTCATTCTACATCTTGCTAAAGTGGGCAGAGGAATATTTTACCAAAAGAAAAGAACAGCAAAAGAACAAAACACTCAAACAGGGAAAGTAGCTGATCCACTTAATATAGGTAGGGGAGAATCTAGGGAAAAAAGGGATCTAAAGAAAGTGGTTGTTTTTATCCTAATGGTGACCATCTTCCTTACATTATGCATCTCCCATATTCCAGATTGCATCTAAATAAGGGTAAGAATTAATAATAGGCAGCAACATGGTAATGAAACAACCAAATTGCATCATTCTATACTAAAAGCAAAACTTAAAATCAATGGTAAAGGAATTACAATGAAATAATCAATAAGCATTGAAGCACAGAAGGGTACCTTCTTATCAACATAATCAGCCCAGAATCTAGCCTGAGCTCTCTGGTAAGGGTCAGAAGGCAACAAGGGATTTCTGTCATTCCAAACCTCCTCAATGTACTGAACAGCAATGAGGGATTCACAAATGGGTTTGCCATTGTGGATGAGAACCGGAATCTTCTTGTGAACCGGGTTCATTTGGAGGAGAAGAGGACTCTTGTTCCTCAAGTCCTCTTCTTTGTACTCATATTTGATACCCTTTTCAGCAAGTGCAATCCTGACCCTCATCCCAAATGGACTTGGCCAGAAATCTAGCAGAACCACCTCATCTGCCATGTTTGAGTTCAAGGAGAAAAAGAAGGATCAAGAAGACTCAAAGTAGAAAAGTGATTTGCAGTGCAAAGAAGAAGCCTAGGTCCTGCTTATATATATAGTGTGAGTTTTGGACTTTGGATTATGTAATTTGTGCACCGCTTTGCATAATCAAATACGTAATCTTCTAGTCTTCTAGTTTAAAATAAACGCTATTTTTCGTTCACACGTTCTGGGGTATTGAGATACTAGTTCTACTATTGTTTCGTAATGATTTCGTTTGGGTGTAATGTTGATTTCTTTTTTATTTTTTAAAAATAATTTTTATTTTTAAAATTTTAAGAAACATATATGTAAAAAAGTATTCTATAATGTCATCACATTTTTACTTTTTTGGAAAACACTGAATATATTAATTTGTTATTTTTATTTTTAACTCTGTTTTCAAAAATATTTTTAAAAATATTTTTTAAATTTAAAAAAAAAACATATTTTATTTAAAAAAAACAAAAATAAAAAAATACTCAAACCAAACAATATCTAGAATTTTCTCTGGTGTTATTTCCTTTTCTTAGCTTCTTTAAAAACATATATATATTGTTTTTCTAGGACCTTCCTTCCAAATCTAAATGTGATGATGTTGGGACTAGAGTCCCACTTGATCCAACATTCCTTAGTCTCGGTTAATCGGGCACGGGAACATACTTTTTTAATTTACTAAAAATAAGTTAATTTTCAATTTACTAAAATCAAGTTAATTACGTATGATACAAAATTTGATCGAAAGCATGTCGTATTAGACCTTAAAATAATTGGTAAAATTATACTTTTAGTTTTCCAGTTTATCTCCAATTTCAGATTTGGTCCCTCTATAATTTAATTCACAAATTTGTCCCTCAATTTTGTAAATCTCGGCAAAATTGGTCCTGAAAGTCCGATTTGGATGTTGACCGCTAACCTCTCAAACGTTGACTGTCACGTGTCAATGCCACGTGTGACTGCCACGTGTCAACGTCTAAATGGTTCCCTGTAAAGACTTTATTTTTTGTAGGTAAAATTACATTTTTGGTCCCCCAGTTTTACTCCAATTTCGATTTTGGTCCCCTTATAATTTAATTTTCACAAATTTGGTCTCCCAATTTTATAAATCCCTTTATAAATTCAGCCAAATTTTATGACGAGAGAAGTTGTATTTCAAATTTCAAACAAAAATATCATTGTCATATATATGTCACTGCTTACATAAGCCACTTAAGCAGTCGTATACACATAATATCGCATGGGGAAAAAAAGAAAAAAAAAAGAGAAAGTTATTACAGAACCTGTTAAAGTAAGATATCTAAAAATTTCAGACCCAGGTTGGAATTCATGCGCCACTTTCCCAAGTTGAATAACCCCGAAAGTGGGAGAGAGACAAAGAGTGATTTTTCTTTGGGCTCCAAGTGAGTGAAAAACTTGCGATGAAAAAGAAGTGCGAGATTTATCAAGATCTATCATGTCTCTAGCACTAGTGGCTAAACCATTCAAAAGATCAATTTTGCAAAAACAATTTATAAAGGGATTTATAAAACTGGGGGACCAAATGTGTGAATTAAACTATAGGGGGACCAAAATCAAAGTTGGAGTAAAACTCAGGGACCAAAAATGCAATTTTACCTATAAAAAATGAAGCCTTTACGGGGAACCAATCATACATTGACATGTGGCATTGACACGTGACATTAACACGTGGCAGTCAACGTCTGAGGTTAACAGTCAGCGTCCAAATCGGGCTTCCAGGACCAATTTTGTAGGAATTTATAAAACTGAGGACCAAATTTGTAAATTAAATTATAGGGAAACCAAATCCGTAATTAAAGATAAAGTAGGGACCAATTTTACAATTTTGCCAAAATAATTTTACTCACTTCCCACATGTCACGGATTTAATAAGCAATGTGCTTTTTTTCATTCCAGACTAAGATAAGTATAAAAGATTATAATAACCCATGAATCATCATTAACCAATTAAATTATGTGGATTTAATTTATATATACCTATAATTTAAAAAAGTTGCATACCGTCAATTAATCACAAAATATCACATTGTTTAATAGAAGTTTTTTTTTTAATTAATATACTTTTCTAAACAATCAAACTTGAAAGTGTAAAAAAAAACACATATAACCGTCTAACATAGATATCAATGCGAAACATACATATTTTGTTTGATATTAAAATAATTTGACATACAGATAAAGAAGTGCAACTAATAGTTTAGAAAGTATAAATATTTTTTTTTATTGTTTCAGTGTATAATGACCACATTAATATTAGAACCAATCACCTTTGATTCTTGATGTATAAGGAAAAAATGAGAATTCTTTTTTGAAACCTAACACATAATCCTACTACAAACACAATATATGACTAGTCAGTTCATTGAGAAGTTGATAAGGTAGTTCATTTCATAGCTAACTTTGGAGTAGGAATGGCAATGGACACAGGCAGGCACAACTGCATGGTAGTCTATTTTAAACATAAATCCAATAAAAAGAACAAGAAGTTCAACTTCAATTTCATAAATCTAAACAACTTCAACTTTACTCTTCAACAACCTTACTTTGATCATTTGTTCCTTAAAATAAAAAAAAAACATATAAATTAAAATCACTAACAATAGATATTGTTAAAATTGGAATGATATATATATATATATATATATATATATATATATATATATATATATATATATATATATATATATATATATATATATATAAAGATAGTAACATCATCAACTATTTCCATAAATACTTTTTGGAGTAACGTTTTGTCCACCTTCGATTTAGTTGAGCCTGAAAAAGAAAACAAGCTTATTAAAATATGTAATTAATATGAATATCTAATTAAAAGTATCAATTTAATTACCTTTCATGTCGGTCTAAAGCTAATATTGGAGACACACCAATGCCTCCAAAGTATGTAGATGTAATCTATGACGATGTGGAGTAAGAATACGACCGAATATACTAAATGAAGACTCAAAAGGAACAATTAAGATAAGAATTACTAGAAAATCTCTTGCAATCATTTGCAAGTTAGGCATTTTAAATCATTAGTCTTCCACCAAACTAAAATGTCAAATTGTTCATCAGAATCGAGCAATGTTGTCTCCTTCAAATAGAAATGAAGTTCTATTTTACCATTGGAGGGATTAGTTTTCTTTGCATTATGATGTTTTGAGAAATCTGACTTCCAAGCATCTTTGTCTTTTCTTCCAACAACATCCCCATGTACTACATTTGGGTTTAAATATTTAGCTTAAAAAGTTGGCTCCCAATTTCATATGATACCCTATTACCAACTCTTAACAAATAGTTTTTACCTTTATATTTTCATATTCAGCTTTGTCTCCAAAAATTTGAGGGAAAAATAATCCAACAAGTCAACTTTATACACGGGTCTAATACAATACCTACAACCAACACCCTGGTCATCACACCCCAACATTTCTCAAATTTGACAATCGTAGATTCAACCATTTCATGAATAACATCCATACCAAAGCTAGTCCACTCAATCAAAACCAATCTAATTTGACATATCTTTGGGGGGGAAAAACATTTGCAGTTAGATATGAAGAACCAGAAAATAAGAGTGTCACATCATAAAATATTTCCAATCTATCACAAGTCTCCTTTGCCATTAGCCAATCATACTCACTACGCAAAGCTTTGTGTTGAATCTATGCCAATCAATCAAAGACATCATGGTATGGTATGACTACTTGAAGCATTAAAAAAGTAGAACTCCACCTAGTTTTGCAATCAAGAATCAACTTTATCCCAATTGGAATATTCATTTAACCACGTCTCTATAAATTTCTCTTCTTTTTTGGGTGTTGTTGTTCAATAACTAACACTTTCTCTAACTTTTACAATGGCATTAGAGATTATGAAAAACCATCTTTGACAATTAAATTCAGTATATGAGCACAACAACACATGTGAAATTGTTGACCAGCCAAAATAAGAGACCTAGGTAGAATTTTTTCTATAATGCGTTCAATCATAACATCATTTGTACTACAGTTTTCAATAGTCAAAGTAGAAAGTTTCCTATAAAGATTTCAATCCATCAAACATTGAACCAAGACTTCAGCAAGAGTTATGCTGGTATGAGGAACATACACATAAATGAACCTAAATTTTAAATAAAAATTTCAATCATCTAATCACCAACAACAAAAATAATATAATATAATAAGAATTGTGTTTTATATAGTTTAGTGTTATTACCTCACAAGTCGACTTTGTAGTGTCATAGAATCATCAATAAAGTGAGTTGTGATAGTCATGTAGTCTTTATTTTGATTGCTAGCAGTCTACATATCACTAGTAATTGCAACTCAATTTTGAATCTTTGCAAACAGCTTCATTGTAATCTGTTTCATTTCATGATAATCCTTCATAATGTCACTTTTTAGTGTGTTTTGACAAATCCCCTTGAATAAAGGTTGCAAAGTAGCACAAAATTCCTTAAAGCCAACGTGATCGACAATTGACAATGGATACTCATGAAGAACTATCATGTGACGAAATGCACACCTAGCTATTTCTTGATTAAAGACATAATTTCCCAAGACTATTGTTTCACTCCCTTCTCTTTTAATTTTCAGAAATGCTTGTTTGATGTCTTGTGAATCGGGTTCATTTGGAGGAGCAAAGGGCTCTTGTTCCTCAAGTCCTCTTCTTTGGACTCATTTGATACCCTTTTCTAGCAAGTGCAATCTTGACCCTCATCCCAAATGGACTTGGCCAGAAATCTAGTAGAACCACCTCATCTGCCATAGTGAATATTCAAGTTCAAGGAGAAAAAAAGAAGGATAGAGAATATTCAAGTAGAAAACTAATTTGTAGTGCAAAAGAATTAGGTTAAGGCTTGCTTATGTATAAGGATGAGAATTAGACACTGGCTTATGAAAATGTGACTGATAATTAAATCTTCTAGTTTAGTTCCGGTGAAACGACCTAAAGGGGGCAATTATTTTTTAAAAAAAATTACTAAATGATAGTAAAATTAAAATTAATACCTTGAAAGAGATAAGTCGCAGGATAACCTACGACTTCTAAATTGAAAGTAGTAAACTATGTTACAACTTTTTTTTTCCATCGAAATTGTAAAAAATTTTATAACTTCAATTTTTTATTTTTCTTTTCAATATGACTAAGTTGTAAGGATTTTTTTTCTTTTTCCATTTTTACGACTTCAATTTTTTTCCAACACGACTTAAAAGTCATAAGGGTTTTTTTTTTCTTTTTCATCAAAGTTGTAAATTATTTTATGACTTTAATTTTTTATTTTTTTTGCACCACTTTAAAGTTGTGAGGTATTTTAAAAAAAACTATAAATAGTTTTTATTTTAATTATTTAATGAATTAATATATGTTTTCTTTTTTGTTTTATTTAATATTTTCTATATTTTTTATTTAATATATTTTCTATATTTTTTTATTAATGTTAAGGTTTATTATTTATTTTGTAAATTAAAAAAATAATGCAAAAGACTTAAATATAAATAAAAATATTAAAATGTACTTTATTTAACAAAAATATTAAAATGTTTTGTTACTAATATTAACTTATAATTTATCAAATAATATTAATTTTCTTAAAAAATAATTAATTTTTACATCATTAAGTAAATTAATAATTTTGTACAGTAATATTAATTAATTTTATTTTGTAAATTATTTTAATATTAACAACAGACAAATAATATAATAATAAAATTAGTTGTTAAAGTAAATATAACATAATACATTAATATAAAATAAACAATCCAAATTAAACACGAGCATAAAATTAAAAAGTAGAAACAATATTAGTCATCAACTTATTTGTATGGATAATTGTTAAGAATATATCTTTCAACTCTACACAATGAGTATTACCTTTATTATAATATTTTTATTTATATTTAAGTCTTTTACATTATTTTTTAATTTAAAAAAACAAATAATAATCCTTAATATTAGTAAAAAAATATAGAAAATATATTAAATAAAATATTATAAAAAAATATAGAAAATATTAAATAAAACAAAAAAGAAAACATATATTAATTCATTAAATAATTAAAATAAAAAATTATTTACGATTTTAAAAAAATACATTACGACTTTAAAGTCATGGAAAAAAATTGAAGTTGTAAAATAATTTATGACTTTAATGGAAAAAGAAAAAAATCCCTTACAAATTTAAAGTCATGTTGAAAAAAAAATTAAAATCATAAATTATTTTACGACTTCAATGAAAAAAAAAATATTCCCTTATGACTTTAAAGTCATGTTGAAAAAAAAAATAAAAAATTGAAGTCAATATTTTTTTACCATGGTTATCAAAATCACATTTTAAATCATAGAATCATATGATTCTACGATTCCACAAATCCTTAGCGAGTTAAAATGGGAGCAGAATCAAAATCGGAGTGGACTCAGTCGAGTTTGTGCAGACTTGAGCGAGTTAAGGTAATCTCATGAGTTTGCGTTGAGTCGGTTTGCAAAAAAAAATCCAAAACGGCGTCGTTTCGTTCACGCTTCATTTTCTATCTTCCTCATTTGTGGGTTCATGTTGTAGCTGCTTAGTGGTTATTTCATTTTCTTTGTAGTTTTTTCCTCCCCATGTTGTGTTTCGTGTCAGAGTTCAACGGTGAGGTGCGACAGTGAAGGGATGCTCTATGAGACCGCGAGTCCACGACGGTAAAGTTCGAGTGCGAGTGTGCGACGGTGAAGTTTGAGTGCGACTGTGCGAGTTCAAGACTAGGATTTTTCGATCCCTTCACTACCTGACCAATGTTTGTTTCTATTTTTGTGATTTTGTTTTGCTATTCATCTTCAAGATTAATGTTCCTTGGCATTTGGTGTGTGAGTTTTGCTAGTCATTTGGTGTGTTAACTTGTGTTTCTTGCTGTTACATTTTGATTGTCATGTACTGGATTTTATCATCGTTAGGGAAATGGGAAGTTGCAGATTTTCTCATATTTGTCAAAATTCCAATATTTTAATATTAATTGAGTAGAATGACGTATGAGATATGAATAAATGATCTTCTGTCAGAGTATTAATGTCTCTTGCATTTCTATAAATTGAAATTTGGAATCACTTGAGGTTGAGGGTCCAATGGTACTTTAATTCCAAGCTAAGTGATTTGTTAACTTCTTACTACACAGGAAAATAGAAACATGAAATTCTTCATTGCTGTCATTAGTGTTTTGTGTTTCTAGGCTGGTCAAATTTTCGGGGGGGTTGCTTTTGCTATTGGAGCTTCTATTGAGTTCCTGTATGTCATATCAGTCATAGAAAGATATTGGCCTCAAAGGAAATTAGTCTTGGTAAATGACTGAAAATACTCCTTGTAGGCTTTGTGTATCAAGAAACATTGTGGGTCAAAAGGCAGACATTGACTGTGGATGTTAGTATGGTATGATTAAAGAATAATTGACCATTGTTTTATTTTTGAGTATCAATTCATTGTTGTTTTAGAACTAGAAAAAAAAATTTCCTCATAAGCAAATGGTGTAGGAATAGTAAGTTATTCTTAGTATGTTGGTTTATCTAAGACTAAATATCAACAATGTGTTCCGATTTAGTTTTCTTCTTTGCTGTATACAGTGAAAGTGGTGGTTGATTGACAAATTTTGTAGGACAATATCACATATCACTATTACATAATGTCCTAGTTTGAATATATTAGAGTTGACCATGTTTATTAAACATTAGAACCAATTTTTTTGGTTGGTACCCTTAGAAATTGAGATTATTTGGTTTGTTTTCTCTTTATTGATTTATTGTTAAAGTTTGTTATTTTGATTTATTTTAGGGTTTAAATATTTAGTTATAATTTTATATATAGAAATATTAATATATTTTTAAATTGAGTAAATTCTTACGATTTTATGATTTGATTTTACAAGTCGAGTTTATAGAATTTCCACGAATCTACATAAAATTATGGTCTGGTAATCTTATTTTATACAACTTCAATGGAAAAAAATCGTAACATATTGTACAACTTCCAATTCAAAATTTATAAGTTATTCTACGATTTATTCCTTTCATAATATTAATTTAAATTTTATTCTTATTTAATAATTTAAAAAAATTCTGTCCTTTGGATCGTTAAGCCTTTAGTTCCAAATAAGATTAGTACACACGCTTTATTGGTTCACGTAATGTGGGGTCTTTAGAGTTTAGATACTACCATTTTACTTCCTTGACTTTTCTAAACGAGCACGATAATTTCCAAGCTCTGGACCTTCCGTGTTTAAATTTGACGTTGACTAGAGTCCCCACTCCCCCAACATGCCATGACTAAAGTAAGCAACGCATACTTTTTTTCTTCTAGCATTTATCGATCTTATCAAAATGTTTCATTTTTTTTAAATTCTTTTCAGCATATAATATTATATATATATATATATATATATATATATATATATATATATATTATTTTTATATCATCAGGAATTATCAAGCACAAAGTTGTTTCCTCTTAATTAAAGAAGTTTAATTGTAAGTACTTAATTATGTTAAATATTACTTCCTCCATCTTAAATAATAATTGTTTTAAGTTATTTTACATTGATAAAAATAAATAAATAAATTTATAAAATTAATTAATTTATAAATTTTATTAAACTATTAATATCATAAAAGATTTAAATAAAAAATTATTAATATTATATTTAAAAACTAAAACAATAATTATTTTAGAATTTTTTTCCTTAGAAACTTTTTAAAGTTAAATTAAACTAAAGTGTGATGTGTGGGAGTTCTGTGGCCAGAATCTTGTATTATAGACTTGGATGGCTAAGCTTGCTCCCTCTGGCTATATACAAACTTTGGTTTTATATGGTTGGATGGAGCAGGTGGGTGTGTGAGGGGCGCTTCCTTGATCTGGGGTGTGGGAGGGAACGATGGTTTTGTAGTAGCTGCAATGCTTGTGCACTCAGTTATTTTAAACTAACTTTGTATTCACACACATATATATTTTGGTTTACCAAAAAAATATTAAAATTTTATCTTCTATTAAATAACTTTTTGACTTTTTATAATTAAAATAAGATTTTTTTAATCTTTTAAAGATTTTTGTTTTAATTTTTTATTTAGTAATTCTTGTTCAAAGATAATGTTGAGTGATAACATAACAAGAATATTTATCTTTAATTAACTTCTACGTTTTCAAGGAATCTGATATGTAATCATGTGTAATTTTTTTATAAATTATTTTTTTTAAGTTCCTATATATTGTAAATAGTTGATATTATCTGTCATATTTATTGAAAATAAGATAAGTTAATAGACTATTAATATTATCAATTTCATAATTCGTTTATGATACTATTTGACAATATAGATTAAAATAAAAATTAAAATTCTATTTTATAGGAACTAAAAAGCTTTTAAGATTTTTTTTATTCTATTTTTTTCACTTTTTACTACATGAAAATATTATATTTTTTTCATTTTTTTTATTTTAACATAGGACACTTTTCGTTTAATTTAATTCAGCTAAGGTGCAATGTAAGCAATTACATCATTTAATCAAATCAACCGCAAGTTACTTTAGTCCTAAAATATTGAAAAAAAATATTATTATTTTCCTTCACTTTTTTATTCGATAATAATTTAAAAATTGATATAAATAAATCAAATGAATTAAATGTTTGAATTTGAGAATGTTTGTATTTGAGCAAGTTTGAATCCAAATACATAAATATATTACAATTATGCAATATGTTATATACATTACTTTGTTCATACGCAGTTACCTAGGAATATTTTTTCATAAACATTCATCATGATCATTACGATTTGTATGTACATCATCCTCCTGATCTTCACCATTTATGAAAGGCATTTGTTGGGAGAAAGCCAACATCTCGCTGATAAAGTGTTGAACCATCAATATGGTCACCAATACAAGTTGTTCTCCCTTGTAGAACTACTGACCATCTTGAGTCGCACGAATCTTGGACATAAAATACTTGTCTAGCTTGCGCTGCCATGATGAATGGGTCGTCGTTGTAAACAACCTTTTGAAGGTCTACTAAAGTAAATCTCATTTTGTCTTGACATATTTCGATATTTCTATTTACCCACTAACACTTGAAGACAGACACTCTAAATGCACCGTAAACAAGCTCCCAAATATCTTCAATGATTCCATAGTAAGGCATGGACGCTTGAATTGGATTGTTACCAGAAGCACTACAAAAGTAATTTGAATGACTGTCAACACTCACCCGATTGTTCTGCACGCTACTTTTTTCATCTTATGACTTTGTGTAAAAAGAATAGTGATTGATATCACATCCCTTTCAAGTTATAACATTGAGATTTGGACCAACAACTAACAATCTTACTGTCTTCGAAGCACTGTCATCTACGAAGATTGTTTGTTTAAACCAGTTAATGAAAGTTTTATTGTGCTCTTGCAACAACCTCATCTTGTTTATTTTTCGGTGAGTATCTGTGACATTTTTTTGTGAGCATCTATGTACAGGATCACCTCTGCTGTGTTGTTTAATACATATAGATGAGCTTGTGACAATTGCTAGCGATCCATGGTTACAACATTGAATCCTCGTGTACCCTTACCTTGAATTGTGGAGTCATGACGACTTTGAGGAACCCCAACTGGTGTAGCGTTATTTATATACTTTGAACAAAACTTAATAGATTCTTCAACAACATATCTTTCAACAATGCTTTGCTTCTGGTCGATATTGATTCTTTGTATATCCTTTCAACACTTTCATGTAGCGCTCAACCGGATACATCCAACGTAAAAAGACAGGCCCACAGAACCGAATCTCCAGTACAAGATGAACAATTAAGTGAATCATGATGTCAAAAAATGATAGCGGAAAATACATCTCCAATTCACAAAGGATGATGGAAGTCTCATTCTCCAAATTATCCAACTGTTGAGGGTCAATAACCTTGCTACAGATAACATTAAAGAAAAAACACAAGCGATTTATGGAAAACATAACTTTTTTAGGCAAGATACCACGAACGACCACTAGCAAGAGTTATTACATTAACACGTGACAATCATGAGATTTCAAGCCAACCAATTTCAAATCCTTAACTGACACGAGACTCTTGATATTTAAAGAGTATCCTTGTGGGACTTTCAGATTTTTGAGACAGTGGCAAAAACTTTTTTTCTCTGTCATTGACATTGTGTGACATGCTAGGGGCAAATAGGATTGATCACCTCATGAAATTGGATGCAACTGGTCTCATATACCCATGTCAACCAAATCTTGATGACATTTCAAACCATCATTTGTCTTGCCTTTAATGTTAAGAAGGGTGTCAATCAAGCTATCACACACATTTTTCTTGACATGCATAACATCCACACAATGTCAATCAAGCTATCACACACACATTTTTTTGTGTCTTACCAAAGATAATTACGATGTTTTTCACCCATCATAAACTTTGTGTCCAACTAAGGGTTTAGGCGCACTTTCAATCCCATTCTCTCCATTAAATGCTTTCTTTAATCGCTGATACGGGTGATAAGGTTTCAAAAATCTTTGGTGCCTTGTATATATTGTCTTCTTTCCATGTTTTAGTTGGATGTAACTTGTCTTTTTCTCACAAATAGGACATGCATGGTGTCCTTTCACACTATATCCACTCAAATTTCCATAAGCCGGAAAGTCATTAATGATGCAAAATATCATTGCACGTAACCTGAAGGTTTGTTGAACATTCCCATCATACACATCAACCTCGTCTACCCACAATTTTCTCAAGTCTTCAATCAAGGGAGTCAGATAGACATCAATATCATTTTTAGCTATCTTGGACCCGCTATCATCACAGACAACAAATGTATTTTTGCTTCATGCACAACCAAGGAGGAATGTTGTAAATCATCAATAAAACAGGCCATGAATTATGGTTAGTGCTCAAGTTACCAAAAGGATTCATTTCATCTGAAGCAAGACCAAGCGTTAGGTTTCTTGGATCCTCTCCAAATTTCAAATACAAGCGATCAATTGTCTTCCATTATAGAGAATCAGTGAGATGTCAGAGCAACCCATCAATTATTCTGTCATCTGTATGCCACCTAAGGTTTTTTGCATCATCTGCACTAGCGAACAATCTCTTAAACCTTGATATTATTGGAAGATACCGGCAAACATTTGCTGGACAACTGTTGTTTGTGGCTGCATCATCACTGCATTCGCCATCGTTCACTTTGTAGCGTGATACCCCACATGTCGGGCAGTTGTGCATTTTCATAAACTCATTTCTGTACAGAATACAATCATTAGAACATGCATGAATTTTCTGGTACTCCATACCCACAAGACATAATATTTTCTTTGCCTCATAGTGACTCTTCAATAACATGTTATCGTTAGGAAACATATTTTTAAATAACATAAGCAACTCAATGAAGCTTTTGTCACTCCACCCAAATCTGGGCTTCAAGTTCACCAAAGCTAGCACCGTCGATAACCGAGTGAAGGTTATGCATCCCAAATACAATGGCTTCTTCGAATCTGTTTGTAATTTTTCATAATAAGGAGCATGAGCATGCCAAAAAACCTCTTGGCCAAGATCACGTATCATGTCTTCTATACGATCTCTAGTTTGTACATCAACTGCATCAGTGTGAGGGGCTGTTGACATGTGTGGCAATTCACCATGCCATATCCAATTTGTATAAGTTGGACTAAACCCCCTCACATATAAGATGTGATCTCATGTCATTCAATGACTGACGTATCCCATTCACACATTTAACACATGGACAAAAATATTTTGCAGTTAATACTGGTGCATTTTGTTGTGCAAATTGCAAGAAATATTCAACCCCTTTTTGATAGTCGTCGCTTATCGAGGTGCTTTAATCCAACTTTGATTCATGTTTTGTGTTCTGTGATATCGGATACGTTATCCCGTATGCATGATAATCTCACTTTTTTCGTAAAAAGGTGTGGTCCTATCCCATTCAGGAACTCCCTTTTTTACGTCATTCATACATACATGTTAAGTACGTTATGGTAAATTTGATAAAATTTTGGCAACATTTCGCATTGGTCTCCAAGTACACGAAATGAAAGTGGTGATATGAATTGACCGCGTTCAAGTATGCACCCGGAGAACAAAATGATATGCACTAAACTGAAATTTAATCAAATATAACACAACATACTTAACCTATAACTATGAATTAAGTAAAAAAAAAGAGTGTTCCCAAACTGTCCAAATGGACAATTCAAGATCCAATACAACGATTAATCTAAATTGTCCATATTAATCATTGTATTGAATCTCAAATGGGAAACTAAGGTTCACTCAGGATGCAAATAATTTTAATATTAAAGAATATTCATATATGAAAAAATGTAATATCCACATAAGTGTCAGAATGACATACATATCTCGAAAGATCCTTGTAACAATAACTATGAGTGCAGTGATGGCAGCGAAAATTGTATGAGTTTATGTCCAGTCAAGCAACAATGAGATAAAAGCACCGTAACTTCCCATGACAGTGAAATAGTAGTACCTACAACCAATAACAACCACTATGTGTAGGTGAGAAAGTGAAGCAATCATATATAATTTGTTCATGTTATTAACAAAAATGAATAGAGACTGGAGGAGAGTCAATTATTTGTTGAATTGGAAGCAACAAGTCATACCATACATTTTTTTCCCATAATGGATGACATTTATAGTTAAAGACTATTCTCCAACATAAACTGAAACTGTGTAATAGAAATGTCATAAATGATGTAATACAAATCATGATAATGACCATAGGCCTAAAATAAAAATGAAAGGATAACAACATAGCTTGCAATTGTTTGTACATCAATTAAAAACACGTGATATTTTGACATTAATAACGTCCAAAAAAATCACAAAATCTACAATTTGTAATTTGTACTTGATTGAAATCAAACAATGATAAACACTAAACCAAACACGCACATAGGTAACGAGAATGGTTAATTAGAAATGTGTATATAAACATGTTAGGAATTATTTCTTCATAATTAGTAGAGAATCACCATCAAGTAATTATATATTAAGGTGGTTATCTCTCAAGTCTGATGCAAATTTTACTAAATCAATAGTTGTCTAACTATAACCTAATAAGATGAATCACCATCAAGTAATTATATATTAAGGTGGTTATCTCTCAAGTCTGATGCAAATTTTACTAAATCAATAGTTGTCTAACTATAACCTAATAAGATGTAGGCACAGCTGCACAAGATCTTGATATTTGGAAACCACTCATTACCTTCTATAAATAGAAGAATTTCAGTAAGAAATAATCTTCTTTAAAAAGAAAGATTGACATGTACATAATGCTAAAGAGATATCTCATACGATAAAATACCTAAGAAAATTGATGACAAAACTTGTAAAATACCTGATGGTCATCTTACAAACCTACCTATCATCCGCAAATATATACAATTAAGTGACATGGCCTTAAAATATGGACCCTAATTGATTTTAACTTGGAGAGCTTTCTACTATTGTGATTTCATACCTTGAGTCTGCTAAGGAAGTAATGAAAACCCATGACATTAACTTTGCCACAAGGCCTAAAGTCCTAGCTATTGATATAATGTATTACAATTCAACAAATATAGTTTTTGATCCTTAAGGCAATTACTGGAGGTAGATAAGAAAAATTTGCACGTTGGAGCTTTTAAGCCTAAAACGTGTTAAGTCATACTAGCCAATTAAAGAAGAAGAGTTGTCGAATGTTGTCAAGTTGATTGATTCACATAAAGGACCCTCCTTTAAGCTCACTTAACCAGTACTTTCATCAATTTATACGATTGCATCAAGGGCTGGCTTTGGCAACAAATGCAAAGACCAACAAAAATTTATATCAGTGGTTAAAAAAATATCAAAACTTGCTGCAAGTTTTTGGCATTGAAGACTTGTTTCCTTCTGCTACTTGGCTTTAACATGTCACTGGAGTGAGGCCTATGATTTATAGGTTGCATCAACAAGTTGATCAGATAATGGAAAACATCATTAATTTATCAACATAACAAAATCAAAGAGACCCTAAATGTTTAACACTCTATCCTTTATATCTTGTTTTCTGTTTTTGAGATCTATGAAGTAGACAAAGATTTCCCACATAATTCTAGTAGCATACAGGCTATCCTTTTCTTTTAAGTATCTCTTTGGACATCATTGCACTGTCTTAATATTATTTGTTGGATCGAGTGGCCTCAGAATAATTAAGAAGGGGGGTTGAATTAATTATTCCTAAAAATTTACCAATTAAAAATTACTCTTTTAAGGCTTTTACTTTTGTTGTTAAGAGAATATGGAGTAGAAGAGAAACTTAACAGAAAGTAAAAGCGAAAATTAAATGCACAGCGGAAAGTAAAAGAGTAGGAAAGAAGGAAACAAACACACAAGAAATTTTATACTGGTTCGACAACAACCTGTGCCTACCTCCAGTCCCCAAGCGACCTGCGGTCCTTGAGATTTCTTTCAACCTTGTAAAAATCCTTTTACAAGCAAAGATCCACAAGGGATGTACCCTCCCTTGTTCTCTTTGAAACCCTAGTGGATGTACCCTCCACTAGAACTGATCCACAAGAGATGTACCCTCTCTTGTTCTCAGTCAAACCCAAGTAGATGTACCCTCTACTTGTACCACAAAGGATGTACCCTCCAATGTGTTAAGACAAAGATCTCAGGCTGTTACACCTTTGATACTTTGTGAATGGGGATACAAAAGAATTCTCAGGCGGTTAAACCTTTGAACGCTTTTGTATTAGGGAATGGGAAGAATCAAAAGAATTCTCAGACTGTGTCGTTTTGAATTCTTTGACAAGGGAGAAGGGAGACACAAAAGAATTCAGGCGGTTAGTCTCTTTTTCTTTTGGAAAAGAAAGAAGAGAGACACAAAAAGAATTCAGGCGGTTAGTCCTTGGCGAATTCTTTTTGGCAAAGGGAGAAGAGAATGAAAAGATGAATAGCACAAGTTTTCAAGGTTTGGAAAACCAGAAAACTTCAGAAAGCTTTTGGTACAAAGAAGAAGAAGAAAAAGTTCAAAGAGATTTCAAGGCTTGTAAATAATTGTAAGAGATTGTTAGAAAGATTGATTGGAAAATGCAAAACAAAGCATTGCTTTTATAGACTCTTCATGTCTGGTCAAGAAGACCATTCAGAAGAGTTATAACTTTTAGAAAAACTTAAAACCCATTTGAAAAAGTCAAAACCTTTTTGAAGAGTTACATCTTTAGATTTTTCAGAAACAAACACTGGTAATCGATTACCAAATATGTGTAATCGATTACACAAAGCTTTTGAGTGAAACAATGTGACTCTTCACTTTTAAATTTGAATTTCAATGTTCAAGGACACTGGTAATCGATTACCAAAACATTGTAATCGATTACAGCCTTTTGAAAATATTTGGAACGTTGTAAACTCAGTTTGAAAACTTTTTCAAACTCATTTTGCTACTAGTAATCGATTACAACAATATGGTAATCGATTACCAGAGAGTAAAAACTCTTTGGTAAAGGTTTTGTCAAAAACTCGTGCTATTCAAAGTTTTAAAAAAACTTTTTAATACTTATCTTGATTGAGTCTTTTCTTCATTCTTGAATCTTGAGTCTTGAATCTTGATCTTGATTCTTGAGATCTTGAGTCTTGATTCTTGATTCTAGGCTTTCTTCTTGAGTCTTGAATTCTCCTTGATTCTTGAACTCTTGACTTGTTCTTGATTTACTTGAGATATTCTTTGATTCACTTGAGTTGTTCTTTGATCTTTTGAGCTTTTTGTTCATCACCTTTGTCATCATCTTTTGTTGTCATCATTGTTATCATCAAAACACCTTTGAATCATTGTAGATTCATCATGAAGCTTTGCTTCCACATTATTGATAAACTATTTTTTAGGACATTTAAATTTTGTACAATCTAAGTAAGCCCATTTATGAAAAAAAATTAATGGAAATGGTGTAAGCCATCCAACATTGGTGTCCATATTAAAAGGCAGGAAAGTTACAATTTTAACCTACCAAAAAATCTTCAAACACCTATTACAGCTGAGAAAAACAACCCAAAACCAGAAAAACTGGTTGGCTAAGCCACAAGGTTATGATTATGACATAATCTATTGGCCTAGACCTAGACAGAAGAATTGGGCCAATAGATTATGAAGCTATTAATAGCTCTCGTAGTGCCAATTTTGCTGGCTGCACAAAATATTCAACAAGCAATGAATGTTGATCCTCAGTTGAGTAAAATTATCACTTCATTTCAGGAAAAAACAAATGCGAAACCAGGGTATTCTTTAGATCACGAATGCCTATTCTATAAAGGGAGACTTGTTATAACAACTAACTAAGAATGGACATCAGTTCTGCTATAGTGGTACCTGAATTTCATTCAAAACCAATAGGGGTCATTTAGGGGCTTATAGGAGCTATATGCATTTGGAAGCAAATCTATTTTGGCAAAGGATGATGACTATAGTAACTAAATTTGTAGAGGAACACCCTATTTGCTAGCAGAACAAGTAACAAGCTGTATCTTCATTCTCCAGCATGTCTACTCAAAACTTCACCTATACCAAAGGCTATAATGGGATGATGTGGGGATGAATTTTATCACAAGACTACCTTAATCTAAGGGGTATGATGCAATCCTAGTTGTTTTGGGTAGGCCATCCTAGTGTGGTCACTTCATCTTATAGAAACACCCATTTTTGGTTCAAATGGTGGCTTAGTTGTTTGCTAAGGTAGCCAAAAAGATCATTTATTCATTCTTTAACCAATGTCTTAAATATACTGTACAATTTAATAGTAGTACTATTTATGTATTTCATTTGTCATTAATTATTATTTTCCTGGAAGAGAGAAAATGAAATTGATGTTACTGATCTTGTCCTTTTCTCATCTTCGTTATGTGAACTACATAAATAAGGGTTATCAAGTTTATAGCTACAAAAAAGAGTATATAAATAGTACTAAACGAGTGGGTGATTGGTCCAACTCTAAGCAATGGACCATTCCTATAAGTCAAAATCAAATACGCTTGTGGCTTGAAAGTTAATACTGTAGTATCTTTCTTAGGAGCATCAACTTTGTATTGGCTAGAACTAGCTCCCATCAGATAATCCCAAAGCTAACTATTGATTAATCATTATATACGCATACAAAAATAAAAAAAATGTAACAATTTGTTAAATTAAATTTGATTCAGTTTATAGTAGTATATCAATATATTGAGTTTAGTGACATGCAAAAGTAAGAACAAGTTAGTTTGTTAATTAGGTGAAACTAATTAGTTTAAAAGCTAAAACTAATGAGAATAAGGTGGTGTGAAGTAGGAAACATATATAGTAAGATATATATACTTGGCTTATTCATTAATGTACTTTTTAAATAATAATAATAATAATAATAGTAATTAAGAGACAGAGAGGCAACCTTATAAATTGAAAGATACATGGTAATGGGTGTGCATATGGTAGTGGCATATTTATTGAAGCCAGTTTTGGCAAATCCTTTATTCTCGTCATTAATGAAAGAAGTAGGAATGTGGTGGCCAGTATGAGTGAGAAATACATCTTTTAGCTTTTAGCCAGTGTGGTCACTTCATCTTATAGAAACATCTGTAGTAAGAGATCCGGATCCATGTTTTAAAAACAAGGTCTGATCTAAATTATTTTTCCTAAAGTATAGCTCTTCAAATGATCTCAAAACATCACCCTATAATAGATGGTCAAACCAAAGTACTAAATAAGGTGCTACAGACTTACTAACACTATTTTGCTTGTGAGTAGCCAAAGAAGTAGGCAAATTGGTTGCATTGGGATGACTGCTCGTATAATATTATCAACTATCACAGTGTTGCTTGTTGCATTCGATTTGAACTGACCCACTGCAGAAAACCACCCACACTATGTACCTAGGGAATGGTTGGTATAAGTAGTATGTGTATCCTTTCATGTGGTTCCTTCTATCAATCAAAATAGAGTCCTATATATAGCATAGACAAATGAAGTTTCTACAACTAGATGAATGTTAAAATCTTTCAAAGTGGTACAAAACTACCAACAAACTACCTAGCTGCCAAGTATCAAAATACAAAATCATGTAATAAATAAATTGGTCTTGAACTCACTTCCCAATTTCCTTTCAGAGACAAACAAGGTGCACCATACAGGACCTTGGGCCAGTACCAGGTTGCACATTAAGCAAGTTCACTACTTACAGCAAACAGGCCATACTAATAGTAAGCGCTTATGTACATTCCATGAAGGTAGAAAGTTAAAGGCAAAAATGAAAAAGGGGAACACAAACCTTTGACGACGGGGTGACACGGTTAAGGTACGATCTCAGTTAGGGCACGATCTCAGTGAGGTATATATTGTCAGGGTACGAAATTGGGGCAGTACGGGAACCACCTTTGACGGATTGCAACTGACTTTTGCGATGTGGCACAGGCACAATCTCAGTGACGGCACACGACAGTGATCAGAGTCACGACTAGAGAGCTTAGTCGATAAGTGCCTTAAGGGAAATGAAGGCGCAAATGACAACGGTTTTCCGCTATAAATCGTCTTTGATAAAACTTTCAAATTACAAAAGTGTCATCGCGTCTTACCTAAAAAGACGGTTGTATAAAAATGTCATAGTTATCTTTTTCTTAATTACACAAATATCACTGCGTCATATTTTAAGATGGTTCTTAGAATGTGCATCGTAAAAAAAAAGATTTTTTTAGTAGTGTACTAAATAGAATACAGATGAGAAAGAAGTAAAATTCATATTATGTTAGCCCAAATGTACAACTGACACTAACAATTCGGCTTAATTAAGGATCAAAATTTCAAAAATAGTTTTATATCCCATTGAAAGCTTTAAATAAAGGAAAAAAGTTATATATTGACTTATTAAGCCTCCACAAGCATGAGTTAATTAGTAAAAGTTGTCGATATTGTAATAATTTGGTCCTAACATTTTGAAAATTTGTAACGCTCGTCAGTTTTGGAAGCCAAATTGAATGGCTGTTAATAGATGATAATGACCACTAATGAATTGTAACAGCCAATAATGAGTGGTAATGACTACTAAATGCATTCTTGATGGTAGAATGCCTATATATAGCACATGAATTTGGTCCCTGAGCTCATCCCTTTCGAATTCAGTCTGATACACCATCTAGAGAAAGAAAGAAAGAGAGCTTGGAAGAACCAAAAACAAGAAACTCTTTATGGCAATGACTGGAGGTATGATTTTGATTTTATTTTCCGCATTTTTGTTAATAACCTATGTTTCTTTTGTAGTTTGTAATATCACAGGTTAAAAGGTTTAGTCTAACATTTGGTATCAGAGCCATAACTGCCTCTGCCTTGTCCATTTTCGGTTTTCGGTATTTTTTCGATTTGATTTCGTTTATGGTATGAAGGACCTTGTTTCTTAAAAATAAGATTAGAAATCTTTATTTTGTTTGATTTCCTTAATTTTGGCTTTTGAATCGTGAAAAATGGTGTCCAAATGACTTAAAAACGATCGGGTCTGCGTATGGATCGGGTTTGACCCGCTAGAGGTTGATGATGAATAGTGTTTATAAAAAATAAAAAAAAATGAAAACTCCTATGTTTTTTGCTAGCTGGGTGTCGAATCCTTGACTTCGAGAAGGCTGTAGTATGTGCAGACCACTAAACTAGTGAAGCTTTTATGATATGTAGTCGTTTTTCATACATTATATACTCATTTTGCTTTACAGTTTTTGGAATTTTGATTTATTTTATGCATGAATATATTCTGGAAAATTTTTATTCTATGCATATATATATGAAATCAAATGCATAATATTATGTTTCAGTTATAAAATTATATGAGAATCTTATTCATAATTATATTGTATCTTGATTTCGAAATGCAAAATACCATTTATTCTCATATAATAAAGTTTTATGTCTAAGTGATCTTTATAATTTTGATTAATTATGGATTAGCCACAACATCTATATTTGATTAAAATTATATATTAAGTTGATTAAAGATCATATAAGGAATTAGACATAATATTGTAATTAATTATACTTATATAATGAATTTTATCCTACATGAATTTTTTATTATATCTGTATAATTAATTAGGATAAAATGACGTATTATTTTTCATGATTTACCCACAGGCATCATGATGTATGTATAATTTGTCAATTTTATCATAAAGTTAATATTTACGATAGAAATTAAATTATTTTCAAGCTGTACCCATAAAGCATGAATATTAAGCAAGTAATTTGATTATTCTATCATAAGATTTAATTGTTTCTTATTGAATTAAAAATTTAGCCCACAGACAATTTTTATGTCACAAGATTCAATTTTATGGTATGTTTACATTGGTATAAGATACAATTAAGATTAGTATGCCTCAAATTTTGACATAAGCCTTTGAATTTTGCAGCTTCTCAAACTATTAGTTTTTCTGATATTCAATGTGATGTTCCCGAACTCAAAGGAGATAACTATAAGATATGGAAGGAGAGAATTCTTCTACAATTGGGGTGGATGGACATAGACTATGCTATAAGGAAAGACGAACCACCTACAATCACTGATGAAAGTAGCCCAGCTGACGTTGCGCTATATGAGCAGTGGGAGCGATCCAACCGGCTCAGCATGATGTTCATTAAGACCAAAATCTCAGCTGGGATACGTGGTTCTGTTGACCAGCATGAAAAGGTCCAAGACTTGCTTAAGGCCATTGATGACAAGTTCATCACTTCAGATAAGACTTTAGCAAGCACCTTGATCATGAAGTTCTCTTCTCTTCGGCTCACCAGTGTGAAAGGTGTGCATGAGTACATCATGAAAATACGAGATATTTCAGCTCAACTTAAGAAACTAGAGGTTGATATGTCTGAGTCCTTCCTAGTGCATTTTATTTTGAACAACCTTCCACATGAATATGGGTCGTTTAAGATTTCCTACAACACACATAAAGATAAATGGTCTATCAATGAATTAATGATCATGTGTGTTCAGGAAGAAGAAAGGCTTGTAATGGAGATGGGTGAGAGTGCATTGCTGACTACTTATGGGAAGAACAAAACAATTAAGTCTCAAGCTAATCAGAAGGGGAATGGTAAAATACCACCTCAAGCTGATATTAAGAAGGTGGCAACGTGTTTCTTTTGCAAGAAGAAGGGACACATGAAGAAGAATTGCCCCGGGTTCCAGAAATGGCTTGAGAAGAAAGGTAAATCAATCTCATTAGTATGTTATGAATCTAATATGGTTAGTGTTAATATTAACACCTGGTGGATTGATTCTGGATCTACTATTCATATTGCAAATTCTTTACAGGGTATGCAAAACCTAAGGAAACCAGTGGGAAGTGAGCAAAGCATTTTATCAGGCAATAAGCTAGGCTCACATGTGGAGGCCATTGGAACTTGCATTTTGACTTTAAGTAGTGGCTTTATTTTAAAATTAGAAAGGACCTTTTATGTACCAAGTTTTTCCCGAAACTTGATTTCTATTTCAAGACTTGTACCATTTGGATATTCCTTTAATTTCAAAGACACATCATTTGAGTTATTTTATAATTCTGAATGTGTTGGGAATGGTATCTTGTCTGATGGTCTTTATCTTCTTGGTTTACAAAATAGTGCCACTTATAGTTCTATGCATGTTCAAACTGGTATTAAAAGGTGTAATATTAATGAGAATTCCTCTATGTTATGGCATCGGAGATTAGGACATATCTCCATTGAGAGGATTAAAAGGTTAGTGAAAGATGGGGTACTCAATACTCTAAATTTTGCTGACTTTAAGACTTGTGTGGACTGCATTAAGGGTAAGCAGACCAACATGTCTAAGAAAGGTGCTAACAGGAGTTCAAGCATATTAGAAATAATTCATACTGATATTTGTTGTCCAGATATGGATGCACATGATCAGAAATATTTTATCACCTTTATAGATGATTGTTCACGATATATGAATGTTTATTTGCTTCATAACAAATACGAAGCATTGGATGCCTTCAAAGTCTTTAAGGCTGAAGTTGAGAACCAATGTGGCAAGCAAATAAAAATAGTGAGATCAGATAGAGGTGGAGAATACTATGGCAGATATACTGAGAATGGACAAGCACCTGGTCCCTTTGCAAAGTTTCTTCAAGAACATGGGATTGTTGCCCAATACACTATGCATGGTTCTCCAAATCAGAATGGTGTGGCAGAAAGAAGGAACCAAACATTATTGGACATGGTGCGGAGTATGCTTAGCAACTCCAATCTTCCTAAATCCTTGTGGGCTGAAGCACTAAAGACGGTAGTGTATATATTAAATCGTGTTCCAACCAAAGCTGTCCCAAAGACACCTTTTGAGTTGTTTAAAGGTTGGAAACCAAGTTTGAAACATATGCGCGTTTGGGGTTGTCCGTCTGAGGTGAGAATATATAACCCACAAGAGAAGAAACTTGACCCGAGGACCATTAGTGGGTATTTCATTGGATATGCCGAAAGGTCTAAAGGTTATAGGTTTTATTGTCCACATCATATTACTATGATTGTGGAATCAAGAAATGCCAAATTTATTGAAAATGATTTGATCAGTGGGAGTGATCAATTGAGGGACTTAGGTTCTGAAATTGATTATATAGAATCTCAACCTTCCACATGAAATGAAAGATTGGTTGTAATTCATACCCCTCAAGTTCAAAGGGATGATGAACAACACATGATTGGCATTCCACAAACTGTTGTTGATAATCTAGTAGATCAAGTTGATCATCAAATTCATGAAAATGATGAACAACCAGTTGAACAACATGATCCCCAAGAAAATGTTGATACAACATTAAGGAGGTCTGCTAGAGTAAGAAAATCAACTATTCCTAGTGATTATATTGTATATTTGCAAGAATCTGACTATAATATTGGAGCTGAAAATGATCCTGAAACTTTTGATCAAGTCATGAGTTGTAAAGAGTCAAATTTATGGTATGATGCCATGAAGGATGAGATGAATTCCATGCAGAGTAACAAAGTTTGGAACCTTGTAGAGTTGCCTAATGGGGCAAAGGCCATTGAATGTAAATGGGTCTTTAAGACCAAAAGGGATTCATTAGGTAACATTGAGAGATACAAGGCAAGACTTGTTGCTAAGGGATTTACTCAAAAGGAAGGAATAGATTACAAAGAGACTTTTTCTCCAATATCTAAGAAAGATTCTCTTCGTATAATCTTGGCATTAGTTGCTCATTTTGACCTTGAGTTGCAACAAATGGATGTGAAAAAAGCTTTTCTTAATGGTGATTTAGAGGAGGAGGTTTGTATGAAACAACCTGAAGGTTTCTCCTCTAATAGTGGTGAGCATTTGGTTTGCAAGCTTAATAAATCTATATATGGTTTAAAACAAGCTTCCCGTCAGTGGTACCTTAAGTTTCATGGGATAATTTCTTCATTTGGTTTTCATGAAAACCTCATGGATCAATGCATATACCACAAGGTCAGTGGGAGTAAAATATGTTTTCTTGTTTTATATGTAGATGATACTTTACTTGCAGCCAACGATCGGGGTTTGCTACATGAGGTGAACCAATTTCTCTCTAAGAATTTTGACATGAAGGATATGGGTGATGCATCTTATGTCATCGGCATTAAGATTCATAGAGATAGATCTCGAGGTATTTTGGGTCTATCACAGGAAACCTATATTAACAAAATTCTAGAGAGATTTTGGATGAAAGATTGTTCACCAAGTGTTGCTCCCATTGTGAAGGGTGATAGGTTTAATTTGAACCAATGTCCAAAGAATGACTTTGAGAGGGAACAAATGAAAAACATTCCTTATGCTTCCGTTGTTGGAAGCCTCATGTATGCTCAAGTATGCACAAGGCCTGACATTGCTTTTGCAGTTGGAATGTTAGGAAGATATTAGAGTAATCCAGGTATTGACCACTGGAGAGCTGCTAAGAAAGTGATGAGGTACCTTCAAGGGACCAAAGATTACATGCTTATGTATAAGCAGACAGACAATCTAGATATGATTGGTTATTCATACTCAGACTTTGCTGGTTGTGTTGACTCTCGTAGATCAACATCTGGGTACATTTTCATGATGGCTGGTGGAGCTATTTCATGGAGGAGTGTTAAGCAGTCTTTGACCGCTACTTCTACCATGGAAGCTGAGTTTGTCTCTTGTTTTGAGGCTACATCACATGGTGTATGTCTTAAAAGTTTCATTTCTGGGCTGAAGATAGTTGATACTATTTCAAGGCCTTTAAGAATTTTTTGCCATAACTCAGCTGCTGTCTTTATGGCTAAGAATAACAAAAGTGGAAGTTGAAGTAAGCACATCGACATTAAGTACTTAGCCATTAGAGAAAGAGTAAAAGACAAGAAAGTGGTCATTGAGCATATAAGCACTGAGTTGATGATCGCTGATCCTTTAACTAAGGGCATGCCACCGTTTAAATTTAAGGATCATGTAGAAAGAATGAGACTTGGTTCCACTTTATGATTGTATACTTATATGTTAAAATTGAAACTTTTATATTATGATATTTTCTCATATTCAGGTGCACATTGATTTATTTGAGAAAAATTATGTTTTGGACCAAGAATAAACATTGGGTTTATTCATTAGGTTTTATTAGCACTTTGAGTATATTGCTTGGAAAATTGAGTATATTGTAATACATGGATGATATTACTCGTTATAAGAGGAACTATCACTATGATTCGTATATTCATTCCTTAAGAAGATTGAGCATTAAGTCAAAATGTTTGGACCAAGTGGGAGAATGTAATAATTTGGTCCTAACATTTTGAAAATTTGTAACGCTCGCCAGTTTTGGAAGCCAAATTGAATGACTGTTAATGGATGATAATGACCACTAATGAATTGTAACAGCCAATAATGAGTGGTAATGGCTACTAAATGCATTCTTGATGGTAGAATGCCTATATATAACACATGAATTTGGTCCCTGAGCTCATCCCTTTTGAATTCAGTCTGATACACCATCTAGAGAAAGAAAGAGAGAGAGCTTGGAAGGACCAAAAACAAGAAACTCTTCATGGCAATGGCTGAAGGTATGATTTTGATTTTATTTTCCGCATTTTTGTTAATAACCTGTGTTTCTTTTGTAGTTTGTAATATCACAGGTTAAAAGGTTTAGTCTAATAGATATAACTAATAAAAAAGCAACGATAGTGAACTTAAAAATTTGTTTCGTTACTTTCGTATAAGAGATAATGTACTAGTGACTCAAATATATGTATAATACAGGAAATATTCTGTTACAAAACCAACAAACACATGAAAGATACATCAGAAAATTTTTAAAACCTACGCACTCCTACAAAAAGCATGAAGTTTGGTACATCCAAGTGCCTTTAATTTACTACACAAATACTATTTAGTTGAAAGGCCAAGAATGATCAATACGTCACTATGGCTATTAAAATCCAACATGAACCTACTCAATGTCGAACTTCTTTCTTATGTCCATAATGAACTCATAGACCTTGTGTTGATCAGGAAGAGACTTGGCAACACTGTCTTTCTGCAGGCACCTCTTGGCCCAAGCAACAAACTTGGGGCACTCACTCTCTATGTTGAGGCTGCCAAAAGTCTTGAACCAAGTGTCGAATGGAATAAGTGCTATATCCACAAAACCTAGATCGTCTCCTCCAAAATAAGTCTTGTCTCCCAGCTGTTCCTCCAATAATTTAAGGGCCTCTATGAACTCCTTTTTGGCGGCTTCTTTTTCTTCTCCCTTTGATGTCCAAATCTTTCTTCCAAGATCAAATATCTATTTGACATTGAAAATTAACACTCAATTAGATAAAAAAAATGTAAGAATGGAAGGGCCACTAATAACCAATACCCTAATGCCTAGCTACCATAGTGATACCAAAAGGGATGATAAAGAGACAATCAAATACATTTTGTTAGACATAAGATCAATCACTTAACAAGATAATCAAATACTTTTTGCTACGTGTTGCTAAAGTAGGCAGAGGAATATTTACCAAAAACCAAATAAATAAAAAAGCAAAAGAACAAAACATTCAAACACAAAAAGTAATTGAACCACTTAGATAGGTTGTGGAGAATCTATAAAAAAAAAGTGTCTAAAGAAGGTATTTTTATCCAGATGTGGTCCATTTTCCTTTGATTAAACATCTCTCATATTCCATACTACATCTAAATAAGGGTAAGAGTTAAAAATAGGGAGCAACATGGGAATAAAACAACCAAATTACATCATCAAAAGCTAAAAGCATAATACAAAATCAATGGTAAAGGAATTACAAGTAACAATCAAAGCATAAAAAGCTTGAAGAACAGAAGGGTACCTTATTGTCAACAAAGTCAGCCCAGAATCTAGCCTGAGCTCTCTGGTAAGGGTCAGAAGGCAACAAGGGATTTCTGTCATTCCAGACCTCCTCAATGTACTGAACAGCAACGAGAGATTCACAAATGGGTTTGCCATTGTGGATGAGAACCGGGATTTTCTTGTGAACCGGGTTCATTTTGAGGAGCAAAGGGCTCTTGTTCTGCAAGTCCTCTTCTTTGGACTCATATTTGATACCCTTTTCAGCAAGTGCAATCCTGACCCTCATCCCAAATGGACTTGGCCAGAAATCTAGCAGAACCACCTCATCTGCCATAGTGAATATTCGAGTTCAAGGAGAAAAAAAGAAGGATAACGAAGATTCAAGTAGAAAACTGATTTGTAGTGCAAAAGCATTAGGTTATGGCCTGCTTATATATTGTGATGAGTATTAGACACTGCCTTATGAAAATGTGACTTTAATAATCAAATCTTCTAGTTTAGTTCCAAATAAGATTAGTACACGCTTTATTGGTTCACTTAATGTGGGGTCTTTAGAGTTTAGATACTACCATTTATCAAAGCATATTCTAGGATTTTTCTCTGATATTATTTTCCTTCCTTAGACTTTTCTAAACGAGCACGATATTTTCAAAGCTCTGGGACTTTCCGTGTTTAAATTTGAAATTGACTAGAGTCCCCACTCCCCCAAGATGTCATGGCTAGAGTAAGCAACGCGTACCTTGTTTCTTCTAGTATTTATCGATCTTATCTTTTATGCTTCATTTTTTACATTTTTTAAAATTCTTTTCACCTCATAATATATATATATATATATATATATCATGAATTATCTAGCACAGAGTTGTTTTCTCTTAATTAAAGGCGTTAAATTGTAAGTACGTAATGTTCGATGTTACTTCCACCATCCTAAATAATAAACATTTTAAGTTATTTTAGACTGATAAAAAAAAATAAATAAAAGAGAATAATAATTTTATAAAATTAATTTTTTCCTCCGATATATTCAAACTTTGGCTTTTATATACTTGGAGGGAGCAGGTGGGCGTGTGAAGGGCACTTCCTTGATCTGGGGCGTGGGAGGGGACTGTGGTTTTGTAGCTTCTATGTTTGGGAGTTTTATGGGTTTTTTTTTCTTTCTATTTTTTCATATGGGTTTGTTTTTAAATTATTTTAAAAAATAGAATAAGTTGTAATAGGTATTATGACTTTTGAGTTATAATTTATTATTATTTTTTAATTAAAATTGTAAAATTATTTTTTATTTTAGTGTAATTTTTTTTATTTATGACTTTAAATTCATTAATTTTTTTGTCTTTTTTTGATTGTATGACTTTAAAGTTGTAATTTTTTTTATATATTTTACTTGTATTTTACTTTTGTTTTCAATTTTTTTAAAAATATTAAATAATTTTATTTATTTAATTATTAAATAAATATTTATAATTTTACTTTTTATTAGTTTTATTTTTAATTTTACTTGTTATTATTTTTTTATATTATTTTATTTAAGGTGATTCATAATCTTATTCGAACGACTTAAAAGTTTGAATCTTCCTCTAGACGGTATTTATATATTATGCCCAACTAGGTTTTAATTAGAATTCTCCCTCACAAGGATTTTTATGGAAAAAAATATAAATCAAATGAATCACTTAAATCATAATTATTTAATCATGAATTACAAATTTCATTAGTTAAATATAAGTTAATTTTTAGATGTTTGAAAACGTATGTAAATTTTTCGAAGTTTCACCATGTGACTGGTTACCGCTAAGAATTTTTAACTTTGTAATTTTTTAAGGAATTTTTAACTTTGTAATTAATTTTTAAATGATAAATGACATATTTTATTCTTTATCTTATCTTTTTAATTTGATCTTTTATCTTTTAAAAAATTTAATTTAATATTTTATCTTATTTTTTAATTTTTGTTTTGTCCTTTATCTTTTTAAAAATTTTATTTAATCCTTTATCTTATTTTTGTGGACATCATTAACCACGATTTCTTCGTTACTATAACTTCAACAGAGGCCCTTAATCAGCCACAAGGTATTCATGCACAACTTCTTTTTTGTTCTACGGCTCCTCATTCATTACAAAAAGTGAGTGCCTCTAAAATTTGGTCTTGGGTCTTTGGCATAGATGAAGGGTCAATTACTCAATTAGTTTGTGGTTGAAAAACCTTAGCCGGATCAACACGGTATCTGTGGTTAAACTCATGGTAAAATTATTTTTGAAGTTTTGTGAAATTATATAATATTTTCTGGTTTTTTTATCTACTTTTACATTAATCCTCTTAATTTTAAAAAATATATATATATATGTTGATATCTCCTTATACATTATATTAATCCTCTTAATTGTTTTAAAAAAACATTACACTATACTGAAATTATACTGTAAATGTTAAAAAAGGATGGGGTATTTATCAAATTTCATGAAAGTGGTTATTGATATTAAGAAGAAAACCAGACAAATACAATCAACTACCTTCTCACAGCTCACTGACAATTTTAACTTCAGAATCTTTCGCATTTACCGTGAAAACAACTTGTGCTAAATAGAATTACATCTTTTGATGCCCTTTCTTTTGGATATATTTGGTGGGATTCTCCACCATCTTTTGTTTCTCATAAGCTCCTTGGGTAGAGACATGGCTCCCATTTTACAAATTTCCATAGTTTCATCCCTTGGGTATGGTTTGACCCTCCAAGAGGATTTTGTAATTTCGCTTCTAATGAATATATTTGGAGGATGATCTTTTTGAGAGGTTAGTAGTTGGGATGCTAATATAGTTGAGATGTCTACCCTAGTCTTTCGTTGATCTATCCTCTTTCTTTTTGCTAAATAGAAAAATCAATTGCCATCTTGATAAGGTTATGCATCCCTTCCAAACAACATTTTTAGACTTTAATAGAAAAATATAATCACAATACCTTCCAAACAATAATATTACCAAAAGTTTCTTTTGTAAAATACCATATAGGGACACATTGGTGTACATAAAGTAAAACAAATTTTATATATCTGAAACTCTCGCTCGTCTATTTGATAAGCAACTTTGCTCCTTTCTTTTTCTGGTTAACTTTTGAGTTAGTCTCTTACAAGACTAAAAGTAGACACATTATTAGGCGTTAGCCGCACATATCTTCATTACAGGAAATTTAATTAAGATTATTCAAGAATTTAGTGTGACATGATATTTTTATTCAGGCCATGATAAGATTTATAAGAGAAAAACATGAGGTAAAATAAATTAATTTTTTCTTATAACTTAAAACTAATTTTGGAAAATGGCTAAATGAAAGAGTTTTCAATAAAGAGAAATGTTAAGGTAACATTTTGACACATTCTTTTGAATATACCTCTTTTGGTTAAAATTTATTAAAAATTGCAAAATTCAGTGAATCACACATCTTATTCAATGACTCTCTCTCCTAATTTTTTAGTTTTTTAATATATTTTAATCAATAAAAAAAGTGTTAAAGAATGTGTTGCTAGTATTTTTCTTCAATAAATTAATTTAAAATAAACTAATCTTAATTTATGAGAGATTTTTAATTTATTTTATTTTTCTTATTTTAATATTCTATAATTATTTATTAAGAAATGTGTCCAAGATATTAGTTTTTTTTTGGGAATAAGATATTAGTATGTATATGTGGAATAGCTGAAATATCAGTACCTACATGGTCTACGAAACGAAAGTCTTCATTTCTTTCCCGTTCAAAGAAAATAGACAAACGGACAAATTATATTCTGTAATTCTGGAATTTTTTTCTGTCAAAAAAATATTCTGTAACATTTATTTATTTTTCATTTTTTTTAGTTTCTGTATATTTTGAAGTTACAAAATTAATTTCGGTACGTTTTAATAAAAAAATAGTTACTTTAATATGAAGGTGCGACTTAAATTAATTTGAACATAAATTTTAATTATACTTAATAATTTAAAATTAATTCCGTCAAAATTAATTTAATTCAATTTTCTACCAATCAACTACTTATGGACTCGTGAACTTGATCAAATCAATTTTAGTAAGAGTGTTGCTAGGTGCACCCAGCATTTAATTAAAATACCAAAATTGTCCCTGCGTTTTTTTCACATTTGTGATGGGTGTGTATGAGGGTGATCCATAAATCGTACGGATCAACTTGATCCGTAAGCCTTTTACGAAACAATACGGATCAACATGATCCGTAAAAGTCTTACGGATCAAGTTGATCCGTAAAAAGCTTACGGATCATGTTAATCCGTATTGTTCCATAAAAGGCTTACGGATCAAGGTTTCTACGGATCAACTTAAATGGCTTACGGATCAAGGGTATTTTCGTCATTTTACCTTAAGTGCTGGGTGCACCAGCAATAATGCTGGGTGCACCTAGCAACACCCTTTTAGTAATAAATTGAAAAATAGAAACTTAGGCCTAAAAGCGGCCGGGTCCATTATTGTCATATTGATGAATGACTTTTGTTAGACATTGCTATCCCATACATTATCTATTCTAAGTTCACCCTTCTCATTAAAAGAAATTGAATGACAAATATACTCAACCCTTTTCGTCTCACCACCCCCTCAAAAAAAAAATCCCTCTCACACCTACCTCTCTGGTGCCTCCCTCCCCCACTCCCCTTTTGTATTTCCCTCTCACCCTATCTTCATCAACCACATATGCACATCGTCATTGTCGGCATTATTGTGTGATCGCTATATGAAAAGCTTCACCCATTTGAATGTCTTCCTTCGTCCCAAGTGAGCTCCAACTTGCCCTTTTGTTCATGTCTTTCAATGTAATGACAATATATTTCCCAATGTGTTTGATACACAATTGAAACAGTTTTTTTTTATAGTTTTTATTAGGACAATTATTTATTTTAGGTCAACATTTAAGATAATTACTAAATTCATGGTAATTTAATAATAACCTAAATATTTTGTTTAGGACAATATTTATTTTAGGACAAAATGGTTATAACTTCATGATTTATTTTACATGTCCATGACTATGTTAATATTTTCACAAAAATCCATATACTTACACAATTTTTAGTATTTGCCTTACATAATGCTTGTAATGACTAAGATTTTGTTAAACTTTTATTGAACCTAATTACATATGGTTGAACTTTTAAGTTTGCCACATATAATAATTGATGGTCGTAGAGTTGACAAAAGTACACATCACTGAGCACCTGATGACACTTATGCCCTAGGTGCATTCAATGTAGGGCAAGCACCACTCATTGCCTCTGCTTGCAAAACAAGGCAAGGAGCAATTAGAGAGATGAACGACATTGTAGTGCTTGTTGATGCACCAAAGGAGGCAATTGTTGCTCCTTAGGTTGTTGGTTGTTATTGCTAAGGCCATTGAACTTGTCGTCGCAAAAGCTGTCAGACCACCAGCTCTTGGCCCTTACTGATAGAGGGCTATCCAAAGAGCATAAGGACCTAGAAACACTTCATGAGTTGAAGGGTCCAATGACAAGGTCCAAAGCCAAGTTTCTACAAGAAGAAATGACCAAGAGGATCAAGAATGGACTACTCATCAAAGACAAGGAAGGAGAAAATCATAAGGAGCTGAATTGGAGCATGTTAAAAATTGTTGAACAGCCCGCTAAGTCACGCCAGCTCGCTAAGCGCAATTCCAGCAATTGGGCTTGGCGCAAATGTCTGTCTTAGTGCAATTTCAACCTGAGGAGGAATTGGGCTTAGTGCAATTCTAACTTGAGAAAAAATTGAGCTTAGCGCTAAGTGTCCGACTTAGTGCAAACCTTCAGCGTGAATTTACAAAAATTCTTAATTCTTGTTTATTTGTGTAATGAGCTTAAGCTTGATGTAAATAATCCTTATTAGAGGTTTAGTTATCTTCTTAAACCTAGATCTATAAATACTCATAAACTCTTAATGGTAGGAACTTTTTGCGTAATTGAAATTAAGCTTGTGCTTAGAGAGAGCTTAACCTCTTCTTTAGTTTTTGATTGAAAACCAAATTGATTCTTATCAAGGAAACTATTCGTTTGTAGCGAATTCTCCTTCGGCTTATCGATTCATCGTGGATCGCGACGTCATTCTGTTCATCTTCTCCATCTTTGATTTATCTATCTGTCATGTCCGAAACATGGATAGAATGGTACCCACAAGGAAATCAAATATATGAATTAGAAACTAGGATCAAGGTAACGATTTTGCAAAAATAGAAAACTAAAATGCAGTTTAGTCTTGAATAAATGCTAATACTAAATTTTTGTTTTTAGGATCTTAAAGTAATAAGGGTTTTAGAGGCTTAGCCATCCCTAAGAAAAAAAAAATAGGATAGTAGTGAAATGAAAGACATGTATGCTAACACTAATAAACTCCTTTCAAATAATCTCCATATGTACTTGGCTCGGTTCAATAGTTTTCTTTATTAATTGTTCAAGTGCTCTTTGTGAACCATTTTTCGAGTCCAAACGTGGTTCATACCCTTACTTAGAGTAATATTTCTAGCATGAGATAACGTCCTAACATATATCATCAATACTCAATACATGCATGTATCTAACAAACCCAATTGATTTTGGAACATGTACACCGTGCATCTCAGTTAAGTTCCCCTATTAATTGAAGCTGCACGCTGATTAATTAGTGCTTCAAGAACACGGAAGAATTAATGCTTCTGCTCATGCAAATTCTCATTACGTAGCTTGATCTGGCAACCTGATTCTCATCACAACTTATCACACTCATTCTTGGATGAGATTTGGATAGTGATAAAGATGAGCTACGTACGCACCCCATGTGAAACTGTGCTTTCATTATGAGGGAAACAAACAATCTTTCACTTCAATTCACCACCAACGCCGTGTTGATGAGGTTAAGGTTTCAAACCACACTCTCCATGGTCCCTCCACCCATGCCAAAAATCAATATAATGTTGCAGACACCCACTTTTTGTAATCAATGCGCAGAGCTTTAAGACAAAAACTGCTATTAATATTAAGCCTCTTCCACCACCAATCACACTGCTACCGTACCTAGCAGAAGAGCCAAGAGAACCTATTGGTGAAGCATGTGAATATGCCGTTTCACAAATAGCACATCACAAGTCTTGCACCATGGAAATTCCATATTTGGGCCTCAATTTAAGTCCTACTCAAATAGGCAATAGTTTCTCACTAACAGCTTACCTCCTGTCAGGTTCCTTTCAATTAATTAATTAGCATGTTCAAACTAAAACTTTCCAGAGTCTGAAGAGAGTCAAACATTTACTACATCTACATGCTTGTTAAAATATATTTAAGTTATTAACAAGTAGATGAATCAACTTACATAGGATTATTCCAGATATTTAATTTGGATTCAACTATTAGATATGCAGTTGCATTAAAGAAAAAGTTTTAGTGTTCATGGTAATCTTATCTAATTCATACAAAATTATCTCTAGTGAAAAAATACATACGTGTAATCTATACCAAAAAAATATATTTAATTTTTATTATTAATATTGTAACGGGCCAAGCTTAAGCTCAATATGTATCATATCTTTTTTAAGTTCAAAGGTGACAGTGCGTATTAGAAAAATACATTATTTACAAATATTAATAAGAAAACTTCAATATCATTTACCAAACATAATAATGTGTGTATTATAAGAAATCTAACTCAATTACTTAAACATAATGTGAGTGTTGTAAATTTTTTAATAACATCTTGGATTCTTATGGATAATAAAAAAAATATAACAACATGTATATACACCAAAGTAGCGAATAATTGCCGACGAGGGACTTAAGCCCTGAGTTAAGGATTTTTGCCCAACACCTTAATAATTATTGAGACATCACTATGAAAAGTACATATTTATTATATTTAATCATTCTAGTAAGATTATTACTGACTTGAATATTAGGAGTACTCCCTCAAAACTGGTATATAAGAAAAAAAAAATTATTTTGTTAAAAATTGTACTCAGAAAATTAAGGATACTGCAAATCTCTTACGAAAATTAAAATAGAATCAGTTGTTTAAAGATCATGTAGACGACGACTTGATACATTTTGTTAGTCTAAGAGGAGACTCAGTAGGTTTTACAGGAAAATCACAGGAGATCAAACATGCAAACTTACAATTTATGTCTTACGTACAGCTTAATCAATTAAGGTAGTTAATTGGATCGAGGGAACAGAGGATGGGATGGGATCCCTTTATAAAGACACTGTTTCAAATTCCCACGTGAGCGGTCACACTTATGCAATTGTTTATAGGTGACATTGATTTGGGTGATTTTACTATTAAAATAGGTATGTTAGGGTTGTCCCATGATTAGATGAACACGTGCATCAAATACATATGCTTCAATTAAGTTACTTTGGTTCAATTGGTAAGGATACTTACTATTATCTCAAGGATGTAATTTCAATGTGGGAAAATATCTTATAAATTATAAAATTAGTTGACTGGTTAAAGGAGAATCAAAGAAGGAAAGGTCCTAAGTTTAATCTCTTATGCTAATAAAACTAACATTCTAATAAATTAATAATTGATAAAAAAAAAAATTGATATGAAGATTTTGTTGATAAATAATACTTCTGACTGTCTGAAAGTTTGTGTTGACTTTGGTGTGATATGTTTTTCCTAACAATGATAAACCTCTCAAATCAATTCATCTATTTCTTTCTGCAATGAATGAAGAAGCTGTTACTGCCGTATATATGTAGTTTGTTAACACAATATGGATTATTAGTGAAGAGAAAAAAAATTCAGAACACTATGCAAAGATCTTTAAATTAAGAATCCAGTTTCTATATATGTTGGTTATATATCAATGTCACATGTAAGACCTATGGAGTCCTATACAGTGTGCACAGAAGAAATTTTGGGCTACCCCAAAAGATGGGGCATTCTTGTTACAAAAGCTATTGCCAATTTGCCATACTTACGTACAGCATGTGCCCTCGGGCTTTGCATTACGTACGTAATGAAAATGAAAGGGCTGCAATGCAATTGATTCTACGGAATCTACCCCATATGTGACCGACCTTTGAAAGCTATAGCTATTACTGCGCCAAATAATCCCAATCCAAACGATGCGCCACACCAATTACTCAACCTTATAAATGGTGCTCATCTCTTCATTTTCACCACCACCTTCACCTACCTCTCTCTTCTCTCTTATCACAAAACAGACATTTTCTTCACTTCATTTCTTTATAACATTTCATTGTGAGATGACCAAGTTGAGAAGTTCAAGGCTCACCATGGAGGTTGCTCCACCAAGGTTTGTGTCGGTGACCCGGTGCCGGGTGAAGAAAATGCTGGACACCATTAAGGAGGAAGAGAATGATTTTGCTGCTGACAAACGCTTCTCTTCACCATCTTGTGGCTCTTCCTCTCTAAGCCTTGTAGAGAGGCCAGTTTTGTTGAAGAACTTCTAGGCCAGTCTTGTAGAGAATGATTTTGTTGAAGAACTTCTTCTATTGTCATATAATAATTTCTTGTTTGTTTTTCTGTGTGTGGTATTGAGAAGAATAAAAGAAGCATATGGTTTGGTTTTATATTGCCAGTGCTCACCGGCTGATCAATCAAATAAAATGGCAGGAGAATGAACACCACTTGGGTTATGACATTAACGTGCTGTTTCTCTGAGGGGATGAACACCACTTAGTTATGATGACAATGTGCTGTTTTTCTTTGTCTTTAAGAATTCTTTCATTTATTTTGCTCGACTGTTCATTGGGGTTTTTCATCCAGCATTTGGATTGTGATTTCCCCTTCTTATGTAGCTGCTCTTGTAATAGTTTGTGGCTTTTATATAACAGCAGTAGGCACAGATGAATCCCAAGGATATGTATCCACAATGATGATGTGAATTACTTCCTGTGTATATAGCCATGGACATGGAGTAAAGGTCTTATTAATAAAGGGTCTTTAATATTATTTTGCTATGTCAGTGTGCTGATTAGTGGACAACTTATTTAACCATGATCTATTTTCATTCAGTGTACTTTACTTTTTTTATTCTTTTTATATGATTTTTTAAGATAAAATATGTTTTGAATTATTAATAATTTTTTTAATTTTATGTTTGTTCTTTTATAATTTTTTTTTTCTTTGCATCAAGTTTTTAATAAAATAATATTTTTATTTTTATTTTTAATATTTTTAACCAATGATAAATTAATAAATTTTATATTTATTTTATGATAATTTTTTCATTTATTATTAGTATTTTCAAACGGACTAATAAACAATTAAAAAAATATAAAATTCGTTAATTATAAATGGCTAAAAAATATGTCAATCATAAAAAATAAAATTTTTATTTTATTATGAAACAAAAAATGAATAAAAAAATTAATAAGAAATAAATACAAAATTTAAATATTTATCAGGAGTCACAAAAATATTTTAATCTTTTTTTAATCATATGTCATTCATACTAAGTATTGATATCTTTATTGATAATTAATCTTAGTAGAAAAATTTAATTGATCACCTTTAATATACAAATTAACATATTTTTGTTTTTTATTATATATTTTACATAATTTGTAGAAGAAATAATGAATAAAAAAATCAAATTAACATAATCAAGATAGCATTGTACTAATTTATTTATTAACCCTATAAGTAGTTTCAAAAGAGCAAGAGTTGCATGTTCGATGCTAACAATTTATGGGTACGAGGTGAAGTCATAGATAATGCCTTCTTATATACAAATATTTTAAAATGAAAATACATATTTAGAGGTATTTATAAATTGATCCAATTCAATAAAAATTGAAAAATCAATTAAAATAAAGTGAAAATCAAAAACAATTTTTTTGTGAGCAAATAAACTATAGATCAACTGTGTAAAATAATTTTACATACTATCATTTACTCGATCACTGATCATCATGTATGATAAGTTTATTAACTTTTATAATAGTTATATTAAAAGTCATACTATTGATAATTTGTATTTAATTGATAATATAAAATTACTTTACACGGTCAATGTATCATCATTAATCTCATCTTTTTTAGATTTGATCAGATTTCATATTTGATTTTAAAAATCGATCCAATCTAATTCAAATTGAACCAATGCATAAATATACATTCTTATTTATAAATTAATCATATGCTTACTTTTTAAATTTTTTATATTTGTAAAATTATGACAACTTATACTTATTTATAATATATATCAATACTTACTATGAATAACATATGATTAAATGTTAGTAAAGGTGCATAAATAGGTGATCATGAATCCAATCCAATCCGCAAATCCGATCAATCCAAACTAAACCAATACAAAAATCAGCATCATTTGATTTATTGGTTTGGACTTGATTTTCTAAAACTCAAATAGTTTGGTTTGGTTGTCAGAGTGGAGAATATAAAACCCATAGAAACTAGATCAAGGTAAATATTACAACAAGAGAGGTTGAATTGTGATTTTATAAATTTTAAGCCTTTTTCTAAGAAAACAAAGTTATCATCTAAATAGAAACTTTGGAAGATGAATAACAAATTTTTACTGAAACACTTTTAGACAATGGTAACAAATTTCACAAAACAAATAGAGTTTTCAAAACAAAAATAAATTCAAATCCTGGGTTAGTTTAAAGCAAAATAATAATGAAAGCATATAAGACACAAAGATTTATATTGGTTTGTCTTTATCATTGAGACTACATCTAATTCTTGACAAACCACCAAGTTCCACTAACTTCAAAAAGTTACAAGTATTAATCACTTCCACTCCTAGCTCTATAATACAAGCTCTACACCAAGCTTGTTACAGCCTAGTATTTTTTTGTCCTACCAAGTCACTATTGATGACTCTATACAAATCAAACAGATTTGTTGATTGTTGGCACAATGACTAATTCTTAATCTTCTTACAAACATATAAATCTCAACACTTAGTCTTTTCTCTCAAGGTGTTATGAGAGCTTTTTAGAACTATACAGAAATATACAAAAAGCTTTTTACAAAAAGAATTTGAATGAAAGCATGTAAGTTTGTGTCCATGTGTTCAAAGCTTCTAGTATTTATAGGTCTTCTTCAACAAGTGTTTGTCGTCTCTAAATGAAAAATTTCTTCACTTGAGCTTGTATTTGAAGATTGTGGTCATTGGAGCATTTAATGCTTACATTAAATACATGTACACCTTCATGCTGGAAAACCGCTCTTGTGAGCTTTCATGTTGATCACTTTAGTAGAAAACTACTTGCTTTAAATCAGAGCATGTCTGTCACCAGCAGTGCGCATCTCTTAATGGTGTTTCACAACTTTCATATCTTGAACTTCATTTATTCTTAATAGGATTCAATAGATCATTTGAGAATGTCTTTGCAAAATGAATCTCAGACACATAGTAATAAATGAATTCTTAAATGTCATTGATTTAATGTTGTATCATATCGTGGCATGTCTTTTCTATCGTCTAATAACATAGACGTAGATGTGTAAGGCATGGTCTTATATCGCATAAGGCATAACTTTTAACCTTTGTATTTATTTGTATCTAATCAAAATAATTAAGAGTTTTGATTCGTAACAATTTTTTTAAATAAGGGTCTAAATAACATAGACATAAATGTTGTTTGACTTAACAATTTTTCCCTTTTTGATGATCAAACAAATATAAATTTAAAATTTTAAGGCTAACTTATAAGATATATCTATAAGAGTTTGTCAATCTTAGATGCAAAGTAAAAATATGACAAATATAACACATGCATCATAAAACTTTGAGATAGAGTTTGATCAGAATACTGAAAACATCTAATGTTGTTCATAAATAATTTTCACGTCAAGAAGATGTATTTTGTATATAGAATAAAATGTATCAGGGAAAAATAATAAAAACCTATAAGCATAAAGCTCCCCCTCAGATGATGCACTTAACTTTCAACTTTTACAATTTCTCCTCCTTTTGTTTGGTAGCTTCTTCATCAATTTTTCTTAGAAACTCATCATCAGAAGAATCAAAATTTGATGAGAGATCAATAGGAGCAGGAAAAATAAGACTTCCTAGACGCTTAGAAATTCTTAGAGGTTCCTATCCAATGATCTTCTTGTAAATGTAATCCCCAATAAGAAACCATCTCCTAGCTTCTTTCTTAGTATAATCACGATCTTCAAGAGCTTGAGCAAGTGCTTCCTCATCTTTAGTAGCTCAGCCTTTGCTAATTTGACATACTCCCTTGAGGGTGGAGAATCATATACTTCAACATTCATGGCATCAAGATCAGCTTATTTGTCAACATCAAAATCCACTTCTTCAATGATAGGTTGCACATGATGAGTGAAAGTGAATTTGAAGTAGGGAAAAAACACCACAAATGAGAAGGTGCAATCAAACATAGCAGAAAACTCTGTGTTTATGGTAGACCATGTTGAAAGGAGTTTCTTAAGTAAAGCATACATGACTCAAGGTCTGATAACAACACCCGATCTCAGGATGAATTGTATATGTAGAGGGCTTCTCATTAATTTCCAAACTAGAACAATGAGCCTTGAGTTTGTAGAACCTCTTCATGGTAGACCAATCCAACCTTGTAAGCTTAATCTTTTGCTTTAAAGCTTCAATCTCATGTTGAAAAAGTCTTGTAGGATGATTAATGGCATATCTGGTTAGTGCATCATATTCATCATCTTTAATAAGTAAATCCTTGCCTTTGTAATAGTTGGCCTTCTGATCAAAATAGGCTTATTAATTGCTATAGGAAACCTAGCGTCAGAAGTAGCTAGGCAGGAGAATTATGATCCAAGCATGAAAGACATATGAGTATTGAGCCTTTGGATCCTTCAAAATGAAGCTTGTCTTAATATGATTTATTCCTTGTAAGTAGACAACTTCATTTTGAACTCAGGGCCATAGTCTGTCTACTCCCAGTCTTTGAAGTTTGAACTTTCCTCAGGGGTCTCCAAATTGATGTCCTCAGTCTAAAAAGTCTCTCTAGAAGTGGTGTAATCCCAAGGAAGAACAACACTAAGGGAACATATGAGACCCATCTATTGTTGAGAATCCAAGGGAGTAGAGAAGGACATCTCAAATGGTTCAACTTCCTTACTTTTCTAGATAGTAGCTCCTGGAGGATATACCTTTCGTGTTTCTGGCCTATGCTCAAATATAAAATTGTTGGGATTGGGAGTAATAGTCTGTCTGATGGGGAACTCTTAAAAAATAGGTTCCCTTGTCCCATAACATCCTAAAGCATATACTTCTTCATCAAGATGCACTTCCCTAATATAGTTGTAGGAATAATTGAAAGGATCTATCCTAAAGAAGCCTTATTTCCATAGGTCCATCAACCTAAGTTTATCAAGCTCCACTTGCTGCAAGTCTGCCACTCCAAAACTCTATATCATCTAAATCCATGATATAGTTTGGTATTGAGATTGGGATGAATGGAAACATTAGGTTGCATTTGAATAGGTGGTCTTGAAGGTAGGATCCACTTTGTTGCTTGTTGTTCATCTAGCCTCATCAACCGTTTGTCAAGCCTATTGAAGAGTTATGTTAGTCTAATAGGCTGTTCAGTAACCATTATGATCTTCCTTGCTTTCAATCTTGTAAACATAACTTCTATAGGTACAAATTCTTTAACTCCATATACTACCTTCATGCATCTGAGTCTGTCTTCATTCACCGGAGCAAACACAATTCAAACCCAGAATAATTAATGATTCTAATTTGTCTTAATGCATAAATGTCTTTTGACTTAACTCCAATTGATCCGATCAATATACAATGTTTAATTTTTTATTGTCAAATTATTTTACAATTATTATTTTTATTTTATAATTTGCAATGCAATACAATTCTTATTTCGTGTTGTTAGTTCTTACTTGTTAGATAATTGAAGGCTATAAATGTGTTTTGGAAAACTTACTTATATTGGAAAATACATTATAATTGTTGCCAGTGCTAGTTGTTGGCTACTACTATTAGATAGCTACTATTGTAGGCTATAATTTTTTTCTCGAAAACTTAAATAATATTATAGTTGCTTGTACACGTTCTTTTCTTAAAAAAAAAAATTAACACTCTGATTTTTTTATTATTGTTAAATCTGAAACCAAATCGAACCTCGCCGAGTTGATTTATTTCGGGTTATGCATGATATAAATAAACAAAATTAATCAAACCAATTCGAACAAAATTGATTGGTTTGGATTGAAAAACCATCTAAAATCAAACCAAATCAACTCTTGGATGTCCCTAATAAATATAATTATTAAATTGTGTAAATTTATTTTTAATACTATATATTTGAATAGTTAGCCAACTATTAGCAGCAAAATGACTTATAAATGACATATTTCTTTTACTTCAATATAAAAAAAATGAGATATTTAGTTGACAAAGTTTTAACACATTTTACAAAAGATGTTTGATAGCAATTGCATAATACCAAAGATGGCATCAGTGGGCTACCCAACAGTAGACCCAAGAGGGCTATCAGAAGGCTCACTTATCTCAAGGATTATGCATGAGCAAGTTAGAGGGGGATAAGTAGGGGTGGAAATACCTCAGGATCAGACTTTAAAAGGTATGAGCCTAGTTTACAATGAATCTTTGAGGTCTGAGCCTGACCTATAGCCTATCAAAAATTTTTATTTTAGCTCGGTCTGGCCTGATAGTCTTTTTAAAAGTCTTTTTTACAATAAATATTTAATATTTTATGAAGTAAGAACGTAATAGGAAAGTTAAAGAAAAATGAAAGTTAATCAAAATAACGAGAAATATAAAAGGGCATATGACTCACACCTAAATTATAATTAAAGTCCTTGATTATAGGGATAGAAGTTATGGAGCATAATGTGTAATCAAAGTCTGATAGTTTCAAAAAAAATAATTAATTGTATCCAAAAAATAATATAGGCCGGCCTACCAGACTTATAAGACTTTTTAATAAATCTAAGTCTACTCTATTTAATTTAATAGATTTTTAAAAAAGTCTAAACCTAACTTTTTAATTAAAAAAGTCTGGCCTATTCTCACCTAGGGATAAGCACAGCAGCACCACAGCAATGCAATTATCCTGTTTCCACTACCATGCCCACTAATTCTGTTTATGCAATAACCACCAATCAGTTATGATCAAAACGTGTAAGATTCATTTTGTTAGAATCAGGCATCAGGCCCTTTGTTGGCCTCAGAATCGTGATCTTCATTCCAGTATAAATATAGGGAAAGTAGCAATAAAATGGGCAGACAGAATAAACTATATTCTCTATTCTTAAGACCGTCATTTATAACTTGCAAAACAAAATATATATACTATCATAAAAAGTGGTTTCTTTCAAACATTTTGTCATTAAAAATCATTAATGATAACATGCATCAACATTAGGACATAGAAGGGATACTTAATTTTTTGCAGCATAAACTATATCTTCTATTATCTTTTCTTTATTCTCTTTTTTCCTTTAAAATATAGAAATACAACAGGATAATCAATGGGTTCTTATAATAACAATGAACAATCATCAAACTTTTACTATATAAAGAAAATTGAAAAATAATTGTGACTCACTACAATTGAATGATTAGCAAAATGAAAAATTAAAAATACTACAAAATTGAGAGTTTAAAAGAATTAAGTTTTGTAAACTTCTACTGTAAATCATTCCAATTGTGAAGTCAAGAAAATAAATGGCCAAATTAAATAATTGATTAATTGTTTTTAAAATATATAAAATTATTTTGGGTCTTAAATCGCCACTCCTTTGGCTTAGCTAGGCCTAACGCCGGCCTTGAAGAGTAGCCAAGATAAAACATACATCATTTTAATATCTAGAGTCTACACTATAATAATTGAATTAAATATTAAAGCTAAAAATAGAGTTTAATCTTAATTCATTGTTAATATATAAATTTTTTAAATTGTGATCCACAATTACAATTGTCGTAACATAAAGATTTTTTTAATCATTATGATAGTAACTGTAATCGTATCAGCTATTTTTCTACAGATACCTGCAACATAAAAGTTTTAATTTTTTTACTCAATGCAACCAACTACAATTTAAAATCATGGATGATGCGTGCTGAAAAGGTAAGTATATATTGTGGATGACGATGCATCAAGCTAGGTAGGATTTCATGGTGTAGTGTGATGAAGGTATGCTTTGTTCTAGTGAAGATAGAACAACCAGTGCAAATAGGATACAGTTTTTTTTTTAGTTTTTATAATTATTTTTAATTTAAATATAATAATATTATTTTATATGCCAAAATAAATCACTTTAATTGCTTGTTAGTGTAAAAAAAAAAGTACCCTGACAATACATAGCATTTATGTTAACTTTTCAACTAAATCTATTTTATTAACTTTTCTTAAGTTGTATTTTGTTTAAAGAATTTTAGTTTTATACTGTAAGTCGTCCAATTTCAAGTTATTATTATGATTTTTAAAGTAATTATCATAAAAGTTATTAAATTTATTATAATGATAAATTGTAATTGGAAAATGGGATAAGAAAAAATTTTACATTATCAAAGTATAATTTTTTTTTATCTTAATTTAAAGGAAAACGTTTTAGAAATTAACTTTCATTTTCTTAAGAAAATATGGTAATTGATGTTGTGCTCAGGAATTAATACCAACTTAATCAGATGATGAGTTGCTGAAAAATCTTATAACAATACTGATTAGCAAATATTTATAACTTATAAAAAAAAATACTAGAAACCCCTTTTAAATACATTCTTTTTTGTTAGTTCAATTTTATTAAAATTAACAAAAAAAGATTAAGTCTCACGTCATATTATTAAATATGATTCTTTCTAACAATCAAAAAATGGTAGAAAGAAAAAATTCTTATTTGATAAAGATTTTTTACTATACTTATGAATTCCATTAGATCCAAAAAGTATACATTGGAAGAATTATCTAAGTTTTCCAATATCAATAGGTTGATTGTTTGGCTTCTGTATTTTCTAAAAGGAAAAAAATCTGAGATTCTTATTTTATAGTTTTTAATAACTTTAAACCACTTAAAATTAAAGCAATATATTTAAATGAGTGTTTAAATAGATAACTTGAGTGTTGATATTTGAAGTTTGAACACATACCCACAAATTATAAATATTTTATTAATACCTTCTATTTTTTTATGTTTATCTTCCTATCACAGTATATTACTAATTATATCAATTTTTTTTCTTCTCATCTCTCTCTCAAGATATAGATACTCAAAAGTCAAAGACTGTCCAATAATCATTTCAAAAAAAACTTTAAAAGACACATGTTGAATATTTTTTGGGACTCTGTTTAAGTTCATCTATAGATGAATTTAGTTTCAGTATACCTACACGTGGTGATACAGACACCCCTAAACTTATTGATGAATAGAATAGCATGTGATGAAAAAAAAAATCATTATACTCTTGTCTGATTATTTTATGTTACTTTCCTATGTTTTTCTATTGAAATGTTTTTTCCAAAGATCTTCAACTGTTGACTTGCATGCTCCATGCCGCAGCAGGACTACAAGCCTAATTAACATTCACCTTCTCGTATTAGTGAGTTAGTGTGAACACAGATATGCTTCCACCTTCTCATTCTACAGAAGGTGTGAAAAGAACCAAATAAACTTAAGATACCATCACTGTTCATTCATTTCCGTGAATTTAATTAATAGTGAGAGACTTGCAACATCCACACGCTTGAAGTTCCAGTACTACCCCAAATAGACAATTTTTTAATCAATGCTTTATCACCATTAGGATTGGAAATATAGACTGAATTAAACTAAAGACACGCAATTGTGTTAAATTAAATATTCGAAAAAATAACTGTCCATGTTGATCACTAAACTTATTACTTAAACTTTATAAGATTTGAACCAAATCTATTACTTAAACATAAGGTACGAGTCTAATCTATTTATTTGATATGGTAAAAATTAAAATAAAAAAATGTAAAACCTTTTAAATAGAACAAAAAAATATTTTAGTAAAAATCAATAATAATAATAATAATAATAATAATAATAATAATAATAATAATAATAAATGTTTAATGAGCATGTAGTATAAAAAATTTATATACAATCACGTAGTAAAAATTATTCTTAGTATAACTTTTAAAATAATTATTATAAAAATTAATAAATTTATCATATATAATAATTTATAAGTGGATACCAACGTAATTATACCATTGGTGTGGATTGTATCTTTTATTTATTCAAATAAGGCAAATGATAATTAGCATCACACCATTAAAGAATAAAAAATGAAACTTTTTATTAAAATATATTATTCCTACCATAATTTCCAATGTATGGATAGCTAGCATAATTTCTAATAAAATCTCTAAATATATTAATTTCTTAATACGTACCTTTAGGATACTAACTATAAAACCATCATCATCATCATAGTTTTAAAATAAACGGACTTATTATTTTTTTTTTAAAAAAAAGACCAAGTTAACCTGATATTTCAAATTAAATAGACTTTTAAAAAAGAATTAACCTGAACTAATTAGTAAATAGGCCTAAGTTGCTAGCTTGGGCCTGAAAGCAAACTTAGACTTATTTTCTATCTTCCACCGTTATTTGTGATGTATATATTTTGTACAATTCCAATATTCAGATGATGATTAGATAGATAAAACCTATCTATCACCATCATGTATCCAGGTGATTACAATCTTGAAGGCATGAAACACCCCTTTGTAGTTGACCAGTACATGGATTTCAGAATTCCAACAACATTAATTAAATAATGTCCAACAATAACAATAATGACCTTTCATTCCATGCCCATGCAACTATAAATAGTTGACGCCTTCACTACCTTTTCCCCAAGGCAAATAACTAGAAAACCCTAGTGTTCTAGTCTAGTTAAGTTCATCTCTCAACCTTATACTTCAAATCATTTTTCAACCCAATAATGGCTTCTTTCCAAGGCATCAACAACAACATTGAAACCCTAATTCCACCAGAGCTCCTCATAACTCAGATCATGCAACTCCATGCAAGCATCTCCAAGCTTGAAACCCTAAGGCCATGCAAGCAAGTCAATAGCCTCTTCACTCACCTAGTGAAGCTTTGCACCCTCCCTTCCTCCATTGACATTGAATCCTTGCCCCAAGAGGTGCAAGACATGCGTGAGAGCCTCATTAACCTAAGTGGCCGCGCCGAGGGGCTCCTAGAGCTCGAATTCTCGACCTTCATAAGCCTCACACCCGAGCCAATGAAAAACGTAACCCTATTCCCTTACTACGGGAACTATGTCAAGCTAGCAAACATGGAGAGCAAAATCCTCACAGAAAACGGAGTGGTAAACCCTAAGAAAGTGGCCTTTGTAGGGTCAGGGCCAATGCCACTCACCTCCATCGTAATGGCCACACACCACATGGAATCCACCCACTTTGACAACTTTGACATCGACGAAAAGGCAAACGAGGTGGCTCGAAAGATCGTGGCTTCGGACGTGGCACTTGAGAAGAGGATGAAGTTTGAGACACAAGATGTCATGGAAGTGAGGGAGAGGTTAGGGCAATATGATTGCATCTTTTTGGCAGCGCTTGTGGGAATGAGTAGGGAAGCAAAAGTGAAGATTTTGGGACACATAAGGAAGTATATGAAGGAAGGAGGGGTCTTGCTTGTGAGAAGTGCAAAAGGGGCAAGGGCTTTTTTGTACCCTATAGTTGAGGAACGTGACATGGTGAATTTTGAGGTTCTCACCATCTTTCACCCCACAAATGATGTTATCAACTCAGTTGTTCTTCTTCGCAAGCCTAAGGCTTAATTGGGCTCAGTAACCACACCCCAAGTTGTTGTTCTATCTACTTGGAGAAAATCAGCTCCGTGAAGTTAATTTATATGTTCCAATGTGTTTTGTTGTTGTTGTTGAGGTGGGGTTTACTTTATTCTATGCTTTACTTTATATAACTTAACTTGGTGTTGTGTCCTCTAATGGTTATGATGATTAAAAGTATTTGTATCACTAAAAGTTTTAAATGTGATAATAAATAAATATGCTACTGTTCACAAAAGGCACTGAGTTGTTAGTTTTATTCATTCGCTTTTTTCTTTCATCTTATTTTTTTTTCTATTTTTCTCTTTATATTTTTTCATCTCATCTTTTACTCTCTACCTCTTCCTTTATTTTTTTTTATATATTTCTTTGTTTTTCTTACCACACTCCTCCTTTTTGGTGTGTACCTTCAGGATTTTCCAAAGGTCACCAGAACTCAGAAAACACAAAAATAGTTTATTTATTTGTTTATTTCTAGAAAAAAGGATCAGCAGTTCCGCACGCAAGATTAGCATACATATCAAATGAAAAATGATAGTCAGCTTATAAGCATTAATCTTTGAATTGAAGGTAAAAAAAAGTTAATTTACAGGAAAAATACAATATAATATTATATATCAATACATTTCTATTGTAATTTTTATTAATAAAAAAACAAAGTCTTTACTCGTAAATAAAACTCATCAAATATCTAGTTTAAATTCAAACCTTGATACTCTTTCTAGACCTAAGTCAAATCGGGTATATTTTGGACCCAACCTTATCATTTAAAAAACCTGCCGATCCAACAGAATGGTTCGAGGCTTACTTGCTTTTTCATTTTGAATTTCAAAATTCAAATTTGGAATGAGGTCTCCCTCTTGTTCATCCTCACTATTGTTCAACTTGTCTTCTTCCTTGTAGCCCTCCGATACTTCAGAGGTGACAGAATCCTTGTGTCTTTTGTTTCTACATCCAAAACAGTTCAAGCATTCCTCCTATGCTGCCTCGACCAGTTTAATATCAAAGATTTTGTTGATGATTTTGACTTTCACAACCTCATTGATAACAGTATGATGTGTTGTTTTAATTACAAATCTGCCTACGTCCAAGCGGTCCTTATCCTTTGTGTGTTCATCTACGTACATAAAAACACCATAAGTTAATCCTAACTTCTCAAAAAAATCTTCCGACCAGGCATGGCATGGAACACCATAGCATTTGATCCATATGAGCCTTTCCCAATCTACATCTTTTGTTTCCCAAGGTTTAATTTTGTTGAACAACTCTGATAGCACCACAAGGCTAAGAAGAATCACGAAGAGACCCTTAGGATGAGAGGAGTTCACCCACTGAGTTCCTTCAGCAATTATCATGTCTATTAGCAGAAGGGTAGTATAGGAATTATATTGTAGTGCTTGTAATATGAGGATACGCTAATGTATATATTGTTGCTATATTTATCTGTGTGGTATCCAATCATATCAGCAAAGATTGAGATATGATTTGGGAGTTATTTTAGGAAGGTTGTTTAGATGATTTGTATATATCTTTGACTTTGTTATATTAGGAAATATGTAATCTGATAGCATAATTCTAGGAAAATTTCGTGGGAAGTCAGTAGCTAATTCTTGTATATATTGTACACAGTGGTTCAATCAACGCAGGCAATTCAAGATTTTGGCATGGTATCAGAGCCATGGCAGAAAATAAAAAGCCTCATATCGATGGTACCAAGAAAACACCTTCTCCTTATGATCTAAACTCAAACGACAACACTGGGAACTTGATCACACAAGTGCAGTTGCGGGGTGAGAATTATGAAGAATGGGTCCGAGCAATGAAAATCGCATTGTGTGCCCGGAGAAAGTGGGGCTTCATCGATGGAACCTATGAACAGCCTGACGATGGCTCACCAGAAATGGAAGATTGGTGGACTGTTCAATTCATGCTTGTGTCGTGGATATTGAATGCCATTGAACCTACCCTGCGTTCAACCGTGACATGCGGAAAACGCAAAAGATTTGTGGGAGGACATTCGAAATCGTTTTTCAGTTGTAAATGGTCCGAGAATCCAGCAGCTGAAAGCGGAATTAGCTGATTGCAAGCAACAAGGGATGACCATGGTTTCCTACTATGGCAAATTAAAGACACTTTGGGATGAGCTCGCGAATTATGAGCAGATCCCTCGGTGTTCATGTGGAGGATGCAAATGTGATATTGCAACCAAACTCGAAAAACGAAGAGAGGAAGAGCGGGTTCATCAGTTCTTGATGGGCTTGGATGATGCGAGTTATGGTACTGTGCGGTCTAACATATTAGCTGCCGATCCTCTACCTTCATTAAATCGTGTATACGCAATTCTAGTGCAAGAAGAAAGGGTGAGAACAATCAGCATAACAAAGGAAGAGAGAGGAGCAGTCATGGGTCTTGCAGTACAAGCAGGACATAAAAGTAAGTGGAGAGGAGAAATCAAAGACAAATCGATGGTGTGTTCTATTTGTAGGAAAGCAGGACATGATGATAAGAATTGCTTCCAAGTCGTCGGATATCCTGACGGGTGGGGTGATCGCCCACGAAGTGAAGGCAAATCTAGTGGCAAAAATCAGCAACGAAATGGGACTTCAGCTGGACGTGGCAGAGGAGGCATGGCCCGAGCTAACGCAACACACGTTGAGAAATCTGAGCTGCCTGGTTTAAGCAACGAACAGTGGCAAACTCTTGTTGAGATGCTAAACAACCGTAAGACAGATGAGATTGAGAAAATGACTGGTAAGCATCCTGATAATTTGTGGATAATAGACACTGGTGCTTCTAACCATATGACAGGGTATTTGAAGAATTTATGTCAACAAAGAACAATACGAGGATGTCCGGTGGGATTGCCTGATGGAGAAAAAGTAATTGCCACCAAAGAAGGGACGGTGATTCTTGATGGGGGTCTCAAACTTGAAAATGTCCTTTATGTACCAAAATTACAATGCAATCTTATCTCTGTGTCACAAATGATTGATGAAACAGATTGTGTAGTCCAATTTACAAAAAAAATATGTGCCATGCAGGACCGCACTTTGAAGACGCTGATTGGAGCGGGTGAGCGGAAAGATGGGCTTTATCTGTATCATGGTGTTCGAAATTCCAAGGCTTATCATACCAGTACAAAATATGACCTTGATATCTTGCACAAACGCATGGGGCATCCATCCTTTAAGGTTGTTAAATTGATCCCTAATGTAACTTGTAGTGGTAAGCATTTGAATAAAGTCTGTGAAATATGTGAAAGAGCAAAGCAGACAAGAGAAAAATTTCCCTTGAGTACTTATCGTGCATCAGGCATTTTTGATTTAATACATTGTGATCTATGGGGTCCTTATAGAACTCCTTCATCATGTGGTGCATCCTATTTTTTAACATTAGTAGATGATTATTCCCGTTCTGTTTGGATATATTTGTTGAGTGAAAAGAGGGAAGTGTCTCAAACAATGATAAATTTCTTTGCTCTAATTGAACGACAATTTGATAAACACGTTAAAGTGATTAGAAGTGATAATGGAACTGAATTCACTTGTTTGAAACAATACTTTCTTGAACATGGCATTCTCCATCAAAAATCATGTACTGGCACTCCGCAACAGAACGGAAGAGTCGAGCGGAAACATAGACATATTTTAAATGTAGCAAGGGCTCTAAGATTTCAAGGGAGACTTCCAATTCGCTTTTGGGGTGAGTGCATTTTAACCGCAGGTTACTTGATTAATTTGACACCATCGCCCATCCTTGATGGAAAAACTCCATATGAACTCGTCCATGGAACCTCTCCTTCCTATGACCACTTGCGCGTGTTTGGTTCGCTTTGCTATGCACACAATCAAGATAGAAAGGGAGACAAATTTGATAGTAGCAGCCGTAAGTGCATTTTTGTTGGCTATCCATATGGTCAAAGGGGATGGAAATTATATGATTTAGAGAGAGAGGTCTTCTTTGTCTCACGAGATGTAAAATTTGTTGAAACAGAATTCCCATTTGAAGAATCAATCAATAATCTTTCCCCAACATCACTGGTGCCCCTCATTAATCCATGTATGGATGAGGAATGTATGGTTGAAAATGGCCATGATAATGACACAAATGCTTACATTAGGGGGGGTGCTAGTGAAGCAAGCAATGAACCCCAAAGCTTTGCACCACCACTAGAAAAACAGAATTGCATAGATGTTGTACAATGTAGTAGTGAAGGACCGGAAACAAGAAGCAACATTCCTCCCACCTCTCCACTTGGAAAAGGTCATCGGATCAAGCGACCGTCTGTGAAGTTAAGTGATTATGTGACCAACACCATGATCAAGTTGAGCCCATCTACTTGTTCCTCCGCTTCATCACATGATTCAGGTGTGCGTTATCCTATAGCTCACATGTAAATTGTGATAGATTTTCAAATCAGCATCGTCAGTTTCTTGCAGCAGTAAGTGCAGGTCGAGAACCGATGTATTTTTCAGAGGCCGTACAAGATGAACGCTGGCGAGAAGCCATGGCAAGTGAAATTGAGGCACTACAAAATAACGGTACATGGACCATTACTACCTTGCCTCCAAAGAAGAAAGCTCTTGGTTGCAAGTGGATTTACAAAATCAAGTATCACTCAGATGGAACCATTGAGAGATTCAAAGCAAGGCTAGTCATTTTGGGAAATCACCAAGTTGAAGGGCTAGACTACACTGAAACTTTTGCTCCAGTGGAAAAAATGGTTACTGTTCGTACAGTGTTGGCTGTGGCGGCTGCTAAAGCATGGGAACTTCATCAAATGGATGTTCACAACGCTTTCTTACATGGTGACCTTCAAGAAGATGTGTACATGAAACTACCTCCCGGTTTCATGACAGAACACAAAGGAATGGTATGCAAACTTCGTAAATCACTCTATGGTTTGAGGCAAGCTCCAAGGTGCTGGTTTGCTAAGCTTTCTACTGCATTGAAGAATTATGGATTTTGTCAATCTTGCTCTGACTATTCCCTCTTCACTTTACGGACTACAACTGTACATCTTGTGGCGCTAGTTTACGTGGATGATCTTATTGTTTCAGGTAATGATTCTGAAGCTATTCTTCGGTTTAAGCTTTATCTTCATAGATGCCTTCATATAAAGGATTTGGGAAGATTGAAATATTTTCTTGGAGTGGAAGTTGCTCGCTCACCCAAATGAATTTACTTGTGTCAAAGAAAATGTGCCACAGATATTATTCTTGAGACTGGGTTACTTGGAGCCAAACCAATGTCTCTTCCTCTTGAAGAAAATCATCGGTTAGCATTGGCTGAGGGTTCGTTGTTCTCTGATCCTGGTCGTTATCACCGACTTGTTGGGCGACTCATCTACTTGTGTTTCACTAGGCCTGAACTCTCTTACTGTGTCCATACTCTGTCTCAATTTATGCAGCAACCTCGCAAAGAACATTGGCATGTTGCCTTACGTGTGGTTCGATACTTGAAAGGGAACCCCGACCAAGGTATTCTCTTGCGCAGCGACAATGATCTGAAATTGTATGGGTGGTGTGACTCAGATTGGGCTGGTTGTCCACTTACTCGTAGATCATTTACATGATGGTACATCTCTCTTGGTCACTCGCCTATTTCATGGAAGACCAAAAAGCAACATACGGTTTCCCGATCCTCTGTCGAAGTGGAATATCGCTCCATGGCTAACACCATATGTGAATTGACGTGGCTGAAAGCTATTTTATCTAGTCTTGTTGTGCTTCACCCTCAACCAATTCAACTCTATTGCGATAACCAAGCAGCTCTTCACATCGCTAAGAACCCGGTTTTTCACGAATGAACAAAGCACATTGAGGTTGATTGTCATTTTGTACGGGATGAGGTTCTTAAGAATACTATCCAGCCGTCTTATGTTCCTAGTCGTATTCAGCTTGCTGATATATTCACCAAAGCTCTTGGGACAAAGCAATTTTTGTTCTTGTTAAGCAAGTTGGGCATCCAAAACTTGCATGCACCACCTTGAGGGGGGTAATATGAGGATACGCTAATGTATATATTGTTGCTATATTTATCTGTGTGGTATCCAATCATATCAGCAAAGATTAAGATATGATTTGGGATTTATTTTAGGAAGGTTGTTTAGATTATTTGTATATATCTTTGACTTTGTTATGTTAGGAAATATGTAATCTGATAGCATAATTCTAGGAAAATTTCGTGGGAAGTCAGTAGCTAATTCTTGTATATATTGTACACAGTGGTTCAATCAACGCAGACAATTCAAGATTTTGGCAGCTTGACTGCCCTTCTCTTGCTAGTGCTTGTCCCCCCCTTACGTTAGTGCTTGTTCTCCTCAACTATCCATTTGGTTATGGTTGGTCCCCTTAGTGTTGGTCAGACCGTTAGGATTAGTAGTTATCCTTTCTATTTCATTAGCTATAAATACATGTAATGAATAAGAGGAAGACAATGAAAAATTTCAGAAAATTCTAGCTTTTCACCTTAATTCTAGAGGTAGTTCCTAGCCTCTAATTCAGGAAACATAAGCTCACTCCATCAATTGGTGCTCTCGTTGAGAGTCGAACTCAAGCTACGATGAACGACTTATTTCATTCGTTCATTCGTAAATTTGTATTAGTATTCCTCAATGACATCCTAGTCTACATTTGCGATTTCCAAGCTCATCTCGAACACCTTGACTTTGTTTTACAGACTCTGCAATGGGGTGCATTTTACCTAAAATTATCCAAGTGCACATTCGGTCAGCGTCGCATTGAATATCTCGACCACATTGTCTCTGTACAAGGAGTTGAACTCGACTCCTCCAAAATACAGGCCATGCTGCATTAGCCGGTCTCGTCCTCTCCCAAATCCCTGCGTGGATCTTGGGCTTGATTGGGTTCTATCGACACTTCGTCAAAATTTATGCTTAAATTGCAGAACCACTGACCCATTTACTGTGCAAGGATCAATTTGCATGGTCCTTAGAAGCTCAACTGGCCTTTGACAATTTGAAGTAGGCCATGACTACCACACCAGTGCTATCTCTCCCAGATTTCAGTGTTCCTTTCGTCATCGAGACTGACGCATTAGGGTCGAGAATGGGAGCTATGTTAATGCAACAAGGCCATCCAATTGCTTTTTTCAGTAAGCAATTTTGCCCTAAATTGCTTCATTCCTCAACTTACATCCGCGAGCTACACGCTATAACCACCATTGTGAAACAGTGGCGTCAGTACCTTCTGGGTCACGCCTTCATCATCCTCACAAACCATAAAAGCTTGCGTGAACTAATGTCGCAACCGATTCAGACCCCGAAACAACACGTGTACCTTGCTAAGCTCATCGGTTATAATTAAACGATTTAGTACAAGGCGAGACACAACAATGTCGTGGTTGATGCACTATCGCGCTTACATGAACCTCACCCTGTAGCGGAAGCTTTTGGGATTATATCAGTGCCCCAATTCAAATTTCTGGATGGCCTCAAGACTGAACTAGATGCGACGGAGGAATTCAAGTCCCTTATAACTCGCGTTCGCAAATCAGCTCTGTATCACCCAGAGTTCGACATCAGGAATAATCTTCTCCTCCACAAGGGTCGTATTTGGCTTAATCGTGGGAATTCATTCATCCCTTTTCTCCTGGAAGAATACCATAAGTCCCCTTTAAGTAGTCACATGGGGTTGGCAAAAACTCTTAGTCGCCTCCAACAGAGTTTCTTCTAGGAAGGTATGCGATAGGATATTCAACAATTTATTAAGCAATGCACTGATTGCTTACAAACTTAATATGTTCCCTAGAAATCAGCTAGTCTACTCCAGCCAATCCCGTCGTCATCATGCCCATTGGAAGATATCGCCCTGGATTTCATTACCGACTTACCAAACTATCAGGGAGCAACAGTAATTATGACTGTGGTTGATCGTTTCTCAAAAGGGGCCCATTTCAGAACACGTCCTACCGATTTTACGGCTCACACAATGGCCCAGATGTTCATTGATCTAGTGTGCAAGCTCTATGGCTTCCCTAGGAGTTTAATCTCCCACCGTGACCCCATTTTCGTAAGTAGATTTTGGAGCGAGCTTTTCAGGTTAAGCGACACTAAACTGTGCATGAGCATCGCCTACCACCCTCAAAGCGACGGCCAGACGGAGGTGCTCAATTGCATTATAGAACAGTACTTACGAAGCTTTGTTCACCACAAGCCATCCCAATAGGGTAAGTTTCTGTGCCTTGCGGAGTGGTGCTGCAACACCACATGCCATTCTTCCACCAATTTATCGTTGTATGAGGTCACCTACGGCAAGCCCCCGCTGGGAATTCTAGCTTACCTTCCAGGTTCGTCGTCAGTGGAAGTAGTGGACTTCCTTCTTACTTCTCGACAACAAATGTTTGAAACCCTCCGTTGAAAACTTGAGCGTACTCAGGCGCAGATGAAACGCTTCGCCAACTCTCATCGTTGCGAGGTTACTTTTGCTATTGGGTATTGGGTTTACGTAAAGTTAAGACCATACAGACAGACTTCATTAGCCGATAACAAGTTTCAAAAGTTGGGCAAAGTGACCTATCGATTAGCACTACCCCCGACAGCCAAGATCCATCTTGTGTTCCACTGCTCCAAGCTAAAGCTTCATCAAGGCCCCTTAGTGTCGGACCAACCCCTTCCATCAGCTTCATGGGATAATAACCCTATCGTGGAACCACTGACCATATTGGATCTTAAGTGGGACAATAGCATGCCGCCTCAACTATCAGTCTTAGTTCAATGGTCTGGCCTGCAACTTGAGGATTCAACTTAGGAGAGTTGGTCTGAACTCCAAGCTAGCTACCACCTTGAGGAAAAGGTGTTTCTTAGTGGAGTAGGGAATGATAGCACCACAAGGCCAAGAAGAATCACGAAGAGGCCCTCAGGATGGGAGGGGTTCATCCACTGAGTTCCTTCAGCAATTATCTTGTCTGTTAGCAAAGGGGTAGTATAGGAATTATATTGTAGTGCTTGCCTCCCCAACTCTAGCTAGTGCTTGTCCCCTCTACGTTAGTGCTTGTTCCCCTCAACTATCCACTCAATTATAGTTGGTCCCCTTAGTGTTGGTCAGGCCTTTAGGATTAGTAGCTATCATTTCTATTTCATTAGCTATAAATACATGTAATGAATAAGAGGAAGGCAATGAAAAATTTCAGAAAATTCTAGCTTCTCACCTTAATTCCGGAGGTATTTCCTGGCCTCTAACTTAGGAAACATAAGCTCACTCCATCACACTCTTAAGCCCAACCAACATTTCCATTAATATAATCTCCCATATTTTTCAGTTCATCTGTCTCGAGTAGAACTAGGTTAGCCCTCAATGGAGTTGCTCTAACCCCAAACAAGCCTCCTATATGTAACTTTTTTTTGTGTGATGTATGCATCTCCCACTCTGTTGACCCATGCTACATATGCCTGACTAAGCCTCCTCACATCTTCCTTTGCTACCTCAAAAGATAAGCCATAAAATTTGTTTGATCCCTGTTGTACCTTGTTGATCTTTGCCACCAATGCATTCTTCTGCTTTGAAGTACCATTTACATAAGTTACATTAGGTCGAACTCTATTTCTGATGTCTTTCTGGTGAAGCGATGAGAGGCCTACTTTTTGCAAACCCACTGAGATTAGCTTCTTCTTCTATTGCGGCTTATTCCTCCTTGTCTCATATCTTTGACATTGAAAGAATCTGGAAATTAGTGAAAAACAAAGTGCTTATGTTCAATTTGTCATTTGTAGCCTGCCTATGAATGCTACTGACTGCATCTGAGATGTTGTTGTTGAATCTTGATTTTTTTCCTTGTGGCCTTTGTCCAATGTTTCTCCATCACTCTCTTCGTGATACAACACCAAAGCCAAGCTTTTTTAGGTGTGCACCAGACAACAGATCCCAACAACATTGGCACCTGAGGAAGGTTCCTCTCCCACAGAAGACCGATGATTTTCACTAATGCTCCATGTGAAACCTCACTGATGAGAAGATAGTTATGTATGTTTTTAACCCTAAGCTAGGATGGAGAAAAAAATAGATTCAACAGGAAGTATTTGTTGCAAAGCATTCTCTTCCCCTCCTTTAGTCTGTATTGTGTTTGTTCTCAGGGTTAAGGGTCTTTAATATTTTTAAAGGTTGAATTTGACATTTGAAAGTAAGATCAAAAATGAGTTGGGTAGACCCAAGCTCAATTCAGCTCGGCTCAACTCGACTCGTTAATATTTAATTTAGCTCGAAATTTGACTCTAACTTGCTATAAACTTTTTTTTTCAACTTGAACTCAACTTGATTCAAGCTCAAGAACAATTCAATTCAATTCACTAGCTCAAATCACATGAACCAAGAGTCAAATTTTGTAAATCTTATATATTTCAATTTTTGATTTATTAGATTTTAGATAAAATAATTTTTTAATTTTTTTAAGAAGGCAAAACTAAACATATTATATTAGTTTTGTAGGGCCACAAGGTATGACGATAAAAAAAACATAATTCCAACCAAAATCTACATAAATAAAAATTACTCCACCCTGGATACATAAAATAACAAAAAATCTAATCAATTATAATATATATGTATATATATCGAGCCAATTCATGAACCAAATGAGTCAAACTATATGCAGCTCAAATTCAACTCATTTATTTAACAAGCTCAATTTTTAGCTCAAGTTCAGCTCATTTGGTTCATGAACTAAGTTCAACAAGTTGACTATCAAATCGAGTTTAAACTATTTTCAAGTTGACTCGGTTCATTGCCACCCCTGGTTCAAAGCCTTGGTTACAAAACATTGAGTAGTATGATCTTTGATGGCCATACATTTTTTATTTATTTAACTAGAGGTATCTAAGACTTTATTTGGTACCCAACTAATCTTCTTCCACTGGATCAGTCCATTTTGAGATAAAGTGATACCTCTAATTATGACTTCATACCCAAGTTGGGGATCAAACCTCTTACCTTGATTAAGGGACCACTTATGCCAATAACTTTTTGTATGGCCATACATATATATTTTAATAATGAGTTTTGTTTCACATTCCTAATGTTCACACTTTTGAGGCTACTATTCATATTCCACTTTCCCCGTTAAAGGGATGGTTTGGTTGGGTCAAATTAAGGTAAGGAGGAAAGAAAGGCAAAGAAGAGAGGAAAAATGTGTATGAAGTGGTGGTTTGGATGGAAACAGATGTGAAGAAATTTTTTTAAAAATCCATGGGTCCCACACTTAAAATCTTTCCCACCAAATTGAAGAGATTTGAGTGGGAAAAGGTAAAAGTTAGGGGTAAATAATACATTCTCTCTCTCCAAATAATATCACATCCATAAAAATAAAATAAATAAAAAACTCTTTTTTTCTTTTACTTATATAACAACTTTTATTCAAATATTTTCATCTTATTTCTCATCTATTTTTCTTCAATCAAATCACCTATATTTCTTTTCTATTCTCTTCTAATTCCTCCTTTACTCTCTTCACAACCAAACACTTTCTAAATTCTTGCACGAATGCAGCAAATTGCAATATTTGAAGAATATGACATCAATGCTAATGTTTTGATGATTACAATAAATAACTACTTTTACATTACTCCATTGGTTTCAGATTGAGACGTTTAGGAAAGAAAAAAAAATCATTTCAAAATAAATCATTTTACAAAATCAGCATATTGTGTGTGTAAACGTTAAATTTTTTTCACTTCATCAAACCACTACTAGTCAACATTTCAGTGAGTATAATGGTCAAAGCTTTGGCCTACTTTGATTTTTACAGTTCCGAAAACAAATATTGAGTTCCTTTTCTACATCTAAAATTTGAAATTGATCACATTAATTACCCTTCGGGACTGTATTTCAAATATTTGTTTTTGACATTAGCAAAAAAAAAAAAAACATTTGTTTTTGAAATACCGTTTTTGACTTCTAAATTTTGATCACATTAAAAACTAAAAATCACCTTTCACTCCTTAAAGAATCAAGTTGAAGTTGTTGAAATTATGTTCTTTCGAGACAAATTTAATAAATCCTACCAAAATTACAGAGTTAGTAATGCGACTGGTCCTAAATCTTTTAGGACTAAAATGGTCACTATCATTTTGTCAACCAAAATATTGGCAGCTTCTGCGAACAATATAGAATTTTATAAATTTTTCAACCATCTTGAAAGCTATTTTCTAACCATGTTACTTAGTTGCCGATGTGTATCAAAATTGAATCATAAATCCCACAAATTTCAGGACCTCTCGGGCAAAACGTTTAGATAGCGAATGAATTTTTAAGAGCTACAGACACTGTTAATAGGATGCACGGCCTCATCTTCGCTGCAAAATTTGTTGAGCAATTTTATAGAAAATTAAGATTTTGCTCCAGTACATAACTAAAATATAGATTGTACAGAATGAATAGATTCCTGGCATGCTCTCCTCAAGATTCAATTAGAACTTTATAGCCTCCATGAAGAAAGAAAACTTATGGCCAGATATGAAATCTGAACTTCTATCTCAAATATGCATGAAGCACCTAGAAGCGCAACAAAGCCATGCTTCAATGATAACAATTCTCCACCTTCTCCTGCTACTATTGCCAGCACTAGCTCAAAGAGTTAGTATGTAACAAACCCAAACTGAGCATCCCAGCAAGGGTGCCACCATCACTACAAAAATCCATATATTAGTAATACAGAATTCACACCACCCCTCGCTAGCACGACAGATCAACATTCTGCAACATTTTGAAAATGAAATAGAAACTATCAGTATCAAATCACTAACTGAATTAAAGGCTTATAGAATGGAAAATCTGTAGAATAAAATACTAGACTTATAGAATGGAAAATCTGTAGAATAAAATACTAGATCACCTCGTACCATTCTCGGATCAAGGTCCTGAAAATTGTATTTTTTTTCTTGGCTAAATGATCGGAGTCGTTCAATCATATCCTGTTTCAATGACTCGGGAATCTTGGATATGAAAGCTCCCTGTGCATCTCCTATTAACAACTTCCTGCATCACACGTAGTGCACATCCAGGGATTATAACCAGCGAGTCAAATCACAATCACCATTGTCCATACATTAAGAAATGTGAAAAGGGAACTTTCAGTGCATAGTTTTTAAATAATTAAAGAAATAAAACTATGTACCCAACAGAAATAAATAAATAACTCTGCGAAATTATTTATAAAACTAAAACTAGGATTTCATCAACCATTGGTTTTTCTTCCTTTTTCCAATTTTAAGAATTGAGACTGTACTTCACTGAGGCAAATTGTAAAAAAAAACATGGTTGTCAAGGCAAAGCCACATTATGAACTATTTAATATCATCAACTTCAAAAAGATAACCTTAAATGAACATGCAATCCCTTGAAAAAAGAAATGAAAACAGATCACAAACTCCCACACACTCAATAGGTACTACATAGTACTATAGCTAAATACAAAAGGTTAGACTATGCTCAGGCATTTGACATTTTTTTTATTGCAAGTATAAACAAAGCACATGGGCATGCAACATGCACATAGAATGAGCATGCAAACAGCCTATAAAGCTAACAGTCTAAAATGTCAAGTGTAGAAAATGGCTTACCACTGAATGATATCAGTACACTACATATTATAGTGTTGAAATGATAGGATTTAGGTATTGAAGGATGAAATTGAGAAAATAGATACTTTGAGCAATATTTTCTTGAGTGTTCTGATGTATTGCAATGTGACAACAATAAAAACGCTAACCTTGTTTATACTAAATACTAAGGGTTTTAAGGCTTTGTTTGGTCCAGCTTTATACTAAATAGAGACTTTGAAAAATATTTTATCGTGTATTCTATTGACTTGAGATGCAATGTGTAGGGGAACCAGGCAGAATTTGCATGTAAACAAATTCTTAAGAGGATGGATAATGACAGTTGTTGGTCCTAATATATTTTTATTGAACTTTGGAAAATGTGTAAGAAAACAAGGTATCATTTGGTTCATAAGCTATTTAATGAGATTTTGAAATATAAGAAAATGCAGGATGATTGGAGGAGGGACATTTTGGTTCCTATATACAAGGGAGATATATAGTATTGTGCAAACTATAAAGGGATAAAACTAATGAACTATACTATGAAATTAAGGGAAAAGGTGATTGAGTATAGATTAAGAGTAGAGACTATGGTAGCAAAGAATCAATTTGGTTTTATGTCCAGTGGGTTTACAATAGAAGCTATTTATCTTCCACAAGGGCTGATGGAAACATATTGAAACAAAAAAAAAGACTTACAAATTGATTTTTTTTAACTTGAAAAAACATGATTGAGTGCACAAAGAAGCATTGTGAAAGGCTTCAGAAAACAAATCTGGACCATACAGACATAAATGGAGTAACTACTAATGAGAAAACTCCAGAAAGAGAAACTAAAGACTTTTGTAAAAGGATGAGTTTACATCAGACTCAGCATTAATTCCTTGTTTAATTTAATCTTGGATGTGCCCAACATAACATACAAAGACCATCTCTAAATGCATGTTATTAACAGATTATTCTAATTGAGGAATCAAGAGAGGTTAACTCTAAACTTGAGCTTTGAAGACAGAATTTAGAATCAAAGGGCTTTCACTTGAGTTACAGCAAGGTTAGAGCATATACATTATAATTTTATCAAGAAACAAGAGAAAAATGCTTTGGAGGTAAAAATGAGTAACACAACTTTTGAAGTATCTGAAATCAATAGTACAAAAATATGGGGGATTAACGAAGATGTCATGCACAACATACATATTGGGTGGTTGAAATGGAGAAAGGCATAACAAGCTCAACGGAAAATTTAGCATACCCCTATACGACCACTATATATAAAGAGATAAAGAGATAAGGAAATATTAAGAGAAAGAAACCAAAGAAAATATCTAGAAGAAGAGAGAAACTCTTAGGAAAATCAATTGTATAAAACTGAGAAAGATAAAAACTGAATTACAAAGAGAGATCTTAGTCCTATTTATAAGGTGTAGCATAACTTAGCAAAGGCTAAGTTAGTTACACAGTTCTAACAGAAAGGAGACCTATGAGCTGTTTAACAACTGTTACAAATCTTAACAAAACATATCAACTAACAAAGTATAAAAGAGTCTTTTATTCTCAGTCTTTTATTCTCATACTCCTAATATTCCCCCCTCAAACTCAAGGTGGTTGATTGGCACAATCAACTACATTAAATTTGTCACGTAAACTTAGGAATCTGCTGGTTGAGAGAGGCTTGGTCATGATATCTGCAACCTGCTCCTGAGAAGGAATATGAGAGACAACAAGATCCTTGCTGAGAACTTTTTCTCTAACGAAGAAAATGTCAAGTTCCATGTGCTTAGTACGAGCATGAAGAACAGGATTGTGAGCTAAAGCTACTGAACTCTGATTGTCACAGAAAATTAGAGGAGTATCAAAAGGTATGTGAAGCTCCTTCAGAAGAGATTCAAGCCAGAGAATTTCAGAAGTAACTTGAGCCAGACTTCGATATTCTGCCTCAGTTGTTGATTTAGCAACCAAAACTTGCTTTTTAGCCCACCATGAGACCATATTAGGCCCAAGAAAAATGCAAGCTCCTGAAGTGGATCTACGATCATCCTGATCTGCAGCCCAATCAGCATCACAGAACCCAAAAATCTTGATAGAAGGAGTGGTCTTGGCAGGTTTGATTAGCCAACCATGCGTTATAGTTCCTTTAAGGTACCTAAGTATGCGTTTGATAGCTCTCCAATGCTCTTCCATGGGTTTGGACATGTACTGGCAGACTTTGTTTACTGAGAAGCTAATTTCTGGTCGTGTGATTGTTGCATACTGCAAAGCACCAACCACAGATCTGTACAGCGTAGGGTTCTCAAAGCATGTAGTTTCTTGCTTTGACAATTTGAGATTACTAACCATAGGGGTGGAAATTCCTTTAGCTTCTTCCATATTTACACTTTCAAGCAAATATGAGATGTATTTGGTTTGAGAAAGCATGACAGAACCTGTGGAATTATACTTGACTTCAATCCCAAGGAAGTAGTCCAACTTGCCAAGATGTTTAAGAGAGAAAATAGAGTTTAGCTATGAAATGAGTTGCTGAATTAGAACACTGTTATTTCCAGTGAGGATTATGTCATCCACATAGACAAGCGTATAAGTTGTGTTTCCACATGAGGAAGAGACAAATAAGGAAGGGTCACACTTGCTAGCCTTGAACCCAAGAGAGATGAGAGTTGCTGAAAGCTTTTCAAACCATGCACGAGGTGCTTGCTTCAGCCCATAGAGAGCCTTGTTCAGTTTACAAACAAGGTTACTGTCATGTTCGAAACCTGGGGGCTGCTGCATATAGACAGTTTCTTCAAGCTTGCCATTTAAAAAGGCATTGTTGATATCAATTTGCTGAAGATCCCAATGAAAGGAAGTGACTAAAGTCAGAATAGTTCTAATTGTTATAGGTTTCACAACTAGGGAAAATGTTTCTTTGAAATCAAAATCAGGCTGTTGATGGAAGCCTTTTGCTACAAGACGTGCCTTGTACTTACTGACAGACCCATCTGAATTATGCTTGACTCTAAAAACCCACTTGCAACCAATTGGTTGCCTAGTAGGAGGTTTAGGAACCAGTTCCCATGTATTGTTTTTGAGTAGTGCAGCCATTTCTTCATCCATAGCATCTTTCCACTTAGGATCTTTAAGTGCTGTTTTGACAGTTTTAGGCACAGCATGAGTTAGAAGCAAGGTTGGTTGGAGTCTAGGCTTGACAATTCCATTTTTTGATCTAGTTGTCATAGGATGAATGTTAGGAGGTATGACTGGATTGGTAGAGGAAACTGGTGCAGTATTTTCGGAATTAGACTGATTGGTTGATGAAGGATTTTGACTAGGTGAGGGAAGAGAGAAATTTTCTGTGGATGAGGAGGAAGCAGTAGGTATAGGAGGATTGGAAGGTGGTAAGATAAAGGATTGTGTATTAGTGAAGGGTACAGGAATGCAATTGCAGCTAGTGTTGGGAGATTTTGGAGAGAAGAGACTAGGAAAGGGGAAGTGAGTTTCATTGAGTATCACATCTTTAGAGATGTATATTTTTCCTTGTTTGCTCAAACACTTGTAGCCCTTGTGATTTTCAGAATAGCCCAAAAATAGACATTCTTCAGACCTTGGCTGTAACTTTGACTGATTATACGGTCTTAGACACAGAAAGCAAGCACAGCCAAAAACTCTAAGTGCCTTGTAATCAGGAACTCTTTTAAAAAGTGTAGTAAGGGGTTTCAAAATTAAGTGGTGATGATGGAAGAAGATTAATGAGATAGGTGGCAGTGAGCATGATCCCAATATTCCAAAGACATGAATGCTTGATTTAACATAGCAAGACCCAACTCAACAATCTGCCTGTGCTTTCTTTCTACAGACCCATTTTGATGATGGGTATAAGGACAAGTTAACCTGTGAATGATTCCCTGCTGCTGAAGTAAAGGTGTCAGTGGTTTAAATTCTGTTCCTCCATCAGTTTGAATAGATTTAACCGGTGTTTGAAACTGTTTTTCTGCCATAGCTTCAAAAAGCTGAAACTTGTTAGAAACATCAGATTTATGATTAAGCAGATAAATCCAGGTGAATCTGGAATAGGCATCAACACAAGTTAGGAAATACAAGAATCCACAAGATGACTCTACTGAAGAAGGCCCCCAAACATCAAAGAATACTAATTCAAGAGGTGCAGTATAGACAGTAGAAGAGGGAGAAGAGGGTAGTTTGTGAGATTTGGCTATAGAGCAAGAATTACAAAAATCACTGCTAGTTTTGTTGATAAAGGGTATATTACATTTATTTAGTACAATTGCTAGTGCATCCTTGTTAGGATGGCCTAGTCTTTGATGCCAAAGTTTAAAAGAACTAGATACAACAGTATGATGAATTTCTTTTGGACTAAGGAGACTGTTGTGGACACTAGCAGAAGAGTGTGTGCTGTTGTTATGAGAAGTGGTTCTTGCAAGTGAAGGGTAAAGACTGTATAAGTCATCTTCTCCAAGAGCTCCTTGAAGAAGAACTTTATGTGAATCCTGAGATTTAACACAACAATAGGAAGGATGAAACTCAAAGAAACAGTTATTATTGCGAGTGAATTTACTAACACTAAGTAAATTTTTGGCAAGGGAGGGAACTAGCAGTAAATTTTTAAGGGAGAGAGTAGTGTTTGGAAAATAGGGGGACCTAAACAGATTTGAGCCTATGGAAGAGATTCTTGTACCTGTGCCATTAGCCATTAGGATATGTTCATTTCCTGCAGCTTGACTGCTCTGAAGGAGTTTATGTGGATCATTGGTTGCATAGTGTGAACCACCTGAATCTGGAAACCAAGCCTGGGAAATGTTAGCAGTAGGTGGAATTTGCTGCTGCTGGAGGGTGGTGCCATTATTGGGTGGGATAGTGGGTTGATAACCAAAAGGAGGCGCTGGGTTCTGAAAATGTGGATCAGGTAAGTATGGCATCCAGGGAGTGGGAGTGGTGCCATCAGCAAAGTATGGTTGCTGCATGTTGCCAAAAAATTGCGGAGCACCAAAGTTGGGTGGTGCAAAACTGTGTTGAAGCTGAAAGTCGTACTGACCAAAGAGTATGGGGATCCGAAGTTGCCAAACGGAGCCACAGCGGACCTGTGGTAACACGTTGAGGCTTCATGGCCACGTTTCTTGCAGATCTGACACTGGACTTGGCCACCGCGACCTTGTGCGCCACGGCCGCAATTCTGTCTACGGCCATAGCCGCTGCCGTTCGCTGGAAAGTTCCCTTGAGAGGAGTACTGGTTTGGATTCGAGGAGAACAGCATAGAATTTGCAGTAGCAGCTCCTTGAGCAGAAACGTAGTTCGCAACTACATGATTTTCTGGAATGTTGGCTGGAACAATATGTGGCGCTGAAGTAGATTCAGCAAGATTCAATGTTAGAGGCTCCTGTAGAGCAGTTTGCTTGTGTTGCTCAAGACGCGCTTCATGGGCAAGAATCATGGTTTCGATATCAAGAACAGAGACATCAGCATCACGAGTAAGAAATGCCATGATTGTAGAGATGAGAGCTTCATATTCAGGAGGAAGACCACCAAGAATAGCATCTGTTTGTTCACAATTGGAGATTGCATCACCAGTTGCTGTTAGAGTATCACACAATTGCAGAATTCTTTGCAGATACTCACTGCAAGATTTGTTGCCTTTCTTGATGGTTCGCAGTTCCAAGCGTAATTGCATAGTTCTTGCACGCGTAAGACCATGAAAATGGGAGCAAATGGCATTCCAGACTTGGAACGAATGACAGCAAGTCACAACACGACTGAGAATTGAATCAGAAAGCGTAGAAAGAAGCCAAGACATGATTAGAGCATCTTGACGATCCCAATTCGTAAATTCTGGATTGATTGTCCCTGCTGCATGATCTTCTTCAGAGAGGTACTTGAGAGGAACAACAGGATTGACGACATATTTTTCTAATTGATGAGCTCGAAGGACAGCATTAACTTGCTGGTGCCAATTCATGTAATTTTTCTCATCAAGCTTACAAGCTACTGTTTGGGAAAAAGTTGTGGAAGGTGACGCCATTTTCTCACAGGGGAAGGAAAAAGGCTCTAGGATACCATATTAAGAGAAAGAAACCAAAGAAAATATCTAGAAGAGAGAAACTCTTGGGAAAATCAATTGTATAAAACTGAGAAAGATAAAAACTGAATTACAAAGAGAGATCTTAGTCCTATTTATAAGGTGCAGCATAACTTAGCAAAGGCCAAGTTAGTTACACAGTTCTAACAGAAAGGAGACCTATGAGCTGTTTAACAACTGTTACAAATCTTAACAAAACATATCAACTAACAAAGAATAAAAGAGAGTCTTTTATTCTCATACTCCTAATAGGAAATGTGAAAACTAATTGTATAAGATATTCTAATATATAATCATGATGGCATTGGATAATTTTAATGTATTCTCACAAACAGAAGTTGCTGCTATCAAGAAAAGGATGATTGTATTTATTGACTAAAATTCAACAAAACAAGGAGAGAAACTCCTGTCCAAGGGAGTCCGCTTTTATAACAGAGCACTTGCTCAGTTCACAAAATACAATTTCCTAAATGCCCCCTTTATCTAATGATCCTCCGGTAACTAGCTTCCCTAACTGTTCCTATCTGCATTGACTACTCTCCATCCTTGCAAGATACCCTTTTGTCCCAACAAAAAAACTATCGTACCTTTGTGCCCGAGGGCTCCTCGCTATGCGAAGGTATGAGGGAGGATCATCGTATGCATCCTTATCCTTTCATATGCAAAAGTTGTTTCCAAATTCGAACCCATGACCAACCAATCACCAAGGCACAACTTAATCGTTGTGCCAAGCCTCGCCATCCCTTTTGTTCCAACAAATGCTAAAAATCCCAATCTTCCCAATCACTAAACCAGAGATGCCAACAACATTATTCTAAGCCCTGTTTCCTCTAGCATCACACTTTTCTAAAGATTCATAATAATAAATATAAACTTGATTTTAGAACCCTACATCCCTTCACCTGGCTGGCATCTATAGTCACAGTTGGAAATCAATCTCTTAAATAATTAAAAGGCCATGTAATAGTTAAAACGGTATATGATAGTATTGACAAAATTGTGCAACAGCCATGTTTGTGTGTAATATCAATGACTATGCATAAAGCAATGTAGAATATGATCAACCTTACCTTATTTCATCTCCATTTGTCAAATTTCCAGCCTCCTGTGCATGTAACTTCTTTGAACGCATAAATTCATAGACCTTATCTGTCCAGCCACATGACCTCAAAACTGACTTTGCCTCTTTCCCAAGACTGAGTAATGTTTTGAAAACATAATATCAGAATCAAGCATATAAAGAATATTTTAGAAACAAAACAGTATTCGAATCAGACATAAAAAGTATTTTAGAATGTAAAGCTGTATAACTGATTGTCAAAAGAAATAGGTAAATAAATGTTAACTAGTGATTAAAAAATTTTGGGAATGACCGATCACAAGCATGAAGATTGCAGTACAGTATAAATCAAGAAGACTAGTATTCTGAAAAAATTTAACCAGATCAACATATTTTTAGCATTTGAGATATTGAAGATAGAAGGAAAGGGAGATAAATTACCAAATGAAGAAAAAATATAGTGGAACATCCATTATTAATTGCACAATGTTTCTTTCAAATTGGAATACTATGTGATTTGGATACCAAAAGAAATGAGTCAATTTTTTGTATTCCCTTCCTCACCAATTAGGTTATCCAAACAATAAGTTAATAACAACTACAAATATCAAAGCCTCAGTAGAACTAAAAGATTTCATAAACAAAAAAATTTAAGCATTAACTAACTTCAACAGTCTAAACTCTAAAACAACTACCAATGTCTATATCAAGGCTATGAAACACAAACAAAAGTACAAGATGCTACATTTCAATAAATAAATGAATATAAATAAATAAATGCTTAACTATAATTTGTAAGAAAAAAAAAAGACATTGAATTTCAGTAATGTCTTACATGTCCTTCAGTTCTTGAACTCTTGCTTGAGACTGACCATCATGTGCAAGTAAAATGCATGGGTCCTCCTGTAGCTTTCTCTTATTCCCCAATATTGTAGGTTTGTTGTTGAGGTCATTGCTTTCATGCTTAAAATTGTCAGGCACTCTACCTGCTATTACCCTGCTTCTATCAGTATCTTCCTTGAGATCTGACTTTACAGAATGAATATCAACTGTCTGATTACCAGTGTGTCCATTTGTAACTGTTGACTCCTTTCTTTTCAATTTGTCAACAGCAACTTTATTTTTGTCAATGCCATTGCTGGTGGGTAGTGAAGAATCTTTCTTACCATTCTCCAAAGAAACTGAATCTTTCACATGCCCATTTATTACTGAAGGCTGATTCCTAGAAACATCAACTTTCCCATTCACACTCACGGGAGCAGGATTTCTTTTAGAAGAACTTCCATTAATGTCAAACTTCACTCTTGAGCTGGAAGGTGCTTTAGCAGTCTTAGATACACTTGGCATATCCTTACAAGGAGATAGCTCAGAATTTGATTTCACATGCACTGCTTTTGGTGGTACACCAACCTTTGGGCATTCAGATGTTTGGCTCCCATTGGAATGAGGCTTTACACCATTTGAAGCAAGAGAATTACAACTTGCCACTGGCCTTTGGTTAGTTCGAGAGAAAAAAAGAATGTAAACCTTTTCTGACAAAACTTCCTGCAGGGTTGCAACAGTTACACAAGAATCATCACAGCAATACCACCGACCCATTGCATCCTGTGAACAGAATAGAAAATTAGATTCTGAGCACAATTAGAAGTTATTTAGGAATCAATGTATCAGCTACATAATTTGGGTACAGATAAACTATAAATTAACAAACCTTTATATAAGCGTAGTAGTGACCAGATTCGGGGGAGTAGCCGGAATGCACAATAGTGCCAAAGAGCTTATATTCCGGTTGGGGATCCTACATAAAGATAACTGTTAGAAAAGTAAAAAATAATATTAAAATGGAAGACTTGGGTAATATTGATCACATTACGCCATTCTTACAAGATGTCAGCATAGGTTGGAAAAATATTGAACCTTTATTGGCCTTCACTAAGCAATTTATGTTTTTTATTGCGAGTGGCACATTGATAAGTAGTATTTTTAGCCTCTTTGAAGTTTCACCATTTAGTTCAGAGTCCAAAACTAGCCACCCCTTTTGCAATTAAATATTACGACAATGTATGAGTTTTATATTCAATGGATATTGAATAGTCCAATTCTCATACTCTGTCACAAAAGAGGTAAAAGGCTTTTCTATCTCACAAGTAATTTCACCTTCTTTTTATACCATAACTTCCATATGAACTAGAACTGAACAAAGAAAAACAAATTTAGATAAGTTTAAAGAATATTTCAGAATTTTATGGATTACGAACCTCTATCATAATGCTTTCCTTATTTCTCATGGATTTTCTGAATATTAAAAGCTTAATAACTAAGACCTTGAGAGGTTCACCCGCATAAAAATGCTTTTTCAATAACTGCAAATGCACGACTAAGATTGCCAAACAAAAAGTCCTAATGGCAATCTTATTTCACAAGAGATCTAATGGCATGGATTTCTTACTCAAACCTGGCATTCTGCTTCAACCAAAAGTAACAAATATCACAAGCTGCCACAAAGCTTAATAGCAACAATCTTCACACAATACCTAAGATCTCCAAACTAAGATATATAGTGGTATAATAAAACCTGATTCATCTTACATCTACTACTATTCTTCAAATAACATACTTTGACAATGATCCAAGTCATCATTGTAGGATTTCCATTCAAAACCTATGAAGCTCAAATACTTCAAAAATGGTAAAGTATAGGTGGCATACCCATATTCAATACTGATATGCATAATTGCAGATGATACACCTAGATACATATCATCTATCAAGGGAGTATCTTCCAATTTTTTTTATCTTATTCCTGATAAACTTGGGGATATGGCTCTAATACTTAGACAGGGACTAAAATTTATATGACCTCATAATTCCCATGTATCTTTAAAGGTTATACAAACAGTAGTCAATAATATAGAACGAAGACTTCTTTTGAATAGGACTAACTGACTACGATGCTTTTTGTGACATTGTCATGGATTGGCAAAAATATATAATTTTTGTGACATGTTTATACAGGGAAAAATATATTCTGATATGGCCAAGGAAAAGATATGTAGCTATATTTTTGGCTATGATGACAATCATTGCTTTTGTAAATTGCAATCATCATTCACTGATATAGTTATGTATTAAAAAGAAATTATCAATGGCTCTTCTTAAATATTGTGCATTTTAAAACTTATAAATGCTATAGCAATAGCACAGTGTACAAAATTTGTATAGAATCAGCATAAAACCTAAAATCAAATCAAAGGGAAAATAATGTTTTGTGAGCAAGAGACATTGCAGATGTAATCAAATGCTATTATTTATACCTAATTATCGTGATATTTCCGTCCGTATTAGTGTAAGATTATAAAATACAGTTAGGAGTATTTAAAGTGTCGAACAAGGATGCAGATACAATAAAGACATGGCTACTATTTTGAAGTCCCTGTACTCCCTAAATCATGCTGGTGTGTACCTCCACATAAAAAAAACACACACCCCTTTGCAGTAGTAACTGGTTCAAAGCAAACACCAAACATACCTGGCTTGCTTTACACATGAAGCTAGAAAGCACCAAAACCTCTTCAAATGCAACAGCCTTGTCAATCTTGCCACCCAATATACCCTCAAATCTCTACAATCCAAATTTCACCAACACACCATCATTCAAAAGTCCCAAGACTAATCCAAAAACCAAATTAAGAAAAAAAAAAACTGATACAACCAACCTTTAGTTGTATCACAAGGATGTTAGGTGCTTGAAGTATGGACATCTGCTTCTTAGCTGCCACCAATTTCTTACAACTGAACAACAGTCGCAAACAGTTTCATCCCTTCAATAACTAAAACACGCACACACCCAAACAAATAGGACAAAACTTGGATACATTTCAATAGGTGTTGTTTGTGCTGTTCTCCAATTCTAATTGGAGTTTCACCACAATAATTTGCACTATAAAGATTTGCAACAAACAATTATGCATATTAGCAAGGTGAAACTCGAATTCTGACCAGAGAACAGTCCAAACAACACCTAACCTAAGGAATTGTATCTAAGTTTTGTACCTACATTTAACAATCGAAACACATACAGACACTTGCACACACACTCACTCGGTGACTCACCTATCACACTTGTACTTATTGTTGCCATCTAAAACCTCAGGCTGAAAGAACTTTTGCATGGAGTCTTTAAGCGAGTTACTATGGAAAACATCAAGACTAATATCCATTATCTCGTCAACCTTATTCGACTCATATCCACAACACAGACACTTCACCTGGCTCTGCAAGGCGCCACCGAAAATTTCCTTCACCACCGTACCGCCGCCAGTGTCACCGCCACCGCCGCCATTAGCCTCGGCGCCTTTGCGGCGGAGCTTCTTGAGGCGGAGGCAGGTGTTGTGGCAGGCGTCGATGACGTAGCGGAGGAACTCGTGCGCGTCCTCCTGGCGGCCGCAGCGGAAGTTCTCCGCGAAGATCCGGATGCAGCTCTGGATCTTAGACGGCGCGTCGTACGTGAGATCCAATCGAAGAGAACGCGCAATCTGCTTCTCCAGTATGCAGAACGGACACGAAGACGCAGAAGAATCACCTGAATCGAAGCGAATTAGTACAAAAAAACACAGAAATTGAAGAAAAAATAAGAAAATTAAAATTGAGGAGAAATGGAATATTACAGAGAGAAGAGTGTTGGAGACGGAGGCAGAAATTGGCGAGAGGAGGAGTGTAGGTGAGGCACTGGAGGACGCTGTTGAGGTAGCACGAGTTGCCTAGGTTACGGAGCCCTAACGGAGGACCGGTTCCGGTTTTGCGTTTCTGACTCAGGAGACTCGGCTGCCAAGTCATCTGCAGGGCCATCAACGACGCCACACGCCGCCGCAACGAGCCGCTGCATTGGCCGTCGATCGGGGACTCAACAACCCGGGCCACCGCCGACGCCACCGCAATCGCATATTTCGACTGAGAGAGGTTCAGTTAGTTTTTTCGGTGTTTCCCTCTCTATGCGGTTGGTGTGTTGCTCTGTTTTATTTTTTCTTTTCCTTTTTCTTTTTTTTTTTCCTTTAATTCTTCTAGCGATTTCTTGGTTATTGGGGGAAAATAGAGTGAGGGAGTGAGAACTAAGGACACTATGGACTGCCTGCTTGCTAGTAGTGCATACTGGACAAGAAATGAATGAATGGGAAATTCTTTGAGCACTATTTGGTAGGAGGGAAAGAAATGGTTTGAAAATAGGGTAAATAGAAGAGGAATAGATTAATGAAAATAAGTGAGGAATATAGTAAATTTAGATGTGGTCGATTTATAAGAAAATACAAAGAATAAATATAGATGAGAAGTCTCGAATTGTAAGACAATTAATAAGGTTGGTGGATTTATGTGTCTTCAAGGAATGATGAAGATTTGGTCAAAACAAGAGATACATTGATTAAGGGTTCATCTAGTGATAGGGGATGTCGAAGACAATAAATAGGGTTAGTGGATTTGTATGCTTTCAAGGAATGATATAGATTAGGTCGAAACAAGAGGCACATGGATTAGGAGTTCATCCAATGATAAGGGATGCAAAAGACAATTAACAAGGTTGGCAGGTTTATGTGCTTTCAAGAAACGGTGGAGATTTAGTCAAACAAGAGGCACATGGATTAGGGTTCATTCAATGATGTGGGATGCTAGTAGGTTCCAACTAGTACATGGTATTATGCAAAATCAATTATGCCATCATACAAAATTGATTACAGGTAGAGCATTGTGCATTCCGCCATGTGAGCATGAAAATAAGTGAAAAATAAAATAAATCTAGATGTATTTGTATTTGGTTCAAGAAAATAGAGAAAAAATAGGAATGAAACTCTCTTGAATAGCAAGGTAATTAATGAGATTAATGGGCCTATGTGTTTTTAAGGAACAATGGAGATTTGGTAAAAACAAGATACACGTATATCGTGGCTTCGTCCAATGATTTGAGATGTAGAAGACAATTAATGAGGTCAATGAGTCTCTTTGTTTTCAAAGAATGATTGAGATTAATCAAAACAAAAGGCACACAGATCGTGGATTCATCCAATGATGTAGAATGCAAATGGTATCCTCTTGTACATAGTGTAATGTAAAATTAATTATGTCATTATGCTAAATCGATTACGAGTAGAGTCATTGCACATTTCTTCATCATTTAAACCAAACAAACTCACCCTTGTTGCTCCCTCCTTAGGGGTGGGAATAGACTCGGGCCCACCAAAGGGGCTTATGGCCTAGCCTACATCAAGCCCAAGCTAGGTCAGGCTTTTTCAAAAATAGGCTAGGCTTAGACTTTTATAAAAGCTTATTTGGTTAAATAGGTTAGATTTTAAGCCATTTAAAAAGTCTTTTAGGCTTAATAAATCGGCCTATTTGAGTAAGTATAAATTATAATAATTTTTTTAGTATTATTATTATATTAAAATTGTTATGATGTATCAAAATCATACATTTATTTACCTTTTAAAAATATTTCAAATGTTGACAACAATAAGAGTCAAACATATAAGCTTATTGAGTGATAATTTTATGTTTTACTTAAAGGTCTTGTTACAAAATAGGTTTTTCAACCAAGTTATCTTAACAATGATAAAATTACATCAAATTAACGTGTTAGACTTAACTCTTATAAAATTTAATTCGCCTATTTTCACCTTTGTCTTATGCGTTGAGTAATGACAATTTTGATTTTTATAGATTATAGTTTGGTTCAAGTAGAGTTTTTCTCAATGGTTATGAGTCTATTGTTCAATGTAAATAGCAGTTAAACTTGTATAAAAGGTTCAATATGAAATAATTTTTTAAGTAGGCTAATAGATTAAGTTAGGCTTTCAAATAGGTTGGCTTATACCTAAAAATAAAACATATGACTAATAACAAGTTAGATCAAGATCTTGAGATTTTTAAACATCCTAGACCTATATATTTTTTAAACAAGCTAGGCCTATTTAACAAAAATCTTGTTCGGTCTAACTTATTTTCACCCCTACACTCCTATTTCCATGTCTCCCCTTTATTTTTGTTTTCTTCTCTTTACTAACAAATATGACAATAATTACTTTTTTGTCTTTTATATAAGAACCAAATAAAGATTTGTGTGCTTGAGTTTTCAATGAACAATTGTGATTGGTTGAAACAAAAGACATAGAGATTGTGGATTCATTGAACAATATAGAATGCACATAGGTTCCATTCGATACACGGTGTATTGTAAAATCAATTTCTTGGTCATTTACACCAAACAAAATCACCTCTGTTGCTCCCTCCTATTTCCATGTCTCTCCTTCATTTCTTTGTCTTCCCTTTACTACCAAATATGACATTAATTACTTTTTGTTTTTTTATATAAGAACTAAATGAAGATTTTTTTTTCTAATTATAAGAAACAATCTACTTTTAAATGTAATAATTATTATTTTTTAATACTTTTAATCTATTTCTACTTATTTTCATAAAAGTAGATTATTTATTGACTTATTAGCAATATAAATTAGACACATTAAAAAATTGTGCATTGAACTACGACTAATGTTATTAAATATAATTATCACATAATCTATTTAATTCAATAGATATTTATCAAAAAAATTAAATTTATAATATTATTAATTAAAACTACTAATTTAACTATTTTTTATTGATGTTGATAAATTAAATATTTATTTTTTACATATAGGACGAGAAATAATATTATTTAATTGTTTATGTATCTATTTATTCATGAAATTCTCAATTGTATATGTCACATAAATTGATGTGGCTTAATTCTATTATTAATTTCTCACAATTGCGATATTAGAAAGATCAAATAGTGTGATTAAGTCATATTAGTATGTGTCAACATGTAAATTGTGATACTTAAAAAACCTAATTTACGTAATTGGAACATGAGGAATAAAAATCGTATAATTATAATCTCAAAAGTATAATTAAGTTTAAAAATGTATTTAAATTCATATAATATATTATGATTTAAAATCTAAATAGTAAAAATTAAAATTAGGAAAAAATATTTAAAATAAATAAATAAAATAAACAATATAGAAACTGAAAAAGTCGCATAAATAAAGATGAACATTATCCTTACATTCTCGTTCAATAAATGAATATTAGTAACACTCCTCCAACGCCAACTGTCCTGTAATCACTTATCACTAGATAATCTATATATGCTTAATGCTGTTACTGTCTTTGTGGCATTCTCGTTTAATTATTTTTATTATTTTGATTTTGAAAGTTTTAAATGGTAAGAAAATCTTACTTTAAAATATTAAATAGAAAATTAAATTCTAATGATAAAGAATTACCTCAAATTACAAAAATCTTATTTCCATTTAGTTCATACTGTATAGAATGACTAAAATTTTTTTTTATAAATTTAAAAGATTTGAAAATAACTTCAAATTTAAAAGACTAAAAAAACTCAAATTTAAGGAACTAAAAACATAAGTCCTAAAATTACGATAACACCAAATAACTCCAATTCATTAACAAGTGTATTTACAAATTAAAAAACAGTCAACTTAAAATCGATGTTTGTTTGAATCAGACGGAAATTTAATTATATTTTCATTTTAAAATGTAAAAAAAAATAAAAGCATTTTTAAAAATAGGATTATAGGAATACTCATACAAGTATATATAAGGTTATATTTAATTAGTTAGATGAGCTAATTTTTATCATTCTAATATATTTAGATAATTAAGATTATTTTACTTAAATCTAATCTTAATCATTCATATTTATTATATGATCATGATTACTTCTGGTGCTTTCATTTCTTACCTTTTTTTTTATGTTTTCTCAAACAAAATTGATTTTATCTTTAGACTGAGTAGAGTTAACCAAATTTGCAAATTAACACTTATATTTAAATTATAAATTTGCGGGGAAGTTAAGAGATTGGTAACCTCCACACATTCTTGTCTACATCAGTATCCTCTACAATTTTTTTAACTAAAAAACCATCTCTTCATTGTTAAACTAACAATAGATAAATAATTAAATATGTATGTTTTTGTTCTTTTTAAAACCATCATTCCACCTTGGTCAACGTCAATTTTTATCACACAATCAACAAGTTTAATATTCGGAATTGAAAATTGAAATTGAAGACTCATTAGGGTTTACTTCCAAAACACAAGCCAAAAAATTGTAAGTAAACCAGGAAATGTGACAATCTTCCAATGATTCCCAAGGTTGTGTCTCTAATTAAAATGAACCTCGAATTTGCCCTTATTGCCTAGTTTAAAAGAACTTTGATGTGTTATTAGTGGCAGGGTGGCAAAAGATAGAACTTTAAAGGGAGAAACTATATTTTCTTATGAGGCATCGGAAAGAAGTGACTTTACAGCGAAAAGGAACTAAAACACTATTTGGGAGGGACGAGGGAGCCCAAGAATATGAGGCCTAAATATGCACATTGAAAATTAATAACCATGTTATCTGCAACAAGATTTAGACTTTAAATTTCAGGCCTCCTATCCCCAAGAACACTAAATGAAAGACAGTATGATTGCCTAGTCAATAAATATATGCCGAAAAGGTCATATATTAAAACCAAAATACAGATATACTTCAAATACACGACATATACCTTATCTTTGAGCAAAATACATTTTTTTTATTTTGTTTTCCCCTTAATCTCTAATGACTAGTGAGAACCAACGAGATGCATTCACAAAATACAATAAAAGCATCCACATAATTTTTTTTTACAAAGGAGCAAAGACTCCCAAAACTGAAACAAACTGTCTCAGAATATCGAATACTATTAGTACATTTCAAATAAACATTATTTCTACTAGTTTTCATCTGTCTAAGAAACTGCTCTATATACCCCTGGTTACTCGCCCATTGTCCAATTATAATAAATAGTGGGTGCAGGGGCTTTTATCTCTGATCATTCAACTTGAAATAATGAATCGCTAGGATTGAAATTGGTAATTGCTACAAACAAATAATCACTGTGGAATGTGAATGACTCCAAATTCCTCAAAAATCAAATGCCATGACCAAGCACCTGTTTTTTAAAGGATTAAGTTTGTATTTTACATTTTCATGTACTACATTGGATCAGCACATTGCTTTCCCCGATCTAAATTAGCTGAAACTGTTTATAAGATTGAACCAAAATGTTTGCTTATACTTTTATATACTACATGAATTTTTATGTCCTCTTGCTACATTATGTGAAAAGTGAAAACTACTATATAGTCTCATCAACTTCTGAATAAGGCATGGACAACTGGAAGAGATACAAAGAAATAATGTATAAGAGGAAGCAAAATTGTGGGAATAAGAATGATTTCAAATACATTATTTACATACCTTGAGTAGCTCAAAGATTGCAACTATCTACTTGTTAAAGGCTGAGACTCTTGCCTTTGGGAAGATTCAGGGTTGGAATCATCTGAGGTGTCACGAGAGGTTTCTTTTTTCAACTTGCAATTATTATATGCCGCTACCCCAGCAATGGCTGTATAAAAATTTATAAAATGGTTACAGAAGCTTCTCTTTTTTCTTAATTAATAATTAACATTATTCACAATTGCTTCTAGTCCAAGACTAGCAATTATTATAATTTTTGCATTGTATTGTCTAGATTTTGATTTGAGTAAAGCCTCCATAATTCTCTAAGAAATATTCTCTCAAAAATCAATCATATTGTGTACTTTTAATCAGCTCAACAAATTTATTGTGTCCACACTCCAGATTAGTATATCAGTGACTATAAATCCATCTAAAACAAAAAACAAAATATGGAATATTTTTTTGGTTTGAGATTGAGATCCTTGATATCCAGAAGTCTTTAAATCCTGCTATCAGTGAATCCTCCTAGGGGACCAAAGTTATCCTAGCACCTAGTTTTTTATTCACAATACTTGAACCTAAGACATTACTAAAGGAGAACTAGGCTTCTTAACCACTTGGACCAACAGGCAATGGTAAACAAAAAGTAGAAGATGGTGCATCACTCTCCACCCTCACCCTAAAAAAGGGATTAAAAAAGATAAATTGATGTAATTGGATAACTGATAGAACCGTGCATACAAATATGGTTCAGGTTGCTGAGACTGAGCCAAGAAAGAAGGCCTTAAACTATATTTGCATAGACCTAAACCCCAGGCCAAAAATTAGTTAGGAGGGAAGATATGTGCTAAAGAGGGAAAGTCAATTATGGAGACAGAAAGTGGATATAATTAGAGGGAATAATTCCCAGAGAGGAAGGGGGGTGGTAATAGTTCGCAGCTTATAGCTTTGGGCCCAGGAATCCATTTCTCAGCCAGGGAGCTTCTGTTTTTATACTTACTGCATTTTGTATACTCCATTTCCATTATTACAATCTCCCTTTAGTTTTGTCCCATCAATAACACACTGCTAGAGTGCTAGTTAGACTCCAACCATATTAGAAACCTGACAATTAACGAATCTTAGATATTCTCACATTAATTTCCAAAATGAAGTACTATCTTTGATTCTGAGTTTTAAAAATTTGTATAATGCTAATGGCAAATAGGCTTCCAGGTAGCACCCAATACTGGGCTATCAATTTTCCCGGACGGTGGAATATGTGGAAGTACTCTGGCATTTGCAGGAAAGGTTATGAAAAATCCTCAAAAGCTATATCCAATGAGACAGGAAAATTTAGAAGGTCAAACAGAATCAGTTACTTACCAATTGCATAACCAAACAAATTGATAAGTGTTAACTTTGTATCAGCAAACAGAACAGCAGACAGTAAGACAACCACCCAATCCTTGACAACTCCGGCAACACGAATGGTTAAAGCACTTGTATGTGTAATCACAAGGAAAACTGATAAGTTTAGAGCAAAAGTACAAAGGCAGTTGAGGATAAGCAAAACAGGTGGGAAGTTCCACGGTCCATGTTCATCCATCTTTGGTTTCTCCAGAAATATCCATGGAAGGAATAAACAAATTGCACTGCAGAAGAATCCAAAATTATTTTCATAGGAATTAATTCACAGTTCACAGAATATTCAAACATTTGTGTAGCAGTAAGTGAAATTACTAAAAGAAACACTTGCCTGCAGGGACTAACATAATACATCACGGATATAGGGTTCAACTTAAGACCTTTCCTCTTAACAAAAATCTCCATGAAGATAAGTCTCAGAGCTTCACCAACAACACCTCCCATTTGGTAAACTACTCCAATCCAGTTTATATTTATCTCTCCATAAGAAGCTACTAGAACACCAAAACTAATCACAGACATGATTGATAGCATTTTGTAGCTCATTACCTCAAGTCCTGCAGCTACCCCAAGCACAAAAACAGCTACAGGCACTGTGATTGACAATTGAAGAACCAATGCAATTATGCAATTAGTTGCCATATTGGAGAAAAAGTAATGCGTAAATATATAATTACTAATTTACTATAGTACACATTGTAACCCTAAGGAAAGTTGATTAACCAATAGATCAGATGGTTTTAAACGCCTCAGGATACACATTTAGCAATTATGCTTTCCATTGGTGATTGGTAGATATCATAAATGGACAAAGATACCTAACTATTATCAATAACCAGCAGGATCACTAAAACTTACTAATTGCCTTCAGCATTTGTGCAAAAGCAACAGAAATATACAGGTAGGCAGTATTTCCCAGCCAAAGAGTCATTGCAAACATGGCCCCAATTGGCACTACTGAAGTAGCGTATCTGAAACAATCAAGGTATAATTACAACTGGAATTTGGAAACATCTTATGCATTTAATGCAATAAAATATTAAGGAACATAGACTTGAAGTTAATAATTTTAAGATATGTGACACACACATACAAGATGTATATGCATAAGCACAAGCATTCAACCAGCAAAGTCCATTCTTACAAAACTAAAGCATGTAAAAGACAACAGAAATTTCAATCAAAAAATTCAAAGAACCTAATCAACAAATATGCAGAAATTTCTGGAGCCAATCACTTTGCAACAGGACTAGCACTAGTGTAATTTTTCAAATCAAAACATGGCAGTTGAATTTCTAGAACAAAGTTCACTTATAGAACACCCACCAAACAAATGGATTGAATCCTTGTCTAGAAAATACTAAAATTGTAGCTATCCATTTTAAATTAGTTAACTGGAAAATCACAGTTTCATGCCAATGTCACATCCCTGAAATATTTTTTATGGTAATACAAAATTATCATTGTTATATCCCAAGTAACATGTGTTTCACCAGGGAATTGGGATATGAAAGAAAGAAAACAACTCAATAAGTGCATTCAAAACCAAGATTTGACCCTTAAATTGCTCTACACTGGAAAAAAATTCAAATCAAGAACTGTCAAGCTACTTTTTGAGTTGCAAATAAAAAATTGTATTTAATCAAAAGATTCAAAGAACAATGAACAATCATGGGAAGTATAACATATAAATGATGTACGGTGGTCAATGTAATAATTTTAATCAGGGAAACAACAAAATAACTTAACCATAAGTCTCTTAAAGACAAAATCATAAGTCATAACTAAGTCTTGTTATCAATGTATAATCTTATACGCAAGTTAAAAAGTAGAAGACCGTAACATATAAGTAACCAAGTGGTTTCATAAGCTCCACAAGCTTACGTAAACTCTCGAGTTTGACAGGCACACAACCATATGTTGAAATTTTTGGCTAATATTATTCTCAATTAGAAAATGTCGTAAGATCCAACTTTTAACATATCATGAGTCACCAAAAGCCAGAGAAAGTATGACAATCAAAATTGTTCCATTCATAAAACCTTGGTATAAATCAACTATTAAATACAGAATGCTTCATTATTTACTCACATTTCAGGAGTCATTCCCTCCTCAACCTTCATAACCTGTAAGAAACAGATCATTAACCTGCATTGCATGACAGTAACTGATTAAATAACAAAATACACCAAGCTCAAACCCGTACCTTCAGAATCTTGGTTAACACAAAACACAGAACAGAGGAGAAGACCATGTGAAGTAGAGTCAAGCCCAAAGGATAAGGGAAGTTAATTTCCTTAGAGGACAAAACCCACTGCAGATAACAAATTGAAAAGACAAAATATGCATCAGACACATTTTCTCCTCGATTCATTCCTCAGATTAAACCAATCACGATTTAAGCATAAATCTAGAATAAAACCCAGAATGCAATAATACTTCCAAAAATCAATCCAAAAAGACAGCCAAACCACAAAAGACCAAAACCAAAATTCAAGCAACAAGCTCTGAGTCTCTGACACAAGGCACTCTGCCATTACCAGTTTACCACCATCATTTCACGAATAAGACACGACACGTAAATTTCCGGGAAAAAAATGAATAAAAATCTGCTTAATTCCTTCAATTCTCTTGCACTGAACCCTACTCCAGAAACGGTCAAATTAAAACGCTTCCTTTACAATTGAACAAAATGCTCAACTACCACTCACAACCACAACTGACAAATCACTCATCAGCATATCCAATTCCAATGAACAACACACACCGCAAATTCATGCAAAACAATTCATAGAACATAAGAAAACAAATAAAACTAAAATTAAAATCAAAATAGAAACAAACAAACAGAACATCCAATCCTAGCCTCGAAATCAGCACGAATCCATTTTAGCGATATCTATGTGGCAAAGCGTTTTCGCGCAATTCACGGGGAAACAAACAAACGGAGAAGAGAATGTGAATTTGAAGTGATCGACGGTAACCTTGTTGAAGAAGATTTGGCCGCTGGAGAGAGCAATGTAGAGAAGAATGTACGCGTAGGTGAGGAAATTACCGTTCTTCAGATCCGCCATTGATGCAAACTGAACCAACGTTTCTTGTTTCAGCTTATTTACTTCACTGACTTTTTGCGCCTTTTCAAAGATGCATCTGAAACCCGATTCGAAGAACATGTGAAAGGAAATAAATAGAATTTATTTGAATATAAAAATATATAATTTAAATAACACCTAAGAAATATGTTAAGAAATAAATTCTTTATTGATTTATAATTTCAATTTGTTACTTTAAAATATGCTTCATGAATAATAGTAATAATTATAAAATAAGAATTTTTAAATATATAACTAAATTTAAAATAATTATTGGTAATATACTTAAACTAATAATTAAAGATAAAAATACAAATTGCTATTATTATTCTGTTATTATTATATATCAATTCATTTATGTTAGATTAATAAACAAATAAAATTTTTCTATTTTTAAATAATTTTTACAAGCTGATTCTTCTAAAAAAATTAATTCATATTTTAATATATTTACATAGGTATTAAATTTTGTAATTGCTACTTCTTATTTAAGAATATTTTTTAAAATATATATGAAATCACACCAAGACATTCATTTAATAAGCATATATTATATGTATATATATAGGTTTTAAATTTTGTAGTTGTAAAAACAAAATTGTATTTAAGAATATTTTTTTAACAAAAAATGCTAGAAACACACACACTCTTGAACATGTTCTTTATTATAAATTGAAATTTATTAAAAATAATAAAATTTGGTGGGTCTCATATTATATTTAATTTTTTTTCTCCAAATTTTATAATTTTTAATGAATTTTAACAAATTAAAGAAACTATGTGTTTGGAGGAATGTGTTTGAGGAATGTGTTAGAAGATATCCTCTTACCACTTCCCTTCTTTTAATAAATATGAATTCATATCAAAGACATACATTTAGATTTTGTTTGAAATTCAAGAAACACCATAAAAAGAAGAGAATAAAACAAAAGCGTTGAATAACTTTCTTTTTATAATTTGGTATATTTTTTTGTTTTACCATGATTGCAGTGAGGTTTATTAAACCTCTGACCTCACCCATTTCAACTTCTGCCAATAAGCCAATCCTGACGGGTAAACTCACCTATATTTCTAATGTCTGAGTACATGGTGAATGTAATTTTTATCATTAAATGACAAAACATACCTTTATATTTACATACTTAATTTTCTATTAATCATATTATATATATATATATATATATATATATATATATATATATATATATATATATATATATATATATTCCCTACTAAACAACCTATAAAATCATCTCACTTTTTGTTCAGTTTCTTTCCTTTTTTTTCTTTCATTTTTTTTTTAACTTTCTTTCATGAATAAAACATACTATTATGATTTAAGGCATCAGTAAACATATATCAAGATACCCAAAGGAGTGGTTCCATGATATTATATGTACAAATTATAAGGTGGACGATCCGGTGGGTGATGTAAAACTTGATTGTTTGGCTTTGTTGAAAATATTGGCTCCTATTTGATCTTTCTTTCAGAGCTTTGAGTCATATTTTGACACTAGGTCATGGTTGGAATCATGGCTTGCCTTTAATATGGGTGGAGGTATAGGCTGCATAGCTATTGGATGAACGTGTCGATCACAGGCACCCACTGGATACAAAATGATCGTGCAGATTAGGGAGCTTTAGGGTAAGGACTGGAATGTATGTTCCCAGCAAGTAAGGGAAATAGGTACCTAACTTTTTAATTAGCAAATTCTCTTTGTACAGGTTTGGATATACATATTAAAGATAGACTTCTTATTCTTAAGCATTTGCTTCTTTCTGTGTTAGAAAGATTGTGTAGAAAACAACAAGAACAACAACATTTTTCGTTCTTTATATCCACCTTAAAAAGTATATTGTAATTTAAAATTCATCTTTTATGGATCAAATTTTATTTATTGTACAAACAAGCTATTAATTAGTTGTTGCAAGTTATGAATAAAAAAAAATAGTTGTTGCAAGCTCGTGATAGAAGACCTTGCTAAGGTCACTCATATCTTGGCTTTGGGCCTTTAGCTCTTCTGACTCACCAATAAAAAATAACTTTCAAGTTAATATATTGTAAAAAAGTGTTAAAACAAAAGTTGTTGACACAAATGATTTGGCACTTAGGTTTTTTAATTAAGATTTAATATTCAATCTTCGGCTTGTTTTTAAGTAATCGTATATGGGTAAGAGTGGTTATATAGACCTACCCGCGGGTCGGACGGATAATAAGTCTTTTTTTTTAAAAGTCTGTATAATTATATTTATTTTTTTGAATCCAATTTGTTAAGTTCATGGTCCTAGCGGACTTTACCGCAAACTTGTGGACTAATCGTTTAACCCGCTTAAATCTAATGTGTAAGTACTATTAATTTGTTATGTTAAGATTTTGATCATTAATTTAGGTTGTTATTGTTATTTTATCATATTTAAAATGTTGACATGTTTTAGTGCGATAGATTTTAGCTTAAAAAATGAAGTCAATTCTTTTTCTTTTAATTTTATGCATTTTTCTCTTTTTTAAAATTTATATTGGATCCACAAACCAATTTGTTTATCCGCGTGCTTTTGTGGACCAGACACAAACCTTGAAAAAAAGTTCATTTATTTCACGACTAGACTTATCTATACTATCTAAACACACACGGGTTTCAAGGATCGGACCTTAAATGGACCAAACCGATCCCTATACCTACCCCTATATATGGGGTTCAAGACTTCTAAAAGTGAAGTTGCTCTTTTTTATCTATAAAAACCAGAGACAGTCATTTACAATAACTCACACCTTGTTTAACCAATTGAGCGAGATCCCTTGCCAGTGAAGTTACTCTTTTAATTAAGACTTATTGCTTTGTTTTATTTTTAAAAAATGGAATAATGTTTCGTTTAAGCTTTTATTTTATATAATAAAGTTGTTGTTTTTTATAATAATTATCTTGAAAGTCATAAATAATATTTATATATATATATATATATATATAAAAGATGATTTGTAATTAATATTAGTGTAAAAATTTTATATAAGACATGCTTATTAAACTCAAAAAAGAAAAAAGAATACTCTCTGCCACTACCTCTTACATAACCCTGTAGTTGACTTTCATTCTTCAAAGAAACGTGATATAATGCAACTCATTAAAATTAATTACAGGATGCAAATTACAATTCACCACTATAAAGTAGAATAATGAGCTCTTGCAATAAAGTTTCTGGTGCTACTTTTACATCGCCAATGAAAGCATTCTCTCTAAACTTTATTTTCCAAGCTTTCAACAGTATTCTCAGATACCAGAGAGTTTATTCCTCATTAGTAACGCACTTTTTAACCCATTAGCTTTTATTAGCTAAAATTTGTTGAAAATAATAAAATCATGAGTACATAGACTCACTTAACTTCGTAATTTCCGTTAAATTTCAACCAACAATAAAGAGTATATGAAAGAATTGTTAAATAATGTATTACTAGTATTTCTCTCCGTACAATATATCTGCCTCTAAAAGTAATAGGTCACTGAATTTAAGGCTAATGGTTGCTACCTATAGTGCGTACAAAATTTGAGGTAGAAAAGATCACACAATCTAGTATACCGTATTCCTTGTGGAGCCAAAATGGTGTTCATCATCAGTAGGCAGTTCTCAGATCCTTCTGAAAGGAGCCTGAGAGAATGGACCTTGCAATATCAGAAGTTTTAAGAACATTCATGATTTGTTTGCTAATTATACAGAAGCAGTACACCAAAAGGGAGAAATAAGTTCACTTGCATAGAACTTACCAAACAAATTTTCAAAAATGGTCATCTTTTTCGACAGATTGTCATCCCATCTCCAATAGGTACCTGGACTCTCCAAAAGAGTTAAAATATTATAAATCAACTCGACAGAATTTATCTGAAAGTGTAATAAATATAAGTAGAAAAAATTGCTATAACCTACCATACTGATGCTTACACGCTTGTCTTCCATTAACTTCTGATTAAAATTTCTAATGCTGAAAGTTTTAGGGTCATTTACCTGCACATAGTACATTAAGTCAAGTTCATTTAACTGGAATATGGAAATGAAGCATAACACAGAAGAATATATTCACCAATGGGTCAGCAACTTTTCCATGCCAAAGGACATTATCAATTACAATAAGACCTCCAACCCTCACCTGCAACAATAAATTATTCATTGCATCATAATAACAGTTCATAGGAACCGAATAAGAAAGATTATGAAAAATCTTGTGATGAAGCATAGGAGGCTCTGAATGCCTTTGACCATGTTATTATGTTCTTACCAGCTGTAGTAGCAGTTCAAAATATTTCTCGTTCATTTTTTTCTCAGCATCAGTAAACGCAAAATCATAGCTGCATGAAAAGGAAATATTTCTTTAATTCTATTTTACTTTTTTTCTTGGACAATGTTCATATCATATAGCAGGATCCTTGATTAACAATAATAATTGAAAGAGAACATAGCAGATGTGGAAGAGTTCCTATCCACAACAACAGAAACTGAAATATCAAATCATTTATCATTGTGATGTTGAAAATGAGAAAACCCACATACCTTCCTGCTTCACCATTTAGAATTAAAGATTCTAGAGAATCCATTGCAAGTCCAACTTTTACATCCACCTAGAGTCAGTTACGTAAAAACATCAGAAAATACAGGCAGTACATAATTATAATATAAAATGAGCCCATATATTCCAAAGAGATAAACAGAAATTTAGAACCTTTTCAAATCAAAAGCATATGAGCAGCATATACCTTATGTGAAACACCAGCTAGCTGATAATACTTCTTGGCAACATCAAGAGATTTGGCATCTCTTTCACAGGCAACTAAACGACCTGATTCTGGCAGAACTAATGCTAAGGCTAGTGATGAGTATCCCTGGGTCAAATTAACAATATAATACTACCTCATTACATAATGGAAGAGAAGTGGTATCATCTATGTAACATAAAGAAAACTAGTGAATACACTGTATAGTGTAAAAAAATGAAGTACATACAGTATACACACCAACTTCAATACACTGTTCTGCTCCAAGAATCTGCACAAGCATTGCGAGCAGCTGTGCCAGATCAGGGGACACCTATTAAAAAGACAATGTGTTGTCAACATTTTACTTCTTGATAAGCAAGTGGGATAACGATGTGGAACATGACAGATGGCAAGTGAGACTGCTGTTCATTCTTTACAACAACAACAACAACAACGTCTTATCCCACTAGGTGGGGTCGGCTACATGGATCAACTTCCGCCATAATGTTCTATCAAGTACCGTACTTCTATCCAAATCATTAAGTTCGAGATCCTTTTTTATAACCTCTCTTATAGTCTTTTTGGGTCTTCCTCTGCCTCGAATTGTTTGTCTTCTCTCCATCTGGTCTACTCTCCTCACTACAGAGTCTACCGGTCTTCTCTCTACATGCCCAAACCACCTAAGTCTATTTTCCACCATCTTCTCTACAATAGGCGCTACTCCAACCCTCTCTCTAATAGCTTCGTTTCTAATTTTATCCTGTCGAGTCTTACCACACATCCACCGCAACATCCTCATCTCCGCTACACCTACTTTATTCTCATGTTGGCTCTTGACCGCCCAACATTCTGTTCCGTACAAAATCGCCGGTCTTACCGCAGTCCGATAAAACTTTCCCTTTAGCTTGATCGGTACCTTTGCATCACATAACACCCCCGATGCTTTTCTCCATTTCATCCATCCTGCTTGAATGCGATGATTCACATCCCCTTCAATTTCCCCATCATCCTGTATTACAGACCCAAGATATTTAAACCGTGTGACTTGAGGGATAATATGGTCTCCTATTTTCACCTCTGAGTTAGAAACCCTCCTTCTTTTGTTGAACTTACATTCCATATACTCCGATTTGCTTCTGCTTAGGCGAAAGCCATGTGTTTCTAGAGCTCGTCTCCAAGTTTCCAACCTCTCATTCAACTCCTCCCTCGACTCTCCAAGGAGGACTATGTCATCTGCAAAAAGCATGCATCTCGGCGCTATCTCTTGGATTTGTTCCGTGAGGACATCCAGAATTAAGGTAAAGAGGTAGGGGCTAAGGGTTGACCCTTGATGTAACCCAATTGTGATGGGAAAATCGTCTGACTCTCCACCCTGTGTCCTAACACTAGTCGATACCCTATCATACATATCTTGGATAGCTCGAATATATGCAACCCTAACCCCTTTCTTCTCTAGAGCTTTTCACAAAATCTCTCTAGGCACTCTATCATACGCTTTCTCCAAGTCAATAAAAATCAAGTGCAAGTCTTGTTGGGTCATGCGATATTGCTCCATCACCCGCCGTAATAAATAAATCGCTTCCATGGTCGACCTTCCCGGCATGAAACCAAATTGATTCTCAGTAACTTGAGTCTCCTTTCTTAATCTCCGTTCGATCACTCTTTCCCATAATTTCATGGTATGACTCATGAGCTTGATTCCCCTATAATTTGCACAATTTTGTATATCCCCCTTGTTCTTATAGATTGGCACTAACGTGCTTCTCCTCCATTCCTCCGGCATGCGTTTTGACCTCATAATTTCGTTAAAGAGTTCGGTGAGCCACTCAAGACCTCTATCTCCAAGAGTTTTCCACACTTCAATAGGTATGTTGTCTGGCCCCACCGCCTTACCATTACTCATTCTTTTCAACGCTTCCTTTACTTCCTGTTTTTGAATCCGACGATAGTACTTATAGTTCCGGTCCTCTTCTCTTGTGTCTAGACTGCTAGAGTCATATCCATATCCATCATTAAATAAGTTGTGGAAATACGCCTTCCACCTTTCCTTGATATCTTTTTCATGCACTAAGACTTTGCCTTCTTCATCCTTAACACACTTTACTTGATCCAAATCTCTAGTCTTCCTCTCTCTACCCTTAGCAAGCCTATATATAGATCTTTCTCCGTCCCTGGTTCCTAGAGCTTGGTATAGTCCGTCAAAAGCTTGGGCTCTTGCCTCACTCACCGCCTTTTTGGTTTCATTTCTATCTATCTTATACTTATCCCAAGTTTCAGAATTTCTACACCTAGACCACTCCTTGAAACACTCCTTTTTTACTCTAACTTTGCTCTGAACATTTTCATTCCACCACCACGATTCTTTACCCCTAGGTCCAAAACCTCTAGATTCACCCAACGTCTCTTTAGCCACTTTAATAATCTCTTGGGACATCTTGTTCCACATATCATTTGCACTTCCTTGTGATTATCCACACCAACCCTCCCATATCTTTTGTTGGAAGATTCCTTGTTTCTCACCCTTCAAGTGCCACCATTTGATCCTTGGTGCTACCATAGGACTTCTTCTCTTTGCCCTATCTCTAATTCTTACATCCATAACCAAAACTCTATGTTGGGTAGTCAAGCTCTCTCCCGGGATAACTTTACAGTTCAAACAATACTTCCTATCAGACTTCCTGATAAGGAAGAAATCTATCTGAGAACATGTCCCTCCACTTTTGTAAGTGATAAGATGTTCCTCTCTTTTCTTAAACCATGTATTGGCTATAGAAAGATCCAAAGCCTCTGAAAACTCCAAGATGGATTTACCCTCCCCATTCATCTCCCCTAGGCCAAAACCCCCATGCACCCCCTCAAAACCTCTAGCCACGCTACCTACATGTCCATTGAGATCCCCTCCTAGGAAAACTTTCTCTCCTTGGGGTATATCCTGAAGTACCCCTTCTAGATCCTCCCAAAATTTTACCTTAAAGTATTCTGCTAACCCAACCTGAGGTGCGTACCCACTAATAACATTAAAGGTGTCCTGTCCCACTACCAATTTTAAGACTATGATACGATCTCCTACTCTTCTTACATCCACGACATCCTTCTTCCACTCCTTGTCCACAATAATCCCTACCCCATTTCTTGATCTGATTTTTCCCGTATACCACAACTTAAATCCCGAGTTGTCTAATTCTTTCGCTTTTTCACCTGTCCACTTAGTTTCTTGTAGGCACATAAAATTGATCTTTCTCCTCACCATAACATCCACTATTTCCATAGATTTTCCAGTAAGTGTGCCTATATTCCATGTACCAAAGCGAATCCTCCTGTCATGAACTAGCTTCTTTACCCACACCCGTTCACGAAAATGTGGGAACCCTTGCTTACTTTTCACTACATCCGGGCGGCGATGCAGCGGCCCTTGCTCTTTTGACACTGTACTCGAGCCATACAGCGCGTTGCTTCCGGGCAACGACCTAGCATTCACATTATTACGTAATTGATCCATGTCATAGAGATTCGACAAAGTTTAACGTTGGCTGTCGAAAGCCTAACACAACCCTCTCCTTTTATCCGGGCTTGGGACCGGTTAACACAACCCTCTCCTTTCCAGCCCAATTTTTATTTGTTCCATGAAATTTCACAATTTCAAACATGATCCCTGACCGGATATCAATACACGATTACACAAGTACCAATAAGTTAATTAACATTTAACAATCAAAGACTGCTATGTACCCATACACAAGACGTCTCAAGACTCGAGTTCTTTAACCACAATTGTCAAATTTAGGATAATTTCCCCCTGTTAATGAGATGTAAGTCAATCATGTTTATGCAAAAAAAAATATAAAAATAAATAAAATAACTTGTAGACAACATATTTTCATTTCATCAATAATAGTATATAAATTAACTCAAGCAGTATGCTAGTAACTAACTAAACTAAATGTGAAGTACAAACCCCTGCTTGCATACTGAAGACAAAATACAATCATAAACTCAATATTAACAATTCTATTAGTAATTTTCTTTTAAAGATTCTATTGGTAAACTGTGCAAGTAAATTAGCATATCGGAGGCACCTACATCTGACTTCCAAGCATAGAGGCCGTCTCCTGTCGCAATTGCCTTAGAATCTGAAATGCAACCGCTTTACAATAAGCACAAAGGGCAACTTAATGAACACCCCCACCCCCAAAAAAATAAAAAATGATCCTTTTCTTGTTAAACAATGAATGAAGCAAAATGGTGTCTTCCTCAGTCCTCACCTCTGGTTCTCGAACATTTTTTAGGACATAGTCATAGAGGAAGGGAGTGAGACTAACGACCTGCTTCTTGCCATAGTTGTCATCACTGGCAATAACAAACTCAGTGGTTGTTATGAATGGGAAGCTACGTGTGCAGCCCATAAGGAAAGCATGCAACCTGCTCAATTTTATACTTGGATTTCGAGGACCAAGTGCCTCCCAGAAATTGCAGAGAAGAAGAAGATGAAAGTAGCGTATATTCTCATTCCTTTGAACACCTTATTACAAGCTATTTATAAGGCAAGGTTCTTAACAGAATATAGAATCCTCTAACAGAAACTTCTAACAGAATCCTAACAGCATTGGCACTTCCTAACTAACTTCCTCGCTGTGAATGCTTCATGCAGCAGGTTGCATGCTTTCCTTATGGGCTGCGCACGTAGCTTCCCATTCATAACATTCCCTGGCCCATCAAAAACACCTTGTCCTCAAGGTGTTGGGGCTACCACCATGGCTTCAACATTCGAACCAGGATCCCAAATTAAAATGGGTGAAGAAATGAGCAGATGGAGGTTAGTGTTGCGGAAGTCGAACCATTTTGCAGTGTAAAAGGTGAGGGGGAAGGAGTGGTCGAGCTCCTTTCCACGGCTGAAGTGCTCCTTGCGAACTCCGAGAATGGTGATCCCGCGGGGGTCAGAGGACATGTGAGGGTTGCTGTTGGTGATGAGGGAAACAATCACAACGGGAAGCGAACCGGACAAGGTTGTGGGGGGCGGCTGTATGAGTGCGACCAGTGGAGGTGACGGCGGAGGTGGTGACGGAGCCGGCGGTGGAGGTGGTGGCGGAGACGGAGTCCGCGGACAGCATTCCGAAAGCTTCTCTTCTTGAAGGTGTGGTGCTGTGCCGTCGGTCCATGGTCCTTCTAAGTTGATCCTGTGATTGTTTGCAGGAGCAGCGTGGTAGGGGTGCGGAACTGGTATTGGGTTTGCATTTGAGATCGGAGTGGCAGGGGGAAAACGGTTCAGGAGTTCATCTATCTTTAGATTCATGGAGTGCATGCTCTCGTCAAGACGAGTGAGGACAGCCTCGAGGTGAGTCAAAGATCCTTCGTGCTTGCTTGTGTTGGACATGGAAGGGAATGGGTGTTGTGGACATGGTTGCTGGTGGTTGGCTGTGTGGAAAGAATGACTAGGGAAGGGGTGGTGGTAGTGGAAGGTGGAAGCTCCGTACGGCGAGTGGCAATCATGGACGGCAGCCATGGAAGCTTCGTATGGTGGTTGCTGAAATGAAGGAAGGGTTCTCTCAGGATCGAACAAGCTCAACAAACGTTTGCGGGTACTCTCAAAATCAATTCCAAGGGATTGAGCTGGATGTACAAAGGGATGAAGGGTGTGCGGCAACGAAGGTGTGTGGAGATGGGTATGACAGCCATGGAAGGCGGCCATGGACTCTCAATGAAAGCACCAATGTTATACTTGGATTTCGAGGACCAAGTGCCTCCCAGAAATTGCAGAGAAGAAGAAGATGAAAGTAGCGTATATTCTCATTCCTTTGAACACCTTATTACCAGCTATTTATAAGGCAAGGTTCTTAACAGAATATAGAACCCTCTAACAGAAACTTCTAACAGAATCCTAACAGCATTGACACTTCCTAACTAACTTCCTCGCTATGAATGCTTCATGCAGCAGGTTGCATGCTTTCCTTATGGGCTGCGCACGTAGCTTCCCATTCATAACAGTGGTGGAGCAGCATCTGAGAACCCGTTTCCATTTGCATCTGCATTCCCTGACACGGAAACAACAAGAAGACGCACTGCAGTTCCACCTTTGTGCTGATACATGAAGGGCTCCATTGGTAGTAGCCCAAGTTGAAGAAAATGAACGAAAGCTTGCAGGTGTCAGTTGAGAAGCTACAGGAAGTTCATGGGGCAACATTGACCCCTGATGAAGCACCAAGTTGATGCCACTATTTGCCATAACCATACAACCTTGTTAGACAACAACTTACCTTCCTCGTACCCCTCACTGTCAAGTACCCTTTTGCCTTTTTTTCCACAGAGGCAATTTTACAAACACATGGTTGGCATTTGACTTAGACCAACAGAAGATGCCCACCAACCTAACTAGGATTAAAATGATTCTTAGTAAGACACAATCTATCTTACAAGACAAACACAATCTATATTACCATTCAAAAGTACAAAGGATGTTAGGAAAATTTTAAATTATGAGAAAAAATTATTTTTAAAGTAATGTTATCTACAAATCTTTCTAATAAATATATAATGAAAGTATTAAAGAAAAAATAAATATCTCAAATATCTTGAAAATATTAAATATATTTAAGATATGATATTTTAAAATTGTTCTTATTTTTTTAAAAAATAAATCCATTGATAAAAATAAAAAGAGCTTGAATTGAAAACTTGTAGAGGGTGTTGCTGGGTCACCTCATTCATTATTCATTTGAATTTTGGAGTGGGCTCAGCTAAATTTTGTAGTACTTTTCGTGACGCTGCATGCACAGTGCACTGTACACTTATCTAATCCGCAAATAGTTTTTATCAATTTATTGCGCTTTAAGGTAGGTTCTCGTAATCGTTGCCATTAATTCATGTTTCAAAATCTATAGTCATTGCAATAACGTAATTAAATAAAATAATATTATTATTTATTTATAATAAAAAATAATTAAATTATTATTTTTTGTTGTGAATATTTTTTGATAAAATAAAAAAATATTTTTATTCATACTCTCAAGGTTTTTTTTTTAGAAAAAAGATTGAATGAAATAAAATAAAGTAAGTTCTACCATATTTCATCTTATTTTAAAAAGTTGCACTATATTCTAAATCTATTTAGGGTTGGAAAATATAATGATAAGTTTTAAGGTTTGTAAGCATAAATGATTTTTTAATAGCTTCCTATAGAATGATTTTGGTTTATTTTATATTCTATTTTTTTATTAAGTTAAAATAAACCTAAAAAGACAAAAATATTTATTTAGGTTAAATTAATATGTATGTCCATATAATTTCGTTAATATTTTTTAAAATGAATCGCCACAATTTAAAATTTGTACGGGATTTTAAAAGTTTTTTAAGTAAATGAAAAATTAAAAGAGATAAATACACAAGGACAGAAAAAGAAGGTACAGGATTCAGGACTCCGAAGTTTGATAATAACTGCACGAGATCTTTCACCTTTAATTTTTTTTGTTTTATGTTAGTAATATATTAGGGTTAGGGTTGATGTGTTGAATAAAATATCAGCCCTTGGATCTTACCTTCAGGGTTCAAATTGGAACTGCAGATGAACGAATTCCGAAAAAGAAAGGGATGACAATTTAATCAGAATCTTGGAGGCAGACGTAAGATATGAGAAAATTGACATATGTGGCTGAATTGCAGTCAATAAAATTTGATATTCTCATATTTATATATCAAAACATTATCTTAAAAAAATGGTACTAGCATACGTCTTTCCTTTTTAAATCACTTACCATGATAGCAGAAGCAACTTAATCTATGTATATGTGGTTTAAAACTCATTCAGAATGAAAGAATCACGTTTGAGACGTAAAAATATAATTTTTAGTTTTTTGTAAATCACATGTGAAATATAAAAAAAAACTTAAAATCAAACACACCATAGTAAGTAAGAGAGTCAAACTCAATTACTTGAACATGACACTTGAGATGTGGTATATCTTCTAATACATGTCTTTCATTTCTACGAATTAAAAAAAAAACGCTAATAGTAATCATGTAATTTTTGAAAATGGGTAAATTTACAGTAATGACATATGTTTTCTTAGCAAGATGATAGATGCTACTGCATTTTTTACATTATCTATAGGCTTATAGCCTAATCCACTTTTACCACTCCTTCATACAAGGGCAATATCACATGATGAGGGTACTACTATTCTTCTGTTTTCAGGACTCCAAACAGATATGAAAAAGATAGGAACAAATAAACAGTTTCTCTCATATATATTATTTTTTTTGCTTTTTCATTATTTAGAGATGGAAATGATAATGGAGAAAGAAAAGAGTGCTGTGAAACACACAAGGTGTTTGTGGCTGAGAAGCACCTCACTTAGTTGATGAGATTTGGTTCAAAATAATGCTCACCTCCAAAAGCTCATCCACTTGGAAAAAAATTCCAATTCTCCTTTCTTTTGCACGTATACACGTTACAACAAGTTCTTTTTTTTTAGGCCCATCTAACTTTGTCTCTATTCCACCAAGTATTTATCAGCCCTTTGCTGTTTTCACTTCACTTCCGTTCTGTTTCTATTCCTCACTAGGAGCTCCTCTCCACTGGTTCTTCATCTGCATGCACACAGTTGCATAGTTTTGGAAACCAAGGTCCACTTTTTGTTGCTCATCAGTTATGTAGTTTGTTTCCATGCTCAAACATGCCATCACTTCATGTGGCCTTTATAATCATTCTTCAATGCTCAATATGTCATCAGACTCTAGCAGGATTGGATAGTAGTGTTTGTGTTGTGTGTATGAATGGATTTCAATCTCAGTTGTGTTTGTCAAACTGATTTTGTGTATGAATTTAAGGCTGAACTAAGTTTTGTGATTGGATAGCTCATAGCATCAATCTTCTTTTGCATCTGTTTTTTTCTTTTTTTTTTGTTACTCCTTTTTATGTATATATATACATGCTGTTCTTCCCTTTTATGTATCATGCTTTTGTAGATTTTTTAGAAATCTTCAGCCATGTAATGATGGGGGGAATACTGTGTTGAAATGTTAGTAAAAAACCGTAGCATGTAACTTTGTTTTTCTTGTTGCCAGAGTTTTTCATCATGTAACTTGTTTCCATCTTATACTGCCACTATTTTTTCTTTTAAGTTTTGATTTCCTTTTGAAATTCAACATTGTAGCATATCCAAAGTGTTTATTTTTTTTCTCTTTAATCCAAAATCTGGGAAATTTTAGGAAAATTTTTCAACTTCTAATTATTTATTTATTTGAAAATTTTCACAGCTGAATCTGCCACAAAATTGATTATTTAGATTTTTCCGAAGATTTTGGATTGGCATAGTAGTTCTCTTCCTATATCAACACATACTAGGAATATCTTAAACTTTGTAGCTACAGATTGTGATGAAAGAATTGATAGCTGATGATATATGTCTTTTTATCTAGAATTCCTGAAGAAGGGTAGCATCAACAAGCAGTTCTGAAAATGGAGATCACCAATGTCAGTGAGTATGAGGCTATTGCAAAGCAGAAGTTGCCAAAGATGGCGTTTGACTACTACGCATCTGGTGCAGAGGACCAGTGGACTCTGCAAGAGAACAGAAATGCCTTTTCCAGAATTTTGTAAGATTTTTTCCCTGCTTATTTTTACAGGAACTACTAAATCTGTTCCTTAGTTAATAATTATCAATTGTGTTCCTTAGATATTCATATACCTGTATTTCTAAGAATACAAACAAATGTTGATATAATGAAAATATGTTTGATTAATATACAGGTTTCGGCCACGTATTCTTATTGATGTGAGCAAGATAGACTTGACAACTACTGTCCTAGGCTTCAAAATATCCATGCCAATCATGATTGCCCCAACAGCCTTTCAGAAAATGGCTCATCCTGAGGGTATAATTGTTTGTCCTTTACATTCTCTTGGATTAGTAAATTCTTAGTTGTGGTATTACAATATTGTGTGCATTTTGCCAAAAGGAAGACTGGAAGAAGATAATTCCATACTTTCTAATTGTGTATTGGTTTAATGAGTAAGCACAAAAACATGTTTCATAGTTCTGTTATATGATTCTATTTGTTACACGCGTAGAAATTATACAGGAGTCAAATGTGATTGAACATCGGTAATGCTGAAAACATTATTATCATCTAGTTCTGATAAATGGATAATAGCAAAATCTGTGGCTTTTTTATTAGGAAAACTTTACAATAGGGCAGGAGCAATTAAATTCGTGGATAATAACATTTAAATTCGTTGACATTTATAAACTAAATTGTTTAATTCCAAGTCTCCTTTGCAAACACTTCTAAACCAACAACCAAGAGCATGGATTTTATGTTGGATGATACATATGCTTGTTTTATGCAGGAGAATATGCAACAGCAAGAGCTGCATCTGCTGCTGGAACAATCATGGTTCTTCTCTTTTATGTTCATATTCCTCTTAATTAGGGAACTAGTAGTGCTTCACTTGATTAATCACCACATATTCTGGAATCAATGATTCAATTCAGCATAGACAACTTTGTAATTTGCAATTGGTGGATTTGCTGAGCATGTGTTATCTGCTCCCTTGTACATCATGCCAGAACATTTCATTCATGAACACTCCAATTAACTTCATGAGATTGTATGCTTGTAAATTTTATTTGTTGTTAATCAATGATAAGCTCTATGTTCTTTAGTGATGAGTAACATTTTGGTTCTTTCAGACTTTGTCCTCATGGGCTACTTCCAGTGTTGAAGAGGTGGCTTCAACAGGACCTGGCATTCGCTTTTTCCAGCTATATGTAAGCTTTCATTCAATTCCATTTTACTGTTTATTTGAACTTTTGGTACAATAGTGTGTTTTACAGACATGATTTGTTCTCCTTACTTTAGGTGTACAAGGACAGGAATGTGGTTGCTCAGCTTGTGAGAAGAGCTGAAAGGGCTGGATTCAAAGCCATTGCCCTTACTGTTGATACCCCAATACTAGGACGCAGAGAAGCTGATATCAAGAACAGGTACAACTCTGAACTCTTCCACTTCAACCTTGTTATATCACTTTCTCAATGAATATGATTATCTTTTCTTCAAGTTTCAGCCTTATCCTGTCAATTATAATCAATAATAAAATGCCTGTTACAGATTCACATTGCCGCCATTTTTGACATTGAAGAACTTTGAAGGATTGGACCTTGGAAAGATGGACAAAGTAAGATGAGTTATGACTGAATTATTTCTGTTGGTCACTTTTCTTTCCTTTATCATTAATTGAACAGTTGTCTTGATCCTTTCAGGCTGATGACTCTGGACTTGCTTCATATGTTTCTGGTCAAATTGATCGTACTTTAAGCTGGAAGGTATGTTAGATAATCAGATAAGGCATTTTATTTTTCCTTTGTAGTTATTATCTTGTTCAGTAAGCAAGATTTTATTAAAGGGAAATGAATTTAATTAAAATGCATTGAGAACATAAAGGTTTTTTTTATAATGCCATCTAATCATAGATTGTCTTGTGTGTAAAATTGTTGACTTGTATTATAATTACTTTAAAAGCCATGCTCATAACGATTTCTAATTAGTTTGACAGTATAAAAAATCCTTAACTGCATTGTTAGCGTGAAAATTAAACTGAAGTCGAATACAAGTGACAACTTCATTTGCCCAATTCATTGATTTGATTCATAATTTGCTTGCAAGATAATATTCCTGCATCCCTCAGAGGAATGTAGAGTAATAAGTTCAACTAAATTATAGTTTACATTTAGTTTCTTCATTTCTTATGTATACATATGGAACTTTCAAGGTTCCACTTAATAGGGTCCACAATCTAAATAATCCTTGTTAATTTTGTAGGATGTGAAGTGGCTTCAAACAATCACCAAACTGCCAATTCTGGTGAAGGGTGTGCTGACTGCTGAGGACAGTAAGGAAAACCAAAAAGCCTGTTTTCACTTTCATCTGTTCTCCCTCTTTGAATATTTTATTAATGCCTTCATTTCAACATGGCAGCAAGGATAGCTATACAAAGTGGTGCAGCTGGAATTATAGTGTCCAATCATGGAGCTAGACAACTTGACTATGTTCCAGCCACCATATCAGCCTTAGAAGAGGTACATCAACTTTGAGTTACATCTTAGTCACCTTGAAACTTATACACACTCATTTTAAGGCTGTTATATATATTTCTGTTATTGAAACTTAGGTTGTCAAAGCTGCTGAAGGTCGCCTTCCTGTATTTTTGGATGGTGGTGTTCGCCGTGGAACTGATGTCTTCAAGGCATTAGCACTAGGTGCCTCTGGCATATTTGTGAGTACTTCATGACCTTTTCCAAAAGCTTAGTATAATTCTTGGCTTTTTTCATATTGGGATAACATTTTCAGATATTAGTTCCCTATTAATTGTTTGTTGTTATACACATATATTGTCATTTATTGCAAGAGCCGACCACGAATTTGGATCCCATGTCCATGTTATTTACTACCATGAAAATAGATTGATGGAAAGTGATGAGATAGAATAGAATGAAGTAAAATACAACATCATGGAATAAAATTTCCATTTTATTATTTGAATATGTTATGATGGAATGAACAAAATTCTTATTCCCTGTCATTCCTCACAAATTTAGGAAGGTAAAGAATGAAATAAGATAAAATAAGGTTATATTCCATCCTCACTTTATCATTCCAAACAATGAAACAGAATACCATCATATTCCATTTCTCACATTTTATTCTTTTGCAACAATTCAAACAAAACCTATATAATAATGAATCCTACATTATACTTATTTTTATTATAGGTTAAACTATTCATTTGGTCCTTATAGTTGTCTCTTTTATATTTTTTAGTCCTTATAGTAGAAAATTGTAAGCTTTAGTCTTTGAACAATTTTTTGTGATAGTTTATCACCACCAGAAAATTTTGGTAGCAGATATACACTGTTAGAAAGTGCTCCCTGATATTAGCAATGAAAACCAAAACTTAGCTTTTATGCATATGTAGGAACTAAAACTTGCAATTTTCTCATATAGAGACAAGCTAAAACTTAAAAATAAAGACAAGTGTGAGACCAAACCTTAACACACTATTTAACATATTAGTTTTAACACACTTTTATTACTAGGTGAAATTCATTCAGGGGCCACTAAACAATGTGCATCCAACACTATGGGTGTGCATCACACACATACACACAAAACACACATATATTAGTATAAATACTCCTAGCAATATGTCATCTTAACCTTATATAAACTAAGTGTAACAAACTTTGTTCTGTCAGATTGGACGCCCTGTGGTGTTCTCCTTGGCTGCTGAAGGAGAGGCTGGTGTAAGAAACGTGCTGCGGATGCTACGTGAGGAGTTTGAGCTAACCATGGCCTTGAGTGGTTGCACCTCACTCAAGGATATCACTCGTGATCACATTGTCACTGATTGGGACCAACCTCGCATTCTTCCCCGCGCATTGCCAAGATTATGAAAAATTTGCTCCTCATTTGAGCCAAGTTTGTATAATGTGGTGCAGAACAATGGAGGAAACAGTTCTATATGTGTTTCATGAACCTCCTTTCTTTTCCTTTTTGGAGAACTCATTTAAGGTTGTATTTGGAAAACTCTATGCTTAATTTCTTTTAAGCATTATATGATGATACTTGTGTGACTACTGCTGCTGCTGCATTAATTCACTCATTGTATATTCTTAATTTTGAGAAATTTATTAACTTTCTCTATGTTGTTTTTTTAGTTACCATGACATTGATATGAAATATTCCCTCTAAAAAACATGGCTGATTACCTTTATTGTATCCCCCCTCCAAACCATATTATTTCCATTGACAAGGCTCGAATTCCAGACTTTATTTAAGAGATGAAGTCTAATTTCACTAAAACCAAAACATGTTGATTCTGTAGGTTGCTTTTCTTAAACAAAATTTCTGGTATTTATAAATCTCATTAAAAAAATTCGTATCGTATAAATACACTTCGCTTAAGTTTAATTTTTATATGGTACACTTGACTGCTAAATAAAATTACCTTATTTATTATAAATTTTGACTTAGTACGTGAAATCTCTATTTTTTAAATCTTACAGAAACTTGATTATATATTATTATATTTTATACATTATCTATATTTACTTTTTTTTTTTACTGAAAGAAATCTACTTCATTTCATTCAAAACAACATACTGAATACAATTGGAATGTAATCAAAGTTGTGGATGCTAGCATAAGACAATGATGCTCTAGCTAATTTGTGAGCAACATTGTTGACTTGCCTCCTTACAAAACTCGCCAATGAGTTTGGAATAAAATGTAAAACCTCTCTACACTTTGTTAGAATGATGTGTGTTGGATCGAGTGGCCTCAGAATAATTAAGAAGGGGGGGTTGAATTAATTTTTCCTAAACAATTACTAATTAAAAAATTACTTTTTTAAGATTTTTACTAAATTGTTAAGAGAATGAGGAGTAGAGGAGAAACTTAACAGAAAGTGAAAGCGGAAATTAAATGCACAACGGAAAGTAAAAGAGTAGGGAAGAAGGAAACAAACACACAAGAATTTTTATACTGGTTCGGCAACAACCCGTGCCTACCTCCAGTCCTCAAGCGACCTGCGGTCCTTGAGATTTCTTTCAACCTTGTAAAAATCCTTTTACAAGCAAAGATCCAAGAGGGGTGTACCCTCCCTTGTTCTCTTTGAAACCCTAGTGGATGTACCCTCCACTAGAACTGATCCACAAGAGATGTACCCTCTCTTGTTCTCAGTCAAACCCAAGTAGATGTACCCTCTACTTGTACCACAAAGGATGTACCCTCCAATGTGTTAAGACAAAGATCTCAGGCTGTTAAACCTTTGATACTTTGTGAATGGGGATACAAAAGAATTCTCAGGCGGTTAAACCTTTGAACGCTTTTGTATTAGGGAATGGGAAAAATCAAAAGAATTCTCAGACTGTGTCGTGTTGAATTCTTTGACAAGGGAGAAGGGAGACACAAAAGAATTCAGGCGGTTAGTCCTTTGTTCTTTTGGAAAAGGAAGAAGAGAGACACAAAAAGAATTCAGGCGGTTAGTCCTTGGCGAATTCTTTTTGGCAAAGGGAGAAGAGAATGAAAAGATGAATAGCACAAGTTTTCAAGGTTTAGAAAACCAGAAAACTTCAGAAAGCTTTTGGCACAAAGAAGAAGAAGAAGTTCAAAGAGATTCAAGGCTTGTAAAGGATTGTATAAGATTGATTGAAAATGCAAAACAATGCCTTGCTTTTATAGACTCTTCATGTCTGGTCAAGAAGGCCATTCAGAAGAGTTATAACTTTTAGAAAAACTTAAAACTCATTTGAAAAAGTCAAAACCTTTTTGAAGAGTTACATCTTTAGATTTTTCAGAAACAAACACTGGTAATCGATTACCAAATTAGTGTAATCGATTACACAAGGCTTTTAAGTGAAAGGATGTGACTCTTTACATTTGAATTTGAATTTCAACGTTCAAGGACACTGGTAATCGATTACCAAAACATTGTAATCGATTACAGCCTTTTGAAAATATTTGGAACGTTGTAAATTCAGTTTGAAAACTTTTTCAAACTCATTTTGCTACTGGTAATCGATTACAACAATATGGTAATCGATTACTAGAGAGTAAAAACTCTTTGGTAAAGGTTTTGTCAAAGACTCATGTGCTATTCAAAGTTTTGAAAAAACTTTTTAATACTTATCTTGATTGAGTCTTTTCTTCATTCTTGAATCTTGAGTCTTGAATCTTGATCTTGATTCTTGAGATCTTGAATCTTGAATCTTGATTCTTGATTGTAGACTTTCTTCTTGAGTCTTGAATTCTTCTTGATTCTTGAACTCTTGACTTGTTCTTGATTCACTTGAGATGTTCTTTGATTCACTTGAGTTGTTCTTTGATTCACTTGAATTGTTCTTTGATCTTTTGAGCTTTTTGTTCATCACCTTTGTCATCATCTTTTGTTGTCATCATTGTTATCATCAAAACACCTTTGAATCACTTTTGATTCATCATGAAGTTTTGCTTCCACAATTTGAACATCAGTATTATGGTCATTACACACACTAAATCTTCAACCACTGATTTACAGTCAACTTCAATGGTTATATTTTGGATATGTAGCTCTTGAATCCAAGAATAGATTGCAATAAAGCCCATGATTCAGCTTATGTCATGTCAGGGACATCAGAATGCCATTGAGTTCTTGCTTTGACAAATCATCCTTGTTCATCACGGATACACGTTCCTACACCAAAACAACATCTATCTTAGAAGATTGCGGCATCAATGTTTAACTTGAGCAAACCTGTGTTGAATAATATAAACTTGATTTAGCCCATTAATTAAGTGTTAGACCCATTAAATTTGTGTTACTATTCCAAAGAAAATTCTAGAGAAGTTTAGAAATAAGTAGAAGTAATGTTTAATTGAAAGAAGTGTGTAGAACTAAGCAGTTGGGAGAAGTGTGTAGAAATTTCCCTTGAAGTGTGTGGAATCTTTCTTGATGTATCTAAAACTCTCCCTTGAGACCTATAAAAGGGGGAGAGGTTGTCATTTGTAAGTGAACCCAACGAAGCCAAAAGAAGCCAAAACAAAAGCATTTCTCAAGTCATTAAAACTAGCATTCTTTCAAATATTCTCTCCTCCTCCATTTTTCTCAAATACTTCATACAGCAAAGTAGTATCGGAGCTTAGGTTCAGATAAGAAATTCCTTTATAGTTATGGCAAGCAATGGAGTGGCATCCTTCCAAGTTCCACTTCTAAAGGGGAACACCTATGACAATTGGAGCATCAAAGTGAAGGCCCTTCTTGGAGTACATGATGTTTGGGAAATGGTTGAAAAAGTCTATAAGGAGTTGCAAAATGAGACTTCATTATCCCTAGCACAAAAGGATACTTTAAAGGATTCAAGAAAGAGAGACAAGAAAGCTTTCTTCCTCATCTATCAAGCATAATGATGCGTTCGAGAAGATTTATGATATAACATCTGCTAAGGAGGCATGGGATAAGCTTCAAACCTCTCACAAAGGAGAAGACAAAGTAAAGGTGTGTCTCCAAACTCTAAGAGGTGAGTTTGAATCCTTACATATGAAAGAGTCAAAGTCCATTTCTAATTATTTTTCAAGAATTCTCGTTGTTTCAAATCAACTAAAAAGAAATGGTAGGAAGTTAGAAGATGTAAGAATTATGGAGAAGATACTATGCTCGTCAGATCCTAAATTTGAGCACATTGTTGTGACATTCGAGGAAACCAAAGATTTAGAAACCATGATGATAGAACAACTTCAAGGATCACTACAAGCTTATGAGAAAAAAACATAAGAAGAAGCAAGAGATCACTAAGCAACTCTTCAAGATGCAATTGAAGCAGAAGGAAGAAAGTCAAGGAAATAAGAGAAGTCAACGAGACTGAGGTAGAGGTCGAGGATAGGTTGGACGTGTAAACAGTGGACGAGGTTCAAATTTCATCAACAACAGTTACGAGAAAGGAAAAAAGCTCAACAAAAGAATGTGGAAAAGGCTATGCAAGCACAAGGTATGATAAATCTCGAACCCAATGCTATGTGTAACACCCAATAAATTTAAAAATATTTTTATTTAAAAATAAAGAGTTTTAGAAAAAATGATGAGGTTTTTATAATTAAATAAATAAGGAGAAATAAATTTATTAATTAAAATAATAGTTTGAAAGAAAATAAAAAAGCTATTTTATTTGTTCATTTGATAGAAAATAAAATAATTTTTTTCCTTATAAAACAAACAAATAAATAGAGTAAATAATAGGTTGAGAGTACTCTGGCTATAAATAGAGACATATTAGGTCAATTTTCAGACTGACGATATCTCTACGCTTTCTCTTCCTCTCAAATTCATTTTTCCTTCTCCCTCTCCCAAAACTCTTTCTTTTTCCCGCATATACCCAAACTAATCCTAGTAAAACTACAATCCCGAACTTGTTAACCATTGGATCGTCATGCAATTTGGCACCAGATTCGCAATTCATTTCCACATATCTCCAGCGTTGGGATTTTCAAATTAATGTCTGTCGAAGGAGAAATACTCATCGCACGTAGACAGTGGAATGAAGGTTTCAATCTCTTATCCTTCTCTCTAACGTTGGAAATCCTAGCAGAGCAACCAGAGGAAAAGCTTGAGAAATCTCAGGAAACCGTGAGAGATGTCGCTATCATTGTCAAAATACACGCGTGAGTCCGCTTACAGGTAATGAATGAGTTTATTACAATTAGGGTTAGAATGAACATGTGTAGGGATCCTTAGAGGATTAAATTGGGGTTTATTTTGGGAGGTTTATTGAATTATAATTTACCTTTACGATTATAAATACAATATTGTTGTGTTTGACTGACCATTTGATGTTCTTATGCGAATTGGTTGATAAACTTGAGTGCTCTTCATGTTTTCGTGTTTTTGACCTATGATTTTGATTCATGGATTTTAATATGATTGTGTGAAATTTTTTGAGGAGTTTTACTCTCCTTGTTGTGAGAAACATTTTGTATAAATTGTTATATTGAGATTATGGTGATTTAAATTATGAGTAAGTGACAAATTGAACCTGGATGAATGATGAGATACATGTGTATTGAGATGTTGTATGTATTGAGTTGTGAGTTATGAATTGTGCAATCACACAATTTTAAGACCCTTTAAGGGCGACGAGTTTTTGCGCGATGAGTATTATGATGGGATCCACTGTGGGAACCCAACGAGTTGAATCACTTTGAGGCGCAACTAGTTAAAATGATTTTGAAAACAATTGAGTAGTTGTGTGCATTGCAAGTTCATATGTAAAGTGTATATGATTCATGAGGTGTGATAACATGTTAAATTGGGATTATACCATTGTGATTAAGACCAAGTGTATGTGATAAATTGAGTATGTATTGACTTGTAATATATATGGGCCTTGAAATGTTGTGTGCACTGAGTTGTGAGCTATGAATCATACAATCACACAACTATAAGACCTTTTAAGGGCGACGAGTATTATGATGGGAACCACTGTGGGGACCCAACGAGTTTAATCCTAAGCGCAACAAGATAAAATTATTTTGAGAACAATTGAGGAGTAGTGTGTTTTGTACAATTCATAGGTAGAGTTTATGTGCTAAAATGTTTTCTGGGTTGGACCTAAATCAAGAGGGAGAGACCCTGACGGACTCTTCGAAGTCTAGGCCTTGGAGGTAAATACACCCAGTTTGAGTGCTCCTTTAAGCATGTGTTGATCCCACATGGTTGGAGCATTCTCGCAAAAACAGTGTGATCCCAACTGCTCTCCCTATGATTTTACCTAGTGAGAGTGACCTGACTTACTAGTGTGTGGTTTGTCTTGTCATGTACTCCTAGGTGCTTGACGAGGTTTTTCACTGACATGGTACCACATTGCATATAGGATTGAGTCTTAGTGTATCTGTTGCATAACGCTTGGGTATTGATCGATATTGATTGATTTAGTGATATTGTGTTTTGATCCTTGAGTAGGTGAAGGATGTGAAAATGAATGAGACATGTTATGTTGTGATGTGATGTTACACGACAAAGTGGTGGAATAACGTGAGTTATGTTTAAATAAGTTGTATTTTGTTTATATGATATGTATATCTACATGTTATCTTGTTTTTCTCTATTAGTTAGGAATGTGATAACTCACTCCTCGTGTGTTGTTTGTGTTTGGATCTTGTGATGATCTCAAATTTTGTGTTCGTGGGAGAAAATGACTAGGTGAATTGCTTTAAGGAACTTTGTACTAAAGGACATTGGGACACAATGCTCTGATAGGATGTAACATTGGGGCATGACTTTTTTTTTAATTACATGATGTTTTGAGCCAAAAATGTTTCTGACAAGTTTTATTTGGTAATAGTGAAGTGAATGTGAGCCTTTTACCCTTTTGAAATGCTTTTATTTGAATATGTTTTTAAAACTTTTAATTAATTATGATTTCTTATTCATTTTATTATTAGTACATATATGTGTGGGGTAGAGGGTTGTGTCACACACAAGAACCTTTCAAGATCTTTATGATTGAACTGAGAGATTGGATAATATCACACTATTTTGTCTCTTTGCAGATTGTGAACCCATGGACTTTGAAGAAGTTGTGCAAGATAAAAGTTAGAGAGATGCAATGGATGAAGAAATTAGATCCATCGAGAAGAACGACACATAGGAACTCGTCTCCCTTCCAAAAGAGCACAAGGCCATTAGTGTCAAGTGGGTGTACAAAACAAAGAAGAATGTCAAGGGAGAAACTGAAAGATAAAAGGCAAGGCTAGTTGCAAAAGGTTATAGTCAAAATGTTGGGATTGATTATGATGAGATGTTTGCTCCGGTCGGTTGCCTAGAGACCATAAGACTAATACTCTCTCTTGCAGCTCAACACAAAAGGAGAATTCATTAAATGGATATGAAGTCTGCCTTCTTGAATGGAGTCTTCGAGGAAGAAGTGTACATTGAGCAACCATTGGGATACAAGGTGAAAGAAGAAGAAGACAAAGTTCTCAAGCTAAAGAAGGCACTTTATGGACTAAAACAAGCACCGAGAGCACGATACAGTCACATTGACAAGTACTTCCTAGAAAATAACTTTACAAAGTGCCCACATGAGCATGCCCTTTATTTCAAGATCAAAGATGGAGATATATTGATCGTATGCATATATGTGGATGACTTGATCTTCACCGGAAGTAATCCAAGTATGTTTGAAGAGTTCAAGAAAATAATGATCAATGAGTTCGAGATGACCGATATTGGACTAATGTCATGCTATCTAGGTATTGAGGTAAAGCAGAAGGAGATGGAATCTTCATTTCAATTATGTTACATTCTTAGTATTTATACACAGTGTGAGAGTAACTAACTTTGCCACATGGGCTACAGCTGTGATTATAATGTCATCACTAACACTAAAAATAACAAGGCTAACACATACTCTATTACCAAATAGCCCATAAAATAATAGCCATATGCTTCTTCTTCTTAGGTGGAAAAGTACATAGAATATCAAAAGGCAAGTCCTTTATGCCCTTTGAATTGATGATTTTATGTTGAATGTTAGCCCAAAAACCTATGCCAAACAGCTTGTGCATGAACACAATCAAAAAATATATGCCACTCATTTTCAATGTTATTCTCACATAAAGAACACTCATGGGAACATTATACGCCTCTTGTATGCAATTTACTAAGAGGGTAAGCAATCTCTCAATATCCTCCAAAGAAAATGTTTTATCTTAGAGGGCACATGTAATTTCCATACTTGTGTCTAGTCTCTTTCCATTTTGAGATAATATGATCAGTTTAATGGTGTTCATGAGGCAGTGGTAAGCTATGCAAACTAAATGATTACCATTTTTTGAAAGCTTCCATAGAACTTGATTCGAGTTAGACAATTAAGTTATGGGGTCTTTTTAATTTATTGAGCATCTTCATTGTTGAAAATTTGTTGAAGTATGTCGTCCCTCCAAGCTTGTGTGTCGTGATTTATGACAAAACTTACAGAAAAAGTTGCAAGACCCATAGGAGGTGTGGGTGATATATACGGATTGTCATGTGCTCTAAGCCAAGGTCGTCCCCATATTTGAATGTCTCTTCCATTTCTTCCTTCATTTACCACTCGTGAAGCATGGATAATATATCAAACAAAACTTGAATTATGCCTTAATTGAGCTTCCGAAAAATTCTCATTTGGAAAGTATTTATCTTAAAAGATCTTGGTAACTATAGTATCTTGGTTGGTTAAGAATTTTCAACCTTGCTTCCCTAGCATGACCAAGTTGAAAGCATGAAGATGTATAAATCCCATTCATTTATCCTCTTTCCTCATTGTCTTTTCTCCTAATTAAGCCAGTTGATTCCTTTTGTTGCTCATTTTCTTTTGTCCCACCAGAAAGAGTTCATCATTTTCTGGAGATCATCCTCAAAAGTTGAAGGAAGCAAATAAGCACTCATGCAGTAAGTAGGGATTGGTTGCACTACTAATTTGACAAGGATTATCCTTCCATGCTTTTAAAAGATGTTGGGTTCACTAATGATTGATGCGATTCCATAATCTATCCTTCAAAAGGGCAAAGATCTAATTATTTTTCCTTCCTTCAAGAGATGGAAGCCCCAAGTATTTGCCAATTCCTAAGGTCTATTGAACTCCAAGAAAAGAAAATAGTTGATGGTGCAAATTGGGTTGAGTGTTGGAGCTGAAGAAGATTTCTAACTTATGGTAATTGATCATTTAGCCTGATGCCTTTCCATAAGTGTCAAGGACCTCCTTTAGAATTTTGGCTTCTTATTCATCTGCCCTACAAAATAAAAATAGACATCATCAAATAAGAGGCATGAGAGGGTAAGAACCCATTTGCACACCTTGATACCATGAATCTCTCTCTTAGCCTCTCTCTTTTTTAGGATAGAAGAAAGTCCCTCAATACATAGGATAAATAGGTACAATGACATCGGGTCACCCTATCTAAGCCCTCTCCTAAGGACAATATAAACAATAGTATCTCCATTGACCCAAATTGAGTAGTTACAATTTCTAGGAACAACTTCATCCATCTGATTATTCATGTAATTTCTCCTAATTTACCTTTTGTTTTGCATCTAATATGGTGAATGATTTCATAGGCTATGAGGGAATTGTCTAAAATAGACCTATTTTCAACAAAAGCATATTGTTCTTGGGAAATTCATTTGAGGAGAAAGAGTTTAAGACAATTGGCCAAAGCCTTTGAAATTATTTTGTATAAAACATTACAAAGGGATATAGATCTAAAATCTTTCATATTTTTGGGATTGTTATTTTTTGGTATGACGACAATTGAGGTTTTATTTACTTAGGAAGGAAAATAGCCATTTTCTAACCAATAGGTAGTAAAATGAAACAATTCAAGGCCGTACAAATGCCCAAGATGTTTATAGGAAGCAGGGTTTAATTCGTCAAGGCTAGGTGACTTATCATAATTCATTTGGAAAATAGAATTTTTTGAATTTAGATATAGAAAAAGGTTTGAGGAGAATATCATTGTCACCAAATGAGATGCAAGGAGAAATTTCATTAATAATTGGCATCAAATCATCAACATTATTATCATCATGATATAAGCCAATCAAATAATCTTTTTCAATATTAAAAATGTCTTGATGATCATGAATAGCAACTGTATCATCACGAGTCAAAGAAAATATGGCATTAGCTTCTTACATGTAATTACAGTGGAATGAAAGAACTTTGAATTAATGTCTTCCTTTGTCAACCTAAACACCTTAGCTCTTTGCCTCCAATAAATCTCTTATTGTTCAATGAGGTTGCCCATCTCTTTATAGAGTGCTTCGAAATTTTATGTTGAATGGATATCATTCATTTCACGAGTTTGTTCCATCTTGGTTCTGACTTCAACAATTTTGGTACAATACTTCCCTCTGATTTGGTTTCCCTATGAATTCATTTCAGCGGATGTGATAGATAATTTTGAGAGGAAATTTTGACCATTTAGGTGAGACCAACCAAGCTCAATAACATCATTTAATTCTAGTTCAAGGAGCCAAGTGTTTTCAAAATGAAATCTTTTCTTAAAATGAATTTTGCCACATCATTAAGTCTAAGAATTATTAAAGAATGATCAGATTTTGATGTTACCACATTAATAAGCTTGAAGGAAGGGAACATATCAATCCATTCAGGAGTGGCAAGTGCTTGGTCTAGCTTTTCCTTCACCACATTAGGTTTCCCTATTCTTCTAGCTCACGTGTATCGATAACCTTCCATTGGAAGATTATGAAGGTTAGCATCAAAAATTTTTTTTCTCTAAAACCTCTGATGAGCCAGTTCGAGGGATCATTGATTCCATTTTTTCATCTTGCGAGAGAATGTCATTAAAATCATCGAATATGCACCAAGGGAGATTTGATGATCAACAACAATAGATCTTAAGAGGCCCTAAGAGTGTCTTCTTCGATAGCCATAGAAACCAATGAACTACCAGACAAGTTTTCTACGACGAAGAACTTTCACAAAAATAAAAATAGGAGAGAAATTTAGAAAATGGCAATCGTAAGGTTTTTTCAAAATAGCAATAGGCCCCCACTCCTACCATTAGATTCATTAGCAAAAGAAAAATCAAACCCTAGCTAGACTTTGAGGTCTTTAATAGGATTTGAGTGAACCAGTGTCTCACAAAAGAAAATGATGTCTAGGTGGTAAGCTCAAACTAGGTCATGGAGGATAAAAATTACACTCAGGTTACCCAGGCCCTCACAATTCCAACTGATGAGGCTCATTGTCCTTGATAGGCCTAGTTTCCAAGGTCCACTAATAAAAAAAGCTAGGGTTTACACTTTCTGACACAGGTGTGATGGTATCCATAGAGCTATCAATGGGATGGGTATTTGATTTCTCTAAACTCGCATCAATCGGCAACCTTCTTTTTTTTTGTCACCAATAATTAATTCATATACATTGGACTTTTCTTCCATCATCATTGCATGATTGATTGGCTGGTTATTGAGCAACGATTGCTAACTTGATTGTAGCAAGATCAATTTTAAATTTTTAAATATATCTTATAGTAATTTCTCAAGCATTGACTCCTAATTATTAGGGATAGTTTTTGACTATGTCCCTCCTTCATTAATGTCTTTATTGTCTATAACTATTTCTATTTTGCTTCCTGTCTCATAGGGGCCAGCTTTGTCACCACGAAGGTATTTCGTAGTGCTTACTCCGGTTGTTGTTGGACGTAATTCAGGTTGCAACTCTAAACTTTGGTGCCTGGATCCAACATCAGTTGCCATCATAAAGAAATGATCACAAAGTTCATCTACATGACCTATGATACCACACAAGTACAGAAAGACTCCTAGTTTTTCTTATTTAAAGAGAACTTCTATAGAATCTCCACCTTTCTTCTTGACTTTCTTTGATTTATTCAGTGGCTTTCGAACATCCAATAAGACCCTGATGCACATGAAGGAACATAACAAATTGGAATTATTCTTTACATCATACTCTAAGAATTTTCCAGTGTAGTTACCAATGCTTAGTCCAACTTCTTGAGACATAAACACTAAAGGTATAGTGTGTATTTGGATCCAAAAAGGGATCGAGAACAAAGGGATGGTTGCTCGGTTGACTCCTTCTTTGATGATGCCAAGAATCAGAAGATGCTTGCCAAAACTTCATGGTTCGCCTTTACGGATTCTTTGAACATCCAAGTAGTGAAAAAATCAAAATAGGAAAACTCCAATTCGCATTATTGTAATTTCAAATTCATACTTGGGCCTCCATACCAATGCAATTCTTTCTTTCATTAATTGGAAACAATAATACGACCAGTGAGGAATCTACCAACCAAACATAGTGACTATACTATGATGTCTTTGGGTGCATGGGCAATGTTGAATTCCAGATCTCCATCATCATTTTCTATGTTAAGACCATTGACATTCAGGACCTCCATGGAAACGAAAAAGAAGGAAAAGTATGCATGTAACATTTAAAATGAAGGGAGAGGGTACGGTTAGAAAAAAAGTGAATGCTTAAAAGTTCACTGTTAACTCATTGGCAAGTGCACCAATTCATCCCAAGAAGTAAAGTTAAAATGGAAGTCCGAGTTCAAATCCATAGGAACTTTGTTTGTACTTAGGTAGATGAATATTTAATTAAGAAAAAGATTTGGAAAAGGATGGAGAAAAATAATAAATTAATTTGGTAGAAGATTAAATTAAAATAAACAAGAGAAGAAATTAAACATGAATTTAAATTAATTAATTAATTAAAAACAGAAAACATAAGAAAAGTCAATATTATAGAAGTTAAATTCAGAAGATGAGAATGTTGAAAACTTAACCTACTAGAGCTACTCTTTGATGTAATATTGATGATTTTTCTCTATAATTATTCCAATTAAGACCTGCATCCACTAATATACTCTAACCAAGATTCCTCGAGGTAAAGAATCTAATTTATCTATCTTTTCTCACAAATCCCTTTGCAGAGAGCAAATAGTTATATTGCATTAAGAATAGAGATGTATAACAGGCTAAATAAAATCAACCTATCCCTAGTGATGAAGTTATTTTAGATACCTATTCCTAGTTCTCTTAGAAAATAATGTTTCTCAATGCTACCCCTAAAACTTACCATGCAAATGGGTGATCAAACCATAAGCAATAAAATTAAGCACAGAAAAAGATAATGCAAAAAGTAATAATATTAAATAGATAGGCAGAGAAATTACATCAAGAATAACTGGCTTGCCAAGTTCCTAACAAAGGGGGGTTTAGCCTCTCATTATCATAGGAGGCTTTACAATTACAAGAGGGGAATATTTAGTAAATGGGGAATTTGAGAAAGGGGGTGGAGGAAAGGAATGACTCCCAATGTTTGCTTCTCCTTCTTCTAGCCTTTGCCTTCTATAAGGAATTGTATTCTATTGGAATTTCTGTGTTTTTTCCTTCTTTTCTCTCCTTCTTTTATAGGCGTAGATCAGCTTAGTTTCCATGTAACCTTCGCATTGAGCGCACTTGCCGCACTGAGTGAGAATGGCGGTAACCTCACACTTAGCGCATGATTCACGCTAAGCACATCTCTTTCCTGAATTAGCCTGCTTTCCTAAATTAGTTCTGCTTCCTGCCGCTAAGCTTGTGTCTACTAAGCTTGTGCCTCGTGCTTAGTGCTTGGGACGCATTGAGCGCGCCATTTCAAATTTCAAATTTGCTCTTTTCTGCACCAATTATTCAATAATAATCACAAATTCATCAACTTTTAATATTTTCTGCACAAAAACTTAAATGATATTAAAATAACAATTATTGCACAAAAAGGAAGAAATAAGAAAGACAAATGATCAATGCCTATGTAATTTATTCCCAAAATATACTTATACATAGTAGTTATCAAACTCCCCTAAATTTAAAGTTTTGCTTGTCCTTAAGCAAAAGTAACTAATTACACTAAGAAAAAGTTTAGAGTTTACTAATCACAATTCATGAGATAACTGCATACATTCCAAAAAGTTTCATTGGTCAATTCTCAAGTTCACATTTGTCATAAGTTCATGAAAGGAGCATAACACGATGCACTTTAAATGAAATAGTTAGCAAGAATGACAGACCACAAGGAAGAATCCCCAAACTTCAGTCCTCACAAGGCTAGTGTTTCTCTCAATCCCACAAGTGTCTCAGTTCAAAGTGTTTCAATTATAATAACTGAATAGTAAAATTCTCAACTTTGCACATCATCTCAGCCAATGCAATCATACATATATAATGTGGATCACTAAGGACTTTATTAGGCTTGTAGTGTGGTTGAGCTAACAAAGAAATCATGGTTTTTTTAGGATTAAAAGCTTAGGATCTAGGAGAGCATTTATTCCCCCAAATTGTTGACAAATCACAACTTAGAATTTTTCACAACATCAACCTTATTGTTTTGCTACTCTTTTCAGCACAACCATTTTCTTTAATGATGGTTTACCCCAGCTTTTATTCTTTAAAATAAATAAATTTTTTTGATGCAAAAAGTAATAGACATTCATACTAGGTTGCAGTAATACCATATAATGTGGGTCAATTTGATTTGTGTTGTTTATTCATTTTCCTACAATAAAATTCACCCAAAAAACACTCCCCCAAATTTGGGACAAATTTTTCTGAATTCATGAGTACTCTTCTATAACCTAAGAAAGGGTAGTTAGTCAATATCAAATTTTTAGGCTTGGGTTCTGTTAGTCGTCATTTACAATTAACTTTTGTATTGAAAAGCTTTATAAAATTGTATTTCCCCCAATTTATGGTTCTTTTTGTAGGTTTGTACATACTTTTATGTTTAGTTTAGTTTTTATTCAGTAGATATCCCCTTCATTGTGAATTAATGTGGTTCAACTTCAGTTTCAGGTGAAAAGATGAAGAATAAGAAGGTTGAAGCAACTGGTGTCTCGCTAAGCGAGGCACTCAACTCGCTTAGCGAGTTAGGAGAATATGCCAAGCATACATGCGCTCAGCCCACCATCAGCTCACCCAACGAGTCATTTGTCTCCTCTGGTGCTAAGCGCGCCTCGCTCGCTAAGCCAAAAGTCACTAACTCTCGCTTAATGCGAAAATGGCGCTAAGCGAGACTTCGAGGATAGAAAGCCCTTAAAAGCTAAAGTTGGCGAAAAATTGGGAGGCCTGATAGTTTTTGTGAAGAGAGACGCAACAGAGCCAAAGATCTCAACTTTCAAGAGGATTCTAGGTTTAGGAGTGATTTTTAGGTTTCTAGAGGTGGAGGAGACATCCTCACCACTATGTAATCTTAATTTTACTTCAAAAACCTCATCTTGTTGCTGAAAGGTGATAACTTGCAATGGAAGGCTAAGTTTCTTGTTGGGAATTTCTGTTGAGCCTTGATGTAAAACTCTCTACTATCTATTTAAAGTGGTTTTTATGTGTTCATTGCTTCTATATGCATTTAATTCTTACATGTTTGTGGACTGATCTCCCATTTGTGTGTAAAGTTAGGATTTTTAGCATTGGAAAGTGTTTTAAATCCTTAGAACTGGATAGAACAAGCTAGAGAACTATATGTCTGGACACAGAGTGCAAGGATTTAGTTTTTAATATGTTGTAATCTTAATGCAATTCATTTAGGCTAAGTTTGACGAGGGATCCGAGAACGAGGTTTAAATAGAATTAGCCCATTCATGTGAGGAATCGTGGTTTGGGGTAGTTTCCCTCAGCATAGAACACATAAACAACCTTAAATAGAGAAAAATACCTAATTGCATCAAGTCACTCAGTAGAAGGACCCAACGTTTTAATCATTTGTTTATCTCTCACATTTATGTAGTTAATTTTGTAGTTAACTTAGGGATTACAGAAAATATCTTTGCTTATTTCTATTTCCTGGTTTTATATAAATGTCTACTTATTGAATGGACGCCTTCCTAAATGAAACAAACTCCCTATGATTCGATACTCGGTTCTTACCCTTTTATATTACTTGTGACTCAGTACACTTGCTGATAAATTTCACAGTAGTGCAGACTATTTTCTGAGCATTAACAGGTTCCAATGACAAAAAAAATTACATTAGGCTCAAAAAGGGTGCAAGGGACACATTTATTTACAAGATGGCTATTTGGCTAAGTAGCTGTAATAAAATAACAAAAATGGCTTGGATCATCTCCACACCATGCATGCATTCAAACAATCCAAGAATCATGCAAAATCAGGAAATTAAAACTAATCGTTCTCTCATAGTTTAAAGTTCACATAACTTACCGACTTTCATAAAGTATTCAGGTTCTCATTCCATGCATTTCTGTTAGAAATACTAACCTTTTCACTCTTGTACTGTTAATTCACACTCCATCACTTACATTGATGCCTGCTTGCATAAGAATCATCTATTCACAAAAATAATCATTAGTATGCAGTTAGTCTCATGTAATTGATTTACTCAAAATATGTTGTAACCAAACAATAAGTGTCTACTTTGCTATCAGAATAAAAGTTAAATGACTGAATTTTAAATTACCAAAATTTAAATTACCATAAGTTCAAGAAAATAAAATGACAATAAAATAAAATATAGATAACAAAAATGAAAATAAAGAAAAAATATAGAAAATGAAGAAAAGTCCTAATTAAGAAAAGAAAAAGAAAAATGGGCCTTAATCTCTAGCTGGTCATAGGTCCCAGGCTCCCTATGCAGCGGTGATGTCCACAACGCAGTCATCATTAGCTCCGATCTCTGCAACATCATCATCACCAACACTAGAGGTATCACCCCCCTACAAAAGGTAGTTGGACTCCTGGCTAGGCAACCTGAGAGAGAAATTCCTTTGGTGTCATCACTAGCTGCTAGAGAGATACTCGATGAAGGCTATGGGCAAAGAGAAGTTGGCCATGGTAGAGGCTCTAGGGCATGGGGAAGAGTTGCTCCTGTTGAGAAGAAGGCTGGCCAGTGGGAGAAGAGGCGATTAGAGGAGGGATAACTGGTGGTAGTGGTGCATCCTGAGTGGCTCTGGCCCGGACCCACCTTGACTTTGGGAATGTGATAGAATAGTTTGTTGGATTTTAGCAATTCTTCTTTATATAAGCTAGGTTAATAACCAAACTAAGGGACTCATAGATCAAAGTATCTGAGTCGACCCCTTGGGCATTGCAGAGTGTCGTAATCAGAGCAGGGAAGCCGAGTTTGGACGTGCTAGACTGGGTGATCTGTGTAATCTCTAATCTGCCACAAAATCATATTGCCCACGTCCATGTTCATCTTCATGATGAGTCTGTAGATCAGGCAGGCCTGGTCCATGTTGAGGTAAGAAGTGTGAGAGGTAGGAGTGAGGTTGAAGTAGGAAAACACGCTTCAAGTCTGAGCCAAAGTGGTGAGGTCCTTCCGCAAAATCTTCCATGGAGCTTCATCAACATTAAGAATAGACTGTCCTCCTGGGGTGCCTAGCTTAGCTGCGATGGCCTGGTGGTCTGGGTAGGTGTGGAGGTACTGGGGATAGATGATCAGCTACTCCCTCTTCGAGACGATGACAAGAGTCCCTAGAAAATCATTCAACGTCTCTATGTCAAATCTAATGGTCCTCCCCCAGACCCAAAACTACTTCGGTATGTCATCTTTTGGGTCGTAGATGTTGGAGTAGAACTTCTTCTATGAATGTATATCATGCAGGTTTTGATGATGCCAAAATTTTACTTGATGAGCATGAATTGAATCAAGTCAAAGAACAAGAACAAGAAAATCTAAGATAAGAACTTAGTAAATTTGTTAAAAGAATCACCATTTGATTGCTATAGTTTGGCCTCAAAATCTTTACTATCAAAATTCTTTTATTATAGTTAAAATTAGTTCAACAATTTCTTTTTGAACTGGAAATCTATTACCAAGATCATGTAATTGATTACCAAAGAGTTTGTGAAAATGGATTTTGAAATTTTGAATTGTTGAACTAACAGCACAAGTTTATTTGAATTTTGATCCATGTAATCAATTACCAACGAAGAGATTTTAGAAAAACTAATGAAAAGTCATAACTCTTCAAAAATTTAACAGTGTAATCGATTACTAGAATCATGTAATCGATTACAAGTGAAAAGTTTCAGAAAAACTTTTGAAAAGGTGCATCTTTTCAAACTATTTTGAACAGGCACAATGGGCCTGTGTGTGTGTGTGTGTGTGTGTGTGTGTGTGTGTGTTCATCTTTTGAAAACTCAGTTGTAATCAAGACCATTGTAGATTTTCAATGTAGTCACCATTGTAGATTTTCAGTCGTTGACCATTAAAATTCCAGCTTCTTTTAGGCTCACTTGAGGTAACATCTACCAACTCCACTGCTCCATAAGGCTTCACTTCTTTGATTGTGAAAGGCCCAGACCATTTAGACTTGAGTTTATCTGGGAAGAAACTCAACATTGAATTGAATAGCAATACTTCTTGCCCAGCCTGAAAGTTATTCTTTATTAGCTTTCGATCATGGTACACCTTCATCTTCTACTTGTAAATCTTGGAAGACTCGTAGGCATTGAGTCTCATCTCCTCTAGCTCCAATAGCTGCAACTTCTGCTTCTCACCTGACAACAATTCATCAAAATTAAGAAATTTGAGGGCCCATTAGGCCCTGTGCTTCAACTCCACTGGTAGGTGACAGGTTTTCCCATAGACCATCATAAAGGGTGATAGTCCAACAAAAGTCTTGAAAGCACTCATGTAGGCCCATAATGCATCATTCAACTTGGAAGTCCACTCTTTTCTTGAGGAGGCAATAGTCTTCTCTAAAATCCTCTTCAGCTCTCTATCAGAAATCTATGTCTGGCCATTTGTTCGAGGATGATAAGGTGAAGCTACCTTATGTCTGACATGATAATGCCCTAGAACCTTCTACAACTTTGCATTGCAGAAATGTGAACCCCCATCACTGATTAGCACTCTGGGAACTCCAAAACATGAGAATATATTCTTCTTTAGGAACTTGATAATAGTCTTGACGTCATTCTTTGGAGCAACCATAGCTTCTGCCCACTTAGACACATAATAAACAGCAACCAAGATGTACTAAGAGGATGGTAGAGGGCCCACAAAATCAATGCCCCAACAATCAAAAACTTCAACTTTCATGATGTTTTGTAATGGCATCTCATTTCTCTAAGAAATGCCCTCTATTCTCTAGCATTGATCACAATGAGGTACATGATCATGGGCATCCTTGAAGATAGAAGGCCAAAAAAATCCAGCTTGTAGAACCATATTAGCTGTCCTATCCCCACCGTAATGTCCGACACAAGGGGAATTGTGACAGTGTCATAATATGCTTCTGGCTTCTTCCATGGTGACACATCTTCTTAACAAATTATCTACTCCAATCTTGAAAAAATGGGGATCATGCCAGACACAGAAACAAACATCATGGAGGAACTTCTTCCACTGATTCCAGTTGAGGTCATTTGGAATAATACTTGCAGCTTTGTAGTTGGCCAGATATGGAAACCAAGGTCTTTCCTACACATGTAGAAGGGATTCATCGGGAAATTCATTCCAAATTTCATGCTTTTCTTGAGTTAATTCTTCATTGACTAACCTGAAGAGGTGGTCAACCACTACATTCCTAGAGCCCTTCTTGTCTTTAATCACTATATCAAACTCTTGAATCAAAAGGGCCCATCTAACTAGTCTTGGCTTCAAATCGGCCTTTGTGAGAAGATATTTTATTATTGCATGATCAGTAAAGATAACAACCCTGGAGCCCACCAAATAAGATCTAAACTTCTCCAATGCATAGACAATGTCCTACATCTTCTTCTCAGTGGTTGAATAATTTAGTTGTGCATCATTCAGGACATTGTTGGCATAATAAATAGCATAGAATACCTTATCTCTTCATTGTCCAAGAACTGCCGCCACTGCATAGTCACTGGCGTCGCACATGAGCTCGAATTCTTTAGTCCAATCAAGTATCACTATTATTAGAGCAGACACTAAACTATTCTTCAAGGTCTGAAAGGTTGTCAAGCATTCTTCATCAAGCTTGAACACTTCATCTTTATTCAGCAAGTTGCTCAAGGGTCTCGCAATTTTGGAGAAATCCTTTATGAATCGCCGATAGAATCCTGCATGTCCAAGGAAACTCCTTATGCCTTTCACATTGAATGGCGGAGGTAGCTTTTCAATGACATGAATCTTTGCTTTGTCCACCTTTATCCCTTGAGGCCCAACATTATTCCTTCTTGAACCATGAAGTGATATTTCTCCCACTTCAGCACCAAATTTGCTTCAACACAGTGTCGTAGCATGAGCTCTAGATTGGTCAGGCATGAGTCAAAAGAAAGGACCAAAGACGAAGAAATCGTCCATAAAAAATTCAATGCACTTCTCCACCATGTCAGTTAAGATAGCTAGCATGCACCTCTAAAGAGTGGTTGATGCATTACATAAATCGAACAACATTCTTTTGTAAGCGAAGACTCCAAAAGGGTATGTAAAAGCAATATTTTATTGTTCTTTGGGGTCTACTGCAATCTAATTGTACCCTGAATAGCCATCCAAGAAACAATAAAAAGTTTGGCCTACTAACCGCTCCAGCATCTGATCCATGAATGGCAAAGGAAAGTGATCCTTTCTTGTAGCATCGTTGAGCTTGCGGTAGTCTATGCATATCCTCCATTCAGTGACAATACGAGTCGGGATGAGATCATTCTTTTCATTGCGGATCACGGTCATTTCTTCTTTCTTGGGCACCACTTGGACGAAACTCACCCAAGCACTGTCAGAAATAGGGTAAATAAGTTCAGCCTCAAGTAACTTGAGAACTTCTTTTTGCACCTCTTCTTTCATGGATGGATTGAGCCTCCTCTACGGCTATCTCATTGGTTTGTACTCTTCTTCCATCATAATCTTGTGCATGCAATAGATTACCTTGAATCTGGATGAGGGAACGTGGATAAGTGATGTTGGCAGGTTGAACTTCGGGCTGGGCTATGCTTGTGAAGTACTGAGGTGTAGAGGAACTAGAGTAGTCCTCTAGAGTGATTCTCTACGGCTAGTTCTCTACCATGATGTGTTCTTCAAAATTTGGATGTAGAAAAGAAGAAAATGATATAGAGGATGATGATTATTAATTGGCCTTCACCTCTTGTTGTTTACTCTTTCTTCTTGCAGCGTTGTTTCTTCTGCATGTTGCTTCAATTTCTAGATAAAAAAGAACAAGATTGTTTCCTCGCATTCACAAAAGAAACAACTATCGTGCAGGTTATCACAGAACTAAAATTCAAAGGAAAAATGATGAAATTTCAATAACTAAAATTCAATGAGAGCGACAAAAAAATAAAAGAAATTTAAAGAATAAAAATGGAGTAGTCTAGATAGGGATCCTACATCAACCAAATCATGCAATTATTGTTAATGAATAAAAATCCAAAAAAATTGTACTTAATAAATGTAAAATCTAAATTGAAAAGAAGAATGATAATGTAAAACTTTTGGACAAATTAAAGCACTGAAAATCATAAGGAAAAAAATTGATTAAGGAAAATTATAGTCGAGTAGATGTAGAATCATGAAATGAAATGTCAACCTTAAAACTGACCTTGAGAGCCTACTCATCGTTGTTATTGCCCTTCTTGTTTGGATTTTCGTGCAATTTGGAACTAGAGGAAATCAAGGTCCATGACATTGCAATCTAAAGTGTTACATATATGGAAAGCTAGATATCATGATTTGAAGAAAGTGGGGAAAATTCCCCTTCTAATTGAAAGATCAAGTTGTGATATTCAATCCAAAATCATAGAGATTGTAGTTCCTAATATTGTAAGCAAAGAGTGTGCGGTGAGCCAATATGTGTGGTTACATGAAAAAAAAAGGAAAAAGTTGAAATTACAAAAAAAATGCAGGGAAGAATCCAAAGCTTTATATCAAAGTAATGAAAACCCATAAGCTAACAAATTTATCAAAGGAAATAGGAGTAGTGCATAATGAAGAATCGTGGAATGAAATTCTAGCCTTGAGAACCCACTCACCCTCGTTATTTGAAGAAGTTCTGAAAATCATCGGGGAAAGAATGGTTGCGGCTAGGCAGAAAAAGAGCAAGGAGATAGATAGAAGAGGGAGAGATAAAGGATGTTGAATAGAAATTGTAGTTATATTTTTAACATGGGAAAAATGGTTTGAGACTAATGGTTGCATTTTTATTTGTCATTTATTTATATATTAAACAACTTTTTCTCGGGGGTAATCAGATAAATTTAGTGTGCTTATGTAATTACTAAAGGATAAAATGGTCTTAAAAAAAAGGACACCAAAAAGCAATTATAAAAGGTATTCCCTATATATAATGGTATATATAAGTGTAGTTTTTTTATTTATTTTTTGACATATAGACGATATGTTAGCATGTTTCACTCAATTGCAAATTTTACCACCAAACTTTCATTATTTTGCAAAATTTTGCCATTCAAGTTTTATTTTTAGAATTTTACTACCCAACTTTCATAATTTTGTGGATTTTACCACTAAAGTTTTTTCTTTTCATGAATTTTACCATCCAAATTTGAATATTTCTCAAATTTTACCATCTAAATTTTTCATTTTTATGCATTTTACCATCACGTTGGTGCCACGACCTGCTCTTGGATCGTGACTAGCGCATAAACTATAATTTCCTTAGCTTGCCTAGCCTAAAAGTACCACCACAATAAAATACAAATAAAAAACCAACCCAAAGGGATTACCAATAATCCAACAGAGTTTCTCCTGAAAACAAGACAAACCACATATTGAATAACTTGTGAAAACATATCATATATATATATATATATATATATATATATATTCTCAAATCCAACCGTTAGATATCAAGACTATAGATCACAACATAGGTCATTGACATAACATCCAAAACATCAACCAGTAATAATATAGCTCATACATAGTAATCATTAAAGTGTCTCAAAACATCATAATTACATAATTAGCAAATCTATAAGGTAGGATTATCTACATCCCAAAAGTAAGGGATTTCCTATATTTCTATTTCTAACTTGAATCCCTATGGTTGCATTTTACTGGAGTTACCAAAATATTATCTCCATCATATGCAATGGAGGCCTACTAAAAGATGACTAAAATCCCGGGTAAGACAACAAATCCCAAGAAGTTAACTACTTAACCAACTGTGTATCTAAGGGGAAAAAGGAAAGAAAAGGATATGTCATGAAGACTTAGTAAAAACATAAAATACAAAGTGATCAGGAAGGAGAAAGTAAACATGGCACGGGTTTTTTTTTCATTTATAAAGAATTGAAATGACATGTAATAAAAGCAAGAATATATACAACTCACTTTTACGAAAATTAATATTTACTCCCTTAAAAATTCATTGGAAATATAATCAAGTCAAAATCAAGAATATCAAATTTTACTCCAATTTAATAACCATGTGATCTCTTTGTTGTGGCAAACAGAAAGAAAAAACACACTACATTATCTTTTCGTTGTAGCATATAGAAAAACACACTACATTGTCTCTTGGTTGTAACAAATAAAAAAATATGTTACATTATCTCTATGTTGTAGCAAAGGTAACAAATCACATAACCCACGATAAGAAACCAATTTCACATTTAAACTACATTATCAAACAATTAAAATATTCATCAAACCATTAAGGATCACAAGGAATCAAGTTCCAACCAAGTAAAATAAATATTATACTATATTCTTAAGTGCTCACAGAAATCATAATCACCAAAAGAACTTATTTTAAAATTTATTTGCTTCTCTTAAAAACAGTTAAAAGTGTCACTAAGTAGATTAGCTACAACCAAAGTGAACACAATCAATGTCTTCCAATGTCATTGGGAGGATCAACCACCATAATTTTCTACACAATCTAGGCATTAAAATAAAAAGAACAAGAGTTTAGGGTAAATTCCACAAATTTAAAATGCATAAGGTTTCAAGGAAATCACAACAACTAATCTACCACATAAAAATACTCATTTATCTCAATGGGTTATGGAATTAGCTCAAGGAGCTCAAATACAAAATTTAGAAAGATGGGTATTGTTCCCTTTTACTCCAACTACCTTCCCATGCATGCTTGAGAGTGCTACAAGGGTGCAAGGAACTTGATGAATTTTGGAACAATAGAGAAAAAAGAGTGGAAGGATGAGAGAATAAAATGATGCAAATAGGGATGAAGAGGGAGGGCTCCTTTTGAAAGAAGGGAATTAGGAAAGTGAAGGAGGGGGTCTCGAGATGTTTAAAAATAGAGGAGGGGTTATGTTATATTATTATTATATATAATATTTTTTTTCTTCTCTTTTAGCATACAATGTGTTTCAATTGGTAACAAAACGATGATGTTTTGTTTTATCTTTACCTTTTTTTTGACATGTTAGCACTGGTAAAATGCACAAAAATAAAACTTGAATAGGAAAAATTGCTTTCAATGTTATTATAACACTAATTATCTTTACCTTTTTTGTGACATGTTTTGCCTTTATCTTTACCTTTTACCAATGTTATTATAACACTAATTAGCAAGAACCAAAAATTGCTTTCAATTCAATTTCTGCCAGTGGTCCACAATTGATAGGTAATTGCTAATTGTTATACGTGGATTAATAATTATATGAATATATCAGCTTTTCCCTATTCAGATTGAGGCTTTACTTGGTTTCTACTTTCTAGTTGAGAATGAAGCCTTTTGTTTCAGAATTTATGTTCAGGACTACATAGACTTTGAAGTAAAATAAAATGTGAGCTTGAGATTATTGATCTCACTTGCTAGTTCGTTACCAAAGACCTGTGGAATCTCATCTCATGTTTTCTAAAAGGGGGTTACTTAGGATATAATGTCAATCGGTGTTAAAACTAAAGAACTTAGTCTCTGTCAGATTAATTTAAGAACACATCTCATTCACATTCAATATTTCAAAATTACTTTTATCAAATTCTAAATCAAATGGACACTCACTAGAGCTACAACTGCAAGCTCGAATAGGTCAAGTAAAATATCTCATTTAAATTATGCGTTGAAACATAAATTCTATTTTTTTTAGTAGAAACCATAAGTGTCTTTTAAGAGAGGTAATTTTGTTCAAACCAGATATGATCATTATGTATCACATATATTTAATATAATTGCAAATTCAAACTTGTGGCAATGTTTAGAATTTTTTTTTGGTAGAAGTTTTTACATTCACCAATTATATCTCAAATTAAAAGCCATGAGAACAGAGAAAAACAAATGAACGACATTGAAAGGTTCGATGCATACTTGTCAATATACTCCTTCAGCAACTCTTTTACTTGAAGCAATTCTGAAAGCAGGATACAATACACATCCAAGTCCCAATCAACACTTCTTTTGTTGATGTTCAAAGCCGCACAAAGCTGTTATGTTAACACCAAAGATTCATTTGGATGTATGAAACAGAAATTTTTACAATCATGATATTAGAGCGATCCTTGGATGATAACTTATCAGGCAAAATCTATTAAGCACTTCAAAATATGTTGGAATTTCTTGATTTGTAATTTGCTAAAACATGTGTAGATGGGAAGTGAGAACTAGACTTGGTAGCTTCAACTTCCAATTGCAAAACAAAATACAGTAATGAAATGATTATTTGAATAAATCCAAGTCATAATAATAATAAGTCTTAAATGAATTGGTTAGCCTTGTCCAAAATTATTGGTTCTGTGGCATTTTCCAACTCAACTAGACGAAAGAGTCCAACTGCAAAGAAACGACTATAACTGAATTCCCCTTCCCCCCAGCCCTTTATGCAATGTCCTTTAAATCTTCTCAGCTTCTCCTTCTTTGGATGAAAACTCAACAAGAGAAGTTGGATTTTGAACTCCAGCCCACTCTTCCAACTTTCGTGCATCAATTCTGTATAAAACATCATTTAATATAACGAATTTTTTTTTAGAGAAGATAATCTATATACGAATCGTGTAAAGAGTTTTTATACTGTCATTCAATAAAAAAAAATTGACATATATGACAAGTTTAATGACTTTTACAAAAGTTGCCTTAAAATTATATGTACCATTATTTATAATTGGTTGACACTGTAAAGGGTACCATTATTTATAATTGGTTGACACTGTAAAGGGTTGCTAGTGCATATAAACTAATCTAAAAAAAATTAACCTCAAATGCAAACTATTCAAAATGGGACTGATAATAGTTGTTCCATTTTTCTTAATGATTTGAAGCAGGAATCACAAAAACAAGATAAAGAAAACAATAATTACACAATGTTCTAACCTGTATTGTCTGGATCTTCCACCAATGCCTTAATGTAGGCCTGGAAAATGGCATCTCGGCCTTCAATGCCTTAACTTTGTCTCAGAAACAGTGAGAGGAACATCTGCACATCATGCAAGCACATAAAATTTTTTATTTCTATTCATTCTTCCCTTGTTGGCAGAATATGTTTGAGCCATGAAATAACCTAGTGTGGAACTATTCATACCATTTCGTACATAGGGTAACCAAAACATGTTTTCCTGAGTTAAGTTTGGTACACTCTCTAATTTTTAATTTTATGGTATAAAATTCACAGAATTGGCACGTTGGAGTTGCCACCAGGGACTCACCTAGGAAATTATTATATAGGCCTAAATCACACGCATTTTTTACCGATTGCAACTATTTAACTAGCCCTTGCATGCTAGGGAATCTGACAATTCACCATTGAATGAATAAAAACCTTTATAATGCACTATGATTAAATTCTATTCATGTCAATTTAACCAGCTTAACGCCTAACCATGCATTGGTACATCTGAACAGAGATGCTTACTAATAGAAAGAAACCAATAAAATGTAGTTTGCATAACCTTTTCCTTTCCAGAACAAGATTATATGTTCTTTATGATTTCGAGAGATCAGGTGAGAACAATTATCGGAAGATAGTAAAGTGAGAACAAATCCAAGGGTTACCTGATTATACAAGACTCCATAGTTGTTATTAGATCTGCTATAAAGTTGTGACACTATAATGATTTGGCATATAGTATACCAGTAGCACATAATAAAAATCCAATTAAAACTAGTACTAAAGGAACTCACATAAAACTTCATGAGCATAAATTCTTTTCTTAGGGTCCTTATCCAACATCTGTTTTACCAATTCTTTAGCATTTTCTGAGATACTTGACCACGGTTCAGAAAAGAAATCAAGGTCTCCATTTAAAATTAGTCTGAAAATTCCTGCTTCGATTTTTAAAGGCAATAGGAAAAGTGAATGCAACTCAAGCACAAAGAAGATAACTAGATGAGTAACTAATATACGGAGGAAAAAAGGTTTAAGGCTAGCGTGTGAATACAAAGACACTTTAGAAGAGGTGTTCAAAGAACACTCCAAAATGGAGCGTGCAAATTCAACAAGCAGGCCACACTACGAAGATTCCAAACCAAACAACAACAACAAACAAAAAGAAAATGTGTCACCTTTTGCGGCGCAGTTAATGAGGGTAATGGAGCTTCTGGACACAAATCTTGAAGGAAAAGCGAAGCTGTACAAAGAAGTACCACTAAGCCTCATATTTATGATGAGCAACAGAAGGTACATAGTTCAGAAGATAAAAGGCTCTACAGAGATCTACGAAGTGATGGGAGAAACGTGGTGTCGCAAGAGATCCATGGACCTGAGAACTTACCACAAGAACTACCAGGTTGAAACGTGGAGCAAGATTCTGAGTTCTCTTAGCCCTAAAGGTTTGAACGAGAACAGGAAGGTGCACAAGTTAGTGCTGAAGAAGCGGTTCAAGAGCTTCAACCTGACATTTGAGTAGATTCACAAGACGCAGAGCGTTGGCAAGAGCTTGGGTGGAACGGAGAAAGAGGGTTTGAAAAGCCAGGATTCTTCTTAGGGAGTCCCGCACGGAGAAAGATATATATATATATATATATATATATATATATATATATATATATATATATATATATATATATATATATATATATATATTTTATATAAAAATCGTTTTAGAATGACAGTTTTCTAAGATGATTATCAAAAGTCATAAAAAATACTTTTTGTAGTAGTGGTGACACCTTAATTCGTAGAAAGTGATGCAGTGACATGTGAGGATAAATATGCATGTATAATGGCTTACCACAATACAAAGTTTGGAATGATCTTGACTTTAGTGTGAAATTCACCTGTTTATTAAATCCTTAAGGTCCACCTACTAGGCCCCACCAACCCTTTGAGTACTAGATTGAAGGTTCTACTAATCCCAACTTATGTTTCTACTCAATCATAGTCACAACTATGGAGTGAGGCAAGAAATCATGTACATTAGGTCAGTAATGACCAAAAAAATTATCTCTACATCATACTTAGGTTACTCTTGAAATCAACACAAACAATATGAAAATCCCATTAAACAACCTTTATAGTCAACAAGTAGAGGTCCCACCAAGCAATCTTTACTAGTAATAATATTCTTCTTTCCATGTTGACGTTTTTTGTTTACTACCAATAACATACATTATTGATGTTTTAATTCAATATTTTTAAAACTAGACTGATTATTGATCCGATTAAGATATTGATTTAAGGTTTAATGTTTAAGTATGGTTGAACTAAGATCAAACCAATATTAATAAAATAATGATATACCAATTAAACAATATAAAATATAACATTAAAGAAGTATACCATTATAACTTTTTAATAAAAAGTATAAATATAAAACATACTTTTATAGGTTTTTAATATTCATAGTACATACCAAAGTTCAAATCAAATATGTTATAATACTTCAATTGAAGTTTCAATAATACACATCAACATTTATCAATATATAATAGTGAGTTTACATTTCAAATATAAAAGAAAATGAAAAATATTTTAAGTCAATTTTCATTTTTTAAAATAAAATTCAAAATGTGTTGCATTAAGTATTTTTTATTAACCCACTATAAATTGGCTTTTAACTAACTTTTATCAATTTTCCCGAATTTTGACCAATTCTTAGTTCTTTAAACGATTTTTTTTCAAGTTAAATTGAATCAATCACCTATCTGGTTCACCAGTTCTCTAATATGACAAGTTGGTTTGGTCTAATTTTTGAAACACACATCTAAAACTTGCCTTCCTCTTATTATGTTAGTTCATGTTATCGTATCTAATCATAACTATCAAATAAGCCTTGAGATATTTTTAAAAGAGAGCACATCTTCGTCAAATGGAAATACGCCATCATCTTCAAGTTTAATTGAATCAATCACCTATCTGGTTCACTAGTTTTCTAATATGACAAGTTGGTTTGGTCTAATTTTTGAAACACACATCTAAAACTTACCTTCCTCTTATTATGTTAGTTCATGTTATCCTATCTAATCATAACTATCAAATAAGCTTTAAGATATTTTTAAAAGAGAGCACATCTTCGTCCAATGGAAATACACCATCATCTTCAAGCAAATGTAGTGAAACATACAATGTTTTGGACACAAGAATAACCAAAATAGAATTTTATTTTAATGATATATTGATTTGTTTTTCTTTTATGTATTTTAAAAGTTATTATTAATTTTAATTTGCATTATTTTTTATGTATTTTAAATTTGAAAGTTAAATTTTATTTAATTAAAATGTATTATATATTTATATTTATTTAACAATCATCATTTAAATATATTAAATTGAAATTAAAATGAATAATAAAATATAAATGAATTAGATATATTATGGGATTCATTTTAGAAACTTTAATGAGTTTATTTATTGGAGGAAAAAATGATTGTGTTGATTAAAGTAAAAAAGAAAAAAAAGAAATGACATTATAAGAAAATGTGAAATATTATATATGATGTGATGTGATACTTTTTGTTGACACTTATCCCTCCTTCTATAATGTTCCAATTTGGAGGCGATCCAAAGATGAAAATCTTAAAATAAAAGAGACATATAACTATTTTTTTCATGCCAACAAATCCTTTGGTGGATGAGAATCTCAAATAATTTAATCTGGTATGGCATTGGCAAGGTCCGAAAAGGATAAGAGTTTTCCTTTGGTGCCTAGTTCATAGGAGGCTTATGATGAATGAGTTCAAAAAGTACTGGCATATGACTAATTTAAATATATGTCCCAGATGTAGATTTTACCAATAAGATGTGATGCATGCAATTCAAGATTGTAATTCAATAAGAGCTTTTTTGGTCGTACTTTATTGATCAACAAAATTAGGCAAATTTTTTAAGCTTGGGACTGCATGACTAAATCAATTTTAATCTCATTGATAAATCCTTTCAAGCTCTAGTTGGAACATGTGTCACCTTTTTTGGCACTGTTACTAATATGTTATGGAGAGACATAACGATTTGGTGTTTAATCACAAATCTAACATGTGCCTTAGTCTAAACCACACCAAGTTATAGCAGAAGCCCTTTTCATTGGTAGGGATCTCCAAAAAGGAATTAGTTTCAGGTTTCAAAATCTGAAAATGAAAGCTCCCATTGCATGGAAACCTCCCTCCTCTCCCTTATATAAAGTTAACACTAATGGATCATATAATGTAAATTCTGGTACAACATCTTGCGGTGGTTTCCTTAGGGATTCTGATGACAAAGCTGTGAGGTGCTTTTATAAAAAGTATGAAATCATGTAATGTATTGATGACTGAATTATGGGTCTAAAATATGGGATTCAGATGACCAAAAAGGTTAAACTTTAAGCACTGGAGTTTTAAATTGACTCTTTGGCGGTAATGTAATTGATTAAGGAATATACAATTATCTTCTTATCTTTAAACTATCCTTCAGGACACTGGAGGATCCAAAACCCTAACTCAATGGGTGTAAATTATAAAAAATAAAATCAGTGGTTCAATTATATAAATATAAATAAAATAAAATATAAAAATATAAAATTTTATTTACAAATTTGATGAATTTTAAAGAATGAAGGGTACAAGTGCACACTCTCAACTGGCGGTCAGTCCGCCACTGTTTCAGTGTATTAAAATTGTCATAAATTATTAATTTATTATTATTTGTTTGCCATACAATTAGGAGAGGTGAGTAATTTTCAAAATTAAAGAATTAAAACAATAAATTTAAATTTGCGAGACTATAGGGAATAGGATCCACCATATTGAATGACTAAACACTAATTAAGTCAGAATTTGTTAACTAACCTCAACAAACAGCACCCCAGGAAGTTCTAGACTATTCTAATGTACGACAAGAGCAACGTCCACCCCGTTAGAATCCAACGGCTGAGATGAAACAGAACCTTCAAGACTAATCCTTAGTCCTTCGTCCTTCTCCGCATAGTAGTAATAAAACCCTAATCCTTCACTTCACTCCTCAACAACTGCACAACGAACTACTCCGAAGCCGCTCACGTTATCCACACAACAACACTCCTTAAACCCTAACCAACCATGGCTTCTTCCACCTTCACCGCAATGTCCGCTTGCAAGCTTTCCTCCTCCGCCGCCATCTCCTCCTTCCCCACCCACCGCCGCACCAACGCCGTCCTTCTGTCCAGACGCAGCCGCGCCGCCAGGGTCTCCGCCATGGCCAAGGAGTTGCACTTCAACAAAGACGGCACCGCAATTAGGAAGCTCCAGGTACGTGCTGTATATCGCTGTGGCTAGTGATCGTGAAACGCGTGTTTTGAGTGTCGTTTTTGTGTTTTGCAGAGCGGTGTGAACAAGCTCGCGGATCTGGTTGGGGTCACGCTTGGTCCCAAGGGAAGGAATGTTGTTCTCGAAAGCAAGTACGGCTCGCCGAAAATCGTTAACGACGGTGTCACCGTCGCCAAAGAGGTGAGTTTTTTAATTTCGTTATATTATTATTATGGCTGTTTATTTTTTGGAATTTAAAGCAATTTTAAAGTAGTTATTTTAAAAACCATCAAACTTATGAGTTATGATGAGCTGTGGTTGGATGACTCTTTAAAACTGTCTTATGTCGAGGGTGCATAACCTATTTTCTTTTCTTTTATTGCATGTGTTGGGAATGTTTGAATTTGTTTATGTGGATAGGATTTCATTTGAATTTTGTTTAAGTGGGTTTTTTGGGTGTTTGTTTTGATGCTTTGTTGAATTTGATTTGGGAAGGTTGAGTTGGAGGATCCGGTTGAGAATATTGGCGCCAAGTTGGTGAGACAAGCAGCTGCCAAGACAAACGACTTGGCTGGTGATGGAACCACGACTTCGGTTGTTCTAGCTCAGGGTCTTATTGCCGAAGGCGTTAAGGTAAAATTATTTGTTGTGTTTTCGGAAATGTAGTGTTCATACTAATAACTACTCGGTTTTGGATTTTGTAATTAGGCCTCATTTTATGTTAATTTTTGCAGGTTGTTGCAGCTGGGGCCAACCCTGTGCTCATCACCCGGGGCATTGAGAAGACGGCAAAAGCTCTTGTTTCTGAGCTTAAACTGATGTCAAAAGAGGTGAAGCATTTTTCTACTTATTGTTGAAATACCAAACATTGTTGTGTGTCTATAAGCATGATTATTACATGGGGTACTAAAAATTTCCCAATTTTTAATATATTTTAGTGCTCCGTTACTAATTCATTAATTTGCTTATCTTTTTGTTGAGACTTGATATGTGGTTGGGTGGATTGCAGGTTGAAGATAGTGAGTTGGCAGATGTGGCAGCAGTCAGTGCTGGGAACAATTATGAAGTGGGAAATATGATAGCTGAAGCATTGAGCAGAGTTGGTAGAAAGGGTGTTGTGACCCTTGAGGAGGGTAAGAGTGCTGATAACAGTCTATATGTTGTCGAGGGGATGCAATTTGACCGTGGTTATATTTCTCCATACTTTGTTACTGACAGTGAGAAAATGGCCGTTGAATATGAGAACTGTAAGGTGTGACATTTGTCTGTTTTCCCTGTAACTTGTTATTATTTTTTAACATCCTTCATATTTAATTATAACTTTACATGGTATGTTATGCAGTTGCTGTTAGTTGACAAAAAGATAACCAATGCAAGGGATCTTATCAACATACTGGAGGATGCTATTAGAAGTGGATACCCTATATTAATTATTGCTGAGGATATTGAACAAGAAGCTTTAGCAACTCTTGTGGTGAACAAACTTAGAGGATCACTGAAAATTGCAGCACTCAAGGCCCCTGGGTTTGGAGATCGCAAGAGCCAGTACCTTGATGATATTGCCATCTTGACTGGAGGTCTTTAAATATTAAGTTTTTGTGCCTTTGATTTTGGAAGTGTGTATATGCGTTTCTCTATCTTTTTTGTTTCCAGGTGATGATAAGATATGTATTTTCTCAATTGATTTACAGGTACTGTAATCAGAGAAGAGGTTGGCCTTACTTTGGACAAAGCTGGGAAAGAGGTTCTCGGATATGCCTCCAAGGTGGTTCTCACCAAGGATACAACCACAATTGTTGGTGATGGAAGTACCCAGGAAGCAGTGAACAAGAGAGTTGCACAGATTAGGAACCTAATTGAGGTCTTTCCATCTCTCTCTTTTTCTCTCCACTGAAATGTTTGCACATGCAAACGTGGCATGGGCAGGTTTCATGAAGATATTTCACAGAAAACATGACTGACTAATGATACACTTTAACATGGGAGAAATATTTTGTACTGTTTAAAAATGATTGGTATACAGGCATAGCTAGAAAATTTTATATTTATCCATTTGTGTATGCAAAGATGCACATGAGTAGTCCAAGGAGAAATTCTGTACTGATGGGAGAGTATGTAAAAGCTTCATTCTTCTCCATGGTTCTAACAATGTGGTTACTGAACATTACAGGCTGCTGAGCAAGAGTATGAGAAAGAAAAGCTGAATGAGAGAATTGCTAAATTATCTGGTGGTGTGGCTGTCATACAGGTAACAGACTCACTGAAATGGTAATATGTTAGTTTGGTACGCCGTTGGGTATATCAACTTGGGCAATTTTTGTACATGTGTAGGTTGGTGCACAAACTGAGACTGAGCTCAAGGAAAAGAAATTGAGAGTTGAAGATGCTCTTAATGCTACAAAGGTATCCTTTTCTTTCCCAAAGTTTTTAGATTTCTTTTGAATTCTGTTTCTGTAAGCTAATAGTTTGTTGACTTTCAGGCAGCTGTAGAGGAGGGTATTGTAGTTGGTGGTGGTTGCACTCTTCTGAGACTTGCATCAAAGGTGGACACAATCAAGGATAGCCTTGATAATGATGAAGAAAAAGTGAGTCATTTATTTGATATGGAGAGAATACAAGTTTCTTGGATGTTGTGATATTTTTGTTTTGGGTGCTGGGAAATGCTTCTGACTGTTGCTTTCAACTCAACTCCTAGCGTGGTCATGACTTCAAAATTGTGTTTAATTGTTGCAGGTTGGAGCTGATATTGTGAAAAGAGCTCTTAGTTACCCTTTGAAATTAATTGCCAAAAACGCTGGTGTCAATGGTAGTGTTGTCAGTGAGAAGGTACTAAGGTTTGGTCCATTTAGAATTTCTCTTTTCTCTACGAATGTGGTTGTGATGATGTGACTTGTGCTGTGGTTAGGTATTGTCCAGCGACAATCCAAGATATGGATATAATGCTGCCACCGGAAAATATGAAGATTTGATGTCTGCTGGGATCATTGATCCAACAAAGGTGATTTTCTGTTTTGAGAATCATTAGTTTTTTAATTTTCTTCCTGATTAACTAAGCTTTAGGGTTTGTCTAATATGATGACATGTTTATATTGAATTTCATGTTTGGGGTGGGGTGATAGAAGCATTAGCCTATCTTTTTTTCCAGTTTGGATGAATGTCTTTCTAGTAATGTGTTGAAGTTAAGGTTGAATCGTTCGGGTAGGATCCGAGTTTGATCCTTGGTGGAAACAATTATTGACCAGACTTGATTTTACTTCCTGACCGAATTCCAGATTAGTCGGTGTCCCTTTTTCATAATGAACTGAAGGGTTAAGAAAATAAAAATAATATCTTTATCTACAATGACTTAAGTAGGCCTTTTTTTTCCACAAGGAAGCATGGTCACTTCCAAAGGTTTTGTAATATTTTCGAACATTGATTTGTTTTTTTTACCAAATTTTTGTGTTAGCTTTTTTTTTTATTTGTTTTAGAACATTGAATGTCTTCTCGACTCAACTACTCTTTTACAGGTGGTCAGATGTTGCCTGGAACATGCAGCCTCTGTAGCCAAAACCTTCTTAATGTCAGATTGTGTGGTTGTCGAGATAAAGGAACCTGAGCCTGTACCTGCTGGAAACCCCATGGACAATTCAGGTATGTAGTTTTAAATGGAGATACTATTTTGCATTTGGTATGCCAGTGTGAATCTACAATACTTTTCAACACTTTCATTGAGATTTCAATATTATGGAAATGTATTTTGGTATTAAAATTTAAAACTATTTGTTCAACTTAACTCGTGTGTGTGTCTCAATCTTAACATTCCAAGGTATTTCAAGAATCTGTAGTTGATGACCTTTGACTTGTTTTCTCCAGGATATGGTATCTAGAGCAACGGCTGCTTCAGTGAGAAGAGTATTTTTTTTCTCCTCGGATGAAATGCAAAATTTGGTATAGCCATATAGCAAGAGTCGAAATGTATTGAAGTGTGGTGAACTAGATAGTGATGCATCCTCTCCTCCCTTATTTTTTTCAAGTTAATAATAATTTTTTTGCTGATTACTTCCAGATTTTATTTTTATAATTGTTTTTCGCTCTTTTGTCCAGTACCAGCCGTTGCGGGAAGAAAATATGCTTTTTTTTGCCCCTTTAAGTACACTTACCCTTCGGTTGGTAGGGAAGTTGAAAACTAGTGGAATAAACGATAAAATGGGATGAAATTTATATTTTTACACGTTACACGTAGTGGAATTAACGATAAATGTTGGAAGTGCTGATTTCTAGAACTGATTTGTATACACAAAGACGAGATATAAGTGTTTGTTAACATGACAGCACTAACCAAATTGAATGACCTTACATTATATCGTCATTTATACGCCTCTTCAATTTATTGTCACATAAAAAAATTGTCATTTTTTAAATTTCCTATTATATTGGATGTTTTTAAATTTCGTATAATTAAGTTGGCAGTTGACTCAAATGACATTTGCGTAGTGTTAATGCTCAGGCTCCTCCATTTACCTTCTATTAAACCTGTGTATTAACACGATGTTGAATGAGAGCTTGATTTAGTGTGTTTAGATACACACAAATTGTTTAAAAATTTGTAATCAAAATTGATTTTGAGTGTTTAATTATCAAAATATGCATCTATATGTGTTTGATCTTTGTTGTTAATCAAGATAATAGGAGTATACTTGGAACATGTATAGTGATTAAAATTTAGGTTGATGAAGAAACTACTTTTAATTGCTACAAATTTAAGTTCAAATTTCAGAATCATGTTTTCAACATCCAACTAAAACATCTTATCAATGTAAAAATCATATTTGACCCATCAGAGACATAAGTTGGGGCTGCAAACGCACATCCAAAGGCATGCGTGGGTTAGCCCAACAAAAATAGTTATATAATGAATAAGGGTGTTGCTAGGTGCACCCAGCAATAATGCTGGTGCACCCAGTAATTACCTGTAGTACCAAAAATGTCTTTTATTAAAAAAAATTAAAAAAAGCTATTAATAAAAAAAAAACCATTCTTCAGTGCACCCAGCATTTCAAAATTTTCCTCCTCCGCGCGATTCCTTTCTTCTCCGACAGTTCCTCCATTCCTCCATTGGCACCCTCCATGAAGCTTTTTCGTCGCCTTCCGCTGTCTAGGTTAGTGTTCTAACCTCATTTCTCTTTGAATAGCGTAGGCTGGCCTTAGGTTAGATGACATTTGTGAGGAATTTTTTGCGCGAGGTTGAAGACGAAGTTCTTCCGCGTGGCCATAAGCGTCTTCCGCGCGTGAAAGACGCTTCATTTGTGTCTAGCGGAAGATGGTTCTTCCGCAGGTATTTGCGGAAAAAATTTCTTCTGCATGATCCACCGAAAGAATCTTCTTCCGCACGTTAAAAACGAAATGTCTTTCACTCGCGGAAGAACCTTCTTCCGCAGGCAGGCAATATATCCCGCAAAAGAACGTTCTTCCGTAGACTCTCGCGGAAGACCGTACTTCCGCAGGCACGATTTGTCATCCACAGAAGAATTGTCTTTCGTGTGCCCGCGGAAGAACCTTCTTTCGCAGCCCTCTTATTTATTGTATATTGGTTTTTTTTTGTTTAAATTATGACTGAACCATCATTTTATTGATATTATTGGTTTGTTTTTTTATTTATTTATTTGCTATTTCAATTTGTATATGTATATGAGAAATGACAAATTGGTGCCTTTGATATATGATTTACATGCTTTGTGTAAGGCTATTTGTTGACTAATGAACCTAAGCTGTGAAATCCTAACCAAGACCTAATCTCAATTTTCATTCCAAAGTTAACAAAAAGAGTGTCTATAAGGCTATTTGTTCACTAATGAACCTAAGGTGAGGTGGCTAAGCAGATGAACAAAACTCTCCCTTATTCATCAACAACTAAGAAGCCTACTCCACATGCGAGTGGCTGAGGAACAATGAACAAAACTCCCTCTTAATTTTCCACTATGATGGCTATGACAACCTGTTATGAACATTTGTGTAGCATCAAGTTTCAGGCCTAGACACAAATACTTTTTGTGACCTATAGTGAAAGCAAGAAGCAGACTTATCCTTAACAAGAGCCCCACCTAGAGTCATATCATATATCAAAGAAACTTCAACATTTAATCTATCATTCATGTCAAATAATATGTAACCTTTGTTAAGAGTAAAGACTCAACCCAAGGAAAATAAGACAAGACTAAATAATATGTCAAGACCTTGTCTCTGAATTACTTTTGTTAATTATGCCACAACATCTTGACCAAACCTATTTAAACAACAACAACATTGAGTTTAATTGCAAAGGTGAAAGAATAGTAGTTTCATGAATCTAAACCCTCCATTCTCCAAAATCATTAGTCTCAACAATATTAACTAGTAGTAAATAAAGAAGAACTTCAAGCTATGAATGACTTTCTGAACTAAATATAAACTACAATGACCTTTGTCTGTCACCTATGTCTATGTCTGTCACCATTTTGAAAATTACAAAAATATAAGTACTTGTTCCCTCATAGTCACTGTGTTGGTAAGAAGCCTGATAAGAGAAATACCAAACGATTTAATTATTCAATTTCAGCTTGTAGTTGCCTAATCAAAATGTCTGACATTTGTTCCCTTCTCAAAGCACCCGCAAGAGTTGTCTCCAAAGAATGTAACTGAGACACAAATGATCTTGAATATATAAATTTTATTAGGACAAAAACTATATGTTCACATTATCTTCACATCACGCCACCATCATTTGGAAATAAATGTTGAGCCTAAGATTGTTCCCATATCCCTTATTGGACCATATTTAGGTATTAGTATTTTAGCCCACAATGCCTATTCCTTTTCAACCAGAGGCCATTCCCATTTCATAATTAACTACCTTATTTAACTAATTGAATTAAATCTATGAAAGATAAATGAGGATAGTAGTTGGTTAATATAGAAAAAGATAAATGAGTTGTGAAAGGACAAATCCTTGGGGGAGAAGGAGAATTCTTTCTCCTAACTTTTTTCTTCTACCTTCAAAATACTTAACCAAACAAGAAAAAGAATAGAAAAAGAATAGACACACGCAAAAGTTAATAAAGACAAAGCTTTGTTACTGATTATATCAATTTGTCCTGAACATCAACTGCCATGTAGTTGCCAATCTCCCCACTTGTGTGACTCTGCTTGGCTAAGCATGATTTTAGTTAGATGTTCACATATTTGAGATTAAGAATCAAGAACTAAGATTAAGATTCCTGTTGAATCATTCAAAATCACATTTAAATACCAGCTAATATGATTTTAGTTAGATGTTCACATATTTGAATTGAAAGAACAAGTAACTTTTGTATTAGAAAAAAAAATTGGATTTTGCTATTAACTTGCTTTTATAAGGAAAACATCCCAACATAAATCACTTCACATCAAGCTCAATTTTAACTAAAATCAATTTCATTCAAAATTGATTTTGCCAATTCTCGCACAAGCATACACTAAATGTTCTTCATGATTTCAGATCATGGTTAGAACACGAGGTTTAGGTCGTGACTTAGGAACTGGTAGAGGCAGAGACTTGAGTCAGGATGCGCATGAGCCTGAAGTTCGTCGGCGTCATTGGCCTACTGCTTCAGTACATTGGCAACAGGTTCATGTGACTGAGGACGTTACTCAGAAACCTAAGGATGTGCCTCAGTTGAATGAGGATGTTCCTCATGTGTCTGACGCTACTCCGGAGATGACAAGCGCCGTTGATGTTGCGGACGCAGAGGGAGTGGCTAGTGATGGTAGCTTGGGTTCACCTGCTGTTGATGAGGGATTCCCTGGTGGGCCACGCGACCCATCAGTTTTGACTGGTTTTGCTGAGCATGTCGCACACAGCATCTGGAGTGGAGAGGTACATACATTTCGACGTTGAGTAATTACATGATAATTATTTATAGTTGGATTGTTTTTTATATAGACATTATTATAAACTGTTATTCAATTTAGGAACGACCCAATCTGAAGTTGGTCTCCCATGGTAGAAAAGTAGATAAATTTGGGAGACTAGCGCCTGAGATAGAAGACATGATTGCAGCCACCAGATTGAGTCCACTGATCAGGTGTTCTATAATCACCACTGATCCTGGACTTATATCCGCCTTCGTCATGAGGTGGCATAGGGAGACCAGTACCTTCCACCTGCCAGTATGAGAGTTAACGATCACTCTGGATGACGTTTCGTCACTCCTACACCTTCCCATCACTGGCGCGCTGCATGCCTTCGAGCCGCTGGTTACTTTTGATGCGGTGGGGCTTTTGACGGAGCTGCTTGAGGTCACCCCTGAGGAGGCTATAGCTGAGACCCGTCAGGCTGGTGGGCCTCATGTTCGGTTGTCCTGGCTTCAGGACGTGTAGAAGAGCAGGTGCCGGGCTAGACGGTGGGTTGTAGCAGCCCGCACGTATCTCCTCCACTTGGTCGGTTGCACTTTTTTCACTAACAAGAGTGCAACCTATGTTCATGTCATGCACCTGCAGGCTTTCAAGGACCTGGCCCAGGAAGGGGGATTCTCTTGGGGAGCGGATGCATTGATCCACTTGTATGAGCATCTGAATGAGGCGTCGCAAACCCCTACACGACAAATGGCCGGTTACATTACACTACTTCAGGTAAGTATTGTTACTTATAATTTAAATTGAACTAGCATTCAATCCATGTTTTTTTATTGATGTTGACTTCGTGTTTGTAGTGCTCGATATACGAGCACTTTTCGATGGTGCATCAGTGCATCGTTGATGATGCTTATGTTGAGGCAAGCCCACGTGCCTCCAGGTGGCTTACGGGTAAGGCTCATATGACGGGGATCAAGGGAGCCCCATACCGGGCATGTATGGAAGCCCTGACTGTGACTGACGTGTGCTGGATGCCCTATGCTGAGCACTAGGGAGTTAGGGGCTTTGACTTGATCTCGTCGTACACAGGCCAACTCAGATGGGGTTAGATTGTCGTCTACGTTCGACCAGAGTGGGTGCTTCGACAGTTCGGGTACATTCAGACCGTCCCTCCGCCGCCTGTTCGTGATTTGTTGATAGGTCATGATATAGACGATCGGTGGCTGCACTTTTTAGACCATCTAGTGCCCACGAGGGAGATCTGTGTAGTTCCTGGCCAGGTGGCACCAGACTACATGGATTGGTTTTTCCGGATTTCGCACCTGTTCGTCACGCAGACCGAGGACGGCGCTGAGCCGAGACATCCGCCTACCCCACATGATGAGGAGTTCGTCGAGCCACCTATCCCGGAGGTTCCAGTTGCGTCTGATCTCCGTACGCATTCAGTGGTAAGATAAAATTGTGTAGTTTTTCATAATTTAAATTTTTAAAAAATGTGATACTAACTTTGTTATTTTGAGCTATGATAGGTTGACTGCCAAGGATGTCAAGCGTTTGCTTAGGATTTGGGAGCGATCGCTGAGGATTTGGAGCGGGTCATCAACCTCAGGATGGTCACTGAAGGCACTAACTTATATGACATCTTGGCTCGTTGCCTGATGATAGCTAGAGGTGATGCCGCAGATGAAGTCTTAGGCCGCGACAAAGAGGACGCATAGGCTATGATATATGCTTTGAAATTTAAATATATATGCTTTACATGTGAATTTTTTTTCCAAAGATTTTGGAGAAAAGTTACTTTCTTGAAGTTAATTTAGATTAAGAGTTCAAAATAGATAAAAAAAATCAAACAATTAAAGTAGATGATAGGCGCTGAAAAAAATTATAATATTCAAATAAATAGAAATAAAATGAAAGAAATGAATAAACCACACACTCGGGGGCGCTATTTCTCATATTTGACATTTTTTTAAAATTATGTGTGAGTCGACTAAGACATTCGAGGGGCGCTATTTGTCATGTTTTCATGTCAAGGAACTAAAAAAAATAAAAGCGTCGACTAGTTCCATCGAATCGGACCTGAAAAAAAAATACAAAAATTAAAAAAAAAAAGGATTTGGACCGTTACAAATATGCCTAAGTACCCCTGTTCGGCATTTTTTTAAAATTATGTGCGAGTCGACTAAGATATTCGGGGGAGGGGGGGTGCTATTTCTCATGTTTGCACATCAAGGAACTCAAAAAAAAAAGTATTGACCGGTTCCATCGAATCGGGCATGAAAAAAAAGCACAAAAATTAAAAAAAAAAATAGGATTTGGACCGTTACAAATATGCCTAAGTACCCCTATTCACCATTTTATTAAAAATTATGTGCGATTCGACTAAGACATTCGAGGGGCGCTATTTCTCATGTTTGCACGTCAAGGAACTAAAAAAAATAAATTAGAACCAACGACATTAAGCATAAGTTTTTGATATATAATACACATAAGAAATGGGTCACAAACATAACAAAGCGACAAAGAGTTGTTTACACACTAACACATTACATTCAGTTGAACATGGTGGACACAAATATAATTTGCTTGAAACACCGCAAAATATAACTAGCATTCAATCCTGCAACGACGTAACCACCTCGTCCTTATTTTCCATAACCGGTTTACTAAAGAGAGCCAAAATTTCTATTGGCATAAATTGTTTCCAGTAATTGGACTCTACCAATACCTTCAACACGTCGTGTTAGATTTCAGCTCAATAATTTCAAATTTTAAAACTTTTTCAGAATACTCCAAATGAGGAGGTTGTCGAAAAAACAAACGTCTTACAAGTTGGGATTCATGAATCCCATGAAGAGGATTTCCTTTAGGTGCTACTTGCTTGATCAAATCCTTCAGTTCATATATGGTACATCCTTTTGGAATATCAAATTTTTGGGGATTTTTTCTCGTGAACGCGTAACCTACAAAGTTGTTTTGGCGTGGCATGTTCCACCTTCCGTTGTAATACAGAACCACATCATGAGTAGAGGTCATAGTGCGTTCAAGTAAGTTTAATATTCCATCTGGTGTTCTACTAGCAGTGCATGACAACTCAATCGGTCCAACACATGAAAATCGATCATTACACATTAACATTGTGTTCACATCCATGTCATCTTTCAATTGCATACATTGGAAGTGAATTTTGTTATCTGTATCTTCGAGTGGTTGCCGGTAATGAATTTCATCCACAACTTGATTGTCATTTAGCTGAAGGGTGTTGTGTATCCTGCTTTTAAGAGTTGCAAAATCGCACGTGTTTGGTACTCGCATGGGTACTGGGGTTGAACTTTGAAAATAAATCCCACACTCGTTGTGAATGACGGATCCATTTTGAAAAATGAAGGCCAACCTTGAGTTGACGATCGTCTGAGAGGAAGTTTCTCCTAAGAATGCCATTGTTTGTCGATTTTTTTTTTTGACTAAATGTGAATACCACTTGATGTGCGACGGATGGGCGCCTGGCCATGTCTAGTTTATATACATGACATGCAGTTGTGTGGCTTCACTTTTAACACATCCGTGACCATTTTCTGTTTTCAAATTTACAACTAAAGCAATGTTGTGTCACTTCATTCAATGTCATGTCACGTCAATCAATGTTGAGTCAAATCAGTCATAGTCATGTCGGGTAACATTAGTCATTGTCGTATCGCATCACTACTTGTCCTATCACATCAATGAATGTCAAGTCACGTCATGCAACGCTCTGTGACTTACGACACTGACACATGACAAGCAAGTAATTGCTTTTAAATGGACAAGATGATCGATTAATTCACGCAACAATTCATTAGAATGAAAGTTTGACATGTTACATCAACACAAATCCAATTGTAAATACAGATACATAAATGTTACAACTTTAGGGTTCGTTTAGGTCTACATTCATTGTTTTAATTGTCATTAGACTTAAGTACTGTTGCATTCTACCTACGTATGCAGTTGGCCACTGTTTTGCCTGAGGATATGAATTGTTTGACCACAACAACACCATAGGCGGTAAGGGACAACGATCTTTAAGATAAACCTGTTATAAGTGAAATAACAATAATAAGTTAAACAAACAAGCCAAGTTATTGAATAATTGAAAATATTTGAATAATTAAATTTTCAATGGACCTGAACAACAAGTTCGTACACTCCGGAAACACAATTTTCAGTGCATTCATGAGGGCTAGGTCTTTGTCTATGACAATAACAACAGGGAGGCGATCGTTTCTTAAAAATAGGCCTCGAAACCGTTCCAATGCCCATACAAGATTGTTCACATGCTCACCCTCCAGGTATGCAAACCCAATAGAGAAAGTCATCCTTGTTGGTGTCACCCCCACAAAGTCAAACAATGGGAGTCTATACCTATTTGTTTTGTAAGTATTGTCTATCAAAAAAACAAGATGACATGCATTACATAACTTAACTGCATCTGGGTGACACCAAAACAAATCATGCACCACAACTTCATCCTTTAATCTATGTTAATGAATGTATTGATCACGTTCAAGAAGTCTCATTAGGTGTTGCATTTCAGTGTCATCTCCTCTGATTGAAGAACGATATGCACTTCTTGCATCATTGATTTGTTTGATTGTGGTGCAACTGTTAGCGTTGTGCTCCTTCAACGTTAGCAGGATGTTTCTTGGTTTCACATTCGACTTTGTCATATCAACAATGATATACTTCTCATCATTTGTCAATCTCCCAACATATGGATGTCCAACTAAGGTCTTCGCCAATTCATGGTTGTGAATCCCACAGATCAGCATCACCATCCAACCTTCTCCTCCATGCACTGGTTTCCCACGAAGCTTAAAGGGACAACCACATTTCCTAGTGCCTGTGTCTCTTCTAACAAATTCTTTCTTCCTACACTTGTACTGACTGTTTCTTTCACACCCAATTAACACAAATGAAGTTCTTCCTCTACTACCAGTATATGTATCAGACCTCATAATTACTGCAACAAAACCATTTTAATGGGCAATCATTCGAGCCCACTGCAAAACGTCGTCTCGGGTTGCAAATACCTACAACGCAACCCCGACATATTACTTTTTACATAAATCATACATTAAACCAAACGATTGAAACTGATCAACATGATTACCTGAGAAGTATTAAAAGCGTCTGAACAATCAACATGTCCTTTATTCACACCACAATGTTGTTCATCTTCAAAATCCATATCAACTTCTTTAGACATCGTATTGTCATACGCTCATTGATCTTCGTCCATCTTAATTCAAACTATAACTATCACCTAATTCAGCATTCAACTAAATAATAATTTGAACAATACAACAACCTAAATAAATTGACTAAATAATAACTTCAAACTATCAATATCGACTAATTCAAGATTTAACAACCTAATACAAATATTTTATCTACATCAATAATTTAACAGAAAACAAATTCAACTTTTAATTACCTAATTTCAACATTATAACTACATAGTTCATATCACCAAAAAATACTTCATCCTAGGGGAAAAAATCAACACTTCAACCAACTAATATAATAATATCTTACGTATTTTATGTTTGACATACATTACAAATAGAATTAACCAATATAACATACAAAATAATCTAATTTTTTTTAAAAAAAAAAACAAATTAACTCACGAAAGAACCTTCTTCCGCAGTTGAAACGAAAGAACATTCTTCCGTGCCATCTCGCGGAAGAAGTTCTTCCCCAGTTGTTAATTACACATGCGGAAGAAGTTTCTTCCGTGGATTTCACACGGAAGAAGTACTTTTGTGGCTTTCAAACAGAACCTTCCACCATTCCCGTACCCAGAATAAACCACCATACACACAAAAGCTATAAAAAATGTACCTTTCTCGACAAATAACACACCAAAGCAGAGATCTCTAACTTTACCACACCCCAAACTCTCTCAAAGCTCCAAATACCGCACAACACAACCACAGACAAACAAAGAAAGCAACAATGTAACCAAAAAACAAATAAACCAGCTTTTTGTACAAAAAATATGTTCAGGGGTATTTTGGGGTTTCTAAAAAATAGCTGAGTGCACCAGCAATGTTGCTGGGTGCCCCTAGCAATACCCAATGAATAATCGGTGTTCGGATGAGATATTTAAATTGAGTAATTCATTTTGTAAAGGAAACTTAAATCCTTTTGACTGAAATGACTTGTTGTAAAAACATTTAAAAAGAAATTCAAATTGTTAGTATTTATCGAACAATTTAATTATACTAAATTAGTGGAATTTAAATTACTTCCAAAAAATAGAAAATTTGAATTTTTTTTATAGAGATGCTCTCACTCAACTCTCACCGTCTCTGTCTCATGACTCCACACTTGGGAGAGAGAATGACAATGATGGTGGTGTTGCGCACGAATGAGATGGAGATCGGTGATGTCTCACGTGAAGGGGAGAGAAAATGACGATGATGCCAATGGTGGGGTGTGACAATGACAGTGGTGGTTGGAGGTGGCGGCGTGAAAGGTAGTTGGTGGTGGCAGTTTTGATTGGTGAGTTGGTGCAAGTTGTGAGGAAGGAGGAATCAAGAAAAGAGTGTTATCAAATGATTTTTTTTTAAAAAAACTATTATGAAAACTTATTTTAAAAGAATATGATTTTTATTTTGACTAATGAATATAATAAAAAATAAATCTCCATTTTGTCATAATTTAAGAAAAGAAATTTATATTTATCTTCGTACTCTTAGAAAAATATGAATTTAAAAATAAAATATTTCATATGAAAGTATTGAATTATTCCATCAAAATTAAGAATTCAAAATTTCAGAAATTCAAATTAATTTATCTAAACAAATCATTTACAAAATCAAATAATATTAAATAAGAGCAATTCAAATATGTGACATTTCAAAAATTTTAGAATTTGGAAATCTCTCATCTAAAAAAAAAAAGGTAAATGGATTTGTCATGTGATAGTGAAAGTAGAATTCGAATAGAGTACCACCTCTCTCGAGTGTTGAGCTTTGCTTGACTAGTAGTTTACATGTCTCCTTATCGAGGTGCTTTTCTTAAGAGGAATAAAATTTTGTTAAATTATTATACATGCATATGCAACTGTTGCAACCATATTTTAAAAACCCACCAGTACCACTGGTGATATTCTTTTATTATATGGGTTTTAAGGGTGGATTCGATAAAGATGGATAAAAGGGAATTAGAGTGATGAAAAATGATGAAAGAGAGATGGAAGAGAAATTGTTTGATAGAGATTGAAAAGAGATAAATGTTTTAAATTAAAGTGATTTGATAGATAAAAATAATAATTTAATATTAAATGAAAATCTATTATTATTAATTTATTATTATGTTGGCTGATATTGTAATAAAATAATATCATGTGAGCTTCAATCCAATCTTATTGGATTTAGATTGATTATCTTTGAATATGGATCATTAGATGAAGAATCAACCTAATGAGTCATTAGTTGGCTTGCATCATCTGTTTTGTATTAAAAAATTTAAATAATTTCATAACATGTAATCTTGAACGCTTAATATTTAAAATTTAATGAAATTCAACATATTAAAAATATATATAGTTATGAATTTATTTAAAATTTTGAACATACAACATATTTTTTCAAAATAATTCAGTGTAAATCATATTAAACTAAATTTTAAAATATATATCATTGTTGTACAATGACATACATAGTCTAATACACATAAATTAGTAAAATAAATAAATAAATAAATGAATACAACTTTATAATCTGAATTTTTAAGATGCAATTATATTTGGTAAAACAAATAAGCAAACCAATAAATAAAACAAATGTAAAATATAAACTAAATTTTCTAATGAGTAATGTTTTTCAACCATCAAATAAACTAAAAAATACATGAGTCACCCATTTAAGATGATGTCGTGTGCTAAACCAATCCAAAAGTGATAAATACCAATTGGATCAACGGAGTCATATGTGTAACCAATCCAAAAGTGATGAATACCAGTTGGATGGCCAGTTCTTGAAACTCGACCAGACCCAAAAACTATGCTTCAATCATCACTTTCAGCTCCTTTCCTTGGTGAATGTTTTTGCCATGGAACCCAATGCTTTTTGCACTTTCAGCCCACTCTTTCATTCATTCCTAACTGATAGTGGTTCTCTTTCACCTTGCATTGCAGGATTACTTTCATCCGCTGCAACCAAACACACGTTAAAGCCGATACCAAGATATGAAAATATCATAATAATTAAATTTCATTAAGTTATTATATATTATAAATATTGGGTAATAGTAAGTGATTAATTTTATATGCTTTCCCAATTCTTTTTTGGGTTTTCACAAAGCTTTTAAAAGATTGGAACAATTATATTTTATGGCGTAATATTGTTATGATCATCATCTTGAGGTTCTGTTGATTTACTAATATCAATATTTTTTTAATTAGAATATTTTCAGTTGAAAATCAATGACTAATTTCTATTTATTGAGTTTCATTTACATAATTTACCTCTCAAGCATAGGTTCGATATAAAATCCATGATCATATACTTAAAGAAGAAAATTATCTATTAATCATATCGCATATGTTAATAATATCAATAATTTTTTATTATGATAATATAAATAAATACAAAACTTGTTTCTTTAACTGGATTCCTTCTTTTTAATTTAGTCAATGAAATCCTTTGACACACATTATTATCATTAATTGAACACGTTTAATTATAATTATTGGACTGGATTTAGGCTAACTAGATCAACCCATTGCTCCGAGAATTGGGACACTCAAACAATCCAAATCATCTATTGGATCAATTATAGATACGAACCGATGTGAATCGATGACTCCACCGATCACATTGAGCCGACAGAGTTATGCTCATATTTTTTTTTGCCTTAATTAGATTTTTTACATGTAACTTATTAATTTTTGGTTGACGAATTTTACCTCACCAATTAATTTGATAAATTTTACTCCCAAATTTTAATATACTTGCAGATTTTACCCTCTATTATTTAACTTATAACATAATTGTATTTTCATCCTCAACTTTTTATTTTTAGATAACTTTTATTCTTAATTTTTTTGGGAAAATTTTACTCCAATTTTTTTTTTGTAATTTTTATTCCCATATGTGCTTATTAATGAACAAATGATTCGGGACAAAATTTTAAAAGTTGGAGTAAAATGTGTCCAATTAAAATTGAGATAAAATTCGTCAAAAATTAAAAAGTGTAATTAAATTAAGCCTTTTGTTCTTTTTTTCCAAAACGTCAAAACGGCGTCGTTTTGCAGTTGGGGGAGATTTAAAGTTCCCCTAATCGGATGCGCAGCCAAGACCCTCCACTCCCAGCCTCCCTAGACCTCGATCTTGATCTCGACGCACCTCGCCGTCCCTCGCAGTAGCTGAACCTCACAGAAGAAGCCTCCTTCACCGGCAACGCCAGTGGACCTCCAGAAACCGTCGTCGGCAGCGTTTCGGACGACGAAAATTGCATGCTTCTGGCCGCCTACCCCTGGACGACGGCGACGCATTTGGGATTGAAGACTGACGCCGTCTTCTCGGCCTCTGAAAACAGGTTCGTAGTTTGAAGTTTGAACCCTTCTTTGCTCTGTTCGAATCCCTTTATTGAACCTCATGTGCTCTGTTCAAACCCCTGAACCCTTACGTGCTCTAATGAGATCATGAAGAGATAACAGAATCTGTGTGCAACTATTATCCCGTTTATTAGCATGTAATCATGTAAATAGTCTAGACGTTATCTTAGGAGTTTTATTTGGAGAATCAAGTTGTATAGCTCAATCTTAGGAGATTTTGTTGTAACTTTCTTGTATATATTTATGCCTTAGCAAAAATGAAATTCAGAATAGAATTATTCTGTCATAGAATCCTTTAGAATTCCTTTGTTGAGTTGAACACTTCTTTTTTTCTCACTGTCTGTGCGTTTATTGGTTTGGGAGTCTCATTAATTATCTTTCCCTTGGTTATTTTGTTTTGGTCGTCTGATAGTTAGATGTATATTTTATTTTTTTTATACGAAACACCACTTATTTCCTGTTATTTTACAACTAACACTTGTTTTATTTAGGTTATAATTTCAATAGGAATTCAGATCTTATAATCCTCAGTTTGATCCTATGAAGGACAGACACTTGAAGAAAAGAATCAAAAGATTGAAAGACATGGTTGAGCCAGATAAAAATTGCGAGACTAGGGTTGAAGATGTTGCTTGGCTTTGCTCCCTTTCAGAGTCTGAGATTGTAAGTCTCTGGTCTTGTTCCATAACTTGATGGATCACATTACATCATTGTTTTCTTTATTTTTAGATACTCTACGTTGGTTGAATTAGATAATATTAGTCTAGTGTTTTGAACCCTATGTGTTTGGTAAAATGTTTTATGCCTGAAGTCATGCTCATAGATTACAGAGGATGCAAGAATCATACTCTGCAGCATTTTGTTATAAAACAATAATATTATTAGAGAGGATAGACATGTGAATGTACAAAGGGGATGAAGATAAGATATCTTGACAACAAAATTAGTAATAATATTAAAAGTGATAAAATAAATCTTAAGGATTAAATTTATTAGTTAACAAATTTTTACAAGATAAACCGTGACTGATCAAGTCCTCTCCTTTGTATAATGTTGTAGTGATTGCTGTAGCTACTTCCCTTTGGAATAATGTTTTTGCATGTTTGATGTTTATCGCATCCCTTCATTTCTCTTTGTTCATTTCAATGGTGGTTTTAACATGAAAGCATAAGTTTTCGGTAGCAGTATGCTATCTTTACAGTCCTGTTTGTTTGGAGAGGAAAGCTTGCAACTTTTTAGGATTCAGAATCGTCACTAATATTCAGAGATTAGATAGTCTTGCTGTCTTTTTTATAATATTCCTTCTACATGTTGGATTATTCTTATAGGATATCTTGTTCTCCCACCCCACTCCATTGTACTTCTACTATTTGTTCTTTAATTAAACTTATTTTTGTAAAAGAATTTGAGCCTGTGAAAACAAAATAATCCGGTAGTTCATTAAAGAATGGCATTAAAGAATGGTAATGCAATAGAGTCTTTGTCTTAGACCAGGTTATACGTGCAAATATAGTTTAAAATAGACCATGTTATATCTAGTTGATCAAAGAATGGCTATGTAATATAGCCTGTGTGTCTTAGTCTCTTAGATCAGGCTATATGTGCAAATCTACTTTAAAGTAGATTTGATCTGTCACGTTAGTCTCTTAGATCAGGCTATATGTGCAAATCTACTTTAAAGTAGATTTGATCTGTCACGGTTAGCTGGGTTATGTCTGTTTCATGAAGTTGGATGTACTCCCACACTTTTGAGTGATTTCTCTTGTAAGTTCTTAATTTTTTATGTTCAAAATTTGAAATTTTTTGCAGGACATGCTGATTAGCTTGAAACTGTTGATCATTCAGCGTGCAAAAATGATGGGTTGTAAGGAGCTGGCTAGTAAATTCAACCTTAAAATGATTCGAGCCATTGGTATGATGTATGCCTTTTTTTTTTTCTCCAACTTAAATGCATGTCTTTTCAAAATGTAATATGCATATTGTTATTATGAATGCAAAAAAATAAAATAATAATCCTATGCATTTATCTTGTTTTATCTGTCTGTTTTTTGTGTTTCTTATATAATGTTGATACTAGTGGTTAGGGAAGGTTCTAGAAGTGGAGGTCACATATTTTTATTAAAAAAATAACACATCCCTTATATCAGGAATTAGTTATAATGTTGAGCATTATCAAAGGGTCTGGATTGCACTGACCATCAACTTCAATTCATGTAACAAGAATTCATTACATTAATACTTCTGGATATTCTTTGTTTGCTTTCATCCATTGAAATCATAGAAGCACATTGGCTTGTCCTAGGCTATTGTATCCTGATTGTTGCATATATACAATGAATTGCTAGTGAATTACTATGACAATTCATGATTTGCACTTGCGATTTGAATTTCTGAGATTTTGAACTGAATTGAATTTCACTGTATTCATGGAAAATTGAAATTCTTACTAGCAGGTGCATGATAATCAATCCACTTCTTGCACTAGTAGATAGATTATACATGATTACTAATTAGCTGCATTTTTTATTCTAACTTCCAATGGACGTCTGTGCAGCACTTGTTTTGATGGGCCATCTGAAGGAAGAGATAAAAGATTCATCACTTATCCCCAATATGGTTAAATCTACTTCTTTTTTAGATGCTTGCAACCTATTGAAATGTAGCAATGAGGTTGATGCAAATATTGATGAGCTAAGTACAAGTCTTGGTGCTGATATAGAAACTTTTCTTAGAAGGTATGTTTACCGAGCTTGTATGAACTATTCAAGTGTTTGTCTGCAAAATACACTGTTTTCAAGTGATTTGAGTTTGGGAGATGGGTATTAAATTGAATATCATAAAAACTTGTCTATGTGATCATTACACCTCAAGGGTGTGCTTAATATAGAAAATAAAGTGAAAGGAGAGTGAGATAATTTTGTAGTTGTTCGGTAGGAAAGAAAGTTAAAACTTTTCTTTTCTTTTTGTTTATTTGGTTGTATAGGAAATAGAAGGAAGGAAAAAACATAAAATGACATAGTCCCTAATATACCAAAATAAGAGTAAATAATTAATTTTAAAACAAGAAGCACCTTTTTTCCCAAAATTGGACTGATTGCTGAAGCATGTGGGTCCCACACTTCATTCTTCCATCCTTTCCTAACGGAGGAAGACACCAATCTCATTTTACTGTCGGTCCTCTATCCTTCCGTCCTTAGTCTTGTGTAACAAACATAGCATATCCTCTATTGCTTTTATGAGATCTGTTTATATGAGAATGTTAATATTCTTTTCTCTGTGCAGTCCTCCAACATCCAAACAAAAGAAGCAGAAAGTTGGAAGCCGAGAATGAAAGGTTTGCAGTTATTGGAGGATCTAAAATTTCTAGCTTATCCTTATGGCAACACCTTTACTTTGGCTGTGGAAACTCTCATTTATAGTTTCTTTCTCATTGCCGAATTTTCATGCAAGTTATTTATTATTAGGTTGCTTATAGTTTTTGGTTCTTGACATTTTTCTATTTAGAAATTAGTTGGAGCAAATACCCCGTTATATTTAGAAAATTGTTGCAAGAATGTGTAGCAAGTAAATCCCCATTTTGCCTTGGGAATTTTACATTAATAGTTTTATTTGTATAGAAACACAAGTTAATGAGAGGTGGAAAAAATTCTTTTTTTAAAATATCATTTAAAATAGTTTTCCTTAGTTTTATAGTACAACATAATTACAGACATGTATGCAAAGATTATAATGAAACAATTAAATATTCATTCATAATATATACTACATAAACTTAAATATTGTAAAATTAAGAATTATACCCGAGTTTAAATAAACTATACTTGATCCCTCTCGTGTATGGGCATTTTTCCAAATGACCTTAATCTTAAGCTGTTGGCGCTAGTCTAATGTATTCCGATCACATTGGGATGGCAAACGTGTGCTTATTATTTGAAAATGTCTAAAAAAATTTCTGAGGATAAGTATTTTAAAAAATGTATTCATATCTAATCAATGTTGTACAATGACATATATAATCTAATACACACAAATTAGTAAAAACAAAATTAAAAAAAAATACAACTTTATCATCTGAATTTCTACTATGCAAATATTCTCAGTAAAACAAATAAGCAAATCTGTAAATATGTGCACATATGTAAAATATAAATTAATTTTTTTAATATGAGTAATGTTTTTCAACCATAAAAAAACTCAAAAATACATGAGTCACCAATTTAAGATCATGTCGTGTGTGTAATCAATCCAAAAGTGACGAATACCAGTTGGATGGCCAGTTCTTGAAACAACGAGCAGACCCGTCCAATTTTGGTGAATGTTTTTTGCCATGGGACCCGATGCTTGTTGCACTTTCAGCCTTTCACTGCCTTGCATCGCAGGATTACTTTCATCCGCTGCAACCAAACACACGTTAAAGCCGATACCAAGTAGAGGTAGAAATGAGCGGAGTAGTAGTTTATCAAGGACCTTTGACTTGATTTATGTAAGGTTTGGTTCGGCTCGACTTGTTTACTATACAGGTCAAATTCAAGCTTTTTAAAAAGTCTTTTTAGATAAAAAAGGTCAAGTCCAAACTATAAAAAAGTTTGTTAAGCTTGACAAGTCGACCTGTTTAATTAATAATAATAATAACTTTATTTTATCAAATCTTATCTTATCCAGATTTTATTCTATCTAGATTTTATTTTATCCAGATTTTATTTCATCTAAATTTTATTTCGTCCAGATTTTATTTTATCCAATTTTATCTTATCTTGTCCAGATTTTATTTTATTTCATTTATGGGCTTGGACTTAAAATAGATTTGTAAACGTTCGGACTGAGGATCTAATCCATACATTTTTTAATATTATGCTCTTTTTATTTTCTTTTGATATACTTTGTGTTTTAACGACTTGAATTCAATAAGATTTTGTTTATCAATTATTTTTGGATTTGTACATTACTTATACGAAATTTTATAAGTTTCTTTTTTTAGTTAGTATTTCACTAGGTTTTAAAATAATTAATTAATCAAAGACGTCTTTAAGCAAATTTTTAAATAGGCTCGTGGGCCAAGCCAAACTTTTATGTAAGCCGAGTCGAGCCTTTAAAAAAAGCCTATGACAGCTAATGAGCCAAGCTCAAGCCTTACATATTTAACTCAAGCCGAACTCAAGCCTAGTAAAGCCTGGTTTGGCTTGACTCATTTTCACCCCTAATACAAGACATGAAAATATCATGATAATTGAATTTCATTAAATTATTATATATTATAAATATTGCGTAATAGTCGGTGACTAATTTTATATGCTTTCACAATTCCTTTTTGGGTTTTCACCCATCTTTTAAAAGATTGAACCAAATATTTTTTATGGCGTAATATTGTTATGATTATCATCTTGATGTTCAGTTCATTTAATAATATCAATATTTTTTTAATTAGAATACTTTCAGCTGAAAGTCAATTATTAATTTCTAATTTATTGAGTTTTATTTACATAATTTATCTCTCAACAGTTTTTATACGCACAAGTTAGATATCAAATCTATGATAATATATTTAAAGAAGAAGATTATCTATCAACTATATCACATATATTGTTAATATCAATAATTTTTTATTATGATAATATAAATAAATATAAAATTTATTTCTTTTATTGTATTTCTCCCTTTTAATTTAGTCAACGAAATCTTTTGACACACGTTATTGCCATTAATCAAACACATTTAACTATAGTTATTGGACTTAGTTCAGACCAATTAGATCAACTCATTTGTCCGAGAATTGGAGCACTCAACCAGTCCAAATCATATGTTGGATCGGTTAAATACGAATCAATAAGACTTGATATGAATCGATGACTCGATCGGCCACATTGAGCCAGCGGAGTCATGCTTATATTTTTTAGCCTTAATTGTATTTTTTACACGTTACATGTTAATTTTTGGTTGACGAATTTTACCTCACGAATTAATTTGACACATTTTACTTCCAACTTTTAATATACTTGCATATTTTACTCTCTATTATTTAATTTATAACATAATTATATTTTTATCCTCAACTTTTTATTTTTTGTTAATTTTCACCCTTATTTTTTTATTTTTTGGGCTAATTTTACTCCAATTTTTTTTTGCAAATTTTACCCCCAATTCACGTGCTTATTAGGGGTGGGTAAGCGGGCAGGCCCGCCCCGCCCCGCTTAAGGCCTGCCCGCATTGGTAGCAGACTGGTCTAATCCACCCTGCTTCTTACACGAACCAAATAAATTGGTCCACCCCCGCCCCGCGGATCTTGCCGGTCAAACGGGCCGGTCTGCGGACCTAGTTTTAAAAGAATTTTAATTTTAATAAAAATATAATGCAATCAAATTAAATTTAATACAAATGTAAATAAAATCTCAATAATTAGTCAATTACATCAATAAAATAAATAATGTCTTAACAAAAGAAAATTCAAGTAATAAATCTAAAATATGAAATTTAAACATCTCCAATAACAAATGATTTCATATTTGAAGTAGTTTGAGCCTTCTCCATCTCCATATATTCATTTTCTTTTCCTAAAACTCGAAATAATAATAATAAATATTAAAATAAAATCAAGTTAAGTGATTAAAAGACAATAATTATTACATATTATTTACCCTACATATCAAATACTAGTAACCAATGTTTAGTATATATTGTCAACAAGAAGCCTAGTTCGATATTTGTTAAGCACAGATGAGGAGGAGAAAAAAAAAATGTTCTTAGCCTGCTATAACTACTAAATATGATATGAGCTATTTTTTATAATAAAAATATATTGAAATATCTTTAAAAATATTTATTTAACAATTATTTTTTGCTTAAATGATAAGAATTGATATTTTTATTATTTATGACTTTCAGATATGAAAATGATAGATTAAAAGAGAAAAAGATCGAGAAAATATCAAAAAAGAAGATTTTTAGCATGTTATTACTTATCTTTTTTATCTTAATCTTTTATTTTTCTTATCTTATCCTTTTTTATCTTTATCATCTTTTAATTTAAATCTTTTATTTTTATCTTTATATCTTTATGTTATCTGATATATTTCTTTATTTGTTATAAAAAAAAGTTTAAAGTGAAAAAAAGAAAATCAAACCTAATATAATTGGGTCAGGATCACACAAATTAAACCTATTGCGAGCTGCTGACAATCTGCGGACCCCGAGGGTCAAACCCGCATAGTGCGCGGGTTAAGCGGGGCAGACAAAAAAATATGACATAACCGTGAACGACTAAAAAAAATTGGTCCGTAACCCGCACGGACTGCAGACCCCGCAGGTCAGTGCATAGACCTGGGTCCATTTATCCATCCCTAATGCTTATTAATGAATAAATGATTGAGAACAAAAGTCACAACTTTAAAGTGTTTATTTGAAAAGGAGAAAAGTTTGGAGGGCTCAATTTTCCTTTTTTTTTTTTAATATTAAAATGATGCCGTTTCGTTTTAACTGGTAAAAAAAAATAAGTTTTGAAAAAAAGAAGGTACGAATGAATTGGGAATTTGGAATTGTGTCTGTGACTGAGACTAAGCTCTCAACTTAAAACCCTTGCTGTTGTTCACTGTCGCCGTCGAAACGGGGTTCCTCTGTGGTAGTTGGAAGGTCGCACCGTGCCACTATTGCACCAGGCTGCCTCGTCATCGGAGGGGGTCACGGTGAAGTGTATTCTGCTTTTGTGTATGTAAGCAAGCGGAACATTTTTTGTGTCAAAATAGGGTACCACTTACTTGAAGTTTCTCTCATTGTAGATTCCAAATTTGAGATGTAATTTTTTTTTATTGGTTCGATCAGCGACTTAGTGCCTTGATCGGGTTGATCACCGGTTCGATTCTATGTCTTCGCACAAAGCCTCCCTCCCTCCCCTAAACTCTGCTACTGCACGAACCATCACAACCAGAGGTTCCCTCCGACGTGCAGAGCTCTTCTCCCCTAAACAATGTTTCTGGGGTTATCTCTCTTTTTTATTTTTATTTTTTATTTTTACATTTTTTGCTATTTTAAAATTTCTGTTTTTCTCTCTAATTGTGATGAGTCAACCTGTTTAACCCACCACCTGTGGTGATTGAGCTAGGTTGGCTACATTTTGTAGTGAGCCAACCCTTGTGGGTTGAATTTTTTGATAACCCTTGTTGATGGGTTGACTCACTTTTTTTCTCTTGGGCTGCTCTGCTGTTCTTCCACTTGCACTCAAATACTACTTGAGGTGAGTGGGACTCTTGCACATGCCAGCAACACTCTTCAGCCCCTCTCAATATCACTTGGAAATTTTCTTGTTCTGTTTTTTGTTTCTCACTCTCTGTGTGTGTATTGGTTTGGGAGTCTCATTAATTTTCCTTCCCCTGGTTATTTTGTATGATAGTAGATGTATATTTTATTTTTTTACCAGCTAATGTTCACTTTTGTTGTTTGTAAGAAACACCACTTTTTTCCAGATTTTTTACAACTAACACTTGTTTTATTTAGGTTATAATTTCAATATGAATTCAGATCTTATAATCCTCCGTTTGATCCTATGAAGGACAGACACTTGAAGAAAAGAATCAAAAGATTGAAAGACATGGTTGAGCCAGATAAAAATTGCGAGACTAGGGTTGAAGATGTTGCTTGGCCTTGCTCCCTTTCAGAGTCTGAGATTGCTTGGCTAATGTATTCCGATCACATTGGGATGGCAAACGTGTGCTTATTATTCCAAAATGTCTAAAAAATTTCCGACGATAAGTATTCATATCTAATCATGGTAGTTGAGTTTTGGAGTGTGATTGAAAATTTGAAACGTTCTGCAAAATTTCTCATAATTATTTTTCCTAGTGTGCACATGGCTTGAAGAAACTAAATGGGCTCTATTAGCCATGGTCTTTTGGTCTTTTGGTGCACTTGGATGAGGGCTATTGCTTTCTGCACTTTTCAGTTGCTTCTTGGGCTCTCTCTTTGTCTTTTAAAATGGCCAATCCGAAATGTAATTAAATTACATTTGGGAATGCACTCCCTTTTTTGCTTATGGAATGACCAATCTGGAAGGTCAAAAAATATTCTGAAAAGAGTGTAGGAAGCAACTTAGGAAGTGCTGGAAGTAACAACCTTGGATGAGGTGTAATGGGAAATTATGGGATGGAACCAGATTCTAAGGTGTATGTATGTAGTGCTGAACTGTGATTTCAGTGGCTTGGCAACCTCCACCTACATCTTATCTAAAATGTAATGTAAATGTTGTGTTCTTTAATTTACAACACAAGATTGGTGGCTTTGGCATGTGTTTAAGGGATGAAAAGGGAGTTTTGGTTGGGGAGATTTTGTTATGTAGATGCATGAGGGAGAGGCTTTTGCTTTGCTACAACTACAAAGTGTTTGATAGAATGCACCAGCCCACTTTAGATGTTTGAGTGTTGAGTCCTATAGGAACATATCTTATGTAATTGCTCATTGCAAGGGCATATCTTATGTAATTGCTCATTGCAAGGGCATATCTTATGCTAGTTTCCATGTTTTCAATTATATTCCGTTTTGTATTGAGCTTCCTATTGCTAATGAGTTATACAAGTTTATTTTTGTAAAATAAAAAGTTAAAATCATAAAAGTGAGACACTTTAATTCTTACGTCTAAAATGAATAGAAGACTAAAATATTTCACGTAATCCTTGATACAGGTGGTGATAATTATCACAAGTGAGGTTAGTTTGGACCGATCCCAAGATTTAAACATGATTTTTTGTTGTGATTGATCGTATTCAAAAGACATCAAATTATATGTATTAAAAAAAATAGAAAGTGGCCTGCGTGCATTACATGCTCAAGGGCATTACTATGTAGACCCAGCGAAGCAATTTCACGATTTTCCCAGTTGCCCCTTCCTAAAAGGGATACGGATTGGACTCATACGGATCAGCTAATCCATAAGTCTTATACCTAATTTGGAAGTGTTTTTTTTTTTTTTAATTTTTTTCATATAGATTAAGTGTTTTTTTAAAATTGTTTTTTCAAAAATATATTTTACAAATAAATGGCCCAATTGAACATGTGATTTTCAGGTTATTAGCACAACATTCTAACTAACTAAGCTAATACGTTAATTATATTATAAAATAAATAGTATTATCATATATAACACTAAAATTTGTAATGTATATTTAATGCACATGTAAATTTAAATAATAAATTTTGTGACAATTAATTTTGATATAACTTATACAAATTATTTAATCCATATATTTTTTATGAATAAAAAATATTTACTATTAAAATATTAATTTGTTAATAAATTAAAAAACATATTTTTGAATTTTTTTTAAAAAAATACTTATGAATCATGTAACCCGTATGAGTTAACTCATACGAATTACGTGATCCGTATGAGTCATACAGATTAACTCATATGAATTATGTAATCCGTATGACTGATATAAATCATGTAATCTATATGAGGTATACAGATTATGTAATCCGTAAAAATAAAAAACACTTAAGGATATTTTTGGAATTTTATTTTAATGTTGGATGCACAAACAATGTTCCTGGTGCCCCTAGCAAAGCCCCATGGGCAACAAAACTCAACAGCAGAGAGAGTGAAGGAGAAAAAAGTGGCCCAATATTATATTAAAGTTTGATACATGTCAAGTAGATTTAATATAACTATTGATAATATTATAATTGTACGTGAAAGTTGCATTGCACTATTATACATTAATTCTTTCTCTTTTTTATACCTTTTTATTGATGTTATTTTGTATTTGATGGCTAATTTAATATGACTTTTTTTTTATCAAGGATATGCATTTTATTTCAAAAGCTAATATATTGTGCAAATAATTTTACAAACCTAGCCATTTATTTTTGAATTTTATATCTTGTACTGCTGTGCTTAATTAGCAGCATACCATGTATTATTCAGCTAAGTTCCATTTAACTACTAGTCTTTGTGGAGTGGTTGTTGTGTTTGCACATTGAACTTTACAACTATTGGTAAATGGTAATTTGGGAAAGATATCTAATAACAATTATTTGTTCCATTTAACAGGGAAAGCCTCCAATGGGAGAGTAAATAGAAGCGATGAGGTTTTCAAGAATCAAGATGGTCTAGACAAGGTTTAGAGGAGTTCTAGATAGAAATAACACTCATAATTAATTTTAGAATTTTGAGAAAAAAGTTTTGTATTTCTTCTTTAGTTTTATTTGCTTTTGCAGAATTTTTATTGGAATTCTAATATCTGGAATTTGTTTAATACACCAAGGCACCAGAACCTTGTAATTTTAAGCTAGTCCTTAAGGAAAAATATCTACATAGAACAACAAAAATTACTGTGATTAAGAACCACGCTTAAATTAGTGATGAATAAATATGATGGGAGATTAAATGGACCTGTGGCTAGTGAATTTTGAAGATCATTTGTTACCATGGTCCAAGGTCTTCACAATATAATGAATAAATACATTTTTTTTTATCAAATTATGTCTAGAAACTATTTTTTCAAACACTATGCTAAGAATCTACTTTGGACTGCAACGTGATCATTATTTTTTAGTTTTTCTGTTTTTGAATAAGTCCTCCTAATCAAAGTAGTTATTGTAATTTGTTAGAGAGTTGTTCCTAAACTTTAGGAGAAAACAATTCTGATTTATCTAAGTTAGTTTCTTTTCTGTTTTCTGCAGCATTTATAAATGTATATGTTTGCAGCTGAATAAAAACACTCTCCCAATTCGTCTCCCTTCAAATTATATATCCTTCAATATTTTATTTCTCTTTTTTTACTGCATCTATTCTCTAAAGACCAACAACTGGTATCTAAGCTATCTTCTTACGAGACCTGTGAAATGGAAGGTGAAGGAAATTTCTCTCAAGTCGCTCTTCCACTCTTTGATGGCGAAAGTTATGACCTATGGTCAGTGAGAATGCAGTCTTATCTAGAGGGAGTGGATTTATGGGATGCTGTGGAAGAGAATTACGTTGTTCAACCACTACCCGAAAATCCCACCATGGCCCAAATAAAAAATCACAAAGAAGGAAAAACGAGGAAGGCAAAGGCGAAGTCATGCTTGTTTGCTGGTGTTTCAAAAATGATCCAGACCAGAATCATGACTCTCAAATCACCCAAAGAAATTTGGGAATTTTTGAAGGAAGAATATGCAGGGGACGACAAAATACGAGGTATACATGTACTTAATTTAAGGAGGGAATTTGAGCTGCAAAGGATGAAAGAATCTGAGACAATCAAAGAATACTCAAACAAATTGTTGAGTATTGCCAACAAGATAAAGTTGTTGGAAAGTGATTTTGCTGATTCCAGAATTGTCGAGAAAATTCTGGTAACAGTGCCAAAAAAGTATGAAGCATCTATTGCTTCATTGGAGAACACAAAGGATCTCTCCAAGATCACTTTGGCAGAAGTGATACACGCCTTGCAAGCCCAAGAGCAACAAAGATTGATGAGGCAAGAACATGCTGTTGAAGGTGCTCTACCAGCTAAGAGCCAACAAGCTAGAACTTGGAAAAGGAAAAACTACAAGAAGAATCATCCAACCAGCAATGAAAGCAGTGCAAATAATCACAACAAAGGAAATGGTAAAAGGAAAAGTTACCCTCCTTGTCAGCATTGCGGAAAAAATGGGTCACCCTCCATTCAAATGTTGGAAGAGATCAGATGCAAAATGTAGTAAGTGCAACCAAATGGGGCATGAAGCTGTGATTTGCCACAATAAAAATCATCAAGGTGAAGGAGCTCAGACTGCTAATCAGAAAGAGGAAGATCAATTATTTGTGACCACTTGTTACTAGAGTAGTGAATCAAGTGAAAGTTGGTCGATTGATAGTGGTTGTACCAACCATATGACTTTTGACAAAGCACTCTTTAAAGATTTGAGGCCAACCAATATCACCAAAGTTAGAATTGGAAATGGCGATTCTATCTCATTCAGAGGAAATGGGACAATTGCAATCACAAGCTATGCTGGCACAAAGCTTATTCCTGACGTTCTCTTCGTTCCTGAAATTGACCAAAGTTTGCTAAGTGTTGGTCAATTGATTGATAGAGGATTTAAAGTTGTTTTTGAAGACAAATATTGCTTGATAAAAGATGCAGCTGGTCAAGATATTTTCAAGATGAAAATGAAAGGGAAAAGTTTTACCCTAATCCATTGGAGGAGGAGCAAGTTGTTTTCTCGCTCAAGGAAGATTTCATAGAAATCTGGCACAAGAGGCTCGGGTATTATCATCAACAAGGATTGTAGCAGTTAACTGAAAAAGGGTTGGCACTTGATGTTCCTGAACTTAATGATCGAATTTTAATCTGCAAGGCCTGTCAATTTGGAAAGCAAAACAGAAAACCTTTTCCAAAGGCAAAATGGAGAGCGTCAAGAAAGTTACAATTGATCCACACAGATGTTGCAGGGCCACAAAGAACTCCTTCATTAAAAGGTAATCTTTACTACATTATATTTGTTGATGACTTCACCAGAATGTGTTGGATTTTTTTTTCAAGTATAAATCAGAGGTGGCTGAAATTTTTTGGAAGTTCAAAGTCAAGGTTGAAAATGAAAGCGGTCTAAAAATTCAAATTTTGAGGTCAGACAATGGAACAGAGTACACATCTGAAAAATTCAACCTATTTTGTGAAGATTCAGGCATTGAACATCAACTCACCACTCCCTATACTCCACAACAAAATGGAGTTAGTGAGAGAAGAAATCGATATATACTAGAGATGACAAGATGCATGCTGTATGAGAAGAATTTGACAAAGAAGTTTTGGGCGGAGGCAGCAAACACATCTGTTTTTCTTCAAAATAGACTTCCCACAAAGGCATTGATGAATCAAACACCATTTGAGGCCTGGTATGGTTACAAACCATCATTGAAATTTCTTAAAATATTTGGTTGCTTGTGTTTTACTCATGTTCTAGCCAGCAAGAGAGATAAGCTGGATACAAGAACATCACCAGGCATCTTTATAGGCTACAATACAACAAGCAAAGCCTATAAAATCTTCCAACCACAAATTGGAAAAATTGTTGTTAGTAGGGATGTGCACTTTGCAGAAGATGAAGAATGGAGTTGGGATGATCCAAAGATGAAAAATCATGCCTCTGAACATCTAAACTTGAAATTTCCTGCACCAAGTTTCGAAATTGAAGGTTGGCATAATGAATTAGTTGATGATGTTCCTATTAGAGGTACTAGACTGCTCTCTGATATCTATGACAGATGTAACATTGCTGTATGTGAGCTTGAAAATTATGAAGAAGCCAAGAAAAATCAAGTTTGGGTTGCTGCAATGAAGGAGGAGCTATCAATGATAGAGAAAAACCAAACTTGGCATCGTGTAGAAAGACCTCAAGACAAGAATGTGATTGGAGTCAAATGGGTATACAGAACAAAGCTTAATGCTGATGATTCTATCAATAAACATAAGGCAAGACTCGTTGTAAAGGGCTACGCTCAAGTGTTTGGAGTAGATTACTCAGAAACATTTGCTCTAGTTGCTCGGTTAGACACCATCAGGTCATTGCTTGCTGTGGCTGCTCAGAAGAATTGGAGAATCTATCAACTTGACATTAAATCTGCATTTTTAAATGGCTTCTTACAAGAAGGAATTTATGTTGAGCAACCTCAAGGTTTTATAAAGGATGGAGAAGAAAATAAAGTTTATCTTCTAAAGAAAGCTCTTTATGGGCTTAAACAAACTCCAAGAGCATGGAACAACAGAATAAATGAGCATTTGCTGAACTTGGGGTTTTCTAAAAGTCTGTCAAAGTCAACATTATATGTCAAAATAGATGGAGATGATATTTTTATCATTTCACTGTATGTGGATGATCTTTTTGTGACAGGTAGCAATTCAAGTCTTGTAGAGAAGCTCAAGAAAGAGATGATGGTGGTGTTTGAGTTGACAAATCTTGGGTTAATGACGTTCTTTCTTGGAATGGAAATTAAACAAGGAGAACATGAAGTCTTTGTTTGCCAAAAGAAGTATGCCAAGGAGATTTTAAAGAAGTTTAAACTTGAAGAATGCAAAGAAATGAACACTCCAATGAATCAAAAGGAAAGGGTTTGCAAGGAAGATGGAACCGAGAAGATAGATCAAGCACACTTCAGAAGCATGATTGGATGTTTGCTGTACCTTTCAGCAACTCAGCCTGACATCCTAAATGCTGTAAGCATTTTATCTCGGTTTATGCATTGTGCAAGTGAAATGCATCTCAAGGTTGTAAAAAGAGTGATTAGATATGTTAAAGGAACTTGCAATTTTGGCATCAAGTACAAGAAAACTAAAAAGTTCAAGCTGATAGGCTTCTTTGACAGTGATTGGGGTGGTTCAATTGATGATATGAGAAGTACTTCAAGGTACAATTTCAGCTTTGGATCAGGTGTCTTCTCATGGAGCTCAAAAAAACAAGAGAATGTTGCTCAATCTACAACAGAAGCTGAATTTGTTGCTGCTGCAGCTGCTGTCAATCAAGCTTTGTGGATGAAATTTTTTTTGATTGATCTTAACATGAAGCAGAATGAGAGCACAGAGATTTTTGTTGACAACAAAGCTACCATAGCTATTTCCCACAATCCTGTTTTTCATAGGAAAACTAAGCATTTCAATATCAAGTTGTTCTTTGTAAGAGAAGCATAGAAAAATGGAGTTGCTAGTCTTGTCTACTGCAAAACAAAGAACCAGGTTGCAGATTTGTTTACCAAGCCATTGCCAGTTAGAAAGTTCGAGTTTCTCAGAAAAAAGTTAGGACTTTGCAGATCTTAAAGCAAGGAGGAATGTTAAGAAACTGCTTTGAAGTGCAACATGATCATTATTTTTTAGTTTTTCTGTTTTTGAATAAGTCCTCCTAATCAAAGTAGTTATTGCAATTTGTTAGAGTTGTTCCTAAACTTTAGAAGAAAGCAATTCTGATTTATCTAAGTTAGTTTCTTTTCTGTTTTCTGCAGCATTTATAAATGTATATGTTTGCAGCTGAATAAAAACACTCCCCCAATTCGTTTCCCTTCAAATTGTATATCCTTTAGTATTTTATTTCTCTGTTTTTTTTACTGCATTTTTTCTCTAAAAACCAACACACTCCCTAGTTCTCCAAACACCTCTTGACTGCTTTGTGATTACCAAATCAGTCTCAAGTAACAAAGTGAACAAGTCTATATGTTGAATTTGGTTCCTCTGAATTGCAGGGTGGCTTCCTATGTGCTAAAACTACTATTATTTAATAGTCTATGTGATGCAATCCTACCCCCTGAGGATATTGGATAGAAGACTCCAAGAGGCTTGAGCTAGAGCTACTAAAGAAGGCCCTAGGGTTCTCATGAACCTTAGGGTAGATTTTTGAGACCATGGGTCAAGGTTGGATCCACTCTTCTTTGTAAATATTAGAATAGGTTTTCCCTTCTTTTGGGCCTTGTATTTTGGCCATTCTAGTAGTATAGGGTTTTAGCCTTGTATTTCAGGGCATTTTGAGTAGCCTTTGTAGTAGGAACTTTTTTTTTGTATTTTCATGTATTTTTGGAATGGGGGTGAGCTTAGCTATTATAGGGGGTTTGTAGCTAAGCTCTAGCTTCTCATCTCAAGGAGGTGAGCTTAGTTATGAGAGGGGTGTGTGTAGCTAAGCTCTAACTTCCCAAGGAAGTTTTCTCAAAGAAGCTTCTCAAGGAAGTTTTCTCAAGAAAGCTTCTCAAGGAAGCTACCTAGTCTATAAATAGAAGCATGTGTAACACTTGTTGTAACTTTGATGAATGAGAGTCTTGTGAGACACAACTCAAAGTTCAACTTCTCTCCCTTTTTTCTTCCTTCAATTTCTTGCTCCCCCCTCTCTCTTTCTCTCCCTCTTTCTTTTCATCCATTGAAGCATCCTCTTCAAGCTTCTTATCCAAGGCTCATCTTGGTGGTGAAGCTCCTTCTTCCATGGCTTATTCCCTAGTGGATGGCGCCTCCTCTCACCTCTTCTCCTTTGTCTTCCGTTGCATCTCCATGGTGGAAAATTACCATTAAAGGATTTCATTGAAGCTCAAAGATCCAGCCTCCATAGAAGCTCTACAAGCAAGCTTCCATCACTATGGTTTTCAAGCATGAGTTTAATTTAATAGTATCCGCTTTATTTCTTTTGCTTAGATGGCTTGTTAAAGTTACTTAATACTTACATTTACTCAAATCCAAAACATAACAATTGAGTTATCAAGCTAGTTAATACAAATCTCAAACCCCAAATGATAAAGCTTCAAATAAATACACGCACATAAATGCAAAATTGCAAATTTTGTAGTTCATACTAGAATCTAGATACCACAACTAGGATTAACACTAATTGATTAGTTTAGGAATATTGATCACTAATTTGTGAGGGGCATGGTGGTACTTTCACTTCAACAACACCTTCAAGCATTTGTGTCACATTTCTCATAGTTGGTCTAAGATCAGGATCCTCTTGCACACACCAAAGGGCAATCATTACCAATTTCTCCAAGTTCTTCATGTCATCCAATGCCTCTTTGTCACCCTCAACCAAGGCATGAAGAGTTCTTTCAGTGTAGCAGTCATAAGCCCATTCAGCTAGGATTGCTTTCTCTTTATCTTCTGTCTCGAACTCTACACTTTTTCTGCATGAAACTATCTCAAGCAACAACACCCCATAACTATAGACATCTACTTTAGCTGTGATCGGCATGTTTTTGAACCATTCAAGTGCAACATACCCTTTTGTTCCCCTTATGGCAGTGTTTGTTCTGCTTTGGTTCATGTTCAAAAGCTTGGCCAATCCGAAGTCAGAAATCCTTGCATTATAGTAATCATCAAGGAGTATGTTTTGAGGCTTTATGTCACAATGGATGATCTGTGTGCTGCACTCTTCATGCAAATATAGAAGTCCTCTAGCAACCCCAATTGCAATTTGTAGCCTCAGTTCCCAACTTGGTTTCTCCAGAATATTGAAAAGAAGACTTGCTAAAGTGCCATTACTCATATACTCATAAACCAGCAACCTTTTTTCTTCAGTGTCACAAAATCCAAGTATACGGACCAAGTTTTTATGATGCGTGAGGCCAATGGCATTCAGTTCATTCTTGAATTCCTTATGAACATCTTCCAAGAGAAAAGTGTTCAACCTTTTCACCGCAACACGAGTATCGGAACCCATGTTGATGACTCCTTCATACACAATACCAAAAGCTCCCTTTCCTAGCACTTTGTCAAAGCCATCGGTGGCTTTTTCAAGTTCCTTATAAGTGAAGCAACGCAAGTTGGTTTCCACAATAGTGTCACTTCTGCCAATACTTCTAAGCTTCTTCTTGTACCGAAAAACATAGGAAGTGCTCAAGCATATTGCTCCAAGCAAAATGAGATTGAGAAAAGCAGAACTACCCAAAAGCACTGATCCAACCAAAATCGAAGTGTTCCTATTCTTGTTCACAATGATTGTAGGAACAATCAAGGAGGAGTTGTCTTTCCTCACTTTCATGAAGGCCTTTGCACCATTAAGTGTGGCATCAACTCTACCATTTGAAAGTGGCAACTTCTTCTTCCAGCAGCTATCACCTAGCCTGAAAATGGCAACAGAACACATGCAATCTTCCATACAAGATTGCCTGCATTGTTCTTCATTGAAGGGTCTTTGAAGCACATAATCTGATTGAGGCCAATCAGTATCTATCAACACCTCAAAGTCATAGAGATCCTTTCTGTTACTAAGTTCATCTACAGCACATGCCTGTACAAAATCTGGTTTGCAGCTACCATTGGGATCATTAGGGTCGACCAGTGAGTACCATTTTGGGCACTTACAATTTGGCCTCTTATCATCTCTCAAACTACAAATGCTATTATATCCACAAACACCACTACCTGCACTAGCAACATAATCCTTACAGATATTATCTGGATGAGACCACACTGGGGTCCAACCTCCAGTACCAGAAGAACCCTTAGGATGTCGATAGAGTGTGAACACCCCATCAAAATCAAGAGTTGCTCTAAGGTAAAAAAATTGAGTGGTAGAAGAAGCTCCACTACCCCCTCTTGACAAGTTGTATTTCTCATTGTTCTCTCTCAAAACATACATGTCTCCTGACCCATCAAACACCAATTGAGTCCCAGCACTTGATATGTTGGACTCAACGGTTCCACTTTCATAGTAGTGTTCATTAGCATACCCAGATGGCAAGTTTATAGAGTGCATTACAAGGTTACCATCATTTTGGAAAAAGAGCACAAACCTTCCCTTGTTGAAGTAATTCCTCCTAAGTTTAGAAGAAAGCTTTTGACCCCTTTCCATAGTTTGATAAGGCAGCAAGGTGTCTCTATAGTCCTTGAAACTCTCCCAAACAGTGTTGGAGTCACCATCCTGAAGCACAAAGTTGCCAGTGTTATTTAACACACCACTAGAAACTCTCACAGTGAGTCCCCCAGTCTTCCATAACTGGTTACCATTTGGGGCAGTGATGAGCACCAACCCATCATCAGCAGTGAGCACTACTTTTGAGCCCTTTGGTGCAGGCTTGTCTCTGTTGGCAAACCAAACTATGGTTTTGTCTTGAATCTTTGCATACCAAATGCAAAGCATGAAGTGATCAGGAGTGTCCTCAAGTGGGAGGAACCCAAAGGCAAAGTCACCAGAAGGTGATGAAACCAACCATGGGGAGGTGCTGGCTCCTGCTGTGTGAGAGTCACCAATGGCTATGTTGCTTTTGGTTTGGGCCATAACATTGATGTGTTGAAAGGGTAACAGAACCATTGAGAGGAAGAGAAATGGAAGCAAAGGGGAAGCCATGGTGAGAATCAACTTGGTCCTTACGTTAGTTAGGTATGTGCGTGGATAAACTGTAGGTACTCAAGACCCCAGTGGGGCAGATTATAAGAACTGAAATGAACTGGTTCAAATGTATATAAGAGAAAATAAAATACCACTAAAGTTTGAGGTTTTAATTGTGTAATAGAAAAAATTCACTTGAGCTTTTAAAAAAAATAAAATGAGAAAATGCACTTGCACACCGATAAACCCCCGTGTTGATAAATATAATCAAACCAGGGATTAAGGATTGCATTATGATGGTGGTTCTGTCTTTGTTGAATGGATGGAGAAGATTCTTTCAATACTAAAATTATGTATTGAATTTTGATTCTTGTATCCATAATTCAAAAAGAGCTATTTTCATAAGTATTTTTAATAGAAAACAAAATTGAAATAAGTTTATTTATTGAGCACTGCTATATTCACCAAATTGAGGAATGAGAGAAAATATCCAATCCACTAACAATTTAACATCTATCATTGCTTGTACTGTAAAACAATAATTTATTATGTTTCCAAGACAGATGTCACGTTATAACTGAGTTGGTCAATTTTTCTGCAGAAATAAGTGAAAGAGATAAAGCATTTTCCTTCTTTATTAACAAAAATTAACTTTTAGATAAACACTAATGCGAGATTTTGTAAATTAACTTATAAAAAAAATTATTTTATTTTTTCTTCTAAAAATACATACAAGAGACATTTATCCAATCGTACAAACCCCCCACAACTCTTAACTAGCTACAATGTTGTGGAGTTTGGGGTCCTGATTCCATCTACACATCAGCAATTCGAAACCATTGACCCATATTTTATATCAGTAAGTTAAATATAAAACAAGTGAATAATCATTTTGAAATTGAAAGCTGAGATGAACTATCGGATTAGTCTCTGAACTAACATTTATTTCATAAAAAATTCTTCAAACTACATTTCATCAGTCAACTTAATCCACCATTTAAGTGGAGTAATAATAATAATAATAACGTTTTTACTTGCATGCCATGACATATTGATGTGACCTTATCAAATTGAGATATTTTCATTTCAATTCATAAATTTAGGGCGGCTTATAGTACGCTTTTAATAGGTCAGTTGATTTTGTTTGTAAAAAAATTGAAATTGCAAATAAATGCTTAGAAAAGGAAGACCATATTCATTCATTCAAAAAAGAAGAAGAATAGATGACCAAATACTAAATGATGAAGCTGAATTAGTTAGCTGGGTACACGGCAAGAATATCATATAAATTGAAATCATGTGAAATAATTTCTAATATGCAAAATATCCTATAACATTAAAAGTTTTAATCCTTATTTATTTATTTATTTGTAGTTGTTGGTAATCAAATTTTGTCATTTTGGTATCCTGCCTATGTGCTAATTAAAGATTCTCCATTCGGTAGGTTTGACTTTGAGTCATATTGAATTTGTTTATAATAAACTAAAATCAATTTTCAGTCAACAAAATTGATGTCGATGAATGGGAAATCAATTCATTTTAGTGTTAGTTGAATGAGGATAAAATCACTTTAATCGGATGCATGATTGACTATTTTTTCAATATCAATTAAAGAAGAAGGTTAATTCACAACTAGTTGCTTACATAGTCTACCGATTTGACAGAATCGATTGCTTACAATGTCTGTCGAAATGATAGAAATTGGCAATTAGCTACAATTAGCTGCTTACATGGTCTGTCCATTTGACAAAATCGGATGCTTACAATGTCTGCCGAAATGACAAAAATTGACAATCAGCTACTTACATGGTTTGTTGATTTAACATAATTCAGCTGACAAGAAAAATTAGAAAATTAGCTAAATTAATTCATATTTAATTTAATAAATATAAGATAATATTCTTCGCAGTGTTATGATATTTAAATGGTTTGTAGCAGTTAAAGCTGATTGATGATAGTGCTCCCTTAACACTAGGAAATAGTTTCTAGTTAGTTTTAAAATTTAAAATGCATATCATTTGATTTTTGGAAGAGAAGAGCATGCCTAGAGTATAGGAGCAATGACCAGAAGATGGATCATTTCAATCTACAACTGACAATTGATTATCAGTCATTGTCCCAATAGCATCCAAAATCAGCTGAGTGACACCCAAACCATGTTCTAGGTAGTTATTAAGTGAGAAAAAAATGTGGTTAGAACACATTCAATAAAAAAACACAAGCCTATGTTGGACATTTTAGTGTAATTGATCTCTTTATCATGTTAAAATAAGAGTGCACGCTTGTTTTAATGTAATAACGAGATGCTCGGTTTAGACAAATTTTGGAAGTTACATGGAAGTTACTAAAACTTCCATCAACGGTTGGAAGTTACATGGAAGTTACTAAAACTTCCATCAACGGCAGTTTTTAAAAAAGAAAAAACTTCCATCAACCGCCAAAAATCATCTGTTCTTTGATCATAAATAATCATTCTGGTTCAGAAAGCATAACGGTGTGACAAAACATACAAGACCAAAACAAAACTCTTGAATTATAATCTTCTGATTTTATCCGATTGAACAATTTTGGTTGAACCCCGAAATTTGATTCAATCTGAAAGTGTTATACACGTCTTCAGATTTATCCAGCATCATCTCGATTTCAAATTAACCAACAAAAGATTGAATCAAAATTTTCGAGATGACGAACGATAGTTCGAAGATAACAAGCAAGTTTGTGAAGTTGAACAAGTTTGAAGAGCAGAATTTTAGAAGATGGCAGAAGAAGATGCACTTTCTCTTGACAACATTGAATGTGATGTATGTGCTGAGTACACCAATGCCGGTGTTTATGGAAGACGAAACTCTGGATCAAACAAGGAAGCATTCGAAATGGGAGAACGACGATTACATTTGTCGTGGACACATTCTGAACGGTATGTCCGACTCTCTCTTTGATATTTATCAAAATGTTGAGTCTGCTAAGGAATTATGGGACTCTCTTGAATCCAAGTATATGGCAGAAGATGCCTCAAGTAACAAATTCTTAGTTAGTAATTTCTTTAATTACAAAATAATTGATTCGAGGCCTGTTATGGAACAATATAATGAACTGCTACGGATTTTGGGTTAGTTTACTCAACATGATTTGAAAATGGATGAATCCATTGCAGTTTCATCTATAATTGATAAACTGTCTTCTTCTTGGAAAGACTTCAAGCATACCTTGAAACATAAGAAGGAAAAGTTGACTCTGGTTCAACTCGGTAGTCATTCAATGATTGAGGAGTCGCTGAGGGCTCAGGAAATTGACAAAGTCAATGATAAAAACGTAACAGGTTCCTCTTATGTTAATATGGTAGAGGAAAGTGGAACAGTTAAGCAAAATTACAATGCTAAAGGTAACAAACGAAAATTTCAAGGAAATAAGAACAAAGGTCCAAACAAACAGACAAAATTGTCATGTTGGAAGTGTGGGAAACCTGGTCATTTAAAGAGGGATTGCCGGGTGTTCAAAGGAAAGAACAAGGCTGGTCCAAGTGGGTCTAATGATCCTGAAAAGCAACAAGGTCAGATTGTAGTGAATAATTTTAATTCGAATACGAATTCAAATTATGTATCACTAATATCTGATGCATTCTATGTGCAGGATGATAACGTTGCTTGGTAGTTTGATTCGGGAGCAACAAGCCATGTGTGCAAAGATCGTCGTTGGTTCAAAGAATTTAGACCAATCGATGATGGCTCTATTGTGAAGATGGGCAATGTTGCAACTGAACCAATCCTAGGGTTAGGTTGTGTGAATTTAGTTTTTACTTCTGGAAAAAGTTTGTATTTGGATAATGTCTTATTTGTACCTGGTATTCGTAAGAACTTATTGTTTGGTATGGTTTTAAATAATTGTGGTTTCAAGCAAGTACTTGAAAGTGACAAGTACATCTTGTCAAGACATGGTTCGTTTGTTGGATTTGGTTATCGTTGTAATGGAATGTGTAAATTAAACATTGATGTTCCTTTTGTTCATAAATCTGTTTGTATGGCCTCGTGTAGTTCTATAACTAATATGACAAAATCAGAAATTTGGCATGCTAGATTAGGACATGTTCATTACAAAAGATTAAAAGATATGTCAAAAACAAGTATGATTCCTCCTTTTGATATGAACATTGAAAAATGCAAAACTTGCATGTTGACCAAGATCACTAGGAAACCTTTTAAGGATGTTAAAAGTGAGACTAAAGTCTTAGACCTTATTCATAGTGATTTGTGTGATTTGCATGCTACTCCATCATTAGGTCATACAAAATATCTTGTTACTTTTATTGATGATGCATCAAGGTATTGTTATGTATATTTATTAAATACAAAAGATGAAGCTCTTGATAAATTTAAAATTTATAAGAAAGAGGTAGAACTTCATCAAAATGGGCTAATCAAAACTCTTCGTACGGATAGAGGAGGTGAGTATTATGATCCGATTTATTTTCAATCTACTGGAATAATACATCAAACTACAGCTCCCTATACACCACAACAGAATGGTGTAGCTGAAAGGAAGAATAGAACCTTGAAAGAAATGGTGAATTCCATGTTATCCTATTCGGGTTTAAGTGAAGGATTTTGGGGTGAGGCTATGTTAATTTGAGTTATCTCAAAATTTGGGGATGTAGGGCTGTAGTCAGGCTTACAGAACCTAAAAGGAAAACCATAGGTGAAAGAGGTATAGATTGCATATTTATTGGATCAGCTGAACATTCTAAAGCATATAGATTCTATGTGCTAGAATCTAATGATTCTGTTGCTGTGAACTCGGTTATAGAGTCACGGGATGCTAGAATCTAATGATTCTATGTGCATATTTATTGGCCGATCATTTAACCAAAGGGTTAAGTAGAGATCTCGTGAAAAGGTCAGCTGTGGGATTATGATTAAAGTCCATCTGAAATCTCTTATGTTAAGATACCCAATTCCCATCTAATATGACATTAGGTGCTGAATTCAATGTGGAAAGCTTAACATGTAGAGATTGGAACACATCATCGAAAGTATCCCAAAAGGTATGTGTTCGGTTCTGTAAGTTAAGGAGGTTGAAGTATAACTTCTCAATGGTTCTTTTGAAAAATTGCATTTGCAGGTGCAAGAAAGAAAAGGACTACCTATATAAGCATGAAGTTTAGCCGCTTCAAGAAGCTGGGACTTGGCTTTGATATGCTTATGAAGGATAGGGACGCAAGCTAGTAAACTAGTGTCGAGCAAGAGTAATGTTATAAACTATTGTGCAGATTATCTTCATGTATTCATTATGAATAGAAAGGGTTCAATCCTTAGTGACACCCTGATATTCGAATATTTGAAATGTGTAATTTGCTAAGATGAAATTCAATCGTCACGATATTTCATCTATGCAGTAGTTTGTTGTATGTTATGACTTTGGTGATTTGATCGGTAATTACACTAAAATGGGGGAGGTTTGTTGGACATTTTAGTGTAATTGATCTCTTTATTATGTTAAAATAAGAGTGCACGCTTGTTTTAATGTAATAACGAGATGTTCGGTTTAGGCAAATTTTGGAAGTTACATGGAAGTTACTAAAACTTCCATCAACGGTTGGAAGTTACATGGAAGTTACTAAAACTTCCATCAACGACAGTTTTTAAAAAAGAAAAAACTTCCATCAACTGCCAAAAACCACTTGTTCTTTGATCATAAATAATCATTCTAGTTCAGAAAGCATAACGGTGTGACAAAATATACAAGACCAAAACAAAACTCTTGAATTATAATCTTCTAATTTTATCCGATTGAACAATTTTGGTTGAACCCCGAAATTTGATTCAATCTGAAAGTGTTATACACGACTTCAGATTTATCCAGCATCATCTCGATTTCAAATTAACCAACAACCTATTTTATTCTGCATTTATTTTCTTTCCTTCCTTTATAGCTTTTCTTTACCGTTTTCATATAATGTTTTCCTTTACTGTCTTTTCTTTATCACTTTCATTTATGATTTTCATTTGCAACCTTTCCGCCTTTATCTTTCACGCAAAATCCTATTTCTATCTTCTTCTTCATTCACCTACACCAAACACTCTTAGGAGTAGTTTGGAAACCCATAGCCAAGGAGCATATTTCCCTTCTTGACATAAATTGTTTGATCATTACTTGAGATCGTATTAAAGCAAGATTGATCCAAACATATCCCAACTAACTTTACATTTTTTATGTGACAGAAGTAGTAAAAAAAACATAATAATTAATTTACAGAATAAGTAAAAATATAATATTTAAGTTGCTATATTATATTCATAAAACCAAAATATAATAAGTAAAAAAAAAAAATACTAGAATTAATTATTTTTAACTTAATTTTTCAAGTAATTTCAAAATTATATCAATAAGTTTTCAAGTTTTGTCATTTTAATTTTTTTTATAAAGAATAATATTTTAAAATAATTATTTCTTAAAAATATATGGTTCAATTTCAAATAGGTCATATTAATTTATTTAAAATAAGAATTATGGGTAATAATTAACATATGGAATATGATATACTTGTATTTATAAATATATATTATATTAATATGAATATAAATTTTTATATTTTGAAATATATTTTATAAAATAATTTTTAAATAATAAAAATTAATGTATATTTTAGTATATTTGTATATTTATGCATTACATTTAACAACAATTGTTTTTGTTTCTCAATGAATCTTGAATACGTATAAATTCGTATTAAAAGCATACATTTTATGAATACACATTAATTTGTTAAATATATTATATTTGAAACATAATATTTAATAATATTATTGAAGTCAATTGTACATGATAGTTAATAAATACAATAATCAATACGAGAATTTAGGTCTAGACAATCCACCGGGATGACCCATTCTTCCTTTAATTTTGATGTTTAACAAAATATAAACTATTGATGATATAATGAGTTGTTGTTAAGTGAACAAGATGAACTACATAAATGAGCTAGCATACTATAACATCACCTCTACAACTCTTGTAAGCTTGCGTCTAGTCACAAGTATAAAACTATTTTACTAAAGATATAATCAACGTCCAATGCGCGGTAAAATCACTCATGTCCACTACATATAAATAATTTACATACTCATTTAATACTTTTATAAGTAATGTCCAATTGAGTATGAAAGGACTATGTTAGCCACAAAGGGAAGTGCATGATCTTACTTTACGAATTTCAATTTTTTCTCTCTTTATTTGAATTGCTAACATTTGAAATTTAAGGAAATGACATAATAGAAGGTATTTACAGAATATTCCCCCAGAGGTTGCTTTCGTCGCAAAAAAGGAGCACATGTTGCATGTACTTTTATTCTTTTCCTCTCCAATCAGAGTGAGCCATGTTGCCTCGCCTCCAGATGTGAGACAAAAATCATATTAAAACTCAACACTAATCCCATAATGGATCATTCATTGAAGTCTATAAAAGACAACCTCTACTCAAGAGCAAAACACAAAAAAATCATTAAGAAAAGGAATGCGTAAAAGATCTCTGAAGCGAAACTCTACAAAATCAGTGGACTATACACATACCCTTATATTTCCTATCCTTTGTTAAGAAAAATTATTTTGTATTTGAGTTTTATTGTTTATTCATTCTTTGAGTATTGTTGAATCATTGTATTCATTCAAACTTTTGTTTGTGAAAGTCAAGAGTGACTTAGTGTTAAACAATATTTTGGTAGTTTTAGATTCAGGGGGAGTTTATGGGTGTGTTAGGAGTGGCAAAGAGAATACTTGTATAGTTAGGAGTGACATGATAGAATACTTATTTGTAATCAAATTTTTTTATCAGTAGAACCTTTTACAGTTACGTAAAGGAGCTGGACGTAGCTCTCTTTGAGTGAACCAGTATAAACCAAGTATTTCTACGTCTCTCTTAAGTTGCTTTATTGAGTATTCTTTTAAGCTTATCTTGACACTGTATCTCACCAATTGTTTACTTGAAAAACCTTAGTGAAAATATTGCTTTATTATTATTGGACGACCAAACTTGGTTTTCATCAAACTTTTTTTTCTTATCGGTGGACAACTTCATTGCATCTATCTTTTTGGGTTGGTGATACAAGTCTTTATATGCAAAAAGTTATTATTTGATTACTACGCTATTCAATCCCTCCTTTTAGTGTGATTGTTGATATTTTAGAGAAAATTTAGATTCAATAATTAATATATGATAGTAAATTTTAACAAAAACTAACAACTAACATTAGTTGATAAAAAAAATCTTAGATACTACTTTTGTTGTTCTCCAACTAGAATTAAAATTTTATCTTAGTATTCTACAAAATCTTTTAATGTAGGCCTTATTAAGTAGCTTATCAAGACAAATATCCAGTTCTAATTAGAGAATGATATAAACTCCAATACCCTATGTGATTGGTCTTTATCTTAGTGGAAATCCTGCACATTTAAGAACTAAACATAGTCTAAGGTTAAGGTTGTAACTCCCCTAGTTACTATTATGATTTCTCTTTATTTATTTGCAAAATTATGAAGTAAATGAATTAATTTAAAATGAATTGTCCAATATCCTTTTTCAAAATTATGAATAACTTTTTGTCATTTATTTAAAAATGTTATTATTGGAGATCTTTTAAGATGATAAGCCATGTTAAGATAATACTCGTTATACATAAAATAAGGTGTCTATCAACATCATATCTTCCAATAAGAACAATTTAATTTGTGAAATACTAGATTTTCATTAAAGCAATACACAACAATAAAAGCTCATATGTACAATCTCGATTATTTATCGTTAAGCAACTACATTATACAATTATAACACTAGTTCACATTCTTAAAACTATATACTTAATACATCTGAGTCACATACGAAGAATGATAACAACATAAGATTAAAACCTAACCTACCATTCTTTGTACAAGAAAAGATTGAGACTCATACCAGTGGCTCAAAGAAAACTAAACCCTTATATACCCATTTCAAAACTCTTGAGGCACCATCAACAAATCCTTCTTCTCGAACAAGTACAACCACATCTTTAGTATTTGTTGTAACTTTCCCATCCGACCTTCGTTGTTGGCATCAAGTCCTTCATCTTTCTCTGAAAAATAAAGAGTGTACAAAGTAAGTCTCCCATCTCCTCTAAAATCGTAAGCAAATAACCTTACGGTTACAAACATACATACTAACCACTATGATATGGTCCTCTCATGGTCTCACTCCCAATCTTATTCATGTTTGTAACAAATTCTTAACTTATCACATTATGGGCCCGCTACCATGGCCTATTGAAACTAATAGAACTCAGTGGTCTTACACAATTTAAGTTGGATGGCTATTGGGAGTACACCCCTTGTTACGTACAATGACGGGGTTCTCACCAACAAACTTGGTGCGACACCCCCAAGAATTAGCAAGTCAATGATCCATACCTCATGTGCCACTCTGTGTGGTCATCCATTCTTTGAGGACTGACTCTTTAACAACTTTCCTCACTAGGATTGTCTTTATTCGTCTACACGGGATTCTTCAATCATAAGTACTTGGTGGTGGTTGGAGAACAAAACATGTGCTCGAGGCCTCACCCTTGACTACTCAACACAAAGGTGATTATTCAATCCCCACCATTCATCATTCACACTTAACACAAGCAGAACTTCCCACATGACTGCTTTCATGCTTACTTCTCCAACTGACATCCATGATTTGCCTCGCGTTCCTCTTGATGTGTGACATCACGAATATAACGTGTCTACCACAATTCTTACATCTTTAAGGAAAGAGGACTTCTCCTTCTTGCCCTCAAACCAAGACATTAAACCGTTCGAAACACATCACAACACATAAGCAAATTCCCAAGGCATCCTTACACATTTCCAATAATTGAATCCATGTTCCTTCTCACGTTTTATTAAGTTTTATGTTATCCTTTCTTCTCTCAAGACTATACAGGGTTTATCATAATTCATGCTCTTTAAGCAAAGGACCTAAGGTGCATTCTAAGTCCACTTCATAATAATGTACTCCAATGTGCAAAGGTATCTAATGTTTAATAAGTCCAAATGATTCATTAGATTCACACTCTTGTTAAGTCTTTATTCATTGTTCATCACAATGAACCTTTATTAATACTAGGGTTGAATCCTAGTCTCTACAAATGTACTCATGCATTGAGTCCATTTGCTCCCTCTCTCAAGGATTTCATAATCCTTAGTCACAAATAATTTTCAAAGTCATCATACAAGCACACACCAATTAAGGTTTCCAACACACAATTTTCTCGAGGATCACAAGTCCTCTCGGTCTCCAATTTAGTCAATAACAATTCAATAATATCAATTAAGGTGCAAGAAATTCACAATTAAATCAATTCATCTCTCAATTCATAGATACTTAGTAAAAGTATAATCTCGTAAGCTAACATTAAAACCTATTTATGCATCTTATAGTTCTCATACACTAAGGAAATTACAATTGAAATTCATTTGGAAGTCATTCATACACATTCTGCAAGGTTCCACGTTTAAGCCTAACTCGACCTACGCTTAAGCTTGGCTCACCCCATGCTTAAGCCTGAAATCTAGTATCACAATTTCATTTGTAGGCCATAGTCATCTCGCTTAAGCCTGGTTTAACCTATGCTTAAGCTTGGCTCAACCTACGCTTAAGCTTGAAAAATAGTAACCCTTTTTTCCTTGCAAATCATTTCATTGAAGCATGAGTAGCTCTTTGCTTAACCACGATAACTTCGCAGGACTTCGAAAATGGAGTTTTTCACTTTCAATGGCTTTCAAAACAACCCAAATAGGATCCGAAACATCTCAAACATGTTTCCCCGCACCAAATGCTCGAAACAACAATAGTTTACAAGTTCTAAAATCCTTGACAAGAAATCTACAAGAAAAAGACCCTAAGTGTTGGTTTATCTAAACTTATACGGTATAATTTTACATAGTGTAAAAATCAATTCTAATGAAATTCTAATTTATACTAAACTTAGCTCATAAAATAGCATACATATAATTGAAATTTTAAATTAACTACTTGGATTAAATTATCGTAGTAATTAATTTTCAATGTCAATTATATTTATACAAATCACATAACACATAACTTTCTATGATATGAGTTGTAATTTTTTTAGGGTGTTACAAAGGTTAGGATGAACCAATATCAAATTGTTATGTGTGATGTATCCTCTTAACTTGCTTCTCATGTTTGTTGCTTGTTTCATATTTGCTTTTAACTCGTAAAAAATATTATTCATAATTAGTATAAGTTAAATCGTGCATTAAAGTTTTTTCAAACATATTTTAATAATAAAAACAACACTATAATGACCCTTGTCACTACATGATAACTTAAAAATAACAAAGAGGAAGACTTTATTTTACTTTAATTCAAACTCTGTAATTAATTTATTTATGAAAAATACTTTTGAACTTTTGGCATTCTCAAAAGCCAAAAGCTAAAAGCATAAACTTTAAGATGAACCTCAAAATAACTCAACACACATCTATATATACACATTCAACTCCTTAAAGGGATACTCCCTCTGGACTCGTACATAAACGAAAAAGTTGCTTTGTATATTGAACTCAATTATAAGCAAATCTAACTAATTTCACCTCTATTTAATGATTTTATTCCTAAAGCACCATTCATTTAATTGCAACTTTATTTTCAAGAACTATTTTATTTATGATATCAAGTTCGAATGAAGGACATTTTAGCAATAACCTTATGTTTTACTTGAGATTCGTAAAATTAAATGATTTCAACTAACTTTCTTATATTGTGAAAGTATTTATTTTTGCTTATATATGAGTTCAAAGGGAGTAACTCTTAAACCCCTAAATTGACCAACACTAAACATAAAACTAACAAAGAAAAACATAAGAAGGGTCACATCTTTACGTCCAAGTATACCCATTCACGATGCCTCTAAAGGAAGGATCCGCTTCCTAACCATTTGCTCTCACAAATACAAAGTTTGAGAGCATCACAGTCACAACCTCATGTGTCACACACATGGGTAAACTTACCAAAAATAAACATACTTAAAACAATTTTAAAACCTCAATAATTAGCATTTACGTAGGCTCTATCATCTTTAAATCATGGTATTTTGACAGTAAATAAACTAATAACATTCAACTCACATAAACATGACATATCACATTCAACCATCCTGAAACAATGCAAGAATCAACATCATACATCAACTATCAAGCATCATCATCATGAGTCCATCAATCATCATCACCATGTACACAAATCATAAACACCAACAACAAACTCTACTTTATGAAGATTTCACCTTTTGATTATGTTCTTACCAAAATCTAGAGCTAGCACATGTTAGGGTGGACGTGGCTGAAGAGGGCTCTTGGACTTCACATGTTGGCTTTGAGAGATGCCTTTGTCAAGAGGACAAGAGGGGGGACAAAAAAAAAAGGACTCTGACGCTCAAGTGAACATATGAGTTAGGAGAAATAAGTAAGTATATGCGAATGTGTGTGTAAGCTCGAGTGGTGAGCAGATGTGTGTGTGAGCTCGAGAGGTAAGCAGATGAGTAGAGAGTTCGATGGAACCTGATATTTATAGGAGTGGAGCGTAGTTGTGGGTCCTTGTTTGTAGGGGCTGTTATAGCCTTTGCAGATAATTCCCGACGTGTAGATAATAGTTAGAAGCTTGTAGATAATGTTAAAGATAAACAGTAGCTTATGGATGAAAGCTAGAAGATAATTGTACCTTGTAGATAATGTGTGACTTTGTAGTTAGTTAACTACCTGCCAATAGATAAATCATAAATGTATTCAAATATTAATAGGCTAGAGATAACCTATTAGTTGGGGAGCCCGACTGCCATGGGTTGAGCGTCCGCGCTCCTGTAGGAGGGCTGACATGGAGTATTGACACGTGTCTCTGAGTGCCATGTAGGATGCCACATGTATTTTGTGGGTCCTGGAAAATATAGATTGATTAACCAAAGTACACCCTTTAACATAATCACACCTTGACCATTTGGGGAGACTAGAATTAACCTTATGGGGAAAGTGTGGTCTTATAAAAAATGGATGAATGTGGGTAATGACTTACCTTGGTAAGGCTTGCAAGGACCTTAACCTATCTAGGGATCCACTCATACATCTATTTTATAGGCCCATTTGACGATAGTCACCACGATAACCTCTAACATTAGGTTAAAGGCCTTCCTAGCACCCCCACCACTTGTAATTGTAACTTTGTAAGAGTTATAGTGAAACTTGGTGATTTATCAAGAATTGAATATAGTTTCAGTGGTGGAGACTAATATGTATAAACATACCTTGTATTCTTTATATTTCTTTTATTATATATCTAACTATGGTGCTAAGTACCCTTAGGTTGTGTCCTAGGGAAGCATCAATTGAGTATAGGGTTGAATAGTTATCGATCATCTGAGGACTCTTCGACCCTAACAAATGAAAAATGATCTAGTTCTTAATAATCTAATCTTTACCTTTGCATAACATAATCAAGAAATCATTGGATTAACACCATATTAAGACAAAGGTAAGGCACATGGACCCAATGGTCCAATTAAATGTGCATATGAAATGTTAGATTCTAGAGGTAACACAGTGTTTATTATCATATATTGTTCTCATTTACTATATTAGGGTGATATCTAACTTGTGTGTCAGAGTGTCATGTAGATAACCATATATATATATATATATGTGTGTGTGTGTGTGTGTGTGTGTGTGTGTGTGTGTGTGCGCGCGCGCGTGCAAAAGTTTTAATGGCCTAATTTAGTTTTGTTGAGTGCATCATGTGTAATTTTATGGGATTGAGTTGAATGCTTATTTTCATAATATGAACATATGTAGTGGAATAAGAAGAAAATGGGTTGACTTATTTTAAAAAAAAAAAGGCAAAGATGGGAGCACTAAATGGTAAGGTGTTATTAGAATTTTTCATTTTGGACGACGAAAATAGAGACAGTTGAGCTAGTGCAATGAATGTGTATATTTTCTTTTTGTTCAAGATTGGATGGATAATTTGTAGTGACAATACTTTTGAAGGGGTGTACGTACTGTGTTTCGATTAATTATAAATATTATAATAATTAATTGTTGTTGATTATATAAATATATTTGAAAAGTGTTTTAAAATAATATATATTTCGTTTAAATCATTATTTGAGGAAATTACCTTTTTAAAATCAAATTAAGAAAAAAATAGTAAACCAACATTTTAGTCCTTGAGAATGTATAACGTTGTGATATTAGTTCCTGAAATTAAGAAAACCGTTAAGAAATCTTTGGAAGTGTAATTCGTCAATAACATCAGTTGAAAATCCAAATAATGTATGAATTACTAATAAAAAAAGATAATGCATGACTTAATAACATTGACATTTGTTTATGGATCAAATTAATAGTAAGTTATTCAATTTAGGAACTTAAAATAAAAACCTATAGTTTTCTTAGTTTGAAGGACTATTGTAACAACATTACAATTTGGAAATGGTATAGGGATGGGAGCTATCTTGTGATTGTGCAAGGGAAGTAATTGCATCATCTACCTATGTAGAGGAGCAATGTTTTCAACTGAAGCTTGCTGAGGCAATGGCTTTTAGATGGCCCAACAACTCTTATTAGACCAAATTCTTTATGAGATACATTGTTAGGAATTTTATGCGACAAATTATATACACCACTGAAACCTGTTGTTGTGCCTCTGATAAGTCTCCATGGTCACGCATTTGCAATTGTTGGATGCGGGTATAAGCAAGATAATCAGGTGGTTGCTATCGAAGCACCAAAACCAAGTAGCGTTGATAGTGAGGTACACCTTGAGTTCACTTTTAGGTTTCTCTTTTCGTTATAAATCTCTTTTGTTCTGTTTGTTTATGAGATTTATGGATAATAATTATAGATTGCACATGAACATGCAAATCTAGGCTTTTGTTTTGATTGCTCTTGCATTTCCCACCTCTTAATTAAATTATATAGTTCATTACTAGTAACTGGATAAAAATGAAAAAGTGGTGTGTGCTCTACCGTGTGACTTCTTTCCTTGATACCAATAAGGGAGAATGTTACAATAAATTTGAACTAATAATAATAATTTATATTTGGGTCTATTGAATCTTATGATGAATGAAAATATCATGAGGAAGAATTCTATTATTGAAAATGAGAAAAATGAGTTAATCAACTACAGAAATGACTCTATTGAGATTTTTATACATACAAGATATATAACAGAAAATAACTAACAAACTAATTATAATCCCTATAACTAATTATTATCCCAATACCCCCCTCAAGATGGGAGGAAGATATTCTCGATGCCCAGCTTGGAGATGATGCTAAGAAAAGTACTTCGAGGCAAAGACTTTGTGAAAACATTTGCTAGTTGATGATGTTTTCTGACATGAATCAGCTTTAGTGCTCCTTTGCCAACTTGTTCTCTAACATAGTACAAATCTATCTCTAGGTGCTTGGTTCTTTCATGATATGTGGGGTTTGTTGCAATGTGGATTACTGCTTTGTTGTCACAGTAGACAACTGCAAATGATGTCTTGATGTTTAAATCGTTTCGTAGCCAAGTAAGCTCACTTGACACAGATGATAAAGCTCTATATTATGCTTCTGCAGATGATTTACTAACTGTCTTCTGTTTCTTTGCCTTCCATGAAATTAATGAATTTCCTAAGAAAATACAATATCCAGTTTTCAATACATAGCCCAATCTGCATCTACATATGCATGGAGGGATGTGTCTGACTTGGCTTTAAAAAGGATCCTTTGTCCAGCTGTGTGCTTGAGGTATCTTAGTAGAATGTTTGCTGCATCCAGTGTCCTGAGCGAGGATTAGATACAAACTGACTTAGTTTGTGAACAGTGTAACAAATATCGTGCCTTGAGATGGTTAGGTAAAGAAGTCTTCCTATGAGTCTTCTGTAAATTCTTGGATCTGGAAGTTGTGATCCTGATTTTGCATTCAATTTGAGATCAGCCTCCATAGGTACTGCTGATGGCTTACAAGCAAGCATTCCAGTATCCTCCAAAATTGACATAGTATAATGTCTATGACACATGAATATTCCTACTTGAGATCTTGAGAGTTCTAGGCCAAGGAAGAATTTTATATCACCCAAATCTTTTAATTTGAAGTAGTGTTGGAGCATGATTTTTGCAGAATTAATTGTTATCTTATTAGGGCTAGCAATGACAATGTCATCAACATAGACCAAAATGGCTATGAATGATGAACCTGTTCCTTTGGTGAACAAGGTGTAATCATACTTTGACTGAGTGTAGTTTTGAGATGTCAATGTGGTTTTAAACATATTGAACCAACTTCTTGAAGCTTGCTTCAGACCATAAATGGACTTATTCAGCTTGCAAACAAGAGGTGCATATGATCTAGAAGGAGGTTCATGGTTGTAGCCTTGAGGTATCTGCATGTAGATTTCTTTACCTAAGCTGCCATTAAGGAATGCATTGTTCACATCTAGCTGAGCTAGGTGCCAATGCTAAGAAGTAGCAAGAGACAAAAGGAGTCTGAGAGTAGTAATCTTAGCCACAGGGGAAAAAATCTCTTGGAAATCTAGGCCATATTGTTGTGTGAAGTCACGCGCTACAAGTCTTATCTTGTGTTTTGCCACAGTTCCATTAGAGTTCAATTTTAGTTTGAATAACCATTTGCAGCTGATAGGCTTCTTGTTAGGCGGTAGTTGAGTGATTGTCCAAGTGTTGTTGAGATCCATGGTTGTAAGTTCATCTTGAATAGCTTGTTTCCAGTGAGGAAACTTGATGGCTTGCTTGTATGTCTGTGGTTCATGATTTTTAGAAATTTGACAGATATAGTCGGTATGAGTTGCTGTAAGTTGAGTAATTAATGTAGTTTTGAAATCCATAGTTACATTGTAACAATGGTAATCAACAAGGTTGTTGGAACAAGTGGCCTCAGAATAATTAAGATGGGGGGGGGATTGAATTAATTATGAATGTGTCTTGACTAATTAAAAATTTATTCTTCTTAATGTTACTAGATTCAATTAGGCTTTACTACTAAGTTATGAAAAGGTAAAGAACAAAAACAATAGCTTAGACAAAAGTAAAGCGGAAATAAAAAGTACACAGCGGAAAAGTAAAGAGCGTAGGAAAGAAGAAAGCAAACACAAGTTTTATATTGGTTCGACAACGACCCGTGCCTACATCCAATCTCTAAGCAACCCACGGTTCTTGAGATTTCCAATAACCTTGCAAAAACCTTTACAAGCAAAGAGCCACAAAGGATGTACCCTCCCTTGTTCTCTTTGAACAACCAAGTAGATGTATCTTCTACTTGAAGCGAACCACAAAGGATGTACCCTCCCTTGTGTTCACTTTTACAACTAAGAAGCTACCCGCTTCTTACATAGAATTCTCAGACGGTTAGTTCTTTGAATTCAGTGTTTGGGCAAAGAATTCTCAGACGGTTAGTTTTTTGAATTCTTTGTTTAGGGAATCAAAAGAATTCTCAGACGGTTAATTCTTTGAACTCTTTTGGCAAGAGGGAGAAGCAAAGAAGAAGAAAAAGAAAATAGAATAAGCACAAGTTTTTGCCCAATGAACTTTTCTTGACAAAGCAAGTATTAAACAAAAACTCTTAGAAAGATGTTGAGAATAATTGAATGAATTCCTCTTTTTAAAATTCATGCCATGGTCACATATTTATAGCCATTTGATGGCTCTTGAAAAAACAAGTTAAAAGTTGTGACTCTTGACAATTTCTTCAAAACTAGTCACTTTAAAAGTTGGGACTTTCTTTAAAAATTAGTCACTTTAAAAGTTGTGACTCTTGACAAATTCTTCAAAAACTAGTCACTTTAAAAATCATGACTCTTGACAATTTATTTTTCAAAACCAGTCACTGGTAATCGATTACCATTATAGTGTAATCGATTACACATCAACAGATGTGACTCTTCATGTTTGAATTTGAAAACCAACGTTTAGAAACACTGGTAATCGATTACAAATGTTGTGTAATCGATTACACAAGTTTTAAAATGTTTTATCACAAGATGTGACTTTTGAAATTTGAAATTCAACATTTAAAAACATTGGTAATCAATTGCATGCCCATGGTAATCGATTACTACTTTGTAAAACAATTATAAAACTGTTTGGGCTTCTGGTAATCGATTACTGCCTTCTGGTAATCGATTACCAGAGAGTAAAAACTTTGGTAAAAGATTTTTCCTTGAAAAATTATTTTGGACAAATTGTGCTATTCAATCTTTTTTTTTTGAAAAAATCTTTTTATACTTATCTTGATGCTTTTCTTGAAGTTCTTGCATATCTTGAGTCTTTTCTTGAATCTTCACTTGAATCTTAATTCTTGATTGAACGACTCTTTGATTTTTGAAACTTGTTTAACTCTTGATTCTTGACTTGAGTCTTTGGCATCATCAAAATAAACTTGGAAAGCTTTGCTTCCACAAAGGTATCCTGGTGTGCCACATTGTCTAGTTGATCTTCTGAGTTGATTTTCTGAAAGAGGGTGAGGCCGAGGATTGTTTTGTATAATCTGTTGGTTGTCTGGATGTTGTTGTGTGTGTATAGGGTCAAGATCATCACAAATTCCTAGAGTAATCAAATTTGGAGTAACATGAGGGCTGAATGGATGAGAGGAACTTGTTGTAGAGTCTTTGTCTTTGAAAGAAAATATGTGTTCATAGAACTTCACGTCCCTCGATATGAAAGTTTTGAGAATGGTCAAATCCAACAGCTTGTAGCCTTTATATCCATGAGGATATCCATGAAAAATGTTGCAGTAGCTCTTGGACTGAACTTGTGTCGTATGGACAGAAGAGTTGATGCATAACATAAAGTTCAAAAAGTCCTGAAATCAGAATAGTTAGGTAGTTGTTGATGCAGAATTTCATAAGGAGATTTGTGTTGCAAAATAGGACTTGGTGTTCTATTCATCAGAAAAACAGTTGTTTTAACATATTCTCCCCACATTTTTATAGGAACATTCAATTGATACAGTAAAGTCCTAGCAATGTTTAATATATGTAAGTGCTTTCTTTCCACCACACTATTTTGTTGGGGTCTCTCTACACAGGAAAATTGATGTAAGACACCTTTTTGAAGGAAAAAATCTTTGAAAACCAACTCTCTAGCATTATCATACCTGAATGCCTTAATACTAGTTTTGAATTGATTTTCATCATAGGAAAAGAACTGTGGTATGACATTGATACAATCATATTTATTTTTAAGCATATATATCCATGTGAACCTACTTTTATCATCAACTAATGTTAAGAAGTAACTAAAGCCATCATGAGTAGGTTGCCTAAAAGGTCCCCATATGTCAGCATGAATCAAGTCAAAACAGTGATCACTGAATTTATTGGGATTTGGGAAAGGGAGCCTATTTTGTTTGGCAATATGGCAAGTACTACAATGATAATTGGAATCAACAGATGTAAGATCCATTTTATTAGCAATTATTTTGTATACAAGAATGAGTATATGGCCTAATCTTTTATGCCAAGTTTCATATGAAACATTATTACATATATTAACATATTTAGAACAAAAAATGTGTTTTGGGAACTCAAAAACCATTAATCCTTGCTTTTGCTTAGCAATGCCAATCCTCCTCAAAGTCTTGAGGTCCTGTAGAATAAAGGAGTCAAGTTCCATTGTAAATTGAAAAAGATTAGCATTAATAAAGGTGACAAGGGATAGAAGATTAAATCTGAATGTAGGTATGAACAGAACATTGTGAAGAAAAATGTCTTCATTAATCTTAATACTGTCTATTCCTTCTACTTTAACTTTCGTGGAATTAGGCAGAAGAACATGAGAGTTCAAAATGGTAGTAAATGAATTAAACAACTCTTTGAGACAACAAATGTGAGAAGTAGCCCCAATGTCAATGATCCAAGTGTGATAATCATTATTAAAAGCAGCATTCATACAGATACCTATAACATTTGTGGCTACTGCATCAATGGTGTTTTCGATTTTCATGTGATTGGTTAAGAAAGAGATCAATTTTTGACACTGAGTAGCAATTAAAGTTGGTGCCTGAGCAGAAGTTGAACTTTTGGGTGTGTCATTTACTTGATTCATAGAGTTGCTAGTGCAATTTTTGAAGTAATTTGGAGGGTAACGGTTGGTTTGTAATCGGCCAATTCTTCCCAAATTGAAAGGTTGGTTTGTAATCGGCCAATTCTTCCCAAATTGACTTAAGTTTTGTGTAATACGTGTTGATATCGTCAGTTCCTTGTTGCAAAGACATTAATTGGTGCTTCAATTGGAAGATTCTAGGGCCATTTTTCCTCAAAAACCTAGTTTTCAAGTCGTCCCAAATTTCTTTCATGGTGTTTGCAAACAAGATGTTGGTGATGATTTCTTTAGATACCAAATTGTAGAGCCACGAGATAAAACGTTGTTTGCACGTGTCCAAGCAGTGTAGGTAGGAGCTTTTTCTTCAGGCTTCGGAAGGGTGCTGTCGATGAACGCCATTTTATTCTTGACAAAGAGATCTACCTTCATCGCTCTGCTCCAGGTGGTGTAGTTCTTGTGATCAAGGGGTTGTGAGAACAAGGCCAGGCCCATCTGAATGATGAAGGTGAAGAGGGTTGGTTGGATCTTGACTTGGATCGGTGGTTGGTGTAGCCATTGAAACCAGCAGAATCAAATCAAGAATCTTGTTGTAAGGAAATAATAGGTTGGATCGATGTGAGAGTGGAATACTCTAATCTGATACCATATTGAATCTTATGATGAATGGAAATATCATGAGGAAGAATTCTATTATTGAAAATGAGAAAAATGAGTTAACCCACTGCATAAAGGACTCTATTGAGGTTTTTATACATACAAGATGCATAATAGAAAATAACTAACAAACTAATTATAATCCCTATAACTAATTATTATCCCAATAGGGCCATATCCTTTCATACCATTAAACAATTTTCTAGATAATTAGAAAAAGACAATGAATTATAGAGTTCTTGCATTTCTGATTGATTGTGGTGGAATTTGAATAGTTTGTTAGCTCATGCATATGTTCTTATTATAAAATCTTGTGTTTATGTGGGTTGTAGTAGCTTTTGGGGTCTTACTCAGTTGGAGTGTCTATAGTATAACTTGGGACGTACTACATATTATCATAGAAGAGAGGGTGAAATGTTTAAGTGGAAAAGAACTTGAGCCAATATAAAGTTGTCTTTTTATACGCTTTTATTTTGTTGACTTGTTTTCATGAACCAATTTAGCATGAAGAAACAACTAAGTCAGTACGCAAGCTAATCTGTCCACTCTATTTTTTTTGTTCAATATATGTGTGTTGAAAATTCAAAATTGGTGTCAGTCCATTGTAAGCATTTGTGTCGCGTGTGTCAAAAAAATTATATAATGATTTTTCTTGTCTTAACTTAGTATACTACATAAGCTGTTATATTTATCTTATCTATTTTTTTTTTCCTAATGACTCCTTTCCTACTTACTAACAAAGAAATGTATTTATTATTTAATACTGGGAAACAGGATTTGCTTTATATGGATAATAACCTTGATGCAAGTATTCTTGTATTGAGAAAAGTTTATGGTGAATGGAAGGAATACTTTGTCAAACATAATAATTGTGATCCTCTGAGGGTAACTCTTTAGAGCTTCAGTCAAAAAGGTAAACTATTTTCTTTTCGTAGTAAACATAGTCGCTCAATGGTTGGAGAAATTCTACCTTTCTAATTGTTATGATACATGTTATGTAAACCTAAACACTATCAGTATGCACATTGCAGCTTTTGCCTATTTTACAAATAGACTTGATATGAATCTTTGTGAGTATTTGGCTATCTAATAGGATCACCACTCATATGTAATGTATTTGTTCCATCACTTTTTACAAATTAAGGTTTCAGTTTACAGCAGAGAGAGGAATGTATTTTCAAGATTCTCAGCATGGTCATGGTTATTTTGTTCACATTTTATTCTCTCTAACATTTGCTTTTGTTGTTCTTTACCCTATACTATTATTAGTATTCAGTTTAATTTACAAAACATGGCTTGAATACAAAACCTAGCTTGTTTTATATTTTAGTCAAACTAGTTTCAGAACCATGGTTGCACACATAATTTCATTTTGAATTTATTATTTTTTATCATCACTAATTTCACTGAAACTAGAGTGATATGCAAGCATTTCAACTAACAACTTACGGACCATCATGACATTACCATGTGGGTGACATTACTACAAAAGAACCCAAATATCTCCAGAAAACTAAGGTATCAAGTTATTTAGTTATTTTAGTGATATGAAAAACTGAATTGACACCTATCTAAAACCATATAATTATAGGGGATACAATACTCAAGACATGATTGGAGGATGAAGTTTGAGGAAAAATCAGTTTTACAACAAGCCCTTAAGTTCCAAAGTAAAAGGCTTAAAGTTTGCAACTTCTTGACATTAAAAAGCAACACCATCGCACATAATTTGCATATTGTTATGAAGAAATTCTTTCCAGTTGATACTCTAGCTGAAGGGTACATGTTACTCAGTGGTTGCTAATAAAGAATATGCTATCGGTAAATATTTCTTCTAAATTTTTTGCCTATCGCAACATGACTGATAAATTGTAATATATTCTGATGTTTGCTCTCTTAGGTTGTAATGAATACAAATGACTATAGTCTTCTTGTTGATATATGGAGCTTGGGATGACAAGTCTTGAAATGTCAGCATCAAAGCTTATAGATTTGTATTATGTAGTATTTTTATGGATTTGTATTATGACGTAGTAGTACTTCTATGAAATTTTATGTCATGTTTTGAATAATTTAAGCTATGAAAATGAAATATTTTGTACTTATGGATTAATTTTATGCATAAACAGGTATTATTTTAAAATTATTTTTGTTTGAAATTAATTAATATATCCAGGGAAAGGTGATTTTGTAATATTTTTTTTTATAAAAATAGATAATTACAGTGGGCTAAGTTGTTTGCATTGGAGTGAGCTTTATCTATTATAGTAGAGATGGCTTAACCATTGTAATTGTTTATACATTCTATTTTTACTCAAATTATCGACTCTTGGTATTAATGACGATCAAATTAGTGACCACAGAATTCATTGTATTACCCTTGAGTTATAATGGGCTAAGCTCACTATATTATTGAGGATATTTTTTAGGCTGCAGATAAAATTTACCAATAGAGGTTTTACAGAAAAACTTTTAGCCCGCTATAAACCGTCTATTTAGAGTGGGTTTTAGCTATGAGAGTGAGCTAAAAGTTTTAGCCCAATATAATAGTGACCGTTCTTGTAATGAGGTAGGATAACTTTGACCACTTTTTGGATTGAGAATGTTCCCTTAGAGATTCTCTCTCATGTAAACAATGAAAAGAGGTCTATCAAAGTCTCTTCTGTTGATTAATATATATCATGGTTTTGAACTAAAAAAACAACATTATACACTTTTCAAGGATAAAAATAATAGTTTATTATTTATGGAATTGCTTATTGTAATTGATTTTATATTTAAAATAAATAATAGTTTGAGATAAAATAAAAAAATAAGTTGACCAAAAGATTATATGATTTATTTGAATGATAATTTTCAGAATTATACTTATGATGAAAAAGTTTTTTTATTGTATTCAATAATTTATATAAACATGTTTTTTTTTATATTCATGTAAGACAAAATTAGCTTTTATATCTTAAAATATTGTATCACAATAATTATTTTTTTTACCAAACGCATCCTAGTTTTAGGGTATTGGAAAATCTTATGTTTCTATCTACAAGCAAGTTAATAGATTTTTTTGGAGGTCGAACAACCAAGTTTAAAACCCATATGCCCATATATGTCTTTTATGCAAATTTAAGAACCCGTGTGGAGGTTATTGCGTCCTGCCTCTCCGATTTTGCTTTTCACCAACAATAAAAAGCTGAATGGACAAAAATGTCCTGACCTCCTTCTTCCTCCAATAACCTCTTTCTACATGACCTTTCTTCAGCACCATAGTGGAAAAAAGCAATGGCCCCACATACACTAACACTCTCAAAATCAACTTATCACACCACATCTTCTTTATTTGCCAATAGTCCATTACAGAACAACCTATTTGAAACCTTCATCTTAGTGTGTGCTGTCTGGAATATCCTTTCGGGAAATATAAAAATATACTTCTAGATATGCCTTTTCAGAATTAAAAAAATATACTTCCCAAAAGGCCTCTATGAAATGCAAAAAAATACTCCTTTCGTTCGTAATTATAAGAATATTTCAACTAATTCACATCTCTTAAGAAGCGTAATTAATTTAGTTAATCACATTCAATGTGTCAATTATTTGTATTATCATTCCAAAATTATTATTTTCTTACCTTTCTATCCATTTAATTATTTCTCATTAATGTTTGAAGAAAGAATATTAAGTAAGGGTATGTAGGAAAAACATAATTAATACATCTAGAAATTAAAAAATGATCTAATAAAAATTGATAAACAAATTTATGAAAAATGATCTTATAATTGGGGATGAAGAATTCTGGAAAGGTCTTTTTGAAAGTATATATTTTACTTCTAGAAAAGTTATTCCAAAAGTAAAATTTTAAACTTCTAGAAAGGCATTTTCTGGAACTGTAAAATAATTAGTGTATTGTAGAAAGGTGTTTCTGAAAGTATATTTTTTTATGCTTTCAGAGAGGTCTTTCTCTCTCTCTCTCTCTCTCTATATATATATATATATATATATATATATATATATTATAAAAGGGTATTTTTGAAAGTGTAAAAAAAAATTGTGTATTCTAAAAAGTCCTTTTCAAAATAGAGTCAAATTTTGTATTTCACTTTCATTTTTTACTTTGTCTACACTTTTTTTCATGCATAAGGGTCGTCAATGATGATGTTGGGTGGTTGAGGCTGTGCTGTTTGGGTCGAAGGTGGTATTAGGTGGAGGCGGAACTTGCTTGGGAGAGGTAGGAGTATTTGTGTTCATTTAAGTCTTTTAGAGGTGCATGAAGCAAAAGGGGAGGTGTAAGAAGCAATAGCCCTATACCTAGCTATTGGATTAAAAACGAACAAAAAAGTCCAACTAGCATTTGCCATAACATATATTAGTTTGTTTAATTTTTAAAAAATATATCAAACAAGAAACAACACAATTGATAAATGGTTGAGTTGTAGAGGTTATTTCCTTATATGTTCATGTGAAAAAGAGTTTATAGTTTATTAGAAGAGACAACTCTTCACCACGAGAGTTAATCTCATTGTTTTTGGTTACTTTGCTTCCAGAAAAAAAAAACTTTAAAATATAAGTGCTTTTTAAGAAACATATAAGATTTGTTTATTAAAATAAAAAAAAAATTACCCTTTTTAAACAGAAATAATTTAAACAAATAAAAAATAAAAAATAAAAAATTATTTATTATTTATTTTATTAAAATAAACACTTATTTCAACAAATAAATTTAAATAGGTTGCACGTTAATTATCATTTCTAAGCTCCCATTGTTTTTAATTATAATTACATGGTATTTATGTTTCCCTGGTCTTGCTAAAAGTGAAAATTTAGACTTAGATTGAATTTTTAGTTCTCATACTTTATTTCATTTTTGGTTTTATTTCTTGAAAAGAGGGAATGCAGACAAATATAAGAAGGATTGAATTGAGTTTTTGTTTCCTTTAAATTTCTTAAATGAAAATAATTATGACAAAAGTCTTCTAGAAAGTAGTATTACGAATTATATCTTGAAAATATATTTTTCAAAAGGTTTTCTATAAAATAAAATCTCAAATCGATTTCTTAATGAATTAGTATAGAGTACAAAATTTTATACCAGTTTACCCTATAAATCCACAGTTACATCTAATGCTTAACCAAAACGTCAAGATTTTAATGATCTCTTCATACTGTTTACACTTTCAGTATTTTGTTATCCAAGCATTTTATTAGTCTCTCTAGATTAATTCGCAAATATATTTTCGACATGTCTCTTCAAGATACACTACCCAACAATTGAAATATATAGAAAAAAGTATAATCTTAAAGTATACAACGAATTTTTAATGATAGAATAGATTATCTTGAATCGTTATATTAAAAGAAAGCGAAAGGTGAGAATGAAAAGTCATTATTAAGTAATTATTTTTGGAGTAGCTTGATCTCTATTTTAATTTTTATAGAAATATTATATGTACTTTTTTTTTGTGAATTTACATAGTTAAATGGATATCATTTAAACCTTCATTATATTCTCATTAGTTATTTGGACAGAATTTAGATTGAAAGACTTTATTTTAATAATTTAGAAACAAAGAGAACGAAATATGGACAATTAACCTTAAGATAATAGCCAATATTATGGAGACTAAAATTGTAATTAAGTCAATAAAATTATGACTAATTGACAAATAAGGTGTGAAAACAGGCCACTAGGATTGGGTTAGGGATGCGAAGCTAGGATTAATTTGTATGAAATTATAAGTTTAAATCTTACTTGTTATGTAGAAGAAGAAAAATGTTAAAAAAGAAACACTAACTATATATTCTTGTAACCGAAAGTAGCACTCCTGAGTGACGTAAAAGTCTATCATGGATTTGCATGTTTGTAAAAATGGTTTAATTTTAAGATTTAATTAACTTTTGCAGTAAAAAACGAATTAATTAATTTTTTAACCTATTCTAAAAGTTTTTGATAAATTGTTTAGCCGTATATAAATTAAATTGTTTCAAATACGTAGAATCAAATTAAACAGAATAAAAACCGTAAAGAACATAGTTACATTAATGGCTTATAAAAGATATGTGAAATAATATGTTTTTACGAAAAGTAATATATTTAAAACTTAAGACAGATCCTCTCAAAAAAAAAAAAAAACTTAAGGCAGATAAAAAGAAATACAAACTGAAAAGAAAAACTATTGGTTATCCAAGTATTCTTTAATTAGTCACTAGACTAATAAAAGTTGAAGTGTAAGTTATGACGTTGATTTATTAGAATATGTTTCTTTGGCCACATTTTCACCTTTTAAAGCACGTTTAATAATCAATGTCAATCCTTTCATATTGTTTGGGGTTCTCAAACACAACCTTAACCATTTAAATAGCTTAAATTTTAATTTGAAGTTGAAATTTACTACTACGATCCCTCCATCTCATAATAATCTGTGTAAGAAAAATATTTATCTAAAAATAATTGTTATTTTACTTAATAATATAACATTAATTATTTCTTTCACTTATATCTCTTATAATATTAATTATATGAGTTAAAAAATTAAAAATGAATTAATGATGATAAGATTAATTTATAAAATTATTATTCTCTTTTATCTATTTAATGATTTTTCTTTCATGTGTGTAAGATAACCTAAGATGACAATTATAATAAGACAAAAATAATATTTTTTTTTGGCTTGAGATATCTTTATATAAATCAGTTTATTTATATCTTTGTTGATATATTTAATCTAGAAAGTGTTGACAACATATTCTTTAACATTATTTCTAACACACATTTTACTTTCCAAATTTATCAAAAACTATAAAATCATAAAAAAAAAAACAGTATGAAATTATAAGTAAAATTCAATAGTGTGTATTAGAAAGAGTGAAAAAAAAAGTGTGTTAGCTAGCACTTTTCATTTAATTTATACCTTTTTACTAACTAACCCTAACACTTATCAAGTTTTAAGTCTCCAAGTACATTTACACACCGCATTAGATGAACACTACCATACATTTGGCATTCCGTTATCATAATCTACTCCAAAACAACAAAACTTGTCCTATAAATTCGATAGACAAAAAAGCATAAAAAATGGCAGAAAAGTGTCGACAATATCTAGTTTTATGTAAAAGTGAAAGAACATGCATATTGAAGGCGCTTAAATGCATTTTTTTTTATAGGAAATGTATTTTATTATGTTTCAAGGATAATGTCTTCAATTAATCTGCCAAATCCTTATAATTATTGTTTCAATCAAATGGAGGATATATTGGCAAGAAAATCTAACTTAATTAATTAAATAAGATATATAAATTATTATAAATTTTTGAAATCATCTTTGATTCTCAACAATAAAAAAATAAGGACCAATTTGCGTGTATATATATATATATATATATTAGACTTCAGAAAATTAAAAAATGTCTCTGATTACATATCAATCATATGCAGCTTTGGACACGGTCACATTCTGCTCATCACACTGCTGGCATATATATATATACCTTAAAATCGACCATCTAGCATTGCTTATGTATGCATGTCTGTACCCTACGAAACCAAAAATATATGTTCAATGTTATTAGCTTATGTTACATGCATCTTCTCCATTCTCCAAGTTTCTGTTCATTGTTTTGGAACCGAAACAAAATAGACACCTATGACCTACCTTCTCCGCGGATATATTAATCTATTATTCTTCAAGCTTGTTCTGTTCCTCTCACATCACTCATTTTTATTATATTCTCATAGTTTGGTACACTGAAGCACATATTCTCGCAGAGCCTGACACATGGTTCTTAAACAATAATTTATAGAGTTTCCGCAAGGAATTTTGGATGAGTTATAGGACCACACCATCACAGTTGCCACACCCCTTTCTCTTTTTTCTTTTTTTTTTTCATCATCTAAGCTTATTTCATTAATTTCTATTATTTATTATTATTATTCTCCAATATATTCGGCGGAGTCCAACAATTATGGATCCAATAAATCAGGAAACCTTACCCCTTTGGAACTTTCCTAGCTAACCTTTGAAGTGTTATGAGAGCCACTGTGATTAATTCACATAGCCAACATATTTGCAAGCTCCATAGAAAAAAAAATGAGTTTTTCTTGGTATAGTATATATTACATATATAAATATAGTACTTTTAAATTGTTGTCTACAGCTACAAATTGTGACTGCAATGTTGTGCTTTTGAGATGTTCGTGATTACATAGTAAGTATTGCGTCAGCTGAATTTTGTTTTGCAATTATCTTCAATTTTCACAATTGCAGTGTCACTACAATTGTAGCCACAATTTCACACCTGGTTGACATGTGTAACGTTGTGCATGCTACAGACACTACTAGTAAGAACTTAACATCTAGTCCATGGGGTTGGTGTATTTTGATGACATTTGACCATAGGATATATAGATTTAGCTAACTTTGCTGATGTTGTTATGTAACTATGCTAGCTGTAATACAAGGGAAGTTTGTGTTGTGTGGTCTTTGTGTGCAATGTGTGACTAGACTTAGTTGCTCATGGTTACCTATGCACTTCTGACGCTAGAAAACCGCGTTTCCTATCACCAAAATTTGAGTACTTATAACAATTGTTTGTTCTTGAATTTTGATTGCAAATGTTGTCCTTCCAAATGATATTCTGGAAAAATGTTGGGCCATGAAAACTGGCTTCTTAATTCGAGAAGGGCTTTGCACAAAAATATTTAATAAAGGAGCAAGGAGGGCTGAGCCTAAATTTATCTACTAGTGTGTGTGGACTAAGTGCAGAAGTTGCGAGGTGCATGAACTTCTCTCCACAAGAAGGGACGTCAAGTACAGTGACATCAGCAGTTATCTATTTATCCTTGGGAACGTGTTGTAATTAGCTTCTCAAAGGTGCAGCTTTTTGAGGTTACAATGTGTTGGCAGTGAAATTTGTTGAATGAGTTTTGTGGTTTTGAATTGTGTAGTATTTCAACTTGACGGCTTAGTTTTTTAAATTGTTTGATTCTGAATGAGAGTATTGAAAACTTTTGGGTTGTGGTATCTTAAGCTTTTAGTTAAGAGAAAAAGAAGGTAGGATCGAATTAGAAACTCGTTAAATAATAAGTTTATTAATTTTAATAATAATTATTTTATAAATCATTCGATAAATGATTCATAATTATATAATAATATAAAATTATTTTATACTGACAACACATTATCATTAAATTCATTAGTTAAGTGGCATGTATCTGATGAAAATCTTAATTGACTACTATTTTGATTAAGACTTTGATTTGCAAACATGATCAGATAATCAAATTCAATTTGGTTATTGAGTTATATCTAATCGACTGTTTTGATTAAGATTTTGATTAACAGATGAATATTATTCATGATTTAGAGAATAAATAACTCAGAAAAAAAAAATGAATCCAGATGATGAATTAAAAAATTTGCTTGAAAAAATAAAAACTTGAAATTAATATATAAAATGTAAAGATAAAAGAGATTGTTATTAAAATGTAACAAGAACTAAGATTGTAAATGCAAAATTTTAAAAGAAAGCAATTAGACTGAAAGGACTATAAAATGTTCAATAAAATTAAAAGAACTCAAAATTTAGAGAACTCAGAGAAAGAGACAGAATTCAAGGTATTTAGTGAAGTACTCAAAAAGATAAAAGTACTTGAAATGTAAATACGTGAGAAACTTAAATTCAAAAGGGCAATATAAATTAAAAAAAATGTAAAAGTTGCAGGAAAGGTAAATACATAAATTTCAAAACTTGAAATTAAAGAAAGTGAAGGAAGAGAAGAAATGCATGTTAAAAGTAAAGAACTTGTCAGAGTTAAAATTGCAAGAATGTAAATCAAAATGCAAGAATGGATGGAAATGTAAAAGAGTAGTTAGAACTTAAAAATATACACTCAACTCAACAAATCATTAGTAATTGATATGTGGGGCGTGATTGTTACGAAGTGTGTAAGTGTTTCAACAGCTAAACATGAAATACAAGAGACTTATTGGTTTATATTATATATATGTTATACGGTCAAATAATCCCACAAACACATGCAAATATATTCTACAAATTTTTTATATATTATATCTCTATCCATGTGGTGACAACAACTCTTGACTTCAACCCTTACTTAAAAAATGTTCTGTTTGACACTTAAATACTTTTTAGGACTTTCATTTTAAGAGGTTCTAAGATGCCTACATTAATTTGGAGGGTTTTGATATTATTAATTTTTTAACCAATAATAATCAAATTACATTATTTTGATATTTAGTGATAATTTTATCATATATTTCAATTTAGTCCATGTATAATTAAAATATTTTTAAAAAAAAATCTTTCTCTTTGTGTATCTTTCTCAAGATCTCGGCATTTAAAGTGCGTCTAATAATCAATTTTCATAAGAAATATCTTTTAATATGTTGTTACCTCCACACAAATAAAAGTTTATAATTAGTTGCGGTATGCACATCACACACTGTCACTGCACTTATTGTTCGTCTAAGAAATGACAATTAGTGAAGTACTGCATCGAAAGGAAACATTTTGACTCGCACCCTTCATTCCTGGATCCATGAATTGACTCACAAAATTGCCAATCACTAACGATTTTCTCCAAACACCCCTTACACTCAAAACTCTTTCTTCTTCATCGTCGCACCTTCTTCTACTTCAGCAACCACTGGTTCGATGGCTACCAACAGCTTGTATTCTTCACTTAACGATCCAACTCAGACCCAAAACCTGAAATGTGGGTATGTTTGCTGCTGAGGATTTTGGTATGAACCGAAATGTGGATATGTTTGTTGCAAACCGAAATGTTTGGTTATGTGAGATTAAAAATTTCAATTTTTTAAATATTTTAATTAATGGTGGACTAAATTGAAATATATAATAAAATTTTCATTAAAAATCAAAATAATGAAATAGTAATGTAGCTTTATTATTATATATTGAATGAAAAATCAACAGTATCAAAACCTCTTTTTATAATTGTTTTTTTCAAATGCGATCATGAATTTGAACTTTAAATTTCGATTATTCAAACTTCAATTCCAAATCACGGCTTTTCTGAAAAAATGAAATGAACCAATTGAAGTATATACTTTTATCAGTTAGGAAATTTTAACACAGTGCTTAATGATGTAAAATCATGATTTTATTTTTATCTTTATCGATCAATGTTAATTAATTGTTAGTTGATATTTTTTTTTTGTTAATTTAAGAATTTAAACTCACCATCTTTTCTCCTCTTCTTTCTCTCTTCATCAATAAGTCAACATTATAAGTTATTATGACCCCTACAACTAGAGGCTCTTTTAGTATAGTGTTCCGTATTAGTTAACTAAAATCATTCAATAACCCCAAAGAAAATTGTAATTAGTGGTGTGAAAGAAAGTATCATGTATTGAACACGTTTTGGTGCTTATTTTTGTAAATTATTTTTGTGGGTAAAATTGAATATGCAAGGGAACCTATTGAAGGTGTTGAATGTGGGAAGAAAAAGTTTCCTGAAATTTTTATGCATACGTATGCGGCCGGTTGATAACATAGTTTTTCCATTATATATAATAGTGCTTTAACAATTCTAATCAAATCCTAAAGCTTCAATGGTGCTGTATGTGGGAGTCAGAAAAAACTACCAGAAACTTGTGTTACGTGATCCGATGTGACTTCCAGTAGTTTATAATTTAGTATAATTTATCTTGAAGCTATAGTTTTATTGCCTAATAGCACTTCCAGATTAGCAAAACGACACAAGTTAATTCAAGTCCTCATGCTAATTGAGGAATGTTGGACACCTTCGGAGGCTTAAGAAATTCAGTTGGTACTTTTTATAAATTTTATGCACCTAAATAATGCTTATTAGGTAATCCAATACATCATGTTGCTCGTCACCCTCCATTTCAAAAACAAGATGAAAAGTTTCCCATTTACGTGCAATTTTAAATCCTTTTGTTGCACTTCCATTCTCTTTATCCACTGGCCACTCCGATAGAAGTTGACATTTATCTGAACCAATTATCTCATTGCTGCCTCTAAAATCATGAACTAACAACAACCAATAGGAAAAATCAACATTATATTTCTTTATGCTTGTATATTCAATCCTGGGACTGCTTTTTCCCTCCTTTTCAACGGGTTTTCCACATACCTAGAAATTAAACTTCTATCTATGCATGACATTATGAAGGTGTTAATGTTATAAAATTAAATATACATAACTTTAAGCATGTGATCATAAGCATGTATAGAGTCAGAAATTATATTCACATGTTCGGATTGTAAAAATACATTTGTTAAGAAAAATCAATTTCTAAATTGAATTAAAGTACCATACTTCTAGATATTAGTCATTACACTGAAAAATAGATTAATATAATGTTTACTCTCAATTAATAATAAAGAATTCATTTCATATTCCCGTGTATATGAAAGAATATTTTTGAGAGAAATCAATCTTTTAAATGATTTTAATACTTTTAGAGATTAATCCTTAATTAAAGTTCACGTAGCAATCAGTGGGTCAATTCCAATATTCCCCTGTGCATGTGCAGGGGAGAGAGTTAAGCTTTGAGACGTTTCTACAGTTGAAAGCGGCGTTCTCCGTTTATATAAGAAATATTAGTCAATTTCTGTCAGTGCCTCTTAGGACTTTAGAATTCATGTAGAAAGGTGAATTTAGAGGCATCGTGGGTCACAACAGATTCTTCCCACTTGTGGCTGTGAGGGCTTCACAAACGCAGCATTAATATCATACTTTTGGGTGCACATAGAGGTTGACAATGAAATCTTGGTGAAATGCGGCTTCAATTTCACATTTTTGTATGCTATTTTTAGTTTCTTGGCAATTCTTTTTACCATGTGTGTAATAAATGGCACTAAATTAAAGGCATGGTTGCTTCAAACTTGGATCCAAGAAAAATGACAAATTGTAAAGATTAAAGGATTCTCAACAAATTTTAACAATGTACCTGATATGTTTGTTGGCTTTTTCTCTATAGAATTGTTTGATGGGTGTTGGAGAGTAAGTTTTTCATTAATGGGTTAGAAATTAGTAGAAGGGTATATAATTAATAAGATCATGTATTCAAAGTGTTAAAGTGATTTTGAACAAATAGGTAACTCAAACCTAAAAGCTCATTAATTAATCCTCTCTCACACTCTTGGATAATGGCTCACACACAAATTTTATTTTGATAGTAGAACTCCTTTTTTTTTTTAAGCAGAAAGCAGAAAATATATTAGAGAAAAAAGAGAAAACAGAACAACAAAACCTGGGGACCAAGCCAAAACCCATGAAATAAAAGCAAGATAACCTATAGCCAGATTTTATTTTGACAGTAGAACTCATATTTACTTGAAGCCACATTTAAAAAAAAAAAACTGGTGAACAAAACAAATTTGACCCAAAGTCTCTAAATATTCAAGAAATGAAGCACAAGTTTAGGCATAAAAATTAAAAGATAAGTGACAAGTGAGGCAAGCTAGTTGGACTTTCTCGTTGATGACTTCGAAATAAGTCGTTAAAAGACATAAATAAAAAGGTGATGAATAATGCAAAATGTCAAAACATTTTTTTAATAAACAAGCTACTTAAATTAAAAACTTACTAACTCCCTCCCCACTAAGTCACACAAATTCAATTAACGGGGTGTACGTGAATTTAAATTTTGACATAAAATAACCCAAAGAAGATAATCTAGGTGAAGAAGGGGGGCCTATTGTGAGGAAATGAATATAATATCAACATCCCCAATAAAATATCATTTCAATGTTTCAAACTCCAGCAGAAACATTAAAGAGATATTTATGTTATCTAATAATAATACCAATGTCAAAATCTATAAAAAGTGACTCCAAATAATTATCCTTTTGACGTGAACCAAAAATGTCTAATATGCATAAACAAAAAATAGGTGTAACCGATTACATGTGGCATCTTTTAATATCCTGAATGTTACATCCTGTTATATAAGTTCACCTCAGGGAATCTTGGCCTTGTAATGCATGAAATAATGGCTACAACCTGCAAATTTACAGATCTTGGAGCATAGTAGTTTGTAGCATATAGTTTTGTGAATGTTAAATGTACACAGTATTCTTATGCTTCCAGTTGTTTCTAAATTATGTAACAATTTAATATAGAAACTATATAATTAATTGTTTCTTTGGAATGTTGAAGTATCATTTTGGTTAATTGAGTTAAACTTTTGATGGAATCTTGGCCACAAAAGTTGCTCGTAACACGGCGTGCCGTTGATTGCTTGATGTAAACGTAGCTGCATATATACCTTATCCTAACAGAAGGTGTAGTTTATGTGTGGCTGAAATTCATTTGTAGTCCAATTGGTAGGTGCCATGTGCATCAGAGCAGACGCAGTTTTATACTTCTCTGTAATAGTAGTAGTACTTAATAATATTATATAAATGACTAATGGGAAGCCTCTAGAGCAAAAAATAAAAAGAAAAAGAAAAAGTTGTGGATCAAACTCAATTGATTAGATAGTGCACTTAGTTGTTGTAAATTATTAATATTTAAGTTCAATTTTTATTATTAAAAAATACGAGAGAAAAAAAGTAATTGCTTTGTAGAAATAAAATAAAGCTATACATTTTAGTTTTGAAACATTCTTCAAATACTTTTAAGATTGTTTTCTCACCCCATATATTCGTATGATATATTTTTAAGAATACTGTTTTGATCCACAACATCGTTTAAGAATACAATATATTTTTGACTAATTTAAAAATTTGTTTGGAAAAAAAGGAACAAGTTTATTACACTAGCTGATGGCGTTTTTCATATGTTTCTTAAAGTTGGATTTGAGTTTGTAACTTTTAGCTTATCATAGTTTTTATTTCTAAACTCAACTCCTTAATTAATAAAATTCATCACTTATCATTTCCTTTAATATTATATTATTTATTTTAATTATTATTCTATTTATTTAATTTTTTAATAAAGTATTTAAAATCCTAAATTTTTAATAAGAATTTAAATTTAACTAAAAATCCTAAAACTAAAATGAACTTAATATATTGTTATCTTCAAATTTAAAAAAAAATATATAAATATTAATGAAGAATATGTTGATATGACAAATGACTTGAAAGTTATGAGAATCAGTGTGACAAAGTAGTTTAAAATTTCATTAGAAAATATTATTAAAATAATAGAAATGAGACTAGAACTATTTTTTTTTTCTTATTCATCACCTAAATCACTAAACTAATTCACTTGAATTATACTGTAAACACTATATTATATATAAATTTCTATACGAGATAATATTTTTTTAAAATATTTTTAATATTTATTTAATATTAAAGATGATTTATGAACAATAAATTTCTCTAATACATAAAAATAAATATTTAACAAATGAATTATATAATTTTATAGACATAGTATTACAAGATTAAATTTCATATACGTATATGTATATAAATATTATAAAATTATATTTTCAATATTATAATATTCTAAATTTATAATGTAAATACTATAACATTATAATTTTATAAAATTATTATGAAAAATTATAATATTAAAATAAACTATAGTATGAATTAGTAATGTGGTAAAAAAAAGTGAAAGAAATAGGATAACAAAATATGAATGACAAGCGTGATTGTTTAAAAAATATATCAAATAATAAACTACATAATTTATTTATTATATATTTATATGTATTGGATAAATTTATTATTTATAAACAAGATTTAATATTAAATAAATATTTTAAAAATAATTAGCTCTTATAGTAATGTATATATAATATGGTATATATTTTTAATACAACTCAAGTAAATGAGTTGATTTAGATTATGTTCAGTAAAATAAGTTGAAAATTGAAAAAATAGTTGGTAATTAAAAGTTGAAAGATGATAATTAAATTTTTTTAAATTAATTTATTAAATCACAAGTATTTGAATAAAATTATTTATTAAAATAGTTGAAAAACATTACTCCTTTAGCTCATTGGATGCCAATAGGTGTTTCTATCTTGTGCACTCCCCACTGGAGTGTTCTTTGCTTCTTTAACATCTTGTGGATGGAATCAATTTTAGAAGGCATGTCAGATTGTAGTTTCAGGGGATAGCTCCGTTTGAAATAAAAAAATTGAAAAATATAAAATAATAAAAATAAATATATTTATATGATATTTTTATATAAACTTTAATTTTATTTTATGGATAAAAATATATTTTTAATCAAATTTAAAATAAAGTAAAAAAGTACACTTAATTAAATATTATACTTTTATTATGTTAATTATCGAAATAGTTAAAATAAATAATTTAATATAAAATTATTCAAAAAATAATAGTAAAATAAAATAAATTCAACATTTATCATTATCAATTTTGTGAAGTATAATGTTGAAATATAGAAATAAAATATGCAAACTTAGAAGCTAGAGTTTTAAAAAATGTTACTTCTAATAATATTTCAAAAAATATTAAAAATTATTTCAAAAATATTTATTTATCGAACAATTAAACAAACTTTTTAACTAATTAAAAAAATTAGAAACTAGCTAAAATGACTTTTAGTGATTTAATTGTTAAAGGAGAAAGAAAGGGACTTGAGTTCTATTGCCATTAATTATTACCATTTTTATAATAATTTTTCAAATTATAAATCACTTTATCACATTGCTACTAGTCCACTTAAACATGTCATTTGTCAACATCTGCATGGAAATATCAAATCATCATTAATTGATGGTCAATATATGAAAGAACTAAAATTGCATAATTTTAAAATTTGACATATCAAAATTATAAATTTAAAAATAGGAGAAACAAAATTAGGAATAAGAATTATAGGAAGACTAAAATTATAATTTAGTCTCATTCTTTTTACTAAGAATATACTACCTTCATTCCTTTTTAATTGTCAATATTTTGAAAGAAATATTTCTATTTATTTGTTGTTTTCAAAGTTTCGGATAACATTAAGGCTAAATGATCTATTTAATCTTTTATTTTATTTTTTTGTTTATTTTGATTTTTTATCTTTTAAAAAGTTTAATTTTATCATTTATCTTTTTTTTGTTCAGTTTAGTTCTTTATCTTTTTAAAAAATTTATTTGGTCTTTTATCTTATTTTTTTTATTTAGTTTGATCAATGATCTTATTTTTTTTGTTTAGTTTGGTTCTTCAATCTATTTAAGATTGAATTTGTGAATCATTTAAAAATGAAAATTTTTGGTTTAGCTTTCTCCTCTTCCCCTTCATTTCCTTTTTAACAAAAATGTTCATTCTTAAATGATTATTGACATTAATCTTAAATGGATTGAAAGACTATCTGAACAAAAAAAATATGATAAATGATCAAAATAATTTTTTTAAAAGATATAGAACTAAAGCTATGTTCGGGGAAATTAGCTAGAAGTTGAAAAATTATTTGAAAGCTAAAAAGTTATTTGATAGCTAAAAATCGGAAAGTTAGTTGATAGATGAAAGTTGGACGCTAAAAAGATAACTTATCAACTTATAAATGTTCGATAAAATTAATGGTTGAGTAGCTAAAAAATGTAAAATGATAAAAAAATAATTAAATCATGATTTATTTTAAAAAGTAATAAGAAAATTGAATAAATGTATTGAAGATAAAAATGAAAGAAAATATAAAATGCTAAAAGCTAGAAACTAGCCTTTTAAAAAATACCACTTCAAGTAGCATTATAAAAAATGTTATAAGTTATTAAAAAAACTTATTTATTGAACAATCAAATAAGTTTTTCAACTAATAAAAAAAATTAAAAATTAATTAAAATGTCTTACCGTATTGCCTAAACTTAAAAAAAAAAAAAGATAAAAGATCAAACTGAATTTTTTAAAAGACAATGGATGAAACAAACAAAAATAAAATAAAATAAATGACCAAATAGATCATTGGCTTAACATTAATGACTATTTTATCAATTATGTGCTTTTTTAATCTAATATTTATTAATTGTAGAATAGAAATGAAAAAAAATATGAAACTTCAGGATTATTTTATTAAAATTAAAAAATATATTATATTTGTTGTTGGCTTTTACATAAAAATCTTATCTTAAAAGACAAATAAAAAGTAACAAAAGGAGTAATTTCTTTCTAATTAAGGATAAATATTATCAAAATAAGTTTTATTCTTCTCAATACACATTTTCAAGAATAAACTCATACTACTAAATAAAAATGTTTAAAGATACCAGTTATAATAAAGATATAATAATTTTTACAATAAATTATATAATATTATTTTATGCATATTTATCACCTGTGCTAAATCTTGTTAGTTTCTTCTTAATTTTAGCAACACAAATGCTACACAATATCTTATGCCATCATATAATAAAAACACGATACTGAATCAGCGTTCCACGTAGCAATCGTAACATTAAATGCTGCACAATATCTTCTTGTTTATTTTTCCCATATGAAATGGCCATTGTTATCTTCCTCTCATTGTGTGGCCAGATAGAACTCTGAGTCTGAGGTATTCGATGAAGCTGCAGTTGAACCACAGCCATAGAAGTTAATCATATGGGCATTGGAAAAAAGTATTGGTACGAGAATATGTAGTAGCTTCCTTGTGTCGGTTAAAAGACACATGGGAAATTGGTAGTTTTTCTTGGATTTTTTTTATTTAGAGTTAATTTTAAATTATTATTAAAAATAAAATAAAATAAAATAAGTCGTAAGAGTAATTATGATTTTTGAGTTAAAATTTGAAATATCTGTTATGTTTTATTATTATTATTATTATTATTATTATTATTATTATTATTATTATTATTATTATTATTATTATTATTATTATTATTATTTATTTATTTAATTGAAATTATAATTTTTTTTACCATTTTAGTTTAATTTTTTTTATTTAAGACTTTAAAATTATATATATATTAATCTTACCAGAGAAGTTTTTTTACTCGCGACCTTAAAATCTTAAGATTTTTTTTACCTTTAAACATTTTTCTTTTAGAATTTTTAATTTATTTTTATTTTCTTTTGTTTTGCTTTCAATTTTTTAAAAAAATTGTAAATAATTTTATTTATTTATTTATTTATTAAATATAATATATTTTTTATTTTTTATGTTTCTCTTTAATTTGTATTATTTATTTTATACTAATTTATTATATTGTTTTTAATTTAATAATTATTTTTATTACTAAATTATTAGATATTGTTAATAATAAATTCCTTTATATAAAATAAATAATATTATTTGATAAAGTATAAGTTAATATTAGTAACAAAATATTTTAATATTTGTTTTAAAATTTTAGTTTTTTAAATTTTAAGTATTTTAAAATAAAATAAATATTTAAAAAAAATTAAATAACATTATGTTAGTTTTTATTTTATTTACAAAATAAATTAAATTCAATATTAAAATTTTTTCTAAATTTTAGATATACAAAATATATTCAATAAAATAATATTCAAATAATTAAATAAATAAAATTATTTATAATTTTATAAAAAAAACTTAAAGCAAAACAAAAGAAAAATAAATAAATGAAAATTCTAAAAGAAGAAACTTTAAAGGTAAAAAATAAAAACTTTATCACTTCAAAGTTGTAAGATTAAAAAATATATATATACAACTTTAAAGTTATAAATAAAAAAAGTTAAATTAAAATCATAAAAAGATAAAAATATAATAAGTCATAATAGATGTTATAACAAATCGTAATATTTAGTATAACTTATTCCATTTTTTATAATAATTTGAAATGACTCCAAATCAAAAATATCGAAAAAAAATTACAGCCCTTTTACTAAAAGTCCCGGAAATTTGTGTTGCAATCTTCGACTAACTTGGAATTAATTGCTAGTTGGTCACCATTACTATCATCTGTTTGTTATTTTTATTATTATTAATCCAGTTGCTAGAAAATATATTTATATTTTAAAAAAACGTGAATTTGATTTTTGTTACTGGTATGTTAATATTTTTTTTACCTCATATATTTAATTCGGATTGGTATTTTGTGGTAGTACCGTGTCAGAGTGGTACAACTATAGTACAAATGTGAAATTAGTTTTAATGTAGGAACTAAATTTAGACTAGGGATTTCCTATTTTCTAAAGTAGGGTAGATAATATAACTGTATGAAGATGATATTTGTTGACCAGAATGCCAAGAAAATCACATAAAAAATAGTATGATATTACAAAATGGTTACCTGCCAAATTGAAAGTCTGGAACCGGAACATTTCTGCAACCTGTAGCTACCTTTTAACCTGCCATCCTTTTACTAAATGACTGAAATTATGCAACTTAAAACTATATTTAACTCTTCATTCTACAATTCTTTCTGTGGGTTTAATAATTGTTTGTAGATACCAACTTATATAAGACCACGAAATGTCGTTACTGGTCAAAGTAAAATTGTAAATCAGGAGTTTTATTCTAATGCACTTCTATAATATTAGCCATTCATTTATTATTCGTCTTTTTTGTTTTTTTTAAGATGATAATGTAACTCATTGTTTTAGGACTCTCTTGTTTGGGCTAATGTTCACTGCACTTATCCCATTCTTATTTTTGTCTATATTTATATAAATAGAAATTACCTAATTCCATAACCTTTGGCAATTTTCATAACGTCATAAATAATTTTTTAAATAAGTTAAGTTTAAAGAGAAGAAATCACGTGTAACATGTCTAAAGCCTTGGCAAACCTTATAGTACTACTGATAAATAAGAAGAAAAATATGGTAAATTAAATCAGCCACATTTTCTCTTTTTGCAAATCACAAGCCATTTTTTCTGACTATCTACTAGCAAGAAACACGCAGCATGTTTTAAAATGCATATCCAAATCAAACATTTATGTCGGAAAATAATGCAGATTGAAATGGACGAAGTGTATTCGCTCTCTCCTTTCTAGAAAAATACTACTAATCTATTCCCAATTAGGAAGTTCTAAATATATTAAATTTTTCGAAGGTTTATCTCATTAATGATTACAAATTCACCATTTATTCCCCTTAATTTATCTTCACGTCTCCACAAGGGGTGGGGGAAATTATTAATTCTTTCCACGTAAACATAAAAGTATAAAGAAAGGGAACATCACATTGACTAATAAAAAAAAAAAAAAGGAAAACTTACTGTGTTGAAAAAACAGAAATCTGACGGATAACTAACTTCCACATAAACAAATTGGTGGTTGCCATGTGTTGGACAAGAAATAGAAGAAATCAACTTTAATATTTATATAATATAATATGCTTGTTGGTTCCCTTTCCTTCCACAGACATATTCCATTGTATGGACCCAACACCAAAGATTCATCAACAACGATAAACCATAAATCAACTTTAGTCCTAGCTAGCTTTTTTTAGATGGGCTAGTTAGGTGACTATGATCGAGATTTAATTATATAATTTTCCTATAATTGTGTTAAGAGAAGAATTAAGATGATTTAATTACTTGTTTAATCCTTATATTTATAAAAAATTTACATTTCAGTTTCTAGTTCTTATACACACTTTTTAATCCATTTTAGTATCCATGAAAACTAAAACGGATTAAAAAGTATACATGTAAGAAAAACTTACTAATAAAAGTTATGCATGTATAAGATTAAAGGAGTATAATTAAATCAATTAAGATTATATTTTGTACATAAGCAATTATATTTTGTAGCAGTCTATAAGAGTAAGAGTGAGTAAGACCCTCGTGGACAGTGGACAGTGGACATGATGATGTTGAAGCCATGACAGGGTCTGACTGAAAGCTCAAGTTGGCTTCAATTCAACATCACTGTGGGAAGCACAAATGGGCACTCCCTAATTCTCAAGATAAAAACAAAAAAAGACCATGACAAAGCTGCACTATGAGTGAAGGAATGAAACCCCATTGCAAATTGCAAGAGCACTGAACAAACTACAAAAGACATGCCTTACATGCCGAATCACATTGGTACAAAAACAAATAAGGGGAGGAATTGCCCATAATCTTATAATGACTAAGTAGAGGGACTTTCATGTTACAAGTTGCTTCTTGGCATGATGAAAAGTTTCATTTTAAGATGAAAATTTTGCACCGGTTGGACCCTCCAAGCACAGCACTTTGACATTTGGAGATCCCCTCCACAATAATAATTGAAGCTAACGAATAAAAGCATAATACTACTACTATATCGTTTGTTTTGTCATACCCTTTGTGCTCTATAGTTGTGTCAACTTATTTTCTCCACAATCTACCAATAATAAACCCGTCCCATTCCCTTGACTACTTTTTTTTAAAGCTCTTTTTTTTCCCCCTCTTTCATTTCACCAATCCAACGAGGCCATTTAACATCATACAAATATCAAAGCTTTCTCTTAATTTTTCTCGTTAAAAATCTGCCCCGCAAGGCATGATGCAAAGTTGACTTGCTACCTTACCTGAAGATCGATAGATAGATATTCTGGCCACGATTTGACAGTTATTTATATTGCCATGTAACGTGTATCTTACTCATCGTTTCAGCTTATGGCGGGCACTAGTTGCTCTCGCCCAATTGTATGGTTCTGATTGGATACTCACTACTACTCACGATTTTAACATGTCTACCCAACCACCAATCATCCTTTAGAGTGTGTGTAGATTGAGAATTTTAATTGAAAAAAAGTAATTTATCAAAAAATTTAAATTTTTTAAATTTAAAATTTATTATTTGGATGTTTTTTTATGAAAATTTAAATTTTTGAAATTTTAAAACAAAATTTTAAACAATTAAAAATGTGAAATTTTAATTTTCTTCTAAAAGTTGAGAAATTGAAATTCTCAAACTCACGATTCTCCCCTCATGCCGATGATGCTCTTTTTCAAGAAACACTGTCTTAGCTCGTGGAGCGTCGATCGGGTGCGGGCGTAAGGGGACACGTAGAACTACACCCATCAGTCAGGGGAGCAACTGTCATTGTCCATCACACGACGGAGGTGCTCATTAGCGCGAAGGGTCTGGGTCATGCCTTGTGACGTTGACTGAATGTCGGATGTGGTGGTGTATGTTGTCGTATTTCGATTCCCTTGTGACTCCCCATGTCGCATCAGTATTCTTCTTTTTGGGAACAGATCAACCATCTTCTCTTCTCTTTACATTCATTTTCTTTCACTCTCACAATTTTAATTTTTTTTTATCTAAATACAAAATTTTGAAAATAAAAAAATTTCAATTGAAATATTTACAATTCTTAAAATATAAAATTCTACTCATCCAAACACACTCTTAGTGTGCTAGGTAGCTACCATGTTTTGCAATATCTACAAAAACTTTGAACTGATGACCTATTCATACTCCATGTATGAAATTTCCCCAATTTAATGGGATTTAACAAAAAGGGGCCACCCCTTAAAAAATCATTAAAGATTTTAGTTTTTTATGAAGAATTTTACAGCAAGACAGTATTTAGTACATGCACCGCTAAACAATTTTTCATCACCAAAAACATGTGAATCAGGTGACACCGCGTGCTCTTGTTCAACAAGTAGTATCGAATTTGAATTTTGAGTATATAAATGTGTTAAAATTTTATTGTTTATAATAATTTTATTTATCTTTGAAAAAAATTATCTTAAAAAAATAAAAATAATTTTATAAGAAAAAGAGAATTTCAAAAGTATTTAACAGTAGTGTATTAGTTAATATATTTTCCCTTTAATTGGGGCTAAATCAGCTACTCAATGAATTCAGAGGCCACCTTTTTACATTTATTGGTTCTCTTCTCCCACAGCAGCATATCACAAATCATTAGAAAGACAAGGATTTGAAGGAGACTATAGAGACAAATTATAAAAATAGTGAAATAAGTATCATTAATTATTTCTGATATTTACAACAGAAGTTTACAGTAAACCGTAACCACATCATATCATAGTATATCACATTCTATACTGTGATATATATAAATGTACCCTTTTTTTTTTCTCTTATACTTTACATGCACATCAAGCGAAAGAAAAACAGAGACCAGCTGAGCTTCATTGCTAACTACACCCCAAAAGCTACAAGCTGGTCCCCAAAACCTCTCACTCCCAAAGTGAAAAAAATGAAGAAAAGTAAAAATCTGCAACAGAAACTGAAGAGGAGTAGATTCCGGGGGCGTATCTGCAAGCATCCCACAGTTAAACCTCTCCTCAGAAAGTGAAAAACTCACTTATTTACCGTCACCAATTCAAGCTTGTTTCCTCAAATCATTTGAATGAATAAAAGTGCCGTGAAACCCATAAGGAACTCTAGAAGGAAGCTTAACGGAAGCCTCAAGCTTCAAAGTTTTGGCATTCACAATCTGCAGCTCCGATTTCCATTCCTTCTCATCATGCACGAATGCGAGAATATAGCCATCATCTTCATCACCGTCAACACCATTTGGAAGAAACAGAGGCTCCCCACCGAACCTCTCTTCCCCATACATGTACTTGTTCACTTCCCCACTGAACAAATCAACTTTAGCGAAACCTGAAACCTTAGGCCATGGCTCGGCAAGTGCTAAGTACGCAAACTGGGTCTTTCGTCCGAGCTTGTTTCTGTTGACCATGCCGGCTTCCAAGTTGACCTGTTGGGATTCGGAGATAATGGGTTTTCTTGTAGACTTTCCGGTCTTCAAATTCAGCCTTATCTCAGACAAGACGCTCTTCAAACTCTCATCGCATTCGTTGAAAATGGAGTCTGCGGGGGTCATGCAGGAACCGATCACAACAATCTCGTCGTTTTCGGGTTCCTCCCAAGCGTTCCAGAGATGGAAGCAGAAACATTCAGGAGCATCGATCCATTTCATCCCATTGGGGTCTTTAGCATTCTTGTTCAGAATCCCAAATCTCGAAACCTTATTCTTATCGTATACAACGGGGGAGCCACCGGAGATCATTTCGGAAAGTTTGAAAACCACTTGCTGGTCGGGGATGACGACGAAGTTTTCTGTTATTGCGAAATCGTGCATCATGGTGGGTTCTTTCAAAGGGATTTCGACGTCGGGGGATTTGACGCCGTTTGGGGAGAAGCGGAAGTATTTGAGGTAAGGCTTCTGGACGACGTCGTAGGAGAGCGCGTGGAGGTCGTTGGTGACGGGGTCGACTTTGGGGTGAGCGATCATTGTGGATTTCAATTGGCCGTTAAAGTTGTAACGGCCGACGGTGGTTAAGTCGCCGTTGGGGGTGAGTCGGAGATGGTAGGGTAAGTCGTCTTCGGACATGGCGAGGAGGTGGTTGTTGAAGTAGACCAGGCCGGCGTTGGCGACGCCCATGCCGTGGGACCCATCAACGAGGCCGAAGAGGGAGCGCGCGTAGAAGAGGAGGAGGCGCGCGATGCCGGAGTGGCCGTGGAGCTCGCCGATGGCTTTGGGGAACACTGGCCGCCCGAGGGTTTTTTCTTGGGCTAAGCGCTGGGTTTCGGTGAAGCGGCAGGCGTAGCTGGCGGCGCCGGAGTGGAATTTGACGGCGTGGACCATGCCGTCTCCGTCGAAGAAGTGGTGCCCAGCGACGGGCTCGTAGAGCGGGTTCGCGCCGTTGCGGACGTAGACGCCCTCAATGCATTTGGGGATTTTTCCGGCCACCGGAAGGGAGTGCTGCGCCGGGTGCTCCGGCACGGGGGCGAAGTTGCCAGCGATTTGGACACGTGGGTCGGCGGTTTTGGGGAGTGGGTGTTTGCGTTCGTGGGAGACTAAGGCTGTTTCGACCATGTCTAAGGCTGAAGCCGCTGCTTTCTGGAGAAAGTTCCAACTTTGAGGTAATGGGTGTTTTGTTTCGGAGGGAGAAGCGATTACTGGTTTGGTTTCTCTTGCTGGAGTGGTTGTTGTTGTTGTGGTTGTGGTTGTGGAGGTTGGTTGGTACTTTTTGGGGAAGTGGAGTGTTTGAAGAGAACATGTGATGGCGTTGGAGTTGGAATTGGAATTGGAATTGCAAGGAAACCTTTTCTTTAAGGTTGTAGGAGGAGAAGGGAGTGTGGTTTTGATCCAAGTGTTTGTTGTTGTTGTTGCTGCTGCTGATGATGCCATGGTGAATGGTTTTTGTTTCTAATTTTGAAAGAGAGGTTGTTGAGGTTGAAGTAAGTAGTTGTGTAAGCTTGTGATGGAGAGATGTTGAAGGAAGTAGTAGAAATTGGTTTGAATTGAGAGGTGTGTATGAGTGTTTTGATTTTGAAAATTGTAGGAGAGGAGGTGGTGTATGTAAGGGAGTGAGTTGGGGAGAGTGGGGAGTGAGATATGGGAGTATATATAGTGGGGGGAGGAGGGAGGAAGGGATGGAGGTTGAAGTGAGACATGTAGGAGGAGGAGACCACGTGTAGGATTAAGAAAATGGAGGGAGGGGACTCATAAAAGGTAGGATTGCCAATAAGTGAATGGTACAAGGTGGGACATAGCTACGTGAAACTATGCCACGACCCCCTTCTTTCATTTTCTCCCTCTAGTATAGAGAGAGTGCTTATAATATGCGCCTATGAATAAAATATGGGGGAAAGTTCCTTAAATTGAGAGCAATCACACATGACAATTGATGACAAGAAAAACGGTAGAGAGAGAGAGAGAGAGAATTAAAGCGGCAAAGGCAAAGGCAAAGGCAAAAAAAGAAAGCAGAGAATAGTGTTTTGAGGATGGTTGTTCTCTATTGGCCCATTAGTTTAGGGAGGGAGGAATATGTAATGGGCTTTTGATTCATGGCTTTGCCTAATTGCCTTGCCTTTGAGTGGGGAAGGCATTTGTTATTTTGCACACGTCGAACCCCGCGTTGCTCCCTCAATGAGAGTGTGACTCCCCCCTACACGTGGCCAATTCTCTCTTCTTCTCCTTCCAATCTTTGGTCACGTCACATCCCATTGCCCCACACGCTTGCCCCCCCCCCCTTCCATTCTAAACCTTCCTTCTTCTTTCGTTTTTCTTTCATCTCTTGCACGTTTATGGATTACCAAGTCTAACTTGAACTTCACTTCACAAGTTTGTTTTGTCGTTAGAAAATATTTCATCATCCGTCCCTAATTACGTGATTTTTTTATTTATTAATTTATACTTATTAAAAAAGTTAATTAATTTAATTATTAGTATTAAATTTATCTATAATTATACTCTAATTTCCATAAGAAAAAAGAAAAAGATAATTCGAAATATTCAAATAAAAAATAATTAGTATATAAGATAACTGAGATCACATCTTATAAAAAAGAGAATTATTTTCAAAATTATTTTTTATATATGAGAACGGAAGGAGTATTCTACACAAAAATAAATATTTGTACATGTTAACATAAATAATATAAAATAATTCTGTATTGTCTTTAATTACAAATATTCAACTTTGATTTATGATTATATGATAGGATATATCTATTTTATATTGTTAGTTTATGATTATTAAATTCAATGTTCAACATATTTATTGTGTAAAATATTTTATATTAACATTTAATTATAAATAGTTATACTTGTTTAAAATAAATATGTTGATTGTTATGTAAATTATTTTCAAAAATTTATCAATAAAATTTTATTTAAGTAATAGTATAAAACTTTTTATATTAACAGTATTTAAAAAATTAAACTTATCTTGAATTTTAGTTAGCTAATTATTCGTTCTTCTAAAAAAAGTAAAGCTAATTATTCATTGTCCTTTTTTGAATGAAAATTAATATATTTCAAAATATTCTTTATATGCTCCCTCTCGAATTATCTATCTACATGTATATATAACACCATATTACTTGTTGATTATATCATATTTTAGAATATGGATATTAAAATAGTGGAAGTTATAAAGGATGTTTAGTGGTTGAAAAGGAAAATTTAAGGGTGTAAAAATATATATACACCACACCGAGTATATTAATAAATATACTTAAGACACTACTTAAGGAATTAAAATAATTTTGTTAAAAGTATTATCAATATATTTTTATTATGATTTCTAATACAGTTTTTTCATTCAAAAAAATATTTATTAAATTTTTTAATCAATAATGCATCAGTACGCGTGGTTTCACCAAACTTATGCTCTTTTAGTTATAAAATAAATGTACACAAATTTGTAAGAAAACAATAGTTTTCATTCTATTGAAAGCTTATCCAAAAATAGTGATAACTAAAAAGAATTAATAATAATAGGTGTCAAGCTTTGATGGAAAAACAAAAATTATGACCATCTTTCCTTCTCCTAAACTTTTTCAAAGTCTTGGAGCTAACTATGCAAACAATATTTCTGTCCTTTGGCAGGATTAATGTTGACAAAAATTGACTCTGTGCTACGTGTAAGGCTACGTTTTGATTGAAAATAGGTTGCGTTGGTTAGTTCAATGGCTAGACTTCATGTAAGGAGTAACAGAAGCGATTAGATGGTATATATATTTATATATATGATATTTTTCATCTCCATTTCAATACACAGAAATTTGCACAGGTATATACAAATTAATTAAAACCCTTGGTGACTAATGAAAGGAATGAACAAAATGATGTAAGACATGATGCAACTAAACAATGAACCATTAGAAGAGATATTATTTCTTGTTTCTTTATGTCTAATGGCCAATGGATAAATACATCATAATCACAACATACAGAAGCTCTGGTAGCATCTACTAGAGTGGACCAGGTTGTAATGGACGCGCGTTTTGTGTTGTCATAACTCCATTTGCATAGAAATTAATTAGGAAGTAAGTAAAAAAATATATATAGATAGGCATCTCAATCAAACATGGCAAGCATCGATCGATACAAGGGACTCAAAGATATATAACCTTCAAAGTTGTGGCCGGTTAAACTTCCTTTCACACGTTCAACTGTTGGATGCTTAGTTATTTTCTTTCTTTCTTTTTTTCCTAAGCTTTTTGGTTTTCTTTTAATTTATTCTAGTACTAAAGTTACTTATGATTGATGCAAACTAGTTAATTAACCCAAAGCCAAACACATATATAGCATAGAAAAAAAATTGTAATAATTCACCGTGTATAGGTTTATTTAAATGATCGATAGCAAGCTCGTTAAAATGAATTAAAGTGCATTATATATATTATTTTCCTTTGATATTAAAGAGAAGAATGTAATTTTTTAATAAAAATGGGGAGAGAATAATGTAATTCAACCATCTTTTAAGGAAAGAAAATGAAGTTTACTTTTAAAAAATTATATATCATAGGTATAAAAACTCTTGGGGTTCTTAATATTGTTTAATATTATATAACGCTTTTAATTTATATAATACCATTTTTTTTATCTTCTTTCATTTTATCAATTATTTTATGTTGTACTTCTCTTTTTTATTTTATTTCTTTGTTTTATTTTTTTCTTTATTGTGTAGACTAAGGAGATGAAATTTAAGATTTTAATTAAAAAGATCCAGTCTAGCTAGTCCGATGAATCTGACTAACAATTTATTGTTATTCTTTTATTAATGTATATAACTTTTGGGATGTATAATTTTTCAATTGTCTATTTGCCTTTGTTCTCTCTCTCCTCTTGGCTTCTTAATTTTAGAACTGATCTGTTTACATCAATTGCAGAAAACTAATTGATTGCACGTTTGAGGATTGGAAAATTAGGTGAGAGATATAGCTAAAATATCAGGATCTATTTGAATTGAAGATTCAAAAGTTGGTTATAGATATAGCTAGCTAGCCTAGCATGCATATTTTCTTCTGACCAGGTGAGAGATTAATTATTAGCCACCATAAACCTGCGATAAAACTTGTAGTTTATACCTTATTTTGGAGACAAACTTTGGCTAGGTCTCCTTGTTTGTTTTTTTTTTTTTTAATACAAGCGTATCTGCAGCAGAAAGATTTTCTTCTTGTCGAGTACAATATATTATTCACATTAATTTGCTGGTGAGAAGAGAGAGATTCTATGCTCTCTTTTTTTGGTTCAAAGGACTGAGTTCACATTCTTTTAGTAGTAACTAGCTTTCGGCTTATCATGTGTGCTATTGCTAACAACCATATCCTCCCTATGTTTTGCGGAATAAGTTAAATATTTAAAAATACTTTAATCAATAATCTGGAATATTAGAATATAATACTCTCTTTAATGTCATGGATGACTCTAAATTTTATAAAAGGAAAAAATAAAATAATTTAACGCATTACAATATAGATTAAAGACTGGTTATTTGATAAAGATCATTATTTTTTCGTTATTTAATAATGCATAAATTAATACAACATTCTTATGCGATTAACGTGTCGGCTGCAGCGCATTTTACGCAGTCCATGATCTAATCTCTATTTTTCCAAATGATTAATGAGATTGTTGGGGCTTTTCCTCCCCAAGGCTTAAACATTTTTTGTGTTAATGAACAAGGAAGTTTTTGGTTTAACTAACACGCACACCATTGCAACTTCTCCACAATTTAATATTAATTTTTTTTTTGTATTACAAGAATATGTTTGAATTAATAGTTGGAAACTAAACTCTTTTAAGATATAAAGATCATCTAAAGTGAGTCTTATATCCATCTAAATATAAGTTCTTTTTTATATGTATTCAGCTCTAATAGCTTTATTAACCTTATTATTTTACATGCTTTCGAGCTATATTATTTTTGTATAATTAAACAATACCCCATAAAAATCCGAACCTTAGTATTACCAAATTAACTATATATATAGTCGGGGAGCTCTAAATACGCATAATGATTCCAGTAAAAATAAAAAGGTATGTTTATGATTTTAACAGAAATCCATAAATATAGATATAAGTCATATTTAAATTTAATAAGGATTAAGTAATATCGAAAGATTAACACATGCACTATCTCCGACCAAATCGATAGACGGACTTTCACGCGTCCTTCTTCACGGGTTTTTATTATCTAAATAACGATATTTTTAATTTTTACTAACAAACTAAAATCACAGTAAATTTTTAAATAATTAGTGAATATTCCTCAAAAAAATTATTCACCCACTGGAAATTGAACATAACGTGGTTTTTTGAGACTATGATTATTGTTGTTAATGTTACTTGTTATATTACATAGTGATTCTTAACGGTTCTAACGCGTATGCGGCTTTCTCAAATGCTCTTCTTACGTACTCACCAAACAAACCGACCCACTTAATTCATGCATTTTATGATCAGAATTCCACAAGAAACGGCTCAGATATAATGAAAAACACAAAGTGGACTTCATATATTTGGGAGACATATACAATCACAGTCACATCTTACAGTGCAAAATGACATGTTATAAAAAGTTTTTATGTACAACAGTACGAGTACTTCAACATCTAATTGAATATGCCTGGTGAGTTATATATGGATATATATCATCCCCTAAAAATGAATACTTATATAAAAAAAAAAAACAAAAATAATAAGATATGTTATGCTTTCCTACGTGTTTGTATTAATTTATATTAAAAAAATAATTTTTAACTTGTTAAGAGTTTTTTTTATATGATTATTTCTCACAATTTAAAATTTTAAAAATAAACATACTTATTCACCATATATGTTGGACAAAACAATAAATTAATCAGCTAGAACAAATAAAAAGAATTACCTTCATTTTAAAATATTAATGTTTTTTTATTGTCAAAGCAATAACGGGAAATTAAAAAATTTATATTTTGGAAATATAATTATATTTAATTAAATATATAGTTTTTTTCTATATTAGTCAGAGTATTTCTTATACATAAATATAGGTTTCTTTCAAAATTATTAAATTTTTAATTAAAATATTATTTTTTAATTCATTATTTTCTTATTTTATTTGTATCAATATCAACAACTAAGATTATAATTCAAAGGAAATTAAACTTACACTGATCTCCCTTCAGCTTTATCTCAATTACACGTAATGGTACTAATTCTTTCCTTTTCAATTATACACTTAACATATAGTAACAATATGAGATATAAACTAAGGAAGTTTGCATGTGTAGGGTTAAAAAAATGAGGAGTATCACATGTAATGTGTTAAATCTCAATGCAATTGACTAAATTTAAAAGAACATATTTGATATTGTGAATTACTACATGCAAAATAAACAGTAATTTCAAAGGGTGAAAATTATAAAATTGTAAATATAATCACAAATGGATGAATTCAATACTATATTTATATGCATAAATATAGAAGTAGAAGATACAAAAGTTCAGCAGAACAGAGTAAATGACAAAAAATTCCCTTAAAAAAAATTCCTAACTTGACTTGATTCACTAGTATTCCTCCATCTTATTTTGTTTGACCTTTTAAAAAAAATTGCTCCATTTTTAATGTCATTTTACAATAATCAATGAACCATTAGATATTTTTTTCTTATTATATACTAGTACTTAACCATATATTGTGGAGTGAAAAAATAATAAAGAAGTATAAATGAGAAAAAAAACTAAAATAAAAAATATATATTAAAAATCACATAATATTTTATAAAAAAATAAAATATAAATTATATTTATTAATTATTGTAACAAAACCTTAAACATCATATAAAATAGGATGGAATAAATATGTATATTATATCTTTATAAAAAAGAATCTATTCCTTTACAAAAATTCCACTCCGATATCATTTAATTTGAGCATAATATATGCCAAGAGACACAACAGAACAGATGAATGACATTTGATTAGGAAGAAAACAAATAGGTTTAGACCCACGAGAAGGGTAATACACGTGATTGGTAACCTACATATGCCTTTGAGATCATATGAGTAAACCAAGCAAATTAATTAACAGATACATATTAATTTAACTAAGTGCAAGTGTAGCAGGCAATAATAATAAGGATGAAAGAATTATAAGCATTGTTTTGTGTTGCAGCCTGCACATGAAGTGCGCAGCCATTGTTTATGGAAATTAAAATTAGGGCAACAAAATAAATACTTTCGTTGAAGAAACAAATCCATGTTTGGAAGAACTTGTGCAAACGGAAAGAGAAATCAATGATTGATATTGAACTTCAAACGCAATTAATGTTATTATTGTATATGTCATACTAGACATTGAATTAATAGATGGGTCAAGTGGAGTTCAACAATTAATTGTCTGATATCAGATCAATAAATTGATCGAACCCTTGTGCTGGGATTGACTTACACATGGGAGGGACCATGCATCATGAATCATTTGCCCTTAATTTATCACTATTCATAGCAGTGATCTTTCATGTGTGCACATGGTTGAACATGCTTAACACTAATTAATATAATTTTTTTCCCTTTGTTTTCGTTACGATTCATCTTTAATCATAGTCTTATGGAACACGAGGAATGATTGGAAGAAAAGAACATGTTGAGCAACATGTCGTTTTAGTTTGACCTTGACACATTTTAGTTTGAGGCAATTCGATCAACAAAATAGATGATGCTTTGTATACATATTTGGAAGTAATTTTAAACGTCAACGGTGTGTTTGATTTATATTTTCATTTTTTGGAAATTATTTTTATTTTCAAAAAATTAAAATTCTGAAAACATGTTTGATTTCACTTTTTGTTTTTTGAGAAATAAAAACATTAAAAATATATTTTCATTTTACCAAAAAATGAGATTAGGTTTCAACTGAAAAAACTAAAAATTAAATTTTATTATTTTCAGTTTTTGATTGGTTTGAAAAAATATTTTCAGTGAAAATGAAAACAGAAATTCAATCAAACACCCCTTAATTAATCCCAATTTAGTAAAATAAACAAAACTTGATCAGCATTTTTTTTAATTTAGAGCTGAGATTTACACAAGACAAATTAAATTTCTATTCACTTAGCCTAACAAACATTAACGCATGTAAATTATATAAATTGCATCAAATTAGAGTGGAGACTCACAATGTACTTAAATGGAATTCTAAAAACGGAATTCACTTTTCAGTTTTTAATTTTAAAAACGGAATTCTAAAATAATTTTTGATACTATTCATCAATTACTTTTTTTTATCCCAAATTATCAAGTTTTAAAAATTATTTTCAAGTTTTTTGAAAAAGCAAAAAACATATAAACAGTTTGAAAATATTTACAAACACGTGGTTAGTTCATGTGGAACATGACTCAATAATGCTTCAAAATTTGAATTTTATAAATTAAAAAAAATATGATTAAGATGAAAGGTTTTATTAGAGATGATTAATCATATTTTTTAACAAAAATTAGTTATCAACAAAACTCATTGATACTTTTCACTAATATCCTAAATTATAAAATCTATTTTCCTTAAAAGAATCTTATATAATGATTTTGCAAAAATTAGTCAAATATTAACCATTTTGAAATGCATATTTTTTTCTTAATGCAGATTTTATTTTTCTTATCCCATGAAATACTGAAGATATTTCAAGACGTACTTATCTTTCCCTCCCTCTCTCCCTCTACACCTTTCTAGAAAAAGACACATCATTATCAATCCCCTTATTTTTAAAAATAAAACTACAACAACGCAACCCGCACTTCATCATCCTCAAATTATGTTGAATACAAGTATTCTTTAATTGGGTGTGGCTATGCATAATTTAATTCAAAAGTATCAACTGCTTAATCCTCTCCAATTAATAATTCCATTGCGCCCTTGAAGGCAAGATTAGTCTAATCCAAACATGGGTAACTGCAACGCCCCCAACCAATGTATGGCAGTTGGGATCCGCATCATGAAATGTTCTTCGAACTTTGTTTTCTCCAAATTTTAAATAATTATTATGTCTATCTTACCTTGTTCAATCCACTGCTGCCCAACAATCATGTTACTAATGTAAAATTAAAAAAAAAAAAGATTAAGGATGTAAATGCTATGGTCACATGCATGAGCACATACATATCCATGCAATATTGCTTTAAAATGCTAATCCAAAATGCCTTATTAAATATCGTGGCTTCAACTTGCCATTTATTTATATTTACATGTTTAAAAGTGGATTGATAGTATGGAAGTTTTGTGTTTCCACTTGTGATGGAAAATTAACCCAAAGAAAAAAAATTGGTGGATTCCTGGTCCTAGCAACGGATTACCAGAAAAAACTACTTAACTGTCCTTACCAACTAACATACTTGGGTAACACCCACTTCTATTACTATAATTCAACCAATCATGTTTGTTTCTTATACTACATTCACATGGAAGGATACAATATTCAAGAAAGCAAAGCAAACACTTTTGCTTGATTTCGTTCATGCATTTGCACAAACCAGAATTCGGTAGTTCAAAACCACAGAAGGAATGGCACGCTACCCCATTAATTAAGAGTTTGTTTTATTTTTTTTAAAAGGATAATCAAACAAAAAGATAGGCTTCTTAATTAGTCAAGAAAGAAAAAAGGGATTATTTTCATGTAAGTTTCTAATGTTTTAGAAGAGTGTCCCTGCATCCATGGCCCATTAGCTCTCGAAGGCAAGCTAGTGTTGAAGGCACATGGAGGGCACAATCAGCAGAGTTAAAAACGAAGTGTGGGGTATACCTTTTTCAAATTAGACAATATTTTTAGATTATAAAATGGAATACCTAACATATCATGAAAGAAATGAGCAAGAACCTTTTTTTATTTTTTATATTTGTAAAAGAAATGCCACCAAAGCATTATTTAACACGCTATTTTAGGCACTTTTTAAAAATAATTAAAAATTATAAAATTTTATGAATCTCACTTCTTATTTTTAAAAAATCTAGATGACTCATAATTTTATAAATTTTTAAAAATTCAACAAATAAAAAAGAATAAACTATTATAAAAAGTGTGATAAAATATATATTACTATCACTCCTCTCTATTTGTAAATACACATTATTGATCCCTACAACCTAATCCAACTTAATTTTCGTTTTAACTTTTATACACAAAATTATACTGTAGTCCTTACACGAACAATCTTTTTAATCACTATACCATGGCCAAGTGACTTTGTTAGCTTTGGATTCCCCAAAACCATCATAAAATTGGAATTGACAGTGTGAATCTGTTAGCTAGAAAATTCTGACAAATGCCAAACAACCAGAAAAATGTGCAAAACCTCCAAAAACAAAGACCTTTTTTTAAAAAAAATTGACAATTTCAAAATCGCTAGAAAATTTATATCGACTTTACGCTGCTAGTTTTAATTTTGTAACAATTTTAGAGAATTTAGAATTAACAAAGTTACTTGGTAACTAATGGCATATATATAGACTAAAAGATAAGTGCTAGAGACTAAAACATTAGAGTTTTATGTATAACGACTAAAACTAAAAGTTGACATGAATATAAAGATTCAGTGATTAATTAAACCTTTATTTATCTTTATAATAAAAGGATTCTTCAAATTTCTAGAATATTAGTATAACTACAATAGGAATTAAAAGTATGTAGAGGAAGAAAATCAAAATGGATTTAGCTTGTGAGATTAACTACATGTGATGTAGAGACAACATCGTAGTTAGTTACATCTATTAATATAAAAGAAAACTTTAGCACGGTTATTAGTATATATTCCAGTCTTAAGTCTTTATTTATATATGATTCAACAGCTTGTAGTATGTCTTTTAAATTCACTTGTTTACATACTTTTCTTTACACTTTAGTCATTTACGGCACTTTACTATTTTATCATTTAATTGAAGAGAATAAATACAATTTTGAGTGAAATGAAAAGCATACTAATTAGCATAAAATTTAGATTTTCTTGTCAAGTAATGGACAACTTGATTTGTTTGTCTGTGAATAAATTGAATCTCACGCACAGTTTTGAAAAATAGAAAGTTTATGATCACAAGTCTTTAGAATGGAATATAATTTCATTTAGCCACATGACTACAAGAAATCTCTTTGGAAGAAAATCCCATATTAAGGAACATAATTCCTTTCTAAAAAAATTTCCTAAAAGGAATAATTGAGTTAGTAATTAATTATTTCATACTGTTAATCCAAACGAATTCAAAACCAAAATATCTTTTAACATAAATTTTAGCATTGCATATTATAAATATTTTAACATATAAATTCAATACAATATTCTAATATTTCATCACGATATTCTATTATGTTTACTACAAATCCTTCATCAATATTTCAACATATAAATTCAATACGATACATAAATATAAATAAATATCAGTTTTTATAATTTGTCATTAATTATACAAAACACAAAAATGAAGGTAAAAATTAAAAAAAAAAAAAATTGGCCTCCTACCAACAAGGGGCAGATTTTGCTGCATTTGCCTGTGGGCTAGTGATGGCCACTAGACATTAGGAATTTTTATTTTGATTCAAACTTTTTTGTATATAAATTGTACGTGCAAATGGAATGCGTAGGATTCTAGCACAAGAACATCGTGCCTATGGTTGGAAAGATTCATAGGCCCCAAGTGTGTGCCACGTGTCCGGTTTGAATCAGTCAGTTAAAAGGAAAAGATTGAATAATTTATCAAAGCCTGCATGATTTGAATGTGATGTGAAAAAGAGATTGATTAGCAATACCAATCAGTTTATACTTTACATACGTCATTCAAAATTCACCCTAGTAGTACTCTACCTAGGCACTGCTGTAGAATTTGGCTTAGATTGAGTATTAGATATTAGACGCAATGTATTTTTTAAGTTATGTTTAGGTTATGATTTATAATCAATTTAATAAAATACTAAAATGTATACTTTTTAATTTAAATTAATATAATTTATATATTACTTTAAAATATAACTTAGTTTAAAATACCTTTTACAAAAAATAATTATTTTTAAATTGATAAATTAATGATTTAATTATTATAAAAAAGCTTACAGTTCAAGTTATTACCGTGCTATAATGCAAAAAGTGTAATAACTTTAATAATATATAATAGAATTTACAGTTGAAATTAATATATTTTATAAATCAACACACTTTGATAAATATATTTTATTTTAAAATATATCTTACAATTTTTTTATTACTATTTAATAATATTATTTTAGCCTATATTGTATAGTATATATTTATTTTATAGTATAAAAATTTATATTAAATAAATTTTTGAAACATATATATTTTGTAATTTAACTTCATAACAAATATGTTTGAATATATAAATAATATTTTAGATTTATAATGAATAATTTATATTGTGATATAAAATTATTTTAAATGTTTAATTTTTTAAAATATTAAAATTTAAGTTAATGATAGAAATAAAAACAAAAGATTAGATTAAAAGACAAACGATTATAAAAAATTAAGCAAAGAAATAAAGATAAAAGGTGTAGTTTAACTTTAAGATGACTAAGAGAAATTTTTTACAACTTGCAAAAATGTGTGTAAAATATGTACTCTAAAAGAGAGAAAAAAAGAATATTAACAATATCTCATTGAGAGAATAGAGAAGATAATAGTATGACGGTTTAACCTATGTTTTCTAATTTATAATATATGATTGATTTAATTAAATCCTTATAAACATACACTTGTTTTTCTTTCATCTTTTGTTATATTTTTCTATGGTATCATTGATCATATTTTTTCTTTTAATCTGTTAATTACCCACCCTTCCAAAATGCAACGTGCTTTTATAAACATCCAACTGAACTATTAAGTATGTTGATCAATTGGCACAAAATAATTTTCATTTAATCAAAGATTTAGAGTTTGGTTTTGATTATACAACTAGAACATGAAAGTTTTTCACAATTTTTACAAACAACAGTCAATTTTTGTCTATGATGATTGATGAAGTCGTAAAGATATTTGTAATCTAAACTAAAAAGAAAATTTATCCTATTCTAATTTAGGTAAAAAAAAATAAAATTTAAAATGATCAGATAAGTCTAATGATTTGTTGGACAATGCTAACGTAACGCGTGAGGCGCATAGGGGAGTATCTGGAATGAAGCAGAGAGACCTCAACGTGGAAACATAGCTGCAGGTGGCAATATCTTAGAGGCCACCAAGTTCCCCTGTGCACTCCACTGAAACTCAACAACACTTATGCCACATGGTTAAGATTCCTTCCATATGGAGATTAATGGACATAACACCATTCAAGTTCAGCACCATACTCTTTTCCCTTTTGGACACCAACCCACCTTAATATACTAGACCATATGCATGTATGGCTCTTACATGTGGATTACTTAGACCATAATTGCTTTCACACACAGATGAGTTTTGATTATTATATAGTTAACACTACACCAGCTAGCAGAGAACATATTTTTGAATCTGATCGATCTAAACAACAGATAAAATGTTAAGCGATTATTGCTTCTTCTCTTCATGATTCTAGAGATCGATTAATGATGTTTTGATATTAGATTAACTTTTTAATTAAAGTTAGTTCATGAATTGGATTTGGAACAATTCACCATAATTGTTAATATATATGTTAGGGATATAATTTTGTTGATTATGCATGTGATCCTCCTATAGTTTCTTAAATCTAAGGTTTATTTCAATTAGTATAACTTAAAGCTATATGTATTTTCAGCTTTAAAGAATAGAGAGTAACTATTATGTAATTGAATTAAATTAATTTAATAATTTTTTTTTGTAAACCTAGCATATTCTTTAACTGAGAATTAGATATTAATCTCTTAATTAAGATATGAAGATTCACTTAAAAAGTTGATCTCTCTTAATGGATATTTTTTAATTACAAATTACAAGCATATTTTACTAAAAACAATCTTATTCAAACAAGTTTAGACTGTTATATGCGACGAAACTCTTCTTATCCTAGATTATGTATTGTTAATTGTTTATGAAACAATTGTGTTTTCTTTTGTGTAAATCCTTCAATTCTTTAGGAAAAAAAGATTTAGATTAATCTGGAGTTCGACTCGGAAATAAGTAAAATTTGATTAACAATTATTTCTGTCACGAATTGAAAATAATACCTAAATGATTCAACAATCATGATTTATTTACAACAATAAACAATAATAATGTAACAATTCTTTTAATGTTGTTCAAATTGTTTATTTAGTATATACTTTTTCATACACATAAATATGGAAACTCCTTGATTACATTATTAAGAGACATATTATCTACCCTTCACACCATATCAAGTTGGTAAATCTAACAAATTTGGTCATTAATTAAATGTTTGAACTTGGATTGTAGTATAATAAATTCTATCACCATATTGATTTATGAGAATTGGGAGAGGAGTCAAATTCCAATTTTTTTCTCTTCATCTTGCTTTGTTTTATTATATATATATATATATATATATATATATATATATATATTACTTTGTTTTCAATAACAATAATTAGCATTTCAAAGTGAAGTCCAAATAGAAATAAATTAGTGAGTTGATAATTGATGTAATTCTTATAGGAACTTACTCACTGTTTACTACTTCACATTTTATCACATTGCCAATTTAGCATCATATGAATGTCATTTAAAATTAAAATTGAAAATCCAAATAAATAAATTTGGAATTGAAAAAACACTAAGAATTATAATCTCCTAATAATTATCATTTTTAAACTTCACAAAACTCTATCTTCTTCACTCCTTCTCTCCTTTTTTATTCTGAGAAAGTAAATTCAACATAATTTTACTTTAGAGTGATTTTTAAAGATATAATTTAAACATTTTTAGATACAGAAATACTAGTTAACAAAAAAACAAGTATTTTATCTAAAAAACGAGTATTTAATGAAAAAAATGATAATTTTATTGAAAACATAAAAATATCTAATTAATATTTACTTTTTTAAGTGATTAAAAACATTAATAAAATATATTAAATATTTCTTAACTAATTTTTAGTGTATTTGTTAACATGGCCTATTAAATATCATTAGTATATTCACATTTCCTTAACATTAAATAATATTATAAATAAAATTATATATCATGATATTTTAATTATAGAAATAATAATTTTTATTTGTAACAGTCATATATAATGTTTTCTTATTAAATTTAAACTACAAATATTCATTTTAATTTATAATTATAATATAAAAAATATAATTTTAATTGCATTTATAATTAAGATTGTAAATCTTAATTCTTTATGGAACACAAACATAAAATTCAAATTTATAAATCAATATTAATTGTTAGAATGTATTTAAACTGAAAACAAAATCCCGTGTTTAATTTCATTTCCAAATCTCATATTAACCCAAGAATAATGATAAAGTTAAAAAGAACTCGAATTAAAATGATTTACAAAGTTTAGCAAAATAATATATATATATATATATATATATATATATATATATATATATATAGAGAGAGAGAGAGAGAGAGAGAGAGAGAGAGAGATGGAAATTAATTTAAGAATCATATTTTATTATTTATTTTTTTTTAAAAAAAGCTCCATATTTATATATTTTTAGGATAGTAAAAAAAAGATAAGAGAGAGAAAAAATTATTTTATTTTTAACATTAAATGATAAAATATGATAATATTCTTAAATTAAATTTTAAAAACAAAAGAACAAAATGAGTTTTTAGTTCAATTTTTTTTACGTTGAGTGCTAATACACACCCAATAGGATGAATATTAGCATTTCCATATATTTATGAATAGTTAGACTGCACTTTAATTATAATTATGTTAATAAATTATAAATTATGGTACCGATTCATTTTTTAAAATATTTTGATTTACAAATTCTCAAATATAGTATGCATCATTATTTATAAAATAGTCTCAGTTAAGGTAATCTTAATCTAAACAAGTGTATTATATGAAGCACTTTTCTTTTACTCCAGAAACCTAGTATAGGTCTTTTAGACGTTCCCCGCTAAGATAGAGATGACATTAGATAATCTTTAAATTTTAGTGCTCACTTTTTGACAGATATTTTATAGTCCAGTAAAATTTGTCCGCAAAAAAGTATGACAAATGGTCTCGCCAATTAAGGAAATAAAAATACTAAAACAACTAGTAAAAATACTTAATACTTTAAGCAATTAAAGATTATTATAATCAATTTCCAATACTGTCAAACCACTTGTTTACAAGGCCATTAAACATTTATAATTCAGAAGTAGAGTTGAGAAGTTGACCTTAACGGAGCATAATAAAAAACTAAAAATAAGTTCAAAGTAAAGGGGAATTTCAATGATTTTGCTCCCACATAATCGGGGCAATATGTTTTAGTATAATGGAATATTGATGAACCAAGATGGGTATATTGGAGAGGAGTAAGCACTGACGCTAGTACCCAACGAAAAATAAAGGCCAAGTGGGCTTGAGCTTGGGTTGGGTGGGCCCATTATCATGTTCCCTTTTTGTCTAGGGGCCCACACTTCCTTTCCTTTTACCCTGATAACAAGTTTGGCTCTTTGCGTGACCATGGTTTAGTTGACTTTTTTAGCTTTGGATAATTCCCTTAAAGTACTCTACCGAACCAAAAGCTGCAAAATTATAAGCCTTTGTCTCTCAATCAGGTTGGTTAGGAGAAAGTGTAGGGATTGAAAATGTTTATTATAGCATATGGTGTGTGTGGGCATAAACTTTGGGAGCATGAAATGGTGAACAAGTGACTAGGTTGGATTGGAGCCAATTTGCCTTATAATGGTTCAGTTCGGTTCATATGTATTAATGGAGTGAAAGTCTCAGAGCTTCTCAAAGGGGAAAGCCCCCATTGGCCCACTCCATATGCTATATTAATGCTGTCTATCTTCATGTTAAAGAGCGAAGACTTTAAAAAAAAAAAAAAACATTCTAGTAAAGGTCGCCAGGTATATAGACAATTAATTATATTTATCTTCTTAGGTTGGTTGTGTGCATAGACCTAAACCTAATGGGCCATTTCATCCACTTTAATGTTGTTGTGTGTATGCTTTTGGTTTTTTTGTTTTTTTGGGTGGGGGGTTCCTTTTATCTAGAAGACTAGAACTATGCTAAAACACCATGTGAAGCTACAGTTTTGTATACAAAAATGTTTCTGACAGAGAAATTATCATATTTGTTTAATGTTTATAAATTTAATTAATGAATATTTGAAGATATATCAAAGATTCAAAATAATAAAAAATTTACATTCAAAGTATGTACTATTTTGAATTTTTTATTAGTATAGTACATAGTACATATAAGTAACCACTACATTAATAATGTAAGATTGTTCAACGGTAAGAGTGTTTTAAAAGTATGTTTAAAAGTAAAATTACTATGGGATCGTGTTTGATTACCTTTTAAAATACATTTGAGGGTGGTTAGAAGTGTCATGGACTTCAACAACCACCCTCATCGGGAGATTTATTAGTAAGCTTCCCTTGTGTTGGATTCAAATCAGTCTCAAGACTTAGGCTGGATTCAAAAACTAGAATTATTATATTGTTATTGTGATTTGATGGTTTATTTAGGGGGTTAGTTTTTCAAGTTGAGAAGGTAGGGGATTCACTCATTCCTTCATAACACATTGGCGGAGATGTCGGAGATTAGAAAAGAGGGTGCAACAGTGAATATGCATATGGTGTGTTGTCTTGAGAAGAAAGGAAAATGTAAAAATGACAAAAAATAATGAAACACCACTGCTGAAAATTTCTCTGGCAGCAGGGCATGGTGGTCCATGATGGTAGCTGTAAGAAAGTGGAAGCTTAAAGGTGATGGAGAGAGAAGGGGTAAAAGGGAAAAAAAGAAAAAGAAAGAAAGAATAAATCTCAATCATCAATTAATAAAAATCTGACGATGTAAAATGCATCCTCAACTCTCCTTATAGCTAGAGTCTACAAAATTTAATGCCTTTAAGATTTTTGTGTGTGAGTGAAAATAATAAATATTTGTCAAGATTAAATCACAAAAGTTATGTAAGTTTTTTAAAAACTCAATCATTCTTTTAAGGAATAATATAACATTAAATTTTGAATATATATATATATATATATATATATATATATATATATATATATATATATATATATATCCTAGATATACTTATCTCACTCTCATATTAAAATAGTCATCCTAATATTTGTGTATGTCATGTAAAATCGTGATAATTCATATACGTTTATATGATCCAAATACTTAACTTACTTTCATATAAAACATAGTCTATGTGTGTGTCATGTGAATTCTTGATTATCTAGATCATCCATATATGTTTATCTATCCATATTTAATTAATTCATTCTCATATAAAAAACATTCATTGTAGTGTGTATGTACGCGTGCGTAGGCATGCGTATGTGTGTGCATGCATTCGTGTGTAGTCCTCTCAATGCATGTTGTGCATGTATGGGTGGGTGAGTTTGTTCATGTTTTATCTGTGTAATGAACCCAACTCCATGAGAACCTAGTTTGCCTCCTACAATCTTCCCCTAACCTTGTATGGGTGGGTGTGTTCATGTTTGTGTTTGTAATGAACCCCTTACCTCAGACGTAAAGCTTTACAAAGATTCCCCACCCACGAGTTTCACTATTAATTTACCCAAACCTTAGACTGCATTCAATTAAAAAAACCCTAACCTTGGACCACATGCAATAAAATATCCACAACCACCCAAATATTCATTTTATGGTTTAGGAACTGAACCTCACATTATACCGACTCCAGGTTCTTCCTTCCTGTGTTAGCTGCATGAGATTCACATTCAGGTGAAAATGCATTACCAACCATTGATCTGCTACCAGCACACTCAAGATTCGAATTCACGATCTAATGTTTGTCACCAAGACATTGGAGTAACATCAATGCCTAACAGTTCTCTATCACTCGACACCAAAAGAGAAAGAAATGAGTTTGTGTTGAATAGAAGCATTGTAAATCCTTATTTTGTTAATTGTTATTACTTTTTTTTTTCAAAAATATTATTAGTTTAAAAAATGGTGCATTAATGTTAATTACTAATTAAGAGGCATCCTGAAACTAACCAACACAATAAGTTACATGCCAGGTTGATGTCAGTTTCTAACATTCAACGAGACCTTCTGGACAGAGGCACCAAAATCATGAATTTTGCAAACTAGAGGGACCAAAATTATAATTTAACCTAAAAAATGTCATTTGTTCTTATAAAGGGAAGGTTCTATCATAATAGTAAATTATGTTGCACCTTGGTGATAGATTGATTATGGGTTCAAAGCTATAAACAAACAATTTGTATATGCATGAATAGGACAAGAATAAGATTGCTTAGAATGACCCCCTCCCTCATACCCTCGTATAGTGAGGAGCTTTCTGGCACCGAGTATGTTAAGTAGTTTTATGATTTAGTCTTATAATTTATTGTGATCATATGTACTATGTTTGTCCCTAAATATAATTTTTTTTAACTAATTCACATCCTTTAAGGAAGTTGGTTAATATAGTTAGTAGCATTAAATTTGTTAACAATTTGTATTATTTTGCAAAATTACTCTTAAAATTTTCTAAACTCATAATCTCTCTCTTTCACATTAATTACTTTCTCACCTAATTAATTAATGCGTGCTAGTCTTCTTATCAATTCTTATAAGAGGGATTATGCATTTATCTTTTTAATACATAGCATTTATTGTAAAATAACTAAGAATATTTGGGTAAAAAATAATTAATGTAAAAGACAACTTAAAAAAAATCTTATAAAAAGTGACAAAAAATTTGAAAAAAAAGTCTTATAAATTTTGAGGTGAGATCATTGATTACATCTCCCCTAGTCTTAAATATTTATTCATAAATATATAAATTTTGAAGCATGCGATAATATAAAATGAAAAATATTAGTAACTACTATGGAATATTTTTCATAAAACTAAATGAATATGTTGTTTTCTATTAAATCTTATTTGTGTACGTGCCCTTTTAATTTTTTTTATTAAAGATATATTTTAAAATGGATATTGATCCTCATTTTTTTTGTCTACATCATAAGTATTTTTCATCGGAGGTAATTTTGTTCAAGGATTTTTTATTTATCAAAATGAGTTATTTTGTAAAATTAATTATGTGGCAAAAATTATGCATGATAGGTAAATAGGTAGGATTATTATAGGCGACAAAATTTTTTTTAGTATTTAATGTAATTCCATATCACGGACTCAAACTTTTGAAATCTTTAGATAAACTGAAATAATCTCACTTGATTCACGTAATTGATGGTTTGTTCCTATTTTTTTTTTCGTGCATTTTGTATTGATTTCCTTCGCACCATATAACACCACTGATAAAAAAAATTAGCACATAAGTTGGCATTATTTGTGTCGTATAATCATTTTTGTTTAGTGCTCACTCTTATGCTTTAACTTACTTTTCTTCTTCTTTATTTTGATGATGTCAAAAGTAAAACTTTATGTCTTTTCCTTTCTCTTCACATATTTCTCATAATTCTTATCTTTCCATAGAACTCATAATTTATTAAAGCACAATAACTACCAACAATAAAAACGAGTCATGAAAACTAATCAAATTCATGTAAAATTAATTCCTAGCAAAGTTTTTCAATTTATATAACTCCTACATCTTCTTAATATAATATAATAGTTATTTGCCCACAATATCTCTAAATTAATCTTGTCATTCCTTTGCCACCAATTATCCAACGCATATAACCTTAAGCATTCTTACGAGTAACAGAGCCTATTACTACACAACACCTCGCCATTAAGTTACTTATCAATTAATATCTACTTCAATCCAACACTAAGTTACAACTACCATTACAGTGAAAACCACAAGTAGCACATAACTCAATTTTTAGACTTCATTTTTAATTCCTATTTAAAAATACATTAAAAAAATCAAATAGGTTTAGAAGCAAGTATGGTGTTGAATTGACTGGAGATGATTATAAAGTTTATGAGTAAAGTTTATGATGATGTTGTGATGTTCTTTCATAAGAAAATTCTCAAAGGTGTTACTACAAAAGTACATTAGAATATGTAAACACACATAATATATTAGTATTCTATTTGGGAATATTATAATTTCTTTTGTTCAAAAAAGAAACAAAATATAATTAGGTGTTATAGTAAAGGAAGAAATTAAAATTGGAAACCTAATACCTTTCTCGTGTTAAAATTTTGCAGTGATCAATGTAATAACTGTTACTTAAAATTATCCCTTTTATAAACGCCTGGAGAAACAAGTATTTGATGTGGTACAGGATGTAGGATAAATTAGTAAAAAAGAAGTATATTAAATTGTTATCTCACACATTGAATTATTTTAAAGAAGTTCAGTTGTTATGGGCCAATTAAAAATGATGATTTTATTTATTTATTATTATTATGGTTAAGACACTCGATCGCATAGCTCGTGGGTTAAAATATAGTATATATAGGTATCTATTTTTATATTTTTTTTTTATGTATCCATAGCTAGGTAGCTATTTCTGTGACTAAGTTATATTCATTTAGCTTATACGAGTACTATCCTACGGTAACAATCTTCATACACCTGCATGCCCTCACTTTGAGAAGTTTTTTTAATCACTGAATTTGCTGTAACTTAAATCATTTGCACTTTTTTTTTCCTATATATAAAATCATTTGCACTTTCAAATAACCGAACCCTCTCTCAGATAAAGTTTTCGTCCTCTCCTTGAACTCCCAAATATGCAGATTTCGTCCAAACTCCAACACCCAACACTTTGGGAAGAAATTAAAGTTACAAGAAAGGTGCAACAAAGAAATGGCACACGCTACCCTTTTTTCTATAATTAATTCATTAATATCCACAAACAACAGCGCACATATAGTTAATTATCCACTGCAAAAAAGCTTTATGGTACCATCAAGTTTCGGACATTTAGGTACAAAACTTTTGTCTCCTCATAGAAAAATCAAAACATGGCATGTGCTAGCTTCATCTCTTCAAGGCCTTAGGCCTACCATTAATTACAAAAAAGAGAAAAAAAAACCTTCATTTATCATACCATGTTTATCTGTTTAGGATACTTTAGGTTAGTCTTCTATCATGATAAAATTGTACACATGCAATTGACCACCGATATTCATGTTTCTAGGGTTTAATTCCATGAACATGAAACAAGGTAGGAGGATAAGGGTTAGGAAAATAAAGAGGAGTAGTGTACGTATGTTGGTTCCATCATGATTTCACTTCATCATCTTTCAATTCCAGGGGTCACCAATAACCGAAAGGGGGAAATGAGAAAGAGACAAAGTTTTCTAGTACCCCACAGTGCTTTCAGCAAATAGTAGAGGAGATGATAAAAAGAACCAAAGAATTGGAATAGGTCAATAGGAGCATATTATTGAGTGGATGTCGAAGAATATACTGTGGATGCCAATCCAATCAAGACACAGAAGGACCCTGCAAGGCAGACACTTGTGATTTGTGTCCTCTAGTGTCAACTTTTAGTGCAGACACACCCCAACACACACACACATCTTTTCTATCCTCTGCTTTTGTGGGGACAAACCCTATGGGTCAAGGGCTTTTTATCACACCTTATTCTCAATCAACCTTCCTTCTCTTTTTCCTTTCTTGTTTAGCCTCGATAACATTGGCTAACCATTCATGCCTCTTCTTAATCTTCTTTTTGGGTAGGTAATCTTGTTTTGTTTTTTTTTTATTGGTAGTAATCGAATACATAAATTTATAATAATTGAATGTATATGATTAATCAATTGAGTTAAACACAATTGGTTTTAAGTGGTATAAAATTATTATAAGTGATATTTTTTTTCTTCTTATAAATATTTAAGGTTTTTATGTATTTAAAATTAAAAATAAGACTATTTAATAAATTAAATAATCTTGTATCAATTAATTTACATGCTCATAGAATAATTTTAATATCAGATTAAAAGTCGTCATTACAAGTAGCTGAATAATTGTCTCCCTTATTTAAAGATTGGAGTTTGAATTCAAGGAAGGATTACTTTACTTCTAAAGTGAATGACTCAATGAAAGGAATTAGTTGGGTGTTAAATAAAAATTTTAATTACTTTTTTTTATTATACTAAAAAAAAGAATGTCTTTTCTCAATTTGTTTTTTTTATTGATAGACATAATAGGATTAGAATGACTAATTATAGCGGTAGTCAACAAAATAAAGCTGAATTAAAACTCATCAAAACGTGAACTAACGTGTGAAAGCAATACTAATAATTTTGAAATCAATATATATATAATTTGTTTTTTTCTTTTCTTTTTATACTAGTTTGATTGACCCGTAGGCGCGACGCACATGCTATACTAAGTTTATTCTTAAAAAAGAACTATTTAATAGTAATATTTTATGCATCTCATATAAAGTAGGTAATGTTATATTAATTAATATAAGTAATACCAAAAGTATCAATTCAAATAATGTCAAAATTAATTTAAGACAATTTTTTATGGTTCCTAATTTTATTTAAAATAAATCTTGTAGTTTGGAAATATGTATTAATAGATACAGATTATTTTAGTTCAATACAAGTTTAAATTTATTCTTACCTTCCTTAGAATAAAATTTTACTATTGAACTCTAATGTAACGACAGATCTGTAAAACTCTAGCTTTGGTTAGAATAGTTTTAACACAACTCACGATATCTTTAAAAACTCTACAAATAAAATTAGCTTATACATAACTTAAAAATAAGACTTTAAAGAAAATAATGTAAAAAAAATTCTATAAATTAATTTTAATTAACTTATGGACTATATAGCTTAGTTTATTTCTTCTTATTTTCTTTTTCTAAAAATACTTACAAAAAATTTATCCAAGCATACCCTTAAGCATCTTACTTATATTACAGGCTCACCCTTCCAATAAACATGTTAATTTAAGATTTCAACTTGTTGTAGTTGAGACTTTGTGAGTATTTAAACTAAATAGGAAATAAGTACTGTAAAATTTATTCATTATCTCCTATATATTTTTTATAACTAAATTATATATATATATATATATATATATATATATATATATATATAAAGGGATTAAATTATACTGATCTAACTTTAACAACTATTATATAATTATATAACTTTTAATTCTTTAACAAATAATTATAAAAATTGCACCAATATAACTTTAACAACTATTACATTATTTTATAACTTTTAATTGAATAATATCTTTTTAAAACTCATCATTAGATCGAAAGTTTATTTTATATAGATTACATATGTAAAATTTCATATTAATTCAAAATCATTTGCTATCTCATTTATGTAGATTAAAATTGACATAATATAAATATTTTAAAATATATTAAAATATGAATCATTTAATTACACTAGTTATAAATTTGTGATTTAATTGAAAATTAAGTGGGAATTAAAATTATAATTAACAAAATAGTAAATAATCCCTTAAAAATAGTAAATAATATTGTTTTGAACTTTGAAAACTACATATAAATAAGAACATATATTTTTTCTCTCTATAATAAATTTTATTGTTTTGTATAAAATAGTTTTGAAGTTTCCTATTGTACACCTTTTCATTTTCACTTCACAATAAATATACACTAGTTGTAAATTTGTGATTTAATTGAAAATTAAGTGGGAAGTAAAATTATAATTAACAAAATAGTAAATAATCCTTGAAAAATAGTAAATAATATTAATTTGAACTTTGATAACTACATATAAATAAGAACATATATTTTTTCTCTCTAAAAGCCAATAATTAAAAAGAAATAGAGTATTAAATTAAAAAATGGTCAACATAAAAATTTAAATGAGAGAAAGAGATAAAGGGTATATTTTGGGCATGATATTGTTCTCTAATCAAATTTCCTTCCAATTGGAAGCTTCATTGGTTTTAACAATATAGCCAAAATTGAAGAGAGTTTAGTTTAGGAGGATACTTAAATAACTTTCTGAGTCTAGTTTAGGAGGGTACTTATTAACTTTCTCATGAGTCTTGTGGGCACTGATGAAGGAGTTAAAAAATATTTAATATAGAAATTATACGAGAATATAAAAAAATTTATCAACAATATAATTTTATACATTTTAATAAAACCCTTTCTTCATTTAGTTCTTTAACATATATGTTCTAATGACATTGGTTAATACTTGTCTAACTTTTTTTTACACACATCACAATAATTATAAAATAATCCTCATCGTGCCACTTTCCTTTATAGTGTAATCCTTGTTTAGAAGCATAATCAACCTGCTATAAATCACCATCTGATTTAGGGATGACTTAAATGTTTTGGTCATTAATCTCCCTAGATCAATCTTACACCTCGAAATCATTGTTTTCCAGGTATATAAGATCTTTGACAGAAACGTAGATCATATAAAGTGCAAATCAAACGTGTATAAAATATATATACATAATACCTACCATATCTAGAAAATTGGCATCTTGGTCTAAAAGAAATTAAAGAGAGAAAGAATGTTGGTTCAAATCTCTACAATCGAATAACTTTTTAAAGAGTTTATTATTTGTTTTGTAGGTGTAGACCCTATGTTTTTTTGTTTGTTTTTTTACCTAACTCTCTACAATTACTTCGTCTAGAAATTTATACCGTGCCTAACACTTATATCGTCTTGTGGATATAGTTTACTTAAAATAGTAGTCTAAAAAATTCATAACGTAATCTGGTTTGATTCTCTTGAACATACTTTACATTATATATAAATAAAAGAAGTTTGATGCATTGGCAAAATTTTAGAACATGTTATAATTTGGAGAAGATTGCGGGAGAGAATCATTTAACTTATTATGAAATTAAGATGATAGAAATTATGAAGATATAAGATTCGTTGAATGGTTAAGAGAAAAAAAAAGATCGGATAAGTTTGATTCTTTTTACTAGCAAAATTATTAGTCTAACAAATTAACATTTTTTTATTAAAAAAAATAATAGAAATGATGCTATCATTAGACCCCGCCAAAAGATAAGTAGTGATTGTACCTCAATTGATGTTTTTTCTTCTATACCAAACGTTCGCGAGCGAGACAATCTGATGCATTATCTTCAAGCACGTGAATCTTGATTTTTAATTGGATTTCATTATTGGAGGGTATAAAAAAACAAATGGAAACAAAATTGTACATAAAAAGAAGACATGCTTAACTAAATAATGTGTGTGAGAAGAAAATATTGGGTGTTAATTAAGAAGTCTTCATTTGGATAATTATTTTATAAAATTTAAATTATTAGAATAGATATTATTGATACATATTAACCATATGATAATTAATTGATAACATATATAGTAAATTCAGATCAATTGAATTCTCTATTAATCTGGAATATGATAATGTTATTTTTTTTTTAGAAGTAAGGTATTCTTATAGGTGGAAGTCATAGGACTAACTCTCGAGACTTAGAGAACATTAAAGTGAGTTTTGTCTCTCTCAACAAAGTCTTTTTCATATGCACGGTCAAGGAAAGTTAGACCCAACAAATATTCAACCAAGATAAAATTTGCTAATCAGCCCCACCGAACAAGTATCCAGGCATATTTTGCAAGGTATTCAACTAAGATACTTTCCCTTATTGGAAATCTGCAAGGTACTTACTGACGCCACCAAACAGGTATTCATACATAATATGCAAGGGCCACCTATTTGGATCCCATATCTCCCCTAAAGGAGCAAGCTCATAAATAATTAGGGGAAATGTAAACATAAACACCTAACCTCACTTAAAGGAAGATTACCTAGATAGTAATCTAAACACAAAGGCCCATGGTCCAAGGCCCATAAAAGTTTCATTGTTGTTACATGTTTACCATACTTATTGCTCAGAGCTGAGATCTTACTTTTGTAGGTACCACCCCTTTCGAACAAATCTCATTTGAAGCACATGAGGACGAATGAGACCAAAAGAACCTTACCATAAGAGACAAAGGCATCCAGTCACTATTCAACAGGAACATTTTGGTGTCCATCGTGGGGCCATGTAAGATAGTTCCCAACCCCGAGTGTTATGCTAGTCTTGCAAAAAAGGATGGATATGAAAACAACAGCCTAGCTAGGACAACAACACCACGACCAAGAAAATGTACAAGTAGAAGATCAGGACGACTTGTCACCTGTGGTAAAACAACTACAAATGCAAGTCTCCAATATGCGTCAATACCATGCCCAAGAGATCTCAACTCTCTGATAGAAAAAAGCTCAACTGCAGAACTGTGATCACTCATGACGTCCGGATGAAGAGACACTGTCAAAATTGAGGAGAGTCCATGACACACGAGATGCCCTAAGCCACAAATGTCAGTGTCAAGTCGGATACCCAACACCTGTCTGTGAACACATTTAGAAAATAGTTACAACAGTACAAGAATCCTTTCGTCCCCGACATCATGGAGGCTACCTTGCCTCCCAATTGGAAAAGCATGACCATTGAAACGTACAATGACACCAGTAAACCAAACAAACACCCAGATGTCTACATCACGCAAGTTAGCCTGTACACCACAAACGATGTCGTGTTGTGACGAGTCTTCCCCACCTTGTTGAAAGGCTAGGCTCTCCATTGGTTTACTTGTTTACCCCTAAACACGGTTGATTCTTTTGAAACCTTGGCAGCTTGTTTTGGCACCCAATTCACGACCAATCGGCCTCACCAGCTAACCTCGATGGCATTGATCAACATACACTAAGAAAATAAGGAACCTCTTTGGAAAGACAACCCCCAACATCCAAAACCTACACCTTACAATTGCCATGCACCACCTTATGATGGCTTTCAAACTATGTCCCTTTGTCAATAACTTATGCAAAAAAACTTGTGTTTGATATGGATGAGCTTTGCTAGAGGGTCATAAAGTACATGCAGGTGGAAGAACTAGCTGAATACATAAATCAAGTTTGAGCCAAAGTGACCACAACAAAAAATGATTCAGACAAACCAAACTCTACAAAGATAATGGATGAGGGGTAAAGGGATTGCCCACCCAGGGAACCCAATACAAACTAAATAGAATTGCAGGGGGATTCACAAGAGGAGAGGCTTGAATAATTTTTATGGATTCCATCATTTCACCAATTCAAACTTAATAACGAGCTAGCAATTCTCCTTCTTTTTGCCATTGAACTTCCCATTCAAATTCTTTGACAACTTCAGCTAGGAAGTGGCACCTTCGAGTCGTTTGATTTATTAACATGGTTTCCCCACACAAGGCCCCAAAAAAGCCACCCATCACCTTTACCACATCTGATTTCAAGGCGATATATCCGGTTCAGGACGATCCAGTGGTGATCAGTGTCGAGATCAACAAGTGCGTGGTTCAAAAGACATTTATTGATTAGGGGAGTTTGACCAATATTTTATTCCATTGTCACAAACTCTCCATATGCTGAGAAGCAAAACCTATAGTTCAAAGAAAAAGAAAGATGGAGGAAGAAAGGTGTCAAGCAGTATGGCAAGAAGTCTCCAAATTGCTAACAGCTCGTATTTTCCAAGAAATAGACTACACAACATGGCCTGCAAATGTCATCATGGTCAAAAAATCGAATGACAGATGAAGGATGTCAACCGATTACACAGACTTAAGTTGAGCTTGTCCAAAGGATGCATACCCTCTACCCAACATTGATCGCTTAGTGGATGAAGTGGTAGACCACAAAATTCTAGGTTTACTTGATGCTTACTCCAATTATAACCATATCAGGATGGACCTAGCCGACGAGAACAAAACTGACTTTATAACCGAGTTGACAAATTACAGTTACAAGGTAATTCCATTCGGATTAAAGAATTTTGGGGTAACATATTAGTGCCTAATGGCAAAGTATTTGGGGCTCAAATAGGAAGAAACATGGAGGTATATGTGGATGTCATGGTAGTAAAGTCAGATGACTTGTCGACTCATATCAAGTGCTTAGTAGAGGTGTTTAGCCAACTACAAAAGAATAATATGAGAATAAACCCATAATGTGTGTCTTTGGGGTCGAGAGGGAAAAGTTCTTAGGTTTCCTTCTAACCCATAGAGGAATACATGCAAAGCCGGATAAGTTTCAAGTCATCTTGGAAATAAGAATTCCTAATAACTTGAAAGAAGCACAAAGGTTGGCTAGCCGAATAGTCTCCCTGTCAAGATTCCTGCTAAGAACTGTCAAGAAAGCCAAGTTGGTTATGAACCTCCTAAAAAAGACGAAGCACTTTAATTGGAGTGAGGAATGTGAGTGTGCCTTTCAAGAGTTAAAGTTGGCACTGGTTACCCCCTAATACACGCAAAGCTAGATACCAACAAGAAACTCATCGTATACCTTTTGGTATCTGCAAAAACCCTCAGCGTAGTCGGAGTCCAAGAATTGGACAGTGAATTGAGACCAATATATTTCATTAGCTGAGTATTGCAAGACCTTGAGACCCGATACTTATTGATGGAATATGTGGAATTAGCATTGATTAATGCCTCACGATGCCTCTAACAATATTTCCAAAGCCATAGAATTATTGTCCAAACTAATTGCTTGGTTGCTAAAATATTGCAAAAACCCGAACTGGTTGACAGACTGATGGCATGGTCCATTGAACTACCAGAATTTGAGATATAATATGAGTTGAGGGGAACAATCAGAGTTCAAAACTTGGTAGATTTTGTGAATGAATTCCATTCACCCCCGCCTGAGCCCATAGATGATTGGTGGAGATGGCTCATCTAATTGACACGGCAACGGAGTAGGAGCCATATTAGAGGGACCAAACAATGTAGCTTTAGCAAAGTCACTAAGTTTTGGATTCAAGGTCACCGATAACCATGATAAGTAAGAGACGCTACTTGCCAGCTAAGGCTGGCAAAGGAAGTGGGGGACTGGAGTGTCAAATGCCGAAGCAATTCTTTGTTTGCATTTGAACAGATTAACAAGGACTTCCAAGTGAGAGACTCTTAATTGCTGAAATATGACCATGCATTCTCAAACCTAAGAGAAGAATTTGATGAAGTACGTGTGGCACATATTAACCGAGATTGCAATGATCGACTGATGTGTTAGCACAATTAGCAAGCTCGCTGAAACCTGGACAATTGATAACATTCATATAGCAAATACTCCTCACTCCTAATGTATTGGCCAAAAGGTGCACACAAGTGGAGGAGGGGGAGATGGAAACATGGATGGTAGACATCACTAAATATTTGACCAAAGGAACACTCCCAATAGACAGAGGGAAGGCAAAAAAACTTAGGACCCAGGCAATTAGGTATGTCATGATAGCTGGAGAGTTGTATCGGCAAAATTTCTCATCACCATCACTCAAATGCCTAAACAAGGAGTAAGCTGACTATGTCCTAAGAGAAATTCATGAATGTGTGTGCAAAATGCATTCGGGGGGAGATGAATGGCGACTAGAGTGATAAGAGCGGAATACTACTGGCCAACACCAAAAATAGATTGTTTGGAATATGTCAAAAGAATGGGAACTTAATCCATCAACCAGCCAAAGAGTTGCACTCTATCACTTCCCCATGGCCTTTCGCCATACGGGGAATTGATATCTTGGGACTTTTCCCTATAGCCGCAGGGCAACGCAAATTCTTGCTAGTGGCAGTAGACTACTTCACTAAATAGGTTAATGTCGAACCCATGGCCATCATCAATGCTCAAAATGTCCAAAAAATTATTTGGAAAAATATCATTACTTGTTTTGGCATCCCATGTGTCATTATAATAGATAATGGTTTACATTTTACAAATAGAAAGCTCAATGAGTTCATGATAGGTCTTGGTATCAAGCATTGAGTTACATCCATCGAACACCCTCAAACAAATGGTGAAACTAAAGAAGCTAAGAAGGTGATTTTGGTTAGAATTAAAAAAGTGTCTTGGACAAGACAAGGGAAAATGGGTTAAAGAGCTTTTGGAAGTCTTGTGGGCATATTGGTGCACTCCCCATTCTGTTACACAATCAAGGAACTCGTGTGTCTCTAACTTCATGTTTTAAGAATAATAATACAAATTTAAACTAAGTCATAAGTCTTATGTTATTCACACACACGCACACGCGCGCGCGCGCACACACACACACACACACACACACATATTAAAAAGTCTTTGACTTTTTAAGTTAAAGGATATGAATAAAGCTTAATCATTAGATTTTATGTTAAATGGTCAAGTTTAAAACACATTAAGTCGTGAGTTTTTTTTAAAAAAATTATATGACTTTCTAAGTCATCACATAACATTAAATCTTGACCTTCATATATGTCTTACAAACTATTTTTCTCAATCCACAATTTTTGTCCTTTCATTTTAAAATAGAAACATTTGGTTCTCCTATTTTAGAAAATCTACAATTTTTGTCCAATATAATGTTCAATTTTGCCTATGTTTTATTTTTTTATTTTGGTTCAATTGAATCCTAAACCTAACATATTCTTTTGAGGTACCATCAATAAATTATTTAATTAATTAAAATGTAATCAATAAAAAAATAAATGTAGGAAAAATTGAGAATTTGACCAGAATTATAGATTTTTTTTTAAAAAAATAGTAGACCAAGTATCACTATTTGGAAATCGGAGGACCAATGTTAATTATGAATTCGACAAAATACGGAGACCAAAGTTGTATTTAAGCCTAAAAATAATACTTTATAATACCTTGCATATAATTGTTCAAGCACCTCCCATCCTTGGCATATTTTTGGAAGCTTAGATGTTGTTTCCCAAAACTAACAATATGAAAATCCTCTATTATTTTTCGGTTTTGCTACTTGTCCTTTCCATTGGTTTTGGTATGCATTGCTTTTTGCAAATTGAAGACATTTGGTTTGTTATGTCATTGGCAAGCATATCAAATTACACAAGTAATAAAAAGAAAAACTTAAGTATGATTTCCCAAGAAACTTGTCTAATATTAGGCAAATTGCACAAAATCACTATCTAGGCTAATAAATATCACAAAAACAAAAGACAAATTTTTTGGTTGATATTTTGGGACATAAAAACATAACAAAGTAAAGGAAATGTAGTTAAAATGCATTTTTGGTGGTTTTCTAGTTAAAAACAAAGCTTCAAATAGAAGGGTTTTCAAATGATAATGGTATTTTTGGGGTCAGACTTCACCAAACGTTAATCTCTTCTGACTTTATTGCATAAAATATACTCCATTGCAACTCAATATTAAAATCAGTCAAAAAATGCTTTCTTTACTTATATAAAGACCTTTGATGAAAGCAAGTTTAGTTTTAGGTGTTAGTGAGAAAAGATTGTTTGTTTGTGTTCAATCAAAATAGTTAATAGATCTATTCAAAATAAAAGCAAAGAGAGAAAAAGAAGAGCACACAATGATTTTTATATTGGTTCAACCCAACTTGGGCTACATCCAATCCTCACCCTTCATGATGAGATTTAACTATATGAACCAACCACTGTTGAACCAGCAACCACTAGATTTCAACAAACTGCAGCACTCCTACTGGACTTCAAATCTAGCCTCAACTAGGCCAGTTACACCATTGGATTTCAGCTTTGTCAGCCACTTTTTGACTTACAATAGTAAAAGGTATCTATGTTTTTGACCACACAAATTACATATCTTCACCTCAAAGAGGGATTCCACTCAAGAAGTGTTTTCTCATTTCTATCTAGTAAATATTATAGTTTACAAGCTTAATACAAAAGTGGGTCATTCTTAAAGAGTGTTGAAGCAGAAAATGCATAATTATCACTCAAAGATTTGCTCAAGTTGTTTTTTTTTCGAAATGCTTTGACTTATTCAAGATGCTCTTTGAAAAAGCCTCATAAAGCTCACAAGAAGATCGTTGAAGTGGGCTCTACTCAATGACAGACTTTTGGAGCCAGTAGGTAGACTTGACAGTTGTCATGAAGTGACAGCTTGCAAAACCATTATGAGGTAGTCATTCTGAGGAACCTTTCTAATGAGCATATTAAAGTATCATTAGAATAGTCATTGTAATGTTTGCTAAGAAAGAATCCATACTTGATATATTATGTTGATGAAGTTTAAGATGATATTCCATTCTAAAGTAGCACAACTTCCTCAAACTTAACACTTCTACCAAGCTCCAGGCATTTCGAAGTAGATTGCTTCATAAACATTAAGTGAAGGTTTAGTGCTAGTCTGTTAGTGTTTTGTCCAAGGTCAGACTGTGTAGTATCTTCAGTCTTTTATTTTGATGCTTCTCATTAGTGCTTTTCATGGACAAATTCAGCTTTCAACAAGTTATAATCTTCTTGTGTAGTTAGCTTTTACTTTTTGATGTGCGCTCAGTTTGTGTGGAACCATGTCGAAAGTAAAGTGTTGTCAAATTCAGTCTTCTGAAGTGTCCTTGTTAGGGAGATTCGAGGGGTACACCTGTGGACCACGAGCCACCACATAAGGAGACCTGACACCACACTCTAACCCAAAACCTTAAGGCTCAGGTTTATGGGTCTTCTCCTCACTTATATGATGCTCAACCTTTCCACTTTTACCCGATGTGGGACTTTACCTCACACTTGTACTCAACACATCTCCCCCTCAAGTGTGAGTCTCTTCCACATCGTAGCCTTCCCCTCAAGCGGAAGCTTTTATCATCCACAAGTATAGCCATGGCCACCTGCGGTACTTGCCCTGCCCGCTAGCCATTCTGGCCACCCCGCTTCACCTGCGGGGCACGCTGTGCCGCTAGCCATTCTGGCCACCTGCGGTACTTGCATACTCGTCTGAGCCGGTCACCAACTTGAACCATCGGCTCTGATACCAATTGTTAGGGAGATTCGAGGGGTACACTTGTGGATCACGAGCCACCACATAAGGAGACCTGACACCACACTCTAACCCAAAACCTTAAGGCTCAGGTTTATGGGTCTTCTCCTCACTTATATGGTGCTCAACCTTTCCACTTTTGCCCGATGTGGGACTTTACCTCACATTTGTACTCAACAGTCCTCTGTATGTGTGGCATCATTTGGAAGACTTAATGTTGTTCCTTGAAAATCATTCTGAGGTGGTCATACCATTTTTAAATCCAGTCTTCAAAGTCACGCTTCTACATCATTCTGTGGCAGCTTTATTCTGATGCTTGATGCTCTCTATGTGATCTTCTTGTTTCAAGACCTAGTTGTTCGATAAACTTATCAAGGATGAGTACTATGAGAGAAGTTTCCTTCATCATGCTGACGTGTTCAGGAAATCTCCTGAGTTCATAAATCACTAATAGTTGTTCTGAGCAAACCTTTATGAGCATCATTTTGAGAACATGTATAAACTTTTAATAATTTTGTCACTAAAACATTTGAACAAAATATTAGTCATTTCATAAACCCATCATCCTACCATTTTTCTTAACTAATGATTTGTCATAATTAATACTAGGGATATGGATTCAACAGATTTCAAACTAGGGTTAGCTCTCATCTCTCCCATAAATGACAACTAATCCATTTATACACATAAGCAGAGTTTGTATTTTCAGTGGCTCTTTGCTTAGCTAAAACAAATTGCTTAGCCAAAGTGCAAAATATCCTATGTAAAAAATATCCTATGTTCAAAATATTTTGTGTACCACTGCCTTGGAGATTGCTTCAGCCCACAAAGAGATCTTTTCAACCTACAGACAAAATTTTTCTCCCTTTCGCATCGCAAAACCTTCAAGTTGTTGCATCAGAACGTCTTCTTCCAATCTTCCATGGAGAAAGGTTGTTTTGACATCAAGTTGCTCTAAATCCATGTCCAAAGTAGTTATAAGAGCCAATAAAACATGTAATGAAGTGTGCTGAACTACTAGAGAGAAGATCTTGTTGTAGTCCACTCCTTCTTTTTTATTGTAGCATTTCGCTACCAAACGTGCTTTATACCCGATGACTTCATCATTGGACGACACAAATTTTTTCTTGAAGATCCACTTGAGCCCCACTACTCGTCTACCTTAAGGTAATTCAACTAAATCATAAGTCTATTTTTTTCTAAAGGGATTCCATCACTTCATTCATAGCCATTGTCCACTCTTCAGCCTCAAAAGAAGAAATTGCTTCCTAATAAGTGGTTAGTTAAAATTAACTGATTTCTTCTACTAACTGTAGAGTATAAGACACTATATTATCAAAGCCATACATATCTTTCAAATGTTTTGATTTGTCTTTGACACTTTCTGGGTGTTGTGGTTTTCAGCTGTATCGAATGGTTCTGACTCGTCCAGTCAGACTCCTCAACTGGTGCCAAATTCACATGTTGAGGTTGTATTTGAAGTTCTTGATCAGTGTAATTAATTGCTTCAAACTCCTTCCGATCACTAAAGTTTCTGATTATGGGGCATTCAAACTCCACCTACTTAGTGACATCCTTAGCCTTTCCTGAATCTTCTTCAAATTTAAAATGCAGCATAAAGAATTCATGAAAGATGACATTTCTACTCAAAATGACCTTTCTTTTCGATGGAGACCTAATTCCGAATCCTTTGAATCCATCTCCGTGGCCCATAAAGACACTCTTCTTAGCTCTAGGCTCCAGCTTACCTTCACTTACATGATAGTATATTGGACATCCAAACACCTTCAGTATTTAGTATTCAATAGGTTTGTTAGACCATATCTCAATAGAGGTCATGAAATCTACAGTAGTGGACGAGGAGCGATTCACGAGATAGCATGTTGTATTGACGGCCTCAGCCTAAAAACTCCTATTCAACCCTAAATTGGATAGCATCCATATAGCCCTTTCCAACAAGGTTTTGTTCATTCTTTCAGCTACTCCATTCTATTATAGAGTATAGTGTATAGTTCACTATCTTACAATGCCTTCATCTTTATTGAATTCATTGAATTTCGTAGAACAAAATTCTAAGCCATTGCCAGTCCTAAGACACTTTATTGTCTTTCTTGTTTGATTCTTCATAAGAATTGTCCAATGCTTGAAACATTTGAAAGCTTCACATTTTTTCTTCATCATGAATACTCATGTCATCCTGGAGTAATCATCAATGATGGACAAGAAGTACCTTGCCCCTCCTAGTGATGGAACTCTCGAAGGTCCCTAGCAGTCAAAATAGACATAGTCCAATATGGCCTTTGTAGAGTGCACAACCTTTGGAAAATTCATAGACATGGTGCTCACAAAACTAAAGAGGTCTCACGTTGTGATTTCCAACTAAGCCTTAATTATTAGAATTTTAAGTCATTTTTTATTCATGTGGCCCAGACACAGATGCCATAGAGAATTATTATTAGGCACATGGCTCCCAGCTTGTAAAACTGTTGAGACAGAGTCTGTCATAGTGGACCCTTAAAGGATGTACAAATTTCCATGCTTGATTCCCTACATTACCACAAAGTTCCATTTCCCTCTGTAGAACTCCACCTTTAGCCTAGCAAGAAAATCCTTTTGAATCGACGACACCCATAAATACTTGATTTTTCTTAAGCTCTGGAACATCATAAACCTTGGTTAAGGTTCTAACAATCTCATCATGCATTCTGATTTGTATAGAACCTATATCAATGACTAGCAAAGAGCGTTGTTAACCATCAAAACATTACCACCAGAAGTTTCCTCATATGTTATGAATCAGCTTCTGTGTGGGCACATATTTTAAAAACAACCTTAATCCAATACCCATTGTTCAAAATGTTGTTGTGGTTGTTCATCAATAGTTAGAACCAAATCTTTTTTTGATGAGGAATCATTCTGAACCACAACAGCAACAAAATCTTTCTTTGCTCTCTTTGGGAAATCTTTCTTCCAATGAACAAGTTCTTTGCAATAATTATATATGCCCTTTGGATCTGCTTTTCTCTTCTAGCTACCTTGGCCTTTCTTTTTGTTCTTCCCTTTAGCCGAATCAGTCACCGATAATTTGAACACAGAGGCTTCATCACCATTCTAGATGCTTTCAGTCAAAGCTCTCTAGAATAGAAACCGGACTTGACTTCTTTAAGTGTAATGGAGTCCTTTCAAACACTAAAAGAACTCACAAAATTCTCATAGGAAGGAGGAAGAGAGGCTAATAGAATCATTGTCATATCTTCATCTTCTATCTCAACATCAATGTCACAGAGCTCCATTAGAACAAAGTTTAACTCATCAAAATGTTATTTTAGTGGCATACCTTCTCTCATTCAAAGGCCAAACAAATGTTCTTTTAGAAGTAACTTGTTGCAGATTGATTTTATCATGAAAAGTTTCTCTAGCTTGAGCCATAATGTAAAAGCAATTTTCTCTTCAGAAACTTTATAAAAAACTTCAACAAAAAACAACAAGAGAATCTTGGAATGAGCTTTCTTATCTTGCAACTCAAAGACTGACTTATCAACCTTCATGGTTGACCAAAGACAAGTGCCTAGATTCCATGTTCTTTCAACAAGGCACGCATCTTGTGCGTCGGAGATTAAAGTTATTCTTCCCTGTGAATTTCTCAATCTTGATTGTGTTAACCATTTTCTTGATCAAATCTTGAAGACACAACACAAACAAAACATAATGGTAGATCTATGATGTCTTAAAGCCACCACGAAACAAAAGCGAAACCGATATGAACCAAAGCTCTAAATACCAATTTGTTGGGTTTAAGAAATACACAAAGAGATAGGGAAAATAGAAAATAAAAGGATAAGAGACATAATGCAACAATGGAAATTGTATTGCGATTAAAAGAAATAACAGATACAATGAAATTGGGTTCAGAAGCTCTCTCTCTAACTCACTCACTTGAATCTTGTTAACTATCTCTTCTTATACGAGCGCACAGATAACAAAATAACCGAAAATGGTTACAACAACTAAAATAGTTACAACACAAAACATTATTAATGAACTATCCAAACAAACTAGCTAAATAGACTAGACGATGCATAAGTAGACTAGATTGGACATGCGATTGGACAGAAGACAGATTCCCACACAGAGGGCTAGAGTGCACAATACAGATAATGTTGCCCAATCACCTCTTTCAGTGTCACCCACTCCTTCAAGCATGAGACACATTGGCTGAATTTTTACTAAGAAAGAAGGAATGTGATAGGGACATCATGTTGTGTCCTCGTTGTAGTGCTATCTTCGATAGACCTAATGCAAGAGCTTTCGAATCATTTGAAATTCAAAAGAATTTTTAAGTTCCTCAAGAATCCATTGTTCAAGATAAGAGAAAGCAACCCATTCAAATGTCAGTCAAACAAGTTCAGAAACCCTCACTCATTTCCTAGGGAAAACTACTTATTCGCCCAACACTCGAGTGCCTCCTAACTAGTGAATTAGGCAGTAATACATACCTAATAAGCCCAAGTGGAAGACTTTTGGTCCTGATAGAATGAGATGAATCGTCAAATGAAACCATTCAACCCTTATGGTTCATATTTTCCTAAGAAAGCTGAGAAATACATATGTTGTAGTGGAAGGGCGAAAGCTGAGAAAAGTCCTTAATGATGGAAGTGCTACGATAAAAATACTGCCTAGGTCCATGTTGAAGAGGTTTGGAAGGTTTGGAAAGTCACTAGAATATTTGATACCTAATAATATCATGGTTGTTGATTTCAGTGGAAAATCGTTAAGCTCTGATGGGATGACTGCTTTAGAAGTTATTTTTGGGAGTTGTAGAAGGCCCACAATATTTATGGTGGTTCCTTCCCAAGCCACTTTCAATATCCTTTTGGGAAGAGAATGGATTCATGGTGTTGGCATAGTCCTTTCTACGGTTCATCAAAAATTATTTTTCTGGAATGAAGATGGCCAAGTGGAAGTTGTCAAAGCTGACCAAAATATGTACGAAACATAAGTTTTAGTTGCTAAAGAGTCAACAAAAGCTTTGGCCATGAGTTCTTCGGTTTGAATTGAAGATATTTATGTTCAATCAAAAGGCAGAGACTCTCCTTATGTCGAACGAGATTCAAGAGAGGGCGTATATTGAAGAATGAGGTCGTCAAAACAACCAACATTGAGGATGACAATGAATGATGTATATTCGATCTATTATGCTCGAATTTTGGCATAAGCAACCGAAAGTAGGTTAGTAGCGACCACTTTTACCGCTTGTTCAAATAATGCATCGAACCTAGTAGAAAATACGACTTTCGAGGTTGATCAAAATAGAAATATACAAAGAAAAAAGTCCTGAATCATGAATGGATAACTTGGCTAATAAATAAAAACAAGAAGTAACTTTAGATGCCATCAAAAAAAGCCCCACGAGGCTCTAAGTTGGGACTAATCAGTTTGATAATGCTTTTGCAGGTGACCTCGAGTAAGGAGAGATCGTAGAGAACCCTCCAATAGAAGATTATGAAAGTTTTGATTGCATCTACGACAACTTGCCACTGTATTTGAGAAGTCCATGTCTCCACCAATAAAAAATATGAAGGCTCAAGACCCTCTTAATGAAGTGAATTTGAGAGACAAGACTAATAAAAAACCAACTTATATTAGTAAGTTTCTCAATAGAGATCTCAGAGGGAATATTATTGCCTTGTTGCATGAATATAAAGATTGTTTTGCATGGGACTATGATGAAATGCTTGGTCTTAGTAAAGATTTGTCACAAAACAAAATTGAAGAAACAATGAATTTAATCTTTTGCATGGGACAATCATGCCATAAGGCTTAAGAAATGCATATGTGACTTATCACAAAACAATGAATTTAATCTTTAATGATTTGATAGGTGATTACCTACAAGTATACATAGATGATGTTGTCAAATCAAAATTGAAAAGAATCATTTATATAATTTTAAAACATTATTAAAAGAATGAAGAAACATAGACTGAAAATGAATCCCACTAAATGTGTTTTTAAATGGTAGAAGGAACACCATTATGCCTTCAAAAAGATCAAGAATTATCTTATCAATCCTCCTGTAATGGTTCCAGCAGTTCAAAAAGGACCATTGAAGTTATACATTTTAGTATTTGATTTGACTATTGCTAGTATGTTGGCCCAAGAGGATGAGAATGGGGTCGAATATGCAAATATATTATCTTAGTCGAATTCTAAATGACGCAAAAAGTAGATATAGTCCTATTGAGAAACATTGTTTATGTTTATATTTCTCTTGTTGTTATCTTAAGTATAACAGGAAACCTCATGATGTATTGCTATTTTCCAAGAATGATATAATAAAGTTCATGTTATCCAAGTCTATTATGCACAATCGAATTGGCAAATGATCTTTAGCTTTGACTAAATTCTCTTTAATTTTTAAACCTTTGAAATTTGTCAAAGGATAAAGTGTTGCTTATTTTATGGTTGATTATGATGAATTCTATGTTGATATTAAACCTTGGGTGCTATATTTTGATGGATCTCAAACTAATGAAATTCATGAGTTGAAATTTTAATTATCTCTCCTAATAATATTCCTACTAAGTTATTGTTTGGAATTAAAACTGCATGTCCTAATAAGAGAATATGAGGCTTTAATAATAGGTTTAGAAACATTGATAAACTTGGGGTCAAGGAGTGTTATGGTACAAGGAGATTCCAAATTAGTTATTAATCAAGTTATGTGAAAGTACAAATGCATTAGTTAAAATTTGATGAAATATTTCCACTCAAGCATATAGGTTAGTCAAGAAATTCAATGATATTTCTTTTGAACATGTACCTAAAGATCAAATTGTTGAAGCCAATGACTTGGCTCAAATAGCTTCAGGTTACATATTATCAAAAAAGAAATTCAAATCTCTGATCCAAATATGAGGTAAATTACTTTATGAATATGAGGATCTTAATATTGATGCTTTAACTTTGGACGATTGGCATAAACCCTTAGTACAATATTTAAGAAACCCTCAATTACCAGTAGATCGAAAAATAAAGTACAGGGTTGAAAATTTTGTAATCCTAGGTGATTATTTGTTCAAAAGTAGCATTAATGATACATTGCTTCAATATTTAGGAGAAACAAAAGCTTATGTAACATTAGCAAATATGCGTGAAGGAATATGTGGTTCTCATCAAGCTAATGAAAAAATGAAGTGGATGCTATTTAGATTAGGAATCTATTGGCCTATAGCCTTAAAAGATTGTATTAATTATGCAAAGTCTTGTGAAGAATGTCAAAAACATGATCCTATGCAACAAGTCTCAGCAAGTGAATTACATTCAATTTTAAAACCTTGGCCTTTTTTATGTTGTGCAATTAATCTAATTGGTCAAATACATCCTCCTTCCTTGAAAGGACATAAATATATATTGGTAGCAATTAATTATTTCACTAAGTTGGTAGAAGATTTTCCTTTGAAAAATGTGAACCATTATATGTTGTTATGGTTCCTGACAGTTGACACTTGTATCTCCACACTCTATGTCGAAAAATCATTGACAACTATCTTTATGCACTTGATAAAAAATTATGTCTTCAATGATTCTTTGTTTGCTCTTTGAGGAGTTTATAACTTCAACCATTTGTCCTCATAACTTGTTTTAATTTTCACAATGTTGTTATCTCCATCACACAGTCGAATCCATTTAAATCCATATCCCTTTCGATCAAGCATCAACCATAACATTAGTATTATGTCCTTTGAATTAATTCCACTTCAATAAACTTTCTAAGTTCTCATACTTAGAAAATTTTAATTGCACCCCTAACACTTTCATATCAACTTTTTATTTCAAAACCTCAACAAAAGCAGTCTCTAACTATTTGTTGTCTTCCTTAGCCTTTTCAACACTCTTTTGGTTTTGCTCAAGTTTGAGAATTCCACTTTGCGTACTCCGGTTTGCTTAAACAATAACCCCTTTGGCAAAGTTTTGCCTTTGTTTCAGTTTGTACACTTTGTTGAGAAGTTCAACGAACTCTTCAATTTCATCCCTCAAATATTACTTTTTTAGTATAACTAGCGGTGTCAAGATTTACCTCAAGAGACTGAGAATACGCAAGCTTTTGAAAATCTATGATTGCTTGTTCAAGAATTTGATTTGAGGTAGGCTTTGGCACACTAGTATTGGATCCTTTGGAGATGTTTGAAGCACTTGATATAAACTTGAGAAGTGAAAAGGGATTCTTTGTAATCTATTGTACTATAGTTGTTGCTCCACTACTGGTATGAGCAGTATTCAAAGGTTCTTCTTCTGTTGGCTTCGATTGAATTGCTGAAGTGGAAGGAGCATATGTTCCTTTTGGAAGAATGGGTGAAGGATTAGATTGAGCTTTCACGTTAATTATTGGAATACAAGTATGAGATGAAGTCCCACATAGGGTAGGAATGAGAAGGTTAAGAACCATATAAGTAAGGAAAGACTCATAAACATGAGCCTTAAGATTTTGGGTTAAAGTGTGGTGTCAAGTTTACTTATATGGTTGTTTATGGCCCATTGGTGTAAATCTCTCCAATATATACCCCCTTGATTTCCCAAAAATTGGTATCAGAGCCTGGTTCGACTTAATGACTGGCTCAAACAAGTAAAAAGGTGACGATAGATCCATGGCCTGTGGATCTCTTGTATTGAAAGTGACGATAGATCCATGGCATGTAGATCTCTTGTATTGAAAGTCTTCTTGGCAATGGGTCCAAGCGACGTGTCCCATGGGTGGAGTCATGGTGCAAGTATCTAGAGCATGAGGACTTTAATAGCCACCATGGAAATACTCGTGGATGAAAAATGGTTACTGCTCGAGGGAAAGGCTATCATGTGGGTGAGACTCATACTTGAGGGGGAGATTGTTGGAGTACAAGTGTGAGTTGAAGTCTCACATCGTGTAGGAATGAGAAGGTTGAACATCATATAAGTGAAGGAAATACCCATAAATATGAGCCTTAAGGTTTTAGGTTAAAGTGTGGTGTCAATGATATCAATTTTTGTGCAACCGAGGGGGTAAACTGGGGAGATTTATGCCAAGGAGTCATAAGCAAACTTAAGACTCATTATTTATTTCTTCTTCACCTTCTTCATCGGTCTCGTGTTCCTTTTCCTCCTCTTTTTCCTTAGAATCTTGGGGTGAAATAAAATTTTTTAGGACGAAAAACTTTTCAAATGGCATAATGTTGAGCTCTTAGAAATTGCAGGAATCTGAGTAACTCATTCCTACTACTATTAACCATGAAAAATCATAAATAGGTTTTTGAAAGTATTTTATATTTCTAAGAAGTCACTTTTAACTAGTGGTTCTATTAGCAAATAAATCTTTAAGAGTGAGACATAGAATCCATATTTGATTGTCAGTTCTTTTTAGTCAAAAAAGCATTTATAGTTTTCAACTTAAGAGAATTGTCTAAATATTGATAAAAATGGTGATATTAATTTCTATAGTAATATCCATTGTAACAATTCTTATAAAAGTAATTTCAATAGCAATTCAAAATTATAATAGTTTTGATAGAAATTTTTTTCGATAATAATAATATTGATGATAATTTAGTCATACATGTTATAACAATTCTAGTAATAATTTTGATAAGAATAAGCAATAGAGATTGGATAAAAACATAGTTCAAAGAAGAAATGGAGATTGGATAGATGTCAAGTTCAGAGAAGAAATGAGGATTGAAAAAGGTTAAGGGTTCAGAGAAATGCAGAAAAGTAAACGAAATCAAATTTTATTAAAAGTGGGATGAATACATACACTGCGACCTTCAAACTAAGAGCCATTTTTGTGTGTGGCATTATTGGTGTATAAGGATTTGAGTGGTAGTAATTCAATCCAATGAAAAAGGATGTCAGAGGTCTTATTTATGGACTTCTAATAATAACAGACGAGTTATATGATTTTGACATGTGTACAAATATATTTCTAATTGCTTCAATCTAACGGCGTCTAATGTCCTTGAGTAATCCTTTGTCACCAACTGCTTGTAACTTCTATCTTGAATTCTAATTCAAACTTCTTATCTGAGAATCCTACCCCTTCTATGTGCGCATTGCTTTTATTGAAGTATCTTCATCGACATAACAACATTCAACCATGTAAGACAACATTGAAATGAATTTCATCAAAACAATTTTATTTAGATGCACACACTTCCCCATCGAAATGTCCTCATAGAAAACGAACTCAATTTCTCATAACTTGGAAAATTTCTCAAACATAGATATCAACTAGCTTCATCCAATTCAATTTCTGTTGTTGGTGAAGGATCCACATTAATCATATTTTCTATTTCTACTTCGACCATATTTTCCATGAGATCTTCTGCAATGGGATTGATGGGATTCTTTAAAGTAACATTAACATCTTGAAATAAGATGAAAATCACAGCATAAGGAAAAGTTGTGGGAAAGCCAAGTTCTTTATTGTATCAAGGTTAACATATACCCTATCTTGATCACTCTCAACCTCTTGCTCTTGAGAAGAAGAAATGTTCACTACACTTCCATCCTAAAAAAAAAGAATATAATTAAAGAATGATAATTAAAAAATACAACGTACCAAGCCAACGAGTCATTCGAAGTACATCTGATGGTTGTGGATTTAATGGCTTCTTAGGAAATTTGGAACGAGTAAGATACTTCCTGGTAAGAATATTTTGACACATCAAAAATACTAATTTGAGAAACTAAGAAGTATTTTAGTGAATCTATGGAGAGTAATGAACATGTTTCTTCTACTTTTTCTTCAAGACTTGGACCTTGGGTATACTCATAGAATCTTCAGAGACTTTTTCTTTAGAAGTTTTGATGTTCTCAACTTTACATTCCTTTCCTTGATCAAGTTTCAAGGGAGGATTAACTAGCTAATGGTGCATAGTAAGAGGAAGTTGTTGACTCATGTAAAATAGTGAATAAATGACTTAAAATAAAAGTTACTATTCTTTCAGAGGAAGAATCAGATTCCTTTGATTTACGCACCTCGCTTGTGTGAGGGATAAAGTTTGATGCACTGTGCTTTGATTCAGAGGCAGATGATGTAGTTTTCTTTGAGCCAAGATTTCTCTTGACTTTATAGGCACATTTTTTCGATCTAGCGATCAAAGATGTTGCTTTGATAGATTGGACGTATAATGAGTATTTTAAGACAACTATTAAGAGGTAATGGGATAATGGGTATTAAAGAAATCAAAGGCAGGTAATACCTTAGTCATAGTGCTACTCTTGGTCTTTTTAGGAGGCTTCACTTTCTTGCCTTTGCCTTGTTTTGGTTCTTTATCACCACTTTCATCATTTGAAGCATCATCATCCTCTGAAATTTTCTTAGGCACTAAGATGAAAAAAATGAAAGAAATTAGTAAAATCAGAGTATAATAGAAAAGCAAAAGGGAAAGGGAATTAAATGGATAAATTTGATGAGCCTTACCTCAAGGAGTTTCAGGAATCAAATTTACTTTATGAATATTGACAAGCCAAGGGGGTAGATCTTCATCATCAAGGTAAAGGTAAGGGTCATATAAGAGTTTTGTGGGAAAAATGCTCTTATGCTTAGGAGGATCAGGTTTGTTTAAGGCAATTAAAGACCAATTTTTTTTTTTGCCTATTTTGGTTGTCTAAGGGATTTCATAAGACCAAATTTGGCTGAAGGAAAAGTAGGAAGATTATTCGGACAAAATTTATCAAAATCATTTAAGGCTTGGGGGTTTGTTACTTTTCGATTAAGCCTATTTTGTGTAATTTTTTCTCTAAGGGACAAGGCTTTTACTTTAATTATAAAACTTATATCATTTATTCTATAAAACTCCTTATAAAAGCTCTCGAATTTGGTAATTTGTTTGCAGTGTTCGAGTTTATCTTTCTTCTTCTTGGTTGTTTCCTTCTAGAAAGATGGAAAAGAAGTTAACTTCTTGTAGTAGTCTTCAATTGAAATGGTCCTTTTCGAATAGAAATGTTCCCCAATTCGTGGAAGTCTTTGGTTCAGTAGAAGCTCTTTTCAAAAGATATTGTTTGAAATGGTATTTTTCTCTTAGGTAAAAGTTTCTTAAGTTCCTTTGGCAAAGATTCCTTAGATACTACAAAGTCTTCAGGATCTAGAAGTTTCTTCATCATCAGATATGGTTTTAATTGGCTAAGACCAGATTGTTGACACTACAGTTATGGTTGATAAGCAAAAAAATATGACATTTTGATGTTGGGGCCAGCCACTAAGATATTCAAAGTTAGGAAACCAAACCAAAGTTCGATTAATTCAACTTGTTTACCTGGAGTTTCAATAAGAAAAGTCTTCTTCAAACATTCAGGTCGAGCAATCAAAAGGTGGACGACTGGTGCTAGATCTTTAGTAAAATCAATCATCTTCATAAGCACTTTAATATATTTCCTGAAGCTTTGTTCTAAAGGTTTTCCTGTTGAGGTATAATAAACCAATCTTGCACCTTCAAGCTCTAGGGCAAGTGAAAATCTAGCATCTTGCCTCAAATGCTTCCTGAAGATCGAATTGAGCCATAGCTTTGTAAACCAAAATGGTCCTGAAAGACTAGTTATTGGTTCCTTTTGATGAAGGCTATTAGCCGCATCAATGAAGGCTTGATAAACATTTGCCAAAAGAAGCTAGGAAAGACAAAGTCGAGTCTCCCCGATATGAAGCAATTAAACAAGGTTGTAAAAGCTAGTAGGAACTTGAATAGACTTGGTACGGATAAAGTGAGTACAAATCCAATATAGCATGAAGGCTAAGTGCTATCTTTCAATGATTGGATCCTTAGTCGTATCATCTTGACTACCCTTGTGATTCTCCATAAAACCTCCATAAGTCTTTTTCTCCCAATTGAGAATCTTAGGGTCTATATTATTCTCAAAAGAACCTACTAAATACTTTTCATTTGTAGGCATTAAACTTTTAATTGTTGTAACATAGAGAAGTGTTGAGCCCCAGAACCACATGGTAGTTCGAGGGCACATGTGTTCTAATTCCAAAAAAGAGCGACAACCATTACCATTGAAATATCGATATTTGAAATGTCGAGTGTGCTCAATTGAAGATCATAAATCCTAATCTTCTTCCAGTGATCCACATAATTGGTTTCAAGTCTTTCTAACCAAGAGATATCATTTTTTTATAAGAGGAGGGGTTGGGTCAAGAAAATTTCTTGTGCTATTTCATGAAGTCCATTCTAATTATGTCATCATGAATGTGAGGGATTTCTTCTTTAGTGCTAGAGAAGAAATAGAAGGATTCTACTAGTGGGTTAGTATGAATGGGACCTACAAAAGTTCTTTTCAACCAACGAGAAAAGGGATTATTACCTAAGTCTCCCAAAGCTTCTTTGTCTTTGCTTCTAGGGCTTGGAGAAGGGGCAAATCTCTTTCCATTGAACTCCAAAAGTACAGTAGCAGCAACAACATTTGGAAGGTTGCTTCCTTGAGTCAAGTTTGAAGAAGCGGTCATAGTGAAAGGAAAAGGAAGGAACTTTAAGAAGAAGGATTTGGAGTTGTAGAGTTGTTGAGTTCAGAGCACAACAGTGAAAGGTGAAAGAGAAGAAAGTAAAGGAAGGTTCTAATTTATAGAGAATTATGTTCTTTGTTTGGTTGCTAAAAAGACAGAACAATTGTATTTTTGAATATGATAATGATAATACTCTTTAATGTAATTAAAGATAAATTTTTTTTAATCATTACCATTATAGAGATACCTGATTTTTTCCCATGATGACAAGTTGGTTATGCCACATTCTGGTAAGTAGTGGAAAACGCGAGTATAGTAATTGACTAATTTATCCTTGTACATAAATAATCACTGTATTGTTCTAATCAAATAAAAGGTCAAACGTATATGTTTTCGAAGTAAGTACAAAAAGCGGTTGCTCTCAAAGTTCGAACACATATTTTTGGGGGGGAATCTGTCAAGGGTGCAAGTAAAATTTGCTAAGTGTAACTTGAAAAATTTATAGAAGTAGAATTGATTCCAAGGGCATAATACTGATGTTATGTTCAATTCTTGATCAAAGGGTATTAATTTAAAAGGATTTGACAGTGTGATGGAGATAACAAAGAGTCATTGAAAACATATAGCTTTCAGTAAAATGCAAAAAAATTGTTATCAACAATTTTCCAACATGAAGTGCAAAGATACAAGTGTCAACATCTTATATAAGTAGTTCACATAAGTTGTATACTTGTACATATCTTATAAATCCACCGTTGAGTCAAATTAGGTTATAAATAGGCAGCTGAATTGCAAATTTAGTCCCCCTATTTGTTTCAGATTTCGAATTTGGTTCCACTATAATTTAATTCACAAATTTAGTCCCCTAGTTTTTTGAAATCTCGTTATTTTAGTCCACAATCCTGAAATTTGACGTTGACTGTAACTTGCTATTATTTGTTATTCATGAGTTAGTTTGGTATTGAAAATTTGCAAGGAAATAGCAATGTGCCTCCAATTTATGGTTCTTTTTGTAGAAATTGTACATATTTTCTTTATTCTGTGATTTTATAGAGTAGAAACTCCAATTTTGGGACCTAATGTTGAATCCAACTCCGTTTCAGGCTAAAGAAGAGAAGGTACAAGCTACTGATGACTCGCTTAGCGAGGCAGATTAACTAAGCGAGATGCATTCGCTTAGCGAGGCATCCAGCTCGCTTAGCGGATGGGAAACCCTAGAAGATGATAAGTTAGAGATCTGCACGCCCAGCGCGCAGCCAGCCCGCCCAGCAAGGATGTTGTCTCTTCTCATGCTTAGCGCGCCCATGCTCGCTTAGCGGATTTTCACTTACTCTCGTTCAACAAGACATGCTCGCTGAGCGAGTCTTCGAAAGCTGAAGAGTCCAAGAGCCTTTAAAACACCGAGGTTGGCAGAAATGAAAACAAATGGACTTTGAGCAGCAAAGAGAGCTTGTCTCCATGAAAAACAGAGAGATTTAGGGTTGAGAGGCTAGAGAAGACATTCTCCACCATTTTCTTCCATATTTCTTTCACCAAAAATAGTTTTCTTCTTGAATTTTGAAGCTTTGATTCTAATGGAAGGCTAAGCCTCTTTGTATGGGAGTTACTACTGAACCTCTTGATGTAATACTCTTACTACCTATTTAATGTTATTTCTCTGTGTTATTTGCTTCTATCTATGCTTATTTTACATGTTTGTGGCCTGATCACCCATATGTATGTGTAGTTAGGTTTTTTTAGTATTGGAAAATGCTTTAAAACCTTAGAACTTGATAGAGTAAGCTAGAAATCCATATGTCTAGGAATGAAGTGCAGTGATCTAGTCTATTTTACAGTGTAGGCTTAGTGCAACTCTTTTAGAATAAGTTTGTTGAGGAATCAAGAACAAAGGTTAAAAAGAGTTAGGCTCATTCATGTGAGGAATCATGGTTTGAGTAATTTCTCAGTGTAAGAACACTAGAATAACGTTAAATAGAGAAAAATACATTTTATATAGCAAGAGATATTCAGTAGGACACTCCCCAACGCTTTTAATTTGATAGTTGTCACTTTTTATAGCTTTGAATATTTTGTTTTTGTTCAAATAGTTTAATAGTGCAGAACTTAATATTTGCTCTATTTCAAACCTTATAAGTGTTTACATATTGAATATACATAGTCTAGGTGAAACAAATTTCTTGTGGATATGATACTCGGTCTTATCATTTTATACTACTTGTGCAAATCGGTACACTTGCCATAAGTAATCAATAAGTTTTTGGCGCCATTGCCGGGGAATTTTTCTTTCCACTTAGATAGTATAATTCAGTTTGGAAACATTTATTCTAAATTCTTTGATTATTTATTGTGAATAGTTAGAATTCAATTTTTTCCTCTTGACTTGGTTAACTGTTGCTCTGTTTAGTTGCTTCTTGTATGCGAGGTAATTCTTCAGCAGGGATTTAGCTCCACTAGATTTGGAGATTGAAGCTACTTGCAGGAGAAACAACGCAAAAAAAAAGGAGAAAGGCTTTGCAGGATAGAATAGTCAATCCAAGCATCGAGAGAACTCTTTTATCCGAATCATCTTCATCATTTCTAGCAAACTTGAGGGAATCCGAAGTTGCTGTATCAGAAGCTTATATCATGGCGGACGAGCAACCACAGAAGGTTACTCTTGAGGACTACTCCAGCTCTACCGTGCCGCAATTTTTCATAAGTATTGTGCGACTGGAAGTCCAAGCACATAATATTTGCTATCCACATTCCTTGATTTAGCTAATTCAAGGAAATCCTTTTCATGGTCTGCCCAATGAAGACCCTTATGCACACCTTGCAACTTACATAGAAATCTGCAATACAGTGAAGATCGCAGGGGTGTCGGAATATGCAATAAGGCTAAGCTTGTTTTCATTCTCTTTAGCTAGTGAAGCAAAGAGATGGCTGCATTCTTTCAAGGGGAACAACTTGAAGACATGGGAGGAAGTAGTAGAAAAATTTATGAAGAGATACTTCCCTAAATCAAAAACAACTGAGGGCAAAGCGGCCATTTCTTCATTCCATCAGTTTCCAGATGAGTCTTTGAGTGAAGCATTAGAACGATTCCGTAGCTTGCTGCGGAAGACACCTACTCATGGGTTCACAGAGCCTATCCAGTTGAATATATTTGTTAATGGTTTGAGACCACAGTCCAAGCAATTGTTAAATGCTTCTGCTGGAGGAAAGATTAAGTTGAAAACTCTAGAGGAAGCAATGGAGCTCATTGAGAACATGGTTGCTAGTGATCATGCTATTTGGTGTGATAGAACACATATACCCACCAAAGAAGCCTGTTGGAACTCTCTTCAAAAGACGCATTGTTGGCACAGAATAAGTTGTTAGCCAAGCAGCTGGAATCACTTATAGAAACACTCAGCAAATTGCCAACACAGTTACAAGTAGCTCAGCCCTCTATTCAGCTATTATGTAGGTTGAAGGCTGTAGTATTTAGGGAGGAGCTCATGAATCTGGCTGTTGTATACGCCAAGATGATTCAGCCAAAGAGTTAAACTACATGGGTAATCAAAACAGACAAGGATTTCATTCAGGCAGTTTTTCAGGTTATCAGCAAGGAGGGAATTTAAATCAAAATCAAGGGCAAGGATGGAGATCACATCTAGGGAATCAGTTCAACAAAGATCAAGGAGGACCTTCCAACAGACCTCTTAATCAAGGGCCTAACTTGTATGAGAGGACCACCAAGTTGGAAGAAACTTTGGCTCAATTTATGCAGGTCTCAATGTCTAATCATAAGAGCACTGAGTCAGCCATCAAGAACCTAGAGATCCAAGTGGAGCTAACACTGAGAAAAATCCCAAGGAAGAATACAAGGCTATTATGACCAGAAGTAAAAGAAAGATCATTATGGAGAATGATAGTAGGATTAGTGAGGAGAAGAAGTTAGGAGCTGAGGGAGAAAGAGAAAAAGAAGGAGATCAGATGGAGGAGAGAAAAATAAATGAAGATAAGGAAGAAGAAAATGAGAAAAATGCAAAAAAAAAAAAAAGAAACCGTGAGGGGGATGAAAGAAGAGAGAATGGAGAGAAAAAGACTAAGAGTGAGCTAGTGAAAGGGAAGAAGAAGGAGGTTGTCCCCAATTCAGGAAAAGAAGCACCATATCCTTTGGTGCCATCTAAGAAGGACAAGGAACGAAACTTTTCTCGTTTCCTTGATATTTTCAAGAAATTGGAGATCACTATTCCTTCTGGAGAAGCCTTGCAATAGATGCCACTCTACTCCAAATTTCTCAACGATCTGCTGACCAAGAAGGGAAAATACATCCACAGTGACAACATTGTGGTGGAAGGCAATTGTAGTGCTATCATCCAGAGGATCCTTCCAGCAAAATATAAGGATCCAAGAAGTGTTACCATTCCTTGCTCAATTGGTGCTGTGTCAGTTGGAAAAACGCTTATCAATTTAGGGGCTAGAATAAATTTGATGCCTCTATCCATGTGTAGAAGGATTGGGGAGTTGGAAATCCTACAAACAAGAATGACATTGCAGCTAGCGGATCGCTCAATCACAAGGCCATATGGTGTAGTGGAGGATGTATTGGTCAAAGTGCGTCACTTTACTTTCCCTGTAGATTTTGTGATTATGGACATTAAAGAGGACACCTAAATTCCATTGATTCTAGGTCATCCATTCATGTTGACATCCAATTGTGTGGTTGATATGGGAAAGGGTAACCTTGAGATGAGGATAGATGATCAGAAGGTTACTTTCAATTTATTTGATGCAGTGAAACATGCAAATGACCAAAATGTTTGTTCCAAGATGGAGAAGATTGAGAATAAGACAGCTCTGGTGGCCAGGGCTAAGGTGTTACAGGACCCCTAGAGGTAACATATTGGGAGGCAACCTAGCTTTTTCTTAATTTTCTCAATCATTTTTCTGTTAATCAATGCATGCAGTTAGGTTTTGACTCATTTGAGATTGCTAGAGTAAGGTGTTAAGCATGTTTTGTATGATAAAGGGGTTGGCCAAAAGCTTATCTGAAGTATGGGATGAGGAAAGAACTTAGAAAATTTTCAGTCATCCAACTCGCTCACCGCGCCCCATGCGCTAAGCGAGCCATAACCTATGCGTTGAGCGAGTAGCATCTCTCGCTAAGCACGCCAACCCCTCGGGTTGTGCATTTAATAGAATAGGGCTAAGCGAGGCAACTCGCTGAGTGCGACGTAGTCTTTCACTAAGCGCGCCTATGCGTTAAGCACAAAAGGCTCTCTGCCTGGACCTTTATGATAATTGGGCTAAGCGGGTCATCCCGCTAAGCCCAAATCCTTCTCTAGAATGGCAATAGCACTAAGCGAGACCATCTCGCTAAGCGCGACCCCACTACTACATCAAAAGGCATTTAATCCGCTGAGCGAGCCATATCCCGCTTAGTGAAAGTTGCAGACCAATCAGAGCTACATAACTCGCTAAGCGCACACCTGTGCCCTAAGCCTAAAAACCTCTCAGGTTTACTATTTTTTTCGAATTGGGCTAAGCGAGTTAGTCTCGCTAAGCGCATGAATTTAAATTCTGAAAATTCAAACGTCATTGAGTGCTCGCTTAGCGAGTCACTCGCGCTTAACAAGCAGATCGAAACTACCAAAAATAAAACATAACTGCCTTAGGGAAGTTACCTTTGCATCCTCCTATGATTGCACACTATCAGTTTGCAATCATTTGCATAATCTTGCACTATGCTCATCTTTCTCTGCTTCTTGTCTTCATTTCACTCACCTCTGCAATCCAAGTAAGTCTCCTTTACTTTTTGTTTAATTTAAGTTATGAACCCTAGGGTAGAAGACTTATGAGTTTTTCTATGATTTGATGTTGTTGATTTGTAGTTATTTGTTTAGTTAGTATGTTGTTAGGGCTTTAGTTTAGGACATAATGCAGGTTGTTTGCAGGGCTAAGCTTCAGGCTTCCTATGCCTGAAAAGTGGCTAGGGAGTTGAGGCTTCGAAGCCCTATTTTCTAGAAATTTTGATGCACTCTATAAGCGAGCCCTACCCGCTAAGCGAGTTCATCCATTGTGGTTGAATTTATGGGTTTTTGATGAACATGCTAAGTTGGCCCTGTCCCGCTAAGCGAGTTCATCATTTTTGTTTGAATTTCTGCATATTTGTATGAACTCGCTAAGCCATTGCACTATGGCTTAGCGAGCCTTTAAATTTTAGTTTTTAATTTCTGAGTTCGTATGAACTCGCTCAGCCAGCATGTCGCGCTTAGCGAGTACACTTAGTTAGGACTATGACTTAGAGGCGTTTGGTATTCTGGTTGCGGCTAAGTGAGCCACACTCGCTAAGCCCAACATGCCTTTGTTGTGAATAAGCCTGGGCTAAGCAAGTCTGTCTCGCTAAGCCCAAAGTAATTTAGTTATGTAGGCTTTTGTGCATGCGCTAAGCAAGCCATGCTCGCTAAGCGCAATTACCTCTTTGTCTTAGAATAAGGCTTAGCGAGTCTGTCTCGCTAAGCCATTAATGTTGCAGTAGTCAGTCCTGCTAAGTGCCCACTGGCTCTAAGCCTGTGTAGTGTGTCGCGCTAAGCGAGCCGTGCTCGCTAAGCGCAATTAGCTCTCTGTTAGAGAATAAGGCTTAGCGAGCCATGCTCGCTTAGCCACAGTGTTGTTTCAGCTAAGCGAGGGTGTCTCGCTTAGCCAGAGTCTATATTTGTTCTATTGTCACACTAAGCGCGCCTTGCATGCTATGCGCATGCATGTTATTTTCTGAAGGCGCGCTAAGCGAGCCAGTCTCGCTAAGCACCCAACTCTTTTTCCTATTTTGTTTTTCTGTTATCTGTTTTCAATAAACCTTGTCTAACTTCATTCCTTTGCTTGTTTTGGTGCAGATGGCCTCTAGAAAGAGAAGAGCTCCCACTTCTCGACCTCAGGAACCCTATGACACCTCACGGTTCGTTTCTGAGGTCGCATGGGAGAGATACGAGCAGAATATCCATGCCAGAAACATCCTCCTAGAGAGGAATGTTGAGCTGCAGGTTACTTAGTACGACGAGTTCCAACAGGAGCTCGAGCGGTGTAGGTGGCATCGGGCCTTGACCAGGCAGCCAGATAACCACATTGTTGTGGCCCTGGTCAAGGAATTCTATGCTAATCTCTTTGATCCATAAGACAAGTCCTCTAGACATTGCAGAGTGCAGGGCAAGCTGATTAAGTTCGATGTTGCAACATTGAACGAGTTTCTAAAGACCCCCGTGGTTTTGGAGCCAGGGGAGCGATATTCAACATACTCCAGATTCTGTCACACTCACCCAGACCCTCAGGAGCTCGCCGCCAGATTGTGCATTCCAGGGTGGGGTTTTATGCTTAATGCTAAGGGAGTCCCCTGGAAGCTCCTGAGGAAGGACCTCACCACATTGGCTTAGACCTAGAGCGTCTTATCTTATTCTAACCTCGCCCCCACTTCTCACATGTCTGATCTGAACATGGATATGGCAAGGTTAGTCTACGGGCTGGTGATGAAGATGGACATGGACGTAGGCTTCATCATTTCTAGACAGATATCACAGATGGCCCAACCCAACTCCTCTCAGCTCGGATTTCCTGTGCTTATCACAACCTTATGCATCGCCAGAAGAGTTGTTGCTAATTCCCTCACCTTTGAGTCCCTGAGTCCGACCATTAACTTGGCCTACATCAGGAAGAACTACTGGAACCCATAGGATCCGACGATCACATTTCTTGGGTCCCACAAGGCTAGGGCTCGAGGTCCTTCAGATGCTTCTAGTTCTACCCCTGCTCCCACTCTAGCACCTACACCAGCACTAGTTCCTTCTCTAGCACCCTCCGGCCCCTTCACTTCGAGCACAAATGTGATAGTGCCAATGCTGCAGAGCCTCCACCACGGCTTATGCCTGGTGATGCAAAGTATCTATGACCTGGCTCAGTAGAGGCCCATCATCAGCATAGAAGCCTTTATGGCCCAGGTGGCCTGGCCAGGAGTCCAACCTTCTTCTTCTGGGGAGGTGAGGCTCCTATAGCCCAGGAGCCGCAGCTAGAGGCAGAGGCAGAGGAGACGCCAGATGACACACCTGCGACCACGCCCATATAGGTCACTGATGAGGATGGCGCAGCAGAGACCGGCGTTGATACAGACTACGTAGCGGATGTCGCTGCGGCACAGGGCACTTGGGATCCTTGGCCCACTCCAGCACAACACACTCTGATGCCTGCTCAGGATGCCCCCACTACACCTCATGATGACCCAGCACCAGCCCAGGATGATTGATGATAGGATTCCATTTTATTTTTCTGCTCCTTAAACAGTTTTTAAATTTTAGTTTAGTTATTTATTTACTTAGCACATTTTACAGCTTTTTGAATAGTTTACTGTTTTTGGATTATGCACAGTGGTTTTTGAAACATCTTTTGGTTTTAATTCCTGGTGTTTGTTGATTGGTTTGAATTGAATTGATTGCATGAATTGAGTGATTTGCGTTTCTAGATCATTTGCCTTGAATAACTATGCGGTAGTTAGAAGAGAAAGAACATGAAATTAGGGGCGTGAGTGAAAATGTTAGTTTGTTTGGCAGGTAAATAGTGAAGGTAATCATTTGCTATAACCCGTTGAGATGTGTGAATCTAAATTGTGAGAGATCGACTAGCATCAAGTACCAATTTTTGCATGAATCTCTGAATGCTGAATGAATGCATGATTTGGAAATGATGAAGGCCATGATTAATCTGATTTAGCCAGTTAGCCAAACAGCCTTACCTTGTTCATGAATGATTAAACCCTTGCACCCATTTTGAGCTTGAATATAATTGAATGAGTTCTTGAACCCTAAGCCTAAATGCAATTTGATCTCTGTTTACCTTTCCTTAGGTTATAGGAGAGCATTATGGTTTAGGACAAATTTTTCCCAAATTTGGGGGAGTGTGTTTGGGTGATTTTGATTGCAGGAATGAAAGCAACAGCCACAGAAAACCATATATAGTAGCAGTAATCATAAGCTGCTAAAAGAAAAAATAAAAAATAAATAAAAAAAGAGAGAAAGATGAAAATTTCAAGAATAAGTGAAACTCTGCATGTTGTTGCTTAAGTTGAATTCTATTATGCTTGTGGCATGCCAATAGAAGCTGGGAATTAAAGAAAAAGGTGATCTAAGGATGAATGCTCTCCTAGAACCTAAGTTTTGCATCCTAGAAAAACCATTAATTGTTTGTAGCCCAGCCTCATTACAAGCCAAGAAAGTCCTTCAAATTCATTTTTGTGTGTTTGTGATTGTATGGAATGAGATGAATTGCAAAAGTTGAGACTTGTGTTGGTTGTTTATTCGAAGAACTACCTTAAACACTTGTGCATATGAGAGAAATAGTGGCCGTGAGGATTAAGCTTGGTTAACCTTCCTTGATACCTGTCATGCTTGCTAGCTTATTTTATTTGTACTGCTTAATAGACATGTTCATATCTCTGAAATACAGCATATCATTGTGAAAGGTTGTTGGTTGAAGCATTGCTTCATTTCTCTATTCATGTGATTGAAACATTTGAAACAAACACAATTTTGGCTAACCACTGTTGATTCCTGTCACTTGAGGACAAGTAAACTATTATCCTTTGCTTGAGGACAAGCAAAACTGTAAATTTGAGGGAGTTTGTTAGTTGTTATTCATGAATTAGTTTGGTATTGAAAATTTGCAATGAAATAGCAATGTGCCTCTAATTTATGGTTCTTTTTTTAGAAATTGTACATATTTTCTAACTTTGTTGAATCTAACTTTGTTTCAGGCCAAAGAAGAGAAGGTAAAAGTTGTTGATGACTCGCTTAGTGAGGTAGATTGGCTAAGCGAGATGCATCCACTTAGCGAGGCATCTAGCTTGCTTAGCGAATGGGAAACCCTAGAAGTGGATAAGTCAGAGATCTGCACTCCCAGCGCGTAGCCAGCCCGCCCAACGAGGATGTTGTCTCTTCTCATGCTTAGCGCGCCCATGCTCGCTTAGCGGATTTTCACTTACTCTTGTTCAACGAGACATGCTCGCTGAGCGAGCCTTCGAAAGCTGAAGAGTCCAAGAGCCTTTAAAACACTGAGGTTGGCAGAAATGAAAAAAAATGGACTTTGAGCAGCAAAGAGAGCTTGTCTCCGTGAAAAACAGAGAGATTTAGGGTTGAGAGGCTAGAGAAGACATTCTCCACCATTTTCTTCCATATTTCTTTCACCAAAAATAGTTTTCTTCTTGAATTTTGAAGCTTTGATTCTAATGGAAGGCTAAGCCTCTTTGTATGGGAGTTACTATTGAACCTCTTGATGTAATACTCTTACTACCTATTTAATGTTATTTCTTTGTGTTATTTGCTTCTATCTATGCTTATTTTACATGCTTGTGGCCTGATCACCCATATGTATGTGTAAGTTAGGTTTTTTTAGTATTGGAAAATGCTTTAAAACCTTAGAACTTGATAGAGCAAGCTAGAAATCTATATGTCTAAGAATGGAGTGTAGTGATCTAGTCTATTTTACATTGTAGGCTTAGTGCAACTCTTTTAGAACAAGTTTGTTGAGAAATCAAGAACAAAGGCTAAAGAGAGTTAGGCTCATTCATGTGAGGAATCATGGTTTGAGTAATTTCTCAGTATAAGAACACTAGAATAACGTTAAATAGAGAAAAACACATTTTATACAGCAAAAGAAATTCAATAGGACACTCCCCAACGCTTTTAATTTGATAGTTGTCACTTTCTATAGCTTTGAATATTTTGTTTTTGTTCAAATAGTTTAATAGTGCAGAACTTAATATTTGCTTTATTTCAAACCTTATAAGTGTTTACACACTGAATATACATAGTCTAGGTGAAACAAATTTCCTGTGGATATGATATTCAGTCTTACCATTTTATACTACTTGTGTGAATCGATACACTTGTCGTAAGCAATCAACACTTGCCAACGTTGACTGTCACGTGTCACATTTTTATTGGACGTTGACCACCACATGTTGCCTTTTTATTAGACGTTAATTTCGTGCACCTAATTAACGTCCACGTTCAATAAAAGTGTGACATGTGACAGTTAACATCCAATAAAAGTGTGACACATGGCAATCAACATTGGCAAGTATAGTCGATGTCCAATTTTGAGGTTGGGGACTGAAATAATGAGATTGCAAAAAACTAGGGGACTAAATTCGTAAATTAAATTATAAGGGGACCAAAATCTAAATCTAAGACAAATAAGAGGACTAAATTTGCAATTAAGCCAAAATAGGTAAAACGGTAGTTATTTTTCCTTGATTACAAAGATCACACAAACTCCTTTACACCAACACGCTACACAAGGAAATGGCTACTAGTTACCAGAAAAAGTGTATGTTCAAACCCATACTTTAATGCAATTTATAATTTCTATGCTTTTGTTTCATTGATAAATTTACGTTCATGCAAATCTCTCCTTCTATATTTCTTCTCTAAACTCTTAACTACTTCTAATTATCATTTATTCTCTGAACTCTAAACTTATTTACTTATTGTTCTTTATTTTTTGCAACTCTTATATTGTTCTGCATTTCATTTCAATTTATATTTCAAAAGCATTCTACATTTATGTCATTTTATCTTTGGTTGCATTTCAATTTGATTTACTTTCAAAGCAGTTTATTTTACAAGTCATTTTCTTTCTTTGTGTTTTAAAATCATTTACCAATCAAATTTATCCAATTTTTACTTGTTTTGAAAACATATTTATTATAAAAAAAACTATAAACTCATTCAAAAACTACTTTTATAACTACAATCAAAATAAGTTTATTTCTGACTTATAATTTAAGCATCTCTTAATTATAGCAAATAACTTTAGTCACAAAAACTAATTATCAGAATGATTATTTTAGTATGATACTATAACACATGAGTATGTTAAAATCTTTTGTGTATTTGATTGAACTTACAATTACAATTTTGTCACACTAAATAAAATAAGTTATTTATGATTAATAAGAATCAAGTGTGGAAACATGTGAAACTATATTTCGATTACATAAATGAATTTTCATCATAAATATTATTTTTAAAAATAACAAATTTATTATATATGATTATTTGTTATTGGATAACATCAATGCATTTCAATTAAATTTTATTAATTATATAATTTGTTGATTGTACTAATATGACTGAGAATTTCTCGATCATGTCGTAGACTAGAAAGGATCTCGAGTTAATATAAGGTCGAGTACATGTTGGTGACTCGAATACATCTCGGTCTCATGAAGATTAAGGAATTTAATTTATTTTATCATAACCCTATATTAATTAAGAGGTAAAATTATGGACCTTGAGGCTCATAAATATATATATATAAAGATTAAATTCTCAAGATAACATACTATTCATTCTTATTTATTACTTCTTTTATCATATGTATATTAATCAAGAGGTAAGATTATTGACTATATTAGGGAGATTGGAAGAGGAGTGCGACGAAGACCGGCCAAAAATATTCGACAAAAGGGAGAAAATTACTTAAATACTCCATACAGATACATTAATTATACTAGATAAAAATAAAAGTTATATTTTGTTAACATATTCATATTATCTCGATATTAAAAAAAGGAAATCCTTCGTCATATTGCATAAATTACAGGGGTAAAAAAAACTCTATTTTTGTCGTGTAACGAGAAGGTATTTGCTCCAACGGAAGGATGTTATATATTCGCACATCTTGAAGCCAATTACCCGAACTCTACAACGGTTAAATATCCACTACACGAACCATCGAAGAAGGAGGGAAGAAACATGATGAAGACCAATCCCTTTCAACTTTTTTTTCTTCATTGGATTTTGTCATTACGTGTCGTAGGTGTAATTAAAGCTGAATAAAAAAAACTAAACAGTAAGACATGTGGAGGTATCATAGGAAAATTGCACATCAAGAAATGTCCTCGTCCATGCGTCTAAACTAAAGTGATATAATTTGGGCAATGAAGAGACAAAACAGGTTTTTGAGTCAAAACAATTCGTTGCAAACCAACCGCTTCGCAAAGTTAAAAAGTGAAAACTGCCGTCAAAGACCACAAAGGCCGTTGAGTTCACGACACGTTGCCACACCAGAATTATCCTCGTTAAACCGTGTCGTACGATTTTGTCAGCACCCACTTGGCATGCACCACGTGTCACCGACAACATGACCTGCCGTCAAAAGGTGGAGTAACCCCACTTCTCTTTTGACGAAGCGACAGCTCAGGCCTCTGGGACATCAATGTTTCAGGAACTATGAGAAAGATACGTGAATCAAATCTAATCGATGTTATGTTGCATTTTCATGTGATTTAGTAGTATTTTGTTTTGTTATTTTAGCTTTGGCTCTTACCTACCAAATTTGACTCATCTTTCAATGCTACCACCACAGAAAGACATTCATTCCCGCATGCTTAACGACGGTGGAAATTTGCAAGATTATAAATTGTTCTTAATAAAAGAAATTTCACGACTTGACATTTGTCACTTGGTTGTTATTATAAATTAGAAGTGGTTTCTTGTAAAGTTCTATGGATGTTGACACACTAGTCATTTCATATGCACCATTGCACCAATGTCTCAACCAATATTGCTTTCTGAAAGTAACTCCTAACGCGATTCTATGATAACAAGGTTGACTTGACATGTACATAATATTTTCTGGGTGCAATGTAACTTAATCATGACAGTTTTTACTTTTTACTCCTAATTTGTTAGATAGGCAGTTAATTAGTAAAAAATTGTAATTATTTAATCAAAAGTTTATAATTGTACTGTGTTTTTTTTTCTTTTGTTGTCAGAATAGATGCTTAATATTTCATGAAGAAGATAATAGATTAAGATACAAATATGTTTAAATTAAAAAACCTAATGTTAGGTTAATTACTTTTGAAAAGGTTAGAATGTTTGGCTGTTCTATTGGGTGCAGCATTTGGCCGAAAGAGATGTTTGCCCAAATCGATCACTGCTTCAAAATATCATGATCTATTATATATAGTTCTTAGATTTGTTATGATTCGTTCTATGTATGCATCTAGTTTGACCCTATAATCTCGATAAATTAAAGGTGGCATTGTGCCCTCACTAGTAAAATATTGTGTTTAATTATACTATGATATAGATAAATAAATAAAAACAAAAAAAAAAACGGAATCTAACTAGACAAAGGTGACATTTAATTTGTTCTCCCTGGTAAAATATCAATTTTTTTTTTTTTTTGCTTTGTGTAGTGCAGGGCCGTGTAACATCATAACATGCAAGGCCATTAAGAAAAATGCCTTAGGCCCCTCTTTTTTTTCCTTTGTGAATAGGCCCCTATTTTTTAATGTTTATTCAGCTGAAATGTATTCATTTTAACAGAAAGATTAGTGTAGTGGTGTTCCAAATCGTGAATGGGCAATTTGTAGCCTATTGACTAATTGACTACTTTAAATATTGAAAATTTTCATTATTCAATTGCTCTCTCGTGAAATGTATGGAATAATAACGGCCAGAAATTAAAACTAACAATTAAATATAGTGATTTTTAAGATAATTTTATTGTTTTAAGATAATCTAATTAAAAATAATAATAATTTTTTTCTATTGAGATTCGATTTGAACAATTTTTATAATATATATGAAACTTTTTTTTATTTTGAATCCAAAAATTTTAATTTTAGGTGAAGATACTTTTAAAAAATATTGTATCAATGTTAATTTTTTCTAAGATTTGGTGAACTTATAGAATTTTCCTGAAAGATGGTTTTCAAAATTAATTGCTTAAATTTTGTCAAAAATCAGTAATGTTACAACAAAATAGATTAATGAATTAGAAACCTTATCTATTAATAGCGAAAATTTGAAATTATTTTTCAGCTCAAAAAGCATATATATATATATATATATATATATATATATTCTATCGTGGTAAAATATTATGTTTGATATACTATATTCTGTCTTATATATAAAAAATAAAATAATATTTTATTGATCTTAATTATAAGAAACATAAAATTTTATTTTTAATTTTTCTTTTTATCTCTAATTAATTATAACCTTTATTAATGATATATACTATTTTTTTTCTTAAAAATGGGCGTATTTATTGATCTATCAACAAAATAATATATGGTCATTGGTTAAAAATTATCTTTTAAAAATAAAAATATCTTAAATCAATAAATGTCATGGGTAGTCTTTAAAAAAATTAAAATTTATGACAAATTAATCCATCTAACCATTTTTATTGATTTTGATAAATTAAATAATTATTTCTTATATATCATATCAAAGGTAGAAGTAATATATATATATATATATATATATATATATATATATATATATAAAATTAAAAAAAGTTGCAGACACCACAAATTTACTTGACACCTAGTAGAGAAAGAGATAGAAGAGCTAGAGAAAAGTGAAATATGATTGATAAAACTAGTTGATAAGTTAGTTGAAGCTTATTTTTGTTATGAGTTAGTTGAAGCTTATATAAGCAATTTATGAGTTGAAAATTGATAGCTTATAAGCTAGTAAATTTAATTAAAATTATTTGATAAGATTAACTTAATAGTTAGCTAATAAATGTAAAAAAAAAAGACACAATTAATATTTCTAATGTTTGAATTTATGTTTAATAACTTATCAATTTAAAAAGTAGGACAATAATTTTATTATAAATTAATAGTATAGATTTGATGATTTTACTCATGTTTAAAATTAAATTTTTAATGAACTAATATTGTTTTAAATCAAATTTCTCCTTTTAAAAAATCCAAATTAAATTAAATAAACTTATATTGTTAAAATCATTTTTTTTATTAATAATATTATTTTAAAAGACAACATTAATTCTTTGGTAAGAGAAGAATATAAGTAGACCACTCAGACTAAAGTGGATACGTAAGAGATCAAAGAACCCTTTTGACGATGAGACCATGAAATGCATGATGTAATTTTGATGTGATTGTTATATTTAGTAAGCATGTATGATCCTTGTTTTAGTGTAGATGATTAATTGTATACCTAATTGATAAGGCGAGTTCAATTAAATGCAACCTATAACATTAAATGAGGACGTGTGTAAGCTATACATTATCCAAAGAGATATGCGAAGGGGACTTTGGCCTATAGAAAGGTTATGTGTAAGCCCTAGTTGGGCTAGTAAGAAAGGATAAAGGAAAGAGGAAAGACATGTTCTATTTGATGTGATACAAAGGTAAAACTTAAGTGAGTGGTCAAGGTTTAAGGTTGAGATTTAATTTTTCTAGTTATGAGCGACCTTAGGTTTGGCCATAGTGGTTAATCTTTAAATGCCAAAGAAAAAGGTATGATATAAGTTAGTAAAATAGCGATAACAATATTTTCAGGTAATAGTCGTGAAGATGAGTAGCATTAGAGAAGTGAGATAAGAGTTAGGTAAGTGATTCTTGTATGGTATGGATAGTTAATTCTTAAAAGTCCAGTGAGAAGTGAAACTATGGGAGTTAAGAAAATAATTCTTAGGATAGTAACACTACTATAAAATAGGTCTTTTACATCAGTTCTTTCGGCCTTTCTACATCGGTTACGACACGTAGTTGTAGCCGGTGACGTTGAAAACCCAAGGCCCTACAAATCGGTTCAATGATCGACTTAGAAGGGTATGGGTACGAAGACGGGCATAGTATCAAACCCATCTTAGAATCATGAGGGTTCTACATCGGTTTTGAAGGTACAACCGATGTAGAATGTAGGACATTCTACATCGATTCTTTAGGAGGACCATCGTAGTATTTGTGGGGGTTCTACATCGGTTATCAGTCACTGAGAATTTCTTATTCCTTTATATTTACATGTTTAACAAGTTAAGTAAATGGATGTCTCGAGGAGTAGGTTGGGTTGTTTGCAGGGGAGAAGATGTTTGAGCTTGTTCTCTTCTGAAGTGTAGGGTATGAATATAGTTTGTATGTATCTTTCTCGAAGATATACAACATTCCGTGCCAAAAGTTGTATTAAGTTTTGTGTTAGATTTGTGATTTTATTTCACTTAACTCCTGTGTATGTATATTCTAAATTTCCGTGTCTTAGAAATCCAGGCACAACTTAAGGCAGCATCCCTTAAGGTGTTCCGCCTTGATATCCTTTTAACCCTTGATTGCACCATGCTCCTTTATCAAAGTTATTTATTAGGTAATTTTGTTATTTAATATTTTTTAAACGGAGATTACTTGGGGTATTTTACATTACTCAAATTGAAAATAAATTAAAAGCTTTAATATTAGATCTAAATTTGAAATATTTTGTCTATATTCCTTATATATAGATGGGGGAAAGATAGATAGATGGAAGGTTTATCACGTGACAAATGTCTGATAAAGTACTATTTTGTATTGATTAGTAACTCATTTCAGACATGTTTTGACATTATTTATGATTATTTTTTACCTATTAATTGAGTTTTGTGAGATTGAGTCTCATTGGACCAAGTGTCATGATTTGTTAATGTTCAATATTTTTCTCATCTTGACACTATTTTACTGTACAAGTCATAATTTTTTACACATAGCTCCGATTTGGATAATTTTAGTCTTTTTTGAAAGCTAAGGAGGAGCTCCACATTTGTGTCTATCACAGGATTGGGTTAATTTAGAGGTTTCAGGTATCAAAATTGAGCTACAAAGTGGCTTCCCTGCACTTGGAATTTTCAGTTTTTGCATTTTGGGTTTTATTTTGTAATTAGTGTCCCAATTAGACTTTTGTAATAGGTTTTTAGGAATTTAATGAGTGGATTTTAGATGTGTGAAGGGGGGCCACGAATTTTTATAATTATTTCCCTTGTAATAAAACACTTTGCGACACACATACACACACTTTTACATTTTAGAATTTTGAATTAAGGGTTTTTTTTTTTTCTCTCTTCTTCTGTGTTCTTCATTAATTTTCGTTTAATCCCTTCAATGGAGGGCTAAGTTCCAGTTCAACTCAAGGAATCCAATTATGCGGTAGCATTTGAGTCCCCTATTCTTCATTTTTGAATCTGCGACCTTCTCCTTTTCTGTTTTTATATTTTCTGAAATTGAAATCGTGATCATGAATTTACGAAATTGAATTTGGAATAGGAATAGGATTTATTAATCCTAATGTGATCGGTTGATTGCTTGCTAATACGATTTGTGCCTAAATTCGTGATGGATTGGGAAATGTGATTATTAGTGCTGCTTTCACAAATGCATGTTAGATGATGATCCTATAGATTTGTATTGGGGTATGTGTATTAAAACTTGAAGATATAATTTTTTTTTTGATAAATTAGATTTTTAAATTATTGTAATTTAATCCATCTCAATTTAAAATTAATTTTTGGCATATCATATAACTAGAATTTTGTGTTTTAAATCAAATATTTTATTTCATAATCTTCGGTTTTTAAAGTATTATTCTTATTTAATTTAATAAAATAATCATTTTTTAATTATAATAATAAAACCTGTATTTTTTCTTTAATTTATTTTACTTATGAAATTTACTTAAATTTAAAATATTCATACAATATAAAACATTTGTTACTGTTTTTTTTTTTAATCATGTAATTGATATGAAGTATTCATCAATTTTATCGATGATTAATTTTTATCAGAAAATATGAAAGAAATTAACTTTAGTATCACCTAGACCAATGACTTATTAGTACCTATTAGAGTATCTAGATTTCATTCAACATAAAGCTTGTAGAGTGACTATGCATATAAACAAATATAACTAAGGTTATGTTCCATAAAACTAGTTGAAAAGTTAGTAGAAAATTAAAAAGTTAGTTAAAAGCTTAACAATTAATAGAAAATTAAAAAGTTAGTTAAAAGCTTAAAAATTAACAGGTAACTAAAAGTTAAAAACTAAAAAATTAATTTATTAAATTATAAGTGTTCAGTAAAATTATTCGTTAAAATAGTTAAAAAGTATAAATGACATAAAAATGATAAAATCATGATTTATTTAAAAATATAATAAGAAAATTGAATAAATGCATTGAAGATAAAAATGAAAGAAAACTTAAAAAGTTAGAAGTTAACATTTTATAAAATACTACTTCAAGTAGCATTTTAAAAACATTAAAAACTACTAAAAAAATTATTTATCAAACAGTGAAATAACAACCACTAACAAAATTAAAAACTAATCAAAATATTTAGTTCAACATAACCATAATTTAAAACATCAGATCCTGATTGGTTGTGTCCTTCATCTTTTGTTTTCTTTTGTAGAATTGTTGTGTCCACCAAACACCAATGAAAACAAAATCTAACACGTTTTCTTTTTAGACTTCTTATATGGCAACGAAAAGAAACATTTTAGCTTGAATTGGCCAAGTAGAATTTGTCCTCCAGAAAATGGGGATCGTTGTTAAGTCCTTTTCGTCTTAGGCCCACTTCTACCGCCTTTGTCATGTGAATTTTCAGTGTGGTATATCAATTTTATGGAATATTAATTAAGTAGAAATTCAAAACAAAAATAAAAATAAGGAATCAATATATATATGCAAATTTATGTGATTGTTCTTAATAATATTCTTTTACATATTCACATAATTTTATTTCTTTTTAACATTTGTATGAGTATATTAAACTCAACCGAGTGACATGTATTGTCGGTTAAAAATAAAATTAAGATTTATATAAAAAAAAATTAAGATTTAAAAAGATAACATTAATAAAAGATAGAAAGTTGTTTGTAAAAAAGAAAAAAAGATAATAAGTTCATTATACAGAGTAGGTGAGAAAATTTTAAGAAAAAAAAGTTAAATCTTATTGCATGTACATGAGAATTCCAACTCTTTAAAGGAATGACTATTCTTTGTTCTATAAAATATGACATGAAATGCAATCACCATTTCATGATTTTTTCCTCTAACCAAAAACAGAATATTCATTTTATGGCATTCAAACAAACAAACAAAAAAGAATATTCATTATTTCATGACACAAACATAGAATACATTGATCGTTTCCCAAATAAACTTTTTCGGTCAAATCACAAATCAAATTTATCAACAAAGTTTATTATGCGCGGACAACTTTTACGGTTGTTTTTTGGGTCCAAAGACATTTTTTCCGTTTAATCAGAGCAGACAAAAAAACTAAGATTTTTACTTTATGCACTTCCAAAGACATGAACGGACAAAATTACCCCTACCTCTCGAGACATGCTAGGTGCACCCAATAATTAGATGAATGGGAAAAATTATCCTTGTGTCAATCTGTTCATTCTTCCGTATGAACTCTCAGAAGAACAACCTTCTCCCGGAAGGTGTGTTTTTTATTAGAAAATTTTTCTTAAAAAATTAATGGCCAAGACTTGAACCCATCATTTTGAGGCTATTATCACAACGCTCTAACCAACTAAGTTAATAAATCAATTACATTATAAAATAAATAATATTAGTATACATAAATTATTAATATACATAATTATCACTAACATTTCTAATGTATATTTAATGTGCATGTAAATTTGAATAATAAATTTTGTGACAATTGAATTTAATTTAAATCATATAAATTATGTAATCCATATATTTTTTAAAAATAAAAAAGATTTACTATCACAATATTTTATTTGTATTACAAAATTTAATATATATTAAACAAATTATTTATTTTATAACAACGTGAATTAAATATGCATTAAATTTTATAATAATAACTCGAATTAAAAAATATTTAATGCATATTTAATGACCTTTGTTTCACACTTTCACTGCGCCTGCTTCCGGTTTTACGCTTCCTTTGTTTCACTTTCACTTTCGTCCTGTGCTGGGTGGTTTTTGCAAGTTTTGGTGGTTTTTGCAAGTTTGTTTGAAGTAGCTGTTCGGTGAAGGTTAAATATTGGTGGTTTCTGTCGTAGTTGCTCTTCTTATTCCGTCGGAGGTACGCATTTTATGGTTTTTTTTTGTGTTCATCTGTTACAGAAGAAGCAGTAAAAGGTTGAGGGAGGTGATTCAGTAAAAACTTCTTCCGGAAGTAGTTTCTAGAAGAAGTTTTCCGAAAAACTTCTTTCGGAAACTGTATTTTTTTAATTTTTTTGGAATTGTGTTTTTAAATTTGTGAAAAAATTAATATATATGAATATTATAATTTATAATATTTGTATTTCATATTTTTGAAATTGTGGATAATTGGTTTAATTAGGTATAATATTAAATGATTTAGGTAAAATAATTGTATTTTGTTGTAATAGTAAAATGTTTTATTAGTTGTTAGTTATAGTGTTAACTTTGGTTAAAGTAAATAATTTAGTTTTAATTTAGTTTTAACTTTTGTATTACTTGTGTATGATGCATAATTTAATAATATGTCGTTAAGATGGACGAATATCAATGGAAGTATGACTATACGATGTCACAAGAAGTTTATATGGATTATGATAATGAAGAAGAATGTGGTGTGAATGAACCACATGTTGATTGTTCGAATGCTTTCAATACCTGTCAGGTAATCATGTTCATTAGTTTGAGTCATTTGGTTGAACATATGTTTCATATAAAAAGTAATATGTCGGAGTTGTGTTGTAGGTCTTTGGTACTCGAGATGATGTTTTGCAGTGGGCTCGAATAGTTGCCCATGAAAACAGATTTGTTGCAGTGATTATGAGGTCTGACATAGATACTGGTAGCAGAGGAAGAAGTTCATTTGTGTTGATTGGGTGTGAAAGGAGTGATATGTACAAGTGTAGGAATAAAGATTTCGTTAGAAGAGACACTAAGAGTAGGGAATGTGGTTATCTCTTCAGGCTTCGTGGGAAACCAGTGCATGGAGGGGAAGGTTGGATGGTGAAGTTGATCTGTGGGATTCACAATCATGAATTGGCCAAGTCCTTAGTTGGACATCTACACGCTGGGCGATTGACTAAGGATGAAAAGAAAATTATTGCTGATATGACAAAGTCGATGGTGAAACCAAAAAACATCTTGCTAATGTTAAAAGAGCACAATGCCAACAGTTGCACCATGATCAAGCAAATTTACAATGCAAGAAGTGCATATCGTTCTTCAATAAGAGGAGCTGATACTGAAATGCAACATCTGATGAAGCTTCTCGAACGTGATTAATACATTCATTGGCATAGATTGAAGGATGAAGTTGTGGTGCGTGATCTGTTTTGGTGTCACCCAGATGCAATAAAGTTATGCAATGCATGTCATCTGGGGTTTTTTTATAGATAGTACTTGCAAAACAAACAGGTACAGACAACCACTACTTGACTTTGTTGGGGTGACACCAACGGCGATGACATTCTCTGCTGGGTTTGCATATCTAGAGGGTGAGCGTGTTAATAATATTGTATGGGCTTTGGAACGGTTTCAAGGTCTATTTTTAAGAAACGATCGTCTCCCTGTTGTTATTATCACTAACAGAGACCTAGTACTGATGAATGCAGTGAAAATTGTGTTCCCGGAGTATACAAACTTGTTGTGCAGGTTTCACATCGATAAGAATGTCAAGGCGAAGTGCAAATTTTTAATCGGTCAAAAAAATGCTTGGGACTATGTGATTGATAACTGAGGTACTTTGGTTGATTGTCCGTCCGAACAACAATTCACTAAGTCCCTTCAGAAATTTCAAATTACTTGTTCACCTTGGCCAATGTTCGTTGACTATGTTAATGACACATGGATTATCCCCCACAAGGAAAAATTTATTACAGCCTAGACGAATAAGGTCATGCACTTAGGCAACACAACAACAAACAAGTATTAAAATCTTATTTTTTTTCTAGTAAGGATTATTAATAAATGGTATTTAATTGTTGTATATTTTTCATGTTTGTTGTGTATTTTAAATGTAGGGTTGAATAAGCTCATTGGGCTCTAAAAAGAGTATTACAAAATAGCCTTGAAGACCTATGTAGTGTTTGGGATGCCATGAACAACATGATCACGCTGCAACACGTTGAAATTAAAGCATCCTTTGAAACCAATACGCATGTGGCTGGACATGTATTTAAAAAAACCTTATACAAGAGGCTTGTTGGAATGGTTTCAAGGAACGCTTTAAATGACATTGCTACCGAGGTTGAGCGTCTACATTATCTCGGTAACGATCCCTTTTCTTGTGGTTGTGTGATGAGAAGCACACTCGGTCTTCCTTGTGCATGTGAGCTTTCTAGGTATACTGCTGGCAGCATCCCAGTGGATTCAGTCCATATGTTCTGGAGGAAACTTTGCTTTTCAGACCAAGGGTTATGTGAGGTCGAAGTCAGCATCAAGGAAGAGATTAAGACCATATCTAAAAGATTTGAGGAACTTGATGTGTGTGGCAAACTAACTCTCAAGAGTAAACTTCGAGATATTGCATACCCTGATCATAACTCTATGTGCCCTCCTCCGTCAAAGGTCAACACTAAAGGTGCACCGAAGAAACCGATGAAAAGAAGTCAAAGATCCACAAAGCGTGATCCGTCTTACTAGGAGTATGTTGATGCTTTTCATTCTGTTCAAAGCAGCAACTCTTCAGTGAAACGTAGTGCATCATCTTCTGAACTGCCGAAACCAACAAGGATCATCCTGATGTTGGATCAATTTGCGCCATTTATACAGGGTTTCATTCACAACGTTGTGGATGTGAAAGCGGACGGTAACTGTGGATATCGGTCCATTGCCGCTTTATTAGGTATGGGGGAAGATTCTTGGTCGTTGGTGCGCAACGAATTGATTAAAGAACTTGGCAGATGGTTGCATGACTACACCAACCTCTTCGATGGCACAAAGAGATTTAAACAATTAAGGTTGTCCCTACTTGTTGATGGTTTTTCCAAGGTATGTTTTTAGGTTTTTTTTAAGAACAAACTTTAAATAACTTAGATGTGTATGCTTTCTTGATTCAGGTTAGTGTGGACAAGTGGATGGATATAAAGGAGATGGGATATGTCATTGCATCACGGTATAACGTAATCCTTGTGTCGTTGTCCCGACAACAAAGCATGACATTTTTTTTCTCTTAGAAGTCAACCACCACCCGATTCTTCTATGCACCGCATGATATGTGTCGATCACGTGTTTGGAAATCATTTTGTTCAGGTACATTGAAGGTAGTTAGTCTAAGAATTATGCAATCACTTCCCTGGTTCATTTGAGTTAATAATGTTTGTTCATGCACAACAGGTTTATTTGAAAGACCGTTGTCCTTTACCGCCTCTAGCGTTGTTGCGGTCAACCAATTGTTATTCTCAGGCAAAGCAGTGGCCAACTTCATATATTAGTAGAATGCAACAGTACACAAGCTTGATGTCATTCAAAAGAGACTATGTCAACCTAAATGAAGACTGAACATGCATTGTTTATCTAATTGTATTCATTATGCGATATAATTTTTTGTAAGCCATTAAAGGATAATTATTAAGTACTCGTTGCGTTAAGAAAAAAATTAGTTGGTGAAACCAAAATCAATTACGCATGTACGATACATCATTGTCATAATTGACAACACATAATGATATGCATGCGTATTAAAGTTTGAGCGTGACACGACATTGACTGACTTGACAACACATTTTGATGCACGACATTGGTTTAGTAGGAAACATAAACACGAAACATGTTCACGCGTGTTCTTTTGTAAAAAAAAGTGAAGCAATCTGTCGGTGAGAACCATGTATATATATGAGACACGACAAACGCTAAAAAATTACACATTATCTTGCTTTCACATACTCTTCCAATTGATACACAAAGTATGGCATTTTTAGGAAAAACTAGCAGTCAGACGATTGTCAACTCAAGGTTGGGTTTCATTTTTCCAAATGGATCAATTATTCACAATGATAGTGGGGTTTACTTCCAAACTTCCACTCCGGTGGCCATTCGAGTACCAAACAGTTGTGATTTTGCAAGCCTAAAAACCAGAATGCACAATACCCTTCAGCTAACCGACAAACAATTTTTGGATGAAATTCACTACCGCCAGTCATTCACCCATACAGGTAACCAAATTCGCTTTCAATGTATGCAATTGATAAATGATGACGATGTCAACACAATGTTAATGTGTAATGATCAATTTTCGTGTGTTGGTCCGATTGAGTTATTATGCACCGTTGGAAGAACACCAGGTGAAGTAATAAACTTACTTGAACGCACTACAACCCCTACTCATGACGTGCTCTTGTATTACAACGGGAGATGGAACATACCACCCCAGAACAAATTTGTAGGATGCGCGTTCACAGGAAAAAAAATTGAAATTCGTTCAGGATGTACCCTCGATGAACTGAAGGATTTGATAAAGTAAGTTGCACCTAAAGGGATTCCCCCTCATGGAATTCACGAATCACAAGCGGTAAGATGATTGTTTTTTTGGCAACCAGGAAGTTTTGAGTATTAAGATAAAGTTATAAAATATGAAATTAATGATCTGAAAACCAAAGATGAAGTGCTGAAGGTGTTAGTACAATCTAACTACTGGAAAAAATATGGGCCAATAAAAATTTTAGCTCTTTTTACTAAACATGGTATGGAGTTTGAAGATGATGTGGATGCCACGTCGCTAAACGACTGAATGCAACATTTCTTTTTTTGTTTTTCACATAACTTTTATCTGTTTATTTACAGCGTGTTTAAATTCCATAGTAAAATTGAATGTGTTGTTTGAATGGTCCAAATATAATTTATTTTAATTGTTCCACCTTCAGACCTTAGGCATACTTTGAAGGGTGGAAATCTTTTTTTTTTTAATTTTGTGGTGTGTTATTCGGTGGAACCGGCTGACGATATTATTTTTTTTGCTTCTTTGACGTCCAAACATAAGAAATAGAACCCCTTGAATGTCTTAGGCGACTCGGGCATAATTTTATAAAACCCCCAAACATGGGTACTTGAACATGTTTGAAGGCTCCAAATCCTTTTTTTTTTAATTTTGTGCCTGTTTTTTGAGGTGTTATTCAGTGGAACCGGCTGACGATATTATTTTTTTTGGCTTCTTTGATGTCCAAACATGAGAAATAGCACCCCTCGAATATCTTAGGCAACTTGTGCATAATTTTAAAAACCCCAGAACATGGGTACTTGAACATGTTTGAAGGCTCCAAATCCTATTTTTTTAATTTCATACTTGTTTTTTGAGGTGTTATTCGGTGGAACCGGCTGATGATATTATTTTTTTTTTGCTTCTTTGACGTCCAAACATGAGAAATAGCACCCCTCAAATGTCTTAGACGACTCATGCATGATTTTAAAATACACCCGAACATGGGTACTTGAACATGTTTGAAGGCTCGAAATCCTTTTTTTTTTTTAATTTTGTGATTGTTTTTTGAGGTGTTATTTGGTGGAACCGACTGACGATATTAATTTTTTTGGCTTCTTTGACATCTAAACATGAGAAATAGCACCCCTTGAATATCTTAGGCGACTTGCACATAATTTTAAAAAACCCCCGAACATGGGTACTTGAACATGTTTGAAGGCTCCAAATCTTTTTTTTTTATTTCGTGCTTGATTTTTGAGGTGCTATTCGGTGGAACCGGCTGACGACATTATTTTTTTTTTACTTCTTTGACATCCAAACATAAGAAATAGTGCCCCTTGAATATCTTAGGCAACTCGCGCATAATTTTAAAAAACCCCCGAACATGGGTACTTGAACATGTTTGAAGGCTCCAAATCCTATTTTCTTAATTTCGTGCTTGTTTTTTTGAGGTGTTATTCGGTGAAAACGGCAGACGATATTATTTTTTTTTTGGCTTCTTTAACGTCCAAGCATGAGAAATAGCACGCCTAGAATATCTTAGACGACTCACGAATAATTTTAAAAAACCCCCGAACATGGGTACTTGAACATGTTTGAAGGCTCCAAATCCTATTTTTTTTTTAATTTGTGCTTGTTTTTTGAGGTGTTATTCGGTGGAACCGGCTGACGATATTATTTTTTTTGGCTTCTTTGGCGTCCAAACATGAGAAATAGCACCCCTCGAATGTCTTAGACGAGTCACACATAATTTTAAAAAACCCCCGAACATGGATACTTGAACATGTTTAAAGGCTCCAAATCCTTTTTTTTAAAATTTCGTGCTTGTTTTTTGAGGTGTTATTCGGTGGAACCGGATGACGATATTATTTTTTTGGCTTCTTTGACATCTAAAAATGAGAAATAGCATACCCCGAATGTCTTAGGCGACTCGCGCATAATTTTAGGAAACCCCCGAACATGGGTACTTGAACATGTTTGAAGGCTCCAAATCCTTTTTTTTTTTAATTTCGTGCTTGTTTTTTGAGGTGTTATTCGGTGGAACCGACTGACGAGATTTTTTTTGGCTTCTTTGACGATCCAACATGAGAAATAGTGCCCCTCGAATGTCTTAGATGACTCACGCATAATTTTAAAAAACCCCCCGAACATGGGTAGTTGAACATGTTTGAAAGCTCCAAATTTTTTTTTTTTTTAATTTTGTACTTGTTTTTTGAGGTGTTATTCGGTGGAACCGGCTGACGATATTATTGTGTTTAGCTTCTTTGACGTACAAACATGAGAAATAGTGCCCCTCGAATGCCTTTGGTGACTCACGCATAATTTTAAAAACCCCCCCGAACATGGGTACTTGAACATGTTTGAAGGCTTCAAATCCTATTGTTTTTTAATTTCGTACTTATTTTTTGAGGTGTTATTCGGTGGAATTGGCTGACGATATTATTATTTTTTTGCTTCTTTGACGTCCAAACATGAGAAATAGAGCCCCTCGAATGTCTTAGGCGACTCGCGCATAATTTTAAAAAACCCCCGGACATGGGTACTTGAACATGTTTGAAGGCTCCAAATCCTTTTTTTTATTAATTTCGTGCTTGTTTTTTTAGGTGTTATTCGGTTGAACTGGCTAAGGATATTATTTTTTTTTTGCTTCTTTGACGTCCAAACATGAGAAATAGCATCCCTCGAATGTCTTAGACGACTCCATAATTTTAGAAAACCCCAGAACATGGGTACTTGAACATGTTTGAAGCCTCCAAATCTTTTTTTTTTAATTTTGTGCTTGTTTTTTGAGGTGTTATTCGGTGGAACTGACTGACGATATTATTTTTTTTGGCTTCTTTGACGTCCAAACATGAGAAATAGCGCCCCTCGAATGTCTTAAGCGACTCGCGCATAATTTTAAAAAAACCCCAAACATGGGTACTTGAACATGTTTGAAGGCTCCAAATCCTTTTTTTTTAATTTTGATCTTACTTTAAAACATAAACATTTAGTTATCTTATTTTTAAAAATTTATAATTTTACTCTCATTGTTATGAAGGAAAGTCATGATTTTCGGAATCATAATCGGAACGTCAGTTAATCGAAATCGAAATCGATGTGTCATATACAATGTGCAAAAAGTAAACTATATTAAACAAAAAAGTGTAACAAATACAAAAAATGATGTCGACTACAAAACATAACAAAACATCATCAATGCTCTGTGCGCCATCCTTGTCAATCCCTAACACTTCCATTTGCGCTAGCACCCCCCCTAACGATCCTCAGGCAATCTTGCAAGATATCATGTAACTCTGTCCCTGCAGTGACCATCCTAAGATTGAGCACACACTCCAACCTTTCTGCGATCGCCTCATAGCCTTTGTAATCATCATGTGACAGTCATAAAAAACATTTATTACAAAATTTAAAATAAATAACAATTCATCAAACATTAAATACACAAATAATCTTACCACTGCATGTCGAGGGGGATCAAATGCCACTAGAACCTCTAGAATGTCTGGCTGCATATAGTCCTCATGGTCTGGGTTAACATAACATAAAAACATGTTTACATCATAATCCAATGTAACATATTACAAACACAAAATTTACCTGTAATAAAGTAAGGTACCCCCCAATCTACCGTGTCGTGGTCCTAGAAGCTTCATCTAACTGATCATACATATGAACCAGGGTCGTAGCTCCCCAAGCATAGCCCCCACTCTAACCCAGGTCGCGAAAAGCCTCTAGATGCACCACATAAACATTTGTTGCACTCTTGTTAGAAAAAAAAAAGTGCAACCGACCAGCTGCAGGAGATAAGCACGAGCTGCTACAATCCATCGTCGTGTCTGGCATCTCATCTCATAGATATCCTGAACCCATGAGAGGCATACCTATGTCCCGCGCGCTTGTACTGTCTCGACTCTAGCCTCCTCACCGGACACCTCAAGCAACTCCATCAACAAAAATATTGCCTCGTCCATGGAAAGAGCCTCGAAGTTGTGGAAGGCGTCACTGATAGAGAGATAGAGGAGCGACAACACATCATCTAGTGTGATCGTCAACTCTCCTACTGGAAGGTGGAAGGTGTTGGTCTCCCTGTGGCACCTCTCCATAAATACGGATATAAGTCCAGGATCGTCGGTTACAACTGAACACCCGATCAATGGACTTAATCTTGTGGTGGTAACCAGCCCTTCAATCTCAGGCACTGGCCTTCCAATTAACACCACCTTCCTCTCGTGCGACACCAAATTCAGCTCAAGACACTCCTGAATTGAAGTACAAATCATTCCAAATATACAAATATCAAAAAATTTTAATGACAAAAAAATCAAGAAGAAAAAAGTAACAAATTATAATAACTGTCCAGTCTAAATGGCATGTGCGACATGCTTCGCAAATGAAGTCAGAACTGATGGGTCATGGAGCCCACCAGGGAATCCCTCATCAGCATGTGACCCCTTAGCACTATCACGACCTAAGTCCTCTGCAACAGTCGCATCTACGTCCGAAGTCATCTGAGGCGCATCTTTACTCGTCTGAGGAACATCGTCAGCCATATGAAGGACATCCTCAATCACTTGAGGAACACCCTCATCAACCACAATATGTACATGTTGCCTACGGGCTGATGCAGTAGGCCTACGTCTCCGGGCAACATCAATTGCATCATGCTTATCCTGTCTACCTCGCCCTATAACCCTAGCTAAAGCACGACCTAAACCTCGTGTTCTAACCATGATCTGTAAATCATGAAGAACACATATTTTTTTGGGTCAAATAAACTATTCATATAATTAAAAACCTACATATATTTACATAAATCTTCAGCCTTACGTTATAAACCCTAATTACATTATCCTAAGCATTGTTGACTACCCTAAACTAAACCCTACACACTCAACCACTAAACAAAAATATAAACAAAAATTTAACCTAATATATAATATTTAAGTAATTTTTTTACATACCACCATGCAAGCATAAATATTTCTATCATTAAACATACACAACTTAATTTATAAAAAAATTAAAACTTCATTTAAAAAAAAAACAAAACTAATTTTAAAAAGAAAATTCCTTCTTCCAGAAGAAGGTTCTTTCGGTAGAACAATGAGTTCTTTCGGAAGAACCTTCTTCTGGAGAAGCTACCGGAAGAAGGTTCTTCCAGAAGAACTCATTTTTCTACCAGAAGACCCTTCTTCCAGAAAAGCTACCGGAAGAAGGTTCTTCCGGAAAAACAAATTGTTCTACCAAAAGAACCTTCTTCCGAACAAGCTACCAGAAGAAGGTTCTTCCGGAAGAAAAAGTTATTCTTCAAGAAGAACCTTCTTCCAGTAGCTTCTCCAGAAGAACTTCTTCCGGTAGCTTGTCTGAAAGAACTTTTTGTTCTACCGGAAGAACCTTCTTCCGGAGAAGCTACCAAAAGAAGTTCTTCCAGGAGTTTCAGAACCTTTCATCTTTGCCATTTTCAGACAATTTCCATGTCTTCTACCCTAAAGCCATCATCTCCTAAACTAGCTAAACAGTGAACCTACGAGGGGAGGGAAGATAGGGGATACTAACCTCGACGCCAGAAACACAGCAACGACACCACAGAGGTTTCGCAAACAAACGGAAATAGCAGCTTGACGCCAGAAAGGTGGGGGAAGAAAAGAAATAAGGCAGCACGTTTTGTTTTTAAATTTTAAGCTAAGGGAAATTTTGCCCATTCAAAAAATTGATGGGTGCACCAACAATGTTGCTAGGTACACCTAGCATGTCCCCTACCTCTCCCATGTAAATCCACCCTCCACCCAATGCCACCATCGACCCAGACATTGCTGCCCTAACCACCCAACACCACTGCCAATGACCCTAATGCAAAAAATAACATCAATGGAGTTGAGAATGAAAGAAAGTTGTAAAACTTGATCCTACTTCAAAAAGGTCTTTCTAGAATACCTTAATTTTTTTATACTTTCAGAATGACATTTCCTAAAGTACAAAAACATAATTTTGAAAAAGTCTTTCTTAAAGTACAAAAAGTAGTGTATTCTGAAAAGATCTTTCTGAAAGTACATATATTTCAAGAAAGGTTATTTCATAATACAATATTTTTTTATACTTATAGAAAGGTCTTTCCATAGTTATATTTTTATACTTTCTCGAAAGGTCTTATTATAAGTAGAAAAAAAAATTAGTATATTCTGCAAAGACCTTTCCAAAATTATATTTGTATACTTCTTCAAAAACCTTTCCGAAAGTATAAAACTAAGTGGATTTTGGAAAGAAATTTCTAGAGTAAGGCAACTTTTGCACCTCTCTTTGGTTTCCAACTCCATTTGTGCCTCTACGCTTTCTTTCCTACATTAGGGTGGTTCAACGGTGGTGTAAGGTGGTTGCGAAAGTGGTGTTTGGGTAGACGGTGGTATTGGGTGGAGGTGGAGCTTGCTTGGGAGAGGAACAAGTATTTGTGTTCATTTAAGTCCCTTGGAGTGTAGGAAACAAATAGAAGGTGGAGGAAGTAAAATTCGAACACTAAACCACACTAGGCCAATCAACTTGCTTATATGGATAGTTACTACGATTATGTCCTTCAGTTCTACACAATGAGCATTTCTTAGGCCTATTTGGAATTATTTCATTCATCTCATTATGTATACGACTAATGATTGGTCTTCCCATTATGCCTCATCACTTCGAAGGATCAAGCATAAATATATGGACCCAAATATTGATATCATTTATCTTTGCTTCCAAGGTAATGAAAATGATGTTGATAAACTTTGTAAATGTTTTCCAACTTGTATACAGGGTCAACAAAGTCATTGTATTCTAAATTGCAAGAAGCTCATGCTACAATTGCATGCGAGCAAGGAATTCAAAGTGCATGAAATTCTCCACAATCACACCACCATTTGTTCAATTTGATAGTACATGTCATTGCTCGTCGCCCAAGTCAGGTATTTGCAATTTCTTGAACCTCAAACTCCCCTACCTCCAGAACATACATCCGAATGTAATGTGAGGTAGCAATGTGTCGATTTTCTTGCATCATGACATATACCTTTTCAAAGTACCCATATCCCGCCTTTATCATATTCATGATTTTCATCCCATTAGTAACAAATGAGTCATTTATTTTATTAAATGTTTCCTTGACTAAGACAGTAATAGCCAATGCTTGGGTTTCTTTCAAAACAGAATTTGGTCTAACCAATTTGTTACTCGTCAAAACTCTGATCACATTGCGAGCAACTTTGCCTCAAATCGTGGTTTCCTCATCTCATATCCTATGACAAAAAACAAAAACATAATGAGTAATAAATATGTTGAACATGTAATAAATAAATTATTGACGCATGAAGTGCTTAGAAGTTTACCCATATTGATGACTTGTTTTTTTTAAGTCAACATTTTTAAACTCTTTATTAAAATTTGATGCAATATGGAAAATGCAGTACACAAAAGTTACATTCGACCCAATCCACCTAACTCGTTCTAATCTCAAAGCTACTAGCAAACCAGCTCCCATGTCTGATATAATACACAAATTTGGCTGAGGTGTGATATATATCCTCAAATAATGCAAGAACCACATTCAAACTTCTTTTCCCTCTCTCTCAACAATTGCAAAAGTGAGTGGAAAAATGTTTTGATTACCATCTTGTCCAATGGCAATTAACAAAGTACCATGATAGTTTCCAGTTAAAAATGTGTCATCTACTTACACAATCGGCTTCCAATATTGAAAGCCTTCAATGCATGGCTTAAAATCCCAAAACAAACAATTAAGAATCACCTTAGAAGAGTCATCCTCACCATCCTTCATTGAATTGGATGTTTTGTATCTAACAATTGTATCTGGTACAAAGTGTTGAGCAGATGCCCTCCATAAAGGTAGATATTTTGACTGCTTTCTGTTTAGTTGCCTATGTCTTTTTGTATGTCACAATATAACCAAAGTGTTGTAGCATATTGACAATCAAGGTTTTGGTTTGGATACCAAGATTTGTCTTCACTAAGTCAACAATATTATGAGCAATTACAGATAAGTCTATCCTTATATGATCTTGTGATATGAGTGAAGTTGTGCAAGTGTGAATACCATTTATTTTCTTTATCTCCCACCTCCTATATATTTTATTGAAGGATACTCTTGCCCTCCAATGACATTCATTACCATATTGTATATACTTAACAACATACTTGTCACTCTTGTTCTCTTTTACGTCATAATTAAATGAATGTAGAAAATGAAATTGCTTAATGACATTCACAACTACATGTTTTGATTCAAATATCATCATGTCTTCATAAAGATCATAGGATACATTCGTATTGTCATTCCTTTTAATATGACAAGGAATTGAGAACTGTAGATCTTTTGAAAGTTGGCTATTAATAGTTTCAAAATATGAAGATAACCTATACTGACTTTGATTGCTTGGTCCTCAACTTTCGTGAACATCATGCTCTTGGTCCTTGTCACTAAAGTTGCTAACATTATCCTTTATTATAGGTTCTTCACCAGAAATCTATGAACAAATAAAAAGTAATTTAGCAATAAAAATATGAATAATTTATGGAGATCTAATGTTAAATAAAAACATACCGAAAAGATCATAAAAATGACTACAATGACTTGTAAGGAAAAGGATAAATAGTCACTTTTGTCCCTGAATATGTAATTCGTTGACAAATGCGTCTCTCAAAGATGAAAATACAAAATTAAGTCCCCAAAAGTGTAAAAAGTGCGACAAATATATCCAGACATTAAATTCCGTTTGTTACTATTAATAAAATAGTCAAGATTCAAAGAAGTGTAATATGTGATATATTTATCTTTTATTTATAGTAGATTGTGACTAATTATTATAATTTGGAAAAATTTGTAATGATTGGTATATTGTTACAATGTTTATTTTGGTAAATCGGTACAATGTTTATTTTAGATAATTTCTATTGTGATAGACAAATTATGATTGATAATCAATATTATCGTTATTGTTATGTTTGTTTTAAATTATGTTTGTTAATATTTTTTTAAGTGAATATTGTAATATTATGTTTGTAACGATAAAAAATGACGAAAGTTTACCCTTAAATTATATTTTACTCTTGAATGAAATGAAATTTCAGGTCTAACAAATTAATCCAATAGAAACATACTGATATTTATGTTCAATAACAAATTATTGACATTTTTGTCCAATAATGGTGGTAACTTATTGACATTTTGGTTCAATGGAACGTACTAACGTTTTAGGTCAAACAAATTACTAACATTTTTCTCCAATAAAAAATATTGACATTTTTCGTCCAACAAAAAATTACTGACATTTAGTCCAAAAATGATACCTTATTGACATTTTCATCCAATCTAGTCAGCATGGTCTCGTTGACAATCATTTCAGTGACAAATTCGTCTCTATGTGTCATGTATGCTATTTTATTAACGATGACAGACAGAAGTTAATGGCCAGATATATTTGTCGCACTTTTTACATTTTTGGTGACTAAATTTTGTATTTTCATCTTTTAGAGATGCATTTGTCAATGACTTACACATTCGGAGATAAAAGTGACTATTTACCATAAGGAAAATGTGAGAAGATGGAGAAGATTACGAGTGAGCTCGAGTGTTAGGCATCATGTTTTATAATGGAGATGAAAGTCGTAGGGTTAGCATGACTTCAAAGTAACTAAAGCCCTCTACGACTTTGAATTCATTTATAGTATATTCGTTATAAATAATTATAACTTATAAAAAATTTAAATAAATAAATAAATAATAATAACGATAATAATAATAATAATAATAATAATAATAATAATAATAATAATAATTAAAACCCTAATGTTTTTTGCTATAAATAATTATAACTTATAACTTATAACATTTTTAGATAAATAATAATAATAATAATAATAATAATATTAACTAAAACCCTAAAGTATTTTTGTTATAAATAATTATAACTTATAACTTATAACATTTTTAAATAAATAATAACAACAATTATAACCTTAATCACGACTTTAAAGTTGTGCCCTTACTCATGATTTCAACACTTAATACACCTAAGGTCGAGGCTATTTTATGACTTTAAAGTCAATCCATGTGCTATGACTTCAAAGTTGTGTGAAACATGCAAGAAAGTAGATGAAGCTCATGATAATGTAGTAGAACATGAATATGCAAATGAAGCTCGTGAATAATGCATAAGAACGTGAATATTGCAAACTCTTGCATGAAGAATCTTAGCTTGCATGATATGAAGTATGGAAATGACTATATATATCAGATTTTAGTATGTTGCACCTTGAAGAATCTTCCCTCCTTCAATGATGAAGCTTGTGAATGACAAGTTGAAGAACCCCAAAGGTTACACGTTCAAGAAAAAGCAAACCTACACGTTCAACTTACCATTATCATGCGCCATGAGTTTCTTTACGTGAAGTCCAATCAAGTACATTGCAAAATACATGAGATCCTTTTTCACGTGAACTCAAAGGCAAAGGCATGGGATTCACTCTCACTAATGACAAATGCATGACACCAAAGCCTACTTCATGTGAATGAGTCATTACTAAGGCTGTTTCTCTCATGTTGGAACTTCTTTTTCCAGTCCCTCTTTCATTCTTCTTTTGTTGTTGCGGAGCTTATTTCTCTTTCTCACATCCCACCTTTTCCATCCTTCTTGCAATCTCTTTTTTTTTTTTGTGAAGCAATAGAACATGCGCAACTTGGACCTATTGATGTCTCGTTGTTGCGCTTATAACTCGATCATATTTCCAATCAAGTGTGGGAAGGCGAAGAGAGAATGATTCGTCCAAGGTGTAATTTTGTCTAAGCTTTTATGCATTTGAATCATATAGATAATCACGTGAAAAACATAATAAATGAAGTTGGTTTTGGTTGTGTTATAATTGTTGGGCAGATTGATATTAACCAGCATTTGATCACTGCATTGGTTGAACGTTGGATGCCTGAAACTCACACATTTCATTTTCCACATGGGGAGGCAACCATAACTTTAGAAGATGTGACCTTGCAATTGAGCCTTAAGATTGACGGATTGCCTATAATTGGTGCCAGTACTAGTGATGTATGTGTTTCTTGTCAGGCTTTATTAGGGGGCATTGCACCTGATAAGTATATCAATGGAAAAATGATTTATCTAACTTGGTTGCGGGAAAATTTTCAAGAACTTCCTGTTGATGCTGATGATGTTGTGATTGAGCAAGATGCTAGAGCTCATATCATGATGCTAAAAGGTGGATGTTTGATGTCAGATACATCAAGGGCAAGAGTTCATTTTATGTATCTCCTTTTGTTATCAAATTTTACAGAGGCAAGTCATTATAATTGGGGTGCAACAGTATTATCTTTCTTTTTACGAGCTTTAGATCAGGCTGTAAATCCTTTACAAAGTGATATTGGAGGATTTTTGTTGCTACTATAATAATGGGCATGGGACCGTATTAAATGCATTGCCCCACACATAGATGACATATCTGACAAAGAAGTACAACAAGGACTTGGATTTCCTCTTTCATGAAGGTGGTCTCCACCGATGAGGCAAACAAACATTTCCACCTATGCAATCAGACTTTTACGCATCATATTTGATAGACTACAATGAATAAAGTTCATTTTTTATTATTTATATTAAGTACTTATCTATGTTTCTTATTCGTTAATAAATATGTGATGATAATAATGTCTTATAGTTCTTGTGGACACCTTATGAGACACTTCAATTAAGGTGATTAATTAATAATGTTGAAGTATCTATGATTGTTCATGCAAAAGTACCTCTCATATGTTTTGCAATCGTGGAATGGCATGTAGTAGATATGGTCATGAGACAATTTCGACTGCAAGAAAATATTCCAGATGACCTACTAAACCTAGATGAACTTTACGACATTGATTTGAGAAGAAGAACAGATATTTTTTGGCCTTATCATCATCGTCACTGAATAAACAAATGGAATCATTGGAATGATTATATTGTTCAAGGTGAAGTTCACAATGGTGTTTTGCATGAAAATTCAGAATACATACAATGGTATATACATCAAACTAGACAATATATATCACGTGAAGGGACACCATCTATTGAGGTTGTAAATTTACTTAAGAATTTTGATAAATTATTGCTATTATTATTCATTATTATTTCTAACTTGGTAATTATTAATTTTCAATATTATCCTGCCCATCACCACCATCAATCACATGTTGAACTCAATTTACCTCCAGTGCATGTTTCTGGATATATGCCCCAACATCATCAATCACACGCACAATCTATTTATCAATCAGTGGGCTTCTCTTAATATATGCCTCAAGGATGTGAACAAAGTTTTCAAACACCGAGAGTCTCATCATATATGTCTCAATACTCATTTCAAGTTCATTTTACCTCATGTTTTTTAAGGACACTCACAAAGGTTTGCTACCACTATCAACACTCCGTCATCTACATACATCCCACCATCATCGAGCTCCTGTTATTGTTCATCATTACCTACTCAGATGCATGGCAAGAGTCATGAGGATAAGGAGGAAGATGATGATAACAACAACACCAACAATAATGATGATAATGATGGTGATTTTGTTCCTCAACAACAACAAACAATTACACATGATCATCCAAGAATAAGAAAAGGAAGAGGTCATAGAACAAGAGGACAACAACAACCACCAACAAATCAAATACAACAAGATGAAAAACCTCGACGCACATCTAGAAGAACTCGTTGTGACACATCATTTCTCTATTAATATTTTTCTTAAACAAATATGTGTAGTACATTTTAATATTTTTATTTAAATTTAAGTCTTTTATTTACATTATTTTTCTAATTTACGAAACAAATAATAATCCTTAACATTAGTAAAACAATATAGAAAATATTAAATAAAATAATATAAAAATAAAGAAAATATTAAATAAAAACAATATACAAAAATATAGAAAATATTAAATAAAATTATAAATTAAAACTAATTTAAATTCGTTAATAATTAATTTTTAAAAAGTACGACTTTGAAGTTGTAAATATGTTTATAACTTCTAAATAATATTTAAATAAAATAAAATATTTATGACTTTAAAGTTATAATTAAAAAAACAAAAAGTTATTTACTTTTTTACAACTTTAGTAAAAAAGAAAAAAAAAGTCGTAAATTAATTTATGACTTTGGCTTCAAAAGTGTAGGATATCCTACGACTTACATCGTTATGGATATTAATTTGAAATTTATTCCCATTTGATAAATTTCAAAAATAATGATCTCTTTTGGTAGTTTCACCAATAAAGGAGTTTCTGTTTACATCTCCTTGTTTTACTTTTCATGCCCCTTTTCCCATTCTCTTAATAAATTTAATATAAATACCCTTATTAACATTGGTCAAGTAATAATTTGATCCCCGCAAAAGGAAAACCTTTAATCCTTTCTCTAGAAATACCTGCTTCAACTTGTTAAGTATTATACTAAGTATTGAATGCCTCTCAAAATGTGTATACTCTAAATTTTTTCCCCAGGCATAAGCATATATATTCAGCTACGTCTTAGAGGAAGTGTATGTGTATTTTGCTTAAATTTTTTTATTCACCAATCATAATTGTATAGTCTTTATCTTCACAACTCATAGTCTCTCAAGCAAGCTCCCAAATAATACTTTCACATCACTAATTTTTTTCAATGGTTCAAGTGATTCAATGGACCTTTAGTCTACATATTCAAGTATCCTTGGTGAATCTTTTCAGCAACAAATATATTTCTAGTAAAAAAACTAATATATTTCGAACGTGGTCAGGGGAGTCAAGGGGAAATATTAGGGCTCTTACTATTTACACCTCTATTTTTCTAAGCACGCCCTCATACCCCCTTTCTATCTCTCAATTATCCATGATATCCTTTTTCTTTAAAAACTACACCCCTTTTGCTTTTCGAAAATATATTTCTAGAATTACATATACCTATTTCGAAAATGTATCTCTGGAACTATGATTCATAGTTCTAGAGATATACTTTTGAAATAGGTATATATTTTTCAATAAAATATCACTTAAGAATTAAGATGATTGACGATAAATTAAAAAATGATGATAAACATTTATCTTATATCCATGTTTGTTGGTCTTATTTTCATCCTATCATTAGTGTTCTTTAAATCCTATCTAAAATCTTATTTTCATCTTAATTTTATTCTTTTTTAAATCCAAATTTTAAACTATATTCACCATATATTCATTATATAATACTTTGTTTTCATCATTATTATACAATATTTTGGGTTTTCCTTCATGTGACAATGCGTTTCAAGGTATACTCATCACTAACTTCATGTGACATTGAATTTAACGTAAACTTGAATTAGAAAATGAATGAACGCACTTAAAAAGAAAGAAACCATGTCAAAAGCTTTGCTTTGTAATTAAAGTGTATAATATATGAAGTTATTGATAAACATATCTTGAAACGCAGTGTCACATAAAGGAGAAGACAAAATATTATATAATAATGATGAAAACGCAGTATTATATAATGAATATATGACAAAGATAGTTTAAAATTAGGATTTAAAGAATAATAAAGATAAGATGAAAATAGGATTTCAGATGGGATTTAAAGAATACTAATGACATGATGAAAATAAGACTAACAAACATGGATATAAGATAAATATTTATTATCTTTTTTCATTTCTCGTCAACCATCTTAATTCTTAAGTGATATTTTATTAAAAATATAGGTTTAAATACATCTTTTGTCCCTATAATTTAGTGTTTTTGTTCGTCTTTATCCCTGCAAAAAAATTCATTTAGTCCTTACAAAATGTGTTTCTTTGTTTTTCATCTTAAAACACTTTAGATAACATTTTTTCATTGTTCAGAGCACCTTTTTTATTGTTCAAAGCACTATCTAAAGCGCTTTAAGGATGAAAACAAAACAAAAACATTTTGCAAGGACTAAAACAAAAAATAAATTGTAGGGACAAAAACAAAAAGGTGCTAAATTGCAAGGATGAAAACTATATTTAAGCCAAAAATATATACCTATTTTGGAAGTATATCTCCAGAACTGAATCATAATTCTGGAGATACATTTTCAGAATAGGTATATGCAATTCCATAAATACATTTCCAAAAAGCAAAAGGGGACTACTTCTTTAAGAAAAAGAGTATAATGGGTAATTGAGAGATAAAAAAGAGATACAAAGGTGTACTTAGAGAAAATGGAAGTGTAAATAGCAAGAGCTAATATTAGAGACAAGCCCTGAATTACTGGCTATGTTAAACCCACCCTTCCCCTATTGGACTTCCTCATTTGCACCATTCACTCTCCTCTCATTTAATATTTTTTTCCCTTAATACAAAACCATCTTTGGTCATCTCTACCTTATATTCTCACTTTTTGACTGTGTTTGTCATTTTCTATGAGAATCAATTCTCTTTTGCCTTTTGTAAATCTTGTGAAAACTATTTTTTGTAATATATTATAATATTTCAAAAACTAAATTTTGTAATATATTTTATAGACTCATGTAAATGAGTTTCCAAAGGCTTTAAGTATATTTCTTAACATTATAGAAACTAGTTTCTATAATACTATTTTTTACCATTGCAGAAATTAGTTTCCACAAAAAAAAAACTACATTACAAAAACCAATTTTCATAATGTATCCAAAAACAATTATATTACAAAAAATAGTTACTAGAATGTTTTAATATGTAATGACTCTGGATGCTACTACATGAAACACAGAGACTTTAACGCGAAAAGATTCACTTTTTTACTCCTTATAAAACTTGAATTAGTTTAAATTAACAAAAATACGTAATGTTTTTCGTGAACATAATCATGTTAAATAAACCTCACCCATAAAAGGTCCTAAAGACATACAACATAAAGGTAGGTGTGTTTCAAGACACTACATCTTCAAAACATAACAAACAAATCTCCAAACAAATCTCAAGGGTCTCACTAAGGGAATAAATACAACATAGACCCAAAATCATATCTAAACCATAAGTTGATCTGCACTAAGACAAAACATAAATGAATGACTAAGGGACAAATCTAGCCCTTTAGTCCCTCACCATGTCCACCTTAATCCTGAGTGACATGTTCCTCAAGCTACATTATAATTTGCTCTCATATCAAATAACACGATCATCACAGTTTGACAGAAAATGCAAGGGTAAACTCATTTGGAAAGAAAACATCATTTAATCAAAAACAACATAAGATCACCATTTCATAAGCTACATAGAAAATCCTTCACGTTTCCAATATCAATGTAATTATGCAACTCATCAAGCAACACGTCATTCATAAGTTACAAATATCAATGCACATGCTTAACTATCATGTTACATTATGTTGACTCTTTACTCCCGGAAGATTTCACCTTTGAGGGATTAACCCAAGTACATCCTTTAATATAGTCGTACTCTATGATCTGACCATCAAGGGAGACTCGAATTAACCCTATAAAGGAGTATGATTTTATGAAAAATGGATGAACATGGGTAGTTGCTTACCTTGGTAAGGCTTGCAAGGACCTTAATCTATTTAGGGATTCGTCCACCCATTCATTCTATAGGTCCGTTTGGTGTTAGCCACCATGAAAGCCTCTAGCACTAGATTGAGGGTCCATAGGCTACTCGCAATTTATGTGTCTACTCACATGCAATGTCATTCATCAACACATGCATGTTATGATCATTCAAATCAATATCATACCTCATCACACATTCATTCACCAATCTCAACACCATAAAAAGTTATAATATCATAGATTCACCATTCATATGTTTATCATGCTCATTAACTCACCTATAGTTCAATAAGCATAACAAGACATTCCAACATCTTGAATTCTTGCAAACAACTCACCAAAACTCATATGAATGTGTATTTATGATCTCACATCAACTATAATTATAAAAAAACATCATCTCAACCTCATCTCATATCATCATCAAGAAATCAACCAACAAAACCCAAGACATTCATCAATCAACATAGTTATTTCGTCATCAATATAATATTTTCAACAACATGATAAATAAAGATATACCAACTCAATCAAGTTGGTTATTATCTCATTTGAAAGCTATGAAGATTATCTCCAACTTTTATGTTTTTCTGAAAAGCCTAAATTAGAAGCATACTATGCATAAAATTACAATCCATACAAAACTTTTACTCATTATTGATAACTTGACCATTGTTCACTAATTTAATCATTTAAAGAGTTACACACAACATTTTTAAGTGAAATAAAAGTAATTAGTTAGCTAACATCCAAGGCTACAACTTTCATGAAGACCATGTTTACAAAATAAAACTCTATGACCAAGTTTTGGCCATTGTAACTAATTATAACTTATTGTAATCGATTACAACAGAGCTCAGGTAAACAAAATAGTCCTTAGGCTCGAATTAATCGATTAAAAACCTATTTAATCGATTACAATCAGCCTAAAATCCAAAATCAACCTCTAGAGCTCATTTTAATCGATTACCACATGATGTAACTAGTTAGAATGATTCAAAGCTACATAAAGTTATGACTTTTAAGCCAAGACATCATCTTTCATCAATACAAAATCATTCCTTTCAATCCAAAATATTCAACAACATATTTAAGCTTCAATAAAACATTTTATAACATTTAAAAACATCCAAAATAAGAAAGAGGTAAGCTTCCATTACCTATCAACTCAATGAGTTAGCTTTAGGATGAAAAAGATGAATAAAGGAAGAGACTTTGAGTCCAAAATGAAAGCTTTCCTTCACTCCTACAACAATTCTACATCATCCATACCATCCCAAACCCCAAAACCAACATAAAACACATTAAAACCTTACAAATGAACATTTTCATGGACTTTTGAAGGGTGTTCATGGAGAAAAATAAGAATGAACACAGAGAGGAAAAGAAGGGTTTACCTCACCTAAGGACAATCAACAAAAATTAAAGGGGGAGAAAAAGAGCTTCCTTTTTGCATAGCGCCAGAGCTCTAAACTTCTCCAATGGTGATTTCTTGGAGAAGACGAAGTGAGTGGAAAATGAAGAGTTTCTTTTGTGAGAAGTTTATGAATATGAGGGTTTGTGAGAGGTTTCTAGTGACTCTCTAACTTCTCTCTCTCCACATCTTGGCTTCTACTAAGCATACCTACCCTTTCATACATCAAAAGTCCATTCCTCTAGGCCCAAACACACCAAAACTCACCAATACACATAGAACACATGATCAACATCACTAACTCATCAATTAATTAATTCATTAAAGCATTTTACTTAAATTTAATTTCTTTTGTAATTTAATTAAATCACTTAAACAATCAATTAATAAAACATAACCTTACATAATACATAACAAAAAATTATTTTTGGAGTGTTAATGTATTGCATGGTCAAAATTTTTCAAAAATATGTTTCAAAATTTAATTTTCAAGATAGGTATTTTTTGTCCAAAAAATGGTTAGAGAGTACAAAGAAAAAAAAAGAATACAAATAGAATCCCTCAAACATATTATCCAAGTCATACCAAAAGACTATCCAACAAATTATGAGGACCAAGTCCACAAATAAGCTTGGATGAAACCAACAACAACAAATATGGACCTTTTGGGAAAACATGTTTAGTCCATGTTGCATGAACTTCATAAGTCATAGGTTGATAAATGTCTGCCAAGGGGTAATTTACTATAGGCCACTATAAAGAAGGGTTGTTCTTATAATTGGAACTTATTGGCAAATGTGACATTTCATTTGTTTATATGCTCATTGGCTTGATGAAGGACCTATTTGTGAACAATTAGGTTACGTTCACATAAGTGGCACACAATTGCGTATCAAAGATGTTTTGGTGGAAGGAGTTGGAGTTGGGGTCTTATTTACTCGAATATTTCCAACTACATCAAACAACAAATGACGAGTTTGGTTCTTCATGAACAGACCAAGAATTTGATTATTTGAGACACATCTCATTCAAGAACTTACATTGCAAAAATTCTCTATGATTTGTTAATTCAAGAGCTTGCCATTCACTTAGCCTTTACAGTGAGCTAGAACTGTGTTTGGAAGCTAAATCTTCCAAAAAGCATAAAACATTTCATATGGCTTATTTTTTTAAAATAGCCTTCTTATTAATGTTTTCCACTTCAAGTGACATATTTCTTTTGACCCTTTTTGTTGTAGGTGTGGCTTAGAGGAGGAGGATGTCATTCATTTGCTCAAAAATTATCCCCATGCTAAACAAAATTGGTCTTCTCTTGGCATGGACAATTCACCAGATTTCTATACAATGGCAGCAGATAGATGGTTCTACAACCAATTTCAATAGCAATAAGGTGTTTTGTTTGTGTGTGCTTTATGACACATTAGGAGAGCATGAAATGTGGAGGTTTTTTAGGGAAAAATTTGGACAACGTTGTGTACTACTAGTCAGATCTAGTCAACACATGACATTTTGTGTTCTAGTCATACTTCAAGTGTGGGTCCAACTCATAGATTTATTGCTTGGAATCCATGGAATGAAGATCATGTGAAGCTAAATGTAGAAAACAATAGTATTGAAAACCCAAGTATCTATAATTTTGGTGGACTTATATAAGATGCATGCTTTGTGGAAAATAGTTATTGAGCTTTTCTAGAACTTGTGGCTTTACCACAAATATGCAAGTTGAGCTCTTGGTAATCCTCAATGGGTTACATGTAGTTTGGGACGATTATTTTAGGAAAATTATTTGTGAAACCAAGTTGTTAATAATGTCTTATATTCTTCTCACAAATGGTCATCCTCCTTGGCATACACATGGTGCAATCATCAACACTATCAAGTTGCTTGTAGTTCAACCATGACAGTTTATGTTTCATCACATTTTAAGGGAAGCAAATCAACCTGCAGATAGCTATCGAAGCAAAGATCGTCTTCTTCTACTCCTTTTGTAATATGGGAGGCTTATCTTCCTGAATTCAGTCCACGTATTTTGATTGATGTCATGGGTGTGACTTTTGTTAGATCTTAGTTTGCTACATATCTTTCTCATTGAACAATAACAACAATAATTAAATTTAGCTAAAACTATGGACCATAATTTTTAAAATCGAATTGATCAATTCAATTAGAATGACAAGGAATTGGTCTAGTGAGTGACCAATTAACTTTTAAAAAGCTAACCATTTTAATTAGAACCAATGTGGTTGGTAAAAAAAATTAGTGTAGTCAAGTGATTTGAAATTGTATATTTCAAATTTTTTTATTAGATATTTATTTTTCATTTTTAAATTTAATCAAAAATATTTTAAGATAAATAAAAATACATATTTAATAAGGTTTACAAATAGGTATAAATTATTTTATTAATTATATTAAATTTTTTTTATAAAATATATAATTTCAATTTCTGTGTTTGGTCAAACTTTGTTTAATCAAGGACAAGTAAGGAAAATCTCCTTAAATGAACCAAATTTGAGGTTTCTTTCAACTAACCCAAATATTTGTTTTGTTATTGTTCTACAACTATTCATTTAGAAGGTTAGGAGAGCATTATTGTTTGCCATTTGATGAAAAAGGAGTCTCCATGATCAAATGTTTGGTTCTAATGAGGTTAAACCCAGTTGACCAATTTGTCGGTAGATTACTCTAAGCACAATAAGTGATTAGATTATTTGTATCAATTGTTAGAATAACTTGTTTGTACATTTAGAATATTGAATATTGTATGTTTCTTGGAGATTTTTTTTGTTAAATAGTCAAATTGGACGTACATATTATGATTGCTTGTATATATAATTTATATAATGGCCAGAGAGTATGATTAAGTTTTGTTGAATTAAGTGTACATTATTATATTAGGAAGAATGTATATGTAAAACTTAAATGTTGGATTATACTTTATCTAGTGATTAATTTGAGAAAGCTTCAAAGTTACTATTATTATTAATTCTTAAAGTTATGCCTTGTTGCTTCTTCTTTATGACTTTTACATGTAAAGTGAGCCCCTAAAACTTATGATTATATTCATAAACTTCTTTTGTGACGGTTGCATTACTTTTTAGTGTAGAAATGTGTAGATTTACACTAAAGTTTGATTTCATTGACCTTAATGACATCATAACCAAAATAGTACAACATCAAACAATTATAATGCTACTATAAACTAGCTTCAATTCTTTGGATGTTGGTCAGGGATTAAAGATATGTCATATAATTAGGCGGATTCAAAAAATTTGTTTAGTGGGAAAAATCATTTGTAATATGTTTACATAAAAAATATTAGTAATATAAGTTTTTATAAAATACATAATCTCGTGACAAAATTCTAAATTAACTAAATTTTTACAAATTACAATTGGATAAAGTGTGTATTTATGTCATTGACTCATTTTATGTACATAATATTAGAAGAGCGAAAATCATAATTTTCTATGTTCATTTTAAAAAAAAAATCTTATGGGGACAAATCCTATTTTTCTATGGAGGAAATTTATTTATTTTTTTATCAATATGTTTAAGTAAAAAAATTTCTTGTGGGAACAATTGTCTCCATACTCCATAAGGGTGGAGTATTTATATCATCAAGGAACGCCTACATAATAACAAAAATTAATCAACATTTTTAGAAATAAAAAATAAAGATATTGCCTTTTTTTTATTTTTAAAGACAAATGATATATATTACCATAAAAAATTTCAATGAAACTAAATTAACTTTCTAATGTTTAATGGGGCTTATAAGTTGGAGTAGCTGAAAAGATATCATGTTGGGTTAACAACTTCTTAATTCTTTATCCTAAAGTAAATATGAAAAATTAAAATAGGTGACCATACATAGAGGTAGAAAATATTAAAAAGCAAATTATATAATTGAGATCCTTTATTTAGAGTTTCTTTTTGCTCTATTGAATTGAAGTTCAACCCGACCAAAGTATAAATTATATAAGTGGATGAGGTGATGAATTCAAACTTCACAAGTTATATACATATAAATTGGTTGTTCACTCGACCAAAGTAAAAATTGACATGTTTAAATTCTTTAATTTCGTGCAAGACTTTGATATATTTCTAACACTTAAGTAAGAGGGATGAATACCTACAAAATATACCCAACACTTATGAATATTCCATTAGGATAATATTGTAAAATAACGATGTATCTTATTCAATGATGTTAGTTGCATTTATAAAAGCATCAAATGAACTGAGTGTTTACGTCCTGAATGTGAATTTTTTCGTGGGATAGAATAAATATGATTAACAAGTACAATTGCCTTTTCTTTTAGAACTTGAATATGTTCACCTTCTCACTTACATACAAAATCACGAACAACTGTATTTGATGTAATTTTTGTATATAAGTATTGAAAAATGAAAAGGTTATGTAATTAATTTAAAAAAGAATAAATCAATTTATAGTATTGAGATTTAGGAAACTTATATAAAAAATTAACTAGAAAATTAACTTGGTTATTTCATAAATATAATTATTTTTAAGAAAATATTTGTGATCTTAAGGAAAAAAAAAAATTATTGACATTGTGACCAAACCAAGAGTACACGGGATTTAGTTATGCTCAAGGATCGGCCATTTAAGTTTGTGGACCTTACGAAAATGATTTTTTTTTAAAATTCATATAGTTATATTAAGTTTTTGAAATCTGGCCCGTTCAACATGCGGACCTAACATACTCTATCACTTGTGTACTATTTGTTTAATATGCCTAAATTTATTGTTAATTTGTTACATTAGGATTTTTCTATTTAATTTAAATTTTTATTATTAATTTGTTATATTTAAAATGTTAAAATATTTTAGTGTGATTGATTTTAATTTAAAAAATAAACTCAGTTTTTTTTGTTGTTGTAGTTTTATATATTTTTCAACTTTTTATTTTTTAAATTACTACTTAGACTTGCGGATTGATCTTTTATCCACAAACTTCTAGGAAATTTAAATTCACAGTCTTAAAGAGAAGTTTATTTATTTAGCGAATTAAACTTATGCGGTCCGTTTAAAATACAAACTTTCGCAAATCAGACCTTAAATTAAAAAATATATTGATGGTGACGAAATAAACATGTGCACTTAAAACTACACATAAAGACAATAAACCCCTTACCCCACGTAGCCCCACCCTTGCCATGTTTATTGTGCCTCGCACCAAAATGAAAAGGGTGCTAAACTTTTACACACCTACATTTAATTAAAATCAAGTACATTCTACAATTTACAAATAAAAAAGTAAAAGTGCAACAATTATGAAAGTGATTTTTTTTATATAAAAAAAACTTCCCTTTAATTGGGTACGAAAGATAGGGGAGAAAATTCAATACTAATGAAGAGAGCAAAGAAAAAATAGGATAAAATCAATTTGAGAATCCCAATAAACTAAAAGCAATTATGCCCAAGGTGTAGTTAGGGGTGACGTATCCAATCGATGGAACACAAAATCAGAAAAGGAACAAAAGCATGCACTTGAACCATCAGTTGTTTTTTAATTAATTAAATAGCATTAGCTTCCCCTCTTTTCAAACACACCTGCCCTCTCGATTTTGACATATTATATATTTTTATATAAACACACTTTATATATATATATAAAATTTCACACTGCATATTTTTAATAATATGTTTACTATAAAATATTCTCACTTTTTTCTTTCACTTATATTCTACCCCTAATTCTATGGTGAATAATGCATGATAAATATAACGGAGAGTTTTACGTTAGCGGTGGAGGACCTATCACAATCTCATCTAATCAGTTGTTTAGTGGGATAAAACTTTGTTGTGGTATATTTTATTCTAATTCTCTTAATTTATTTTTTGAAAATTCTGGGAGACAACAAATAATAGTTACGTAACGAAAATAATTTTTTAAATCTTTGTCTAATACTTTTATTATTATTTCTATTTATTATACGAAACAGTAAATATTATTTTATTTTGTTAAGTTATTAAACATATATTTTTATTTAATATGCTTTTAATAAAATATTAAAAGAATTAATAAACATTGTTAACGTGTAAACAAATATGTAAAATAAAAGTAAAGTATATATTATTAATTGAAAAAATTAGTTTAAAATTGTAAGATATTCTAATTTAAAAGTTTGATCAGCATAATTTTTTTTTTGTCTTGAATAAGAAATTACATATATCTTCTAACTCATTGTGAGTACACTAAAAACTTTCCCCATTTTGTCAATCCTATGGATTGACCAATATAACTTCTTTTTGAGATATATATAAAATTTTTATATGATCAATTAATTAAAATTTTTTAATTGTGACTTTTAAAATAAGTATTACAAAAATTAATAATTTTATAATGAACCCAAAGTATCTCCTATCCAAAAGTTAGAGATGATTTTTTTTTTAAGTATCAAGATCTATTTAAGATACTATTATTTTTTAACAAATGTTCTTTTATATACTTAAACCTAAAATTTAAACTCCTTACCATATATTTAAAAAACATAATTATCCGTTAATTATGTCACTTTTTCTTGATTAATTATATATATATATATATATATATATATGATGATTTATAATTAAATCAGTTTTTTTACAATATAAGTACATTCTGATTAATTTCTTAATTTAAATCATTGATAGGTGTATTCTTACTTTTTCACTTTTTATATCTACTAACTTAAAAATAAATTAGAGTTTGTTTTTATTTCTTTATGCAAAATTAGTAGAACAAATAGGCACTCTTAATACTATTTGACATGTTAAGATTATTAGCAGAAGCCCAATCAAAGAATTTCCATACCAATCTAAGAATTTAATTTCAATATTATTATATTTTATCTAATCAACAAATTAGAAATAACTTTAAATATAATTTTTAGACTAATTATTATTACTATTATATTAATAGCGAAGAATCTTAGCATTTATAACAATAAAAAAAAGTTCAACAAATAAAAAAACCAAATATTAAAAGTATTTATACAATTAATACATTCTAATCAAATTTAATAACTAAAAATCCAAAGACTTGTATTTTCAAAATTAAAAAATTAGAAAGAAAAAACCCACACAGCACAAGCAAAGGCCAAGACAGAGTAGCTAAAGCCAAAGCCTATGCTATTCCAAACACCACCTCTACTCTCTCTCTCTCTCTCTCTCTCTCTCTCCTCAGCTGTGTGATGATTCATTTCTAAACCCTAATTGTCCTTGTTTCCATTGCTGCTTCATTGTTTTTTAAGCAATTCCGAGCATTGATCAAATGGGTTTTGGTTCACTTCCAATTTTCTGAAACAGCGTACTCTCAAAAAAAATATCTGATCACATTTTCTACTTCTGCAAATTCTGCATTTTTTTCCCTCTCTTTCTTTCTGGGGTGTCTGCAGAACAAGGGAATCTCACAGATTCCTTGTGTTTCTCTTTGGTTTCCGGTCTCAAAATATCAGCTTTTGGATTTTTAGTGTTGCAAATTGTTGAGGGTTTTTGTGGGGTGGTGGCTTTTGTTTGATTTTCCATGGCTGCGGTTGCTGAGATTCCCGCTGATGCCAACAAAATGGACTCAAAACCTAAGGCTGAATCTGAATTCAGTGTGCAGAAGCTGGTTGACATGTTCACAAAGTTGAATCCTTTGGCGAAGGAGTTTTTCCCTTCATCATATTCTCCCAATCATGATAATCGCTTTCAGGGCTTTAATCAGCTCTCACCAACCCACTTTCTGGTCAGCACTAAGCCCTCTGCTGATGAGAATTTCCCGAACAATCGAAGGGTAGGATTGTTCTGCCTTTGATCTCACATTTTTCGGTTTTAGTGAGGGTTTTTGCAGGGTTGTGTCGTCAATTTTGTGTATGGAAATTTGATACTTAATTAAAATTTTCATGTGACAATGTTTTTGGCTGGTAAAGACAGAATTTTAATGAATTTAGTGAAAGACCGTGCATGGGAAACCAAATAGCAATTACTGTTAATCCAGAAAGGAAAAAAAATTCACAAAGGAAATTCCAATTGCACCACCTAAGAGAAACGGCACCGTAGCGGAATGTCAATATTGCTTTGAAACAATCTTAATTATTCAGTGAAGTGCCAATATTTTTGTGTGGCTATAAATTCTAAATTGGGATGAATTGAATTGAGTCTCTGGTATTTGATTGTAGTTATATACATCCTATACGAATGGATGTTGTTTTTCCATGTTATATTTGCATGTTTTGTGTTTATTATAGTCATGGCTGGCAACTAAAATTGTGAATGCAATACTGCAGTTTGGAAGCTTTATGCAATGCATTGTGACCACAATTGTGGCTGCATTTGCCTGCAATCTTCTACAATTTCAGTAATCACAACACAGCTAGACAAATTTTTGTTTTTCTCTTCAATTTACATTGTAGTTTAGTATGTTTTTCAGATTTGTGGCACTACCTACAAATTTTGTCGTGTCTGTTATCCGTCCTCATGTTGTACAATTAACTCCAAATTGATTATATGACACGTGTCATGCTACGATGGGCCTATAACATTTTATTTATGCGAAGATTCCAGTTTCTGTTGAAATGATTTGAATGATATCATTGATGTGGCATTTTATGTGCAAATTAATCCTGATGCCAATTGCGTTTACTGAAAATTTTCACTTTTGTCATCTCTTGCAGAGAAGAAATAGTTTTAACCAAGGAAGGAGAAAGGTGAGTGGAAGATCACTAAAGGCTCAGAGAGAAGATAGCATTAGAAGAACAGTATATGTTTCTGAGATTGATCAGCATGTAAGTGAATTGAGAATGGCATGAATAAAATTTTATCTTGATTTAGTGTGTTTAGCATTCCATATAAGGCATATCAATGAGTTTTACGTTGGCTGTTGAGGGTCTAGCACAATCCTCCTCCTTTACCCGGGCTTGGGACTCACTATGATTTGGTCTTTAACCAAGTTGAATGGCGTCATGTGAATTGTGATCCATATAGCCGATCTCACCTAATGTGATTTGGTCTTTTGTTGTTGTTGTAGTTTGTTTAGTGTTCTGTTCCAATCATAGATAACAGAATTATTTTAACAGTCTTTTGTCCTGGTGTAGGTTACTGAGGAGCGGCTTGCTGCTTTATTCAGCAGCTGTGGACAAGTAAGTTATCAGCCTTGATTGATAGCTTGATTACTCTTTCTTAGTTTAAAGTTAGGTACAAATATTACATTGGTTAATAAATTTAAACTAGGGTATTTGTTTGCAGTATTTTAACTTTTTCTGTGCAACTATGTTTTGTGATTGTCATATGTTACCATTATCTTTTCTATGGTTCTCACCTAGCTTTATTTGTCATTTATTTTTAAACTCTGCAAATCCTAGGTTGCTGGAATTTCTTTTTCCCTCACATTGTGCCATATGCTAAGCATTGCCAACATTTCCCTATCCATCTTGATACTCTCTTTTGTGAGATTTTAGCTCTGTCTACTTTCCACACAGTTGGCTGCACTATGCCTCTTAATGGAGCATGGATCAGACCTATTACATGAATGAACTCTTCACTCCATTTTCTGCTTGATTTTTGCTGTCATTTTCTTCAGTCGGCTATCCAAAGCACTTCTTTCTCTTTCTCTTGTTTCAATTTACAGCTACAGTTATTCTTGACTATGCTAATCTGTGTTAGTTATGAGGTTTTGGATGCTGTTATTGGTATATTTTTTCCATTTAAACCCATTCAATTTGTTTGGACCTGATATAACAAGATCATAGAACTGATATGAAGATTTTTTCTTTAAAAAACTGCCTCTGGCTTGTTTGGGAATATTTCATTGCTATCTAGAAATAAATTTCTTTTGCAAAATCATCTGTTGTAAATGGTACATATATGCATTCACTGAACATATATATATATATATATATATATGACTAGATTATGATATTAGTTAGAAATCTCAAATCCTTACGAAAAAGGAAATTGTAATCTGTTCATCTGAAGGAATCGTAATTATTTATTGCTTTCTTTGACCTTCTCAATCTGATTATGATTCCTTTTGAGTTTGTGTTCATATATTTATCTTTATTTAGTTGTGTAGAATTAAGAATTCCACCACATGGAGGATAGTTTTATTAAAATAGGTAGAGGAAGACAGAAGAAAACTTTGGTCTTTGATAGAGCCCAATGGTTTTGTTAATCCATGACTGTAGTTAATAGTGCACTATAGCACTGCTATTGTTGCATCACATGGCCTGGCTGTGATGAAAAGGGGCATTGCATTCCATTTTTTGTGCAGTGACAATAGTAGCCTGAACGGAGAGCAGGTAGTGGACTAATTGCGACCGTCACTATTGTTAGCAGACCATTAAATCCCTGTTTTAATATCATATGCTCAACTACCCCTGATTGTTAAGGTGAATTTTGAATTTTCACATGTTTTCCCCCGACAGAATAAGTATTGGACTCAACACTCTTCATTCTTTGAAGCTCTGTTCCTTTTCACTACCCATCTCTGGAAGTTGATACACTTCCTGGCAAATCCCTTGCTTCTCCAGTATTGCCCTAACATGTTTTTTGGATGCCATTTAACCTCTGTTGAGTCTTCTCCGTCTTGACCCTGGTGACAATAGTTCTTGCTCACAGGCCACCCTTTGTTTTTTGCTACAACTTCTTCCAGGATTCCAATCTGTGTTTCTTTTTCACACAGACAAATTCTCTGTCTATCCTCTATCCTGTTTCTTTTTCTTTCGATTGTAAATTCTGTCCTTTGGTGCAGCCATGGCATTGTTAGTCAAAACTAGTCCAACAGAGCACCTCCGCCTCAGCTTTAGTTTCTTCCCTTCCCATCGTTATTGACTTCTTAATTATAGCTTCCATCCTACAATCCGCTATCCCATCATAGTGTTATTGGGGTTGGCCACTCCATGCTGCAATCCAGGATTGACTATGTTTTACCCCACCCCATGGGATAAGGCTTGGTTGCTGTTGTAATTAAGTAGATTTCACTTATTCACCGGTGAAATGGGTTCATCTTTCTTGTATATTGACTGGCACACAGCCTGCTAATTTTTAATTTTACATGGTCCTTTTTCTTTGACATATCAAGATCTTCACTAGCAGCAGTAGTCACTTGGAAGAATTTATAAGAAATTTGAATGCGCTTCCTCACCTTTCTATCTGATGCATGTTGTGGTACAGTAATATCTCTCCTCTGGCTGAATATCTAGGATTTAAATTTGAAAGATAAATCTTTTGTTATGATTATTACCCTACTTAGGCAGTAATGATATTTATTGTGTCATTTGAATTGAAGGTAATTGATTGCCGAATTTGTGGTGATCCACATTCTGTTCTCCGTTTTGCTTTTGTTGAGTTTGCAGATGAGTGTAAGTCTTGTCCTGAAAATCCTACTCACTTCAAATTCTCCTTAACACACAGACTTATTTTTTTAACCAATATCATGCAATTTTCATGAATTTGTGTTTACAGATGGTGCAAGGACCGCTCTAAATCTTGGTGGTACTGTGCTTGGATACTATCCAGTCAGGGTTCTTCCTTCAAAAACTGCCATTCTTCCAGTGAATCCTACATTCCTCCCTAGGGTATGAATACTTTCTGATCCTTTTTATACATAAACATAGTGTTAGATGTAGTTTTGCCCTTTTGCTGTATGATAGGAATTATTTGACTGATTTAGACATAGTTATGATGCCTACAGTTGTTCAGCATTGTTGAAAGATTTCATGTTTACCATCTACTTTTGTTTTGCGGCATGATTTCTATTATCTTCCAGTCTCCCTTTTATGTTATATTTTTCTCTTTTCAATGAAAGTTTTCTTAAAATTTGAAAGAGCTTGTAATCTATTGATAACTGATAACTATAGTTTCATTGTGTATGTGCTACTTTGATACTATACTTTCATTGTTCAAAATCTCTGGTCTACTAAATTTTCTTTCTTTTGTAACATACAGTCAGATGATGAGCGTGAAATGTGTGCCCGGACTGTCTATTGTACAAATATTGATAAAAAGGTATATTTACTTGAGAAATTAAAGAACATATTTTTGGTAAAACTATTTAATTTAGAAATGGTATTGAGTATTTACTTAATTTGGTATCTTTAATATGTTTACTAGGATAATTATAATACATGCATCTATGGTTTGCATAGATGAATATTGGAGTTAAATCTATTGATGCTTTATCACATTTCTCTCAAATATGAGTGCAGGTTTCTCAAGCTGAAGTGAAGAATTTTTTTGAATCAGCTTGTGGCGAGGTTAGACCAGAAAATCATTGTTTCATGATATATGTTGGATCATATTTATGTCATAAATTTTCATTTACATTGCCATTCTATTTTACAGGTTATGCGCCTGAGGCTCTTGGGGGACCACGTGCATTCAACTCGAATTGCTTTTGTGGAATTTGCAATGGTAAGTCTTTGACTATACTAGTTGCCATTAATTGGCTGCACATAGTTTATGAGAATAACTGCATCACGAACAACTTATTCAACCTATGTTGATTATTTTATGGATTCTTTGTGGTTCTATTCACTTTTGTAATTCTTGGCAACTGTAACTATTCTATAATTTTTATTTTCACAATTTTTATCTTATGCATTTTGAGCCCCATGTCTTTCCCAATGGATAGTTTCTTTCAAGCTATCACCAGTATTTGTGTTAGGGAGAGAGGGAGACCTAGGATCACATTAAAGGAAACTTTTATGAGAGAGCTCACGGTGAATAATATCCTTGAGAATTTGGTCTTTAACTGAGCCCAATGGTATCATGTGATCCATGTAACCAACTTCACCAAGTGGGATAAAGTTTTTGTTGTTTTATGCACAAGTATGTGTTAAAGTTCTCACAAAGTGTATCTGTTTTATTTATTGTATAGACATTTACTGATTCAGTGATTTGTTAATTTACGACTGACTTCCCCCTGCACAGGTAGAAGGGCAGTTTATATTCAACCAACATGTGGTCATGAATCTACCAAACTTTCATTTTCGTGTTTTTGATTTGTAATATGTAAAAGAGTAAAATGTTCAAGGAATTAGTCTCTTTTAAAAGAATCAGCTATTACTAAGAATTTAGTTTTTAACCTTGCAAATATTGTTTATTGTTTTACTTTTATATACCTAAAAGGGGTATGGATGAGTTAGATTTCATTGAGCTCCTGTCCTGTTCTTGTCTTCTTGAAGCATAGTTGTTAACTAATAGGGGATTTCACAAAAATGGTCTTCCTTGGTACAAGCATGCACAAAATTTTGGTGATCTATGATTCTATGAAATCATCAAAATTTTCTCTCCTGTTTTGTAAAACATGTCACAAGAACATTTACACATGCATCATTAAAGAATTTAATGATTTCTTTCGTGATGTGCTGTTAGTGGCATTTACCATGTTAACTTGCACAAGAGGAACCATTATCTTGGCTGACTTTGTTTTTCTTCTTGAGCAGGCTGAAAGTGCTATTATTGCACTAAACTGTAGTGGGATGCTCTTGGGGACCCAGCCAATAAGGTTTGGTGCCTTTACTGAAGCATAGTTTTTGTTATGCAAGTTTCGACTAAAATTTGTTGATTCATATTTGATTTTCATTCTCATTCTGTAGGGTGAGTCCTTCAAAGACTCCAGTGAGGCCAAGGGTCACTCGTCCGGCGTCTCATTAACTGATCGTCTTCGTGAAAGATTTGTGAGTGGATATTTGCTTCAACTTTCCAGTTGAGACTTGTGTAGAAAGGGTGGTGAAACTTCCCTTTGTTTGTTTCAGTATTTCCATCCTTTTTCTGTCAACAGCAGTTACTTTTTTGTTACCAGAGCTTATAACTATCATGCACTAGTTAAACTTCCTAGCATCCAGTCTTTGATTGTGAAGTATTTATACCGCATCTACATTGAAATGGTCTAGTTTCAGTTTTTTTTGTTACTCGGAGCTAGTACTAATCGTACTTTAATTTAGCTTGAATCTTTTGCACAATTACAGTCGTAAATATTTGTGAGTTCAGTTTGTTTAGCATCTAATTAGGGCAAACGTTCAAACAATAAAGATTTGTGAGTGTGAAGATGTGATTTTGAGTTCCCTCAAATTAAAAAGGTAGGTGCACATTAAAACATGAAAAGGATTATATGACAAATAATTTGTAATTATAGAATGAGTTTATTTTTTATACACCACCAATATAAAGATTTTTACATGTCAATCGATTTGAAATTATAATTTTTAAAGTAGTCACTATAATTATTATTTTTAATTTTGGTAAACTATGATCTGATAATGCTGTAAAAAATACTTATATGGTAAGTGTATTTTTTATACACCATCAATATAAAGATTTTTACATGGATCAATCAATTAGAAACTGACATTTTAAAGTAGTCATTACATTTTTTTTATTATGATAATCTTTGATCTGCTAATATTGTAAAAAAAATACTTATATTTTAAGTATATTTTTTATAACCATTATAAAGATTTTTACATGGTCAATCAATTAGAAATTATGACTTTTAAAGTAGTCATTACAATTTTTTTATTATGGAACTCTATGATCTGATAAAAAATCCATATATTGTAAGTGTATCTTAATTTTTTAATTAAATACTAATAAGTCATGATTGTGGTGCAGTATGTAGTAAGCCACTTTATAGAATTAGTTTAATTACTTTTAGCTTTTTTTTTAATAAACTGTCTCAAATAATTTAATTTTGACAGCACTATTTCAACTAGTTTATAAAACTAAATAAATTGACTTATAATTTATCGGTTAATTTATTAATCAATTTTACTAAATACTTTCAATTTAATCAATTAGTTTATAAGCTTTTAGCCATAATTGTTGGACTCAGTTGGGTTGATTTGTTGGCTCGAGGACCGGTCACTCATCTGGTCCTGACTTCACACAATCCGGCCTCGAACCGGTGACTCAATGACCCAATTGACTAGCGGGTCAAGTATTTTTGAGTTTTTTTAGTTGAACATCACTCATATTAGAAAATTTAATTTATATTTTACAATTATGTTATTTATAGATTGGCTTATTTGTTTTATCAAGCATAACCGCATCTTAAAATTTGAAGTGATAAAGTTGTTGTCATTTTTTATTTTATCTTGACTAATTCGTATGTATGTTAAATTATGTCTGTCACAATAATGATATATATTTTAAATTCTAGCTTAAGGTTATTTATATTGAATTATGAACAAATATGTTACATTTTCAAAATTTTAAACAAATGCATAGCTATACATGCTTATAAATATGTTGAATTTTATTAAATTTTAAATCTTCAATGTACAAAATTACATGATATTAAATAATTTAAATTTTTTTTAGTATAAACCCGTTCATGCGGATCAACTGATGATTCACTAGGTTGACTTTTGTCCCAATGACCTAGTACTCCGACCAAGTTGATAATTGGTCCCAATTTGATAAGATTGCCTTTAGCTTTTCAACTCTTTCTTTTTCCTTGTGCATATATTATTAAATTCTGTGGCATTGGCTCATGCGGTTGATCTTTGTTCTGAAACAAATTGGAATGTATCATTGCTTAATGTACTTTATCTGGGAAACCTGTACCTCAACATTACTCATGATTAAGCAGCATCTCCACTTATTTTTGAGAATATAGGTACATATGCAGGTTTGGTTGGACCAGTAAAACCACTGGTTATAAGAACTACTATGTTTGTGAGCAGAAGGAAAGGTCCCCTACAGAACATGCATAAATATCTGATTCTGAACATAACACCTTTTTATCAAATTTTTTAATGTAAGATGCATAGCATCAATCCCTGTGTGATATCTACAGTGCTGTGTGGTTCCTTTTGGCAGTTCTCCTCCATCTTTGATTCCCACTAAAGCTGGAATTGATTCTAATATCTAAATGCTTTTTTGGAAACGTTAGGATGCTAATGGATAAATGAGTTGTATTAATTAAAAATTTAGATATGGAAAACATGCTAGGGTAAAGGTTGATACAGGGACAGTATCTGATTATTGTCGAATGTATTCATTTAATTTGCTGGGCAAAATTAAAATGGAAAATTTTTTAGGATGTTGTTAGTGGGTAAACCGGAAGTCTATTTGTACTTTACACATTATTTTGTTAATAACTAATATTCATTAAAAATTTGAGAGGTTGCTTTTAGTGAATTTTTTTGTTGCTTTTAGTGAATTTTTTTGGGCAAATAGTTACTTTTGTCCTTCAATATGTAATTCGCTGACAAATGCGTCCTTGAAAGATAAAAATACAAAATTTAATTGCTCAAAGTATAAAAAGTGTGACAAATATGTTCGGCCGTCAACTTTCTTCCGTTAGCATTAATAAAATAGCTTACGTGGCATGGAGGAATAAATTTGTCGCTGAAATGATTATCAACATGGATTGTCAGCATAAATGCATATTTGTCATAATATTTTTTTGACTTTTTGTCTTCTCACTCCATTGACAAATATGAAAAATAAAAATATAAAATTTAGTCCCTGAAAGTATAAAAAGTGCGACAAATATATCCGGACGTTAATAATAGATTGTGACTAATTATTATTATTATTATTATTATTATTATTATTATTATTATTATTATTATTATTATTATTATTATTATTATTATTATTATTATGTGTTTATAATTTACTACTCTTATTCGTTTAATACTTATGTAATATATTTTTTAAATTTTCTTTTAATATATATATTTTTATTATTTTGATTTCCTTCTCAAATCTTAATCTTTGCTGTTAAAAAAAACTTTATCTTATACCTCATATTTAGATTGAAAATAATATGTCAAATCTTAATCTTTGCTATTAAAAGGCTTTCATTTTTTTAAATGGTAATTATGATGTAAAAAAATTGAGTTACCATTTAAAAAAATGAAAGCCTTTTATATTTGAGGTATATATATATATATATATTATTAGTTAAGGAAAAAGACTTATAATTTCACTTTAGTTTTATCTAGTTTAAATTTTGTGAGATTTGTTTTTTTTTTTTTAAAAAAAAGTTGATTAAATTCTCTTTTTAAAATAAATAAATAAATAAATTTAGTTCCGTGGCCAGTTGTATTTTCTCTATTCAAAATTCTTGATATATTATTTTCAATCTAAATATGAGGTATAAGATAAAAAAAAATTTAACAGCAAAGATTAAGGTTTGACAAGGAAATCAAAATAATATATATATATATATATATATAAAGAAATTTTTAAAAATATATTGCATAAGTACTAAACAAATAGGAGTAGTAAATTATAAACACATAATAATAATTAGTTACAATCTATTATTAACGTCTGGATATATTTGTTGCATTTTTTATACTTTCAGGGATTAAATTTTGCATTTTCATCTTTAAGGGATGCATTTGTAAGCGAAGTGGGAACACGAAAAGTCAAAAAAATATTATGACAAATATGTCTCTATGTTGGCGGCAATCATTTTAGCGACAAATTTGTTCCCTCCATGCCACGTAGGCTATTTTACTAATAGTAACGGAATGAAGTTAACGGCACGACATATTTGTTGCACTTTTTACACTTTCATGATTAAATTTTGTATTTTTATCTTTGAGGAATGCATTTGTCAAAAGAGGCTATTTATCCAATTTTTTTAATGATATTTTTTATGTGTGAAATTTAAAGCTTGAACTTTAAAAAATTTGAATTTAATTTTACTTGGATCAACAATATAATATATATTTAATTTATAGTTGAAAATACGGAAAAACAAGAATTTTGATCTATTGATAAAATTATATTTACCTCCATCGCAATTTTATAATAGGTTCTTGAACATGCTCATATTGGTTTCGTAATAGTTGATATTGATTTACTCATAGAGTTGAATATAAGAACAATTGTCGGTTTTAAAGTACGTGATATTCTTTAGAAAATAAAACGGTGGTAATAGTTAATGGAAAAAATAAAATTAAGAAATGTACTTTATTAAGCTCGTGAATCAATAGCTGTATTTAATACAATATGTCTATTACTGTTTGCATAACTTGCCACGTCTGTCTTCTAACTTTACTTGAATATTTAATGACGGATATAGTAGAATAGTATGCAGCTGGCATTGGGCAAATCAATTAAATAAGTTTATAGGTTTGTAGATTAGTTTATTTTGCAAAAATAAGTTGTTAGAAGTATTTGGTTTATTCAATAAGTTAGTAGCAACAACATGTAACTTATAAATTATCATAGGGTGATTTTTTTTCTAAATTATTAAATAAGAGTAAATTTTAAATAAATATGTAGAAAGAAGTGGTAAGATATTTTATGATTTTTGAGTTCAAAGTTATAAATTATCTTATGATTTTTATTTTTTTTTTCTTTTCTATTAAAGTTGAAATTTTTTTATAACTTCTTATTTTTTTTAAATTCGACTTTGAACTCGTAAATATTTTATTTAAATTAGCATTTTTATTTTTAATTTTATTTTATATATACATTATTTTATTTAATATTTTTATATTTTTTATTTTCTATATTTTTTTCCTAATGTTAAAGGTTTTTTCCTAACTGTAATACACTCCATTGAGCTCGACTTTAAAATCATACATATAATCACAACTTTATTTTATTAGTGTTTCATTCATAGAAAATATATTAAATAAATGATATAAAAAATATACAAAAATATTAAATAAAACAATATAAAAAATATAGAAAATATTAAGTAAAACTAAAATAATATACAAAGTCATATATTTTTTTATTTAAATTAATATTTTAACTTTTAGTTTTATTTAATATTTTCTATATTTTTGTATATTTTTCTATTTAATATTTTCTATATTATTAATATTATTTTATTTAATATATTTTCTATAAATGAAGCACTAATAAAATGAAGATGTGGCTATATGAATGACTTTAAAGTCAAACTCGTTGAAATGTCCTACAATTCAGAAAAAAAAAAACCTCAACATTATGAAAAGATATAGAAAATATTAAATAAATAAAAAAAATTAAATAAAAAGTATTAAATAAAAACTATATACAAAAATATAAAATATTAAATAAAAATATAAAAATATATATAAAATATTAAATAAAATAATATATAAAAATATTAAATAAAACTAAAAAATAAAATATTAATTCAAATAAAATTATTTACGACTTTAAAGTCATAAATAATTTACGATTTCAAAGTCGAATTTAAAAAAAAATATTAAAAACTCATAATTTTTTTTTTATGATTTGAGTAGAAAAAAAGAATCAAAAGTCATAAAATAATTTACAATTTTGAACCCAAAAGTCATGAGATACCCTATAACTTATTCATTTTTGGGTATTTATTTAAAATTTATCCCCATTTGGTAATTTAGAAAAATAAAATTACCCCTAAAGGGTCGTTTGCTTTAAATTATGTGTTGGGAAAATTCCTCTGCTTACAACAATAAAGATAAAATTAATCAATGAACTTAAAAAATAACACACATAAATAATCTTAGGCTTAATTAAATTTTTCATTATTGAAATATAGTCCGTTTTTAAAAAATTACCTAATATTTATTTTTTTCCCAAATACTTGAAAAAATTTTACGTTTCATTTTAATATCTGTCGTCCGTCAAGCTGTATCCGTTAAGTGATGACGTAACAGAAAGAGTGTCACATCATCACTTAACAGCTTGATGAATTTTAGATACTACAATGAAATGTAAAAAATTTTCAAGTATATGGAAAAAAAATGAATTTTAGATAATTTTTTTAAAAATAATCGATATTACATGTATGAAAAATTTAATTAAGCCATAATCTTAAATAAAAATTGTGAAAGGCAAAAATGTAGGATGTGAAAGTGAGTTGAATCTAATGGGTCAACCCACTTAATCTATCATAATGGGTTAAGTTGGGTTAACTGATTCAACCCTTCAACCCGCCACCCCAATAAGTCTTGGTTATTGCTTCCTGCACTTCTTTTATGACTTTCGAATTGATTAATCCAGAATATAAATTTTTAGTCCAAAATGCATTCCTTTTTTGACTTTTGTAATGATCAATGTAGAAGGTAAATAAATATTTTGGAAAGGGTGCACGAAGTAACAGCCTAGGTCCAGGGGCAAGTTGGGTTGGACTAATCCATTTGATGGTTTTTTAGATGTTTAAATGGATTGTTTAGTTAAATATTATTTAATTGGACATAAGGTTTTCTGAAGTAGAAGAAAGCTAGGATGCACACCACCCACCATGCACCACAATTATTAGCCCTTTTAGATAAATTTAAGATGCACATTTTTATCATAGACCATTTCCATCAGAACATCCCTCATTCCCCTGTAATCCCTTTCAATCCATTCTTGACAACCCTCCTACCACCGTTCGTTGCTTCCAGAATCGATTTCTCAGTAATGTTTCAGTCTACAACCCTCGCGCGTTCCTCAACCACTTTGGCCAATGTGAAATTCTTTTGGGTTTTGTGTTGTTGGGATTGGGATAAAGAAACACTATAAAGAGAAGTCTCTACCTAAGAGAAACATACTCTAGACATAAACTAGAATATTCAACAAGAGTAGATAAGTTTGGTGCCTATAACTTGGATCATTGATGTGTTTGTAAGTTGATAAAGGTAGAATACTAAAGTTTTAATTGATTTGTTATTCCCATTATTGAGAGTCATTGTTAGCAAAATTGTTGTTCAAGGCCTGTAGCAATAAGGGTTATATACGAGAAGAGGGGAGTGTCTTTGTTAGGTTGTCAACTTGTCATAGGTGATGGGATAATCAACTCACTTTCTTTGTCAAATTCATTAGAGTGTGTGATTTCTAAGAGCTAGCTAAGTTTAGGGTTTACAGAAGAAAAAGATTTATGATTACTTTATATTACTTATACGTCTATAACACGTTTGCTTGAACTTCAATCCTAGGGATAACAATCGAGCGGGACAAGCATGAATACCCGTGAGTTAAAATACCTACTCGTTACTTGTTGAATCTTCGTTGAGAAAATTACTAGCAGATTTTTATATACCCATATATGTATCCATGGATATTTTGCAAAAAAAAAAAAAACTTTTGAAATATTGTTAAACTATTCTGTCATAATGTCTGGTGTAAGAGTGATGAGTTTAACTTGTAGATTGGCCTATTTAATATTCGGTTGTAGGAATTATTATATACAAGTTAAACTCCAAAATTGATTCTGATAAGATGATGAATCTCGTAATACACAAACTTAATCTGATTATACATAAAAAAATTAGCCAATTAATTAACTTTTGATGCAACAGTATAAATACTAGAAATTTGTATAAATTCATTGTTATGGGAAAACAGATTTTTGCCCAAATTACTACTAACTATGCAATCAAATTAAAGTCATCAAAGTTGACCATGATGTTATAGATCAAGTGCAAAAGAGAGTTGAGAGCATAATACTTTTTTTTAAAAAAAAAAAAATGGAACAAGTTTATTCATTTGCTGGTAGCGGATATATATGCAAGTATGGATAGTATGATATCTGTTCCCACTCATTTAACAATTGGGTAAAAAAATCCATTGAAATTACTCATGAGTACCTATTTAACTACCCTTTTACAATCCATATGGATTTCACCCGCATGTATCCGTAGATATGAATTGTTTTGCCATCTCTATTCAATCTCCTATCCTATAAAGATTTCCATTACCTCTTATGCTCTTCACCTCTTAACCATGCATTTGTTGACATAATCTAAACAAAAATACCAAAATGGGTAAGGAAATGATTAACGTGACAGCTATATTCGAAAGTCTGTTTTTTTTTAATATAATTTAAAAAACATTGGTTTTATGGATCGCACCAAAAAAGTATTTAATGAAATATATAATATTAATACATTATTTTTTTTAAAAAAAATTTTGGTTACTTTTAAATTCTCAATTTTCTTAAGAAAACACAATCTCAATGAATCACTAAAAATACTCCAAAGTGTTAGTCTTTAACACTTGTAACATTAGTTGCATGTAACTCTTGTCTCGATTCTCTTACATTAATATGAAGTGACATGCATAATCGTTAAATAATATATATATATATATATATATATATATATATATATATATAAAATCATGCATGATAAAATATAAAAAAGTTTAATTTTGATATATTATTAGTGTAAATATTTTTATACTGACCATCAATATATTAAAAATTATATGGATATTACTTTTAAATTAATTGTTACAAAAATAAATAAATTTCAGTTATGTGACGATTTACAATTGAATGAAATTATGACCATGTAAAAGGTCTTTGTTAGTATGTTCCAATTAAATTTATATAAATGAAAAGTAATATACGTATAAACAGTGTTATTCTTTTAAAATAAGAGGTTTATTTCAGTAATTTCAATAAAAAATATCGTATTGATTTTTCTAAAATTATATATTGAGTAATGAAATAATAAAAGGTCCGTAACTTTAATTATTTAATATGTAATGTTTATTTCTTAATTTATACTAGCATTTAACAAAATTTATAACTGCTTTTGAAATTAGCACGATCCTACTAGCTAAGAAGAGCGTCCTAGGGGATCTCATTAAGCTAATGACATGAATTTGCTGAGAAAGAGTATTACCTGTCACGCAAGCCATAATGTTCCAAACTTTACTCATTTTAACATATTTTTCTTTCCTCTTTTTTATTTCTCTCTTTCTTATGGTTAATTAATTCTATTACACCAAAGTAAAAAATTCTTTAGCGTTTAAAGTCTTTCTGAAATTTTATATTTCATATGAAATTTGTCAAACACGTGTATACGACTGAACATCCCTTTCTGTTGGTTATTGCAAAGACAGATCAACTTGAACCTGTTGACAAAATAATCTTATTTTGTAACATTTCGCATGACCCTGCATCTTTTAGCTCACTACATTATCTTATTTTATTTAAGCACTATCACACACATTTGATTTTTAGTAACATTTTTTTTCTTAACATTTAATTAATATGTTGTTAAAAGTTTTTGATAATATTTAAAAAATATCATCATAAATAAATAGTTTTTTTTTGAAAATATAAAAGTTTTGTCATTTAGAAATATTAAAAAAAACATATTAATAACATTTATTTGTATTAGATAATATTTTTTAAATGTTATAAAAAATTTAATAATATTTTTTAAATGTTATAAAATATTTAATAATATTTTTATTAAGTATTAGACCAAAAAATATTTTTAAAGATCACATGCATGTGTTAAGGCTTGGGAAAACTCTTACCAAATATTATACAGTTGATTAAGATTTTACGGTGGTAAAGGAAAACAATTATAATTTTAAGGCTTGTTTCTGGAAGACTGTATGATCTTGTCTCATGCATGTGTTTCTTAATTTCAAGCCTTGTAGAATACGTGCAAAAACAGTCTTTGTTTTAAACAAAACCACTTACATTCAACTACTGCATCTTTCAATTAAATGGAAAACGCATACATATTACTAATATTTTCTCTTCCTTTTAACATGAATTAATTAATCAATGTGAAGTCATCCAAAACAAAATACTCAAATCAATGTGTCAGCAACAACTTGTCTTGTGTGTTCTAGATTAATTGAATCCTCCCATGAAGAACAGAAAAAGACATCCGGCAAATTATCAGCGTGATAACATATAATTTGCTAGTAATTTTCCTAGCCTTCTTCCCCTTTTTAGTCATTCGTCGTCGTAGACAATTAATGTTAATTCTTTGGCATTATCAACGTCGTTCACATCATCATATGTAACGTAGTTATCATCCGACGAGACAAATCCATAAATCTATTAAAGGGGTTGATTTTTTTTTTCTTCTTCATATGTAACGATGTTGTATTTAATAGGAGTATGCCCATTTCATAATTAAGGAAGTACTTCTAACATAATTTGTAACATGTTATATCATCAATATGTATATACGATTTCATTAGAAATATGAGATCATAAAAGAAATGGCTATATAAATGGCTTTGTCCGTAGTTACCACTATTACAAAAATGACGTATTACATTGGTTATTTTTCACATACAACGTCGGTTATGGATCGGCGTCGTATCAGACGTCATAGAAAGGATAGATTTTTATGATAACGGTTTACAAGAACTGTCGTAGAATGTGTGAACATTCAAGACGAGTTCGTTGCGAGAACCGTTTTAGAATGTATCACATTTTAAGACAGTCTTGGACAAACAATCGTTTTTGAATGTGTTACATTCTAAGACGATTTTGTCGCCAGAACCGTCTTAGAATGTAACACATTCGAAGACGGTCACTTGTAAAAAATCATCTTAGAATGTGTTATATTCTGAGACTGTCACGTCGCGAGAATCGTCTTAGAATAACACATTCTAAGATGGTCTTAAATACAACCATCTTAGAATTTGTTATTTTTTTTAAATGTCATTTTTTGTAGTCATATCCAGCTATATTACAATCATTCAAACCAACACGTTTATATTAAGTGCCACCAAATAATTGATAAAAAAGTTTACCATTTTACTAATGTGTAACAAAGGAAATATATATATATATATATATATATATATATATATATATATATATATATATATATATATTTATTTATATTCACCAAACTGAAATTGATCCTATTAACAATGCAAGCTAAGGTACCAATGTGCATATCCACTGGTATGACTTAATGTCAATTTGCAAAGGTATGACTAAGCACTTGTAGCCAGAATGTCATGCATGGCATCCTTCCATCCCTTTGCAGTGTAAAAGTTATAAATATTAGATAATTATATGAATTTTGAAAAAAAAAATAAGGAACATATTTAATGATAGTGGCTCTTTTAACACATCAATATACATGCAACAGAATGTCACCTTAGGATCTCTTCTCCCTTTACCACCAAAACAATGTTAAAAAGTACAGTCATAACATTCTTTCTAGTAATAATATTGTAATAGTACTGCAACAACATTTAACTAATGTTAAATAGTAAGAGGATGAGAATAACTGTTGATAACTACTAAATATAAGTTATTTTTTATAATAAAAAGTATATTGAAAATATCTTTAAAAATATTTATTTAGCATTTATTTTTGGTTTAAATGATATGAATTGATATTTTTTTTTATCTATGGCTTGCAGATATGAAAATGAAAGATTAAAATAGAAAAAAGATCCAAAAAATATCAAAAATATAAATAAGGAAGATTTTTTGCATCAAGCCTAAGTCCACTCCAGCAGCTATGAAAAGGGAGTCAAGCCAAGGGGGAAGGACACACGGAGTCTCACAACCTACACATAGGGTCTATCCCTTAGGGGAAACCCTCTTTCCTTAGCCATCATTCTTTTCTTGTTATTAGTCATCTATCACCTTCTTCCATCTACCTCAACCCTCCTAAAGTGTAAAAGTCTCTCATGACAATGAGAGGCTAAACCCCATCAATTAGGGCCTGACAGACCTAAAAAGCCAACAAATGTATTGTAATGTTTCATATCTATCAATGCAATTAGGTGTTTTCTTTCCTATTATCCTTTCTTATTTTAATTTCATATATCATTCATTCTTGCATCATCTCTAGGGGTTAGACGCTCAGGAGACGGTAATCCTTAATAGAAATACAAGGAAGATCTTACATGCATCTGTTTTAGGAGTTATTCATTGGGAAGTGGTAATATCTAAAAGAACTAGAAAAGATATTTCAACATTGCATTTCTAGGGATAGAGTGACTTTGTTGTGCCTCTGCATACATCTTTATACTTAATGTTGTTTACGATTCCATCTTTGCAAAGGGATTTGGGAGAGAGAATACATAAATTTGGCTCTTCATCATGAGGGATCCGGGTTGAGCATATTAATAGATGTGGGTAGGAAAAATTCACCAAATTGATAGAGAAAAATATAAAATAATACATCTTAGGCAAATAAGGCAAACTAGGTCCCAACATTATCACATTCTAAATTTATTCATCTTATCTTTTATGTTCCTTATCTTATCTTTCTTTATCTTCTATCTTCTTTCATCTTTATCATCTTTTAATATTTTATATTTTCTATCTTCTATCTTTATCTTTAAATATTTATCTTTTCTTCTAAATCTTTATCTTATCTCTGATCTATTATTTCCTTATCTCTTGTTTTTAAATTGAATTTTCATCAATTTAAATACAAACAAAGTCCTTGTGGATTCGACACTCAAACTTCCGTGTACTTTACTACTTGTGACAAATTGGTGCACTTGCCAATCGGTTAACAGCTGTGCTAAAGGCTTATAACTAAACAAATGAGACAAAAAGAGAAATTTTTGGTTCAAGCTTTTATGCCTAATAAATATTTCTATGGTTGCAAAGACCACACAAGCTGGTTTCATTGGATTCTAACCAGATCCATTCTTCGAAATCCCATCCAAGTTTCCATCACTTAACTGGTAGACTCAATGAACTCAATGCTAAGCTGGCTTTGCTTCAGCACTCAACCTAGATCAGAATCTAAAGTTGAGGATAGTAAGTAGTGTCTAGTTAATCTCTCTGATAACTAGTAACTAGTGTCTAAATTTGAGTAATATTATACTTAATGGATAATGTAAAAATGTTCACATGTTATTAGTGTGTCAAAATTAAACTCTCAACTCATTTTCAGAAGTTGTGACTCTTTTGACGATTCCATTTGTACATAAGGTCCACTTAAGCAATTAGTCCTACCAGTTTGTATGACATATGATACAAATATAAAGAAAAGAAAAACAAAGACATGTTCTTATTCCCTACTGAACCCTTTTTAAGAGACATTTCATTATTTGATTCACTTATGAACCCTTATTATAGTTTAATGTCAACATTCTTCCTCTGAAACCATTTTTTGCCCAAAGAAAAACTTGTGTAGATCTGTAAAGACAAACTATGTTCAAGTCTTTGCCTTGATCTCTAAAACAATGGCTAATGAATTCTAAAACACACACTGCCCATTTAGTATGACCATTTTAAATAACAACTTCTAATTAGTGAGTTTTTAGCTACGACCCAACCAAATACTGACATAAAAAGAGAATGAGCAGTAGCAAATTACTCATATATTGTTAATTTCTTTCTTTTCAATCATGTTTGCCTTTTAAATTTAACCTCCCAACTTTTTTTCTTCTTTATTTAAAAATATATCTTTTCCCTCTAGTAACAATAAAAAAAAACTATTCTGAATATTTTCTAGGAAATATAGCATTAAATAACTAGCCTTTTGCATCCTTAGTCCTTGACGGATTTATTCCTTTGTGAGCAGTTTGTGCCTTATTGGCCTATAATAGGTTTGAAAAAAATCTTTCGTTCAATAAGGATAGAGTTACAAAGAAACAATAAGGGTTGTGCTAAGAAGAAACCAAAGATTGGTTAAATGTAAGTGAAAACTTACAACATCGAACAACTTGAACAACTTGACCACTGAAAGTAATTCAATTTGATCCATGGTGACAACAATAGTCCAAATCAGTAATAGGAAAATGCAACTCATCAAAAGGAACAAAAGGCCATAGATTTTTCTTAAAAAGAAAATCTAACTCATTTACCTCCTTTTGTAGCAATACTTATTAAAAAAATTTCATGTGAATCCAAATATGCATCAGGTTTGACATGCCCCTTTTCTGCCAATTGTAACAAGCAATAAGATTACTATTCAAGACTTTAGGGTGACAATAACTTAGAATACAAATAAATTGACATTACTAGTTTGGATAAAATTAAAATCACCCAACTTGAAATTTAAAGTTACCATCTTCACACTGCTTGTTTGTGGTCCTTCAACTCCTTCATCCTCAGACCCATCCTTACTTTCTATATCATCCTTGTGATTTCTTTTATTGGTGATAGATACCTTAAAATCCTCATTATACCTTAAAAAAGACAAAAGTGTCACATTATTTTTAATAGTACAAAAGGAATAAAGTTAAGGTTAACATAGAACATAACATAAGATTGTTTTATTTAATTAAATGACATTTAGATATATAGTTTTCCTTCGCTTATATCAAAACACCTTTTCAACAATACACCTTTTTCCAATATGTACCTTTTCTAGTTAGCCTCTCCCATGATACTTTTTTTTTAAAATAAAAATTTGTTTACAGGTCTTTCATACTTTCCATGGCTTGTCATGGACTACTAATTTGGGTTGTGGAATTTTAGTACTAAATAAAAAATAAGCTTTTTATGTTGCACAGAACAAAAAGCTTTTAAATAATGAACAATTAACATGATAGAAAGGAAACAATATTCCAAGCAATAGGTGCTAGACATGCACCAAATAGTAAAGCAGCAAGTTCATTCTGACATTTGCTGAATATCGTTCATCATAATAAGTGCACTTGTTTAAAAAGCATTTCACCAATATAAAGAAAAACCAATGATCAATAATTTTTTTTTTGCATGCTACTTTCACATTTGTTAGACTATCACAATTCAATGCCAGAGCAGCAAGTTCATCCTAACATTCTCACAGTTGTTAGACTATCACAATTCAATGCCAATGAAGCAGCTTACACTCAAAGACAAATGAAAACATTTTGTTCCACGTTGTTGGTTAATGTAGATCCTTTATAGTTGCAACGTAGAGTGTGCCATTTTCAACATGTACTTAGCAAAATCCTGACAAACTTCATTTAATAATACAATAAACATGGGATGATGCATCAACCAATAACAAATTAAAATATGCAACATAGTTAGTTGCCTTATAAAATGATGCAATGACCATTTGTAAGTAATACTACTACAAAAACACCTATTGAAACTTGACAATATGCTGAATAAATCATCAAATTAGTCATTCCAAATATAGTTATTGTGCTTAGTACTATGTACATTGGTGGAGGAACTACATTGGTGGAACTTAGGAAATAGAGCAACTGAATAAAGAGGGGAAACTTGAGAAGTTTCTTGATTGTTGTGAAAAGATTGAAGACGACGATGATTGTGAAGGGCTATGTGAGGCATGTGGGGATGTAAGGTTTCAGCCTTGTGAAACTTGTTATGGAAGTTGTAAAAGTTACTATGAAGGTAATGAAGAAGAAGATTACAATGGTGAGGTGGGTGACTATGGTTTCTAGTGTTTCCCTGACTGCAATGAAAATGGACTAATCCACTGCCCCATGTGCTGCTACTACTTTCCTGTTTTTGGTATGAAAGTATAGTTATTGTGCACAAAAGACAATGTTGCTCGAGCCAAATAAGACTACTATGGGTTGGCAATCATGATATTTAATTTAACACAGATAAATTGAACAAATTTTGAGTTGTGTTATTCTAGTGTTTTGATTATAGTCAGATTTTGTTTCTACAATGATTATTTGTGTGGTTCATCATGTTAGAGAAAAGGAAGGAGATAAGGAGTGAATAATAACTTCTTCAAATCAGTCGATTTGCACAACCAGTGCAACTTACTGAATTGTGTATACTTTTCATTCTTCATTTTTATAAAACAAAAGGCTTGTTGTATACAATTCCTTTGTTGCAAAAGAAATGCAGAGATAGTTACAAGGGTATAGTGGCATTCACATTATTTCACTTCACAATGTGTTCTTCTCCCATAGAAAATTTTAAAGCTTATGTGTTCGTCTTTGCCTCCCTTATACAATTTCAAAACTATGATGTTTACCATTGATTTACAATGGGAGCTTAAATGCTAAGGTGTAGTAGGGTTGAACCTACTTTCAGCTAACTACATAATGCAACTACAATGCTTTGTCAATAGCAAACAAATGTGATTGAAGACAACATCAATAGCTGTTAGGACACTGATTTTATCTTCAATTACAATTTACTTCTTGGGAACAACAGAAAAACCTCTTATTCATTTTATTTATTTGTAGGAACAATTGTCTGGTAACTTATTTTATTGATTTTAAGCACTGCCAACATCTTATACTTGTTTTCAACTAATTACTATACATAGCATCATATATACCACATTTTCATTTATGAATAATAAACTTAGGTTAAGGGGTCAGAAAATAAGATAGCATGTTAGGGAGACACAGAGACATTATCTTAGGTCAACTTTGCCAACAAAACTTGCAGCTAAGTCAAATATTGTTTTGTTGGACTCAAGAAATCCTTCACTGTTGTAACCAAATACACCATTTCTTATGCAACTAACAGAACAAAACAGTTAAATAATTTTAAACTTGAAAGAAAGTTTCAACATGAAACAACTTTAATTAGTTATTTATATCTATTTAAGGTGTATATGTTTTTCCTTTTGTTGATCTTTATGACTTTTCGAACTCGGCCTCCAAAGTTCTTTAAATTTAGAGATACATAGTCTCCTACTGGGTCCCTAAGAATATTTTAGTGAGACACTCTCCTATTGGGTCTCAATTCTCATGGGTCGGTCTCAATTCCCAACCTAGTACGACTGACATCAATTTCAACTGATAAAAAATAGTACAAGCAAAACGATATGCACTAAAAGATGTATTGTTGTTGGTTTTCTACACTTCTCTAATTTGAATGTAGAGCACTTAACCTAAGTTTGCTTCAGTGTTGTTTATGTCTTGTGCATAAGTCAACTTTCCAATTAACTATCAGTAGGGTCATGAATTAACCCAAGGCTAATCATTTGCTTCAAAAATATAATATTTCAAATGAAAAATTTGTGTCAAGTGTAGGTGTTTTAGCTAATAATTCTTGGGCTTACATTAACAGATGTTGATGTAGAAGTTCCTACCTAATATTTGCTTTAGTTATAAGTAAGAATAGACATAATAGTGAAGAATGAGTACGTTATCTAGTTATTCTAAAAAAAAATTCATTATTGATTATAGGAAATAATTATTACCTACAAAATATAAGACATAGATGATATTTTGAATGAGTGAATTGTTTGCTGTGTTTTCTTTTTCCTATCATGAAAAATATGGCACCATTTGGTAGATAATGGAAGCTCCTAGTCTTTTGGAAGAAGGATCAACAACAATTAAAAGGAGTGTTTTAAAACCAAAACAAGAATCCCAAGCATCCCAAAATGGTGGTTGTTGCTCTCAAAATGATACTACATCGTGGTGTGGACATCGAGTCTTCTTAACTAGCAATCTTTGACAAGTCTTGTATATGTAAGCTTCTTCCTTAGTTTCTTCTAGCATTGTCTTTTGATTGCGTAATTACTTGTATTACCAGAATAGGGAAATTGGCAGAATGCAAAATGTAAAGCTAGCAAAAATATAGTTCCCAATATTATTATTAAAAAAAGCTTCTCTAGTATCATAAACTTTCTTTAGTAAACCACAAAAAAAAGGTAATAATAGTATAATACTCACCTTTTCTATCCGACAATTAGGATCTCAACTATGATTAATAGAATGCCTCAAGTTTCCTTTTGCACTTGCATCTATCACCTGAAAATAAAGAAATGTGAATGGCAAAGTAGAAAACAACTGAAAAAACTAATAATAATAGGGATACAATAACAAATCATGCTGAAAGAACCAGAGGACACCATTCCCATGTCTCAACTGAATTCTTGGAATAATTATGATGTAAATAGCAAAAAAAGTGGAAAATTTAATGTGATATCTATCCAGATGAGTTGATAAGTTGTCCAGAATCAAGATACAGGCATGTCATGAAATGAGCTAAAAATAAACATACATCCTGGATTAATCAACACTAGAAGGCATGAATAACTAAAAACGCTATCATCAAGATAAACTATATTTTGTTGGTTCTTGGTATTACTTCATCAATTCCAACATATTCATTCAGTTAAGCTATGTTAGGAAAAACGGGTAAAAGGACATTTGCTTGGAAAAATAAATAAGAGGGTTTGTGTTAAGAACAATTAGCATGAATTACGTAGATAAATAAATAGGGGGATGGAAGGGCAAGATGATCATTCTAAATTTCCATTTGTTAGCATTTAAGAATTGAGCAAGAACTGAGCAATGAAAGGGGAGACCCTTGGAGGAGAAATCTTTCTCCTTGCTCTATTTCATTTTCAATTAAGCAATAAAATCATTATTTTATTAATTTGTTTTCTCTATTTCCTTTGTGGATTCCCACCAAGTTATTGGCAGAAGTAAACCAAAATATTCCATTTAACTTGCCACTAACAGTAAATTACCAAGACAATTATATTGCTAACAAGATACAGTTCACAATCAATTATAGCACGACAGAGTAAGTGATGCTTCAAAGGCATGGTTTTCATATTGAGGTGGTTTCTGGGTTCCCTAATTTGTATAGGGACATTTCTAGGGGGAAGGTAATATGGGTTACATGTAGGGTTCTTATAAATTACTATAGCACCTAGAATATAACTTTCTCCACTTTTGTTTTTCTTTGAAAAAAGGGAAGAAGAGAAGAAAATTTCCACAACATATGTATATGGAATGCATTATATGAAAAGTTAAACTACAACTGCTATCTAATTTTGTAAATAATTATGTTGCGTAGCATGATATCATGAACAAATCTGTGTGTTTTTCGCCAACCAATTAAATTTTTTTACTTGGCAAAAAAAGAAACAAATAAATTTGTTTCCAATCAAGTATGCAGATATAGGTTAAACTCATACCTCACTGCCATTCAAAGTAATAAAATAGAAATGCCGATGACCCTTCAAAGCATACTCTCTTTGTCGTGCCTCATATGTCTGCATATCAAGCACCTGTTTGGACCATAAATTGGATATACAACACAAATCACATCAACGCCCCTACAAAGAATAACAATTCAAATTCTAACTCTATAAGATATAAAATAATCCATTAATTATAGAATCCAATCTACTTAGAATAATCCTTCTCCTTCCTTAACAAGAAAAGTAAGTAGATTGTTAGACATATGCTATTATTTAGCCCTAGCCTACATGAATAGGCTATCAGGTTGGGTGGATAAAACCCATAAAGAAAAACCATGTCCTTTGTCCATGAAGCACAATGGCTTTTCACATGTGCTACACGGCCATTGCATTAGATTAATATAACATTCTTTGTTTAATACTAAGCAAAATGTTAATAGTTTTCCATGGCTCTTAACCGCTATTTAAAGAGCATCAGAGCAATTCAAATCATACAAAAAGAAGCGAGACAAACTATGTTCATCTTGATGATACACATGGTAGTGATTTATTAATAACTAAATCAGCCTCCTCCCCATTGAGTGCAATGCCAATACATCAATTAGCAGCATTACATCATATAATATTTTTTTTTTCTGCAGCGAAAAGAAGAGAAAGGAAGATGAGGACACAAACAATATTTCAGGGGAAAAGAAACAAATAAAAAGAACTACAAAAATGAAGGATTGAAAGGTAGCATGCTTATGTTGGGGAACTAACACCTCACTTATATATGCAGGATCGAATTCACAATGCTTATTCAAGGTTGCACAATGCTTATGTTGGGGAACTAACACCTCACTTATATAGGCAGGATTGAATTCACAATGCTTATTCAAGGTTGCACATTCTTAGGGCACACCTTACCTTCGAACACGACAAAGCTGACGACATGACAAAGCTCAAGGCACGAACTCAGTGAGGACACCACAATACGGTTAGGGCACGATGGCGGGCCAACATGGGAGACACTATTGATGGAGTGCGACTAACGGAGGCGACGTTGTCAGTGATGGCTTCGACCGTAGGGTGAGTCGTTAGTCACGGTTAGCTACACGCAAGTGATGAAGGACCCGTACTAAGTGAGTATATGAATGCTAACCACAACGATTCTCTAGACTGAACCACCTTTGTACACAACATGTAATTTACAAAATTGTTATTGCATCTCTACCTACAAAGACGGTGAATAAAAAACGTTGTTGTTCTCTTCACATTAATTACAATAATGCCACCACGACACCTTTTAATACGATTCATTAGAACCGTCTTAGAATGTGCGCCATAAAAAATTGTTTTTTTTTAGTAATGTACCTAATAAATAGTTGATATATATACAATTTAGAATAAAGAAAGCATCTCAATGTAAATAAGTATAAAATATAATCGAAATCTTTTGTCCACCATAACTTGATAACTGACAAGTAGTAGTTGTATATGGGACTTTGGGGATGGAAGAATAACTATACATGAATCAAAACATAAAAGGTTCCATACATAATTTAAAATAATAAATAAAGACCAAAGGTTGACAAAACTAGTAAATAAGTACCTGTTAAACTTAGTTATTTTCATCCAATTAAATGAAAGAATTAGTCCTTGTCCCAACAAATTAACAAGACATACTCAACAAGCCACATGGTTGATATTCTCTATCACTAATCCTGTTGGCAAGGAGGAATATATACACCTAAACCTAGATGGTAAGTGTAACATTTTTAATTGTCAATTTTTTTCCGGCTCATACTCTACATACTTCATACGGTAGGAATTCAATCAACTTCCTTGTTGGTTAAAATCTTCCACCACTTAGAACCTTCCGTAGGTAATCCTTTCTAAGATCATGACAATCTGTTTTGGCTGCTTTCAAGATCAACGACTGTCTCCAAAAACCAACACGAGACTTTTTAGTATGCTATGCACTCATTTACACGCTTTTTGAGAAACTTCCTAGAAGCTTAGCTATCTCATAATTACTCCAAGCCAAACACACTTAACTATGAAGTTTTTAAGTGATAGGCTATTGAAAAGTAAATATATATTGTTAGTATAGGTAGTAACAATTAATTCCTTTAAGTTATCATCAACTGTATAGTCCTATATCTACATAGTGTCCGAATCCTTTTCATTTCAGTGTGATTTGCCTATGGTGTTACATGCCCACCAGCTTTTGCTTGGTTAGTCCTCAAACCAAAAATGATGTTTAATAAAGTGTCACCGTGTGAAGTGTCATAGAATATGACCCATCAAGACATCAATGATAAGGAAGTTACAAATGGTACACTACTATAAAAAACACATTCAACGATAGTTCTTGGAGGCATTCTACGACGGTTTTAAACTGTCTTTGAATCAAACATCGTAGAAAGTCAAGATTTTCTATCACGGTTTTTAAAAAACGTCTTAGAAAAACTATCATTATAAGACAGTTTTTAGGCAAATAATCGTCTTAGAATGGTCACATTCTAAAACAGTTTTCACTGAAAACCGTCTTATAATGTATTTTCTTAAAAAAAATTAAAAAATTGAGAATTATAAGATTGTATTTCCAAAAACTGTCTTAAAATGTCTACAATCTAAGAACGATTTTCCAAAATATGTATTATTGATTGTATATTGCTCAAATTAACTACTATTGTCCTCACCTACGAAACTATGCCCTGTCAAGCCAGGGCAACTTCAAATATGAATTTAGGTAAATTTTTGGGGAGGCTAGGAATGATTAGTGCCATGTTAGAACAAGAACAGGCAAGACACATGAGGGGAAAACTTGTCAAACAGCTTCAAGATTGCAAAATTTGGGAAACATAATTACCACAACATCTACGAACGCTTTCAAATGCAGAGTATTTATTTATGATGTAAATACAACACAATAACAAGTCATCCATAAGCATATAGGAATTTTTGCCAATTTAACAAAGTGCAAAGAAAAATATCTACTCTACTCTCTTTCTCTTCTTTTCACATTAAGCTGAAAATTAAAACATATTTGCTTTGAGATAGGAACTAAACCCCATCAAACTAGCTTCATACAATACTCATAGCATTATCTATGATTTGATTAATGAATGCTACAACAGGAGTGATCAATTCAGATGTCTCACAGAATTGAATAACTGCTATTTTTCCATTCTTCATAAATAATTTTAGATAGACCAAAATTATATGCATGAGTAAAATGGAGCATAAGAACGAGAAAATTGCATTATAGACAATGGATATAAACCCATCACTTCAATTTTCTCTAATTTTTTTGTTTCTTAACAACTCTAAACATTTAACACATATACAAAGAAGCGAAGGGAGAAAATTTCCCAAAAGTGGACACTATCACTAGGAAGACAAAACTTGTTATCAAAACCAGAAATGTCACTGCAAGAGTCTTTGGGAGGCAACTTACTTGCAGTTAAGTTAGTTTCATCCAATGTGTGCCTTTTAAGTAATGCTGGCTCCGACGAATGTTCTTCAATTAGAGAAAAACAAATACTATAATCCATTTTGAGATGAAATGAATCATAGATATGGTCAGGATTATCTCTTTTTTCATTGGACATGAGACTATCATGTGAAATTCCCTGCTTTTGTAGTATCACAATTATAAGGCAAGTGATCATCAAAATATATACAAATAAGGATCACAATAGTATGAAAAAAAATTAAAATAACTAATCAACTTTACAAATTAAGCTCCTGATAAAAAATTAATTAAAATTCATTCCTAGAAAATCTTATTCATTTTAGATAAGGTGGACTTGACTGGACCATAACACAATCATTAAAGAACAAACCTCAAAATCCTCCAACAAATGAAAAACAACTTCTCATTTTGTAGTTTTTTTATTTGGTCCCTTTCCTTCACAAACCAATATGGCATTTGGAAGCTTTACACTAACCTCAACATGCATTGTTGATCCCATTTTTTCATGTATTTCTTTTACTTTTACAAAATACCCAAGTGAATCAAATAAGTAGTTACAATCATATAAGTAACTTTATATTATAAAAAATAAACTAGAATGATCAACAAAACTAACCTTGGGAGCTATAATACTTGGAAGTGATTTGGGATTTGATTCAGAAATGACCTTCACATATTTGGTTATCTGGCTCACTAATAATCCTGAGCTATGTAGAAGGTGCTGGTGAAGGTTATGTCTAACAACAACTTGAGCAAAATTGTCATTATTGACAGAAGCAGAACATAAGTCAGTCAACACCCCTGGATCAATATATGTGTGACTCTGATAAAGATGCCATGTGATTAGCAGGTCCAATACTGAGTCACCAAGAAATTCAAGCATCTGCCATAAATTCAATAAGTTGTATTATATTAAGAAACTTTTACGAGTTAAATATCAATTACTTAAATAATATACGAAACTTTGCAACTACCTCATAACAACAACCAATCCCAAGTTCTTTCTCAGACAAATATGTGATTGCCTCCAGTAAGAGTCCATTGATTGAAAATTCATACTCAATTTTCTTTTCAAGGCTTGCAAAATCACTTTCATTAAAATTTAATTTTAATTTTAAATGAAATTTCATTAAAATCATAATACGGAAATTTGAAACTGTGTTTAAAAGCCACAAGAGAAAAACTTCAATTAGGAATGATCAACTTTCATCGTAGAAGTTGAAAAGAAGGGGGTTTCGAGGCTGAGGGACTTGGCCATGCCCATGGTGATGGCGGTCTTGCGGGTGTCAGGTTGGCCTGCAAGGAGGACTGTGAGGTCGACGATCTTGTCATCTTTTATCATTTGGAGGATCACACCGGTGGCCTTACGAGTGACAATTTGCCTGACCATGCCGTCCAAGATGACACTCAAGACGACGCGTGGGACCAAGCCAACATCTCCAGCCACTACCCCACCATACAAATTGAAGCCATAACTGTCAAAAACAAAGTGTTTGTGGACCCAAACAACATGACAAAGTTCCTCGTACCCACCATGAAGAACATTCACGATTCTCTAGTCAAGACAACCTCAGCAAAAACATTAGAATCTCCTCACCCATCACATTTTTGTTTCTCTCTGCAATTTCTTTCACCCGCACCGATGACAACTCCCACTACCATCGTTAGGTAGCAGATCTGGTCATGAAATTTGCAGATCTGGTCTGACAGTCGCAGATCTAGTTTTGGCATTCCCTCCATGAGAGTGGATCCAACATGAATGGTGTCCTAGCAGAACCTCTCTTGGGTGACAAAGACAATGTGGGCGATGCTCATGACAACCATGAGGTAGACCTCGAGGGCGGAGGTAGAGGCAAGTAGGAGGAACTTGGCAGTGGGAGAGGGGTTGAGGAAGCGCGGGAGGGGGGAGAAGGCGAAGGTGTGAGTGAGCGGGATTAGACGACACGACTGATTATAAAAAATGAAACCCTAATTCAAAGACAGTTCTCGCAAAACCGTCTTTGAAATGTTGGCAATAATTACAAAATTGTCACCACAATTTAAACGACGATGTTTTTTCGACAATCGTTGTTGACCTCGCATCGTAAAAGGAAATATTTTTAGTAGTTGTATTAGATCAAACATCTTTTCCAATACGGTGTGATTCGAAGAAGAACCAAGCATAAACTGGTGGACATGTAAATTCCTGTGTGATGATAACTCAAAGAAATTAATTGGCATTATCTATCAACCAAATATATCTACTTTTCGATAGGTCATCTTTTAAGAACTTCATAATTAAACAAGCTTAACTTAAAATAATTATGAAATGAATGACCTTTTAGAAAGTTTTTTCATAATTTTAATTATTCTTTATTCTTTACGTTACAATTGGAACTGTTTGATCGATCAACAACTTCTCACTTTGTAATATATTCTGTTAGACTTATAATTGACGCTTTCTCTTAATTTGTATTCTTTAAGCTTAACCAAATAAATGAAAAAAAGATTGAGAAGCACGTAATGTTCCCGGGCTAACGTTGCAACTCACTACACCACAAATAATTAAATTGTAAGTCAAAGTTGCCCAGTGCTAAGATATAAAAATAACGATATGGTTCAATAAATTTAATACATAAAAAATATGCCAAGTGATGAAGTCAAGGCTGGTACCCACAAGAAATAAATAAAGCTGAAATTTGTCTATATATTTTTTTTCGGTGGTAAGTGTAGATATGAACAAGTCTTTTTTGTATTGGGAATCGATCAATATGAACTATGAAGAGACTGTTTCTCTTCAACTATCCCCTTTTTAATTTCTTTTGTTCTGTTCTTAGTTAGAGGAGACGGAAACTTTGACATATGATATGTCTTTTGCTAATGTCTTATGCCACAAGTTTAATTATTCCAGTGCTTACACCCAACCCTGTTTTCATCTAGAAGCAAATTTTGATCGAGAACCTTAAATTTTCAACTATTGTTATATATATATATATATATATACTTTTAATTTTATATAGTTTCCTTAAAGGGAACGTCATATTCGATTAACTAACAATATGACTGTCTGATTATTTAATTTATTCATCAACGTTCGTATTCGTAATATTTCAAATAATTCAAACTGTTATTTATAAAATAAGACAACGGAGTGCAATCAAGATTTTGACTCTATCGTTTCATCTGCACTAAATTAAATAAACATTTTAAATGCATTAATTTAAGAAAATGGTTAAAGCAACTCGATCTTCCGTTTAAGAGAGGAACGATTGATGGAATGGAACGCAAGTACACATCATGCATGCTTCATGTTTCAGTCCTACATTCATAATTGGACAGTCCCACAACTCTATTATATTTCATGAATTCATAATTAACAAATTAAATTATACTCTAGCTACCTATACGTAGAATTACAAATCTGAGTATCTTATACATAACTTCGTTGATTATATCAAAGATAAACACATCACACAGAATAATGCACAAAAAAAGTCAGTGAAAATTCATTGCTGTTGACATTCAGAATTTCACTAAGATCTTAATAATAGATTCTGCCTACATATTATTCCCGCATCAGCATGCATATATGAACCTTAAATTACAGTCTTTAATTAGCAACTATTACAACCCATTACCGACATGCATTCTCTTTTACTTTAAAAGCTTAATCAAACAACTACTAGTATTATTCACTTCAATAATTTCTATGAACTTTAAATTTTTTACTATTACCATCTTTAATTAACAACTATTACCACCCATTACCGACCTGCCCTTTTACTTTGAAAGCTTAATAATAATAATACTAATAATAAAAAGAAAAAAAACTACTCCTTACTTCAACACTTTCTACCACCCATAATTGACACGCAATTTCATTACGAAGGATTTAATCAACAATTACCACATGTGTTACATTTTTAAGCTTAATAATCCAAATCAACCAATTACCCATTGACTTTATCCATCCTCAGCATAGGACATCATTAAGGTACATGACCTTGAGTGTATCTAGCTAGCTTCCTTCCTCATTAGTTATCAATATCAAATTGCGTGAATTGACCATATCTCCCTCTTCAATTGCACACACCTTCCCCCTCATTTCGCGCAAGCAGCAACGGTCAACACATTTCATCTGCACAAAACGTTAACCTTTCTCAGCCGTCAAATCCAACCCACCTATATTATTATATATACATATAAATAATGCCATAGGCTAACCCATTAAACCACACAATACATATAAATTAACCCACTACACCCTTCTTAGAGCCACATAGCAACATCTTTTTCCTATTGCCAAATTAAGCCATTTTCTACCAAAATCAACTTCTCATATCCATTTGCTTAATCTTAAAATTTAAATTTTGATCTAACTCAATCCTACAAAATCGACTTATGTCTACCAGTGGATGCACCAGGGCACCCGTGAAGGTTGTGATCATCAATACCCAATACGTCGAAACCGATGCCACGAGCTTCAAATCCGTGGTGCAGAAGCTTACAGGTAAAGATTCTGACATTTTAGATGCAAAGGTTCAGAGGAAGAGGCATGATCATAAAGGTGGGGTTGAGGGTAGGTCGTTTTTAATGAGAGACATGTCGTTTAAGGAGTTCGATAGGTTGCTCAGCGAGATGCCACCGTTAAACGACCTTTGGGCTGATTAAACGACCTTACAATCTAATGCCAGCGCGCGTGGATTTAGGTTTGTTTGTTGCATCTGATTAATTGATTTGATTCAATTTCAGGGTACACCACACACTTTTTATTATTTTGGTTACTGTTGGAGGGGGTGTATATACGCATATTGAGCTTGTGGTCCTGTATTCATTGCTTTAATAATTTGACTATTGATTCAGTATATAAACATTAATTGGTGTTCATTAATGGCTCTGTTATATATCCCCCTATCAATGCTTACAAAATTAATATGACTGGTTTAGGCTAAGGAACATTGTGTAAAAGATTGTTGATTTAAAATTTTATGTTTACCAAATTTTAATGACAAGTTAATTAAGAGAGAATCAAACAGCAAAGCAACTGGGCCAGAGTCTCCAGAAGATGAACTATTAATATATTATCAAGGTGAAGCGATTTTGAATTAATATTGAATATATTGGCGCTCACTAAGAACATTGAATTGGTTTCAACCCTTCAAAGTTATAATATTTATGTATTAAATAAATTAGATTAATAAATTTTTAAGATTTTATTTAGTTAACTGTTTGCCAAAACTAGCTTACAAGCTAATTGAATGTGATAACTAATAAGCCTCAGCAACTGAAAATTTGAAAGTTTAAATGTTAGATGATTGAATTGTAAGTGTTTGATAATATTAACTAATAAGTTAATTAATAAATATTAATAGTATAAAAAAACATATTTAATTATTTGATTATAATTACTATATATGTTCGAGTGTGCATAACTATTTGCATATGGTGGCGGATCTGAGATGTGAGTCAGCGGAAGCAAATTATTTTAAAAAATATCTATTATCAAACATTTGAAAATAAAATAAAAAATAAAAAATATATTTTTAGTCCATCTAAAAAATTTTAAATTAACTTTTAGTATTTTTCATTTTTATTTTATTTTTTGTCCCTCTTGAAATGCACTCCTGAAAGTGTTGTCTAAATAACTTTTGGTCCCTCTATAAAGTGTTATTTAAACCATTGAAAAGCAAAAGTGGCACATTTCAAAATTAAACATATAAAAGACATAAAAATTTTAGAGACTAAAACCAAACTTAAATTTTTTTTATAAGAACAAAACACTTATTATATCCTATAAAATAGAATGAGATGTCTAACTGATTAAGTATAAAAGCAACAAAACATATCAAAGAAACTGATCAATAATAAACAAAAATTGATGACAACTAACAAATTGAAATAAATGGGTCAAATTATAAAATTAGGGAGAAAAAAATAACAACATTAATAATATTCTTATGTTTTTTTTTAACATTTGCACCCCTAAACATAACCAGGTCTGCCACTATGTCTATGTGTCACTTTCAATATTTGAACTAATTTCTAATAATATATCCTCTTAAAATTATTAAATTATGGCATTAATTTTTATTTTTTATATTACAAAAATTTATGAAGATTTGATTAGTCAAAGTTGTTCATAAGCTCCCAGAGTGGTTTCCCAAACACTAGGGTTCGGATCATGAAGTAATAATAATAAAAAAATTTATATAATTAAACATTTTTATCTCTATTTTTTTGTGTTTTTTTATTTAAAATTATTATATATTTTACGTTAATGCAAGGTGAATTAATATGTTGTTCTTTAATGACTAAATGTTTATTTTATTTACTATTTAATACAGTGATATGATGAATTTATATTAAATATATGTATAAAGATATTTTCTACTAATAATTTATATGACTGTATTATTAAATATTTCAAAATATCAATTAATATGATTTTTAATGCTAAAATATCGGCGAATCTAAAGTGAAATGAGTATCATGCTCTAATGGAGCTGTACCTACTTTTTTTTTTATCATAAAAAAGGCCAATATATTGAAAAAATGCACCAGAGGTACCAAGAAGTGCTTTACTTGAAGTTATCAAGGAGAAATAACTCTACCATACAGAAGATTTCCCCAACATAACTCAAAGAAACAAAGTAAGATGCAACTTCATATGGGCCCATCAAAACCATCGTGGGCTTACAAAAGTCCAACTGGCCCTACACTTCTCTCACCCGATCACACCCCCAACAGTTGAGAATATATACACCCCTTTCTCTCAATACATCACATTCATGGTTAGATAAATGGATGAATGAGGATATTAAATTTATAAAATTAATTTTATTATTATTAATTGATTTTTAGTTTTTTTTGTATATATCATTAATATTATAAGAGATATCAGCAGAAAAAAGTAATTAATATTGCATCAACAAATTAAAATGACAATTATTTTGCGATGATTTTTTTCTTGCATGAAAATTATTATGGGATGCAAAGAGTAATTTATATTACCTTCGGTCCTTTTTACTAATAAGTGTAATGTAAAAATGTACTGCACTTGTAGCTTATAAAAAGGATAAGAGGTAGTATTAAATCTGATGCACCTGCACTTATATAATACATCTCCTAAATAATTTTATAATAATAAGCATTATTTTTAAAATATAATACAATAAAATGTATCCCCAAAAAAAAAACTGATGCATCTGGGGTTATATAATTAGTGTGTGAGGTGCGAACTTAAAACTTGTTTCGTTTTGAATTTGCCTTGTGGCCTTCAAGAGAATCCTAAAACGTATTTTAGTGCTCCGGTAAATTTTGTGCTTATCCAAAGCTCAATTTCGACATAATCATTTGTTAATCTCGGCTTAATTAGGTTTGTGTGGTGTGCTGAAACTCGTTGAAAATTCTCATCTTCTCCGCTTTTACATTTGCACTGTGTTATGGCGCTGGATTTTTCAACAGTTTTACTAATTATATGTGGTAAAGGTTTATTTCTCTTATCCTCTCATCAGATATGTTCTCTAGTTAATATGGATCCCAATGCAAAAACAAAAGAGCTAAGAATCAATATATGGATGCAGTAAAGATATAAGGAGTTGCGGGTTGATTCTTTTTCTTCTTCAAAATTAATCTTTCTCACCAAATCATTATTCCATTAAATATAATACACAATGAAATCTTCATAATACATTCATCTTTGCATCCCCACAACATAAATTCTATTATATAATGTGCAATAAAATCACGATTTTATTGTATATTTTTTTTGTTAGTCCAAACATTATAATAAAATCATAGTTTCATTGTAGTATTTTTAGACACTCCCCTTAAAATAAGAAATCATGATTTCGTTGGTATTTTTTTCATATCACAACGAAATCATGATTTTGTTGAGGTAGAAAAAAAATACAATGAAGTCAATGGATATTTCAACCGTTTTAAAAATAACAAGGTAATGTGCTTTTTAAAAAATTACAAAAAAAATCATTTGATGTTTTTTTATTGATTGAACATTGCACTTATTGATTCAATATTGTTTTTTTTTCGAGACGTATTGATTGAGCACTGTTCTTTTATGATATGCATGACAATCGCATTAAATATAGATGGAATCTTAATTGTTTGTATCATTAGTGAGATCTCAGCCGTTGGTATGGCTTATGAGAGAACAATAGATCATCTAGTATAAATAGAAGTAGGACTTTGATGCAACTCAATACCTTTTGCTTCTTGATATTCACCATATTGCTTAAACATGGAGAATGTATCTGTTGTTGTTTATTGTGATGGTCATATATTTTCATCATCTGAAGGGGTATTGTTTAAATGTCTAGTGTAAAGATCAGCATAATAAGTGAGACATATCACTTGATGCTTTAAGAAAAAAAATTATGGATGTTATCGAAGGTTGCAGAATTTTACTTGATCTATATTGCCACCAACATTTTTACGTAGGTGATTGTTTGTTGAATACAAGTGTATGGAGCTCAAACGTGACAACAATGTGGGGGGAAATGTTTTCATCTTTTCGAAATTTAATAACAAATGTCAAATTGAGTTGAATGTAACTTTTGGCCAATTTTCATATGAAATCCTTGTCTTGCTGCGCAAATCATCAAAATCAAGATCTACCAATGAGATCATTGCTTTGATGCGTAATAAATTTGTATTCATCTTTCTACTTTATAAATATCGTACACTGATTTTTTTACTTTTCTTTTTAAAAGAAAATTTTGTATTATCAATGCTTCTTTAATTGTTGATGTTTGTTTTATGAGTCAGTTGAATAAACCATTGTTGTTAAATTATTAGGCCCGTGTTGTTTAAACAATTAATGAATACACAAAAAATTAATTCAACCATAACATAAACTCTGGAAAAAAAAAATTTCAAAACAACATAAAAAACTTTATGTATTACATCAAACCATAAAAAAAGATAATAATAATAATAATAATAATAATAATAATAATAATAATAATAATAACAACAACACATGTCCAATACAATAATCAACCACCTCTGCCACCCTTCTTGCCATCCTTGCCAGCATTTTTCCTTATTCTATGTGTGTTTGAGCTACACTCAGTTGCTAAGCCCTCCTCCAACCGTTGCAAAGCTTGTTGTATGAGATGATGATGACTCGTGCTCTCTGGCACAACTCAAAGGCTCAACATGCTTTGCATAGCTTCTAATGTCATCCAGAATTGATCCTGCAATGGAAATTAGAATCAATAACTATTTTTTTAGTAACAATTTAGAAAAAAAAATCAACAAAGTCCAATTTGCATTATTTGGCAAGAATAGTCTTCACTTGGTACATAGTTTGCTAGTGGTTGCCTATGCTTTAGCTGTACTTTAATAGGAGGTAAACATACAAGACTAGGTAGTGATTGTCCCTCCTTCGGATGAATGACACAGGGATAAGAAGCCTTGTAAAACCATGGAAGATAGTTGGAGGTGCAAACCTAAGGACTCCTAGGTGGCACAACATTTATAAGAATGCCTAATCACAAAGTTGATATGTAGGATGGGGAAGTGGTTGGTATGGAATTGTCTATACATGGCCAAATTGCCTTAACACCCTCTCCAAACAATAAGGCCTCACGTAAGTCCAACATCTGGTAAAGCCAAAGAAAAAGGTTTGTTGTGCCAAAGGCCTCATATCCTTATGGTCCTCATATGGACACCACAAGACAACATCAATTTGTAAGTCATCCAGTTTCTTCCTAACTGGAAGGGCACACCTAATACCTTTCAATGCCTTCCATCTGGTGGCTATCGGGTCCTCAACCACATAATCCTCTGGCTCTAAGTAGCCAACACTAGGCAAATGCGTAAACACCCATGACTGTAAAAAGTATTAATTATAGTAATAAAAAATAATTAAAATACTAAAATAATTTGCTTACCATGAGTAACATCATATAACCTTCACATTGCTTGGTGCTATACTGGCTTGCATAAGAGAGATGGTTGTAAAGGCATGCCAGTGTAGCTACTTCCCATGCGTACTAGTGGCAAGCATCCAGGTTGTTGAGATACTAAAGGTAGGTGACATGAATGTGAGTCGATGACTTGTATTTAAATATCATATTGTCGATCAAGTGCATGAGATAAGTCATGATAGCCCAAACATACGAGCCTAAATCAACATAGCGGTGAGATAGGCCTACTAGCCATGTAAACCTTCACCGCCTCACTATCAAAGAGCAGAGGGACATGATAAATGGGCTTTCTTGTCACAGGTAAGTGCAACAGACAAGATCATCCACCGTGACGGTAATTTCATGGACACATCATCCACTATGCGGTAGGATACTGCACCGTAACAAGAGCTGATAACCCCAATCGGTCCATATAAGCTCTAACTTGCAGATGAGTAAGGGGCACTAGCACCTAGGCATCGCGGTTGACAAGCTTCAGCTCTAACCCCTCCAAATGAATCCAAAAAGAACCAACACAATGGGTCTTGTACAACCGAAGAAGGGACAAATTAACTGAACTTATTCCAAATGGAGGTCCAATGATCCTATCCGCAACTGACCCTGGCTTTGACTGTGGTTATGGCGCTGGCTATAGTTGTGGCTCATCATCAAGGCATGCACGCCGACATAGCCACTCTAAAATGTCTCTCGTCTACATCTTCCCCTTCATGGGAGGGGTCACGTCCAACAATATATGATGTTTGCTTCGTACGAGTCATCACAAGTCTGAAATAAAATTTAAAGCATTACATTAGTATTACTATAAATATAATAACAATTTTTTTTGAAAAAAACATCAAATGTATAATGGAATCACGATTTTCGTATGTGTTTGGATAAAGACCACAACAAAATTGTGTTGTCCAAAACTGAAAAGAGTAAAGAAATCACGATTTTGTTACTCATTATTTTTAAATATAAAAACCACGAAATGATAATTCCATTGAATATAAAATTCAAGAAAAATTACCAAGGGGCTAGGGGGCACACAGAAGGGGAGAAGAGAAGGGAAGGATTGAGTTAGGTTAGGAAGGGAAGGGAAAGATTGGGTTAGGGACGAGGAAAGGAGAAAGATAAGGGGAAGGGCGTGGGTTAGGGGTGTCACGAAGAGGAAGGAGAAACAAGTGTTAGGAAGAGGAAAAGGGAAGAGGGAGGGGTTGGGAATTTTTAAGTTGGGGACAAAATGGTAATTTGTAGGGGGAAGGGTCCAATAGCAATTTGTGCAGGGAGCAATAGTATCCCCTAAGATATATGGTATGGAACTCAATCACTTTTTGAAACCCAAATATCATAGCATCATACTTAAGAGACATGGGGTAAAAGGCTTTGAAGTTTATGCATGTTAGACCATAAGCAAGTGGATTTGTAAGTCAAAAGTAGCAATATGGGAAGCTATTAGGTGTATGCATAATATCTTTATTTTTTATTAGCTTAGTGGGGGGAAGGGGGGGGAGGGGGGGAGGAATATCAGGATCATTGATATTTGTATGGGAAAGGGTTTCGTAGGGTGTGATGCACGTATGCATGGTATTATCTTTTGTAACCAATTTTAGCTAACTTGTACACTTCTTGTGTTTCAGTTAGCCTTTATATTAATGAACTAATTAATTTGCCTAAAAAAATGTTCTTTAGGTATTGTATTTGTAATATCTTGTGAAATTTACTAGTCAAATTAACTTTAATTTTAAAGTAAGTTCGCTTTTAATAAAGTATTTAATTTATTTATGAAAATATAATTAAATGTTTTTCATTTTCAATAAAAGTAAAATATATATAATAATAATAATCAATTACTAAAGAACAAGATAAATACTGAATAATGTCACCACACACCACATAATCATAAACACGAAACGTTCAAAAACTCTAACTCTCGAGTTCAGAAGCTAGCTTCTCAATTATCTTCCTTAGGACTTGAGACATTGATAGTAGGCCAAAGGCATGGACTTTTGACAAATGAAGTCACAAAATAAAACTATCCCTTGAAGTATTGTGAAGCCATGCATTAACATGCACATAACCAATAGACTCAACTCTACTACCAAGTTCACAAAGAAAAAGAACATAAAAAGATCAATAGGTTAGTGTTAACACCCAAATTTGGCTGTAAAATTCAGTTGTTGAGGATTTAATAGAATGGTTGCGGCTAAGGTGGAATTTTGTTAACTTTAATGTTAGGTGAATAAGGTGAAGGTTATTCAAACAAGAAGGTTAGCAGAACATGGACAAGATCAATATGACTATCTATAATATTAGTCAAATGGCAGAATTCAACTAATATCAATGTTAGCTGAATGAGAAGGAGGGCAATTCATTGGAATGTGTAGCTAGATAATCTTTAATATTTTCCAAACATGAAGGTTAGCTAAACATGGATAAGGTTAATACGACTACCTACAATGTTAGTTGAATTGGCAGAATTCGACTAATTTTAAGTTTAGTTGAATGAGTAGAAGATCAATTCAGTTACGTTCAATATTAGTTGAGTGGGAGATTGAGTTAGCTTTGTGTTAGTTGAACATAGATAAAGTCATTTTGGCTACTTACAATGTTGGTTGAAATGTTAGTCGAACAACAGACTGCAGCTAACTTTAAGCATAAGAAAACTAGTTGAATTAAATCATATTCAATTTAATAAAGATAAGATGATATTTTCCATGATATTTAGATATTCAAATGGCTTGTATCTGTTAAACTAATCAATGATAATGTTCCCTAAAAAATAAGTGGTTGCCATTTTCTTTAACGTTTGAAAAATTGATCAATTGGCTTGTGAAAAGAGGAAAACATGACTAGATTTTAGGAGCTATTATCAACGTTTACCAGAAGATAAATTTGCCCCATAATTAGTTAGCTGAACTGTTAGCCAAAATCAAATACTGCTTGTCGAATTTAACTGCCAGAATTAGTCAAATCAGTGTAAAACTAGCCGAATGACCCCCAAACCTAGCTATATAACTCCAAACCATATTTTAGAAAGTTATCAAGTAGAAAAATATGAACCAATAAGGGATGTGAGTTTGTAGTCTATAAATAGACCTCGTACTTCAAATTTGAGGGACACAAACAATCCCTTACAAGCCTATTTTACAGTATTTAATCTTTTTGCCTTTTATCTCTTTACATTACGACTTTCCTTTATTGTTTCCATTTATTGTGTGTGGATGTGAGGGTGTGCGCGTGTGTGCGTGTGCGTGCGTGCGTGTGCGTGCGTGCGTGTGTGAGTGTGTGCGTAGTAGAACTTGTAGAAGTTTACAATAGTGGGTGAAGGGCCTATATAGAGGCTAAGAATATTGATGTGTAACTTGCAAAAGTGAAAATATTGTCCTAGAGAGAAAAGAATACCTAGTGCAAATATGAAGATATGACAATACTTAGAGCAGGCTTAGAGAAGTAAGAATAGTGAGTTGAAAAACAACTTGGAGTGTTTAGGAAAAAATAATGTGAAAGCCTATGGAGACTTAAGGAGAAAAAAAAACCTTTTTGTAATTGGTTTTTTTCATAGTAAAATTTTTACAAGTGTAGGGACTGAATGTAACCCAAGGTATATGGATGAACTAGCATAAATTTTGTTTGTTATATCCTTTATCTTTAAGCTTCTCATATTTGTGTGCATGTTGCATATTTATTTTGATTCAAACAAGCTCAACTTAGTACATGCATTAATTAAAAGGTTTTTCGAACAATTTTACAACTTAAGAAGCGATGACAAAGTTTTAAGAAAAATATATCAAAAAAACATATTAGAGTTTGTATAAAAAGTATAATCTAAAAATTCAAAAAGCAGCTTCTTGCTAAACTTGTGCTATGATTCATTGTATTTACTTTGTCCAAACATAAGAAAGAATTTCCTTGCTCTTAAGAAACTTATGATGTATCCAAGCCAAAGCTTGAAGGAAAAATATTAGAAGTTGTTTTGTTTGAGCAGAAACCAAGCCATAATCAATCAAGTGTATTCAACTTCTTTTCTAGTGAGCTTTTGGACTACCCCTTTTTCTTCTAATGTGCAGACAATTCTCTTCAATGCTTCTTTTTTTCTCTTTTTTTGTACTAATGTCTTAAAAGGTTGACTTCATTTTGCAAAAGCAATATGTATTATGAATCAAAATATTATGCTTTATCAATAAATTAGAGTGTAGTGACTTGTGTCGTGCATGGATAAACATATAATAATGTGTACAATAGTTTTCATAATAAATTACTTTAATTACATAAATAAAAATTTCTTGCAAATTCAATAATTACACTTAATAAAAAAAATATCAGGTGGTAAAATAGTCCATTATAGCTGCTTGGACTAGTTTTTTTTAGTTGTTTTAGTCCTGCGAGTATCAAGAGTATGAGATGACTCTTTGAAAAGCTCCTAGGCCTTTTCTTTGTCCCGTTTGATCTTTTTCTTCTCAACCTGAAGGGAAATTTAGGTGATATAATAATACTAGATGGTTCATTCAAAGAAAATGGAAAGAAAAAGGATTAAGAAATGTTCAAAGACCTCAGAGGAATCACATTGATGTTTATGAGCCAATTTTGAAACTCAAGTCTGGAACACTATCAAATGACAAGTCCGTCGCTAGGGCCCCCCAAATAATCTTGGAACTAATCGAGGTTTAGGTGATTCTGGAAAAACATCCACATCTACTAGATCAGACCTTGTTGAACCTAAAGGAGGATCTGTAGAAAAAAGATTGAGTCAAATAAGAAGAAGGGGAGGTGGAAATTAAGGAATCAAAGGAAGATGAAAGAAACCTTCTTAAAAGGTTGAACCAAATGATGTTGATTTCTTTTGACGATGCTTGGCAAGGGTAGAAGATGATGGTTCATCTTCATTAGATAGGTCATCAATCAGCCTAGTGAGAAAATCAGATGTTTATCTAAGGAATAAAGTAGCTGATATAACTTCCTACCATTTTGTAAATAAATCTACATTGTTGGGGCTGAAAGTGAAATGCCTTAATACAAAAAGAGTGCAATTTGTCTTCAATATCACTACTACAAAAGCTTGTATTTACGACGCGACATTTACGACGGTTCTCGAGAACCGATTTAAAATATTACGCGGTGGCAATTTTGTAAATAAGGGAACTAAAATTTGTTTTTACGTCGTACATTCTAAGGCGGTTATAAACCGTCTTAGAATGGGTACTGGTGGCAATGTTGTAATTACCATAAATTAAGACAACGCCGGTTTTTATCCTACGAGCGTCTTTGTATAGCATATAACCTAAGGCGCTTGTACTACTCCCGGCCCTCACCCATTCTCTGAGCCATTGTGTTGTTCTTCAGCCATTTTCTCCCCACCTCACGCACATTTTGTCCCTCAACCACACGCACATCGTCTAAGTTCTTCAAACGGTACTGGTGTTCGTTGTTATTAGATTAGAAGCCATCGAAAGGTTTTCCACGCTTCCAACCTTGGCTCGTGAAACAGGTAATTTCGAGAACCCTAGCTCAGTCTATTTCCCGTTTAATAATCAGCAAGTATTTTTGTAAACAACAATAATAACAGTGTTGAGCCTTATAGTAATTGAGTGGTGTTTTGCCCTAAACTAAACCTCAAGCATTGGCAGGCAAAGGAAATGGAGCAGAGGTTAGCAAACACAAGGAGAATGCCTCTTAACGATAAGAAATTCATAGAAATTGCTCTCCTTTCTGACCTCTGAGTCGACGGTCGTCGCCCCTCCGACTACTGCAAGCTCACTGTCAAACTGGCCAAGCAAGACAGCTCCGTGGAGGTTCATTTGGGCCAAACCCACGTTATGACCTTCGTCACCGCCCAACTCAGTAGTGTTTATCTCTTAATCCTCAAGTCCTTTTGTGAAATATAGATGACATGTTGTTGCTTCTTGGACTTGGGATGCACAAGAAGAAACATGTGAGATTTGTAGGATGGCCTTTGATGGATGTTGTCCTGACTGTAAACTTCCTGGAGACGACTGCCCGCTGAGTAAGCTACTGATAATTTTACATGGCGATAGCCATTGTTCTTTTACTTGAATCCATTTGTCTTGGTTAAGTTTCTTGATTGATCATTGTGTTTTGGGAATTTGCCAGTAAAGTAGTAGTAAAGTCAACAACACATTGAGTAAATGTTTGTGATTTTATTTGTTCTCGTATTTGAAATGAATTTGTGTGGATAGTGGTCCTATTGTGTGGATAGTGGCTCTCCACATGTAGGACATTGAATCACCCTGTCCTCTCTCTCTCTAAATTTTCTAATTATCTCTAAATTTTATCACTTGTAGTTCCACATTTATAATGATAATATGTAAGTTCAAAGTCTTTACCAAAAAATATATAAGTTCCAAGTTCTATAGTTCCCCTGCTTTGAATGTGTTGTACTGCTGCAAAGATACTGTCGTTGCTGTCATATATGGTGACTTGTTCTAAACCTTTAACAGGTCATTGCTGATAACTTAGTTGCACTTTGCTTTCTATTTTCACTTGACTGCAGTTGAACAAATCTATACTCACATCACAGGTGAGTAGCATATTTAATTTTGATTTTGAAATATGATTTCTTTTGATCATTTTACTATGAACCCTCAATGAATTTTTTTGGGAATTGGAATTTGAAACTTGAAAGTTGGTGTAGACATCCAATGCTTATATATTCCCATAGTACCTTGGAGACTTAAAAGTTACAGTTGCTCTTGTTATAAATTTCTTGAAACCAAAATCTGACAAGGCTTGGATTCACTAAGCTGCTTATTTTGTAAACTCACATAATTGAGACCATGTTTTCATATGCTTGGACTCAACAAAATTGAACGGGTACTTCCAGTTGGAACTTCCTTGACTGTTGTTGGTGAGGTAATGTAATTAATTTCAAGAATATGCCCAGTTACTTTCTCAATAGTGCTGTCTTCTACTGAATTTCATTATAATTAGCAGTGTTGCAGAGTATATATAGGTAATGTTACAAGATATAACAAGAGTAATTTTAGATTATTGGAAAAGCTTCTTGTAGATTTGATTATATGGTACATTTGAAGTGAGATGAACTCTACATTACAAATTATCTAACTCTGATCATAGTCATTGTATGTAGTTGTCTTTAGGCAAGGCTGTCGTATCTTGTCAAATTCATGTTATATTATAAAAAAGTGATTCTTAGATACTTGTATTAGTATGACCATACCAGATTTTGATGCTCTACCACATGTCTATTCTGTCAAGACCTTGTGTGGAATAAATTTTCCTTAATTAAACTAATCTAGTTTAATTCATAGTTACGTATTTGGTTATTTATTTTTGGCATTTTGCTCCTGTAACTTAGTTTTTCTTTTTTCTCTTTGTTTTCTAGCTCAGATGAACATTCATGGAAGAAATCCAGAGATTTGCTTGAGAAGGTTGGTAGACAAGGAGATCTAACTGGTTATAGAGTTTCTTGTCTCCTTATTGGCGCAAAGGATGATTTAACTCCATATCCAAGGGCAGTACAAGATTCAGTTAAGGTATTGCATATCAACTCAGTGTCATGACATCATTTATTGTCTGCTAACTAGTTTTTGTCCATAGATCAAAGTCTCTGTCAAGTTAAAAGTTTTTGATGCTCACAGTTACTATGATTTTGATTTTTGGCTTATCCAAAAAAAAGTTAAAAGGTTTGGTCATTTTACACGTAATAAATAGGTTTGAAGATGCTTTTTCAAGTTTTGTAATAGTTTTATAATCTAAACTTTTGTTATTTAATTATATTGTGCTTGTGATGTTTTTTTTTAATTCTTATTTTGTAGTTTTTATTAGTATTTTTTTATCATTATAGTTAGATTTTCAATATATTTTTTTGGTTGTTTAGGTAAAATAAGCATGATTCAATGCCACGATATTGAATTTTGTACACTCAATGGGGTGCTTGGGTGAGCATTCTTTTTTTTTTTTTTTATCTTGGCTCTGAAAGGTTTGTTGTGGCGGGGGTTGGGGCATGTCTGAAGCGTTATACTGATCCATCATTCTTTATAGTGGAGTCTGCAAAAAAAAAATTTATGGCACATGAAGCAATTTTATAGCCCTTAAAATTGAATACCTGCAATTTTGAATGTATAATATGTATTTATTTTTGTATCCAGCAAAAGAAAGGAACACGACTGTGGAATGGGGAAACCCCTCAAGTTGTACCGTCACATGCAAAGTAAGCTCCACTAATTTTATCGTGGTGCATTAATTATTCTTCTGGTTTTAGAAATGCAAAAAGGTCTTTAAATGGTTAATTGGAAAAATGAGAATGCTTTTTACAGGAAATTCTAGTGCTTGGGAAGCCAACAAATTTTACCAGTGATAGTGTGGGGTAAATCACTAATCTTTAATTAGATTTTGATCACTTTCTTTGTATGTCTTGGTTTTTTAAATGTTTTTTACGAATTTCTGTTGTATGCATAGTGTGGGAAAAGTAGAAAATATTTTTTTAATTATGATGATGGTATATGGGATTGATTTCGTAAATATAACTTCCAGCACACTTTTAGTTTTTGCATAATCATGTAAATATTATGCGTAATTTTCATAAATAATAATAAAATTAAAATATCACCTTATTTTTATTTTATTTTTTACAAAAATATTTTAACCCATGAAATAAAATATTAAAAATAATATCATTTTATAATTCTTCATGTGACAAAAAAAAAACTGAATCCTTAATTAAATTTATCTTCTCGTGTAGAACCCGCAATATAAATATAGCAGTCAGGCACATATGATGGAACTCGAATGCTGGTGAAAGCATAAGAAATTATGTAGGAGTTTGTCGGATAACTTCTATCTTAAAGGTCCTCAACCTCAAACAAGTATCTAATTTGCCTACTATAAAGCACATATATTTTATTATTTTGGTATTGGTAAAAGATTCATCGTGTCCTTAAAATAAAACTTTTGAATTCAAATGAGATCTAATTAGTAATTACCTTTTATATATATATATATATATATATATATATATATATATATATATATATATATATATATATATATATATATATATATATAGACCAATTAACAATCTGCCACTTTTAACCATGATCATTATTTATATATATACGTACAATAGTTTTGGGCACTGGCGATGGGAATAAAGTAGTTATGTATGAACAAACATTAATTTGTTTAAACAACCTAAACTATAGAGCTATGATTAATGTCAATGAAGTTATTACTTAAAAATGTTAATACAAAATTGAGGCAGACTTCATTCTTTTTTTTTTAATAAGAAGGAAGGGGCCATTAGGATTTTGAACTCAGAATTTTGTTCAAGATGCTCTTTCCACTTAGGCCGACCCTAGTGAATTTCAAAACTTATAGCTCATTTCTATATACTGTCTATTATAATAGACATTCTTGTTTTACCACAATATTTAATTTTAATTCTCTTATTCCATGAACGAACACACTATAATTAATAGATGACTTTTGCTTTGGAGCTTTCATTAATGGTCTTATTTTATTTTAATAAATTGACCCTTTCGTCTGATATTCAAGTGGAAGTGGTGCTCTTGGTGCAGGGCTCAATAAATTCAGCACTGTTGCTGCCATTGAAGAACCAATTAAACCACCAATTAAAGTAGAACACACCCAACTCTTATTTGATGGAAAATTTGTTGATGCTGCTACTAGTTAGTCCTTTTTTTTCCTCCCTTCATACTTTTAATTGCTTATAAGTTCAAGAATTCTCAATTTTATAGTAATGTAAATTTAGGGAAAAATTTTAGACTCTCATTAATTATGTTAATTTTTGTATTATGTAATTAAATGATTTTATAATTGTTGAAAATAATGAATAATACTTTTGCTTCAAATTAATGTTTAGTTTAGTGTATTAGATATTCTAACAAATTACAAAAAATAAAACAGCACAAAAAAATTACAAAAAATAAAGCAGCAACAAATTTTTTTTTTTAAAAATAAACTTACTATGACGGTTATGAGCATAATCGTCTTAGAAAGTTCTATATATTAAGACGGTTTCTGCAAACACCGTCTTAATATGTCATTCATGAATATGCAAATCTAAGACAATTATGCTGATAATCGTCTTAGAAAGTTTTACATATTAAGACGGTTGATTCAATAATCGTTTTAATATCATTTCTCTAAATGGAAATTTAAGACGGTTATGCCAGCAACCGTCTTAGAAAGTTCTATATACTAAGACGGTTATTTCTTAATAAATTCTATATTCTAAGACGGTTACAAAACTGTCGTTATAAATACGATGTAATATTACAACGCTGCGTTTTACGGCGGTTCCAAACCGTCTTGAAATGTCTTGTAGAACCGACTTAGAATACCGTTTTTGTAGTAGTGTATCCTCCATAACTACATAAATTTGATTCGGTTAGCAAGAAGTGTGCACTAAAAGATGGATAGAACAGTGAAGGATTTTGGGGATGGATTGAACCAAACCAAATTGCCTCGCAAAATAGTTAAGGTAATAGTCTTCAACGGCTAGCTTGTTGTTCCTTGATGTGGGCTTTATGCCAAATTTGTTTCCCTGAGCATAGTTGTGTCTATGGTGTCCAATGTGGACCTGTCAGTCGACGATTAAGAGGAATGTTGAATGTGCATAAGGAACTTACTCATAACAAGTACCATCTGGTTTGGTCATCAATAAACCACATTCGAGTAAAGGGCGTCTAAAAAGTACATTCATGCTCAAAGAACCCAAAACCAAATTGGACTAGAAATAGTGTTGTATTTAGTGTGGCCTTCTTCAAGGTTCTTTAGGAGATGGCATATACCCTCATATATTGTGGAAAGGAGTAGGGGACCCAATGCCAAGTCATGTTCAAATGTAATAGCTAACACGAAATTTCAATATTTACTTACCACACTTACTGAACTTGTACGAAACATGGTGCTCACTTGATGAAACAACACCAATCTTTACGCAGAGTCATCTTTGGAAAACTTGATGATACCAAGGGTAGTGGAAGGAACGCAACGGGTCCCAAAAGTGGCGGAAGTTCCTCACCATGAAATGTTAAGTTTGTAATAACTGCCACATCAAGAAGGGTGGGGCTTGTAACTTGTTATTGTAACAACTTCAATATGTTATTATCTATAACTTGTTATCAATTACTGGAAATGGAAGGATCAATCAATCCTTCATGCCATCCTTTCATTTGTTGATCCTAGCGTCATCACTATGCTAGGAAATGTCAAAAACTCCAAGCAAGGGGACATCCTCCACAAGATATTTGCCAATAACAAAACACGACCCGTATCATGTATTTGAAGGAATACTTCTCTTGAGTCACTAAGGACTCGAAATCCATCACTAAGTATCTTCATGGCATTATGTCATTATCGAATGAACTATCAATCATCAGTTCTCTTCTGGGTAATGACAATTTGGTCATTCACACCTTGAATGGTGTTGGTGTCAAATACCAAAAAGTATTTGCTGCTTTAGGCACAAGTGAAAATCCGATCAGCTTTAAGGAACTTCATGTCTTCCTATCTGATTTTGAGAGCTACTTAAAAATGGATGATTCATGGCAAGATGTCTATACCATTGTCGCTACTCATACAACTCAGAAATCAAAATAGTCGTACCACAAAAAGAACTTCCAAACCACAATGGCAGATCCACATCTTCAAATTCATCAAAGGAAGTGATATGCCAATTTTGCGACAAAATTGGGCATGCTGCCAATATCTGCTACAAAGTAGTTCACCGTATCCTTTTTGGGCATTCCGCACTACTGCATATCCTTTTTGCCTTCTCGCATGCACTTCTTGTACAAAGTAGTTCACCATTCTGTTGTCAAAGTCCTCTCCCCAAGGTGAGTCTTTCCTGGAGTAGTCTTAACTTGAAACTCCTTAACCTTAATGGAGAATTGTGAGGAGAGACACGTCAAATTAAATGTACCACCACGAAGGTCAAATATGAAAATATTTCCCTCTCTAACGCAAATAGTGCACTTGTGAAGGCCATATGCAATAGCTGCAGTAGTGGGTTCGTTTATTATGCCCATAACATTGAGGGCAACAATGACACCAACATCTTTGGTGGCTTTGCGCTGAGAATCATTGAAATAAGCAGGCATAGTAACAACATTTTTTACAGGTGCTTCCAAATAATCCTCTACAATTCTCGCATCTTTGTCAGGACCATAGATGATACTTCCTCAGCTGAAAGCTATTTCTTTTGAGCGTTGTACTCAACAACGATCATGGGTTTGTCATTGACACCAACAATGACCTAGAATGGCAACAACATTTTATCTTTTTTAATAATGGGATCACTATATTTTCTACCAATCAACCTCTTAGCATCTTCAAAAGAGTTATAATTCTGATAGTTAGTTTGTCATTATGCTGAAAATATAGAGAGATCATAATTAACTTTTATATTAGGCAAAATTACACTTTTGGTCCCCCACTTTAGCTCTAATTTTGCATTTGGTCCCCCGATAATTTAATTCACAAATGTGGTCTCCCTGTTTTATAAAATCTTGCAATGTTGGTTCCGGACGCTTCAATTGGACATTGACTTTTAAGCAGTGACGTTGACTCCCACATGTCAACGTCTGATAGGCACACCTTGAAATAACTTTTTTACCCATCTGTGGTAAAAAAAATTTTTACGCTGAATAAATTGTTATTAACAGCACCACCAAATATCTGAACATGTTCTTCTTCTTCCTCCATACTCCCACCCACCACCTGCCCCTATCCTCCGGTGAGGTATATGCTGAGACTCGTTGCCCCCGGCGGAGCCGGCGGAGGAAGGAACGATCCCGTCAGGTAGAGTATCTCAAACCTGCCGTGAAGCGTCACCACCGCGCCCGCCGACACCGGTTGTCGCAGGCTAACATTCGTGACCATTTTGCTGTCGTTGAGGATACAGGACCCACGCTGGCGACACTTTCGAAGACATCGCAGCTGCTGCCGACTTCGAGGATGTGGGTGCAGAGGGTGTTGGTGCTCTCCCGCATAATGATGACCGACGGCTTGGGCTTGTTCTTGGAGCCTGCGGGCGCCGCCCCACCACGTCGCTCTGTTGGGGCCCATCTTGGGGTTTGGTGTCTTCCTCGGATTCTTGTTGTTGTTGTTGGTTGAAGTCTGGTCTATGGAGACTTTGGACGAAGTGTGAAGCCGTGCCTAAATCCAAACCAGCCATAGACACATCAAATTTCTATTCAAAGAAGAAAGAAAAACACGAATATAGTGGCTAGCTAGGAAAGGATTTTAGGGTTTTTTAGTGTAAAAGAAATTGGTTTTAGGGTTTTTTAGCATAAAATTTTTTCACCACAGATGGGTAAAAAAACTGTTTCAAGGTGTGATTCTCAGACGTTGACATGTGGCAGTCAACGTCACTGCTTAACGATCAACGTCCAATTGAGGCGTACGGGGCCAACATTGGAGGATTTTATAAAACAGGGGACCAAATTTGTGAATTAAATTATCGGGGGAACAAATACGAAATTAGAGATAAAGTGTGGGACCAAAAGTGCAATTTTACCTTTATATTAAAAGGAAGACACAAATAGAATGTAGAAAATCCTATGAGGAAGCAAGATTTCACAACTCTAAAAATTATTACCATATATGCTCAAGTCTCAATGCAAATATGCAGCACTATCAGATTAAGGAGGAAGGGTACTAAACCCACTTTTAATGTAAATAGATAAAAACTTCAGTGTAGATATGCAATATTATCAAAATCTCTTTTGAGCCAAATATTAGTGGGTGGGGTAGGGGGCAGATAATTTGTTTTACATGTACATACTAAGTGATTTCAATATGTTTAGGGAGGGCCACTGTCCCTGTGGAACTGTGTAGCTCTATCCTGAATGTAATAGTGGCATTGAAGATCTATTAAATACCAACCAAAAAGCAATTGTTTTGCAAATTAAAAATTATATGCATTTTTTTATTGTTCACAATAACCAGGAGCATTTGCATTGTCCATTAGTTCATGGAAACTATCCAAGAAAGTAAGGCCAACACAATTTAGCTTAATGAAAGAGGGTGAGCATTAAACATGTATACACATGTTAAGAATTAATAACCTCTCTTAAGACAAGTACAAATACTCAGTAAATATGTTATCTTATATATAGACCGAAGATACACATCTCAACATATTATGATTTTGCGTTTTTCCATGTAGATGATATAGTAAGTAAAAATTTGTTAAAATAATAAATAAATAAAATATAAATTATTAGTTTTCCCATTTTTGTCAAACATCTTATTGTCTCCCCTTGACATTTTGCATCTTCCACTCAAATCCTAAAATTCACTTTCCCCCACAAGTCGTTCGTTTTGCATCTTTCCTTGAAACCTTAAAACATAGGTGTGGTTTTGTTTCGCTATCCCTTCCAAATCGCATACCTTATGCTACAATAAATGTAATAAATCATCAAGGTCGAGGCAGCCAAAGTCAACAAGGAGGGAAAGTAATATGTAGTCAAATATTAAACATAGAAATTAAGAGACAATTTATTAAAATGATTTTTCTCTTAATTTTTATATTTAATACATATGAACTTTCCTATTTTAAATTTTTTTTGTAAACTCATTCTTTTAAAAATGAAAAATAATTTTATTTTAATTACATTTTATTTAAATTTAATAAACATATCAAAATTAATATATTATAAGAAAAATTAATGCCTAATAACATTAAATAAATTCATATTAAATATAATATCCAGTGGAATTATTATGAATAAAAACTAAGATAAATATTATATTAAGTATATGTACATATAAAGTATATTATTGTATATTTAAATTTTATATTTTAAAAATGTTTTATCAAATAGTTCTGTTAAACATTAAAAAAATAATAAAATTTCACGTATTAAAACATATGTAATATTTTTAAATTTTAAAAATATTTTATTTGATATATTATAGGTTAAATTGACCGTCTGACAAAAACAACCAAAAGAAAAAAAAATGGTAAAGTAGGAAGAAAAATATGAGTGAGAGGAACCAAAACTCATGAGTAAGAGAAGCTATAATAAAGGGATTTAAAAAAAATTTAAAGAAAAAAATCTCTGTTTTTTTGTATTTAATGGCTATATATGTCTTAACTCTTAATTATATGCCTCAACTCCTTTCTTAACTTATTATATAATATATTATTCTGGAACTATCTTCAAACTTTTTTCATATTTTGATATTTTTTATTATTTTGGAAACAAAATGTGTTAATTGTGTCTTGACAGATTCATCACTCAAAAAGAAAAGAGTTGGAGTCAATCAGTTGGAAAAAAAAATTCAAAAACATTATATTTTTTAACATCGTCAAGAACAACCAATGGTCCCGATTTAATTTGATTAGAGTACATAGTATTGTATTCTCTAATTAAAATTGGCATTTCATCTTGACAATACATTATTAGTTTTAATTTCTGATTTAAAATAATTGGTTAGCAAGGTGAAGTGTTAATTAATTTTAAAAATATAAAAAATACACAAACAATTATATTTGCCATTTTTTTGTCAGCGGAAGGGGCAAAACACCCCCAAACACAAAACTATATTATTAAAATACATGAGTGAAAGCAATAAGTTATACATCTTGATACATTTTTCCTTTTAATAATCATAATTTACTATATGCCCCAAATGTTGTCAAAAACTTAAAATGTACTATCGGCAACTATATCTATATAAATTCTAGCAAGTCATGGACTGTGTAAAGGATGATAGTTTTAACTTCGGGACAAAATCTAGCAAGTATTTTGAAATTTTATGATAGATTTCTGGAATAATGTAACCAATTTATTCTTTTGTTTTATTTTTTTACATTCCACACATCCATCAAAAGGTGAGTGGTTGTCATAAACAATAGTTTAACATTTGTAATGACAAATGCATTTCAGGTTAGAAATGCATATTCCCTTTCCACGATAAAAGAATTCGCAATCCATGATACAAGGAGTACCTTCATAAGCACAACTAGAGTCATACAACGGTAGTTGACACTCTTTTGCCTTTGACAATTGCATTTGATTTCCTGCAACACAAGATATACCGAATCACTTAGGCATTAGTGAAGAGCCACAACTGTAAAGTTAATCTTACTAATTGAAACTGAATATATTTTAATTTGTGAAAACATTCATACCGAAACCAATGGAAAGAAGAAGTAGTAGCACTGGAAAATAATAAAGAATTTTCATATCTTTAGTTTGGAAAACAAAGTATAAGCTTCTAACAGTGAGATGTTGCGGAAGGGAGGTGCTTGAAACTATTATACATGAGATATTAGAAAATATTTTTTCATATATATATATATATATATATATATATATATTATTCATTAGATTGGGATATAGCTTTTGACTAATCTTTGTTCTATATTATATGATTTATAAGAAATAATTTAATTGTTTTGGGAAACAATCAATATTATTATTATTATCATTTTTGACCCTGAAAAGTATTTTTGAACATTATATGAATTTAAATCTTTATGACAGTCATATATTATATTAATTATTGTAAATAAATGCTTCCACAATTATGATAAACGGACTAATAAAATCATACATATCAGATATGAAATCACGTGAGCATATTAAATCGGTTACTATGTCAGTATGATGTTATAATGACATTATTATAAATAATATTATATAAAAATTACATAATATAGTGGGACAGATAAATTAAAAGTAAGAACTAAAGAGCAATATTGTTGGTTCTTCTGTATAAGTTCTGCTTCTCTTAGAATTTGCACAAGATCAAAAACAAGAAAATACAACAAAGTAATACACAGCAGAGCAAGACCCAAAGATTTACGTGGTTCGACAATGTGCCTACATCCACGGGAAAGTGTAGCTCCTCATCATCACATTGATCATGAAATTACAAGTTCAATACAAGCAGCAACTAGCTTTGATCTCTCTTGATTCTGTCTGTTTTCTGCAGCAACTTTGATTTCTCAGCCTCTTTGTTTTTCCGCCACTCTAAAAAAAACCACCACTCTACATTACATGATCAAGAATATATATATATATATATATATATATATATATATATATATATATATATAACCAATTCAGTTATCATAACTGAATTCAGTTATGACAGCACCTCTTAATGTCTTCCCACTTGTGCCATTTGTGATTTTGAGTCACACACCACAAATCTCCACCTTGACTCCAAATCAACAAGTGTTTATCTTGCGATTTAGGGCTGCACTTTTATCGATCTGCTTTAGGCATCTTCAAAATTTATCAAGTCCAAGCAGTGCTTGAACTTGACACTAGAGAGGGACTTTGTGAACATATCAACCGAGTTTTCTTCTGTTGAAACCTTCTCCACCTTCACCTTCTCAGATTCAATCACATCTCTGATGAAGTGTAGTTTCACATCTATGTGTTTTTTCCTCTCGTGGTACATTTGGTGATTTGCTAAGTGAATGGCACTTTGACTGTCACAATGAATTGTGACACAAGCTTGTGCTATTCCAAGTTCATTAATCATACCTTTAAGCTAGATTGCTTCCTTCACTCCTTCAGCTAGGGCCATGTACTCTGCTTCAGTTGTTGCTCTATCAACAACTGATTGTTGATTTGTTTTCCAATTGATTGCTGTACCAAACAAAGTAAACATATATCCTGTTAAAGATTTCCTTGTGTTTACATTTCCTGCAAAATCTGCATCTACATAGCCTGTGATTGCTGCCTCATGTGCTGTCTTCTTGTACCTTAATCCAACTTTCAAAGATCCATTTAGATACCTTAGTGTCCACTTCACAGCTTCCTAGTGTGCACTGCCAGGATCTCCCATGAATCTGCTTATAATACTTACAACATGAGCCAAGTCAGGTCTGCTGCAAACCATTCCATACATTATGCTTCCAACACCACTGGCATATGGTGTTTGATCCATTTTAGACCTTTCTTCAGCTGTTTTTGGTGCTTGAATAACAAATAGTTTTGTATGATGACCAAGTGGTGTGCTAACAGGTTTGCTTTGATGCATCCTAAACCTTTCCACCACTTTCTTGAGGTAATTGCTTTGGGATAGGAATAGTTCACCCTTTGCTCTATCCATATGTATATCAATCCCGAGTATTCTTCTAGCTGATCCTAGATCTTTCATCTCAAATTCTGTGTTCAAGCTTTCTTTGAGTTTCCTAATCTCTTCCTTATTAGCACTTGCTATGAGGATGTCATCCACATACAAGAGAAGGTAAAGAACACATACTTTCCCATTTTTCAGGATATATACAGAGCTGTCATATCTGTTTCTAGTGAAGCCATATCTGATCAAGAATTCATCAAATTTTAGGTACCACATTTGAGGGCTTTGCTTCAGTCCATACAAAGACTTTTTTAGCAAGCACACCTTGTTCTCCCCTTCTTCAAAACCTTCAGGCTGGTTCATGTAAATGGTTTCCTTCAGATTTCCATGGAGAAAAGCTGTTTTAACATCCAGTTGTTCAAGTTTCAAATCATATTGATTTACCAGACCAAGTATGATTCTTATTGAGCAATGCTTCACGACTGGTGAAAAAATCTCATTGTAATCAATTCCTTCAACCTGTGTAAAGCCTTTTGCTACCAATCTTGCCTTGAATCTAGGCCTTTCTACTCCTGGAATGCCTTCTTTCTTCTTGAAAATCCACTTACATCCAACAACTTGTCTCACCCGGTTTCAATTTCCACAACTTGTACCCTTTAACTCCATTAGGATAGCCAATGAACACACACTTTACAGCCCTTGCATCCAGCTTTCCTTGTTTAACATGAGCAAAGGCCAGTGATCCAAACACCTTTAATTCGGAGTAATCAGGTGGTTCACCATTCCAAGCTTCCATTGGTGTCTTGAAATCTAAGGCTGACGACGGACATCTATTAATCAAATATGCTGTTGTATTTGCATCTTCTATGCACCTCACTCTTTCCAAAATGGTCCTATTCATTCTTTTTGCTAAACCATTCTACTGTGGAGTGTGAGGGACTGTTTTATGCCTTTTGATGCCTATTTTCCTACAAAACTCATTGAACTGCTCTGAAACAAACTCTAGGCCATTGTTAGTTCTTAAAACTTTTAATTTTGTACCAAGTTGATTTCCAACAAGAGTATGCCATTCTCTGAATTTTGGAAAAGCTTTTGACTTATTTTTCAAAACATACAACCATACTCTTCTTGAGAAATCATCTATGATGGTGAGAAAGTACGAGCTTCCACCATGAGTTTTCACTCTAGATGGTCCCCATAAATCTGAATGCACATACTCAAAAGGCCTAGATGAAACATGAATACCCGTGCCAAAGCTTATTCTATGGGATTTACCAAGCACACAATGATCACAAAATTCAAGTTTATCTAGTTTATCACCACCTAACAGATTTTGTTTCTCAAGTTCATGTAATCCTCTTTCACTAACATGACCTAATCTCAAATGCCAAAGTTTTGTTTTATCAATCAATGTATTACTAGCTACCGATGCATGTCCAACAATGGTGGAACCTTCAAGAATAAACAAGCCATTACTTTTATTCTTGTTACCCTTAGCTATGATTAAAGATCCATTTGAAATATTAAGAACACCATTTAAAATTCTAGTTGAATATCCTAGATCATCAAACATGTTTATGGAAATAATATTTCTTTTGAGTTCTGGAATGTACCTTACATTTTTCAGTAGATACTCTCTATTATCAAACATCTTTAATCTCACAGTTCCAATGCCTTGTACCTTGTAGGGGTAGTTGTCTCCTAGCAGTACAGTTCCTGCTGGTTTCAGTTCCAAGGTTTCAAAATAATCCTTTCTCGGAATGCTGTGATATGAGCATCCAAAATCCATAATCCATTCTGTTTGCGTCTTGGTATTAGAAGCTACTAAAACACCTGCACTCTCATAACCTTCAGAGGCTTCAACTATGTCAACAGAGTCCAAAGATCCTTTCTTGATCTTGTCTGGGCAATCTTTCTTGAAATGACAAATTTTGTGACAATTAAAGCATTTGAAATTTTGTTTTCTGGCCATTCTTTGAGTCCCTTGACCTTGATCTGGACTTCTTTCCTCTTGTTCCCTTCTTTTCACTCCTTCCCCTTGAAATATTCAGGCTTTCACCATTATCCTCAGATTTGGAGTCTTGCTATTTTTGCATCTCCCTGGTCCTTATTGAGGTCTGGACTTCTTCTAGGGTAATGTCTTGATCTTTGCCATAAAGAATTGCATCCTTGAAATGTTCAAAGGATTTTGGTAAGGAATTCAGAAGCAAGAAAGCTTTATCCTCCTCTTCAAGCTTTACTTCAATATTTTCCAAATCATCAAGAATCTTGTTGAAATCAGCCAATTGTTCAGTGGCTGTTCTTGACTCTGTCATCTTGAAGGTGTACAGTTGTTGCTTCAAGCATAGCCGATTTGCAAGGGACTTTGTCATATACAATGACTCCAATTTCAACCACATTGAGGCTGCTGTCTTTTCTCTTGCAACTTCTCTTAAAGCTTTATCTCCAAGGCATAGAATGATTGCACTTCTGGCTTTAGCAATCATCTCTGATTTCTCCTTTGAGCTTAGAGATTCAGACATTCTTTCTTCTTTTTTAAGAGCTTCTGCACGACCATGTTGAATCAAGATTGCTTCCATCTTGATTCTCCATAACCCAAAGTCATTTCCCCTGAAAACTTCTCAATATCGTACTTTGTTGTTCCCATCTTTCTTAATCTTGTCCCCACAGACGACGCCACTTGTTGGTTCTTGTGTATAAGTTCTACTTCTCTTAGAACCTGCACAAGATCAAAAACAAGAAAACACAGCAAAGCAATACACAGTAGAGCAAGACCCAAAGATTTACGTGGTTCAACAATGTGCCTACATCCACGGGAAAGTGCAGCTCCTCATCATCACATTGATCATGAAATTACAAGTTCAATACAAGCAGCAACTAGCTTTGATCTCTCTTGGTTTCTTTCTGAAAACCTCTCTCAATCACCTAGCTCTCTCTCTCTCTATTGAACTCTCTGTTTTTTGCAGCAACTTTGATTTCTCAGCCTCTCTGTTTTTCAGCCACTCTAAAAAAAACCACCACTCTACATTACATGATCAAGAATATATATATATATATACACCCTAGCTATGCTTTGGTGCCAAAACCAATTCAGTTATCATAACTGAATTCAGTTATGACAACACCTCTTAAAGTCTTCCCACTTGTGCCATTTGTGATTTTGAGTCACACACCACAAATACATTCTACTCCAAAGCCCTCTGTCCTTAACTAGGTTTAATTGGTGACTATGATGATATGCCATATTATCTCAATTCTTTTGAGATATGAATAACAATGCTACTGCTCCTTAACAAATATAGAGCCTTTACTATGAAATTTCACACAAGAATATGCTGTCTAAGAAGAACCATACCTCTACCAAGTAACTTAGCTAATCTCAAAGAGAATAAAAAAAAGTAACTGAGCTTGATTCTACTACTCTTTCGCAAGATTACATTATTTAAAAAGAAAAATAAAAATAAAGACGTGCGAATTTGTGCATTATTAAGAGCTACAACAAGAGGAGCGAATGCACCCGATTGAGTGCAAGTCGAAATTGAAATGGAAGCTCCAAAATCGTTACGTTTGATTTTATAATTGTCGATCAATTTTGAATATTGGGTTAAGTATAGAATAAAAATTTTAGTTTTATATGATTAATTCGGATTGGGAAGCTTAAGAGAAAGAAATCCGTCAGTTCCCGCACCCAACCGAATATCTATATTATTTGTACAACTATGTGTTGTTGCTTTGCTTCCTTCAATATACCAGAGTAATGATATAAGATGTCACATGTTTTCTCAAAAGTCACAATCACACCAATTTTTTTTTTGCGTCTCTCTCCTTGAATGTTAATTCTATTTCTCACACCAATTACTACCGGGGCAATGAGGATAGAGAAGTCTTCAATCTTTCATTTTTCTTTTCCCTTTTTTGGTTTTGTTAATACCCAATTTTGTCAGAGATATTTATTGAGAAATACTCGAATTCCACATCGGCTGCCTCAGTTCTTGGAGTACAACTTATACACTACTAAAAATACTATTTTTTACGACATGGTATTTAAGTCAATTATAAAAAACCGTTCTTGTTTATATCACAATGGTAAATTTATAAATATGGTTAATATTTTAAAAACGGTTTTTGAAAACCACCTTGGAATATTTCAAAACAAGGACGGTTTTCGGAAAACCCGTCTTAAATGCTTATTATTTTTAATTAATATAATTTATCACTTTCTCCTTCTCTCTTTATCGCGTAGGGTACATGCCACTCTTTCTCTCATTCTCGCATTCGTTGTCGCCTCAGCTGCTTCATCACAGCTCTGCGGAAGGGAGCCCAAAAGCCTACCATCTCGCCAAACCCTCCATCCTAGCCCTGACAACCTCTCGTCATCGCTCTCTCCGAAGAGCTCCAAATCAACAACACATCTTCTCAAAACCCTCGCCACGAGACCGAGATCGAGACCCAAAATGAAACCCTAGCTGAGAGTTCTAGCTCAACTGAGTCGAACTTGAACTCGAGGAATGACGTCGTTGTGGAAGACTTGCTTAATTTGCTCTATTTTGGTTCACTTTTTGATGTGAAGAGTGACTTTGTGTCCACAATGCTTACCAGAACGTAGGAGCGTGGCTACTGCTTGACCTATGACTACATCACCGACGATGCCACCGATCTGCTCGGCGAAAAGGACTTGGATTCGATCTCCGCACTGAGAGGGTAGCTCGTTTCACGGCCCGCGGATTCGAGCTTTTCGCACAAGAACGCGCTGCATCGCTGCGTGGAACACGCCAAGCTGTGGCTTGCTAAGTCGGAGCAGCCCATTGGGCCTGATGCTGATTTACTTGTATGGTTCTATTGAATTGCTCTTTTTTTTTTGTGTTGAGTTGTTTTTTACTTGTTAACTTGTTAATGAGTGTTTTATTTATTTTGTAGATGTTGCATTAAGGGAGAAGTTGAACAAGATTATGTCTTCGGAGTACTTTACTACCACACCTGAGATGAAGGCTCTGGTTGAAGTTGTTGCGGCAGCTATTGGGGGCAATTACGTTTCCTTCCATGTGCTGGTGCATGGGTCTGTGGTTCCGGTTGAAGTGGAGCAGCCTGTTTTTCAGTCTCAGGAAAAGGTATAATTTATAGTGCTTGTTGGATTGGTTGTTTTTGAAAAGTCAGTGTTTGGAATGCGTTGCTTGTTTTGAATTGGTAAAATGAGAATTCAGCTGAGTTAAGTTCATAGCTTGAATGTTGTTGTGTCTTTGTTGGAATAAAGTAAATTTTTTGAACTGCTTTGGGACTGAAGTATCGTAGATGTCAACATTACTTTATTTGGTTGGATAAAATGTTGTTGGGAAGTGATAGAACTTTTGTTGAGAGGTGATTTCTGTTTATGGTTGCATAGGTAAGAGGGGAGCGATGTGAGAAGGATGTTTGCTGATTTGTTTGTTGTAATTCTTTTGTTGATACATGGGGTTAGGGCAAAATTAAATTAGAATCTCATTGTGTTTCTTAGTTTTGAAGAAAATCATTATATTTCTTCTGCTGATACATGAGAAGGATGTTATACCTTGCATTTTAAGTTTTACCCCCTCCCTCTCTTTATTTGCAGGCTCTGGCGTTGGCAATGACTTACCAAGAGGTCACCAATCACCATAAACAACGCCCAGCTATCAATGTTTCTGTTTAATATTTTTGCAGTTCGGTATAAAAAATCCCCTTTTATTTAATGTTCTATCTTCATTTGCCTGATTCTGCTGTCTTCTCACCCCCTCCTAACTTTCTACCCTCCCTTATTCTCAGTCTCACAAACATACAGTAATATCTAGAAAGGATTGAAGAAAACATGTGCTCTTCTTCTAATGTGTTTGTTCTTGGTTGAAGATGGTGTGGTTTAAACTAAAACTAATGAGATATATCCTATAAATGTTTATCACATTCTATTGGTTTAAACTAATTATAATAGACTTCTAGAAATTGCTAATTTGTTTCCATGGTTCTTATATGTGGAATGGGCTCTTCTTCTCACCATTTTTATTCAACATTGCTGCAGGGAACTCTCTCACATTGTTCTCATCCATTATCAACATGTGAAGGTAACATGTTTTGATTTTATTAGTATTTGTTGCCTAATTGTTATTTGACAAAAGCTCAAGAAGAATTGCTTACTTTTACATTCCAAGTATAATTAAGAGAACAATGAACTAGTAACATGTAATTGTGTTGTAGAGTTATATGTGAAGTAGGAAAGTAAAACATGGAAATTCCATACTAAATTGAGTATGGTATTCCCCCAAATCATGTAACTTGACTTTCCATGCTAATAATATATACTGCCTAGAAATAACAAAGTTGGCACTGCTTCCTTAATCAATACTTGGTCTGATAAGTTTCAACACCAGACAATTTTCTTGAATGTTAGATGCTATAAATTGGTTACATATTATTCCTCTCTATGACTACGCATAATTTCCTTTTCCCTTGTCTCAGATGTTGACTCTGTACTCTAATTCTTAAAAAATAAAAAAGGCTAAACATTCTCATCAGGAGTTTTGAACTATGTGATTAAATATAATCGTGATCTGCTATATCTTCCCATCTATGAATAATTTCATTTTGGGCCTTCATTCCTTTCTCTCATTTGTCTTGTTCAAAATAATCAGGGAACCAGGGCAAATTTTACATGTGCTAAAGAAAATGAAGAAAATCTTCCTTATGCTCAACAAACTGATAAAATTATGCCCAAAACAGAGATGGAAACTTCTTTATCATCTACTCTTCATCCTCATAGTTATCAGGTTCCTTCAAAAACTATGGATACAAGCATGAACAGTTCCCAAGCATCAGAATATGAAGAAGCAGAATCTGGTATTTCTTTTGTGCACATTAATAATTTAAATTGTTTTGTTTTCAATTTTTCATGTCTAGAGGAAATTCTGAGTAGCCTTTTTGTTGACTTTGTTCTTCAGTATCACTTTTTCATGTGTGTATTTAAATTTTTTTAACTTGATGTAATTTTTACAACATTCAATAACCATGCAAGTTCTAAGTTTTATTTTTTCCTCGAGTTACAACGCCCTGTTGAGAAGATTACACCTCAACCTGTTGATTCTTATTCTCCTCGGCCACTCACAAGTAAATTTCTTCATTTTAAATTGTTTTTGAGTTCTACTTTGATGCATTGTCCCTGTAAATTTACACTACCACTTAGTCATACACTGTTGTACCATTAAAATAGTAGCAGTTATAATAAATAGAAATTTGCAGGGAAGCTATTAGGCATTTTTGTGACTAATTTATCTCATATGTTGAGTTTATCTACAGTCATGTCAAGGTCTGCAAAGTCTTCTGACTATGCCTTGTTTCCAAAAAATGCTCATGCAGACAACAATTTGTTTATTGACGGTGGGGTTATTAAATTATTATTATTTTATTTCTTTGCATATATGATTGTTATCTATTCTTGACTATGGAGAATTGAAATTATTATAATGATTTGACTTATCTTTTATTTATTTTATTTCTATTGTCTTTTCTTTTGGATTGTATTTATAAATGTGGAAGCAATGTCTTCCAAGGTTATTTTGATGATGCCAAAGAATCAAGAGTTGAGTAAAGTATTAAGCAAAGATTCAAGAATCAAGTTTCAAGTTTCAAGATTCAAGAATAATCAAGATCAAGATTCAAGAATCAAGAGAAGACTCAATCAAGATATGTATTAAAAAAGTTTTTCAAAAACATGGAGTAGCACAAGAAGTTTTCACAAAATCATTACCAAAGAGTTTTACTCTCTGATAATCGATTACCAGAAGATAGTAATTGATTACCAGTAGCCAGTATTGTTTTCAAAACTGATTTACAAAGCTGTAATCGATTACCATAATCATGTAATCGATTATCAATATTTTAAAACGTTAGAATTCAAATTTTAAGAGTCACAACTAGTGATAAAACATTTTCAAATCATTTTTAACTTGTGTAATCGATTACACAATACTTGTAATCGGTTACCAGAGCTTCTAACGTTTTGATTTTTAAAATTTAAACTGAGAAGTCACATCTGTTGATGTGTAATCGATTACACCTTAATGGTAATCGATTACCAATGACTGATTTCGAAAAATAAATTTCCAAAAGTCACAATTCTTCAAGTGACTTGTTTCTGAAGATTTTTTCAAAAGTCATAACTTTTTAAGTGACTAGTTTTTAAAGAAATTGCCAAGAGTCACAAGCTTTAACTTGAGTCATCAAGAGATTATAAATATGTGACCATGGCATGAATTTTAGAACAATCAATTATCTATCTTTCAATCTTTTCTCAACATCATTCAATATCTTTCAACTCTTTCTCAACATCATAGATATGTATTTCATTGACCAATCTCTCTTCTATGATTTGACCCAATTATCTAGTGACGGTGTACCATTTGAAGGTGCATTGGACGATGATTGGAAGTTTGATTTTTCTGTGCATGATGCCCACCGGTTGGTTTGTACCAACCAAGCGGATATGACCGGAAGGCTACTTGTCGGTTCATTGGCATTTGAATGCCTCATCATGCACTACTTGATTGTGCGCATCCTTCTCCCTAGATCTTCCAACCTTGCACAGGTGTCTGAGGAAGATTTGATAATCATGTAGGTTTTCTTAACCGGTCGTCAAATCGACTGGGCCCATCTTTTGAGATATTGCATGCATAAGGCATTGCGATCAAATACTCCACTCCCATATCCTCATTTGATTACTTTGTTTCTACAACATTTCAATGTCTCTCTTGACTCTGAGCCATTTGTCAAAGTCAAAAGATCCTTCTCTATAGGTGTAAATGTATTTTCCTCCTTCGGTTACCGCAAAGAGATGGATGATTCTTGGATAAAGAAGGATGCTCCAGTACAAGCCGCTGAAGATCGCTCTCCATCACCACATTCTTAGATAGATGACTCTTCATCTCTTTTGCACAGTATTCTTGAAAGGTTTGATGGACTTCAAACCTATGTAGGTGAGAGGTTTGATGCTTTGGAACGACAAGTGGACACGTGATTCGATGCAATGAACTCAAGAATCACAAAGGTTGAAGATGTCACCATCATTCGCGACTGCCTTGATTTACCTCCACCACCATCAGTTTAGACATTATTATTATTATTATATTTTGTTTCTAAAGCCTTGTATTTGGCTATATGCTTATGACATTTGAACATTTAGTATTTTTAGTATTTGCTTAGTATGACTGAACATTTATGGATTATGATATATGACTATGTGGTTTGCATTATAATTTGGTTTATGTCTTGCTTCATGAATGGTTTAGTATCTTTTATGTTTATTTTACAAAATATGCTTTGTGTATGGTTTTAAATTATGAATGTTTTATGCATTTTGGCCTTTTTGATGTTTCCAAAGGGGGAGAGAAAAATGGGTATGTTAAGAAATCAAGATGTTATATTTTTCAAGGCTTAAAATTAAGCATAAATTCAAAAAGAAAAGGGGAGAAAGGGATGAGTAAACGGTAGCACAAAAATTGTATGCATTCTCTTATCAAAGAGGGGGAAATTGTGGAAGCAATATCTTTCAAGGTTATTTTGATGATGCCAAAGAATCAAGATTTAAGCAAAAATTCAAGAATCAAGTTTCAAGTTTCAAGATTCAAGATTCAAAGAATCAAGATTCAAGAATAATCAAGATCAAGATTCAAGAATCAAGAGAAGACTCAATCAAGATAAGTATTAAAAAAGTTTTTCAAAACATTAAGTAGCACAAGAAGTTTTCATAAAATCATTACCAAAGAGTTTTACTCTCTGGTAATCAATTACCAGAAGATAGTAATTGATTACCAGTAATCAATATTGTTTTCAAAACTGATTTACAAAGCTGTAATCGATTACCATAATCATGTAATCGATTATCAATATTTTAAAACGTTAGAATTCAAATTTTAAGAGTCACAACTAGTGATAAAACATTTTCAAATCATTTTTAACTTGTGTAATCGATTACACAATACTTGTAATCGGTTACCAGAGCTTCTAACGTTTTGATTTTTAAAATTTAAACTGAGAAGTCACATCTGTTGATGTGTAATCGATTACACCTTAATGGTAATCGATTACCAATGACTGATTTCGAAAAATAAATTTCCAAAAGTCACAATTCTTCAAGTGACTTGTTTCTGAAGATTTTTTCAAAAGTCATAACTTTTTAAGTGACTAGTTTTTAAAGAAATTGCCAAGAGTCACAAGCTTTGACTTGAGTCATCAAGAGATTATAAATATGTGACCATGGCATGAATTTTAGAACAATCAATTATCTATCTTTCAATCTTCTCTCAACATCATTCAATATCTTTCAACTCTTTCTACCGAATTTTCTGATTCTATTTCTCTTCATCTTTCTAAAAAGTTTTTGTTCAAACACTTTCTTTTCCAGGAAAAGTTTTTTGTTCAAAAACTTGTGCTATTAATCTTTTTCATTCTCTTCTTCCTTTGTCAAAAGAACAAAGGACTAACCGCCTGAATTCTTTTGTGTCTTTCTTCTCCCTTAAAAAAGATTCAAAGGACTAACCGTCTGAGAATTCTTTTGGTTCTTCCCTTCCCCTTAATCAAAAGATTTCAAAGGACTAACTGCTTGAGATATCTTTTGTTTCCCCTTTACAAAGATTCAAAGGACTATTCGCCTGAAAATTCTTTGTCCCAACACATTGGAGGGTACATTCTTTGTGGTACAAGTAGAGGGTACATCTACTTGGGGATTGTTATACTGAGAACAAGAGAGGGTACATCTCTTGTGGATCAGTTCATGTGAAGGATACATCTACTTGGGTTTTCAAAGAGAACAAGGGAGGGTACATCCCTTGTGGATCTTTGGCTTGTAAAGGATTTTACAAGGTTGAAAGAAATCTTAAGAACCGCAGGTTGCTTGGGGACTGGATGTAGGCACGGTTTGTAGCCGAACCAGTATAAATCTTGTGTTTGTCTTCCCCTTCTCTACACTCTTTAATTTCCGCTGTGTACTTTTAATTTCCGCTTTTACTTTTGGTTAAGGTTCTGTTTTTGCTTCTTACTTTTTTAATTCAGTAGTAAAAGCCTAATTAAATCTAGTAACTTTAAGAAAGATAAGTTTTTTAATTAGTCAAGGCAAATTAATAATTAATTCAACCTCCTTTCTTAATTATTCTGAGATCACTTGATCCAACAATAAATGATGAAGCAATGTCTATTAGGTACTTTTCTTTTATATATATATATATATATCCCGCGTTAAATTTAATCAAAGTGAACTTATAACTAATTATTTAATCAATCATTTGGTAATGTCAATTCATGACTTTGCTAACGTGTAGGTATGCTGAAAAATAACTAGCCATATTATCTCTGCAGTTTACACTAGTCTTACTTGTAAGACATCTTTTCACAGTGCTTACAAATGGAACGGAAGATTACCCATTTACACTACTTACTGTAAGTATTTGTTTTACTGTTTTTAATAAAAATATGTACAATCTTTGGTTTTGAATTAGCAGTTGATATATATATCACCTTTTTAGGGTTAGAAAAATGTTGCCAACACATTTCTTCAATTACATTATCTCTTAGGTGTGAATCAACAAGTTGTTGATTTGAGTTTTGTAAAATTAAGTTTTGTAAATAAAATAAATAAATTTTAAAAAATAAATTATCAATAAAATTTATATATCAATTAATATTTTATATTAAAGGGTGTTGTTATTTTTGGTGCCTGCGTAGATCTGGTCCTGGAGATGAAAAACCAAGTAGTGTCTAAACTAAAATGGCTTATATTAAAGGGTGTTTGAATGACGAGAGAAACAAGTCAAAAAACACTCTTGCTAATAATGTTTTAAAATAAAAATAATTAATTTTTAATTAAAAACAAACAACCAATAAGGCAATAAAGAAAACTATTTCAAACACAGGCGTGTCGTTTTGCTTATAATTAAGCTGCCAAATTTTGATTTGGTGACAAGCTTGAGGACATGAAATGGAGTCATAAGATTTGAGTATCCATGTTTAGCTTCTGCATTCTACAGTGACTTTAGACTTACTAGATGATTAAGGTTATTGGGTGAGGGTATATATATAAACTGTTCATTAATTGAGAACTCCTATAAAGTGAGATGTTTTTCCTTCTTTCTTCCCTTTATTATCTTTTTGTTGAGAAAGTAATGTGAATGTGAATATGCTTTGCTGAGGTTAGTTTTGGCCTTTTTGGACCACGTCACCGTCACAAGAATTAAGTAATACTGAAAACATGAATTGGTCTTGGCAACTTTAATTTGTTAGCTGCACATTAAAAAATATTGAAGACTTGAATGTACTGAAAACATGAATTGGTCTTTGCAACTTTAATTTGTTAGCTGGACATTAAACATGACTTGCTTCTTTTACATGGATTGCCAAGCTTTCAAGAGTCATTTTATTAATTTTTTTATTTTCAAAATAATTTATTTAAATTTTACTTAAAGTAAAACATCATTAATGTAAAAAATATAAATTAATTTAATTTTATTATGTTTATTTTACTAATGCTCTCTCATTTTATTTAATAAAACTTTAAATTTGCTAAAAGATCAAATAAATCATAAAAACAGTGGTGTGTTCTTAAATTTTTAAGAAAGAGACTATTATTGACCCATGTTTATTAATTTAAGTTATAAAAAATATTTTTCTTTAATTAAATATTAAATTTTGAGTTTTATGATTATAAAATATAAATAGTATTTAAAGGATCTACTTTTAAATCAAGGTATGAGTACTAAGTATGATAGTACTCGTTTTAATGAGCCTTAGTTAATTTTCTGTTGGTGTAATGATTACACATATTTGAGCTGGTAGTTGCTGGTGTAATAACTAGTTGCTGGTGTTACAATTAACAAACTTCTCATAGCCTGACTATATGTGCAATCCTGAACATTTTTATGTACTTGTATGCTTCTAGATTTATGCACATGCACAATGAAAATTTTATTGGTACTGTTATGCTTTCTAGGAAAACTTACAATACGTGTCTTATTCTTCTATGTAGTCTGCTGATTTGACAATACTGTTATGCTATTTTAGAAGAGAAGGAAAAGAAGGCTGGACTAAAAGCTTTTTCTCCTGCTCAGCATAACTGGTAAAATTCATTTTTATTGCTGTTGATTTCCTTGTATTTCAGAATCATTAGCAAATGAAGTCAATAGTTATTATTTTGTACTTCACATGTCTTGTGATGATTTTTATCAGGGACAGAAGCTCTTTTTGCTGACCTAGCCCATTTTCCGATTCAACTAACCCTTCAAAATAGGCTTTCTCTCTCTCCGATTCGCCAATATCTCTTCCTTTGCTTAATTCCTGCTACTTAAAAATTAGGTTTTAGCACTTTAATTATTGCTTTTGATCTGTGATTAATTTGTTCCCGAACTGCCTTGCACGATTCTTCATCTAAGTTTCTTTTCTGCGTCGAATTGAACTTCCTTTTTCTTTGCTCTAGCTAGTTATTTGTTATTTCTGGACTCTTGTGTGCCTAATATTAGTAACCTAAGTGAGTCTGAGCTAAAGGTAGTTCCTATTGTAAGATTATTATGGCTTTGTTTGGATGAGCTTCTCAATGAACACTTATAGGAGAAGAAAATAGGAAGATAACATGGATTGAACCTTTTTCTATTAGCTAAAATTAAGTTATGCACTTCAGCTTTTGGAGAAGTTAGATAAGGGAGCTTTTATAAGTTCTGTATGTGTCTTGTATTTTCCTCCCAGGGAAATTCTGTTTTATAGATGCTACTGAGTGAGTCTTGTGAACCTTACTGTTCTGGAGAGCTCTGTTATTATGAGGAATGATGATAATCTGGTTCGAGCTATCAGATGTTGATGTATCTATTGTCTGTCTTTTTCTGATATGTTGTTGTCCTTGTGGTTTTGAGCTTATTTTTTGTTGACATGATTCATGATAGCATATTGACATTTCCAAGATAATGATTATAGGTTCGGTTTCAAACTTACCATTACGTTAACCTCTTGTATGATGTTATTTAATTTTGAGATATCTTTTATCACCTCCCTCACTAGATTCTATGTCTGAAACTTTAAGTGTCTCATGATTGTCTTATTATTATGTCGAATGTGCCTTTTAAACATGGCTGTACTGCAAGTTTGTTTTCCTTATTTTGCATATATTTCTAGCTTCATTCTCTTTTGTTGAAAATCCATTCACATGGAAGTTTATATAAATAATATCTAATTTTTAGCTTCTGAATAGGATGACTTTTAAATATCTTTTTTCATACTTTTCTGTTTTCCTTTTGTAGCTAAACCAACATTGCCCACAAATTTCGAGGAGGATACATGGGCAAAACTAAAGTCTGCCATTTGTGCTATATTTTTGAAGCAACCTAACTCTTGTGACTTGGAGAAGCTTTATCAGGTAATCATGGAAATTCTCTAATTAATTATTATTATTTTTCTAACATGATTGATTTAGCCATGTGAATATTTATGTTGCACTAGCTTATTGGTATTTCATGGTGAACTCATAATCTCCATTCCATATAGGCTGTGAACGATCTCTGCCTATATAAAATGGGTGTAAATCTTCATCAACAGATTGAAAAGGAGTGTGAAGCACATATATCTGCTGCACTGCAGTCTTTGGTTGGCCAAAGCCCAGATTTGGTTGTTTTTCTGTCTCTAGTTGAGAGATGTTGGCAGGATCTTTGTGACCAAATGTTGATGATTCGTGGTATAGCCTTGTATCTAGATAGGACATATGTGAAGCAAACAGCAAATGTTCGATCATTATGGGACATGGGCTTACAACTTTTCCGCAAACATCTTTCATTGTCTCCTGAAGTAGAACACAAAACTGTTACTGGTCTTCTACGAATGATTGAAAGTGAAAGGTAAGTCCATTTTTTGCAATTCAATTTTGTACCTTTAAATACTTGCAGCTTGTTGTTTTAAAGCTCCACACTTTCATCCATGTATACATGGGTGCCGTGGGATGGGGGGTTTGTTGGCTCTTCTCTTTTTTTTTTTTTTATCAGCAAAGATAAACTATATATTGATTGTACTGAAAAGTACATAAAAGGGCTATACAAATGGTTCCTCAATCAGACATTCATATTCTGAAAGGGAACCAATCTTATTAATTGCCCATATGGTTTGTGTGCTTTTGTCAATGTGTGCTTTTGTCTATGTGAATGTATGGTTTGTGTCTTGTATATGCCTTTCAATTCTGGAAAATTTAATTATATTTGCATTGTTATTGTCATTCATGAAGAAAAATATTTTTTAAAAAAAAATCAATAATTCTACATCGGTTATTAAATAAATCGATGTAGTATTGGTTGACATTCTATATCAGTTATTATGCAAAATCGATGTAGAATGATTTACCATGGATGACAATCTACGATGGTTGAGAGCCGCAGCCGATGTAGAAATTCAAACATTTTACATCGATTGTCCTGACAATCGATGTAGAATGGTCACAATTCAAAGACGGGTGTGACCATAGACCCGTCTTTGAATCGCGTCATTCTAAGATGGTCGTTCAATCGATGTAGAAAGATGCGGCTGTTTCAACATCGCCGACTACAATGACGTGTGAAAACCGATGTAGAAACGCCATTTTACAAAAAAAAAAAAAAAGAAAACACTCAATAACAAGTTAACAAGTAAAAAACAACTCAACACGAAAAAAAAAGAGCAATTCAACAAAACCATACAAGTAACATCAGCATCAGGCCCAATGGGCTGCTCCGACTTAGCAAGCCACAGCTTGACATGTTCCACGCAGCAGTGCAGTGCGTTCTTGTGCGAAAAGCTTGAATCCGTGGACCGTGAAATGAGCAACCCTCTTAGTGCGGAGATCGAATCCAAGTCCTTCTCGCCGAGCAGATCGATGGCATCGTCGGTGACGTAGTCGTAGGTCAAGCAGCAGCCACGCTCCTGCGTTCTGGTAAGCATCGTGGACGCAAAGTCACTCTTCACATTGAAAAGTGAACCAAAATAGAGCAAATTAAGCAAGTCCTCCACAACGACGTCGTTCCTCGAGTTCGAGTTCGGCTCAGTTGAGCCGGAACTCTTAGCTAGGGTTTCGTTTTGGGTCTCAGTCTTGGTCTCGTGGCAAGGGTTTTAAGAAGACGTGTCGTTGATTTGGAGCTCTTCGGAGAGAGCGGTGGAGAAAGGTTGTCAGAGCTTATCGAGCTCATCAATGAGGGCGAGGACGGAGGGTTTGGTGAGATGGTAGGCTTTTGGGCTCCTCTCGTAGAGCTGTGATGAAGCAGCTGAGGCGACAACGAATGCGAGAATGAGAGAGTGGCATGTACCCTGCCTGATAAAGAGAGAAAGAGAAAGTGATAAATTATATTAATTAAAAATAATAAGCATTTAAGACAGGTTTTCCGAAAATCGTCCTTGTTTTGAAGTATTCCAAGGCGGTTTTCAAAAACCGTTTTTAAAATATTAACCATATTTACAAATTTGCCATTGTGATATAAACAAAAACGGTTTTTTATAACCGACTTAAATACCCTGTTGTAAAAAATAGTATTTTTAGTAGTGTTATATATCTATTGGCTAACTTCACTTAATGTTAATTGGTTTTAAGATAAAATTTAACATGATATCAGAGCAGACTCTGATCTTGGGACCTCGTCCTCGCTTCCGCCGCTGAGAGGTGGTGTATTAGGAAATACCCAAAATCCCACAGGTAGAGGCTAGTATAAAAGGATGCTTTCAGCCTATGATTTTTTGGTTTTTGGTGTTGTTGGTATAGAATGAATTTGCCACTAATGTTTGAGCACTTGTGTTAATGAAGCACTGCAATTGGAACCTTTTTGAATGTGTTGCTATACACTTCTGCTCTTAACATGTCACTCATTTAGGTTTTCATTGCCTTTCTAAAGTCCAATCAATTAGTTCTTAGCCCATGTGAGGGAATTCTTTCTTTCTACTCATTTCTTTTGTCTAAGTCTTTTGTTTTTTTAATTTCGTTTGTCTATGTGTACATATGCCTATAAGATTTTCCTTTTAAATTCTCTACTTTCCTTTTAGTTTTAAATAAATGTCCTTTTTTAATTCTTTCCTTTCAGTACCGCAGATGTAAATTTCTTAGTAGTTATATTTTTGTGTTTAAATAAAAGGAATAAATAGTTTAAGAGTTTTTATTTTATTTTATTAATGAATACGTGTTTATTCTGTTTTTTAAAATTGATTCCTTCACTCTTGCATAGATTTCTTCCAAAACTATTAACAACATCTTTATAAAATAAAAATTTAAACAAAAATAAATTGGTTTGTTTCTAAAAATTAGCTTAGGTGTACACCTTTGTCAATTTAAATTTTAGGATTATTAGTTGTGATAATTCAAAAGTTCTAAAGTTCAATAAATATAAAATATAAAAAAATAAAATATTAACTCTCTTTTTAAAACAATAATAAAATTTGAGTTTTGTTAAAAAAATATTTTTTTTCTTTTTCATAGTTATTTTATTGTAGGATGAGATAAATATTTTAAATTAAAAATGATTTGTTTAAATTAAAGAGGTAACCGTGTTTATGATGGATATAATATGATGTTAGCATCTTTCCTAAGTGTAATCAATCCACCTCTGAACTTAAATTTGATTCCAAAGACTTTTTTTTTTCAAAAAGATTTTTATGCGATTTTTCTCTTAATAAACTATAATTCCAAAGACTTATAATTTTAATTAGTATTTTATTGTTCCACCGCAATGACAGTTTTTCTAGTTCTCCATCTACAAGATTGTCTTCCATCTTTTCTCTCTCTCTGTCTTCAGCATCAACCCCTCTTTTCGATCTTCTCCTTTTCGTACCCTTCTCTTCAACCTTCAAGCTATCTTCTCTCACTTTCTCGGATTTGGATTCTCTTCCATTATAATTGGAGAGTCTCCAATTAGACTCGTTAGATTAAACCTATGACTGTGATGTATTCACTTAAACTCTCTCTAAACTAATTGTTCTTTTAATATTTTTTTTACAATTTTATTTAATTTCATCATTTTCAAATATGTTTCTGGTTTATATATTGGTTTTTTATTTTTACACTTTAAATTACTTTTATATTGACCTATACATTATTTTTATGAATTTTTTTTAACTATATATCATTTACATTTCATGTGTTAAATTCCCCCAAATACTTTTTTTCTGGTTCCAATTGCAGGAATTCGGTCTTAACTTTGACCGTAGTGCAATTTTAATTTCTTTGTTAGTTGGAATCCACTTATATGACATTGATCAATGACATATAATATTTATATAATATTATTTATAATAATGTCATTATAACGTCATACTGACATAGTAACTGATTTAATATGCTCACGTGATTTCATATCTGATATGTATGATTTTATTAGTCCCTTTATCATAATTGTGGAAGCATTTACAACAATTAATATAATATTTGACTGTCATAATATAATGTTCAAAAAAAGACTTTTCAGAGTAAAAAATGATAATAATAATAATAATATTAATTTTTTCCCAAAACAATTAAATTATTTCTTATAAATCATATAATATAGAACAAAGATTAGTCAAAAGCTCTAGTATATCCTAATCTAATGAATAATAAATATATATATGAAAAAATATTTTCTAATATCTCATGTATAATAGTTTCAAGCACCTCCCTTCCACAACATCTCACTATTAGAAGCTTATACTTTGTTTCCCAAACTAAAGATATGAAAATCCTTTATTATTTGTCAGTGCTACTACTTGTTCTTTCCATTGGTTTCGGTATGCAATGTTTTAACAAATTAAAATATATTTGGTTCCAATTAGTAAGATTAACTTTACAGTTTTGGTTCTTGATTAATGCCTAAGTGATTGGGAATATCTTGTGTTGCAGGAAATCAAATGCAATTGTCAAAGGCAAAAGAGTGTCAAATACCGTTGTATGACTCTAGTTGTGCTTATGAAGGTACTCCTTGTATCATGGATTGCGAATTCTTTTATCGTGGGAAGGGAATATGCATTTCTAACATGAAATGCATTTGTCATTACAAATGTTAAACTATTGTTTATGACAACCACTCACCTTTTGGTGAATGTGTGGAATGTAAAAAAATAAAACAAAAGAATAAATTGGTTACATTATTCCAGAAATCTATCATAAAATTTCAAAATACTTGCTAGATTTTGTCCCGAAGTTAAAACTATCATCCTTTACACAGTCCATGACTTGCTAGAATTTATATAGATATAGTTGCCGATAGTACATTTTAAGTTTTTGACAACATTTGGGGCATATAGTAAATTATGATTATTGAAAGGAAAAATGTATCAAAATGTATAACTTATTGCTTTCACTCATGTATTTTAATAATATAGTTTTGTGTTTGGGGGTGTTTTGCCCCTTCCGCTGACAAAAAAAATGGCAAATATAATTGTTTGTGTATTTTTTATATTTTTAAAATTAATTAACACTTCACCTTGCTAACCAATTATTTTAAATCAGAAATTGAAACTAGTAATGTATTGTCAAGATGAAATGCCAATTTTAATCAGAGAATACAATACTATGTACTCTAATTAAATTAAATCGGGACCATTGGTTGTTCTTGACGACGTTAAAAAATATAATGTTTTTCAATTTTTTTTCCAACTGATTGACTCCAACTCTTTTCTTTTTGAGTGATGAATCTGTCAAGACACAATTTAACACATTTTGTTTCCAAAATAAAAAAATATCAAAATAGGAAAAAAGTTTGAAGATAGTTCCAGAATAATATATTATATAATAAGTTAAGAAAGGACTTCAGGCATATAATTAAGAGTTAAGACATATATAGCCATTAAATACAAAAAAAAAACAGAAATTTTTTTCTTTAAACTTTTTTTAAATCCCTTTATTATAGCTTCTTTTCCTCATGAGTTTTGGTTCATCTCACTCATATTTTTCTTCCTACTTTACCATTTTTTTTCTTTTGGTTGTTTTTGTCAACGGTCAATTTAACCCATAATATATCAAATAAAATATTTTTAAAATTAAAAAATATTACATATGTTTTAATACGTGAAATTTTATTATTTTTTTAATGTTTAACAGAACTATTTGATAAAACATTTTTAAAATAGAAAATTTAAATATACAATAATATACTTTATACGTACACTACTTTGCAACCCCTACACATGCACGGGTTGTTTGGTAAGTGAGTTTGCAAGTATTTTTTAACTACAATATACAATTAAAATCAAATACACAAGTGAAGCATGAGCAAACATAATATTTATAATAAAGTGATTGTTCAAATTACATTATTCACAAAACATTTGTTAAAAATTTCAAACTACAAAAGGCACTTTAATCAATATCACTATCATCCCAATCCTTTTGTCTTCTAATGACAATTTCCCAAATTTTTTCATAATGTCTATAGTAAAAGGAGACTTCATCTCCATGATTGAAGTCGCTTTCCACAAGGAAGTCATACCATAGTTGAACAACGCCTTTACCACCAATGGCAGGGTTGAGAGTTTCAACATTCCATTGCAATGGAGGGTCAAATCACCTTAATACTATCATGTGATGGCCACAAGCATTAAGAGGAACTTTTGTAGAAGGTGGAAGTTTCTGCAGATAAAAGAGAAGTAAAATTAATATTCGGATTAATATTTTATTGAGGATGTTAATCTAAGTAATGTTAACTTACCAGGGGTTCAGGGGCACCGAGCATGTCCTGAGTAATTTCAATCGTCCAGTATGCTTTCTGGATGTATGTCTTTGTCTGCCACATGTTTGTAGGTCTAGTAGAGGATGAAGTGTATGTCAAACACGCACTTATGATTGTAGGCAAAGAAGTTGATCATGGTGGACTCGTAGATTTGCAATTCTCTTTTGAAGTTTTGGAGTCCATCTTCCAAATAGAATCTTCCTTTGTATCACCTGACCCATATTTCATAGATGGCTCCGTCATATTTGAAGTGAACAAACTGGGGATAGTCTGGTGCCTATTGTCTATGGTAGAATGATGGAACTTCTATGATAGTCTGGAAAAAAAAGTTGAAAAAGGTAAGTGCATGTATAGTGAACAACAACAATAATAATAATAATAATAATAATAATTTGGAAATCAAAGCATAGTAAAATATCACTTTGTCGTTGTCAAAGGCAGCGATAAATTGCATGATCAACGGTGATCCTATGATCGGATATTTCATCTGAAGTCACACAGACATTGTAATTTTAGTGGTTGAATTGTTGAGGTTGAAGAAAAGGAGTAAATTAAGTTTTGCAAAAAAGAGAAGATTAGGAGTGACTTACTTGACTTGATGTTGTTGAAGATGTGGTGCTCATTTTGGTGATGGTGTCAAGTTGAAGTTTTTATATATAAAAAAAAAAAAGTGAAATAGAATTTGCAAGAGAAGGTAGATTACCTGTCATAGATGAATTGGTAGATTACCTGTCATAGATGAAAAAAGATGTTCGAATTCTGATCTAGCCTCATCATTGTTGTAATTGAGCTCTGATAATATAAAGTTATTGTCTAGACATTATGCAGAATTTGCATGCTCAAGATATGACATTGGAGGCTAGGATAGTCTTGAAGTGATTTTTGATTTGCATTCAGTAGTTTTTCAATTTCCAACAATGTTAAATTTTTAAGATGTTCATCATCAATGTGTAATTCTAACAAATTAGAAGTCAAATCATTAATCGATGCTTATGTCTAATGATATTCAATATACAAATGCATCAAAACTAACTTGTGTTGACTGTTGATTTTGTATAATGATATGTGATGTCATCAGCTAACCAATTCCAAGTTTGATTTCAAAGTTCTTCAGGTTTAGTAATGTCACCTATTAATAGCATGAACAAAAATAATTTCCTCAAATAATTAGTTGTGCCCCAATCCTTAGCTTCTTTGATTGCTTCCACAAATTCTCTGTCATCTTGCAAAAAAACCCATTGTAAAACATGCTTCTCTATATGTAGGGTATAGAACATTTGCAACTGTTCTAATATCCTCAAATGAAGTAGGTCCTTTGCATGTAGTAAGCATTATTCTTAAATAAAATAATTCTCCTGTGGTTGGTGGGACCCATATTAGCCTTCCAATTGTATGTCCTTTTTTTTAGGTGCCATGATCTGATCTTTTGCTTGTACACGAATTTTGAAACAAATTCTGAATGAGTAAGATTTTGGCCTTCTATAAAACATTTATTGCTATTCATCCAAGCTAAGAATTTTGAATCTGAAATGCTTGGCTTCGATAAGATATCATCTATATCATCATCATCTTCGTAAAGAACATTGTGTTGGCCTGGAAGATGGAAATGTAATTTCTCAACAACAGGTTTTCTAGCATGTATTGGAAAACCAAAGATTCTCCAAGTAGCTTCACAAGGAGAAATGTATCTGCCATAAAAATTGGTTAATAAAAGAAATAATTAGCAAATGAATTAGGAATGTTAAATCAATATTACCTACAATCTAGATATTCTTTAATCTTGTCATTTTGAGTGGTAGGATTCTGAACTGCATCATCACCATCATAAACCATAACAACAGTCACTCTGTCATAATCTTTGTTTATGTATTTGAATAAATATTTGATGGAAGTGTTTTGGTTACACCATTCAATATTTATATGTGCTTGGTATTTTCTAAGTAATTTTGGATTGTAAGGTACTATGTATCTATTATCAATGATAACACCTTTCTTTGAAATTGTACGACCATCATTTATTCTACAATATACTGGATAACCATTTGAATCTAAATGAGTATGAGGATGAAATACTTTAGGATAAAAATGACTGCACTTGCCTTCTTTCATACATGAAGACTGAGATTGTAGAATTCCTCATGGGCCATGTACCATATGATTTTGCACTAATGTATACAGTTCTGGGTCATCTTCATGTGAAGGTATCTCTACTGATATTATCTGGTTAATTTCATTTGAAGATGAATATTTATTGTCTGGGTGTAAAAAAAGCAATAGATGGATGTGAGGAAGTCCTCACTTTTTAAATTCAATTGTATGCATATATGCAATTGTTAGGTGATAGTATGAATAATGTAACAGTAATATAGAAATATTGAACTTTTGTATCATATGAAAAGAAAAAAATGGAAAGCAATAAACTAATGTCTAAGTTTAACAACTAGAATAATAGCAAACTTACATGCAACTAGTTTTCCAAGCAGGTGATTTTTTGTTAAGTCAGAAAGCATATGTTCATCCTTCTTTTGCTGGCACATGTAGAACGGTGAAGTATGTCAGATCTATATCCATCTTCACCATAAGGGAAGAGTGAAAGGTACTGCAAGTCCTAGATAGCTAGAGTGCAATTCATGTATTCTTTGTAATTCTCCATTTTGAGTTTCAACAATAATATCTCTTCTTGAGTTTCCATCAAAATCACCCACAATAAGAGCAACAACTTCAGAAACATTTGGCAGATTGTATATACGACCATCTTTTTCACGAGCTGCTATCAATTTCAATCCGACATTATCTACTTGACTATCTGCCAATCTATCCCTGGTCATTCTAAAACTTTTTGCATGGGCATTGTGTTGATCCAGCATTTGACTTAAAGTTGAAACAATGTGTGGTTGAATTCCACCATGTTGGTTGCAAAAACCAACATCAAAATACATCTATAATTCTAACAAAACATGCTTTTTCGATGAGTATTTGTTATAATAAAAGAAACAAAAGAACTACTGCCTCATGGCATTAATTCTATTTTGAAGTTCATTTTGAGTATCAAAGATATATAATTGTGCAAATTGTGGTTCTTTTCCAGGCATTGGTAATAGGTTTCCTATCCGATGGCATGGTTGGCCCTAAATCCTAATTGTAGGAGGGCCTCTCAATTCATTAATTGATTTGTCTAGCTTAATACTAGGAGACGTGAAGGCAAACATTATGTTATATGTCCGTATGTTATGCTGATAATTTTTACTATCAACTGCATTATGATCAAAGAGAAGTCATTTGAGATATTTTGGTGGATTTTGTAATAATGGAAGTTCAACTTTGTCATCTCCACAACATAAGCTTAACCTTGGGCTTGCACAAATTTTATGATTTGAAATTCTTTCATTATACCACATTTTTGCATTACAATGTCTACATTGCATGAGTTGGTCACCAAGTTCAGAATAGCCTGAAATTGTTTAATGACATAGTGCAACATGATGATAACAATTGTCAATATTAATTTAAGAACATATGAACTGGTATGGTTAACCTTAAGTCATAACCATAATTATTACCTTCAGTGTTGATTGTAGGTTCATTAGCCTTGGATTGGCAATTTTCATCCTCAGACAAAAAATTAGAATCAAATGCTGCAATAATTTTAGTTAGATATGGTAGCTATATTAGAAATATGAACAAAAGATGGACTAAGGATTTTCTATCATGGTATCTTGTGTGGATTCAGAATTTAGATCTTCTAATAAATCAGTTGGTATCACTTAAAAATAGAGACAAATAAAAGTTAAATTGAATGAAGTAATGTATTATTTTTTTTGAAACATGGTATATATAATTTCTTACCATCATATTTTGTATGTTGCAAAGTGGAGTCTATAGTTGCCTGCAGAGGTGCCTGAGCCTGAGCATTTCTTTTTGTTTGCATGATACTTTTCCTGTTGATCCTAGCTTTTACTGAATTAGATGGGTTTGCATGTTCATGGTTTTGCATGTTGAAAATTGGTATTGATGAAGCTGATTGGGTTATAAATTAAACAACATATATTTTTTAAATGTACTAAGAGAATATTAATTGAAATGTGTAGTAGCTAGAAGAAATTAGGGAGATGAAAGAAATGAAAATATTGTAAAAATTGTAGTTCAATATGAATAGTTCAGAAAATGGGCCATATATGAATGATGAGACTTACAACGTTTCAAAAGTATAAGCATGGTTTTACATATGGAAAATGGGTATTGATTAAGCCGATTGAGCTAAGAGAATACTAATTTAAATGTGTAGCAGATGGAACAAATTTTGAGGATGAAAGAAATGGCAAATCAGGGAGAAAACTGCAGTTCAATTTTAATAGCTTGGAAAATGGGCCATATAAGAATGATGAGACTTGCATGTAGAAATATGAAGTGTAGGATTCATGGTAAATCTAAAATGAAGGAAATATTTAATCACAAATTGTTTCTACCAAGAACTACAGTGGATTAGGTTAATTAGACTTGTCTATATAATGGATCTGGCAAACTAATAAACAAATAATTATTGACATGAAGTAAGAGATGGTAAATATCAAATCTGTAATTGCGGGAATAAATATGAAAGCTAAGAATCAAATAGAAATTAGGGGCTACAACTATAGCTAGAGATTAACAGCTGCAAAAATTTGCTATGTAGGAATCATTACACTTCCATGTAGAGGCATAAGTTAGTGTCACTACAAAAAAGTTTGATATAAAAGATGTTGTCTATGGAGCAGTAGGTTGTCAATATAGAGAGTTTTATTTATTTTCATTACAAGCGAATTTATTATATTAAAACATGGGGAAAAAATTTGAAGGCAATTTTGAATGAAAAGTGGTTTAGGTGTATAACACCAATAAACATAGACTTAAATAGTAATTTTTTAATATGTAATTTATGAATCTATTTGGCTGATATGAATGGTTTATAATTAATTTGTAAGTCAATAAAAATTGTGTTTCTTATCGTAGAATGTTAACTTATTTAACTGTTAAGTCAACATATGCAAAAAATTAACCAACATCCATCCTACCAGCCAAAAGGTAAACTCCTTGCAAAAAAAAAGTTACCTTAATTAATTAGTTGACTTCAGTTGTGTATATTCATTAGAATTTTGATTATAATGGAATAGATTGCAATTTTCTAATAGTACCTTATAAATGGTTTTAAAATTGATAAAAAAAAATATAATCAAAATTCGACAATATTAACAAACAAAATAAGGAAACCTAAAAAAACGGTTTGTTCATTCCACCTTAGAAACACATGACATATAACAATGTTTTTTAAAAGTTACCCAGAGACACAACAACAAAATTTGTTCAAGCTTTGACCAATATTACAACTTGGTAATACCATGATTAAAAAACATCTAAGACAACTTGACAGTAGGTAGATTCATTCAATCTGACAATGTCTTGCTAATTTGTTAGAGGAAAGTTGTGCGGGTAAAATTTGAGAGCTTCTTGGTTCATCATCCAATTCATTAGATGATAGGCGCTTTGTCGGTGTTAATGGAATGCTTAGAAGTGGGTCATGATCTGCTATGACAGACATAAATTGTTGCATAAAACATTAACTGATTAGTAAGCTGAATGTAAAGTTGGAATGACTTTAATTTTATTGGCATCATGGCAAAATGCATCAGAGTAAAACACACAAGAACAATGTTAGCTTACAAATTCAAGTTGTGTAGCATCGTTGGAGTGTAGGATTGAACTATCAATCTTGGAACATGCCTGCATGAAATATAAATTGAGAGTAACAAAACAGATGGAATATATTGATATTATGACAACGACTAAAACATAGGTGAGAAAAAACTACCTCAGTATTAGGCAACATATTCAGGACAACATTGATCAAATCTAATTCATTTGAATATTTAAGAACAATAGAATTCCTGAACTTTGGTTGAACCTTGACTTTAAATGCAAGGACACAACCCAGCAGCCTATCAAGTGCTTGAGGAGAAGCATTTAAATCAACATCGCCATCCTTGGGCAGCAAAAAATTCAATGACTTAATATGTACAATGAAATTGGATAGCAAATAAACAAAATCTGATTTTAAAATAAGAAGCAGTGTAGGATAATACAATAGCGTCCTCCCATTTTGAGTATGTTGACCTCATTAGCTGATTGGCCAATCAACTCTGCACATTCACGGTCACAGAGCAAGAATTTTGTATTTTCGTCCTTATGGTTAACCATCACTTCAACTCTATACCTGGCAACGTAGATAACTGTGTAAAAAAGAGTGTTTAATGAAGGTCATACCAATTGAGCAGGGAACCAATGACCTTAGTACAAGTTGATCGTTGTATTTGCCACATGCACATGTGAATGGCACAGTCTCTATGTCAGTTTTTTTGTGGCATTGACTGCAAGCTGGGTAACACCATGAATGATTATCCATGAGTATCCTTGTAATTTTGCCCACAGTAACACAAACAATTTCTTGTTTGGAAAACATTGGCATTAAATTTTGTACAAAGTGATGGTAGAATTGAATAAGGCTAGCTTAATTGGAATTTTAATTGGCCTGGATAAACAGTCAATATAAATAAGAGCATGACCTTCGAAATGGCATTAATCTGACAAATACTTTTTGCCTCAGACTTTGAAAGAAATGCATTCTTTGATGATAATTGACTTGATCCTGAAAGCTGTGAACTCCCTTGGCCAAGAGGTGTGAAAACTGACCTAACCTCAATTTCTAAATCTGAAAGCCTATAGGAATAGAATAAAAACCAAAGTGTATGAAAAAATAAGCAACATACTTAATTGATAAAATTAATAAATACATAACTAACAGCATCATCAAAATACCTCTCACTGAATTCTTGTATTTCTAACACAAGTTCATTGATCATTAGTTTGGACACCTTCAAAGAATTACTCACCGAGGATGGATATGATCCTGCATTTGCGACAAAGAATAAGAGCAGGCATCATTTGATGAGCATCACAATTGACAAATTTGGCATTAGACTTACCCTGATCTTATTTGATTCTAGCATGCGTCAAAAGAATAATGATGGGCCTATCATTTTCAACCTCATTCAAATAAGCTAAGAACTATAAGCAGCAATCTTCCCAAAGAGTGCAAGATAGCACCTGGCCATTGTGAGAAACAAACAATAATAAATGAATCAGTACCTCAGTTTATAATCATCATCAAATACAAATAACAATTATATAGATAACAAAAAGTTAAATTCTAGAATATAACCTCAAGTCCTTCACTTTAAAACAACCCTCATATTTTTTTATGAGACATGTCGGAATACCACTTCATCAATGATGCCAATAATGTATTAAGGAAGCAAAAAGTAAAGGCATGTCATTTTAAAAGCCATAAATTTTTTTATCAAACTAAATGCACAAATTACAGGTGAACTTACCAACCAAGAGACCAGTTTGGAAATGACCAGCAATGACATTAGAAAAATCAGCAAATCTAAATTTCCTAAAAGGAAGGTGATCCAAATCGGATTGCCTAACAACAGTAACTTCAGTAAAAGCTAATTTATATTGATGATCACAGAGTCTGAATTGACCATCATTCTTCATTACTTTAAAATTATGCATGACATAAGTAAAATTTTCCTTCAAATCATCCTTCCAAGACTTTAGCTGATCTTTTTTACAAAGAACATGGATTTCATCTCCCTATAATATACAAAATATATAAATAGCTGATTGAATGGTCAATAATATAGCAATAAAAAAATGAATAAAACCATACATCAGAATCAACAATAACCATTTCGGCTTGTTCAGACTTGTTAGGGATCCAAATGAACCAAAGATCAGTGATCCTTACAGCAAGTTTAAGTGTTTCTCTTGATCCATCAATGGACTTAGTCTTATTAGGAGAATGTGCCATAATTCTGAATAAAATTGGTTGTTCCTAAATCTATGATGTAGTCAATGGAAAACGCAGAGCAACAATAGCAAAAATAGCAAATTATCAGTTACAAACTAAACATACAGGTGAACCAATAAAAGGAAAAAGTACCACCTTCACCGACGACAACCAAAGTCAACAACGTATATAAGGCAAACTGGAAAACAAAGGGCAGTCACGAAAAAACAAAGCATCAAACTCAGAAACAATGAAAAAGAATAGGAAAAACACGACAAAAAAAAAAGATAACAAAGAATCACAAAACATGACAGAAACACCAAACCAACATAAAACAGTATTTTCCTGTAAGTGTCCACAAGAAACTTTGTAAACCCAAAAGCAACCAAAAAAGTTACAATAAACATGAAAATAAAGGCCACACATGCATGAGTCAGTGAAAATTAAACCTTGACTATGTTAATAACCAGTAAGAAAGGAAACGCAAGCATGCATAAATATCCAGGAGCGTCACTGCAAAAGTATTATCTTATTCTTGACAACCAAATGGAACACCTGAGAAAATGTAAGCTGAAAGACAAAAAGAACTCAACAAAGTTAGCAAAGAAGCAAAAACAAAGTTAAAAAAATAGTGGAAAAAAGATATACTAAATAATCATAGAACATGAATGAACCTTAACTGTCCCAACAACCAGTAAGAAGTGAAACGCAAGCATGCATAAAAAACAATAACGTTCATGCTAAAGTATCACCTTAACTTCTCGCAACCAAGCCAAACAATGTAGCAAAGCCAAACTAGAAAACAAACGAAACTCGGGCAAAAACAAAGCACAAAAGTTAGCAAAGTACCAAAAAGAAAGTTGAAAAATAAGGGAAAAAAGGTAGAAAAACAGGTGCAGTCACGGCAAACACAACCATGCATAACATACTAAAAAACTCACAGCTTAAAATGCAGAAGCAACCAAAGAGGAAAAAAAGAAGTGATGGAATAGAACAAGAAAAGGAAGTAAATGAAAATGATACAAAACACCACCCGAAAACCATAATCACGGGATGATACAAAGCAGTAACCCCACCAGAAAGCTTTAATGATCAAACCACGTGGCACAAATAAGGAGTGAAAACTGGTTTAATCAGCAACTACATGACACAAGCAAAGGAATGGAAACTAGACACACAAAATGACCTTAAACCCAGCAAAAGGGACAAGAGTTAATTTTCTAAGCAGGGTCACATTAGGGTTTTCATTGGCCTTCTCTTTTATTATATAGAATATAGATATACTTAATATAATATTTATCTTAGTTTTTATTCATAATAATTCCACTGAATATTATATTTAATATGAAGTTATTTAATGTTATTAGGCATTAATTTTTCTTATAATAATTAATTTTGATATGTTTATTAAATTTAAATAAAATGTAATTAACATAAAAAAAATTTCATTTTTAAAAGAATGAGTTTAAAAAACATTTTAAAATAGAAAGTTCATATCTATTAAATATAAAAATTGAGAAAAATCATTTTAATAAATTGTCTCTTAATTTTTGTGTTTAATATTTGACTACATATTACTTTCCCTCCTCGTTGAATTTGGCTGCCTCGACCTTCATGATTTATTACATTTATTGTAGCATAAGGTATGCGATTTAAAGGGATAGCGAAAGAAAACCACACCTATGTTTTAAGGTTTCAAGTAAAGATGCAAAACGACTTGTGGGGGAAAGTGGATTTTAGGATTTGAGTGGAAGATGCAAAATGTCAAGGGGAGACAATAAGATGTTTGACAAAAATGGGAGAACTAATAATTTATATTTTATTTATTTATTATTTTAACAAATTTTTACTTACTATATCATCTACATGGAAAAACGCAAAATCATAATATGTTGAGATGTGTATCTTCGATCTATATATAAGATAACATATTTAGTGAGTATTTGTACTTGTCTTAAGAGAGGTTATTCTTAACATGTATACATGTTTAATGCTCACCTCTTTCATTAAGCTAAATTGTGTTGGCCTTACTTTCTTGGATAGTTTCCATGAACTAATGGACAATACAGATGCTCCTGGTTATTATGAACAATAAAAAATGCATATAATTTTTAATTTGCAAAAGAATTGCTTTTTGGTCGGTATTTAATAGATCTTCAATGTCACTATTACATTCAGGATAGAGCTACATAGTTCCACAGGGACAGTGGCCCTCCCTAAACATATTGAAATCACTTAGTATGTACATGTAAAACAAATTATCTACCCCCTACCCCACCCACTAATATTTGCCTCAAAAGAGATTTTGATATATTGCATATCTACACTGAAGTTTTTATCTATCTACGTATATATTAAAAGAGAAGCATATGGAAATTCCAAGAATACCCATGCCTGAGGCTACGACAGCTGTCCATTTCCTTGGTTTCTTGGTCTTATGGCATATGGAAATTTCTAAAATGCTCGTGCCTAAGGCTGTGGCAGCTGTCTATTTCATTGGTTTTTTGGTCTTATAGCCCTTTCATTTCCCAGTCCTCAGCTTCTTACGCGTTTCTGATTTTCCAGACTGTCCAGCTGTTGTCATTTGCTTCTTGCTTCTTTGGGTTGTTACGTGTGTCATTTACGACACTTTGTACATGTTCCCGTTTTAATTTGCTTCCATCTTTTCTCTCATGCTCCAGTTTCTAAGTTTGTCTTCGCTTTTGGTGCTCTTACGTGCATGTTAGTTTTTTGTTTTTTTGGTTCTCTTTGGGTGCTATTTTCATGCATGTTAATGGTGGCTTTGCTGTTGTATTTTGTTTTATAAATGTGTAACTTTTGATTTTAAATGTGTAACTTTTGACTTCCAGTTATTTTATAAATGCTTATAAATGTATAACTTTTGACTTCCTGTTATTGATGTTTTTGTTCTTCATTTTTTCAGATGCATAGGAGGTTTGCCTTCATTTTGGGTGTTGCTTTCATGTATTGTTTGTTACATGCATGTTAGTTTTTGGTTTTTTTGTGTTGTCACAGGTGTTTGCTTTTGTTTGCTGCGTTCTTCAGTTTGTTACGAGAAGTCAAGGTAATAGTTTCTCCATTTCAAGCTGTGAGTTTTTTTTTGTTTGAAGCTGTGAGCTTTTTTTGTTTTGTTTTGATGTATTGTTTTTGTTACGAGATGTCAAGGTAATAGTTTCTCCATTTCAAGCTGTGAGCTTTTTTTTGTTTTGATGTATTGTTTCTACTTTCTTCAGTTTGTTACGAGAAGTCAAGGTAATAGTTTCTCCATTTCAAGTTGTGAGCTTTTTTTTGTTTCAAGTTGTGAGCTTTTTTTTGTTTTCATGTATTATTTCTTACATGCATGTTAGTTTTTTGTTATTTTGTGTTGTCACAGGTGTTTGCTTTTGTTTGCTGCATTCTTGGGTTTGTTACGAGAAGTCAAGGTATGTTGGTTGTTTTGTTAACTCTGTTTATTGGTCTTGATTGAAGCTTTTTTGGCTTTGTCTTTGTGTCTATATTTAATGCATTCTTATATGTTTGCCGGTTGTTTTGTTTTTGCTTTGGTGTTGATTGAAGCTTTTTTCGCTTTGTGTTTGCGTCTATAGTTAATGCATTCTTATATATTTTCCAGTTGTTTTGTTTGTTTTTTTTACTGATTCATATGCATGTGTGTCTTTTGCTAGCAAGCAATTTTATGTCAAGTTATGGCACGTGTTCCTAATAAGATTAAGTGCATAGATGGATCAAGGGAAACCCTTAAGCTTTTTGTAAGGCTGACTGATCTTTGGTTCATTGGGGTCCCTGAGAAGACTGAATAAGCCGAAATGGTTATTGTTGATTTTGATGTATGTTTTTCCCCTTTTTTTATTGTTATATGCTATATTATTGACCATTCAATCAGGTATTTATATAATTTGTATATTATAGGGAGATGCAATCCATGTTGTTTGCAAACAATACCAGCTAAAGTTTTGGAAGACTGATTTGAAGGAGAATTTAACTTATGTGATGCATAATTTTAAAGTTACGAAGAATGATGTTCAATTCAGAGTTTGTGATCTTGAATATAAATTATCTTTTACTGAAGTGACGATTGTTAGGCAATCTAATATGGAGGACCTGCCTTTTAGGAAATTCAGATTTGTTAATTTTTCGACTGCCATTGTTGGTGATTTTGAAACTGGACTCTTGGTTGGTAAGGTCGATTGCAATTTGTGCATTGATTTTGATTTAGATACTTATGGCTTTTCAGATAATGTGTGTTTATATTGTTGTTGTTTTAGACATTATCGGTGTGGTTGATGAAGTATTGTTCAGATATGTCTCATCCAAAAATACAAGGTTTGTTTTCAAATTGAAGGACTTGAGGTTATCTTTTTCAATTTAAGTTTTGAGTGTGTGTAATTGTTATTTATATCTGATGATGATTAGATATTGATATACTGATGTATTTTTTGCTGTTTGTTTTTCATAGTGGGCAGGTGTTATCTTGCACACTATGGGAAAATTATTGCTTACAGTTCTTATCTTACTTGAGTGAGGTTGAAGATGAAAGGCCCATCGTTATTCTTTTGACCCATGCCAGGATCAAAGAAGGTCAGGGTCAGTGTACTGTTAAATTTGGCGATTGTCATGCTTACCAGATAACTTTTTTTTTTGCTGTAATCTACAGGATCATATGCAACCTCAATCAGTAATTCTTTGAAAGCGTCTAAACTAATGACCAACGAGCTTGTGTTTGAAATTCAAGAATTCAAAGGAAGGTATTATTATTTTGTGTTTGTAGTTCCAAACAGTTAAATATGTAACTAATTTTTCCTCTATTTTAGCATTTATTCTATTGTTATAGGCTTTTAGATTTAGGGATTGAGGTCAGATCAGTTTTGACCTCTGGTGGGCAAGAGAGTTCACGTGTTTCAGGTTCTTCTCAATTATCATCAAAAGATGAGTTTCTTTCAAAAGCTGGAGTAAAAAATATTTGTCAGATTAATGCCATTTCTGAGGTTATGTTCTTATTTATATTTAATGTTTGTCTAGGGTGGTTTGAAGGAACAGATTACAGATTTTGATTCATTTGCATTGTTTGTTTCTACAAAATCTAAGGCTAGTTTTTTTCAATAGGAAATATTTTGTTACTGTGGGGACCATTAGAACTATAGTAATCGACAACCATTCATGGTGTTATCCAGCTTGCAGTCAATGTCACAAAAAGACTGACATAGCAACTGTGTCATTTACTTGCCCATGTGGCAAAGACAACGATCAAGTTGTACTAAGGTCATTTGTTCACTATTCAATTCATATGACCTTTATTGAGTGTTTTTTCTTAGGCTGGTATGTACATTGGCAGGTATAGAATTGAACTTATGGTTGATCACAAGGGCAAACAAATGAAATTTTTGCTCTGGGACTGTGAATGTGTAGAGTTAATTGGTCAATCAGCGGATGAAGTCAACATGCTCAAAATAGCAGTATGTTACCGTATTAACATGCAGTTCTTTTTTATTGTTGTTATGGATTTCCATTGTTCATATTAAGTCGCTGATTTTTTTTGTCCCAAGGATGGTGATGCTGATTTGAATGCCTCTCCTCAAGCACTAGATAGGCTACTCGGTTGTTTCCTTGCATTCAAAGTTAAGGTACATCCAAGGTTCAGGAATGTTGTTGTTCTGAAATATTCAGATGAATCATACTTGATCAATGTTGTGCTGGATATGCTTCCTGATACTGAGGTGGCATTTTCTGAAGTGTGTTTTAGTTATTGTCATAGTAGGATTATATTGTGTTTATGTCTTTACCGTCAATTCATATGTGATGCAGCCATGTTGCAAAATCCAGAGTTTAGTGCTTGAGTCAACTGATGCTACAGAGCTTGAATCTATAAACTAACATTGTCTTTGTGTGTTTTTCCTGGTGTATGTTGGGAGGATGGCAACAAATTTTAACTCACTGATTGTTAATATTTTATACATCAATTTGTCTCTGTTATTGTGGATCATGATCCTCTTCTCAGGGTTCCATTAACATCGACTAAGCGCTTATCGTCTGATGAATTGGATGATGAATCCAAAAATTGTGAGATCTCACCCGCGCAAGATTCATCAAACAAAGTTGCCAGGCATTATCGGCCTGAATGAATCAACCTGTTCACAGGTGGTCTTGGGTGTTTTTTTTATTATGGTATCACGGAATTGTAATATTTGTCAAAACTTTGCTTTCTGCCTTTGTGTAGGTTTAACAAAACAATGTCATATGTTATGTCCTACTTAGCTTAAATCAAACAATCATTTTTTTTGTTTCTTTTCTTAATACTCTACCAGATTGCAATCTGTTCTTTTATGAGATACTATTATAAAATTAGAATGTGTTAAGTTGTTGTTAAAATGCTTATCGATGTGAACAACCGAAGTTAACTGATGAGCTAAGGTTTTTTTTCCGAAGGAATTTGCCTTTTTGTTGGTTGAATGGATGTTAGCTATTTTTTTACAATCAGATATACTAAAACATAAGCTAATATTTGGCAATTAAACTTAGTTCCTTGCCTGCCTAAATATTAATTATAAATCATTAAGGGTAGAAAAATAGATTGGTATAGAAAATAATTTGAAAATCTATTTAATCCTATATTTAATGGCAATGTATAGCTAAAATAGTTTTCGTTTAAAGTAGCCTTGAAATTTAATATGATCGGTGGTAACTAAAGCTATCTATATTAACCGTGCAAATGAATCACATAGCTAAACTAGTTTTCCTTTAAAGTTGCCTCCGAGATTTCTAGCGATGAATTTTTAGCTAAATCAGTTTTCCTTTAAAGTTGCCTCGGAGTTTTGTAGCGGTGAATTGAGTTTTTTTTTTTTATCCAAACAACTGCAGCTTTGATACTTACTAAGATGTTTAATCATATTTAATCCAGCAAAGCAGATAATTAACATTTGTTTATAATTTCTCATCTTTGAACTGTGAATGTCTACGTATATGATAAAAGAGGAGTAAATGTTTTACTTTAAATGTGCAAATCGATTACATAGCTGACTCTAGATCAACAATTTGCCCTCTATATACATTATCTCTACATGTGAGTCTCATCATTGTTAGATAGCTCATTTTCCAACTTGCTTAAATTGAACTTGAGTTCTCTATTTCATTTGTTATTTCTTTCACCTTTAACGTTCTTTCGTGTGGTGTGCCTGTAAACTAACATTGTCTAACTACATTTCAACAATATTGCACAACTGCACATTTGCATTAGGTTTCATCTTTGATTTTCTCTTTTTGCATTTCAAAACTGTGTGGTGTTGAATTTATATATCAAACACCTTCATCGATATGAATTGACTACATGCAGAACCACCTTTATATATCAAACACCTTTATCGATATCAATTGACAACATGAAAAACCACAAACATGCAAATCCATCTAACACAGCTAAAGCCAGGATGAACAGGAAAAGTATTCTGCAAAGAAAAAAAGATCAAACTCAGCTTCAAATGGTACATCAGGCAACTATGGATTCCACTTTGCAAGATATAGAATGTGATGGTGGAAAATTATAGATAGCATATTTTCTTTAAGAAAAATATTTGTCTATTTAATTTTTGTTTAATTTGTCTCTATTTTTAAATGATAGCAGTTGATTCATTAGAAGATGTAAATTCTGAATCTACACAAGGTACAATCACAGAAAGTGATTACTCCATTTTGTTTGCAAATTTGATTGTACCTATCATATCTAACTGAAATTGTTACAGCATCTCATTATAATTTTTTGTCTGAGGATGAAAATTGCCAATCCAACGCCAATCAACCTGCCATCGAGAGTGAAGGTAATAATTATAGCTTTGACCTAACCTTGATGATATTAACTTATATGCTTTAAATTCAATAATTACAGTTATTATTTTGTTGTACCATCATATTAAACAATTTTAGGATATTCAGACCTCGGTGATCAAGCCATGCAATGTAGACATTATAATGCAAATATGTGGTATGATGAAAGAATTTTAAAACATAAACATTTACTAAGCCCAAGGTTCAGCTTATGTTGTGGCGATGGCAAAGCTGAACTTCCATTATTACAAAATCCACCAAAACATCTTAAAAGACTTCTATTTGATGATAATACAACTAATGGCAAAAATTATCAGCATAACATATGGACATATAACATGATGTTTGCATTTACCTCTGCTGGTATTAAGCTAGACAAATCAATTCATGAAACCAGAGGACCTCCTACAATTAGAATTCAGGGCCAACCATGCCATCGGATAGGTAGCCTATTACCCATGCCTGGAAAAGAACCCAAATTTGCACAATTATATATCTTTGATACACAAAATGAAGTTGAAAATAGAATTAATACTATGAGTTAGTATTTGTTTTCTTTGTTTTATTATCAAATATGAAGAATTGTTTTGTAACGACAATTGATGTATTTTCATATTGCTTTTTGCAGCCAAGATGCTGCAATTCAGGCAAACATTGTTTCAACTTTAGGTGAAATGCTGGATGATCACAATGTTCATGAAAAAAGCTTTAGAATGGCCAGGGATAGATTGATAGATAGTCAAGTAGATAATGTGAAATTAAGATTGATAGCTAGTCGTGAAAAGGATTGTCGTACATACAATCTGCCAAATGTTTATGAGGTTGCTGCTCTCATTGTTGGTGATTTTGATGGAGATTCAAGAAGGAATATTATTGTTGAAACTCAAAATGGAGAATTACAGAGAATCCATGAATTAAATTCTAGCTATCTAGGACTGCAGTACCCTTTACTCTTCCCTTATGGTGAAGATGGATATAAACCTGACATACTTCACCGATCTACAACTAGCAACAAAAAAAAGGAAGAGAAATTAACTAACGATGAGAGAGTGGTTTGCTTATAGGATTCAGTCCAGGTCAAATGAACCACAAACTTTGTTGCATTCTAGAAAACTATTCCAACAATTCATTGTTGAAGGATATACCATAGTTGAGTCTGAAAGACTTAGTTACATCAGAAACAACCAAAAAAAACTTAGAGTTGACAAGTACTGTAGTTTACAAACATCAATGAATGCTGGAACCAGTAAAGGCTCATCTAAAGGAAAATGGGTGATTTTGCCTTCAACAATTGTGGCAGTCCACGTTACATGGATCAACTTTATTTTGATGGCATTGCAATATGCAGCCATGTTGGTTTCCGAAATCTTTTTATTACTTTAACCTGTAATCCAAATTGGCTTGAAATCCGTAGAGTACTTAGACCTTTGAATCTCAAAGCAACGGATAGACCATATCTTATCTCTCGTATTTTCAAATTGAAGTATGAAGAGATGCTTTGTGACAACAAAAAAATACCTGCTTGGAAAAGTAGTCGGATGTGAGTTTGTTATTAATCTAGTTGTTGAAGTTATAGATTGATTTATTCTTATATGATATGATTGTACATAATTTTTATATTATTCTTTCACTATTAATATCATCACATGACAATTACAAATATCCACACGATTGAATTTCAGAAAAAAGGACTTCCTCATGTGCATTTATTGTTATTTTTACACCCAGACAATAAATATTCATCTTCAGATGAAATTGACCACATAATTTCAGCAGAAATACCTTCATGTGAAAATGACCCAGAACTCTATACATCGATGCAAAATCATATGGTACATGGCCTATGTGGAATTCTAAAACCTTAGTCTCCATGTATGAAGGAAGGCAAGTGTAGCCGTTTTTACCCTAAAATGTTTGAGCCTCGCACTATTTTAGATTCAAATGGCTATCCAGTGTATCGTAGAAGAAATAACGGTCGTACAATTTCTAAGAATGGTGTTATTATTGATAATAGATATATAGTACCTTACAATGCAAAATTACTGAGGAAATACCAAGCACATATAAATATTGAATGGTGTAATCAAAGTACTTCCATCAAATATCTATTTAAATACATAAACAAAGGCTATGACAGAGTCACTGTTGCTGTTGTTTATGATGCTAATGAGACAGTTGACAATGCTATCACTCAAAATGATCAGATTAAAGAATATCTAGATTGCAGGTAATATTGGTTTAACATGCATACTTCACTTGCTCATTGTTTCTTTAATTAATGAATTTCTATGGCAGATATATTTGTCCTTGTAAAGCTACCTTGGGAATTTTTGCATTTCCAATACATGCTAGAAAACCTGTTGTCGAGAGATTATATTTTCATCTTCCAGGCCAACACAGTGTTCTTTGTGAAGATGATGATGACATAGATGGTATCCTATCTAAGCCAAGCATTTCTGATTCAAAATTCTTAGCTTGGATGAATAACAACAAATTTTTTTTGGAAGGTAGAAATCTTACTTATTCACAATTTGTTTCCAAATTTGTGTACAACCAAAAGGCTAGATCATGGAAGCTCAGAAAGAAAGACAATACAATTGGGAGGCTAATATGAGTTCCACTAGCTACTAGAGAATTATTTTATTTAAGAATGATGCTTATTGCGTGCAAAGGACCTACTTCATTTGAGGATATTAGAACAGTTGAAAATGTTTTATACCCTACATATAGAGAAGCATGCTTTGCAATGGATTTTTTGCAAGATGATAGAGAATTTGTGGAAGCAATCAAAAAAGCTAAGGACTCAGGTACAACTAATTATTTGGGAAAATTATTTGTGTTAATGTTACTTACAGGTGCCATTACTAAACCTGAAGAGGTTTGGAATCAAACATGGAATTGGTTAGCTGAAGACATTGCATATGATTATAGAAAAACTATAGTAAACAGAGGTTAGTTTTTATGCATTTCTAACTTTGTATGTTCAATACTATGAGAGATAACCATTCTTTAACTATTTTCGTTATCATTTGTTAGAATTACAGATTGATGATGAGTAGCTTAAACATTTAACATTACTCGAGATTGAAAAACTTCTACATGCAAATCAAAAATCACTTAAAGACTATCCTACAATGCCATATCCAGAGGGTGTAAATCCTGCCTGGTCTCTAGAGAATGGTTTGATATTATCAGAACTTAATTACAACAATGTTGAAACTATATCAGAATTTGAAAACCTTTATTCCACTGACCAGTGATCTATCTATTCATATATTATAAATTGTATTTAAGAAAATTAAATTCATTTTAAAATATGGAAAATGTAACTGCAATCTATATCTTCCAATTTTGCATCTACTTATTCTTCATTTCTATCTAATATCAACTTATTCTTGATTCAAGATGAACAGAAACAAATTTATGAAAAAATTATGCAAGTTGTGAAAAAGGATGAAGGTGGCATGTTTTTCCTACATGCATATAGAGGTACAGGAAAAACATACATATGGAGAACATTAGCAAGTTCTTTGAGGGTAAATAATCATATTGTAATTATGGTTGCATCTAGCGGCTTAACTTCTCTGTTATTACCAGGAGGCAGAACTGCTCATTCGAAATTTAAGATACCTGTACCAATTTTTGAAGACTCAACATGCAACATGCTTCAAGGAACTCAGTTAGCAGAATTGCTAAATCAAACAAAATTGATAATTTGGGATGAAGCACCCATGGCTCACAAATTTTGCTTTGAAGCACTTGATCAAAGTTTAAAAGACATTATTAAAGAAACCAAAAATCCCAATCAAATCTTTGGAGGCAAAGTTATTGTATATGGTGGAGACTTCCAACAAATACTACCTGTCATTCCAAGATGAAGCAGTTCAGACATTGTAAATGCAACAATTAATTCATCATATCTGTGTCCTTCCTGTCAAATTTTAAGCCTGACAAAAAACATGCGTTTACAAGCTAGTACCCAATCAGTTGATGCTCAACAAACTGCTATATTTGCAAAGTGGATTCTAGATATTGGAGATGGACTTATTGGGAATGGAAATGATGGATATGTTACAGTTGAAATTCCTAAGCACTTACTGATTACTGAATATAATTACCCAATTGATGCTATAGTCAGAACAACATTCTCAGATTTATATCAACAACACAGTGATCCTTAATTCTTCAAATCTAGAGCAATATTGGCTTCCACCAATGAAATAGTTCAAGAGGTCAATCATTATATACATTCTTTGATTCCAGGTATTTATAGCTATCTGAAACTTAAAGAACTAGCGTTTATTTAATATGCATGCTCTTTATGACAGTTGTTATTATTAAGTTTGTATGCTAACTGAAATAAATATATTAGGTGAACACATGGAATACTTAAGCTTTGATTATATAGACAAATCAGAAAGCATTGAGAGTTGCCATTTCCAGTCAATTACCACTGAATTTCTTAATTCACTGAACACATCTGGTTTGCCAAATCATTGTATAAAGCTAAAAATCGGTTGTCCTATAATGTTGCTAAGAAACTTAGACCAAACACAAGGCCTGCATAATGGTACTAGATTAGTGATTACAAGACTTGCCAAACATGTAATTGCAGCTAAGATTATTTCTGGCAAAAATGCTGGCCATGATGTTTACATCCCAAGAATGTCAATGTCCCCTTCACAATCACCATGACCTTTTAAACTTTTAAGGAGATAATTTCCAATCATGCTATCTTATGCAATGACAATTAACAAGTCTCAAGGCCAATCAATTTCTATGGTCAGACTTTATTTGCCAAAACATATCTTTAGCCATGGACAATTATATGTTACATTATCAAGGGTCAATTCAAGGGAAGGATTAAAAATTCTTATTCATGATAAAGACAAAAAATATATGACTTCTACTACCAATGTAGTTTTTAAAGAGGTTTTAAAAAATCTTAGAAGGTAAATCTAAATTTTCCAACAACATAAATTTAGTATTTATTGTCATTTGTCAACAATTCTATACTGCTATCTTACTAATGTACATTCTAATGTACAGCTAAGGAAAAGATCATATGACACAACCTTAAATATTATATTATGAGGTATGTAATCTTAGTCACCGCATTAAAATCTCCGGGCACAACTTTATAATTCTATCTTTGATTTATAATTTCATTTAGTTAACTTACTTTTAATAATGTTATAATATTAAGCAGTCTGCAAAGATATGCATGACCTCTGAATCTTTAGTAGTTCATCAGAAGTTACCATAGTGGTATTATAGCTTTAAGAATGTCTTTGACTTAATTTAACGATGCTTCTGTTATTCAATTTCATTGTTTTATAGGAAAATTATAGAATGGCACCCTTTCATCAACGGATAACACACCTCTTCCAAGTCAGCTAGCATCAAATAACCACCAATAATAATGTCTCTACCATTCCTCTGAGGCTCAAATTTCTTATTCTGTCATCTACTACTCCTTATATGCTAATTATTTTTTCAACAATATTTATCAAAGTTACCTTTGACTTTTTTGTGATTATGAAAAAAGTAAACTTATCTAAATCCTACGAATATATCAAATTATGGTACATTTGATTTGTTGGCTCAAAACAACATCATCCTTATTTTACAAAAAAAAAATAGTGTTAAAAAAATGCAGTTATGCAGGATTACATTATTTTTAAAAAAATTGTTGTATATGTACTTCCGATATGGTATGATTAAAAAATATCATATCATATTGCCTACATGAATATCCAACGTGAATGCAGTTATCCAAATATATTTTTTTTACAAGGAATTCTAGAAATTGAGTTGATGATCATATCCAATGTAAAAATAAAACTGAATCTTCAATTTACCACGATATCAAGAATTATAGAAATTGGGCTGATGGTCATATCCAGCGTCCAAAGAAAACTGCACCTTCTGATTTTAAGAAAAATTCTTCAATTACTTCCGACCTATTCACTTCACCACTATTTATTCCACTTCTTAACAACAGCGCTAAACTAAAACGAATAATCAAATCAATTGTCAGTTATAGCATTGGGAAGAGGTATACATTAAATATTACACTTTGCAAAATACTAGAACCTATTTTTCCCTACAAACCCGGTTTCACTTTTATTAGTGCAAATTCCAGTTTAACACCATCAAGAAAATGAAGAGCATTGGGAAGAGGTATACATTAAATATTACACTCTGCAAAATACTAGAACCTATTTTTCCCTACAAACCCTGTTTCACTTTTATTAGTGCAAACTCCAGTTTAACACCATCAAGAAAATGAAGAGCACATCTTCAATAGGATCAAATGGAGTAAGTCGTTCCTATTCTGCTCTTTACAACACAAACTTTTTTCCTGTTTTCCTTCAACATCAAGAGTTAAACTACTAAAATTATAATCTTTCTATGATTGCAGATAAAATGTGTGACTATCAAGCCACCTTTGATCATGCAGTTTATCGCTGCCTTCAGCAACGAGAAAGTAATGTTTATTTATCCTCTTATTTTCCAATTTTTTATCGGTATTATCGTTCCATATTATAAGAAAGAAGGTTCTCTATATTTTTTTGTTACATGATTACAATAGCAGAATATATATACACCTGAATGAAAAATAACTGAACAGAAAACTAAACTCCTAAATACAAGGCACGTTCATCACGTATGAATACAAAACTACCCAACTCAGTTTGAAAGGTCAAAAACTGATATACAGTTATTTATATTTATCTGGTTGTTACTCACCCCCCCCCCCCCCCCCCCCGCAAGCGCAAGGAAAGGATGAACTTGAAGCTTGGAACGTAGCTGAAATATCCGATCCTTGGATAATGCCTTTGTAAATATGTCAGCCATTTGATCAACTGAAGATATATGACGAACACGAAGAGAGTTAGATTCTACAAGTTCACGAATGAAGTGAAAATCAAGTGCAATATGCTTGGACCTTGTTTGTATGACAGGATTTTTTGTCATAAAAATAGCACCAACATTATCGCATAACAGTGAAGGAGGACGAATGAGAGGCATATAGAGGTCAGTTAGCAGTTGTTGAATCCATATCAATTCAGCGGCAGTGTATGCTAGAGAACGGTACTCAGATTCAGTACTGGATCGGGCTACAACCTTTTATTTCTTTGATGTCCAGCTAATGAGGTTGGAACCATGAAATATCGCATACCCATATTGTGACCGGCTATCTTTAGGATCCGATAACCAACCAGCATCCGAATAAGCTAAGAGAGATTGATCTTGTGTAGGTTTAAAATGAAGGCAATGAGTGGAAGTACCCTTCAAATACCTGAGTATTCTTTTGGTCGCTTGCCAATGCAGAGTAGTGGGTGAATGCATGAATTGACATACTCTATTGACAGCATAAGTGATATCCGGACGAGTAATAGTGACATATTGAAGTGAACCTACGACTCGTCGGAAGAGCTTTGGATCCTCAAAAGGTGCTCCTTCACTATGAGGCCGAGAACCTGGGTCAGCTGGTGTAGAAATGGAGGAGGCTTCTGACATTTTGCTGCGACAGAGAATGTCATGAATGTAATTTTCCTGAGATAGTGTTAACCCAGTTGAAGTTCTATGAATTTGAAGACCCAGAAAATAGTGCAGAGAACCGAGATCCTTGAGAGCAAAAACAACATGTAACTTAGTGATGAAACTTTGAATGTGCACAGCATTGGTGCCTGTGAGAATTAAGTCATCTACATAGACAAGAATGTAGATGATGGAATTGGAAGAGTAGTGAACAAACAAGGATGTGTCTGAACGGCAAGCCTTGAACCCATGTTGTATAAGATAGGATTTCAGTTTGTTGAACCAAGCATGTGGTGCTTGTTTAAGGCCATAAATTGCATTGTGAAGACGACACACATGTGAAGGATTGGATTTGTCTTCGAAACCACGAGGTTGTTGCATGTACACTATCTCAGTCAAGTCACCATTAAGGAAAGCGTTGTTGATATCAAGTTGTCTACGACACCAGCCATGTGAAAGAGCTACGGAGAGCACTAACCGAATGGTAGTAGGTTTAATGACCGGACTGAATGTGTCAAAATAATCAATTCCAGCCTCTTGTTTAAAACCCTGTGCAACTAGACGAGCTTTGTGATGTTCAATGGAACCATCGACACGTCTTTTTATCTTGAAAATCCATTTACAACCAACAATATTAGCATTAGTAGGACATGGAACAAGAGACCAAGTGTTGTTCCTCATTAGGGCTTGAAATTCTTGTTGCATAGCATGCTGCCAGCATGTGTGTTTTATGGCCTGATGAAAGGTGCGTGGCTCCATGGATGTAGAGGTCATGGTGGTTGTGGTAAAAATCTTAGGTTTGAGAGAATTGGTGCGTGCCCTAGTTGTCATGGGGTGTGTGCTATGGTCAGCAGGACGTAAATGGGAGGTAGATGGTTGAGTTTGGCGTGCACGTGAGCTGACGATGTGTTGTTGGTAGTGTGGTGTTGTTGGAGGCAAATTAGATGAGGGAGGATTGCTTAAAACGGGAGGTGTGGTGGGTAGTGGACAAAGAGAATCTAAAGATGTTGCATGTTCGAGAATTTGGTGGCTAGTGGGTTGTGGTGAGTTAGTGGAAGGTGAAACCGAATGTGGTGATGGGGTGGCATAAGGAAATAAGTCCTCATTAAAAACCACATGTCTGGAAACATATATCCTGGATGTAGGTTTATGAAAACACAAATATCCCTTGTGGGAAACACTGTAACCAAGAAACACACAAGGTAGAGACCTGAAATCTAGTTTATGGTTGTTGTATGGTCTAAGGAAGGGATAACACAAGCAGCCAAAGGTCTTGAGAAAGCCATAGTCTGGAATTTTGTGATAAAGTTTTTGGTATGGAGAATGAAATTGAAGTAGGGGAGTGATAGTGCGGTTATGTAAATATGTGGCGGTTTTGAATGCATGTTCCCAGAAGATAGGAGGTAGAGAAGATTGTGCAAGAAGTGTCAATCCTTTTTCAACAATGATACGATTTCGGCGCTCAACAACACCATTTTGTTCCTGTGTGTAAGGGCAAGATATGCGATGTTCTATTCCATGTTGCTTTAGAAAAGTAGAGATATTGCGATATTCACCACCCCAATCAGTTTGCATTGATTTAATGGCACAATTGAATTGTGTTTTTATCATTTTACGAAATTGCACAAATGTTGGATATACTTGAGATTTATGAGACAAAAAATAAATCCACACAAACTTGGTGCAATCATCAATGAACAGAACAAAGTAACAACTTCCATTAATGGAAAAATGAGGGGAGGGCCCCCAAACATCTGAGTACATGAGTGCAAAAGGTTTAGTTGAGGTAACATGGGAGGTAGGAAGATGGAAGCAATGACTCTTCCCAAATTGACAAGATTCACAGACGTTGGGAAAGTTATTATTGGATACAGGAAGCTGAAATATGGAAAGAAGACGCCGCAAGAGAGATTCATGTGGATGAGCAAGGCGTTGATGCCATCCATGCAGAGTAGTACGCACACCAATTAATGCCATAGTTGTAGGTGAGTGATTTTTTACAGATGGCAACCGATACAAACCATTTTTAACGTCCCCGCGTAGAAGTGTTTGACCCTGAAAATCCTTAACAGAACAATGAGAAGGCCAGAATTTCATGAAAACATTGTTATCTCTGGTTAATTTTGACACACTTAGGAGACTTTTTGTGAGTTCAGGAACAAGGAAGACATTTGGTAAGGTAAGATCAGAGAAAGAAGATGAAGCAACATGAGAAATTGATAAGTTGTTACCATTGCCAACTTGCAGCTTGTTGTCTCCAGTGTAGTCATCAATGATATTTAGCTTATGAAGATCAGGAGTAACATGGCCTGTTGCACCCGTATCAAAATACCAGGATGAATCCATGACAATGGAAGAGGTGCCAGTATGAGCAATGTGGGCCTGTCGGTTGGAGAATCATGGATTGGGACGGGGAGAGGGGTAGGCTGTTTGGTTTGCACGATGCCAGCAGTCAATGGCTTCGTGCCCAGATTTGTTGCATATTTGACATAGTGGACGAATGTTGGGACGACGACGATTGTCAAAGGTGTGGTCTAAAGATTGGCCAGCGCCATAGGGCTGATAGGTGTTAGAAGTGGGCCTCGAGGTAGAGAGGTTTGTGGTATAAGCAGTGGGGGTAGGAAGTAGAGGAGCAGAATTTGGAGCTTGAGAGACAACTATGGGAGGTTGGGTGACAATAACAGGTTGATGAGCATGATCGTGTTCCAATTGTGCCTCTTCTTGAAGAAGAAGACCAGCAAGATCGTCAACCAAAACATCCTCCGATTTCATCATAAAAGTTGTGGTAAAAGGGCCATAAGAAGGATCAAGGCCATTCAGGATGTATCCGACAAGATCCTCATCCAAAATTAGATGAAGATTTTCAGCAAGAGAGTCAGAAATTGATCTTTTCCGTTCAATATATTCTAACATAGAGAGTGATCCTTTAGTGAGAGATTGAAGCTGAGACTTCATTGCCATGCGCCTGGCTTGAGTTTGGGCCTGGAAGGTTTTCCCGATGGCTGTCCATGCCATATGGGAAGAGGCGGCACGAACAACCAATGATAAAGCTTGTTCAGAGAGGGTAGATTTTAGCCACAGTAACACAAAACGATCATGCTTGCGCCACAGAATAAACTCAGGGTTGGTTTCGGTAGTAGTGATGCCATCAGAGGTGGTTAGAATACGTGTTTCCAATGGTGGAGAAGGATTCAGTATGAAGGATTCAAGGTCAAATGTTTCAAGGGCATAAATGATTGTAGAGCGCCAAAGAGAGTAGTTGTCTCTATCAAGTTTTATGTTGATAGAAGGAAGTTGGAGATTTAGATTAGAGGTGGTGGTGTTTGCTAGAGCTAGAAGGGAAAGGTTTGAGGTGGCCATGGAAAGAAGAATTGGCAGAAAAAAATGGCTCTAGATACCATATAAGAAAGAAGGTTCTCTATATTTTTTTGTTACATGATTACAATAGCAGAATATATATACACCTGAATGAAAAATAACTGAACAGAAAACTAAACTCCTAAATATAAGGCACGTTCATCACGTATGAATACAAAACTACCCAACTCAGTTTGAAAGGTCAAAAACTGATATACAGTTATTTATATTTATCTGGTTGTTACATATACATGTATTTACATTTATCTATTTTTATGCAAAAAATCATCCGTGTTCCAGCGTTCTACCATACACAATGTGCACCACAGTATCCAGAGTCTGTTCATCTAAGATATAATGGAACAATCTACGAAGTAGGAGTCAGGCGCCACAAAGAAAGAGTCTATTTGGCAGATGGACTGGAAAATTTGAGGAAAGAATTGCAAATCTACGAATCAACTACCATTAACTTTTTTGCTTGTGATCATCACTCCGTCTTTGACATACATTTCAAACCACCGCTGGAACGACAAACTTGCGCGAGGCAGAGACATTCATCCAGAAAGCATATGTGGACTATTCAGTTTACTCAGGAAATGGTCTGTGCTCCTGAACTTCTGGTAAGTTCAAGTTTCATAGATTAATCTCTTTGAACCAATTTTTAGCGCTTTATTAATTTAGCTTTTTCCTATCTGCAAAAACTTTTGCTTTGTACGCGAGTTCCTATTAATGCTTGTGGTCACCACATGACAATCTTAAGGCGATTTGGTCCTCCATTGCAATGAAAAGTTGAAATGCTGAATCCTGATATTGGTGGAAAAGGCGTCGTTCAACCATGGTATGATTTTCTTGCTGAAATGGAGTTTGATCATGGAGATGAAATTTCTTTTTACTATAGATATTATGAAAAAATTCGGAAAATTATAATAAGATGGCAAAAGGATTGGCTTGATAGTGATAGTGATTAAACGGCCTTCTGTACTCTGAGATTTTGAAACAAAAATATTGGCGATGTAGTTGCAGCAAACAATGAATCATAAATTTTAATGGTATTATATTAATCTATATTTCATTTGTCTATTTGATTAGTATTCTCGGTGCAAAGATCATAAATTTGCAAATACTACTACTTTATATGAATTGTATATTGAATGAATTTTATTTTTGTATGTTATTTAGTATATCAATTAACCAATGAAAAACTTGATATGCACCTAAAGCCTAAAGCAAGTGCCAATATGAATGCTAAACATGCTCCAGGACAAAATAACAATTGATATGGATGCTATGGTCTTGAACCTGTCGCTGGGAAACAAAATCAATGTATTGTTTATGTGGCTTATCCCTTAGCCAATTTTGAAGAAGGTTATGTTACTAACATGTTTACTTCCATTGTCCAATTTTTGTTAATTTTTTCAATTTTGTATCTCCTATCATTTTTTTTTAAAATTTTTATTAGTTCCAAAACATATTGGCAGTGCTACAGGCCAAGCAGTTGAGAAAAAAACGTAAAGAACGAGAATTCTAAAATATATTTTTTTCACTGTTTATTTTTTTTAAAAAATATTATTTTCTATCATTTTTGTTACAAAATATTTTTGCTGATATATTACACACTATATATCAGATCCAATAATTTCTAGTTTAATTACTTGAAAATTAAAAATTTATTAATGATATACTTAATAAATACAATTCTTTTAAAACTAATGAGATCAATATTTTATCTCCTATAGTATCTGTATTACTATTAAATTATACATTTTGCAATTTTGGCTTTACCATTTTTTTAGCATCATAGTATGTTGTTTACAATTTTGAAAAAACTTTTTTTTACTGTCTTTCTTTTGTTTTTTTTTTAAAATATTCTTTTCAAAATAAACAGTCAAAAAACAAGATCCATATCCAACACATGGAAACACATAAACAACTTCTAAAACCCTAAAAAAAACAGTACTAAATTTCAAGTTCAGAAAAAAAAATTAAATAAAAATAAAACAACCATTCTTACAAAAAATCTATTATTATTATTGTTACAATATGGTATTATTAAAACATTTTTTTCATCTTTTCCTTCTACTGCAATTTAAACTTCCAATACAGATGAATTTTTTAAAAAAAAAAATTGCAAACAACCATCTAATTTTCTAACCAACTTCTCTTTTACACCACAAAACTTGCCTACTCAAACCATATACTTATAATATCCATAGACATACATGGGTCGTTTATAATTCACGGTCAATCGATGAGTCTCCACATCTAATCTTCCAAATTCATTGATATTCCCCCACTCACATATTTTAGCCAACTCCTGTCTGACTCCCAGACTTCTTCTTCAAAAATCATTTCTTCTCCAGACATCCACGACCCATTCCTTTGGGAAAAAACACTCTAACCGCTGCCACCATAAGTTCACACTCATCCTCCGACTCAACCGATAGAAGCATGAGTTCTCACTCATCATCGGAGTCAATCGACACAAGCATGACTTCTGACTCATCCTCCGACTCAACCCACAGAAGCTTGAGTTCAGAGTCATCATCTGTTACTAGCAAGGCAAGTCTAAAACAAATAACTCACTTACTTTCTGAAATTTTTTTAAATATCTTAATCCAAGTTTGCAAAGTTGTTGATTGGCTTTGTCAGTACATGGATAGGTTTTCTTTGTAAACCTTCTTGCTTACTTCATCTTTTCAATCCATGCATGGATATATTTTGGCACATTCACATTATCCACTTTGACTTCACAATTTGACACCTACGAATATATAAATCACTGTTGCAAATTTACTTTTGTTATCGTTTGAGTCACAAAGCAGAAAAAGACAATTTTTTTGCGGCTGTTTCTTCTATTGGTTGATATTAAGTTACAATATGGTGTTATATATTGCTCCTAATTTGCAATATTCCGCTTATGCATGCTGATTAAATCTAATAGACTGCTACTACAATCTCTACGATGAAATTCAGATAGCATTAGGTTTTTTATAATTTACCCGTTATCCAGATTAAAGCACTCATACAGCTTATACATAAATTAATTAGACTTCACTTTAATTTATACCAAACATCATTATAATTTACCTACACTATAAATTCCACAATAATCAATTTACCTCTTTTATTAACAAATGAAAAATCTACATTGACGAAAGAGAAGAAAATTTAGTCCACACTTCCTCTGTCCTGCCAATTCTTTTGATTTCTATAGATTTTTCCTGTTAGCTATACCTAATTTCTGGCAATTTATTATGTTACAGACATTTTTTTAGACTAATTCTTCCACTCAATTGTTTTTAATTAGTCAATTATGTTGCTTAACTTGCACGTTTGCCTTATATTTATTTGTCATGTTAACATATAATTGCACATTCTAATTCTAGAACAAAAGTTTTGTCTCCATTAAAGATTTAGACCCATAGGAAACCTGCAGCACGAACCATATCATAGAACTGTGACAAAACTTTCAATATTGGCTGCCCTGAAGTTCCACTTGAAAGCTATAATATACAAAATAGAAATAACTTGGCTTTTACCTTCATATTTTCTTCTCTTATAAGTGTTTCCATAGAAGTTTATCCAAACTGGCCTACAAGTGCCTTTCTCTTCTTTATATTATTAGAGATATAAAAAGCAATAAGTAATTAGATTATGCTCTCTAATATTTGGTTGCTTTCCCTATGCTTTGAGAGCATTTAGAAAGTTGTCTAACTATTCAGGACAACCAAGGAGTATAAAAGGTTCCATTTCCCTGAAACGAAATTCTTCTTCAGCTTGGTCCAGAAGTTGCAAGAATGCAGGATAATTCAAGTAATCTAACCCAACAATAAACCTTTTGGTTTGCTGACCCTTAATTGCAAGAACACCAAAATAGCCTTGCTTAACATCATCCATTGCTTATAATTCGTAGTCCATTTCATTATATAAGATATCTAACATCTAAACCAACCAGAAAACAGACATAACAGACGAAATTTTGAGATTGGTTACTCTCTCCCAAACCAATACAATAAAAAAACTTGCCTATACTTTTCTGATCTTATCCTCCAATCTGTATTCTAATCGAATAGCACTTTACCACAGTATCCTCTATGTAACTAATTTTTTATCACCATAACTGCTCAACTTTGCTATTTCTTAAGTTCAGATCTATTTCCTTTTACTCATTGCATGACAGCCTCATGAATTTTATTCTGTTGTTGTCATTGTCCACGTATTTTCAAAGACTTGGTTTTAATTTTTGCACTCCATCTCAATGCAGATTCAATATCCAGTAAACAGAAAATCATTAATTTTGCAATTCGCAGCAACATTCCGCAATGACACGGTTATCTTATATACCCACTCTTTTTGTGTTTTTTCTTCTTTCATTTGCATAATCTAATTTCCTTTCTCTCATTCTGGTTTTTTCAGGACACCATACAAGTGCCTTCCTTTTACCATGAACAATGGGCACCGCAATATCCTGCATTTGTCCGCTTTAGATATGATGGTACAATATACCAGATACGACTACGACAACATCACCAGAAAGTGTACTTTGCTAAACTAGTTTCGAAAAGATTTGGCAAATTTTCAATCTGTAACCATTAAATTCTTGGCATGCGATAACAAATCAACTTTTGATCTTTATTTCATCCCCTCACTAGAACACCAGACCTGTGGAAGACCGCGCCTCTTCTCAATAGAGTATATTTAGACACTTGAAATTACACAGTCAATTCTAGCTGCACCGGGACCACTGGTAAGCATGAAAATCTGTTTGAAGTTCTCATACAAATTTCTGCTTATATATGATGTTTTTTTTTCTTCACTGCAGAGACTTCCAAATTATGCCATGACATATCTTAATCACTGTGGTCAACACATGACCATCCTTAGGAAATTTGGACCACCATTACAATGGAATGTTGTTGTCCTTCACATTGGAATGGGGAAAAGATATGTCGTTCAACCATGGTATCAATTTCTTATGGATAATAACTTTTGTCATGGCGATGAAGTTTCTTTCTATTACAGAAAGACAACAAAAATATGGGAAATTGTCATCCGCCGGAAAAAAAAAAACTGGGATTATTAAATTCAGTTCATCTAGCTTAACTTATGTATCTTTTGCACTTTTTAAAACAATTTGGTTATTTTCCTTTGAACATTCAATATATTATGCTTATTTAATCTATTATTAGTGCCTTTATGAAAGTGATTTGTTGACACAAATAATTTTAACCCTTATAAAAGTTATAAAGAAATGACGAATAGAAAAAACAAAGCAAAAAAAATGGTAATTAAGAAACAAAAGGATTAAACTAACCTTTGTAATTTACAATTTTTGAAAAATGTTTTTCTATAATTAAGAAAACAAAAATGAAAAAAGTGACCTGAAAAGAGAAATAAAACGAAATCCTAAAACTTCTTCAGAACACAAAGATAAAAAAACAAAAACGTTAATCCAATAATTTGTAATTTAACTATTTTGAAATTAAAAGTTAATTGATGATATATTTAATAAATAAAATTCATTTAAAACCAATAAACTCAATCAACCCAAAAATATTATTATTCAATTATCGTTATTTCTTTTATATTTTTTCTTTTATTGTCATTTAAACTACTAATACACATTAAATTTACAAGAAAATATCAAATCTTATACTTATAATATTTTTTTCCAATATTCCTCATCACATGCATTCAGAAACATTCAGATGACTCTCCATATCCAATCCTCGAAGCCAGCAATCAATGCTACAAAATTCGCACATTCATCTCTATTCCCGCACTTACATCTTCTCCGCAATTACTCTGTGACTCCCACACTTCTTCTCCAAAAACCATTTACCTTCCACACATGCACGCCTAATTGTTTTCACTCACATATATTTCACACCCAGGAGAACAGGCCATTTGACAGCAATTGCGGAATCTTGGTTTAATCAAGCCGCTGAATATTTGAAACAAACTATAGCCCTAACCCCAGATCTGACTCATATTTCGACTCAACCCACACAAGCATGACTTCACATTCATCATCTACTACAAGCAAGGTTTTCTTTGTCCACACAACAATCATTTCAAATTTACTTTCTGAAATTTTAAAATCTTGATCTCTTTTGGTCCTGCATAGCTAGGTTTTCTTTGTCCTCTGCTATTCTATACACAGCTTAAGAAACTATTATCTGTTATAGATGACATATAAATTTATTAGACACTCAATTTATCTTTTTAGTACATGCATATATATATATATATATATATATTTGTTGGTTAACATTATCAATTTTGACTTCAAAATTTAATAGCTATTTTGATTGCTACACCACAAAAAGATATCTTCAATTGCTTGATATTAAATTACAACATAGTACTATATATTGATCCAAATTTACAATACTCACTCATGCATGCTAATTAAATCTAATACACTTAACATCAAATTTAGATAACATTAGGTTTTTTATAATCTATTAGTGACCCATATTAAAGGACTGTTGTTCGTTATAGGTCATATATAAATTAAAAACTTTTTATAATTCTAACTCTAGAACAAAACTTTTGTCTGCATTAAAAATTCAGAGCCATAGGAAACCTATGATAACAGAACTTAAAATATTGACTGCCCTGAACTCCACACTTCATACGCATAATATACACAATAGAAGTAACTTGGCTTTTACATTAATTATTGTGCTATAGGGTCCATCAAACTGGTTGGTAGCAACACGGTTTTCAGCCGTATTCCATGTTACAAAGGTCAACATTCACAATCCCAAGCATTTTTCCCTTTCCCTTATTTCAAACGAAACAAAATTCTTCTGTCTAATGTTAACATCTTTCCCTGCAGAACATCATTGAGGTTCCATTGTCTTACCATAAACAATGGAGGCCATATTACCCAACTTATGTTCTGTTTCACTATAATGGAACCACACATTTTGTTGGGCTACGGAAATATGGCAGTCGATATTTTTTTGCTGATGGGCTGAAACAGTTTAGAAGAACCCACAGCATTGATGAATGTCATCATCCGGTCTTTTGCTCCTGACAAGAATACTTCCTTTGAGGTGGATGTCATCGGACCTATCCATAGGCAACGGTGTGCAAGGTCGGTTGTGGCAACGAGAAGACACATGTTTACAGTCGATGTCACCGAAGATATGATGCAACATAGCTTCCCTTTGGTACGGGTTTGCTAGCCACTCAATTATGTTGTTATTTTTCTCTGCTCAACCTATTCTATTATTAAATTTTGTCCTTCATATTGTTCTTTATGACAGTGAACCTATTCTATTATTATATTTTTGTCCTTTATATTCGTTTAATTTAAATAACGCTAACTGTTGTAAATACAATACAGTCATATGATCACTGTTTTTGTTTCAATGCAGGTTCTTCCACCGGCAACTTTCAATTTTTTGCTTGGGTCACAAAAATTTATTCGTGTTCAGAGAGCCTATGGCAGACGCAACCAATAGCAGATCACCATGCATGATGGTGTGCCATCTGTTGCCCAGCCATGGTTCCAATATCTCTCTGAAAATAATTTAATGCCCGAAAATGAAGTTGTATTCTTCTTTAGGTTTGACGAACATGTATAGGAGATCCTATTTAGGAAAGAAGTTATATGGGATGAGGATCTCTCCAGCTGAGGACACGACTTTTTTTTTAACCTCATTTATGTTTTGATTAATGTTGTTACTCAAAGGTTTAACCATGTTTTTCAAGTGCTGTCTATATACATTTAAGTATCCTTTTCTTCTATTTAGTAATATTTTTGCATTTTTGGGAGAGACTCGTCTCTGACATTACCATTCTCAAGCGTTTGATTTTGAATTCTGGCTGTGGTAAAATAATCTTTGATTTTGTGCAAAATCTAGCCTGACTTTGCAGATGTGGCTGCAAATTGGTTGCTTAGAATTACAAAGCCTTGATATTTTTGTAGATAATGTAGGTAAGTTCATGTACTTTAACTTATATATCTTTTGAAATTTTCAGAAGAATTTAAATATTTGACTTTGAACACCAAATATAATATCTATATTAAATCTTTTATTATTTCCAAATTGATTTTTATCCCTCTTGCAAGACGCATTGCAAAGAACCCGTGCATGTGCACGGGTCAGTGACTAGTTTACATTAAACTAGTTCAATGCTCGTGCGATGCATGGGGTGGCATTTTACTATAAGTGACATAAATACTATGTAGATTGTTTGTAAAAAGGATTGATTGTGTTGCGAACTTTTTTAAATTGCAGGAAATAATAGATAAAAATTAAAAACAAAGATGACCATCAAAAGAGATAGATTCAAACAATAAATAAAAAAAGTTATAAAAAATGTTTTTGGATGTATAAACCAAGTTTGAGCGTGTATTAAAAGTTTCAGTCATCAATTGTATTGTTAAACAACAATCAATCGAATGAATGTGTAAAGATAAACATTAGTATTATCATATTTTCGTGCATCATTAAGGAATGGATAACGGGAAAAAAAGGAAAACAAAATTAACACATTCACAAAGGTCACCCAACAAAAAAATAAAATCAAATGCAAGACAAAGAAGTGGAAGTTCAGATCCATGGATTTTCATTTAAAATCCCCAAAGTAGCAACGATTGGGTAAATAATAGGAAGCATGTATGAGAAAAAACATAATAAAGTAAATTGCATATCATTCGAGCTGACATCTTACTGTAAGTGGTATAAATATGGTGTAGATAGTTTTTTTTAAAGGAATGAGTAATTGGTGATTGTAATTACAACAGATCGAGGATATATCAGATGTTTATTAAGAACAAATTGTAAATTATGTAAGGAGGTAGTTAATATATTGTTGGATACGCATGTCAAACGTTGTTATCATGATTCCATGCAAATAACGTGGCAAGTAGTGCGGGTTTAAAAATGATATTGTGAGAGGGATAAAAATACTAATGTTGTTGGATGATAACAAAAGAAAAGATTGTTCAATACCGTAAGGTATTTAAGTTTGTTTGTTTAAAAATACAAAATAAATTTGTTCATTGAAGAAAAGTCAGTCGTCAAGGTGGATGCACTCCTCGTCCCATTTGATATCTTTCCTGATCAAAAGCTCCCATGCATGGTCATTAAACCGGAAGTAGAAGACAGCCTCATCTCCGGCCATCAATTTTTTTTTCATGAAGGTACTGGAACCATGGGTCAGCAATAGATGGCACACCATCGTGGATGGTGACCTGCCATTGGGTGCGTTTTCCTAGGCCCCGTTGAAGTGTAATATATTTTTTGGAACCATATACAAATTTGGAAGTCGGTGTTGGAAGAAACTGTATCAACAACGAAAAGAATAGTCATACAATTTGAACAATTTTTTTATTTCCCTTCATTTCTCGCACTGCAAAAAGCTTCTCCCCTCCCCTTCCTATTTCCATCCCGGGCTGATGCAAGGGCTGGAATACATATTATGTGAACAAAAGACTCAAATTCTTATTAAGAACAAATTTTAAATCACGAAATTGATAAATTTAAAATCAAATGTATATGAATATATGAGGAGGTAGTCAATGTTGCTTCAATCCAAGTTTAATTTCAGTAAATTTGTTATCACACTTCCATGCAGATGAAAAGAAGTCAGTCTTTAAGGTGGATGTCCTCCTCCTTCTATTCAATTTCTTTTCTGATCAAAAGCTCCCATGCATGGTCATAAAACCGGAAGTAGAAGACAACTTCATCTCCCGCCATCAATTTTTTTTTATCAAGATACTGGAACCATGGGTCAGCAATTGATGGCACACCATCGTGGATGGTGACTTGCCATTGGGTGTGTTTTCCTAGGCCCGATGAAGCGTAATATATTTTGTGGAACCATATACAAATTTGGAAGTCGTTGTTGGAATAAACTGTATCAACACCAAAAAGAATGGTCATACAATTTGAACTATTTTTTTATTTCTTTTCATTTCTCGCACTGCAAAAAGCTTTTCCCCTTCCCTTCCTATTTCTATTTTTTTTTTCATTTTCCGTCGTTTCTTCGTGCATTAATTGTGGCACAATTAGCATCGCACCAATATTTTCGTTCTAGTCATTTCAACCTGTTGTGCATTAATTGTGGCACAATTATCGATGCACCATGCCGATACACAGGCTCGTACTCAATAAAAGTGAACGAAATAAGTTCATAATTAATCAAAGCAAATCATAAACTGTTTAGTCAAAAATAAAAAGAAACCAAAAAATTGTTTGACACCCCAAATTTAGCTAACAACATTAATAAAAATATGAGAAGATGACACATAAAAGAGCCTTTGGGTTGTATATGTCCAAAATCAGAAAGTGTTGACTGTATTTTTTTTTTCTCTTTTTTTATTAAATTCTGTCCACCATAAATTAAAGAAAGCAATTATTGGTGCTTGAAGCAAACATTTAGATTCCTTAAATTTTTTTTATCAGACAAAAAAAATCAGACCACAAAAAATTAGACAAAAAGGGAAAAAAATAGATAAAAATGGAACCTTTATTCTTCAATACCTTTATTCTTCAATAGCTTGTCCCAACACTTGCATGGGCAACGCGTCGTAACCTTCAGCACCATCGTTAGACTATTCCAAAAATCAAGCCACAAAAAATTAGACAAAAAAAAGGGAAAAAATAGAATATTGACGGGAAATAGAAGCAAAAAGAATAAAGGAGGAGAAACAAAAGCGGAGAAGAAAAGAGGAGAAGTTGAGGAAGAGAAAGAAGGGGGAACTAAATATTGAGAGAGAAGAAAGGAGGAGAAGTTGAGGAAGAGAAAGAGGGGAAAAGAGAATGTTGACAGACGCAAAAGAAATGGAGGAGAGAGAAGAAAGCTCTGGAATTAAGGGGAATGAAATGGTGTGGTGAAATCCAGCAATTAGAAAGCGACACATGTGGATTGATGGCAGGGGAAAAAACTTCAGCATGTGAGGAGACATGTGGCCACTTAGCAAAATAAAAAAATCAACAAATTAATAATTTAATAAACTAAAAAAATTTGCATTTCGATAATTGACACAGCAGGGACCTCCCTTCTGTGGGGAAAAAATTCCCGTGAAAAAAAAAAACAAAGCTCTACATAGAGAAGACAAAGTTTTTTTTTATTAAAAAAGAAAAAAGGTCTGCCACGTGTCGCAATGACCTTGAATAGGCAAAAATTCTCGTGAAAAAAAAAAACAAAGCTCTGCATAGAGAAGACAAAGTTTTTTTTAAATAAAAAAAAAAAAAGAAAAAAGGTGTGGTACTCCAATTTGAGTATTAGAAAGTTGGGATAGTTAATGATAAGCTACATGTAGGTAATAAAGTTTGATTTTAAGGTAACGTGTTAATAGTATACATTGTTTGATATTGTTAGGAATAAAAGAAAAGATGAACAAATAAAATATGTGAATCTAACAATTACATGATTGGATAATATAAACCTTACTAAATCATGAAACATGAAAACACTAAGACATGAAACACCAAGATGCAAAAAAAAGATGAGATAAATATAAGCGTTGGTTGTTAGCCCGTGCATTTAAAGTGTTGGCTATGTTTTTTTTTTTGTCTCCTTTTTTATTGAATCCCCTCTACCATAAATTAAAGAAAGCAATTCTTGCTGCTTCAAGAAAACATTATTCCTTAAATGTTTTTTTATTATTTATAAGTCATCTTTCTAATACTCTCTCATACACTTGAACAAATGTTCATATTGATGTATTAAATGTTGGCATGTTATCATTTCCTTATCTTCGGCCAACCAGTACAACACTTTACCCTGGCAACTCGTCTCATTTTTTTGCACCTTTCTCATTTATTTAAAAAAGAGTAGTTTCTTATTTTTTAAAATTATTATGAAGTCTCCTAAAATATTAGGATTAATGTAAATATTACAAACACAACATAAAATTCAAATCATTTATCTTTAAAAGATGATTATTAATTTGCAAATGATGATCATTCCCACATCCAAACAGAGTATCCAAAATTAATTGTTAAGCACCTATTGATAGAAAGACCTACTTTGTATTTCAATCGTTTTGTTTCATTGCTAGTCCTATAAAATATACCTTTAAACTTTCAGAACTTAACGTGCTAATAACTTCAGCAAAAGGTTTTCTCAAATTACTAATCCAAATCCTGTTTCATAACTAATATTTAAAATATATATATTTTAAGAGAACAAAGTGTTAATAACCCGATATAATGGAATATTATTTTATTATGAATTAAAATTGAATCATTGGGGTCAATGTGTATATATGGGAAAAAAATAACAGTGATGTAATATAATTTTATTATTTATTAAAATTGAATCATTTTGGTCAGTGTGTATATATGTAAGGGGAAAAAAAATAACAGCCTCCAATGACTCTCCAAATAGCGATTCAATTAATTTAGCATATACAAAATCAATTCAAATGGGAAGATAACATGTGGTAACCTCATGTTAATCATGTAATTAATTCAATTGTAATTAGTTAATTCAAAGAATATGATTGATTCAAAATATATAGCGATTCAATTTCGATCGGTTTCAAATAATTTTTATTTTGTAATGTTTAAATTGATAGTGTAACATTTAAAATTGATTGTTAAGCACCAACTAATCAGGAATAATTCAACCTCTAAATTATGAGTATTTCCCTATACTAACATAATATGTTAATTAATATGAAAATTATGATTATTCCCACACCTTAACAGGACATTTAGAATTGATTGTTAGGTATCTGTTAACTATTTCTATAAATTTGTCTGTTTTTTTGTTTGATTTCTAGTTGTATAAAATATACTTTAAAATATGAATTCGATTGATTCAAAATATATAGTGATTCAATTTTGATCGTTTCAAAGAATATGATTGACTCTAGATAATTTTGTAATTAATCAAAATAATTTTTAAATAGGAAGACGACATGTGGTTATCACATGTTTTAATTTTGATTCATTTCAAATAATAAATAATAAATACATTTTTTTTTGCATTCATAGAAACATATTATTATATTGAATTTAATCATATAATAAATCAAATGTAATGATGACAAAAATATGATACGATGATTTAACAATTAATTACGTGTATACTAATATTTAATGAATTGTTATATATGGTAATCAATCATTATATGTTAATCAATGTAATGAAACTCATTATTTTTAAGATGATAAATAGTTGTTGTATGTTACAATGATTTGATTCAATAACAATTAAAATATTTTTAAAAAATTAAATCAAAATAATATGTTAACTATTACTATTAGCACCAACATTGAATAAATTAAGTAAATATTAATTTATTACATGTTAATAATTGAATAAATAAATTAATAATAATAGTTAAATTATTATATACTAACCTTAATAATATCATAATTCAAATTAAAAATTTTAAAATCTTGTATGATCTAAGTTTCAATTTTATAGACACAATAAACATAAAATGTGGAGGAAAAATCTTTAAAATTATAACCAATGTATTCAAATAAGGCCATAAGGGAAATTATAAAAAAAATTATTTTTTATGGGTAATATTATTTATTCAATAAATTTGATTATTTCTCCCGGGGAAAAAATAAGGTGAAAAAATATGTTATATAGTATGAAGTAATTGTTTATATAATAACAATGTATCATTTTCGTCAAATGATTAATAGGCTTTTGCCTCCTTTTTCTACCTGTTTGAAGTTTACTTTGACGTCCTAATTGCACTCTTACGTTAATTTTTCTCTCTCTTTTACTTCATTGAGCTTCTGACATTCACTGGTAAAATAAGCTCAAGTGTTTTTTTTTTCATTATTATCGTCCTCGCTGTGGTAATAACGTAATCTGAGGATAGTTCATGATCTTTTAATCTATTTAGTTTGAAATCAAGGATGGTTCACATAACTTTCTGATGGATCTCAAAACTAAGCAAAATCATTTAAAGTTTTGAGCTTAAAAGTGAATGCAACACACCGAAACCTTAACTAACTCTAAGCTTTAATTTACAATTTTTTTTAATATCATCGGCTTTCGTATTTAATCAGTAGACAATTTATACTTAGCATATTTTTTACCTACTTTTTTTCTCGGGAGAAGTAATCAAATTTATTGAATAAATAATATTACCCATAAAAAACAAAAAAGTATAATTTATATTTAGTTAAAACATACATGTTTTGTAAAACTTAAAACTATTCCCAAAAATCCAAAATATTATGTGAGAATATGTAACATTATCTTACCGTGTCAATATTATAATAAACTCTTGGGTTAAAAATTAAAATCTTTACATCTCATGTTATCCAGAAATAACTATAAATTAAAATAGAAAAAAAAACAAAATGTGATAAACAAAATACTTTTCTGTGTATGTGTCTCTCATTCATAAATCGGGTTGAGAAATCAAACTATACAACACATAAATAAAAAGATTCAGTTGTGCATAACATATTGCATATATCATAATGGTGTAGCAGGTGAACACATAAAATGAGCTTCATGTAAGCATGCGTAGCCATTAGTCATCCCATTCTTTCTTATCCATAAGCTCCCATTGAAAATACAGTGGCTGTGTATTTTACATCAAACAGCAACTGGTCTATTCAAAATAATATATTTGTCCTTTACATAATAAAAATAACATAGAACACCTTCTGTTGTAATTATGGGAGTGTAAAATGACGCCTAACTCATCATATCTTGGATCAAACTTTTCCCATCACAAAGTCTAGGATCTTAGCCAAGACACCCTGCACATAAAGAAGTTCTTAGAATAACATGCAGCTAAAATGTATGAAATACTCAATTTTGTTTATGAATTGATAACAAAAAAAAATAATCACTTGGCACCATAAAAATATATCAACTTCGTGAAAATGTCTTTCATCACATGGGTACAATAAAAATGACTTCAAGAAGACTTTTTTATGATATCTACTTCCAGGTCCATATATTTTATTTATGGCATTCAAACGTTTTTTGCTGGAAAGTATCAAATCAAAATACAAATTTAGATTATTATTATTATTATTATTATTATTATTATTATTATTATTATTATTATTATTATTATTATTATTATTATTATTATTATTATTATTATTATATAATTAAACAAAAAAACACTGGGTAGCATTACCCACACATCCTTAGTTCTGCAAATTGCTCACAGCATCTAGACAAAACAAAGGAAATATATAATAGATATTAGCATTCAGAAGGGAAAGTATCAACTTTGATGACAATGATTTAACGAAATACCACCAAATTCAGATACCATAAAAATGGAGATACCATAAAAAAACTCTTGCAGCAAAAATGACACAAGATAATTTAATAAAAAAAAGGTGAAAAAAATATAAAAATAACACATTTATTCTTCAACACATTCAGCACCGTTGTTAACCTGTCCCAAAAATCAAACAACACAAAAAAATTACACCTTTATTCTTCAACACCTTCATCACTATCCCAAAAATCAAACCATAAAATCATACCACAAAAAATTAGACAAAAAAAAGAGAAAAAATAGATAAAAATGAAACTTTTATTCTTTAGCATTGCTCTGTGAATCATATTGTTGCGAAAAATCAGCAACAACTCTTGCAGCAAAAATGACAGAAGATCATTTTAAAAAAAACGAAAAAGAATAGAAGAGAAACAAAAAGAAATCAGCAACAACTCTTGTAGCAAAAATGGCAGAAGATAAAATTTTTTAAAAAGGAAATTAGAAAAAAAAAAGGAAAAAAAATGACACATTTATTCTTCAACACCTTCAGCACTGTCATTACGAACCTGTACTCATGAAGTTTTTGAGATAAAAATCGCAACTTTAATGTGTTCTTCCACCTTCTCTGCATACAACATGCCAAAAAATATATTGAACCATTACACCACCAAAAAAGGACGAAAACACAAAAACTGGGCATAGGAAGCAATGAGCAAAGTGGAGAAGGTTCAATAACACAAAAAATTTAAACTTTTGTATTGCGAGAAGTCAGAAAACAAAATAAAGGCAGAACACCAAAAAAAAATTAAGCTTTTGTGTTTTCGAACCTCTAGTCATGGAGTTTTTGATATAAAAATAGTAGCTTTAATGTGTTCTTCCATCTTTTCTGCATACAACATGACAAAAAATATATTGAACCATTACACCACCAAAAAAGGACGAAAACACAAAAAGCTGGGCATATGAAGCAATGAGCACGCTAGAGAAAGCTCAGGAACACACAAAAATTTAAACTTTTGTATTGCGAGAAGTCAGAAAACAAAATAAAGGCAAAACACCCAAAAAAGTTTAAGCTTTTGTGTTTACGAACTTGTACTCATGGAGTTTTTAAGATAAAAATTGCAACTTTGATGTGTTTTTTCACCTTCTCTGCATACAACATGCCAAAAAATATATTGAACCATTACACAACCAAAAAAGGACGAAAACACAAAAAGCTGGACAGAGGAAGCAATGAGCACGTTGGAGAAGGCTTAGGAACACAAAAAAATGTAAACTTTTGTATTTCGAGAAGCCAAAAAACAAAATAAAGGCAAAACACCCAAAAAAATTTAAGCTTTTGTGTTTACGAACTTGTACTCTTGGATTTTTGAGATAAAAATCGCAACTTTAATGTGTTCTTCCACCTTCTCTGCATAAATAAACACACGTCTTCTACCATTGTAGTTCAATAGGGAAAAAGAGAAGAACAGAAGAAGAAGATGTGAGAAGTGAGAGAAAGGGGTCAGTGCACAAATGAAAAAAAAATATACGGATTTGACGGTAAAAAGAAGCAATAAGGAAGTAGAAAAGAAGTACCTTGTAGAGGAAATATATGTCTTCTACCATTGTAGTTCAAGAGAGAGTAAGAAAATAATAGAGGAAGAAGAAGAAATTAGGAGTGAGAGAAAGGGATCAGAAGAGAATGGGAATGGGAAAGGGTGAACGGAGTGATGAGAATGGGAATGGGAAAAGAAGAGATGAAAAAAACCGGGCAGGACACGTGGAGAGAGGGGCAAAATAATGGGAAGAGGAAAAGAAAAAAAATGCAAAAACGGGCAGGACACGTGGATTGAAGTGAGAAAAGAAGGATTGGAGGGTTTATTATTTTTTTTTGGACGGTGTCAACAGGAGATACAACAGGTAGTCAGGGTCTTGTTTGTATATAAGATAGAGATAGAGAAGTGGATTTAGTACCCTTCCTCCTTAATCTGACAGTGTTGCATATTTGCATTGAGACTTGAGCATATATGGTAATAATTTTTAGAGTTGTAAAATCTTGCTTCCTCACAAGATTTTCTACATTCTACTGTTTGTTCCTTCCTTTTAATATAAAAGTTAATTATGATCTCTCTACATTTTCAGCATAATGACAAACTAACTATCAGAATTATAACTTTTTGCAGATGCTAAGAGGTTGACTGGTATAAGATATAGTGACCCCGTAGAAGATATAGTGACCCCATTATTAAAAAAGATAAAATGTTGTTGCCATCCCATGAAAAACATGAATTTAAATGTAAGCAATGTTCATCATGAAGTTACAATGAGAGATTCATTTGAGTTCTTTAATGAAAAATGAGTTTCTGAATATGACAATGACTTAGTTTATGATCCTTGGTCACATAAAAAAATTGAACTTGTTTAGGAACATATATTGAATTTGAATATTTAATTATTTATTTATGTTTGTGATCTTTATTTTTTGTTATTTTTAAATATTTTAAAGATAAATATAATTTTTTTATGAAGATTGAGTCATGCGAGTCAATTAGTAACTCACCTGTCATCTTGTAGAATTTTGCAAAAGTCTTTCAATCACTATCTTCATACTTATTTATAAGATCAAACTTTTTAAAGTTATTTGCTCCTTTATATAAAATTCAATGACTTTTTCATTATTCCATGTACCTCGATGTAGAATACGAAGCTTAGCTAATATTGTTGGGGTGAAACCTTCCATAGTTTCATTACTCCATGCCCATTTTGCATTATTAAATGTATATGTTAATATACATTTATGTCTAATGTTTTCTCTTATTCATTAACACTTCATATTTATAAGTATTTGTGGGCTTCGGCTCTCTCCTTTTTTGGTAGCAGCTATCAAGTTTAATTATACTTGAAGTTTCATAAAAAAGTTGTATAATAGGTTGTTGTACAATTTGTGTTGATTTAACATTTCATTTTTATTTAAAAATAATATGAAATTTTTATATGTTACTGTACATTGAAATATGAAATTTTTTTTTGAAAAAAATATAAAGAAAATTATATTTATATAAATTTTTAATAATAATATTTTTATTATTTTTTTATAAAAAATTCTAAAATAATTTTATAGAAAATTGTATAGTCTTTTAAGATAGTTTTAAACTAAAAACCATCTTAAAAAGATATCCTTCTAAAACAATTTTTTATAAAAAGTCTTGATAATACATTGTTAATTTTATGAATGACGTTTAGAATGTCGTTGTTTCACTTTTTTTCCATAGTGTGCGTTCGATTTTTTTCATATAGATGATATAAGAAGTAAAAATTTATTAAAATAATAAATAAAATGAAACTCATTAGTTCTCCCATTTTTGTCTCCCATTTTTGTCAAACATCTTATTTTCTCCCCTCGACATTTTGCATCTTCCACTCAAACCCTAAAACTCACTTTTCCCCCCACAAGTCGTTTTGCATCTTTACTTGAAACCTTAAAACGTAGGTGTCGTTCCCTTTCACTATCCCTTTCAAATTTATAATATATTATGCATATGTATAAAGTATATTATTGTATATTTCAATTTTCTATTTTAAAAAGGTTTTATCAAATAGTTCTGTTAAACGTTAAAAAGAATAATAAAATTTAATGTACTAAAACATATGTAATATTTTTAATTCCAAAAAATATTTTATTTAATATATTATAGGTTAAATTGACTGTCTGAAAAAAAAAACAACCAAAAGAAAAAAAAATGGTAATGTAGGAAGACAAATATGAGTTAGAGGAACTAAAACTCAAGCGGAAAAGAAGCTATAATAAATGGACTTAAAAAAAGTTAAGAAAAAAAATTGTTTTTTTTTTATTTAATGGCTATATATGTCTTAACGCCTTGGGCTGGTTTTGAACATTCACCCTGCAAGCATGAAAGAACTCCCATTGCCGCTAAGCTACTGCAATTTAATTGTTCATTAATTGCAGTTCATGTGTATTTATAACTTCTGAAGAATAAATCATTTATGCACAAACTGTTTAAAATTGTGTGTCTCTTAAGTTATGCTGAACATACAATATTATGTTAAATACTGGTATGCATTGGATTTAATCCTTTAAAGTTTATTACATGTTGAATGAATATACGTGCAATGTTATCTTGAATTGGTATACATGTAATTTTTATGATTCAATATTGAGCACATTTGCATTATTAAGTATGTTTATGCAAAAATTATTTTTGAATGTTAAGTGATTAATATAATTTTATTAAATTAGAGAATACCACAGCATCTTTAATTGAGTAAAATTATATACTAAATTTATAATCACATCAGAAATATTAATTGTGATTAATCATATGTAATGTGATGAAATCTATCCACATGAATTTTGTTATATTTGTATGATTAATTAGGATAAAATATTAAATTATATTTCTTAATTTACTCACAGGAATTAAGGAAAAGAACATAATTTAATAGTTTTATCATAAAGTTGCGTGATGAATCTAATTGAGTAGGACTTTAGCCCATAGGCAAGTTTTGTGTCACTAGATTCATATATTGAGACATGATTTGCATTGGCAAAACATGGCATTTGTTTAGTCTCAAATTTTCTTAATGAGCATGTGTGTTTGTTTGCAGTTTCACAATCTATGAATATTTCTTGTGACCTTCCCATTTTGAAAGGTGATAATTATAAGGTTTGGAAGGAAAGAGTTCTCCTTCATTTGGGCTGGATGGATATTGACTATGCTATAAGGAAGGATGAGCCACCGACTATTACTGAAACTAGCGAACCTGATGTTGTTGATCTTTATGAAAAGTGGGAGAGATCTAATCGTCTCTCCGTTATGTTCATAAAAACCAACATATCCGCTAGTATCCGAGGTTCAGTTGACCAGCATGATAAGGTTAGAGATCTGTTGAAAGCCATTGATGAACAGTTTACGACCTCTGAGAAGTCACTTGCTAGCACACTCATTATGCAATTCTCTTCCATTAAGCTTATTGGAACGAGGGGTGTGCGTGAACATATCATGCGCTTAAGGGACATAGTGGCTCAGTTGAAAACCCTGGAAGTTACCATGTCTGAGTGTTTCTTCTGTAAAAAGAAAGGACACATGAAGAAGGACTGCCTCAAATTTAAAAGTTGGTTTGAGAAGAAAGGTACACCATTGACTTTCGTTTGTTATGAATCTAATATGATTAATGTGAATCATAATACATGGTGGATTGACTCTGGTTCTACAATCCATGTTTCTAATACCTTGCAGGGTATGGAAAGCCTAAGGAAGCCAGTGGGAAGTGAGCAGTGCATCTACTCAGGGAGTAGGATGAGCTCGCATGTATAGGCCATTGGAACGTGCATCTTAGTCTTAAGTAGTGGCTTTAAATTACATTTGGAGAAAGTTTTTTATGTTCCTAGTTTCTGTAAAAACTTAATTTCTGTTTCTAAACTTGCACCTTTGGGATTTTATTTTAATTTTACAGAATTTGGTTTTAATTTACTAAATAAATTTGAAATTATTGGTTGTGGTCAATTGGTTAATGGTCTTTATTCGATTGAATTGAAAAACGACACTACTTCTATGCATGTTTCTGTTGGGTTAAAACGATGTATTGTGAATGAAGAATCCTCTATGTTGTGGCACCAAAGATTAGGACATATCTCTATTGATAGAATCAAGCGAGTAGTAAATGAAGGAATACTTAGTACTTTGGATTTCGCTGATTTTGAGACTTGTGTAGATTGCATTAAGGGTAAGCAAACTAACATATCTAAAAAAGGTGCAAAGAGGAGTTCTAATTTATTAAGAAATCATACATACAGACATATGTTGTCCAGACATGGATGCAAATAGTTCGAAATATTTCATAACCTTTATAGATGATTATTCACGATATATGTATCTCTACTTACTTCATTCTAAGAATGAAGCTTTAGATGCCTTTAAAGTTTTTAAGGTTGAAGTTGAGAAACAATGTGGAAAACAAATTAAGATCGTGAGATCAGATAGAGGTGGGGAGTACTATGGTAGATACACAGAGGATGGACAAGCACCAGGTTCATTTGCGAAATTTCTTCAAGAACATGGGATTGTTGCCCAATACACTATGCCTGGTTCTCCGGATCAGAATGTTGTGGCAGAACGAAGAAATCGAACCTTATTAGACATGGTGAGAAACATGAGGAGTAATGTAAAGCTTCCTCAATTTTTGTGGATTGATGCTCTTAAGACAGCTGCGTATATATTAAACCGAGTTCCAACCAAGGTTGTCTCAAAGACACCTTTTGAGTTATTCAAGGGTTGGAAACCAAGTTTGCGACATATACGCGTTTGGGGATGCCCGTCTGAAGTAAGAATTTATAATCCACAAGAGAAGAAACTAGACCCTAAGACTATTATTGGGTATTTCATTGGATATGCTGAAAGGTCTAAAGGGTATAGGTTCTATTGTCCATCCCACAACACTAGGATTATGGAATCAAGGAATGCAAAGTTTCTTGAAAATGACTTGATCAGTGGGAGTGATCAATTTCAGAACATTTCTTCTGAAAGGGATCACTATGAAGTTGAACCTTCTGGGACAAGTAATAGGTTGGTAGTCATTCCCACCCCTCAAGTTAAAATGGGTGTTAGACAACCAGTGATTGAAGTTCCAGGAGCTGTTGAAAGTGATCATGTAGATCAAGTTGTTTGTGAGGAACAACATGATGATATTGAACAAACTGGTGAAGAATCAGTTGAACAAGTTCCTCAACAAGATGACCAAACAACATTAAGAAGATCTACTAGAGTAAAAAAGACAGCAATTCCTAGTGATTATGTAGTGTACCTACAAGAATCAGACTACAACATTGGAGCCGAAAATGATCCTGAGACATTTTCACAAGCCATGATTTCTAAGGAATCAAATTTGTGGTATAATGCTATGAGAGATGAGATGGATTCTATGGCATCTAACCAAGTTTGGGATCTCGTTGAGTTGCCTGTTGGTGTAAAAGCCATCGGATGTAGATGGGTTTTCAAAACAAAGAAAGACTCAGAAGGCAACATTGAGAGACATAAGGCAAGACTTGTTGCTAAATGATTCACTCAAAGAGAAGGAGTCGATTACAGAGAGACCTTTTCCCCTGTATCTAAGAAAGACTCTCTTCGAGTAATTTTGGCATGAGTAGGTCATTTTGATCTTGAGTTGCATCAAATGGATGTGAAAACGGCATTCCTGAATGGTGATCTAGAAGAAGAGGTTTACATGAAACAACCTGAGGGATTCTTATCTAGTGTTGGTGAGCACTTAGTCTGCAAGCTTAATAAGTCCATTTATGGATTGAAATAGGCCTCCCGCCAATGGTATTTAAAATTTCATGAGGTCATTTCTTCATTTAGCTTTGAAGAGAATGTCATGGATCACTGTATATACCAGAAGGTCAGTGGGAGTAAGATTTGTTTCCTTGTATTATACGTAGATGATATTTTGTTTACGACTAATGATAAGGGTATGCTATATGAGGTGAAACAATTTCTCTCAAAGAACTTTGATATGAAGGATATGGGAGATGCATCTTATGTCATAGGCATAAAGATCCATAGAGAAAGATCTCGAGGCATTTTAGGCTTGTCTCAAGAAACCTATATCAACAAAGTTTTAGAGAGATTTAATATGAAAGATTGTTCACCAAGTGTAGCTCCCATTGTGAAGGGTGACAAACTTTCTTTGAGTCAATGCCCCAAAAATGATTTTGAGCGGGAACACATGAAAAATATTCCATATGCTTCAGCAGTTGGAAGCCTTATGTATGCTCAGGTTTGCACTAGACCTGATATTGCATTCGCTGTTGGAGTCTTGGGAAGATATCAAAGTAATCCAGGTATTGACCACTGGAAAGCTGCAAAGAAAGTGATGAGATATCTTCAAGGAACAAAAGATTGCATGCTCATGTACAGACAAACTGATTATCTGGAAGTGATTGGCTACTCCAACTCAGACTTTGCTGGTTGCGTTGATTCACGAAGATCAACATCTGGTTATATTTTTATGTTAGCCAGTGGAACTGTATCTTGGAGAAGTGTCAAACAAACCTTGACTGCTACTTCCACTATGGAGGCTGAGTTCATTTCTTGTTTTGAGGCTACCTCGCATGGTGTATGGTTGAAGAGTTTCATATCTGGCCTTAGAGTTGTGGACTCTATTTCTAGGCCATTAAAGTTGTATTTTGACAACTTTGTTGCGGTGTTTATGGCTAAAAATAACAAAAGTGGAAGTCGAAGTAAGCACATCGACATTAAGTACTTAGCCATAAGAGAACGTGTTAAAGAAAAGAAAGTGGTCATTGAACACGTCAACACTGAGTTAATGATTGTTGATCCTTTAACTAAAGGCATGCCACCAAAGAATTTTAAGGATCATGTAGTACGAATGGGACTTGGTTCCATGATGTAATTTCATTGTACGTACATTTGTTATTTTCAATGAAACTCTTATTTAGTTAGATATTTTCTCATATGGTTTTGTGCACATATTTGTTTATTTTGAGAAAAATCATTCGGTTTAGATATAGAATAAACATATGGTTTATTCATTAAGTTGAGAGCTAGTGTTGAGAGACTTGATATATTGTGGTACATGGAAGATACTACTCATCATCAGAGGACCTATCGCCATGACTCATATATTATGTTTCTTGTTATGGTTGATGTTGAGTTAAATGGACCAAGTGGGAGAATGTTGGAAGCCCACGTTGCATTCACGTCCCACGTTCCTTTTTTTTATTTTATTATTTTGGAACATTTAGTTATTTTGAATCTGGTCCATTTTCCATCCACATTCAACCCATATCTTTGCAACCACCTTCAGTAACAAATCACGTACCCATCATTTATCTCACGTTCTGATAACAAGTTGAGAGCTCTGTGATGAACAGACTCTATAAATAGGATGGGGTGCTCTCAGTTTTATATCACCAAACTCATTTCTCTATTCAGAAAAATACACCATCTATTCAGAGTGAGTAAGGGTCTGGAAGAACAAAATTATCTTTCAGGTTCGTGTGTGCGCCGCTTCCCGTTCAATTTGCAATGGCTGGAGGTATGCTCATAATATTTTTAATTTCCGTTGTTTGATCTAAATATGTCATTTAAATTGATTTGCATGTTTAGATCAGTATATGTATATTTTACATGGAAGGGGCAAAACACCCCAACCACAAAACTATATTATTAAAATACATGAGGAAAAGCAATAGGTTATATGTTATGAGCTGAGTATTTTCCTGGTATTCGAGGTGCAGGATTCCTCCTGAAGAGTTAAGATAATGAGACTTTAATTTTCTGCTTGGCATTTGAATACATGTTTATATATAGAGTTTGAGCCTATTACAATATTCTAACAGCTTTTGGCATTATATGCCTTGGAGGAAAAGACAAAAACAAAAGAAAAATCAGTTTTTCTAACGGAATGGTGCCACCTGAGCCAACAAGGGAAAATTACTAGGTTGCTGGTCTGCTGCTACGTCTCCAATGGTGCATTGCTGGTCTGCTGCTTTTGTTCCTAACATTATACATCTTGATACATTTTTCCTTTTAATAATCATAATCTAGTATATGCCTCAGTTCATGGAGTGTGTAAAGGATGATAGTTCTAACTTTGGGACAAAAATCTAGCAAGTATATTTTGAAATTTATGGTAGATTTCTGAAATAATGTAACCACTTTATTGTTTTGTTTCATTCACTGTGTTTTACATTCCACACCTTCAGAAGGTGGTGAGTGGTTGTCATAAACAATAGTTTAACATTTGTAATGGCAAATGCATTTCTGGTTAGAATTACATATTCCCTTTCCATGATAGAAGAAATCGCAATCAATGCTGATGCAACCATGTTTGACACTCTTTTGCCTTTGACAATTGCATTTGATTTCCTGCAACACAAGATATTCCCAATCACTTAGGCATTAATCAAGAACCAAAACTGTAAAGTTAATCTTACTAATTGGAACCAAATATATTTTAATTTGTTAAAACATTGCATACCGAAACCAATGGAAAGAACAAGTAGTAGCACTGACAAATAATAAAGGATTTTCATATCTTTAGTTTGGGAAACAAAGTATAAGCTTCTAATAGTGAGATGTTTTGGAAGGGAGGTGCTTGAAACTATTATACATGAGATATTAGATGTCAATATATAGAGAGAGAAATCAATCTCCTTAATTTATAATTTTTTTTTTTGTAAAATCTCAATTTAAATAAACAATAACGGTTGGATTAAAATTCATAGTTAGGATGAATTTTAACAAAACTCAGTGTATTAATTTTACAGTTTTACTTTCCATATTTTTTAAGTTACATTAAAGCATCCGGGAGTTACAAGCTCTACTCAAATATAAAATTGAATTGATCTTGCAAAGGAGAAATAGTGGTATCCGTAACTGTAATAGTAATTACAATTTAAATTTTAATTCAATTAAGCACAAAAATAGTTACAGGATGGTAGTAGTATTACTGAAGAATAGGAGTACTAGTAATACTAATTCATTGGATAAAAAAAGAATGAAACTAAAATAAACAGGGAAAAGCAAGGAGGAGTGCAAGGTGGCAAGGAAGCACGATGTTGAGAGAAGGCTAAAATCGAAAACTGGAAATAGAACTTGTAACTCCTCATAACATGCGTACCCATAAAATGATGTTGCAGAGAAATTAAGAGCCGAAAACTGGAAATAGCAATGATGAAATATATGAAAGAGTGGAGGAATTAATTTTAAAAAATAGAATGAACACGTATTCTTTAATAAAATAAAATAAAACTTTTAAACTATTTATTCTTTTTATTTAAACACAAAATATAACTACTAAGAAATTTACATATACGGTAATGAAAGGAAAGAATTAAAAAATCCAACTTGTCTTCCAAAATCCAACTCAATATTGTTGTAAACTTCTTTTCACTAGTTAGATTAATTTGAAATAACTATAAAGCTCAAATTTTTAAACTTTTAACTCTCAAATCTTTTATCTTCACGATCTTCAAAATCAAAACCAATTTGAAACTTCCTAAAAAAAGGACAAATCTAACTTTTCATATGGCTTATTTTGACATAGCAAGTCAATCTTACGCAAATCGTCTCATAGGCACCTTTGAACATGAGCCTGAGGGTTGTTTTGAGAGGTGATATCACTGGGGTCCATGATTAATGGGGGTGCCCAAAAAAAATTAATGTGAGGAGAGAAAAACAATAATTCTTTTGACAAGAACTTCATATTGTTAAATTTTGCAAAAGTCTTTCGATCACTATCTTCATTTTTATTTATAAGACCAAACTTTTTAAAGTTGTTTGCTCCTTTATTTATATAAAATTCAATTTATATTATCTTATGCATTAATTATTTTTAGACTAACATATACCCTAATAAATAAGAGATAGGTTATATTGACACACACTTAGAAGAAAGAGAGAGAAGCATTAATGATGATATTTTTGGAAAAATATATAAAATAGGATAAATTTATAACTATCAACTATTTTATAATATAGGAACAAATGTAGTATTAATTTCAACGTATCCCAATGTTAAGGTTAACAAATTTTAATTTGCTCCAAAAGAATAAAATAATTTTTTTTGCATGTAATATTGTGCTTATATGCATTTTTTAGTAGAAAAAAATATTTTGTATGTAATATAATATATCATTTTAACAAAATTACACGTTTATTTTCAATGGAACATATGTTTATATTTTAGGCTTAAATACATTTTTAGTATTCCTATTTTTCTTAATTTGTAATTTTGGTCATTCCATATTAAAATAGAAACATTTTATCCTCCTAATTTAGGTCTATATTTTTTTTTGTCTAATTGAACTCTAGATCTAACATCTTCAATTAAAATGCAATTAAGAAATAATTCAATAAATCAAAATGTAAGAAATAAAATAAATAAATGTAGGCAAAATTAAAAATATGATCAAAATTACATATTTTTTAAAATAGAGAGACCAAATGTTTTTATTTTAAAATAGGAAGAAAAAGATTAAGGATTTGACAAAATAGGGGGGTCAAAATTATATTTAAGCCTATAGTTTACAATAGGCTTAAATATATTTTTGGTCTTTTAAATATGGATTATTGTATTTTGTCTCCTAAATTTAAAATTATTTTTTAGTCCTTCAATTTTGAAGAATGTTCTTTTTAGTTCAACCTTGTTGATTTTTGGTTGTTTGGATGTACAATTTGTGACTTTTTCTTTTTGGTTGTTTGGATGTACAATTTGTGACTTTTTCTTTTTTTTAACATAGAAGTGTTTTAAAAAAAATAAAGGACTAAAAAAAAGAAAATTTAAATATAATAAACTAAAAATAACAATAATCTAAATTTAAATGACCAAATATATATTTAAGCATTTATGATGTTTGTTCATAAAGGATTTCATCTTGGGCCCACATTATCACGATCGACCCTAAACGTGTGGTCAAGGCCAATGAGGTAAGAAAATCAAGGATGTGTTCATTTTTCCTTCTATTGATATAAAAACACACCTAAACAAACACAACGGTAACAAAATAGTAGCTAAAAAACAGCTCAAGGTGCTATGTTTTAAATCACTTCCAAGGGAGTTGCAACTTTAGCTAACCATCTCTAACCTCTCTCTCTGGCACTAAGATCTGTCACACTGATAACAAGCCTGGTAGCATCCTCTGCCAATTTCCTAGCTAGTTTTTTTTTTATTTTTTATTTGGGGTCGATTTTAAATTATTATTGAAAATTGAATAAATCGTAATAGGTGTGTGCGAATGATAATTTTTCTATTAATTCTAAGCTTTATTACTATTGATTGGGTATTTTGTATTTAAGAACATTTGAGGAATATGACACGAGGAAGAGAGCGAAAGATACCATCTACGTGACAAACAAAGGTAAAAACCAAATGTACAAGTAAAAATAAAAAAAAAAAAGAGAGAATGTAAATAGCAACAAGTAACAACCAATATATATATCCTGGAAAGAAATCAATGCTTGTACTCAAATAAAACACACACAAAGAAAATTAAAAAAGAAAGAAAGGTGCGGAGATTAGGGCAAATTAACCCAATTTCAGTTGTCATATGAATCAAATAATGCAACCATTTTATTTATATAATTTTTCAGTTCATCGCCTTACACATTCAATTGGTGTGAAAGCAGTGATTGTTGTAGCTAGCTAAATATTATTCATGACAATATGTACAAACACATAAATTTATGTCAATGTCACAAGATCCAGTTACGTTGGTTGATCTGTAATGTACTTTGCAATGAGCGTCGCAAGGATCGTTCTTTATGTCACAATAATCATTACGCAATGTTAAATAATCACAATGTACATATTCAGGTACCACAGCCATGTGCACTTGATTTCCTACACCAAACAATATATTCAGTCACATACATTATTGATCCTCTGAAAATTCATTACACACAAAATTGAACTGATCAATATATTGAATATGTGGGAAGTGGTGCTTACCAGAATCCATGAAGACAACAAGTAGGAGGATGGAAAGATAGCAAGGGATTTTCATTTCTTGATTTAGGAAACAATGTTTATCTTTCTACATTGATAGATCTTACGGAAGAGAGTTCCTTAACGCATTTATATGCTCCATATTATAAAGGGACAAAACAGAAAATTTGTATGTTATAAAGAGATATTATAATTCTTCTTAACGCATGTTAATTATGTCAATCAAATATATTCAAACAGTACTATCATGTAAAGTGATCTTTATTATTATGTAACAAAAAAAGTGACTTTTTTATTGCAAGCTTCGATTCAAATATGTTGTATTGACAAATATGTTAACTTCTTAAAATGCAATAATAATAAATACTAATTAAATATAAAGATGAATCTGTCGAGCATTTACAAAGATGAATCATTAGTACATTTTTTAAAAAGAAAAATCTTCTAAATAATTAATAACAAACGTCAGCGCATAACTTTAATTAATTGAATCAATACATCAACCATTTAATGCTCATAAACTTTTTTTTTATTCTTTTACCTTTTTATTCAAAGATAACGTACACTTCACATTTCACTCTTAATTATTGTCGGTGTTGTGAGGTAAATACAAGGGATGGTAAATTGGATCTTTAGCAGAATACGACGGTGGTGTCTTCAATGATATGTAACAAATTAATATCTCTACTCTCTAGTAGCACCTACATGCATGGACTCCGATGCCAAAGTTAGTGTGTGTGAGAGAGAAATGAGAGAATGAATGATTATGGGTGTACCAAGTGAAAGAAGGCTTATTAATTGGCAGGAAAAGTCGTTAAGGTTCTTTGAGTTGATTATGTTGGTTTTAATCGTCAAAATTTTAAATTTTCAAAATAATTATTAGTATCTTTACGCTGTCATAAATCTTTTTTTAAAATATTTAATAAATATGTCATTATTTAACTAACGTTAAAAATCTAAAATAAATTTTTTTTAAATACTAGGAAACAAACACGAAAAAATATTATCAAACAAATATAAAATTTAATTATTCATGAAGGATAAGAAATATATTTCAATATTTTTATAGAACACATCATAAGCTTACATGTCATATTTCATATGATGTGACAATAGAAGTGATTTGATGGTGTGTCAAGTTAATGGACATATTAACATTTACTGAGATTTAAAATAAAAATTTGTAAATATTATAGATCAAAATTTATTAAGAAATAAATATAAAATTAAAAAAATTATTAGGGATTAAAAACATATTTTATTCATAATTTATCAAATAAATATTGTACAACATATAAAATTTTACATTGATAAATTATGAGAGATAAAACTCTATGTTTCAATAGTGTAAAGATTTTTTACACTATTATTTGATTAGAAATCAACATGTATAATAAATTTATAAACCTTTACAAAAACTACTTATAAGTCATACATTTTATAATTTGTAATTAGTTAACAAAACAAAACAATTTTACCATCTCACTAACCATTAAACTCTAAAAAAAATTCATTAATAATATTTTATATAGGTTTAAATATATTTTTAGTCCTTAAAATTTAGATAATTATTTTTTAGTCCTTAAAAATAATTAATTTGTTTTTATTAGTCCCTTAAATTTTTGAAAAATTATTTTTAATCTTTCTTTGTTTAATATGTTTATAATTTCACAATTTGTAATAATTTTTAACTACCAAAATTTATTTTTTCATTTATTTTAGAAAATGATTTATGACGATTGTAAACTGTCAAAATATTTGACTTGTATGGTTTAGTGGATTTTTTTTTTACATATTTTATTGGTTTTTATGAAGAAAAATAAAAAAAATAGATATAAGAATCATCACAATTTTTTTACATATTTTGATTATTTTAAATTGTCACAAATTATTTTTATGAAAATTAAATTAAAAAAAGCATTTATGACGGTAATAAATTATAATACTATTAACATAAAGAATGAGCCAGATTAAAAGTAATTTTTTAAATTAAGAGAAAAATAAAAATAAATTCTTTTTTTAAGGATAAAAAAATAATTATTTAAAATTTAAAGGAGTAAAAACATATTTAAATCTTTTATATATTTAATCATCTCATTTAAAATATGAGCAAGACGACGGAAAAAAAAAAAGGGGTGGGGTGGATTTTATGCATAATGTTTAGGTTTCTATAGTGACACGTCTCATGGAAGGGAGGATCCTTACCCATGTATATGCTGCAAATTACGTAAGGACAAAAATAAAATACTTTTTTTGGTGCATAAAAATACAATAAATTTGTATACCGTAAAGAGATGTTATAATTTTTCTTCATTTATTGTTAATATAATGGTTCCTAATGTAATCTCATAAAAAATGAAATCTAGATTATTTTTCTCTCCGATGATTAGGAAGAGAAATCCCAACCATCAAGGTGCGTTTTTCTGGAAGAAAGATCTTAATATGTTCAGGGATCGATTATTATTATTATTATTATTATTATTATTATTATTATTATTATTATTATTATTATTATTATTATTGATTGGCTATTTTGTGTTTAAGAACATTTGAGGAATATGACACGAGGAAGAGAGCCAAAGGCACCATCTACGTGACAAACAAAGGTAAAAAAAAGTGTACATATAAAAAAAAAAAAAAGAGAATGTAGATAGCAACAAGTAACAACTAATATATATGCCGGAAAGAATCAATGCTTGTACTCAAATAAAACACACAAAAATAAAATTAAAAAAGAAAGAAAGATGTGGAGATTAGGGCAAATAAAACACGCAATATCTTGAATATGTGGGAAGTAGTGCTTACCAGAATCCATGAAGCCAACAAGTAGGACGACGGAAAGATAGAAAAGGATTTTCATTTCTTGATTTGGGAAACAATGTTTAACTTTCTATTTTGATATATCTTATGGAAGAGAGAGGTCCTTATGCTTTTATACGCTTGATATTATAAAGTGGAAAAAATAGAAAATTTGTGTGTTGTAAAGAGATATCATAATTTTTATTAATGCATCGTTAATTATTTAAATTAAATATATTCAAACACGATAATATAAAGTGATCTTCAGTGATCTTTTTTACGTAACAAAAAGAACATAATTTTTTTATTGCAAGCTCTGTTTCAAACGAATTGTCTTGACTTTTTTATGTCCAATTTTTTATATAAAGATTCTTTCAAAACTATGATCACTTCTTTAAATATAATAATAATAATAATAATAATAATAATAATAATAAAATAAAAAAAAAAAAATAAATGCTAATCAAATATAATGATGAACCGGTCGAGCATTTATAAAAATGACTCGTCAATACATTTTTTAAAATGAAAAATCTTCTAATAAATTAATCACAAACGTCGGCATAACTTGAAATTAATTGTATCAATCCAATAGTCATTTAATGCTCATAACTTAATGCTCTTTTTTTAAAAAAATGCCAAGTATTACTTTCATTTACAAGGCACAAAGTGTGATCCCTTGTGAGAATAAATACAAAAGGATGATCCTCCACAAACAAGTATGATGCCGTGTAAGAGATCATCACTCAAAATATACTCCCCTATAGTTCCTTTGTGCTAGAAACTATTCATTCTTGATAAACAGAGTTGTTCAAAAAATAAACCTATGCTGTTGTGTATCATGAACCATCAATGATTCATTGCACCAATTTGCAAAAAACATATCTATATGAATTAGACCTCTATACACACTACTGGAAAAGTTATGTTCCCCGACTACAACATGACATCGATGCTTCATCCACCGTTGTTGAATACAACACGGTGGCATTTTTGTAAATATCACAAGATGAACGACAACATTTTATACTAAAACCGAAGTGGTTGATGACGCAGTTAATTAAACGACCGTGTTTCAGTACAAACTCATTCAATACAACATCGGTGCCTAACACATCACCGTCGTTGTTGAATTTTTAAATTAATTTTTCATTTACGAAAATTACCTTGCTGTTAGTAGCCTCTGCCATTACCTTCTTGTTGCCTTTCTTTTACCTAGCCTCTGCCGTCGTGCCCTCTGTCGTGGGATTCCACATTTCCTGGGTCGTGGCTTCCGGTAACGTGTCCGCCGTAGGTTGTTGTTGGTGAGGTAAGTAAAGTTTTTCTCATTTTTGCTCATTTACCAGTTCGTGCCTTCTGGTAAGATAAAATGTAAACAGCTCAAGCTATATATTAGACATTTACATCACAAACTTCGTTTGCAATGTACGAAAGACCTAGAGAAAACTATAAAATAATCTAGTTTTAGTGAATGGTACCTCCATTGTCTTCAACATGGCATAGATTAAGGTCTTCATTCAGTTCTTGTTTTGGTCAATACATTTAAAATATGTTGTTTTTTTCTTGCTAAAGACTGGTTATTGTTTGCTGACTAGGTCAATTTGGAATATGGTTCATTTTCCTAACCTCGAGGTTGAATTTGGGGGGATTTTACTAGTTAATGTTTAGAGGACCATGGACATAGTTATTTTTATTTATTGAGCTGGAGTTTCTCCTTGTATCATCTTTTGTTCTCTTTTCCAACAGGATTGCTTGTCTTCTTGTGTAATTTGTTTCTTCTTCTATCCTCAATGGAAAATTGTTGGTTAAAAATAATGGTGGGAATCTGTTTAATTGCGTCCTGCATCCCTTACTCTGTTTAATTATGTGATCATCATCACATAATTTTTTTCAATATTATTGAGTATACTTTACTCATAGCCTGTAACTACCCACTGACTGAAGCTACTAAGCTGTTGTGACTTGATCAAGTCAGAGTCTCAGAAAAAATATTAGAAGTATAGATTATTCTTTTTAAGAAAAAAGAGCTGTTAGCTGCTAATTGTTTTTGTTGTCTGAACTTAGTATACTGCAAAAGCTGCTAAATTTATCTAATGCGTAGTTGTTAGGACTTAGGGGGTATTTACTATTTAGTGCCAATAGGGAATGTTATTCATGATAAATGATCCTGCAGTGAAGCATTGATGAATATAATAGTTATTTATGAAGTTTTGGCGAAAGATGAAAGTTTGTAGCCTTGAGCAATTTCTATCTTAAGGAGCTGAGATAGATGGAAAACACAAATAATAAAATTAATAGAAGTGTCTGATAATTGGAATTTAGCTTGGAGTCATAATTTCACAATAGTATAAGCCAAAGAGATACCCCATAAATCAAATGAATAAGAGAGGAAATTTCGGTCTCATATTTTCAGGAAACTATATATATATACACTACAGTAATGTAATTTTTTTAGGGTTTTAGCAAACTATATAGGTATATTAATGAGGTTTGCTGATGAGTTCATGTTCATGTTGAGTGATGGACTACTTGAGACTATGGGGATCTTGTTCGTGTTCACCATTTTAATCTCCTATGTAAAACATCCAAGTGTCAACATTTACACAACTACGTCATTTAAAAATGATGTAGAAACTAAGGTTATTGACGTCAGCAGCGTATTTGAAACTAAGGTTTCTACATCGGTGAATAGTATAACACCGATTAAGAAAAAAAAATAGCTTACTACCACATTCGCTCATGGACCGTTGTTGAAATTTTTAAGTTTCAACATCATTATAATAAAAAATGATCAAGCACTGTTGTTGAATCGCGATTCTGATCGATGTAGAATACGCATTTTCTAGTAGTGACAAAATTCATTTCCATGATTGTTATTAACCTGCACCTCCTTATCAGATTGATCGAAAACTAAGTTATATCATGATCAATCATAAAAGTGTCTAATTGTGATAAATAAGATAACTAAATCTGCCTTAAATTACTATATAAGAAGAACCTGGTTAAGTAAAATCTAATTATATCCTACTCTATACACCTAAATCTTGCATCATTCATTTAGATGTCTTGTTAAACTAAAATTTTTAACATGTGATATTGCAAACTACAAAACGAAACATGCGTCATTAACAAAATACGAAAAACTAAAATCAAAATATACCTTTGATCATTATCATGAAAGAATTATCTTGTTTTACTTCTTTCAAGCTCTCACTCTCTCTATATATGATGTATCAGGACAAAATTAGAAGATGTGAGCTCAAGGACTAAATATATGTATTATATATAGATATTCTATCATCAAAAATATATTTAGTAATCATTATCATCCATTAATAATCATTTAATATTTGATTTCTTAATTTCAAAATTAATAGAACATTTGTTTTCTAAGACATACAGACCAAATTATTACACACCTCCCTTACATCCAAAACGGAGGAAGAAAGAAAGTGGAAGAGGAACACTTCAGCACAACGTATTGTGTTTCTTTCAAGTACAATTGCTATTATTTATTTTTAAAATACAAAACATTTACTTAGCTTTTATTCGGAAATATATAATCGAATGTTATATCCAACCTTATCCACAAAACATAGGAACAAAAAAGGTAGAGATATACTAATTCAAAAGAAATATTTTATGATAAATGCAAAAATAAAAGTTAATAAAAAAAAAAAAAAAAAAAACTTCGTCGACAATCCACCTTTCTACAATCTACATCACTCTCTTCAAAGCAAGGTGCCAAGACCAAGTTATACAACTAGTCTTCATCCCTACCACGATTCAATTGTCATCCAACCTCCATGACCAGACTTCTATCACACATAGAAGTATCTAATATTACGATTGGTAGAGTCATTAATTCCGTGGCCAAGCCTGGGTTTCTTCCCAATTTTGATGGTCTGTGTATTTTTTTCTTCTCTTTCTCTACCTTTTACACAATGATGATTTATGCTACGACTGCTGAAATCTTTAAGCCTTGTCTGATTACCATAGTGAATGATGTGTCTAGACAGATCCATAAGCCCTTTTTCTTTCATTTTCTTTGAATTTTTTTAAAAAATAAGATCAAGATTGATTTTAGATATAGGACATAATTAAACGTTAAAATAATAAGAGGAGCAAAAAGCAAACCTAAAAAATAAATTAGAAGATAAAAATTAACTCATTTTGAAACTTAGTTTTCGGAAAGAGGTATTTTTAGAAGAAAAATAAAAAAAAGGAAAAAGGAAAATCAATGTTAATTTAATTGTTTTTTTTTTTTTTGTTGAGAAAGTTCATTTAATTTTTTTAAGTATGAATATTTTAATTTTTTTATCATATCTGAACAATTATTTTTGTTTATGGTATATATCTAAACAATTAATTTGATAATAAGAATGGTGGAGATTGGACCAAATCGAAAACTTGTCACTGTTTGCATCTTCTTTTTACTTTTATCAGTATAATAATCTATACAATACACGGAAGTATATCAAAAAATAATTTTAAATTTATAATATAAAAATATTTATGAGGTTCATATTTTTAAATTTAAATTAAATTTTAAATTTATGTTTAATTTAAAGTTATGCGGGCAAATACGTATATTAATTATTTTTTTAGCAACCAACAAAGTAAATTTTACTAACATGTTAGAGGTCACAAGAAGTGGTCTAACAACAGAATACAACACTAAATACACCAGTTCCAGCAAAGTTTATAAGCTTTAGTACCACCAGTACAAACAAAAAAATTACCATAAGGTATAATTAACATCTACAAATGGACCAAACTGCTGCAGCCCAAATGAGCACAAGTACACCTCGAGACTTTACAGCTTTAACCAAGCCATAATGACTCCAAAAATGGCCACAACAGCCTATAGGCAGAACTGATTGAAATCCAAGCCAACTATAGAATAGTTGCCAGATATGATAAGAGAAGTCACAACTAAAAATAAGGTGTTATCCACTACCCCAGAAGATGCATTATGCAGTAAGGAATAGACATTTTTAGCAGTGAATAGTCCCTCATTATTGCTCTTCCACAACCATTTGTCCTCTTCAAATTGTTTCATAGGAATTTGATTAATGTCAGTAAAGAATTGTTCTACAGTTTCCTCCTCACGAGGCAAAATAGATCTCTTCCAATCAATTTTCCAAACCCAATTCGATTGTTGTCATTCTCCCAGCTGCATTACGAACTAACTTTTACTAACAGCAAGGGAAAATAATCGTGGATACCGCCTAGATAAGCAATTGTTTCTTGTCCAATCATCTAGCCATAACCTAAATTGATCACCTCTCCCTACTTTACAACCCAGATTATCCAAAAATACACTAGAAAAAGGGTTGAATAGTGTGATGAATAAAAATTTAATCTTTTGAAAAAAATTTAAAAAATTTCTCAAATAGATATCAATGGACGATGGATTTCATCCAAAGAGTTTAAAATCACATTGTGCTTAGAAAATCAGTACACAAAACTTGGATACAATAGTGTAGGAGTAACTTATAGAAAAGAACTAGTTATATAAAAGAAGTAAAGAAAACATAGAGGTTTTATACTGGTTCACCCCAACTTTTGGACTACATTTCATTCTCCTTCAAACCTTGAAGAGTTTCACTAATTAATTCTTTAATTACAACCAAGTATTCTCTATGCAACTTTTGACTACAACGAATACTCACTAGGTCACTCCTGGCATTACACTTAATCTTTCCATGAGATTATGACTCAAGTATTCTTTGTCACTAAGTTACCCTTGACTTTCACAAACAATATATGTTTGATAGAAAATGTAATCTTAATCACTCAAAGAATGTTTACACCATTAACTTGAATACAATGAAACTCACTAACTTAACAAAGCTAAGGTTCACTCAATTTGCTAAAGTTTTCTTCGTCCAATAAACTAACAACGTTACAACACATGTTGAGATTGTTTTCTTAAGATTCGATAGACTTTAACACAAACATCTTTAAGCTTTATATACACTTCAGAGCTTCAATCCATTGAGAGATCTCAACTAGCCGTTGTCTAATAGCTTTGGTGCTTGACACGAGGCTGCTACTGTGCAGAGAGAGAGTGGGGACCACAAACACTTTCTGCAACAAATCTTCAGAGAAATACAATCTGTCAATGTTGTCTATTGCTTAGAGCTAACTTTCATCATACAAATCGAAAGAAACGTTAACAACATAAGACAAAAGGAATTAAAAATGACAAGATGAGACAATTGAAATCTTCCCTTTTATGCGTTATGACACGAGTTTCTTACTGAACCTATGAACATTACTTTCTAATGGTTGTTTTTAGTACTTGAGGATCATGTAATTGTTCCATTGCTTTTGTATTGCGATCCAAGTGATAATGTACTTGTCTTCTTAAGACTGGACGCTGAAGCAATATCATCCAATGACTGATACTTTGGCTATCGCCCATAACCTTTTCGTTCATGCTTTTCTGCTCGTATCTCATAGAGATAGATGAACCTGTAGCTTAAGCATGAAAGGTTAATACATAAAATTTATACTTTGTTAACATCAAAACCTTAGGGATTTAATTGTTTGATATAGTCCAATGTGACTTGGACGCAGTCAAACTTAACACATCAGTGAAGGAAATAATGTCTTTCTATCATTGAGAGATTCTATTATTGCATGTCTTTATAAAGGGCAGACTTAGGCAACCATATTTAGCCTCTAATACTTTCACCCCATAGAGTTTCCTTCTCATTAGTTGCCCTACATCTCTACTTTGAGGCTAGTGCTTTATTAAATTCATAGATATTTCTTATGCCAAGATCACCTTGCTTCTTACTCTTAATTACTACTTCCCACTTGATCCATGCTATAGATTTATCAACATTTTTTTAGCCCCACAAAAAGTTACGTTGTAAACGGATAATTTGATTACAACCTTTGAGGGAGCACGATAAAATGATAGAAAGTATAAAGGAATAAATGAGAGAGTAGAATTAATGAGACTAAGATAAAAAGTATAAAGGAATAAATGAGAAAGTAGAATTAATGAGACTAACTCATCCTCCAATTGAGAGATGCCTTAGCCTCCAGGGAGTTAGCTTCCTTTGCATTTTTTGGATTACTATCCTCCAAGTGTCCTCTTTGCGAGCATTAATTCCTACTAGTGCACCAAGATAAGTGAGCAAGATAGTGAGAATCCCACAATTCAGCACCTCTACAAATCTATCCAAAGAGTATCTTTGCACATTAACAACTCCAAGTGAACTTTTATGGAAGTTCACCTTAAGACCTGCAACAATTTCAAACCATTGTAAATACTTTTTAAGGTTACAATGTTCTTAAAGTTTGGCTCCATGAGAATGATCATGTCATCCGCAAACTGTTGAATAATAATATTTATCTCTCATCTCCCAATTTTAAACCCACTCAACAATTTGTTCCTCACCGCCTCTCTCACCACAACCCCTTCCCTCGCATCCCCTCAACTATCATTAAAAATAAAAATAAAAAAGGGCTAAAGGGTCGACCTGACAAAGTCCTCTTTGCACAAAGAATTCCTCTATTGCGCTCCCATTAACCAAAACAAATAACAATAAGGATTCTAAGCATGCTCTAATCCAAGTGATCATGTAATATAGGAAATTTCAGTCTTCGTAGCATATAATATAGGAAATTCCAATTCACAGTATCATAAGCATTCCTTCTCAAAATCCGCTTTACAGATCAACAAGGGTTTTTTCTGCACCTTAGCTTCATGAATAGCTTCATTCACCACAACCATTGTGTCTAGAATTTTCCTTCCTCCAACAAACGCTGATTGAGTTTCATCAATGATTTTGCTCAAAAGAGGTTTCAATCTCAAAAATAATACTTTAGCTATAATGTTATACAAGCTACCAATAAGAGATATTGGTCTATAATCTCCAAGATGATTAGGCACCTCCTTTTTAGGAACAAAGGCTATAAATGAAGCATTAGAAACCTCTAGTAGTTTTTCAGGAGAACGGAGATTCCTGCATCATTCTCATGATATCATCTCTCAAGATGTCCCAAAAGCGCTTAATAAAATAGAAATTGAACCCATGAGGCACTAGGCTATACTTTTCATCACATTCCCATATAACAACTTTCACCTGATCTACCTCAAACATTTTTCCCGTGTTCAATATATCTTTTATCAAAATAGAGCTAAAGCTTACTCCGTCCAATGTTACTCCCAATTCCAAAGGTTGTTGGAATCAAATCTTAAAAAAATTAGGCAATTTCTTTTTTGACCCGAGTAAGATCCTTCGTCCACTCATCGTCTATAGAGATCTGATTAATAGAATTAGATCTTCATCGTCAATTCACAAAGGAGTGAAAAAAGCGAGAATTTGAGTCATCCCCCTGGGATCAAATGAATTCTCGATCTTTGAGCTAAAATTGATTACTAATAATGGTTCAATTTCTTAATTTCTCCAATAATTTCCCCTCTTAAAAATAACTCTCCTTCAGAGATTGACTTCTCCTCAAGCTTCCTGTACAAGTCCCCCAATTGATTTCTTAAATCTACAGCTTTTGCCTCCAGCAGGTCGCAATTATCCTTGCTCCAGTTTCTCAAATCACCCTTTAGCTTCTTAAGTTTTTCCTTAAACACAAATGCAGGCCAGCCTTGTATTTGATAGTCAGTGTACAAATTCTACAAATCCCTTTTGAGCTAACCAAGCATTCATGAACCGGAAAGGCCTTTTACCCCCAATCAAGATTATTTTGCTTCAATATAAGTGGGCAATGATTCGAAAAATCCCGATCCAAAACAAGTTGAAAACACTTCGGAACATAATTAAGCCCTTCTTGTGAAAGTAGAATTTGATTGAGTCTACTGCATGCTTTACCTCCATTTTTGAACCAAGTGAATCTTGACCAGCCACGGGGATATCTATTAGCTACATTTCATCAATAAAAGTAGAAAACTCCTTCATTTCTGTAGTGTGTCTTGGAAGATTTTCCTCTTCACTTCTTCGTTCTTCTAGGAACCTTACTGCATTATAGTCACACCAGTAAAAAATATGAATTTAACGTTTATCATTTAATATTGATTTTAATAAAAATCGATATTAACAAATAGGGTGATGTTTTTATAAATAAAATGTTATGGTTAACATCGATTATTGTAAAATGGATGTTATATGTGTTATGTTAACATTGATTTTTTTATAAAATGGATGTTGTATAAAATGGATGTTGTGTATACTTTTTTTACTTAATATCAATTTGTTTAAAAATCAATGTTGTATGCTACATTTTTTTCTTTCTAATTTCACACTAATATTGCGCCATTCCTTTTCCTCCTTCAAAAGTTCCCTTTCTCAGTGCCCCATGTCAATGAACATTGCATCACTGTCCATTCACCAGAGAAACTCCACTTCAGGGTGAGACAGCAAGAGCTTCCGAATCAACGGAAGCTTGGCCCAAAACCCTACTACCATTTTAGCGTCTAGAAGAGCCATGTTGTAGAAAATCTCAATCCTGTGAACCTTGCAATAGTCAATCTTGTTCTTGATCGATTTGATGAGGTAGTGGTCTTCAACTGGGTTTTCACATGGTTTCGGGGACGAACCGGTTACGAGGAGGACGTGGGGTTTGTTGTGTCCAATGAAGTTATGGTTGGAATTGGAATTGGATTCGGAGGATGATTAGGGTTTGGTTTCTTCAAGTACGCAGTGGGCGCGGGTAGCAGAGAGGTGGTGGCGGATCTCGTTGAAGTACTTCTCCGGCGTTCCGAATTTGCCGACGTCGATGGTGCCGCGGAGGACGACCAACGTGAGGAAGAGGCAGAGGAACGCCACCATGCTGTGGTGGCATGCGCGCTACATCTGCCGGACGCGCCGAGGTCCCAGGAACCGCTCCAGCATTGTTGGCCACGGTGGTGCTGTTGGGATGGCTGGGAGCGAGGACCAAGTACCTCAAGAGGTGCGTCGAGTGGTATATTATTTAGCAGAAGATTTTGTTTTCTCTTTCTCACTTGTATACCCTAAAGATCAATAACAATCATGTACATAAAACTGAACAATCAAATAAGATCAATAACAATCATGTACATAAAACTGACAGGGGGTTTTGATTTCTCGTATACTTTCTGCAAGATTTGGTGGATATCTCACTTTTGGTACCCTCGAGTTAGGAGTTGTTTCGGCTCCTGGTCAACCTACTCTTAAGGACCTATTGCTTCCTAGTTTTTTTTCCACTTCTATGAATATCTTTATTATTTGTATTTGTATATCTTTACACGGCTATTTACACTATGGCAATTGGGGCAGAGGGAACAAATCCTAACAGCTCAACTTTTGGTGCTGACCAATTTGATGACTTCAATCCCAATGAGAAAGAGCTAAAGGCCTTATTTTTCACCTTATTTTTTTGCATAAACATCTTGTTTGTTTCTAATAGCTTCTATACTATGATCATTTGAAATCAAAGCATATCTAGGTATTTGAAGTCGAGTAAGTGTTCTGGTAGAAAGACCCAATTTCTTTTTTTAATTGTGCTTGATGAAATTCCAAAATGGAAGTGCATTTTGTTTATGTAGAAAATGGACCAAATTGGTCCTCAGAAGTATTTAAGTTCTGATGTTTTCAATCAGAAATGACTTGACACTGTGCCAGAGTTATTCTCTTTGTGACATCTCACTTTAAATTACAATTTACAACTCTGAGGTTTGTTCCCGTGGTTCTAGTACACTAAGCTAAAATGTTGAATATTTTGTTAAGTTGTTGGTTACATCTTGCTCTTGATTATCTTATTTTGAGAAAGTCTCTTAGAATTAAAAATTGAAAAACTTTGGTCTGTTCAATCAATAGTATAGTTTGATGCAGTTTTTGCATTTACACCAACCAAATCAACCTAATCAGCTCATGAAAAGTATAATTTTTTCATTTTGCATGATCTTAAAGCCATTTTCTTGGAGCCTACAAATTCTTATCACGCCATCATTTCCTTATGGGACAAAATGCAAAAATATTAAAAATGGTAATCATCAAGCCAAGCAACGTAGAACTAATAATTGATGATTAGCAGTCATGTCCTAAGTTCAACTTGGCACGTATAATTCTATAGTTTAATTAGAATTTTTTTTTCTCTGGAAAAGGGAAAGCCTTTATGATAGATACCACTATTAGGGGTCTGTTAGTTGGGCAGGTGGAGACAAGAGACCAAACAAAACATGCTTTTTGTAATAAAAACAACATTCTACATCTGTTATGTAATAAACGATGTAGAAAGCTAAAGTAATGTGGAAAAGATATTTTCTACATCGGTTGTAGCCCAAACAAATGTTGTAAGTATTATACAACATCGGTTTTAAAATAACCGATGTAGAAAATATCTTTTCTACATGAGTGTTAGAAGGAGCGATATAAAAAGTTCATTTCCTACATCAATTTTGATGAAAATCAATGTTGGAAACTATATTACAACATTGGTTTGGTCTACCGCTGATGTTGTAAACTGCATTACAAAAACTGATGTTTTTGCATCTATATTTGTATTTCTTACTATACATCATTGGTTTTTGCATAGTGAATTTCAACATCAACTTTTATAATCGATGTTAAAATTAATACTTTTAATAATAATAGTTTTACTATCGATTTAGAACTCATGTTAAAAGTTTCAAAAAATTGATATTAAAAACTTATTTTATAGTAGTGTCTCCAAAAAAAACACTCAAAACATTTTGATCTAAGCTCACATTATCTAACTCATTAATGAAAATACATAATAATACTATATTATGCACATTTTATACTTCAAATTATAAACATTATACTAAAAATATCATATTGGTTTATAATTTATTATTAAAAAATTATTAGCATAATTTTAATATTAAATTTACTTCGTATATAATATTCAATACTTGTATAAAAATAATGTCCATGATTATTAATTATATAATCTATCTTATTTAGTAATGCCTATCTAATTTTAAATTATACTCATATCTAAACTGACAAAATTAGTCTCTTAAAATAGATTGACATCAATTACTAAATCGTATAAAAAAAATTAATCGATTATCCTAGAAAAATATTTGAATACTATCAGTCAAAATATAAACTAATATATTTCTACTTTTTAAATTGATTATCCTGTCAAAGATTTTGTATCTTTAAATTTTTTTAATTAATACCCAATTTTTTAATTATATTTGAATGTAATAATATATAGTCATATCACATAATTGGTTCTTTTTTCAATTAAAATTATTTTTCAAAACAATTTAAAATTGATACTTTTTAATTTCTTTTTTAACTTTAATTAACTTTAAATGCTTATAATTTAATGTTTTGAAAGCTGATATAAACACCTAGACTTGTCTCAACCATATATAAACTTCTATACAATTCCAATATTTATATAAACAAAAACACCCACAGACCAGCCACTAAATAAACAGAACCTCACCAAAACTATTAAGCCTCATCTCTTCCAAGAGTGAATACCAGCAATCTGATTCTAGACACTTATACTCCATTGTTAGCATATGATACTCTGATTTAATTTTCTTAAACATTTTAATTAGAACCAAAATGAAAATTTTAGTTGATTAATTGGTCAAAGTTATTTAATTTTTTGAATTGTTTTAATTAATACTAAAAAAATTATAATTAACTTTAAAAATAATATATATATATTCAAATTAATTTTCACAACTTTGTAAATTAAAAGTTTTAAATTTTCATCTTATACAGAATAATACTCACATACTATAAATATAAGCAAGATTACTCTCTGATCTTCGATTGAAATACGAAATATCCAGATGTGATGATTAGAAAGAAGATTTATATTCAAACTCAAATCACTTTCAAGAGGGTATTCTAATTGGTTATAATTTTCTCTAATTAGCCAAATAATTTGGGTATGAATAAATTATCAATTTTATATAAAAAAATAATTACAGCACAACTAATATCTAAAGTAAAATTAATAATAAATCCAAATTTAAATATAAATATAAATATTTAATTATTAATTACAACAATGAATTAAAACCAACAACTGATATTGACAAATTAGAAACGATTTAAAACCCAAAACTAATATTGGCCAATTAAAAACAAATAAACAATTCGGGTTCAAAGTTTAATTAACATGAAAAAGATAGAAACAAACACAGACTAATTTTAATATATTATCAAGTAATTGAATTTAAATTAATTAGGTGAAATTTTCTAATCTGCTTTGATAAAAAAAAGCTTGAATAATTTTGAGCAAGAAGACACTATAAAGATCAATGTATCCATTTTAAAATTAAAATAATAATGAATTAGAGAGGTACAGATATTATAATTTTCGTACTAAATCATTCTTAATTAAACTATATTCATTACAAATACTGAAATACATCCATAGAATCCGTATATGTTTGACTTTGTTATATCTTCATTTTCATTTCATGATCTTTTTCTAATTAGTTGAGACTCGTTAACTTGATCTCATAGTTTTTGATATTTTCAATTATAATTATCTTCTTCAATAGTAGTTGCTTTCTTCAAATGGATTCTTGAGCAATAGATATTTCACTGACCACTTACCCGAAATTTGCAATAACAGGATTGAAAACACCACGATAATACAATAATATATTGTATATGCATAAAATAGAAAGTAAATTAATAGAAAATTAGAAGTCTTGTTTTCTAATAAGGTTGAGTGAATTGATTTACGTACTAATAATTATAAATGACTTAATTTTAATTTAAAAAATTAATTAACATATATTTTCAATTAATTTTTGTTCCATATATATTAATAATAAAACATAAATGTATTAATTTGAATTTGGTTTGTAAGTGAATCAAATAATTACACAGCATCAAATCATGATGTATTATCCGAATCATTAAAAATTTTCTGATTTGGTGTCATCCAAACTTATTTTTAGATTCTCAAAACAATACATATATATACTTCCTTTCTTTAAAAAAAAATCTCCAAATTAGCTTCATTTGTTTAATTTAAATCCCTACCACCATCACCAACACCCTCAAACCCCCACATAAATTATTCATCTATTTCTCGTATAACTTATTGTTTTATCCAGAAAAAAATACACTTGTTCAGATTATTTGATCTGGTGTTGTTAATTGTGAATTGTGATGGGATATATATTCTAGCTCAGTTTTTCTTGCGAACATAAGTGTTGCCTTTTTTTTCCTAGGGATGAACCATAAAGAGGCTTTTATACAAGAGGGAGAAAGAGATGAGGGTAATTTAAAACTAAGTTAAAAAAAGAGACAAGTTAAGTAAAAAAGGGTTATAGAGAGAGATCCATTTACTAACAAGCGTACGTCCACTTAATTTTCAAAAGGAATAAATTAGTAAATTACGCCTTAAGTGTATTTTGAAGAAATTTTTAGTTATATATAACTTATACTACTTTTAAAAAGAATATGCGATATAAGTTAACAACAGCTAGTTATATATAGACAGAGAATAACTCTTTTAAAGTTAGTAAGTAAATTTATCATTCTTCTTTCTATGTGTGTGTGCTCGATTGTCATATGAATCTAGTGTACACTACCATTTTATTTATATAATTTTTCAATTCATCGTCTTACTCATTCATTTACATCGTTTTTTCAATGAGTATGAAAGTTGAGATCCACAATAATGACAAACACATATGTTCAAGTCGCCTTCATCTTTTTCACAATCTCCAGTTGCATTGACTGATCTATATTGATATTTGCACTGAATGTCGCAATTATTATTCTTTGGGTCACAAAGATGAGTACACAATTTTTCACCCCAACAATAATTTTTGGGAACCACTGTCATTAATTTGAACTTGATTTCCTACACCAAACGGTATATATCTAGTCACATACATAGTTAATCTTGTGAAAAATCATTATGCAAAAATTAAAAGTGAATATCTTGAATTTGTGGTAAGTAGTGCTTACCAGAATCAATGAGGAGAACAAGCAGGAGGAGGGAAAAATAAAAAAGCTTTTTCATTTTCTTGATTTGAGAAATAATGTTAGCTTTCTATAGTTACATCTCATGGAAGAAATGTCCTTGAGCATTTATATGCTCCAAAATACAAAAGGAGAAAAAAATTGTATAATGTAAAGAGATACCATAATCTTAATTTCTTGATATATGCAGGGCTAATATATTCAAGCACTGTTAATGTAAATTGTTTTTTCATGCAAGTGTTGCCACAACTCACATATCGTCCGGACCTTTTTATGTCCAGAATTATTTTCTTTTCGTAAAATATTTTCACAATTATGATCACTTCTTTAAAATGCAATAATAATAATAATGATGATAAATATGAATAAATAGAAATGCAATGATATCATCCTAGCTATTAATTATTGTAGTGCATTTCTTACGTATAATATTAAAGTATATTTTAATATAAAGAAATCATTTATAATTACATAATCAATATTATTTAAATGAGTGAATAAAGACTATAGTTATTTTAAAATACAATAAATCAAAAATAATTTCATCTTACATACATCTTTCGTTTAATTCCTCATGTAACAAAAAATCTTATATACATTTTTGTCTCAAAATATCTGTGGTTTAATTATATATCGGGTCGGTTTCTTACGGATTAAAAAAAATACTTCTAATGTAAAATAATAAGTGTTCATTTAAAAAAAAAAACTAAAGATAAATTAGACGCATGGGAAATAGAAAAGTGTTATCTTAAAAAATATGTTTTTTGCTATAAAAAAAATTGTAACAAACGGGTCCATAATCATAACAAAGAATCAATATAGACTAATTTAAAATTATATAGTCAAGCTAAAAATTTGTTTTTGATTCTTTAACTTTTAACATTGAGTTAATACTGTTATTGTGAAATTGATTATTTTTAATTTTAGCAAATAATTTTTAATTGATTTAAAACATGAAATTTGTTTCATTTAATTCACTTATATTATAATTATGAAACTCAACTAATATTCAAATCAGAAAAGGCAACAAACATAATAAAATTACATGAAAAATAAATATTGTTACATTTTTTAACACTAATTGATTTTATAATTTTTATATTAGATGATATAATGGGACAAGTTTCACATAACCTAAAATTAAATGAGTTGCTCCAATAATTATTTAATGTTCAAACATTTCTTTATTATTACTTTTAATTTCTTTCAAATATTTTTTTGATCATTCACAAAAAACTTTCCTTCAAATATATCATATACTTCACCGTTCTTCATTAAATATTGGTTATGTCTAGCATATTATTTAAGTTATTTTCTATTTTTTTATAAACTAAAAAGCTTGCTTGACCATACAAGCAACTATTGATAAATATGTTTTTTTAAATAACTTCTGATATTTTTTAAGACGTTAATCTAGAAACTTATTAAAGAAAGGTTAAAAAATCTTATAATTATTTAAATGTCTAAATTTTAATAAATAATAATTTAAAAAAATATTTACTATTTTTACACATAAAATTAAAATTATTATTTTTTAAATTATAATAACCTTAACCATTACCATAAAAACAATAAACACATTAGTTTTATATTTTTTTTAGTTATTATCTTAACCATTACAATAATTATAACACAATTAATTTTATACTAAGTACCCTTAATTATTATTATAATAATAATATAGATGATCAAATTTATATAATTACATCAACTAACTTTTATACCTATGTTTATGAAAAGTGTCAAGGGAGAGGGGCTAGATGTCCCCTCTCCATTTATCCTAATTCAAGTAACATTTTAAAAATATAAGCTTCTAACTTTTTATATTTAATATTTTTTATTTAAAATATTTATTAGATCTCTTTTTTACTTTTATATATTTTATTATTATATTTTGGAGATTTTATATTATATGATTGGTTTTGCAAAATTTAATATCATATTAATTATTTTTATCAATTATACTCTTTTTTTAATCTTGGATTAATTTACACATATTGTAAAGTAAAAAGGAAAATATATCAAATAAGAAACCCCATAATTACTTTTTTATAATTAATTTTTTATCATATTTCTTAAATTTTTTTCGTAATAATCTTACTGTAAAAGACAAGTTAAATGTAATGTAAGGAGTACTCGGTACTAATGTTTAGCCAACATAATTTCAGTGAATTCCTTTTTAAATGAAAAGAGTGCAGTTGATGAATTAATATGATAATAAATATTCTCTCAGAATATCTGACGTTTTAGAAAAAAGAAATTTATTTTAAAACATGTTGTTTTACAAAATTAATGTTACATTAAATATATTTTTAAAAGAATATTTTTAATAAATACTTTGGAGAAATAATGTATAGGAAGAATAAATGAATCATTAATTAGAGAAATAAAAAATATATTAAGAAATTATTTAATATTTTTTAAAATTTAATAAATTAATTTTATTTCTTAATATTGTGAAAAAATATTAAATGTGTATATTCTCAAATGGAGGGAGTACAATATAAGGATAATTAATGTTTCTGAAACAATTTTTTGTAATATATTTAATGTTGAGCATTGAATGTATTTAATATTAAGTATTAAATACATTTTGAAATTAATTTTCAGAAAGCAATTAAAAATTAATTTTTTAAAACCCATTTTTTTTTTAATACGCCTAGATATTAATTTTTTAAAGCAATGCATTCCAAAAAATTAATTTTAACCAATTAACCTGTTACTAGCTTGACGGGGCAGGCAATGACAGAGACAACATGAGGAAAGCCTAGGGAGGATGATTGAAGGTTAGATAAGTGTATGATGGCTATAATCATTTTATAATTAATAGAATGAATTGTAAGATATAACAATGTAATACACAAAAATTAATAGTAGAGTATAATCAATTTAGATAAGTGTATGATGGCTATAATCATTTTATAATTAATAGAATGAATTGTAAAATAAAAATGTATATTCAAAGCTAACTAAGGTTAATTTAGTGGGTGATTTAGGTATTATACATTAATATAATATGAGTTTCAGTCTAATTCAAATTCAAAAATTATATATTTTATCTTAATACTATATCTAACTAATGTGAGACTTGAATTTTTTTTTAATACATTCTTTCATGTCTAACACTTTTGGACTTGATATGTGAATAACATGAATGAATCTTATAATGAATCTAGAATAAGCTCTAATACTATGTTAGAAAATGAATTATAGATCTAATTTAATCCTATAAAAATTGGTTTGTAAGATAAGGGTTATTCCCAACTTATATACACCTAATTGATTATATGTTTAATCAATATAGAATCTCTAATATACCCCTTCATATTGAGGATTGGACATCTCAAACATGAAGTTTATAGGATTAAAAATCTGTGAGTGATTTAATAATAACCCGACAGTAAACAACACAATAGACCTAACAATAATTATTAGGATGAGATATGATATCATCTTAAAATATGAGTTTCAACCCCAATATATATGAGGTCACAATTTCTAACTTCAATACTCTCGTTATGAACTATAAAAAGAATTTATTCGGTACATTCACATAACCTAAAATTAAATGAGTTGTTCCAATAATTATTTAATGTTCAAACATTTGTTTATTATCACTTTGCTTTCCTTCAAATATATCATATACTTCATAGTTCTTCATTAAATATTGACTATGTCTAGCATATCATTTAAGTTATTTTTTATATTTTTTTATAAACTAAAAAGCTTGTTTTATCATACAAGCAACTATTGATAAATATTTTTTAAATAACTTCTAGTATTTTTTAAGAAGCTAATCAAAGATCCATCTAAAAACTTATTAAAGAGAGGTTAACAAAATCTTGAATTGTTTAAATGTCTAACTTTTAATAAGTAATATTTTTTTTGAGAAAATATTTACTATTTTTGAGAAAATATTTGTTTAAATGTCTAACTTAATTGAAATTAATTTGTATTTTAAATTATAATAACCTTAAACAATATCATAAAAATAATAAACACATGAGTAGTTTTATATAATTTTATTTTAATTATTATCTTAACCATTACAGTAATAATAACACAATTAATTTTATACTAATTAACCTTAATTATTATTATAATAATAGCAAATATATATATATATATATATATATATATATATATATATATATATATATATATATATGAAAAGTGACAAAGGGAGAGGGGTATGAAGCCCTGCGCGTCCCCCTCTCCATTTGTCCTGACGCTCATTCAAATAATATTTCTAACATTATATTTTGGATATTTTATATTATATGATTTGTTTTGCAAAATTTAATATGATATTAATTATTTTTTTATCAATTATACTTTTATTTTTTAATTTTTGATTAATTTATAATATATTTTTTGTAAAGTAGAAAGGAAAATATATAAAATAAGAAACGCCATAATTACTTTTTTATAATTAATTTTTTTTATCATATTTCTTAAAAATTTTCGTTATAATCTTACTGTAAAAGACAGGTTAAATGTAACGTAAGGAGTACTGGGTACTAATGTTTGGCCAACGAATAAATGAATCATTAATTAGAAAAATAAAAAATATATAAATTAAGAAGTTATTTAATATTTTCTTTGAAATTTAATAAATTAATTTTATTTCTTAATACTTGTGTAAAAATATTAAATGTCATATATTCTCAAATGGAGGGAGTCCAATATATGGATAATTAATGCTTCTGAAATAAATTTTCTGTAATATATATACTGTTGAGCATTGAATGTATTTAATGTTAAGCATTAAATACGTGAAATGCATTAAATACATTTTGAAATTAATTTTCAGAAAGCAATTAATAATTGAAATTAATGCTTTTCAATCCAAAATGTATATAATGCGCCTAGATATTAAATTTTTAAAGCAATGCTTTCCAACAAATTAATTTTAACCAACCTGTTACTAGCTTGACAGGGCAGGCAATGACAGAGACAACATGAGGAAAGCCTAGGACGATAAAATAAAAAATAAAAAATAAAAAATAAAAAAAAGAGAGATAAAGGATGGGAGCAATGACTAACTAGAGAGGGTGTGCAGGAAAAGGGAATATTTTTGAAATATCAAGAAAATCAAAGATAAAAAAGGGAGTGTGAAGAAAAAGAAGGAAGTGCAAAAAGAAAAGGGCATCAAATTAACCATGAATGACCCATATATTATCTTCGAGCTAAATCATAAATGGCCTAACTCAAACGATTCAACCAAACAAATCCAAGCACGGACATCCATCAATTACGATTAAATAAAAACCCTCCCTAAAATCTACTTTATTTACAATGACAACAAGGTTTGGATTTAATATCTTAAGTAAATTAGCCAAATCCTCCATCACCAAGGTCAGCCCTGGGCAAAGTTAAAATGGAATTAAATAATCTCATTGGTCTTAAATGACCAATTTAATTTAGATAAATGTCTCATTCTTAATTCTACCATTATACCATATTTACTCAACTTATCTTAATTTTTAGTCGCACTTGATACATAAAATTAGGGATGTAAGTGAGTTAGGATTCATCCACAAATTCAATCAATCTAATTGAGTTGGATTAGGTTGAGTCATTTGAGTTGGTTGGTGATGACCTAGCTAGGAAGGAGTCCAAAAAATTAAAAAGCTTATATAGTTGTATAGGAAACTTTTTTTATATTTTTTGTTATTTTCATAAATGAATTAAAATGGTTTATATAGTTGTATAGGAAACTTTTTTTTCATATTTTTTATGTTATTTTCATAAATGAATTAAAATGGTTGTTTGGTTTGATGTCTTCTTTTCTACATCCAAATTAATATGTGACGTTTGATTAGAAAGTAACACGATGTTGGTCGTTAGTTTTTTTTATTTGATGTGTTGTGAAGAAAAGTAAGGGAAAAGAAAGGATGATAAAGGCTTGAAGTATTTGATGGTTTTGTGGTTGTGATAAATGTGACCAGTAATCTTTGGGTCACAAAGATGAAAATGAAATCTGTAAGTCTCACAATTTTAAAATACCACTTCCAGTCACACTCACACACTTAATCTTGTGAATTGAAAAATCATTATAAATATAAAAAAAACTGAATATTTTGAATTTTTGGAAATTAGTGCTTACCCAAATTAACGAGAACATGCAAGATTAGGAGTGGAGTTACTTCCAAATTTTTTTAGATTTCTTATATTTACTTTCTATACAAAAAATGAAATTATGAAATAAGTTAATTAAAGTTCACTTAAAATTTATTTTATGTGTCTCTTGTTATATATGTGTGTATTTTATACCTAAAAATGTAAAATACAATAATAATATAAGAAGTTTATATTAAGAAAAAACTTAATCAAATACTAAAATACAGAACATTAATTTTGACTTGATATAGGAAATTTGTAGTTTAACTCTCTTGATTTATATATGAGGTTGTAATTTTTTTACATTTTATTGTAGTGTGCTTTGCAAACATCTTCTCCAGTCGTATGTGTTGATGTTAGTCCAATTAAAATTATTTTTCAATGTTTAATAGCACTTTTTATCCATATTTCATTTTTTTTTCGGAAAATTTTGTCCTCGACAAATTATTATGATGCGTTTTATTCCTCCCCACTTTTAAAAATCTTACAAATTTTACCTTTTGTCATATTTTTGTTAAAATCCAAATGTCGCTGACACATTCTAGCAGTTTTTACGGGTCACTAAATACAAGTTTTTAAAATTGGTGTTTTTAACACAATGGTGGCTTCAATATTAAGTGTTTCTTTTTTTTCTTTTCCCTTTATTTCGTCAAACACCTACAACACAATGAACAATTTTCTTCAATGGTGAGAACAAGAATCACGATGGATTAAACTACATCGAACAATTAATGATACGATAACTGAGATCTGAAGCTAAAATGTAAAAAGCATGAATGAAAGAAAAAGGATCGAACCCCAATTGTTGCTGCACATAACAACAATAATAAACTCATCATACATTTCTCTCTTAGAAACAGATATTTGGATTAATTTTTATCTCTTGGGCGTAAAATTTCAAAATTATTTAATTTATGTAATTTGAATTATTTAAAAATACAATTGGTCTTTTGGTATTAGATTCAAACTTTGGAGTTTATCATACTACTAGTGGATTCACTTGTTTTTGTGTAAGTAGATATTTTGGGTATCAAATAACATCTTTATCATGAAGAAAATGTAATTTAAATTAAATGGACAAGATAACAATGCTGTTTTATTTAGAATATGATTTTGTTTTGTTTTAAATTTCACTCTCACTCATATATATAATTTGTGGACAGTTTATGTCATGTACTTTTAGTTTTTCACTTTGAATTCAGTGTGTGTGTATGCCTGTCAAGTGTCAATATTTGTTCATATTTACATACAGAAAGAAGTAGACATGTGCAGAGAAATACTTATTTATCATTCTAGGAAAGCTTGGTTGTCCTTATAGGTCTACATCTATCTCTTGCTAATGTAAGGTTATGTTTTTTTCATAAAAAGTTGCATCCCAAACTGTGTACACTTTCACTAAATGGAAATAAAATTAGAAAAACAAAAGTCGTTAGGGGAGTGGTATAAAGTATATAGTATGAGGCTAGACTAGAGTGTGCAGTGCAATGAGTGGTGTCTATAGCATTTTTTTAGTCCTCATGTTATAGCTATAACTTTTCTCTTTGTTAGTTTTTTAGTCGTGTTCTTCTATGTTGAAATGCAAATTATGCTCCTAGGGAAACTGCGAGTTCATGGAAGTGAATTGAACGAACCAAGTTCTTAAACTAAAAAAGGGAGTACAAGTACATCTTGGCTGATTATAAAACTCAGTTTCTAAACTATCTTCATCACTATTGTGCCACTGGTTCACTTTTTTAAAATTCTAAATATATAAAATAATGTTTTATAGAGATAGAGATGTTTCTAACTCACAATGATATTGTTTTCTTGCGGTTAGTGGAATCAAATTATCATTTGAATCAAGCTTAAAAGTTGCTGTAAATTTTTTTCAATAGAAGACAAAGTAAAGTAAATAATAAGTTTAATATACACGTTAATATATAAAAATATATCAATTTTAATTTATAAAAACGCAATAACGATATAGAAATGTAGATTCACAAGTGCGACAACGCTTGTATTTTCAGTAGCATATATTATAAATTAGCCTTTTTATGAAGATGGATCAATAAAATTTATATTATTAGCATATGTGTCTTGCATAATAAATAAATAAATAAATTTGATGATTAAGGGCTATCGATATTAATATGTTGGCTTTTTTTACCAATGGGGGTGTAATTTTTTCGGCTTTTTTCCAAATGGAGGTAGTTTTTAAATTATTTTTTAAGAGAGGTTATTAGCATATGTGTCTTGCATAATAAATAAATAAATAAATAAATTTGATGATTAAGGGCTATCGATATGAATATGTTGGCTTTTTTTTTACCAATGGGGGTGTAATTTTTTCAGCTTTTTTTCAAATGGAGGTAATTTTTAAATCATTTTTTAAGAGAGGATAAGTCATAACAGGTGTTACAACTTCTAACTCATAAGTCATAATACCTGTTACGATTTTAAATATTTTTTTTTAACTGAAATCGTAAATAATTTTATGACTTGAGTGTAACTTTTTTTTTACGACTTTAAAGTTATAATTTTTTTTTTTTGCTTTTACAACTTAGAGTAGTAAGATATATATTAATAGATTACGACTTCAAAGTCGTAATTCCTTTTTTTTCATGCTACTTTTGTTTTCAATTTTTTTAAAAATTGTAAACAATTTTATTTATTTAATTATTAAATAAATATTTTTAATTTTATTTGTTATTAGTTTTATTTAATATGTTGTATATCTTTTATATTTTTATTTAAAATATTATATTTTTTAATATTGTTTTATTTAATATATTTTGTATATTTAAAATTTAGATAATCTTTTAATAATGTTATTGAATTTTATTTTTTTGAAATGAAATATAAAAGTAACTTAATGACATTTAATATTTTTTTGAATATTTGTTTTATTTTAAATACTTACATTTTAAAAAACTAAAATTTGAAACCAAATATTAAAAAAAATTACTAATATTAAGTTATAATTTATGAAATAATATTATTTATTTTGTGTAAAGGAATTTACTATTAACAACATGTAATAAATAGTAATAAAAGTAGTTGTTAAATTAAAAACACCATAATACATTAATATAAAATGCACAATACAAATTAAAGAGAAACATAAAAAGTAGAAACTATATTAGTCATCTACGATTATGTTCTTCACTTCTGAACAATGAACATTTCTTAGGCCTATTTGGAATTGGTTCGTCCATCTCATTATGTATACGGGTAGTGACTGACCTTCCCGATGTTTGTGGTCGTTTCGAAGGATCAGACATAAAATATGGATCTAAATATTGAGGTTATTTGTCTTCACTTCCAAGGGAATGAAAGTGATGTTGATAAACTTTGAAAATATTTTTCAACTTGTATATAGGGTCAACAAAGTCATCATAACTTAAATTGTAAAAAGCACACGTTGCAGTCGCATGTGAGTAAGGAATTCGAAGTGCTTGAAATTGTCCACAATCACACGACCATTCATTTAATTTGACCGTGCATGTCATTGCTCGTCGACCAAGCCACGTATTTGCAATTTCTTGAACCTCAAACTCTCTTGTTTCTCGAGCATACATTTGAACATAATGTGAGGTAACAATGTGTTGATTTTCTTGCATTATGACATATAAGTCTTCAAAGTACCTATGTCTTGCCTTTATCATATTCATGATTTTCATGCCATTAGTAACAAATGGATAATTTATTTTATAAAATGTTTCATTGACTAAGGCAGTAATAGGTAATGCTCAGGCTCCTTTCAAAACATAATTCATACATTCGACAAGGTTGGTAGTCATACGATCATACCACTTTCCTTCACCGTAGGCCTGAGTCCATTTACTCTTGGGAATTTGATTCAACCAATCTGTTGCTTGTGCAAATTATGCTTGCATTGCAAGCAACTTTACCTCAAATTGTGGTTTCCTCATCTTATATCCTATGCTAAAAGATAAAACAATGAGTAATAGATATAATGAAGATGTAATATAGCAAGAATTTGATGCATGAAATGGTTAGAAACATACCCATATTGATTACTTGTTTTTTTAAGTCAACATTTTTAAATTGTTTGTTGAAATTTGATGCAATGTGGTGAATGCAATACACAGACGAAACATCCGATTCATTCCATCCAACTCGTTCTGATTGTAAAGCTACTAGCAAATTGATTCCCTTGTCTGATATAATACACAAATTTGGTTGAGGTGTAACATATCTCCTCAAATAATGCAAGAACCACATCCAAGATTCTTTAGTCTCGCTCTTAACAATTGCAAAAGCAAGTGGAAAATTGTTCCTACTACCATCTTGTCCAATGGCAGTCAACAAAGTACCACGATATTTTTCAGTTAAAAATTCCCTATCTACTTGCACAATTGGCTTGCAATATTGAAAGCCTCCAATGCATGACTTAAAAGTCCCAAATTCACGACTAAGAATCACCCTAGGAAACTTATCCTCACCATCCTCCATTGAAGATGAAGTTTGGTATCTTACTATTGTACCTGGTACAAAGTGTTGAGTAGTTGTCAACCATAATGGCAGATAAATATATGATTTTCCCAACTTCCAAATGTCATTTCAAGGGCTTTTTGTTTAGTTGTCCATGTTTTTTTGTATGAAGTAGTATAACCAAATTGTTGTAGTATGTCTGCAATCAAGGTTTTGATTTCAATACCTGGATTTGTTTTCACTAAATGAAAATATTATAAGCAATTATAGATAAGTCTAACCTAATATGATATTGTGAGATGATAGAATTTGTGCAAGTGTGAATACCATTTATTTTCTTCAACTCCCACCTATTGTGTATTTTGCTAAACGATACTCTCACCCTCCAATAACATCCATTATCATATTGATTACACATGACAACGTACTTGTCACTCTTGTTCTCTACCACATCAAAATTAAGTGAATGCATAAAATGAAATTGTTTAATGACACTCACAGCTTCTTGTTTTGATTCAAATATCAAGCCTTTGTAAAGGTCATTTGTACTAGTACTCCCTTTATTCTGATAAGGATTTGAGTACTCTTGATTTTCTGAAAGTTTGCTACTAATAGTTTCAAAATATGAAGATGACTCATTTTGATTGTTTGGTTCTCCATGTTCATGAACATCGTGTTGTTACTCGTCATCATTGAAGTCGTTAACATTATCTCTTATTAGAGTTCTTCACTAACCATCTATGAAAATATAAAAAAAGTAACTTATTAGTGAAAATATAAATAATTTAGTGTATCTATCGTTAAATAAAAAACTCCATACCGGGAAAAACTAAAAAAGTATACACCCTTCTGGTAAAAGTTGCTAATTTTATGTATCTAACTTATATAAAAGAATATACCGGGAAGGCTATAAGAAGAAGGTGAAAATGAGACTCTTTTATATTCTGATAAATATGCAAGATTGTTACTTCGTGAAATAAAAGTGTGAACCATAACTTACATAATAGGAAACATTGAACTGTGAATAGTGAATAGTGACTAGTGCAACATACGTTTGTATCAATGAAAATAATAGTAACTGCTATAAAATATTATTATGTAATAAATTATTTAAATTTCTAAAACCCTAAAATAATATTAACTTAACACTTATAATTTATTAAAAGACTAAACCCTAAAATAATAATTACTTAAATCTTATAACTTATTAAAACACTAGACCCTAAAATAATAATAACAATTATAATATTCTAATATATAATAACCTATAATATTTTAAAATTGCAAAAAAGCAAATAGTGAAGTCGTGACATGTTTCACGACTTCACTAGCCTCCATCCGTCGTCCATTTATGATGAAATCTAATCTAAGTCATTCATGCCATCCATGAATAGTGAAGTCGTGGCATTCCTTATGACTTTGAAGTCATGTCTAAGGGTTTGACTTCCATGCACCATTTTTAGTCATGGAATCAAGTTGCAGACTGCATGAAAAATGCAGAAAATGAGCACCATTTTGGCCATTTCATGCTGAATGACAGTGTAGGAAAATTGCAGAAACTTATTGTAGTATTTTGGCCATTGCACGCAGTCAATAGGTTAGTCAAAATGCTAGAAAAATGCAGAAAAAATTGCACCATTTTGGCCTTTTGAATTATGCTGAAATAATGCAGTGAATTGTTGAATCAAACTGCAAAAATAATGCAGCAACTTAATGCACTCGTGAAGCATGCAAATGCTAGTAATAATATCATACTCGTGTTGTCTAATTAATGGATGCACATGCCAGTAAATATCAACTTGTTGAATATTGCATAGGGTACCTTAATGCACTCGTGAAGCATGCACATGCTAGTAAATATCAACTTGTTGAATATTGCATAAGGTAGCTTACATGAAAGGATGTATCATACTCGTGGAATCTTGGCAAAAAAAATAGCTGAGTGAAAGACCAAATGCATGTTTTATAGCCGGTGAATAATAAGTTGTCATCACGACAACTGAAACCATTAAGTGTGTGAGGTCCAATCAAGTTGAAATATCAAACCCATAAATAGCATTGTGTTGTGTATATTGGACTCCACGTAATGCGTATTGGCTTTATACAAGCTAAGTTATCGGAAGCCTACACTTTGGTAAAAAAAAAACAATACTCATTAAGTGTGTGATGCATTTTCATGAAGCAACTTATATAAATATAGTGTGCCTTTATTCAGTTGCACTTTCATTCTTCTCCATTTTTATTTTCATCCAAACTAAGTCCCTCACGAAGCTTGTTTTTGTTTGTCTACATCCCACTTTTTTCATCCTTTTATCCATTTCTTGTTTCCTTCATTGTGAACCAATGGCACATGCACAACCTGGACTTATTGATGGCTCGTTGTTGCGCTTACAAGACAACCATATTTTGAATCAAGTGTGGGAAGGCCAACAGAGAATCATTCATCCGAGGTATAATTTTGTTTGGGCTTTTACACACTTTGATCGGTTAGATAATCGTGTAAAAAATCTAATCATTTTAGCTGGATTTGGTCATGTTATAAATTTTGGAAAAATTTATATTAACCAGCATTTGGTTAGTACGTTGGTTGAACATTGGAGAACCGAGACTCATACATTTCATTTCTACATGGAGAGACAACCATAACTTTACAAGATGAGGCCTTACAGTTGGGCTTGAAGATTGATGGATTGTCGGTAACTGGTATCATCATCGGTGTTGTACGTGTTGCTTGTTATACATTACTAGTGGACACTCCACCTGATAAGTATGTAAAGGGTAAAATGATTTATCTAACTGGTTGCGGCAAAATTTTCAGCAACTTCTAGTTGATGCTGATGATGTTGTCATTGCACAATATGCTAGAGCTCATATCATGAAGCTGATAGGCGGTTGTTTGATGCCAAATACATCAAGTGCAAAAGTTCATTTTATGTATCTCCTTTTATTTTCAAATTTGACTGAGGTAGGTTATTAAAGTTGAGTTGTAGCAATATTAGCATCCTTTTTCTGAGTTTTAGATCAGGCTGTAAAGCCTAACCAAACAGAAATCGATGAATGTTTGTTGTTGCTATAGTCATAGGCATGGGATCGCATTAAATGTATTACCCCGAAGATAGATAACCTATCAGTGGAAGAAGTACAAGAAGGACTTGGATTTCCTCTTACACGAAAGTGGTCTCATCCAACGATCGAAACAAACATTCACACCAATTCAGTTAGATTAATGCACGTCATATTTGATAGGCTACACATGAATGTATGTCTTGCAGTTCATGTGGACTCCTTATGAAACACCAGAAATAAGGTCATTAATGATTTTGAGGTATCAATGATTGTACTGGCAAAAGTCTCTCTCATATGTTTTGCAATTGTGGAATGACATCCAATAGACAGGGTTATGACTCATGAGATAATTTGGACTATGACAAATTATTCCAGATGACCCACCAAACCTAGATCAACTTCATGACATGGATATGAGAGGAAGAACATATATTATTTGGCCTCACCATCACCGTCACTGAATTGCCAAATGGAATCATTGGAATAATTATATTGTTCATGGTAAAATAGATCAAGGTCTTTTACATGAAAATTCAGAATACATCCAATGGTATATACGTCAAACTAGATGATTTTATCGCATGAGGGGACACTATCTACTAAGGTTATAAGTTGAATTTACAATTTTAATAAATTATTGATATTATTATTCATTATTATTTCTAACTTTGTAAATCTTAATTCACAGTATTATCTTGACCATCACCAACATCAATCATATGTTAAATCCAATGTACCTCTAGTGCATGTTTCTGGATATATGCCACAACATTATCAATCACAAGCATAATATCAATCAATGGGCTTCTCTGGATACATTCCTTAAGGATGTTAATAAAGTTTTCAACCATTAGGGTTCTCATCATACATGCATCAATACTCATTTTAAGTTTATTCGACCTCAAATGTTTTTTATGGATCCTCACAAAGGTTTGGCACCACTTTCAACACTCTACCATTTGCATATAACCTACCACCATCGAGCTCTTGTTATCGTCCATCATTACCTACTCAAATGTATGACATGGATCATGAAGATGAGGAGGAACCGAGGAAGATGATAATAACAACAATACCAATAATAACAATGATGATGATAACAACGATTGTGATCATGTTCCTCAAAAACAACATGCAATTACACATGATCATTTTAGAATGAAAGGAGGTATAGGTCGTAGAACAAGAGAACAACAAACACATGCAAATTTAGTCCAACAAGATGAGAGACCTCGACGCATATCTAGAAGAACTTATTGTGAAACATCATCTCATTATTAATTTTTTTTATAAAAAAACATGTAATTTTCATATAAATATCTTTGATTTTTACATTAAAGTGTTTTAAAATTTTAGTATCTCCTTTTAATGTTAGTATTTATTTTTATTAAAATATTATGTAAATTTTAAATATACAAAATATATTAAATAAAATAATATTTAAAAATATATAACATATTAAATAAAACCATAAAAAATACACAACATATTAAATAAAACTAATAACAAGTAAAATTAAAAATATTTATTTAATAATTAAATAAATAAAATTGTTTATAATTTTAAAAAAATTAAAAACAAAAAAAATACAAACAAAAAAATAGCGTGAAAAAAAAGGAATTATCACTTTGAAGTTGTAATCCATTAAAAAAAATTATGACTTTAAGTCGTAAAAAAAAAGTTACATTGAAGTCATAAAATTATCTACGACTTCAGTTTAAAAAAAAATTAAAGTTATAACAGGTGTTACGACTTCTAATTCAACAGTCATAACACTTGTTACGATTTACACCCTTTCGAAAAATAATTTTAAAAAGTACCCCTATTTAAAAAAAATGGTAAAAATTATGCCCCGTTGGTAAAAGAGTCAAATATGTTAGGGCCCAGGTATGTAAAGTATCATTTGCATATGGAAGACTCGTGCATGGAATAAAACAAGGCATATGACATTCAATGTGTTTGAAGATATTCAAAGATATAAGAAGATATTGAAGATATAAGAAGATATTTGAAGATATTCAAGATATCATTAGATTTAACATTTATTTTAAGACTTGGAGTTAATATGATTAGGATATATTTTTATCTTATATTTCTTTGAAATTTGTTTCCTTTATTATGACGAGGATCTTATCTTTTAAGATTTATTTTCTCTATTAGGATTTTATCCTATCTTTGAATTATTTCCTTTATTAGGATGATGATCATATCTTATTAAGATGTGTTTCCTCTATTATGATTTTATCTTATCTTTAATCATATAATATTAGAATTTATTTTCTATTATTTTTCTTCTGTTTTCCTATAAATAAGAAGTCATGCAATGGAGAATAAGAATAACTTGAATCTAAATAATAAGAGTGGTTTCTCCATTGTGAGACATTCCCCTTTGTTGTTAGGTTAAGAACTTTATAGTATTGATTTTATCAACAAGTTGCGGTTAGGATCCCACTTATTTGATAACTTTGGTTCTATTGGTAGGTCACGATTAGAATTAAGTTCCTTTTATTCCGTTTGATTGACTTCACCACGATCCTATAAGTTGATTCATATTAGTTATTTTGATACTAAATGAGTAGGCTATCATTTGAATAACATTAATAACTTTTGCTAGCTCTCACATCTTTGATCATATTCCTAATTGTATTATATATCCTCATCTTTTGAATGAAATGAAATAAGAATCTGCTTATAAAAAAAAAACAGTTTGTTATTATTTGAATAACAATAATACCTTTTTTTCCATTAATTTTTCCATAAAAGAGATATTGGGATACCATGACATATGGTGCAAAACTGCATAAAATAAACCCAACTGTAACGCTCTATTTTATACTAGTGTACTCCCCCTTTTTATTTTTTTATCCCCAAACTGCCCACCAAAATCAAAGTATGTGCATGTAACCTTTTGAGTATAACATTAACAGTTACTTTTGAAAATTATATATTTAATTATTATAATTTTAATTTAAGCTATTAAACATAAACAAAAATTATATTAAATTTCCTATATTTCTATATAAATTTTCTTTCTAATTTTGTATCATTATTTAATTTCAAAATATAATAGTAAAATATAAAAGAAAAATTAATTCAATTTTTGTCCACTAAATACACTTATAAACTATTACAAATTATTAAAAAAAAATCATGTCACCCAAAAATTAGAAAATGGGAAAAGTAAAATTTAGAATGATAAAATAATTAAATAATAAATTTATTTATTCACTCTTTTACTTTTTATTATTTAAAAAACGTATAAAAGATATTAAACATGAATATATTCTAGTTCTTCTCATTTCTTCTTATCCAACTTGATAAGTACTTCACAAGTTAAATGATATAACAAGGTTAAAAAAATTGATTCCTTATGCATGTTTTTGGTTTTGATATGGTTAAAAAGGTTAAAGTTATGTTAGACCAAATATGTCATTCTATTAATTTGTGACTTTTAATTTGATTAACTTGGTAATACACGAAAAATGGTAAGAGATTCCATGCTAAGTAAAATTAATGTTGTTAGTGTGAAAAACTGACAAAATGACTAATTTGATATTTTAAAAGACACCGAATTGGATCAAAGTAAAAAATTTCATAACCCAAGAAAACAAGTTGGTAAAATATATAAATAAGATCAAAACTATACTTTAGCATTATAAAATTATCTTTTTAAATATTCTTAAATTTTCTCTTCCAAATAAATAATTGTTGTTGTCAGGAAATAAATTTGTTGAAGAGTGGATTTGAAAAAATAAGTGAGTAGCTGTACTTAGACAGAATAAAATAAACATGCCGTATAGTCAAATTAATTTTAATAAAAATATATATTTATTATTATGCTTTTTAAGTTTTAAATTATCCTTTTTGTAAATAATAAAAATGTTACCCACACATAATTTGTTCGTGCATCCCACTAATTAAAAAAAGATATTCCCACTTTTTCTTAAACAAAACTTTGGTTATGATTCTAGTTATTTTATATGAAATAAAGTTTATTTTATCTCATTTTTTTCTTAAATAAATATTTATTAAAAAAAATTGAGTATTGATACAAAATATCACTGACTTTAATGAATAGTTACATATAAGAAAACTTTATTCCCTTAAAATGAATCTCCTTAATTCTAAAGGAGTTAATTCTACAACAAACATCTTGACCTTGACAAATTTTACAGATTCTTTTGTTGGTAGATAATTAGATTTTTGGGTCAGTAGAAAATCTAGATTTAAGTAATCGTTGATGGGTTTATCGATTTTTGTGGCGCGTACGTCCATGGCATAAAATAAGCCAAAAAAAAACCCTAACAAACTTAATAGAATAAGTTGTACAGGAAGACTAATTAATCAAACAATGAAACAAACGAGTGTGACAACGTACGAACGGCATTTTTAAATTATGAGAATTGTATTTAACGAATCTTTCACATATAGAAGTTGGTATGGTTTCAATTCTCTCAAACTTGCAAAAAAGTTTCATCTACTTGATTTTAAGAAGTGACCATGCATGCATGATGGTTGTCTAGTTGGTTGACCACGATTATATATAGTCCTTCTCAATCCGTGAATGCATTCAACTCAGTTTGATAATGACCAGCCATCATTGGTATATATATATATATATATATATATATATATATATATATATATATATATATATATATATATATATATATATATATATATATATATATATATATATGTTGAGCAAAAGGGCTAACCACTGGCAATTTTAACCAAACTCATCAAATCATAGGTATAAAAAGGCAATGCACGATTTTGGTGCTAAGACTTTGGACATAAATTAGAATTTAGTTAGAACTACATGTATGTTATGCTTCTCCCTAAGCAAATTAATATCATGTGTATGCTAAATGAGAAGGGTGATGGGAACGTATGTACCACTTGATCGTTCCATGTCCTAAAATAAGATAAATAAAAGTGACTAGGTTGGAAAAATTGAAAGCATGGACACATCAAAGTTCTTCATCAGATAAGGACGATCATGACACTAATAAACAAGATACATGTAAAACAAACTAATAGTTGCACCATCCAGGACCAAATGCCCAAGTTTAGTTGAACAAAATGTCAAACTCATTAGCCTCTGTTATTTACAATTTTTTAAGGGGAAAGGATATAAAGAGTTTTTTTTCTTTTTCTTTTATCAGTTATACTACGTATGAAAAAAGTAACAAATTTTCCTTTCTCCAAAACTTTTTTTTAAGAAATTCAAACCTAACTGATTCAGGTGAAGATAAAGATAATATATAATACTAAACTCGTGAATATCTCAATGTTTAAGTGAAATATAAAAAAAAACAAAATTATATAAGAGCCATGCATAATTAATTGAAGTAAAATATAAATTTATAACTTAAAATATAAAAGGTATTCAAAATTAAAGTTAAAAGAATAAAGTTAAGAATGATTTATTATTTTCGAAGAACAATAAACTAAATTTTTTATTACTTTTTTAAAAAGAGTGAAATATTATTTATATACAAGAATAAATTACTAAATTTCCACTGTACTTAAGAAATCAATTATTTATTTGACAATTAAAACCATTCTTAAGTAAATTATATGATTTTGTAATAGTTTGTTGAATTAGAGAATATTTATATAACGTACGTGACTGGTTTATTTTTGTCAAAATTGTTGGAAAAGAATTAAAAAATTTAATTTAAAATTACTATGATATACTATTTAGATTTATAAGATATTATTTTATCTTTAGGATATTTTTAGATTTTAAAGATATTATTTGTAAATTAAAAATTTGTTTCTTGATTTAAGATTAAGATGTATAAATAAGAATTTTTGAGATGAAAAGAATCGCTTAACCTAAAGAGAGGGAGGTCACGTGGAGGAAAGATTTGTAAGTTTGATCTAAAATTTTATCGTGAGATTGTGAATGTAGTGATGAGGGCCAAAATATTAAACAAATTCTAGATTGTGGAGGTAGATGAGGGACTCAACTCCATTGACAAAATAACTTATTTGAATATAGAAAAGACATTACAAATCACCTTAAACAAATTTATTATTTTTTTTCCTATTTTCTTTATAGTGTTGGTTTTTTGTTTTATGGTGTATTCTTTCTCATCATGTGTGCAATAAAAAAGGGATGTGTTTTTTTTTTCCAATAAAAACTAGTTTATAAGCCGGTTAAAATTAAACTTATAAACTAGCTCATTAAAGTGTGTGCAAGTTAGTTGAGTAACTCAACCTGGTTTGATCAAAATAAATTTATTTGATACATTAATTTATTTTAGTAATTTCTAAACTTTTTTTAATGTAACTTCTAACTTATTTTTATAAACTACTTTAACTATCTTATATAACTTATAAGTTATTAGTTTTTTCTGTTATTTTATCCTCACTAATTTACTTAAAATTCTTTTTTACTCTAATTTTCATGTTACATTTATGTTATTTGTATTTATCAATTAACTTAATAGTAAATGTTGCCCAACACTTTATCTTCAATTACGTTGGAAAATACTTACGGTAAGGATAAATTTAGCAATCACAGTAGAAATTTTCCCATTCTCAAAATGTGCGAATAATACCTTTACAAGATCGGGAAAAAAAATTCTTAAGAAAGAGCCATTGTTCATGATCTATCAAATAAATAAAATAAAATAAAAAGAGTCATTGTGCACCAATAAATTATGAGAGAGAGAAATTTTATATTGTTCATGATCTACCAAAATATTGGTGCAACATAAATACAAGTAAGAATTCTGTCCCAACATTATTATTATTATTATATATCAATAGGTGCGTAGACTGTTGTTGGATTGTGTTTTTAATCAAGTATAAACCCGATGAATGATAATAATAGGAATTATACAAATCATAGGAATTGTTTTCGTGTGTAAAGTTTAAGACACGGGTCGTCATTTTGCAGAGTTTAGGTCAACTTTTCAGACGATATGATAGGCAAAAATACCAAATGGGGTTTCTTTTACAAATTATTTACCTAAATGGGTCTGTTTTGAAATTATTTACTTCATGGATCTGTTTTTGTACTACAAAGCGCCTCTCCGAAAGGCGCGTTCGCCGTAAAGGCGACACGTGGCAGCACTTGGGACGCGCCCTGCGTACAGGCGCGACGGGTAGCGCTGCTGCAGCAGGCGCGTCGGGTCGTGTTGGGTACCCAGGCGCGACGGGTCGCGCTGGGGACCCAGGCGCGACCCAGTTGGGTCGTACTTTATTTAATATTTTTTATATTTTATATATTGTTTTTATTTAATATATTTTTATATTATTTTATTTTATTTTTTTATATTTTATTTAATAGTTTCTATATTAAATAAATTATTATCATTATATATGATTTTAAAATCATAAATAATTTTTTATATTATTTTTATTTATTATATTTTATTTAATATTTATATATTAAATAAATTCTTAATATTAGAAAAAAAATAAAATAAAATATTAAATAAAATATAAAAAAGTAAAAAACATTAAATAAAATAATATTATAAAAACAATATACAAAAATATTTAATAAAATAATAAAAAAAATATTATTTTAAATAAAATTATTTATGACTTTAAACTCTAAAGTTGAATTTTAAAAAAATATAATTTTTTTACCAACCCAAATTTTATTTAAAATAAAAACTATTAAATAAAATATAAAAAAATTCCACTCACATAGATGTTCCTACTCCCACTATAATCCCAACCCAAATTTTATTTAAAATATAAACTATTAAATATAATTTTAAAATTCAACTTTAGAGTTTAAAGTCATAGATAATTTTATTTAAAATAATATTTTTTTATTATTTTATTAAATATTTTTATATTTTTGTATATTGTTTTTATAATATTATTTTATTTAATGTTTTTTACTTTTTTATATTTTATATTTTTTTAAATTTTTTTTCTAATATTAAGAATTTATTTAATATATAAATATTAAATAAAATATAAAAAATATAATAAATAAAAACAATATAAAAAATTATTTATGACTTTAAAATCATATATAATGTTAATAATTTATTTAATATAGAAACTATTAAATAAAATATAAAAAAATAAAATAAAATAATATAAAAATATATTAAATAAAAACAATATATAAAATATAAAAAATATTAAATAAAGTACGACCCAACTGGGTCGCGCCTGGGTCCCCAGCGCGACCTGTCGCGCCTGGGTACCCAACACGACCCGACGCGCCTGCTGCAGCAGCGCTACCCGTCGCGCCTGTACGCAGGGCGCGTCCCAGGTGCTGCCACGTGTCGCCTTTACGGTGAACGCGCCTTTCGGGGAGACGCTTTGTAGTACAAAAACAGACCCATGGAGTAAATAATTTCAAAACAGACCCATTTAGGTAAATAATTTGTAAAAAAAACCCCATTTGGTATTTTTGCCCGATATGATATATAAAATAGTTAAATGTACAACAAGAAGGGAACAATATCTTAGGTCGTCCGTCCACCACTTGCATTAGGAAAATGAGTTAAACTAAGAAGATACCCACTCAATCTTGTGCGTGTGGGTACCCCATTTTCATCTAATTAACTTCAAATAGGGCGATAATTTAGATTAATGTAAAATTTGATGTTCTTTTATTACATGAGAACTTTACCTAATTTTGATTATTTATATTAAATTTTGAAAAAATTCATAATTAATAACAACATAAATGGAAATGCAAGTGTCAAATATTATAATGTCAAAGTCAACCATTTTTTCTCTTTACACCATAGTATTTTTTTATTGGAGACAATATTGTTCAAGTTGGATAGAACTATTATGAGTGACAAAGTTTTTCATTCAGATATTTAATAAAAGCAATCAAATAAAATCGGTTGTTAGAACCGAACAAGCGATCAAATAAAATCGGTTCTATTGAATTTAGCAACCGAACAAGGGATCAAATAAAATCGGTTGTTAGAACCCAAGTCGCTAAACCGTTAGTAGCCATATTGATCATCGGTTGTTGATTTAGCAACCCTGTCAAATTGGTACAAACATTTCTTCGTAACCAATATAGCGATCAAATATGTGGTTGCCAACTCGTTAGCTACATTAAAATATAAAAAATAAAAAATGGGTCTCAAATCGGTCACTAAGTTCTGAATATTTAAAAAAAAAAAACTTAAATATGATTTTTATCCTTAATAAATACTCAATTTTTATGTTTGATATCTAATAAATTATGTTTTACGTTAAATTTCTAATAAAATAATAATTTGTTTGTCTTTGTATTTTCTTTTAATCCATGATGAATTAACAAATTTTGTATTTGTTTTCTGATAATTTAGCGAATTTTGTTTTAGTCCCAAAAATTTGTTAATTTATTAGGGATCAAAGATAAGTGTCAAGGGCCAAAAATAAAATTATTGTTTTATTAGAAACTTAATGCAAAACAAAAACTTATTAAACAGTAAACACAAAAATCAAATATTTATTAAGGATTAAAAACATATTTAAGAAAAAAAATTATCATTTACTTGCTTTTATTTTGGTCTCCGAATTACAAATTTTTATTTTTGAAAAAGCAAATAGAGCATAGCCATCACTGTTTCAATCATTATATATATATATAATATGAATAAAATATTTTTTGAACCAATATTAAATTCACTAAATTAGTTAGTGAAACTATACAATGGACATGAGGTTTAAAGTCAATGTCCCTAAATTCAGTTGACAAACTACAACACAAACTTTAATATATAAAAACCGTAAACATGCCATTAGATTTTATAAGGTCCCCCACATGCATAAGATTGACAATTAGATATAAAAATAAAAATACATTGTAAATGAAAAGAGGAAAAAATTTCAAACATTATAGTACCTTAACTGAAAATTTTATTTAATCCTTGTGTATATCACACATACGGCTAAGAATTTTCAAGTATATCCATGTAAATAGATACAAATAGGTAATTACAAATTTGACTCCACATTGCTAAGAATCATGAAATTTCGTCTTTACAATGAACATTTGCAACATCACTTTCACGAGTAACTTCACCCATAAGAGAATCATTTCATCCATAGCTAGAACATTATTGACTATATGACTCACATTGTGAACATAGAAATACAAAATTATTCTATAAACATTAGTACTCAAAAATAATTAATACACTTCAATTAAATGGCAATTGCAACATAAATACATTAGTTCTCAAGATATGAATTAATTAACTTCTTACTTACAAAATTTCATGTCCTCTTCATTATAAATACATTGACAGACGATTTTTCGTTATTAATGCTCAACGCCTAAAATTGACTGTTGAACAAAAAAAAAACTTATTTTAAAAATTATGAGAACTAAAATTCTCTATTTATTTATTTAGAAACAAAATTTATGAATTAAGTAAAATAGAGAGATTATCATGATTTATTATTAAGCTTATAACAAATTAATGCATATATTTATATTTTATATTACATCAATTTGTGTAATTCAATTAACCAATTGATTTGATCGGTGATCCATCAATCCAGTACTCCAATTGAGTCGATAATCATTTCAATTTTTAAAACTATGCTTACAAGCATCTATAGAGGCATTCATACACATTCATATCTTAAAACAAATTTATAAAGTAAACATTTCAAAAGTATCATATTTATTTCTAAATACCATGTTTAAATTCCAATGCTATGTGTATTTAGTGTTACTCTGGTAAGATAATTTATGTTAAAATAAATGTAAAAAGTGATAAGAGAGAAAATAAATTGGTACTGATTTTATCACTTTACCTTTCTCATTTTTTATAGTATTGACAATGAAAAATACATGCCATATTTTTAAAATATGAAATTGTGTAGAGAACAATTATAATTTATAAAAGCATAAGTAGTTTGGATTTTTTGCCATGGCATATTATGTATTTTATAAAACTTGTAATATTTTTTTCTATGAAAATATTGTAAATTATTTTTTTTGTTCCCGCTACGGAAAAGTTCTAAATCACCCACTGAATACAAGCGGGAGCAATATGAAATATCAATAATCACACTAGAAGGGGATTGAATAGTATGCTAATCAAAGATAATAATTTCTTGAAAATAATACTTTTTATCACCAGTTTAAAAGGATAAATATGAATAGTGTCGTCCACTGACTTGAAAAATATGTTTTGATGAAAAACAAAGTTTGATCATCCAGTAATAAAAAAATTGGATTTTCACAAAGGTTTCGCAAATAAACACTTGGTGAGCTAGTGTGTCAAGATAAATTTAAAAGAATACTTAATCAAACTGCTTCAAAGAACTTGTGCTCGTTTTTCGCTTAATGTATATTCCTCCTAATTTTTTAGCATGAAATGCCTTTTATAGACTTTAGTGAAGGATCCATTGTGGGATCAGTGCTGAGCTTTGATGATATGATTGTTATCTCATAGCTGGAGGTGAAACCATGTGGCGCGTTTTGAATGGCGAGGATAGGAATAAAGGTACAAAAAATTGCATGTGCTCCTCTTTCGCAATGAAAGTGACCCTTAAGGAATATTCTTGGCATTATGGCCCCTATGCCCTGTTCTGGGGAATTGCACGACAAAATAAAGTCACCATCGAAGGCACTATTCAAGGAAAGGAGGTTATCATTCTCCTACCACCATAGTTGTTGCGTTTAGGTGTGCAGAAGAAGGCTTGGTGCTTGATAAGGACTGGGAGAAGGAGATAACTCAGAAAAATATAGATATCATGCTCTATGATGGTTCACACTCAATAACAAATGATAGAGCTGCAATGATTAGATTTTTGAGGGCTGCAAACCTAACCTATATGTGCAGGCTTATTCTTAACTTCCTATTCAACATGGTGATGCCCAGACTTAGGTCACAAGACTATGTTTGTAACAGGGATAGATTCTATGTGTATAATGTTATGGTGGGAGAAAAGATGAATCTACATGAAGTCATCTTCTATTACTAGATGCAATCATTCAAAGACAAATCCAACCCCAAAGTGAAAAGGAACCTTATTCCTTTTGGGATGTTATTCACTCAGATCATAAGGAACACTGGAGTGGATGTGTCTACTATGGAACCGTCTGCTGGAGCCTCGTAGCTTAAAAAAGTAACCTTTGTGAAGATGGGACTTGCTAATAACTTCTGAGAATATGCTCAGAAGCGTATTAGAGAGAGGGTAAAGAAGAAGCCCAAGGAGGAACCATAGTTTATAGTTGGTCAGACGATGGGCACTCAAGATCAACATGTTGATCTTGAGTCTAAATCTGCATCTCAACAAACGCAAGGGGAGTAAGCCTAACCTAAACCTAACTACCTACAAAAATAAAAGACCCCTTACTTTCATCTGAACCCAAACCTTCAGATCAAGCCAAAAAGCCAACAAAACAACCACCTTCAAACCCTAAACCTTCATGCCTTAGAACAACCCAAAAAAGGAAGGTTCCAAACTCTAAGTTTGAACTTGAATCTCAACCTACAACTAAACGACCAAACATCAAAATCAAACATCCCTAATCTCAACCTACACATTCCTCACTATCCCAACTGAAAGAATTTGTATATCATATTCTTGTATCCCCCAAACCTTAACTAGCCTCATCCTTAAAGAACCAAGAATCTGATGTTGAGATTCTTGAGACACCTAAACCTTAACCCTCACCCTTTCTAGCTCTTCAACCTCAGGCACCACCTTCTCTAACCCCTCAAACCCAACCTAAACATGCTTTATCTCCCATAAGCAAAAGGGAAGCTACAACTTTTTCTAAGGCTAAAAAGAAGTTTATGGTTGAAGCATGCAAGAAGGAAAAATTGGATGAGACTCTAGAAAGAAATAAGACTTTGGAGTTGGAAGAAGGTATCCTTACATCTATAAAAGCTCTATAAGTTGAAGAGCACAATAAGAAGTTAGTTAAAGATGCAACAATTACTACTTTGGTAGGCAAGGTATCTGAAGAAATTCCAGACAAAGTAATTTTGGAATCTCTGAAAACATTTTCTGTTGAAGAAATCCAAAGGCAGAGTGTTGAAAATGTTACCATAATGGACATAGATGGTGAACCAGTGCTTGAAGCTATTATTATTGAGTCAATATAAGTACAATTTGCATAAGAACTAAAGAGGGTTGAGATGAACGAACTTGAAAGAGTTCAATTTGCATTAGAACATGTAGCTGGGATCATGTCTCTGGATGTTGCTCAAAGACAAGTAGAGATGGAAGCCACCATTGTTCCTGAAGACATGGATCCTGTAGAGAATGAAACTCTTGAGGAGGCCATGCTTCAGTCTATTATTGAAGTATCTTTTGTAAAAACAAAAGATGAAATTATTGAAATAGATAATGGAATTGCACCAATTCGACAAAGGCCAATGTCTGATGTTGATGAATAGATTATTCATGTTGCTTAGTCTGATACAATAGATGCTGACAAACTCAGATGCTTAGAGGAGATATATGGAGTGCCAGAATCTATCTCCATAGAGGTCATAACTAAGACTCTAGAGCGAAGAAAGATCATGATGTTGATTGAAGAGCCTATCGGTTTGACATAACTCTTCACTAGGCTTGACAAAAGACTCATGAGGCCATATGAACACCAAGTAACAGAGTGGATCTTACCTTCAAGAACACCTATTCAGAAACAACCAAATATAACTATTTATCCCAATCTTAATACCAGATTGTATCATAGTTTTAGAGGATATAGAATTTTGGAATGACAGACTTACAACAAAGTCTGGAAGGAGAAAGCTGAAGTTAACTCTTACATTCTTTATCCTAAAATGCAAATGGTGGAGCTTGATAAGCTTAGTCTACTAGACCTATAGAAAGAAGGCTTCCCTGGGATAGATCTTTTCAATTATCCCTACAGCTACACTAGGGAAATACATCTAGATGAGGAAGTTGATGCTTTAGGATGTTATAGGACAAGGGAACCAGTTTTTCAAAAGTTCCCCATTAGACAGATTGTTGCTCCCAATCCCAACAGATTTATATTTGAGTGTAGGCCAATAGCACAAAAGGTATATCCTCCTAGTGCCATTGTCTAGAAAAGTAGGAAAGTTGAACCCTTTGAGATGCCCTTCTTTACTTCCTTGGATCTTCAAAAATTGATAGGTCTCATCTATGCTCTCAATGTTGTTCTTCCTTGGGATCACACTATGTCGGAGATACTTTTTAGACAAAGGACATCAATTTGGAGGCACCTGAGGACATTCCAAACATCCAAGATTGGGAATAATCAAAATATGGTATTGAGCTAAAAATGATGTTGTATGATTATAGGGAGGAAATCATATCAAGACAAGCTTCATTTAGAAGGATTCAGAGGCTCAACACTCATCTTCTTTTCATGTTTGGGTCACAATTTTCATGTTTAGCTACTTTAGAGACCTGATTTTAGATAGTGTTTGATAAACATTTTTGTACCAAAAGGACAACTACTACAAATGCAAGGAGCTGCTAATTAAAGAAGATGAAGATGCTCCAACAACCAAATATGTCAAGGCTTGTCCTAGAAGACTTTTCAAATATGAGCTTGAAGCTTTGTAGTAGAAGAATGAGCTTATAAGTCTGGATTGGTATGCCATGAAGAGGTTCTATAAACTCAAGGCTCATTGCTCTAGTCTAGAACCTAATGAGAAGCCATCTACACATGCAGTTCATCATGAGATACGACACTATTATCAAACCTTGAACTATACTTGCTTTACTCAAGAAACTCTTTTTCACATGGTCTGCCCTTGGACAATGGAGTTCTCTGTTATGTTTGATCGCACCTTGTCCTTTGTGGTGTTCTTGCCCTACTTTGGATTCACTTTTACTCATCATGTGCAACCTATCATTGAAGAAGTGGAGTCTGTTGTTGAAGCTGAAGTTGATCTTGATGCCATGGCTGTCAAAGTATATGATCCTCTACCCTCAAAGGTGTATGTTAGATTAGTAGAGGCTAAGCTACTAAAGACGAGAGAAGCACTTGCACAAGATAGTGATTATGTTGAGAAAGAAACTATGAAGTGGCATTTGATTGCCGACTTCTTCCATGAGAAGGCCACTGGTTATGAATTTCCATCCCCTTTAGATAGTCATGTCTTTCCTTCTCTTATTGATCTTTCATCAGAGTCTAATGATTCTGGTGATGAGTTCTTGAAGAAGTTGGAGGAGGAGTTTAATGTTGTCAAGAATTAGTGGGAGAAAAATTAAAAGTTGAAGATAATATCATCATTTGAGGGGGAGCCAAAGTCTAAAGAAAACATCATCTCAGGGGGAGTTTTATGCCTATATGTCTTCATTATTTTTCCCTGATACATTTTATTCTTATGCAAAACACATCTTCTTGATGCGAAAATTATTTATGAATGAAATGAGATGTTTTCAGTGTTTATGATTAGAGTTTATATCAAAGTCTTATGATGCATTGTTATATCTGTCATATTTTTTACTTTACATCTGATAAGACTGGCTGACTCTTATTGATATATCTTATAAGTCTACTTTTAGCTTTTAAATTTGTATTTGTTTTGCATCATCAAAAAGGGGGAGATTGTTAAATCAAAAGACATTTATGTCCTAAGACAAATCAGGATCCTTAATTATTTTGATTAGATGTAAATAACTACAAAGGCTAAAAGTTGTGTCTTATGTGATATCAGACCATACCTCATACATCTGTGTTTATATTATCAGACAATATAAGAGTCTTGCCATGATCTGATACAAAATTAAATCGATGACATTTAAGAATTGATATATTGCTCTATGTTTAAGATTTGTTTTGTAGAGACATTCTTCCAGGATCTGTTAAATCCTATGAAGAATAAATGAAGTTCAAGATTTGGAAGTTGCCAAGCATCATCAAAAGACACACACTTATGGTGATAGATCTTCTCTTACTTAAAGAAAGTGATTTTCTACTGAAGTAATCAACACGAAAGCTCACAAGAGTAATTTTCTAGCAAGAAGGAGTAAATGCTCCAATGATAGAAATCTTCAAACATAGGCTTGAGTGAGGGAATCTATTCGTTTAAAGACAATGAACACGTGTTAAAGTAGACCTATATATAACAAAAGCTTTGAAGACATGGGCATGAACTTATGTGTTCTCATTCAAATCCTTTTTTGTAAAAAGCTTTCTACATATTTTTGTATAGTTCTAAAACACTCTCAAAACACCTTGAATACCTTGAGAGAAAAGACCAAATACTAAGATTGTATATCCTTCTATAAGACAATTGAGAGTTAGTCATTATGCAATCAAACAACAAATTTATCTGATCTGTATAGAGCCAACAATTGTTTGGTAGGACAAAAAATATTGGGTTTTATCAAGTTTGGGGTAGAGCTTGAGTTGTAAAGCCAAAAGGAATAATGACTAATACTTGTAACTTGTTGAAGTTAGTGGAACTTAATAGTTTGCCAAGAACTAGACGTGGTCTTAGTGGTAGAGAAGAACCAATATAAATCTATGTGTCTTATTCTTTTGATTTAAACTAACTAAAGATTTGAATTTAATTTTGTTTTGGAAAACTTTTTCTGTTTTGCAAAATCTGTTTTATCATTTGAATGTGTTTATGTGAAATTCTATTATCTAGTTTACAAAGTTTTTCTTCACACGATAACTTTGTTTTCTAAGAAAAAGACTTAAAAAGTTTCTAAAACCACAATTTAATCCCTTTTCTTGTGATATTTGTTTTTACACTAATTAATAAAATATGTGATACCATATTATGGAATCTATATAACTTTAATATGTGGTATGATATTATGGAATCTCTCATATAACAAGATCTATCAAGTTACTCTAATAATAATTATTAAAAAGTTGTTATTTATCATCACTTTTCATTTTCTTTTAATTTAATGATTATAATAAGTAACTATTCCTGGACCTGATATGCCATGTCCTAGAAGTAAAAACAAAATAATATTTTAATAATTAAAAGAAAATAATAATCTTTCCAAACTATAAGAGCACTTCATACATTTCATTTTCAATTATTTTATTTATGATTTATTTAATAAATTTTATTAACTATCGAAACATTACTAACAATGTAAAATAGTTTTTTATTGTTATCTAATCTCAAATTATTGTTTGAATTACTTTAAGATAATTATTTTAAAAGTCAATAAATTTACCATACATAGTGGATTATGATTAGATAACCATGTAAAAAAATTTACATTATCAATGCATAACTTTTTTTCTCTATATAATTAAAAGACATACTATCACATATTTTATATATATATATATATAATCACATGTTTTCCTGTTTAAAATAATTACTTAAAATTGAATAATGTTAATGTAAAATAGTGAATATTGAAAATGTATCATAGAATCTGGCTGACGTGGGAGACCTTGGCATGTCTCCCATCGTGGAAAATTCATTTTTCATTTTGGATATTTTAATTTTTGAATCAACAATTTAGAATTTTTTTTTCCTTTTCTTTTTCTTTCTTTCCCTATTTGGACATTGGTTCTTCTCTATGACTAGACTCAATGATCAATCACCATAGCTATCCTTTGTATTCCCGTAACTAGCAAGAGTTTGTCGTCAACCACCATGGATTGCCACCAATGTCACTATCATAATAACCCTATGCGATCAATTCGTAACCACCCTAGTTGAAACATTTCTTTGTGCACTAATGGTCGACCTCCTCTCACCCTTGTCTCGTGCCACCCATCATTGTCATGTATGATGCATATTTTCATTCTTTCAATTCTTCGCGCAAGCAGACACTACCTCGTCATGATGACCATGACACTCATCACCTCCCATGGCCACTACAAGTGCGGCCCATAAATCATTAACTCTATCTTAAATATTTCTAAAAAAACGTAACATCTATCTGTTTTATCAGACATAGACACAATGTTGTTGTTTGATGACATATAAGATGTAACTTTAAAACTTAATAATTATTTATATTTGGTTAAAATTAGTGAGAATTCTGATTCTTTTTATGACTCAATAAGAGTCTTACACCACCACATTATTTCTATGAATTATAAATATTACTACATTTAATTCTTATTATAAGGTCCAAGTTAAAGTGTGATTTAATCCTTTTTATAAGGTCCAATTTAGAATATCACATGCGTGAATTATTTTTCAAGAAATACTCTCAATTAAAGTCAATCTTAGAATAACATGACAATGAGAGAAACACAATTCATTGTCAGTTTGTTCGAGGAGATATTTTTGAAAAAAAAATATCAATTTAAGACAATTTTAATTTTATCTAAATTAACATTTTTTTTAAAATTTTAGGGATTGAAATGATTTTTTTTGGTATACCAAGGCAGTATTGTTTAATTATTCATTGAAAATTTTTCATTATTGTAAATCCAATTAATAACAATTATTTAATGCATCTTTCAAATGAGAGACTTTTTCGTAATTTATATTTTATTATTAATGAGTTATTGACAAGTCCTAATTATTATAATTAATACAAAATATTTTTTATCATTAAACTATTTAATATTAAATAATTTCAATCATTGTATAGCATTCAAAAATTTATATTTAATCATTCAAAAAAATGTGTGGCTCTCACTATTGTACCATTTTAAATGTATACAACTAAAAAATTTTAATGTTGCAGTACTAATAAATATATTTAAGTTTATTGTTTAAATATGTTATAGTGTATTAATATTTATTGACTACTTTATGGTATATTTTTTGTTATATAACATGTGTTAATCAATTGTGTTTTTGGTTTTTTCAGTTTCATAACCAATAAAAATTAAAAACTTTAACATATATCTTATATACCGACTATCTCTATTTCTTTTCTTCTTTTGCAAAAAAATATGAAGCACTATATTTTAATTTTGTTATTATTAATATAATTCATTGTTGGTTACATGAATTTTCTTACTCAATACTATATTTTGTGCCTATTAAATATAAATGCTAATTTGATTAATTATTATAATTTACCTATAATATAAAGGACCCAGACATACATCATACAAATAAAAGTACTAGTTTTCATTTAAAAAAATGAAGTTGACGAGTGACAAATTCATGAAACTAAATAGAAAAAGGAATTTTTCTTGTCTAAATAAAGACTGAATAGTTTTAGGTTTATATATATATATATATATATATATATATATATATATATATATATATATATATATATATATATATATATATATATTCCTACACTATGCTACTTTTTTATTTCAGTTCTTATAAAATTATTTATTTAAATGATCCTTGTAAAATTCTTTAGTTTTTAGTTCTTGTAATATGTTTATTTGATCATTTCTATCTTGTAATACGCAGATGATTTACTTTTAATCTCTATCAAATATTTTTAAATGATTAATTCAAAATGGACAAAATATTATAGCAACTAAAACAAAACAAAAATATTACCGAAACTTATACAAAAGATTTTGGTATTAAGGAAAAAACAAGAAAAAAAATTAGAAGAATTATTTTATAAGAGATAAAAAAAATTTCAACATGGTTTTAGTTTTTTCTAGACAGGTTCAAGAACAAATCAATCCAATCAACAAAGATGGTCAACTTGATAAAAAAAAATCTTATATCTCAAAAAAATAAAAATTTGATTCGACTGTGATATAAGAATCTTATTAATAAATTATCTACAAAAATTCACTTATTTAATTCAATTGATTAAGTATAACTGATGAGTTATTAGTCTTTGAACCACACAAATTTAGTTCAAGTGATTAAGCATAACTCTGACTTATTATAAATTGGTACAAGTTTCGTTCATTCAAAACCAAAGCCAGAGTTTGTAAGAAAAAGCAGAGTGCGGGTAATGAAGACGCGACAAGAGAGCGCGTGAAAGCAGTGAGTTGCAACGACATAGGAAGAAGAAGAAGGAAGTGAAAGAAAGTTATTCTTTGCTCCTTTACTACTCCTTCCTTCCCTTCCCTCTCTTCTCTTCTCTTCTCTCTTATCATTCTCTCTCTCTCTCTCCTGCAACAACAACAACCATTTAAGGTTCGTTTTCGGATTCCCAATTTCGCTCTTCTTCTCTTCTCTCTTTCTCTCTTTCTCTCTTACCAAACCCTTGTATCATTTCTTCTCCTTCTTCATAACGCTGCTGCTTCACTTCTGCCGCTTTAGGTTTCGAACCAATTGGTACTACTCTCTCTCTTTCTCTCTCTCCCCTTTTCCATTGCGATTGTTTCCGTTTCCTTGTTCTCCCATTGCGCGTGCTTCGCCAATTGGAGCTCTGTAAGGTTCCAATTAGGGTTCCTGCTGTTGCTGCTGCTCTCGCTGATTGTCAATTCGGATTCGTGAATCCCGTGCTCCGTGGCCTCCGATTGTTCGCTGAACTGTGATTGGAGTTTTTGGTGTGCTGAATTGCGAGGGTGTTCTGGGAATTGGGGATTTTGTGTTTTGGTTGGGTTGGGTGTTGTGGATGCATTGCTTGAATGTGTGGAATTTGGAAATGTTTGAGAGATTGTGTTGTTCTGTTGTAAATTGTGGAGTTTCTTTTTTGATTTTTTTTTGCTGTTTTGCTTTGGTGTTTTTGCTTATGTGTCTGCATTTTTTTATTAACTTGCTGCAGGGATTTCGGGATGTGTATCGTCCAGTGAATTGAGGAGAATGACATTTTTGGGTTCTGTTGATTGTGTTGTAGATGGGGGGTTTGGCTGTTAGATTGTTGTTTGTTGAGTACAATCTTATGTTCAGTGAAGATGATTTCGTGATGTGGTTGAGAGAGTGGTTTTTGTAGAGGAAGGCTTGTTATTTTTGTTGTTGTTGTGGTAGTTTATTTTGTTTAAGAGTAGGAACATAGTCGGCGGACGAGAAGAATTAAGTTTTGTTGGATGGGTAATAAACTTGGGAGGAGGAGACAAGTGGTAGATGAGAAATATACGAGGCCGCAAGGGTTGTATAATCACAAAGATGTGGATCACAAGAAGCTGAGGAAGCTAATACTAGAATCAAAGTTAGCACCTTGCTATCCCGGAGATGAAGAAACCACCTACGATCGTGAAGAGTGCCCGATTTGCTTTCTGGTATGATTTCTATCGCATGCCTTCAATATTTGTTTCTCTCTACTTATCCTGTTACTCTAGCTTTCTAGAAAAATAAATAAATATGTCAATTCAACTGTGCACACTTCTTTCAAACTGCAAATTTGACCTCCTGGCTACCTTGGTTGGATTTAATGATTTATTAATTGGCATCTTTGATATTGAAACAAACTGATGGAGAATCTTTCTGGACTGTTTTTACTTCTCCTTAAAGTCTATTTCAAATTGTGAACTTCACATATGGCTTTTCTAATCATCCCATTCCATTGTGTTTTGTTTTTTTGCCTGAGTTTAGTATTATCCAAGTCTAAACCGATCAAGATGTTGCACAAAGAGCATTTGTACAGGTAATTTTATGGTAACCTTCACTGGGTATATGTTTTGTCGTTAGCATTTGTATGCAACCTGATTATTTTCCTTTTATCAGAGTGCTTTTTGCAGATGAAAGTTCCAAATTCAACTCGGCCTACACAGTATCCTGCATTACTAGTTGTTTGTCTTCAATATATTGAATACATAACTTGTAGTTGTCAGTCTAGCAACTTCAATCTTTTGTTGCTTTAATTTTAGAATAATTGCCTGCCTTAACATCTTAAGATGTCCCTTCTGCAAAATGGCAAATTATGCGGTGGAGTATCGTGGTGTGAAATCTAAAGAAGAGAAGGGATTGGAACAGATTGTAAGTGGTTACCTAACATGATTATTGTTTTTAGGAATGCATTTTCAGAAATATTTTCACAATGAATCAAGTTCACGTGCATTCTCATAATTATTCAGGAAGAGCAACGTGTTATAGAGGCAAAAATTAGGATGCGGCAGCAGGAACTTCAGGATGAAGATGAAAGAATGCACAAAAGACTAGAAATGAGCTCCTCGAATGTGAATGTGGCAGTTGCAGATGTTGAATACAGTTCAAATGCAGGTAATCTTTCAATGCAGTTCTGGATTTCATCTGTATATTTGTATATGACTAGTCCTAGCTGTATAAATTATTCTTTTGTTTCAATCTTGTAGTGTCTGCATCTTCAGTTTCTGTTGTTGAAAATGATGAAATTGTTTCTTCTCAAGACTCATGTGCCACATCAGTGGTTAGACCAAATGCAACCACTAGGACCAATAGGTATGCTAGCCTTCATTGCTTTTATTTTCTTCCCAATTTCTTAAAATTTTCTTTTTATGTCTCTTAGCATATCTGCATCCAATGTTTTCTCACTGACTTAGGGTATTAAATATTTAGAAATCAACAACTGGAAGAAAATGAGTTGTCATTTCTAATTGCTGAAAAGTTATATGGAGATATAACATTGCTTCCTACTGACTATAATTCCTTTGTGTTATATTTTCCCATGAATACTGCACCAGTTGGATTATACTATGTTCATCCAATATTGATTTCATTAAGAATGAGACAGAATAATCTTCTCAGTCTTGTCTGAATTGAGCCAGTAATCTGTGATCCTGTGCCTATAGTTGGTTGGTGATTTATATCAAATGACCGATAAGGTTATGATGACATACCTATTCTTCATCTGGACTCACTATAGTCATAACTTGACTAAATTTAATCATGCGAAGGGTATAAGTCCATATGTAAGCTGAATTCAAACCATAAACTAATGGAGCACTAGGTGTTGCTTGGGTCTACAAATTAGTATTGTTAGTACCATGTTTGACTATCACTTGCATTAAAATTAACTCCTAACCGCTCCCTAAAAGATGATGAGTTTGGGCAATTCATTGAGCATTTTAAGCTTTTGTTTTCATTTAAATCCCTATAAGGTAAGCACTTGATCATAATGTGAAGAGGGAAACTGAACGATCTTGAGTTATATTGTGGCGATTGTTAAGTGATAGTCTTATTGATTAAGAAAGGAAATAGATGTTTATTTTTTTTTTTTTATCATAATTGAAAGGAAATATTCTCAAGTTTTCTTCATTGTTACTGTTCAACAGTTCTAATCCAGCATCAGAAAATCTGACTGCTTCTATGAGCTCTGCAGAATAAATCATAATTAAATTCAGCAGCTTCAAACTAGTTATACTCCAACTAGAATTTATATAGTTTTTTGTTGATGGTTGTTCAATTTCATACTTGCTTATCTGCTGAAGTAGATGAAGAGGGAAATTGGTGTAATAAGTTAGTTATTATTTGATTCCTTGGTTTTGATTCAGTATCCCATCTTGAGCCAATGCTACTATGCTAGTCTTGAAGTTTTGATTCGATGGATGAATATGGTTAGGACGTGCAAGAAAGGATGAGTCGCACAAATGGACAAATGTTACAAGTGACTAGCTTTTTGAAAGGAGGATTCAAAATGCAGACCAATATGTGGAAAATCCAAGATTTATTTTTTATTAGTACTTAACCTGCTTAGAGTGATGTTTTTATTTGTGAATACACTTTGTGAGTTTAGAGGATTTGCCTTGCTTTTTATGTAAGAGATTGTAAAAGCTCCTCCAACTTCAATATCCCAGTACAAAGGAGAATACAACTTTACAGGAAAAGATAGATAAACCTCTTCCTTGTTTGTTATTAAATAGTTTTTTAAAGTTTTACTTGTCAATTTCTTCTATTCATTGCTGCTCATGTATGCATCATTTGAATTAAAAAAGTGGAGACAATTATTTAAGGGGTAGAATATTTTATGGATTTTTACTATGTTTTAGTTAGGTTATCACTATCTGCTAACCATTTTTAAACTGACTCCTGTATTATATACTCTGCATATCTTATAGTCTGAATTGATATGGAGATTCTTTGATATTTTTTCAAAAAATTTAGGACAAAGTATTAATGTATTAAAAAAAACAGTACATGATAAATGCTCTATGTAGTTAGTACAAAAAATTAATATATTTAAATGTTATGTCTTACAGAGAAATTTTATTTTATGTTATCACCATACTATGGGTTTAGGTAGAAGCCTTGGGGTACCTACTACCTTTATAGTTACAATTACTGAACTATATCAACCCTCACCTTTTGTTCACTATTTTACCCTTCTCTCCCTCACTGTATCTGTGATCTTTGAGTATCTCATTTGCATTTGTGTCACAAAGTGGAGTCACTTGTGCTTGATAAACCCCCAAATGGTCAAATCCTACACCCACACTGTTACTGACTTCATCTAGCTTTAGCCCACCTTCATATGTTGAGCCAAATTTTATCTCCTTCAACTCATTGTCAAATGGTTGCAATGTAGAATCCCTTATTTTCTCATCAAGAGGCATCTGCTCTGGTTCAATAGAATCACAATCCTCATTTCTTAAGATGAAGGAATTGCTAGATGCTTAGCGAAAATGGTTGCAGCAGTGTAAATCACTTGTAGTGTCACAGTAATTGCTGGCCAGTTCAAGAAATCTGAGTCTTGAGCACAATTTCAAATTTGATTGGGCTCAGATGAGGTATGCAAGTTCATATTTCCAGTAGGAAAGAAAAGAAGAAAGACGGGATACATTGCTTTTGGGGGCTAAATTTCCTTGAAGTCTCAGATTGTATTAGTGAAGGTTGGCTGCGTAAAAAAAAATGCATGAGGGTGAAAGAGAACTGTTGTGGGTAAAGTAGTTTCTTTTCTCCCTCCCCACCCATATTCATGCATCTTTATGGTAGATCGTAAGTAGAAGTGACGAGTGTAAATGTACAGTTTGTTTGTGTTTGGTAGTATTGGACATTTGGACTTATTGGTTCAGGCTGTCTTTTTTTTTTTGGGAAAAATGTAAATTATATTAAACCCAAAATGATACAATAATAAACGGGACATACCCTGCAGTTAAAGAAAATCAAAAGTCTCCCTAATACAAGAAGACCTATATCAAGATGCTAAAACAAATGCAACAGGTGCGTTTGTCTATACATAAGAAACTTAATCTTGTTAATAACCTTTATTACAGAAAATTGATAATCTTCAAAAATCAGCTTGTTCCTAGACAGCTAGATGCAGTAGACTGTAATTGCTATAGCCAAACAATGTAATTTTCCTTGAACACCTGATGTGAATCTGTCCTTAATTAAAGAGTCAATAATGCGCTGTAAAGAAGTGAAACGCCTGCGGGAAGGAGCCAAATCACGAATGTGAGCCCAAACTTGGAGAGATTTTCTACAAGAAAAGAACAAATGAGCATTTGACTCAGCCTCATTTGAACATAAAGGGCAGAGGGAACCCTTGTTCAAAAAAGCAACTTTGTCAAGAGTAAGTAGTCGGTTTCTTTTAGCAAGCCATAGAATGAAAGACATCTTAGGGGGGATTGCTGGGTTCCATATAACAGAACACCAACTAACAGTAGGCTTGACACCTCTAATGTATTCATAGACTTTGCCAACAACCAATTGTTCATTGGTGCTCCAAGATTGGATCCTCTTTTTGGCCTCTTCCGTACATAGCTCTTTGGAGATAATAAAGTCCCTTATTTGAATGATTTTCTTTATCAAAACTGAATCTGATGAAGAAGTATTGTAATTCCACACATCGCTCCCTCTGAAATAGTAATGGTGAACCCATCGAACCCATAGAGAATCTTTCTTACAATGAAAGTCTCACAGGATATGGGAAAGAAGCACAAGGTTCCAGTCCTTTAGATTAAAAAGGTCTAAACCCCCTTCTTTTTTCGGAGAACAAACTACTGACCAAGCAACCAAGGGCTTGTTTTTGTCAATATCCGCTTTGCTCCGCAGAAAATTACGGCACGAAGCGTTGATCCGGTCCAAAACAGATTGCGGCAAAGGAAAAATCCCCATCCAGAAATTCACAATTCCTTGAATAACTGCTCTGATCAACTCTAACTTACCTGCATAAGATAAAGACTTCTTGTTCCATCCCTGAATCAGGCCAGTAATCTTGGAAAGCAAGGGAGCATAATGACATACATTTAATCTAGATGATAAAAGGGGAACATCCAAGTATCTAAAAGGGAAGTCACCCAAGCTAAATCCAGTAAGCTGCTGAATATGAGAAAGCTCATGAGACCTAATACCGGCTGAGTATATGGCAGATTTATCAGAGCTGATGGAAAGCCCTGAAACCCTACAGAAGTGCTGAAGCTTGGCAAACATAGTTGACACAGAAGGGATATCTCCTCTAGATAGAAGCATAATATCATCTGCAAAAGCCAAATGAGATAGCTGAATACTTGAACAGTTGGGATGAAATTTAAAATTGGCATCATCCTTGAGGCTGCTCATATCTCTGGAAAAGTACTCCAAACAGAGCACAAACAGATAAGGGGAGAGAGGATCTCCTTGTCTAAGACCCCGCTGTTCTTTGAAGTGACCATAAATGAATCCATTGACTGCCACACTAAAGGAAGTGGAAGAAACACATTCCATGATCCAAGTACAGATTTGGGCTGGGAAGCCAATGGACTTAAGCATCCAATCCAAGAATTCCCAGGAAATGGAATCATAAGCTTTATGCAAGTCAATTTTCAGGAGGCATCTCGGAGAGGATCTTTTTCGGGCATATTTGCGCAAAATCTCTTGAATTAGGAAGATGTTGTCCATCATCTTTTTGTTCTTAATGAAAACAGTTTGAGTTTCCCCAATAATAGTCTCAAGCACTGGGGCTATGCGGTTGGCCAGAATTTTAGATACAATCTTGTATAACAAATTACAACAAGATATGAGTCTAAAATAGTTAACCTGGGAGGCCTGATCTTGCTTAGGAATAAACTCAATAATAGCATGATTGAGCTGCTTTAGAATTTTTCCAGTTGTACAGAATTCATTAACCGCTGCAAAGATATCATCACCAATGATATTCCAAGCCTTCTTGAAGAATAAAACATTGAAACCATCTGGCCCAGGAGCTTTATTGTTATCCATCACAGAAATAACGTTCCAAACCTCTTGTTTAGAAGTAGGACAAAGTAAGGCCGCAAAGCAATCGGTGGGAACCTTAGGACCCCTGTTGCAGATCAAAATGGAAGGAGTTTGGGTCAGCTCATGAGCACTAAACAAATTCCTAAAGTGATTCACAAAAGCAAGGGTAATTTCATCTTGGGAGGAAGTGTTATGCCCATCCTCTAGCCTTATGGCAGCAATAAACCGGCTGTGTCTGTTGCGCTTGATTAAAGCATGAAAGAATTTGGAGCATTTATCAGCCTGCAGGAGATATTTGTTTTTGATGAGCTGAGAAAATTTTATTTGAACACCTATTAATATGTATCATCTAGCAGTAAAGGAATCCCAAATTCTTTAAATGGTTGCCATATTGGTATTGGATACTTCTAGCCTGACTGGTTGCATCCTGTATTTATTATTGAACATTCGTGCTGATGTAGGTGAGATATCATAAGAATTGTACGAACTATGTCTCTACGGTGACAAATGTGAGGCTGATGACATTCAATTTGACGCTCTTATTGTTAATTCACATATATTTTTTAAACTTCTTGCTGAAAGAGAAAAATATTTCTCTCTACTTTTTCCCTAATCATTGATTAGCCTAACTATTATTTTTAATTTATGGTAGCTAGAGTATATTAGGTGGGAAATGAGGACTAATCTTGACCATACAACTATACATGAATGGAGGCTTGTGATTGTATCTTGTGTATGTATGCTTTATGAGATGATATAGTTGTATTTTTGTGTTGTATGTGATACCACACCTATACTTGTGTGACACTGGTGGAGCCTTGTCTCTATTTTATTGGTTGTTTAGGAAGACATCCTATTAAATAAATATTAAATACTTGTGTTTGTTTATGTAAGTAAGTGCACGAGTTCTTTCATATATTTAGGAAACTATATGTTGTGGGCTTACATTGTGTGTTCTCCCAAATGCTGAAAACTGCAGAGATGATGAATTTGATGTTGACCTTGAGGACATTATGGTCATGGAAGCAATTTGGCTTTCCATTCAGGTAAGGACTTTTGTTTGAATATGCTTATTTGTAAGTAAGATATTAATGATTCAATTTGTTACTAAAAGTGAAGATCACCACTTCCCTGCAATATAGTGGTTCGCTACATGTCTTAAAATCATTCAACTACATACCATAAATCTATCGTTTTATTGTTGAATTTGAAATCGTTAAGTTTCAGTTTTTGTTCATGATGTGTGATACTGATGAAAATTATTAAATTCTTCCAAAGGAGTGCAATGTTTTGATTTGTCATTGTTGTACTTCATTCTTTATTTTCTGCTTCAGAAAAGTTTTTCTGGAATGAAATAAGTGTACAAATATTCAGAAGTGAGCTTGCTCCAGAGCTTGTGTATAAATGTAAATGTAGTTCCTAAATATTTATGCAAGTTTGCATCTTGTCAGCTTGCAATAGAACTCCAAAATCCAAAACGAAGGCCCATCTTTTATTATAATGATTTTGGGTAACTGATAGATTTCTTGGGAAAGTAGCCATACTCTGCAATCCAGATCTTCCCTAATTTTTTTAAAGTTTATATAGATTTGGGTTCATTGTGTAGTCTGTACATGGTAGCATATCCACCATTCAAAGTATACATACAACTATAAATATGTGCATATTATGAAATTCAATGGTGGATATACTGCCACAGTACCAGTGTGCCACATACAAGGTTCAGTGAACATAAGTCTATATTGACACTGCTGCTCAATGGTTTGTGTTGTCCATTTTATTTGATGATTGTGATTGACTCAAAATGTATGTATTCAAACTACAGGAGAATGGCAGGCAGAGAAATTTATCTTTTTCCGATGCTACTTCTGGACACTATGTAGCTGATGGTCGCTATGTTTCATCTGCCTCATCCATCACGGGTCCACCAACGGGATCATCCTCGTCTCCATCTGGGGGTCTCGCTTGTGCCATTGCAGCTCTTGCTGAGCGCCAGCAAATGGCTGGAGAATCATCTATGAGCATCACTGATGAAAATATGCCATCATTCAACACACTACCTGGTTCCAGAAGGTTTTATAACAGACTTGGTAGGGATATGGCTTATTATCCGCCTGCTGAAAACCTCAACGAGGAGCCACTGGATGAAGCTGTGGCGATGACTAGGAGTCATGGTGAATGGGACACGGACCATGGGACACCGTTGACTGAAACAGCAACTAGCTATACAAACTCTGTCACAGCAGAAGATCGTGGTGAACTATCTTCATTGCTACGGTCTGATGACATTGATGGAAGCCTACAAAGTGCCCCAGAACCCATTGTTCCTGAGAGTTTTGAGGAGCAAATGATGCTCGCTATGGCTGTCTCTTTGGCTGAAGCTCGAGCCATGTCAAGTGGACAGAGTGCTTCTTGGCAGTAGTTTTTGGTTGAGGTGCTGGTTTAATCTTTTCTTAAATTGGTGATGCTTGCCTTGGCTATTTGGCAAGCCAAGTCCAAGGTTGAGAATTTGAGGGAAGTTCACTTGTGTGCAATTTGTTCAAGGATCAGGTAGTGATATCTTCTCACACGAATTTATATATATTAATGTCAAAGGAAAACTAATGATTCTAGTTGGTGAAAGGTTGTTGCTTAATGCCATTTTTTTTACTTGTGTTCGATGTCCTCTCCTGCCCTCTCATTGGTTTTCTGTAAATAGTTTTAGTCTTTGATAGATGTACTTTCATTCTTACAGTAATATATGGCACATTTTAGACACGTACTGAAGATGAAAGGGAATTAAATTTCTGTCATGCAAACTTATCTGTTCTATTCATTGAGATCTGAGTTATATAGAAGTTATGCCTGTTAGGCGTGGCACTTAAAATATCTGCAGAACTTGCATAAATGGGTAGATGTGTGGGTGGATTTGGTAGTTCTAATCTCATTTATCTGTTTCTTGCTTTCTCTCACGTTTCCCCCATCATCTGTGGTTATTTTTCTTGTGGTCTGTATTTTACCTTTATCACTCCATGTATCTTTTCCCTTCATGATATTGTCCGTGGGTGACATTTGAAAAGATATGACAAGCAACTGTACTCGTGCAATTGGCATTGCCAGTGAGTAGGCATCAATTCCAGAGCCATAACATTTCCATGCTTAACTGATTAAGATAACAGTATGTTGTGCAAGGGCACTTGCCAAATTATGCCCTTTGTTCGATGAAAGGAATTGGATTGTGACTAACGTGCACAATGAATAGATGATAGAGAACCCGGTTTCTAGTTACTATAAACTAATAGTTGAAGACTAACGCTTCATTGATCATTAGAAGCCATACCAGAATATATCTGCTAAGCCTCTATGCTTCCACATAGCCAACTTGCTCTCTATAAGAAAGGGATTCAGAGTAATCGAGATGATTGATCACCTAAGAATTCTATTTTGTTTTTTGTTTTCAAGAAATTGAAACGCTTGTTAAGAAGGGTTTTTTAATGTTCATATACGGGCCAATAATTTCGTAATCAAAGGTAGCTTTCTTGACCAGAAGACATCATTAATATATGGTATGGTCGACTAATAATTGAAGATGTTACCAAATTATTTCGAAAGTTCATTTTAAAAAAATGTAGCATATTAATTAAGTGTTGCCTTGAGAATGAGGTAATGCAAGTGGGATGTAATGGTACTGATAATGCAATTTTGGATTATCTTCGACTCGTGAAATCGTTAACTAACTCAACATTTCTGCATAAATTGTCAGACTCCTAGCACCTGAAACGAAAAAAAAAAATCAAGCTGTATAAGGAGAGAAAAAAACAAAACATCGGAGCAATAACCTGTGTGATTTTGCCATGTGAATAATACCTAAATTGATCTCTGTATGATAATATAATTGTCCACTGCGCTAGCTACTGATCATGCATCGAGGCCCACAACCAATATTTTTAATTGATGATGGGCACCTCCAACTAGTAAGAAAATCGGAATGTCAGGATAAAAAAAGAGATCGAGCAGAATTTTCTTTTATTTATTTATTTTTGGGAGGGGGGGGGGGGGTTCAATTCTCATTGGTGATTTTTTGTATCGACAAGTATTATTTGTTAATGGTAATTAATAATCTGTTAGTTAACAATCTTTTTCTCATTTTTTAACTATCCAACTAATTTTATATATGACATGCTTGACTTTGAAATGTGAGAAACTCCCAACCCAACAAAATACTTTTGTTGAAGGTGCCAAGATGTGCTTCTAAGGGTTTCATAGTAAGAGCGTGTTTGCTTTGCCGTTTGAAATGCAATGGCACAAAGCTCAACACACTTTCACCGCAGAAGCAAGGAAGAGGATGTTTCCTGGAAACAAAGGTTGGTACTAAACGAAAGTTGGAATCGAAAATTCAAAATGACATTAAGTGCATGTTTGGATGAGCACTGATAAAATTGATTTTAAATTAAAGTGATTTTAGATTAACGTAATTTTATATAATTGATTTTGAAATAACGTGATTTTTATTTTAGTAACATATATTAGAAAATTAATTTTTAAAGAGAGTAATGTTTGGATACTTTTAGTCATAATTGATTTTGAAAGTAAAATTATTAAAATAAATCTTAAGTCTTTGAAAATATGAATGTCCAACTAGTACAGTATAGTATAAAACAAAAAGTATAAGGATATTATAAAAAAATATGTAAATAATAATATTTTATAATTTCTTGAATTAATTCACTGTTGAATTGAAAACTCATTTTACCTACTTCGAAGTTACTGTGATTTTGAGGGTCGAACTTAAAATTACAAAATAGTATCCAAACATATTGTTATACAGTCAAATCAAGTTTGACCAAAATCACAATGATTCTCTGTGGTTATACCGTCAAATCAAACATGTTCTAGATCTTTTTATTGTTTAATTCGAGATTTATAGTTAAAGATAACACAAACTAAACTATCTTTTTATTGTTTAATTCAAGATTTATAATTGAAGGTAACACAAGCCAAACTATTCCATTGTCCTACTCCTATGAACCAAATTTGAGCATGGGCAAAATTGCATCTTGGACTTTTCCCTACTTAGCGGCGTTTTGAATGAATTGCTTTTGACTATATTGAAATTGGTTAATCACTAACCAGATTTTCCTAAGAAGAATGGTTACCACCGCTTCAGGAAGATATGAATCACGTGAATTTGATAAATGGCAAAAAAGCTGAATTCAGCTTCAGCGTATGGGCACCAACTATAAAATTTATTCTTTTAGCATGACTTTATGATGCAAGCTTTCAATCCAACTGTATGGAGTATGAACAGTCTTTTTCTAAAATCTGTTCGTGATGTGAAAAGAAAATATTAATATTAATACTATTATACATTTCTTTGACAGATTATTATTATTATACATGAATTAATGATTATTCATCTAATTTTTTTTATTCATATAAATAAATTAATTATTCATGTCTCTCATGATTTTGAATTATTTTAAAATATTGGTAATTTAAAAATACTCATACAACGTATAGTAAATGTCTTGAACAGATTTCCTCTGAAGAGAGGATATAAAAAATAAGTGGAAAAAAACAAAATAAAAAAGAAAAAGTAACACAATAGAACGCTTAAAATAAAAATTGTAAAAGAATCATTTGTATTACCAGTCAAAAATCTCCGTACTATTAGCTTTATATCTATGATGATTATTCACGTATGTACGCTTTACCTTTTATTTAAAGTGGACCCTGCATCTTAAAAGTTCCAAACATATAATTAATTTGAGCTCTATATAGAAAAGTCCATCGTCATTTCAAAATTATATGCATTATGGTTTTGCTTACCACCACCTTAAAATATTTTACCATAAACCTATGCTTTGGAATATTATTTTATTGCTCTTTCATTTCAAAGCTCGACCAAATTTTCAAAAATCTCATACACATACTAAGATTGATCCAATACCACTGTCCTTAAAAAAATGAAATTAAAACAACAAAGAAATACTAAGCTGGTCACCGATTTGATTAATCTAGTGTTGCGTGTGAGCATGGTCACTCGGTCAACTAATAATGAGGTTGGGCCAATGAAGTGGTTGAAGAGATATCATAAGCATTTAAGCTTCACATGCATTGTCACAAATTCTCAAAACATAAGAAATCTCATCCACCTCCTTCCCCACCCACATGCATGATCTTTAACTAACAGTATGTTCTATGGAAATAAAAAAAATGGAATGAAAAATGAAACTGTTCTATTACCTATTCCTCAACCTTTTTTATTTATTTATTGGAAACACAGAACTTCAATGATATTAACATCTCACAAACCACACTCTTCTACTAGTGATTATTGGACTAGTATCAAATGTGGCCCTGATCCTGGGTCCTGTGCCTTATAATAAGAACAGTGTTTTAACAATGTAGGGTTCTGCCCTAGGAAACATACATGGGTATGGTAGTACATCCCATGTTGAGATTGTCATGAAAAAGTTGCAGTACGTAGCATACCATTAAATTGTAACAAAAAATCGCATTTAGATCCATTGAACTATAATCCATTAGTAAATAGCCACCTTAGTTTTTTTTTATATTTAATTAATTCCTAAAGTATAATAATTATCACAATAAATTATTTTATTCAATTTCTATTAAATTGCAAATAGTTGTTAGTAATGTAGTTTCCCCATAATTATATTACTTGCTGACTTGACAAAATATCCAGTGAAAATATCCACCATCAAAATCCCATGCCTTCCCTTTTTTTATTATTTAAATTCTCTCTTATTTTAAATTAAGAGTTGAGATTTCACTGGACATAAATGTCACATGAGAAAATCCAAACCCATACGACCATAACCAACTCCTTATATATCGATTATGGATGAGTGCTAGGAGTCCTTAAATGACTAAAGGAACTTTGCTAAAAGTAATCAAACAAAGTTAGAGTATAATTAATTTTACTCTTTTTTGCATGTTTGAATTGAAGAAAGAAACATATAACTTTGGTTAAAAAAATTATACTATTAATATACTTTTGAAATAAAAAAATCAAACATTAATAAACTCACTTCAATTTTACTAAAATCAACATTGCCTAAAGTTAAATTTCTAAATGTTCATTCGAACACGTTAAATTTGAGTATTCGCTCTTGAACAAAAAGACTTTTAAGATCTTTCTTTTTTACAAACTAGTTGATTTGTCCTTTATTAAATATGTAAATTTAGTTAAACCTATCTTGAATTTCAATTTTGTATTTTGACATTAATTATCAAATTAATAGACATAAATTATGAGTCTTGATTTATATAATTTATTTGCATAATTTTCTTCTTAGTTTTAAAAGTTTTATCTCTTTAACTTATTCCTATTTTTAAATAAAATATCCTCATTATATGAGTCTTTGACATCTATCATTTTTTTAGAAGGAGTGCAAGACCTTTCTTAAGAGATGTAATTTCAGCATCTTACCATGATTCAACAAATATGATATTCGTATCTCTTATATTTATTTTTTAAAATTTATTTAAATTTAAAAAACGTTGGTTGTTAATGTAAGGACAAAATAAGAACACATTATAATTTAGGTGACTGGTTGCAAATAAGTCAAAGTTGTGTCCCAGAACTATATAAGTAGTAAGTAGTGATTGAGACTGAAAAAGAAAAAAAAAATCAAAGAAGCAAGTGGTGCTACCATGAAGCCAATTATGATGACCATCATGGTACTATTGAAAAAGAAGTCGAAAATGGTGTTTTAATTTGGTAAGGCATCTGGAAAGGAATTTGGTTCCGCATTTTCTTTGTTAAACTTCAAATGGGTTGCTCCTTTGCTCCGCATCTAATAAAAGTTCACATATTTTAGATCACATACAAAGTTAGAGTTCAAGAGTGCTTTCAAGTTAGATAATTAACTAAGGAATTTTGTGTTGGTGGAGTTCATACAAGGAATGTTTACTTTATTGGCGTGTGAAACAAGTTAGACTATTGATATGAAAAATAATTAATTGTAAATTGTTATAATTTGAAGATAAATGCTAATTAGTATCTTTAAAGTATAAATATTTTTATTGAGTGACAAAAAATTATATTGATTATGATCTTTTATAGGTTCTTTTATGATTTCTATAATAATTTTTTTCTCTTTTTAGTGTCTTAAAGAGTTCCTTAAGAACATAGATTAATAAAATCATAATTTAAATTCAAGTTATAAATATCTCAGGGGTTCTCTAATCCCATAGATTATAGATATATTAGGATTTGTACACATTTATTGATGAAATCTTAATTCTATCATCTCTCTATATGTCACATGCTATCAAAGAACCTTTAACAATCAAATTGAATATCATTTTCTTTTTCTTTTTTTCTCATGATCACTCACCATTGCTTCCAATCTATTCATTAAATTTAACTTTCACCAATTATCATATGTGGTACAAGCAAAGGACTAAATTTAACTTTCACCAATTATCATATGTGGTACAAGCAAAGGACTGATCATCTCCTTGAAGTCAATCCATTCTAAATCAATTACGATGGTGCATATGTATCCAAGCCAAGCCACTCACACTGAAAATGCTAGGACCTTTAGTCCATGGTGGTTAAGCATATGTGAGCTTCTGTCATAGGTGGTTAAGCATTGAATGTTATTTCGTGCTTTTGTCTTGAGTGATTAAGCATTGTTTGACTTCTATTCTTGATAATTAAGCTTTATAACTTTCACCTTATAGTGATTAAGCATAACCATTGATTTGTGTGTGCTTTTGTCTTGAGTGGTTAAGCATTGTTTGACTTCTACGCTTGATGATTAAGCTTATTGCTTTAGCCTTTGGTGGTTAAACATTTTCGTTGGTTTGTGCTTCTGTCTTAAGAGGTTAAGCATTGTTTTGGCTTCTTCTCTCGATGGTAAAGCTTTATTGTTTTTGCCTTATGGTGCTTAAACATTCTCATTTATTTGTTTACTTTTGCCAAGTGGTTAAACTTTGAGGTAGTTTATGCTTGGTGGTTAAACATGTTTACTCTTGTTAAGTGATGAAGCCTTGTATTATGGTTTATGCTTAATGGTTAAGTTTGTGTATGTTGGGTTTGATCGATTTAGTCATTGTATTTCTTTTTTTCATTGCATTTTTTTACGCTTTATTGCATATTTGTACAAACCCTATATTTCATTCACATGTGAAGCACCTCACAATTGATTATCACTTTGGGTGAGATCCGGTAGCCAACAAGCAACTTCAGTTTTTCCACGTTCCATCTATTCATAAATGTGTGAACCTCCTTATCAAAGTTCTTCTATTTTCACGTCACAATTTTTTAATGGACAAAATTAATGTTGTCTTTGTCACCACCATCTTGGGGTGTGTTGAACTATTGATATGATAGAACAATTAATTGTAAGTTGTTACAATTTAAATTCATATTTATTAATAAAACCCTAATTTTATCACCTGTCTATAAAAAAATATTTGAATAACAATGCATAATATATTTGTGTCTTTTCAAATTGTTAATCCTTTTTTCTCCTTCTCTTCTTCCAATTTTAGGTGGAAACCATCAAAATACAATCATTTTTTCCCTTTATAATAACACTCTAAATAAAGGAAATAAACATTTTGTTTTTTTTTCATCACTCACTTTATTTATTCCTTTTCACTTCTTCCATATAGACGATAAAAGTTTTTCCTTATATAAATATGAGATGATGCAATTTGAATGCATGTTGCTTAATTAAACATGTACTTCATGTCACTTTAAATTTTTAAAAATTACACCTTTAATAAATATTATTTATTATTAATTTAAATAATAAGTTTTATTAAAATAATTTTTATTATATTTTATTTTGTCTTACAAATTTATTATTAAATTATTATTAATTTTAATTTTGTATTTAAATTTTACTATAGTTATTTTCTTAATTTTTCACATTAATAATTGTATTAAATATAATTTACAAAATTTTATTTCAAAACATTTTTAGTAGGTATCTAGATTTTTAATTGTCTCCTTTCTCCCGCATCACTGTTTGCTACTAATTTATTATTATACTCCTTTATCGATGCTAGTATTTCATATTACTTCCTTCGCTCCAAAATAAATATTATATTTGAAAAAAATTATACAAAATAAGTGTTATATTTAACTTTTAATGTAATATTAATTTTTTTTCCAATAATATCCCTAATAAGTATTACTCTAGTTTTGTCAATAAGAGAAAAGTTAGAACTCAAGTTTTTCAATGCAATATTAAAACTATGTTTAGTTTTATAAAATTATTATTCTTTCTTGTCTATTTATTAGATTTTCTTGATTTGTGTAAAACAATCTAAAATGACACTTATTTTGAAATGGAGAGAGTATCATCTTCTTCATTTAATTAAAATATTGAGGTTAACATTTGAACTAATTGATTACATCACAAAAGTGTAAGTTATTAAGATTTGAGTGATTTATGATTTATCAACTCTCTTTTTTACTTGTTATAGATGGATTTGAATTATTTTTCGAATTGAAAAATTAATATTTCTTCTATCTCAAAATAAGTGTCATATTTAATTGTTCGATGATAAGTGTTACATTTGATTTTTTAATATAATATTAATTATTTTTTCCACTAATATCCCTAATAAGTGTCTCTTTAGTTTTTTAATATAATATTAATATTAATATTTTTGCCACTAAATTAATACTCATGTTAGTTTTGTAAAATCATTATTATCTCTCATCTATTTATTATTTTTTTTATCTATGTAAAATAACTTAAGATGTCACTTATTTTAAGATGGATGAAATAAATGTGAGTAATGAGAAAAATAAAAAATTTATTATTAACCAAGTACTACTAGTAATTTAATCATCTTGTTTGAGTATCTTGTTTGAGTGTGTTGATTAATATTTTCTTTGACATGTGGCTTGGGATTGAGACTAAAATTAGTACATATAGCATGACAATGGTGCAAACTAATAAACTCACAAATCATAATCATAAATTTTACATTTAATATAATTTATTATAGATAAATGTTAATTAATATTTTAAGAATATTAGTTAAGAAACTAAAAAGATAATTTTTTTTATTAAAATGCATAAAATTATGTTATCTATGACTTTTTCTACACTCTTTTATGTCATTCAGAATAAACATTTTTTCATTCTAGTTATTTAAAAATACTTTAAATACACTTGTTAGCAAGACTCTTTATTATATTGTAAATTATCATGATACCTTGAGAATTTAAAACTCAAGGCCCTTGCAATTAACTCTTCTAAAATTTCGGTAACCACAAAGCTTAAAAAAAAGACTAATGCCTTATTTGTATAGTAGTTTCATGTGACACTAGTTTTCACACATCTTAATTTTAAGCATATAAAAATAAAAACACATTATAAAAAAATGGTGCTACATTCGTACCTAATTATTAATTTAATCACTAGTAGCATACATAAATCCACACTGTTTTTAGATGATTCTATGTCAGGCACGTGGACAATTTGGCTAAGAGATTTCGTCCACTCATACACAAGACCAAATACATTACCTAAACGGAAAGCAAAATCCATTCTTTATACGCAACATTTCATTAACTATCTTACACTATAATATAAAAAATTATTATTAGTTATTAAATTTATTATTATTCAAACCCTTGTGAGTTTTGAAATGCAGAGCTCAAAACAAGAAGAAAATGTTAAAAAACTGAGGAAGGTTTTTGAATTGTGGAGAAACTGACAAAAAGACAAGAGCTCTTGTGTAAGATACACAAGTTAGATTTCCAAGAAAGGGCAATGCATAATAATAATAATAATAATATTAGAAGGCATTAATTATTGTGAAGAAGAATCATTTTTCCCAAAATGACCCTTTTGTTTTGTACTCTTCCTCCCTCCAAAGAGTTTGAAAGTTGCACACTCATAAATAAGCCACCACCTAGTGTTGTGTCACAGTTCGTAACAGCTTTAATTCAAACTTTCAAACCCCATTTTTATTTTTTTTATCTCTCTTTCTCGTGTGCCTTTCTAGTGTCTTGGATTTCCTGGTTTTCTGTTTCTTTCTGGGGTATGTCCTTTTCACTTCATCATTTACTCTCTTTTTTTCTCTCATTTTGTTTCATATATATATATATATATATGCAAGACACTTAAAGTGTTTTCCTCAACTTTGTGTTTTTTAGTCTTTGTTGAGAGATATTTCTCCCTTCGCAGTTGTGGTGTGATGCTTTCAGATCCTTCAACAGTGTTGGTTGATTGACACCATTGTTCTCTTATGCAAAATATTGTCATCAAAGGTGAGTGTTTGAAATCTATAGTATATTCTCATCAATAGTATTGTTCATTATTTCCATAGAACAATAGAACATGTGTTGTTTAATATTTCCACAATGCTTATGGAATCTATAGTACATTTTTTTTCTTCCATTCTCATTTTTCTTCGCTTTCTGCAAATACAAGCAATTTTCACGACACGTGTGGTGGGTTGATATTTGTTTTGATTTTTTTTTTTTTTATTGAGGGGAATGACCATTAATTTTTTTATCCTCAAAGTTTCTAACTTTCTATTGTTTTTCTTCAGTTTTTGAGTGTTTCTTTGCTTACCAAACTCATAAATGAACACACATTCGGAGAGTCCTCACCATGCCATCAAGATCTTATCCCTTTCAGTTTTTCCTCTGCAGTGTGCAGGGGCCATTGACCCTTGTCTTCTGAATGCCATCTTTTTTGTAGTATTAGTTTTTTTATTGGTCAAATCATTTCTTTCATATGTATATCTTTCAAAGAAAGTTTTTATGATTCCTAATAAATGTTACTTTTAAACCTTTAATTATTACCATGGTGTCTATTAATCTCGGAAACAGATACAATAATTAAATGATATCTAATAAATGTTACTTTTAAATCTTTAGTTATTACTACTGTGGTTCCTATTAAACTTCGAAACAGGTACAATAATTTAATAATCATTGATACTATTAGTAGAATGAAAATATCATTTGTATTCTTCAGATCTTTAGTTGTCTGCAAGTGGAGTAAAATATATATTTTTTTCATATGCGATTTTTTCAATATTTGAACAATATTTCTATACCATTTGCTGTTTTGAAAGGTTGATTAATTTTTTCACTATTCTTTTTTATTAAATATTGTATGGCATGAGCTAAATTTGTTTTTTTTCATCAGTCTCACAATTCACGCGCACGTGAGTGCGTGATTAATTAATCCATGTAAGTTGTCTTATGCTGTGTTTGGTAGCATGGTTTTCTTTTCTCTTTGAATCCATCTGCCAAACATGGCAGTAGGGAATGTTGTGTTGTGTTGGAGGGATTTGAGAAGAAAAGTAAAGAAAATGTGATTAGTATTTAAGAACATTGAAGACCTTCTTCTTCTTCCTCTTGCTCTTTGGAGGAGCCTAAACTTCCAAACATATTGCTTTTATTTATGTACTATTCCCTTGGATGTGTGATTACTTTCTTTGTCTGAATACGAGCCATGGAAATATTAGTCTCTCCAAAGCATGTTTGTGAAAAGGGCGTATTCTACTATACACATTATTCAGTTATCTATTTGTCCTTATGCAAGATTTATAAGATTTTGACAAAAAAAAAGTTACCTTATGCTATCTTTTGTAACTTTTGTCTAAATACGTGAAAAAGAACAAATGTTAAAATTTATGCTATCTGAATTTCTTTAATTTAAAAAAGAGAAAAAAATAAAACTCTTGCTTAGAACTCAACATTTAAAAGTACAATTGTTTTTATGAAATATTTATGTTATTCACATGTTGCATAACTTTTCACACATTATGTACATATCTAGTGTGGAAGTATTGTCATTGTCATAACAATTCATAGTTTTTAATTGCATTGGTTCCAAAAAGAGTTGTATGTGGTCACATTATATTTTTAAGGTCAAAGGTAAAAGAACTTTCAATTGTGATACAAATTCACTACTACACTACAAGAATTTTAATCTCTCTCTCTCTTCATATGCATCTGTATCCACTATGGGGTAGTGTTGCCATTCCTTTTTATAATGATGGGTTCAGTTTCCTAAAAGGGAGAGACAATTGCAAAGAGAAAGGATATTCTACCATCTGAATATCATTTTCATTTCTGAGAAGTGTAATTTGCAGCATATAAATAAATAAAAAAGAGATAATAAACAGAAGAATATATTTACCAAATAACTGTGGGCTCCAACATTACTTTTTTCTTTTTCTGGTCTGTGATGGTCAGTCCCCACAATTTTCAAAATAACACAAGATCTTGATACTGATTTTCCTTCAATAATTGTTTTACCTACTGCTATCTACAAGTTACATGGACTGAGTAACTTCTCAACTATTGATTTTTTTCTTAACAAGTTTGTTTGTTTGTGTTACAATTATTCATTTTTTCTTTTGATGTTAATGAGCTAACGTTTGATGCTTGCTTTTAGGCTCTCATCATTGCTAAGCTTCTGATTCAAAAAAGAGGTCCATGAACAACAAACTACTTTGGACTACAACTCAGAAGCCAAGGTAAAAAAGCACTGATATGACTACTATTTGAGTTGTACCCTCTGTCAACTCCATTATACAACCACTTGAATATGTGGTGGGCCTAGTGCAATTAATGGTGAATTGAAATAGTGCTTACTTCTTTGCTAGGAGTATCAGGTTGCTTATATATATATGGGGTCACATAAAAATTCTTTTTTGCCTTTCTTGGGGTGGTTGTTTTGTATTATCTCTATGAGTTTTAAACTGTGGACCATTGTTTTGTATTAGGTTGCATTTACTCCGTTTGAGTAAAACATGCAACATTTACAGCACTTACATGCTTGTAAACAACGCAAAAAGCACTGAATAAAGTAGGTTCTGACTCTGCATGCTTTCTTGCTCTTGGGGGTGGTATTAAAGGCATACTTTTATAGCATGTCATTGTTTGAACACAGGACCAGTGTGCAATGTGGGGCTGCTGCTTTATGCATCTTTTCTTTTTTTATCTCTTGATTTTTCCGAAAGGGTCTTCTACCTTCCTAGTTTCTAGTGGAAGATAAATTTTGGTATCTTGGGTTTAAATCAATTGCCTTTTAGTTTAATAGTCGCGGTTGTAGTGAGTTGGCTCCTTTATGATAATGAGGGTTTAAGGCTTTCAAGGTCATAAATGTACATAGCCATTGTGAATTTTTTTGTCTCTATATCTCTTCTTACCAAATTATGGTTTGGAGAAGGTTGAGGCTAGATGAGGGAATATAAAAGCCTAACTGCCATTAACTTGAAACTACTCCATTTGCTTCATATAGTGCTTCATAGAGGTATAGTGAGATCTTGAAGAATGTTTTCTCATTGTCATTTCTCTACTGTTAATAAAAGCTGGCAAGTGCAAAATTGCTAAAAAGGTTCCATGCCCCCACTCCTCTACCCCTTTTGTTATAAATGGTGCATTGTTTATCTTGTACCTTTTATTCTATTATTTATATCTATATAAGTAGGTTATGCCCCTTCTTTTATAAATGTAATTATGTGTACTGCTCTTCATGTTTCTAGTGTTTCTAAAGTGGACGGAGTTTACTTGTTCATACAGTTTATTCATTTGAACTTGCATTTTTGTTAGCAGGTGAGACTATTTTAGCCAACAAATCCTTCATAGTGTTCCATTGTTTGCTATCTTCAAGCATATCAGATGCCAAGATCAAGGTTGGATAATTGTATCCATTTGTAATAATAATATTCCATTGCTTTCATATACTAGCATCTCTATATCTATATTCTCTGATTGCTAATAAACTTAATTTTATGTTTTCTTTCTGTTTTCCTTGTTCATCAACCAAGCAATGCATGTCACTCTTAGTGCTGCTTATATGTATCATTGGTGCATTTGTCAAAGTTATATTTGTATTTGTTTTCCCTGGTTCCAATTTTATTGATCAATCCGCACTATATATCTTTAGCTCTCCCTCTAATGAATAAAATCTGTATGATGAATGGAAATGTATCATATCTGTTAATGATGAAAACTACTTCTGAGCCAGTACTTATAAGCTAAGTTTTGGGTTACATTGGTTGTTGAGTTTTTATGAGCCTCTTTGAGCGATTCTCGTCACACATTGAGAAATTCTGCATAACGTACTGGTGCCTTGTTAGATAAAAATTGTTCTTTGGAATCTGACGGAACAAGTCAAGTTTTGAAGTTGAAAGTTTTTTTGGCAATATCAGTACGTGGTGATCAATGTAAGGATGAAGGTTCTGATCACCATTGTGAAGACTGTTGAAACTGAAACAAGTGGTTTCTTTGTCTGCTTCTGCCTTTAGTATACAATGTTATTATTGATCTCTATGCTATTTATCATGTTATGATATATTTATTGAAAATTGGAGTATTACAAACACAATTTTGATGTGGAGCATGTTACTATGTTGTGTCCCTTGATGAGAAAAGGCAGCCAATTCTATATCCATTTTTCAGTTAACTGGTAGTTTCTTTAAATAGTTTTTGATGAAGCCTTCATTTCCAACCAGGGGGTCTGAGTTGCCTCAAAGGCAGTCTCCACGAGGTCCACATCAACATCGGACATCAAGTTCTGATTCTGATCCGTTGCATCATCGGCTGATTGCTGACCGAAGTCCAAAGCTAGGAGACCGGCGTTCCCCAAGAGGTACTCAATCTGAGGGATTAAATCAGAAGAAGCTAGGAACTCGTATTGCAGATTTGGAATCTCAGCTCGGTCAAGCACAAGTAGAGTTGAAAGTTTTAAAGGACCAGCTAGCTTCTGCTGAAGCCGCAAAGAAAGAAGCTCAAGATGAGCTAGTGAAGAAAGCTGTGCAATCAGTATTGCCAGTGGTAGAGAAGCTCCAAGAGAAATCCACTTCCAAGAATGCTCCAGAGTCTAATAAAACTGAAATCAAACCCCAAGATGTTATACCTGATGACGACCAACTAGAGACTGATGTGTTTGAAGTTCCAATTGAGAAGTTGACAATTGAATTCAGCAAACCAGCTGATCAATCAGAAAAGGAAACTCAACCATTTGAAGACACAAATGCAGCAGCAATATCAAAGCCAGAAAAGCTTTCTGTGGATGAACATGAACTGACACTAAAGAATGATGAAATTGCATTGTTGAAAACCGGTTTGGAAGAGAAAGGTAAGGAGTTAGAGTCCATGAGTAATGAAAAGGAGAATCTGAAGAACCAACTGAATGAAGCAGTTTCAAAAGTGTCTGCTGCTCAAACCAAGGAAGAAGGAATGACTTTGCAGTTGAACCAACTGAGAGAAGAGTTGGAAACCAGTAAAGCCAATGCAGACAAGTTGGATGAGAAGTTGAAATCTGTGGAAGCAGAAAAGGAGGGGTTGGAGTCAGAGATGAAGAAGCTAAGGGTGCAAACTGAGCAATGGAGAAAAGCAGCAGATGCTGCAGCTGCAGTGCTTGCTGGGGGTGTGGATATGAGTGCAAGGATTCCTGAAAGGTGTGGCTCCATGGATAAGCACTTTGGTGGCACATTTGAGACACCTGCTGGTAGGTACAACGGCTATGTGGGGTCTCCCGGTATGGCTGATGACTTGGATGACGGTTTTGGAGGTGGAAAGAGGAAGGGTTCTGGGATTAGAATGTTTGGTGATTTATGGAAAAAGAAGAGCCAAAAGTGATGTCTGGCTTATATATTCAGTGAGTAAATTAGTAGTACTTTAACTAAGGTCATGTTTTGATGGTAGCAGAAACTGCAAAAGCAGTTGCTTACTGTTTTGCATCTTTCTGGTATCTTTAGTCATTTCTGGTATTATTAAGGCCATTAAGCGTGTAGTGTTACTGTTGCATGATCTGTGCAAGGTAGTGAACTTTTTGAAAGATGGATTATATATTTCACTTCTCCTGAAGCTGCGATGAGCACTTTTACTTGTTTTTAGGCATATTCTCCGGTTTTGCACTGCTTGGAGTTAATGTCTTAAAGAACATGCTTCATTTTCTGTTAACTTTGGTATGACTCTAAAATAACGTTAATATCTAAAATGTTATATTGTTTGCCAGTGAGCAACTTCGTATGTGGAACCTCATTATCAATGGCTGAGGAAGGTAATATGTTGATTAGATAGATAGATACTGGAAACAAATGCATGATCCAAATATTGAAGAGGTAGCTTAGCTTGAGTAAAGTTAGACCAAGCTCCATAATATGCCTATGCTTGCGCTCTATTGCACCATTTTGATGGTGAGTATGAGGGCAGATGAGTCTGCTGAATACCATGTTCGTAGATTAGTGTATCCAATAACAGCACTCAATTTTGTGGGAGAAGCAAAGCTAGTAATGATCAGATGAAAATAATATACAAAAAGGTGAGTGCAAGATTCAATTTTATGATAGCCTAACTGCCCACGTGATTGCAGTAAAACTTTTAGATGAGCTTTCTATTTCCAAGATATAAATCACGACCAATAATGATCCTGCAAAATTCATTGAGTAAACAGGTTTGATAATTGTCTAGTGGCGTCATTCTAGAAAGACGACTTACTACTTGAGTGGGGATTAATCTTGCAGTAACGGTTAATTCTCTAGCAAAATTAGTTCTATTGTTTTTTTACCCGAAGTACATATCTCTTGTTTTGGATTTCACGAAACAAATAACACCTTTTGCCAACTGGAAAAGTTCTCATCCTGACACAAGACGATCATCATCTTTATTTACTATAAACAACGCAGTTGTAAGTACCTAAAATGTGTAGGAAATACAGGTCAGTGTGTTGTGCATCTACATGTGCCTGTCAAAAATTCTAAACATAGTCACAAATTTAGACTTAAATCAATTTTTAGCCCAAAACGGTAATCCGTGTTTAAAATGCTTAATTCATACTCAATATAACTCAGACTTTTGAACACTAAACAATAATAATCCAATTCTACTGCCGGCATGTGGCGTGATGTATAACACTCAAAATTATGGAGAGGAGGAATTGAGAAGCAAAGCAGATAGCAGCACAAATAACAAATCTATGCTCTATATACAAATAAAATAAATCAGTCTAATTTATGCTTTTTTTTCTTCCATTCTCCTTAAACAACATAACCAGCATTTCTGCAGATTTCTGTAAGAGCTTGAAAACTGTGTATTTCTATTCTAGTCATACAAGAAATATGCATATGACACACATTCCATTGCAAGTACAACTTACAATTACAATCTAATGAGCAACAGTTAAACAAAAAGTCATTCAATATTTATGACTACTAGTCCTCATCATCACTTCCGTAATTTTGACACAAAGATAATAGTCCACTAGCAGTATTTGTTTCATTATCTTTCTCTTGTTTCTTTTGTTCTGGTTCTGCAGGACTTTTAACGTCAGAGGTCACTGGTTTCTTAATGACAGAAATCCTCACTAAAGAATTAAGCTTTCCACCACTGCGTGAATTTTCTGCAAATAACCAACATATGGCATAATGTGTTACATTCCCAAGTTGATAGTATTATTAAACATCTCTTGGAAGAAAAATATCAGATACATAAATAAATCAAACTATAGCCAACTACACATGAATCAAAATGAAATAATGCTAATGTGGATGGTGTGCAGCTATCAACCCCCACCCCCTTTCTGCAAATCATACTAGTGTTATGAAAAAGGCTACACAAATATTAGGCAAACAAAGATCAGATTAGTGCAGAGCTCAAATCAATATATTATTACAGAGCGATCGAATCAGATTTTCTTTTTAATAAGAGGGGGTGCATGGGGGCTGTGTTCCTTGACTAATACCACCCGGAGAGAGCGAGATCACAAATGTAAGGTAAAAGCAGATTAGTTGATATAATACACAATTGAAGATGGTCCATCAAATTGATCTGCTCTCATGTTAATCCTCTTTCAATAGAAATGACTTCACTGAGCAGTAACATTACTTAAAATTCAGTGTACATGATGCATTGGTGAAGTTTGATGTATCTATCTAGTTGATAAACACATTTAAAAAGTGCACATACCTTGTTTGCCAGAATCATCCAAACTGGCTTTTGTCAGAGTGTCAGTTGGTTTGCTTGGACAATCTTCTGAAATCTTTTGCCTCTGCAGACAGATACAAACATAAGCTCAAACAGTTGTACATGATTTTGTCATCTTAAATTCAAAATATCAGACACCTAAAAAAATGCTCAGCCTCAAATTTGCAAAGTTAGAAAAACTTCAACTATATGTCAAACCATTTGATGATCTTCACATATATACCATATTTCTCCCATATTTCAAGTTTTAATGTAAACATATAAAAAAATATAAACTTACTTTAAAAAAAATGTAAGCAAATAATCCATTAAAAAAGAAGATAAAAATTAAATGGTAAGAGACAAAAAGCAAAGATCAAGAACACATGCAACATGGCATGCCAATATCTCTCTGAAGATCTAAGAAACCCCTTAAAAACAGACCAATAGAAAAACACTGCAAACAAGCTAGAAAATATGCATTTGAATTTTGGGGAATGTTGAAAGTCAGAAATGCCAGTTCTAGATTATCAAGTTTTGTTTTTTTGCAGAAATAAACAAGTGTATTTAACAAGTCTTTCAGGTGCAACTTCATTTTTTGACACTTAACAAGAAAAAAAAATTCAAGCAGCCATTTTCATGCTGTGGGCACTGTTGAACTTCATAATTAAGTTCTCCCTTTTTGTTTCTTTAATGATCAAAAATGGTTTTTTTCCTAACCACTTTGTTACTCATTTTTACAATCCTCTAGGTCATTTTGTACACCCTAATATTAACACCAGAAACTTTACACAAGTTGACAAGAAATTTCATAAGAGCCTGCCACACATGTTCTGAATGAATACTGGATAGTGCAATCAAATTCACAGAGAACAGCTGGTTTAGAAAAAGAGTCAAGAAATGACTCAAGATAATGGTAACTGAAAATAGGGGATATAAGAGTAATGTAAGGTTAAAGGTTAAAGATCTTGGATTTCAGCAGTTCAGATGGGACGAAAAAGATCATGAGTGAGTTGCATGATGCTGCCATAATTAATTAGGCCTGTGAGTATTGTACTCAGTTAAGTGAGTTTAGAGTGTTGAAGTTAGAGTTTACAGTTTCACAAATTCTTGCTCTACAAGTTTCCAATATCTAGTGTAAAAGCTACAATGTAACAGAAACTGTTTGGGAATGAAATTAGAGTTTACAGTTTCACAAATTCTAGTTTCTCTCTCTCGCTCTCTTCTCTTTCTCTCTGTTTCTATTATGGTATACAGAGCTTGAAGATCCTGCAATGGCCGAATCTAATCCTCCTTCTTCTGTTCCTCCTTCCTTCTCTTCATCTTTTGCTTTCGTGCACTCAATCACTAAGAAGCTCACTGATTCAAACTTCTTGCTGTGGAGGCAACACGTACCAGTGATCAAAGCGCATCAATTACACAGATATCTAGTGTATCCAAACATTCCTCTCAGATATGCAAATGAAGCTGATCAGGATTCAAGCCCCATGAATCCTGCGTACATTGCATGGGAGATACAAGATTAAATGCTCCTCACGTGGCTTCAATCATCTCTTTCTAGCTCAATTTTATCGTGTGTACTAGGGTCCATTCATGCGTTTCAAGTGTGGGAGAAAATTCACGATCATTTTCAGAAGTTAACTAGAGCAAAAGCTCATCAACTTTGCACAAAGTTGCGATCTACTACTCTTGATAACAAATCCATCTCGGAATTTCTTCTGCACATCAAAGCTTTGGCTGATGCGCTAGCTTCAATCAGAGATCCGATCATACCGGAGCAACATGTTGATGTTATTCTAAAAGGACTACCTTCTGATTACAACTCGGTGATTTCGGTTATCGAAAGCAAGTTCGAACTGATGCAAATTGAGGAAGTTCGAACTGGTGCACTAGCAGCACTTGGTTCCCAGACTCCAGAGCATCTTATCATGTCACTGCAGATCAGAATAACATCTGCCAACTCAGCTCTTTTGAAGGTCCAGACCAAATTTTCATTGGTAATGGACAAGGTCTGCACATTTCTTCCTCTGGATCCTCTTATTTTCAGTCACCTGTCAAATCTAATGTCTCTTTGTCGTTGCATAATTTGCTTCATGTTCCCTCAATCACCAAAAATCTGATACGTGTCAGTTGCTTTGATAAAGATAATTTAGTTTTCTTTGAGTTTCATGGTGACTATTGTCTTGTGAAATTTCAGGAAACTACAGAAATACTGCTTCAAGGCACAGTGGATTCTGATGGCTTGTACCAGTTTCCAAGCCTCCACTTGCAGCCTCAGTCCAAGTTGTGTTTTCCAGCAAATTGTTTAGTCTTTAATTCTGATTCACAAACAAAATATGTATCTACTGTTGTTTCTCCTAGTTAAAGGTTTATGTGGCATGTCCGCTTAGGACACCCCAATGATCATACACTCAAACTTGTATTGAATCATTGTAATATACCCATATCAAATAAAGAGACTACTTTCTTTTGTTCTGCTTTGTGCTATAGGCAAATCTCACAGATTTTAAGCTCCTTTGTCTACTACTTATTCTAAACCTTTAGAACTTGTTTTCAGTGATTTGTGGGGACCGTCCCCTATGCCTTCTTTCAGTGGCTTTCGATATTATTTGTCCTTTGTTAATGCTCATTCATGGTTCACTTAGATATACCTTCTAAATTCCAAAGCTGATACTTTCACTGTCTTTAAACAGTTTTAAAACATGGTTGAGCTGCAATTTAATTACAAACAGATTGGGGGGGGGGGGGGGGGGGGAGGGTAGAGAGCTCAGACCTCTCAATAAATTTCTCACAGATTTGGGGATAATTCACAGGCTTGCTTGTCCTCACACATCACCAAAATGGTGTAATTGAGAGGACACATCGTCACATTGTAGAGTTAGGTCTCACTCTTCTTATTCATGCATCTATGCCTCTTGAGTTTTGGGATCAGGCATTTGTCACTGCTGACAAATGCTGTCCACCTCATAAACAGACTACCTACTGCTTCTTTAAATTTTTCAGTCCCTTATACTGTTCTGTTTGGTCAACCTCCTTCATATAAACATTTTAGAGCATTTGGTTGTGCTTGTTTTCCCTTTCTAAGACCTTGCAACTCTCAAATTGGAATTTCGATCTCATGAGTCCCTTTTCCTAGGATACTCCTCTAACCATAAGGACTATAGGTGCTTGTCTCCAAATGGAAAAGTTTTCATTTCCAAAGATGTGGTTTTTAATGAGACCAAATTTCCATACCCTGTTCTATTTTCTAAACCAAGTTCTTCTTTATCCCCATCATCCTCATCTTCATTTTCTGCAAACATTCCCCTTGCTGATCCAGCAACCTTCATTCATACTTCAACCACCATTCAGTGTTCATCAACTTCTGCACAAAATAATGTTTCTAATCCCTCTTCCCCTCCTCAAGACTTTGCACCCAATCCACCTCCTTCTCAGTCTATAAATATAGTTTCTGAACCTGTCACTCAACCAGTTGACCCTGTCACCCAATCAGTTGACCATGTCACTCAACCGTTGGCTACTGATTCTGTCTCAGAACTTCCCTCTACCACTGCATCTGTCTCCGGTTCAGATTCTTCTTCTGAGTCAACCTTCCATTTTCCTGTTCCTTAAAATTCTCACCCTATGCAGATCAGGGCTAAGTCTGGTATTGTCCAAACCAGACTGCATCCCTCATTATTCCTCACACACACAGAGCCTAAATCTGTCATACAGGCATTACAGGATCCTAACTGGCAGACTGCTGTGCAAGCTGAGTGTAATGCTTTACTTAATAACAAGCCTTTGACTCTTGTTCCTCTCCCTCCTGGTCGCCAAGCCATCGGCTGCAAATGGATATTTCGGGTCAAGGAGAATCCTGATGGCTTCATTAACAGGTACAAGGCCAGATTGGTGGCAAAAGGCTTTCATCAAGTGCAGGGGTTTGATTTTAATGAGACCTTTTCTCTTGTGGTTAAACCTACCACTATTAGACTCATTCTCGTATTAGCTCTCAGTCATCATTGGAGTTTACATCAACTAGATGTCAACAATGCATTCCTCAATGGCCTTCTTCATGAAACCATTCACATGCAACAACCTCCTGGTTTCTTTTCACAGGATAAAACTCTTGTCTACAGAATGAACAGGGCTCTCTATGGGCTAAAACAGGCCCCTAGGCAGTGGTTTGAAAGGTTCCAAAGTACTTCACTGCAGTATGGGTTTCACACCAGTAAATGTGACCCCTCTCTCTTCATTTAGAAAAGGGACAGAGATGTTGTTTATCTTTTAGTATATGTTGATGATATTATCATCACTGGAAGCTCTAGTTCTATTGTGCAAACTATTGTTGGTCATTTAAATTCCACCTTTGCTCTGAAACAACTTGGTCAACTAGATTACTTTCTTCGTAAAGTTCATCGCACTTCTTCTGGTTCTCTTTTACTAACTCAGCAAATATATAAGAGATCTTCTGCACATAAATAACATGGCTGAAGCCAAACCAATCTCTTCTCCTATGGTGATTAACTTGAAGCTTTCCAAAGCTGGTAATGGTTTCTTACAAGATCCCACTCTGTACAGGTCAGTAGTAAGGACTCTTCAGTATGCCACTATTACAAGGCCAGAGATCAGTTTTTCTGTAAGCAAAGTATCCTCCGGTACCTTAAGGGTACTCTGCACTTTGGTCTCAAATTTGTTCCAGCCTCTCTTCATCAGCCCTTAAGTCTGCATGCTTACTGCAATGCTGACTAGGCGGCTGACCCTGATGACCACAGGTCCACGTCAGGTGCAGCTATCTTCTTGGGACCAAATCTGGTCTCCTGGGGGTCCAGAAAGCAGCAAATGGTAGCTCACTCTAGTACAGAAGCAGAGTACAGGAGCTTAGCTCAAACTTCAGCTGACATTTTGTGGCTTCAAACCTTACTTCAAGAACTTGGGGTTCCTAAAGCCTCTCATTTTCTGTGATAATCAAAGTGCAGTGGTGGCCCAGGCACACAACCCAATTCTTCATTCAAGAACCAAACATATGGAGATTGATCTTTTCTTTGTAAGGGAGAAAGTTCTCAGCAACAAACTCTATGTGGTTCATATACCAGCTCAGGACCAGTGGGCGGACCTCCTCACTAAACCTCTCTCTCCTACTAGTTTTCAGTTTATTAGGGACAAACTGAAGGTGTTGGAGCTCTCTCAAGCTCACCCACCTTAAGTTTGGGGCCGGGGGGGTATGTGAGTATTGTACTCAGTTATGTGAGTTAGAGTGCGGAAGTTAGTAGTCCAGCTGTCATGTGACAGCTTGGAAATTAACAGTTAGAAGCTTGTTCTGCAATTTTCCAATATATAGTATAAAAGCTACAATGTAACAGAAACTGTTTGAGAATGAAATTAGAGTTTACAATTTCACAATTCTCTTTCTCTCTGTTTCTATTAAGGCCAACAAGACATTAAAGAAAAATCTATTACTACAACACACATTCACTTGTCATCATCTTACCTTAGTATTAGAACTGGATGTTTCGCCATGTCCATTTGAAAACTGATCCAATTGCTCCTCTGTTTCAATATCTTCATCACGAATTCTTCTGACAAAACCGTCTGAATTCTGTTTAAACAAACCATATAGATTAATTTCAAAAAGGAAATAGACTGAAAATATAAGTAGATAGAAGTCTAGAACGTGGAAAACTAGAAGTGCAGGATAGTAATACTTGCATGAAAGACAACTGATTTTATCAGAGCTTCATCTTCTTGTTCCAGCCTTTTCTCCTGAAAGCATTATATAGGTTAACTCATTTATCAAGGGGGAAATTGATAATTAAAGAATGCTTCAAAATTACAAACTGTAATTATACCATACCCCAAAATTAGAAATAATAGATAATAAATTTTACACTGGTTGTTTAACAATAATAAAAGTTCAGGGGTAACACTTGCTTAAAGAGAAATTAATCAGAGTTGAACAAATACTAGTATGAGAGACTTTTAGAAGTTTCATATTGCATATATTCCTGTTCCAGTTGTAATCAATAACTAACACTTGCTTCAAACCGGAAATTTCTTGAAGAAAGCAAATATATTATATACTAACTTTTATCATACCTTGTCAGCTGCTGTGCGCTGCAGAGCCTCCAGCATTTCATCAACAGTGACAGTTGCATGCCTAGACTGGAAAATGAATGAGTTATGTTAGCAATTACCATAGACAGACTTCACATTCATACACATGCAATTATTAGAACAACTCATGCAAAATATTTGTCATACTTTTACAGCAAAAATGCACTATATTCTACAACTATAATGCCCAGGTTTAAAATTTAATACATCATTTATGCACGGGTTTAAAATTTAATACATTGCAGTCTCAGTAGTAAGTACCTTCATTGACTTCATCTCATCCAATGCAGCAAGGATGTCCATCTCCCTTTTAGAATCCAGGGTTCTATTCTCCAACGATTTCATAGCATCTCCCATCTCTTCAGCATCCCTCTTCTCCTTCGTTTTATCAGCTTCTTCATCTTCTGCACGCCAAGGTTCAAAATTTCTGGTTGCACCAGATTCAACGATGTAATCCGAATTCTGCGGATCAGTCTTCATGGTAACCTCAGCTGAGCACTTAGTGCATTTAAAGTAGAACCTGAATATTTGAATTCCCAGATATGTCTGCCCAAAATAAATCAAACAAAAAGGTCAATCTCAATGTCACAATTGAATCAAATGACGCATAAAGCAAGAAGAAATTATGAACCTCCAGTTTCTATGAATATTTTAAACAGAAACGTATAATCAATCATAAAATTGAAAAAACCCAATACAAAATTCCAAAGAGACAAACATTAGAATTTCCTTTAAAAAAGTATACAAATTAAACTGAAATGCAGGTACTGAAGATCGAAAAATTGAAATTGAAATTGTATTATAATAATAATCAAACCTCGCCAATAACATCTTCCTTTCTGGAATTGAACTTGGTTCCTTTGTAGATGTAATTACCACAAGTGTTGCATCGAATGCTCATTGGAAGCATCATGCGGACCTTGATCTGCTGGTTCTTTGGCCTTCTTGCTCTGGGAAGCTTCGACGGATCAAAGTCCGGTGGGTAATACTTGTTCAACACCTTCCTCTCTCCCATCTTTCTTCAAATTCAAATTTCTTCCTGCATTTACCAAAAACCGAGTAAATTAAATTCAACAGCAGGAACAACCCCTGGTTTTCTTCTATCTATGATAAAAAATAAGCAATTATGGATAACTGAAAGCCAACAACAGCAATAATAACTACGACCACAATGTGGATGCATAAGCCTAAGTTTGAGTTGGAAAAAATGCTCTTTCAGTCTTAAACCCTAAACTCACAAACCATATCTCTCTAATTAGTTTAGTGCGTGTTTGGATGTACATAGGCAAAATTGATTTTCAATGAAATTGATTTTGGTTAAAATTAATTTTGAAGTGATGTGATTTGTGTTTGGATGTTTTTATTATGAAATTTAGGAGCAAAACTCATTATAGAATCAGTTCTACAACTTAAAACCAAACATGCACATACCCTATTAAAAAAATGAAGCAAATTTTCATGAATTCCCCAAGAAAAGAAGATTTTAGCTCCTAGAACTACATATGGGCAGGCGTGAATCCCCCAAAAAACAAGGAGGAACAAGAATCAAAATTCCATCACGCAATGCTTGAAAATTGAACAGAACGAAGGCAATACAACTAGACGAGTTGCTCCAACACATATTCTAAAAAAATCACTTCGAAAAGGAAAATATAAATGGTGAGATTAATTAGCCCAACTCCAAAGGAGTGATCGAATTAAGAGAGGTTCTGAAGCAATTGCAGAGAAGAGGAATCCATCGGTGAGTGGGAAACAAAAATAAAAGAATGAAAAGGGGGAGGAATCGACAGATACCTTCTCGTCGATGACGGCGGCAAGGTTCGAACAGGAGCGGAGAGGGTGCAGTGTAGGATCACAGATAGCGGAGAGGGAACTCGGAACTTGATAGGGAACTATTGAGCTCTTGCTACTTACACCCATTTCTACTATGTACACCACCATACCCCTTTCTACCTCTCAATTACCCATTATACCATTTTTCTTGAAGAAGTACACCCCTTTTACTTTCTAGAAATGTCTTTCCAGAATTACATATACCATATGAAGGAAAACACAAAATATTGTATAATGATGATGAAAATAAAGTATTATATAATGAATATATTGTGAAGATAGTTTAAAACTTGGGTTTAAAGAATAATTAGGATAAGATAAAAATAAAATTTTATATAGGATTTAAAGAACACTAATACTCATGTTAGAAAAAGTTAGAGGTAAGTGGTTATCATTTTTTTTTATTTTCTAGTCAACTATCTTAATTCTTAAGTGATATTTTATTAAAAAAATATATACTTATTCTAGAGGTACATTTTCAAAATAGGTATATTTAATTTCGGAAAAATATTTCCATAAAACAAGAGGAGTGTACTTCTTAAGAAAAAAGGTATAATAGATAACTGAGAGGTAGAAAGCGGTACGAGGGTGTACTTGGAATGTAAATAGCAAGAGTCAACTATTATTGTCCATGCAAAATTGTTCTTGGTCCCTACAAGCAAAGAGAAAAGACTAAAATATCCTTTGTAATATTTAACACCACCATTCCCCATCCTATCACTCTTTTCTCCTTCATGTTCTTCATTCCTTTTATCATTTCTCTTTCCCATTCTTCATTCATTATTCCTTTCCTCTTTCCCCCTCTTCACTCACACAGGTCTCCGTTGTCAAAGGTTTTTTTTCGTGTTTATAAACATAATGAAATCATGATTTTCCATAGTCTTACACAATGAAATCACGATTTCATTTGTTGAATTTTTTTGGTGATATAACGGAATCATGATTTCATTGTATTGCGGTTTTTTTTTTTGCACAGCGGAATCACAATTCCTTTGTGTTGTATGTAATATCCCATTTTTTTCATAAATAAATTTAAAATGTTTTTTAGTAAAAATAATAAAAATAAATAAATAGAGTAAATAATAGGTCGTAGATGTCCCTAGCTATAAATAACATGTTTTTCAGACGGTCAGCCTCCTCTGCCTCTCATTTTCGTTTTTTCCCTTCTCCTCTCAAAATCCTTTCTTTTTTCCGCAGCCCACAAAACCTATCTCAGAAAAACGGCGATCTCGGAATCATTCACCGTTGGATCGTTGTTAAATTTAAATACCAGGTTCACAACCTAATTCCGAGCATTCTCACCGTTGGGAATTTCAAAATCATGTCTGAGCTTATAGTAAAACCCTTCGCATTGTAGTCTTTTAATTTCCCGCAGAAACCCAAAACTGTCTCGGTAAAACTATGATCCCGATTTCGTTAACCGTTGGATTTTCATGAAATTTGGATATGTTTTTTGAAATTCAATTGCGCACACTTACACCGTTGGGATTTGAGAGATAATATTCATGGAGGGAAAAAAAGGAATCGCATAAAGACAGTACAAGTGGAGGTTTCAATCTCTTCTCCGTCTCTCTGACGCTTGGGAATTCTATCGGAGCAATCGGAGGAATAACTGAAGGAATCTTAGAAAACCGCTAGAGATGCTGCTATCGCTGGCTGAAGACACGTGAGTCCGCTCAGAGGTAAGGGATGAGTTATTCACTATTGGGGATTAGTAAGAACATATGTAGGGATCCTTAGAGATATCAATTGGAATGAGTTTTGGGGTATTTTTGCAATTTTCATTTTATCCTTATAATTATTACAATGAATTGTATGTGTTTGACAAACCAATTGTTGTGAAATTGATATGCTATTGTGTTGAGCGTGAACCCTATAAATTGAGCATTTTTCTAATTAATATGAATTGATGAAATAAAGTAAGGAAAAATTTAGAGAGAGATATTGATTTTGTATTTTCTCTTTTTCTTGTTTTTTTTAGGTTTTTATATATAATTTAAAAAATTAATGTCATAATTGAAATTGACCAAAGTGTTCATATAATTATTTAGAATTTGTGCATTGAAAGCTTACTTTGATATTTGTGATTAAATATGATGTATGCTAGTTTATATATATATATATATAGGTAGTTATTTATATTAATAATTTATGTAAATAATATTGTAGAGTGTTATAGTATGATTCAAAAAATTATTAAATGTTGGAGTTTGAGAATATTATTGTTAAATTTGATGAACATGTGTGCGTTGTACCTTATGAATATCATTAGGAATGTTATGAGATGGTTGATGTGATGTTATGAGATGTTAAAGTGTGGACATGATATTCGATTGTGAATAAGTGGATGTGTTTAACACTTGATGTTACGTTAATTATATTGTGAGCTATGAATTATACAATAACCCGACCAGTGTTTATGCGCAGTGTTAAAGAAAAAGTGTAGGTTCCTAATTAGGAACAAGTGTTAAATTGTAGCGCAATTGTGTTAAACATGTTTGAAACATAAGTGTGAGGTCGTGGTATTGTATAATTCACGAGCAGTGTTTATAAATGAAATATGTGATGAATTATGGAATAATATGTTGCCTTGAGATTATAATATTGTTATTGAGATTGAGTAAAAGTGTAAAGTAGAACATGTGTTGAATTGTGAGATACGTGAAAACATGTGATGGTGGATTGTGACATTATGAGATGTGAAATTGTGAATGAGTTTTGGTTGTGAATAAGTGCGTGATTAACTCTTGATGTGACATTATTTGTGTTGTAAGCTATGAATTGTATAATAACCCGACCAGTGTTATCTTGAGAAAAGTGTAAATGCGCAGTGTTAAAGAGAAAGTACAGGTTTCCTATTTAGGAACTAGTGTTAAATTGTAGCGCAATATGTTATACGTGTTTAACACACGAGTGTGAGGTCATGGGTATTGTATAATTCACGAGCAGTGTCTGTGTGCTAAAATAATTTTAGGGGTTGAACCTGAATCAGGAGGGAGAGGCCCTGACGGACTCTTCGGAGTGTAGGCCTTGGGGGTCACCGGGTTTGAGTGCTCCTTTAAGCCTATGCTGATCCCATATGATTGGAGCATTCTCGCAAAACATCGTGACCCTGACTGGTCTCCTTATGATCTTACTTAGTGAGAGTGACCTGACAAACCCATTGTTTGGTGTGTCTTGTTATGTACTCCTAAGCGCCCCAGGGTGGTTTTTCACTGACATGTTACCACATTGCATATAGGCTTGAGTCTTAGCATAACTGTCTCATGCGCTTGCTAATTGTTTATTATGAAATTGATGTGTTATTATGTCTTGATAAGAGCGTGTGATTCTTGTGTAATGTGATTGATGATTGAAAAGTGAACTTTGAATGACAAAGTGGTGGAATTACGTGTAACTAAGTTTTATTTGGTTTATATGATATGTATATCTAGTTGTCTTGTTTCTCTATTAGTTAGGAATGTGATAACTCACTCCTCGTGTGTTGTTTGTGTTTGGATCCTATGATGATCTTGAACTTTGTGTTCGGGGGAGCAGATGACTAGGTGAATTGCTTTAAGGAACCATGTGCTGAAGGACGTCGGGACACAACGCTCTGATAGGATGTGGCATTGGGGTATAGGGTTTTATAGACGGCCTTGTTTGAGCCGAAGTGAATTTATTATTTATTTAGAAAAGTTTTATGATGATGTTAGAAAGGTGAATGTGAGCCTGCTACCCTCTTGAAAGGCTTGTATTTAAATATGTTTTAAAAACTTGAATTAAGTTTAATTTTTTTTAATTATTTCTTTTATTATTAGTACATATATGTGTGGGGTAGAGGGTGTCACATTGTAAATTCGCTCTTGTAGCACAATGGAATCATGATTCCGTTGAGTAACAAAACTTGTTACATTCCATTGAGCTACAAATCATGCAACAAATAATTTTTTTAAAATAACCAGTTTTTTGTATTGATTGTGTAGGTCAATGGATTGGAATACATTTATATTTGATGTGGTTACAAATCATGCAACATGACCTTTTATATGGAGCCGAACCTAATGATATTGGTATGAGAAATGATAATGATGAAAATATGGGTGGTGATGACATTGATATGCAATCACAACCTAGCTATCATGACTTTTCTAGTTTTTTCATGACTTTTATATGTCTGTTTTATGAAGCCTTGTGTTTTGTTACTGAATAATTTGTTTATTCTTTTAGGATTTTCAAGAGCAAGATAATTTGTTAAATTGGGCTCAACCTGTGAAAAAGGAGCATAGGTTTGTGGTTGTGATTCAAAAGTCATAAGTAAAAAAATATGATATTGGGTTGTAAAAAGGGGAGGGGGGGATAGAAGTACAAACAGTATAAAGACAAGTTAGTGCGCAAGTCCACTAAAATCATAAAATATGGGTTTCATTTTAAATTAAAAAAGAGGTTTGTGAGAACCACATGTTGAAGACTTACTGTAGAATGTGATTTCCATAACCATAAAGTGATGGCAACATAGTTGGGTCATTCATATGTTGGTCATTTAAGCAATGCACAAAATTTTATGGTTAACCAATTGACCAAAAACATGGTGAAGCCTGGTAAAATTTTGTTGACAATCAAAGATAAAGATCAAATAAATGTCAACACCATCAAAACCATATATAATGAACATCAGAAATATTGTCACAAACAAAAGGATCCAAGAATAGAAATACAGCATCCAATGAAGTTGGTAGAACGCAATGAATATGTTTACTGATTTTGATAGTTGGACAATGAAGATGTCGTTAGAGATATATTGTGGGCACATCCAGATTCCATAAAACTCCTAAATTTATTTCCAACAATGTTGATTTGTGATACAACTTACAAGACAAACAAGTATCATTTTCCGTTGTTGGAAATTATTGGTATCACTTCAACAAACATGACTTTCGTTGTTGCCTTTGCTTATTTAAGTTATGAGATAACGAATAATTTTGAATGGGCTTTAAGTAAGGTCAAATGATTATTTATGAAAAATGATGTATTGCCTCAGGTTATTGTTAGTAATAGGGATCTTGCTTTCATGAATGCATTGGAAACTTTGTTTCCTTCTTCAACCAACTTGTTATGTTTGTTCCACATTACAAATAATGTTAACGAAAAATGCAAAATCCTCGTGGATAAGGCCGAAGAGTGGCTAAATATCATGGACACCTGGGAACTATTGTTGTAGTCTCCTAATGAAGAATCATATAATGAACGCTTGAAAAATTTTACAAACTGGTGTGCACATTATAAAGTATTTGTTGACTATGTCCAAAATACATGGTGACACCTTTTAAGGAGAAGTTTGTACAAACATAGGTTGATCGATTCATGCATCTTGGGAACAGAACAACAAATAGGTACATAAATTATTTGACATTGGTTTTTTTTAAATTTCATTTTGTTATATAATAGGGTTAAAGGTGCACATGCAAGATTGAAGAGGTTAATAAATAGGTACATAAATTATTTGATATATATTTTTTTTTTTACATTTCATTTTGTTACATAATAAGGTTGAAGGTGCACATAGAAGATTGAAGATATTGCTTCGTGATAGGGAGATTTGCATGGTTGTTAGGATGCAATGAATAACATGCTTGCCTTTCAACATATGATGATTAAGACTTCGTTTCAAAAAAGAATAAATGTGATTGAGCATAGGTTTAATACCCCAGCGTATAAGTTATGCAACATTTTATCAAGATAAGCATAAGACATCATTTTCCATGAGTTGCAACGGGTTGACACCGTAGGTACTGACAGTTCTACTTGTGGCTGCACACTTAGAGTTACTCATAGTCTACCATGTGCTTGTGAACTTGTTGAATTTATTAGTATATATGGTTCCATTCCCTTGAAGTTCATTCATGTCCATTGGAAGATGTTATCCATTCGTAGTTCAGGCGACATGGGTGACTCTTCTAGGACTTAACTCTAACACATGAGGTTGATGCATTGTTTAAGAGATTCACAACTAGATGTGTGCGATAAAATTACCTTAAAGACTAAAGTCCGCGAACTTATATTTTTGGATACCATTTTGATGTGTCCCCCTCAAACAAAGGGTGCACCAAAGTTTGTGTAATGTACCAAAAGTGAACCTTCAATGTTAGTGCACGTCGATGAAATGAACACACTTGGTTGGTAGTTTGGGAACTCTAAGTGTGGCATGCAAGGGTGGTCGTGACAACAAGAAAAAAATGGATCATTATATGGATGAATTTCCCAATGAATTGCAACAATAAATTATGAACATTGTTGATGTCACACCGGATGAAAATTATGGTTACAGGGCAGTTGCAACTTTGTTAAGTCAGGCTGAGGAGTCCTGGTCTCTAGTTTTCCAAGATTTGATTTGGTAACTTTAAACATGTCACTCTCTCTATGTTAAATTATTTGGCTCAAATGAGTTATTGAAATTAATAACCTTTTTATATGTTGAATGTGGCCCAGTACCCAAAGCAAAGTTGATGACCATTCTCGACATGAGTTATGTCATTGCTAGTTGCTATAATGTTATATTGATCCACTTATCTAGGCTGCAAAGTTGGATCTTCTTTCCTCTTAGAAGTCATGTGCTAGGTACATCTGGTCTCATTTCAATTGGATTTGTCAGTAGAAATCACTTTGTACATGTATATTATCCACGAAAGATACCATTTACTTTTATAAGCTAATATTGATTTATTCACTAACTTTGTCTTTTGTATGATAATGTAGCTTTTTTAAAGGATAATTGTCCCTTACCTCCTGTTGTACCACAATGGAGAAGATATTGTACACTTGAAGCCCGTTGATGGCAAAATCCTTACATGAAATGCACGCAAGCTTTCAACTCAGCATGATTTCAATAAGCTAGAGGATCTCAATATGTAATAGAAATTTCAAAGGATTGAAATAATTTTGAACATTGAATGTGTATCCAATTAATTTTATGGATGTATATCTCAATATGTAGTAGACATTTCTATGAAATTTGATTTAATACATAAGTTATTCCTATATGTAAAAAAAATGTACAATGGAACTCCAATTCCATTATACATTGTACAACAAAATCATAATTTCATTGTACGTGTTGTATTTACCCTCTATTCTGTTGTGCACTTTTTTCACAAACCAAGATGAACTACAGAATCACGATTATGTTGCATTAGTGGGGGTGCAAAAAAAAAGCGACAGAATCACGATTCCATTGTATATTGCACAACCAAGTCTTGATTCCATAGTACATAGTTTTTCGCACCCCCTAGTGCAGTGGAATCATGATTCCATTGTGCATTATGGGGGAGGGTAAGTTTGGAATTTTAAATGGTGGTAAGGGCCAAAAGTAATCTTGATAGGGCGAACAACAACTCCTAACTTGATATTTACCTTTATCCACTTGAAGGTGAGAAATTTTATACTTTAAAAAGTGTTTAGAAATTATTTTAAAAATTACTTTTAAAATCAATTAATCAATATCAATCAATCATTAGTATCACTCATCAATCAATATGGACTATTATATAAAATCGGGTTCACACATGGCATGCAATGATTAATAATCTTTATCTCTATCTTCTAAAATAATCTATTTGTTTTCTTTATACTATACATTTCCCACTCACTTTTAGAGAATGTTTTGTCACATGCGTCTTCTAACTCAATGTATTTTAAAATACTTTATCAATAAAAATCAAGTAAAAGCCCTACAAACAACAACTTTTTACACATGGCACACTCTCAGTCTCAATAACAACTACAAAAAAACACAATTCAAAATTTAACTCAAAGAGAGAAATAAATATCAACCAGCCCTTATGTGACTACCTAACACCAATCCTTATCAATAAACCACCACAATGGAAAATATGACAAAAATAAAAGCAATGAACAAGGTTAAAAATGAATGAAAGTAAAAAAGAAAACCTTTACAAATCGTTTTTTATTTTTTAGAGGTAAATAAGCATCAACAATTGCATAAAACCTATGTATCAAGCATGCACAACAGATTGGCCAAAAGTGTATGAGACTCTCATTAGGTCTTTGTGCTTCATCAAAATGGTAATGTTTCAGTTTAAAGGAGGAAATCTCATGTCTTTGATCTTCACTTTAACACTAACCAGGTTAACTATTTAAAATTCAAATTCAAATTTAGGAATTTAAGCAGGCATGAGCGGTGTTTCAAGCTGAAATTCTATATTTAGGTTTTCACCATGGTTGTAGATCTTAATGTTTTCACCCTCTTTTCATTCCCTCTCTTTTTTGAAAGCCTTTTTCTCTTACTCTTTTTTCAATTTGGTGCAAAATAATAATGGACAACTTTCAACCAGTCATTGATATATGTCCAGAGAAGAAGACTTGGAAGTTCATGGTGAGGGTAATTCATCTGTAGGTAGTAAATGATTTGTCGTTGTCTAAGATACCTTTCTTCATTCAGATGCTATTGTTTTATTAGTATATTAGTATTTTTATTTCTAATGAAACTATTTTTTAGTTGAAAACTTATCAACCTTTAATTTGTTAAAGGGACATAGAATCCATGCTTCCCTCGAAACAAACCATCATCTACAAATATAAGAATTTGTTGCGAGAAAGGGTGTGTACTCCATTCAATTTTTTGGGGTGGCTGCCAATAGTGGTACGTTTAGAACTACAACTCAAAAGTACAAGATTATTTGGTAGTAGAATTGGAGAATGGTTTTGTACCTGACAAAAAAAATATGAATTTGTGGCTATTCCTAATATCACTTATGGAGAACGGGATGGTGATTACTTAGTGGGTAAGTATATAAATGAATATGTATCCATATTCAATTTGCATAAATTGGTTACCACAATTGATATTGATATATGCACTAACTACAATCTTAACAAGCTCCAACAAATGTCATGGGGGTTCTAACAAGGGTCAAAACTTAGAAAAAGTAATCAAAAAATGGAAGCACCATAAAGATTAATGTGGCTCAAATAAAGGCAAATGGCTACATATTGTTTTTCATACTTTGACTCTTTGTCATATTTTTATGTGCTAAGTTTTGATTTTTTTTCCCTTTTAACCGTGATTCACTAAAAAGATAGAGTGTATTCTCTTTAGGAACTATATGGATGAGCTTAACACATTCCTTGTTTTTGGAGAAGTGAACAATATTGTTGTCATTGTTCAGCTAGCCAAAGTCAAACGTTTTAAGGTTCTTTCTTTGAAACCATTGATTTCATAGTAACTTATTATTTTAATGTATATGTATATACTCATTATTGGAATGCTTAAACCTGAACTTTTAATTTTGCCAATCAAATATAGGCAAAATCCACCTTCAAAATAGTCTCACCTGTACAAACCTTAGTTTTAAACCAAAATGTGAGGAGACTCTAAAACTTGCAAAGATGTATTCTTACTTTTGAACCTTTCTACATGTATACTTGCCACAACTCTTGCAAAAAGATTTGATTTTCTATATGTAGGATTCTTGAAAACATGGAGTCTTAAAGATACCATGAAAGAGGATTTTTTTGGACTTACACCAAAAAAGACACTTCAAGGTCTTGAAGATTGCAAAGAGGTGATGTTTGTTTCAAGATTTGCAATTTTTAAATGACTTTTTAAATGACTTTTGATTAAAGGAACTAATTCATATGGCTATTACTATTGTAAAATAAAAGGGTGTTTCCTATGTTGTTTTTGCTACTGTCAACAACATAATTGAAGATGAAGATTGGTGGTATGCATATTGGCTTTGCAACAAGGGCGATTACTTTTTGTATTCAAATTTTTTGGTAACAAGAACCAACTACAAATAAGATTCCTACTATCCTTAAATCAATCATTGGCAGAGAGTTGTTGTTCTTAGTAGACAAGGGTTCAAGATTATCTGTTTTAAATGATAATACTTTTTGTGCATTTGATATATGCAATCAAAAGGAAATCTTGAAGATGTTCCATTCTGAAAAATACCTATATGTAATTGATGAGGTAAATCAACATTTTTTTATAACTTGAACATTATGTATTAATTCATATGCATTGTATATTGAAAAAAAAAACAAATTCAACTATAATTAATAGTTTAACTTTGCTCATCAGGTCTATGTCAAGTCTAGTATTGAAAATTCTTCAAAGGAAGATGGAATTTTGTTGGTTACACCTACTAAAACAACTTCTTCATTAATTCCAAAGATTAAAAACCAACAAAATGGTTCACCTTCTAGGAAAAATTCTTCGTCTACAACAACTTCAAAGATGCCTATTTTTACAGATATGGATGAAGGATTGATGGATCAACATGACATGAATTCAGATGAAAATTTCAAGACAAGTTCATAAAGCAATGTGACTAATACATTAGTCATATGAGATCTTTCAAGACTTTCTTTTTATAACAATCATGTAGCTTGAACTACTTTTTTTTTTTGTCTGAATGCTTCAATTACTAATAGGAGTACAAATAGGTCCAAGCCCCCGACATAAGTCTTTGGCCTAGCCTACATCAGGCTAAGCCAGACCTTTCAAAAATAGGCTAGGCTTAGGCTTTTATAAAAACCTATTTGATTAAAAATGTCAGGCTTTGGGCCATTTAAAAAGTCTCTTGGGCCCAACAGGTCGGCCTATTTAAGTAAGTATAAATGATTATCACATATTTTTATCATCATCATCATCATCATCATCATATTAAAATTATTATAATGTATCAAAATTATACATTTTTTTACCTTTTAAAAATATTTCAAATGTTGACTACAATAAGAGTCAAACATATAAGCCTATTGAATGATAAATTTATGTTTTACTTAGAGCTTGTTACAAAATAGGCTTTTTAATTAAGTTATCTTAAATGTGATAAACTTATATCATATTAATTAACGTTTTAAACTTTTTTTGAAAGCAATATAATTATATTAAATCACCAATAATAAGAGAGTCAATACATGTAGGGCTATGATCAAAATAATGCGAACAAGCAAAGGATCTAGATGTCGTATCTAAGGTGTGGACAACTTGATTGGCTTGTTTACTCCCAAACTTAACATGGAAGCTTTGAAAACATGATACTTTAGCAACACAATTCCTTATAATATCATAAGCTTCATTATTCTAAAATTTTCTAGACTTGATGCTATCCGTGGTTTGCTTACAAGCAGTCTCTACAATTATGTTGTTGTGATTTGTCAAAGATAACCAATTTAGGCGAGATGGAGAGCTCTAGATTCCGCCTCTAAGGGTGAAGGGATACCTGAATAACAAGAAGTCATGGCAGAAATAAATTGGCCATTTGAGTCTCTCTCAAGCAAGCCGACATTCCAAATCTTCTATCTTCTTGGAAGATTGCAACATCTATATGACACTTCACAAAATTAACATGTTAGACTCAACTCTTATAAAACTTAGTTCGACTTTTTCCACTTTTGTCTTATGTGTTGAGTAACAATTTTTTTTATATATAGATTATAGCTAGATTCACATAGAGTTTTCTCAATGGTTTATCAGCCTATTATCCACGTAAATAGAAATTAAAATTTAATATGAAATAGGACAACTTAGACTTTCAAATAGGTTAGGTAAGGCCTAAAAATAAAGCCAATGACCGGTGACAAGCCAGAGTCAGGCCTTAAGTTTTTTAAACAGGCTAGGCCTATTTAACGAAGGACTTGTTTGGCCTAGCCCATGTTCACTTGTAATTACTAATATGTTTGCAAACAATATGTAGCTACAAAAGTTTTTTATGATCATTATGGGTTAATGGATATGATCTGTCTCTGGTGTATATAGCATGTTAAATATATAATTATATTTTAATAGTAAATAATCAAATCTAATTTAAATGAATGGTAGTTAAATTTAATGAAATAATAATTATGATCCTTGTGCATTGCATGGGTCCAAATCTAGTACTATACATTTCTCACTCACTTTTGGGGAAAATTTTTCCACATGTCAATTCCTATGTATTTTTACACATGTTTTCTTCTTGCTCAATGCATTTCGAAGCACTTTTCTATGAGCCTAATAATAAATTAAAATGATACTATTGTATTTTTCTTAATTCCGTGACTAACTTTTTGATTAATAATGTAAGAGAAATTAAATTTAAATTGTTATTTGATATATCTAATAAAAAAATATGATGCTTTTCGTGCTTGATTTGTTTTAGTGGATATAGATGAATATGAGTTAAGTTCTTGGATCTGTGTAAATGAGCTTGGTTTAAAAAAAAGAAGAGAAAAAGAGGTGTGTTTATAGAAAATAAGGTTACAAACAACAACATTCTAAAATTTCCTAAACCTTTTCTTCTTCTCCTCCACAAGAGCTTGGATTGTAAGATTTATTCCAAGAGACTTTGTCTTCCAAATCTAGAAGCTTCTTTGACTAGATACAAGTGGTTAGTCTATCTCTTTCATCTTCTTGATCCATTTGTTATTTTCCATAATTCCTCGAAAAAAAACCCAAGATGGGATGTTAAGGTTTTTTAGGGAATGTCTAAAATTTTGATTGAAGCTCATGTTGATATTGTTCTAAGTCTCCTTTATTAGATTTCATAGCAAAAGTTGGGAAAAATCAATTTTCTTCTAGAACCCTCAAATTTCCCCCTCTAGCTTTCATCAAGGGATTTCAAACCTATGCTATATTGTGTTGGATGGTTATGTGTTGATTTTTCCTCTTCCCCTTTTGAAACCTAAGATTGGATATTTGGGGATTTTCAAAAATTAAGTTTGATTGAGGATGTTATTGGGTATATTGATTGATTAGAAAGTGTAAGGAATCATTGTTGAGGCATTTATATTGAGTATATGATGGAATGAAAATGAAACACTTGTTGGTTAGTGCATTTTTGGCAGAACATTAGTTGGTATTTTTGTGATAACTTGGTCTGTAGTAAATGAAATTGAATTCTATTTATTGGACATGAAAATACACATTTGGTCTATTAAAACACTTAAAAATATTGAGAATTGAAAGAGATATTTTTGTTCAAAGTTGAGTGTGTTGTCAGAAATTATTTCTGCAATTAAAATTCTATTTCACTTTCTATTCAAGTTATAAATTCCCTTAATAATGAACTTCTTAAATATTGATTCAAATAGAACAATTTGAATATGAATATAAAACAATAATAAATAAAGGAGTTTAAGGGAAGAGAAAGTGTAAACTTAGATTTATACTGGTTCGGCCACACCCTTGTGCCTACGTCCAGTCCCCAAGCAACCCGCTTGAGAGTTCCACTATCTTGTAAATTCCTTTTACAAGTTCTAAACACACAAGGACAATCCTTCCTTTGTGTTTAGAATTCTTTTACAACAAGAGACCCTCGGTCTCTTAATCCCTTAGAGAATTAGAAAGAGAAGAAGAATGAATCTCTCTTGAAAGAGATAGATTTTACAATCTGAGCACTCAAATGATTCCTTAATGAATTGCAATTGAATTGGCCAAGGAATTCTTAAGAGGATAAAACGATTTTGCTTTTTGAGAGAATAAACACTTGTTGTTCTGAAAAATTCTGAGCAAATTCGTGTTCTAAGTCACATATATATAGACCATTGGTGGTCATGTAAAAGCCTTTTGAGAAGTTGTGACTCTTAGAAATATTTTTCTGAAAATCTTGTCTGGTAATCGATTACAGGATTTGTGTAATCGATTTCAGCTTTCAAAATTTGAATTAAAACAATCATTAACTGCTGGTAATCGATTACCAATATTGTGTAATTGATTACACAGTCTAAAATTTGAATTCAAATATTTTGTAGCTGTTGTAAAGCATTTTTGGCCACTGGTAATCGATTACATCCTCTGGTAATCGATTACTAGAGAGTAAATCTCTTGAAAACTACTTTTTAACTTAAATTACTTGGCCAAAACTTTTGCTAAATCAATTAGGAATTCCCTTCCTAAAATACTAGTGATTATCTTGATGTTGTGGCTTGTATTCTTGAATCATTGTCTTGAATTTAAACTTGAAAATCCCATTTGCATCATTTGCATCAAATCATCATGATCATCATCAAAACACCAAAGGCATTTGCTTCTACATAGTTATTTACACCTTTAAAGTGGCAAAGAAATCGTTTCGAGAGGAATATTATAAATGATTGAGCATTGTCTAATTGTTTAATAGTGTAAAATATTTGTTTTAGAATAAATTATGGGCACTGCTATGATTTTAGTTACCGGATGCAAGAATTTTGAAGATTGAGCATTGTCTAGAACTGTTATGTTGAATGGAATCAAATCTTACGGTGCCCTATAACTGTTTCTTCATGGAAGTCTTTGTTTTTCATTTTTGTCATTATGGTGCCCTTGGTCCTTGGACCAGGTTTTGACAACTAATTTGTTGGTTTTTGGTTAAAATAGATAAGCCAGATTTTTGTGGCAATGCGTTGTGTATGTGACTCTTTGGTGCATGTGGTTGGAGTGTATTTCTCATATTTTTTTGTAGCAATCTACCTAGCTAATAGACAGGGGATATTGACTAACTATTTTTTGTATACTCTTGAAGATTAGAGAAACTATTTTTGAAAGCCTTTATGGGCTTGATATCACCTGGGTCATTTATTCCCTGATTTCCAACTTTAGTAGACTTGCCAAGTAGGTTCAATTATATCACCATCACCTTTTATGTGTTGTTTACCTTTTATTTCAGTAGAAAAAAAATTGTGGCTATTGTAACATTGAAGGGTGGGTGCAAGTAGGAAGTTTGTTTATTCTCTAATCATGTTTGTAATTAATATTCTGTCATACAAATAGATTTTAGTATAATTGTATATGCATCATACTCGTGAGAAATAAATGCATATTGGTTTGAATTATTATTTTTATTTGTTTTGACATTGATTACTATTTGGTTAGTATAAAGAGCATTTAAACTTAATTATAACAAATCTTGAAAACTTTATCCACGTGACATTAGGTGTTAGTTAAATATTGTAATCGGATAAGCTTATGATGTCATTGCAATATTGAGAATATTTAGCAACCTTCATTTAAACACTAAAATAGGTCACTGTGGATATTTACCTCTTGTTTCCTTACATCTTTAGGCCACTGTTGATCTTCCTTACTCAAGTACCTTCGGTCTACATGATGAGCTCCTGGTCACACAAATGTCCAAATAAATAGAGCAAATAGGAAAATGGAAAGAAGAGAAAAAGGATTTGAAATTGAAACATAAATTATACATTAGTTTGGTCCACTAACCATTTTTTGCAACTATAGCAACTGTAGCAACATGAATAACTGATAACAATTATATGAATATACCACTTCTACTTGTATCTTTTCATTGACTAAAGCACTACAGCATAAACAGTTTACTATGACGTGCCAACAAAGATGATTGACAAAAATCGTCTTTGAAAATAATGCATTGGCAGAGTTATAATTGAATTCATTAATAATGAAGACGTTTTTTGAATAATCATCTTAGAATTGTGAATTTAAGGACGGTTATTAAAAAAACTTTCATAATTTAACCTCATACAAAGATGGTTTTACAAAACCGTCTTTGAATGGTTGTCTTTTCAATTCGCGCTTTCTTTCTCTCTTATCAGGCAGTGTGTGCACTGACCCTTTCTCTCTCTCTCTCTCTCTCTCTCTCTTATTCTCGCTTTCTTTGTTCATAGTGAAACCTTAAATGAGTAACCAACGCGGCTCCTCCCTTTCCAACCAAGCGCCACAACAAAATCTCCATGATTAGCATCGGCAACGTGGGAATGGCCATTGCGCATACCATCCTTACTCGGGACCTTACTGACGAGCTCGTCCTTGTTGACATCAACATCAACAAGCTCTACGACGAGATGCTCGACCTCCAGCATGCCATTATGTTTTGGAATTCTTTTTGGAGAGCATTCTAAATGGGGTTCCCATGGTGATGTGGCCGCTTTACGCAAAGCAGTAAATGAACACGCTTATGCTATCGGAGGAGCTTAGGGTGGTGGTGCGCGTGGCGGAGGAGGAGGAGGAGGGAGGAGTTGTGCAAAGAGAACATGGATGAGTGTTTTGATTTGAAGCCTCAGCTAGTGGCTATCTAGAGGCGGAGCATCTCCACAAGCATTTTGTAGAGCAAGGAACTGATAAAGATTCTTGGTCCAGTCTCCCTATTATGTACATGTGTAGAAAAATTATATCCTGTTTTGTGTGTGTACAATAATGGATTTGAGGTTTGAACTTATAACTTTGTGCAAACTATTCAAACCCCTGGTTGACCGTAGTAGGTTAAAAAATTATTATCTAGTTATTTGGATAGTGGTATTTATATTTTTCAATGGCTTTTGAGTGAATTTGACTTCTCTGGATGTAGGGTGGAAGAGTATTTGAAATTTGTTCAGGTCCAAGATAAAGAAATGGAGAACTTTGTTGCTGAAAAAGAGAAGCTACTACATGCTTATGGCACGAGTTATGCTGCAATGAAGTGGAGGCATTGGGAGGAAGAAGTTCAGTATGAGCATAAGTTTGTTGAGGAATTGGCCAACCTCATGGAAAGTACACCCTTTATATAATTTTTTATAATAACTTCACCCTTACATAGAACAGGTTTTCTAGACTAAATTTACAAAAATTGGAATTGGTAAGAACTTATAATTACTATAACTACATTATGTTCTTTTTGCCTATAGTCACTATGTTCAGGGGTGGAGTAGTCACTAACTCTAGGTACAAGACACATGTAGCTCCCTTTTTCTTCTTTTTACTCTTTTTAACTTATGATTATTTTGTAGTTAAGTTTTCATATTCATATTGTCATTTTCTCTTCTATCTCACTTTCATCCTTTTTTTTTTCATATTTGTATCTTTAACCTAGAAATCTTGAAGCTAATTTCCAGTTACTCATGATATAACTATGCATATTAGGATACTAAGGGGGGAAGGACTTGTCTGGTATTTCATGTTAGCTCTGCAGTAAAGTTGATTTTTAGGCTTTTATAAATATTGCCATGCGGATATTTTGCTGGAGCAATAATTTCTTGCAAAGATAGGGACCAAAATTGGATTCATCATGTTCACCTTTCTTACTAATTGATTTTTTTTTTGCTGCATTTGTAGGGCATCTTTTGGTTGGTTTGCTTTTGAGCCCGAATGGTATGACACAAACTATACAAACTTTGCTCAGTTTGAGGCTCAGTCTGTTTCTCTACTTGTTCAATACCTTTCAAATATGAAAGGAGATACCGTCCAAGTTGGTTCAAAAGGAAATGGACAAGAAAATGGAAAGGCTTTGGCTGATGCGGTAATAATACTATGTCTAGCATTAACATCTGCTTAGTGCTTACACTGGAGACTTTGGAACATTAAATTGTTGACTTTAAATCTTAAAATAATTATCATGTACTTATTTGTTCATCTTTCTCTATGAAAATGGTTTTAACTTTCCTAAGGGACTTAAAATATCCTAAGGCTAATTCCTACATTTGTGATAGAGTGATCACTATAATCCTGTTTGGGGTCAAATGGAGAACTATGATGTAGGAAGAGAAAAACAGAGGCAACTACTTTTACCTTGTGTTTGCTAATTTCAAAATTTCAAGGAATTTGATATGTCTATAATTTGAATTGCTTTGATTTTAATTTCCTTCATTTTTCAAACTTTGTTTGGATAAGTCAATTCAAATTTCTTCCATTTTAAATTCTTTGTTTGGATAGGGCAATTCAATTTCCTCCATATGCAAAATTTCAATTTTATATTTTAAATAGATGAAATTTTAATATTAAAATTTATAGAAAATAAACACAATCTAATTTTGAAATATTAATTAATAAAAATTTTCAATTTTTAATAATTTATAAATACAAAATATTGATAATTTTAACTAGGGTTGTTTAGTCTGACCACAACCAGTGATGTTTTTAAACCGACATCAACCAAGACTATTTTTTGGTCAATATCAAATAGGGTTTTTTTTGTCAAAGTATGCCGGGAATAATTGTTAGCTGACGTCAGTTGAGGCTATTTTTTGGCTAACGTTAGTTAAGTCTATTTTTCAGCCGATGCTGGCTAGATTTTTTTACCAACATCAGCTAGGGTTTGTTTGGCCGACACCGACTAGGATATTTTTGAACGACATTGACCAAGGCTATTTTTAGCCAACATCAACCTAAAAAATCCTAGCAGGCGTTGACAAAAAAATCCACCCAATATCGGCTAAAAAATAGCTTGGTCGATGCCAACCAATAGAACTTACCCGATGTCTGCTGAAAAACATCATTGGTCAACGTTGGCCTAAAAATCCCTAATCGAAGTTGGCTAAAAAATAGCCTTGACCAATGTCGGACAAAAAAACCCTACACAACATCAGCTATAAAATAGCCTTGGCTGATGTTGGCTAAAAAATAGCTCTGACCGATGTTGACCGAAAAAACTCTAGTGGATGTCGACTATAAGAACCTAGTTGATGTCCACTAAAAATAGTCATGCTCGGTGTCGGTCAAAAATACCTAGATGGTGTTAGTAGAAAAAATCCTAGCCAACATCAACCAAAAAGCCTAACTAATGTGATTAAGAAATAGCTCTGGCTGATGTCAGCCAGAAAACCCTAGTCGATGTCAGCAAAAAAATCATAACCGACGTCGGCTAAGAAAATCTAGTTGACATCAGCCAAAACACCCTAGCTAACATCGGCTAAAAAATAACCCTAGCCGATATTGGCTAAAAATAGCTTTGGCTGATGTTGGCTAGAAAAACCTAGCTGACGTCGGCTGAAAAACCCTAAAAGGTGTCTACTCAAAATTTAGTCATGACCGATGTTAGTAGAAAAAATCTAGCCAACGTCGGCAAAAAAAATCATTGGTCAACATTAACTGAAAAAACCTGGATGACAATGGCCAAAAAAATCCTTGGCCGACGTTAGCAAAAATTTGCCATGACTGACGTCAGTGAGAAAATAACCTTAACCAACATCATCTAAAGAAAATCTTAGTCGATATGGCAAAAAATAGCTTTGGTTGACATCATACAAAAAATTTCTGACTGAAAAAACATCAGCCAACGTCAGTGAAAAACAACTTATGTCGATATCGTTCGTAAAAACTTTGGTCACCCATAGTTGTGAGTGTTGAGCGAGAAAGAGTCGCGAGCAAGAACATGAGTTAGAGTGAGCATCTCCATAAAAATAATTTCAAATTCTATATTTTTTGAGAGAATTTGAAATCCCATTCTTTTAGTCAATCAAAATGATTAATAAAATACCAAAAATTAAATCTCCTTTCAAATACTCTATTCAAACAAGCTATTTTATCATGAATCATTTTAAATTCCTTGAAAAAATGAATTCTCCTATTCAAACACACTTAATGCTATGCCAGCATGAGGTTAATAGGCTTGAGGTCTGGGCGCAACCGACTAACACAAAGTATATATATCTATTTTTTACGACAAGAATTTCATTATATGTTTTGTTTTTCATCTTGTCTTAAGCTTTCAGGGATGATGATAAAAAAAATATTTGGATCTATCTAGCTGCTGCAACAAATCTTGGCTTATTCACAAGCATTGTTAGTTACACATTTGGGTTGGATGAAGAAGGAAAATTGAAACTTAAAGTAAACAAATACATTTATTGCTCAATATGATGTTGAATTTGTTGTCCTGAACTGAAATTTCATACATTTTTAATTCTAATAAGAATTTCAGTTATATAGTTATTGTTCTGGGGGAGGGGGGGCTATATTAAAACTTGGGTGTGGCCCTACACTTCAACACTATTATTTTCATCATTTGTCAATATAACACTATTATTACCAAAGTGTTTTGTTTATAGGCAAGAACTGATTCAAAAACATATGAGAAAGGGATTGATTTATTTTTTCAACAATTATTTAAATATTTAACTTTTAACAAATAACTAGCTATTTGACAAATAATAACTTTTGAAAGAGTAATTATTGATCTACATGTGTAATAATTATTTCTTAAAATTTTGGTAATTATTTTAATATCTACATGGTATAACAGTAAAGAACAATCTACATAGTATAGATTTACTGCATTGTTTGTATGGATATTTATGTTTTTTATTTACTTATAATTTTGTTAATTAGTTTAATAACTACAAAGTATAGCAGTAAAAAAATCTACATAGTATAGATTTATTGCATTGTTTGAATGGATATTTATGTTTTTTATTTGCTTATAATTTTGTTAATTAGTTTAATAACTACATAGTATAGTAGTAAAAAAACTTATTTTTTAGTACATCGAGCATGTGCACAACATTTTAAAACTCCATAAAACATAAATACACCAAGCTTTATCATGGATTGTATCTTATTTGTCCCCTATTTTGCCGCTAACACAAAAAATAGCTCTCAAAAGATTAATATTAAAGGTTCCACATATTAATTAAAAGTCATACTATTTTTTTTTGTTTTATGTTTTGGAAGACTTTTTAGTCTCATGGACAAATAATAATCAAACACGATTCACAATAATAATTTTACAGACACCCAATGGTAACTCTCTTGAAAGTGCTGGTGTGTTTGCAGTTGAATTGTTCTTGACTAAGGATGGACAGGTTTTGACTTTTTTCTCCATCAACTCTGGATATGCCTCAATGTTTTTTTTTCTTGACGTTGTATTGAGTCCTTTTTACAAGTCATTATTGCTGGTGCAGGTGGTGCAATTCACTTGCCTGGTAAATTATTTAAATTCTGCTTTATATAATTATTCTAAGGTAGTGCCTTTTTGCCATTAATTAAGCCTCAAATCTTAGGTATGGTTGCTTCTTTTACTCCCTTGCCTGTTATTGGCATTCCTTTGCATGCTTCTACCTTGGATGGGATTGATTCACTCTTGTCAATTGTTCAGGTAAGTTAGTTCAGTCTCGTTGGTGCTAGAGTTTGTTTCCTTTTGTCCATCTTCAAAGTTTACCCTTATTTTGCCTTGCTTTATATATGTTTTGAGTTGGTTCATTCTTGTTGGTGCTAGAATGGTAACCCTGATTTTGCCTTGCTGTTGCCTTTGGCTTTGGAAAGAAGAACTTGCATAATTACCAATATGGGTGAAAGAGGAACTTCTTTTAGAAAAATAAAAAAGACATTCTATTTGTTTTGTAAAAAGACAATCTAAGACGGTTCATTGAAAAACTATCTTAGAATTCTCAATTTTATTAAATTATTTTGTTTAAAAAATAATACATTCTAAGACGGTTTTTCCCAAAAACCGTTTTAGAATTATCAATTTTTTAAATTTTTTTATGAAAAAAGACATTTTAAGGAACCATCTTAGATTATAAACATTCTAAGACGGTTTTTAAAAAAACCTTCTCAGAATTCTCAATTTTCTTTAAAGAAAATACATTCTAAGACGGTTATTTGTCTAAAAACCATCTTAGAATGATAATTTTTCTAATACGGTGTTTTAACAACCATCACAAAAAGTCTTAATTTTTCACGACGTATTCAAAGACGATTCAAAATTATCTTTAAATGGGTCCCAAAACCGTTGTAGAAGGTTCTCTTTCTAGTAGTGAAAAGAGTACAATTATATCATGTCACCACAAGTTTCCTGAAGATTTGAGTATAACATATCCAATGTTGAATGTAATTTGTAGACATTTTTCGTTTTCTTGTTTGTATCGTCATCACGACGTTTCTTGTTGGACATTAGAGTGACCATTATCACAAGTACGAATGATTTTCATAAACTTTTAATGTTTTTTTTTTTGTTACCAATGCTTTTATAACTTTTTGACTTTGTGATTAATGACTATTGTTTTATATACATGTTATATTCATCATAAGTTAACCTTAGATTCATATTTGAGATTTAATTCAATGATTTTTGCAAACAGTTTATATTAATCATTGTTTTAAAATGATAATTTTTAATTTCTATTAAAAGTTTTGAGATTCCTTTCATTAATTTCTACTAAATCAAATTTAATTAGTGAGTAAACATTACAAATATGTGTAAAAAAATTATTTTACAACATTTAAATACTAAATGGTGCAAAAAATATATTTTAATGTAAATAATTAAACTTCTATTAACGTTAACTCTTATTAAATATTTATATATATATACACCATTTTTAAAATAAATTATATTCACATATTATTTAATAATATATTATAAATAATAATTATTATTAGTATTTTAAAAATATAATAACATGAAATCAATTGGAGTTGTAAGATTATAAAAAAATTATTCTAAATTTTTTAATATTGTTTTAAAAGAAATGCATTTAATAAAATTAATGGATTTGCATTAAATAAAATAAATGGATGTTGTCAAATTAATATAAAAAAACATTTAATGGTTCTAAAACATCTAAGCATCTTTTTTCCACAAAATATTTGCCCACAGCCAAATCAATGGTTGTTATGAATTTTAAATCTTGATTTAATGTCCACAAGTATTCAAGTTAGAATTTTGATCCAAAGACTCACAAATGTTAGACATTTATTGAATCAAATCAACAACTGTTGTCAAATTAGAATTTCGATCCAAAGACTCACAAATGTTAAAGTATGCTAGACATTTATTGAATCAAATCCACGGTGTTGATGTTAAATTGGAATTTTGATCCTACGGCTAAGAAAGCTTCAAGCTTCCTTTACATATAGTGTATAGATATAGATAGATGGATAGGTAATATGGGCAACATAAATCAAAATTGAATTAATGATGATAAGGTTATTTTTGTAAAATAACTATTCTCTTTTATCTATTTATTAGTCTTATTGATTCGTGTGAAATAATTTAGGGCGACAATTATAATGGGACAGGGGAATATGAATTTTACATATTGCTATAGTCCATCTCAAAAATGTAATTCAATTATCACAAAAGAATTGAATAGCAATATAAGTATTGAAGCATCAAGAGATAAAGAGAAAGTGATTTTTAATGTGAGATCATGAATGAACACCTTCATATTTAAAAAGACTGAGTTTAATGATTATATACGAACATTATAAAAAAATTACATTATTAATCAATTAAAAGATCATTGTTAATATGATGTTTAAAGTAATTAGTGTAAAAAATTGACAAACTTATTATATTGTACACATATTTGGACCAAACTAAATACCTGAGAACACCCCTCAATAACACCTTTAAAATATTGAAGCATTCATTGGCCAAAACACTCCACTTGTGACCAAATAAGGTCTATATTTGTTCGAGTATTCGATTTATCTAACCATAAAAAATAACTCTCAAAGTACTTAGGTACTCGGCTAGGCCGAATATCAGAGTACTCTCCCCACCTAGACACCAAAGGTAACTCTAAAAATATTGAGATACTCAGTTAGACCGAGTACCTGAGTACTCTCCCCACCTAGACACCAAAGGTAACCCTCAAAGCATTCAGGTACTTGGCTAAGTTGAATACCTGAATATTCTCCCCCAACCAACAATGATGATCCTCATGTAATCAAGTACTCAGCTATGCCGAATACCTGAGTACTTTCCTAACTCAAAACAACTAGAAAATATCTCACTTAGTAAATTATCAAGATTATTTTAGTAACAAACATTACAATCCCTTTAAACCCTTCTAATCAAGGGCATATTACCTAATGAGGTAATAAGACATGAAGGCCTAAGGATCCAAGGGCAAACCTTCATGACCTATGTTCTTGAGCAACCAAGTACATGCAGTTGGAAGAGCTCACTAAATACAACCGAAAACTAAGAAATGAAGCGTCCAACCCTAAGAAAAAGATGGAGAGAGACACTCAAAAAGAAAAAAAGTGGTCATGCAAAATCCGTGGACCTTGATACAACTACTACACTTCAGTCAATGCTAGTAGGGCGAGGATTCTTGAACAAGCCCTCGCTACCAAAGTCATGGTAATGCCAAAATGCGCTAACACTCCACCTAGAGTTGCCCCCTCTAAACATTGTTAGTATCGCAAGAACTGAGAATACTCAACGGAGGAGTGCATGACACTCAAAGACAAGATTGAAGACCTCATCTAGCGAGGATGTTTAAAAGACATTTTCATAAACCATCATCATCTCAATACCAAAACTCCAGGTATCGAGATTACACAAAAGGTCTGGGAACAGATCGTGATAGGCTGAATCGAGAAGGTTAATCAACATCCTTAATGAGGGATAAACACAGTTGCTGGAGGCTTCACGGATGGAGAAAACATCTCTTTGGCAAGGAAAAAACACTTGCAAAATGTACGATCTGTGAATATGGTGGTCACTTAAAACATAGTGAAGATGCTAGACATAACATTCATAAGTTTGGGTATTAAGGGCTAGGATCCGAATCAAGATGATCTCATGGTCATCACCATAGAGATAGCCAATTGTCTTGTGAGGAAGACACTCGTAGACCAAGGAAACTCAATTGACATCTTGTTTTGGAAAACCTTCAAGCAACTAGAAATACCTAAGTCAACACTGTAAGCCCATGATGATCCACTCTTTGGGTTTGCTGGTGAAAAGGTGAGAACCAGAGGCTGCATAAAGTTACCCACAAAGTTTGATAGTGGAGAGACTTGACATAAAGAAGTCAAAGTATGGTACATTGTTGTGCACGCTAGCACCTCGTATAATATATTACTCGATCAACTATCAGTCAATGCTCTTGGGGCTATAGTATCCACCCCACATGTCGCAATGAAGTTCCTTTCTTATCAAGGGTCAATCATAGCAATCCATGAAAACTTAAAAGTAGCTCGAGATTGCTACATGGCAAGCCTAAAACTCGCCCCTATGTCTGAGTTTGATGAATTCAAAGCAATCAACATGGTATCTTTGGTCGACATGGAAGATGTAGAAACATTAGACTTGGATTTGAGAACTAAAGAGGAACTGAGGGTGAAATCAAATATGGAAACTCAACCTCATCAATTAGGCCGAAGAGAGGGACAGGTGACCTACCTTAACACACAGCTAGAAAAAAGAGAACAACTACTCATAACTTATATGTTGAATGCGAATGTTGATATATTCACATGGTCAACATGTAACATGTCAGGTATTGACCCAAACTATCATTGCCACCACCTAGAAATATGCCGAGATGCCAACCAATAGCACAAAAGAAGAGAAAAGTAGGAGAAGAACGAAGAAAGGTTATACAAAAATAGGTTACAAAGTTACTCACTGCTCGGTTTATTTGGGAGATCGAGTACACAACTTGGTTGTCAAATATTGTCATGGTCAAGAAATTAAGTGAAAAATGGAGGATGTGCACCAATTACACCGATCTCAACAAGGCATGCCCAAAAGATGTTTATCCCTTACCCACTATAAACCGACTAGTGGACAGGGCAGCATGGCATCGCCTACACAACTTTCTGGATGTGTATTCAGGGTACAACCAAATTCAAATGCACCCCTAAGATTAAGGGTTTCAAATTCAAACCAATCCAAAATGAAAATCGAAACCACTAAAAAAACCAAAAACCAAACCAAATCGGTTCCTTTTGGATTTGTTTGGATAATTTTTTCTCGAACCAATTGGTTTGGTTCAGTTTGTGGTTTTTTTTTTTGAAATTGAACCAAACCGCAATACTTATATTACTTTAGTGCCATGCATTTTATGTGTATATTACTTGAGTCTCAAAGTGTTTTGTAGTGTTATGTATATGAAACTTAAACAATGTGTACCATTTTCTTTTTTAGACAACTTTTTTAAGATATGTTTTGTTTAAAATATGAAAGTTTGATAAATTTTTATTGTAGAAAGTTTAACATATTAATAAGTTTGGTAGATTTTTATTATCAATTTTTAATGTAATTTAATTGAAAAGATGAAAAGAAAGTATATAAATTTTAATGAAACAATATTTTAGTAAAAACTGCAAAATAGGGTCATGTTGCCGCATATGTTTTATAAGTTTGGTTTGGGTGACATTATGATGAAAAACCAAACCAAACAAAGCCGCGAGCACCCCTACCCGAGATGAAGAGAAGACAACTTTCATAACAGAGTCTATAAATTATTGCTATAAGGTCATGCCTTTTGCCTTGAAAATTCCAAGAGCCACATACCAACGCTTGATGGACAAGGTTTTCAAAATCAAATCGGAAGAACATGTTGATGATAAGGTGGTTAAGTTCGAAGAGGCTAAATCACATGCACACGATCTAGAAGAAATCACTACAAGAAAAATTGTTATTACCGACGGAATATTTCCCATGGAATGTTTTCTATCGGAAATTATTACATTACTGACGAAATTTATCGACGGACCATAGTTCGTGGGGGAAATGAGAGAACTTCCAATGGAATTTACCCGCAGACAAGTTTTCCGTCGAAAAATATAAATTACCGACAAATTTTTCCAACAGATTATGTTTCTGTTGGAAACATAAAAGTTACCAATGGATTTTTTTGATAGATAACGTTTCCATCAGAAATTAAAAGTATACCCAAAATAAAAGATCCCAACCCTAACGAGGGACTCAACGAATTTGCATTTGGTGATTTTCAAAATCCTTCACACTCATCATTGCGTCGTTGCGCATGAGTCCAACACCGTCACGCCACCACACACAAGGTCCACCACCGTCACGTTGCCACCGCACGAGCTCCACCATCGTTATGCCACTCATGGACGAGTTTTCAAAGCCGCTATCACACATCGCAGCGCCACCGTTAAGCAGTGACTGTTGTTGCACACACCGTCGCGCCCACGTCAGCTGGTTAGTGCTCTTACATCTTATACCAAGTGACCACACTGTATGTGTGTTGCCGTGTGTGTGTGTGTGTGTGTGTGTGTGTGTGTGTGACCATGAGAGAGGTGAGGTGTGTGAGGGAGCGAGTAAGTGAGCTTCATGTTTTATGCAACTTAGGAAAGTCCCATTACAAACTGTTGCCTCTTTTTGGTGTTCATTTTTTGAGTTTAACGCAAATTCTATTTATATTTCTTAAACAACATTTGGTAATGGCTTCGAGCTCATTGGAATTTCAAATTCCTCTACCATAATTCTTCTTGTTTGGAATCCTCAATTTTCCAGCATTGGAAGCTCATTTGCATTTTTCATCTTACAAGAAGAAAATACATTTCTTTTAATTCTCTCCTGTTTTCTTTTCGAAATTTTCATTTTGGATTTATAGATTAGAAATATGATGTACCTAGATATAGCTTCCTATATTCAAGGTGATAATAAAAAGACTCGGTGCATGTTTGTTATGGCTTTCAGATTTTCTGTGTCGATGTAGTGGACACGATGGTGATTGGTGATTTTTTTTAATTCAAATTTGGGATTTGAGGTTTTACTGTTGCTTAATTTTGTGATGAATATATTGTTATTTTTCTGAGATTCAGAGAACATTCTTATGTTGCCTGTTGCTTATTTGAGACTATGATGAATTCTTATGGAAGACCTAGCTTGCAATAAGACCTTACATGTTATTCAATGAATTGTCTAAGCCTAGCTTGCTTTGTTGATGTCCAACATACATACATTGTGTTCTAGATTACGAGATTGTTAAATGTCAATGGTGATGGCTATTTCTATGAGATTTATAGAATGTAGAAAAAACTAGTAACCTGAAGTGGACCTCTCAACATACAAGCCGTGAGATAATCAAATAATTTTCGCCGTTGCTTTAGGCACCCAGCATTTTTGTTGGGACTTCCAGCAACAAAGGTGAAAGGGCCAAAATGCCCTTCACCTTTTGCCTATAAAAAACAAGAGTGCCTCGTTCGTACGAGTCACTGTTCATGCGCCATTTTCATTCTTCTTCTATACTTCTTCTTCCTCAACTTCCCGCGCCGTTGTGATTCTTCTTCTTTCATTTTTCTTCCTCCACTTCTCGTGCCGCTATGGTTCTTCTTCTTTCCTTCTTCCTTCACTTCCCGCGCCGTTGTGGTTCTTCTTCTTCCTCTTCCCTATGTCGTTTCACTCCATTGGTGCTTCTTCTTCTTCCTTCGTGGGTGCTGGATGTTGTTGTTTTGGATGTTGTTGATATTAGTTTGATGTTGTTGTTTGAAGCAATGTCGCAAACAAAAATGCCATTTTTCTGAAAAAAAATCCCATACGAATTGCTAATCCATGAGTTTTTTTTTGTTGAATAATTTTTTTCAATTTTCTTTCTTCTAAATTGGTTTTTTAGAAATTTTTGTTTACATTGTAAATATATATTTGTCAATTATTATTTAAATTGTTTTATAGTGTAATGTTGTTTTGTAATGATAGTGAAATTTTATAATTTTTTATGATTTATATGTTAAGTATTTATTTTATTTATAAAAAAATATATTAGTTATTACTAAGATTAGATTAGATTGTCAAAACTAAGATTAGATTAGATTAGATTAGATTGCTAAAATTAAGATTAGATTGATGAAAAAATTAATTTTCAATATTGTTATATTATATTTGTTTAACTTTTTTAAAAAATTGAAACAAATATTTAAAAGATATTGAATTTGTTACTTATGAAAAATATTGAAATCACAATTAAAAATAATTTAAATTTGTTAGTTACAAAGAATATTTAAACAAAAATTTTATATAATTAAAATTTGGTATAAAATTATTGAAACATAATTTTTAATTGTACAATAAATCTGGTAGTTATAAAAAATCATGGAACCAAAATTTAAAATTTAAAATATGATAAGATTGTTAGTTTCAGGTAATGATTGAAATCAAATTTAAAAATATATTTAATTTGATAATTATAAAAAATATTGAAACTAAAATTTAAAATTTAAAATAGGATAAAATTGTTAGTTTAAGATAATGATTGAAATCAAATTTAAAAATACATTAAATTTGATAGTTATAAAAAATATTGAAACCAAAATTTAAATTTTAAAATATGATAAGATTGTTAGTTAAGATAATGATTGAAATCAAATTTAAAAATATATTAAATTTGGTAGTTATAAAAAATATTGTAACCAAAATTTAATATTTAAAATTTAATTATTAATGATGCTGACGAAGCGAGGTCGTGGACGTCCAAAATCCACGGTGTCTGCGGCTTCTAGAAAACACGTTTCGCCGGAATCACAACCGGAAACGACGAGAGAAGATCAGAATCAAGTTACAGACGAGACGATATCACCAAAAGGAAAAGCAATTGATACAGATTCAAAAGGGGCGGACGATTCAAATGGGGCAGAATCTCCAGAAGATGCACAAAAGACCGACAAATTGGAGACACGAAGATTATGGGTTGACATTATCAGTGATAATCGGAATCCCACGAAAGGTAGGGCGATGTCATATGTAGCTCCTACTATAGTTAATGGGCAAATTGAAATACAAATAGAAGATGAAGATGTGGAATCTGAATTACGTTTCTAGGAAAATGCCCTAATTATGTATGTAATGGGAGATGATCTTAGCATGAATATGGTGAAGGTTTTCATGGAGCGTCAATGGAATTTCATTCATCTTCCTGATCTATACTATCACGATGATGGTTATTTCTTGATGAGATTCAAATCACACGAAGATAAGGAAGCTATATTGGTCAAGGGTCCCTATTCAATTAGAGGTATGCCTATGGTCCTTAAAGAATGGAAACCAGATTTTAATATGAAACAAGACATGATGAGGACGATGCCGATATGGATTAAGCTTCCCAAACTCCCGTTGTATCTCTGGGGTGAACGTACGCTAGATAAGATTGGAAGCGCCATTGGAGTGCCTATGGTTACAGATGAATGTACAACTCACAAACTCCGTGTCACCTACGCTAGAATGCTAGTAGAGGTGGACATCACCAGAAAACTGGTAGAGGAGATTGCACTCAAGGATAAAGAAGGTAAGATACTGATGCAGCCTGTACAATATGAATGGAAACCAAAATTTTGTGACAAATGCCAGAAAGTGGGACATCATTGTGGATTAGGACCCAAGAAGAATTTTTGGAAGCCAAAGCAGCCTAAGGAGTTAGTAAAGGTAGACCCTCTTGTCGCAGATAGTGTTAAGGATAATAATCATTCTATTCAAGTTACTGCAGATCAAAATGTTGCTGAAGTTACCACTCCAACAAATATCATATTGAAGAGCAGAATTACAGTGGAGGAAGATGAGATATGGACTAAAGCGAAAAGTACAGTTAGGGATAGAGGTAAACTTCCTGATCACTCTGAATCTTCTACAGAGGTTCTGTGTTCCAATGGTTTTAGGGTTTTGGAGGTTTTGAATGGCCCCCAAGCCCTAGATAGGGGACCATGTTAGCCTCATGGAATGTGAGGGGGCTTAACAAGGTTGGAAAGCTTAGGGAGATAAGCTCCCGTCTCCTAGAGCTTCAACTTGAGATTATGATTTTGCTTGAAACAAGAGTTAAACAAAATAAGGCAGAGAAAATAAGAGATAAACTTAGACTCCATGGAAATTATATGGACAACTATGCTGATCACGCTAATGGTAGAATATGGCTGTACTGGGATTCTAATAAAGTGGATGTTCGCTTTGTCAAAAGTACTAATCAACTACTTCATTGCGGTGTGTTTGATCTGATAGGCAATTTCAAATTCTGGCTTACAGCTGTCTATGCCAGTAATGAGCTTGACAGAAGAAAACGTCTATGGAAGGATGTAGAGAGCATTCATCTTGTTCAACAGGGGCCTTGGTGTTTGGTGGGCGACTATAATAATGTGGCTAAAGCACAAGATAGAGTAGGGGGGAGACTAGTAACTGAAGTAGAATTTGTTGACATGCAAAGTATGATGGAAACAACGGGATTAAGTGAAATGGATAGCATTGGCGACTTTTTCACTTGGTTCAATAAAAGAAGTGCAGATCCTATTTATTCTCGTATTGATAGAGTGTTAGCCAACGTGGAGTGGTTCCAAAATAATACAAATGTGACTCTGAATATCCTATCTCCTTCGGTATCTGACCATGCGCTTCTTTATCTTGTTGTGGATCGTGATAGAAAACCTAAAAGTGCCTTTAAATTCAACAATTATATGGTAGAGGTTGAGGGCTTTGAGGAAACTGTTAGGAAAAGTTGGAATAAACATGTTACTGGCAGGCCCATGTGTGTCTTATGGTGTAAACTGAGTAGGCTGAGATACGACCTCAAATCTCTGCACAAGCCAATGAATGTTATAAGGCAGCATATTATAAAATCCAGACAGGAGTTACAGAATGCTCAAGACAGCCTTGGGAACCACAGATTTGATAGTCATGAATTGGAGAGGATAAAAAAGCTCACGGAGGATGTTATTCACTGGAATGCTATGGAAGAAAAAACCATGATGCAGAAGTCTAAAATCGATTGGTTGAAAATGGGGGATGAGAATAGTGCATTTTTCCATGCATGTGTGAAGTCCAGGCATAATTTGAAGAGCATGAAAATGCTACAACAATCTGATGGGACCATCCTTTCTACCCATCTGGATATAGAGCAGGAAGTTTTACAGTTTTATAGCAAGCTAATGGGGGCAGAGAGTAACAGACTGCGGCACGTGGACATTGAAACTATGAGGAATGGAAAACAAGTTAACAGTCAGCAGAGAGAGTACCTGGTTAGTAAGGTGACTGAGGATGAAATTGAGAGAGCTCTCAATGGGATTGGAGACCTGAAATCACCTGGTATTGACGGTTATGGCGCGAAATTCTTCAAAGCTTGCTGGCACATTATCAAGAATGACATAGTAGCAGCCGTTATCGAATTCTTTGACAGGGGTTACATCTACAAGCCTTTCAACACCACTGTAGTCACCCTAATCCCTAAACACGAAGGTGCGAAAGGGGTTAAGGACTATAGACCTATCGCCGGGTGTACCACCTTTTACAAAATTATTTCTAAGATCCTAACTGCAAGATTGGGAAAGGTTCTTCAGGAAGTCATCAGTCTAAATCAAGCAGCGTTTATACCGGGGCAAAACATTCACAATCACATCATGCTTGCGTATGAACTTGTCAAAGGTTATGGTAGGAAAGGTGGGAGCCCCCGATGTATGCTACAGCTAGACTTACAGAAAGCTTACGATATGGTGGATTGGAGGGCTCTTGAGATTGTTATGCAAGAGATTGGCTTGCCTAGTATTTTTATAGATTGGATTATGATGACAGTAAAAACCGTTTCCTATAGGTTCAATATCAATGGGCAGATGACAGATCTTTTGCAGGCTCGTAGAGGCATTAGGCAAGGGGATCCGATATCCCCCTTGCTTTTTGTTATCATTATGGAATATTTCAACCGGTTGCTAGACAAAATGCAAGCAGATCCTAACTTTGCCCATCATACGCAATGTAAGAAAATGAATTTAACTCATCTTACTTTTGCGGACGATGTTCTGCAGGGGCGACATGAATTCAGTGAGTATGATGCTAGAAGTGGTCAAGAAATTCTCTGAAAGTACTGGTTTGGTAATTAATCCAAATAAGTGCAAAATATTTTTCGGAGGGGTTGAAGCGAATATTAAGGAGCATCTGAAACATAATACTGGTTTTGAAGAAGGGCAATTCCCTGTTAGATACTTGGGGGTACCGCTTACGAGCAAGAGACTCACCATTTCTCATTATCTACCTTTAATAGACAAGATTGTTGCTCGAACGAGGCACTGGACAACTCGACTCCTGAGTTACGCGGGTCGTATCCAACTGGTTAAAAGCATAACACTAGCTATAGCTCAGTATTGGATGATGTGTTTTCCGTTACCTAAGTTCGTTTTGAAGAAAATTGATGCTATTTGCCGCTCGTTTATCTGGACGAGATCTCATGAAATTAAGAAGAAGAGTCCGGTGGCTTGGAAGAATATTTGCAAACCAAAGTGCCATGGAGGTTTGGATATTATTAATTTCTCCCTGTGGAACGTGACGACTATGGTAAAATGCCTCTGGAATTTATGTCGGAAGGCGGATAATTTATGGGTTAAATGGATTCACATGTTTTATATTAAAGGCAGGGATATCTTACAATTGGATAGCAAAACGACATGGTCTTGGATATTCAAGAACATCATGGCACAAAGAGAGTTAATTGAGTTAAACCACCAGGATTGGGCTAAACTGATGCAACAGGACAAGTTCTCTATGAAAGCTACGTACAGGCTGCTTTTGAAGGAAGAGATTTATGTTCCATGGAGGTTTTTGATGCATAACAATCATGCAAGACTGCGAGCAAAACTGACCCTCTGGATGGTCTGTCATGGTAGGCTCCCTACTATGGACAGGCTGCATAGATTTGGTATGATCCAGGAAACAATTTGCAAGCTGTGCAAAGAAAAGAATGAATCTCTAACTCACTTGTTCTTTGAGTGTGGTATGACAAAAACTGTTTGGGACCAAGTGCTCCATTGGCTAAATTTGGACCATAGGATTAAAGGTTGGAATGAAGAACTTGATTGGGTTATCTCCCAAACAGGAAAAAAGGGTTGGCGGGCTAGTATTCTGAAACTCGTTTTCACGGAGACAGTCTACGGGATTTGGCACCACAGGAATGGGACTGTTTTTGGGCACATTGCATCTAATAACATAGTTAATGATATTATTGATAATATAGTTTACAGGGGGTGGTATACAAATAAGCTGAGGAAGCATATTGCTAATCTGTTATTATAGGCTTCTTTTGATCTGTACGATTTTTCTGGAGAGCTGGATCCTAGCGATCGCTTTGTAGTTCTTATTGATTTTTGAATTAATACAATCTCTATTTGATTAAAAAAAATTTAATTATTAATAATGGTATGGTCATGCGAATTTAAATTTTTTTATAAATATCAAATTAAATATATTTTTAAAAAATTTCAAAATATATTTAATTTGATATTTATAAAAAATATTGTAATGTTTTTAATTTTTTTTTACATATCTCTTCTTCTCTGGCAATAAATAACCATCCAACTTTACTGTAACGCATGTAAGGAGACAAAAAAACGCTCCGAAAAGGAGACTAAAGAAAGCTCATGGCAACAACTTACACTAAGAGTGTGAAATTTTGCAGAAAAAAAAAGACACGACAGAAATGAAAAACTAAACCTCTTATTTATAACCAAAAATATCCATAACAATATTTTTGACATTTTCAAAAAACTGGTGGGTGTCCCAACAAAAAAATACTAACTGCCCCCAAGGAGTTGCCAATAATTTTTTGTGAATGAGTTATCCAACCGGCCTTAATATTGAATGGCATTAACTGGACTAACTCATGATGGATTATGCAAATTCATTAGCCTGATTTTTTTTATTTACTTATATGTTGGCCTACATTTTATAATTGGTAAAATTACAATGTATTTTATTTAATACTACATATGTTGCCATTGTCCATTTTGAAGTTAATATTTTACGTACATTGCGTTTTGTTTTTAATTTCTAACACTTGTTTATTGTTACAATTGATGCACCTTATTTTATTTTTATTATTACATTATATTTTGTTATTTTATAGTACAAATGGCAACATATATTTATATTTTATTTTACAGGGGTTAAAAATATTTTGTTAACTTGTTATATAAAGGTGAATTTATTTTGATAATTTTTTATATTTTAAAAAAAGTGGGTAGGCAATACGTCAATCCATTGGGCTAGTGGCTTGCAAAGAGCTGCTGTATAGGACTAGAAAGGGTGTTGCTAGGTGCACCCAGCATTTTTGGTTAATGTCAAAAATGTCTCAAGCTTGTTGTTCCTTTTTAAGTTGTTTTTTTCTGGCTGAGTGGTGATCCGTAAGCAGATTTTTCACATACGGATCAACTTGATCCATATGAATTAATCCATAAGTATGAAGTTCATTTGTATAAAGCATACAGATCAAATTGATCTGTATGGTTTATACAGATGATGTTTATCCGTATATAGCATATGGGTGAAGTTCATCCGTATAAAGCATACGGATAAACTTCATTCGTATGAACCATACAGATGAACTTCATTCGTATTGGTTTTTTGGTTTTTTTTAATTCTTTAAAGTTTTATTTTTTTAATTATTAATATGTTAAATTACTCATTTGCGCATTAAAAAAAAATTATTATTACAAAATTTAATATATATTAAATTTTGTAATAGTAAATATTTTTTATTTATAAAAAAATATACTAATTAAATAATTCGTATGAGTTATATCAAAATTAATTGTCATAAAATTTATTATATAAATTTACATGCGCATTAAATATATATTAGAAATTTTAGTGTTATGTATAGTAACATTATTTATTTTATTGGCTCATTAATTTAGTTGGTTAGAGCGTTGTACTAATAACCTGATAGTCACATATTCGATTCTTGCTTGAGCCATTAATTTTAAATTAATTCGTCACAAATATTTTTCAAAAAAAATTAAAAAAAAACTTGAATTGGGCTTATATGGATCATCTTGATCCTATGAAGATGACCCGTGGACCTCATACGGATCATCTCATATGGATATCGATCCGTATGAGATGATATGTATGAGGCTCATGGATCATCTCATACGAAAGGGCAAAATTGGAAAAATACAAAATTACTAGATGTACCAGCATTTTCACTGAGTACGCGTAGCAGTGCCCGACTAGAAAAATTCTAGCCTATTATTAGATTGCCTCAATTCGGCCCAACCTGAAAATATGATAACTCATAATAAGCAAAACTAAATGATTGAAGATAATCCAGATTAACAACTATAAATATGGTCGCTTGCATTAGAAATGACTCGAGTATTTCATTATATAAAACACTATTGACCAATTAAGGCAGAGAATATTATAAGGACTAAGAGTCTCCTAACATACATTCCAATTAGAATCCCTAATATAATATTCATAATTAAGCTTATTTTTTAAATTATTATAAGGACCAACAGTTATATGAATATTTTTTTAATTATTTTTCTAAAAGTTAAATTATATTTTTATATTAAATATTTTAGTTTATATTCTTAATTAACGAAGGCATTATGACAACTAATTTTTTTTGTGTGTGAATTTATAGGTACGTTACCCAAGCATATGCTATCAGGTTCTAGTCATATGCTAATATTTAAAATTAAAATATTAAGACAATTAAGAAAGAAAGCAATTACTACTAGGAATTAAGACAACTCAAAATCAAGACAAGTAAAACTTACGGACTGCATGCAGTTTTTTCTCTCGTATTTATAGATTGCATATTATTTATGTACTTGTACACCAAAAGCATAATTATTTAGACTTTATATAAATAAAAAGGTAATAGTGTACAAGATTAAAACTATTATTCAAAGGATCCATCCCTTACAAATAATTAACTTCCTGTATGACAAATTATAAAAGGCCAAATTAACTCATTGATGCTTATCGAAGTGTGAAGTTCAATTTATTTTAATAAAAATAACATTTTCTAACTTAAAATAAAAATCTCCAAAATCGTTCCCAGATATGCACTAAACTTGAGAAATTAATTGCTGAATTAAAAAAAAATTAAAAGACTCAATTCCAATTTAAAGTGGAAAAGGTGAAGACTTGCAAGTTGCAATAATTAGCATTTGTGTAAATATCATTACTAATTAGAGTAACATACTTATTATTATTATATGAATGCCTTGCATTTAGACACAATCCATATACTTTCAGAGCACACAAGCACCAAAACTTTTTTTTAAAGCATTGTGTGGGAGAGATCCATGGGAAAGGGATTGCCAAGAACATTTTTCATGTAGTAGTGTGGATGGCTTGGATCCACAACCACAAATTGCATGTCCTCTGAAGGCTTCCTGTGCCTCTTCCTTTGATTGATAAACCAATTATTAATTTGCTTTTGATCTGGCCGTGTTGACTCTGCAAGAGTCAGCCTCTCTGATTCCTGCTAATGCATAAAATTAATTAAACATGTAGAACCTTGTAAATTATTCCCCTAAAAACTACCATAACATTGTCACCTAAAACATAATCAGAATTGTTCCTACACATTTAATGCAATTTCCCATGATAAACATTTTTAAATGCAAAAATTTCTAACCATTTTAAAACTTTTTTCTTTCTCTCTTACTCTTAGGTTTATAGGTGAGATTGTGTTACGTGATCGCTCCCTTACTCACACATACGTTCCATTGTTCAGGTTAGTTGTAGTTTTTTTTTTATTCTAGTTGCTCAAAATTTTGTATTCTAAATGTGTTAAGTACATTTATGGTTGTGGTTATGTTATTTATATTCCATGCTTTGTTCATTTAGAAAGACAAACACTATATGCATGTGATTTTTTTCCACCTAAAACATGATCAGAATTGTTGCCACTAATAATAAAGATCATTCTAAGATTATGTATGTGATTCATGAATGTTCATATTTTTTTCTTAAATATACCAAACATGAACTATATTCTTTCGAATCATTGTTGGATGTACGATAGATGTTATAGTGGTAGAACCGGTTTGAAAGAGTCTTTTGTCAAGGGGGTTGAAGAGTTTCTTTGCAAAGCTAGTCAACAAGATTGTTATCACAGTGATGAGGGATTAGATGTCCTTGTGTTTAATGTGATTGTACTAGGATTTTGGAGGATAGAGTTGTGAAGGTTCACTTTTACAAAAATGGGTTCAAGTCTAATTATTGGATTTGGACTAATTAGGGTGAAGAGATGTCGCATGTTGATTTAAATGATGACAACAGTTACATGGATGCTTCAAGTAGTGCACAATATGTGGCTTAAGGTGAACAATTTATCTTAATGCAAGAGATGGTGTGAGATGCTCTTAGGAAACCCGAGACATTTGGAGCTCTAAACTCAAATAATACGGAAGAACCTCCAAATGAAAATACTCACAGACTTTACAATTTATTGGTGGAGGCAAATGAGCCATTATACGAAGGGGCATCAAACTCAAAATTATCAATATCCGTGAGGCTTTTAGCTTGCAAGTCCAATTGGAATGTTCTCGACAAATGCTTAGAGTATATTTCAAAAATGCTTTTTGATGTAACACCTATAAAAGATCGTTTGTCAAAAAAAAAAATTTATGATGTGAAGAGGTTAGTAACCTATACAAGTGTATGTTGACACCTACACAAGTGTGGGGTAGGGTTAGGGATTTGCCAAACAAAAAAAGGATTGACGACTGTGTGGATGGTTGCATGTTGTATTATAGTGGTAGAAACTCATCCCTTTCTAATTCTTTTTTTTCCTTCAAAAAAGGGGAATTAGAAAGGGATGAGCCACCATGTATGTTGACACCTTCACAAGTGTGGTGTAGGGTTAGGGATTTTCCAAAAGTCATAAAAACTAGTATGTCACCACCATCAGTACACGTATATGGGGAGTGACATCATTGGACAAAAATACGTATCTTTTTGGATCTTCCGTATTAGAAAGATAATTTGTTGCGACACAATCTTAATGTTATGCACATAGAGAAAATTTTCTTTGACAACATATTTAACACTGTGATGAATGTTAGTGGTAAGACAAAAGACAATGAGAAGACTAAGATTGACTTAGCTTTGTATTGTAGGCGAAAAGACTTGGAGTTGAAGTCGGGGGCTGATGGGAAGATGTTAAAGCCAAAAGCAAATTACACTCTAACTGCAGACCAAACAAAGTTAGTCTGCCAATGGATAAAAAAACTAAGAATGCCACTTGTGTGTATACACCCACCCTAAACAAATGCATTTTTTTTTGCATATGCATACTTCGAACGATACTCAGGTGCATTCCAATGTGATAACAAATCATTCCAAACATGAACTCCAATACAATATGACCTTTTATTTTCATTCTGGGTTTCCCTAAACATCTCAGAAAGTCTATGAGAGACTTTTGAGTTAAAAGATTTCTTAATTTCATTCTCTTCCTCGAGTCTGCAAACAAATTTTCTCTAAAGTATGACAAAGTTATAAAATGGTACAATTAGAAAAATACCAATTTTACAATTTTAAATCAAATAAAATAAAATCAACATTATTATCTATTTCAACCATTGAACTAATTCATTGACAAAAGGATAAGTTACCTTAAAATGTTGGAAAAAAAGTTCCCGATGATCTTTTTGGAATTGTTTCCCATGTAGGCCAAGGGTGGCCAAATTGTTGCCTAATGGACAAAGTGATAGTCTTTGTTGTAACCTTAGATGGATGAAACCTAAATAGAAAAAATAATTCATGAAAAGTAAAAGATCAAATGTATCAAATATAATGATAATTACATAAATTTTGTAATACTTACGCTCCATTGATAAGTAGAACCATAGGACGATCATTGTGGGGGAGGGGGGGGGTCTTCCATGGCCAAATTTGGAATGTCTTCATCTGTAGGCATGTTGGCTACAGCCGGGGATGGGCATGGCATGGATGTAAGGTACCGGGGATGGTATACGTGCATTAATCGAGGATGGGCATGGTGTGGATGTAGGTACCGGGGATTGTCCACGTGCATCAAGATGTGATGGAGATAATCTAACTTCAATTGGAGGTGGAGATGGTGTAAGTGCAACATCGAAAGATATGATTGGCATAGATACAGTAGATGGGATAGATGATGCTAGACTATCTCTAGGTGGTAGTAGTCTAACCACATATCATTTTTTCTTCCCACTCATCCTTTTCCCTCAAAAGTCATGTGACGGGGGGAAGGGGGAGGGTCAGCACCACTTAATGACATATTTGTATATAGAAAAATAATACAAATAATTAATCAAATACAATATTAGGATGAATTAAAATTACATAACTAACAGAATTCCATTTCACACCAAAAATAAAATACACTAATAAAGTGTTCAGGTACTACAACAAAAGTACAAAACAAAGATGTCACTAATAACAAACATTATAACTGACTAACAAACATCAATGTCTAATCCTCTTTAGAATTGTAAACTTCAAAGTCATCTTTTAATTTCCTTTCATTGTCTTGTTCAATATTGTTTGATTCTCCATTCAAATGATTTGATTCTTTTTTGTTTGTCAACAGATTAGTAGGAAACAAAGATGTCACTAATAATAAACATTATAACTGACTAACAACCATCAATGTCTAATCCTCTTCAAAATTGTAAACTTCAAAGTTATCTTCTAACTCCCTTTCATTGTCTTGTTCAATATTGTTTGATTCTCCATTCAAATGATTTGATTCTTCTTCGTTTGTCAACAGATTAGCAAGAAACAAAGATGTTACTAATAACAAACATTATAACTGACTAACAACCATCAATTGTAAACTTCAAAGTCATCTTCTGATTCCCCTTCATTGTCTTGTTCAATATTGTTTGATTCTCCATTCAAATGATTTGATTCTTCTTCATTTGTCAACAGATTAGCAGGAAACAAAGATGTCACTAATAATAAACATTATAACTGACTAACAACCATCAATGTCTAATCCTCTTCAAAATTGTAGACTTCAAAGTCATCTTCTAATTCCCTTTCATTGTCTTGTTCAATATTGTTTGATTCTCCATTCAAATGATTTGATTCTTCTTTGTTTGTCAATAGATTAACAAGAAATAAAGATGTCACTAATAACAAACAGTATAACTAACTAACAACCATTAATGTCTAATCCTCTTCAAAATTGTAAACTTCAAAGTTATCTTCTAATTCTCCTTCATTGTCTCGTTCAATATTGTTTGATTCTCCATTCAAATGATTTGATTCTTCTTTGTTTGTCAATAGATTAGCAGGATCTACTTCTTCAACACCACCTCTTAAATCTTACAATCCAAAAATACCTTCAACTTCAATGACTTCGTTGACACGTGACATTTCCTCTACTTGGTAAGACACATCATCTTGTTCATTATCATATTCTATGTAACACCTTGGCTTCGTTTTAATTGCAACACACCAACCACACTTGTCCCTTCATGTTGCTGAATATGGCACATAATACACTTGCCTTACATTATGTGCATTTGTGAATGGGTCAAACGGATTATATATTTTATCCATTCGAATTTCCACAGTGCCATATTTAGGATCAACTTTTGTTCCTCTACTCGTTGGATCAAACCATTAACAATAAAATAATACTTCTCTCTTAGGATAGCTTGTAGTATTATACTTTAGCTCATATATATGTTGAATGACCTCATAAAAATCATATGCACCTCCTTTGTAAGGCCCTTTATGTGAACCCCACTATTTATCATTTTCTTCCCCCAGTCCATGCTTGAGTATGGAATTTGTACCCATTGACAAAGTATGTGTGCTATTCTTTAATGTAACTCAGGACCATACGATAAATCCTTTAAGTGTTGGTTTCTCACATTTATAGGCTCATTTATAACATACGAATATAAAGAGTATGAACAGTTATATTTAATTTACCATAAAATAGCAAAATAAAATAAACTATAACAGACATACTTGTTCCTAGAACCAAGTAGGAAAATCTACATGTAGATTATGAGTAGAGGCATTTGATTGGGATTGTAGGAATGAACTGTTCAAATATAATGTATGATGGGCCAATATATGAAGTATAATGCAAATGAAAAAAAATAATTATTGAAACCCAAAGGGCATAGATGGTCCAACTTACTCAAGGTATTGCTTAACTTCGACACAGTTAATCTACACATGAACATGGGTTGAGTCTTTATGTTCATCTGTTAACCAGTGAATTAACTCATTCCCAGAAGGACGACCTTGCTGGTCAAACACTGATAACATTGGTGGACACCTTTAAGTTTCAATTGCAATTTGATTCCTAATATTGCGCAGCGACAACATAAAATTGTTGAAATAATGAGAAAAAAATGAGTTGTCTCACAATGTATGTAACACGCGCATATGGATCCTTCAACCTGTGAATGTATGTGTATGAAGGTTTTGATGATGCCAAAATGTAAGCCACACAAGATTACTTCAATCAAAATTCAAGATCAAGAGAAAGATAAGACTTAGTTTATTTTTGTTAAAAGAATCTCTTACTGGTTAAAAAGGTTTGGCCTCAAAAACTTGATTTCCAAATGATTTTATAAAAGCTTTAAAATAGTTTTTATCAATACAAATAAATATTTTTCCACTGGTAATTGATTACCAAGATATGTAATCGATTAGCACAAACAAATTACTATAGAGGCTTTTTCAAAAAAGTTTGAAATTTGAATTTCAAATGTTGTAATCGATTATCACTTGTCTATAATCGATTACCAGTAACGGAAACTTCAAAAATTTAATTTGAAAAGTCATGACCCCTCAATATATAATTGTGTAATCAATTACCAAGAAGTTGTAATCGATTACTAGTGAGGAAATTTTAAAATTGCTCTGAACGGTCACATCTCTTCAAAACGATTTTGAACAGCCCCCAACCTATAAATATGTGACTTCTCTACGAAAATCTTTAGAGTTTTTCAAAACCTTATTGTCTTATTCTCTCATAAAAAAATCATTGGCCAAACACTTGCAAATCAATTTATTATTCTTCTAAGATCTTCAACTTGTATCATCTTCTCTAAAAGAGAGAAAAACTTATGTACTTTATGAAAATAATTGTTGTGATCAAGAGACTGTTTGTCAGTAGGTTGCTTGAGGATTGAACGTAGACACGGGAAGTGGTCGAATCAGGATAAAACGAGTTTGCATTTCTCTCTTCCCTATCTTGGTTATTTTTATCTCGCATATTTTTTTCTTTCATACTTGAAGAATATTGTTGAAATAGTTTGCATCTTCATCTTTATCTTCTATATTCTGAACATATAGATTTTAAAAGGGAATTAGAACTTGATTAATCGGGAATATTATAAAACTTAATTCACCCCCCTCTTAAGTTATTGAGACCACTTGTCCAACACAACCCTGGCCTTATTTTTCACTGCTTGTTTAGAATCGCCCATGAATCTACAAATTTTAATCAAAACCAAGTCATGATTGATGACCATTAAACAAATGAATTTTAAATAAAATTCAATGATCATTTTATTACCTTTCAAATGGATACATCCATCTATATTGGACTGATCCACCAAGTCTAGCTTCATATGCCAGACGAATAGGTAGATGTTCCATTGAATCGAAAAAATTAGGGGGAAATATTCTCTCCAACTTGTACAAAATGAATGGAATATTTTGTTCCATTCTACTCAGGTCATCCTCTATTAAAGTTGTAGAACACAAATCTTTGAATAAATGACTTATTTCAATAAGTGGATATAAAACATGTTGCGACAATGAGCTAAATGCAATAGGATGACTCTTTTATAAGATCATGTCATAACTCTTTTATCATTTGGTAACGCAGACGTAGATGTATGAAGCATGATTATATATCTCATAAGACACAACTTTAAACCTTTATATTTATTTGCATCTAATCAAAATAATTAACCTTGTGTTTGGATTAAGAATTTTAAAATTTCAAGGAATTTGAAATGTCTATAATTTGAATTGCTCTGATTTCAATTTCTCATTTTTCAAATGTTTTGTTTGAATAAATCAATTCAAATTTCTTTCATTTTAAATTCTTTGTTTGGACAGGGCAATTCAATTTCCTCCATATGCAAAATTTCAATTTTATATTTTAAATAGATGAAAATTTAATATTAAACTTTATAGAAAAACACAATCTAATTTTGAAATATTAATTAAAAAATATTTTCAATTTTTAATACTTTATAAATATAAAATATTGATAATTTTAACTAGGGTTGTTTTGTCTGACCACAACCAGTGATGTTTTTCAACCGACATCAACCAAAGCTATTTTTCGATCGACATCAAATAGGATTTTTTTTGTCAAAGTATGTTGGAAATATTTGTCAGTTGATGTCAGATAGAGCTATTTTTTGGCTAACATTGGTTGAGTCTATTTTTTTAGCCGATGTTGGCTAGAATTTTTTACCAATGTCGACTAAGGTTTTTTTGACCAACACCGACTAGGGTCTTTTCGAACGACATTGACCGACCAAGGCTATTTTTAGCCAACGTCAACCTCAAAAATCCTAGCAGGCATTGGAAAAAAAATCTACCCAATATCGACTAAAAAAATAGCTTGGTCGATGTCGACCAATAGAACTTATCCGATGTCGGGCGAAAAACATCATTGGTCAACATTGGCAGAAAAATCCCTAGTCAAAGTTGGCTAAAAAAATAGCCCTGACCAATGTCTAACAAAAAACCCTACCCAACATCTGATATAAAATAGTCTTGGTTGATGTTAGCTAAAAAATAGTTATGACCGTTGCCAACCGAAAAAACTCTAGTGGATGTCGACTGTAAGAACCTAGTCGATGTCGACTAAAAATAGTCATGTCCGATGTTGGTCAAAAATATCTAGCTGGTGTTAGCAGAAAAAACCCTAGCCAACATCAACCAAAAAACCTAGTTAATGTGGTTAAGAAATAGCTCTGGCTGATGTTAGCCAAAAAACCCTAGTCGATATCAGCAAAAAAATCCTAACTGACGTCGGTTAAGAAAATCTAGTTGACATAAGCCAAAACACCCTAGCTAACATTGGCTAAAAAATAACCTTAACTGATATTGACTAAAAATAGCTTTGGTTGATGTTGGCTGAAAAAATCTAGCTGACGTCAGCTGAAAAACCCTAACAGATGTTTACTCAAAAGTTAGTCATGACCGATGTCAGTAGAAAAAATCTAGCCAACGTTGGCCAAAAAAAATCATTGGTCAACATCAACTGAAAAAACCTAGATGACAACGGCAAAAAAAATCCTTGGCCGACATTAGCAAAAATTTTCCATGAGTAACGTCAGTGAGAAAATAACCTTAACCAATATCATCTAAAAAAATCTTAGCCGATATCGGCAAAAAATAGCTTTGGTTGACATCATACAAAAAAATTCTGAGCGAAAAGACCTCGGCCAACGTCAGTAAAAAACAACTTATGTTGATATCAGCCGTAAAAACTTTGGTCACCCGTAGTTGTGAGTGTTGAGCGAAAAAGAGTCGCGAGTAAGAACGTGAGTTAGAGTGAGCATCTCCGAAAAAAGAATTTCAAATTCTATATTTTTTTAGAGAATTTGAAATCTCACTATTTTAGTCAATCAAAATGATTCATAAAAATATCAGAAATTAAATCTCTTTTTAAATACTCTATCCGAACAAGCTATTTTATCATGAATCATTTTAAATTTCTAAAAAAAATGAATTCTCCTGCTAAATTACTCCATCCAAATACAGAATAAGGATTTTTATTTGTCTACATACGTAAATATTTTTTGACTTAATAGTTCTAACTTTTTAAGACCGAATTAATTTTAGACTTTGTTTTAACTCAACTAATTTGAACTTTTCCATGATTAAGTTTAGGTTGATCCAATTGTGTCAATTATGAAATATGAGTTTATTTCAAAGTTAATTAATAACGTTATTGTCCAAATAATAAACAATATTTTTTTATTGAACCTAATAGAGTCTAAAACCTAAACCAAGCTAGCTTGAACCAAACCAAATAGTGTGATTTGCCACCTTTAAAGAAGGGTATGAGATAGAAAAATGAAAATTGAAATGAAAAGTGATTTAGTAGAGATTAAATTGTTAGTTTCAGTTAATGTTTTTAGTTCTTCCCAACCGACTAACTAGTTTAAAGCATTTTGAATGAAAGTGCTTATATGAGTTGTTTAACTTTTTTTTAGTTTTAAGGAATTATATTTTTTCATTAATTAAAACGTATTGTCTTAGAAGAAGGAATTATTACATGGAACTCTTTATTAAAAACATAAAAGAAAAAAAAATGAACTCTTTTTATAAAATATAAAATGACTTTCACGATGAAGAAAAACAAGAATAATAAAATGAACAATGTCTATTAGAAGAAGATAACCAAAATCTTAAAATGACAGTGATTACGAGATGGAAAATAAATACTAAATAGAACGAATTATTCTAAATCGCTAACTTATCTATCACGCCATTCTAAATATAAAAAAAAGTTTGACAAGTTTATAGTTTTGTAACAATTTTCTAATAATTGTTCTAATAAATAAGCATCATTGCGTTGAATTTAGAAATTAAGAAAGTGAAAGGTATATTAACAGCATGTAAAAGTGAAAAGGATTGAGGCATGATTGAATAGGAAAAGAAGAACAGAGGTAGCAGAACCCGCAGTTGACGGACGTAGCTAAATATAATGAAAGCTAAATATATGAAAGATCTTTCTTTGTTGGGGGTCCTCCTAGGGATGAGTGAGGGACCATGCCAATTCAATTTGCTATTTTTTCATCATCATTATTCATATTTTTTTATGCAATCCTATTTTGCCTTGACTTGTTTTTCCAAGATCTACAAGACATTCTCCATCTGTCTCTCTTCCGTATTTTGCCATAGGAGGGGACCATTTTTTTTTATTATATATACATTTAATTCAAATGTTATCCTAATTTTTTTAGACCTAAAGTTTAAATAAGTTAGATTTCAACAATTTATTAGGGTTTAAATTAAAATTAATCTTAAAATTTAATAAACACTTATAAAGATACTTACATAACATGTTATCCATCAAATATGAGTTTATTTTTTTCTAACTTGACTAATTTTGTCAAACTTTACCCGAACTTACCTTTCTTTCTAAATATCTTGTATTCTTTTCTTTATAATGACATATATTACTCCACGGTACAGCCTGTTTGTTTAGCATCACTTTCATAGTGAAGGGGGGAAAATATTGGTTCCCACCCTTGGGAAACTTTTAGCATTTTAAAGTTAATTCTACAATTGTGTTACGGACAAGGAATTAGAAATTAAGGTTATGTTAAGAAGTTACTCATATTTTTCTCTTTTGTACATAAGTCATATTTTAGTTTAATCGTAAATCTTTTTTTCTTGATTCTTTCTGCCAATCTATTTCTAATACTAATTATTTAGCTTTTAATCTGAATATATCAAACTTGTAAACACTTACCTTTTAAGAGTATATAGTATATTTTAGTTTATAGTCAACATCATTAAATTTTTACACTCTACGTTTCTAAATTATCTAACTCTTTAAAGCAAAGTCATACTTAAACGTAATTAATTAGCACTAATAATTACTGTAATTGGAATTTCATATTTTTTTTCATTTGTTTCGTGTAGGAATAGATATTATTGACAAATATATAAAATTCTGAGAAATGGAGAAATTTTGGTCATAATTGACAAAGACAGTCAGCAATGTATATTGGGTTAAATTAATCCAATGGTGGGGGCACTCACCAGCCATGAAAGAAGCTTGAGGTTGATATTGAGAGGGACGGACATATTAAAAAATTGGAATTATGAGATGGGATTTGCATATTTTTCATATACTAAAATGTTACGGGCGGTTGTCAATTTGGATGAAAACAGTCACGAAAATAGTGATTACAAACGCACCAAGTTATAAGTCTTTAATATTATCCTTTATAATTAAATTAACTGATTTTTTTCCAATATTCTTCTTCTTGATCTTCTTCTTTTTATCTTTGTGAAAGTACTAATTGACATTTTCATTTCACTTGTTCATTAAACAAATCAATTTCTTATTTAAACAAATCAATTTGACTGATCATTACGTACGTACTATTTTAATAATTGTTTCTTATTATTATTATTATTGTTATTAAAAATATTAGGACATCTATCACAGGTTTCAAATAATAATAATAATAATAATAATAATAACAAATAATAATAATAATAATAATAATATCATGATTTCAATAATAGTTCAATTCACGATGATTGAAAAGTCATCCACAAAACAGCCAAGTCCATATATGATTGATATTAATGTATAAAAGCAAAATAAAATAACACCATGACCGTAGAAATAGGATAAAGTTTTAATGCCACAAGAATCTGAAACCTCAAAGGGCTCCATAAAACTTCAATACTAGAAGCCATAATGAGCAAAGTGGAAAGTGACAACACTGACATCTCGCGATGATTGTAGAAGAAGGTCTTGCACAGACACCATGTAGCTAGCCACTCCCTGAAATCAAATTAATTATATGCTACATGTGAGAGAATGATCATCTTCACTTTCGTTACGTCCAACAAGCTAAAATAGGGTGGGGTTAAGAATATGAATTAATAACACAACAAAAATAATATAGTCAATGATTACTATTATTAATCTTAGAATAGATAGATGGTCTGACCCAACTTAGGTCTAATTCGACCCAATAATTAAGACTTTCACACAAGTTAACCTAGTTAAGGAACTTCCTTAATTAGAATCTTGAGAGATCTCCAACATTTGAACATCTCTTATCTTTTTGCCTGGGGTAATTTCTCTTCTTCATACGACTCTTATCTTTTCTTTTTCAAGATTAATGGAAAGATATGTAAATATCACAAGGAAAAAAAAGGTATATTATCTTCCTATCCCTACCCTCTATTCCAACTTCTTAATTTTATCTTTTGCTAATTTGAATGTTATTGTCATTAAAGGTGGGTTTTTTTTCGACTGTGTTATAATTTTGCGCAGATCCAAAAAAGGTACAAAGAGAAATGTTTACATCTTTTATAGCATTTGACGCATAAATGGGAAATGGATTCCCGACACGTATGCAAACATGCGCTTCATAATACGTACGTGATTTCTTAATTCGAAATATTCATTGATAGACATGTGATCACTCCCTTGGATATTATCGGTATAGAAAAATTATGAATGAAATAAAAATTAAGAGACCAATTGTGGAATTTTAAAACAATTAAGGGAGCACTACATTGCAGCTATGCATTATTGGTAATTACTCCATCTATATCTTAGAACCTATAATTAATGGACTGAAAGCGAAGTTTGAAAATAAGAGACAAGTTCTAACATTGATATTGAATTATAAATTCAGTTTAATCCGTGCAAAAACAGAAATATGCTGGTTGAATTTTCTATTCCAATTATTAACATGGGTTGATATTATAAGATAATTATATTAATTATTTATTATTAGTAGATTTTATTTTATGTGATCAACTTAAGTGAATCTTTAGACAAAAATGATATAGACTTAAATGAGCTTAGTCTATTATGAGATAATGAGAATTCTATTAGGTTAACACGTTATAAGAAGATTATAGATTCCAATATATCGAGTCGTCACACATAATTTCTCTTTTCTTTTCACCGGAAGAATTTTCGAAGGTCCTATTGAAGAATAAAAAGGTTCCTGTTGTAGAAGAACCATGAAATTATTGGTTACATTATTTTTCGGCTATTTGTTATCTCTACAACATTTCGTAACAGATCCTAAAAAGAATACATAGATTAGAAATCACATATGAATTTAGATTTCGTTGGATTTGTTTGATCAGTCATCATGAGTCCCGATATTTCTATAACTCTTATTGATAATATGAAGTAATTTCGGATGGTTATTTGTATTTTATAAGGATTTTCTAAAATTTTAATAAAATCTATTAATAATCGAATAATAATGTTCTTGTTTGTTAAGCTGGTCGAACTTTGCTTGTTGACGAGAAGAAAAAAATCTGCATACATCTTTGTGATGGTTGAAAGAAGACCTCTGTTTTTTTGTGACTAAAAGTTTAGGAGGTAGAAGTTGTCTCATTTCAAGGCATGGGCAAGTGATATGCCTCGACGTAAATTTAATGTGATACTAACAAATAACCTACCAATGAAAGCCCAATAACTAATTCGAGATCCTGTTATTAATGTTGTTCGATCCTACAAGAGCTAACGCCATCAAAATTCCCTATCAAATATGTAATTGGATTTTCTTGTTGAAGATAGTCTATTTTACTAATTTAATTAATTTTTTTATAATTTTAATATTCAAAGATATCATATTAGACATCTAACTAATATATATTAGTTGATAGGAAATAAAGAGATTTAAACATTCAGCAACCTAGAAAAAAACTACATAATTAAAACACATGTTTAAATTAATTTTAACCGTTTTATATTAAAACACATGTATCAGGTACGATAAAATGAAATTAATTATAGTTATGAATCATGTATATTTTTTATCCATAATAATAAAAATATATATAAGTGGTTTACAATAACTTATACACCCTTGTTGTGTTGGAGATCTTACATTAATTAGTAATGAGACTAAAATAGTGTATATAAGTAGGGACAATTTTCACCTTACAAGTTAGAACCATAACTTACCCTCTAAAATGATAACAAAGTTTATCTTAGTGAGATTTGTTAAATTTATTGGACCATTCGCTATTGAGATGTTATCGGATTATCCATTGATATTCAATCTTACAAACTTTATGTTTGAGATATCTCGTCTTTAAAGTGAAGGAGATGTGTTAAAAATCTTACATCAACTAATAATGAGACTAAATTAATAAATAAAAGTGTAGATAATTCTTATTTTAAATTTGTAAAATTGAGTTAGATTCACAATTTACTTTTTAAGATTATGTCCGATCAATTGAATTAGATTATCATGAAAATCCTAACTTCCAGTAAATAAAATTGAGTTCCTGAGCTAAAAAAAAAATAAATCGTAAGTACTCATATGGTTGGATATTCAATAGTTTCACATGCAAAGTAGGTAAGAGTACTTAAAACCGAAAAGTATAGAAATCTAAGCATTCAAATATATATGAAAATGTCAGAGCCTTAGCCTGCAGGTGAATCCACGTGGCACCCTATGATTGGTAGATTGGGATGTCGGTCACACTCGTTCTCCATTATTGCGCGGGAAGGGAATGAGTAGTAGTAGTTATTGTGTCATATGTATGCCAAGTTAGCTAAACAATGCCACCTTCACAATCACACACCAAACCTAATCACACAGATGATTTATTTTCAGCAACGTAATAAATTCACATAAACAATCTTTTCATCGTTTTTTTCCAACCTGAATGTTGTGTTACTTGAGATTTTAAAACTAACCATAATTCATAACTTTATGATATTGTTTTTAGATTATACTAATTGAAATTCCTTTTTAAACTAAAACAAGTCTTAGTCAAAAGAATAGACGTACGATTCCTCCTGTTGACTAATCGGACGAGACATTGTCAAACACTCAAAATAAAAAAATAAAAAAAATAGTATTAGGTACCTTTCAAGTAGAAAATTATAATTAATAGCAAATCTTGAGAGATAAGTTAATTATAAATATATAGTATCGGTCTATTTCATCGTTAACACACACTCATACGTACGTGTAAGATAAGATTCATGGCCTTTTCTTCTTTTTGCCTAGGTAAGTATCATACATGACTTTACTCACATGCTTTAGTGGAGATCGAATTATTCCATGCTTCTGTATCTAGTAAATTTATATTCCAAAACCCACAGCTAACTCCATTGCTGATCTCCAATCCCTATCACTTTTGTGAATACATTGTATTTGTGTTTGCATTGGGAGTCACATATTGTGGATGTCAAATTAATTTAGCAATAGGGGATGGTGCCCACAAACTAATAGATCTATAGCTTTCTTATATAAATGGAATCATAATGAAGATTGTGTAATGCGACATCACTAAGCTGGATTTAATTATGCAATCATATTATCATATTTATAGTACTTAATGGTCCTGGCTTGTCATAGAGGGTAGGATATATATCTATATGAAGGTTTTTTGCAATTAATCATTCTTTCTGTTCTCGCTAGCTAATTTATGAGAATAGAAATATGAATATGATTATGGGAATTGAGAAAAGTGGATGATGTAGATGATAATAGAAAATGAGAATCTTTTCGGGTGCATGGTACGCCATCTCAATAATTATTTGGGCACGTAAGAACTCATCCACTAGCTGGTTGGTTGCATTATTGGTTTCAACTTTGATGCTGACCCTTATTCAACGACCTTCTAAGTTTCTCTTTCACAAATCCTATTCTGAGGAAGGGAAAGGAATTTTCTATGGTCCCGATGAACAAGTTTGCAATGTGTACGAGTTGTCCCATATTTAATTTGCTAAAATATTCATAGACCTAGCTAGCATGTAATCAGTTATTTTGTGGAATCACCTCATTCTCTCTCTCTCTCTCTCTCTCTCTCTCTCTCTCTCTCTCTCTCTCTCTCTCTCTCTCTCTCTCTCTCTCTCTATTTCTCTCTCCCTCTTCTTACGCGGTTTGTTTTGAGCCTAGTGCTACCAATGCTCACGGTTTTGGAATTCCACTCAAGATCAAAGGATGGTCCCAAACACATGAACCCACAAGATGTTCTGATCATAGCCATGTGCTATAATCTCAACAGTGTTTTCAGTACTTTTTAATTTTTTATAATGTTTTTGAGATATTTCCAAGCTCAAATGCTGGTGAGAATTTTGTTCACCGGTTTTCTTTCTAAATATAAAAGTTACCTCACTCACTATGTCAAAAATCAAGTTCATTGTCATGAGATACACGGTAAGGAGATACGTGTTATAAGGAGATACGTGTTAATTCATGTACCATTCACAATTTGTCACGTTTTACATTATTTTTTTAAAGATCCGCTCCAATGGAGATGTTTGAATCATTTTTGCTCATTAAGGACCAAGTTTAATAGTAAGAACTTTTATGGGAGCTTGGGCTTATCAAACATTACTCAAGTACCAAGTACTTTTTTTCTTCTTTGTTGACTCAATTATATGACGATAATATGAAGAAAAAAATAGTAAAAAGTAATGATAATAAAATATTGGGTGAATACTCGAAATGGCAATTGACAGTATGAGGCATTGTCGTTCACAAAATTCAAAAAACAGTTCTTAAAAATGCAATTTATCACTTACTTTAGTATAAAATTAAAAAAAAATATCTTTCATTTCAACATGAGCTTCTATCATTTAGGCACGCATGTCGGCAAATTTCTTCACGTAAACCTCACTTTGCACATCAATCTTTATGCACACGATTGACTTTCGTTCTTTCTCTCAACCGAATATCCTTCCAATTCTAAACCTTTTTTTCATTTTATTTCTTCTTTACGTCTCAATAATAAAATAGTGATCGATAGGGATATTCGGAAATGTTAGATCCACACATATATTTAATATTTAAAAAATGTATTAAAATACATTAGTTTTTAAATTTAATTTTCATACATTATTAACTTAAAGATTTAATTATATTTTATGTTAACCAATTAAAAATCAGCTATAACTATCACCTTATGTTAAGTAATATTCTAAAAGTTAATAATCTTATTGTATATAATAACTTATTATTAAATAAATATAAAAATATTTTATATGGAGATAAAATTAATTATATTATCGTACACTATTTAATCATTTTTAATTGGATAATTTTATTTCAAAATTTACTCTAAACAAAATCTACCAAAGTTTTTATTCATCTAAAAACTATTTAATATCTCATTCATATAAAAAAAAATTGATATGATAAATATTTTTAAAATACATTAAAATGTGAATAGTTAGATTACTTTATTATTTTTGTTCAAATTTTTTTTTCAAAAATGAAATCAAGATAATATATAATTAAAATTTAACAGTTAAATCAATAAAATTCATTTTCTATACAAAGTTAATAATTATCAGTGTAGTTACATATGAAAGTATTGATGGTGAAATATAAATCAATGTTCTTATAAATACATAACCATGAAAACTAAAAAGTGTAAATATATTCCATTGCGTTCTTTTTAAGTATTTCTTCTTTATCTTCCAAAAAAAAGTATTTCATCTTAAATAATTATAACAACGTGAAGATTTACTAGATTATTTAAAAAAAAAAAGTAATTAAAACGCTATCTCTTTTTGCATCATTAAGACTCGATCCCTTAGACGTCAAAAAATAAAAGTCTCTATCCTTTTAAGGGTATACATATGTTCCAGTTCAATTTTAAAGACAAAATTCACTTCTTTATGTATGAACTGTGAACATTTTAAAAAGATAATACTTTCATTTAATAATGTATTATCATATCATTTAGTAATTAAATTTATTTCAACCTCTAATTCACTCTCTTGTTAGACTTATATTTATAGTCTATTTTGACTCCTATGTGACCCATCATAATTGTGCCATTAAAAGCATCTAAATAGGTTAAGGAAAGAAAAAAGAGTTTATAAATTATCCTTGACATATGCTCTCCTTGTAACATAAATGTTCTCACCTCAAGTTCACAAAGTATGATTTGCTTTGCCAATGTGAATTTTTATGATTATGCCTTTAAAAGATATCTTGATGGATTAAGAAAAAAAAAATATAAACTATATATCCTTGGCATTGATTCTTAAACAACACCAACAAAACTGTGTATCAAAACAAAATTTATTAAATGAAATATCAATACAAATACTGCAAAATAATATAGATTAATGATGTGGAAACTGATTAATTTAGATTGTACATAAAATTTCTATATATTTTTTTATCATAATTTAGTTTTTCTTTACATGAATATATTTGCAAGAAATATTTACAATCATTCGCTGATACTGATTTTTTTTTTAAACAATTGAGTTCATGGATCAATTGGCATATAATTATTTTAGTTTAATTTATGATCTCAAGTTTAAGTTTTAGTTATGTAATTATATTAAATATTTAGAGAGAATTTTTTTATCTATAATAATCTTATTTAATTTAAACATGATTGTCTCCGGTATAATTGTGATGTCTAAAAAAAAAACAGGACGACTAATGTCGTGAGAGAAAGGCATTAAAAGGTGAATTGTCTTTTTTAAGTTGTCTTCATGTACAATATTTGAAATTATAATCTATTTTGTTATGGTATAAGCTTACAATAATAACACTAGAAAATTAATTTTAAAATTCCATAATAATGAAGGATAATCAAATAATAAAGCACTAATAAATCCAATTTTGTAATGAATATTCAATGGTGAAAATTAAAAGTAATAATAATAAAATTGTTAGCAGCATTGTAAATTTACACTAATAATAGATCGGTTATAATAAAAAATGATATATATATATATATATATATATATATATAATTTTCTAGACTAAAAATTATTTACTAATGCTAACATAGACTTTTTATATTTATATTAATAGTTTAATATTTACTACACAAGAAGTATACTGGTGAAAACGAGTCTAATTAACACCAAAGTGATAAATTAATGAATTCTTTTATGTAGTTATTTTTTTTATAAGCCAAAAAGTTTATTAATTGACTAAGTGGAAGCACAAGAAGTGCTCACTTGGCTCCTTTATGTGGTGGTTGCCACGACCATCGATATTGGTTAGTCAAAGATCAAATCGAGACAATTATCATTACATATAACCACCACGCAGCCATTTTCTTTGCAGAAAAAAAAATAAAAGTAATAATCCAAATTTTCATTAAAAAAAACAACTTATGAAGAATCTTCATACAAGATCTCCAATTAAATTTATATGGTATAAATAATTTTTTTTCCCTGTAAAGTAGGTGTTTTTTTTTTAGCTTTTTAAAGTTTTTTATTTTAATCATTTAAACATTTTTTTTAAAAATTGGTTTAGTTTCTACGTTCAAGTAACATTAAATGATAACATAATAATATATAATGATGATTACCCATTGGCCTGTTATGATCAACGATAATCACATGTATTTTTTTTTTTATCAATTGCGTTTATGAATCCTTATTATTTTTTAATTTTTTAATTCAATGGATAGTTTTGAAATAAAATTTAAATTTATGATATTAGATTAGTTAATGAGTAATGTCATTAAATGCAATCATCACTTAAATCTTTTAATTCAATGGCTAATTTTGAAATAAAATTTAAATTTATCATATTAGATTAGTTAATGAGTAATGTCATTAAATGTAACCACCACTTAAATCTTTTAATTCAATGAGTAGTTTTGTAATAAAATTTAAATTTATGATATTATTAGTTAAAGTTAGCTAACTTAACTACTTTTATATGAACTAGGGGTGTACTGGCAATATAGACATTCATGTACAACACTTTATAACCTTTAATACCTTGATAATATTCAATAACCACATGTTATCCTTGTCATGTACAGGCTCAAGCTGCTTCTCCTTTCTTTTGCCTATAAGTAACAACTTTTCATCATTAAAATACAAACACAATCATTTGTTATGTATTACGGGCATGTTGACATTTTGGCTCATGGGGCTCTATCTTTTTGTATCTGGGGTTTTTTATGATACTTTTTGTAACTTATTCAACTTTTTATTACTAATAGAAATACAATCATTCTTAGCTATATACTCAAATGAGGATTTGCTTCAACACTAGAAAGATTTGTAAACTTAGATATATTTTCTGGCATACAACGCGTTAAAAGATTTGATTGATGAGAAACAATATCATTTTTAATAATGATTGATCGAGTTATCTGGAACTCATCTCATCTATTAAAACAGGTTCATGGAAATGGTTATTGTGCAAAGTCGAGACTCAACTGGGAACCTTTTATTCCTCATGGTGCACTTGGAGCGTGTCTTCCCTCATTACTTTGTGGGTACTGATTTTTGTTTTGATAACTAGTATTATATTTTGCTTTAATTTTCTTTAAGAAAACAATCATTTATTGTGGAAAAAAAAACTTACAATAATGTAAAGCTAATTTATTAGTTTCAATTTTCAATTAATTAAGATTTACTGTGTTCAAAAGTTGAATCAAGTAGGATGCAAAAAGGGTCATATAATTCACTTATTTATTTTTCATGAAAAAAATTAAGAATATCAAAGGTTCGTTGGATTTTGATGAGTGTAAGAAGAATTTAGAGATTATCAATTTTTTTTATAGAGTCTTTAATTTTGATTAAGGATTTTTCAAATCTTGTAAATCCACTCTTTGTAAATCTTATGAATTCATATTTTATAAATCCATTAAAATTTGAACCACAAAGTCTAAATCATAACAAAAAAATCTTAAAAATCATTACATTTTCACAAAATCTTTTAAAATTCACAAGATTTTTTTAAAATTCTAATCTAATACACTCCCTTATATATTTTTTTCTTATATATATAAGAACAAAAATAACATTTAAAAATAATTTATAAAAAAAATTACACATGACTATCCTATCAAACTACTTGATAACATATTAAGTCAATGAACTACCAATTCGATTGACAGTAGATATTTAAAAAAATTAAATATTTAAAGAACTAAAATAAAAAATAAAAGAATTAAATTAAAATTAAAATACCTATTTTATAGAAATTAAAAGATTATTTAAGTCTATTTATATATATTTCCACACAAAATCTTCCTTAACATCCGGTATCTCCCATGATTTTGATGGGCTTAACATACCACCAATGAACTCAATCTTTGAGCTACGCGTGACTTTGAGAATCCTTTTAAAAAAATAAAATTTTATCCTTATTAATAGTTATAACTTTTGATCTAGTTGTAAAGCGCTTAATCTAATATTATATGTAACATATGAAATAAATACTAAATTTAAGATTAATATAAACCTTTTTTTTAAAGGAGTTTAATATAATAAATTAAAAATTATAAAAACCCATAAATCATTTCGATATTTTTATGTAAATTAAGTCCATGTAAACTCTTTTAAAACTCCCCCTTAATTGGCAGAAATGATCATGTAAGCAAACCAACGCTAATTTTTATTTCCTAGTTGCAAAAGAGCCACATCTGACACGTATTGATTACTCATTGACGTGATTACAATCATCGATCGCATTATATAAAATATAAGAAAAAGGAGAGTATATTAATATATTATCCTTTGTATAAAAACTAAAAAAGAAGTTTGTAAAAGAAAACTAAGAAAGAAGTGCATGTCAAGTAAAAATATTTAAAATAGTAATAATACAAAGTATATATACTTCTATATATAGCATCATAATTTTTTTTCAAATTATTGTCATTTTATATAGGTGTGACACCTTTAAAATAGACAGATCTAGAAGTGTTAAAAGATGTTTCTTCTTCTCTGTGAATATAGAACATTCTATCGGCGCATAATTTCAAAAATGACATCATAATCATGTGAAAGAACTATATAAAACTATGGGCGCATAATTATGCAAAATTTTAAGAATAACATGTAACTTGTTTAGGAAAGAGTATATTAAGAGATAAAATTACATTAAAAAAGAATATATTTTAATTTAGTTTACTAATGCACATTTTAAAGTAGTTCATTTATATTATAAGCAATTGAGATTCAGGATTAAGAGAAACTTTTAACCTAAATAGTGAAGGTTTAAAACAATCAATTTAAAAGTATACACAATGATAATACAAGTATTTTAAGTTACGAATTATTTTAAAATGTTATATGTATGTTTTTAATGGACAGAAGACAAGCATTTAAAACATGAAGTATACATGTACCTATCTTATTGATGACGATTTTATGTTTACAAAAAGAAAAAAAATTAGTAGTTTTCTCTCTCTCTAAATAAGTAGTAAGACAAATCATGTAGGACTAACTTTGTGCAAAATGATTCTCTTTACTAATTCTTACTCTTACCTTAAAATGCAAATGGACCAATATAGTACAAAAAAGTAAGATGACAACTCAGAATTTGTTTGTGGTGTGTCAAACACACTTTCTTATGTTTGGTGTCAGTTAGCTCCATGAACATAATATCGTGGTATCAATGCAACTCACAAGTTCTGATCTAAGTATAGGCCAAGTTTTTCATAATGTTAAATACACATACTTCGGACCCTCAAATAATTTTTTTCAGAGTATCCCTCGTGAGTGCCATATTTATTTTAGTTTCCTTCGGCAGAAACCTACTTTTTATTAATGAGCTAAAGAAAAGATATATTTTAATAGGGTACAAAGAGTAACCGAACAACTGAATGAGTCTATTTAAGTTGATAGAATAAAATGTGTGAATCATTCTATACTTTGATACCTATCCTTGATTCCCCCAATCGATGAAAAAAAATATATCCAAACCCAAAAATACAAGGCAACCAAACCAGAAAACCAAAAAGTCCAAAGGAAATTAACATAACTCCTACAGAAAAGCAGAAAATAGACAGAACCAGATGATGACAGGAATAATTTCCCTGCATGTTTCAGAGACACTCATTCTAAATAAATGTGCCATATTCACTATGTGGCTAGTTTCCCCTGCATATACCTACACCAGTGTATAAATGAAATGTATGCCCATACCAATTAGCATATCCTTCACAATTCTTGATATCATATGCTATCTACTTTGATACATTAATAATTAATAAAGAATATTCATTCTCCTTATGTTCTTCCCCCTTCCAGTAATGTTTCACATCCCATGCTTTGTTTTAACACTTAAACCAACAGGAGCTCATCCTACTGTATGTTATCATTTTCTGTAAAGCCTTCAATTTTTTTAGTAGAACGATGAAGCAAATGTCAAAGAGTAACTGTGCCTGATATAGGGCCCACACATAGATCTCCTATTAGACATTGAATCATCTTGCTTTCTTCACTCTTTCTTTTTCAATGCCCCCACCAATTTTTGGCTATAAATACCCAAGAACTCAACCGCTATTATCACAAGCATCCTTGCTCAGAGCCTCATTAAGTTTTTTCTCTTATACTTATTCATTGACTCTCCAAAAGCCCTTTAAACCTCTCTATTCCTCTCTCACGTACCCTCTTCCTTCCATTCACTCCACTTCTTAACTCCCCAAAACAGAAAGCAGCAAGAAAAATGGTGTTGCTGTCCAAGGCAACAACAGAACAATACTCCTACATCAAGAACTACATGCCAACGGCATTCTCCTCAACAATTCCCATAGTGGACCTCTCCAAACCAGATGCAAAGACCCTCATAGTGAAGGCTTGTGAGGAATTTGGATTCTTCAAAGTCATCAACCATGGTGTTCCCATGGAAACTATATCCCAGTTGGAATCTGAAGCCTTCAAGTTCTTCTCTATGCCACTCAATGAGAAGGAAAAAGTAGGCCCTCCCAAACCATATGGGTATGGTAGCAAGAAAATTGGACACAATGGGGATGTTGGTTGGGTTGAGTACCTTCTTCTCAACACCAATCAAGAACACAACTTCTCTGTTTATGGCAAAAACGCTGAGAAATTTAGGTACCATTTCAAAATAGAACAAAAACTGAACCAATCTAAACTAACTTATACATCATATAAATAAATTAACAAAGTTATGATAAGAAAAAATGATTATTTTTTTTCCTCCTTGTTGCTATTTTGCAGGTGTTTGTTGAACAGTTACATGTCTTCTGTGAGGAAAATGGCATGTGAGATTCTTGAGCTGATGGCAGAAGGATTGAAGATTCAACAAAAAAATGTGTTTAGCAAGCTTCTTATGGATAAAGAGAGTGACTCTGTTTTTAGGGTGAATCACTACCCTGCTTGCCCTGAACTTGTGAATGGTCAAAACATGATAGAGTTTGGAGAACACACGGACCCACAAATCATTTCTCTACTTAGGTCCAACAATACTTCAGGCCTTCAGATTTTTCTTAGAGATGGAAACTGGATTTCAGTCCCACCTGATCACAAATCTTTCTTCATAAATGTTGGTGATTCTCTTCAGGTACAACACAAAGCATACAATTGGTTCATACTGAAAAGTTAAATGAAAAAAAATCATTTCCTTTATGACTTTCTTATTTCTTTGGATAAGTAAAAAAAGAAAGTAAAGAATAAATACAAACTCTTCTTTTTAAGTACCCTTTTGAAAATGTGTTTGTGCAAAAATTTTAGTTGACTTGTTAATTGTTACATTTCCACTGGGTCATTCATCTCCCTCCTTTTATCATGAAAAAAGATTCAAAATGAAAATTGAAAAGCAAGAGCAAAAAGTTTTGTTTTCCACGTTATGTCACTATAGAATAATGTTTTATTCAAAAGAGGCTATATATATATCATTGTTATTTATTAGTACTCTAATATTTTCATTGCATGCCTTTTCATTTTGACTTTGTTTTTTCGATGCATCAACATAGGTTATGACCAATGGAAGGTTTCGAAGTGTGAAACACAGAGTTTTGACAAATGGATTTAAGTCTAGACTCTCAATGATTTACTTTGGAGGTCCACCATTGAGTGAGAAAATAGTACCATTATCTTCACTTATGAAAGGAAAAGAAAGCTTATACAAAGAGTTTACGTGGTTCGAGTATAAAAATTTAACCTATGCTTCAAGATTGGCTGATAATAGGCTTGGACATTTTGAGAGAATTGTTGCTTCATAATATGCTAAAGGATTACGGGGGCATTTGTCAATACAAAATGGGGGGTTACAATATATAGTCTATATACTATATATGTTTTTTTTTTTTCAACTTTAAGGTTATTTATCAATTAGAATGCTTCATAGACGATAGAATATATACCCCTTTTGCTTTTGCTTCAACACTAGTGGATGACGTCTGATGTAGTCAACAATGGAGATTTGTTAATGATTAAAAGCTTGATTCAAATTGCAATAAAACATTATAAGAATAAAGTATATATTCCATGCACAATTCTCACAATAATCTTGTAAATTGCATAACATATTCAACGTATCGCATGTCATGGATTGAGTTTTAGACCTAATTAAGCATGTTCAACCTAATATTTCTCTTATATATATATATATATTAAATTCCATTATTACACGTTATTTGTTTATTTTTACAATTTAAACAACCCTTATATTCAATCCAACTATTTTAAATTTTTTAATAAATGAGTTTCATTATTGATCTTAAATCCTTACAAGTTAGGGTAAAATACCATCTTATTCTTCTACAATGTAAAGTAGCATCACATTAGTATCTGAAAGCAAAATCAAGTCTCATTGTAGTCTATCTCTAAACTTATCTGTTGAATATCACTTTAGTTCATAATTTCAATCAATTTTTGCATGATATATAATTCAGCATTGTTAATTCATTTCTTATAAATTAAAATTGAATTGTATATTTTACCAATTACCACCTAAGTATCATCATTTTACAAATTTTTTCACTTAATTATTTTTTTCTACAAATATTATCATTCAAATTTGTAACTTTCACGCATTGATCACACCCATTTTTATTTCTTTTAGCAAATTTTACTACTAAAATTTTAATTTTTACCTATTTTATCATTATATTGATAAAAAGAAAATGACATCGTTCCACAAAAACTGATAAAAAAAATAATGTTATTTTCGTTTTTCTTTAATTATTTTAGTGATACATCACTCGATAAAATGCAAAAAAAAAAGAAAAAATTTAAATGATAAAACTCAAAAGAAAAATTTAGGAGATAATAAAACTTACAAAATAAAAATACCCAAATGATAAAATGTATATAATTAAACTTAAATTAAATTCTTTTCATGTAAAATGGATCAAGATTATAAATAAACAAGTAATATCTAAAAACACAACATTTTTTCATTTTTTTCCATTGTTTTTGTCATGGCATCACATCAATTAGTGGCATCCATGGCGGCGTGCCGTCACTCAGACTCACTCACTCACCACACCCGACCAGTCAGCCATTGTTTTTCCGTGTCTCTCTCGTGACCGAACCATGGCTTTTACGAACACGTGTGCACTACCACTCTTCAAATGACACGTACGCCACGTTTGAGTCTTCCACCAGTGTCACACGCACAAAATCTCCCACGTGTCTCACTGTTCAAAACTACTGTGCCAATGATTCGTTCCATCACACCATTAATTGGGTCAGTTTACTTCTTTAGGCATAATTAATGCATCATAAATATCTTGAATCATGCTTTAACACGTGTTCAAAAAATAATATTACATGAAACCATTTAGATACTTTTCAGAATTTCAGTACGAGAGAATAGTGTATAGCTGATGAACGAATAATGTAATAATTTTTGTAGTTATTCAGTTGTAGTATCTTTTTATAATAATTTTTGTTTCTGAGTTATATATCACCTGTATTCTTAATTTATTAATTTAGAGAATAATTTTATTTATGGTGTGTGATTTTTGTTAGTTAAAAATAATTTTATTTACGGAAAAAATTAAATATTATAAATTATTTATTAAATAAATTATTTTTCCACATATAAATATAATAAAAATTTTACACTAGAATGCACAATCCTATGAATTACATTTTATAATAATTACTAAATAGGTTTATATTTTAGGAAAATAGTTGAAATTCTTTTAAAAAAAACTTTTCTAAACATATATATTTGCGATTGAATGACTATTAAAAAAACTTCTTAGATTGTTTGTGAATGCATGTCCTATTTTCTCATTCTTCTACTTTTAATGCAAATTATATGTATTTTTTACATAGAATAATCTTGATGGAACCAAATAACATAATTATAGAGGATAAAATCATCTCTTTCAATATTTAATATATATAGAGATGCATATCGAATATTCAAACTAATTATAAATTGTTATATATGTTAAATTTATTATTTTTATTGAATTAATTTTAAAGCCATACATACAATGAGTTTTAATAAGTTGAAAATGTGGAAAAAATTTGTATGAACAGTACATGAAAATTAAGCTGTATCTTATATTCTGTTAAAGATTGTAAAATACGTAAAAGATAGAGAAAATTAGGAAGATAAAAATCAAAATATTATAAATTATGGAACAAAAAGAAAGAAAAGATAAAAATAGAAAGAAAATGAAAAAAAAATGCAAAAAGAGGTGTGAAAAATAAAAATATTCTTACACTTTTATTTTTAATTTTTTAGGACAATTTGTTTATCCATACATAAGAAAATTTGTATGATTAAGTGATTCATAATTTTATCCTTGCTATTCCTATTCTTAATTTTAATAAATAAAAAATGAATTTCATCTCATTAAGTTGTTAGTAAAAGCTATTAAAAATGCAAGGTAAAATTATATATATGTCTTTGAAAAATAATTTAAGCTTTGGAGTAGTTTAAACTTTTGAGATAATTTTTTTAACAGAAACATGTATATTTAAATTATAAGAATCAAAATAAAATAATTTTAAAAAATACCATATATATATATATGTGTGTGTGTCAAATAATATTTGAACACGCACTTATAAGACAACGTAAAATGTCTCTAATTAATAAATTTTGAACGTCAACTCAGTCTGCTGCTTGAAATAGCAACAGTGCTATAGAAGCATATTATTCTTCTTCTTCGTGACTTCCTTCTTTATTTCCTTCAATCTTTGTCATCATTTTCGGTGTCCATGCCCTCCACTCATGTCTTTCCATGGCCCCATATGCATGCGATGTTTTGAGTGATCAACAGTGTCCATATAAAAACCTATATTTGGAATTGTACCTTGTACCTAAATTTTTGAAAAGGAAAAACAAATTGGTTTTCAGTGACCATGAGCGTGACTACGTACGTACTTTTAAAATAAAAATATTGCTTTTATAATTTCTTTATCTTCATATTTTTTAATTAGTATAAATTTTTCAACTAGTAAAAGTCTATTAATCCTTAATTTATCTGAAGCATATCATAAATGTAACTCAATAAATTTTAGGCGTAAATATACAACATTATATTTGTTTACTTTATACATATATTCGCATTTAATTAATTGTAACTTTTTCTTGTGGATATTGATGATGATGAAAAGGAGTACCCTTTGTCTCATTTTCATCCATTATTTATTTAAACCACTTGTAGGCATCAATACCATGAAATTTTTTCTTTTCTTTTCAATATTCATGTGTGCAAGGTTGGTAGGAATATTTGTACGGAGGGAAGCAAATTGCAAATAAAAGGTCAAATTTTCAAAATTTACTTTTGAAAAATTGGGCTGATGAAAAGAATGTTAATCTGAATTCGTTCTCATCCTTAAGTTTTATCTTTATCATGATTTTTTTTTTGTGCAGAAAATTTTAAGGGAGAAGAATATCATTCAAGTCCAAGACAAGAAAAACTTCTATATTCAAAGAACATTTAATGAAGAATCTATATTTATCTCACCTAAAAAATGAGTGGAGGTTCAAACATGAAATCTTTTAATGCGAAAATTAATGTCTTATTTCACTCAACTAACTTCTTGAATTCTTAATAATAAAATTGAGAATTTGAGATTGTATCTTGAATTTACAAATTTTTCTAAGGTATAATTATAGCACAAAAGACCTAATGCAATTGCTTGTATGATGATATTTTCAACCCATTCTAATTTAAATTTTCTTATTTTCACTCCCATAATATTGACAAGGAAGGTGTCAACTTGTGTAGGCTAAACAACGCATGTGAGGCTTTTGTATTTTAAGAGGCTATTGTATAGATCAGGGCTCGTGAATTATGACACTGCCGGTCCTGCAGGTATCATAGACAAGATCTATCAGAAAAATGCAGCATATATATATTTAAAGATTTCATTGGCATGCTTAATTATGATTTCCAATTGTCAAAACGTAGCTATTAGCGGATAGGGTCTCAATCACACAGTCACAACAGCAAGCATTATTGAAAGATGATTAATATTAATTAATTAGGAACCTGTAATGCTCTAAACGGATCCATCATTATTATTACAAACTTGGATGAAGACGCTACTATATATATAGATACATGAGTATTCATCATAATAATTAGACTTGTGGTTTCAGCATGACCCTTAACATAAAGTGGCTCCTCAACATCAATAGTCATGCCAATATCTCATTTTTGACATGACTTGACAGTTTCTCTGATCCTCATCAAACAAACTAATGGCATGCCAAACTAAGAAGTTTATGATTAGTATTACTATCTCCTAGAGATTTTTTTTTTTTAAAAGAAAATTCTCATGATCATATAATTGGGTTGTGGAAATGATAAACAAAAAAAGGTGCACTAGTGGGTTGGTTAGTCATCCATGAAAAGGATCAGGTCATGTTAAAATTGAAATCTGGATAATGTATGCATTCCTGCCTCACAAGTTGAATGGTAGGCCTCTTGTTAGCATAAGATGTGTATAATTTATAAGCTTATAGCATCATGGTTTTGTGTTGATTAATCAAATTTTGATTAGGTATGGCTCTGCCTAATTCGTCCATGGGGATATTGGCAATCAGCATTATCTACAGCAGATTAATGTATAAGGATAAGGTGTCCAAGATAAATTAGTCCCACACCACATTATGTGCTATAAAACTGAAAAGTACTTTTGAGTTTTGACTCATGACCATAAATTTTTTAATCTAGCCATTATAGCTAATGATAAAATAACTGTGTCAAGTGCTCCTCTGTTTCTAATGACAACATTAACTATATCAAATCATGAATATGTTCATTCATGATATAAATTCAGTCAATCATTAACAGTCATCGTTATCATCAACAAGCTAATTTTAAATTTAATTTCAACATTAAGAAGAAGAATGTGCCAGAGTATAAAGACTATAATTTCATTAAGTCAATGGATGATTATGTTGTTAGAAGTTAGAACATTTTTTTTTCATATTTTGGGATGCTACTAATTAATAATTTGGATTTTTTTTTTAACGAAAAGAGAAGGTTAATAATAGTCTCTCTATGTGGAGAAGGGATATTCCTAGGATGATCAAATAATTATTTTGTGCCTATTATACTGTAGTATATATAGGTCAAAACCATTAGTAACTTGTAATAGAAGGTCTTAGTAGGCTTAACATCAAGATGTTTATATATCCAAGTTAAGTCCATTCTCCACTACCGACCATGAGCTAGAGTTTTACATATTGAGAGCTGAATTTCGATTTGGAGTGGAAGAGATTTCCAGAAAATCAATCAATTAATATACAATCATATGCATAATCAAGATAGGTGTGTAATATATTGTAAACTATTAGATGCCAACTCGTGTGATCAGGTTTGTTTAAAAATATATATATATTTATAGAAAAGTCTGATTGTGAATAAGCTTTGAAAGTTGGCAATCAATCTATAAGTATACTATCGGCTTTCAAAAGAATTGACTCAAATACAGAAATACTGTTTTTATATATGCTTGCATCTAAATCTTATTGTATATTATACAAATTTTAATAGTTTAGTTGAACAATATATTTAATTAATTAAGCAAATTAATCATTCATATTTGTACAGAAGTTAACTTCGTTTTAGTATATGTTAAGAAGATGGTAAGCGAATCAGTTGTATAAGTAATAGTTTTTTAAAAAGCAAAACACAATAATATTATACATGAGTTATTTTTTTCACAATATTAAACATCAGAAATTAAGAATTTATTATAAACCTACACTGCATTTGTCATAGATTTATTAGTATACTATTATGTGTTAAATTTATGTTTGATAAAATATTTTTGTATTCTACAAAACTAGCTAAAAGGAAAAAAAATTAAAAAGATGAGTTTAATTCATGTTTCACATTAAAATCAAATAAGGGGATGTACTAAATTGATCTTCTTACAAAATTAAGCACATAATTTTTTATAATTAGTTATAGGTCTTTAAAGTAACAATAATTACAAACATGAAGATAATTGAAATGAAAATTATTTTCTTAACTTGAAGCAACGTGTAACATGAACCAAATAGGATGTATCTCAAAGTTCAATTCATTTATTTAATTAAATCAATTTTCTCAAGTCCATCTAATTTGATTGATGAATCAAGTTTAATGAATAAATTACCAAATTAAGTATCAAATTAATTTCAAATCAATTTGCTTCAATATTAATCCTGTAGGGAAACTATGCAAAATGCTATTTAATATGAATTGATTTTCGTATAAAACTTATGAACGACTGAATTTTGTCAAATATGACTATGTTTAGTTTTTCGTTTGGGGGCTTCAAACTCAGTTTTGGTGATATGTTTAATTATTCTGAGAGGTACGTTCGTAAAAAAAAAAAAAAGTTTCGTCTAAGAACTCAATTTTGTTAAAATAAGATTTAAGTTACTTTTGTAAACTTAAATTTTGATTAAAGTTTGTAAATTTTAGTCCAAAAGAGTATGTTTGGATGGATAATTTTGATTAAAAAAATAATTTATCTGAGAATTTAAATTTTTGTAATCTAAAATTTATTGTTTGAATGTTTTTTTATGAAGAATATAAATTTTTGGAATTTTAAAATATAATTTTAAATAACTAAAAGTGTGAAATTTTAATTTCATTATAAGATGTTAACGTATTTCCTTTATAATCTCCATTCTCTCTTTTATTCTAAAATCTAGTTCTCGAACTCGTGACTGGAGAGCATTGATGAGTGTGGGCAGAGAGACACATAGAACTACATTTGCTAGTAAGAGGAGCAGCCGTCATTATCCATCTCGCGCTAGAGGACTTGAGTCATGCTTTGCACCGTTGACTGAATACTTGTGATTGGGTGTGGTGGGATACATCGTCGTGTCTCCGTTTTCCTGTGACTTCCTATGCCACATAAGTGTTCTTCTCTTTGAAAGTACACCAACCATATTTTCTCTTTTCTTTATCTTTATTTTTTTTCACCCTCACAATTTTAAATTTTTTTATCCAAACATAAATTTTTGAAAATAAAATAATTTTAATTAAAATATTTAAAATTCTTAGAATTTAAAATTTATCAAAATTTGAAATTTCCTTATCCATACCCACTCTAAATGTAAATTGACAATTGGTGCCAAAAAGAAAAGAGACTTGTGAAATCAAATTTAGGTCAGACTGACTGTGCATTTGGTTCACGCGGGAGTTACGCATGTCGGCACGACACTGCCAAAACTTCTAAGATTGATCTCCTTTTGCATTTGTTTCACGCTCAACACCATTGTAGACCCAAAATAGGGTTCCAATGGAAGGTACAAAAACAACCAAATCTAGTTAGGATTCTTAACAAATCATGAATATCAACAAAATCCAAAGATCTAGTAGTACATAATAATAATAAAAACTTTTACTTTCATGGCAGCAGCACAAACAAGCTAAAATACCATTAATAGTGGACACTACTAGCTGAAAAATATGTAGTACCATAGGCCCTTGGCCATGCTTCACGCAGAGTTTTTAAAAAGGAACAAGAAAAATCTCATTAATTCAAACCACAAAAAATATATTTAATTATCTAATTTCATTTTCGTCACTTTGAAAAATCAAGATGTCAGGATCTCCAACGTGCCAAAACTTATCGACTATAAATGTCCCACAAGCACATTAGATCCAATTCTATCTCACATCAGCATTTAAGAAAAACTCTCCAATCTCTCAATAAAATTTAGGTATTTTCTAAAATTATTTTCAAGGGTTTCAAATTTAATATAAATTATTTTCATATCAATTGTAATATTAATTGCATCTATGCTGCACTTTTCGAACACTGCCAAATAATTGTTTCTCTATACTGGAATTTTAGAACTCACAAAAATAAAATAAAAAATAAAAAAACCTATAATATTCCTAAAGAAAACTATAATAAACTGCAAATGTACGTCTTGAATAGATTTTTCTAAGAATGGAGATTGAGAATGCTACGTAGAAATGTAGGTACCTCTACATGTCCAGCAAAAAGATCTTCTCCTCCTTCCTTCTCAATAATTGAGAGTTCTAATTATGGAGAAAAGTGCACAGCTAACATGTTAAGAGTGGAAAGACCGTTCTGACCTTATATTATAAAAATAATCTTAGTTTTCATTTGCTTGACCATATATCAAAATCTAACCTCCAATGAATGTGTTTTAGTTACTTGGGTTGGGTTATGTTTCACTAATTTAAAAATTAGCGGGAAGTCGAATATCTAGTTCAAAATTAAAAAGTTATTAGCTAAATGAAAGCTTACATATGTTAGTTAAAAGTTGAAAAATTAATTTATTAAATTATAAATATTTGATAATATTATTTGTTGAAATAACTAAAAAATATAAATTAATAAAAATGAACATGCTGATGTGATATTTTAATATAAATTATACTTTTATTGATAAAATTAATTAAAAACTAAAATTACAAATACCAAAATATATACTTTTTATCGATAAAATAAAATAATCCTATCATATAGCAATATCAATATCTTAAGTATAAGCTGAAATATCTAAATAAATATTGTAAATAATACAATGATTAAAATAAATAACACAATATGAAAATATCCAAAAGAATAAAAAAAAATAAAAAGGTAAAAATAAAAACTCTTATGTAAAAAAAGTAAAAAAAAATAGTAAAAATACGTTGCAATTGGAATTGGAAGAAGCGAAAAAAAAAATATGAAAAAATCTTACTTATATAGAAAATATTAAAAAAATAAATCTGATAAATATTAAGGATAAAAATGAAATAAAAAATTAAAAGTTAAAAGCTAGAGTTTTAAAAACTTTAAGAAAGTACTAAAAAAACTTATTTATCAAATAGAAAAAAATAGCTAATAAAAAAAGTTACAAACTAGCTTAAATGTTTGTCTAACATAACCTTAGCATCATTTGCTAGGAGAGAATTTGAGTTTAATTTTTGTATAACACATCTTTGAAAGGAGAAAAAAAATTAAATGAAATTAAGTCTCGAATTAAGAATTTATTTCATACTTGACTTAAATGACCAAAACTTGTAAAATACCTCAAGGTCACACCAATTTTCTATATACCAAAATCTAACACACTTAAAATAATAAAAATAAAAACAAATGTACTTATAAATAAAATTTTAAATCTACCCTTACATTATAAATTTAAGTACACATTGGAGAGTGATACTCCCATTCTACTCACTCTCTTAATTAGACATTATCAATATTCTCTCATTTAGATGCATATTTTACACTCTATTCTCACAACTAACCAAAAAAATTCTCAATCATCTCAAACTATCATCATCATCATATGCCCAGATCTAGGTTAGGGACTATGGGGTAATTTCTCCCACAAGATTTTTAAAATAGGTATTGTCCCATAAATAATATTTTTTTAGATGAATGTAAAAAGTTATAACTAAAAGATAATAAATTGATACTAGTTTTATAGTTTTATCTTTTTAAATTTACTTTCTTCTTCTATAATACTAAATACATAGTCGATGAGAGACACATACCTTCACTTGGATTTTCTTATCATAAAATCATATATTTCATAAGAGTTTATAATATTTTCTATATATATATATGATCTACTTAATTGCTTATGCCTTTTAATTTAGTCTCTCTTTTATTTTTATCTTAAAATCACATTTCAATAGTTTTAGAAATAACTTTATATCATAATTTAATTTTTTTATTGTAAATCTACAATATAATGTATATATTTAAATTATACCAAAAGATATTGGGAATTTCAGCACCGTTTCTTCGCCCCGAAGAACATCGACACAATTAAACATTTTGAATCAAGGGATATAGGTATAAGTATCTATTCTAGACCAGACAGCAAAGCTCAAATTGCTACCATCAACAGAATCTCTATTTTCAGTCAAGAAGTATTTTACAAGCCCAATGATTAGGATAATCTCATCTAACTAACCGAGAATAATGAACATGAAGGTTGAAGAGAATAATTTTATTTAAGAATAACTACCCTCACTATTGAATCATGTTTAACATTATCCAAAAAAACCACCTTGCTTTTCCTGTGCTTGCACTAATTAACATGAACCCCTTTTGCTGGTATTCATTCAATCCTCACCTCACCACTCACCAGTGTAGATATTCTCAACCTTACAATATCTTTCTGAATTGAGATTTGTAGAGTACTTGAGCACATAAGCTTTGACTAGCTTTTTTTTTTCTTTATCACATTGAGTACAAAAGACATGACATGTCTCATCTTTAGCTACTTCACATTATTCCTTGCTAGACCTGAAAAATGGGAAAGCAACACTGAACCGACTCTTTGATTCCCCTTCATGAAAAGCTATGAAAAATTACATAGATGTCATGTAACAGTTAGCACCAACAGATGGTAACATAACACCTGATCAAATCTTCAAATATTATCAAACTTGAAACTTGAAAATTTCTATTAGATTCCCTGATCTGTCCTAGCCTATCTGAGACTGAAAGTGATCTTGTACTACGTAATACATATCCAACCAGGTAGTTATTCTCTACAATGAATGAATAAATGTACTTTTGCTATAAAATTCATGCACCCTTTCATTAGCATACTGATGGAACCAACCAATACCAAGCCTACTAAATTCCTTAAAGCCCCTTTTGTAGGAATAAGTTGGCCATTGTTATTTTCACACCCTTTTTTTCTATTCTCATACTCTAACTTTTTTACTACATCTAGTCTTTATTATAAGTTTCAATTAACTAAATTATCAAAATTAAAGAATTTGATTAATTTAGTAAAGAACATTCAATTTGACCTAAATATTTTTTTCAAAAATGATCTCTGAACAAAACTAACAAACATTAATGGATTGTGTTTTTCTCACTTCTACGTTATTCTATAATTGACTTTAATGAAAAATATTTTTTGAAAAATAATTGATACAAGAGACATCTTAGACCGGACTTTATAAAAAGGATTAAGTCAACTTTTAATTTGAACCTTATACTCCATCTAAACTGAAATATAACAAGAAGAAAAAACTGATCCGCGTTCATAAAAATTAGTTAACATCATTTAAATTTTATATTATAGGTTCAATAAAAAATATTCATTTTCTAAAGTATCCTTTAAATTTAATTGCATAGGACAAAAAAGAGAATGTTATTTAAAATAAAACTTTAACTAAATGAAAGATATTTTAGAAATAGTATCATTAAATAGGAGAGGGTAAGTTAAAATTATTTATATTTTATTCCATTATAGATTTTTTTTCCTTATATTTTAGATTAGAGATATTAATAAGGAATGAAGGTAAGAATTTTTATTTTATTTTTACAAAAATACCATTAACGAAAATACATTTTCGCGAGTATGAATTCACAGTAGAAACTAGTTTCTGTTTCATATACCAAAAAATAATACAAAAAAATATTTTTTGCAAAAACGTGTTTTTATAAAAGGTATTTTTTTCAAAATAAAAAGGTATGGGAATAGAGAAAACAAGAGTAAGAATATTAATGGCCGAATAAGTTTCATTTCATAAACAGCATAAACTTGGAGATTTTTATTCCACACCCTAATTTGTTATTTGCACCCCTAACTCTTTTTTAGGAGGCATCAATATCCCTCTTTCCTTCCCTACACTTATCCTCCTACACAAAATCACATTTCTGTAGTACAAGAAAATAGAAGTGAACCGAAACCCATCCTTTTCTCTTCTTATTACCTTTAGTTCTGTCTTTCGAAAGAGAAACATACTTATTTTGATATTTCTATGTTTTAGACCATAAACAAAAAAGAAAAAGTTGACATAGAGGGGATAGATGGTCTGGTTAAGTGAAGGAACAAAAAGAGAAAATAATTTGTCCTTTTCAATACTAGATTAAAAAAAAAAAGTTTGTACCAAAAAGAAATACAAAACAAGAACAAACTTTTTGGGTCTAGGATAAAAATTAAAGCAGAGATAAATCTCCATCAAGAATTGTAAGTGCACCCTCATATTCCCCCTCCTTTTCATCGTGTCATGAGCCCTCTCACAATTTTGGGCATCACAATGAGCATACAAAATATACAATATAAATGTATTTTTGTTGTAGTATAGGAGACTACGTACAACAGTCAAAGTAGAAATATGTTTCTATCATATATTTTGTAGTGAAAATGTATTTTTGTTTTGAACTTTGAACGCACTTCCTGTATTGCAATAGAAATATATTTCTATTGTACATTTGTACAACTAAAATGTATTTATGTTGAAAGGGCATTTTGGGGAAATAAAATTTTAAAACACACTTGAATGGTGAAAATAGCAAAACCCTAGGTGAGAATAGTAACTCCTGATAAACTTTGACACCTTGGGTCTTTGCAATTCTAATATGGGTGTTGCTACGCGCACCATGAAAATTGCTCGTACGCCCAACCTAACTTGCACCATTTTCATTTTACTCTTTCAAAAAACGGATACGGATCATGCAATCTATATATTTCATACGGATTGGTCAATCCGTATAAGGCTTATGAATTAGCCAATCCATAAGGATTCTTGTGACTTTTGTGTTATTAACACGACGCTTTAACCAATTGAGCTAATAGGTCATTTATATTATAAAATAATTAGCATCGTTATATATAATACTAAAATTTCAAATGTATATTTAATGCGCACGTAAATTTAGATAATAAATTTTGTGACAATTAATTTTGATCTAATAATTAATATGTTTATATATATGAATTTTTATGAAACCTATGATTTTTATTTAAAATTTATATATGTAAAAAAATACATTATTAGATCAAAATTAATTATAATAAGGTCAAAAAATATATTAGTAGATTTATATTAATAAACCTATGATTTTTATTTACAATTTATATATGTAAACAAATTAATTATTAGATCAAAATTAATTATCATAAAATTTATTATCTAAATTTACATGTGTATTAAATATTCATTAAAAAATATAGTGTTACATATAACGATATTAATTATTATATAATATAATTGACCTATTAATATGAAAGATATATGTTTGATTCCTACATGAACCATTATTTTAAAATTAATTTATAGAACATATTTTTGAATAAAAAATAAAAAAAAAATCATTTCGATCAGGTACGGATTCGACCGTTTGTATGAGACTTATAGATTACCCATCAGTATCGGTATGGTCCGAATAGCAACACCCTTCTAATATTGACCCACATGTAATTTTATCAATTCAAATATAAAAGAAAGCACGAACAAAAAAGAAAATCAATTCATGCAAATACTTTTTGTTCTTCGAAATGTCACAAGAAAGGTCCTATAAACAAGAGAAAAATTATCATCACATTCTTTAAACACACCTTTCTTTTAGTATTAGATGATTTCATGCAAATATTTTTCAAAAAAATAAACCAAAAGAATATACAAAAGAAGGTACCAGAAGAAACATAGTAAATGTGTGAACATCAAACGTTGTTGTTTTCTAGCCACATGACGAAACAGTAACAATAATTTCAACACGTTGCATCTTCAACAAACATTCAGCTACTCTAGCCATGGCTGCTGCTAGTACTATGATCACACTCAAGTTCTCATTCCTCTGGAGTCTCCTTCTCTCAGTTTCACTCTTGGGTGTAAAGTCATCACATAGCCACCAAAATGGTGGGAGAAGAACAATTCCTCCAACATGCAAGCGCATTGAGTGCCCCACCCATGATGTGATTGAAGTGGGTGATGGCTATGAAATCCGACGCTATAATAATAATTCAACTGTGTGGATGTCAACTTCTCCCATTCAAGACATTTCTCTGGTTGAAGCTACAAGAACTGGCTTCAGGAGGTAATAAGTTTCTTTCATTTTAGCAATTTTTTACATGAATTTCTGAGTTATTTTCTTTTCAAGTTCAGTAATAGTGTAACAGTAAGTCAGTAACACTCTCAGGTACTGGGTCTCTTTTTTGTTCATCGTCATCATTATCATTAGTATGTCTTGTCACCTCAGCATGTCTATTACCACTATTATTTAATTGAATTTCATAATTTTTCCTTAAATTATTAGATGGAGTATCACAGAAAAAGAAGGGTATTTAAATTAAAATTATTTGAATAGGAGTGGCAATAGACATTCACCAGTTATAAAAAGACAAATTTGTTTTTGTAATACTTTAATCAAAATTAGAGTTTCATCTATGTTTACATTTTATGCAAATGTTTATTATGTCAGATTGTTGAGATGCGACTCCGATTGTAATTAAAAATAGCATAAAAAATATCTTAAGAAATGTATTTAAGTTTTCTCCTTATAAAAGCTCATGTCTTGCCCTGTATCTTATAATAAATGCATTTGTTAACCAGTGTCCTTAGAGTACGGGTTTAGGAGTTAAAAAGAGAAAATATTTATAGCAGAGATCATAGGAGGGCGTAAAAAAATTCATGAGTAGAGTAATTTTGCACATCCTAATAAAAATCTCTCCTTTTAGTTCCTTAACCTAACCAATGTCCTAAGGGCACTTGTTAGCATTTGCCTTGAATTATATATGTATGTTTGGAAAAGTTTAGCCTAAGCCATATTTCATTCTCAAATAAAACTTGTCACATAATTATTTTGTAAGAAAAACATTTAACTATGGATGGTTTATTTTTATTCAGTAAACTAAGTTACTTAGTTGATCATCTACATAGCAAAAAGTTTTCAACAAGTGCTTCTGGTGTTGGGTTATTCTATCCAAAGATTTAACTGAGCTTGAGTACCCCCTTTGGTTGTTTGGACATGCAGTCTATTTGATTATATCCAAGGCAAGAACAACTACAAGCAAAAAATTGAGATGACAGCGCCTGTGATCACAGAAGTTTCACCTAGTGATGGACCCTTTTGTAAATCCTCATTTGTTGTCAGCTTCTTTGTGCCAAAATTGAACCAAGCAAACCCTCCTCCTGCAAAGGGTCTCCATGTCCAAAGATGGAACAATATGTATGTGGCAGCAAGGCAGTTTGGTGGACACGTAAACGATTCAAATGTTGCGGTGGAAGCCGCTGTGTTGCGAGCTAGTATTGAAGGCACAAAATGGTCTGGTGCCATTGACAAAAACCAGAAAGCTGGTCATGCTTCTGTTTACACTGTGGCACAATACAATGACCCTTTTGAATATCAGAATAGGGTGAATGAGATATTGTTCTTGTTTGAAATGGAAAGTGAAAGGCATGCAATTTGAAATTTATGAGAAAACTATTTACATCACTTTACATAGCTTGTAAACTTTCTGCAAGAAAACTGAGCAGATCATGGTTTGAAGTATTAGAGCATCTGAAATTGATAAAATAAAGTGTTTAACATTCAGCTTAAGCAATGCTTTCAGCTTAAATAGTATTTTGGATCGCTAGCTTGCGAACTTTTTTTTTTTTTTTTATGAAAGCTTGCTAGCTTTAGTGTGTTTAGATTTCCATTTGAATAATTAAAAATCACGGATTGAGCAGAAGGTCGTACCTTGTTTTTTCCCCTAAACTATGGGTTTGAAATTTCAAACAGCAATCCAAATACAATATTATGCACCCTGTTTGAAATGGTGTTTGCACAAAGTCCAGAGAGTCTAAAAGTACTTTTACTATGGAATTATCAATTTTTTCATTCATTTCGTGCATTGGATTTTTTGTCATTGCATATTAAAATTCATAAAATTATTTTTCAAACTTAAATCCAAACATGAGCTGAGTAGTGTGATCACTATCATGTGCTTTAAAGTTGGTTTGTTTAATGGTTGGTATTCCCCTGACTCGTTTGTTGTTGTAGTTATTACCTATAATTGCCAGACAGATTCGTCAAAACTCAATCAAAATTGAGTGTAAAATCCTCATGATGTTGCCTGAAAATTTATGTCAAAAGAATATCAAGGCACCAAGCTTATTGTTCATGATGCCATTCGTTAAAGGGAAAAATTTCTTTGCCTTGGTCAACATAAAAACCAGCACTATAATATAGACATGTGCAAGTCTCGTTTTCACAAGTTCCATAATGTACACCAATCAACAACAGCCACATTATCGATTTAAATACACAGTAACTGTATGATACAAACTTCTATGATTATTTAAATGATGATACATCAATTATAGTTTAGTGTAATTTACACTCGTGTAAAGTAGATACTGTACAAGAATTTCTCGTTAAGTGAAAAGCTATTAAGAATGAGTTTTGAGTTAAATAATAACGCAAGTGTTACCGATATGTTTTTAATATTATACTAATGCATTATATAAATAGGACATCAACATGCCTAGTGAGCATGGACCCTAGTATTAATTAACGCAAGTTTAAAAATAGTCTCAAATCTCAATGAAATGGAACAGTGATACCACTAGGAAAAGACTGATGGATTAATAGATAACTAAAGGATCGATGCCGTCATCTTTACAATTATCAATAACAAAAAAAAAATACATCTGTGCTTAAAAGAACTATATGCCTCAATCAACTAAGTATTGAAAACTTTGAGGCACAGCACCTACTGCATCTAATAATCAGTTCAACAAGTTAGGATTCCCCAAAGACTAAAATTCACACTGACTAGAAGTCCGGGTAGTACCACACACAGGATTACTCCCATAATATACATACATGCCACAATTCCCATTTGGTGGATGTTCATTTGAAGAAGAATGGCTGACCCTTTTGGAATGATCAATCCTCTGTACTTGTTTAACATGACCCTTTTCAGGGAAGACCCTGGTAACTGGCCTACTATGTGAAAACTTCAAGTAGGACTTTTCTGGGGGGTAGTTGAAGATAGATGAAATTGGATCCATGTTGCATGAATCACCATAGTCTACAGTGCTGAAGGAGTCCCTGGTGCTCTCAGTTGTGAAAGAAGCCTCATCTGAGCTAGTGAAAAGGGACCAGTCACTTGATGTGGCATCTGAAAACTCACGCCTGACGTTTTCGGCATAAGTTTGGGTCACCGGCAGGGCATTCCTATTGGTGCTTTTTCTAAGGAAGCCATTGGTGGTGTCAATAATGTGAGTGGTGATTTCTGGCCTAGTATTAGGTGATGGCTCTGGGACAAAAAACTGACGACTGCCATGCCTACTATGTCCTGGTTTATTAGGTTTCTGCATTTCCATTGGATTGTGCTTTGAAGAATCATAAACAGATTGCTGCATGGCATTCATAGTATGTTCTACCGGAGGACGGGGACAGGACCTACCAACAATTCAACAGTTTTAAAGCCAGAAGAAAGCATAAATATAGCATGCAATAAAAGAAAAATGCACCGACATCCATAAAGAATGGACCAAGATTACAATTTATCAAATCCAAGAAATAGGATCAGATAAAAGATCCATGAAGAATCAGTTAAAATATGTATTCTTATAGGAACTTAAAACAGGTCACATAAAAAGCACATCCCCACCTATCATATGCAGCAACAGAATGCAAGAATATGATCAATCGAATTTACTGAGTCCTTTATTATAATTCCGGATCAACTTTTTTCGATAGTTACCTAAAGTTGATGGAAGCAATAAGATAAAATATCAACATTTCACATGATTTCACCACAGCATTTTCATCTTTCGTTTGGAAAGACATTTTGAATTTTTTGTATTAACAAAGAGGGTGATTTGACATTTATAAATAGATAGAAATAAAACTACAGAACCACGTATATTAATTGCCAATATACCCAGATAAAGGAAACAAATTGTCAACAACTGTGACAGCAACTAAATCTCTACCTCATGTAGAATAGGATATATGCTCCTTCTGACATGACCTGATTAATTAGCACTGGCTGTACCTGTTAAATAGAAATAATCGCAGCAGTTAGAGTAATCAGTGATTTAGAGGGATAAATTCGATAAATAGGGGTAACAGTATGAAGAACCATTCAGAAAATTAGATCTGTCAGAAAAGAGAAACCCATTTTGAAGGGGAACCCTTTTGTTCTGTTCAATTTCTTTCCATAAATAAAATCCTTCTTTTCTTTTCTCTATGTTCTACTCTGGATTCCTAACAATTATGCTACAGCAACTTCTCATCTACAGATGATACACACTGCATTATCTAAATACAATTTCCATAGGGAAACATAATCAAGTATCTCAGTTCACTTTGCAGAAACTCAATGATGATTTAAACCCATCATCTCTTTGTAGTCCATATCCATAAAAATGCAATCAACTTATTGTAAAAGAGAAACTTAAGCAGCTATAAATATTTATATCTAACATGATTTGAAATTCGAAATTGAAAAGTTACGAATCTCTGGCACACAGACACAAACTTGGTACTCAGACACAAACTTGAAGACCAAGTATTACTAGCACAGAGCATGGGCAGCATGGCAGAAACCCAAGGTAACAAGTTATTCCAACTCCTTGAATACTTTAATTACTTCTTAATTCCGTATAATCGTGAGAGTTCCTCTCCAAATTCTTTAATATTCATAAACACACTTGACATGAATATAAAATGTTTAGCAACAAAAGAAAATGGTTACTGTTAGATATAAAAAAAAACATCTATGCACTTTGACACAGTAACTTAGGCTTTTGAGACAGTTAATGTATGACAATTACTTATTACCACACATTAAATTGCCAATTATATGCAGATATTGCAAACAAGGCAATATCCTTACCTCAGCATCATCTATTCTGAACCAATTGCCTTGCAGATCTTTCACATATGAAACATAGTGTCCAGAGAAAGATGCATTTAGTGTGTCCAGGTGCACAACAACAGCATAAAGCATGTAAAGTGGTGGAATATCACCCGTCCCGGTCATGAAAGGAATCATATCCAGCATTTCAGGAAAAGTTATGCACTTGTTAATTTTCCCATATCTTCCTTCCTGAAGGTACAGAACCAGAAACAAGATAGATTCAATATATATAGAAAATGAAGTAATTTGAATCATTATTAGGCACCCAAAAGTATAAGATCCAAAATACAGTAGTTATGAATGAACAAGTAAAAATATGAGACAATTTAAGACTGATAGTTTCAAGGAACTCAACAATGACTTGCAAATTTATTTACTATTTATTACTCCCCCGTCCCTAATTATAAGACCCTTTGAAAAAATTTGTTTGTCCCCTTTTTATAAGACCCTTTTCTAATTTCTAGATGCATTAATTATTTTTTTCCCTGCATAGCCTTAATTATTCTCTCTCCAAACATTAATGAGAAGCAATTAAGTGGAGAGATAAGAAAAGGGTAATTTTGGAATGATAATACAAATAATTGACAAATTTAATGTGATGAACTAAATTAACTACTTTTCTTAAGGGGAGTGAATTAGTTGAAAGGGTCTTATAATTAGGGAAGGAGGGAGTATTTGTTTTTTTAGAAAAATTATATCAAGACTTTGTACAAAAAATAAAATAAACAGAATACTTAAAATAACCAAAATTTTGAGACTATATCCATACATAGCATAGATAATGCTAGACTCTATACAAATATGAAAAGGCATCACTTTAAAAAGACCATGAGCTAAGCATCACAATACTCCTAAAGAAGCCGAAACACCTTGAAAAATCCAAGTATTCCTCTCCAATTAATACGCACCAAAGAATAGCAAACACTGCACAGTTCCACAGATCCTTAACCTCCTTTCTTCTTCCGTACCCTTTAAAACTTGTTGTCAAAAGGGTCTCTAGAAATTGGTCAGACCCACTCATTCACACAAACAAAAAACAGCCAATTCCACAGAATTAACTTGTACAGAAAAAAAAGAGAGAGTATATATTAGTAATATTTTGCTTTAGAGGATATTGCCATAGAATATTGGAATGTAATTTTAGATCTTTATCATTAAATGGCAAAGCTCCACATCACATCTACAACCAAGTAAAGTTTTATAAGTCAATTTATGTCTTACAAAGCAACCTTAATCTAGAAAGCCAATAACTGTAACACCAACCAAGCCAAAAGTAGCACAATAAGACTAGCAAGTGTGCAAGACAAACAATAAAGTCAAGCTTCCCAAGCAAATGAGGAGCAGCAATAGAGAAAAACCTTACAAGAGCTATGAGATACCTGAAATCTCTTCAGAACTATAGTCAAGATGTTAGGAGCCTCATGTATGCTCAGTTGCTTTCTAGCTCGAACATATGATGTGCACCTAGTTCAAAATGTATAAAGGTGAGTCTCTCTTAAGTTGGAAGTGAAAAAACTACAATGCTCTTCATTGTTTCTTTTTCCTGATCAACTAAATTAACCAACTAAACCACATAATGGTAACAGAATAGAAACATGTTAGATCATCAGACCTTCCACATCTGTACATATTCTCTCCATCCAAATCTTCAGGGGAAGTAAACTGAGTCAGCGCATCTTCCAGTGACTCAACCCAACCCAATATCTCCAAGGTCAGGTCCATAATGTTCTCATACCTTTCTGATTCATGATTACAATTCAAACACTTAACCTGTAGACATTAAATTCCACTAAGCCATCAAACAAATGTAAAATTAAGGTCACTGTTGTCTGAGCCAGAGGCAACAAAGAAAAACACGAGAAAAGGAATAAAACAAAGAATCCACACCTTGGATTGAAGACGGCCACCAAAAGTATGTTGTATGAAAGTTGTTTCTTGTATTCTAGGATCAACTTTTTTCTCACCACCAAGTCCCTCCAAGCATATAGATTGCATTGATGCAATTAGAAGCCTATATAAACAACATATTTAATTTAACAATGACTAAGCATAGGTTTTAAACAAACACAAGTAAATTTCAGTATAGAAACAACAAGCTAAATATAAAGGAAATTTGTGTGTCTATGTAAGAGAGGAAACAAAGTTTCTGTATTAATTAATAATTCAAAAAACATAGGCAAAATAATCTCAGGAGACCTTAAAAATTCATGGGCATCTTCCTGACTTCCTTCACCCATATGGCAGTTAATGCTCCGCATATGCCAAAGTATCCGACTAGGAGATAGAGGAGCCCCATTTTCTCTTAAAATCATTATGTGTTGCTCTAACTCACACATGAGACACCAATCTTTAGCACAACCTGACACTCAATGAAGAATAAGACAATATTTAATAAAAAATGTCTTGAAAGCAAATTGAGTCTTGACACCCATCTTAGTGAAAAGATAGAGAGAGAATGTAAATACAAGCTTTTGAGTGCGATCTATAAAGCAAATAGATGACTAGAGGCTTTGTAGAAGTTAAGCACTGCAAGACAGCATTGGCATAGCAACTGCAATAATAAAGAGATTAAAAAAAATTAATGATTCAGAATATACCAAGAAAGGAACCATAAATAGATTTTTGCAAAAGTTTATCTTCAAGTGAATCAGGGCTCATTTTTACATATTCAAGTTAGATGAGAAGTTTGAAAACAAAAGGTAAATTGAGAAAGTTCACATAAGTAACCTTGAAAGGGGGAAACCTTCCCTCCCCAAAACTTTTGCTGACATAACAATAATAATAATAATCTAGTTGTTGAATAAGGTACAGCACCACTTGACAAATGACAAAAGTTAATATCTATTATTAAATGATTAAATCTATATATTCAACATTTCTTTCTTATCACAATCGTAGTGTTTTAATGGTAGTATTACCTGTTCCCACAATTTAACAGGCCCCTGGGGTATATGCCAAAGACATCACTCTGAAAAATCTTTACAAATTCATCATAAGGAAACAACATCTGAGACACGATCAAGACACCAATTAGTTAGTAAAGGAATCAGTTTCTAACTAGCGGCTATAGAAAACTGTTTCAAGTAGGAGGGAAGAGGGAATTGAAATTTGTAGGCATCTACACAAATCTGACCTTTATCTTTGTCACCTTCTTGCACTTTACATCAATGCCTTCTGTGGAGGCAAGAGGAGTAGGTTTTGTCGATTTCCTCAAGCCCATCATTTTCATAATTCCAGTGCTTGCAACCCCATTGCTACCATTACCATGTAAAGGGATAGTATCACTATTTCCAGCAACTTCTGCATGATTAACATAGATTTGCATTTAAAAAAAAAAAAAAAAACTAACAAGAAAGGTGGAATAACTTTAACTTAACATAGAATTAACACTAAACTAAAACTATATGAAAAGTGATATTAAGACAACAAATGCGGGGAAAAAAACATCTTTAATACTAACTTAGTTCATCTGCAGTTTTCCCTTTCTTTTCTATTTCTGAGCAACAAAAGTCAGCTGATGTCTTTGATGTTGACTTTGGTGATTTAGAAGATTTGGTCTTGGGAGTATGTAATATCTTTTTAGCTTTCATGCTTCCTTTGATTGTTGTTTCAGAAGGGCGTTTGTATTTTGCTGCTTCATCAGAATGATAATTTCCCCCTTTGACTACATTTACACCTCTAGCAGTGATCTCTGTTTCAAATTCATCTACAGTGTTATCATTGTTTGAAGCACTTGACACACTTGGGCGTCCATATTTGTGTCTTGTTACTGATACATTTCCATATTGACTTTGATGGTTGTCATCCTCATGGGTTGTGTTTTTTGATGCATCAAATCTGTTAATATAAACTTCAAAGCCACCGGAATTGACATTTGAAATTTCTTCCTCCAACACAGAATCATTGCTATTTCTTGACTGCAGCAACAGTTAAGCAACATGATCAGACATTTAGTATTGATTAATTTATGAAATGTATGTCAACTGGATATCAAAGTAAAACAAGTAAACCTTCTGTCTCATAAACGCCTCCTTTGGTACCACACTTGAGAGAGAACTGGTAGCTTTACAATCAGAAGATTCAATAGAAGATTCATAAATAGACCCATTATCTCTTCTCAATGTTTCTCTGTTGGATTTATGGGAAGTTCTTTCAAAAGCAGAAGGTTGAAAATTATTAAATATGGAAAAATCAGCTGTAGCAGGAGCAGCAGTGCCCGTCAGAGGGTGAACCAAATTGTCCAAAGGTGCACTCTCCCTTAAAGTCTGCTTCAAAGAGGGACCTAAGTACTGGCTGTTCAAATTTTCATAAAAGTAACTCCCACGACCAAGTTCCTCAACTGAAACAGCCAGAGGAAATGAGCTTGATTTAGGAGGTTCCAGTTGCTGGCATTCTTGCTTGTGATTTAGCCTCCAATGGATTATTTGACAATTTCCAGAGCTGCAAACCACTTACAGCTCAAATTTTGAGAATTAATCTTAAGGTCAAACATAATATTTTCCCCAACAATCATGTTATAGAAGAAAATTTATAAAAGAGCAGATAGAAGAGTTGTTTAATATAGGTTACAATATACACTGTCTCCCCTCTTCTCTCTTCCAATTCGGAAAACAAGATTTAGTCGTTCCACTTCATTTCCATTGGTTAAAGTCTTGAAAACTCTTAAACAAAATGTCATGGAGAAATCAACATAAGAGTTGTTCTAACAAAAGCACAAAATTAGCAAATTGCCAATGCAACAAGCCAACCGAAAAACTACCACATTTTACTGGCCAAGAACTAATTTTTATAGCCATGGGTTTATTATTTCATACCAATTAGAGAAAACTGAGTAGACATTACCTATTTGAGAACTAATTGAGCACAACTCCTAAGGAAATGTATTCTTTATTTGGTGGCATGGTAATGGTGTAAAACTTCAATCTAATTACCAGGCATGTATCCTTATTCCCAAGGCAGATATTGTGATGAGTATTCAAAGCATGCTTCCACACAACAAATTTAAGTACACAAAAGGGGAGAAAGAAAAATAGATTTGAAGCTAAAGTAAGTTAAAAGAATTACCAATATCTAACAATTTTGCATCTGGAGCAGCGAGTTCTGGCTGGAGCAGAGCACCTAGCACACACATGATGTTCATTTTTTGAAGCAGACACTGGAGGAATTACATCAGCCACAGCCATTTCTTCAGCTCTCAGAGCTTCTTCAGCAGCCAAATGGGCAAGCAAATTTATCCTATCTCTCTTCTTAGTGGTTTCACTCCATTTTCCAAGTAAGATGTAAGCCACCAAGGGAAGCACAACCAAGACCAGAAACAGGACGGGTATATCAGATTCTCGCGGTTCGAGCATATCCCCACAAGCATACTCATGTCCAGTTTCCTCCCAAAATCACTAATCAGAATAACATCCCCTAAAAGTCTAAGTAATCCGCATCTGGGAAAACAGCAACTTCAACTGCAGCATAACCCATTCCCTACTATTCAAACCTGTCAAGTATATCTACTTCAATTTCATGATCTGAAATTTCCCAATAACAAATAAAGTACTTAATTAATGTATGAATATTCAGCACTCTTATAAGACAGTTAGAGATTTACTTATGAAATGAACTACATTCAAAATTATCACCCAAGCACTCTATCTTAGATGCTAATAATACAACATTCCTGTCCATTATAATGAAGGAACAAATGCCTCAACCCTGCATTATTTTTTCAGATACACTAACGAAAGAAAAACTTTAGATTAATTATTTAGTTCATTTAGTTCCAAAAAGGAAAAGTGGTTAGTGCTATCCTATCCTTCTTTGAGTGACCTAATCACCTACCTTGTATAACACTATAACCTGATGTAAAGTAATCCATGCTTGCTCAATCTTTTACAGCAAAGAAACAACTGACTCAACAAAGAGTTCCCAAACTTGCACATCTTTAACATAGTATCAGCATAGTTTGCTTGAACTTTAAATTTACAGGTAGAAGGGGGGAAAAAATAAATTTCAAGAAATAAAGGACAATTGCTTTCAAGTCTGACAGGAAATTCAACAGCCATCGACCTAGTTGTCATGTTCATCATCCAGTTTAACAAAACAAAGCTAAAAACAAAACAAAATGCCCTTATTAAATACCATTTCACTAACACACAGAAAGATGTCAACAGTCAAAAATGCAATGATGGCACAGAACAAAGCAATGAGCATATAAAAAAAAAACCTCACCTTTGTGTGCCCACTGCCCCAATTTTATATTCAACAAACACCCATTTCAGGCAATACACAACCAAACAAGTGAACAACCCCATTCCACAGTTGTATAGAAAGAACGGGACAAACCCCTCCACCTAAAAAGATGCTTCCACCAAAAGAAACCACTGAACCCCCCTAATTTTTTTTAAAAAACTATTTTTTGGTTTCTAAATAGACATTCAGCCCCATAAAACGAAAAAAAAAGAAGGAAGAAACTCCTTAGTTCCACACATCAGCAGCAAAAAATAAACTAAAAAATTTCAAGTTTTTCAGACAAATAAGCCAAACCCCACAAAAGATTATGCATTTTTTTCCCAATCTGAGATGTACAAGAAATCAACACCAACCTACAATGCAACACAATGCAAGTTGAAAACTTTGAACATACCCTCAACAGAGAGAAGAAATCTGAGCAAAACCCACCAACACTTCACCTCTTTACTCTCTTCACCCTTCAAAAGATTCCTTTGATTCCCTCCTCAACACACCTTCTTCTTCACTTCACATTCACAACTTGGCACCCTTTTCTTTAACGTTTTGGGGGGACACTAGCCTGTTCCTGCTTCACACAAACCTCCATCAGGACCCTCCACATGGCATCATGACAAGCGTTGATCACGACACCACATATTCCACCGCAGGATCACGGAGTGGGACCCACTCAGATGATGTTCCCAATGATTTGTCGCGGATGCCACGTGTACGGGTGATGCATTAATAAGAGCATAATTGTTGGTCAGAGTGGCGAATTTTGAATTGTCACTTAAGGAAAAATTATTATAATATTCTTTTAACTTTTTTGATCTGAGACATGTGATGTGACAGAGCCGTGACAGTCCTTTGCTCCGAATATTACAATGTCAGTGGTAAGAGGCTTGGAAATTGGAAATATAAAAATAAAAAATATTTTAAAATTAATTAACAATAATTTTTCCATTATTATTAAAATGTTAAAATATAATTTTTATCATTCTAGATATATAAACTATTCATTCTAAATATTTAGATATATTATTTTTTTCCAAGCATTAGATTAGATAAATTCGAGTATACAGATGATATTTAAAAACGTACTGAAAACTCTAACAAGATAAATTCTAAATAAAAAAAATTATATTTATAATGATGAAAAATATAATATTTTAATTTTGTTAAAATTTGTAGTTAGGGACAAGTGGATGTAATTATTATAATTCTATGCTGGATAATTTTGACTAAGAAAAATCAATCAGATCTAAATCACGGTAACGAGTTTTTGTCTGCACCAAATTTTATACTATCTTTTAGTTTAATTGAATAGCTATTTTATTTTCAAAGACTGGCCATGAGTCTTTATTATATGCTATTTGGGGTAACTTAAAGCACTTGTTTAAGAATCATTGAGTCATGCATTCTGATTAAACAATTCACTTTTTTAACTGTCTATTTTGTAGTGATAATGATTTTCTATGAATTTGACGTGGTCTTGTATGTAATTATTCATTTATCTGAAAAGAAAAACATATATTACGGAGTTAATAAATATAAAAATTAAAAAATGCGTGGGAGCTTAAGTAATGATTTTGAATTTATGTTATTAAAATACAATTGCATTAAACTGGATTGAGAATGTTTTGTCGTTTTTTCATATTGAATTTGTGACAAGTTGGATGTTTAGATTGATCTAAGAATTTAATTGAAATGTGTCGACAAGTAATGTTCAGAATGATTATTTTAAGTTTATATCTAAAATATTTTTTAAATAATTCATAAGATAAAAAAAAATTATCAATTTTTCAGAAAAATAGAAATTCAAATTAATTGCAGGCTAGCCATTCTTGCGTTTATTAAAAAATTGTTGGCTCAATTTTATCCAGACTACGAATTAATTATTTCTTCTTCGGTACTTAATTACGAATTATTTTAACTAATCCATGCTGTACTTATTTTATGTAATTATATAAATAGAGGATAAAATGATAATTTTATATACTTTGTTTAATTATTTATGTATTCACCAAAAAAAGTTCAATTATTTATAATCAAAAACTTAAATTAATTTACATTAAAAATTTATATTTAACTATCACTTAAAACAAATGAATGCTCATTGTAAATAATATTTGGAAAAAACTAAAAAAAAGTAGAAATTTTTGTCAAATTTAAAAATAATTTTATTTTTACTGTAATTTTCATTTTCAAACAGTTTTGCATAGAGAGTAGTAAAATATTACTGCACAAATAGTTGAGAACATGAAATAAAATAAAACTAAGGTGATATATTCTTAAAATTATTTAATGAAACAAGAAACAAGATTAAAAATAGTTTTCAAATCAAATAAATTCTTAATAAGTATAATATTTTGTGACCTTTTATTGTAAATTTTTATAAAATCAGAAATAATTTTAATCCATTAAATAAAATTAAAATATATAATTAAACTTAATCATAAATATTATATTGAAATGTGTTAGGGCACGAAAATTTGATTGTTGTTATAGAGGATATGAAAACTAGATAAGGAGTCTTACTAGTCAGCCCAACCTGTTTGTAGTCATCATCATGTATTGGTTAGTCTTAGCGGGCGGAGACCTTAAAGACTATTGACCCAATTCTTATCTTCTACTTTCGGATTATTGACCCAATTCTCATCTTTGATTTTGGAAAATTCTAAGCATACACGTTATTTTACTTTATTTTGAGGCTGGCTGAAATATATTTTTTTATCTTGTAAATATAAAAATGTTTAAAATTTTATTTTTGTAAATTTTTTAATATATTTTTTGTTTTCACAAAATTGAAATTGAAATGTATTTTTTTTAGTTTGAGTAAGATCAAGACATCAAAACTTACATGTATTGTTTTTTTCATCAAGATGTTAAAAAAATAAGATTTTATCAATTATATGCATAACTAATGTAAAAAATGATCATTATAGGTTTGAATTTATCCAAATCATCGTTGAGGGAAAAAAAACACATTTTAAATTTTGTGAAAATAAAAAATGTATTGAAAATTTTACAAAGACGAATTCTAAACATTTTTGTATTTATATGGATGAAAAATATTTTTTAATATTATTTTTATAATGTAACCATGAGTGGAAAGAAAAAGAACATGGAGAAAAAAAAGGAAAAAATTGATACATAATTAATAAACGAAGTAATAGAAAATGTAGGGGAGAAGATAAAAACCATATATAAAAAATTTGAGTATTTAAGTATAAGAGAAATGTTAAAAATACACTCTTAAATATACAATTTTGAATATACTCTTTTTATTGATTTAAATTTATTTAAAATTACAAAATTTTATGGATTCCATATCCTATTTAAGTTGTAATTTTCAATAAATTATACTAACTAATAAGAAAATATGTGTTAAAAAACATGTTGCTAGCACTCCTCTAAATATAATAAGAGTTGTTATGGAAGAGTAACATCATATTATTTTACAAATCTTCCTATTATTTTATAAAAAAAATAAATTAAAAAAACATTTTTCATGACTTAAAATTATAAAATGTATTTAACACTTATTATGTAAAGAAAGTAGGAGAATTAGTAAAAGGATATTGCAAGAATATTTAGAGCTTTCATAATAACTCTTTTCTAGTATATTTGAGTGAATTTGACTCATTTTAACATCCTTGACCGTGACAAACTATTTTGACACTGTCAAGGCCTATTTTGGTACTCAAAGACATCTTGGGAACAATACTTTCGGCTCCACATATAGGAGACATCAATGTGGTCTATTTTTTCATACACTATTGCAAGAAAGACAAGGTGCATTGCTAATATAGAGCTTGCTAATTATGTCCATCATTTTTACATCAGCATCAATGTGGAAAAAAGGCATATAGTTGGAAAACAAAGTCATAAAAGCGAGTGTTGCAAGCAAACTTGTGGTAGTTGGATAAGTTGGCTCGTTAGAATTGTTCAGTTTTCTAAATTTGTGCATCTAATAAATATGAGAGAAAAGCATCACGATCTTTGGTTAGAAAATTACTTAGCGTGTGTTTGAATTAACTGTGAAAAAAGATCGTTTCAATAATCAATTGTTATTATTGCATTTTGACTATATGAAAATAAGCTTTATATGTCAATATGAGAGGTGAAAAGTTATTTTAGAACATTTAATTTCATTCGAAATTGAACTTTAGCAGGGTGTATGTGAAACTTGTTCAAATCATATTACATACTAAGAAAAAACTAATTTAAATGTTTCTAATGGGAAAACTCCATTTCCACTTTCTTAATTAACTTTTAAAAAAATCTAATAATTAAATTCTTGGTTTTCACAAAGCATTTTCAATTATTTTCTTATTTTTTTACTAATTAAAAAGCTTATTTAATTGTTTGATAAATAATTTTCTTTATAATTTTATCATTTTTTGGAATTATTCTTAAAATAATGATTTTTTAAAACGCAAGCTACTAACTTTTAATTTTTTATATTTTCTTCTATTTTTATTTTCAATATATTTATTCAATTTTCTTATTATTTTTTAAATAAATTATTATTTTATTATTTTTATATTATTTTACACTTTTCATCTATTTCAACCGTTAATCCTATCAAATATTTATAATTTAATAAGTTAATTATTCAAATTTCAATTACTAATTAATTTTCAAGCTTTCAACTAATTTTTTCAAATAATTCTGTGAAACATTATCTTAATTTAAGATGAAAAAGACTTTGCCATTAGTAAAATAAGAAAATCACGTTACACAAAATTAAAAATTAAAAATGAAGGAAATAATAAAATAATCAGAAAGCCTGAAAAGATCAACGTAAAAATCAATGAGCCGTCTTGAGATTTTGGCATTATAACGAAAAAGAATATTATTCAAAGAATTATTATTTTTGAATAAAATTACAAAAATAGTACAAGTTATTTGCATTAATTGGTTTTGTATTTACAATAATCTCAAGCATAAAACGGAAAATAAAAGTTAAATAAAATAATAAAGTGTCAGTTTTTATAAACGAACTCCAAAATTTTGTTTATCATCAAAAAGTTGTTTCCTTTGTTAAGATTATAATAAAGTGGATACTGGGATTCAAGTAGCAGTATCAATATTTTCTACAAAATTACAGAAATCTTTAGCTGAGTTAACTTTGTAACTCTGCTGTTAATTGCATTACTGAAATGAATTGATTATGAGAGGCTTTATCCATAAAGGATTTTGGCCCTACCTGATTTCTCATTAAAAGCACCATTTTCCCAAATAGCAAGAATGCTTACTTTTCTCTGGGACAAAACAGGTGCATGGATTTAGAAGTCACAATCCTACTTTATAAAAGAAATATCTACTGGGGTTCAAGATTAACCTTTATTGCAATCAAGTAAAACTCTGGTGATACCAAGCCAAGGTAACTCCATATTTTGTCTTCAGATAACAGGATATAGGATACGTGCTCCATGGATTTATAATGGAAAATTAATTCATGCTTTGGTTCTTAGATCGTAAGATTTCAAGACCAGACATAACTCTATTTGGCATTATATAAGATTGCATTTTGATCTGTCAAAGTAGTTGAAAAAAATGGACAGGGCACTTGAAGTAGTATCTTGATGTAGAAAATAAGGATCATCAAGTTAAGTCAATCCGACTAACTTGGCTTAACCTGAAAAAACATGTTGGCTTGGATTTGAGTTGTTATTTATTTTTAGCCCACTTAACCTAAAAAAAATGTTGGCTTATATATAAAAATAAACAAAACATTTTACTTTGCAAATTAAAAATAAAAACACCTAATGAGATTTAGTGGATTTGCTTGATGAAGTAACTTTGACTTTTCTAACACCATTGACCAAAAATAAGAATCCTTTTCTATTAGAGCATCTAAAAAGTTTTTTTTATATGATTTTTAGTAAAATAGGAAAATATTAAGGATAAGCAACACATCCAGAAGCATCTTAGATGAAATATCAATTTTCTTTAAATTTTTATAATTTATTATCCCTCCCCCCTTCCTTTTTTGTGATTTTTTTCTTGAAATTTTCATTCTTTGTTTGTAATTCTTTTACCAATGACCCAATACAATGATTGGATTGGGTCAAGTGAGACTAACACCTAAAATTCTATATAGGGTGTTACTATTGTCTCCCACTAAAATTACTCTTCACCCCTACTTATAGAGAAAAGGTCCATCCTGTACCCATTTGAAATTTCTAACCCCTACCCTCAACCCTTATGAACCTTTCTTGGCAAACCCCCCCTTCCCTGTCTTCCTCTTTATCCTTCTTCCTTCTTTAGTTTTTTCTATGCCTTCCCCAACCTACTTCTCACTTCTTTGTGCAACCCACCCCTTCCCTAACCTTTTGATAATTTTTTTTCCGGGTTATGTTGCCAATGGAATCGTGATTCCATTACTATTTTTTTTTGGGGGGGGGGTTGGAGTACACAATGTAATCATGATTCCTTTGTGGGTCGGTTTTGCCAAAAATCACAACAGAATCTTGATTTCGTTACGTATTTTCACAAAACACACAATTAAATTCCTTTAATTGTTTTGGCAAAACCCACAACATTTTGGTTATTAAAGTTTTTTTATTTTGTTATTATTTTTAATAATTAATTTTATTTTTATTAACACTTTAAATGTTTTTCCTTTAATTTCATATGGTTCAAATAAAATATGCTTCATATGTGGCTAGATGCAATCTCTCTCATGAGGGCTCGAGCCCCTCACATGAAGGGGATGATGCTGGAGGAAGGCATTTGAGGCTAATCGTGTCAGCATGCGACTGACGACACCCGCTAGTAGAGCCATAAACAAAGACACATCCATATAAATGGATCATTGTTTAATTGTTTTAATTGTGATTATTTGTAATTAATTTTTTAGGTGTTTGCACGTCTACCCACTATTGGCTATTTCGAGCCTAGGACTGATGCTCTGGATGACCCGGTAGCCAGTAGATAGAAGTCAACATGAGGCACTAGGCAGGCTCATCTGATTAAGCAGAAGTAAGATGAACTCTAGATGGATGTTGTCGTTTGGTGTCCTTATGGGCGCCACATAGGTGTCAGGCCTTTCCCCCAGGAAGCCCTTTTCTCTGGCTTTATCAGGTGCAAAACGTACATGTTGCCTTATCTTCCAGAGAGGATGCTAAGGCAGTTTGATCATGTTCAATGCACCCCCGCCATCATCGTAGCGTCTCACGTATGAGGCTTTTGATACAACATGGACGAAGTTGCAACATATAATTCTAGTGGGCAATGTTATGCTACCCAGGGGTCCTTGGGCTTGCACCCTTGACTATCCACCTAGTACAACTACCACCTAGGTAGCCATTGGCAGAGTATATACCAGGTAGAGACTACTTTCGCCAAGTAAATCAAAATGGATTTTGTTAATTTTTTTTTTCCCAAAATTGCCACTTTAAAAATAGTTACTAGTTGAAATTGTTCTTACAGGATCGATTATGGATGGCATCAGGCACCATGCAAAGCTTGCTAGACCTCGGAATTATGCCAGATGGCATGAGTCATCATCAAACCATACACCAAGCTCTATAATTTTTGCAGGAGGGTTTCGAATCTGGGGCAATTTTGAAAGGCAAAGGAAGAAGGCTACCAAGGATGGAGACAAGGGTGGCAGGAAAGGTGACAGAGGTGAATGATTATTTATTTATTTATTATTATTATTATTATTATTATTATTATTATTATTATTATTATTATTACAACTTTTTGTTGTTTTGACATTGTTTTTTAGTTGACAATGTGTTTCATTTACTTATTTTTTGTGTTCGCTGACTGTTTAAACAACATTCGCCTAGTAGTAACAAAAACTATTCAATTGATTCATAGAACAAATATTTGGATAAACAACTAAATAAACACTAATAATACAGACATTTTTTTGAGAAAAAAAAAACAACGTACGATTTTGTTAAAGTAAAAACATGACTACACAGATTTAACACACATCAGAGTAATGATCTCATCAACAAATCTTGGTTTCATTGGTTTGCGTAAGGATTTCATCTAGAGATCGACCAAAATTTGCATTCAACTCAATCAGACCTTTGCTACTAAATTCCAAAAGGATGAAAAATATTTTTCCCACATCATTGTTGTTGGACAAGCGGCCTCAATAACTTAAGAGAGGGGTAAATTAAGTTTAAAAATTTTCTCGATTAATTAAGTTCTAATTCCCTTTTTAAATCTATATGTTCAAAATATTGAAAATGAAGATGAAGATGCAAACTATTTCAACAATATTCTTCAAGTATGCAAGATAAAAATATGCGAGATAAAATAACCAAGATAGGGAAGAGAGAAATGCAAACTCATTTTATCCTGATTCGGCCACTTCTCGTGCCTATGTCCAGTCATCAAGCAACTCACTTGAGATTTTCCACTAACTCTGTAAAATTATTTACAACTTTTGAACAACCTTGGGATTCTTCTCCCTTGTGTTCAGGATTCTCAATTGATTTGCAACAATGCTTTTTAGAAAGTACAAAAGATTTTCTCTCTTTTTAGAGATGATGATACATGTTGAAGATCTTAGAAGAATACTCAATTGATTTGCAATTGTTTGGCCAATGATTTTTTCTTAAGAGAATATGTCACTTAGGTTCTGATGGAAAACTGAAGATTTTCGTAGAAAAGTCACATATTTATAGGCCATTGGTGGCTTTTCAAATTTTTTTGAAGAGATGCGACTTTTCAGAATATTTTTCAAAAATTCTCTCACTGTTAATCGATTACAACTTCTTGGTAATCGATTACATAGTTAATTTTTTGAAGGGTCATGACTTTTCAAAGTTAACTTCTGAAGTTTCGTCATTGGTAATCGATTACAGACAAGTGGTAATCGATTACAACATTTAAAATTCAAATTTCAAAAGAAAACTTCTTTTTGAAAAAGCTTTTATGTAATCTCTCTCTGGTAATTGATTTCAATATATGGTAATCAATTACTAGTGCAAAAACATATATTTTTGTACTGATAAAACATCTTTTAAAGCTTTATATAAACATTTGAAAATCAAGCGTTGAGGCCAAACCTTATTAACCAATGTGAGATTCTTTTAACAAATAAAACTAAGCCTTATCTTTCTCTATCTTATTTTCTTGATCTTGAATTTAGACTTGAAGTAAATTTAGACTTGAAGCAATCTTGTTCTTTTGGCATCATCAAAACCTATATACATTCATTCACATTCTTCCCTTTTTTGATGATGACAACCATGTGAAAGGAGTAAAGAAAAAATATCTATGTGCAGCACGTTCACTCCCCCTTAATTTTGCAATGATTGTTTAGTAGAAAATATATTTTCAGAATATATGTTCAAGTAAAAAATTCCCTTTTCCTTAGAGATATCTCTTCCCCTTTGGCAACATAAAAAACAAGGGAGCATTATAACAAAGAAGGAGCAGAAAAGCCATACATATAACAAAAATGATACCATAGAAAATATTATCCACGTAGGAAAGAACCATAATAGAACATAGTGTTGAAAATAACAAATCCTAAACAAAATTAATCACCAATATAAAGTACCAAAGCCTAAACAACCAAAGGCAAAAAGTCTGAAATACTAAGAAAGATAAAGGCATAGAATGCTATAAAGATGGGACTGGATAAACTCTATGGATCAGTCGGAGGATCAAAACATCAATGAATAAAGCTCATATCATCCTCAAGGCATGTGATACGTGAATCCATAGCATCAAATCGGTCACCAACAAAGGCACGAAAATCTCAAAGCTCATGAAGAACATCATTTAGCAAGGAAGATGAGGGATCCCTTTGTGGTGGTGGAGAGGGTGTGCGTTCATTAGGAGCAGTAGGTGGAAGGTCTTGTTTCCGCACCCATTGACCATCCATATCCTTCCGATATCCAAAAGATGCAACAACAGCGGCTCCAATGGCAAAAGATTGTTTAACTTTAACAAAAGACTCATCATCTAAAGGAATGTTAAAGTGCTGGAGAAAAAGAGTAGCAAGGTGGGGATAAGGAAGAGGTGCATTTGCCTGTAATGCCTTATGCATACGGTAGCGGACAAGATGAGCCCAGTCAATTTGACGACCAGTTTGAAAGGCCCACAACAAAATTAAATCCTCCTCATAAGCCTGAGCAAGATTTTTGGAACAGGGAAGCAAGACACGACACAAAATATAGTGCATGATACGACAGTCGAAAGTGAATGAGCCAGCATGCAAACAGCCCGTCATATCAACATTTTCTTTGCAAACCATTTTGCGGGCATCATGACTAGAATAAATATGTTTCCATTCATCAACCAAGGTGTCCTCAAAATGTACACCTTGACTACTTAATTTTGTCAGAGAATAAAATAAAGATTGATCAATAACAATAAGAATTTTATGCACCTCAGAAAAGATGACACCATTACAAATTTTCAGGTTATTATAGGAGACATGGACTAACTTGAGATAATATGGCAATTTGAGAGTCATGAAATCAATCAATTCAGAGTTTTGAAAGACTTGGTATCAATCAAAAGTCTCTCCTTCAAGAACTCAAAGTCTAAAAACTTAGGATCAAGAATGACTCTATTTGAAAAAGAGGAATAGTACCTTTGACGTTGATCGTCGGAGGAAAATAGAGTTAAGGAGCGTGGGGAGGAAAGGGAGGGATTAGGTGGTGTGGGAGAGTCACCGGAAGTGTCGTGACAGCGTTGGCCCGCAGCGGTGGTGGTTGAAGTTGAACATTTTCTCTTCTTAGATAATTCTGTCATTTTATGCGTTTTCTACAGATAATTCTGTCATTTTCTCTTCTTATGAAGTTTGCACTTTGTTTGAAAGGACTTGGTTAAGAAATGAGAAAGTTATGAGAATTTGAAGTTTTAGGAATGGAGAGCATCGTCGATGAGAGAGAGAGGAAAAAGGTTCTGAAATAAGAGAGAGAAAAAGTTGTATTTATAAGGCAGGGATGAGATGTAATCGATTGTAGCTTATTGTAATCGATTACAAGTGTAATCTGTAACTGCTCACAGTCTCTGGTAATCGATTACAACCTATTATAATCGATTGCAGTGATCTTGTTCTATTGTAATTGATTACGGGGATTGGTGATCGATTACCAAACCCTAAAATATGATTTTTAGGGTCTAATAATCATGACAAACAATTTATTATAAGCAACCAATATACACAAATATTATAAACAATCAAGGTAAACATTTATCATAAACAATCATGATAAACACCATTAAAAACAATCATTATAAACAATCAAAGTAAACAATCATCATAAACAATCATGATAAATAACCATAAAAAATAATCATTATAAACAATCAAAGTGGCTAGGAATCTAAGCTATTTCGGTCTATGAGTCTTAATTCTCTTCTAATAGTAAAGAAATTTTCTTTGGGGAGAGGTTTTGTAAAGATATTAGCTAACTAATTCTTTGTGTCAACAAATTCTAATACACAATCTTCCTTTTGAACATGATCTCTCAGAAAGTGATGCCATATTTCTATACGTTTTGTTCTAGAGTGCAAAATAGGATTTTTGGATAAATTGATTGCACTCATGTTGTCACAACGAATAGGAATATGATCAATCATTAAGCCATAATCAAAAAGTTGTTGTCTCATCCAAAGTATTTGTGCACAACAACTTCCAGTAGAAATATATCCTGCCTCTGCAGTTGATAAGACAACACTATTTTGCCTTTTGCTATGCCATGATACTAGAGCAGAACCAAAAAAATGACAAGTGCCACTAGTGCTTTTTCAATCGGTTTTGCATCCAGCAAAATCAGAATCAAGGTATCCTACTAAGTTATAAGAGGAATCCTTAGGATACCATAACCCTAGATTTATAGTGCCTAATAAATATCTCATTATTCTTTTAACAACACTAAGGTGAGATTCTTTGGGATTTGCTTGATATCTTGCACACATACAAACACTAAACATTATATCAGGTCTACTTGCTGATAAATAAAGGAGAGATCTGATCATACATCTCTATTTCTTTATGTCTATTGATTGACCGATTTCATCTTTATCTAGATAGCAAGCAGTGCTCATAGGAGTGCCCCTTTGTTTAGCATTTTTCATCCAAAACTTGTTTAGCAGTTCTTTGCAATATTTTGACTAACTAATAAATATTCCATTCTTTGTTTGTTTTATTTGTAGTCCAAGGAAGAAATTCAACTCTCTCATCAAGGAAAATTCAAATTCACTTTGCATATCTTGAGAAAATTCTTTGCATATAGAATCATTAGTAGACCCAAAGATTATATCACCAACATAAATTTGTACTAAAAGAATATCGTTCATTTTTCTTTTGATAAAAAGTGTGGTATCAACCTTTCCTCTTGTGAAGCTCTTTTCTAAAAAAAAAATTGCTCAAACGTTCATACCAAGCCCTAGGGGCTTGTTTTAAACCATGTAGAGTCTTTTTAAATTTAAAGACATGATTGGGCATATATGAATTTTCAAAACCAGGAGGTTGATCAACATACACTTCGTCTTGAATAAAACCATTTAAAAATTCACTTTTAACATCCATATGATAAAGTTTAAAATCCATTATAGATGCAAAGGCTAATAACATTCTAATGGCTTCTAATCTGTCTACTAGAGCATATGTTTCTTCATAATCTATTCCTTCTTCTTGATTATATCCTTTAGCCACTAATCTAACTTTATTTCTAATAACTATTCCATGTTCATCCAATTTGTTTCTAAATACCCATTTAGTTCCTATAACGGGACGATCATTAGGTTTATCAATTAATTCCCGGACTTGATTTCTTTCAAATTGATTCAACTCTTCTTGCATAGCAATAATCCAATGTTCATCAATTATGAATTCATTTAAGTTTTTAGGTTCAATTAAAGAAACAAAAGCCATATTATTGCTTGCCTTTTTGAGAGAATGTTGAGTTGTTAGCCCTTTTGAGATGTCACCGATAATATTATCAAGAGGATGATATCTTGAAGTTCTCCACTCTCTTGGAAGATCTATATTTGTTTTAGTTTCACTAATTTGAGAGTTTTCATCATTTCCATCTCCTTTGCCTTTGTGCCCTTTTTCATGAATGTGCATGTCTTCTAAAGAATCTGTAATATCATAAAGTGTTTCCTTCCTTGGCCTTATAGGGTTAGTCTCATCACAAAATAATTCAAAATCTTTATTTTCAAATTCTCTTCCATGATCACTCCTAATAGATGCAATGTTAAGATTTTTCTTGTTTTGAATGATTTTAGCAAGTTTCTTAAAAGCATGAAAAACATATCTTTGTGAGTAAGAAATAATGTCCATGTGAATCTTGAGTAATCATCAACTGTAACAAGGACATAATAATTTCCACCAAAACTCATGATTTTAGAAGGACCAAAAAGATCCATGTGCAAAAGTTGTAAGGCATGAGTGGTAGAAACAATATTTTTTTTATTTGAAAGAGACCCTTACTTGTTTTCCTTTTTGACATGCATAAGATAATCTATCTTTTTCAAATCTGAGTTTTGGTAACCCAATTACTAAATCTTTAGAAATTAATTTATTTAAATGTTTCATATTTATATAAGCAATTCTCCTATGCCATAACCATGATTCATCATCTTTGCATAAAAAGCATTGAACATGATTTGATGTTTTATCTAAATTTATCATGTATACATTATTAGTTCTATATCCTATGTTTTTATATTCTTGTCATGCTTATTTTCAATAAAACAATTGTGAGAATCAAATGATACTAGAAAACCTTTATCACATAATTGGCTAACACTTAGTAAACTATGCTTGAGACCATCAACAAGTAAAACATTTTCAATGGAGGTAGATGAATTCGTACCTATTTTTCCAACTCCAAGAATTCTACCTTTGTTGTTGTCTCCATAAGTCACATGTCCACTATTCTTGGGAGAAATATGAGTAAACTTTGATGCATCTCTCATCATGTGTTTAGAGCATCCGCTATCAATGTACCAACTTCTCTTCAAAGAATCCTTCATTCATATAATCATGTTTTTTATTTAGGTACCCAAATTTTCATGGGTTCTTGAATGTTAGTTTTGATTAAAGATCCTTTTGGAACCCATATCATTTTAATATTATTACTATTTTTTCTAAAATAGCATGTTGATGTACTATGTCCTTTCTTACCACAGTAAAAACATGTCAAGAAAGGAGAACTATTCTTTTGAGTAGATGCAAAGAAGTTTTTATACATTTTTTGTTGTTTTTTAGGTCCATATCCTAATCCAACCTCATCAAACACACATCTTTGCTTTCCTAGTATAATATCTAAATTATTTTTGCCAAGAGTAAATTTGGCAAGAGAATTTTTAGATCTTTAATTTCTTCTTTAAATTTGTTACAACATTTACATGAGTGACATGTTTCATTACTATCTTGTATCAATTTTATAGTAGAAGATTGATTTGTATCAATTAGTTTTAAAGTTTTGACTTCAGTTTTAAGATTTTCTAATTCTTCATTTAATTTCAAAACTTCCTTTTCTAAATTTGAAATAGTTTTCTTAGAAAATGAAACTAGTTTGACAAGTTTGACTAATTCTTTATACAAGTCATTGAATGCATCTTGAAATTCATCAAATGAAATAAATAAGTTATTGTTAGAAGATGTTACCTCTTCTTTACTTTCATAATTTTTGGGCATGAGACTTAGATTCATGACTTCATTTTCTGAATCTCCTGATGAATCCATATCGTTATCTTCCCAAGTGATGTAAGTTTTCTTTCCTTTCTTGTCTTTGAAGGTTTTCTTGTCAAATTTTTCCATTCTTCTTTTGAAACTAGGACAAGCAACTCTTAAATGTCTAGGTTGATTACATTCATAGCACTTTGGAACAGAAGAGGAATCTTCTCTTTTCTTCTTTGGATTGAAGTTTGTTCTTCTTTAATTTCCTTTGTTTCTTAGAAACTTATTGAATCTTTTTACGAAGAGACTAAAATCACCATCTTTTATTTCATTCAAATCCTCTTTGTCACTTTCTTCCTGAATAGAAAATGATGCTTTAAGTGCAATTCCTTTCTTTTTCTTTTCATTTTCTTCATGATGGTTTAGTCTCATAAGTTCCATTTCATGTTCTTGAAGCTTCCCAAAAAGAGTTGCAAGAGGCATGTTGGTGAGATCCCTTGATTCTACAATTGCAATTACCTTTGGTTGTCATTGCCTGCTTAAACATCTCAACACTTTGTTAATGAGATCCTCATTAAGAAATATCTTTCCTGATGATGCAAGATGATTAACTATATTTTGTAAATCTCTTTTGCATATCTTGTTTCGTTTCATTTTGATTCATTATGAAAAGTTCATATTCATGTGTAAGGGTGTTTATTCTAGATCTCTTTACATTAGTTGTGCCTTCATGGATTACTTGTAATGTATCCCACATTTCTTTTGCATTCTTACAATTTGAGACTCTAAAGCATTCATCCATGCCTAATGCGGAAATAATTATATTTTTGGCCTTTAAGTTATATTGCACCATTCTTCTTTCCTCTTCATCCCATTGTTTCCTAGGTTTTTCTATAGTTGCATTTCCTACTACCATTGTAGGGATGAAGAGACCAATTTCAATGGCTTCCCAGATGTTTAAATCTATAGGCTCTATGAAAATTTACATACGGGTTTTAAAGTAATGATAACCCAAACCATTAAAGATAGGAGGCCAATAATAATGGAGTTTCCTTCAAGAAATAGAAAGTTTGATGAGGTCATAACTATTCTTTAAGTTTTTTTAAATTTTATACAAGAATTTTGCTCTGATACCACTTGTTGGACAAGTGGCCTCAATAACTTAAGAAGGGGGGGGGGGGGGGTTGAATTAAGTTTAAAAATTTTCTCGATTAATCAAGTTCTAATTCCCTTTTTAAATCTATATGTTTAGAATATTGAAAATGAAGATGAAGATGCAAACTATTTCAATAATATTCTTCAAGTATGCAAGATAAAATAATCAAGATAGGGAAGAGAGAAATGCAAACATGTATTATCCTGGTTCGGCCACTTCTCGTGCCTACGTCCAGTCCTCAAGCAATTCACTTGAGATTTTTCATTAACTTTGTAAAACTCTTTACAACTTACGAACAACCTTGGGATTCCTCTCCCTTGTGTTTAGGATTCTCACAAGTCAAGAGAAAAACAGTCTCTTGATTACAACAATGTTTTTTAGAAAGTATAGAAGATTTTCTCTCTTTTTAGAGATGATGATACAAGTTGAAGATCTTAGAAGAATATTCAATTGATTTGCAAGTGTTTGACCAATGATTTTTTCTTAAGAGAATATGTCACTTAGGTTCTAATGGAAAACTCTGAATATTTTTGTAGATAAATCACATATTTATAGGCCCTTGATGACTTTTCAAAAACTTTTGAAGAGATGTGACTTTTCAGAATATTTTTCAAAAATTCTCTCACTATTAATTGATTACAACTTTTTGGTAATCGATTGCACAGTTAATTTTTTGAAGGGTCATGACTTTTCAAATTTAACTTCTGAAGTTTTGTCATTGGTAATTAATTACAGACAAGTGGTAATCGACTACAACATTTAAAATTCAAATTTCAAAAGAAAACTTCTTTTTGAAAAAGCTTTTATGTAATCTGTCTCTGGTAATCGATTACAATATATGGTAATCGATTACCCGTGCAAAAACATATATTTTTGTACTGATAAAACATCTTTTAAAGCTTTATATAAACATTTGAAAATCAAGCTTTGAGGCCAAACCTTATTAATCAATGTGAGATTCTTTTAACAAATAAAACTAAGTCTTATCTTTCTTGATCTTGTTTTCTTAATCTTGAATTTCAACTTGAAGTAACTTTAGACTTGAAGCAATCTTATACTTTTGGCATCATCAAAACTTGTATACATTCATTCACAATTGTCACGTTTAAGCTTCATACACTCGTATTCAACACAACCATCACCAACATAAATTGGTTGACAGTAAAAAATATCAAGTAAAATTGTGCAACCTCCAATGGCATCAACAATTGTTTTCCTTAAGGCATCAGGCGACATGTGATCACTTATTGTGATGACTTGAGGATCACTAGGACTTTCAAATAATATCCCTTTAAATGATGAAATTATGTCACCATCGTAATACACAAGAACAAATACACTCATGTTTTAAGCAATATGGTGAATATCAAACAAAAGAATTAAGTTACATCAAACCCCTACTAGTATTTATATTAGACGATCTACTGTTTTCTCGTTACCTATGCCATTTCAACGGTTGAGATGACACTAAAAACATAAACGGCTTAGACTGCGTTTATATTTAATATGGTTGGTATGTGTATCAAGAAAAATGATTGTTCAATAAATATGTCTTGAAAAAAGTGGTGTTCAATCAATACATCTCAGAAAAAAAAGCAGTGTCAATCAATAAATGAACAATAAATACAATGTTGCAGTGTTCAATAAAAAAACACATTTAAGCTTCACACAAATGTGTTTTTTCTTCTTTTTTGAAAAAACACCGCAACGAAATCAAGATACCATTGTGGATAAATTTTTAATCACAATGGAACTACGATTTTGCTGTGATAAAAAATATTATGCACAATGAAATCACGATTTCATTATATATGAATACAACGAAATCACGATTTCATTGTGAATAAAGGAAGGTGGATGAATACTGATGCGTAACAGAATCACTATTTCATTGTGCATGTTGTACATGGAATCGTGATTCCATGGAGAGAGTGTTTTTGGAATAAAAAAAGTCGTAGTCCCTTAATATGGACCAAGAGCAATTATCATGGGAGCAATAGTAACTCCTTCTTTAAAACCCAAACAAACCTATCTTCATCCTGGCAAAAATAAAATTTGGGTTATTTGCTCGATGCTTAAAGTGAAGCCTGTATCCATCCTTCTTATAATCAATCCAGCTTTTTCAGCTCTTTGGACTACGGAATCTAGATCAACCAAAAACTGTTAATTCTAGTATGCGGTTAATACCCTTTTTGTCACATTTACAACGAGAGCCATGGAAAGTTAGACAGGCGTGAAAAAAGTTCGACACACTGACTCCAACTTTTTAGTCACTACATCTACATGCATGTTTTTATTCATTGTTTATGCTTTAGTCACTACATCTACATGAGTTCATTGTTTTGGTAGGTGATCCCACCACGATTTTCAGCAAAAGGATAAAGACTGATGAGTCTCAAAAGCCAAACAAATTTCTACTTAAATGCTGCTATCAGAAATCCACATTATTTCTGATTTTGCAATTTTGTATCCTAATTTCATGTACTTTAATCAGGGATCTCAGTACCATACAAATCAGAAAAGAAACTTATTAGAATATGTAAATAATTCATCAGAATATAGCGAACAAGAAAAAGATCTTGGTAGATTGACTACTTCTGGCTCTAGATCAACCAAAATGACAAAATGTAAATTACTGAATTTAAAGCCCAAATAATTTTGATTAGCTTTCATATGCCCTGTACTCTTCAAAGTAGCTTTGTTGCATTATCGAATAATTTTGCTGGCTTAATTGCCTGCATATGATATTTAACCTTTCTGTCTCAGTCTTAACTATATACCTGTAAGGTGAAAGTTTGGAGTTGAACTTTGTATTCCTTCAGTCTTTTCTACATTAAATTATCTTTTATCAAAAGAAAAATAGGTGGTAGTTGAATTTACTAGTGATGAGAGTAAGAATATAAACATTGGGATGTAACGCTTGTGCTATCATGGGGAATGGGGGGAGTAGAAGTGCCATCATAGGAGTAGTGGTTTTTACTCTGCTTTGAAAATGGTACATTCCATAGCTAGTAAAACTAAAGTGATTTAAATAAAAGATACATCACTTTGAACATAACATTTGGCAAGATTAAAAACAAAAATGCACAAGCAGAAAATGAATGGACATACATTACAGAATACGGAAAGTCAATCATCATCAATCAACTAATAGCCTAACCTTGAATTCTTAGGACAAGATTCTCAATCTGAAACTTGGGCATAGTGTCACCAATATAACATGTTTCTCGGTTGAATAACCAATTAACCATGCACTTTATCAGAAGATGGAACAGCATTTTGTTATTTGATTTGCAGGAAGACTGCAAGAAGGAAATACAGCAGGTCTCAGTTCCAAACCTTCCGAAAACTCTGCATGAATTGATCGCGGGTGAAACTCCTAAGCAACACAAGTTTCTTTAACTGGTCCCTTGAGATTGGCTTCCTGGTTCAAGTTCCTGTAAAAAAAATGATAGAAAATGATGAATCACACATAGCACCAAAGTCGTTCACAAAGTTCACTCACAAATATTTCTTATTATATTCGTTCTTCCTTTCTTTTTTTCCCAGGTAGAGCAGAGTTCATCTTATATAGCATTAGACAAACAAGAAAGACTTGGTCATCAAGCCTTCCTGTTCCTAGCTTTCTGCCATCAGAACATACACTCCAAATGTTAAACTTCACTTTCAATTATATAGTGATATTCACAACTGCATCAGTGACAAAGCTATTATATTTATACCTTCTGGAGAGGATGGGGTCAGGATTGCGAGATAAGCTGGGTACTTTCCATATTTGAAAGTACCTGAACCACAGTCTTTAGATGTGGAACACTGCAAATTCATAACCCGCATCAGCCATAATAATCAAAACAAATGCCGCATCATTCACTGAATTTCACACAAAATCTTAATATACTAAAAAGAATGGGTTCCCTCCAATGAATAATTAGCATTTTAGCTAAAGGTTTCAGCTCATAATGCTTCAAAACCACCCTAGATTCAAAAATAGATGACAACATAACAGTTACAGCATATTCAATTAGACAAGAGAAGGTTCAGACTTTTGTAACCCATTCTCCATATGTGCATCCAGAGATGATATCACCCCAGGCAACTGCTCCAAAACCTGTGCATCAAAAACAGAAAACAACCATTATCACACACTTGGTTCACAGTGATGAGACATCTCATTTACAACCCAGCATCAGATAGATGTAGTACCTGCTCAGTGTTCTTGATGGTAGGAACCTTCGTCAAAAGGTTCTTAGGAAGCTTAACCAATTGAGCCTGCAAATGATACAATAAAGGTAAAAAAACAAAGAGTTTCATTTTGATACACGGTCAACTAATTAAAGATTTTCATTAAGAGTACACAAATTTTTACTGTCTATCACTTAGAAATTACTCCACAGATGACTCATAAAGTTCAATTTTCATGCGCCTGTTAGTGTAAAGATTGTCAATCCATCAGAAATCATCCCAAGTATGACTTCTAAACTTATAAAAATCAACAAATTTATCATATATAGCAACATATAATTGACAATTTGTGAATAGATGACAGTATAATATAATAGACATTTACACTACTAGTGCATTCAAGTTAAATTCTTATTCAAAAGTTAACAATTTTCAATTATTTGACACTAACAATCTAAACAACATTTTCACTTTGACTCTTTTCTAATTAAATTCAAAATCAAAACCCTAACATCAAAAAACAACATCTCCAACAATCAAGACTTATTTCCCATTAAAAGGGTCATCTCATAAAACATCAAATTTTCATCATTCAAATCAAAGTTCTTTTTTATTATTTTTAATTATGAAATTCCAATAAGATTGGCACTGTTGATGCGGTACCTGGGCAAGAGAAGAATGCTGCATAAGTTGGAGGAGGTTGGAGGTGGACTGCACCACCTGCGAGATCTGCTTGGCCACCGTAGCCTCCGCCGTCCCTCCGCCGCCGCCATCTGAGCCCGGCGCCGCCATCTGAGCCAGAACGAAGCTAGTCCGTTTGCTGTAGTAAATAGTGTTGGGTCTTTCCACCCGCTGTGTTATGTTATTTTACTGATCAGAAGTACCGACAAAAGTTTCTAGACAAAAAATTAAATTTTTTTTCACTAAATTTACATAAAATGAAACAAATTAGTCTCACTATTAATTTTTTCCATAAATTATTGTGTTTACGTAATGATCACGTATTATTTACGTGATTATCACTTATAAAAAAAATTAACTTTTTTTATTTGGTCTTTAAATTTAACAAATTGATATCATTTGAGTCTTTAAATTTAACTATTTATTGACGATTTAAATTGAAGGATTGATTTTAATTGTAGGTTTTGGGAAGTAATCCAGCAAGGTTCTTGAGAAAGCTTACAGAAGGTGAAATAGCCTTCTCACAATATGCCTTGAATTATTCCAATTTGGCTCAGGCTTAGGCTCATGCTGCTGAAATGCAAAAGGACTTGATGAGACCAAATTTGTAAAAGTTCTTCACAAGAAATTTGTTCGTCGTGGTGAAGAGTATCATTCAGTGCTACGTGGTGTTCAAGGAACTCTCCTAGAGATTAATGTTCCAAATAATGCTTTGCTAGACAAAGTTTCCAAGGCTTAATTTTTTTTTCTTTTATAGTATCATCATGTGCTTGTTTAGGAGGATGACTCCTTTTGGTCTATTAATTATTTTATTTTGGTATATTAAGTTTTAAAAGTTTCATTATAATTTTTTATATTTTCAAAATGTATGATTTTGATCTTTTTTATTTTTTTTATTATAAACATTAGTGTTCTAATGACTTCATTAATGTTCTGTTTACTTTTAAATTTTAAAATAATTTAATATTATTTTTTATTCATTATGTTTCATAATTATTTCGCTTTGATATATTATGTTTTAAAAATTTTATTATAACTTTTTATGTTTTAAAATATATAATTTTGGTCCTTTGTATCTATTTTTCATTAGAAACATACTGTCCGTTAGTGTTTTAAATTTTAGAATAGTTAAGTTAACATAGTAACAACTAAAAATTGTCAATATCTTTTTATTAAAAAAAATTAAAAATCATTAACTAAATGAAAAAAATATCGATCTAAAATCATCATCAACAACAACATTCACTTCCATGATTATTAACATTATTCTTTTCATTTGATTTAATCATTTAATAATGATAATAATTCATTTCACCAATTATTTTCTATCACAACGGGTAAGGTTTCCTTTTCTTTCTTTGATCAATTAAGAACTTGTGCTCCTCTTAACTGTATGCATTCAAATGAAAATAATAATTCTCAAAAATACAAAAGGAAGTAAAATGGAAAGTACATGCATGAAATTGCTTACAAAATAATACTTCAATACATTTATAACGCTTCTATAGTTCATGTAGCAACAATGTTGAGACTTGAAGTTGGACTTCTACTTGATAACTATGAAATTTGGGTTTAATTGATAGTTAATTTTGGCTAGGAATGATTAAAATTCTTTTATTTTACTATTGTTTTTAATGAAATAATGAGGAATTTAATATCATTTTAATTTTTTACCGGTAGGATTCAAAAGAAGTAAATTACAAGTGTTTTGGAGGAAAATTGATGCAAAAACTTGAAGAAAAAGTTGAAGAAATGACAACTCGCTTAGCGCACAAACCAGACTTAGCGCACCTCCTCACTCAGCGGTCAATCTCAAGCTTAGCGCGAAGAAGGTCCACAAAGAAGTCCAAAAGCGTGCTTAGCGCAAAAGCCCATGCTAAGCACGTGAACGCCCTGCTAAGCCCATAAGTGCACGCTCAATGCGAGGTTGCGTGGAATTTAAGCTACCTTAGGCTTATAAAAAGAGTAGGATGCATAAGGGAAAAACATACTGAGACTCAGAGATCTAAGCTTCTCTAATAGGGGAAACCCTCCTTCTATAGCCATCTTCCCCATCTCTTTCTTTATCCATCCTTCTTCTTCTTCTATCCATCTCAGCCCCTAAAGTGTAAAGCTTCTCATGGCAATGAGAGGCTAAACCCCCATTGTTGGGAGCCTAGTAGCCAAATGTCATTCTAATGTAATCTTTTCTTACTATCTATTTAATGCAATACCAATTTTTATTGCTTTTTCCTGTGCTTTATTGTTATTGTATGGTCTGATCATCCATGCACTTGTTTAAGGATTAGACATTGGGAAGTATTTAATTTCTAAAATACTGGGAAAGGGCATCTAAAAAAATCATTGCTAGGGATAGTGTGATATTGTTTACCCTATGCATACATTTTTAAACTTCATGCAATTTATTATTTTATCTCTGCAAAGGGATTTAGGAGAGAATAGACAAATCATTGCTTAAAGGGATAGTGTGAGGGATCAGGGTTGAGTATCATAGTAGATGTATGTGAAAACTGGAATAGTATTAAATAGATAAACACATTAACATTGCATCAAGGGTAGTTAGGCATGCTAGATCCCAACATATTTTAAATTATGAATTTACCTTTAAGCATTCAAACGTATTATCATCATCTTTATCTTCTATCTTTATCATCTTTTACTTTAAATCTTTATCTTATCTTTTACTTCTCTTTATCTTCTATTTTAAATTCTTTATCTCTTACTTGTAAATTGGGTTTGTATTAATCTAAGTACAAACAAACTCCCTATGGATTCAACACTAGGACTTCCGGAGTACTTTATTACTTGAGACAAATTGGTGCACTTGCCAATGAGTTAACACTACCCCTAACACATTTCCTTCCAACAAAATAAGCAATGCCATATGTTTAGATCACTAACTAAGAAGTGTAAATCATTACTATTAGAATATGCATTCCATGATAAAAAAATTATCCAATACCATCAACCCAATATGGCCATAAGAAGTGACCATATCAATCCAGTATATATATAAAAGGTATTGTTATAAAGAAACAACACCCAGCCAAAATTACATTGAATATACTACTGTCAATAGTTGACAAAGAACCTATATGCACAAAGCTTGCACTGAATCAATTATCCTAAAATTTCAAATTTGATATTAGTATAAGAGAAGTGCAACACTCATTATATTAAATTTAAGTCATTTAAGTCAATCATCAAGGTAAGCCTTCGAACAAACATGCTAAAATCTTTCATACTAAATGCGTAAGAAATTGATGGCTCACAATTTACTGCTAAATAGAAAAGGTAGTAAAAATTCGCTACCACAACAAAACAACCTCTGCACAATTATAGAATCAACACGACTAACCTAAACAAATTCCAGTACATATAATATTTTCTAACAAAACTTAAAATAGCCTCCAGACAAAAACTGCATATCTTCCATGAACTAAGAAAATACTTCTGCATCATATAGACCTACATAAACATAAATGCAATATTAATTAGTTGTGATAATGAAAAAAATACATGATCTGTAACAATTAATAGTGCTAAATAACAAGAGCAAAAAATAACAGAATCTAATATAATAATAGTTATTTACTAATCATATTCAAAAGTAAGAAAACAAGAATATTACTTGAAATATTAACCATTTTGTTTTTTTTCTTGCAATTCCTATTGTTGTGATTAGGGGTGTTCAAAAACACTAGTTCAGATTGAATCGAATTGTAATCGAACCTAAATCGAATTGATTTTTCCCCCAAACTAGTTCAAGAAAAACCAAAGGGGAAGAGTGGAAAACAAATGTCAGGAAGTGGACCGATTTCGACTCGTACGATCACTAGATGGAGGATGTGCATAAACTACCACAAGATCAATGATGCTACAAGGAAGGACCACTTTCCTTTGTCATATATGGATCATATGCTGGAGTAGTTAGCAGGCCAAGCCTTCTATTATTTCTTGGATGGTTGTTCAGGGTACAATCAAATAGCAGTGGACCCCAAAGATCAAGAGAAGACTGCATTTACATGCCCCTTTGGAATCTTTGCATATAGAAGAATGTCGTTTGACCTATGTAATGCACCGACCACTTTTCAGAGGTGCATGCTAGTTATCTTTGCTGATATGGTGGAAAAGTGCATTGAAGTATTCATGGACGACTTATCCATTTTTGGTCCTTATTTTTTACTGCTGCCTGACTAATTTGGAGCTTGTGCTGAGACATTGTGTTAAAGCAAATCTGATGTTGAATTGGGAGAAGTGTCACTTCATGATCCAAGAAGGAATATTGTTGGGCCATAACATCTTAGCTCGAGGGATAGAGGTGGACAAAGCAAAGATTGATGTCATTGAAAAGCTACCTCCTCCAGTAAATGTGAAAGGCATCTAGAGTTTCCTTGGACATGCAAGATTCTATAGAAGATTCATAAAGGATTTCTCCAAGATTACTAGACCCTTGAGCAACCTGCTGAATAAAGATGTTGTGCTTAAGCTAGGTGAAGAGTGCTTGACTGCCTTCCAGACCTTGAAGACCAGTCTAGTGTCTGTTCCCATAATAGTGACACCCGACTAGAGTAAAGAGTTTGAGCTCATGTGCGACGCAAATGACTATGCAATGGGGAAAATTCTTGGATAGCGGCGAGATAAGGTATTCTATGCCATTTATTATGCCAACAAGGTTCTGAATGATGCACAAATGAATTATGCCACCACTGAGAAAGAGATGCTCGCCATTGTCTATGCTTTAGAGAAGTTCAGATCCTATTTGTTGGGCTCTAGAGTCATCATCTTTACTGATCATGTAGCTATTAAGTACCTTCTCACGAAGGTTGATTTGAAGCCAAGGCTGATTAGATGAGTCCTTCTGATTTAAGACAAAAAGGGATTAAAGTCGATGAAGAGGTCACTCAAGAGGAGTAGGAAATCCGTGATGAATTTCCCGATGAATCTGTACTACATGTGCATGAGAGGTCGTGGTTCGTCGATATGGCCAATTATAAGGCTAGAGGTGTCATTCCAAGTGACTTTAATTGGAATCAACGGAAGAAGTTCCTCCATGATGCTCGTTTCTATGTTTGGGATGATCCCTACTTATTCAAGATTGGAGCGAATAATCTACTGAGAAGATGTGTCACCATGGAAGAAGCCAGAAGCATACTATGGCATTGCCATAATTCTCCTTGTGGCAGACATTACAGTAGGGATAAGACTACTACTAGGGTCCTACAGGTTGGATTCTTTTGGCCTTCTATCTTCAAGGGTGCCTATGATTATGTGCTTCATTGTGATTAATGCCAGATGACAAGAGGCATTTCCTGGAGAAATAAGATGTCATTGCATAATATCATGGAAGTTGAAGTCTTTAACTGCCGGGGGATTGATTTTATGGGCTATCTACCATCCTCTTATGGGAATCAGTACATCTTAGTTGTTGTTGATTATGTGCCTAAGTGGGTAGAAGTTGTGTTTGCTTCGAAGAATGATGCCAAGACTATCATTAAGTTTCTCAAGAAGAATATTTTCTCCTGTCTTGGGGTTCCTAGAGTACTCATTAGTGATGGAGGTTCACATTTCTGCAATGCACAGTTGCAGAAGGTCCTGGGGTATTATCATGTCAGACATAAGGTGGCTTCACCTAATCATCCTCAAACAAATGGCCAAGCAGAGGTTTCTAAGAGAGAGCTGAAGAGGATTTTAGAGAAGACCGTGGCTTCCTCAAGAAAAGATTGGGCCGCTAAGTTGAATGATGCATTATGGGCCTACAGGATTGCTTTCAATACTTCCACTAGATTGTCACCCTTTCAAATGGTCTATGGAAAAGCTTGCCACTTGTCGGTGAAGCTGGAGCATAGGGCCTACTAGGCCCTTAAATTCCTTAATTTTGATGTATCCTTGTCCAGTGAGAAGTGGAAGTTGTAGTTGCTGGAGCTAGAAGAGATGAGACTCAATGCCTATGAGTCTTCCAAAATATATAAGTAGAAGATGAAGGTGTACCATGATCGGAAGCGAATACAGAAGACCTTTCAGCCCAGATAACAAGTGTTGCTATTCAATTCAAGGTTGAGGCTCTTCCCAGGTAAATTCAAGTCTAAATGGTATAGGCCCTTCATAATCAAAGAAGTGAGGCTATCTGAAGCAATGGAGTTGGTGGATCCTGCCTCAAGTGACCCTAAGAGAAGCTGAATTGTCAATGGTCAACGACTGAAGATCTATAATGGTGGCTACATTGAGAGACTGACCACTATCATCCTTCTTCAAGACCCATGATGCCCCTACGTCAAGCTAGTGACATTAGAGAAGCGCTTACTGAGAGACAACCCAAGATTTATTCTATTTTCATCTTGCTTCTCTTTATTTTTGTTTTTGTTTTATTTTTATTTTGTTTTTGTTGATTTTTAATTTTCTATTTCAAAAAAAATATTGTTCTCTGTGATTTTGCGGGTTGTGGGGTGATGATTTTGTTCATGAAAGTTTGATGATTTTCAAGAAGAAGCTTCAGGCGCTAAGCGCGACCATGAGACAGATGAGCTAAGCCCAATCATCTCGCTAAGCGCCAGTACTACTGTTTGAGAAGGAAGACCAAGGGACTTTCGTCCTTCAGGCACTAAGCGTGCCAGACTTGCTAAGCGCAAAATGTGTGTGTGTGTGTGTGTGTGTGTGTGTGTGTGTGTGTGTGTGTGTGTGTGTGTGTGTGTGTGTGTGTGTGTGTGTGTGTGTGTGTGTGTGTGTGTGTGTGTGTGTGCGTGTGTGTGTGTGCGGGAAGTGGTTGAACCAGTATAAATCGAGTTTGTAATTCTCTCTTCCCTTATCTTGTTTATTTAATTGCAATTTATTTTGTCTTGCGCATTTAAAAGAACATTATTAAATTGATTGCTTCTTCTTCTTCTTCTGCATTCTAAATCTATCATATATCATTTAAAAAGGGGATTAAAACTTGTTAGTCGAAAATAATTAAGACTTAATTCACCTCTCCTCTTAAGTTATTGAGGCCACTTGTCTAACAAATTGTAACTGCTGGAAGTTGAAAAATTGCCCGATACTATAAACTTCTTCTCATTTTCTTCCTTCCTCTCCACTTTCCGCGCATTCCATTTTTTTATGCACGAGTGTCTGTTTATTTTTACACTTTCTATCCACATTGAGCATTTCTTTTGCCTCTTTCTTTATTTTGCATTGTCATTATATTAGCTAAGTTAAATTTTTTGTTCTTTTTGGTTTGTCACCATATGATTTCGCTTTCTATTGCATTCATACTTGCCTTGTTAGGCTTGCTAAGCTCACGCTCATGGCTTAGCGAGTTTTGACCATATGGGCATAAAGCATTTTTCTGGATTTTGACGACCGCGTGAAGCACCCATGGTGGCTTAGTGCGAGTTTGCAATTATGGGATTTTTGGGATGAATGCACTAAGTCGTCACTGTGTGTGAAGCACGTTCTTGACTCACATGCATACGCTTAATTTTTTTGGGTTTTTGTGTTGAATGTTGTCGCGCTAAACCCAACTGTCTTGCATTGATGCTAAGCGCCACACATCATTGTTTTATTTTTTGTTTTTCTTGTTTCTTATTTTTTTTTTCTAATATTTCCTATGCTTCTTTCTTATTTCTTTTGCAGATGGCTTCAAGGAAATGCTGCACTAGACCCTGCCAGCCACAGGAAGGGGACTCCACCTGGGATTCCTTTCAGTTTGCTTTAGAGACCGCATGGGTCCGGTACTAGGATTACGTTCACCTCCGGAACATTCTTCTGGAGAGGAACATGGAGCTTTCCTCAGGCATGTACGATGAGTTTTATGGCGAGCTCTAGTGGTGTAAGTGGCACTGACGACTCACCCGCTTGCCAGAGAAGAAGATTGATGTCGCTCTGGTGAAGGAATTTTACTCCAACATCTATGATCCAGAGGACGATTCACCAAAGCTGTGCAGGGTGCAGGGACAGACCATCCAATTCGACACTGAGGCATTGAATGAGTTTCTTAGGACCCCAGTCGCCGTTCCGGAGAGGGAGCATCTAACCACTTACTCCTAGTACCTCCACACTTACCCAGACTGTGAGGCCATTGTAGCCAAGCTATGCACCCCAGGCAGGCGATTCTTACTGAACGCCAAGGGAGCTTCGTGGAAGATTCTCTGGAAGGACCTTACCACCTTGGCCCAGACCTAGAACGTGCTTTCTTACTTCAACCTTGCTCCTACCTCCCACACCTCAGACATTAATGTGATATGGGCTCGCCTGATATATGGGCTCGTGATGAAGATGTACATGGATGTGGGCAACATGATTTCTCAACAGATTACATAGATTACCTAGTCCAATACGTCCAGACTCGTCTTCCCTACATTGATTACCGCTTTATGCGACGCTCAAGGAGTTGATTATGACACTTTGACATACGAGTCCCTCAACTCGGTGATTAATCTGACCCACATCCAGAAGAATTACTGAAATACGGAAAATTCTTCCATTCATTTGAGGCCAATCAAATATTTAAATTGTAAAATTCTTCTAGTAAAATCTGATGTTAAATCTAATTTTGGGATTCAGTTTCAGCTACTTTGCATCAGCGGGAACTTCCAAGTTTCAAGGTGTTGATAGGCTCTCAAATTTCTAGCCAATATTGTAGATTTTAGTAGGAGTTCAGCCATGCCACTTAAAATGTACATCAAAATTAGTTCTAAGATGCACCCTAAAGGAGCTATATTTCTTATAATTAAATAGTCATGAAGTAATGCTACTTTGTTATATATCATGTGGTAATTAATCTCCTTATAATCAACACTTTAGAAGTCAAAATCTTCAAAACTAACCCCACTTAGCATCCGCTGAAACTCCAACAAAAGCAGCTTGTCATACAGTTTGATCAAAATACCAAGTTAATATTTGAGTGGCTGAGATTGGAAGGTCCATTTTTGAAGCAAATAAACCATAGAAGCTGCCACAAACCCAGCAGCAAATCCTCTGATTGGTGTAGGTAATCACTCTATAACCCCACATTACAAGCCCAGCAACAATTCCAAATCTTCCCCGTGCAAGAACTTCAGTTGTGGAATAACAATCTCAGTTCCTTTTGTTAGCTAGCACCTTGAAGAATTGCTAGTGCACCAGCCAAAGGACCTATGCCATTGGAAACATGATATCCACCATCAGCAAATGACATGAAGCTTGCTGAGAGGTCTTGCATGTATCCATCCAAAGATTCCATAAAACATAAAACTGCATCCCTTTGGACCTGCAATATCAAAGATGAATCCAATATGTTTGTGTTCCATTTCTTCTTTTAGCTCAGACTATGTAGTAGTAGAATTGGGAAGATGACCAAGTTGTTTTGTTTATGATTCAATCAAATACAAACGCACCTGAAATAATGCTAAGAAAGGTCCACAAGATTTCAATGGAGGACTGGGGTTCCCATCATTATAAAACCTTTGCAATTAAAAATTCTTACTTTCATCCATACACACATTTATCAAATAGGTTTTATGATTTTATCCTAGAACATTTCATATCTTAAAAAACATAAAAATTCAAATCATAAATTTCAAGTAGGTACACATATTGTGATTGCACACGTTCTATTTACCAAAAAAAAAAAAAAGCAGAATCTGTGATTGCATATTGACACGATCAACAACTTGGGACAGTGAATCAATCAGTAGCAGATGTTAGTGTAATTCAAGCAGACACAGTGCAGAAGCTTGGCACAGCCACATTGACTGTACCAAGAGAACAACGCAAGACGTGTCATCAGATGAACCTTCTTTGTTCATCACTTTCTACCACTGCCCCATCCACATAACATTAATATAACACTTTCATTTCTCCTAACACATAAAAGAAAAACAATTCATAAAAATATTTGAACTTTTTATTAAAAATTAAAATAAAAAATTGATAAAGAAGATCTTACTTGACTAAGAAAAAGGGTAAATAAATATTTTCGTTTCTGAATATGGAAATGACTGACAAATTCATCCCAAAAAATTAAAATTAAAATTTTATTATTTGAAGGTGAGAAAAAGTAATAAATTTATTTATTCGTTAATTTTCGATTATCGCGTGATACATTTAGAAATAAATTTGTTGTGCTCTATACATCGACGAAAATGACTATCAAATCCAGCAACAAATAACCGTCTTCGGTAGTTAACTGGGAAGTTATTGGACCAGGATTTGCAACACACATGATTCTTCATCCTCATCGTTTTTCAATATTAAAAACCAAAAACCTTTTATTTAGGGGTAAATTCCTAAGCTATAAAAGAAAACCCAATTAGGAGTGAGAGCAACTAACAGCGAAGCAAAATATAAACATTTTTGACTATGCTTGGATTTGTGATTCCTTAACGTTGCAATCTGCACCTTGAATTGGCAGAGGAATTTGGCGGCGACCAGTACTTTATTTGGTAGAGCTTACGCAGATTTCTTAAGGCCCATAACCCGATTATAGAAGTCGTGGGCTGGGCCCATAACCCGAATAGAAAAGTCCATCACTGATTCGATCTTGCTTAGTTTATAGAATAACAGATAGGTGGCAACTGCTTTTGGAATAATCCGGAAGCAACATGGGAAGCGCCGGAAGCAATTCCGGAAGTATAAAAGAAAAACATCCCAGATATGCACATGTTATTCTCTATCTCCCTCTTTGCTTCCCACTCTAATCTTCTTTTAACAAAATATAGGTAGAAATTTTTTTTTATGAAATATTTAATAAAAGGGAGATAGATTTCTATTATGTTATATTTTTATACAAAACAGAAACTAGTTTTTGCTGAATTGATGAGAAACAAAACTATCACGATTAAACAACGTTGAAGTTAGTTATTAAGAGTTATTAAAAGTTAGGCGAATAGTTACTTAGTTATGTTACTAGAAGTTATTGAGGTTAGTTACTAAGAGTTACTAGAAGTTACTTATTCTCTATATTTGTATAAATAAATCAGATTTGTAATACTTTGATGAATGAATTTAAAATACTTTGATGAATGAATTTAAAAATTATCGTTTATTTCTTTCATTCTTGATATGATATGAGAAGTTTTTGCTTTCGTCTCTCTTTCTTCCTATTTCAGTCATTTCTTAAAATTACAAGGAGGAAGAGAAAAGAAGAGAAGAGAAAGAGAAAGGGGAGAGTGTCTTGTGAAAGGAAAAAAAAGCAGGAGAAGGAGGAGATATATAAGAATTAAAACTTAAAACTTAAAAGAGTGGGACATGAGTGTGAAAAAGGGGAATAATTAATAGGAGATTTTTTTAAATGAAAAACTTGAGACCGATAAGAGAAAAAGAAAGGAATGTGAATAATATGAGCTCAACAAGTATATGAATAGACAATTGTTATTTAGATCCCCTAGTTTTATTAATATTTTATATTTTTCTGGAAAATATTTTTCGAAAGCTAATAGAAAAATGGACAACAATCGACGTCTTAAATGTTATTATGTGCTGATATATTTACTTTCTCAATTTCTTTAAAAGAAGCCTTACCAAAATTAAATTAAATTGAGATACCAGAAGAGTTGACATGGATATTTAATAATAACTTCTTAAACCAATGGTTGGTCAGTTGGATCAATGAAATTCAACGTCTATATAAAATTTTAATAAGCAAAACAATTTAAATAAAATTTTAAGAATAAGTTCATCCATTCCTTTTTGTTTTCTATACTTCATAATAGTTTCTGATCCGATTCTTTTAAAAGGAGAAATATGCTTTAAATAGATAAACTGCAGAATATACTTTTTAATTAAAAGTATTTATTAAAATTGTGATAAAATACATATACCACAAGATATAAATTTGGCAATCTTTTTGTTACTAGTTAATTTTGTTTTGCAGCATATTACTAATTAATTTTTAATTTTCAGTTATAAATTCATAATTTTGCGTGCTTAATTAAAATTTATAGTAAGTATACGTATCAAAAATTAATTAATTATTATTTGTTGAATAAATAAATATTTTTGTCTTTTAAATATATAGAGTACTGATAAATTTATTTTAAAAAGATAAAAATTTAAATTTGAGAGACCGGATATAATCAAATCCACCGTTACTCTTTTACAACACATTCACAGAATGAGTAAAGTAATTTTGGAGCTTTCAAGTGTTCTGTGTGTCATGGTGTTTTGTTCTGTTAAAAAAAAAGGACAAAAAATAGAGAGAGAAATATTGAAAAAAGAGATGAAAGAGATTATTTTTTTTCTCTCTTTCCTTTGCTTGTTTATTATCTAGTGAAGATCGTTTGCCATGTCAAAGAACTTTCTTTTGCACATAATCTCATCCCAATTTTTTTTTCTTATAAAATCATTTTGAGCTAGGATTACAACATGATCAATTAGCAAGGCATGATCAATTGCATGCCATGTCTTGCCACAAGGAATTGTAATATCCATGTTCTCCCAAGGCAAATCCATCATACCCTTTGAAGTTGTTTGCCATGGCATACTCATCCCCACAAGGGTCAAGATTCCAGCTCCTATCTTCAAATGGGGATGATGGCACAAAATCCATGTCTACCCATTCCACCCCAAATTCACTTGAAGATGAATGGGCCCAACACTCCATTCCATCAATCTCTCCCATGTTATTATTCCATGATTGAGTTGCACACTCTTCCATAATATTGTTGCTCATCAATATTTCTGACCCTATGGATGATGAATCATGATGATCCCCCATCTTGCTTCCACTAATTTCAGCCTCAAAGGACCTAATCAAGCTATCCAATCGATCATCATCACTCTCATCACTTGGTGATGGCTCTTCCATCAATGATGACATTAGAAGAGCACCGTTGATTTTCAACCCATCATCACCGTTGATGAAAGTCAAAGTCTCACAAACTTGAGAAGCCATTTTGGTACAAATTGACTAATTAAATTGAGTTCTTTGCAAAAGAGAGAAAAAGGGTGAAAAATAATAGAGAGAGAATATAGAATGTGTGATAAGAGAGAGATCAAGCTTAAGATGAATGAGTGTATGATCAAAATGGGGGCTTTATATAGGCACTCATGTGGGTGCCACGTCACCTCAAGAAGGGGACATTACATGCATCAGGAGCCAGACAGTCATGACTCATGTGCACATGAGAAAACTAGAAAACTATGTTGTATTGATTGATCATGTTGCATATCAATGTAGCATAGAGAAAAAGTTATTAATAGCAATAATTAAAGAAAAATGTGTCTATGTCGATATTGCTCGTGTGCTCTGGCAATAAGGACGGCTTGAAGTAAGCAAGATCTCGTGGAAATCATAGAATCTGACCCCAAAACCTCAATTTTTGTGAGTGGGACAAGGAAACATGAAAAGACAAAGCTTTCAGTGGATGAAACGTCGAGTTGCAATAAAGTAGGGAATAGTTTTGTGCATAATAGTGACTGAATTGTACAATAAAGTGGGGAATAGTTTATTTGTAGAATGACTTGTTGGCGGTCTATATGCGTTCAAAGCAGAAAGAATCACTTAAGAATATATAGAATAATGCTATTTTTTAACAATTCCTTCTCACAACATCTTTCTTAATAAAGAAATAGATGGAGAAAATTGTAGAACAAATGATGGAAAAAAATATAAAAGAATGAATTATAAAAAAAGTATTATGAAAAGTGTTAAAGATAAGAATATTGCCATTGAATAATACAAATGGGAAGCTTCAGTACCATTGATAGTGTATCAAGGTTCCAAAATGATAAGAATGATGGAAGAAAAGTGAGAAAAGGGATAACATAAATTATTTTTTGGAGAAGGTGGAGGAGACGTATACATTATGGTTAAAATTACGGTGAATTATCAGATAAATAAAATTAAAATAATTAATTCAGATAAAATAAATCTGTCAATTAATCTATTGGCTTAGTGGTTAAGCTGAATAAGAATTATTTTTATGATAGAGCATAAAATTTTATTACATGACCAATTAACTAGTGAAACTGCAACACTAGATCATTTACTTTTCATATATAGTATTAAAGGTATTCTTCAATCTAGCTGAATAGTTGGTCTTCTAGCTAGTAGATGCCCATTGTCAGAGCTTATTGATCCATATATGGTTAAGGAAATATAGGGATGGGATAATACTCAACGTCCACCCAAAATGGGTGGGTTTAAGTAGTAAAGAGATATGAAAAAAAATATATTACATAGCATATAAAAAGAAGAAAATGATAAAAAAAATCTAGTAAAATTATTAGATAGAAAAGAGAATATGTATTTTTATAATAAAGGATGCCTTGATCACTTCGATTTCCAAATGAGCATATCATAATAATAATAACTAAAAACTTCGTACCCATTTTTATAATATAAGATGTCCAATGTTTTTTATTTTAATATTAAGAACATTTTTAGTAAGAAATTGTAAGAATAGTTACAAAATTTAAGTCATTAGGAACTAGAGGGGGTGCACAAATTGGACTGCTGTGTATTGACTTCTCTTATATGATTGACATGGAGGTGAATCTTCTGCTACATGTATTGAATATTCAATGCTGCTGCCACCTATTTGACCGTTATGCATTTCTGTAGTTACGATGAATATTGAATTGTATTGTGAAGTGACTCGGTGTGGGTGGCACCTTCATGTCTTCACTAATAAGGGTGGAAGTTTGTACCAGGTGGTGGTGCCCGGGGAAGTTCTAGCTAGGTAAGTCTTTTGTAAACATGGAGTTTAAAAATGAAATAGATATATAAATAAATATGCTATATAACACTTAACACCTAGAGCCCCACAGAGAGAGGAGATAAAGAAATATAGATATAAATAAATGGCATATGTGATCAATGTAGAAAAAAAAAGGATTGAAAAAATAATTAGGAGGGCTAACAAAGTGTTTAATATTCAAGAGCGTCTAACTGCTATGACTCTTATTAAAATAGAGTATAATTATAGAAAGGTAAGGAGACTTTGAGTTATTATTACTATATATCTATCTTTTCCCCTTTCATCTTATTGTTGCACCATTTTTTTCCACTTTATTTCTCATCTCATCAGTTGTTACATATATTAATATTAATGTTAATGTATTCTCTCTCTCTCTGTCTCTCTTTTCAGCTTTTACCCATACACTCTAGTTTTGGGATTTACAGACATCTCTTCAAAATTCCTAAAAATTAAGTAATTATAATTTACAAATACACCCCTACTATAAACTATAACGTGGAGTTCCTGTATGAAAAAAATACTATAGGATATGGAGATTATCTTTTCCCTACTTTAAATTCTTTAATTTTAGATAAGGTTCTGATGCAGAAAAAATTGGTACCACACTTATATTGATAATGTCAAATCTCTAGAAAAAGGGTGGAAAAAAAATCTCCATATCATCCTATTTTAAAATTGACCGTACTGAAAATCTGGATTGTGGGGTTCCATAAGATTTTGGCTACCTTTTACATTTGTGCATGTAGGATTTTGAAAAGATATGCCTCCAATGAATAGTTAAGGCATGGAAGCAAGTGGACCCAATTAAACTAACAAGAGCTTGATGATATATACCATTGTTTGTGACCACCCAACTCACATTTTGATGTACAATATTGCCACTACTACTTCATTTTTGTGTTAAGATTAAGATTAGATGCCTCCAATATATCACTTTTAATGGATGGTGAAGGAACCCACTGCCATGTGATATGCATCCTTTCTGGGGCCAACTCCAACCCTTATTGGTAAGACTACATCATTGAGGAGTTAAGCATATATTTTATGTAATTGAATTGAATTCTGACAACCGATGCTAATCTTTGAACTCCATGGTCTGAAGCCAGAGAGTATCTTGCACCATTCTTTAATTATTGCAAAGGGTGACTCTACATGCCACCAGAATATATATTAGTCAAAAGTCATTGTAGCAAGAAACATGATCATGGATATTGCGTTGCAATTTTGCCACTCATTTGCTCAAAAGATGGTCTTCTAGCAACAGGATCGATGCTTTGCACATTTATTTTTCCTTAGTGCTCTGGCCTCACTATGCATTTATGTAATTAGAATAATAATAAATATTTTTTATCAAAAAATATTAATTTATTAGTTTTGTTAGAAATTTAGGGGAATTCGAATATGCGACCGTCCACTTCCTCCTTCCTTATTTCTTTTTTCCTTTTCAACTACTAGATTAACCTTATATCTTCCAGAATAATCATCAATATTAGCTTGCAATCTGGTTAATGCATGCTTAGTATATTTTTGAAAGAGTATTGTTATATTGTAAGATACGACATAAAAAAAATATTGTAAGGGATAACTTTTTAAGGCTTGATTTTACTTTTAGTATATATTTTAGATACCATAATTATGTAATTTACAATTTTATCAGTCACGTTCTTTAATTTTTCACTAATTTACAATCAAATCCTTCCATCTTAATATCATCCAACGTTTAATAGAATTGACTAAGCTGACACAAATTGGATTTAGGGGTGTATGATTGGATTAGGAATTTGAATGATTCTAAAAGATTTATATATATAAAGTTTTAAGGTATTTAATTAAGATTTTTAAATGAAACAAATAAATTGTGTTATTCAATTAGAATTATTAAGATTTTTTAAAGAGTGTAACGAAACCGAATGAGTAATGATGTTTAATTAAGATTTTTTGTAACTTAAAAATAATCCTTTGATATTAAAAAATATAAAGATTTGGATGGATTTTTTTAGTATGTATTTCAAAATAAATTTTATGTGATTTTTCAATAAGAAATATACATCAAACAATTCCAAAAAAAATATTAAGACTTTTTTGGAATTTTTTTCTGGTTACTCATATTTTTTTCTATTTCTTAAATACAACATAGACATTAATGTATAATACTGTGTAACCTTCCTGATAATCTTCGATAATCACATGTTAAATTAATTACTATCCTTTAAAGGTTGCTTCTTCTTTTTCTTATTTCTTCGTAGCAGCTTAAAATGAAAAAGGCTTTTTACTGTTTTGAATAATTGTTCTTCTAGTTTCACGTAATAGTTATTGTTTTGGATATTAATTTGTTCTTCCAATTCCACGTAATCGTTATTGAATCTGATTGATTCAAGTACTTAATTATTTTGTTTTTCGTGAAGCCAATTAATAATTTTAAGCCAATTAATTGTATTTTTTTGGCTGGTTTTAATTTTTACTCACGCATTTCAATTAGTTGAGTCACGTTGGTCCATTAAGGCTAATTTCAATTGAATCATGTGACATGAGAGTTGTAGTGAACCAATTTTGTCTTTGGTGCCCCGATTCTACCCAGTAGAAGAATTCTTGTATCTTGGGTATTGAGACACTCAGACACACGTTGACAATCGTTTGTAAAACTTGCAGTAACGAATTAAAACGTTTAACTGGCTTCAATGGTCAATAGAATTTTTTTTACTGATTTTTTAATAGGCTTTAAAACTTGCAGTAATAAAAATTTAATTTATTAGCTTTAATGGTTAATTGAATATGATTTATTGTGTTTAAAGTTGAATAAAATAATCATAAAAATCTTTTAAAAAAATATTAAAAATTGTTACATTCTCATAAATCTTTTAAAATCCACATAATTTTTGTATGCTAAAAAAATCTTTTAAAATCCTAATTTAAAACACCCCATTTAATATGGTAGTGAGTAAATATAATTTATCAATTAAAAAACAGAATATTTGAGGATATTTTGACATTATTGGCATAATTATCATGTGTTAGAATATCTACAATAGAAGTTGCTTAACAAATATTTTTTTTAAGTGTCAAATGTAATTTTTGAGTATGTATTCGATGATAAATTGGATTTTGAGCACCTTTTTATATGTAGTTCTAGGCCAATTACATGTATTCATGATATGAATTGGTGGCAAAACTCACTGCTTGGAGGTAGTTATGTTAAACATGTGATCAATGAGCATTTGGAGAAAAAGGGCTCAAAACAAGGCAAAAAACTAATGAAGTTGGACTCTGATTAGTCATCGAGGTTGTGATAAGTTATTATTAAAGCCATGATGAAATGATCGATCATGGTTTAGCATCGAATAAGGTTCTCTGTTAAATTAATTGAAGTCATCGGTAAATAATAAATAATTTTGTTTGATGTATATGGGATTGCCAAACAACTTTTGAAGCCCTAAATAATTTAAAACGTGCATATCGATCGATCCAGCCCCCTTAAGTACAAGTCATGAATGAACATGCACGTTTTTCTTCAAAATTCTTGCATATTTTTGTTTAGAATAAAGTATGTTATGATGAAATGAGATAAAATTTACATATCTACTTCAATATGTTGTGATGAAGTGAGATAAAAGGAAAAAATATAGTGAAATAGAAAAGTATGAATTATAAAAATAAAAATAATTTTTTTATTTATTTAAATGCTCTCTACGGATCAGTTGTAAAATTAATTAATTAGTTTGAGTTAATTCTATTTTTTCATTGAGAAAAACAAAATTATAATTTTAAGAAAACTAAAAATAAAGCAATAATAAGTCACTAAGAATAAATCAGTACTATTTCTTATTATATGCAAGTACGATCGAGGAACTATGGAAATTAATCCATTCTAATTAATTTTCAGCTAGGTAATTACATGAAAATAAGGGGAGAAAAAGTAAACAAAAGATAAAATTAAAAGGTTTGGTAATAACATGTACTTAAAGTTAACGACACCTTCACAAAATTAATTACAAAGTAATCCGTGTTCTCTTCTTTTAAAACAACAGTTAATTAATCTCAGAATACTGCATCACTTGGCCCTTATGCCAAATACTTAGTCTCTATATATATTGTTGCTCAAGGAAAACTCCATAACACAATTGAAAATCATTGATGTCATTTCCAGCTTCATATTCCATCGCTGAATGCTCCATCATCTCATCTCCACAAGGGATCCATGCATGCATCTCATCAAAGGGCAAGGAAGAGATCAATTCCATGTCAATCCAATGATCAGGGCCACTGACTGATGTGGAGCAATCTCGATCGTCCACGTGTCCCATCTCATACATTTGACCCATTTGAGTGTCACTGATCTCTGCCTCCAATGACTGAATCATGCTCACAAGTCTATCATCGCCATAGTACTCTTCTTCTTGTGTTTCTTCCATTAGTGACATGAGAAGAACATTGTTGGCTTCTGAGAACTCAATTCCTAACTCAAACACACCCTCTGAGGAAGACATGTTATGATACAATGAAAAGAAAGAAGAGTGAGTGACCCTTTTTTCTTTGTTTTATGAAAATAGTTAAAGTGAGAGAACTAAAAGCAATTAAGAAATTGGAAGATGCGGGATGGCTTTGAAAGGTGAACAAGAGACCTTTATATAGGCAAATGCATGATATTCTAATACGAGGTGGGGTTGCTTTTGCTTGTTGCCACTGCATGTAGGTCAAATCAATAATAAATTATGTAATTAAAGATAAGATTCATATAATTGTGCTAAGATATAATAATACTCATTTGTGATGGAAAAATTATTAATGTTTGTCCATAGATGTCTAATTATCGAGCAACAGATCAAGGCATTCCAGGTGAGCAATATCCGGTATTAGGGTAGCCATAATGCACCCACTAATTAATGGTTGCAACAGTAGTGGGGCATCAGAAACCAGACAGTGTATAGATTCCCACTTATTGACCAATAATTAAATAATACAAGAAATAAAAAATAAAATAACAAAAGCATTTGAACGGAACAGTAACGTAACTAAAATATGTTTTAACACCTATTTCTTTTAAAATTCGATTTTGACCTTCTTATAATTTAATTCACGAATTTAATTTTTTTTATTTACAATTTCGTTAATTCAGTTTCTAATTTTGGAATTGGACGTTGACTATCACTTGTCAACGTTGACAGTCACATGTCGCACTTTTATTGAACATTATATGTCACGATTTTATTAGAGGTTGACATTAATTAAGTGTACAAAATCAACGTCCAATAAATGCACGATATGTGACGGTAAACGGTGACAAGTAGCGGTGATCAACGTCTAATTTCAACGTTGAAGACTGAAATAAAAGAATTACAAAAAAATTGGGAGGCTAAATTTGTGAATTAAATTATAGGAATACCAAAATTATAAATTTGAGACAAATAAGGAGAACAAATTTAAAATTTGGCTTTTAACAAAAATATAAATGATTGAAAAGTAAAGGGAAAAAATATTAAAGAAATGAATGAGAAATATCCTAAATTGAGTTTGATTTGTCTATGGATTGTATAGCCAGTGATTATAAGTAATCTTATATTTCATATTTATAAACTTTTAAACTCATTAAATTTGTCTACCATGTACTAAATCTATTAGTAAAGAAGGCATTTTAATTGGTTCTACCTTGTTTGTGAGGCAAATCAAGGGGTTGACTCATTGATTAAGCATATATGGTCTCCAACATCAGAGTAGGCATGGCAACTAGACGGTTGGCGGCGGTTTTGGCCCTTCCCGTGCTCCATCAAAGGCCAACTGAGTTCAGGTTTATAAGATATGAGGGTAAGAAAATTAAACTGAATTCCATTACTGTCGGATTTTATCATGTTTGAAGATGACGAGAAATCGATCGCAAACTTTTTAAAATTTAATTTATGCATATGTTTTAAAGAAATAATAGATTAAATCATTAATTATTTTTTAATTCAAATAATATATAAAAATAATAAATAATAAAAATTAAAAATATTTAAGAATTAATTTATACTTTTAGTTAAATGTATATATTTAACTTTGTTAATAATAATTATTATTATATATTAAATTAATAATCATATTTTTATAATTATAAAAAATAGAGTATAAACATAATCACATAATTATGTAATTAATAATTATATATAATATATAACAATAGAATTATACTAATTAAACTCTCGAGTTAACTCGTTAACTCTTACTAGCTTACGAGTTTACAAACTCTCTATGAGTTGACCCTTGTACAAACTCTCTTTTTAGTGGTTGGTGCAAACTCGATAAGCTCTCATGTTTACTATTGAGTTAACGAGTTAAAAAAATTAAATAAAAATAAAAGTCATTTTAAGTTATTTTTTGTGTGTTTAAGGTTCAATATACTTCTATTTAGTGTGTTGTTCCTGAATTAAAGAACTATCACCTCTGACAACACCAAATCATTGTTTTACAACAACATCAAATCCTCGATAGGAATGATCTACCCGTACTATCACCTTCGCAAGTTATTATCTAGTAGTGATGCATTACTAGACTTAGTTATTTAAGTATTGTGAAATTTATAATTTACTAATTTATTTTATTATATTGTTGAAATGTTTAATTGGTATGTTATATATAAGTATTTTGTTATTAGTTTTATATGAAGTAGATTCTTACGAGTCTATGAAACTCACGAATTTACGTAAACTCTCGAATTTGATAACCTTAAATATAATTATATATAAAATGCACAATAATGTAATTAATAATTTTAATGTATGTAGTAGGATGGGTATAAGGGTGGAGACGGGTTGGATAGTTTCATACGTGAACCTGAGCCCAACCTGATTTCCCAAGTCAAGGAAAGCACGAAACTACTCCCATTTAAGGTAGATTTCCTCTATCAATGTTAGGGCGGTGGTTGGACAAATTCCTTTATTGCTATGCCTACATCATGAGTAAAATTTATGTTTTTGATGTTTCATCTCGGCTTATTAGGATACATTAATGAGGATAGACTCTACTTTTTTTCTAGAGATTTTTAGTCTTTTTGGTTGTACTATCATTAAAAAGAAACTATTAGAGTCACATTTAAAATAATGTAGAATCACAATGGATAACAACATTGTGCATAATTGCCACATCATGAATATGATCAAATTTTCATTCCACAATTGAAATTTTAGTTCAGTCCTTAGTTGATCATACAATCATATTGCTGTTAGTATGAAAATATCGCTTCATCTTTATCTTTGGTTTCTCTTCATGCATGTGTAAATCTCTCTAGATCTATAATCTTAACTATTAATAGTAGATATTGCCAATTTAAACTCTTATCATCTTATACCTAAAATCTAGATTAATTATAAATTAATTTTTATCCTTTTAAGTAGTAAAATCAATTCCTATATTTTTTTTACAACAACCAAAAAATGTATCCTTGAGACAAGTACTACTTGGACTCGACAAGTCTTTATACTTGGTGGTTGACCGAGTAGTCTACTCGTATTCTAAAGAATCTAGTAGATCTAATTAAGATAATAGATAAACTTTATCTTCTACTAGAAAGATAAAGATATCTCTAAATATAGGAAGTTATCTATTATCAGAGAATCATATCTTTCTCTGTTTATATTATTGTACGAGGGAAGTTGAGATCTTATCATCAGATTTCATCTTTATAAAAGGGGATCATCAAGATTATGGTAACTAACTTCATTCCAACCTATATTATGATACTTGCATATCTTTGTGCTCCTAACTTGAGTGTTAGAGTGTCTTCACAAGTACACCCACCATCATCGGTGGAGGAGCTCATGGAGGAGCAACACCGTGAGGAGGTTCTACCAAGTTCGGTAAAAACATTTGGCACCCATCATGGGGTTGAATGAAAACTTTCCCTTTGACCAGTACATTATCGATGACAAAGAATGACGAAAACACCAATGCCGCTAACCAAGGAAAGTGACCATGTGAGTAGGAGTCCACCATTCATGGGATGCCTACCATGAGTGCCCCTAAAAAGGGGAACCCAACAAACGTGGTGAGTCCCTTGCGTTAGGAGCTTGATGATCACTCATTGATCATCGCCCTACAAAGAGAGATAAATACCTTGAAGCAAAGAAATGCCAAGAGATGGATAATCTTTGAAAGGAGAATGCCACTCTCAGGGAGTAGTACCTAAAGCTTCAAGACGACCAAAATGCAAATTTGGTCTCGACAATGAAAACCTATTAGATCCATTTGGCTAGGACCAATGAGGCTGATACTACGTGGAGTGAAGGGACTCCCTTCATAACCCAATTGGTTAAAAGAGCAATAAATGCTGACACTTGGCTGCATCCCTTTGTTGATGGGATTATGGAGGCACAACTCCCACCTGAATGGAAGATGCTGACCATCGATCGTTAAGATGGACTCTTAGACTCAGATGAACATGTGGATGCATTCATTACGCAGATGAGTTTGTTTACGAATGACAACACAATCATGTGTCGAGTATTCCCATCAACGCTAAAAGGGGTGATGCTTCATTGGTATACTCGCTTGTCAAGAAACTCCATTGACTAATTCATGACTATTAAGACATGTTTTGGAGTGTAGTACGTGACGAGTAGACCACATCACCCAACAGTAGTGGCACTCGCTAACATTCGACAAGATAAGGATGAATCTTTAAAAGAATTTATGGAGAGGTTCTCATCATTTTTAGTCTAAATCCATGACCTGAGTCCAGAAGTAGCACTTATCTCAATGATCATGGTGTTAAAGTCTAGCCCTTTCTCGGATAGTCAGTGCAAGAAACAACTGGCAACATTGGAGGAGTTGAGAGCAAGGGATGTCAGATTCATCCAAAGGGAAGACATGACTAGTTTCTGTGAGAAATTACATGGAGAGTCATTAAGGAAACCAATAGAACGAGAGGTTAAGACTAGGAGTATTTGTAGTAGAGGAAAGTCTAGAGCAGATAGACTGGCTCGGTCAAGGTTGTGAAAACAAGCCTGGTCATCGATCATATTGAGGTAGTGAGTTAGTGGTCCAATTAGTAGGTCGGTAATTAATTTGTTTGCCAAGTATATATTAAAAAAATAATGTAACTAATATCCAAAGTAACAATTAAACTATTAAAACATATTATGATCAAGATAAAACACATAAGTATTAAATAATATCAAGATCAAAATATTAAAAATAGTTATTAATACTATTATCTGTTGGATCGAGTGGCCTCAGAATAATTAAGAAGGGGGGTTGAATTAATTATTCCTAAACCTTTAGCAATTAAAAATTACTCTTTTAAGGCTTTTACTAAATTGTTAAGAGAATGAGGAGTAGAAGAGAAAACTTAACAGAAAGTAAAAGCGGAAATTAAATGCACAGCGAAAAGTAAAAGAGTAGGGAAGAAGGAAACAAACACACAAGAGTTTTTATACTGGTTCGCCAACAACCCGTGCCTACATCCAGTCCCCAAGCGACCTGCGGTTCTTAAGATTTCTTTCAACCTTGTAAAAATCCTTTTACAAGCAAAGATCCACAAGGGATGTACCCTCCCTTGTTCTCTTTGAACCTAGTGGATGTACCCTCTACTAGAACTGATCCACAAGAGATGTACCCTCTCTTGTTCTCAGTCAAACCCAAGTAGATGTACCCTCTACTTGTACCACAAAGGATGTACCCTCCAATGTGTTGAGACAAAGATCTCAGGCTGTTAAACCTTTGATACTTTGTGAATGGGGATACAAAAGAATTCTCAGGCGGTTAGTCCTTTGAACACTTTTGTATTAGGGAATGGGAAGAATCAAAAGAATTCTCAGACTGTGTCGTTTTGAATTCTTTGACAAGGGAGAAGGAAGACACAAAAGAATTCAGGCGGTTAGTCCTTCGTTTTTTTGGAAAAGGGAGAAGAAAGACACAAAAAGAATTCAGGCAGTTAGTCCTTGGCGAATTCTTTTTGGCAAAGGGAGAAGAGAATGAAAAGATGAATAACACAAGTTTTCAAGGTTTAGAAAACCAGAAAACTTCAGAAAGATTTTGGTACAAAGAAGAAGAAGAAGTTCAAAGAGAGTCAAGGCTTGTAAAGGATTGATTGGAAAAGTAAAGTGTGAAAGAATGAATTGATTCAAAATGCAAAACAAAGTCTTGCTTTTATAGACTCTTCATGTCTGGTCAAGAAGATCATTTAGAAGAGTTATAACTTTTAGAAAAAACTTAAAACCAATTTGAAAAAGTCAAAACCTTTTTTGAAGAGTTACATCTTTTTGATTTTTTTAGAAACAAACACTGGTAATCGATTACCAAATTAGTGTAATCGATTACACAAAACTTTTGTGTGAAAGGATGTGACTCTTCACATTTGAATTTGAATTTCAACGTTCAAAGGCACTGGTAATCGATTACCAAAACATTGTAATTGATTACAACTTTTTGAAATTAATTGGAACGTTGTAAATTCAATTTGAAAACTTTTTCAAAACAATTTTGCTACTGGTAATCGATTACAACAATCTGGTAATCGATTATCAGAGAGTAAAAACTCGTTGGTAAAACATGTTTTGAGAAAAATCCATGTGCTACTCAGTTTTTTTTAAAAAAACTTTTCATATTTATCTTGATTAAGTCTTCTCTTGATTTTTGAATCTTGAGTCTTGAATCTTGTTCTTGATTATTCTTGATTCTTGATTCTTGAAAACTTGAAACTTGAAACTTCTCTTGAATCTTTCTCTTGATTCTTGAATTCTTTGGCATCATCAAAATAACCTTTGAAGGCATTGCTTCCACATTATCAAGATTAAAATAAGTTTCTAAAAACAAAGATCAAAGTAATATTAGTTGTTAACATAATATGGTGACTTTAATTAGAACTTAGGAAATAAAAACATGTTCAACATTAAAACATATTTCTACATTAATTTTAGTTATTATGAAAATGATATAACTTATTTATTGTGATTACTTATTTGTTTAGGTTATTTATTTTGATTGCTGATAGAATAATTCTAGTTATTTTAAAAATAAATCTCATTATTTATTCTCAAAATAACTAAAGAAAATTATGCTTAAAAATTTTGTCTCCATATTTTTATATTTTTAAAAATATTTTATTTAAAATTATTTATTAACTATTTTTTTCTCAAATCCTCAATTTTAACAACTAAAGCACTTTGATTAAAAAAAGCACTAAAACCACCACCACCACAAAATTTCAATGTTTATCTTGCCATATTGTTACTTACTTGGCTACTTGCAATGTGACATATTTCACACTATTAGAGTATTAGTTTTAGGCCGCAAGTGTAAAAATCAAAAGGTCCAAAAAATCCTAAGAGTGTGTTTTGATAGAGAATTTTAAATAATGAAAGTAATTAATAAGAGAATTTAAATTTCTTTAATCTAAAATTCATTATTTGAATGTTTTTTATGAAGAATTTAAATTTTTAGAATTTTAAAACAGAATTTAAAACACTTGAAAATGTGAAATTTTAATTTCCTTCTAAAAGGTGAGAGATTGCAATTCTCTTCTTGATAGAAGAACATTCCAAAATGTTCACGTATTTCATTTATAAACTTCATCCTCTCTTCCACCCAAAAGTTCCCGAAATCATGTTCTTGAACTCGTGGCTCTTCCCTCATGCCGATGATCCTCTTCTTCAAGAAACATCGTATGAGCTCACGAATCATTGATCGGGTGCAAGCGTAGGGGGACATGTAGAACTGTACTTACCAGTCAAGGGAGCAGTCGCCACTGCCTATCACGCGGTGGAGGTTCTCGTCGGTGCAGAGGGCCTGGGCCATGCCTTGCGTCGTTGGTTGAATGTTGTGGTCGGGTACAGTGGTATATGCTGTCGTGTCCCAGTTTTCCTACGATTCCCCATGCTGCATCAATACTCTTCTCTTTGTAGAAGTAAAGCTTCATGATGAATCAAGATTGATTCAAAGATGTTTTGATGATAACAAAGATGATGACAAAGGTGATGACAAAAAGCTCAAAGGTCAATCAAAGAATGAGTTCAAGATAGAATCAATAACACTTCAGGATTCAAGAGGAAAGTTGAAGAACACTTCAAGATTCAAGAGGAAAGTTGATTTCAAGAATCAAGATTCAAGGATCAAGCTTTCAAGAATCAAGATCAAGATTCAAGAATCAAGAGAAGGCTTAATCAAGATAAGTATGAAAAGGTTTTTTCAAAAACTGAGTAGCACATGGATTTTTCTCAAAACATGTTTACCAAAGAGTTTTTACTCTCTGGTAATCGATTACCAGATTGTTGTAATCGATTACCAGTAGCAAAATGAATTTGAAAAAGTTTTCAAATAAATTTACAACGTTCGAATTGATTTCAAAAAAGCTGTAATCGATTACAATGTTTTGGTAATCGATTACCAGTGCCTTTGAACGTTGAAATTCAAATTCAAATGTGAAGAGTCACATTCTTTCACATAAAAGCCTTTTGTAATCGATTACACTGATTTGGTAATCGATTGCCAGTGATTGTTTCTGAATAAATCAAAAGATATAACTCTTCAAATGGTTTTTGACTTTTTCAAATTAGTTTTAAGTTTTTTTAAAAGTTATAACTCTTCTAAATGGTCCTCTTGACCAGACATGAAGAGTCTATAAAAACAAGGCTTTGTTTTATATTTTCAATAAATCTTTCTAACAATCCAATACAATCCTTTACAAGCCTTGAATCTCTTTGAACTTCTTCTTCTTCTTTGTGCCAAAAGCTTTCCAAAGTTTTCTGATTTTCTAAACCTTGAAAACTTGTGCTATTCATTCTTTTCATCTCTTCTCCCTTTGGCAAAAAGAATTCGCCAAGGACTAACCACCTGAATTCTTTTTGTATCTTTCTTTTCCCTTTTCCAAAAGAACAAAGGACTAACCGCTTGAATTCTTTTGTGTCTCCATTCTCCCTTGTCAAAGAATTCAAAATGACACAGTCTGAGAATTCTTTTGATTGTTCCCTTTCCCATATACAAAAGATTTCAAGGGACTAATCGCCTGAGAATTCTTTTGTATCCCTATTCACAAAGTTTCAAAGGTTTAACCACCTGAGAACTTTGTCTTAACACATTGGAGGGTACATCCTTTGAGGTACAAGTAGAGGGTACATCTACTTGGGTTTGACTGAGAACAAGAGAGGGTACATCTCTTGTGGATCAGTTCTAGTGGAGGGTACATCCACTAGGTTGTTCAAAGAGAACAAGGGAGGGTACATCCCTTGTGGATCTTTGCTTGTAAAAAGATTTTTATAAGGTTGAAAGAAATCTCAAGGACCGCAAGTCGCTTGGGGACTGGATGTAGACACGGGTAATTGCCGAACCAATATAAAAACTCTTGTGTGTTTGTCTCCTTCTTCCCTACTCTTTTACTTTCCGCTGTGCATTTTAATTTCCGCTTTTACTTTTGGTTAAGTTTCTCTTCTACTCCTTATTCTCTTAACAACATAAGTAAAAACCTTAGAAAAGTAAATTTTTAATTAGTAAAAGTTCAATTTCCTCATCCAAACACACTCTAAAGTTATTCACAAATATGACAAACCCCAAATGGTGCTAACTTCGATGCCGACATGCGGTGCACTACAGTGACACAAATGTCCGAACTTCCTCCTTGGGTGCCTTTGTGCAGTGGTGATAATAGGTCTGATCCTCGTGTGGCACAACAATGCCAACAAGTTGTGAGAACCAGAGGAAAACAACAACTAGAGAGGGAAAGTGAACGCTTCACTGTTTAATAATTTTTTGAAAAAAAATACTATGTGCTTAAACTAGTTCGGGTCACAAGACTCAACTAAGTCACCAGTTTCTATGAAAATTGGTTTAGTCGAAGTAGGTAGAATCGGACCACTGTATGATTGATCCAACAACCAGCTCGGACTGACCAAGGTATCGGTTCGACTGGATGTTAACATTCCACCATTACACTCTACTGATAGAAAGTCGAAGCCGAGTACTAGAAGAAGTATGTAGTGCCGAGGTTATTCGGGTTCCGACAAAAAATCGACCTTCACCAAGAGTTGACAAGTTCAAGTATTGTTGCTATCATCAGGTGGCTGGTCACAACACTGAAGAGTGCACTACCCTCAAGGACAAGATAAAAAAATTGATCCAAAATGGACAGTTGCAGAGATTCATTAAAGATAAGGACTTTTCACAGGATCAAGATTGTGAAATGGATTGAGATAGAAGCCGAGAACGCAACTGGACTCATGAGACAATAGAGGCATAACACCAGGAGGAGGCTTCCCTACCAGAAACTCAGCTCCGAGGTGTGAACAACACAATATAAGGAGGATTTGCAGGTGGGGGAAGCTCAAACTCAACATGCAAACACTATGTTCGCAACCTTAAGTCTGTCAACTCGGTCGCAACTAAAACGAAGATTACCAAATAAGTTTTGAAGTCGTAAAACAATAATTTAAAATGTGCATATCTAAGTTAATTTAAGTTTTGGATTGTTCAAGGTAGGTCAACCAAACATGACAAGTACGTACATCTTTTTAGGCTTAGTGTTCAAAGTGTTATGGGTCGTTCCTAGTAGACTAACCAAACATAACAAACACTTATGCCTTTTAGGCCTAGCACTTAAAGGGTTGTGTGGATTATTTAGGATAAGTTGGTCGAACTAACAAGTGCTTATGCCTTCCAAGCTTAGCATTTGAAGGGTTGTGGATCGTCCAAGTAGGTCAAAAGCATAATAAATACTTACACCTTTCAAACTTAACACTTAAGAGGTTATGGACAGTTTAGATAGGCTGATTGAACATAAAATTAATGAAGTCTCAACCCTGGAATGATCACCTAAGCTTATATTGACTAACCTCTAAAGCACATATTTTCCGACCTCTAAACTAAATTGTAATCGATTGATCAAGATGACCCGTCTTAAACCAATCATGATCACTACATTTCATCAAATTATATAGGATTTCAAAACCATAAATCCAGACCAAAGGAAACCTAGAGTCTTCTTACATGTGGTTAAGGCACGATAGGTACCACCTGCATGTCTTTGCCACGTGAGAAAGGCACCATGCCCGCCACTCCAAAAAAGGCACGAATAATACAATTCAGTTAAATGGTATAATCCATATATAGGCATGATTCCTCCGTGATCACACTAGGTCATGCGTAGTATGGCATGATAGGGTTTCTTTTGTCATAATAAAGTATAAGAGATATTACATCTTTACAAATATATATAAATTTTATTATCATTTACATATATAAATATATTACTATAAACCATTAGATCATTCATATATTTTACTATAAATCATTAGATAATTTGAATGATGAAGATTAAAACAAAAATGCACATAATTTTTTTATGCAATCATATGATCACTAACAAACTCTTAATTTTGATTATCCACATATGATTGTATATATGCTTTAGATTTATAATTCTCATGTTTTAACATAAGAAAAGCTTTACTTGATACTTCACTTTTATATGTGGGCGTGTTTGTTTGTGAAGTGGAAAAACAAAAGAGAAAATAAATATATCACAAGATAAATGATATGACAGAGAGAGATAAAAAAGTTAATTATAAAACCAAAAAATATAATTTATAAAAGTCAAAGAATATTATTTCGTTTTTTAAAAAGCTCTCCTAGGATCAGTTGTAAACTTCGTTTTCCTTTCTGATAAATATAACATGTATCCTCTATTTGGAGGCAATCTTACTTAGGCTCGATGATAGTTGTAAGATTAGTTTGGGTTAATTAATTCAATTACTTTGTCATAAACAAAACGAAAATAATAATTTCAAGAAAACTACAAATAAAAAAGTAACAAGTCACTAAGAATAAATCAGTACTATTTCTTATTATATGCAAGTATGATAGAGGAACCAAGGAAAATCCATTCTGATTAATTTTCAGCTAGGCAATTACATGAAAGTAAAGGGAGATTAAGTAAAGACAAGATAAAACTAAAAGGTGTGGCAATAACATAGTTAAGGAAACCTTCACAAAATTAATTACAAAGTAATCCATGTTCTCTTCTGTTTCCTTATATATATATATATATATATATATATATATATATAACTACAGTTAATTAATTTCAGAATACTGCATCACATGGCCCTTGTGCCAGATAATTAGTCTCTCTATATTGTTGCTCCAAGAAAACTCCATAACACAATTGAAAATCATTGATGTCATTTCCAGCCTCATATTCCATTGCTGCATGCTCCATCATCTCATCTCCACAAGGAATCCATGCATTCATCCCATCAAAGGTCAAAGAAGAGATCAATTCCATGTCAACCCAATGATCAGGGCCACTGACTGACGTAGAGCAATCTTGATCATCCACGTGACTCATCTCATACATTTGACTCATTTCAGTGTCACTGATCTCTGCCTCCAATGACTGAATCATGCTCACAAGTCTATCATCGCCGTCGTACTCTTCTTCTTGTGTTTCTTCCATTAGAGACATGAGAAGAAAATTGTTGGCTTCTGAGAACTCAATTCCCAATTCAACGACACCCTCTGAGGAAGACATGTTACAATGAAAAAATGGGAGTGACTCTTTTTCTTAGGTTTATGAAAATAGTTGAAGTGAGAGAAGTAGGATGGCTTTTAAAGGGGAAGAAGGGACCTTTATATAGGCAAATGCATGGTATCTTAAATAATACGAGGTGGGGCAGGTTTTGCTTGTTGCTACTGCATGTTGGCCAAATCAATAACAAATTATGTAATGAAAGATAAGATTCATATAATTGTGCTAAGATATAATATTCATATAATTGTGCTGGAAAAATTTAATGCTTTGACCCATTGGTGTCCAGCTGTCGAGCAACATATCAAGGCATTCCAGGAGAGCAATATATGGTATTAGACTAGCTATAATGCACCCACTATAATGGTTCCATCAGTGGGGCATCAGAAATCAGACAATATATGCCCACTTAATGCCAATAATTAAGTATACAATTTCACATAACTAAAAAGACTTACACTTATAATTAATTACAAATAAATTAAATAATTTATAATGGTTAATATCTCTAAAAATGAATTAAATAATTTCTGATGGTTAAAAATGTTCAAAAATTAAAATTTTTGCTACCTTTTATCTGTTTTTTTTTACATTTTTTGATAAAATTAGGGAAAGACAAAACAACAATGAGTTATGGTACCTTTGGAGTGTGTTTGGGAAGATAGAGAGAAAAAACAATTAAGTCTGTTAATCACATCAAAGAATCATCTAATAGAGTTATTGTTAAGAACCAATAAAAATATATTTTATTTTTATGAGAACCAAAATAATATGAAAATTTTTTTAAGAATGAAATTAATGCTATTCAAATTTAACAGGGATCTCAAATATATTTTTATCCTAAATCGAATAATGTAACTAAAATATGTTTTAACAAATTTAATTGGATTGAGCTTCTCCTCCTTAAACTGATCCAAAATTTAATTGGATTGAGCTTCTTCTCACATAGAGTGACTCACGAGCAAGTAACACTTTTCTCACTCACTTGCCTTTGCTACACAATTAAATTTTCTCTCATGTGTATCACTCTTTCCCTCACATGTATCACTCTTTTTTTTCCTATTCCTCTTTGGTGTTTCACTCTTTTCTTTCTCTTATTCTATCTTTTCTCTCATTCCGATTTGGCCATCACACACTTTTCTAGGGGATAGAGGTTTAAGAATAATTTTTTGGTCATGGTGCTAGAAAGAAATCTTGTTGGTGAAGCCATCATGCACTACTTTGGTGTCATATTGCCATGGTCTTCCTAACATTATATGAGTCGCCTCCATTGAAATCACGTCACACAACACCCTATCATTGTATCTTCCAATGATGAGACACACCTTAACCTGCTGAGTCACTTTTACCTCTTCATATTCACTAAGCCACTGAAGTTTGTATGGCCTAGGATAGGGCTTAGTATCCCAATTCAGTTTGGACACTAACCTGGAACTTGCAACATTGGCACAACTTCCTCCATCAACAATTAAAGAGCAAAGCTTACCATTAATTATACATCTGGTGTGGAAAATATTTTCTCTTTGGGTGTCGTCCAGTGGTTGCATCTGACTTCCCAATAGCCTTCTCACCATTAGCATATCACGCTGCATAGCTTCCTCCTTAAGCTCTTCTTCCACCTCTTCTTCTTCACTGATTTTAAATTCACTAGTGATTTCTCCATCTGCCTTCATGATTATAGTTCTCCTGGTTGGATAGTCAGAAGCAATATGTCATCTGCTTAAGCATCTAAAGCATTTTATGTTTCTGGTACCGGTGTTGGATGATGAAGTAGAATTATGCTTGGTTCCAGCACTGGACACTGCTGACTTTCCATGTGGGCTGGATGAGTTGCCTCCCTTCTTCTTGAATCTGTTGGTGCAGTTTTGGTTGAAATTGTTGGATGAGTTCCTTTTTGTTGTACTTTTGCTCTTGAGCTGTTGTTCAACCCGTACTGCTTTCTGTAGTAAGTCATCCAATTCCACATACTTTTGTAATTCCACAACATCTCTAATGTCAGGATTTAGACCATTTAGAAAATGAGCCATTGTGTCCTCAATTTCCTCTTCAATGTTGGCTCTCACTAGTGCCATCTCCATCTCTTTGTAGTACGCCTCCACAGTCAAACTTCCCTGGAACAGCCTCTGAAGTTTTTATCATATTGTTCTGTTGTAGCTAGTTGGAGCATACCTCTTTCGCTTAACCCTTCTCATCTCAGTCCATGTATCTAGCTCCCACCCTTCCTCTCTCATCATCTCTCTTTGATTTTTATTCCACCAAACAAAGGCATAGTCTAAGAATTCAGCTACTGCTAATGTCACTTTCTGCTCTTCAGTATAATTATTGCAGGAGAATACATGCTCAATCTTCATCTCCCAGTCAAGGTAGGCGTCTGGGTCACTCTTTCCTTTGAAATGAGGTACATTAACTTTTACTCTCTCAATTTTGTTTTGTCCTTCCATTCTGTTTTGCCTCAGTCCATCATTGCCCCTTCTGTTCCCACCATAAGGTCTTCTACAATTCTGATTCATTTGGTGCTCTAGTCCTTCTATTCATCCGTAGAGCTCTTCATTGTTACAGTTCAGCAAACGTTGCATTTGTGTAGTCACCACGTCCAGTAAAAAGTGCTGAGATTCGTCTAGTTGATGATATTTACCACCAGTGTCACCAGCTCCTGCCATAATTAAGGAACATAAAATTCTATAGTAATTTAAACAAATGTTACAGGACCTCACCACACTTTACTCACGTGTTTCTCTCTTTGATGGAAGCACACTCGTGTTTGATGCTCTCAATATAGGCTTTTGTGTGATGTTTGTCACTCTTGCCTTTTACAACTGACTCCCTCTTAAGTTCCTGGATAAATCAAATTGGATGCACAAGGTAATGTAACAGGAAAGACAACTTAATTAACATAGACTCAATAATAGATTTGATTGACAGATTTCAGTAATAGATTTCAAGAACAAATTTCAAGAACAGATTTGGACAACAATTTTAAATAACAGATTTGGATAACATATCTGAATAACAGATTAGGATAACAGATTTGGGTAACAGATTTGGATAACATATTTGAATAATAGATTTGGATAACAGATTTGGATAACATATTTTTGTCAAATTTCAGTAATAGATTTCAAGAACAAAATTCAAGAACAGATTTGGATAACAATTTTAAATAACAGATTTGGATAACAAATTTGGATAACAGATTTGAATAATTGATTTGGATAACAGATTTGGGTAACAGATTTGGATAACAAATTTGAATAATAGATTTGGATAACAGATTTGGATAACCGATTTTTGAAAAAAAAAATGCCTCTAATTGCCTCAAATTTGCATTCAAAGATCAAACACCCACTCTTTTTTTTAAAAAAACTTTCTGCAACTCTTTTTTTTTGTTTATATATAATGCTTTTTTTTTTCAAACTTCGTCTAGGATAATAGACTATTCTTCAATCAATCAATCCCACTGGTCCAAATTCAAGAGGCAATAAGGCAATTCGTTCAATAGGCAAATAGATTCAAGAGCCTACTAAACCCCTAAATTCTCTAGTAACCCAAATTGTCCCCAATAGAATTTGAAATAGAATTTTTGACATAGAATTTGAAAGAAACAAGAACAAGAATGAAAACAAGAACATAAACAAGAACGCAACAAGACACAAACAATAATGTGAACAAGAACGCAAATAACAAAACAAAACACGAACCTGAGACAAATTAGAAAGAGAAAAAAAATAAAAATTGGATAGGATAAAACTTGTAACAAGAGTTGAAGCTCTGATACCAGATGATGTGATCCTTACTAGGAGTGGATCGCTTGATACAAGTCACAAGTTTGGATGATGCCACGTCCAAAGAGGGAAGATAAGTCAAGGTAGACGCCACAAGGATTATCTTGATAAGTTTGAGATTGGTTCAACAAGGAACCCAGAGAGAAGCTCTCACAAAATATTCAAAAAATGCCAAAAGTTCCCTTTATTGAAAATGAGTTCAATACATATAGTGTATTTAAGGTTCAACTAAAACAACACCAATTTTATTTAATTTAAAATTAAAAACAAAAATTAGAAAAGAAATGGCATGGGCCTTCAAATTTGTTTGGGTCAAAATGACAACAAAAAAACAGAAATAAAAAACCATATTTGGCATGAGCCTTCAAATTAGTTTGGGCATTCAACAACAATTAAAGTTCTTGGTAGTGTCTCGGCCTCTAGGCCTTCATCATTCTCCACTTGGGCCTTGTTAAGTATACCTGATACCATTTGTTGGAGGGTATTCACTGGCTATTTCGTCCTACTCCTGGTCATAGGTTTTAGGATTCTCATCATTCTGCACTTAATGCATGTGAAATTACAAAACTACCCCTAATACAAAAACTAGTCTAGATGTCTTAAAATACAAGGGCTGAAAAATCCTACATTATTAAGGTACCCTCCCTACATTATGGAGCCCTAAATACAAGGCCCAAAAATAATGAAACTCTAATCTACTTTGTACAAAATAAGTGGGTTCATACTTAGCCCATTGACCCAAAATCTACCTTAAGGCTCATGAGAACCCTAGGGCCTTCTCCTGTATCTCTGGTCCAATCTTCTTGGAGTCTTCTATCCAATGCACATGGGGGTAGGATTGCATCAGAGAACATCGATTACTTTGTAATTAAGTTGTGAAGGAGTCCTTACTCCTTAAGTATATGTTATTGCCAAACCTTTCCATTTTATCGTTTAATTTTTCTCCCTTTATTTCTTCATAGTGAAAATTAATCATGATGGATTTTTCTCAGTTCCTCAATCGTACTTGCATATAAGAAATAGTACTGATATTTATTTCTTGAGTATTTTTTATTGCTTTTTTAAATAAAATGTGTTAATCATGATTATGACCTTTTGTAATAAACTCCACATCATTTGTTAATTCTGAGTGACTTATTTATTTTTTTAAAATAATAATTTTGCTTTTCTCTAAGAAAAAATAGAATTAACTCAAACTAATTTTACTACGAATCCTATGAGAGTAAGGCATCCCATGGTAAAAAATTACGAAACGTATCCCTAAAGCATTGAGATCTAGATCTCAAATAATTTTTACCTCTTTAATGAAGTGTTTTCATACGTACAACTAGAGATCAAACACTATTAGCTTTCTTAAAGGATCAACACCAAAAAAATGTATCCTTAACTAGAGAGCTTTTTTAAAAAGAAAATAATATACTTTTAGTTTTATAATTTATATATATCTTTTTCACAATTTTTTATATCTCTCTATCAAATGATTTATCTCATCATATATTCTTCTTTTTTCATTTTCCATTGTTTATATGCACACACAGAGGATGACATATCAAGTGAAAATTTGTGTTGTGAAAAATGAGAATTAATAAAATATAAAATATACAATCATGAATGGATGATCAAATTTTAAGTTGTTTTAATATTATATATTCGCTTAAAAAAATTCATATGTTTTTTTATTTAGACCATTCAAATATAATATAATGATTTATACTACTCTAGACCTAAATATAAGCAATAAAAAAATTGTTTTGGACCTAAATATAAGCAAATACTAACTAACTTTTATCTCATTTAATGTAGTATTCCTGTTATGTCTTTTATTTAATAAACTATTATTTCCCATGAATCATTAATTCATATTCTACAAGCACTACTATGAAGGGTATTTTAGGAAGATTTTTTTGAATTAAATGTTATTAACTGAATTGCTTAATCCATGTGCCTGGTAGTTGAATTTGCTTAAATTTAGGTCCGGAGAGAGTATATAAGAAGAATGTTCATATATGTTTATAATAAGAAAATGTATATATGTGTTGTCACGAGAATAACTAATAACTAACTGAATTGAATTTGGCTATAACTATTTCAACACAATTCTAAAATTCAAATGAAAAATCAAATGATTTGATTGTGAAGAGGAAAAATCTATCTTTTGACCTTTTGTGGGCTCTGAAGTGACTGAATAAAACATTTGATTTGGGATGATCAAATCTAACAAGAATATGAACTAACAAACTAAAATAAGAGCTTAAATCTAAAGAAAAAGTACTTTTGGAGAAGATAACTGGAAAGTAGTTGCATTGACTTGTTTTGGTTGAAGGTCCTTACAAACGTTTTTGAAACAAATATTTGTACTGTAAAATCTAAATTAATTTAATCAAAAATGTCATGTTGGATCCACATTCGCACACCACTTCTTCATTTTTCAATTGCTTCATCTAATTTATTCATATTTCGGCTAAGTAGCAAGACGACACACCTCCCATGTTCCAATTTTTTAGGAACTACTCCTAGATCATGGGGTTCTTCATGTACATAACTATTTTTGACCAATACCTTGCGATCTTAGCTTCAATTTCAATTATGCTTAGATTTATCTTCGAAGCTTTTGATTTTATCCTCTGAATTTTCAAAAATTGGTCAAACTATCTCTTCCAATTGTGATATCTTATCACTTATCCAAAATAACAACTAACCTTCTTTCGTTTAAGTTTCTATCTTGATTCATTTAGCGAACAAAAAATATCTTAATGGGTAACAATTTGTAAATATTTTTTTTTAACAAAATATGGTTCTACTTTTCTATCTGGTTGACTTGTATTGTTCTCGCCTTTTTTAGAGAGTGGAGTATAATGCCTTTCTAACGTGCAAAGGAAAGATAGTGTTTATCATTCCTGAACCACATTTTGGAAGATCTTACGATTCGTTTCATTTGAACTTATGGGTTTAGAGGCCCATGGATTTTTAATGTAGTCTGGTGATTATGATTGGTCTAAGATGGGTCATCTTGTTTAATCGGTTACATTGTTCAATTTAAAGGTTGATTAGTTTGACATTTGTAGGTCAGCCAACATGCTTAGGTGATCACTCTTTTATCAAGCCTAAATGTTATGTTCGATTGACTTGTCCAGATAGTTCATAACCACTCAAGTGCCAAGCCTCAAAGGCATAAGTGCTTGTTATGATCAATGGACCTATTTGGACAATCCCAAACTACTTAAGTGTTAAGCCTGAAATGCATAATGGACTCAAATGAGTGGGTCAGAGAGTATGTTGTTAGCATTTATCTATTTTGGAATGATTGAGATCAATTGACTCTGCTTGTATCTTAACATCATCAAATAACATTTGAAGCCCTAAAGCAATAATTAAAAATGCGTATATCTATGTTAGCTTAAGTTTTGGATGTTCGAGGTAGGCTGACAAACATAACAAGTATTTATGTCTTATGCTCAATTTTCAAAGAGTTGTGGATTGTTCGAGGTAGACTAACCAAACATAACATAAACTTACACCTTTTTGGCTTACCACTTTAAGGGATGTAGATTACTTGGGGTAGGTTGATCGAACATATACAACAAGTGCTTATGCCTTATGGGCTTAACACTTAAGAGATCGTGGATCATTCAAGCATAACAAATGCTTACACCTTTCAAGCTCAACACTTGTTGATGGGTTATGGACTGTTTAAATAGGCCAATTGAACATAACATTAATTGAGTCTCAACCTCAAAGTGATCACCTAAGCATATTAACTAACCATTAAACCATATATTGGCCAATCTCTAAATTGAATTGTAATCAATTGATTAGGATGACTTGTCTTAAAGTAATCATGATCACTATTGTGTGTGCGTGCGTGCGTGCGTTAGGGGTGAGTAGGTTTTCAAGAACCGACCCAAACTGGAAAACCCAAACAAAAAAATGTGTTTTTGGGTGGGTTTGGGCGGGTCATTAGGTTGTTCGGGTTGGGAAAATAGATTTTAGTGGGTTCAATTGGTTGGGTGCAGGTTTAAAATCCTAAAACTATTGGTACCTGACTCAATTGTGGTAGTATGTTGATAGTGTTAGTATTGTGTAATTGTTGTGTTGTAGTTGTAGAGAATAGAGGCTTGCAAGCCTAAACCAAGCCCAATCACTTCCACTTTATTGCTTCATTCAGTTCTTAAAGTTGTGTTGCTCTCTTTGAAGTCTGAAACCCTAAGAAGCTACGCCGCTTTAACATTGAAATTGTAATTGAAGATGGTGCACTATTGTTGGCGCCTCACCTGAGTCGCCTCTCTTTGTAAGAGACCTAGTCTCATTCTGTTTGCACTGCACTATCAGCGTGTGTCTCTCCTTTTTTTTGTTTGTTTTATGGGTTTCATTCTTAGTTTCCTTTTTAGGTTTCATTCTAAGTTTTTATTTCATTTCATACTCAAGAAAATAAACTTTTAGTTTAAAGTTGTTGTTGGATTAGGAAAATTCAAAAGTACAAGAAAATATGTCTCAGTGTCATTATACTTATACATTATTTGGCTACATTACTCCCTAGTAATTTGTTTCAAGTAATGTGATCTTTTATTTTTTGATCATAATATGATAACTTAAAAAAAGTCTTTAAGCTCTTAATTGCAAATTGTCATACCCTAATTTCGTCCGGGGACCTTTGCTTGATGACATGCGACCTTTCTTTGGTCCTTGTGAGGTGCTTGGCATCCATCATTGGGCAATTTGTGAAATTCCAGGACATGCCGAAAAACCAAAAAAAATATATTGATGCACAATCCGTAAGTTTCCGTGACACACCGGAAATCAAATGGAAGCATCGTTGCATAATTAAGTGAGGTTCTGTAACATTCCGTAAGTCAAAAGGGGGATGATTATGTAATCCGCAAGGTTCCGTAACATTACGGAAAGAAAACAAGTATCGTTACGAGATTCGTAAGTTTCCGTAACTTTACGAAAAAAGAATCACCAAAAAAGGTAAGGGGGTGAACTTATCAAGATAGGGGTGTAAATAGCAATTCAAATCTAGGCCCTTCTAGAACATTTTGGAAGTTGGGTTGCTTAAGGAGGAAGCAACTGGGCGGCAAGCTCCTCCACGTTTTTGAAAAATGGTTTTCGGGGCTTCCGCGGCTTCCGTAATACTTCCGTAAAATTTCCGAAAACCTTGGGTAAGCATATTCCACTTAACATTGGTAAAAGGGAAAAGAAAAAAGATGAAAATCAAATTCGAAAACAGTTCCGTAAGGCTTCCGTAACTTTTCCGTAAAATACGAAAAGGGGGGTGAACTTAGTAATTCGGGTGCGCTTAGAAATCTTCTTCATTAAGTCTTTGGGCGGCAAGCACCTCCTTTTTTTTCTATAAATAGGGGAGGGGGGAGCTGTTTCAAAATGTTCAAGACCCCTTTGGCTATGCATTTCGGCTATTTTGGGCAAAAACACGTTTTCGTGAAGAAAAATCAAGTCGAAGTACTTCCGTAACGCTTCCGTAAGCGATTCTGTGGAAATTCTTCATCGTTCTTCGTCGTTCTTCACCGTTCTTCATCCGTTCTTCGTTCGTTCTTCGTTCTTCAACGGGTAAGTTTTCGAATCCGAGACTTTCAATTCATTTCTTGTTTTGTGTACTTTCACTTTAATTTCGTTTACTTTCAGTTTTCTTTTCTTCCGTTTTTAACGTGCTTTAACCATTTATTTAAGCCGTTTTCTCGTCTAATAAATGATAAAATGAATTTCAACCGATCATTTGTGTTGTAATCTCGTTTAATCACTGTTAAAACGAAATCTAACCGATCGTTCACGCTATAACCTCGGTTAAACCAAAAAAAGTAAAATAATAATAAAATAATCAAAATATCTTTGAATAAAATAATAAAAAAAAATCAATCGGACGTTTTTCTTTGGAAGTTTCCTTGAATGAATTGATTAATAACCAAAGTGAAACTAAGACTAAAATCAACTCACAAATCAAGTTTTGTCCGAAAATCACTAAAAACCGTTTTAAGGTCCAACGCCTTAAACGGTCCTCTTTGCTTTTATCGGTTAACATGGACCGTTCAAAAGCATAAAATCAACATGTGACTTTACCGCTTTTGCAAGAACTACGTAGGTCTGATTTCCTCATCGCAATTGAGGATACGTAGGAGCAAAAGCCCCGCTTTTGTCGACCACCCCAAGAGATCGTTAATGGTCCAAATGCCTTAACGTTTCTCTCCTTTCAAAAACAAGAGATCGTTAATGGTCCAATGCCTTAACGTTTCTCTCCTTTCAAAATCAAAAGACCGTTTAATGGTCCAACACCTTAAATGACCTTTTGTTCAAATAAAAAACATATTTTGCAAAAAAGACAAAAAACAAACTTAAACCAAACACTTTGTTCCGAAAGAACTACGTAGGTCTGATTTTCTCATCCCAATTGAGGAATACGTAGGAGCAAAGGGAAACACCCTTGTCGACCACAAAAAGAGAAAAAATATAAAAAGGGTATAAAGGATATAAGGACATAAAAGGGAACGTAAAAATCAAGGTCATGTTTGCACATTCGATTAAAGGCTGTCGTCCCTTGTGACGGACGTGTGGGGTGCTAATACCTTCCCCGCGCGTAAATACAACTCCCGAACCTTTCACTTAAAAGTTCGTAGATCGCGTCTTTTCCGGTTTTTCCGACGTTTTCCTCAAATAAACGTTGGTGGCGACTCCGCGCGTATTCCTTTCGTGGAACACGCATCCCGCGAGTCACGCGTCGCCCTCCCGCCGAAGGGTAGGTTGCGACAGTTGGCGACTCCACTGGGGACTGTTTTTAGAGAGTTAGGCCATTTAAATCTTGTGCAATGTTTTACCGTGATTTACCCCTTTGTTGGTTTCCCTTCATTATGTTCTTGTGTATATAAACTCTTTGTTGCTTCTAGTGCGTTTTAAAATGTATGCATGAGGTAAATATTTATTCATTTGATGCACACAAACACCAACACTATTTGCACACACTGTGAGTGAAAAAGGGCCCTATACCCGGGTTCATGGGAACATAAGGAGTGGAGGTGAATCTGTGATCATGCTAGGTCTCCGACTTGCTTGATTACAGTGAACCCTCATCTAGAGCTTTTCTCTTTGAAAACTTATTGTTGCTAGTAGTCCCTACTGCTGCAGTATGTTCTTCGAAGAGAATGATACCTCTAGAAACCATCAAGAGAGATATGACTACCTTGGGGGTTATCACTAAAAGCCTAATTAGCTCTCTCCCTTATAGGTCCCTTAAATAGGGGCACGGAGCAAACAAGCTGCGTGCCATTTTTCACACTGCCATGCATAAGTATCATATACCCTTTTGCTTATATTTGTTTGTGAATATTATCGTACTATGTACATCCCCGTGTTGTGCCTTTCGCATATGCATCATGCGTGGGTTTCGTCTTTGATCCCCTCACTTTAGCAAACCGACGGAGGGTCCGTGTCGCCTTCTTAAAAAAACATACGTTGGGTGCCATGCTGCCCAAACGTTGTATCCAAGAAGGAAACAATTTCTCGGGCTCCCGTATCCGTAAAATGCATTCATATCATGCATCGCATAAGCATCTCTTCATAACATCATAATGAACATATCGTTCCTGGATTTGTCCGTTATCATATTCCAGCCTCACATTTTGCATGAGTCATTGCATCATCATGCATATGCGTTCAACAAACTTTTTGATCTGCAAAATTGCATACCATTTGTTTTCATGTTTGCTCATCCTTGTGTTTTCCTCTACAAAAACAAAAAAAGGGAAGCGTGAAACTTCACACTACATTCTTAGTTGCATGTGTTAGGCACCATGAGCCAACCATGTTGGGATCATAAACCCATTTCTAAAAAAAAAAAACACACAACAACAAAACAAAATAATTGAACATGGTACCTAATGCATGGTTAACTAGGAAATGGTGTTTCTTCGGGCATCTCAATTTCATAATTACATTTTCCATGCATAGCTTAAAGTATGCCCGAGTCATTCATCCCTATGAGATGTTGTTGAAGTATTGGCGATCAGAATTGCCATTCCTTGGATTATAGGGTTGAACCAAGCTCATGCTTTTATAAAAAGGTTCATCAAGTCAAGTTGAAATATGGAAGTAACCGTCTTGCAAAATTGGGGCAAAAGATGAATCGAGTCACATCACTGCTTCGTCTACTGCCAAACATATTTAGGATTGTTGATGTCCTTGTTACTTCCAGTTTCACCTTGACAAAGATGTCATGGACCATGTTGAAAATCTAAATTGATTCAACCCCATATCCTGCGTAAAAATTCGCAATACTTCAACTGTACATCATTCGCATACATCCATGCTTTTCATTGGTTGCATTGCTCATTGCATTCTTTCCTTGAAAAATAAAATAAAATAAAATAAAATGAACTTATCAAAAAGAAAAGGACGCGCTTTACGGCACCCTTACCGAACTCGTGCTAGAGCTAGAGTAATGGGTGAAGCAGAGGAGGTGCAAGAGAAGATGAAGGCCGAAAATGGAGGCCATAAAAGAGCAAATGGCCACAATGATGAAGGCCATGATGAGCATGAAGAAGATAATGGAAGCCAATGCGGTTATAGTTGCCGCTATTAGCGCTGTCGCTAAGGTGAACCCGACGTCCCCTTCCGGCATCAACCAAATGAATCATCCAACCTCAAATATGATAGGCAAAGATTTGGGAAGTACGGACGACCCCATGATGTGAAAATTCAAAACGAGCACGCCTTCCCGCCATATGGCTTGCCTCTCAACTATACGCCACCCAATGTAGCGTACACTCCCAATAAGAATGTCAATAACTCCACTCCTATACCCATTAAGAGCCAACAACCCCAAACTGATCATGCACATGTCTCTTAAACTGTGGGGGAGACACATGAAATTCCCCACCACAATCTAGCCGACTTTGAGCCTTGCCTCGGATATGCTGCTGAAGGGCAAGCAGTTGGTGGTATACCCCTGCAAAACACTTTGGAGGGCCCTCAATATCATCCACAACCACAACCCTCACGTTCCACAGCGGTTAAAAACCCTCATGACTATGGCAGGAATGGGAAAGTTGGATCATCTAGAGGAAAGGCTCAGGGCCATTGAAGGAGGTGAAGATTATGCCTTTGCTAACCTAAAAGAGTTGTTCCTAGAACCCAATATCATCACCCCTCCCAAGTTCAAGGTGCTGGACCTTGACAAGTACAAGGGGACTACTTGTCCCAAGAACCATCTAAAGATGTATTGTCAGAAGATGGGGGAATACGCAAAAGATGAGGAATTGCTAATATATTCCTTCCAAGAAAGTCTTACTGGGGTAGCTGTTACCTGGTACACTAACTTGGAATCTTCCCGAGTCCATTCTTGGAAGGACCTAATGGTTGCCTTTGTTAGGCAGTATCAGTACAATTTTGATATGGTTCCGGATAGGATGCAACTACAGAACATTTGCAAAAAGGGGGACGGATCTTTCAAAGAACACGCCCAAAAGGTGGAGGGATCTGGCGGCCCAGGTGGTACCCCCAATGATGGAAAGGGAGACGATGATCGTGATGGTAAACACATTATCGATACTCTACTATGAAAAGATGGTGGGCTACGCACCCTCAAAGCTTTGCGGATTTGGTCTTCGCCAGTGAAAGGATCGATGTGGGTCCGAAAAGAGGCAAATTTGATCATCCTACTAGGACGACTGAGAAAACTGGGGCAAATAAAGAGGGTGAGGATGAGGGAGAAACCCATGCTGTGACTGCCATTCCTATACGGCCAAGTTTCCCACCAAACCCAACAATGTCATTACTCAGTCAATAACAAACCACCTCCTTACCCACCACCCAGTTATCCACAAAGGCCATCCCTAAATCAACCACAAAGCCTGTCTACCGCACTTCCAATGATGAAGACCACCTTTAGCACAAACCAAAAAAAACACCAACCAAGAAATGAATTTTGCAGCGAAAAGCCTGTAGGATTCACCCCAAATTCCGGTGTCATATGCTAACTTGCTCCCATATCTACTTGATAACGCAATGGTAGCCATAACCCCTGCTAGGTTCCCTCAAACCCCCATTTTTCTGAGGATATGACTCGAACGCAACATGTGCATATCGTGGGGGAGCCCTGGGGCATTCCATTGAGCACTGTATGACCCTCAGGCGTAAGGTGCAAGGTCTAATTGATGCGGGCTGGCTGAAATTTGAGGAGAATCGCGTGTAAATCCTGACATTGACAAGAGATGCCACACATGGGGCAATTTTGAAAACTGTTGTTAGATGTCTCTAATGACTCATCAGGATTTTCAAGTGCAAGCCATTGGTCAGTTTGCTCAAGCGACCTGTGCTCCTGAGTTTGGACTTCCAAGACCGTTCAATCAGAGATTACTCGTCTTGCACGTTGGTGGGGTTGCCGTAAAACAACGAGCAAAGTTCAAAACAAATAAGTTTCAAAATAAAAAATAAAAAGGCATTTGATTGACTATGTTTTCAAGTAAAAATATAGACGTTCATGTGACCTCATTTTGTCTTTTTAGAGAGAAGTGAGTTATCAAGAATAGGATGTTGGACAAATGGCCTCAGTTACCTTGAGAAGAAGAGGGGATTGAATTAAGATACGAATATTATTCCCCAATTAAACTTTCACTCTCTCTTTTCGGATTAACAATGCACATAGGGACAACCCTTCCCTTGTGTTCAAGAATCCTCTACTACAAGAGACCCACGGTCTCTTAATCCCTTTTCAGAAATAAGAAGAAGAAATCTCTCTTAAAAGGGATAGATTGTACAATGAAGACCAATCAAAATTCCTTATTGAATATGCAAGTGGTTGACCAAGGAATCTTTTTGAGAGGATAAGACAGTTCAGTTCAGAAAAACTCTTAATCTTTTGAGAGGATAAACTTTGTGGGCAATGAAAACTCTCTTTAAATTCGTGCTTCCAAGCCACCTTTGATGCCCATTCATAAACCATTTGAATAGATGTGACTCTTGGAAATTATTTTCCGAAAATCCCCTCTGGTAATCAATTACAAGACTTGTGTAAACGAGCACAGGTTTTAAAAATTTGAATAAAAAACATTTTTAACTATTGGTAATCGATTATCGGAGAGCAAATCTCAAATTGAAATGATAGAATTCTTTGGTCAAACCTTTGTTTGTTTCAATTTGGAAACTTCTTCCTAAAGATTCTAAAGAGATCAAACTTGATCATATATCTTGATTTTCTTGGATAAAACTTAGAAGCACTTGATCCTTTAGCATCATCAAGACATCAAAACATCTTGCTTCTACATAGGAGTCATTTGACTTAATCCATCAACTGAAAGATCCTTCAATTATTTCTCGTCCTTGGAAAATTCTTTTTTGCAAGAATCAACTGCTTCTTTCATTCTCCCTTGCTACAAGGTTGTGAAAACAAGACGACGATGGTTACCTCATAGCCCTACACTGGGGCAATGAGGGGCATCGTGCATGAGCCTCAAGTGAACCTAGGGGCAGATTAGAAGTTCTCACTCAATAGGTTCCCAGCTACAAGGTCATGATGAAAGACAACGATTGGTACCTCAAAGCCTTACACTGGGGCAATGAGGGGCACCGTGCATGAGCCTCAAGTGAACATAGGAGACGATCAAAAATTCTCACCCATCGATGTTTTTAACAAAAAAAAAGGGGACAAACCCTAGGATTTCAATGGATTGATTAAACATCAAACGACTCCATTGTCGTCACTCCAAAATGGTCAAGTGACTAAATCAAAAAGAACATACACTCTGAGGGAGTTCCCGGAGAGATTTGCAAAAAGATAGGATGAGGTTGCATGAATTATTACCTTTTTCAAAAAGGCAGTCAATCTGTGTTTTCCAAAAAAAAAAAAAAAAAAAATCAAAATCAAAATCAAAATCACAAAATAGGGAAAGAATGCCATGAACATTGTACAACTTTCCATTACATTGCATTGTTTCATATAAAGTCCGCATTTACCCAAATTTCACGACAAAGGTTGCATGCATCTGCATCCCTAAAAATCATGTTAACTGCATAGATTTCCTACATCTAATGTCCAAATCTTGTGGATTTGGGATGACCGGCCCTCTCGATGAGTCGATCTCTTGCTTTCTCATAAAGGTGGACCTTGGGTACTAGTTACCCTCGCCTTGAAGAGGACTACACATCCTCGCCAACAAAGGGCTGCACGCCCTCACCTCCAAAGGATTACACATCCTCACCTTTAGAGGGCTACGTGTCCTCATTTTCAGTGTGGTCGACATCCACACCTTAAAAGAATTTAAGGTCCTCTACCCTTAAATGCTTAACCGAGACTTGCACTTCCGGTTAAGGGGCCAGTAGTTTCCTTTTAACGGTTCCTGGGCCACCCCCTAATATTGGAGGAGGGCCAACTGTGCGAGCACAACCAGAAAGGGAGGCTATCACACAGCTACTATGCATACCGGGGCAAGATTTCACCCGTGCCGCTGCAAAGAGACGAGTGCGGATCATGCGCACCAACATGACCACTCTTACATAGATATAGATGACATTGCTACTTAGCAACATTCTGCCCAGCGACCGCAATGCCAATCTCCCCCTGCAAAAGTATCAGTTGGTCTGTGTCGTCCCGACGTGGGTAAGTATGCATATGGTTCAACTGATTTCTTATACCATCTATTGTTTGCAGGGATCGCACCCACAAAGACACCCAGTGGACCCGAAAAAGTCAAACAGGGCCCTGGGGTTTTCAGCTCTGGTTACGGGCCTCTATCAGTCCTACAGGGTGCCCGTACCCCCCCGGCAAGGTCACGTCATCATAGGTAAGTATGCACATCGCTCAACTGATTTCTGATTTCATCTATTGTTTGCAGGGATCGCGCCTGCAAGACACCCAGTGGACCCGAAGAAGTCCAACAGGGTCTTGGAGTTGTCAAGCTCTAATTACGGGTCTCTGTCAGTTCTACGGAGTACCTGTCACCTCCAGCAAGGGCATCATGCCCCCTACTAATCGAGCTATCATCAAGAAGTACTGCGCCCCCAGGCAGGCGCAGGGCGAAACACCACAGCAGCATTGGGATGGCCGGTAGCGGGCAATAGACACACCGCCACCACCTCTAGAGTTCACCTCAGCTCATCCGCAAAAAGGTTAGAGCGTTGCCTACGACACATGGCCGACCAGTAGGCTACCAAGTCCAAAGCCAAAGGTAAGCAAAGTACTAGGTCAGTGACTGACAAGTCATAACGCGTCCAGCTCAAGACGTTAAAGAAGCGCTACTAGGAGGCAACCTAGTACCTTTTGAATCTATGCTTGTTATTTGATCACTTTTTATAGTAGGACGCACCTAGTTGCTCATGATCCTGGGAATTTAAATAAAACAAGCGCAAGCTCGGAAGGTAGTCATACCTCACAAAATATATATATGTATGTTTAGGTAGTGAAAATACCTTAGATATGCATGTATGTAAACAAAAAAACACTTCACAAAATATATATATGTATGTTTAGGTAGAAAGATACCTTAGATATGCATGTATGTAAACAAAAAATACTTCACAAAATATATATATGTATGTTTAGGTAGAAAGATACCTTGGATATGCATGTATATAGCAAAAATACCTTACAAAACATATATATGTATGTTTAGGTAGCAAGATACCTTGGATATGCGTGTATATAGCAAAAATACCTCACAAAAATATACACATGTTTAGGTAGCAAAATACCTCATGAAAAAAAAGGGAAAAAAAACAACAAAAAAAAAAACAAACAAGAAAAAGAAATGAACAAATGAAAAAACAAGGAAAAAAAGAGAAAAAAGAAAAATAAGTTGTCTAGCTGAAAAGCCAACATGCTTTTGAAAAGAGATGACTTCCAACTTTTCTTTGAAAAAAATTCGCTGATCATAGCTAGTTTTTGGACAAAAAAAATGTGTGTACACCTGAAGGGTGAATGCTGTGAAATTTTCCCGGACGCCCAAAATGGACTCGGATGAATGCACAAATTGATAAAAGAACATATTTTGGAAACATTGGGTTGATTTAAAATAGAGGAAATGAATCCTGAGCCCTAGCATCACATGACCATAAAAATTTGACACTTGAGTGTCCACATAGGTGCATGCATGACCAGTTTTGCATAAAATTTCCAAATCATCATTTTTGCATTTGTGTCATGGAAATAATGTGGGGCACCCCTTTTATCCTTGAGCCAAACCAAACCCCGACATGTATCATGTCTAGCCATTCTACAAACCTTGAGCCAAAATCATGACTCACTATAATCCTTACCCTCGGAAGCAAAAAAGGAAAGAAGGGAAATTTCCAATCAAAGAGAAAGCAAAAAGAAAAGAAAGGAAATTCCCAATCAAAAGTGGGAGAAAGCAAAAAGAAAAGAAAGAAAATTCCCAACCAAAGAATGGGAGAAAGTAAAAAAAGGAAGGAAAGAAAGTTCTTGATCAAATAAACTAGAAGAAATATGCAGAGAGGTCTTTGGACCAGACAATATCTGAATAGTACAGAATTGTCATCAAATGAACAAAAGAAAGAAAAGGAAACCATGACCTAAAGTGGTCTTCTCCCTTTGATTACCAACCAAAATCCTGTGCGTCGGTGACTTGTTCGCCTCGCGCAAAACCAAAACAGAAAAGGAAAAAGCCAACAGAAAAGGAAAAGGCAAAAAAATAATCAAAAGCCGAAAAACTCCCCAAAAGAACCCATTCCCAAGGGAAGTCCTATTTGATCCATGATCACGCATGTAATTTTTGATTTGATAGGAAATAATTTGCAAAGTCAAGTCATGACATATCTATGGTTCGGAATTAGGATGAAACACTTACCTGTGCGAGATTGATACACTTTGAGTGATTTTCTTCTATTTTGTCGAACCCAGTGTTTCCTCTAAATGTTCATTTAGAAACGAAATGCTAACATCCAAAATCTCAGTTAAGGTTATGGGGGATTTCATCAGCAGACTCTCCTTCCCCGGTAAACGCATTGTTTTTCACTCAAAAAAAGCGTATGCTGCTCTAATCAGTTGGAATATTTATCTCTTTACTAAAGCATGTTTGCATTTTAGCAGAGAAAACACCGAGACTTTTTCAAGTCTCACAAGTTATCCAGAACTACGTAGGTCTGAGTTCCTCATTGGAGGATACGTAGGAGCAAGAGCCTCGCTTTTGTCGACCACACCGCCTTTTGTTGCCATGACTCAAGAGCTGGTAGCCCGCGGAGACACCTTACGGTTATCCGCACCTCGTCATTCAGTGACCCCAAGTGTGATTCACGAGCAGAGACCAATATGGTCATCTGCGCCCTTTCCGGAGATGTCAGCATTTTCCGATGGAGACTTTTCAAGTCTCACAAGTTATCAAGAACTACGTAGGTCTGAATTCCTCATTGGAGGATACGTAGGAGCAAGAGCCTTGCTTTTGTCGGCCGCCCCATAATCTTTGTCATACTGACCCTGAGGTCATGTGACATGCACCCTTGTATCATCCAGAGGCGGCGGGCCCGATGATACGCGGAGATACCTTACGGTTATCCGCACCCTTTTGTCATCCAGAGGCGGCGGGCCCGATGATACGTGGAGATACCTTATGGTTATCCGCACCCTTTTGTCATCCGGAGGCGGCGGGCCCGATGACAAGCAGAGACCAAGTTTGGTCATTCTGCACCCTTGTATCATCCAGAGGCGGCGGGCCCGATGATACGCGGAGATACCTTACGGTTATCCGCACCCTTTTGTCATCCAGAGGCGGCGGGCCCGATGACAAGCAGAGACCAAATTTGGTCATTCTGCGCCCTTGTATCATCTAGAGGCGGCGGGCCCGATGATACGCGGAGACACCTTACGGTTATCCGCACCCTTTTGTCATCCAGAGGCGGCGGGCCCGATGACAAGCAGAGACCAAGTTTGGTCATTCTGCACCCTTGTATCATCCAGAGGCGGCGGGCCCGATGATACGCGGAGATACCTTACGGTTATCCGCACCCTTTTGTCATCCAGAGGCGGCGGGCCCGATGACAAGCAGAGACCAAGTTTGGTCATTCTGCACCCTTGTATCATCCAGAGGCGGCGGGCCCGATGATACGCGGAAATACCCGAGTGGTTATCCGTATAAACATTCTTTTGTTATCTGTAAGACAGAACGCTTGATAGCATGCAGAGGCTGACACAGTCTTCTGCACCTTTTGTTCCTCCGGGAACAACAAGTCATTTACATGCGGAAATTTCATGGTCACCCGCGACTCTCGTCAACCGAGAGGAGCGAAATTAGTGTCATACACTAATTTTCGTCCGGGTACCTTTGCTTGATGACATGCGACCTTTCTTTGGTCCTTGTGAGGTGCTTGGCACCCATCGTTAGGCAATTTGTGAAAATCCGGGAACGACAAGTCATGGTCACCCGCGACTCTCGTCAACCGAGAGGAGCGAAATTAGTGTCATACACTAATTTTCGTCCGGGTACCTTTGCTTGATGACATGCGACCTTTCTTTGGTCCTTGTGAGGTGCTTGGCACCCATCATTAGGCAATTTGTGAAAATCCAGGAACAACAAGTCATTTGCATGTGGAGATTTTATGGTCACCCGCGACTCTCGTCAAATCGAGAGGAACGAAATTAGTGTCTTATCTTTACTTTCCTTTTATCTCCAATAAAAGACAAGTAAAGAGGGGCAACTGTCATACCCTAATTTCGTCCGGGGACCTTTGCTTGATGACATGCGACCTTTCTTTGGTCCTTGTGAGGTGCTTGGCATCCATCATTGGGCAATTTGTGAAATTCCAGGACATGCCGAAAAACCAAAAAAAATATATTGATGCACAATCCGTAAGTTTCCGTGACACACCGGAAATCAAATGGAAGCATCGTTGCATAATTAAGTGAGGTTCTGTAACATTCCGTAAGTCAAAAGGGGGATGATTATGTAATCCGCAAGGTTCCGTAACATTACGGAAAGAAAACAAGTATCGTTACGAGATTCGTAAGTTTCCGTAACTTTACGAAAAAAGAATCACCAAAAAAGGTAAGGGGGTGAACTTATCAAGATAGGGGTGTAAATAGCAATTCAAATCTAGGCCCTTCTAGAACATTTTGGAAGTTGGGTTGCTTAAGGAGGAAGCAACTGGGCGGCAAGCTCCTCCACGTTTTTGAAAAATGGTTTTCGGGGCTTCCGCGGCTTCCGTAATACTTCCGTAAAATTTCCGAAAACCTTGGGTAAGCATATTCCACTTAACATTGGTAAAAGGGAAAAGAAAAAAGATGAAAATCAAATTCGAAAACAGTTCCGTAAGGCTTCCGTAACTTTTCCGTAAAATACGAAAAGGGGGGTGAACTTAGTAATTCGGGTGCGCTTAGAAATCTTCTTCATTAAGTCTTTGGGCGGCAAGCACCTCCTTTTTTTTCTATAAATAGGGGAGGGGGGAGCTGTTTCAAAATGTTCAAGACCCCTTTGGCTATGCATTTCGGCTATTTTGGGCAAAAACACGTTTTCGTGAAGAAAAATCAAGTCGAAGTACTTCCGTAACGCTTCCGTAAGCGATTCTGTGGAAATTCTTCATCGTTCTTCGTCGTTCTTCACCGTTCTTCATCCGTTCTTCGTTCGTTCTTCGTTCTTCAACGGGTAAGTTTTCGAATCCGAGACTTTCAATTCATTTCTTGTTTTGTGTACTTTCACTTTAATTTCGTTTACTTTCAGTTTTCTTTTCTTCCGTTTTTAACGTGCTTTAACCATTTATTTAAGCCGTTTTCTCGTCTAATAAATGATAAAATGAATTTCAACCGATCATTTGTGTTGTAATCTCGTTTAATCACTGTTAAAACGAAATCTAACCGATCGTTCACGCTATAACCTCGGTTAAACCAAAAAAAGTAAAATAATAATAAAATAATCAAAATATCTTTGAATAAAATAATAAAAAAAAATCAATCGGACGTTTTTCTTTGGAAGTTTCCTTGAATGAATTGATTAATAACCAAAGTGAAACTAAGACTAAAATCAACTCACAAATCAAGTTTTGTCCGAAAATCACTAAAAACCGTTTTAAGGTCCAACGCCTTAAACGGTCCTCTTTGCTTTTATCGGTTAACATGGACCGTTCAAAAGCATAAAATCAACATGTGACTTTACCGCTTTTGCAAGAACTACGTAGGTCTGATTTCCTCATCGCAATTGAGGATACGTAGGAGCAAAAGCCCCGCTTTTGTCGACCACCCCAAGAGATCGTTAATGGTCCAAATGCCTTAACGTTTCTCTCCTTTCAAAAACAAGAGATCGTTAATGGTCCAATGCCTTAACGTTTCTCTCCTTTCAAAATCAAAAGACCGTTTAATGGTCCAACACCTTAAATGACCTTTTGTTCAAATAAAAAACATATTTTGCAAAAAAGACAAAAAACAAACTTAAACCAAACACTTTGTTCCGAAAGAACTACGTAGGTCTGATTTTCTCATCCCAATTGAGGAATACGTAGGAGCAAAGGGAAACACCCTTGTCGACCACAAAAAGAGAAAAAATATAAAAAGGGTATAAAGGATATAAGGACATAAAAGGGAACGTAAAAATCAAGGTCATGTTTGCACATTCGATTAAAGGCTGTCGTCCCTTGTGACGGACGTGTGGGGTGCTAATACCTTCCCCGCGCGTAAATACAACTCCCGAACCTTTCACTTAAAAGTTCGTAGATCGCGTCTTTTCCGGTTTTTCCGACGTTTTCCTCAAATAAACGTTGGTGGCGACTCCGCGCGTATTCCTTTCGTGGAACACGCATCCCGCGAGTCACGCGTCGCCCTCCCGCCGAAGGGTAGGTTGCGACACAAATGACAAGAGCTAATAAGTTTAAACTAGCCATATTCGATCTTTGCTTAGGTGTATAGAAGATTGAAATTTTATATTAACACTTGTTTGTACAATAATTTACTCCTAATTTGCATTAACTACCATAGATTCAATGATATCGATTTTTAGCCGTGCAAAAAATAAAAAAAATACTAGGAGCTAAGAATATGGAGTCATGACTTACTTTTGTTTGCCTATAAGTCTTTGGTTTTTTTAGTCTTATATCTATTTTTTTTATCACATTATGTGTTAAGAGAAATGACAAAATAAATTTTGATTGTAGATTCCAAACAAATTTACAGGAATTCAAGGGCTCTTGCATTTCATACTTAGACAATGCAACTTACTGACAAGTAATTAAGAATTGTCCTTTTATCTCACTAGCACCTCACCTATAAAAACTAGAAATCTTCTTGGTCAAATATTTTATTTTCTTCACCTTGTCTTGTTATTAGTGTTAGCATTTAATCACCATGTTGTTGTATTGCTTGTGATGTGGCTGTAATAAGTAATAACTAGTAAGGTCTTATGTAAATGCAACTCTAGGGTTAATGTTTAGTCACCATGGTTCTTCTTTTTATCCATACATGTTGTTTTGTATTGTGGATGTTGTTGAACTTTAAAGGAGGAACAAAGCTAAAAGATGGCTAGAAAAGGAAAAAGGTGTTGCTCTAGTACAAGTAAGTGTGAATTAATTTTTATTTCCGAAAATTCTTATTCTAAGAGTTTGTCAATTACTCAATTATATGTTCTGCTTATAAAAATTGTTGATGTTGGCTTACTTAATTATCATATTGATCTTTCTATAAATTCTTGTTCTAAATTGAAACTATCTTTTTGGTGTGCCTTTTAGTTTTGCATTTATAAGTAGTTATTTAATGTTTTAAGTTGTTGTAATTATTTTGAATATAAGTAATATAGTTCATCAATACTAAACCAAGTTGTGTGACACCCTCTACCCCGACATACATATAAATAAGAAAAACATATAAAAATATAAAATTTAATTAAATCAATTTTATTCAAATCACACAAACAAATCCATGTGGATAAAAGGGTCACATTCGCTTCACTATTACCAAATAAAACTTATTAAAAACATCTCCGACTCAAAACAAGGTCCTCCAAGATTACAAAAGGAAACAAGTTAAGCACTGAAATAAAATAAAGTAGAATAACATGTTTAGAACATCATGCGATTCAAATAGAAACCTATGCCCAATGTCACATCCTATCAGAGCATTGTGTCCCAACGTCCTCTAGCATGAGACTCTTTAAAGTCATCCACCTAGTCATCTGCTTCTACGAACACAAGGTTCAAGATCATCACAGGATCCAAATACAAAGAATATATGGGGAATGAATTATCACATTTCTAAATAAAATACAGATAAACAAATACATAAGCAAAATACATTATAGAAATATTGATCATATAGCTTAATTTAGTACAATCCACATCACTTCACCACTTTATCCTTAAAAATTCATTTTTCAATCACCAATCACATTACACATGAATCACACACTCGACTCAAGACGTAACAACACTGACCAATCTCATAATAGTCAATTCACAGGCGTTATACAACAATTATACGAAAACTCAAGTCTATATGCAATGTGGTACCATGTTAGTGAAAAACAACATTACGGGTGCTTAGGAGTACATAACAAGACACGCCACACAATGAGTATATCAAGTCATTCTCACTAAGTAAAATCATAAGGTGAACAATTAGGGTCACTTTGTTTTGTGAGAATGCTCCAACCATATGAGATCAACATAGGCTTTTAAAGGAGTTCTCAAACTGAGTGTATTTATCCCCAAGGCTTAGACTCAGAAGAATATACTAGGACCTCACCTTCCTAATTTAGGTCCAACCCCTAAAACAACTTTTACACGCAAATACTGCTCATGAATTATACAATACCCATGACCTCACACTTGTTTTCAAACATGTTTAACACATTGCACTACAATTTAACACTTAAGGTTCCTAACTTGGAACCCTACACTTTCACTTTCCTTTTAATACCTCACACAAACACTTTTCTCAAGGTAAACACTAGTCGAGTTATTGTATAATTCATAATTCACAACATAAGTAATATCACATCAAGTATTAACCACACACTTATTCACAAACGTATCCAATGTCCATAATTTAACATCCCACAATGTCACAATCCATCATCACATGTTCACGTGTATCCCGTAGATTAACACATGCTCAACTTACCACTTATACTCAATCTATATCATAATTCGAAAACAATATGTCATTATGCCTCATGTACATTTATACATCTTCATAACATTCATAACAATATTCATAAGTTACAACATACACATGTACATCTAATGTAACCACAATATTCTCAAACTCCAACACTTGAATAATTTTCAAAATCATACTATTGTAACACTACAATAATATTCACATCAAATATCAATGTGTGTGTGTGTGTGTATATATATATATATAAAACTAGCACACATCATACATGATCATAAATTTCAAAGTAAGCTTTCGATTCATCAATTCCAAATAATCATATGATAACATGAAACAAGGCATAAGAGTAAACAATTCAAATATATAAAAAGTAGAAAGAAAATCTACTGGACTCAATATTTCTATAATGTATTTTGCTTATGTAATAGGAAAAAATACTGAAGAAATATTGAAGGAATGGGGACTAAAAAATGTGTCAACAATCACAGTTGACAATGCATCATCCAATGATGTGGTTGTTGCATTTTTTGAAGAAGAAATTGAAGATTATGGGAGGATTAGTGATCGATGGTCAATATTTCCATGTTAGGTGTTGTGCTCATATATTTAATTTGGTTTTCAATGATCGTTTAAGAGATGCGCACAATTCCATAACAACCATTAGGAATGTTGTTGGATTTGTAAGGTCTTCACCATATAGGTTGGCTAGGTTTAAAGAGTGCATAAAGTTTTCAAAAATTGAGTGTAAACAACTAGTGTGCCTTAATGTTTGGACAAGGTGGAACTTCACATACCTCATGTTGGGTGTTGTTGAAAAGTTTCAAGTTTCATTTGAAAAGCTTGACGATTCAAAATCAAGCTATCTTGATTTTTTTAGGGATGTTGATCCCCCAGTTGCTAAGGATTGGATGAATGTCCGAGCATTTATTCATTTTTTGAAATTTTTTTATGAGTCCACTAGGGTCTTCTCTACATCATTGAATGTGAGCTTATGCGTTGTATTTCATCAATTGACTACTATTTGTACGTTTTGCACTTGACAAGGCAGCTTTGAATCTGATATATTATTTTGGCCCCTATGGGGTGTGCCATGAGGCAAAATTATCATAAGTATTAGGGTAATGTAGATAACATTAGTTACTTGATTTATTTTTGTGTTATTCTTGACCCTCGTTATAAGTTAGAGCTTACCACTTGGAATTTTGAAGCAATGTATAAATGCAATCCTGTCAAAGTTGTTCGATTAGTTGATGCTATGAACAAAAAACTGTAAAAAATGTTGCATTGGTACAAGGCTACTCATGAAGAGCAACATATATCTGAGCAACCCCATTTTGGGGCAACAAAGTGTGCTTCTCAATCTAAAACATCTTCCATTGCTGAATTTCCTGAATATTAGGCAAGGGTTGATGCTTTTAAGAAGCATTTGAGGGACAAAGGCTCTATAGAAAGAAAAAAATGAACTAGAAAGGTATTTGGCGGAATCTAATATGGATGTTGATGAAAAATTTGACATTCTTGTGTGGTGGAAACAAAATTCATCATAGTTTCCCATATTATCAACAATGGTAAGAGATGCATGTGTTGGCCGCCCTTTTTCAATAGTAGCTTTTGAGAGTGCATTTGGTACCGAGGTAGAGTTTTTTATGCTTTTAGAAGCTCACCAAAACCATATATGCTTGATGCATTGATTTGTGCTTAGAACTGGTTGAGGAAAACTATAGTCTAGTTCAATAGTATCAATATCAGTGAAGAGTTTGAACTTTCTAACAAAATTGTAACAAGTGATGTAATTTTTATTTTTCTTTAATTCTTTTGTAATTATGTTCCTGAATTTATTAATGATATTTGTTTGTAATGTGTCAAAGTTTCAAGGATGCTCAGTAGGAGGACATGAAGGAGTTGGATCTGTTTCTGCAACTGGCCCAACATCTCAGTCACAACCAATATTGTGACTGGTCATATTTGATTTATTTGTGACCGCCTCTCACTATTATAATTATAATTTTTATTTCGTGAATTATGTTTTTGATAAGTTAGAACATGATTCTCTTATTTTAATGTAAGCTTCGTAAGGATTTTTTTTCGGCAACTAGGTTACGGATCAACTTGATCCACACGAAGCATACGGATCAACTTGATCCGCAACAAGGTTACGAATGAAGTTGATTCGTAAGCTTCATGCGGATCAACTTGATCCGTACGAAGCTTATGGATCTAGTTGATCCGCTTGAAGCTTGCAGATCAAGTTGATGCGTAACTTTGTTGTGGATCAACTTGATCCGTAAGACCCTATTTTAATTAAATAAAAAGAAAACCAGGTTAATTGAAGATGAAATATGAATTTGATTAGGGTTTAGGGTTATTTTGAGGGTTTTAGGCTGAAGTAGAATGCGAATGAGTAATGAACTAAGTTTCATATTATGATTTAATTTTGTGATGTTGATTTGCTTTGAATTTTGATTTTGGTACATTTGCCTATTGATAGTGTTTGGTTTGTATTTTACTGTTTGGATTGTTTGATGATGAACAAGTTCATATTGGTTTGAAATTTGTTTAGTTTGTATTAGTTTTGACATAAGTGGACTAAGATACTAATACTAGATAAGATTAAAAATAATGATAAGTTAAAATTTTAGCAGTTTGGCTCTAGCTTTGAACCTGGTGCCCATTTGTTTCAACAGTATTCTACAGCCACAACCACTTCTATATATCTAGACAAGGCTATATTTGGCTTTGGCATGTTGGTGAATCCTTTCAACTTAGAGAATTAGAAGCTACAAAACACAACATATCTAAACTGTTTTTACCATCCCATAGACAAAAAACTGAAAGAAAAGCCCAACAATCCTCATAGGAAATATACACAAAGTTACTCCTCCTAAAAAAAATAAGATACACATTAATGTTTTAAGAGTTTAATTTGTATGTATTGTCAACCAATTAAAAATCATGGTATGTATGACAATCAATTAGAAATCATTATCCTATCTGTCTTTCAATTTAGATACATCTTGACTGGGCGCCGCAATTTGTGTACTGCCAATGCACATGATGTAGCTCACTACAAGATTTGAATGCCATAACAAATGTAATATACAGTGACCTTACAATAAGACGTAAAAGTCAAGATTGATGGTTGCCTGCGTGAGAGAAAATTTGTTCAGTTATGAGTGAGCTAATGGAGCAGATAATTTTTACCAAACCTAGACCAATAGAAAGCACCTAACAATTAAACTTGAATATGCCAAGTCAGCTAATATTGTAATAGACCATGAGAGATATATACATAGCAACTTTTGGCAAAACCAAATAAGTAAAAGATTGTTGAAAATAGTAGACACAAATAAGCCAATATTTGTCTTCTTCACCCTCAAACCAATCACACTTAAACTTCAGTAAGTTGAAGTGACCATAATAGTCTAACTCAATTATATCATTGATTGCTCCATAATAAGTGTTACACCGAAATTGTGAGTCAATGAAATCCCAAGAGTAAATGAAATCCTTAGAACTTGCATGATTTTGAGTCAATGAAATCGATGAAATCCTTAAACATCACTTAAACATCCTTAGAACTTGCATGACTTTGAGTCAATGAAATCAATGATGGAATTTGTGGTACACATTTGCAGATCATGGTTAGGGCTAGAGGCTTAGGTCGTGCCTTAGGTAGGGTTATTGGCAGAGGTCTGGGGAGAGAGAATCGTGATGATTCAGATGATGCTTCCCAGCGGCGAAGGCCTACACCATCAGCCCGTAGGCAACGAAAATCTGTCCTTGTTGCCGCGGATGAGCCTGTGGTACCTGCGGAAGAGCCTGTCGTAGGTACAAATGAGCCTGTGGTAGATGCGAACGTACATGCAAAGGCTGCTGTAGATGAGCCTAAGGGATTTCCAGGTGGACCAAGTGACCCATCGGTGCTTATTGAGTATACTGAGCATGTTACAACCAGCGTATGGAGCGGGGAGGTATTTATAATTTTCATTTTAAGTTATTTGTTAAGTATGTGTTATTATTGAAATTTGTATTCCTTTAAAATATTATGTTAATAAATTGTCTGTTCCTTTATACTTCAATTCAAGAGCGGCCTGAATTGAAGTTGTCCTCCCATGGGAGGAAGGGGCAGAAATTAGGTAGGTTTGTTCCTGCAATTGAGGGGTTAGTTGCTGGCACAGGACTAAGTCCTTTGATCGCATGTTCAATAGACACTGGCGATCAGGGACTTATATCCTCGTTTGTGGAGAGGTGGCACAGAGAGAATAGTAGTTTCCATCTTCCTATGGGGGAGGTTACCATCACCCTAGACGACATGGCGTCTCTTCTTCATCTTCCCATTGTCGGCGCCTTCCATATCTTCCAGCCTCTGCAAGTCGACGAGACGGTGTTGATGTTGGTTGACTTACTACTGGTCTCAGGAGAGGCAGCCAGGGCTGAGACAACACATTGTCATGAACCATACGTACGCCTATCTTGGCTATGAGATATATATCAGCATAGATGTCAGGCCGAACATTGGACAGCTGCAGCTCGTGCCTATCTTCTTCATCTTCTAAGTTGCATTCTTTTTGCTAACAAGAGTGCAACCCATGTTCATGTTGTCTTCTTAGGCGCTTTGCGTGACCTCAGTTAGATTGGGAGGTATGCATGGGGAGCTGCTGTTCTGGTGCATATGTACGATCATTTGAATAATGCTTGTATCAGCACCAGCCAACAGCTTGTTGGTTACATCACCCTCTTACAAGTAATTAATATGTTTTTGATAAGTTAATTACAACAATGTTTCAAATAGGGTAGTTTAGTTTGAAATTTGTATGATTTTCGTGTAATCTTTGTAGTGTTGGATACATGAGCACTTTTTGTTAGTTGCGGAGTGCATCGCTGATCCGGACTATGACGAGGTGTCACCATGTGCATGTCGGTGGATTGCTACGAAGAAGACCGTGAAGATCATATCCACAGAGACGTACAGGTAGCGTCTGGATCGACTCAAGATTCCTGATGTCTGTTGGATGCCTTATGGGGAGCATCGATCAGTCCAAGAGTTTCATTTGATTTCATGCTTTTCCGGTCAGCTCCGCTGGGTGCCCGCTGCTGTCAGACACTGAACAGAGAGGGTCATGCACCAGTAGGGGTGGGTAAGTGGGCCAGCCTGCCCCGCGTAAGGCCTGCCCGCATTGGCAGTGGACCGGGTCAGTTCACCCCGCTTCTTACATGGACTAAATAAATTGGTCAACCCCTACCCGGCGGACCCCGTGGGTCAAACAGGCCGATCGGCGGGCCTAGTATTAAAATAATTTAAATTTTAATAAAAATACAATACAATCAAATTAAGTTCAAGACAAATGTAAATAAAATCTCAATAATTAGTCAATTACATCAATAAAATAAATAATGTCTTAACAAAAGAAAATCCAAGCAATAAATCTAAAATATGAAATTTAAACATCTCCACAAACAAATGATTCCATATTTGAAGTAGCTTGAGCCTTCTCCATCTCCACATTTAAGAGTACAACAACAATGAATCAGCCCTAACAAAAATAGGATAAAAATAAATTCTAGAGAGAGAAGAGATGTACTTTGCGTGGTGGCGCGATGGTGGGCCGAAGCTGTGCCACTGTGGTATGTCGCGTGACTGCGTGAGTGTGAGTCGCATTTTTGTTTTCCTTGAAAGGGAAAGAGTCGTATAACTTGCGCGCATGTGTGACTGCGTGGTGGAGAAAAACCATGAGGAGAAAAAGTGTTCTTAGCTTGCTACAATGATAACTGCTAAATATGATGTGAGCTATTTTTTATAATAAAAATATATTGAAATATCTTTAAAAATATGTATTTAACTATTATTTTTAGCTAAAATGATGAGAATTGATATTTTTATTATTTATGGCTTGCAGATATGAAAATGATAGCGTAAAAGAAAAAAAGATCGAGAAAATATCAAAAATGAAGATTTTTAGCATGTTATCACTTATCTTTTTTTTTTTATCTTAATCTTTTATTTTTCTCATCTTATCCTTTTTTGTCTTTATCATCTTTTAATTTAAATCTTTTATTTTTATCTTTAAATTTTTATCTTATCTAATATATTTCTTTATCTGTTATTTTAAAAGAAAAGTTGAAAGTAAAAAAGAGAAAATCAAACCTAATATAATTAGGTCAGGGTCACACAAATCAAACTTAATGCGGGCTGTGGGCAACCCGCGGACCCCACGGGCCAAACCTGCATAGTTCGCGGGTTAAGAGGAGCGGATCCAAAAATATGACATAACCATGGACCGTTTAAAAAAATTGATCCGTAACCCGCACGGACCATGGGCCCCGCGGGCCAGTCCATGGACCTGGGCCTATTTACCCACCCCTATGCACCAGTTCGGATATGTCCAGAGTATTCCTCCACATCCTGTCGATTCATGGGAGTCATTTGATGAAATAGATGTCAGGTGGATGCACTACTCAAACCATCTTGCGCTAGCAGGTGAGATGTGTGTTGTGCCAGGTCAATGTGTGGCCGACTACATGGACTGGTTCTTCGTCATTTCTCATCCATTCATGACCGCGGCACAACCATCAAATCCGCCGCGAGATCCACTTGCGACGCATGATGCCTCATTTGTGGAGCCACATATCCCTCAAATCCCGAAACCAGCAGCAGCATCAACACATGCCCGTTCTGAGGTGGATGAGCCTAGACATGCAGTGGTAAGTGTTATTACTATTTGCTTAGTTGTATCAAATGCCATTTATTTCATAAGTTATTACTAATTTGTCTAATTTGTTTGTTTTCTATTAAACAAGAGGCTTGCCATGCGATCGCTGAAAGGTTGGAGCGTAATCTCAACCTAAGGATAGTCACGCCAAGCACAAAGACACATGAGGTCATGGAACAACGCCTCAAGATTGCCAGGGGTGTCATAGAAGACCACATTGTGTATGTGAGGTCTCGACGTAGGTGGCGCACGGATCAACCATAGTTTCTTTACACTTTTGATATTATCATATTTGGACGATATATATATTTTTCTTGTATTTGAAAACATTTTTGTTTTTGACTGATCAACATTTTGTATATTTTAGGTTATTTTGGTTTATAATATTAGTGTTAACGTCTAAATCTTATTTTTAAATTACTTGATTCCAAATTCATTTGAAATTCGTCGAAATAGTATGAGTGTCATTTCAAATTGAAGCAAACAACTAAAAACTAATTTGAAATAATATAATATGGATGTCACATTTAAAAATTATTTTCTATTTAAAAATATTAATTACAAAATTTTATGATAATATTTGTAATTAAATTTGAAATAATATAATATGGATTAGCACTTTTAATTTTCTATTTAAAAAAACATTATATAAAATTTGGAAAATAGGACTCTCAACCTTCTCACTTTCTTAATTATATATTTTCAATGTTTTCTTTTTTACTTTCCTTGGACCACCATCACAACTAGTTAAAAAAATATCTCAAACTATCATCTTATAAAAATATTAAATAAAATAATAAATTAGAACTAATTTGAAGTTGTTAAAAATTAATTTTAAAATAAAAAATTTAAGATGACTTTGAAGTCCTATAACATTTCATGACTTCAAATAAATAATTAAAAAATTAAACGACTTTTAAATTATTAATTATTTTATGATTTCTTATACAAATTAAAAAAGAAAAACAGAAACAGTACATTTTTAATGACTTCCATACAAAAGAAAACTAAAATTGTCTATCTTTTTATGAGTTATTATCAGTTAGTAAAAAATCTTACAACTTATTCGTATTTAAGTATTGATTCAAAATTTACTTGCATTTAGTAAATTATAAAACGAATTACTCCCTTTGATAACTTTCCCCAAAGAAATATATGGGGCGAACCAATTAGAAACCTCTTGCACCAAAACAAATATATTTTTATAAACCTGCACAACGGTCCCCAAGATCACCCCTCTCTCTCTCGTACACTTGCACAACTGTTCACACTGCACAGGAAAGACACGTCAAATACATGCATAATAGCAACAGAAGATTTTACTCACTCTAAGCCACTAAATCATCCTATATTTAACCGTTGGATCAACATCCCTTACTTAGAGTAACCATTTTACTAGGGATCTTGTTAACTATAGAGATAAGAACATTAATTAAAGAATTAAAAAAATATATTTAATTTATTACAAAAAATGTAAAAATTTATAAATAATATAATTTTCACAGAATTTTTATTTATTTAATTATTATTACTCATAGAAGTAGTATGATCACAGCTTTTTTTATTTATTATTTACTCTTTGTTTTTAATTTTTAATTTATGTTATTTGTTTTTTTATTTAGTTGATAGATGGAGAGTTATTTTTTTATTTTATATTTACTCTTTTTGTTTTTTTATCTTTGTATACTTTTTTATTTACCAAAAAATTTATTTTTTGGGCCCACTATTATCATTTTAATTTAAACAATTTCTTGATTTAGGTAAATCATGAACATAAAATAATCATCATACGATTTCATTCTGTAATAGATACAAATTCAAATATTACGTTAACTTTAACATAGTGAAAAAAAATAAAATTTGCATGAAATACTATAATTAAGTAATGTTAATTTTGCGACATCAGCACGTTGTCTTTCATTTCTATTACATGTTTACTAAAAATAGCTAAAATTTTTATTGGCCCAATTTTTTTCCAATAGTTAGATTGCACTAACACCTTTAGCACATCATCGTTGGTTTTTAGTTCAATAATTTTGAATTTGATAATTTTATCTGAATACTTATGGTGGCTTGGTTATCGAAAAAACAACCGTCTTACTGTTTGTGTTTCATGGATACCATAAGGGGGAATCCCATGAGACGCAACTTGCTTGATCAAATCCTTCAGTTCATCCATGACGTGCAACTTGCTTGGTCAAATCCTTCACATTCTTGTTTATGTGAAAGTTGCATAACAAATTTGTGCACTTAGGAAATACAGTTTTCACTGCATTCATCAATGCTAGGCCTTTGTTAGTCACAATAACTCTAGGGAGGGCATCACGTCTTAATAATATACCTCAGAATCGTTCTAAAGCCCAAACCACATTATTCAGACGTTCACCTTCTAGATATGCAAAACCAGCAAAAAATATCATCCTAGTTGGTGTCACCCCAATAAAATCGAGCAGCGGGAGTCTGTATCTGTTTGTTTTGTAGGTACTGCTTATCAAAAACACCAAATTACATGCATTGACTAACTTCACTACATTAGGGTGACTCCAAAAGATATCATGAACCACGTTTTCATCCTTTAATTTGTGTCAATGAATATACTGATCCCGTTCAAGAAGCTTCATTAGATGTTGCATTTCAGTATCACTTCCTCTTATGAAAGAATGGTATGCACTTCTTGCATTATATATTTGTTTGATGGTCGTACAACTATTGGCGTGCTCCTTCAAAGTTAGCAAAATGTTTCTTGGTTTCACCATTGACTTCATCATATCAGCAATAAGTGTCTTTTCAGCTTTTGTCAATCGCCCAACATATGGATGTTCAACTAATGACTTGGCCAATTCATGATTATGAATCTCACACATCAACTTCACCATCCAGCCTTGTCCTCCAACCACTGGCTTGCCACGAAACTTGAAGGGACACCCACATTTCCTAGTCTCAATATCTCTTCTAACAAATTCTTTCTTCCTACACCTATACTCGCCACTCCTTTCATAGCCAATTAACACAAACGAAGTTTTTCCTCTACTACCAGTGTTTGTGTTAGACCTTATAATGACCGCCACAAATCCATTTTCATGAGCAAGGGATCGAGTCCACTGCAAAACATCGTCTCGGTTGTCAAACACCTACAATGCAATCCAGACAATTTTAGTTTTTTACAACACATTCAATTTATTAAATCACTCACAATAATGAATATTATTACCTGAGAAGTATTGAACGCATCCGAACAATCAACTTGTGGTTCATTCACACCACATTCTTGTTCATTTTGATCATCCATATCAACTTCTTTAGACATTATAGTGTCATACATCTATTGATCTTTGTCCATCTTAACAATAAAACATAAATTTTAACACAGAATGTAAACAATTAAAATGCAAAATGATAATACAAACAAAGTAATAATTAAAAAAAAAAACTTAAATAAAGGGTACAATTTCAAAATCCCTATAACTTACAGATCAAATTGATCTGTATGCTTAATATCAACATACGGATCAACATAATCCATATTAACCTTGCGGATCAACTTGATCCGTATGATTTATGGACTACCATCTCACGTACACCCAACACAAATGCGTACCTCGTATGCCGCCGTCAACAAACCAACCACCGCAACAATGAACACCGACACCTTAACCTTCACTAAAGCTAACCGATCGCAAGAAAACGAAGAAAAAACGGCAAAGCACTGCGCTAACATTTTTGCACAAAAAAAACACAGCTTTTAAAAGAAGAAGATAGTGGAAGGCAGTTTTGATATTTTTAAAAAATGCTGGGTGCACCTAGCATCTCCCATGCACCCATCTAGCTCAGATTGTAACATGTAAGACCCAAACCCACATAACTCGAACATGAAAACAGTCAGGTATGGACCGTGAAATGCTCAAGTCGGTTACATCCGAACTAATGGGTCTGGTTCCGAACCTGCCCGAATCCAATTAGGCTCAGCCCTAGAGCATGTGTGCCTCTGTGTGAAGTGAAAAAACAAAAGAAAAAAAATATATCATGAGATAAATTATGTGACAAAGAAACATAAAAAATTAATTGTAAAAAAGAGAAATATAAATTATAAAACTCAAAGTATATTATTTCCTTTTTTAGAAAGCTCTCCAAGGATTAGTTGTCAAATTAGTTTTCCTTTTTGATAAATATAACACGTATCCTCCATATGGAGAAAATTATGCTTGAACTAAGACTATTTGAGCAGTAAAAGTTTTCTATAATTACTTGAGTACTTGAACTCCTAATCATTGGTTTTACGCACTCGATGAAGGTTGTAAAATTAGATTGGATTAATTCTATGATTACTTTCTCATAGACACATGCAAAAAGAAAGTTATCATTTTAAGAAAACTAAAAATAAAAGAAGTAATAAGTCACTAAGAATAAATCAGTACTATTTCTTATTATATGCAAGAATGATCGAGGGACTAATTAAGGAAGATCCATTCTAATTAATTTTAAGCTAGGTAATTACATGAAAGTAAAGAGTAAACAAAAGATAAAATAAAAAGGTTTGGCATTAATATGTACTTAAGGAGCCCTTCACAAATTAATTACAAAGTAATCAATGTTCTCTTCTGTTTCCTTATACAATACTACGTATATAAATTAATTCAGAACACTGCATCACTTGGTCCTTGTGCCAAATAATGATTTTCTCTATATTGTTGATCCAAGAATGCTCCAAAACACAATTGAAGATCATCAACACCATTTCCAGCTTCATATTCCATTTCTACATGTTCCATCATCCCATATCCATAAGGGATCCATGCATTCATCTCATCAAAGGGCAAGGAAGAGATCAATTCCAAGTCAACCCAATGATCAGGGACACCGACTGACGCGGAGCGATCTTGATCATCCACGTGTCCCATCTCATACATTTGACCCATTTCAGTGTCAGTGATCTCTGCCTCCAATGATTGAATCATGCTCACAAGTCTATCATCGCCATAGTACTCTTCTTCTTGTTCTTCTTCCATTAGAGACATGAGAAGAACATTGTTGGCTTCTGAGAACTCAATTCCCTGTTCAAAGACACCCTCTGAGGAAGACATGTTACAATGAAAAAAAATTATTATTTTTCTATGGTTTGTGAAAATAGTTAAAGTGAGAGAACTAGAGGCAATTAAGATAGTGGAAGATGCAAGATGGTTTTGAAAGGTGAAGAATGGTCCTTTATATAGGGCAATGCATAGTACACTAATTAAGACTCGGTGGGGTTGCTTTATTTGCTTGTTGGTACTATAAGCCAGTCAATAATAAATTAATGTAATATGTGGAAGATAAGATTCATATATTGTGCTAAGATAATAATATTCATATGTATAAGTTTGATGGAATAAATTATTAAATCTTTGACCCATTGATGTCTACTTGTCGAGCGATCAAGGCATTCCAGGTGAGCAATATATGGTATTAGGATAGCCATAATGCACCCACTAATGGTTGCAACAGTGGGGCATCAGAACCAGAAAATATGCCCACCTAATGACCAATAATTAATTAATGAAATTTTGAAAGGAATTTGTAGGAGCCACCCATAATTAATTATTTGTAGGAGTGTCGGCTATGTTTGGAAACCGCAATGTGACCATGTTAGAAAAGAATGTGAAATGATTTGATTCTGGATTATAAGAAATTTCAATGTCAAATAGTTCCATGAAGAATGAAATTATCTTTTCTTTTGAGTGGACATCCTGTACCTAAGATCGACCTCTATTTTATAATACGATTGAAGGAATGAGGAATTAAAAAATGATAAAGGAGTATCAAATACCCCACTCAACCATTAGGTACCCTCGACCATAAACACCAAGATGGGATACCCATGCGATTTAGACTTGATGAGGTGCGGTTGAATCAGTGTTATTAGAATTAGACTGGACCAGCACTAGAAATCAAAGTTGACTGGTCCAATTAAGTATTTAAATTGTTTATGTACTTGGATTGAATAAATATCGGTTCAATTTAATTTTAAACCAATAAGGATTAGCGATTCAATTGACTCAACAGACACAAACACAAGATTATTTTAATTTAATTAATTTCGAGTATGCATATATTTACCTATTAAAGAGTTTTCTTTTCCATGATACAAAAGAAAAAGAGTCACCTTCATTAACTTAAATTAGTTCTGAAGTCTATACTCTAACAAATTTTGAAAGTTTTTCACTTTCTACATTTTAAATTAAATATCTCGTAAATTTTATTTTATTTTGTAATATGTGTGGTGTGGCATTAAAGCTGATTATATCTCTATCCATTATATCTTGTCAAGTTTATATCATGATAAATACCACGAACAGTCACAATATATACATATAGATAACTATTTGTGACCGTCATTTTGATATATGAATCTTAAGTGTATTATGAGGGGATCTCGCATCGTAGTATCATATGTTAAGTGGTTTACAATCATGGTGGCAAAATAATTGGTGAGGTGTCAAAATCTCATTCGAAAGCTTCATCGAAGATGCGTCCTATACATATTGTACTGAACCACCGGCAATGACACAAGGCACGTATGTGCAAGTAGTTCATGAGTGGGATATGCGCACGAGGCACCCACGTGGATGGGTTCTGCCTTGGAGATTTCATGTTCGTTTGGTGTGAAACCAAAGCTTGCACGAGTAGTCCCATCTGTGTATGCAACTATATGCATAGATAATCAGTTACCTAATTTGTGTCATTTTGTTTTAACTTTTAAGGAGAAAGTCTTCAATTAATTTGTAAGATTCTACCGGACAGTGGCGGTGCCTCCACCATCTAAACCTTATACACCTTCGGGTTACGAACAATAGTGGCTAAAGTGGGGGATGGGAATCTGGTTGTCAGGAAGCGGAAGTTGGCGGGAAATGTCACACCACTAAATGTCCTCTGTTCCGATATACATATATATAAGAAAAATAAATATAAAATTTAATTAAATCAATTTTATTCAAATTACTTAAATAAATTCACGTGGATAAAAGTGTCACATCCACTTTACTGATACCAAATAAAATTTATTAAAAACATCTCCAATTCAAAACAAGATTGTCCAAGTTTATAAAAGAACTCACGTTTAACCACTGAAATAAAATAAAGTAAAATAACATGTTCGAAACATCATGCAATTGAAACAGAAATCCTGTTGATGGATTGACAAGTGCATCAATTCGTCTCAAGTACTAAAGTTAAAATGAAAGTCTGAGTGTCGAATTAATAAGGACTTTGTTTGTACTTAGGTAGATAAATATTTTATTAATAAAAAAGTTAAAGAAAGTTGACTTAATAATGTTATGAGAAAAATAATAATTTAAATTGACAGAAAATAAAATCAAACAAGAGAAGAAATTAAACAATAATTTAAATTGACCTACACATGAGTAAAAGATGAGAATGTTAATGATTTTTCTCTATTTAAATTGACCTACAGAAAAATTAACCCAATAATATTGTAAAAGTAAATTAATTCAAAAGATGAGAATGTTGGGAACTTAACCTACCATAGCTACTCTTTGATGTAATGTTAATGATTTTTCTCTATTTATAATTATTTCAATATACACATGCATCTACTAGTATACTTTAACTTTAGTCCCTCATATGAAAGAATCCAATTTATCTATTTTCTCTTTCAAATCCCTTTGCAGAACTAAAATAATAAATTGCATTGAATAGATATGTATAATAGGATAAACAAATATCAACCTATCCCTAGTGATGACTTTATTTAGATACCCTTTCCCTGTTCTATTAGAAAATAATGTCTCTCAACGCTATTCCTAAAACTTACCATGTAAATGGGTGATCAAGCCACAGACAATATTATTAAGCACAAGAAAAGATAATGCAAATATAATATTCATAAGTTGATAGGAAGAAAAATTACATTAAGAGTAGTTGATTGTCAAGTTCCAAACAAAGGGAGTTTAGTCTTTCATAGTCATAGGAGACTCTACAATTGTAAGAGGAGAATATTTAGTGAAGGGAAATAAGATAAGAAAAGGGATGGAAGGAAGGAATGACTCCTAATAATTACTTATTCTTTTTTTGACCTTTGTCTTCTATAAGAAATTGCATTCTCTTGGAATTTTAGTGTGTTTTTTCCTTTTTCTCTCTTCTTCTTTTATAGGTGTAGATTAGCTTACCTAAGTGGGCTTCTCGAGCTAAACCCACCTTTACTTTCCAGAGTTAGTCTACTTTCCTTAATTAGTTTATTTTCTTTGGGCTTTATTTTACTCATTAAACATCATAAATTCATCACTTTTAATATTTTCTGCACAAAAACTTAAATGATGTTAATTTAACAATTATTTGCTCGAAAAGGAAGAATTATGAGAGAAAAATTACAAATTCTTATATAATTTAACCCCAAAATATACTTATAATTAGCGGTTATCAAACTTCCCCAAATTTAAATCTTTGTTTGTCATCAAGCAAAAGGAAAAAGTTCAAACTTTACCAATCACAATTCATGAGATAACTGCATACTTTCCAAAAAGCTTCATTGGTCAATTTTCAAGTTCACAGATGTCATAAGTTGATGAAAGGAGTAGAATAAGATGCACTTCAAATGAAATGGTTAGCAAGAACAACAAATCACAAGGAATAATCACCAACTTCAGTCTGTACAAGGCTAGTACTTCTCTCAATCCCACAAGTGTCTCGGTAGAAGTGTTTCAATTATAACAACTGAATAGTAAAATTTCCAACTTTGCACATCATCTCAGTCAATGCTATCATACATGCACAATGTGGATCACCAAGGACTTTATTAGGCTTGTAACCTGGCTAGACTAACAAAGAAATCATGGTTTTTTGTTTTTGTAGGATTCAAAACATAGGATCTAAGAGAGCATTCATTCCCCTTTTTGCTTTGCCACTCTTTTCAGCATATTCATTTCATTTGATGATGGTTTACTCTAACTTTTATTCTTTAAAATAACATAATAATAATTTTTTTTGCAATAATATTCTTATTGGACTAGAGTAAAACCAAAATTTGTGACTCAATTTAACTTGTGTTGTTTATTTATTTTCCTGTAATAGAAAATCACCGAAAAATAATCCCCCAAATTTGGGACAAATTTGTCTGGATCCATGAGTACTATCCTACAACCTAAGAAATGGTAGTTAGTAAATATCACATTTTGGGCTTGGGTTCCAATGACAAAAATGTTACGTTAGGCTCAGAAAGGGTGCAAGGGATGTATTCGTATGACTTTTTGATTAAGTAGTTGAATAAAATAACAAAAGGACTTGATCATTTTCACATCATGCATGCATTTCAAGCAATCCAAGAATCATGCAAAATCAGAAAATTAAAATCAGTCATTCTCTCACAGTCTAAAGTTTGCACAACTTATCGATTTTCATTGAAGTATTGGCGTTCTCATTCCATGCTTTTCTGTCAGAAATACTAACTTTTTCACTCTTGTACTTTTAGTTCACACTCCATCACTTACATTGACACCTACTTGCATGAAAATCAGCAATTCACAAAAATACTCATTAGTACGCAGTTGTATCACTCATGCAATCGATTCACTCAAAATGTAATGCAACCAATTAATAACTTCCTACTTCTCAATCAAAATTAAAATTAAATGACTAAATTTAAACTACTAAAATTAAAATTTCCTAAATGCAAGCAATTAAAATGAATGAAAATGAAAACAAAAAAATAGACAAATAAGGAAAATTAAAGAAAAATTCTGATCAAAATGGGCCTCAATCATGTGTGGGCCTTGGATCCCAAGCTTCCTGTACAACAATGATGTCCACAATGTAATCTTCATAAGTTCCAGTCTTTGTGGCGTCATCACTACCTATACCAGAGGTATCACCCCCCTTATAGAATGAAGCTAGACTCCTGGCTAAGTAACCTGAGATAGAAATGCCTCTAGTGTCATCGCTGGTTGCTGGAGAGATAACTGGTGAAGGCTCTGCATCAAAAGGTACTGTCCATGGTGAAGGCTCTGCAACATAAAGAGAAGCTACTTCAACCTGAGATAGAAATGCCTCTAGTGTCATCGCTGGTTGCTAGAAAGATAACTGATGAAGACTTTGTATCAAAAGGTATTGTCCATGGTGGAGGCTTTGCAACATGGAAATGAGCTACTTTGGCTGAGAAGAAGAAGGAGAAGACTTTTCAACTGTAGTTGGAGGAGGGATCACTGGAGGTGGAGTGTTTAGAGTGGCTCGGGCCCTGACCCGCCTTGGCCCTGAGAAGACAATGGAAGGTTTTGTTGGATTCACAACTGGCTTGAACTCATCTTCTTCTAAAAACACAAACTTTAGGTGCTGCCCAGCAAGGTTAGTTTCTTGCTCAATTGCCTCCACCTTAAAGGAAGTCTTGTTATCACTAAGGATGCTTTATCCCCTCAAACAAGTTGAAAGTGGCTTTCTGGTCCTCCACACTCATCTCTATGTTGACATATTCCTAATGTTCACAACACATTTTACAGTAAGCATGAATGCTCTGCTCAATATCAAAGGAATATTTATCTCAAAGTCCACAGGAAAAGTGAATTGGCGAACTTTAATCAAGACATCTTCAACTACACCGTATAGTCTGATAATGGAGTGGTCTGCTAGTTGAAAAGTCATTTAGTAGGAGAAACCCTCAGACTTTCGGTTCTCTCACACATAGATAGGGGCATCAGCTTGATGTTTGCCCCTAAATCAATGAGAGCTTTACCCAATGACACCTCCCCAATAGAACATGGGATGGCACACTCCCTAGGCCTTAACACTTCTGTGGTAGAATCCTCTAGATCACAACACTGTAATTACCTTCCACCATGATGCTCTCATTGTTGATGTATTTGCCCTTCTTTGTGAGCAGGTCTTTTAGAAATTTTGTATACATGAGCATTTGTTGCAAGGCCTCTCCGAGGGGTATGGTGATTTCAAGCTTCTTGAATATGTTAAGGAAGCAGGTAAAGTAGTGCCCACTCTCCTTCTTTGATAGCACTAAAGGATAAAGGATGCCCTTTACTGGGGCAACGAGTATCTCCCTCCTAGCCTCCCTTAGTATTAGTGGGTAAGACCTTTTCACCCTTCTCCTTGCTCTTTTTTTTCTCTTCATCACCATTTTCTCTTTTTTTATTCTCTTTTTCCTCGGTGCTCACATCCTTCTATACTCCCTCATCTCTTTTTTCTCTTTCTGCATTGTCCCTTCTTTGACTCCTAGTGAAAATTACCTTGCACTCCTCCTTGGGATTCTTCTCCATGTTGGGAACGAAACTGCCTATGGATGTTTCAGTCAATTTCTTAGCTAATTGGCCCACTTGTACCTCTAGATTCCTGATGGCGGACTCAGTGCTCTTGTGATTTGACACAGAAACCTGCATAGACTGAGTCAAAGTATCCTCTAGCTTGGTGGTCCTCTCATATAGATTAAGCCCTTGATTGGGAGGACAAATAGATGGACCACCTTGATCTTTATTGAAGTTATTCCCAGAATGGGATCTCCAACCTTGACCTTGATGTTGAGAGAAATTTTCCCCTTGATGGTATCTTGAAGGCCCTCCTTCATGGAAACCTTGACGGTGTGGATTGGTCATATAATTGACCTCTTTAGATGCATCATCTTAAGCCATGCACATGCTTGATTCATGGGCCCCATCACAAATGTTGCATCCCCCAATTTACATGACTAAAGAATGGGTAGGTTGCACTTTATGCAACTGTTGAGGAAGCTTGCTCAACGTCTTTGTGATGGTCTCTATTTGGTTGGCTAGGAGCTTGTTTTGGGCTAGTAGTGTGTCTTGTGATGTGAGCTTAAGAAGACTCTTCTTTGTAGGTGTGTAAGCTCGACCACGAAGGATGACATGGTCACTAGCTGCTATGTTTTCAATCAACTCCATAGCTGCTATGTTTTCAACCAAACTCCATGGCTTCAACCACCTTTGAATGAGTCCAAGAGGTGGTGGAATAAAGAGATCTCCACCTTTCCCTTAGTGATCTTGGACTTTGGAAAATTTTTCTTAAAAAATTTGTCCACCACCTCATCCCATGTCTACAAGTTTTTTTTCCCTTGAATGAGTGCAACCACCTTTTTACTTCACCAACCAAAGAGAAAGAAAATAGGTTGAGGCGGATCTTCAGGAACTTCAACTATTTTCATTGTGTTGTAAATCTCTATGTATGTAGCAAGGTGGGCATATGGATCTTCATTGGGTTGCTCGTGAAAGAGATTGCCTTGAATCAACTGGATGAAGGAATGTGGATAAGTGATGTTGGTAGTTTGAACTTCAGATCGAGCTATGCTTGTGTCGAATCTACAAGGACTTTGTTTGTATTTAGGTAGATGAATATTTTATTAATAAAAAAAGTTAAAGAAAATCGACTTAAAAATGCTATGACAAAAACGTTAATTTAAATTGGCAGAAAATTAAATCATACAAGAGAAACAATAATTTAAATTGATTAATTGAAGAGAAAAATTAGAGAACCCAATAATATAGTAGAAGTAAATTCAGAAGATGAGAATGTTATTGATTGTTCTCTATTTATAATTATTTCAATTTACACATGTATCTACTAGTATACTCTAACTTTGGTCCCCTTCATGAAAGAACCTAATTTATCTATTTTCTCTCTCAAATCTCTTTATAGAGCTAAAATAGTAAATTGCATTAAGAATATAGATGTATAACAGGCTAAAAAAATATCAACCTATCCATAGTGATAACTTTATTTAGATACACTTTCCCAATTCTATTAGAAAATAACGTCTCTCAACACTACCCCTAAAACTTATCATGCAAATGGGTGATCAAGCCACAAACAATAATATTAAGCACAAGAAAAGATAATGCAAATGTAATATTCATAAATAGATAGGAAGAAAAATTACATCAAGAATAGTTGATTGTCAAGTTCCCAACAAAGGGAGTTTAGTCTCTCATAGTCATAAGAGGTTTTACAATTGCAAGAGGTGAATATTTAGTGAAGGGAAATAAGATAAGAAAAGGGGATGGAAAGAAAGAATGACTCCTAATGATTACTTGTCCTTCTTCTAGCCTTTGCCTTCTATAAAGAATTGTATTCTCTTGAAATTTTAGTGTGATTTTTCCTTCTTCTATCTTCTTTTATTATAGGCACATATTAGCTTAGCTAAGCGGGCTTCTCGCGCTAAACTTGTTTTCCTTAATTAGCCTTCTTTCCATGTTTTCCTTAATTAGCCTTCTTTCCTTTATTAGCCTTGATTTCTTTAATTAACATATTTTTCTTAATTACCCATGTTTTCCTTAATTAGTCTACTTTCTTTGGGCTTTATTTTATTCACTAAGCATCATAAATTCATTACTTTTAATATTTTCTGTACAAAAACTTAAATGATGTTTATTTAACAATTATTTGCTCAAAAATGAAGAATTAAGAGAGAAAAATTACAAATTCTTTTATAATTTAATCCCAAAAATATACTCATAATTAGCAGCTACCAAACTCATGCTCAACTGTCACATTCTACTAGAGTATTGTATCCTAACGTCCTTTAGCGAGAGATTATTTAAAGTCATCCACCTAGGCATCTGCTCCCACGAACACAAGGTTCATGATCATTACATGATCTAAACACAAACAACATATGGGAGGGAGTTATTACATTTCTAAATAGATAAACGAAAACACACACACACACACACACACACACACACAATAAAGTATAACAAACTCAACTTAGCATAATCCATGTCACTTCACCGCTTTATCATTTAAAATTCATTTTTCAATCATCAATTACATTACACATGAATCACACACTCGACTCAAGACATAACAACACTCACCAATTTCACAATAAACAATTCATAGGTGTTGTGCAACAATTATACAAAGACTCAAGCCTATATGCAATGTGACACCATGTTAGTGAAAAACAACATAAATGGGCCTAGGAGTACATAACAAGACACATCACACAATGAGTATGTCAGGTCACTCTCATTAAGTGAAATCATAAGGTGACTAGTTAAGGTCACTCTGTTTTGCAAGAATGCTCTAACCATATGAGATCAACATATACCTAAAGGAACACTTAAACCGGTGTATTTATCCCCAAGGCCTAGACTCTAAAGAATGTGTTAGGGCATCACCTTCTTAATTCAGGTCCAACCTCTAAAACAACTCTTGCATGCAAACACTGCATATGAATTATGCAATAATCATGACCTCACTTTTATTTTCAAAATATATTTAACAGAATGCGGTACAATTTAGCACCTTGGGTTCTTAATTTGGAACCTTACACTTTCCTTTTAACATCTCATGCATTGCGCTACAATTTAACACCTCACGCATTGTGCTACAATTTAACACCTCAGGTTTCTAACTTGGAACCTTATTCTTTTCTTTTAACACCCGTCCATTGCAATACAACTTAACATCTCAGGTTCCTAACTCGAAACCCTATACTTTTCCTTTTAACATATCACGCACAAACATTTTTCTCAAGGTAAACACCAATCGAGTTGTTGTATAATTCACAACTCAAAACACAAGTAATATCAAATCAAGTACTGACAATACACTTATTCACAACCATATCCCATGTCCACAATTTAACACCTCCCAACATCATAATTCACCATCACATGTTCACGTGTATCTCACAAATATAAACACATGTTAAACTTGTCACTTATACTCAATCCCAATCCCAATTCATAATATAAAAATAATATTACATATATAAACACACATAGTATATAAATAACTATATACACAAATATTCTAATAATGAATTTACATAGTGAAATATAATCAAACTAAAATACACCAAGGATTTGCTAAAACTTTCAAAGAACATTATGGTTAAATACACTTTGTCCAATTTTGAAGAATAACAGTATGAAACAATATATAAACTCATACTAAATATTAAAACTAATTGAGAATGTCATTTTGTTAGCCTATTCTAATTCCAAACTATATAAAAAAACCCCAAAAAACACGAAAAGGGAAAATACAAAATCAATATCTTAGTTCCTTTTACGGTAAATATCTTCTCAGACAAAAACTCAAATTTTAGGGTTCATACTAAAGTTATAGTTGTAAAGATAGAATCAAAATTTTAGAAACACCCCAAAACTCATGTCAATTGATCATCTAAGGACCCCTACACATGTTCTCACTACTCACAATTATGAATAACTCATCTCTTACCTTTAAGAGGGCTCACGTGTGTAGTCCGACATTGATAGTGGCGTCTCTAGTGATTCCCTAAGATTCCTCAAGCTTTTCATCTGGTTGCTCTATTAGGGTTTTGAATAATTAGAGAGAAGAATAGGAGATTGGAGCCTCAATTTCACTATCTTTGTGAGAGGGGATTTTCTCTATTTACAGACATTATCTTGCAAATCTTGACATTGGAGATGTGTAAAAATCAGTTCCGAACTTGATGTCCAAATTTCAAAATGATCCAACGATTAATGAGTTCGGGATTGTAGTTTTACTGAGATAGATTTGAGTGTATGCGAGAAAAAGAAATGATTTTAGGAGAGGAAAAAGAGAGAACAAATTTGGGAGGAAGAAAGAGTGTGGAAACATACATTCATGTAGGAACTGACATAATATATCTCTATTTATAAGTAGGGTATTGAATCTATTATTTACTCTATTTTTCTTTATTTTATTATTTTATAAAAAAATGAACTCTATTTTTTCCATATCAAATAAATAAATATAACATCCTTTTTATTTTCTAAAAACACATATTTATTTTATTTACCTTAAAAACATTATTTTGATTAATAAAACTGTTTCTCCTTATTTATTTAAATATAAAAACCTCATTATTTTGTTAATACTTTATTTATTTTTAAATAAAACACTTTTTAATTTGTTTTACGAAAAACAAGGTGTTACGCTCTCATTCTAGCAATGGAAAAAAATTAAAACAGAGAAAAACATACTTTTTGACTTGTTACTGTTTTTTTTTTCAAAACTGGCATGTTCATGCATAACATGAAGCAGAGCAAAAGTATATTAAAAACAAAAGAAAATACAAAAGCATGGGGATATATCCTAAACCCATGAAGAGAAAATAAAGGGGAAAAACAGAGAAAAAGAAAGACTACCAGAGTTCAAAGCTATGGAAAACAAACTTTTGTGAAAAAAAAAATCCTCATATGACTACTTAACTGTATGCCAAGGCTAATAGTAGCCACAGAGAATTGCACTCCCAAACACAACAGGAAGAAAAGGTCATATTGAGTTTGTCATTTAAGATATTTCTCTTGTAATAAATTTTGTGAAGAATTGAATGTGCAATCGCATAGGAAAAGATGAATGGATCAATGATTGTGTGGTTAATTATATAAATAGATATTTTTTTATAGTATTGATAATGAAACAATCATAGAACATTTTTAATAAAAATGCATAAAGGATAATTATAATTTGTAGAAGCTTAAATATTTTGGATTGTTCTTTTGTCATGACATTATGTATTTTGTAAAAAAAATTAGGAAATTTTTTTTATGTAGAATATTATAAGCTATTTATTGCCCGCACTAAGAAATTTTTTTGGATTGATCATTGGTGGTGATGGTGGAGGCAACAATGGCGGGAGTGTGGTGATTGTGACATTGACACTTGCAGGGGTAGTGATGATGATGGGGGCGATTGTAGTGGTTAGAATGTGTTTTTAAAACTAAAATCCAAATTTTAATAACCTTTTTTCTTTGTTTTGATTATGAATGTAAAACTGTTTTGAAATTGAGTTGAATACTAAATTGAGTTGAATACTAATTCAACTCGATTTTTGTCGAATACGCTTTGTTTTGAAAATTATATATATTTAAAAATCGTAAGTCATAAACTCACAATCACCCCAAACAGGACCTAAGAAAGTGACAAAGTGAAATATTGAACCACTCAGCCACACAAAAATGAAATGCTCATATGGGATGAAAGGATTAACTTAATTATAAAAGTCATATGTCAGGCCTCAGGATTTATATACTATAAATAAAAATAGATATCTGCATCTCCTTACACAATCAATATTGTGGGTTTTATCACTTCAATATTCCTGTGATTGATCCCCTCACTGCAAGAAACATATGAACCTTATCTTTCTGATCTACCAATCCAACATAAACCTGGAGTTTTTTTTTTTTTTTTTTTAATTTCCTTTAGATTCTGTCTTTCTAAGTTACCCACAATCTTCTTCACAGCCGCAGACGAGTTGGATAATAGCACATAAGGAGTTGCATTTGCAAGCTCTATCTCTCCAAAGTTAAACACAATGGACACAATCACATTCATGAAAATTAATGTGGTGATGGAATTCACCAAGATTTCATATTTGACAATGATTGAAGAATTGCTAAGTGGCTACACAATCAAATGTGACTTGGGCTTCGTGACTTCACATGCTTAACCCAACTAAGTAGCAACCTCATATTTTGAAGTTATGATTCTATAAACAATATAATTTGTTCATATAACAAGTGATTTCTTTATGGATGTTACATATTCAGAGTAACAACAGGATAAGAAAAATAAATTTCACATCACATATTGTTACATAAAGTTCAATATTTAAATACAAAAAGGAAAGTGTCGGATGACAAGTGTTGTTATTGATGACAAGCATGGAAGAGACCAAAGCATGTTAATTTATTGGCAAGGACTCGCTGGCCAAAAGGCAAGTGTCGGATGTGTCAAATTCAAATCAAAACCAGTACCTACAGAAAAGATAGCAAGGAAAATTAATTATATATCATCCATTGGAGTAAATTGCAGTGCGAAAGTAAAGAAAAGCCGAAAAACCTATAGGCAGCTGAGTGGCTACTATTCTTTACACAAGTTCCAGCTAATCCCATCCCACCCTTCCCATTCCCACTCATATAACACTAAAAATGCAAAAGAAATAAAGAGTAACGCAACCCACTAAAATCATGGAGCAGAAATCTAAAAGCCCAATGTGCCGAATGATTAAAAGTATTATGAAAGATATAAAAATCAAAAACACAAAATAATGGCCATACCTAAATACCTAAAGCTCAGTGTCTTAATGATAGACACATTCAGCTGTCGTCTGATTCTGATGATGAATTCAAATCTTATTTTGTATTCTGGATACTCAACAACATAAAACAGAACATTAATTCTTAACCGCAAAAGTAGGAGTAAGAAATGGAACTAGGAACCTGAAGTTTGTTGATATGTACCTCTTTAGTGAAAATTGTTCTAATAGTAGTATTAAGGTCACCATCCCAATGATCTTCTGATTCTTCATTACTCCATCCATATAGGCATCGCACCTCAATGTGGCTTGTTGTGGTTAAGTTTCCATGACAGAAAGTCTCCATCATGGGACAGTCTTTCAAATGTACCTTTTGTAATGATGGAAACTTGAAGTTGTAACTTCCCTGGCAAAAGCTTTTGAGCCACGGTAAGTATTTCAATGTCAATTCCTCCAATTTCATAAAAGCAATCTCGCCCAGTGGTTCATCACTCTCATTATTGCTTCCATAAACTTCCTCTAGCTCATCACATTCACTTATCATTAAAATGCGGAGATTTGGTAAGTTTGCGATTGTTGATGGCATTATAATATTTACTAGTCCATGACACCTGGACACATGCAATTCATCTAAAGAATGAAACTGAACAGAGGATGGGACTATGGTCATCATATCATGACACTTCCGTACTTCAAGATAAACAACCATCATTTCACAAGTACTATCACTTTCTTCCACAATATTCTCTATGGTACACAAGCCTATTTCAAGAACTTGGAGCTGCCGAAGCACTTTAGCCACGTAGATGGGAAAGACATACTGGCTTTCACAGAGATAAATGACAATTTTCGTCAGGTTTGGAAAGAAATCTGGAGTCACTTGATTAGGCCATATGGACTTCAAATTATTGTTGTTTCTGATATCTAGCGTCTCCCAGTCATCATATAGATACTGCAATATATATTCCAATTAAATACACAAGTGCCATATGAAATTCGAAAGTTGATTTTTTTTTTTTTTTTACCGCACAGGAGAAATTTTGTTTCAAAGTAATGAAATAGTATAGAATTTAAGTCGTATACACTTCTGAATTCTCTAAAATGAAATCCTAAATATGAGCAATGATTTTTTATTTTAAATATAAAATAAGCAACAAAATAATAAAAAATGAAATTGTTATCAGTATAATAATGTTTTTTTTATGTTTTTTATATTTTAATGATCAAATACAAAATATTTACTTACATATATAATATTATTTTTTTAATAAAAAAAGAAGTTATAAGCTGTTACTCCTACTGATATCACATATAAGAAAATTTCAAATAATTTTATCTCATTAATATTATCATCTTTACAATATCATTTAATTAATTGAGGTTTTTATTCAAATAACTCGTTTTTATTTCTAATACTAAGTTTCAATAAAAGGTAAATTGAAAAAAAAAATTAACTTTTAGGTAAGATTTGTGTAATGAAATATGGTTCATTAACTTTCTTAAATCAAGTAGTATGTACCACTTTTAACTAAAGCTATAAAGTCATATAGGACTTTTAATTTCATTAATTAAGCATGTAACGCAGAGCATAAAATTCTTAACCTCAAAGGGTTGGAATATGAATTGGAGTTAAGAACCTGAAATTTGGTTGATGTGTACCTTTTTAGTGAAAACTGTTCTAACAGTAGTATTAAGGTCGCCATACCAATGATCTTCAATCCTACACCAATTATCTCTACTCAATCTATATTCCACCTTTGTGAGGCTTGGTGTGGTTATGTTTCCCTGACAAAAAGTGTCCATCACTGGACATTCTTCAATACTTACAATTTGTAGTGATGGAAACCTGAAATCGTAACTTCCCTGGCAAAAGCTTGTGAGCCTCGGTAAGTATTTCAATGTCAATTCCTCCAATTTCCTAAAAGCAATCTCGCCCAATGGTGCATCATCACTCTCATTATTGCTTCCATAAATTTCCTCTAGCTCATCACATTCACTTATCCTTAAAATGCGGAGGTTTGGTAAACTTGTGGTTGTTGATGGCCTTATAATATTGACCAGTGTATGACAACTGGACACAATCAATTTATCTAAACACTGAAATAGCACAAAGGATGGAATTATGGTCTTCATGCCTGGACACTTCTCTACAGTTATTTTTTCAAGGTAAACATGGGTCATATCACAAGTAATATCACTTTTTTCAAAAATATTCTTTATGCCACATGATCTTATTTCAAGAAATTGGTGCTGCCGAAGCTCTTTAGCCGCGGATACGGGAAAGACAAAATCCATGCTTTCACAGTCATAAATGTTAATCTTCAGATTGTGATGGAAGGAATTTGGAGGCTCTTGATTAGGCCGTATTGATTTCCAATCATTCATGATGCTGATTTCCACTGTCTCCGAGTTTGGAAATTGATCCTACAGAGTATATTTCAAATTAATACACAAGTGTCACATGAAACTCGGAAGTCGACTGTTTTTTATAAATTTGTTTCAAAAGTATTGAAATGTTGTAGAATTTGAAATAATTCTTACTTAGTAGGGTAAGCCGTTAACTTTTTCAAATTCTCCAAAATGAAATTGTAAATATGAACAATGTTTTTTTAAAATATAAAACATGAAACATATTAACTTTCATATATGAATAAAAAATTATAAGTCATAACTGTTATGTACGACTTTTATCAACCTTGTAAATTCATAATATGAATTTTAATTTCATTAATTTATTATATTAAAAAATTTTATTTGAATATAATATAAAAGTCGTGAATCAAGTAAGGCTAACGGTTTCTATTTTCTCTATAAAAAAATAAAGTCTCTATCGTGATAAATAATATAATTTTGATCATATTATATTATATTTATTAATTATATGAGTCCTCATTCATTTAATTTATTTTACATAATGTAATAATTTTACCTAGTTGTATTAAATTAATTAATTTTATGAGTTTCCATTTATTTAATTCTTTTTTTTTTAAAATATAATAATTTATCTAATTTTATTAAATTAATTATTGTTACTAGTCTCCATTAATTTAATTTATTTTACACAATTTTTTAAAGGAAATTTAACACAACGTTATAAATTTATTAAATTACATTCGGTTATTATGTTCATATAATAATTTATTTTCGTTCTGATTTAGTCACATAATTTGTATTAGTCATACATATTGAGCATTTAATATTATATTTTGGATTTTGTATTTTTTTTTTCTGGATAGTAATAAAATAAACAAAACCAAGAAACTGAGGAAAGATATGGAATTGCGGATTTCGATAGACAATGAGAAGGTAACAAAAAGGTCAAGTATAGAGGCATGAATGATAGAAAATTTGGTAGTTTTACAAGACCTAGAAGGAAGAGATAATCCAAGAGATATAGCCCTGACCAAGTGCTCGTTTTGGGTCCGTATCTATGACATGCCTCTAGGGTATTGATTTGAAGAGATGGCCAAAAGAATTGGTAATTGGATTAGAAGGTTTTTGATGTGGGATGAAGGTGACGGGTGGTCAGGGCCAAAAGAATTGGTAATTGGATTAGAAGGTCTTACAGTTAAATCACATTACTTTAAAGGTTACGGGTGGAGGATCTTAGGAGAAACTCAAAACTATTATTGTTTACGGATTTCCTAAATCTGAGAAGAAACATAAAAGTTGGCCATTGACTGAGAGTAAAAAAAAAACTCTGGGGGATGAAGCTTGGCTATGTATAGGTGACTTGAATAAGGTGTTATGCCCTGAAGATAAGAAAGGGGGAGCAATGGGAATTTTCACAACATGAGATTATTCCAGAATCTCATTCAAAATTGTGGTTTCCATGACTCGGGTTATGAGGGCTATAGATTCACATGGTCCAACAAGAAAAATGATCCTTATACAGCGGAGGAATGGTTGGACAGATCTCTTGTTAACTCAGTTTGGAGAATAATATGGAAGGATGCAACTGTTTGTACATTAATTGGCAAGAAAGAATCTGATCACAATCTGATCCGCTTTGATTTCTGCAGGCAAATTGGCAGTAAGGAGCGGAGTAACAAAATGGAAAAAACTATACAAATTAATTTGAGAAGGTTTGGCTAAATGAAAGTGAGGGATGTGTAGCCATAACAAGGGATTCTTGGATCCCAGGAGATGCAAATCTTACTAATCTAACAAGAACTATCATGAATCTAGTGGAATGGGGAGAAAAAGACTGAAAAACACTTTGAACACATCCTGACAGGATTAAAAAAAAACATGGAAGAAAGCTACAATAGTTAATTATAACAGAAGACAATCAGAAGAGGTCATGTAGATGATTTCAAGAACCAAAAAGGAGTTGGATGATATTCTAAAGCTTGAGGAGGAAATTTGGGAGCAAAAAAGGAGACAAAAAACAATGAGTTTTTCCATAAAAAAAGGCTTTCCATAGGAGTTCAACAAACAAGATGAAGAATATGAACAATGATATGGAGTCATGTGTTATGATGAGGAAAGTATTCAAAAGGTGTTATCCATTATTTTTAAGGTCTTTACCAATCCTCCATTCCTTTAAATCTGGACACAAAAACCTGTAGAAGATGAGGTGGGAATAGAAGAAATGGATAGTTAGATAGTAAAAGAGATCAGTCACCTCTCTTAATCCCTTTCAACATTGAAAAACTCTCATTCCTCTCTATCTTATTTTCCCCTTCAATTGCTCTTGTGCTTTGAGTCCCTCCTTCTCACTAGTTGATAATGGTGAGAATCACGCAATAGAAGCTTCATTTTTTGAAATCTAGATATCTCATTGCGTAACTGAGCTCTTGAATGGATATTTTGTTAGAACCTAGTTTAAGTTTGTGCTAAGGTTGATCTAGGTTATATTAGCCACTCTTGAATCATAAGCTAAAAAAGATCCCAAAGATTCACCAAGTTCATCCTTGCAATTTTCTTCTTCAAAAGCTTGGAAACCCTAAGGAATTGTTTGGGTAAAAGAAGTTTTAATTATGTAGTTTGTTGTTTGTGTTGAGTTCTTGGTGTTGATTTTGTGACTTTGAGTTGTTAAATGTTGAATGTTTAAGTTGAGTTGGTAGAATTGGGTGTGATATGGAATTGGGGGTTGGGTTGCTTTATTTTAAGCCCATTTGATATCACCATTCGCCAACATCCTAAAGTCCTCATCAATTTCTAGCAAAACAAAAGATGGTCCCATTGGGGTAGCTCTTGTTGTTGAGTTAAGTATGTGTCTCCTATATTGGTCACTAGACCCATATAGGTCTATTTAATTTGTTCACTATATCCATATCTTCAGTTTATAAGACAAATTAAAATTAGTGAAATGTTTACCTTGATCCCCTCTATTATCCAACACTTTTTTTGGTATTTATTATCCAACATTGTGTGTGGTATAATACGTTTTCTAGTCGTACTAGCAAAAGACATATTTGGACGCACCTTACTCCCATATTTGTTGGTCATCCCCTTTTCATCCAAACCGTCACTTTGTTCTTTGCATGTGTCAAATATTTCTCTTTCCAAATTCTTTTCATAAACTTCAGGATATCAACCATGATTTTTCTATTGCCAATAGATATCTTGAACATCTTGAAAGTGGACAGATTCAAACCTTTCATCCTTCTTATCCTTCTTATCCTTCTTCCCTGGGATGTATGATAATTGTTGTTCACACTTACAGTTTCATTCTAAATTCATAGCAATTATTTCACTTTCTTCTTATTTATTGCTATGTGTTGGCTCCATTTAGTTTGGATTTACTTATTATTAGGAGTAATTTTTATTTAGTTAATTCCAGTAAATTTTATTAGGTTTTTTATGTGTTTTTGAAGTGTAAGAAAAGCTGAAGTTTCAAATTTGAAGACAACTCGCTCAGTGAGCATCTGCTGGATTAGAGAGTAGACCCGGTTGGTTATCTGTTAGCTAAGCAAGCATCAACTCTTTCAACAAGTAGATCTACTAGCTAAGTGACCATCAAACCTCATTGCCAAAGGAATAATTGAATTTAATTGTAATTTTCTTAGCTAGTAGTTCTTGCTAAAGGAATAATTGAATAATTGAATTTAATTGTAATTTGCATCAATCTAAGTATAAACAAAGTCTTTGTGGATTCAACATTCGAATTTCCGAGTACTTTACTATTTGTGACAAATTTGATACACTTGCGAAACGGTTAACATAAAGATGGAAGGGGATTGTAGGATGGAGACTAGGATGAAAGATGGGATGGAAGGGTAAACGGATGGTGATGATGGATGGGGAGGGTTGGGTGGAGGGAAGACGAGTTAAGGGAGGATTCGTCATTGTCACTTCTCATGAAAAGAAACCAAAGAATGACTAGTCTCAAAATTTTAACATTGAACATTTGAGTAGAATAAAAAATATATCCTTTCATTTGAGTCCACTAACCAAAAATTTGATACACAAAATATTATGTGTGTGCATGTGAGTATGCTTGTCTATTTCATAGGTCTTCTTTCTTATTTGAATAATCTTCTCTCATGTAGTCAACTTTACTCTCCTAACATGCATGTGATATATCTTATGATGTTTTTAACAATGATGGAACCTTTTAATGAACTATAACTAAATATCAAAAATCAATTACAAATATATATTTTTATCTTCAAAACTCAAATATGCTCCTAACATGTGTATGATATAACATTGTATGTGTTTAACATAATTTCTTATCTCTTTTAATTTATCGTTTTTAATATCTTTAATTCTAATTTAAATTTGAATGTTTTTTAAAAATAAACTATCAACTATCAAAATAATAATATATCATAATGTAAATTATTTATCATAAATATAGTATATAATTTATATGTTAAATAATATTTATTATAATATAAATTTGATTTGTGTAAAAATAAATATTTATTTCAAAATTACTAATTTAGTAATTTTGAATTAAAATAACAATTGGTAAAAAAGTCTCAAAAGTCACACTGCAACTATATAATTATAATGTTTACCTCTTGGACGAATATGGCTTTCAACATTTGACAACAGTAAATAGTAAGATATTGTAGTTTGACCAATCCTCTTCCCATCCAGGATGCGAATAAACTTGTTAAACTATTACATCTGCCAACTATTAAATGTGTCAAGTTTTGAAAGCAAGAATGAAGTGGAAGTTTATCATCCCATATCTTGCAAATATCCATGTCATACAACTCCAATGTTTCAAGTTTAGGGGTCACCACCTATGAAAATATACAATATTATAAATCAAAAATGACAATGACAGAGGTATTTTGTTAGGGCATCTCCACAATATATAGGGAAAATAGAAAATTATATCTACAAACACATTGAAATTTAAGATTATAGATTACGATTAAAGTATATATACAATATTTTGTTAAATGAAAATACTGAGAAAATACTTACAAAGTTAAATATTTAAGTAGCAAAAATGAATTCAAATATTGAAGCCGTTGTAAGTTATGACCTTACCTGTTGATTAAACAGTGCTAGAGGAATTCCTTGAATGGATGGATCACCCATATCGACTGTAAGAGGCAAACAGAAACTCTGAAGCCTAGTTAATTCAACTAATGCGAGAGAACGCAATTCAGGTAGAACAATCTCAAGAAGCTCTTTCTCATCCTCATGTTCTTCCATAGCAATGATCTCTTTCATACATCTGCAATTATTAATTTCCATCTCATGAAGTTGAGAAAGGTTTCTTGCGAGGGAATACAAAAGTAAATTATCCAATCCATGACAATTTCTAACTTTAATAACTTCAAGCTTTGCAAAAGACAGTGTTGGAATTGGACCATGACATATTTCTTCCATTGTATATAGATTGTAAAGAAGCAAAGACTTCAAATTGGGGAATGCGGATGAATGGGGATTCCTTAACCTTCTTGAGTTAATGATGTGCAACAATTCATCACTACCATGAATATGCAGATGCTTTAATTGAGGAAAACCTTCCACATCCAAATCATACAGCAAATCCTTAACCCCTTTTAATTCAGCAAGCCTCAAGTCCTCAACTGTGGTCAACGACGATATGCTCGTCCACGAAGAGCCCGTGAGCTTAAGCGTTCTTGAGGGTCCTAGAGCTTCACCATACCAATTTTGAGACCGACCCCATTCTGAAATATTACCAATCAATATGTTGTATGTTTCGAGCTTTGCAGGGAACTGGAAGCCCCTTGACAAAACCGAAGTATCTTTGATTGATATCTCCAAAGTTGTCAAATTATGCAAATTCTGTAACTCACTTAAACTAGCGTTCTTGCTTTCACTTCTGCTTCCTTCAACTTCCCATTCAATACTATTGCAACCCCCCATGTACAATTCTTCTAAGCACGTCAAATTTGATGTAAGATTTGTAGGAATGACTCTTAGTTCATAGCAGTCTGTTAAATTTAGCAAACGAAGATGAGTCAGATGTGTTATTTCTTCTGGGAGCTCTTCAATACTAGACTTCTCCAAGGAAAGAATTTCTAAATTTGAGAGTTTTGCCACCATCCTTATGTCTCCCAATTTACATCTTCTTAGATTCAATGAGCGAAGCTTAATCAAGAGATTGAGAGAAGGGGGTAGGAAAGGGGTGAAGGACATTTCATATAAACTCAAAGTCATCACTTCTTTCATCATCCCAGAGAATAAGTTATCAGCTTGGACTTCAGTCAAAGAAGACTGAAATCTAATATAATGACACTTGCCAAACTGATCTGCATAGGTGGGATAGGTCGGATCGATCGGAGGAGACTTAGATGCAATTGATTTAGCCACGTCACGTACAACATCATGCATTCCAACCCAATCAAGTTCACCTTCAAGCAATAATGAAGAGGCCCTAAGCTCATTTATTAATGTGTAATGTGTGTCTCTTGCCTCCATCAATTTGTCCACGCCACCATAAAAGCCCAACCCCCAACAACATCTAAACAAATCTTCAGTGAGGATATGATTTAGTCCAAATGAACCAATGAATAAGAATAGTGACTTCAATTCCTCTGTATCTAAAAAATCATAACTTAACTTCAAAGCAGGGTAGACATTATTCTCCAACTCTTTATGCTTAAATTCCTTTAGTTGTTTTAGGGCAACCCTCCAAGCATGGACTTCCTTTTTTCTCAAACCCTTTGCCACGGCTGTGATCAAAAGAGGCAAACCAGCACAACATTTTGCCACTTCTTCTGCAATTGGTTTTATACTAACTTCATTAACAACATTACCTGCTATTTTCTGGAACAAATTCCAACTATCTTCCTCCAGTAAAGCTGTAAGATTAAAATCTTTTTGAGTGTCCATCTTTATCAGCACTTCACGTTCTCTGGAAGTTATTACCAATTTGCAACCATTGTGTTCATCACCAAAAGGAATTCCCACTTCTGTCAAATCAAGTTCACTCCAAATGTCATCAAGAATAATGAGAACATTGTTCTGTGCTTTTATCCTTCGACGCAATTCTCCCATTCTTCCTACTTTTGTCGTGTGTTCAAGATTTTTACCACATATAGCTACAACAATTTGGTCTTGGACATTTTCCACATTTGGAGAACTGGTTATGGTCGCAATAGCCACAGCACCAAACGAGCCATCATTCTTCACTTGCCAAGCTAACTCATTCACAAGAGTTGTTTTACCCACGCCACCCATCCCATGCACCCCAATCATGTACATTTTAGGATCCTTAAGAATTTCCTTAATCTCACTCAGCATTGATGTTCTGGACTCCAGTGCTTCATAACCTCTAGAAAATGGTGTAATTGTGAGATCAGGGGCATCACGGTAAGAAATTGTATCAAATTTTCCTTTCTCTATGACATCTGAAATCTCTTTTGTAATTTTTTCAAAACTCTTGCTCAGCTGACATCTTGTCCACAGATAGGGACAATAATGTCCCAGACACCATCTAGTTCCTTCAACATCAATAACTTTATTTGCCGCAGCAACCATTTCATTTGCTTTCTTCAGCCAGTTCTGTACAATATTTTCAATCTTGTCTCCATGCCTTTCAGCCTCAACAACCCGGTGTTGCACACCGTCTTGAGTATCCTTCAGAGTTTGAGCCTCGGTTATAAGCTTTTCAAGGTTTTCATCGTAGGAGGATATGTACCCAATTTGACCCTTAATAAATGTAATCACATAATTAGCAATTTCAGAAACACCCGGTACATGAGCTATCGCATCCATCGCCAGCCCCTTGTACTATCTGTGAATTATAACGGAAGACAACGAACATAAGCAATAAATAGTTAATTATATTAAAATGCTATTGTATTGCTCTCAAATTCATAAATTCATTCAATACGCTAATTTTTCTTGTATAATAGTCTATTAGAGATATAGACAGAGTTTAAAAGTTGGTCATTTAAATATTTAATTAAGCTAAATAGAAGATCATCCTTTGACCTTTATGTTAATTCAAACTTTATATTATTCAAATAAAACAATGACATTTATAAAGTTTGTAACTTATTGAAGTTAAGGTGAAGGAATTATCATTTAGATTTATTAAAGTTGTTCATAACACTGATCACCATAATATCATTCATTATGAAAATAGGGGTATATTAAATATTTAAAGAATTTAATAGTCATGACAAATTAAAATAATTTTATACTAAACTAATAAAATATCGTTATTATTATGATTTTCAAGGAAGTTATTATAAATATCAACAAATTTATCATATATATATATATATGTTAATTTATAATTGAATACTAATTTACATTATAATACATAACTTATTTTCTCTTGTTTGAAACTTTCTTCCTCATTTGTTTACTGTTTATGAAAGTACCTTTGAAAGCTTGTCTGTCGAAGGAGTATTGGTAACGCTTTATCTAATACTCTTTTTAATACTTTATCTATTATTAATTAAGTTTTTATTAAAAATCACAAATTTTAATATATCTAACTAACTTTTAAACCAAAAGAGTCTCATTAAATGAAAAATAAAATTATCAAAATTTGTGGTTTTCAATAAAATTTAGCTATTACTTATTAGTGAAAAAAAGATAATATTAAAGAAAGTATTGCTAGCCTTCTTTGTAGAATAAAATATTAATAAGGAGTTAATTTGCATTTGCAATTAAAAGTAAAAAGAAATTAAAACAACAAGAGATCAAATACTAAAGAAAGGATGTCACAGGGTTAAATAGAATGTTTTTAAAATGGAATGGTCATTTGAATCGATAAAGATATTGGTTCAAAACTTAACTATTTAAGCCTAATTGAACCATTATCAACTGGTTATAATTATATTATATTTTTATTCTAGTCACCGTGGGCCACCACCTTGGGGCCTTTGATTTCCAGTCACCCTGGCTACGACCTACAATGTTGGGGCCAAACTTAGACTGCTAGCTCCTAGCATCCACTATAGAACCCCTCAAGCGTTTAGGATGTTCATCATCACACTATGGGGGGCAAGAGTTGATCTACTAGTTGTTCCACCATAAATTACATATTCACAATGAGTATGCACTGATTCATTATAAGATTTTGTTGATGTTACCTAACTTCACCCTTTAATTCAATTTTAGGACTCTACCCCATTTTCACAATGTTTGGGTAAGAGCTGGTCTGCTAGGGTTTTCTAGTTTCATAAATTCACTTTTCATTTCAGAAATTGCTTGCAATACACTCTGCTTGGGGTTATGTCGGGGAAGAACTGCATTACTACTTGGTTTTAGCTGTAGACAAGCTTTTCATTTTTATTAGACTCTCTTGCCTTGCCACTGATGCTTAGACACTATACCTGTGTCTCTTTTTCCACCAAAAATTGTATCAATTGTGTGAAGAGCGAGATGTGAAGACCGAGACCTTTGCCAACCTTATCTCTCCTCTTCTCTACAAGAAAAGGTATGTCTTTGAATTTGATGTTGCACTTTTCTATTAAACTTGTTGTATATGGTCACTGATAGACAATGTTTTTTTTTTTTTAACTAAAAAAATGCGCTGAAAGTGCAGTCCTGTGCCATATATATACAACGTTTATTCGGATAAAAAATATTGTCTATTGGAAAAATACAGACGGTAAATAAATAAATTTGGTGTAGCCATTACACACATGAGATTTATGAAAAATATTTGATAGACACTCAATGTGTTATCCAATTCCTAGAGAGAGAATAAAAAAAGAAAAAAAAATATATACCATAGGATTTATGATATAATATGTAAAGAGAGATAGAGTACAATAAAAGATGTTGATAAAATATTTAAAATATAAAAAGTCATTTATGTAAAAATACTTGAAATTTATCTATTTTCACGCAAAAAAAAGGCTTAAATAGAGCGTGAATGCATACTTATTTCATGCAATGAACTATTAATCAAGTAACAGATAAGCAAATGAGATCCTTGAAAGACAATGAATACTGATTTTTAACGAATAGAAATGACCATTGATAATAAAAAAAATATTAAATATCAGACAAATTTATTTAACAACACACAAAAGATAGTTGTGCAAATAATGTGATTACCTGATAATATAACTTTGATTGGTGGTAGCTAATGTGAAATAGGCAACAACATACACCTTCCTTTCTCGCTCCCTATCCGACAAAAACATTATCGATGCAATTCAATTGATTTTAAACAAGCATATATACAAGGGAAAATTAATTATTAAATTAGTGTGTCCTCTACTCTACCTAACAATGAAAAATACTTTAAAAAATAAAGCATAGAAGTCTACGTTTTTTTTTTATCATTTTATTACTTATCTTAATTAAAACAACAAATTTAAATAAATAAAAAAAAACAAAACCACCAACACGGTGGCTTATATCTTAAGGGCCTTATTAATCAATGTCCTTAAGGTATTGATTAAGGAGTTAACATGAAAAAATATTTATTATAAATATCATAAGAGAGTGTAAAAAAAAGTCATAAACAAAGTAATTTTACATATCTTAATAAAAAAAAATTCTCCTTTAATTCCTTAACCAATACTCTAAGGACACACTAGTTAGCATCGTTAGCATTTACCATATCTCAATAGGCCAAATAGATTCGTATCTCACCCAGGGATCTGAATAGGTCAAACTAGACTAAATAGGCTTGACTTATTTTATAAAACTAAGGTCTAAGTTTGACTTATTATTTATCATAAATTTTTTGTATGTTTGACTAATCTTTTTAAAAGTTTAACCTGAACTATATTATCCTATTTAAAAGTCTATCATTTACTAACTTAATTTTAAATTGACTAATGACCTTTTGAAAAATAATATATGGTAAAAACATCATCCCTTCCATTGTTATCTAAATTTAGTTTTTAAAAGAATAAAAACCTAAAATATTAATGAAAGAGACAATAAAAAATATGCTTAAAAAAGTATGACAACTCGTGTGATAAGACTGACATAAAAAAACAAAAAAAAATATATAATACATTTGAAAAACTAACGTAAAAGCTATATATATGATACGACACAATTATGTGATTATAAGGATAAATCAAATTTATATATATATATATATATATATATATATATATATATAATTATGGATACTATAAATTAATTAATCATAATTATTGGTGTAATATGAATTTTTTTTATTATATAAATAAATAAGCTGATGTATTAGGCCTAATAATTTTTTTATTAAGTCTAAGTCTAACATATTTAAATAAATAAGCCTTTAAAAAACTCAAGTCTAATATTTTTACTAAACATATCATATCAGACTTGAAATAGATCAAATCATAAGTCTTTATTTAATATATGACGTATTGTCATCCCTAATCTCATCATGTAAAATTCACATAATAACCCAGCCAAGCAAGAGAACACACAAAACTCGTAGAGAAACAGAAACAACAAAATTAACCAGCAACATCTTTCACCCAAAAAAGAAACTTTCACGTAAACAACAAGAAGAAGCTAGCTAATCTTATTTGCCTATTGAAGCTTTGGAGGCACAGATTCAGAAAGCACGTACGAAAGAAAAACTACCTCTAGACTCAAGTATGCTTATGCTGCTTCACTTTGTATTGGTCTCTGGATCAGAGATGCTGCTCAAGTTTCTCTCTCTATATATACTAGCTCCCTTGTCATTTAACTCCTTCCTAGTGTTTCAGGTCAAACTTAGTAAAATACTAGTATATAATACTAGTTGTCTTCCTTCCCCACTCATATCTACCGCCCTTTTGTCTTCTACTTTTATTTTATTGGCAGCCTTGCTAGCATGAGGAAGCTGAAATATACGGCAACTCTTTCATTGGTGCATATAGTTTTTTTTTTTCCTTCTTCTGTTCAACCGTAGTGATGTGTTTTGAAACTAATCAATAAACCCTTGCAACTAGTGCCCCTAAAAAAATGTTATTTTACGATATAAATAATCTAATTCTTCAACTCCAACTTATCGTTTGAGTTTATTTAACATTGTGAAGAAATATTTTTCTTTATGCTAACTAGGGGTGAGTGCCTCTCTAAATTTTTTAATAAAATAGAAGCAGGGAGGAAGAAAAATGTTCACAGGTTAAAAGAATAGTGAACATTACAATAGTTTGAAAGAGAATATTGGAAGTTTAAGCACTGGTTCAGGGACAAAATTGTCCAATGAATTATATACACCACACATGGATATTTCCTCTATTATCAGGATAGATATTTGATTTGCGTGTTATTCGATGGGTATGGTGTTAGAACTGGATGATCCATTCATCCGCTTTGGTTTTGATGAATAACAATGATGTAAATTTATAATTACTAATGATTTACATGTAAGAGTACAAGACTCATTTAGAAAGGATATTATTCAAGATCAATCCACTATTAGAATCTTGAAGAGCTCGCCTTATTTTGAAAGATTCACACCTCCACACCTCAATGCGCCATGAAGATTGACAATGATAAAATATTGAATGTGTTGGTCCTAAAGAAGATCTTCTCTTCCAACAGTTATAGAAGACAACTCATTTCAACGTTAAAAAAAAGAAGATAAAAATGAAGCGAAAAACAAACTAGAAGTGAAAAGTGGACAAGTCAAGAATTCAAAGAGAAACTAAAGGATATCATTTTGAGAGAAACATTGGGCTTAGAGAGTTTATTCTTTGCCTAGCAAAGTTTTGTTCTGAGATAAACATTTTCTTTGTAAATAGAGTGTGTGAATGTTAGAATCTCTGATTCTATTTCAAATGGTTGTTTGAGAAAGCCAAAATTGACTTAGTGATAAAATAATACTTGAATGTTCTTAGATGTAGGGGGAGTTTAAAGGTTGTGTCATTAGTGGCCTACAAAATACTTATAAGTTAGAAGTGATACGATAAAATACTTATTATAATCAAGTTTGATTAGTAGAATCCTTTACTAACTAGTAAATGCGAACTTGATGTGCTCAGGTTGAGTGAATCGATGTAAAATTGAGTGTCTCTACTACTCTTTTTTAGCTTGTCATAGTATTTTTATGGCATATTATTGACACATCTTTGCAAACAAGTTTGTTTAAACTACTGTCTAATATTCATTGGGCGACAATCCTTTACTACTTGCAAAAATATTACTTGTCATTAGACGATAGTCCTTGTGAACTATTTTGTTTATAAATCACTTCCATTGCGAAAAGATCCAAAAAAGTTATCTAACGTACTATTCAATCCTCCTTCTAGTGTGATTTATTATATTTCATATGGTGTGTTGGTGCTATTGATTTGAGAGAAACCATGGATAGAGCTCAAGATCCTCTTCTTCAAAGACCTAGCTTGAGGGAAAGTCGTAAGGTAAGGGAATCTTGCCTCTATGATTTGTACTATGTTGTATGTAATTAAGTGGAACCTTTTATAGTGTTATTTTTTGTGTTGATTGTGTAAAATGCATTGTCATTGGGAATGTAATAAGTGCACATAAATATTTCTATTACCCTTGAGAATATGGTGGGTGCATAGAAATATTCTTGTGTCATTAGGGATACAGTGGATGCATAGAAACACTCATTTGCCATTAGCATACGACAGGTGCATAGCTTATGTACAAACATATGAGTAGACACGAAAGTTGAGGGTCTATAGTGTCCCTTAACCTAATGATGGAGGTCTTCATGGTGACTAACAGGAATAGGCCTATAGAATAAACGAGTGGGCGAATCCCTTTGAAATGTAAGGTCTTGTAAACCTACAGAAGTAAGCCATTGCACACATTAACTTGTATTCAATAAAACAACACTTCCTTTGTAAGGTCAAGCCAAGACTCCCTGAATGGTTAGAGAGAATGACTATGTTATGGGATAGGGCTCATGGGGAACCACTCATATTATGTTGAAACTCCATGGAGTAGAATCAAGGTTGGTCCTAACATTTTATGGGCCCTAGAAGATATAATAGATATAAGATCTAGTTGAGGTGGCGATGCCACATTTGTTTTGTCTATCATGAGACTTTCCTTTAACATATGAAATAGCCCTTTCTGCTTTTGCATGGCTCTCTTCCTTTGTCGGCATTATTTCTAGCTTCTAGTTGGAAGCCAATACCCCATCAACTAACTCTTTTTTTTTTTGTGTAATTCAGGAACAATTACTCATTTTGCACTGTTGATCTAGATCTTCATGTCCTAGCATCCTTCACATCCCCTTTACTCATTATTGTTATCTTTAAGATGGTAACACCTTGTCTAACATTGACCTTGGCTACATGCCTTTCATTAGGCAACCTTCTTTGCTCATCTCCATAGCTTCTTCTAGGGAAGATGTCAAATTCAAACAAATTCTTGTTGCTTTGGTGATGGTAGCCTAAGCGTCAAACACACAAATTTCCTAGATGACCGAGGTTCCTCCTTCATTTTTCCCTTGCAGCTATGCAGTGATATTTCTAACTATGATGGTTGAATGCTCTAACTTTGAAAGCAGTACATTACATTTACTCTTCATTCACTTGAGTCATTCTAACAAATCAATGACTAACTCGTTAGTCGATTGTTTAGTATTCATCATATAAGCTACTGACATGTCTGGTTAAGGTTTATAAAATCTATCATGGAAACATAGTTTCATGTTGGCCTAGCTATTAATTTGGCAGCAAGCTTGAATACCAAGTGAATGTTGTGCTAGTGAACGACAAAGGAAATAGTTATAGCCAGTACGATTTACCATCATTTTGACAAGCTTCCCTACATTGAGCCGTGGAATAGCTAATGTGCTCCATGGTGGATTTCTCATCTTCGCCTAAGAAGGTTGCAAATTTCAAGATTTTCTATCCTCTTGGAAAATGGACTACCTTGTCAATCAATTAAGGGTAAGCTTTTATGTACACCGGGCTGTCAACTAGCTTCAACTGCACCTCAAAATTCTTACAAATTGCATTTGCTATCATACTAGCATCTATGGTTTGAGGGACAGTCGCTCTCACCTCAGTCCAAGTAGGTATGGGGTTCTCTGTCATAGTGGAGTGTTGTTTACCAGCCATTTGTGGCATTGTCATGTTTTGGGGCGACATATTGAATGGCATCTGTGTTGTTTGCCCTTAGTCATTGGCTGGTGATGTCCCGTATATTGATTGTTTGGATCCCCCCATATATAACCTCTGCCCATATACCCTAATGATGATTGAAACATTGGTAAGGGAGTTGTTGAGGGTAATGGTGGTAGTCTAATAGAACCTAAGACATTAGGTGGATGCTTAGCCATTTATGTTGTACCAAATTGTATTGGAGGAGGTCCAAATGCTTCAATACCTATCACAAGTGTAGTGACTAGAGGCTGACAAAGTTGATTTCTGGGTGTAGAATTAGTCGTTGCCTCTAATTGACCATGATGGTGGTCCTCTTCTCGAGCTTTCTGGAATTCGTTCAAAACCATAGGTTTCATAATATCACCTAACTTCCTAGAGAGTTGTTGCATGATATCATGGATCCCATGTCTATTTTCTGGCAGACAATAGAAAGGACAAGTGTTGCCATCTCTAGCACTAGCTCTATAGTGTTTGGAAACTCTCCATAACTATCTACATAGTCTTCCAGGATAAATCTGGATGATTAGCATTGGTTGTCGTGCATACCATAGGGGTATTAAAGATTGCAAATGTGGAAGCTACCAATGTAGCCCCAACTCTTGATTGGACAGCGACACTATGGCTTGAAGATTGTTTAGTGGGTGGTTTCATTTTCTGTTTCTCTGATCGTAATTGCATACTCCAAGGATGGTCTACTAGATGAGTTGGATACCTCAGCGGTGTAACTAGGGTCCCACCGAGTGTGCCAATTTTATGTTGGTGTGAAATTCACTTAGTCGTGGTGACGACTAAGCACCAAGCGATGATTCCCTTTAATCGATTAACCCAAGAAAGGGACTATGTTCCTTGGTTGGATTCGTGGTCCATTCCAACGACCATTCTTGTAGCTGATAAACTACTTTTTGGCTACTCTTATGTAAAGGAGAGTGATAAACGACTAAAAGCAATAAAGAACTTTAATGAATAAGTGAAATAAGAAAAATAAAGCAAATAATTGGTAGAAAACTGACTAGGTTTTTGTATATTGATATCTGTGTTTTCTATAATGTGATAAGCCCTATTTACAATGATCAACTAACAATTACATTAGTTGAAGCACTATAAAAAAATCCCTACAATCTATAGGATTACGGCCATCATCCCTTCAACCACTTCCTTGTCTGTTAAGCTGACTTCCACATTCTCTAAAACAGTTTGCACATTATTCAAAGCTTTATGCCCTAGTCATTTTATAACTTTACCCCACTTTGTCCACGTCAACTACCTCTATCAACTTATCTGTGTTAGTCATTTTCAATTAGCAACTATCGTTTCAATGACTAACTTTTTAGGTATTAACAAAATTTAATAAATAGTTTATGCATTTTCACCAAAAATAAAAATTATTTTGTTCCTTTCCATGAATTTTGTTGTGTGGCCATGAATGTCCTTAGAACATTGGTTAAGAAACTAAAAAAATAAAGTATTTGTGTTAAAATTATAAGATGAAAAGCATAAAAAAATCATGGGCAACATAATTTTACGTATCCTAATAAAAAATTTCTCCTTTTACTTGCTTAAATAATGTATTAAGGACACTAGTTAGCATTTGCATATGCTATTGAAGGACTGCAACAACACTTGAAATTGATTGCAGCTTTCTGGTCTAGAATTTGTAGGTGATTGAGTGTTATACTTTTTAGGGAAAATTGTGTTTTAGATATGCAAGTGGTATCATATTATTGGATGGTCTTTTAATTAATAAGTGGTTTTTGGGATCTAAATACATGGAACAAGGGATTTCACTTTGTCATTTATCTTGCTCTTATTCGACAAGTGGCCTCAATAACTTAAGAGGGGGGGTGAATTAAGTCTTACAAAATTTCCCACTAACAAATTTTAATTCCCTTTTAAATGATATATGATAGGCTCAGAATGCAGAAGAAGAAACAATCAATTTAACAATGTTCTTTTAAATGTGCAAGACAAAGTAAACTACAGTAAAATAACTGAGATTAGGGAAGAGAGAAATGCAAACTCAATTTATACTGGTTCGGCCACTTCCCATGCCTACGTCCATTCCTCAAGAAACCTTATTGAGATTTTCCACTATCTCTGTAAATCCTTTACAAACTTTGAACACATCTTGGGATCCCTCACCCTTGTGTTCAAGATTCTCACAATTCAAGAGACAAACAGTCTCTTGATTACAACTGAGTTTATGATATCAATAGAAAGATTTCTCACCTTTAGAGTAGATGATACAAATTGAAGTTCTTAGAAGAATTCTCAATAGATTTGCAAGTGTTTGGCCAAGAGTTGTTTAGAGAGCATTTGACAATTAAGTTCTCTTATCTTGCTTTTCGAAGTCAGACACACATATATATAGGCCCATTGTGCCTTTTCAAAATGATTTGAAGAGATGTGTCTTTTTAAAAAGTTTTTCTGAAATTTTTAAATTTCAAATTTCAAATTTCAAACTTTCTGAAAAAAAAATTTAAAATAATTTTACTAGTGAAAAAATGTCTTTTTCATAAAATGTTAAAAATATTCTAAAACCTTTTTATAATCAATTTAAAAACTATATTGTAAGGTTAAACTTTTGCAATCACTAAGAGACTCTTTTAACAAAGATAGACTAAGATTTAATTTTCTTCTTGATCTTTGTTTTCTTTGTCTTGATTTAATTGTGAGGCAATCTTTGTTTGCTTAACCTTGAATGTTTCTTGAAGCAATCTTGTTTGATTATACTTTGGCATCATCAAAAATTTGTATTCATATATTCATATTCTCCCCAAGTAAATTCTTTTTGGCATCATCAAAACCTGCATGATTCACATTCTCCATCTTTTTTATGATGACAACCATTACCAAGTAAATTCTTTCTAGCATCATCAAAACCTGCATGATTCACATTCTCCCCCTTTTTTATGATGACAACCATCTGTAGGTTAGGAGCAAAAAGAATATTTATTTGTGTCATTCACTCCCCCTTGATTTTACAATGATTACTTATATGAAACATTTGAAGATTTTATGTAAAAAAATCTCTCATAAAAAATAGATAATCCCCTAACTATCTTATCTTTTATCTATCTTTCGCCCTTTGTCAACATCAAAAACAAATCATGAGCAAGGAGAAGAAAAATATTCAGCAATTTATAATGTATTAATAGAGCAGAGCATGTCAAACCATTCAAAGTACCATTATTTCTTGGCTTAAAAAGAGTTAGTCTCATCAAAAGCAATTATGAGAATCAAATGATACCAAAAAGCCTTTATCACATAATTGATGAATACTTAGTAAACTATGCTTAAGACCATCAACAAGTAAAACATTTTCTATGGAGGTAGAGGGATTCGTACCTATTTTTCAACTGCAAGAATTTTACCTTTGTTGTTGTCTCCATAGGTCACATTGTCCACTATTTTTGGGAAAAATATGAATAAACTTTGATGCATCTCCCGTCATGTGTTTGGAGCAATCGTTATCAATGTACCAACTTTGCTTTAAGGAGTCCTTCATTCATATAATCATATTTTGATTTTGGTACCCAAATTTTCTTGGGTCCTTAAATGTTGGTTTTGACTAAATATCCTTTTGGAACCCATACCATTTTCCCAATGTTAATACCATTCTTTCTAATATAACATGTTGATGCACTATGGCCTTTCTTACCATTGTAAAAGCATGTTAAGAAGGGAGAACTATCCTTTTGAGTAGAGGCAAAGAAATTTTTATACATCTTTTGTTGATTTTCAGGATTATATCCTAATCCAGCTTTATTAAAAACACATCTTTGTTTGCCTAATATAATATCTAAATTATTTTTACCAAGAGTAAATTTGGCAAGAGAAATTTTTAAATCTACAATTTCTTCTTTAAATTTATCACAACATTCACATGAATGAGATGCTTTAGTGTTTTCTTGTATTAATCATTTGTTAGAAGATTGGTTTTTATCTACTAATTTTGATGTTTTAACTTCAGATTTAAGATTTTCTAACTCTACATTTAATTTCAAATTTTCATTTTTTAAACTTGAAATGGTTTTCTTAGAAAATGAAACTAATTTGGCAAGTTTGACAGATTCTTTATGCAAATCATTGAATGCATCTTGGAGTTCATTAAAAGAAATAGATAAGTCATAGTTAGAAGACATTACCTCTTCTCCGCTTTCATAGTCTTTGGCCATGAGGCCTAGATTTATGATTTCATTTTCTGAATCACTTGATGAATCCATGTCATTATCTTCCCAAGTGATGTATGCTTTCTTTTCTTTCTTATCTTTGAAATTTTTCTTGTTGGATTTTTCCATTCTTCTTTTAAAAACAAGACAATCAAATCTCAAGTGTCCAGGTTGATCGCATTCATAGCATTTTGGGGCTAAGGAGGAATCTTCTCCTTTCTTCTTTGGATTGAAGTTTGATTTCCTTTGATTTCCTTTGTTTGTCAGAAATTTATTGAATCTCTTCACAAAAAGTCTGAAATCATCATCTTCTTCTATTTCATTCAAGTTCTCTTTGTCACTTTCTTCTTGAATAGAAGATGAGACTTTAAGTGCATTTTTTTTCTTTTTCTTGTAATTTGCTTCATGTTGGTATAGTCTCATAAGTTCCATTTTCTGTTCTTGAAGCTTTCCAAAAAGAGTTGCGAGAGTCATGTTAGCAAGATCTCTCGATTCTGCAATTGCAGTTACCTTTGGTTGCCATTGCCTGCTTAAACATCTCAACACTTTGTTAATGAGATCTTCATTAGGAAATAGTTTTACTAATGATGCAAGATGATTAACTATATGTGTAAATCTCTTTTGTATATCTTGTATGATTTCATTTTGATTCATTCTAAATAGTTCATATTCATGTGTGAGAGTGTTTATTCTAGATCTCTTGACATCAGCTGTGCTTTCATGGGTTACTTGTAGTGTATCCCACATTTCTTTTGCATTTTTACAATTTGAAACTCTAAAATATTCATTCATGCCTAATGCAGAAGTAATTATATTTTTTGCCTTTAAATTATATTGAACCCTTCTTCTTTCATCTTCATCCCATTGTTCTCTAGGTTTTTCTATAGTTGCATTTCCCACTACCATTGTAGGAATGAAGGGACCAATTTCAATGGCTTCCCATATATTTAAATCTATGGCTTCTATAAAGATTTGCATTCAGGTATTCCAATAGCGATAACCCTCACCATTAAACATAAGAGGCCTATTAATAGAATTTCCATCAGGAAATGGAAAGTTAGATGAGGTCATAATTGTTCTTGAAGTTTTAAACTTTAGACAAGAATCATGCTCTGATACCACTTGTTGGACAAGTGGCCTTAATAACTTAAGCGGGGGGGGGGGGGGGGGTGAAATTAAGTCTTACAAAATTTCCCACTAACAAATTTCAACCCCCTTTTAAATGATATATGATAGGCTCTGTAGAAGAGGAAGCAATCAATTTAACAATGTTCTTTTAAATGCACAAGACAAAGTAAACTGCAGTAAAATAACTAAGATAAGGGAAGAGAGAAATGCAAACTCAATTTATACTGGTTTGGTCACTTCCCGTGCCTACGTCCAGTCCTCAAGCAACCCACTTGATATTTTCCACTATCTCTGTAAATCCTTTACAGACTTTGAACACACCTTGGGATCCCTCACCCTTGTGTTCAAGATTCTCACAATCAATCCAAGAGACAAACAGTCTCTTGATTACAATTGAGTTTATGAGATCAATAGAAAGATTTCTCTCCTTTAGAGTAGATGATACAAATTGAAGTTCATAGAAGAATTCTCAATAGATTTGCAAGTGTTTGGCCAAGATTTGTTTAGAGAGAATTTGACAATTAAGTTCTCTTAGAAAAATCTATCTTCTCTTGCTTTTCGAAGTCAGACACACATATATATAGGTCCATTGTGCCTTTTCAAAATGGTTTGAAGAGATGTGTCTTTTCAAAAAGCATTTTTGAAATTTTCAAATTTCAATTTTCAATTATCAAATTTTAAAAATCAAACTTTCTAAGAAAACTTTTTAAAATAATTTTACTTCTGGTAATCGATTGCATTGCCTGGTAATCAAATCTTAAATTTCAAATTCCAATTTTTCAATTTTCAATTTTCAATTTTCAAACTTTCTTAAAAAGATTTTTAAAATAATTTTACTTCTGGTAATCGATTGCAATGCCTGGTAATTGATTACCAGTGAAAAAAATGTCTTTTTCATAAAATATTAAAAATATTCTAAAACCTTTTTATAATCAATTTAAAAATTATGTTGTGAGATTAAACCTTTGCAATCACTAAGAAACTCTTTTAACAAAGATAGACTAAGACTTAACTTTCTTCTTGATCTTTGTTTTCTTGGTCTTGATTTAATTGTGAAGCAATCTCTGTTTGCTTAACCTTGAATGTTTCTTGAAGCAATATTGTTTGATTATATTTTGGCATCATCAAAAACCCATATTCATATATTCACAAAATATTCATCTACCTAAGTCAAACAAAGTACCTACGAATATGATACTCGGACTTCTATTTTAACTTTACTACTTGGGATGAATTTGTTAAACAAGTGGCCTCAATAACTTAAGAGGGAGTGAATTAATTTAAAAAATTTCTCCTAACAAATTTTAATTCTCTCTTTAAAAGAAATATGCAGACTTAATATGCAAAAAAAGAAGCAATGAAAAATTTATTTGATGTTTCTTTAAATGTGCAAAATACAATTAAACTGCAATAATGTAAAATGAGTTTAGGAAAGAGAGAAATGCAAGCTCAATTTATACTGGCTTGGCCACTTCTTGTGCCTATGTCCAGTCCTCAAGCAATCCACTTGAGATTTCCACTATCCTTGTAAATTCCTTTACAACTTTGGAACCACCCAGGGATACCTTTCCCTCGTGTTTAGAAAAACTTATAAATCAAGAGACCCACTGCCTCTTGATTAACAATAGTTTGCTTTTGAAGTTTAGAAGATGTTTTTCTCTCTTTAAGAGAAGAATATTACAACTTGAAAAACTTATAAAAATCCTTAATTTTTTTGCAAGTGTTTGGCCAAAGGTTTTCTTTTGAGAGAATAAAACAATGAAGTACTGAAAAACTCTAAAGACTTTCGAACACAAGTCACATATTTATAGGCCTTTGGTGGCTTTCCAAAAACTCATGAAGGGATGTGACTTTTCAGAGTCATTTTTGAAATTTTCCCATTGGTAATCGATTACATAGTTAATAATTGAAGGGTCATGTCTTTTCAGTTTGAATTTCAAAAATTCTGTTACTGGTAATCAATTACACAACAGCCTTTAAAATTCAAATTTAAACTTTCTAAAAGTTTTGCAAAATCATTTTTGCTTATGGTAATTGATTATAGCCTCTGGCAATCAATTACCAGAGAGAAATATATATATTTTCAAAGATGTAAAATCACTTAAAAACTTTATAAGAGATTTTGAAAATTTAAGTCTTTTAAGACCAATCCTTTGCAATCTTTTAAGAGATTCTTTTATAGTAAACTTCAAATTGCTTCAATCTTTTGGCATCATCAAAATCTTCCAACAACATATGCACTTACAGAATTGGTGCAATTGCCAATCCATCAACAAAGCAAAAAGATGGTTGCACTCATTCACAGGAAATAACTCGCAGACATGGGAAGATGTGGTGGAGAAGTTCTTGAAGAAATATTTTCTAGAGTTCGAGACCGTTGAGGGGAAGGTAGCAATCTCATCATTCCATCAATTCCCTAATGAATCGTTGAGCGAAGCTCTTGACCACTTCCATGGTTTACTCCGGAAGACTCCTACCCATGGGTTCAGTGAGCTTGTTCAGTTAAATATCTTCATTAATGGCTTATAACCCTATTCGAAGCAACTTCTTGCTGCCTCCGCTGGTGGAAAGATCAAATTGAAGACACCTAATGAAGCTATGGAGTTGATTGAAAACATGGCAACTAGTGACCATGCCATCCTTCATGATTGAGCATACACATCCACAAAGAAGAGTCTTCTTGAGATCACATCTCAAGATGCATTACTATATCAAAACAAGCTCCTAACTAAGCAAATTGAGACCCTCGTAGAGACCTTGAACAAGCTTCCTCAACAGTTGCATGCAATGCAACTTGCTCATTCTTCAATCATGCAAATTGGGGGATGCAACATCTGTGGTGGGGTCCATGAGTCAAGCATGTGCATGGCTTAAGACGATGCATCCAAAGAATTCAACTACATGGCTAATCCCAATCGTCAAGGGTTCGATCAAGAAAGACCTCTAGGGTACAATCAGGGGGCAAATTTCTCTCAAGGCCAAGGCTAGAGATCCCATCCTAGGAATAACTTCAACAAAGATCAAGGCAATCCATCCACTAGGTCTCCCAATCAAGGTCCTAATCTTCATGAGAGGACCACCAAGCTAGAAGATACTTTGACTCAATTTATGCAGGTTTCTTTGTCAAATCGCAATAGCTAAGCAATCAAGAATCTAGAGGTACAGGTGGACCTAAAATTGGCTGAAAGATCCACAGGGAGTTTTGTGGCCAACACTAAGAAGAATCCCGAGGAAGAATGCAAGGCAGTTCTAACTAGAAGCCAGAAGAGGGAGAATAATGAGAGAGAAATGAGAGATGAGGGAGTATTAGAGGATGTGAATAATGGGGAAGGAGAGAATTAAAAGAAAGAAGAGGGTGAAAAAGAGAAAAAAAAACAAAGAGAATAAGGAGAGTGGTGACGAGGTCTTACCTCATAAGACCAAAAGTCAATAAGGACTTTGTGATTATGGACATAGAAGAAGACTCTGATATTCCCCTAATACTAGACTGACCATTCATGCTTACTACAAAATGTGTCATCGACATGGGGAATTGAAACCTAGAGATGAGTGTAGAGGACCAAAAGATCACATTCAACTTGTTCGAGGCAGTAAGGCATCCCAGTGTAATAAAGCAAGCTTCAAGGTGGAGGCAATAAAGCAAAAAGTCGATCTTGCTATGTAGCACATGATCATTCACTCCCCATTGGAGAAGGCCCTAATAAATGTAGTTGATTTCTTGACTAATAAGGAAGAAAAAGGTCTCAGAGACTGACTGGAAGACATAGACCGATTGAAGGAGACTCCCTTAGGGGAGCATGCCTTTGAAGATTTGAAGAAAGACAGCCCAACAAAAAAGCCAAAGATGGAGTTGAAAGCTTTACCTACTCATTTGAAGTATGTGTTTCTGGAACAAAATGAAGCCAAGCCAATCTTGATAAGTAATGACCTATCATCAGATGAAGAAGCATGATTGATAGAGATTCTTAGAAAGCACTAAGAAGCTATTGGGTGGCATATCTCTTATCTCAAGGGAATCAGTCCTTTCTACTGCATGCACAAGATTATGATGGAATAAGAGTACAAATAAGTGAGACAACCGTAGAGGAGGCTCAATCTATCCATGAAAAAGGAGGTGTGAAAAGAAGTTCTCAAGTTACTTGAGGTTGGACTTATCTATCCTATTTTAGATAGTGCTTGGGTGAGTCTGATCCAAGTGGTGCCCAAGAAAGGAGGAATGATCGTAATCTGCAATGAAAAGAATGATATCATTCTGACTCGGACTGCCACTAGATATAAGATGTGAATATATTATCATAAGCTCAATGATGTCACAAGAAATGACCACTTTCCTCTACCATTCATGGATCAGATGCTGGAGCAGTTAGCAGGACAAGCCTTCTATTGTTTCTTAGATGACTATTCAAGGTACAATCAAATTGCAGTAGACCCTAAGGACCAAGATAAGAAAGTGTTTACATGCCCTTTTGGAGTCTTTGCTTACAAAAGAATGTCATTCGGTTTATGTAATGTACCAGCTACTTTTCAGAGGTGCATGCTAGCTATATTTGCTGACATGGTGGAGAAGTGCATCAAAGTTTTTATGGACGATTTCTCCATCTTTGGTCTCTCTTTTGACTGCTTCCCGACCAATCATAAGCTCGTGCTACGACATTGTGTTGAAGCAAATCTGGTGCTAAATAGGGAGAAATGTCACTTCATGGTCCAGGAAGGAATAGTGTTGGATCATAAGATCTCAGCTTGAGGGATCGAGGTGGACAAAGAAAAAGTTGATGTCATTGAAAAACTACCTCCACCAGTCAAAATGAAGGGCATCATGAGTTTCCTTGAGCATGCAAGATTCTATTGACGATTCATAAAGGATTTCTCCAAAATTGCCAGGCCCTTGTGCAATTTGCTGAACAAAGATGCAGTGTTTCAGCTTGATGAAGAATTCTTGACATCCTTTCAGGCCTTAAAGAACAGTCTAGTATTTGCTCCGATAATGGTGGCACCTGACTAGAGTAAAGAAATTGACCTCATGTGTGACACCAATGTCTATGCAATAGGGGCAATTCTCAAGCAGCGGAGAGAAAAGGCATTCCATGCCATTATTATGCCAGCAAGGTCCTAAATGATGCACAACTAAGTTATGCGACTACTGAGAAGGAAATGCTTGCCATAGTCTACGCATTCGAGAAATTTGGATCATATTTGGTGGGCTCCATAGTGGTTATCTTTATTGATTATGCAACAATCAAATATCTTCTCACAAAGGCAGATTTAAAACCAAGGCTGATTAGATGGTTCCTTCTGATTCAAGAGTTTGATATAGTGATTATGGACAAGAAAGGCTCCAAGAATGTAGTGGTTGACCACCTCTCCAGGTTAGTAAATGAAGAAGTAACTCAAGAGGAGTAAGAAATCTGGGATGAATTTCTTGGTGAATCACTTCTACATGTGAACAACAGACCTTGATTTGCAAATATGGCCAACTACAAAGCTACAGGTATCATTCCAAATGACTTCAATTGGAATCAGTGGAAGAAGTTCCTCCATGATGCTTGTGTCTATGTCTAGGATGATCCCTATTTATTCAAGATTGGAGCAGATAATCTATTGAGAAGATGTGTTACCATGGAAGAAGCCAGAAGTATATTATGGCACCATCATAATTCTCCTTATGGCAGACATTACAGTGGGAATAGGACAGTTGCTAAGGAGCTACAAGCTGAAATTTTTGGCCTTCTATCTTGAAGGATGCCCATAATCATGTGCTTCATTGTGATCAAAGCCAAAGATCAGGGGCCATTTCTCAGAGAAATGAAATGCCATTGCAAAACATCATGGAAGTATAAGCCTTCGACTGCTAGGGCACTGATATTATGGACCCTCTACCATCCTTTTATGGGAATCAGTACATCTTGGTTGTTGTTGATTATGTGTCTAAATGGGTAGAAGCTATAGCTCTACTCCGAAGAATGATGCCAAGACTGCTATCAAGTTCTTGAAGAAAAATACATTCTCCCATTTTGGGGTTGCCAGTGTGCTAATAAGTGGTGAAGGTTCACATTTCTGCAATGCACAGTTGCTGAAAGTTCTAGGAATTATCATGTCAGACATAAGGTAGTTTCACCTTATCATCCTTAGAAAAATGGCAATCTAAAGGTTTCTAATAGAGATATGTAGAGGATTTTAGAAAACATTGTTGCTTCCTCAAGAAAAGATTGGGCTGCAAAGCTGAATGATGCATTATGGGCCTATAGGACTGCTTTTAATACTTCCATTCGACTATCACCATTTCATATGGTCTATGGGAATGTCTGTCACTTGCCAGTGAAGCTGTAGCATATGGCTTACTAGGCCCTCAAGTTTCTAAATTTTGATGAATCTTTATCAAGTGAGAAACGGAAGTTGCAACTACTAGAGCTAGAGGAGATGAGGCTCAATGCATATGAATCCTCCATGATTTACAAGCAAAAGATGAAGGTGTATCATGATCGAAAATTAATGAAGAAGACCTTTCAGCCTAGACAACAAGTATTGTTATTCAATTCAAGACTAAGGCTCTTCCCAGGAAAACTCGACTGCAAACGGTTTGGTCCCTTCATAATCAAAGAAGTGAAGCCTTATGGAGTAGTAGAACTAGTAGATCCTGCCTCAAGTCAACCTGAGCAAAGCTGGATTGTCAATGGTCAGTGACTAAAAGGTTAGTAAATGCAACTATAACTGACATATTGTATGCTAAGCGAGTCATGCTCGATATACACGAGAATCATAATTGCAAGTAGTTCAAAAATTGCTTCAAATCATTCCCTTTCAGCATATATCTTCTCTCGCACAAAACTATCTCATCTCACTTGCTCACTTCTTGAATTATCTTTCTTGCATTCCTTCTCTACTAAATCTTTTCTCTTTAGTTTTACTTTGTTCTTGTCATTGGATTAGGTATGATTTTTTGCTTCTAATGATATATCCGGCAATTCATTCATGATTATCATTTTGTATGCATTGATGCATTTTGATTCTTTTGATTCATCCTATCATTGCATTTTGCTTCTAATGTGCTTATAATGTTCTGCTTTTGGACTATTTGTTAAGCTCACTATGCCCACATCTATGGCTTAGCGAGTTCATACGATCTGGGGACACCCTACATTTTTGGGTTTTTGATGAACGCACTAAGCCATTGTCACGCGCTTAGCATGTCCATGCATTTCTGGGTTTTTAAGGATGAAAACACTAAGCTGCACTTAGCGAGTTCATGATTCATATGCATATGTCTATACATTTTTGGTTTTTTGACAAATATTCATCCATGGCTTAGCGCATGGTCTCACGCTAAGCCCCAGTATCATTTTGTCTTTTCTGAGCCTTTTTGTTTTTCATGCATGGGCTTAGCATGAAGTCTCACGCTAAGCCCTAGTGTCTATCTGTTTCCATGCATGGACTTAGCACGCAGTCTTGCACTAAGCCCTAATTGGTTTGGCATTGGTGCTAAGCACCCCATGGTGGCTTAGCGCCACACTCATAATTTAAATTTTTGTTTCTTTGTTTTTCTTATTTTGTTATAATATTTTTATTGCTACTATTTTTTTTTGTTTTGCAGATGGCGTCAAGGAAATGCAAAAATTGATCCTGTAAGCCACAAGGGGGGATTCCACTTGGGATTCCTCCCGCTTTGCTTTAGAGACAAGCTAGATGCCTTACCAGGATAGCGTTCATCTCCAGAACATTCTTCTAGAGTAGAACATGGAGTTCATGCCTGACATGTACAACGAATTTTATAACGAGCTCCAGAGGCGCGAGTGGCATATAAGACTCACCCGCCTGCCTGAGAAGTAAATCGATGTCACATTGGTGAAGGAGTTTTTCACCAACATCTATGATCCAGAGGATGGTTCTCTGAAGCAGTGCAGGTTACAGGGGCGGACCATCATATTCGACGCACAAACATTGAATGACTTTCTAGGGACCCCTGTCATCATCCCAGAAGGGGAGCAGCTAACCTCACACTCCCAGTACCTCCATACATATCCTGACACTAGGCCATTGTGACCAAGTTGTGCACGCCAGGAGGGCAATTTATTTTGAATGCCAAGGGGGCTCTGTGGAAGATTTTGCAGAAGGACCTCACCATTGTTGGATCAAGTGGCCTTGGAATAATTAAAAAGGGGGGGTTGAATTAATTATTAATGTGTCTTGACTAATTAAAATTTATCCTTCTTAATATTACTAGATTCAATTAGCCTTTACTACTAAGTTATGAGAAAGTAAAGAACAGAAACAATAACTTAGACAAAAGTAAAGCGGAAATAAAAAATGCACAGCGGAAAAGTAAAAAGTGTAGGGAAGAAGAAAGCAAACACAAGATTTATACTGGTTCGGCCACAACTCGTGGCTACGTCCAGTCCCCAAGTAACCCACGATTCTTAAGATTTCCAATAACCTTGTAAAATCTTTACAAGCAAAGAGCCACAAAGGATGTACCCTTCCTTGTTCTCTTTGAACAACCAAGTAGATGTACCCTCTACTTGAAGCGAACCACAAAGGATGTACCCTCTCTTGTGTTCACTATTACAACCAAGAAACTACCCGCTTCTTACACAGAATTCGCAGACGGTTAGTTCTTTGAATTCAGTGTTTCGGCAATGAATTCTCAGACGGTTAGTTCTTTGAATTCTTTTGGCAAGAGGGAGAAGGAAAATATCAAAAGAATTCTCAGACAGTTAGTTCTTTGAATTCTTTTGGCAAGAGGGAGAAGGAAAGAATCAAAAGAATTCTTAAACGGTTAGTTCTTTGAATTCTTTTGGCAGGAGGGAGAAGGAATGAAGAAAAAGAATAGCACAAGTTTTTGACCAATGAACTTTTCTTGACAAAGAAAGTATTGAACAAAAACTCTTAGAAAGATGTTGAGAATAATTGAATGAAAATTAGTTAACTTGAAATTCGTGCCATGGTCACATATTTATAGCCATTTGATGGCTCTTGAGAAAAACAAGTTAAAAGTTGTGACTCTTGGCAATTTCTTCAAAACTAGTCACTTTAAAAGTTGTGACTCTCATGAAAACTAGTCACTTTAAAAGTTGTGACTCTTTTTGAAAACTAGTCACTTTAAAAGTTGCGACTCTTTAAAAAATCTTCAAAAACTAGTCACTTTAAGAATTGTGACTTTTAGTAATTTAATTTTCAAAATAAGTCACTGGTAATCGATTACCATTATAGTGTAATCGATTACACATCAACGGATTTGACTCTTCATGTTTAATTTAAAAATCAAAATGTTTAGAAACAATGGTAATTGATTACAAATGTTGTGTAATCGATTACACAAGTTTGAAAATGTTTTATCACAAGTTGTGACTTTTGAAATTTGAAATCCAACGTTTAAAAACATTGGTAATCGATTACATGCCCATGGTAATCGATTACTACTTTGTAAAACAGTTATAAAATTGTTTGGGCTTCTGGTAATTGCTTACTGCCTTCTGGTAATCGATTACCAGAGAGTAAAAACTCTGGTAAAAGATTTTTCTTTGAAAAATTCTTTTGGACAAGTTGTGTTATTCAATCTTTTCTTTTGAAAAAATCTTTTTATACTTATCTTGATGCTTTTCTTGAAGTTCTTGTATATCTTGAGTCTTCTCTTGAATCTTCACTTTAATCTTGAATCTTGATTGAACGACTCTTTGATTCTTGATACTTGTTTGACTCTTGATTCTCGACTTGAGTCTATGGCATCATCAAAATAAACTTGGAAAGCATTGCTTCCACAACCACCCTGCCCAGACCTAGAGTGTGCTTTCATACTTCAACATCACTCCTACCTCCTACCTCCCACACCTCTGACCCAAACATGGACTAGGCCCACTTGATTTATGGACTCGTGATTAAGATGGATATGGACATGGGCAGAATGATTTCTCTGCAGATTACACAGATAGCCTAGTCCAGTACGTCCAGGGGGTTGATTTGGACACTTTGACTTATGAGTCCCTCAGCCAGGTGATTAACTTGGCTTATATAAAGAAGAAATGTTGGAATCCAATAGATCCTTCTGTAGTATTTCTAGGGTAAGGCAAGTCCGGACCAGAGCCACTTAGGATGCACCACCACCACCACAACCACCAGTCATTTCTCCTCCAGCCGCCTCATGTTCCACCGACCAGCCTTCTTCCTCTTAGCCGGAGTAGCTCATCCAGATGATGCGAAGCCTCGACCATGTCTAACACCACGCCATTCAAAACCTACACCAGTTTTCCATCCAACCACCACTGATGACACTAGAAGACTTCCTACAATAGGTTGCCTGACCAAGAGTCCAGCCCTCTTCTGTTAAGAGCGGTGACACCTTTGGCACTGGTAATGATGATGTCCCAGACACAAGAGCTAATGAAGATTATGTTGTGGACATCACTGTTGCTCAGGGATCCAGGGACCCTTGGCTAGCTCAGGATTAAGGCCCATTTTTTTATTGATCGGGACTTTTCTTCATTTTTCCTTTCTTTATTTTCTGTACTTTTTTAAATTTTTATCTTTATTTTATTTTATTCTCTATTTTATTGTCATTTTATTTTCTTGAAACTATGGTAATTTAAAAATTAGTCATTTAATTTTAATTATGATAGAGAAGTAGACACTTATTGATTAGTTGCAACACATTTTGAGTGAATCGATTGCATGAGTCAGATAAACTATATACTAATGAGTATTTTTGAAATTTCCGATTCTCGTGTAAGCAGGAATCAATGTAAGTGTTGGAGTGTGAATTAAACGTACAAGAGTGAAAAGGTTAGCATTTCTGACAAAATCATGGAACGAGAAACTAAATGCTTCATAAAAACCGGTGAGTTATGTGAACTTTAAACTCTGAGAGAACAATTGGTTTTAATTTCCTGGTTTTGCATGATTCTTGGATTGTTTAAATGCATGTATGATATGAAGATGATCAAGGTCTTGTTTGTTATTTTATTACAGCTACTTAGCCAAAAAGTCATCCTGTGAATGAATGTATCCCTTGCAACCTTTTTGAGCCTAATGTAAATTATTTGTCATTGGAACCCAAGCCAAAAAAAATTGATATTGAATAAATACCATTTCTTAGGTTGTAGGAGAGTACCCATGAATCCAAACAAATTTGTCCCAAATTTGGGGGAGTGTTTTTGGCTGAATTTTTGTTGTAGGAATATGTATAAACAACACAAGATAATGTGAGTCACAGTATATGGTATTACTCCAGCCCAATATTAATGTTTATTACTTTTTCATTATCAAAAAAATCTTGTTGTTTTGAAGAATAAAAGTTGGGGTAAACCTGATGTAGCTCCATGTTGAACTTGTAGGCCTTGGATCTTCTTCATCAATGGAGTCCTTTGCTTCTTGAAGATTAATGGCAGCAAAATGAAGAAGGAAGAAAGATGATTCGAGACACCACTTCAAGGAGAAGATGAGTCAAGAAGAAGCTCACCACCATAGGAAGCCATGGATAAGAGCTTGAAGGTAGGAGAAGATGAGTGAAGGGAGAAGGAGAGAAGGAGTACGAAGTTTTGTGCCTCAAATGAGGTCTGAACTTTGAAGTGTAATTCTCAAATGATCAAAGTTGAAAAAATGCACACACATGACCTTTATTTATAGCCTAAGTGTCACACAAAATTGGAGGGAAATTTAAATTTCTATTCAAATTTCACTTGAATTTGAAATTGAATTTGTGGAGCCAAAATTTCACTAATTATGATTGGTGAATTTTAGCTATGGTTCAGCCCGCTAATCCAAGATCAAGTCCAAGATTCTCCACTAAGTTTTCTTAGGTGTCATAAGGCATGTAAAGCATGTAGGACATGCACAAAGTGTCATTATATGATGTAGCAATGGGGTGTAGAAAGAAAATGCTCACCTCCTCCTCTAAAATTTAATTGGATTGGGCTTGTCCCAATTCAATTAAATTTATTTCTTAACACACACATCAAATATTCACTTAATGCATGTGAAACTTCAAAACTACCCTTAGTACAAAAACTAGTCTAGGTGCCCTAAAATACAAAGGCTAAAAAATCTTACATTTCTAGGGTACCCTACCTAAATTATGGAGCCCTAAATACAAGGCCAAAAAATAATGAAACCTTAACCTAATATGTACAAAGATAAGTGGGTTCATACTTAGCTCATGGGTCCAAAATCTACCCTAAGGCTCATGAGAACCCTAGGGCCTTTTCTTGCATCTCTGGCTCAATCTTCTTGGAGTCTTCTATCCAATGCCCTTAGGGGGTAGGATTGAATTATTCCCTCCCCCTTGAAAAGGATTTGACCTCAAATACAGAGGTTCTTGAAACACTAGACTTCTTTCCTGAACACCTGTGAAAAGAATAAGAACATATATATTAGTGGTGTTTGGTATGTTGGAGTAAGGTAAGGTCTGAAAACCTATTTTTTGGGTATCTTCCAATGAGGAAATATGGTTCCTCATCAACTCAATGAGTGGTGCTACAAGTATAGAAAAATATGGGACAAACCTTTTGGAAAATTTTGTTAAGTCATGGAAGGCCCAAATTTTCCTTATACTTGGTGGAGTGGGCCACTCAGGAATGACCTTTATTCTCTTACTGTTCGTGGGAACCCCTCAATCACTATTTAAAAAATTAAAGAAAGTAATACAATAAAACATACCTTTTTCTATATTTTCATGTTGATTATTCCTACCGAAAAGTACGTCAAACCTAAGTTGTGCCATATGAGCACCTATGGAAACTAAAAATAAGAACAAACCTACCTAATGAGTCCCTATCTACACGAATCTTAAAGATGTTGGGCGCATGAGTAATTTTACAAAAGAGGGTTACACCACTCAACACATTCATCATATCACCTATTTTAGGGATTTGATTCCTGATAATACCTATTTTGGGCACCAACAAAGCACAAGGATTTAAGCTCTTACGAACCAATCCCTCATCCAACAACTCATTTACTTGAGGAATAATATCAAGCCCAAGAGGTGTGACAGTGCTAACAAGTGTTTTTTTACAAAAGAGAAGATGTGAAGGTTGTCTAAGAGGGAATTTTTCTTTAATATTTATCTTTATTTCAAAATGAATTTCCGTCTTAGCTAACCTCTTGGAGAAGACACTTACCTCCTTACACTCCTTCATAACCATTAAAGGTTGTCATTCTTCTTGGGGGTAGATTTCTTCACTAGATCCTTCCCCTTTTGCTTCTTCACTTTCACTAGAGGAAGGTGAAGTAGTAGCCTCATCTTGGCTACTATAAATGTATTGGACCCTCATAATAATGGTTTTCTTGGTGGGGCATTGAGAAGTAATGTGTCCTCTTCCAAGACATTTAAAGCACTCTATAGAGCTAGTCTCTCTCGCATACTAGCCTTAAGGGGTTGCTTTTCTATTGTCTTCCCCTTATCATTTTTGGGCTTAGAAGGTGTCACCCCTAAGATGCCTTGACCTTGGTCTTTATTTGGATAAGAGTGAGAGCCATAAGATTTTGAAGTAGACTTCCTTTTAAGTAGTTGCTCTACCCTTATTTTCCAATCTAAGTAAGCCTCTACATTGTCCTTCCCATGGAAGTATGGGAGGTTAATGTTAGCCTCTTGAGGCTTTCTTTCCTTTTCTCTCCTATGGGAGTGAGGTCTAAGATGTGACATATGCCTTCCTTCATAATAATCATGAAGTTCTTCACTTAGGCTCTTGCAAGAGTTATGACTACTATAGGAGACATGTTTTTCTTTTCTTAATTGTTTTAGTATTTTCCTTCTTTCTTCTTCCCTTATTTTTTCCCTCTCATCTTGATTTATTTTTACCCTCTCTTTTCATTTTTCTTTTCTTTCTAGTTTTTCTTTCTATAACTTGAGGGAACTCAACTTATCTAAGATTTTAGATAGAGAGTCCTTATGACTAGTACCCTCACCATTAACACTAGATGAATGATAACTCATGTTGGTTCCTAAGTTTTGGTTCTTTCTTGTTGGGGTTTGCAAAAGGTAAAATCTAGGGTTCAAAAGAACTCAAGATAAGCGAATAAGCAAGAAGAAAGTATTATGAAATAACAAGATAAACTAGCGATGACTAGTAAAGAAGATAAGCTATGAAAGTAAGCAAGAAATTAAAGTGCAAGAAATGCAAACTAGGCGGTTCCTAAGAGTGTTTGGATGGCCACATTTAAGGTTCTCAACAAAACACTCACTATCCTAAGGGAAAATTGTCTAAATTTATTACACACAAGTGGAAGTAGGGTGACCTATTGGAGTCTCCCAACTTACTTCCAATGAAAGGCCTTTCTGTTACAAAATTTGAAAGCAAAGCAAATTACCAATTACAAAAAAAAAAGGTCCTCAATTTTGGTGGCTATTCTCTCTATGGTGTTTCACTCAATTTGAAGTACTTCTTAGTCCAATAGCTCTTAAGGTGGTTGAGCCCCTTGCTTCTTGACTCAAATTCTTCAAGGGATGGCACCAATCCTCATTTCCAATTCCCTATATGGCAACTCACAAACAAGAAAACAAAGAGACAAGCAATAACCAAAGACAAAAAAATGAAATGAAAGCTAAACCAATAAAGTTTTAACAAGACAAATTTTCAAGGATTATTCAAAAATTTAAGCAATGAAAAGCACATCAAAGCAAGCTAGGACTCAAAGAGAAACTTAGAATGGCTCTGGAGTAGAGTAAAAAAAACTATAAAAAAAAAGACTTAAGAAACCTCTAGCTTTAGCACTTGTTTTCACACGAATTTTCAATTGAAATTTCATAACTAAGATTGGTACAAAATAGGCACCAATTATAGAACAAATTTCGAGCCAAAACAACAAGCACACTTCCCTTTCACTTTTTTTTTTCCTGGACACTGTTTTTTTTGCCAACTTGTGTGATTTTTCGTATTTTTTCTGTTTATCCAAATCACTTGGTTCTTTTTTTATAATTTTGGTCTAGATGTATAGAAAATTCAGTAAACATTTCAACTCAAAATTCGTAGTGACCAATTCCCAATAATTTATACAAGTTGGATTGGGCTTGTCCTAAGTTAATTAAATTTATTTCTTAACACACACATTAAATATTCACTTAATGCATGTGAAATTACAAAACTACCCTTAATACAAAAACTAGTCTAGGTGCCCTAAAATACAAGGGTTGAAAAATCCTACATTTCTATGATACCCTACCTACATTATGGAGCCCTAAATAATGAAACCTTAACCTAATATGTACAAAGATAAGTGGGCTCATACTTAGCCCATAGGCCCAAAATCTACCCTAAGGCTCATGAGAACCCTAAGGCCTTCTCTTGCATCTCTAGCCTAATCTTCTTTGAGTCTTCTATCCAATGCCCTTTGGGGGTAGGATTGCACCAAAATCATGAATAAAAAAAACTCATTGTGCTGAAAAGAGTAGCAAAACAATAAGGTTGGTGTAGTGAAAAAATTTTGAGTTATGGTTTGCCAAGAAATGGGGGAATGAATGCTCTCCTAGATCCTGAGCTTTGAATCCAAGAAAAATCATGATTTCTTTGTTAGCCACGCCACGTTACAAGCCTGATAAAGTCCTTAGTTATCCACATGTTGAACAAGTGACCTCAATAACTTAAGAGGAGGGGTGAATTAAGTCTTAAAATTTTTTCGACTAACAAGTTTTAATCCCCTTTTAAATAATATGTGATAGATTTAAAATGTAGAAGAAGAAGCAACAATCAATTTAACAATGTTCTTTAAATATGCAAGACAAAGTAAATTGCAATTAAAATAAATGAGATAAAGGAAGAGAGAATTGTAGACTCGATTTATATTGGTTCCGCCACTTCTCGTGTCTACGTCCAGTCCTCAAGTAACTCACTTGAGATTTTCCACTATCCTTGTAAATCCTTTACAATCTCTTAACACACCTTGGGATCTCTCACCCTTGTGTCTGAGTTTCTTACACACTTAGAGCCAAACAATCTCTTGATTACAAATGAGTTTTATAAGATGAATAGGATGATTTCTCATTTTTAGAGCAGATGATACAACTTGAAGTTCCTAGAATGATTCTCAATAATTTGCAAGAGTTTGGCCAAAGATATTTAGAGAGGTTTTCAAAGTTAAGTTCTCTGAGAATCCTCTTATTTTCGAAGTAAGAACACACACATATATATATATAGGTCCATTGTGTCTGTTCAAAATAGTTTGAAGAAATGTGTCTTTCCAAAAGATTTTCTGAAACTTTTTCACTAAAAAGAGTTGAAGGGTTATGACTTTTCAATACTTTTTCTAAAGTCTCTTCGCTGGTAATTGATTACATGACTCTTGTAATCGATTACACAGATCAAAATTCAAATAATTGTGTTGTTGGTTCATCAGTTCAAATAAAAAACAACTCTAAACTCTCTCTCACGAGCATGTCATCAACTCATCTCTCTCTAGGTGCAAAGTTCAGTACTTCATCTGGAAATTCATTCAAATAAAAAAACAACTCTAAACTCTCTCCCATATGGTTGGAGAACTTTCTGATGCAGGTTTTCACAATGTCGAATTTCATGGCTTCCTCAATGTCATTAACATATTCACCAAATGCACATCTTTATTAGAGACATTGTTCAGGTCAAAATTATGTATGAACTTGCTAGTAGATTCTCAATCTTCATTTCCATCTGATAACTCAATTTTCTTTGTGTTGACCTCATCATGATAGCTTGACACGACCTCACCTGTGTCTATCTTTTCATCCTTATCCAATGACTCTTCAACAATGATAAGTGATAAATCTTGTGAGTCGTTCTCGATGCCCAAATCAAATGAGTGTTCGTTCAGTGAATGATGTGTTGTTGCCATTTGCTGTATATAAAGGAAAGAAGAAGAAAGGGAAGTGTGCAGTAGAGGGAAAAAAAAAGGCCCTTTTGCATTATCACCCATGTTTGTTCAACATGCCATTCTTTTAGAAAATAAAACTCAAATTAAATTAAGGGTATTTTTATAAATGATTAAATAGGATTAAATTAGTTAAAATTTGAGTCTAAAAAGAAAATAAATTTTTTCTTATATATGAGTTTAAAAAGAGTATTAAACAAGTTTTTTCTCATTTGAAAAAAATTTCTAAGAAAATTTAACACTTTTTTTCTCAAAAACTTGGTTTACAGAACAATTTTCAAAATCCCCTCCCTCCAAAGAAAACACACAAATCAAATATGTATACTAATAATAAAGGAAATATTTATATGTGGTACACAATTCATTATATTAGACAATTGTGTCCCCGAACCACTGCTTAAACTTCCAATATTCTCTTTCAAACTATTGTAATGTTCACTATTCATTAACCTCTGAACATTTTTCTTCCTCTCTGCTTCTATTTTATTTAAAAAATTTAGAGAGGCAATCACCCCTAGTTAGCATAGAGAAAAATGTTTCTTCAGAATGTAAAATAAACAAACGACAAATTGGAGATAAAGAATTAGATTATTTATCATAAATTAACATTTTTTTAGGGGCACTTGTTTCAAGGGTTTATTTTGATTAGTTTCAAAACACGTCACTATGGTTGAACAGAAGGGGAAAAAAAAAGACTATATGCACCAACGAAAGGAGTTGCCGTATAGTTTAGCTTATCCATGCTAGGAAGGCTGCCAATAAAATAAAAGTAGAAGACAATAGTGCGGTAGATATGAGTGGGAAAGGAAAGCAACCAGTATTATATACTAGGATTTTGCTAAGTTTGACCTGAAACATTTGAAAGGAGTTAAATGACAAGGGAGTTAGTATATATAGAGAGAGAAACTTGAGCAGCATCTCTCCAGAGAGCAATACAAAGTGAAGCATGCTTTCTGAATAAGCATACTTGAGTCTAGAGGTAGTTTTTCCTTCGTATGTGCTTTCTGAATCTGTCCCTCCAAAGCTTCAATAGGCAAATAAGATTAGCTAGCTTCTTGTTATTGTTGTAGTTGTTGTTGTTATGAATATTATTATTACGTTAAAGTTTCTTTTTCTGAGTGAAAGATATTTTTGGTTAACTTTGTTGTTTCTGTTTCTCTTCGTGTTTTGTATGTTCTCTTGCTTGGCTGGGTTATAATGTGAATTTTACATTATAAGATTAGTGATAGAAATAGTCCAATCATTAAATAGATGTTTAAATAGATGTCTGATCCGTTTAAAGTCTGATCTCCCGTAAAACAAAATAAAAGGATTGGACTTGAGTTTTTTAAAGACTTGTTTATTTAAATATATTAGATTTAGGCTTATAAAAAAAATTCTGTTAAGCCTAATAAGTCAGCTTATTTATCTACATAATATAAAAAAAATCATATTACACTAATAATTATGATTAATTAATTTATAAGACAAATATATAAAGTTAATTATTTTGATTTATCCTTATAGTTATGTCATATCATATAGATTTTATGTTAGTTTTTGACATGCATTTTACATTATTTTTATGTGTTTTTTTGACTTTTTATGTTAGTTTGTTTACGTTAGTTATATCACACGAGTTATCATATTTTGTTAAGCATATTTTTGTATTATCTCTTATATTAGTGTTTTAGGTTTTTATTCTTTTAAAAACTAAATTTAGATAACAATGGAAGGGATGATTTTTTTACCATATATTACTTTTTAAAGGCTCATTAGCCAATTTAAAATTAAGTTAATGAATGGTAGGCTTTTAAATATGTTAATAGGTCAGATCAAGCTTTCAAAAATATTAGTTTGGCACACAAAAATTGTATGATAGATAATAGATTAAATTTAAGCCTTAGTTTTATAAAATAAATGAGACCTATTTATAAAAAGTTTAGCATGATTTGACCTATTCACATCCTCAGATGGTGATATGAGTTTATTCCATCTATTGAGATATGAAAAATGTTAACCGATGTATCCTTAGGATATTGGTTAACCAACGAAAAGGAAGTTTTTTTTATTGAGATACACAAAATTACATTGTTCATGACTTTTTTACACTCTCTTACAATATTTATAATAAATATTTTCTCCTTTGAATTCCTTAATCAATATCCTAAGAATATTAATTAACAAGACCCTTAAGATATAAGCTACGTGTTGGTGGTTTTGTTTTTGTTTGGTTTAAATTTGTTGTGTTAATTACGATAAGTAATAAAATGATAAAAAAATAGAGTTCTATATTTTATTTCTTTTTTAATTATTTTTCATTGTTAGGTAGAGTAGATGACAAGCTAATTTAATAATTATTTTTTCCCTTGTATATATACATGTTTAAAATTAATTGAATTACATCCATAATGTTTTTGTTGGATAGGGAGTCAGAGAGGAAGGAGTATGTTATTGCTTCTTTCACATTAGTTACCACTAACCGAAGTGATCAGGTATCACATTATTTGCACAACTATCCTCTCTGGGTTGTTAAATAAATTTATCTGATGCTTCTATATCTTATTAATTATTAGTTTTAATATTAATGGTGTTAACTCGTTGGCAAGTATACCAAATTGTCACAAGTAGTAAAGTACTCGGAAGTCCGAGTGTCGAATCCAAGGGGACTTTATTTGTACTTAGATTAATGCAAATCCAAGTTAAAAGAAATAGATAAAGAATTTAAAATAAAGATAAAGAAGTATATTAGATAAGATAAAGATTTAAAAGAAAGGATAAAAGATTTAAAGATAAAAATAGAAGATAGAGAAGATAAAATATTTAAATTAAGATATGATAAAGATAAAAAAAAATAGAAGATAAAAGATAAGATAAGAAAAGTAAAAGATAAAAATAAAAGATAAAAATAAAATAAAATTAGAATTTGATAAGGTTGGGACCTGATAAGGTTATCGGCTTACCAGACCATAATCTCTTTCCATCAAGCTAACCTTTTCTCTCTTTGTGATTCATGTTCCACTCTTTGACTTACTCTTGCTTCCAAGAAACCAGTATTTTCACAATTGTCATGTAGCATTTCAAATGTTGAATCCTTCAGAAAAAGCCTAAATAGTGACTTCACAAATATCATGCAATTTTTATTCAATGACTAAATTTAAACTACTGGAATTAAATTGTTGAAATTAAAATGCACAAAATAAAAATAAAGAAAGGAAATAACACAATTATCTTAAAAAAAACAAAATGTGATTAACTAAAAGAGAGATAAAGTAAGAAATCTTGGGTTGCCTCCCAGTAAGCACTTCTTTAACGTCATTAGCTTGACGAGTCAAATGCCTTCAAGGTGGCCTGAAGGTCACGTAGAACACATCATCCTTGCATTTTTGCCTCTTAGCTAGAGACGCCATGAAACTTGTGTATTTTGGAAGCACCTTCCACGTTATTGCAAGAGAAGTGGTAGCGATCAAGGAAAGAATGACACTTAAGGCTTTCTCATGTTCTTCATGCCATTCTTCCTTGACAATCAGTTGATGAGGAGGGGTATTGACTTGGAGAATACTTTCTTGCTGAATTTTTACTTGTGAGTGTTTCTCCCATTGTTGTGCTTTCTCTTCACTTTTCTCTTCATCTTTTACTTTTGAATCATGCTCTTCTACGAGGCTTTCCTCATGAACTTCAACCTCTACAAAGTTTTCTTCTCTTCTGGCCACAAATTTAGTTACTTCTTCTGCTAGCTTTCCAACTTGAATTTCTAGACTTTTAAATGCTTGTTGAGTAGATTCAAGTGACTTCCTTGTATTGCATCAACAAATTATCCAGATTAGAAGTTCTTTCTTCTTCATATTGGTTGTAGGGTTGTAACTCTTGCTCCCACTGATAATTTTCCATGGAGTAGCTCTTGCCAACCTGAATTTCCTGGTTTTGTATCGAGTTTTGATTGGCTGTAGAGGTAGCATGGTATGTCGTGAATTCCGCGAACACACTTTCAAGAGTAGGAGTTTTTTCTTCTTCATATTGATTATAAGGGTGTATCTCCTGTCCCCACCAAGAATTTTTCATAAAGTAGAGATGACAATTGTCATTTAAATGCTCTCCTCTACAAAAAGCACAATTTACCGGTGGTGGGTCATTAATCCTTAATCGCGTGCTGTCAAGATACTCAGTCCACCTCTTATAAATATCTTCCATCTTTGAAATGTCTCCCATGGATCAAATTCTTATGAGGTTCTACCCTGCAAGCATAGACTTACAAGAAAAAGTTTTTTAATGTAAAATAAAATAAAAAATAAAAAGTGAAAATTAATTGCTTTAAAATTGGAATATGTAAATAATCAAGTACGAAAAACAAAGTCATCGGCAACGGTGCCAAAAACTTGTTAACTTGTTGGCAAGTGTATCAAATTGTCACAAGTAGTAAAGTACTCGGAAGTCCGAGTGTCAAATCCACAGGGACTTTGTTTGTACTTAGAGTATTACAAACCCAAGTCAAAAGCAATAGATAAAGAATTTAAAATAAAGATAAAGAAGTGTATTAGATAAGATAAAGATTTAAAAGAAAGGATAAAAGATTTAAAGATAAAAATAGAAGATAGAGAAGATAAAATATTTAAATTAAGATATGATAAAGATAAAAGAAAATAGAAGATAAAAGATAAGATAAGAAAAGTAAAAGATAAAAATAGAAGATAAAAATAAAATCAGAATTTGATAAGGTTGGGACCTGACCTGCCTTGTTTGCCTAGAATATATGAGTTTATGATTTTTCTTTATCAATTTAGGTGATTCTATTCTACCCACATCTGTTCAATTACTTGTTCATGATTCCTCAGTAAGAATGCATGGACAATAAAATTATCATTCTATTCCTAGCAATGATTTTCTTATGAAATCCTTTCTTTTTGTTCTATTAGAAGTTACCCTCTTCCAAGAAGCGTCTAACCCCTAAAAACCAATGCCTTCTTTAAATCTTATTTAGAAGTTACGCTCTCCCGAGCGTCTAACCCCTAACAGAATATAAAGATGAATAATGCAAGATAAAAGTAGAAAAGATAATAAGATAGAAAACACCTTTGCATTGATAAATAGTGAGTACATCATACATCGCTTGTTAAATGAAACCCCTAGGAGAGGGGGGTTCTATGTTCTTTCTTCTACTTGGCTTGACTTCCTTTTTATAGTTGTAGTGGACTTGGGCCTAATGTTAAAAATCTTCCTAGTGATATTTTTTTTTATATTTTTTGGATTTGTTTTGCTTTTAATCATATCTTCCTGAGACTTCCTGATATTTTGAATATTTTCTCGATCTTTTTCTCTTTTAATTTCTCCTTTTCATATCTGCAAGCCATAAATAAGAAAAATATCAAATCTTAATATTTAAGCCAGAGATAACTGTTAAATAAATATTTTTAAGGAATATATTTTTATTATCAAAACAACTCATATTTAACAGTTATCAAATGGTCATTTTTATTCGTTAAAAATCAATATTTTTTATCTTTTAAGGATCTCATGCACTTATTTATTACTTGATTAATAGTTCATCATATTAAGTAAGTATTCATTCATGCTCTATTTAAACCTTCTTTTGTGTGGAAATAGACAAATTTCAAGTATTATTACATAAATCACCTTTTAAATTTTAAATATTTTATCAATATTTCTTACTTTGCTTTATCTTCCTCTACATGTCACATCATAAATCATATTGTCTATATAATTTTTTTTCTTTTTTTATTCTCTAGGTAATCACTACGCCAAGTTTGTTCATTTAGTATTTATTTTTTAAATAGACAAACTTTTTAAGTACCATCTCTGACGACAACGTATATTGATATAAAATATTTATCCGAATAAATGTTATATATATATGGCACCAGACTGCACTTTGCACACACACACACAAAGATTCTAAGATGTCACTTTTATTTTGAAACTAACTTATACACAAACCAAGCAAATTAAACAAATATATGGTGGAGTACAACTGTAGAAGTGTGAAGTGAAGCTCACATCGGGTAAAAGTGAAAAAGTTTAATACCATATAAGTGAAAAAAAGACTCATAAACTTGATTTGAACCTTTAGGTTTTGGGTTGGAGTGTGATGTCAGATTTCCTTATGTGGTGGATCGTGGTCTACATGTGTAAATCACTGACATAACTCCTTCTATTTTTATTTTATTTTATTTAAAAAAATTTAGAGAGGCACTCACCCCTAGTTAGCATAAAGAAAAAATGTTTCTTCAGAATGTAAAATAAACACAAACGGACAAATTGGAGTTGAAGAATTAGATTATATGTCGTAAATTAACATTTTTTTAGGGGAACTAGTTGCAAGGATTTATTTTGATTAGTTTCAAAACACGTTACTATGGTTGAACAGCAGAAGAAAAAAAAAAAAAAAAAGACTATATGCACCAATGAAAGAGTTGCCGTATAGTTCAGCTTACTCATGCTAGCAAGGCTGCCAATAAAATAAATGTAGATCACGATAGGGCGGTAGATATGAGTGGGGAAGGAAAACAACTAGTATTATATACTAGTCTTTTTTCTTTCTCTCTTTCTCTCTGCCGTATAGTTCAGCTTATCCATGCTAGCAAGGCCTACCAATAAAATAAAAGTAGAAGACAATATGTCGGTAGATATGAGTGGGGAAGGAAAACAACTAATATTATATACTAATCTTTTGCTAAGTTTGACCTGAAACAGTAGAAAGGAGTTAAATGACAAGGGAGCTAGTATATACATAGAGAAAGACTTGAGCAGCATCGAGAGAGAGAGCAATACAAAGTGAAGCAGCATAAGCATACTTGAGTCTAGAGGTAGTTTTTTTCTTTCGTACGTGATTTCTGAATCTGTCTCTCCAAAGCTTCAATAGGCAAATAAGATTAGCTATCTTCTTCTTCTACTTGTAGTTGTTATTGTTATGAATGCTATTATTACGTGAAAGTTTCTTTTTTTTTTTTTGGTGAAAGATGTTGTTGGTTAACTTTGTTTCTGTTTCTCTAAGTGTTTTGTGTTCTCTTGCTTGACTGGGTTATTATGTGAATTTTACGTGATGAGATTAAGGATAGAAATAGATCGATCATTAATTAGATGTCTATGACTTCAACCCTTTAAAGTCAGATCTGATTTGATCTGATGTAGCTAACAAAAGAATTGGACTTGAGTTTTTTAAAGACTTATTTAATTAAATATACTAGATTTAGACTTATAAAAAAAAAATTTGTTCATAAGTCAGCTTATTTAGTTATATAATATAAAAAATTATTTTACATCAATCATTATGATTAATTAATCTATAAGACGAAAAGTTATATATAAAGAGAGTGTTAATTACTTTGGTTTATCCTTATAGTGGTGTCATATCATTTTTACATTAGTTTTTCATATCCATTTTATATTATTTTTTTTTTTCGACTTTTATGGTAGTTTGTTTATGTTAGTCATATCACATGAGTTATCATATTTTTTAAGCATATTTTTTTATTGTCCTTATGGTAGTGTTTTAGGTTTTTATTCTTTTAAAAACTAAATTTAGATAACAATGTAAGGGATGTATTTTTTTTACCATATATTATTTTTTAAAGGCTCATTAGCTAATTTAAAATTAAGTTAATGAGCCAGTTTTTAAATTAGTTAATAGGTCAGGTCAAGCTTTTGAAAAGATTAATCAGACACAAAAATCGTATGATAGATAATAGGTCAAATTTAGGCCTTAGTTTTATAGAATAAGTCAAACCAATTTTAAAAAAGTTTAGCCTGGTTTGACCTATTCACATCCTTAGATGTGATTCAAACTTATTTGGCCTATTAAGATGTGGTAAATGCTAACCAATGTGTCCTTAGGATATTGGTTAACAAATTAAAAGAATAATTTTTTTTATTGAGATCCACAAAATTACACTGTTCATGTTTTTTTACACTCTCATATAATATCTTTAATAAATATTTTTTCTTTTAATTCCTTAACCAATATTCTAAGAATATTGATTAGCAAGACCTTTAAGATATAAGCAATCCTGTTGGTGGTTTTGTTTTTGTTTGGTTTAAATTTGTTGTGTTAATTAAGATAAGTAATAAAATGATAAAAAAAATGTAGGCTTCTATGTTTTATTTCTTTTTTAATTATTTTTCATTGTTAGCTAGAGTAGAGGACATGCTAATTTAATAATTAATTTTCCCTTGTACATGTTTAAAATCAATTGAATTGCATCTATAATGTTTTTGTCGGATAGGAAGTGAGAGAGGAAGGTGCATGTTGTTGCCTCTTTCATATTAGCTACCACCAACGGAAGTTATCAAGTAATCACATTATTTGCACAACTATCCTCTGTTGTTAAATAAATTTGTCTGATGCTTTAATATTTTATTATTATTTATTATTATTATTAATGGTCATTTTTATTCATTAAAAATCTGTATTCTTTATCTTTTAATTAAGGATCTCATGTGGTTATATATGTTAGGATATAAGGAGAAGTTAGTTAATATAGTTAAACTACTCATGAGTTAGTTAGTTAGTTAGTGGGATTTATTAGTCATAAATAGAGGAAGAAGGATACGAGAGAGCGAGATCTTATTAGTTATAGACTAAACATGAACTCTGTGAAAAGAGAAATCATATGTGAAGGAAAAACCCTTGGAAGAGAGCTTTCTAACTTGTTTTCTATTCTTTTCTTACTAGTCAATAAAATCTTTTATTTTCTTACTCATTTCAATTATTGATTCCTAACAAGTTATTTGAGCATAGCTTCAAAGTATTAAAAAAGAGTATTAGATAAAGTGTTACTCATACTCCTTCTAGACAAGCTTCAAAGGTACTTTCCCAGAGAGTAAACAAATAAGGAAGAAAGTTTTAAACAAGACAAAATAAGTTATGTATTGTAATGTAAAAATATTTTACATTAGCATTAAATTATAAATTAATATATATGATAAATTTGTAGATCTTCATAATAACTATCTTTAAAATTACAACATTAATGATTTTTTATTAGTTAATAGTGTAAAATTATTTTAATTTCTCATCACTATTAAATTCTTTAAATAATTAATATACCACTATTTTCATAATGAATGATATTCTGGTGATCATTGTGATGAACAACTTTAATAAATATAAATGTTAATTCTTTCACCTTAACTTGAATTTATAAATGTCATTGTTTTATTTGAATAATATAAAGTTTGAATTAACATAATGATCAAAGGATGATCTTCTATTTAGCTTAATTAGATATTCAAATGACCAAATTTTAACTCTGTTTGTATCTCTAATGGATCATTATACAAGAAAAATTAGAGTATTGAATTAATTTATGAATGAGAGCAGTACAATACCATTTAATATAATTAAGTATTTATTGCTTATATTCGGTGTCTTCCATTATAATTCACAGATAGCACAAGGGGGTGGCGATGGATGTGATAGCTAATGTCCCGGGTGTTTCTGAAATTGCTAATTATGTGATTACATTTATTAAGGGTCAAATTGGGTACATATCCTCCTACCAGGAAAACCTTCAAAAGCTTATAACCGAGGTTCAAACTCTGAAGGATACTCAAGATGGTGTGCAACACCGGGTTGTTGAGGCTGAAAGGAACGGAGACAAGATTGAAAATATTGTACAGAACTGGCTCAAGAATGCAAATGAGATTGTTGCTGCGGCAAATAAAGTTATTGATGTTGAAGGAGATAGATGGTGTCTGGGACAATATTGTCCCTATCTGTGGACAAGATGTCAGCTGAGCAAGAGTTTTGAAAAAATGACAAAAGAGATTTCAGATGTCAAAGAGAAAGGAAAATTTGATTCAATTTCTTACCGTGATGCCCCTGATGTCACAATTACACCATTTTCTAGAGGTTATGAAGCACTGGAGTCCAGAACATCAATGCTGAATGAGATTAAGGAAATTCTTAAGGATCCTAAAATGTACATGATTGGTGTGCATGGCATGGGTGGCGTGGGTAAAACCACTCTTGTGAATGAGTTAGCTTGGCAAGTAAAAAAAGATGGATTATTTGTTGCTGTAGCCATAGCCAATATAACCAATTCTCCAAATGTGAAAAGAATTCAAGGCCAAATTGCTGATGCTTTGTTGGATCGGAAACTTGAAAAAGAGACAGAAGGTGGAAGAGCAACAGAACTGCGTCAAAGGATAAAAAAACAGGAGAAAGTTCTTATTATTCTAGATGACATTTGGAGTGAACTTGATTTGACAGAAGTGGGAATTCCTTTTGGTGATGAACACAATGGTTGCAAATTGGTGATAACTTCCAGAGAACGTGAAGTGCTGATAAAGATGGACACTCAAAAAGATTTTAATCTTACAGCTTTACTGGAGGAGGATAGTTGGAATTTGTTCCAGAAAATAGCAGGTAATGTTGTTAATGAAGTTAGTATAAAACCAATTGCAGAAGAAGTGGCAAAATGTTGTGCTGGTTTGCCTCTTTTGATCACAGCCGTTTCAAAGGGTTTGAAAAAAAAGGAAGTCCATGCTTGGAGGGTTGCCCTAAAACAACTAAAGGAATTTAAGCATAAAGAGTTGGAGAATAATGTCTACCCTGCTTTGAAGTTAAGTTATGATTTTTTAGATACAGAGGAATTGAAGTCACTATTCTTATTCATTGGTTCATTTGGACTAAATGAGATCCGCACTGAAGATTTGTTTAGATGTTGTTGGGGGTTGGGCTTTTATGGTGGCGTGGACAAATTGATGGAGGCAAGAGACACACATTACACATTAATAAATGAGCTTAGGGCCTCTTCATTATTGCTTGAAGGTGAACTTGATTGGGTTCGAATGCATGATGTTGTGCGTGACGTGGCTAAATCAATTGCATCTAAGTCTCCTCCGACCGACCCGACCTATCCCACCTATGCAGATCAGTTTCGCAAGTGCCATTATATTACATCTGAGTCTTTGACTGAAGTCCGAGATGATAACGTTTTCTCTGGTATGGGAGAAGCGATGACTTTGAGTGTATATAAAATGTCCTTCACCCCTTTCCTACCCCCTTCTCTCAATATCTTGATAAGCCTTCGCTCATTGAATCTAAATAGCTGTATATTAGGAGACATAAGGATAGTGGCAGAACTCTCAAATTTAGAAATTCTTTCCTTGGCGGGGTCTAGTATTGCAAAGCTCCCAGAAGAAATAAAACATCTGACTCGTCTTCGTTTGCTAAATTTAACACACTGCGATTCACTAAGAGTAATTCCTACAAATCTTCTATCAGGTTTGATGTGCTTAGAAGAATTGTACATGAGTGGTTGCTATAACATTGAATGGGAGGTTGAAGGAAGAAAAAGTGATAGCAACAATGCTAACGTACGTGAGTTACAGAATTTGCATAATTTGACAACTTTGGAGATATCATTCAAAGATACTTCGGTTTTGCCAATGGACTTCCAGTTCCCTGCAAATCTCAAAAGATACGACATATTGATTGGGAGTTGGCAGTTATTTTATTTATGGTATGTTGGAGGTCTCGAAAGAACACTCAAGCTCACAGGCAATTGGTGGACGAGCAGATCGTTGTTCAACACAGTTGAGGAGTTGAGCTTTGCTGAATTAAAGGGTGTTAAGGATTTGTATGATTTGGATGTGGAAGGTTTTCCTCGATTAAAGCATCTGTATATCCAAGACAATTATGAATTGTTGCACCTCATTAACCCAAGAAGGTTGGTGAATCCCCATTCTGCATTTCTCAATTTGGAGACTTTGGTTCTTGACGATCTATGTAAGATGGAAGAAATATGTCACGGTCCAATGCAGACACAGTCTTTTGCAAAGCTAAAAGTTATTAAAGTTACATCATGCGATGGGTTGAAGAACCTATTTTTGTATTCCCTCACAGGAAACCTTCCTCAACTTCGTCAGATGCAAATTTCTAATTGTAGAGGTATGACAGAGATCATAGCTATGGAAAGACAAGAGGATCGAAAAGAACTTCAACAGATTGTTCTGCCTGAATTGCATTCTGTCACTTTACAAGGTTTACCAGAGCTTCAGAGTTTCTATTGTTCTGTAACAGTGGATCAGGTTAATCCATCCGGTCAGAACAATACTTTGACACTGTTTAATCAACAGGTAAACTCATGTCTTACAATGGCTTCGATATTTCAATTCTTTTTTGCAACTTTAAATATTTAATTGCAACTGTTTTCTCAAAAGTTTGATTTAACAAAAATTGTATACTTTAATCATAATTTATTTTCTTAAGTTTGTAGATATAATTTTCTATTTTACCAATTATAGACAGAGATGAATCTAGAAATGTATTTAAGAAGGGGTCGATATTTTTTATTAGATAATTATTTAAATATTTTACTTTTAATAAATAATTATTTATTAAATAATAAGTTTAAAAATATTAATTATTTTTTATGAATAAAAATAAAAATATGATCTACTACTATAAAATATTTAAATAAATATCAATTCAATTTTTTTTATATATTTTCTTTTATTAATTTTTTTAATAATTTTAACTTTTTTTCCTCATTTATACATACTATGGCAAGGGAGAGAGATAAGTCCTTACTTGACCCCTTACTTAGATCCGTCCTTGATTATTGTAGAGTTCCTCTAACAATTACCCATTATTAGTGTATGGATTTCCATTGCCATTTATTTTTACCATATTGTATATTTCCATAGGTGGTGACCCCTAAACTTGAAACATTGGAGTTGTATGACATGAATTTATGCAAGATATGGGATGACAAACTTCCGGTCGTTTCATGCTTTCAAAACTTGACGAGTTTGATAGTTTACGACTGTAATCGTTTGATAAGTTTGTTTCCATCTGGGGTGTCAGAAGCACTGGTCAAACTAGAACGTGTTAATATTTATCAGTGCAAAAGGATGAAAGCGATATTTGCACAAAAAGAGGTAAATATTTCAGAATTAAACAATATTATAATTATTTGTAATTGCTTTAAAAATATTTAAATTCAAATTAGATCTAAAAATATGAAAAATGATAGATTCAAAGACATAAAAAACCATGTTAAACCATTCCATTGATATTAAAAGCATAAGATGACGTATTATATACATGTCAGAAGTATATTAAAGATAAAATATATATTTAATTGAAATCAATTTTTCATATTCAGTTATGATTTGTTAAAATGTTCTCTTATTGTTAAAAACATAAGTGGATGTAATAGATGTATGTTAGGAGTGAAAAGTTAACCACTATAAGAGTATTTAAATGAGAGTGAATTAATTTTTAAAGTTATCATCACTTTTTTAAAATATGTATACATTATATTTTGTGAATTATTTTTTTTTTGTTATTGGACTCAAAAGAAAGGATATAAATTTTTATCCTTGTCAGACATAATTATAGGTAAAGTTTTATTAGTTTTCCAGTTAAATTTTGAATTAATTAGAGTTTCTTTTTTTCCTTAATGAACTAGAAGATTAAAATAATTAAAAGAAACAATATAAATTTTTATTCTTGAGAAATGTTCATTATTATTTTATTTTTACAATTACTATTTCAATTTGACTAGAATGATAAAAGTGTTTTTTATCGGGGGGGGAATAACGAAACAAACAGAGCACAAACACAAAATAGAGTAAAACAATTCATTAAAGATAAAAATTACAGTAATTCATTAATGACAAAAAAACGCAATTCATTAATTAGAGTAAAATAGAAATGAACTTATATTTAAAAAATAACAATAAAAAAGATCTCGTCGCCGGTATGAATAGTAGTTAAAAATACAAAATATAGTATAAAAAAAAATAATCTAGCATATTGATCATTTGATATGGTGTTATTTTAGCTTAACATAGGTTAGCCTCCCAATGGTGTCTAAAAAACATCTTAAAGAATGTATAAATTTTAATTATATATAACTAAAATTTATAATAGATATAAGTATAAAAATTAAATTTTAATTAAAAAATTTATTTAAACAATTTTTTTCAAATATATATCTAATATTCTATATTTTCGATAAAAACAGATTATAATATTATTTATAATTATTAATAATTTATTTTGAAATTCCATTTAAAACCAAAGGTAAAAAAAATTGAAAGCAATGAGAAAAATAACAAATATTAGATAAAAATAAAAAATATCAAGAAACTTTTAAAAGTGAAAAGAGAGAGAATATCAATAATTACTAATTGATAGAATGGACACGTTGTTCATTATAATTTAGAAATTAGGATAAGATTAATATTCATTAAGAATAAAATAATCATTGTAATTGATAAAAATATATAAATTATATTAAAAATAAAATTCGTAATCAGTAAATATTTTTAAACAGATCAATTATATTTTATATTTTTGATAAACCACTTAGAGTGATACAATATTATTTTTAATTACTAATAATTATTTAAAAAATGAAAATCAATTTAAAAAACAGAGATTATAAAAATTTAAAGCAATGGAGAAAATCAAGTATGCAAATAAAAATAAAAAAAAGAATAGTGGTTTTAGATGGTTGATAAAAACCATTTTTGCAACTTGTAGTGGTAGCACATAAAATGCACATCCAAAAGAGAAAATGAGAGAATATCAATAATTTTTAATTGAAAGAATGGACCTGTATTATAATTTATAATATAGAATTAGATTAAGACTAGACTAATTTTAGAATTTATATTATTTAAACAAGAAAAATATTTTCAATTTTTTCGTAGAAAATATTTTCAATTTGATACAGAGTATTTAGTTTTCAAATTTAAATCTAATTCAAATTAAGAATTATAAATTAGAAAAGAATATAGAACTCCTAAAAATTGAGGGTGAAAATAAATTCTAAAACAGATTTCATGTAGAGATGAAGATATAAATTTAATCTTCACAAGAAGTCATGACCAGATTCACGACTTCTAAATTCTATAACATTAATTTTTTTAATTTAATTATCATATTAATTGTTTTATGTCTAAGTCATTTGTTATTTACTTTTTATTACAAGCTCTAAAAAATGTTTGAAATAATGTGAATATAAGTTTGTGAGGTTTTGAGGTGGGAAGGTAACCAAGGTTGGAAGAGTATTTAAATGAGACTCAGTTAATTTTCAAAGTTATTATCACATTTGAAAAACATGTATACATTATATTTTGTGAATCATTTTCTTTTCTTTTGGACTCAAAAGAAAGGACATAAATTTTTATCCTTCTCAGAAATAATTATTGACCAGATTTTATTAATTTTTCAATTGAACTTAGAATTAGTCAAAGTTTATTTCTTCTGATGAATCGAAGGATCAAAACAAATAAAAGAAAGAATATAAATATGAAGAACTTTTGGGATTCATATTGATCTCTTTTTTGAATTTTTTATCTTTAGGTCTTCTTTCTACATGTACTTTTTCTCCCAAAGTTATAGCTTGACCTTCCTCTTGTCCTCTGTCTCTAGCCATCCTTTTCGTTTTCTTTACCCTAAAGGTTTTGTATCTAGCTCTTGTCACCTTCATTCCACATCAAAACCTTCTAATCCAATTAGCAATTCATTTGACTGTCTCTTTAAATCAATACCCTAGAAGCATGTCATATATACGAACCCAAAACAGGTACCTGGTTAGGGCTATATCTCGAATTATCTCTTCCTTCTAGGTCTTGTAAAACCACCAACTTTTCTAGCATCCTTGCCTCTATACTTGACCTTTTTGTCACCTTTTGAAGGTCTATCGGAGTCTTCAATTCCACATCTTCTTCCTCCCTGAACTCTATTCTCCTCCATGGTTCCATCAAAGCCATCGTACGTGGTTGGATCACCACACGGTGTTAGAGGTATATGTTAGAAAAATGAAATAAAATGAAAGAAATAAATAAGAAGAAAAATGCAAAGCCTTTAATTAAATGACAAAATAACAGTAGCAAATAATTTTAATTGACCCACATGAATCAACAATGCACTATAACATATAATAAACACAAGAAAAAAAATAAATTAGGGAAAGAAATAATTAGCTTGGGTTGAAACGCGCAAACGCTATCCTTAAAGAGAAAACACCTTCATTGCACCCATAGAAAAATCTGATTGCGCTCGTCTCCCAAGATACGACAATCCATTGGTTCCGATCGTGTGCAACGAAAGGATCCTCGAACCTTCTTAATACCAATGCTCATGCTCTCAAAAATAATTTTTTTATAAGAGAAGATTTTAGGGATAAAGAAACTAGTCTTCTTGTGTTGTGTGTTTTTAGAAATGAGGAAAGAGATACATATAGGCAAGACCCCCTTATGCAACATGATCGTTGAAAACTAAATATGACCATTGGAAACCAACCTACAATTGTCAAAACAAATGTAACAAATTGTTGACTCATTAAAACAAAATCTTAGAAAGATAGAAAATCTAATTTTACGTAACAGATTTTACAATAAATATTTTATTTTATAAAATAGAATTAATATAAATAATATATATTTATAAATTTTAAATTATAACACAAATATTTATTAACAGTAGACAGCCTTAAAGGCCCAAGAACATATGGTCTATACAGCCTTAAAGGCCCAAGAACATAAGGTCTTGATAAAAAAAACCCACGACGTTATACAAGAAAATAGGTAAACCCTAGCACAACGCTTTCAAAGGGACATGGTTGTAATATAAAATAATTATATGAAGACACTTTCTTGCTATAACGGGATCTTTCTTTAGTTTCATAGTTTTGTTTATTTTATTACTACACCAAAAAGAAAAATACTAAATCCAAAATATAATATTAAATGCTCAATATGTATGACTAATATAACTTATGTGACTTAACGAGAGGAAAATAATTTTTAAAACAACTTTCATTTATTCAAAGATAAATATTCAAATTTATAATATAAATGTAGATATTAAAAGTTTCCATTACTATCATATGGATCATGATCATTACCAGATCCACGACTCCTAAATTCTATAACTTTAATTTTTGTTATATGTAGTATCATATTATATTTTGACTACATAAATTAATGGAGACTAGTAAAAAAATTAATTTAATAAAAATAGATAAATTGTTAAATTTTAAAAAAAGAATTACGTAAATGGGAAGTCATAAAATTAATTAATTTATTAGAACTAGGTAGAATTATTATATTCATGTAAAATAAATTAAATGAATGAGGACTTATATAATTAATAAATATAATATAATATGATCAAAATTATATTATATATCACGATAGAGACTTTAGTTTTTTTATATAGAAAATAGAAGCCTAACGCCCTACTTGATTCACCACTTTTATATTATATTCAAAAAAAATTTATAATATAATAAAATAATGAAATTAAAAGTCATATTATGAATTTATAGGGTTGATAAAAGTCGTACATAACAGTTGACTTATATTTTTTAAAATATTAATATATGAAAGTCATTATATTGCATATTGTATATTTAAAATTGAAATAAAAACCATTGTTCATATTTAGGATTTCATTTTGGAGAATTTGAAAAAGTTAACGGCTTACCCTACTAAGTAAGAATTAATTCAAATTCTGTAGCATTTCAATACTTTTGAAACAAATTTATCCTCTGTGACAAAAAAAAAGAGTCAATTTCCGAATTTGATATGACACTTGTGTATTAATTTGAAATATATTTTGAAGGTTCAATTTCCAAACTCGCAGACAGTGGAAATCAGCATCAAGAATGATCGAGAATCAATACGGACTAATCAAGTGCCTCCAAATTCCTTTCATCACAAGCTGGAGATTGACATTGATCGCTGTAAAAGCATGGATTTTGTCGTTCTCCCTGAATTGCGTGCTGTCATTTTACGAGATTTACCTGAGCTTCAGAGTTTCTATTGTTCTGTAACAGTCGATCAGGGTAATCCATCCAGTCAGAGCATTTCTTTGGCACTGTTTAATCAACAGGTAAACTCATATCTTACAATGCTTTGATATTTGAATTCTTCCTTGCTACTTTAAATATTTAACATGTAACTGTGTTCTCAAAAGTTAGATTTAACAAAAATTGTATACTTTAATCATAATTTATTTTCTTAAGTTTGTATATATAATTTTTTATTTTACCAATTAGAAACAGGGATGAATCTAGAAATATATCTACGAAGGGTCGATATTTTTTTATTAGATAATTATTTAAAAATGTTACTTTTAACAAATAATTATTTATTAAATAATAAGTTTAAAAATATTAATTATTTATTTTATGAATAAAATTAAAAATATGATCTACTGCTATAAAATATTTAAATAAATATTAATTTATGAATAATTATATGAGTTCCCTACCTGACCCCTTACTTATATGTCTTTGATTATTATAGAGTTCTCCTAACAAATACCTACTATTAGTGTATGGATCAGATTTTCATTGTCATTTATTTTACCATTGTATATTTTTATAGGTGGTGACCCCTAAACTTGAAACATTGGAGTTGTATGGCATGAAAGTATGCAAGATATGGGATGATAAACTTTCCGTCCATTCATGCTTTCAAAACTTGACGCATCTGAGAATTACCCGTTGTAATCATTTGACAAGTTTATTCTCATGTGGAGTGACAAGAGCACTGGTCAAACTACAGCATGTTATGATTTCCTCGTGTGAAAGGCTGAAAATGTTATTTGCCCAAGAAGAGGTAAACATTTCAGAATTGAACAATATTATAATTATCGATAATTTTTAAAAAATATTTAAATTCAAATTAGAATTAAAAATATTAAAAATGATAAATTGAAAGAAATAAGAAATCATGTTAAACCATTTCATTGGTATTAAAAGCATAAAATGATATATCATATGTATGTCAAAAGCTTATTGATTTTTGAAGATAAAATATATATTTAAAATTGAAATTGATTTTTCATATTCAGTTATGATTTGTTAAAATGTTCTCTTATTATTAAAAACATAAGCTGATGACATAATAGGATGTACTAGATGTATGTTAGGAGAGAGAAGTTAACCACTTTAGGAGAGTATTAAAAAATGAGAGTGAATTAATTTTTAAAGTTATTATTACTTTTTAAAAATATGTATACATTATATTTTGTGAATCATTTTTTTTTATATTGGACTCAAAAGAAAGGATATAAATTTTTATCCTTGTCAGACATAATTATAGGTCAAGTTTTATTAGTTTTTCAGTTAAATTTTAAATTAATTAGAGTTTTTTTCCTTTAATAAATCAGAAGATTAAAACAATCAAAAGAAAGAATATAATTTTTTATCCTTCTAAAATGTTCATTGTTATTTTATTTTTACAATTACTATTTCAATTGACTGGAATGATAAAAGTTTTTTTAATGGGGGAATATCGAAACGAACACAAGGACAAAAACAAATTAGAGTAAAACAATTCATTAAAGATAAAAATTAGAGTAATTCATTAATGAAAAAAACACGCAATTTATTAATTAGAGTAAAATAGAAATGAACTTATATTTAAAAAATAACAATTAAAAGATCTCGTCATCGCCTGTATGGATAGTAGTTAAAAATACAAAATATAGTATAAAAGAAAATAATCAAACATATTGATCAACTGATATGGTGTTATTTTAGCTTTTTAGCTTAACATAGGTTAGCCTCCCATCCCATAGGGAATACCAATGGTGTCTAAAAAACGTCTTAAAGAATGTATAAATTTTAATTATATATAACTAAAATTTATAATAGATAAAAGTATAAAAATTAAATTTTAATTAAAAAATTTATTTAAACAATTTTTTTCAAATATATATCAATATTCTATATTTTTGATAAAACGGTTTATAATATTATTTATAATTATTAATAACTTATTTTGAAATTTCGAAATTCCATTTTAAAAAAAGGTAAAAAAATTGAAAGCAATGAGAAAAAAAAATCAAATATTAGATAAAAATAAAAAATATCAAGAAACTTTTAAAAGTGAAAAGAGAGAGAATATCAATAATTACTAATTGATAGAATGGACACCTTGTTCATTATAATTTGAAATTTAGGATTAGATTAAGATTCATTAAGAATAAAATAATCATTCTAATAGATAAAAATATATACAAATTATATTAAAAATAAAATTCGTAAAAAGTAAATATTTTTAAACATATAAATTATATTATATATTTTTTATAAACAACTTAGAGTGATCAATATTATTTTAATTACTAATAATTTTTTAAAAAATAAAATTCATTTTAAAAACAGATTAAAAAAATTTAAAGCAATGGAGAAAATCAAGTATGTAAATAAAAAATGGAATAGTTGTTTTAGATGGTTGATAAAAAACCATTTTAGCTACTTGTAGTGGTAGTACATAAAATGCACATCCAAAAGAGAAAAGAGAGAATATCAATAATTTTTAATTGAAAGAAAGGACATGTTTTGTATTATAATTTATAATATAGAACTAGATTAAGACTAAACTAATTTTAGAATTTATTTTCTATAAACAAGAAAAATATTTTCAATTTTTTCGTAGAAAATATTTTAAATTTGATACAAAGTATTTAGTTTTCAAATTTAAATCTAATTCAAATTAAGAATTATAAACTAGAAAAGAATACAGAACCACCTAAAAAATGAGAGTGAAAATAAATTCTAAAACAGATTTCATGCAAAGATGAAGATATAAATTTAATTATCATAGGAAGTCATTAGCAAATTCACGACTTCTAAATTCTATAACATTAATTTTTTTTTATCTAATTATCATATTATTCTTTTACTTTCTAAGTCATTTGTTATTTACTTTTTATTACAAGCTCTAAAAAATGTTTGAAATAATGTCAATCTAAGTTGGTGAGGTTTTGGGGCTGGGTTTGGGGTGTGTGTAAGTTATAAAATTATCATGAGCATCATAACGGGACTTATAAAATTTAATTTCATGTATTTAATAAGTTTATAACATTTGTGTAAAATAAATTAAATTAATGGTGACTACCAAACCTAATTGGTTAAGTAAAATTAGATAAATTTATATATTTTCATAAAATGAATTAAATAAATGGGAACTCATAAAATTAATTAACTTAATACAATTATATAGAATTATTATATTTATGTAAAATAAATTTAATTGATGAGGACTCATGAAATTAATAAATACAATATAATACGGTAAAATTATATTATATACCACCATAGAGACTTTAATTTTTTCAAAAATAAAATTAAAGAAAATAGAAGCAGTTACTTGATTCACGACTTTCATATTATATTCAGATTAAAAATTATAACATAATATAATATATTAATGAAATTAAAAGTTGCATATAACTTTATAGTTTTGAATAAAAGTCTTACATAACTTTGACGTCTTATAAAAAATGAAAACAAAAAGTCATGTGCGGAAAGTTATTATTTTCTTGCATACTTTATATTTAAAATAAAAATCCATTGTTGATATTTACGATTTCATTTTAGAGAATTCGTAAGAGCAAACACTAACACTACAAATTAAGAATTAATTCAAATCTATACCATTTCAATTTTTTTTGAAACAAATTTCTCCTGCGCGACAAAAATAAAAGTCAACTTCGGAATTTCATATGACACTTGTGTATTAATTTGAAATATATTTTGTAGGTTGAATTTCCAAACTCGGAGATAGTAGAAATCAGCATCATGAATGATTGGGAATCAATACGGCCTAATCAAGTGCCTCCAAATTCCTTTCATCACAAGCTGGTGATTTACATTGATCGCTGTGAAAGCATGGATTTCGTCTTTCCCATATCTGCGGCTAAAGAGCTTCGGCAGCACCAATTTCTTGAAATAAGATCGTGTGGCATAAAGAATATTTTTGAGAAAAGTGATATGACGCATGTTTACCTTGAAAAAATAATTGTAAAGGAGTGTACAGGCATGAAGACCATAATTCCATCCTGTGTGCTATTTCAGTTTTTAGCTGAATTGATTGTGTTCAGTTGTCATACACTGCTAAATATTATAAGGCCATCAACAACCACAAGTTTACCAAAACTCCGCATTTTAAGGATAAGGGGATGTAATGAGCTAGAGGAAATTTGCGGAAGCAGTAATGAGGGTGATGGAGCAGTACTGGATGAGATTGCTTTTATGAAATTGGAGGAATTGACATTGAACAACTTACCGAGGCTCACAAGCTTTTGCCAGGGAAGTTACGACTTCAGGTTTCCATCACTACAAATAGTACGTTTGGAAAATTGTCCAATGATGGAGACTTTTTGTCAGGGAAATATAACCACACCAAGCCTCACAAAGGTGGAATATGGAGGTTACGACTACAGGGATGAAGATCATTGGTATGGCGACCTTAATACTACTGTTAGAACAGTTTTCACTAAAAAGGTACACATCAACCAAATTTTAGCTTCTTAACTCCAATTCTTATTCCAACCCTTTGATGTTAAGAATGTTATGATGTGTTACATGCATAATTAATGAAATTAAAAGTTGTATATAACTTTATAGCTTTAGTTAAAAGTGATACATACTACTCGATTTAAATGAATCATATTTAATTACACAATTTACATACAAGTTAAAATTTTCTTTAACTTATTTTTTAATTGAAACTTATATTAAGAATAAAAAAAATTATTATCGGAATTAAAACCTCAGATAATTAAAAGATATTTTAAAGATATTAATATTAAATAGAATAAAATTAGTTGAAATTGTCTTATATTTGATATTAGAGGAAGGAACAATTACAATCTTTTTTATAAAAAAAATTAATATCATATGTGGAAGTATATAAATATTTTTTATTTGATCATTAAATATAAAACAAAAAAACGTTATTATACTGATAACAATTTATTTTTTATTATTTTGTTGCTTATTTTATATTTAAAATAAAAAATCATTGCTCATATTTAGGATTTCATTTTAGAGAATTCAAAAGTGTAAATGATTTAAAGTCTATACTATTTCATTATTTGGAATATATATTGTAGTATCGAGACATGGAGAAACTGGTTATCGGAGACAACCGTAATTTGCAGTCCATATGGCCTAATCAAGTGATTCCATATTCCTTTCCTAACCTGACGCAAATTGACATTTGTTCCTGTAAAGGCCAGTATGTCTTTCCCATCCATGTAGCCAAAGTGCTTCGGAAGCTCCAAGTTCTTAAAATAAGCTCGTGTACCATAGAGAATATTGTTGAAGAAAGTGATAGTACTTGTGATATGACGGTTGTTTATCTTGAAGTACGGTATTGTCAATATATGATGACCATAGTCCCATCCTCTGTTCAGTTTCATTCTTTAGATGAATTGCATGTGTCCAGGTGTCATGGACTAGTAAATATTATAATGCCATCAACAATCGCAAACTTACCAAATCTCCGCATTTTAATGATAAGTGAATGTGATGAGCTAGAGGAAGTTTATGGAAGCAATAATGAGAGTGATGAACCACTGGGCGAGATTGCTTTTATGAAATTGGAGGAATTGACATTGAAATACTTACCGTGGCTCAAAAGCTTTTGCCAGGGAAGTTACAACTTCAAGTTTCCATCATTACAAAAGGTACATTTGAAAGACTGTCCCATGATGGAGACTTTCTGTCATGGAAACTTAACCACAACAAGCCACATTGAGGTGCGATGCCTATATGTATCGAGTAATGAAGAATCAGAAGATCATTGGGATGGTGACCTTAATACTACTATTAGAACAATTTTCACTAAAAAGGTACATATCAACCAAACTTCAGGTTCCTAGCTCCATTTCTTACTCCTACTTTTGCGGTTAAGAATTTAATGTTCTGTTTTATATTGTTTAGTATGCAGAAAACAGAACAAGATCGAATTCATCATTAGTATGAGACGACGGCTGAATATGTCTATTATTAAGACACTGAGCGGTAGGTATTTAGGTATGGCTATTATTTTGTGTTTTTGATTTTTATATCTTTTCATCATACTTTTAATCATTTGGCACATTGGGCTGTTAGATTTCTGCTCCATGATTTTAATGGGTTGTGTTACTCTTTATATCTTTTGCATTTTTAGTGTTATGAGTGGGAATGGGAAGGGTAGGATGGGATTAGATGGAACTTGTGTAGAGAATAGTAGCCACTCAGCTGCCTATAGTTTTTCGGCTTTTCTTTTCTACACATTTTCGCAGCATCAGGTTCCGTATTCTTTTGTTAGAGGAATTATATAATCTATCTATTATAGAGTTAATATTCAGGATTAGTCTTGTTATATTTGGGAGCCCATCCGCGCTAAACTTTGTGTTTTACTTTAGCACTGCAATTTACTCCAATGGACGATATATTAATTTTCCTTACTATCTTTTCTGTAGGTACTGGGTTTGATTTGAATTTTACACATCCGACACTTGCCTTTTGGCCAGCGAGTCCTTGCCAATAAATTGACATTTTGGTCTCTTCCATGCTTGTCATCAACAACAAAACTTAAATGTTTTCATATTTCTTTTTTGTATTTAAATATTGAACTTTATGTAACAATCTGAGATGTAAAATTTATTTTTCTTGTCATTGTAACGGTGTATATGTAACATCCTTACAGAAATCACTTGCTATCTGATTAAATTACACTGTTTATAGAATCATAATGTAAAAATCTGAGGTTGCTACATAGTTGGGTTAAGCACGTGAAGTCAGGAAGCCCAAGTCATATTTGATTGTGTATCTTTTCAGAATTAAGTTAATCTTTTCATCCCATATCAGCATTTCATTCTTGTGTGGCTGAGTGGTTCAATATTTCACTTTCTCGCTTACTTTGGCCCCGTTCAAGGGTGATTGTGAGTTTCTGGCTTATGGCTTTTAAATATAATTTTTAAAACAAAAATGCGTTCAACAAAAATGGAGCTGAATTGGTATTCAACTCAATTTTAAAACTGTTTTACATTAATCATCAAAATCAAGAAAAAAAGTTATGTAAATTTGGTTTAATTTTAAAAACATTCCAATCACCACCACCGCCACTACCCCGCATGTGCCACCGCCACCACACTGCCCATGCCACTTCCTCTACTGTCACCACCACCACACGGCATTGCAGCCTCCACCACCACCACCACCTGCAGTAACAGATCCAGAAATTTTCCTTAGTGAGGGCAATAAATAGTTTATAATATTATACAAAAGAAAAATATCACTAATTTTTACAAAATACATAATGTTATAACTAAAGAACAATTTGAAATATTTAAGTTTCTACAAATTACAATTGTCCTTTACGCATTTTTATTGAAAATGATCTATGATTGTTTCATTGTCAATACTATAAAAATTTCTGTCTATGTAATTAACCAAACAATCAATGAATCATTCATCTTCTCGTATGCAATTGACATTCTATTCTTTACAAAATTTATTGCAGAGAAATCTCATAAATGACAAACTCTAAGTCCCTTTCTTACTGTTGTGCTTGGAAGTGAAATCCTGTGTGGCTACAGTTAGCCTTTGCATACAATTAACTAGTCATATGAGGATTTCTTTTGACAAAAGTTTGTTCTCCATAGCTTTGAACTCAGATAGTCATTCTTATTCTCTCTCTTTTTTTTTTCTCTTCATGGGTTTAGGATATATCCCCTATGCTTTTGTATTTTCTTCTGTTTTTAATATATATACTTCTGGTCTGCTTCATGTTATGCATGAGCATGCCAGTTTTTTTATAAAAAAAAATAGCAGTAAAGAGGCAAAAAGTATGTTTATCTGTGTTTTAATTTTTTTTCCATTGCTAGAATGAGAGGAGGTTAATCACAGCAACATTAAAAAAAACTCTTCTAGCGAGCGAGGGAGCTTTCTAAAGTGAGGTCTATAAATATTCCTAAAAAAGTAAGAATCACCGAAAAAGTTGCGTTGGTAAAAAATTCATACCAATCCACAATTTTTTTTTGAATTTTTATGTAAACGGTCTATAAAGGGAATTAATATCCAAATCTATTCCTTTACAGCTGAAAGAAATTCCTATGGTCCCAACAAATAAAGTAAAGAGCACTAAGACAAGGATAGAAAATCACATAGTATTATCCGATTCATTTGGATATAAATAAGCAGTTTTTTTACTGCCAAAATAATTAATATAACAAAAAAGACAAGTTATATTTTTTACATTTTGATTAATGCAATGTGGATATATCTTCCGGATAAAAAATAGTGACGATATTGATGATAGTTACGATAGTGACGATATCGATCATGACCTTGATATGGAGTTGGAGCTTCTAATTATGATGAATATGCTAACTATGGATATGATGCCAGAAATAGACCGATTTTATATCACCTTTCAATTTGAATTAGCAAAAGCAATGTCTCCTTGCATAATATGGATTCCAAACATCCATGATGTGGATGTGAATGAGTCGAATTACTTATCCCTCGGTCTTTTAGTGAACTATCTCTCCAGGGATTGTGAAAGATGTTCTATTAGAAATATTTGTTATTGCTTCGACTCATATTCCCTACAAAGTAGATCTGGCTTCTTATTTCACAACAACGAAAACACTTTTTCACTCTTTCATATACCGGAAAATGTCCCATACTAATGGAAAAGCAAAAACAGAAAAGATATACGCAATCCGAAATATCCTAACAGCAAATATATCTTTATTCAACTACCTACTCATCTTCTAGAAGACACGATGCTATCATATAGTTTGCGCTTTTCCTACATACGGTGTATGTTTGCATGATGCCAACCATGCTGTACGTTCCTTAAGCAAGCTGGAGATGCATTCTTCCTCTTGGACCTTGTGGTCCTTACTTCCTGCAGACCCCTGTGTCATTCGTAACCCCCTGTGTCATCCCCGTATCAGACATAATAATAAATTGGAGTTGAAGAATTAAACTATTTCTTATTTATATTTTTCAGTAAATTTTTTTTTGGTTGGGTGGGGGGAGAGCAATGATTTGCATGGGTCTAGTGATTACCAAAAAAACAAATCGCAAAGCTTAACTAAGAAAAGAAAAAGTTAGGACACAAGGAAAAAGGAGGGGACAAATTAAACGAAAGGAGATCATGACACATTAATTGTAAAAAGTATATTAACACAGCATCTTGGTGATGATGTGGGTGAAAACTAAAAATGGAGTATGTATGGAGAATTAAGGACTTGTGGACATTTTTGCAGAGAGCAATACAGAGTGAAACAGCAGAGAAACATATTAATTCAGAGGCAATTTTTATTTAATTTGGTGCTCTCTCAGTCTTTCACTCCAAAGCTTCATAATATCAATCAAGATATTTAGGTTAGCTAGCCACACTGATTGGGTATTAATTTATTATTATTAGGATAAAATATGTTTTTGATCCCTAATAAATATACAAAGAATAATGCTAAACTGTCCAAAACAAAAAAGCTGAAATATATAATCCTATTCAATTAAATCATGCCTTAATCAAAAACCCCTTTTGAATCAATGCAACCATACCTTGAATTGCTACTGAGTAACTCATTTTCTGGTTCTATTGGTGTCTCCAACATACTAAAAGGGGAAAGCATGAACAACAAAAGAAAAAGGAGAAATTTCTTAATTGCTTGCTTCTTATATGCAAACCCCATTGGTATCGCTGCATCCCGACATTAGTGGACCATTGTGCTCTGAAGAAAGAAAACAAGGGTAGCTTTGGAAAAAGAAAAGATTTTAAAAAGCTTAAAATTAGTTGACAGTGTGTCACTTTTTAAGTGGATTGGTTGATTTTTCTGCTTGCACATTTTGGATGCTTAAGCATTACTCATATCCGAATTTTGAGTTTGTTCCCGAATAAATTGAGTTTGTTTCCTATATACACAAATGTGAAGGGACCTTAGAAGGCCAGTTAAGCTAAAACCCATTGTGTTAGTGGATTTAGTTTTGTTAATTTGGTTTTATTTTGTTGTGTTAACAAGATAAAAATATAAATAAAAACGTTGAGTTGTTTAGTGTTAATGTTTGAACTGATTTTATTGTGATAGTTGAGAGCACTACAAAAGTAGCATTTAGCATAATCAACTATTGATTGATTATATTCATTCCAGTTTTTCGTTACAATTCACTGCTAGTGCCAAGGGGTGGCGATGGATTTTATTTGCTCAGGTGCTTCTGCAATTGGTAAATGTTTAACTACATACTCTCCTACGAGAACAACCTTAGAAAGCTTGAAACGGAAAGGCTGGAGGATACTAAAGCCAGTGTGCACTACCATGTTGATGAGGCTCAAAGGATTAATGAAAAAAAATTGAAGATGTTGTACTGAACTAGCAGAAGGAAGCGAATGTCTGTATTGCTAACGTGAGGAAACTTATTGACTGTGAAGCTGGTTATATTGTCTGGGGCAAAGTTCCAATCCATGGACAAGAAAACAGCTTAGTAGGAGATTTGAAGAAATGACACAAGATTTCTCAAGTCATGGAAAATGGAAATTTGATAGCATTTCTTACAGTGCTCCTTCTGAAGTCATGATTCTGCCATTTTGTAGAGAATATGAAGCAGTAGACTCCCTAACATCAGTGCTGAATGAGATGAAGGAAATTTTGAAGGATTCTAAATAGTTCATGATTTGAGTGCATGGGATAGGTGGTTTGGGTAAAACAACATTTATGAAATAGTTAGTTAGCTTGGCAAGTAAAAGAAAGATGGCTCATTTGGTGCTGTGGCCATTACCGACATAACCCATTCTCCAGATGTGAAAAAAATTCAAGGCCAAATCACCATCTTATCCAGTGTCAGTAAAGGATTTTCTGGTGATTATAGCAAATGCTGGTAAACGCCACATTTATTGCCGTAAAAACCATGCATGTTTACTGGCAATACTTATTTCCACTTATAAAAAATGTTGTCTTATTTCTTTAATCCTAGGCATACATTTCATACATTTCCTTTATATATATAACAGCTCTGAAAAAATTGAGAATCAAGTGGAAATCAATCTAAATTTATTTTTATTATATAAAAAATAGATTATTACAGAAAAATACATTATTCCAACAAACATAACTGAGTTTTGATCTATTTAACATCTCAACTGCAGGATAATATATTAACCGTGATAGGGAATCAAACTTCACAAAGAAAAAACGATAAAGCTGAGTGATAATTCCTTGCCCATTTTGTTCCTTATCAAGGTATATATATATATAGGAAACACTGCAATGAACGCCTAAGCCAATCATTGGCTGATTACAAAAGAAACAATTCTGTTATGGAATAACAAAATTGTGCATAAAGTGATAATAGAAAGTGTGCAAAACATCTGAGTGGTTGTGCTAGCTAGATGACAGAGTAGCGGAATATTCTGGGGTAGTGGAAAGGATCACACAAAGTCTTGGAGGTGGGTAGACTTCCTTAGTGCCCTCCTGGGCCTGCTGCTGTGTTCTTGGGTCGTGTCACTAACAACACTCCCCCCTGGAAAATCAACCTTTACCCTCAAGGTTGTATGTGGTCACTGGTTTTCCCAGTTCTCCTAGGTAGTGTCCTCGGGAGAAAATCCAAGCCATTGCACCAACACCATTTTGGAAGGAGGTGATGTTGAATTGTCCAATTTCCAATCTAGAATGGATAGTGGCTCCACCACATGGTGGTTGTCTGACTCCTGCGATGGAATATTGCTGCGGGTGGTGGGCCGTGATATGGTTTTAGCAGGCAAACATGGAAAACCGGGTGTATTCCAGCAGCCATGGGCAATTGGAGACAGTACGCGACTGGTCCAATTCACACCTGAACCTGGAAAAGGCCGTAAAAGCATTTGGACAACTTGGAATAATTGGGTTGAAGGGAGTTTTGCTGACAAGGGCAGAGGTGAACATAAACCCAATCCCCCTCTTTGAACGTGACCTTGTGGCGATGAGAATCAGCGTACTGTTTCATGGCTTTCTATAAGAACCGCTGCAGTTGAGTGTGGATAGCGTGCCTCATAGCTAATAACAAGTTTGCAGCTTCCACCGGAGACAAGCCTTGTAGGTAATGGGGCATAGACATAGGTGGTTTTCCTTAGGTGATTTCAAACGGAAGCAGGCCCGAGGCCAAATGAACAAAAATGTTGTAGCACCACTGTGCCAGTGTCATAAATGAGTACCACTGTGTAGGACGATCGTGAAAAAAGGAACACAAAAATTGTTCCAGAATCCTGTTAAGGACCTTTGTCTAGTCATTCGTCTTTGGATGGTAAGAGGTGTTCATCCTCAACTTAGTATCACTCAGGCGGAATAATTCACGCCAAAAGGCATTGATAAACAAAGGATCTATGTCGAAGACCAAGCATCGCAGGAAGCCGTGTAATTTGCACACAATGTCCATGAAAAGCAGGGCGGCCTAATATGTTGTGTGTTGTAGGGCATGAAACCATGAGACTAAGGGAGGCTGGTGATGAAATTCAGAGACAAGTCTTCCCAAAGTCCGGCAGGTTTTGGTAACGGCTGAAGTAGACTAGTTGATTTTTTAAGGTAGCCAAACTTTTTCCTGGTAGAAGATGAGGTCACGATAAACCGAAAAACCCAAAAAATTTGTGTGGTTTTTATGAAAATAAAATGAAAGAAATTATATTATATAATAAAAGAATTCTGAAAGAAGATAGGGGGAATTTTTTTTAAAGAGATATTATTTAGGTAAGACCTTCAGTAAGGTTGTTTCGAAAACAAAAAGAAGAACACTATCATGACACAACTTTTATTTCATACCTTTCTAAGATTAAAGGAAATTTATTTATTTATTTTAACAAAAGAAAGAATTCACTCCGCTCAAAAGTTAAGACAATACAATCGAACGTAATCCACACCACACATAAGGATGAAAAATGAAGAGTACCAAAATGAAGAGACGACAAAAATAAGAGAGAAAAAAACGAAAATAATAAAAAAGTAACTTAGATATCGTTGTGGCATTTCGTCAAACACTTTGTGGGCATCTTTTAATTGGCCGTTTTGTGAATAAGAATTGAGAATGGCAGTCCAAGAGGCTGAAATCTTTATTGGCATCTTCTGAGATATGGATTCTACCTCTTTGATGTTGTCATTTCGTCCATTCTCTGCTATTTGGGTGTTGCACTGAATCAAAAACTTTCTGCCTCTACCCCCACTTTTTACGGAGTCATTATTATGTTTTCGATTCAGCTTGGATTGGAAGAAATTCAACTTAGTTATACGCTGGTGAAAGGTTATGATATTGTAGAATCAATCTTTCGGTGACGGATATTCCAACTTTGATTCAGCATTCGATGAAAGGAGAAGAGGAGAGATGAGAGACGTTGCATGTTTTCAAATTTCTCAGAGTAATATAACATTTTTAATAAAATTACCAAATTAACATTTGTTCATAAAAAACACATGTGGGTCGCTTAAGTTGTGATTCATCCTGGTTGGTCCTTAACATAGATTTTGCTAACATATTTTTTTAATTTCAGCTCTTATTTTAAAAAGTTATAATTTAATTCTTTAATTTTTAAGGCTTAAATATATTTTTAGTTTACTTTTTTTAGTCCATTAAATTAAATTTTGATTTTTTAGTCCTTAAATCTAATAAATATTTTCTTAATTTTTATCTCCAAAAGTGCTAGAATATTTAAAAAAACAAGGATTATTTTTGTGATTCACACAACATGAGATCATCATTGGACAACTATCTAAACGCATCACTGAAGTGGAAGAAAATTGCCAAAGCATCCGTACGCATCGTTGAAGCAACCATACGCGTCCAAAACTCGAACCAATGTCCAAACTCCAAAAGCGTCACAAATATCGGGGAACTCACATAGGCATGAATTTATTCCTTTGCTTGGCAGGTTTTCCTTTTGTATGAACTTTGACATTGTTGATTTTTTGGTGGTGTTCCTCTTTTTGTAGTATGTGTTGCAGATTATGTTTGATGTTTTTATTTTCAGCTAAAGGTTATTTTTAGTTTATTATGTTTCAAAAAAATTTCATCTTGATGATTAAATTTTAAAAATTTCATTTTGATCATTTTTTATTTTTTGAAAGTTTTATTTTGATAAATTAAATTTTATAAAATTTTATTTTGATTTTTTATGTTTTTGAAATTTTTATTTTAATTCATTCTTTCATTTTCCATTAAACACATTATTGTTCTCTCAATGTTTAAAAATTTGATGGAACATTAAATATAAATAAAATAATTAATTTAAAATAATGGCGGTCAAAATAGTTAAATATTTCAAAATTTAAAGCATTGATAAAGCAAAAATAATTTTTTTTCAAAAAAGAAAAATTGACTTAAATTTTTTTTTTTGAAAACATAAATCACTAAGAAATTTTTAAAATTTAATGTACCAAAACAAAGCTTTCAAAATAAAGAAACAAAATACAAATTTTAAAATTTAATATATCAAAGTAAAAAAACAATAAAATATAATGCATCCAAAATGATATTTAATCTTTTTTTAAAAAAAATTGACAAATAATTTTTTATCTCTGAAATCATTCAAATATATAACATAAACATGAAATCATAGATAATGGGTTCATGGTGTTCTTCTCTAATTAGTGATTATGACCAATATTATCATATTTGAACTGGTGATCGACTTAGTTGGGCTATCAAGTCATTAGGTCACGGATGGATCATAAATTGAACTACATGATGTGATTTTTGTAAAAAAAAAAAAAAGAAAAGTTTTCTACTTCAAAAAATTATAAAAAAAAATTAGTAAATCATACCTTAAAAAATAAAATAAAAAATCAAAACACAAATTAACTATCATAATTCCACGGGTTCATTCTTGATATGTAGAGCCATTACCAAAACATGTTATAATTAAATAACGAGGTTTTTATACAAAACAAACTCAAATAAGTTTCAAACATAATTAAACCCAATAACTTAACAAGTTCAACTAAAATTACAAAACACAACTACAATAACCAATAATGTATTTATGGCTAAGGAGACAAAATGACTTCGAAATGGGGCCTTTATTCTTCATCCAAGAAATTAGAAGCTTCAGCAGCATTAATTACTTTCATTTTGGTTCACATTACAAAATGACTTCCGGATCCACAGTATTCTCTAGTCCATCTTCATCATCCAAATTCAATTGATCAGTGACAACGTTATTATAGATATAATTTATGAAACGATGAAGTTATAATTAATCATAAACTAATAAAAACCTACCAATACCATCTGAAATAGGCTGGATAGTTATATTTACAAGATAATTACATTATGTCTCCACCTCCTCATCAGTTAAGGATGGAGGTGAATCCTCCAACAGTCAACAATTGTTTCAAAATTGATAGGATATTACTTTGGATTAACTATGCTTTTTGGTCCCTAAATTTTTTTGAGTTTTCACTTTTATAGTCTCTAAAGAAAAGGAGTGTTCAACAATGAGAAGTGATAAATCTTGTGAGTCGTTCTCAATGCCCAAATCAAAGGAGTGTTCGTTCAGTGAATGATGTGTTGTTGCCATCTTCTGGATATAAAGGAAATAAGAAGAAAGTGAAGTGTGCAGGACAGGGAAAAAAGGCCCTTTTACATTATCACCCATGTTTGTTCAATGTGTCATTCTTTTGGAAACTTCTTGGGAGCATGTCATTCTTTTAGAAAATAAAACTCAAATTAAATTAAGGGTATTTTTATAAATGATTAAATAGGATTAAATTAGTTAAAATTTGGTTATATTTGAGTCTATAAAGAAAAGACATTTTTTTTTTCTTATATATGAGTTTAAAGAGTATTAAATAAGTTTTTTTCTCATTTGAAAAAAATTTCTAAGAAAATTTAACAATTTTTTTTTCTTAAAACCATTTTGAAAATTGGTTTACAGAACAATTTTCAAAATCCCCTACCTCCAAACAAAACACACAAATCAAATATGTATACTAATATTAAAAGAAATATTTATATGTGGTACACAATTGTGTCCCCGAACCACTGCTTAAACTTCCAATATTCTATTTCAAACTATTGTAATGTTCACTTTTCTTTTAGCCTCTGAACATTTTTCTTCCTCTCTGCTTCTATTTTATTTAAAAGATTTAGAGAGGCAATCACCCCTAGTTAGCATAAAGAAAAATGTTTCTTCACAATGTAAAATAAACACAAACGGAAAATTGGATTGAAGAATTAGATTATTTATCGTAAATTAACATTTTTTAGGGGCACTAGTTGCAAGGGTTTATTTTGATTAGTTGCAAAGCACGTTACTATGGTTGAAGAGAAGAAGGAAAAAAAAAAAAAAAACTATATGCACCAATGAAAGAGTTGCCGTATAGTTCAGCTTACTCATGCTTGCAAGGCTTCCAATAAAATAAAAGTAGAAGCAATAGGGCGATATGAGTGGGGAAGGAAAACAACTAGTATTATATACTAGTATTTTGCTAAGTTTGACCTGAAACATTTGAAAGGAGTTAAATGACAAGGGAGTTAGTATATAGAGAGAGAGAAACTTGAGCAGCATCTCTCCAGAGAACAATACAAAGTGAAGCAGCATAAGCACACTTGATTGAGTCTAGAGGTAGTTTTTCTTTCGTACGTGTTTTCTGAATCTGTCCCTCCAAAGCTTTAATACGCAAATAAGATTATCTAGCTTCTTGTCGTTGTTGCTGTAGTTGTCGTTGTTATGAATGTTATTATTACGTGAAAGTTTCTTTTTTAGAGTGAAAGATGTTGTTGGATAACTTAGTTGTTTCTGTTTCTCTACCTTGTGTGTTCTCTTGCTTGGCTGGGTTATTATGTTATACAAGATGAGATTAGGGATAGAAATAGACCAATCATTAAATAGATGTAGTTTGATTAGGCGTGTCTAACAAATTAAAAGGATTGAACCTAAGTTTTTTAAAGACTTATTTATTAAGTATACTAGATTTAGGTTTATAAAAAACGTCTGGTAGACCTAATAACTCAGCTTATTTATCTATATAATATAAAAAAATCATATTACTCCAATAATTATGATTAATTAATTTATAAGACCAAAAATTATATATGTAAATAAAATTAATTACTTTGATTTATCCTTATAGTTACGTGTTTGTGCCATATCATATGGCTTTTATATTAGTTTTTCATATGCATTTTATATTTTTTTTTTACTTTTTATGTTAGTTTCTTTACGTTAGCCATATCACATGAGTTATCATATTTTAGTAAGCATATTTTTGTATTGTCTCTTATATTATTAGTGTTTTAGGTTTTTATTCTTTTAAAAACCAAGTTTAGATAACAATGGAAGGGATGATTTTTTTATGATATATTATTTCTTAAAGGCTCATTAGCCAATTTAAAATTAAGTTAACAAATGGTAGGTTTTTAAATAGGTTACCAGGTCAGGTCAAAACTTTCAAAAAGAGCTGTCAGACACACAAAAATCATATGATAGATAATAGGTCAAATTTATTTCTTAGTTTTATAAAATAAGTCAAATTTATTTATAAAAAATTTAGCATGACCTGTTCAGATCCTTAAATGTGATAAGAATTTATTCGATTTATTGAGATATGACAAATGCTAACCAATGTACCCTTAGGATATTAGTTAATGAAGTGAAAAAAAAATTATTTATTGAGATGCACAAAACTATTGTCCATGACTTTTTTACTCTCTCATATAATATTTATAATAAATATTCACTCCCCTTTTAACTCTTTAACCAATATTTTAAGAATATTGATTAGCAGGACCCTTAAGATATAAGTTATGTGTTGGTGTTTTTGTTTTTGTTTGGTTTAAATTTGTTGTGCTAATTAAGATAAGTAATAAAATGATAAAAAAAAATGTAGACTTTTATGTTTTATTTCTTCTTTAATTATTTTTCATTGTTAGGTAGAGTAGAGGATGCTAATTTAATAATTAATTTCCCTTGTATATATATACAAGTTTAAAATCAATTGAACTGCATCCATAATGTTTCTGTCCGATAGGGATAGGGAGTCAGAGAGGAAGGTGTATGTTGTTGCCTCTTTCACATTAGCTACCACAAGTTATTAGGTAATCACATTATTTACACAATTATCCTCTTTGTGTTGTTAAATAAATTTGTCTTTTGCTTTGATATCTCATTATTGTTTTTTTAATTATTAATGGTCATTTTGATTTGTTAAAAATCAGTATTCTTTATCTTTTAAGGATCTCATGCGCTTATTTGTTACTTGATTAATAGTTCATCACATCAAATAAGTATCCATTCATTCTCTATTTAAACTTTCTTTTGTGTAAAAATAGATAAATTTCAAGTATTGTTACCTAAATCACCTTTTATATTTTAAATATTTTATCAACATTTTTTATTTTGCTTTATCTCTTTTTACATATCATATCATAAACCATATTGTATATATAATTTTCTTTTTTTTTTATTCTCTCTCTAAGAATTGGATAACACAGCACACACACACGCGCGCGCACACGCACACACACACACGCACACACTAACACACACACACACACTAGCGCGCACACACACACACACACGCACACGCACACACACGCGCGCGCGCGCGCGCGCACACACACACACACACACACACACACACACATATATATGTATATATATATATATATATATATATATCCAATTTGTACATTAAGTAACAACAATGAAGATGTTGTCATTAATTGCAAGCATCATCTCTCTCTAGTTGCAATTGTGAAATGGTATGGTTCAGCATTCAATGTGCTTAGTAAAGGTATCTTAATTTATCATGCAAAAAAATTAAAATAAAGCTAACAAGCAACATAGAAAGTGCATAACTATCCCAATTCTAAGCATAAGTGAGAAACATCAAATCTAGAGACATACCTTTTCTTGTAGAGAAGAGCAAAGACAAGGTTGGCAAATGTCTCGGACTTCAAATCTCACTCTTCAAACATTTGATACAATTTGTGGTAGAAAAAAGAGGCATAGGTAGAGTGTCTACGCATCAATGGCAAGGCAAGAGAGTCTAATGAAAAGCTTGTCCAAAGCTAAAACCAGGTAGTAATACAATTCTTCCACTTAAGTTAATTTATGAAAATAGAGAATTCTAACAGACCTACTCTAACCCGTAATTGTGAATATGGGATAGAATCCTAAAATTGAATTAAAGGCTGAAATTAGGTAACATCAACAAAATCTTATAATGAATTAGTGCATACTCATTGTGAATATGCATCTTAATTATGGCAGAACACCTAGCAAACCTACTCTTACCCGCACATGACAACAACCCACAATTCTAGAATGTAACAACATAGCATGATGATGAACGTCCAAAATGCTTGAGGGGTTCTGCAGTGGATGTTGGGATCAGTCTAAAGTTGGTCCCAACGTCGCAAGTTGTAGCCATGGTGATTGGAAATTGATGACTGTAAATTAAAGGCTACTATGGTCGTACCTTGTAAGGAGTGTTGGTGGTGGCTCAGGGTTGGAAGAAGAAAGAAGATGAAAAAATTTTACAAGTTGAGAAAGAGATCAAAGTGGCCAGCGGCACACCCACCATGGGAACTAAAGTGCTCAAGAAGCCCTACATCCAACGGTGATCCTGAGTCCTAAAGTAGAATAACAAACATAACACATTTTGAATTGGTAAGCCTCATGAGATAAAATGTTTCACAAAATAAACTCAAAGAGCATGTAAATGCTATTAGTTGCGGCGGTTCAAAACATAATTGGCCTTAAAATTGTAATTGTTTCATCAAACTGCCGCGAACAAACACTGATGACAATTTTAAAAGAACTGCTGCAAATTAAGTGTTGCAATTTACTTAATTTCTTGTGGTGGTTTAAGCCTGGAATCCAACCAACCATATTCTTTGAAGACATTCACTCTTGGCTTAAGCTCAAGCATTTGTAGAACTTTGAATTTCTTGAATAAGACCTTTTAAATCAAACTAATTCCGATTAGACATCATATATCATACATAAAATCATTCCACACTCAAAAACAACATTTCAAGCATCAACTACTCCAACAAAACATTCAATCAAAGTAAAACATCCCTTATCTCTACTAACCAAGGATTTAACTTTGAGAAGCAAGTGAAAAGAAGAGGATTTTGGGTCCAAGAAGAGGACTTTCCTCCACCCTAACAACAACACAAACACACCAAGCAACAACACGCAAACCCTAAAAACAAGTAGACTCAACACCAAAACCTCATGTGAACATTTTTATGAGCTCCCAAAGATGCTCATCAAAGGAAAACAAAAATGGAAGATAAGAGTTGAAAGATGAAGGTTCCTTATCACTGAAATCAGCCCACAACTTGAAAGAAGCACAACAATAAGGTCCTTTGAGCAAGGGAGATAAAAGTATCAAGCTCTCTAATGGAGGGTTTTGCTTAGGGAGGAAAAAGAGAGCAAAATGAGAGTGTCTAGAGTTTGGTTTAGATTTACAATGGATTTATGACTCTCTCACTTCCTTTTCTTCACACCCTATACTTCACTAAACCCACTCACATGTTTTTCATGACTTAAGGTCCATCCACTTAAGTTCAAATACTCTAAATTAAATCTCATAAAAACACATGTAATATGACATATACATAAGCATAAACATAACAAACCATCATCTCATAAATTAATTAATTAATTATGGACACTTAAATTTAATTTAATTTTTCTTATAATTTAACTAAAATCACTTAATTAAACATTATGAAAACCATAGGGTCGCACGTTAGGAACCTACACCAAAATCTTAGAACAAAAAACCAAGTCATCTCTTTTAATTTAATTCATTCATTAAGGGTCATTATAGTAATTAAATGTCATTTTTAAAAAAATTCTTTCCTCTCTCACATGTCAACACATCATGAACTAAATGGTTGACTCTTACTTAATGGATCACGAACCGTAAAAGGGGGCTTTATGATTTGATGCAATCCAAGCCATGGACGCTTGGTTCGGATTGTTTCGAATGCAAATTCAAGAATCACCATTGTATGACCTTCTAAGAACTCAAGAACAGAAAAACAGAAAATATGGATATGATGAAGAAGATGAACAAAATGACACCACATTCCACGGTGAGTTGATAAGCCGAAGGAGGATTTGCCACAAAGGAATAGCTTCTTTGATAAGAATCAATTTGGTTTTCAATCAAAAACCAAAGAAGAGGCTAAGCTCTCTTTAAGTATAAGCTTAATTGCAATTATATCAAAAGTTTTTACAATTAAGAGTTTCTAAATATTTATAGAACTAGACTTAAGAAGATAACTAAGCCTCTAAGAAGGCCTATTTACATCATGCGCAAGCCAATTACACAAATAAACTAAAATTAGGAGTTTTCGTAAATTCACGCTAAAGGTGTGGACTAAACTGACAGCTCGCGCTAAGCTCAATTTCTTCTCGGATTGGAATTGGGCTAAGTCAGACAGCCCATGCTAAGCTCAACAGTGCGCGCTAAGCTAGACAACTCGCGCTAAGCCCAAGCATATTGTTCAACAATCTTTAACGTGCTCCAATTCAGCTCCTTGTGATTTTCTTCTTCGTTGTCTTTGATGAGTAGTCCATCCTTAATTCTCTTAACCATCTCTTCTTGTAGAAGATTGACTCTAGACCTTTTTTCTAGGTCCTTATACTCTATGGATAACCCTTTATCATGATTGTTTTCATTTTTGGAAGATGTTCCTGCTATCTTTCTCTTTTTAATTTCTCATTTTCTACCTTTTATATTTTATCCCCAATCATCATCAATCGCATTTAGGAGAATAAGGGTCACAAATTGAATTTCATTATTAAAGCAGAAAAGTAAGAGATAAGATATATATAAATTTCAGCTAGGCTTATAAAAGGAGAAAATTCAATTGGAGTCACCAATTGCATAACTATCAAATGTCTCTGTTAACATTGTAAACTAATCATCAAGTTTAAAACTCTTACATTCATGAACTTTTGGTTGAAAAAAATTAAAACCCTATGATATATTCTAATATAGTGGCCTCAATTGTGGTGATAGTGAGTGGGGCATGAGAGGTCGTGACATGGCTTGACGGGGGTGGATGCGAGAAGTTGAAAGGGTAGAAGAAAATGGAGTATATGTGAGAAGACCAAGATGCATCAACAAATGAGAAAGGGTGGAGGAGAGAGAAACTAAGTTTTTATATATATATATATATATATATATATATAAGAAAATAGACATTTAATTGTTGTAATGTCCCTCAAATGAATGAATTAAATTTGAAGCAATGACTACTTTTTTGGTACTAATTTTTTTCGTATAGGTTATTAATACACTCTAGCTGAAAAAATAGTATGAGTACATTAACAAACTCCTAAAATATAATATCAAATTATTCAACTAGTGGATTAACTAATTTTGTATTTTACAAAATTATTAAGTAAGTGTGCAACGATGAATATGTGTGTATGTAAATTTCATAAATATTTGTTAATATATATTTACTTATTTTTTAATTAAAGTATGCTAACAAATTATACCATTAATATATTTTAAGATAATCCTGGTTATAACCCGACAATTTGCTTAGTAGTAAATTTACTTTGTAGGGTTTATCATAGTGTCATTATTCTGCACAATGATTTTGTCTTTCTTATATTATGGGCTTTTCTTTTCTTTTTGACATATTCGTACTTGTTGAATAGGCTACAATTTTTCCCTTTTTGTGTATTATTAGCAACATTTAATAAAACTACTTGGACTATATGAAATAAAACAGTGAGAGGAGTGTTAACATGAGGGAGAAGGGACAAATCTGCACTACACATTAAGATTAAATTATAAAGTTATGTATTTTTTTTAGATGCGATTAGATTATTTTCAATTGTAACCATTTCATGTAAGATCATATATGTTTCCATATTTTCTTCTCTTACCTTCTTGGTATAAGTACTCCTATCACGTAATTCACTCCTATGATGTGAGATGTATAAAAATTGACGGACAGATTTTATATATCATCACCAAATATCAAGATTAAAACATGCTAGTCATTTGAGTATTTTAAACACTACTAGAAAAAAAATGATTCTACGACGGTCAAATAGGAGATACAACGGCGTTTTTCGAACGTCATTGAATGTAACGTCATTGAAACTTAAAAATTTCAACGACGGGTCCCAAAACACCGTCTTTGAAAGTGAACAACTTTCAAAGACGGTGCTTACCTCAGCAACATTTTTGAATTAAATATTATTTTTAATTATTTATACTTTTTCTTATTGATATCCCGTTAGAAAAAATATAAATAATTAAAAATAATATATATTAGCATGATTACAATTAATATTACTGGATTTTGTAAATATAAATATAAATAATTAAAAATAATATATATCAGCAACCCATATTGATCCATCGATCCCACAAAATACATAAGCCATAAGTTAATATACCATATCCACAAGGAAGAACAAGAAGATAAATTAAAACAAACATTGAAAACCAAAAATACATAATCATAGTCAAAAATGGATTTTGTAAATAACTTGAAGCATAAATGCCCCTTTTGCACACTCTTTCCAGACCAGGGTTTAAAAAATAAAAAAGATCCAAACTTTGGCATAAAATGAGTGTCTTACAGGAGTATTCTGATTATAGGCTTGGTTGACGTGGAACTCCCATGACTGCAAAGAATCAATCAACACCACCTTTGAATTGTTCTGCTATGTGGCTTCCATTCTTTCACCAACTTCTAATTGATGAATTGACTCTGCCTCAAAAGAGGGAACTTTGCAGCTTCCTATATTCTACTAAACGTTGTCTTAATCTGGATAAATAAGGGTGATTTAGATAAGAGCAGACTTCATATTTTAATAATTTCTCTTCAATGGATTAGGAAGACCCACCACACCAAGTGCCCTTCTCATACAACTTCGTTTAAAAAAAAAAAAAAAAAGAATCAGGCATGTATCATTGTTTTTTCTAGAAAAAAAAATATAGTAACTTTTTTATTTGTATGCAACTTTTCTATTTTAGCCAGAATTATCATAAAATGGTAGATTTAGCTTCTTTAGAGCATGTTTAAGTAAATTTTTCTAGAAACACTTGCAAAAGAAAAAAATAAAATAAAATAAACTTTTCCTATTTTTCAGAAACTAAAATTAGCTTCTACATAAATTAATTTGTAGACACTGTTGTATTAATTTCTTAAAAAAATATTTTTAACTTACGTATAAACTAATGTTAACTTAAATAAATTATTATTATTTTATTTACTTTCCTAGACTCTTAATAAAAAGTTATACACAATAAAAAAATTGTTTCCCACATGTCCTCAATACCCCGTGATACTCCAAGTGGTAACCAAAAATTAACGAACTAACTAACCAATTTCAATTAAATGAATTAAGTCTCCTCTAATAAATTAAAAAATAGCAGTATTGAATTAGCAAGGAAAGAGTTATGAGACCATCACCATATGACTCTCAATAATGTATTATAAATGAATGAATTTTAGTAAGCAAGTAGGAACTAACTAAATGTTGTTAAGTAATCTGATTTCAAAATTTCAATACCCCTATGAAAGATATCTAATAAATATAAGAGCAGAATTTTTTAAGTCATACCAATTAAACTCAAAATAAATTATACAAGTGCCACTTACCAGACTCTTTAGCCTCTCTTGTTGAATTAGCTCTCTAACAGGTCGATAAGTAGCATTTGTGCACAAGTTCTACAATGGACAGGTTGACAATGAATAAATGATATAATTAAAAGCACATAAAATAAAAAGCACTTGTTACAAGATAGTGTTATATCCAATGTGAACAATATAAAAGAATAGTAGCAAACTTTAGATCACTTCCAGTATATCCTTCTGTCATAGTTGCAAGTTCCTTAAACTCAACTTCGTTGTCCACCTTTTCTTTTGCCAAAAGATTCCTCAAAATCTTTTCCTTGTTCTCCACAGATGGTAGTCCTACCATAATCCTGCATATATATATGAAGTAAAAAATATAATAGGGGCAACAATGGAAACATAACAAGTAAGTGATGATTTATAACAATTCACACACTTAAGTAAACTATATATAGATGGCTTTGAAGAAGTAAGTAGAATTATTAATAAGTAAACTATAGATGCCATTTTAGTTCAGAATCCCAAATTCAGGCACTCTCAAAATCCTACATATCAAAAGAAGAAACAATGTCCATTAATTACCTTCCTTCTTGGGTCTACAGAATTTTTCCAAGTAGGTACAAATGCATTTGGAGTAGCAAATGAACATGCTTGAAGTGGTTCTCTACCTCAATATGCAAAAACTGCTGCACCAATAGCTGTGAGATTCGTGAAGCTTTTTAAGAGTTGAAAATATCTACACCCATTTTCCTTTTACCTAATTAATTAATATCATAGAAATCACTTAATCTTAATATATATGGCTAAGATTTCTTATCTTTCTTTTTCAATCAGCCAGTGATTCAACGAGTAGTTATATTGAGTCTTGTCCTCAAATCCTACCACAAAAGAATAAATAAAAGTGTGCACTCACCTGGTTGTCTACTCATCCATAAATTACTATAAAACTTGGCACATCTGGTGAAGGAGTACACCTGCCATCTCTCTACTATTTCACTTTGTTCCCTTCCCTGATAGGTCATTTCCATGGTAGCAAACCAATAGTAATAATAATAATAATGCATATAAAATAATTGATAAGATAGACATCACAAATTAGAAGTTGAATTGAACTGCAAAATTAACATGAAAAATTGCTTCCATTGTACACATAAAAATTGACGGTCACAGGCTCTCCAGTCTCTCTACACATTTGAGATCAAAAAGAAAAATTCCCAATATTTTTAATGGAAGAATTAACATAGAACAAATTCAGCATTTTAGCATTAAAAATTCAGCATAATACCCTTCTCCCAAAAGAACCTAGCAACCAAAAATGAAGTCGTGGCATTGAGAAATGAAGCCTCTGCTTGAGGATCCTTGATATTGGCCTCAAGAGAATCAACCCGCGAATCCAAGGACTTCCTTCTTTGCTGTAAAATCTCAACGGTTTGCTTCGAAGTTCTCTCAGCATAATATCCTTCTCCCAAAAGAACCTAGCAACCAAAACAAAACAAAACCTCTTGACGCAGAGAAAATGCACACTGAATCAAAGAATTGAAGGGAAGAAAGCGCATACCAGGTACTCATTGGTGTGAATCAAACAACCTGGGAAGAACGCTGCTTTCCCAAACGGAACCTAAACACCCACTACCAAGTTAATGAACGTGAAAGTTGAAATGTGGGAAGAGGGACGCGAGTGAGGTCACAGACCCCTTCTTCGGCAATGGTGTCAATGATCTTTATAATTTCTAGCACACACTGCAGCAAAGGAATTTTATTGATTAAAAATTATGCAAAGAAAAGCACAAGTCTCAAACATAATACATGGATTAAACCATTAGATGGCTTGATGCTTGCAATTGATACAAATAGCTATAAAATAAACAAAGATCAGTAGAAGACACTTACTTGGGACCTTCCCACGCGACAGCTGTGCCTTCGATGCTGTCAGCTTTTAAAAACTATGGTTCTGGTAAATACTCGGAGGAAGTGTTTAGGGTTTTGCTTTTGGCAAGAGATTATTTCATTCGTCGTTGGTATAGATCTAAGAAAATGATGGTTTGTTTCTAGGAACAGAGAAGAGAAAGAGGTAGAGAGAGTGAACCACCTCACTCAGTGCCGCAACGAAGAAGTTTAGCTGAAGGAGCACGACCAGTGCGCTACCCCAGAAGAGAGAGAAAGCGAGAGAGAGAGAGAGAAAGAAAGTGAGAATATCAAGAAAAAATAGTAACAACTGTGTGATAAGAGAGAGAAAACGAAAAAAAGTGAAAATACAAAGACGGGTTTGGAAGACCATCTTTGTACATCATTCAATGTCGTAGTTGAGGTGTCGTAATAAACACTTTTTGCAGTAGTGAAAGTCACAATTTTTTTATAGGCTAATCAAAAGGTATATTAATGGGGTACCAGCAGTACCATATGGAAAACAACATGTGTACCCAAAGTAGCAGCAGTATTTTAAAATCACACAGCTAATTAGACAACTTTAAAAAGTTTATAATCTTGATCATTATAATATATAATACTAGTACAACCAAATTTGCTCCTCTCACACAATACAAAGAAATAATATATAACATTGACCAAAAAGCTGGCACTGTAGGATAAAGCCAATGCCAAACATGAATTTAGCGTCAATTTAATGTCAATCTCGAGGTCGACTATATAGGGTCAAAGCTGAGTTAGCCTTAACCATTAAAGTTGATGTGCTACATGTCGAGCAAGTGGATGCTATTGTCACCACTATGGTGTTGATAGAATCATAGAAATGGTCGATACTAAATTTAGCATTGGCCAAATTGGCGCCTCTTAAGGTTGGATAATAGACTAATGCTATTTAGGATGCATGTTAATTAAATTACATTACTTTCAACAGGATAAATGACAAATGAGTATCGAAATAACATAAATCTTTAATCGGCTGAATGGCCTAATGATTTCATAGGGAGATAGCCACCACCACTACTTTAGAAAGTACCCAATAAAAAAAATACTTGTAACTTCAATTTTTTTATTACTTTTTGTAGGTGTCTGAATTGTATAGAGAAGTGGTGCTTCAGTTCTATAATATTAATACTTATCTTGACCTGCAACCACTACTAAAAAAAAAGCTTTCTACATCGCCCAATTAACATCGGTTATAGCTAAAACCGATTTTAACGAAAGCGCGGTGACATTTTTGTAAATAAGTACACTTAGTTAACATCGGTTTTTCCAAAACCGATGTTAACTACTCCATAGTAACATCGGTTATTTTAATAACCAATGTTATTATGGAGTAGTTAACATCGGTTTTGAAACCGATGTTAGTATGACGTTGTTAACATCGGTTTTGTAAAAGCCGATGTTATCGAGTCGATGTTAACATCGGTTTTATTATAACCGATGTTACGTAGTTGATGTTAACATCGGTTATTTTTTAAAAAACAATGTTGTTATCATTATATATTAAACTTCTGAAATTGCACAACCCGCGCGCTTGAACCCTATCGTTCTTCTTCTTTCTCCTTGCGCTTGAACCCTATCGTTCTTCTTCTTTCTCCTTGTGTCAAAGTCGCCTGCGCTTCCGTGACTGCAACCACATTGTGGAGATCGTGTTTGTGGAGATCGTCTTTGCCACTTATCCATTGAGGTACGTCCTTTCATTTTAACATTAGGCGTTCGTCGTTTTAACATTTGCTCACTTTCGCAGGTCGAAGAAAAGTAGGAAAGGAAAGAGTCCCGGAAAGGGTACTCCCAGGGTGTCATTGTTGTTTCTCCTTCTGCCTGAGTTCGTGTTTGTCGCAAACTGGATTGCGCTTCCGTGACTGCAACCACATTGTCGAGTTCGCGTTTGTGGAGTTCGTGTCTGCGCTTCCAGCGAAGGTATGTCTCTGTTGTATGTTAATGATGAAAATCCATTGTTCAATGGTCTGTCTCTGTTGTGATGTTTTGAAACCCTAGTTAGGCACAAAGGGTTAATCGTAACTGAATGTGTAGTGATTTAGGACCATATGTAACTGCCTTAAGCAGTTATTGCAGAATAAATTATGGAGTAACAGCAGGGGGGTTAGGCAGTTTTTAGTGGGTTTTCAGGAAAGGAGAGATGAGGCTGTCAAATTTACATAGAGGGTTTCAGGGACAAAGCTTTGATTTACACAGAGGGTTTCAGGGACAAAGCTTTAATTTACATATTGAATTTCATCCAAATTTTTGACAAGTCATTGTTACTTCCATGAATATTGATATTGTATCATGCTTAATCATATGCATTTGCTTATTCTGATCATTGCGTGTTGTGTGATTATTTCTTCCATGCAGGTACATGATTCCTATTTGTTGTGAGAGTGAAATGATGGGCAGCAGCACCAACTGAGGTGAGTTTATATTTATTTTTTTTTGTCTTTATCTTTGTTACTTTGTTGTATATTTTTTATTTTATATGTTTGAGTTTTAAATGTGTAAAAAATAGAAATAGAAATGTCTGCTGATTGCTTAGGAATTCCTTGTTGTTTCATGGCATTCCTTTTGAACCTCAAAAGGTGCTGGATGATGCCTTAATTCTACCTTGGTCCTGGCTAAAATATGGAGAGAAAGGTTTCAGTACATCATTTAACCATTGGTCTACCAATCTTATGATGGCCTTTGGTTAAATTTCTGATTATATGTATTGGGGTGCTTGTGCTGGGTTATTGTTGGGTTTGTTTTGCTTTTTGGAAGGTGGCACTTTTGTGTCTTGTATCTTTTATTTTCAGTACTTGTGGTAATGTTCTGTTTAATATTTTTTTTTGAACTGCAAAGATAATTTATATTGATAATTAGAAGTACCAGTGGTACTACAGATTACAAAGAGACATTACATCAGAAAATAGCCATATAGGCACCCAACAAAATACAGCATATAAAACCAACCCTTCATAATAATGTTAAATAAATACTAAAGACATTGCTGAGGCATCTTTGAGTACAAATCTGGAAATTGATCTTTGAGTGGAATTCCATCCTCAGCTCAGGCATCTTCCCAAAACAAAATTTGAACACCCCTACCCATCTTCCAGCAGAATTGTTTAGAGACAGCACTCATATTGTGATCTTGATTGAGTGCCTTTAGGTCAGCCCACCAGGTGGAGAAATGCTGTTTGTGAGGTCCCTGATCCAATCCTCTCCAGCCCTGACATTTAGAAATCAGGATCCTATTCCACAGCTGTTCTGGTTGGTGAAACATGTACCATTTCCACTTGATTAGTAGAGAATTATGAGAGATTCACTCTTGTTCATAACACTCCTTTGTTGCCTGGCCAAGTAAAGGTGAGTGTGGACGAGGTTAAAGATGCAGATGCTCCAGTTCCTGTACCCACTGATGAGGTTTCCATAGTGGGGCAGACACTTCACACCTTCCTTGCTTGACCGACACATCTGGTCAAGTCTTTATCACACCAGGTACTTATTGTCCTTACTATATGTTTCTTCTTTTTAAATTAATTCATTAAGCGTGCCTCAAATTTGGCTATTTAACTTTGTTTCATGAACAGGTAGCTGCATCTCCGCCAAAACCACCTCCGAAGCCTGATCCAGAGGTCGATGATCCGCTTTATCTGATGACATTGACCATCCCAGAGCTTTTCTTGAGGCCTTATCAGGTTAGATGGGATGCCACCGTGTTCGGGGTCGTTAATCCAGATTTCCCCCTGTACATAAAGCACGAAGACCTCTCCGAAATTGCACACGGTGGTCAATGTTTCAGCATATCAGTGTTACAGTTGTGGATTCTGTAAGTCTTTATGTAAAAGGCTTTTATTTACCTAAGTTATGGCTTTCAATTCATAAATATTTAACTTTGACTTAACATAAACAGGCATTTCACTTAAACATGTATGCGAGCGGGGAATTCTGATATCTATGGATTCCTCGAGCCTCAGTCCATTCAGAGGTCTGGACAATAGCAGTTTGAATCTGAAAGTTACATAAAGAGCTGGATGCAGAGTTCACAACGCGATGTGTATCTTGGAGCCTACCTAAATGGGTAAGTCACAAAATAACAAAATTTAATTAATGTTTACTAATGTACTAACTCATTTTAGGTTCCACTGCAGCGGACACTGGCAGATGGTGGTCATCCTGCCCAAGGAACACTTAGTTGTCTGGTTTTGTTCATTGCATAACAGGCCAGAAAACTACCTTAAGGGGATTATTAATAGGTTAGTGTTCTTTTCAATACATTTGCATTGTAATACCTCAACGTACAACACCAATTTTTAATTGTTGCTCATATGGAACAGTGCTATCAAGGGTCTTGATGATGCTCCACAGCCTAAATTAAAGGCTCCTGCTAGGTGGATTGTCGTCAAGGTACATCATTTACATAAAACTTTCACATATATATATATTTCTTTATGTGTCTGTACACTAGTTGTTTAATTAATATCCAAATTTCATTATGTATTTAGTGTAATAGACAAAAAGGAACTACTGAGTGTGGCTACTATGTGATGCACTGGATGTCCACCATCATTTTAGGAACTTTTAGAAATAATTGGGAAGCGGTAAGTTTATTTCAAAGAAAATCGATTTATTTATAATTTGTATTACATTATTAACTTAATATGATTTATTTAATCATGCATTGTTTTAACAATCCTAGACCATTGGAGCCTGAGAGATTAAAAGCATTGCGGATCCAGTGAGCACAGTTTTATCTCCGAGTTAGAGATCAGGCCTAGGATTTAGGGACATTTTTTAACATTTTTTACATTTTCTATGTAACATGAACATTGAATTCATTTGTTGATTGTTCTTTATAATATATAAATCAATTATTTGATGTTTATTATCATTAAAACTTCTTGAAAGCAAAATAAAATGTTTATTTGCTGTGAATTGGACCTCCTGAAATTGCATTTGACAGATACAATTTTGGGTTTACTGTAAAAACAGAAAGTATATAAAAATAATACTTGAAAACAACATCGATTATTAACAAAAACCAATGTTAATATCATAACCAACATCGGTTATAATAGAAAACCGATGTTAACGTTTGTATATTAACATCGGTTTTTTGTGTATAACCGATGTCAACGTTTATATTTTAACATCGGTTATCTGTAGATAACCGATGTCAACTATTGTACATTAACATCAGTTAATTATAAATAACCGATGTGAATATTTGAATATTAACATCGATTATTTATAATTAACCGATGTTATACACAAAGAACTACACCAAATAAGTGTATGCATCATCAACGTTGACATCGGTTTTCTAGCAAAACCGATGTTAAGGGCATATATTAACATCGGTTTTTTTAGAAAACCGATGTTAAACTAACATATTAACATCGGTTTTATTGGAAAACCGATGTCAACGTTCATCATGCGTACACTTTTTTTGCTGTTGTTCATTGTGTTTAACATCGGGTATTTAGAGAACCGATGTTGTTATATGTATGTTAACATCGGTTCTCCAAAACCGATGTTAACATTCATACATTCAACATCGTCACTTTCAACATCAGTTTTAGAACCGATGTAAAATATTCTAAATAACCGATGTTGAAAGTGTATTTTCTAATAGTGAACTATTGCATAAGATACGTCATTTTAAGATCATTATTTTTATAATTTTTTTATCAACAATTATTAATTTATTAATTTTATTAAAATTATTAGTTAGGAATATTTCACACCTTAATTTATTCAATACTAATTAAGAGGAAACCATGCTATATTAATTTGAGATCAAATTATGTATAGGAAAATAATATTACAAGGAAAGCTTACCTTTAACATACTTAACAGTATACTTGAAATTTTGATAAAGTACATAATAATTTTTTTTTGTTACACAAAATATAAAGAAAATTTGAAAATAACAATGATTTAGATCAAAGATAAAGATGGAAACTTAAAAATAAACTAAAAAACATTTTTATTTTTAAAGATCTAGATTGCAAAATAAAATAAAATTGAAAGAAACAATGATGGTGAACATTGGGTTCAACTTCATGAAACCATTCTTTTATATATGCATATACAAACTATTAATCAATTTTTAACATTTATTTATCATTATCAACTCATAAAAATTTATAAATCCTAATTCTTTATGAGAAAAGTCTAAGTCTCATGACTAAACTATCAATATCTTATATAGCTTAATCAAGTGATTTGTTTTAAGAAAAGGAGTCAAAGATGACTAATGATGTTCTTTTCCTAGATGTTGATCCATTAAACGCTCTTCTTCGGTTCAAAAACATTTTCTAATCACATTTAAATCCTAAAATCAAGTAAAGGATGATGAAACTAAAGCCAGCATTAATAAAGAGGAAAGCATGCACTACAACATTTTTTACTTTAGATCGCCAAAAAAAAATGTTGTTGGATGTGTAAAAATTGTGGCATATAAAGTTTAAACCATGGATTGACCACGGTTTTTCAGACGCACTCTAAGTGGTCGTGGCCTTTTAATATGTAGTCATACATATAAAAGTACACATTTTTAGTCGTGACCAAATATAATAAGCAACACCTATATTATTTTATCCATTACTCTATAACCGTTGTTTTTCTTCTTATCATGCCATCCAAAGCTTCATCCAATTATTTGGGTTGTTTTGCTTCATGAAGCATGTTAGAAGTGCTTCCAATCCTTCAAACCTCCTAGCCCGGTTATTCAACTCATTTGCATGCTCCTTCTTAAGAGGAGAAATTTTTTCTTTTCTTTTTAACTATGATGGTGTGACGGTTCGTCCAAAGCAACACACTACCAAATTTTTCTTTTTCAAGCAACAATTTAAGTGTTTGTTCAGTAGAAGTAGTTGAATCCTGAATTGAATCTTGAAGCTTTTCCTAATTAATAAAGAAAGATCAATGTCAGATAAAATCAACACTTCAAGTGTTTATCCTGAAAACACATGTAAATATGATCAAAGAAATTAATAATATCATACTTTTGGAAGCAGAAGACAAACTTGTAAAAGTCAAGTACTTACAATCCATGATATATGTTCTTCAATATCATTTATGCGCTTCGGGCCTTTATATTTTTTCAATTCCTTCTTAAGAGCCTGTTATACCGAGATGCTAAAATTAGAGGAATTCATAGAATAATCCATAGAGAAAATTCTACACTTTATAATCTGGAAGACTACCTGTCTTTTCAGCAGGAAGATCATTTTCACATAAGAAATTATATCTCTTCCTAAACCTGCAAGTCCAAGCATATATATTACTACAACTTTCCGGATTTTGTTGAAAGCACTATTTTAAAATAAAGCAAGAACATAAAAACCACTAGCATTAATTTGTTCAAAATTGTAATTGCTGCCTAGAATGGAAAAATTTCTATTAAGTCTCAACATTAGGATCCACAGTATAATGGATATATGCCCCAAAGTTAGCAAGAAAACAGGTTGGCTCAAACCCAGAGGATAAAGGTGGTCCACAATTGATTTGAGGAAAACATGCTCCAATTTGTTTTAATTGGGGGGGTCTCAATCTCTGAAGTTATACCAATGTAGCAAAAACTGCCAACAAAGTCAGAAAGGTTGAAAAAGAGAGACAACAGAAATAAAAGGAATAGGCATCATCACCACTCTCGTTTAAAAGCAAGCAAAGTAGCATCTAAAGCCAAAAAGATATTTTATTTCCACTCTTCACTTCCGTTGAACTTTTTTGTCACATGTGCAGTCTACTACTCAAGACTGGTGCCTAGAAAAATTTTTCATAGGTCATTTTTTCTCTACACTTGTGACAAAAAAAAAACAATGCTTGTTGACTGAAGGTCAAAATTAATGTGTAAACTTAAACTAAACTAGTAGTCTGACAAGTAAATAAATTTTCAAAATGGGGTTTGGGTGCTTAGAGTTTTTGCTAAGTGTTGTTTGTTGAGGGCCCTGTTAGGAAAAACACTTTGGGTTGTGTTGTGTCTACAATCCACTGGCAAAGATAGAAGAGTGTTTTGGGATTGCGTTCCCTAAGAACCCTACATACATATAGGTATGTGGGTTTTTTTAAATCAGGAGTGACTCTAGTCTTTATTAAGGATATGGCAGATATAAGAGAGAGATATGACTATTAAGTACAGTACAGGAATATTGTGATGAGTAGAGTGGTCCAAAGTTGTTGCTACTGCTTGCTGCTTGCACTCTTTGTATAAATAAAGATGAAAAGACGACTAAATTTTTTCCATCCTTGTCTCAACTTTAGCCTATCACCTGCTAATATTATTCATTGTCATCACCTGCTAATTAACAACCAGTTATACTGTCATGAGCATAGAGAGGTTAAAAAAGCAAGCTCTGGGGCATATATCCATTACAATCTGGATTGTGATGTTGAGACTTAATAGTAATTTTTCCATTCTAGGCAAATGTTGAGCCTATATGACCTAGGCTAGAACTATCAATTATGTAATTAAATATTAACTCCCAAGCAAATAAATGCTACCAACTTAAAGGATAGGGCATTGCAAGAACCACTTCGAGAACTAGTGAGCCAAACAGAAGATACCAATATTTCTCCCACATCCCTGGAGTAAGGCAAACAATACTTTAATACTTTGATACCAATCTCTTAGAACCGGAGATGATTAAAGGTGATCTATGCCTTAGGAAAGAAGAAAAAAAGAAATTTTTATGTTCTTGGAGAGAAAGATTGAATGATATGTGTGTCGTGTATTATTAGAATTTTTCTCATTGTAAATTGTTACAACACAACTTCTTTAATATGGTTCAAACATAATTAGTAGTTAATTATAACTCTCAACACTATTTAACTATTTAACAACTAAGACCAAATGATACTAAATTTTTTAATTACATTTTTATCATATTTCAATAGAAATAAGGCTTTAAATAAGAGATAGAGAAAATAATTGCACTTATGTATACCAAATAGTTAGGTAAACATAAAAACCAGCTATTAATATTTCAAGCCAACAACATAATTAGAAAAACAAGTTCATGAGCACTTGATGTGCATTAATTAAAAAAAAATGTTAGAACTTTGAAGAATGTCTTACTAGTACGCATACTACCTCAATTATTTAAGGTTTGCATGAAGATTAATTTAATCATAAAACTTAAAGTGTCAAAAAATTTCAGTAAATTTTTTTCAAGGTTGAGCTTTCCAGGCCTAGTCAATCTAATGTTAAAATTTATATTTATATTGTATAATACACAAACTAAAATACTAGTTATTTTAAAATTGTATATTGAGATCATATGAAGGTGTTCTCACCTGAAAGAAAAAAGCCATATAAATATAGTATCTACAATATATAACAATAATAAAAGGAGATATATTTTTTTAGTTTATATTTTTTGTTTTTAATTTTATCCTTAACTAGTTTGTAACCCGTGCACATGCAGGGATTGTTTGCAATGCAATTTTTTTTCAGCTGTGTGTTAATTTGTTTTGCAAAGCATAAATAAAATGAAAACTAATGTGAAAATTAAAAAAGATCAAACATTGATAATATGTTTACATAGTAGACAAATTGTTCAGAAAAGAAAGAAAGATAAAAACTATTATCAGGAAGTACAAAAGGAAAAAAACATTCATTTTTTTCTTCCTGTATTTCTCTTAATAAACAAATGCATAAGGATAGATAGAGAGAATAAAATGAATGCAGAATAACTAAAGTAATTATTGAAGATAAAAAAGGGGAAAAAAATAGAACAGTGATAATAAAAAGGGCAAAATGAGAAGAAAAGAAAATAATTGAATGAATGGAACGCTTCCATGGTGGTGTCTTTTTTTAACAATTTGAAAAAGATTTTGTTGCATCTTCATAATTATTTGGTTGCTGAAAATTAAAAAAAGGAAAAAAATCATTTTTTTCCTATGTTTCCCTTAATAAGCAAATGTAGAAAGAGAGGTAGAAAGAATACTCAATATTTAATAAAGAAGAAATAATATAATTTTCACCTCTGTAGAATTTCTTTGAGTAGCAAAGAAACAACTCCTGGTTGAAGCCTCTGAAGAAAAAATTAGATCAAACTTTCAATCATAGTTATCAACCTCATATAGTGAAACATACTATAGTAAGATTATAGGTGACAGGATGACCGTTAAAATAAAATATCATCATTGAAACTTTCATTTTTAGAATAGTTTTTAAAATCGCAATGATAAAGTAATAATCCAATATTTTGAAAACACACCAAAACTTACTAACAAAGCCATGGGTATAATAAAAAAAATTTAAGCAATTTTCTTTAAAAAAAACATAAATAAAAGAGAGATAGAGAGTATACTCAATATTTAATGAAGAATAAAGAATCTAATTTTCACCTCTGCAAAATTCCTTTGAGCAGCAAAAACCAGCAAAGAAACAACTCCTAGTTGTTTCTAAGTACCCGTGAATCTGTTTAAAAGCATTCAATCCAGACAACATAATATTTACATTAACCAGCAAGAACATAAAGGTGTCCTAGTAGAATATGTTTATCAATTAAGAAAAACACTAAAACTACTTTGAATATGTTAAACACATAATTTGAAGAAAGAACGGTTATATTCATCAACCATGCACAATGCACTCATTAGTATCGAGTCGGACAAAAGAAGAAGAATTCCACAAATGGAACATCAAAATTCAACTTACCTCATTTAACTTGTCTTTGCTATTTTTACCTTGAGCTACTCGAGATGATACTCTGCATAATAATAATAATAATAATAATAATAATTAAACAAAACAAAAAATAACACAAACTAAGAGAGTAGAAATAAGACCTGTGCTTGTTTAAAACTTCATTTTTTTTGCCTCACTCAATAAACCAACAATTTATTTTCTGCACTTGTTTAAAAAATTTGAAATTTAGGGGCAAAAATGCTAAATCTAAATACCCGTGAATCTGTTTAAAAGCATTCAATCCAGACAATATAATATTTACATAAACCAGCAAGAACAGAAAGGTGTCCTAGTAGAATATGCCTATCAATTAAGAAATATACCTAAACTACTTTGAATATGTGAAACACATAATTTGAAGAAAGAACAACTATATTCATCAACCATGCACAATGCACTCAGTAATATCGGTCGGAAAAAAGAAGAAGAATTCCACAAATGGAACATCAAAATTCAACTTACCTCATTTAACTCGTCTTTGCTATTTTTGCCTTGAGCTACTTAAGATGATACTCTGCACAATACACACAACAACAACAACAACAACAACAACAACAACAACAATAACAACAACAACAACAACAATAATAATAATAATAATAATAATAATAATAATAACAACAACAACAACAACAACAACAACAACAACAACAACAACAACAACAACAACAACAACAACAACAACAACAACAACAACAACAACAACAACAACAACAACAACAACAACAACAACAACAACAACAACAACAACAACAACAACAACAACAACAATAATAATAATAATAATAATAATAATTAAACAAAACAAAAAAATAACACAAACTAAGAGAGAGTAGAAAGAAGACCTGTGCTTATTTAAAACTTCAATTTTTTTGCCTCATTCAATAAAGCAACAATTTATTTTCTGCACTTGTTTAAAAAATTTGAAATTTAGGGGCAAAAATGATAAATCTAAATACCCGTAAATTTGTTTAAAAGCATTCAATCTAGACAACATAATATTTACATAAACCAGCAAGAACAGAAAGGTGTCCTAGTAAAATATGCTTATCAATTAAGAAAAATACTAAAACTACTTTGAATATGTGAAACACATAATTTGAAGAAAGAACAGTTATATTCATCAACCATGCACAATGCACTCAGTAGTATCGGGTCAGAAAAAAGAAGAAGAATTCCACAATTGGAACATCAAAATTCAACTTATTACCTCATTTAACTTGTCTTTGTTATTTTTGCCTTGAGCTACCCGAGATGATACTTGGCACAGTACACATAATAATAATAATAATAATTAAAAAAAACAAAAAAATAACACAAACTAAGAGAGAGTAGAAAGATGATCTATGCTTGTTTAAAACTTCATTTTTTTTGCCCAACTCAACAAACCAACAATTTATTTTCTGCACTTGTTTAACAAATTTGAAATTTAGGGGCAAAAATGCTGAATCTAAGTACCTGTGAATCTATTTAAAAGTATTCAATCCAGACAACATAATATTTGCATAAACCAGCAAGAACAGAAAGGTGTCCTAGTAGAATATGCTTATCAATTAAGAAAAATACTAAAACTACTCTGAATATGTGAAACACATAATTTGAAGAAAGAACATGGAGTTTTGTTTACTACATTTTTCTTCTAATTGTAACTTCTTGGTTGGTTGTTTAGAGTTAGCTCCAGAGTCATCTATTTGTATTTTCAATGACTTTTGAATACTTTGTTGTTTACTTTAGGCCAATGGCTTTCTTTGTTTCCTTTTAATTTTTTATTTTCTTAATCTACGACCAACTTTTTCCATATGAGTTGTGGTGTTTGGCAGTGGATACAATGGTTACACGCCTTTGACTAAAATATTTGCATTTTTGTGATTCCTTGTAAAGATCACCTTTGGGTGCATACTATAAAATCAAATAAACTCGTTTCTGCAATAGATAATTTAGAAATCATAAATAGGGAGGTATCCCAAAATCAACACACATGAATTTTTAAGCTTAAAAACTAAAATTTCATTTAGGCATTTCACCAAACACATAACTTACAACCCATTTCACCAACAATGTAATCGCATGATAGTTAACGCTTCCTAAAAGAAAAATGGTTTTCTTTGTTATCACCACCTACATTGACAGTTAACCCATTTCACCGAACACGAAAGGAACACCAAATAACAATTTAAAATTATTTTACATTACAACCTAATAAATACATTGTCTAGAAATCATAATTATTAAATTATTACTTTAAACTATTATTCGTCAATCAAATGGGGTCATCATCACTCCAATTTTGCTGCTTCCTGATTATCAGATCCCATACAATTGTCAACTGATTTTCTGTCAAGAATTCCTGCCATTGCTACATCAAAACGCAAAAATACAATGCAAACAAATATATTGAACCTTTACACCACCAAAAAAAGGACGAATGCACAAAAAGGTGGAGATGACTAAGAAAACAAACCTGTACTCATGGAGCTTTTTGCAATGCTAAAAGTCCTTGCCGTTAAATGCTACGCTCAAGAACACAAAAAATTAAGTTTTTTGCAATGCGAGAACTCAAAAAACAAAATAAAGGAAGATGAAAAATTTAAGCTTTTGTCTTGCGAAAATCACAAAACCCCAAAAAAGTGGGTATGTGAAAGAATGAACACATTCGAGAAGGCTGACGAAGATGAAAAAATTTAACCGCAAACCAAAAAATCAAAGAAAAGGAATTTGTACTCGTGGAGTTTTCAGATAAAAATCACACCTGTAGTGTGCTTTTCCACCTTCCCTGCATGCAATAGAGACTCATAAAGAAGGTTGAATAAAAAAAATTAAGGTTTTGTCTTGTGAAATGTCATAAAACAAAACATATGCAGGACGTCGGAGAAGGTTGAGGCTGTTGTATTGTGAGAAACAAAGAAACAAAGAAAATGTAAACAGAGAAACAAAGAAAACAAATCTGTTTAAGATAAAAATCAAAGCTTTTTTGAGATAAAAATCGTAGCTTTAATGTGTTCTTCCACCTTCTTTGCATACAATATGCCAAAAAATATATTGAACCATTACACCACCAAAAAAGGACGAAAACACAAAAAGTTTGGTATAAGAAGCAATGAGCACTTTGGAGAAGGCTCAGGAACACAAAAAAATTTAACTTTTGTATTGCGAGAAGTCAAAAAACAAAATAAAGGCATAACACCCAAAAAAATTTAAGCTTTTGTGTTTACGAACATGTACTCATGGAGTTTTTGAGATAAAAATCGCAGCTTTAATGTGTCCTTCCACCTTCTCTGCATACAACATGCAAAAAATATATTGAACCATTACACCACCAAAAAAGGACAAAAACACAAAAAGATGGGTATAGGAAGCAATGAGCACGTTGGAGAAGGCTCAGGAACACAAAAAAATTTAAACTTTTGTATTGTGAGAAGTCAGAAAACAAAATAAAGACAGAACACCCAAAAAAATTTAAGTTTTTGTGTTTACGAACCTGTACTCATAGAATTTTTAAGATAAAAATCGCAGCTTTAATGTGTTCTTTCACCTTCTCTGCATACAACATGCCAAAAAATATATTGAACCATCACACCACAAAAAAGGACGAAAACACAAAAAGATGGGTATAGGAAGCAATAAGCACGTTGGAGAAGGCTCAGAAACACAAAAAAATTTAAATTTTTGTATTGTGAGAAGTCAGAAAACAAAATAAAGGTAGAACACCCAAAAAAATTTAAGTTTTTGTGTTTACGAACCTGTACTCATAAAGTTTTTGAGATAAAAATCACAGCTTTAATATGTTCTTCCACCTTCTCTGCATACAACATGCCAAAAAATAAACACACGTCTTCTACCATTGTAGTTTAAGAGAGAAGAAGAAGAAGAAGAAGAAGAAGAAGAAGAAGTGAAAAGTGAGAGAAAGGGAGAGTTCAAAAGAGAAGAACGAAAATGGGAAACGAGGAATAGAGAAACAATGGGGAACAGAGAGAGGTTAAAAGCAAAATTCAAAATGAAACGTATGTTGGAAAAATGCAAAAGTCTTGGAAATAAAATTAGTGCATCAATAACTATGCGGCACGTTGGAAACGTAAACTTAAGGTGCGTATGAGTTTAGACGGAAAGATAAAATAATTTTAGAAAAATATCAGCAACGTGGCACAAGCCGAGGAGTGGGAATTGGATACACAGAATGACCAAAAAACCAATAAAAAGGACATGTGGCAAGTTTATAAATAGGGGCACAACAGAATTTTCCATGGGCTTTTCTTTTATTATATATACCTTGGATTTAATCCTACATTCTACTTCTCACTCTTCCATTTAACCAAGTTGGACTATCTTGAAAGTTGAAACTGAAGTGCACGTGATTTCCTTGAAGTCTGAGTGTAGTGTTGCGTGTAGACTAAAGTAAACAAGTTGTCATTATTACATGAAAAAGAAGAGATTATTGACTAAAAATTTAAAAAAGTTAAAAACAATTGACTATAAAGTAAAAGACACGCTGACATGTTGCTTTTTTATGTGCATCATTACTCGTTAGTTTAGTTTAAAAATTTAATAGTATTAGTAAAAAGTTAAAAACTATTAAATAATATATTTTAAGATTTTAATGTTTTAAATTAAATGCTATAATAAATGAAAATATTGTGACCACGACATTAGAGATAAGGAAAAATATAGTTATATATTATTTTATTAATATTTTAATTAAAATAAATGAGAAATAAAAAGATAAATGAGACAAGGGATGGCTCTTTATGGATGTGTCTAATGTCTAATTAATTACAATTGTATTTCATCTCTAATTATAGGATGTCTAATTAAGGATATATTATTTTGTATTGGATAAAAAAGATATATTATGTTGTTGACAAAAGAAAAGATATATTATTTTGTGTTGTTGATATTAAATATTATATTTAATGTGTAATTTTGTATGTTATATGTAGTGGGTGACGATACTTTTAAGCAAATTTGCTTAATATGTATTATTCTTCTTTAAAGTAACGTTATGTATTTATTATATTAAAATAAAAATATCATATATAATTATAACCAGTTCAATTAGGATTGAATTGTTAAGCTTTGAATGCATACCTTTACGGATTCAATGGACATTCCATTTTAATGAAAAATATTGTATTTAATCTTGTGACATCCTTTCTTTAATATTTGATTTCTACTTGTTATAATTTCGTTTTAGCTTTAATTGCAAATGCACGAATTAACTCCTTATTTTATCTAGAAGGAAGGATAACAACACTTTCTTTAATACTATCTTTTTTGCACTAACAACTAATAGCTAAATTTTGTTGAAAAACACAAATTTTGATGGTTTCACTTTTCATTCTCTATTGATTTAAAAGTTTGACTTATTAAAATTTGTACTTTTCAATAAAACTTAACTAATAATAGATAAAGTATTAAAAAAGAGTGTTAGATAAAGTGTTATGAACAACTTTAATAAATGTAAATGTTAATTCCTTCACCTTAACTTCAATAAGTCACAAATTTTTAAATGTCATTGTTTTATATGAATAATATAAGGTTTGAATTAACATAATGGTCAAAGATGATCTTCTATTTAGCTTAATTAGATTTTCAAATGATCAACTTTTAAACTCTCTCTGTATCTTTAATGGATCATTATACAAGAAAAATTAGTGTATTGAATGAATTTATGAATTTGAGAGCAGTACAATAGCATTTAATATAATTAACTATTTATTGCTTATGTTCGTTGTCTTCCGTTGTAATTCACAGATAGTACAAGGGGCTGGCGATGGATGAGATAGCTCATGTCCCAGGTGTTTCTGAAATAGCTCATTTGCCGGGTGTTTCTCAAATTGCTAATTATGTGATTACATTTATTAAGGATCAAATTGGGTACATATCCTCCTACCAGGAAAACCATGAAAAGCTTATGACCGAGGTTCAAACTCTGGAGGATATTCAGGTTCTTGTGAAGCACCGGGTTGCTGAGGCCGAAAGGAATGGAGACAAGATTGAAAATATTGTACAGAACTGGCTCAAGAACGCAAATGACATGATTGCTGAGGCAAATAAAGTTATTGATGTTGAAGGAGCTACATGGTGTCTGGGACGATATTGTCCCTCTCGGTGGATAAGATGTCAGCTGAGCAAGCGTTTTGAAGAAACGACAAAAAAGATTACAGATCTCATAGAGAAAGGAAAATTTGATACAATTTCTTACCGTGATGCTCCTGATATCACAACTACACCATTTTCTAGAGGTTATGAAGCACTGGACTCCAGAACATCAATGCTGAATGAGATTAAGGAAATTCTTAAGGATCCTAAAATGTACATGATTGGGGTGCATGGGATGGGTGGCGTGGGTAAAACCACTCTTGTGAATGAGTTAGCTTGGCAAGTAAAGAAAGATGGGTTATTTGGTGCTGTAGCCATAGCCAATTTAACCAATTCTCCAAATGTGAAAAAAATAAGGCCAAATTGCTGATGCATTGTGGGATCGGAAGCTTAAAAAAGAGACAGAAAGTGGAAGGGCAATAGAACTGCGTGAAAGGATAAAAAAGCAGGAGAAAGTTCTTATTATTCTTGATGACATTTGGAGTGAACTTGATTTGACGGAAGTGGGAATTCCTTTTGGTGATGAACACAATGGTTGCAAATTGGTGATAACTTCCAGAGAACGTGAAGTGCTGATAAAGATGGACACTCAAAAAGATTTTAATCTTACAGCTTTACTGGAGGAGGATAGTTGGAATTTGTTCCAGAAAACAGCAGGTAATGTTGTTAATGAAGTTAGTATAAAACCAATTGCAGAAGAAGTGGCAAAATGTTGTGCTGGTTTGCCTCTTTTGATCACAGCCGTTTCGAAGGGTTTGAAAAAAAAGGAAGTCCATGCTTGGAGGGTTGCCCTAAAACAACTAAAGGAATTTAAGCATAAAGAGTTGAAGAATAATGTCTACCCTGCTTTGAAGTTAAGTTATGATTCTTTAGATACAGAGGAATTGAAGTCATTATTCTTATTCATTGGTTCATTTGGACTAAATGAGATGCTCACTGAAGATTTGTTAATATGCTGTTGGGGGTTGGGCTTTTATGGTGGCATGGCCAAATTGATGGAGGCAAGAGACACATTACACATTAATAAATGAGCTTAGGGCCTCTTCATTATTGCTTGAAGGTGAACATGGCTGAGTTCGAATGCATGATGTAGTGCGCGACGTGGCTAAATCAATTGCATCTAAGTCTCGTCTGACCGACCCGACCTATCCTACCTATGCAGATAAGTTTCGCAAGTGCCATTATATTATATCCGAGTCTTTCAATAAAGTCCAAGATGATAACTTTTTCTCTGGGATGGGAGAAGTGATGACTTTGAGTGTATATGAAATGCCCTTCATCCCTTTCGTACCCTCCCTCAATCCCTTGATAAGCCTTCGCTCATTGAATCTAAATAGTTGTATATTAGGATAGTGGCAGAACTCTCAAATTTAGAAATTATTTCCTTGGCGGGGTCTAGTATTGCAGAGCTCCCAGGAGAAATAAAACGTCTGACTCGTCTTCGTTTGCTAAATTTAACATACTGCAATTTACTAAGAGTCATTCCTCCAAATCTTATATCAAGTTTGATGTGCTTAGAAGAATTGTACATGGGAGGTTGTGATAGTATTGAATGGGAGGTTGAAGGAAGCAAACGTGAAAGCTACAATACTAACGTACGTGAGTTACAGAATTTGCATAATTTGACAACTTTGGAGATATCATTCAAAAATACTTCGGTTTTGCCAATGGACTTCCAGTTCCCTGCAAATCTAAAAAGATACAACATATTGATTGGGATTTGTCAGTTCTCTTCATTATGGTATGGTGGAGCTCTCGAAAGAACACTTAAGCTCACAGACTATAGTTGGACGAGCAGATCGTTGTTTACCACAGTTGAGGACTTGAGCTTTGCTAAATTAAAGGGTGTTAAGGATTTGTTGTATGATTTGGATGTGGAAGGTTTTCCTCAATTAAAGCATCTGTATATCCAAGACACTGATGAATTGTTACACCTCATTAACCCAAGAAGGTTGATGAATCCCCATTCTGCATTCCTCAATTTGGAGACTTTGGTTCTTGACAATCTATATAAGATTGAAGAAATATGTCATGGTCCAATGCACACACAGTCTTTTGCAAAGCTAAAAGTTATTAAAGTTACATCTTGCCATCGGTTGAAGAATCTGTTTTTGTATTCTCTCACAGTAAACCTTTCTCAACTTCATGAGATTGAAATTTCTAGTTGTGAAGGTATGTCAGAGATCATAGCTGTGGAAAAACAAGAGGATCAGAAAGAACTTCAACAGATTGTTCTGCCTGAATTGCATTCTGTCACTTTACGACGTTTACTTGAGCTTCAGAGTTTTTATTGTTTATTAACCGTCGATCAGGGTAATCCATCCAATCAGAGCAATACTTTGGCACTGTTTAATAATCAAGAGGTAAACTCATGTCTTACGATGCCTTCAATATTTGAATTCTTTTTGCTACTTAAAAATTTAACTTGTAACTGTTTTCTCGAAAGTTTGATTTAACAAAAAATGTATACTTCAATCATAATTTATTTTCTTAAGTTTGTAGATATAATTTTCTATTTTACCTATTATAGACAGAGACGAATCTAGAAATGTATTTAAGAGGGGTCAAACTTTTTTTATTAGATAATTATTTAAATATTTTTACTTTTAATAAATATTTATTTATTTAATAATAAGTTTAAAAATATTAATTATTTAATTTATGAATAAAATTAAAAATCTGATCTACAACTAAAAAAAATTTAAACAAATATCAATTCAAAAACTTTATATATATATATATATTTTTTCTTTTATTAATTTATTTATAATTTAATTTTTTTCATTTACAGAAATGGTCCTAAGGGTTCCTGTAGCAGATACATACTATTAGTGTATCCCATTACCATTTATTTTTACAATATTTTATATTTTCATAGGTGTTGATCCCTAAACTTGAAACATTGGAGTTGTATGACATGAATGTATGCAAGATATGGGATGATAAACTTTCAGTCCTTTCATGCTTTCAAAACTTGACGCGTTTGATAGTTATCAAATGTAAACATTTGACAAGTTTATTTTCATCTGGAGTGGCAAGAGCACTGGTCAAACTACAACATGTTGAGATTTCCTCATGCGAAAGGCTGAAAATCATATTTGTCCTAGAAGAGGTAAACATTTCAGAATTGAACAATATTATAATTATAGGTAATTTTTAAAAAATATTTAAATTCAAATTAGAATTAAAAATATTAAAAATGATAGATTGAAAGACACAAGAAATCATGTTAAACCATTCCATTGGTATTAAAAGAATAAAATGATATATCATATGTATGTCAAAAGCTTATTGAATTTGAAGATAAAATATATATTTAAAATTGAAATTGATTTTCCATATTCAGTTATGATTTGTTAAAATGTTCTCTTATGATTAAAAACATAAGTGGGTGACATAGGAGGATGTAGTAGATGTATGTTAGGAGAGTGAAGTTAACCACTTTAGGAAAGTATTAACACATGAGAGTGAATTAATTTTTAAAGTTATTATCACTTATTTAAAATTTGTATACATCTTATTTTGTGAATCAATCTTTTTTATTATTGGACTAAAAAAAAGGATATTAATTTTTATTCTTGTCAGATATAATTATTGATCAAATTTTATTAATTTTTCAGTTAAACTTTGAATTAATCAGAATTTTCTTTTCATAATAAACGAGAGGATTAAAAAAAGAAAGAATATAATTTTTTATCCATCTGAAATGTTCTTTGTTATTTTATTTTTTACAATTATTATTTCATTTGACTAGAAAAAAGTTATCGTGGGATAAATTACGAAAAAAGGAGAGGACAAAAACAAAATAGAGTAAAACAATTCATTAATGATAAAAGTTAAAAGAAAAAAAAACACAATTCATTAATTAGAGTAAAATAGAAATGAATTTATATTTAAAAAAAGCAATAAAAAAGATCTCGTCATCGCCGGAATGTATAGTAGTAAAAAAATACAGAATATAGTATAAAAGTATCGATAATATAAGATTAAAGTTGAGATTACCGAAGTTGTGAAGAAAATAATCAAACATATTGATGGTGTCTAAAAAAATCGTAAAGAATATATATAAATTTTAATTATATATAACTTAAATTTATAATAGATGAAAGTATAAAAATTCAATTATAATTAAAAAAAAAATTAGTTAAACATTTTTTTCAAATATATATCTAATATTCTATAGTTTCGATAAAACAGTTTATAATATTATTTTTAATATAATTACTAATAATTTATTTTGAAATTCGATTTAAAAACAAATATAATAAATTGAAAGCAATGAGAAAAAAAAAAATCAAGTATCGGATAAAAACAATTTGCCTGCAGAAATCCAAGGGGATCATCAGATTGTGATCAGATCCGTTTCTTGCCAATGTACAAACAGTTGCATCCTTCCATATTATCAGATTTGTTTCCATAAGAATGATAGAGATCTTCACAAGATTATAGCTTTCTCCAAGTTCCCACTGTTCATAGATTCCCAAGCCCACCACAATTTCAACTTAATATAAGATTTTCATCGTTCCCAACAGGCCTAGTTAACAGCGTCCACTATTGTATCAATATGAGAACCAATATAACTTATGTGACTTATCCAGAGCAAAAATAAATTCTAAAACAACTTTCATTCATTCAAAGATCAAGATTCAAATTTATAATATAAATTTAGCTATTAAAAGTTTTGATTACTAGACCGACCAGATTCACCGACTCCTAAATTCTATAACTTTAATTTTTGTTTTATACAGTATCATATTTTGTTTTGACTGTAAGTCATTTGTTATTTACTTTTTATTAAAGTGTAAGTTATAAAATTATTATATGAACATAATAACCGAATGTAATTTAATAAATTTATAACATTTGCGTTAAATTTCCTTAAAACAACATTTGTGTAAAATAAATTAAATTAACGGAGACTAGTAAAAATAATTAATTTAATACAGCTAAATAAAATTGTTATATTCATGTAAATTAACTTAAATGAGCGAGGACTCATATAATTAATAAATATAATATAATATGATCAAAGTTATATTATATATCACGATAGAGACTTTAGTTTTCTTTTTATATATAGAGAAAATAGAAGCCGTTAGTCCTACTTGTAATATGACGCATGTTTACATTGAAGTTTTAGCTGTACGAGAGTGTCAAAATATGAAGACCATAATCCCATCCTTTGTGCCATTTCAGTGTTTAGATGAATTGATTGTGCCCAGTTATGATGGACAGGTAAATATTACTATATCGCCATTATCAACCACTAGTTTACAAAAACTCCGCATTTTAAGGATAAGTGAATGCGATGAGCTAGAGGAAATTTGTGGAAGCAGTAATGAGGGTGATCCACCACTTGGCGATATTGCTTTTATGAAATTGGAGGAATTGACATTGAAATGCTTACCGAGGCTCAGAAGCTTTTGCCAGGGAAGTTACGACTTCAGGTTTCCATCACTACAAATTGTACGTTTGAAAGAATGTCCAATGATGGAGATTTTTTGTCAGAGAAACATAACCACACCAAGCCTCACAAAGGTGGAATATAGATTGAGTGGAGATAATTGGTATACGAGTGGAGATCATTGGTATGGCGACCTTAATACTACTGTTAGAACAGTTTTCACTAAAAAGGTACGCATCAACCAAATTTCAGGTTCTTAACTCCAATTCTTATTCCAACCCTTTGAGGTTAAGAATTTTATGCTGTGTTATACATGCATAGTTAATGAAATTAAAAGTCGTATATTAGTTAAAAGTGATACATACTACTCGATTTAAATGAACCATATTTAATTACAGAATTTTACTAAATTTTTCTTTAACTTATTTTTTATTGAAACTTATTAGGAATAAAAAGAAATTATTATTGGAATTAAGACCTCAATTAATTAAATTTTTTTTAGAGATAATAACATTAAATGAGATCAAATTAATTAAAATTTTCTTATATTTAATATTAGAGGAAGTGACAATTATGACTTACAATTTTCTTTTATAAAAAAATTAATATCATGTGTGGAAGTAAATATTTTGTATTTGATCATTAAAATATAAAACAAAAAAACGTTATTATACTGATAACAATTTATTTTTTTTATTATTTTGTTGCTTATTTTATATTTAAAATAAAAAACCATTGCTCATATTTAGGATTTCATTTTAGAGAGTTCAGAAGTGTAAACGACTTAAAGTCTATACTATTTCATTATTTTGAAACAAAATTTCTCCTTTGCCGTTAAAAATAATCAACCTTCGAATTTCATATGGCACTTGTGTATTTAATTGGAATATATATTGTAGGATCAATATAATCCAGACTTGGGGAAACTGGCTATCAGAGACAACAATGATCTGAAGTCCATATGGCCAAATCTAGTGACTCCAAATTCCTTTCCTAACCTGACGAAAATTGTCATTTCTTCCTGTGAAAGCCAATATGTGTTTCCCATCCATGTGGCTAAAGTGCTTCGGCAGCTCCAAGTTCTTAAAATAAGCTTTTGTACCATAGAGAATATTGTCGAAGAAAGTGATAGTACTTGTGATATGATGGTTGTTTATCTTCAAGTACAGAAGTGTCATGATATGATGACCATAGTCCCATCCTCTGTTCTGTTTCATTCTTTAGATGTATTGCATGTGTACTGGTGTGAAAGACTAGTAAATATTATAAGGCCATCAACAACCACAAGTTTAACAAACCTCCGCATTTTAAGGATAAGTGAATGTCATGAGCTAGAGGAAATTTATGGAAGCAGTAATGAGGGTGATGCACCAATACTGGATGAGATTGCTTTTATGAAATTGGAGGAATTGACATTGAACAACTTACCGAGGCTCACAAGCTTTTGCCAGGGAAGTTACGACTTCAGGTTTCCATCCTTACAAAAGGTACATTTGAAAGACTGTCCCATGATGGAGACTTTCTGTCATGGAAACTTAACCACAACAAGCCACATTGAGGTGCGATGCCTATATAGATGGCGTAATGAAGAATCAGAAGATCATTGGGATGGTGACCTTAATACTACTATTAGAAAATTTTCACTAGAAAGGTACATGTCAACCAAACTTCAGGTTTCTAGCTCCATTTCTTACTCCTACTTTTGTGGTTAAGAATTTAATGTTCTGTTTTATGTTTTTGAGTATGCAGAATATAGAACAAGATTTGACTTCATCATCAGAATCAGACGACAGCTGAAAGTGTCTACTATTAAGAAAATAAGTTGTAGGTATTTAGGTATTGCTATTATTTTGTGTATTGATTTTTATATCTTTCATCATACTTTTAATCATTCGGCGCATTGGGCTATTAGAGTTCTGCTCCATGATTTTAATGGATTGTGTTACTCTTTATTTCTTTTGCATTTTTAGTGTTATATGAGTGGGAATGGGAAGGGTAGGATGGGATTAGCTGGAACTTGTGTAAAGAATAGTAGCCACTCAGCTGCCTATAGTTTTTTCGGCTTTTATTTTCTACACATTTTCGCACCATCAGGTTCCGTATTCTTTTGTTACAGGAATTATGTAATGTATCTATTATAGAGTGAATATTCAGGGTTAGTCTTGTTATATTTGGGTGCCCATCAGCGCCTAAACTGTGTGTTTTACTTTAGCACTGCAATTTACTCCAATGGATCATATATTAATTTTCCTTACTATCTTTTCTGTAGGTACTGGGTTTGATTTGAATTTTACACATCCGACACTTGCCTTTTGGCCAGCGAGTCCTTGCCAATAAATTATCATTCTTCGGTCTCTTCCATGCTTGTCATCAACAACAACACTTAAAATGTTTTCTAATTTCTTTTTTGTATTTAAATATTGAAATTTACTTAACATGAGATGTGAAATTTATTTTTCTTGTCCTGTTGTAACTGTGTATATGTAACATCCTTACAAAAATCACTTGTTACCTGAACAAATTACATTGTTTATAGAATCATAACTTCAAAATATGAGGTTGCTACTTAGTTGGGTTCAGCACGTGAAGTCAGGAAGCCCAAGTCACATTTGATTGTGTAGCCACTTAGCAATTGTTCAGTTATTGTCAAATATGAAATCGTGAATTCCATCGCCACGGTAATTTTCATGAATGTGATTGTGTCCATTGTGTTTAACTTTGGAGAGATAGAGCTTGCAAATGCAATTTCTTACGTGCTATTATCCAACTCGTCTGCGGCTGTGAAGAAGATTGCTGGTAACTTCGAAAGACAGAATCTAAAAGAAAAAAAAAAAAAACTCCAGGTTTATGTTGGATTGGTAGATCTAAAAGAAAAGGTTCATGTGTTTTTTAGGGGATCAATCACAGGAATATTCAAGAGATAAAACCTATAATATTGATTGTGTAAGGAGATGTAAATATCTATTTTTTATTTATAATATATAAATCCTGAAGCCTGATATATGGCTTTTGGAATTAAGTTAATCCTTTCATCCCATATCAGTATTTCTTTCTTGTGTGGCTAAGTGGTTCAATATTTCACTTTGTTGCTTTCTTAGGCCGTGTTCGGGGTGGTTGTGAGTTTCCGACTTACGGTTTTTAAATGTAATTTTCAAATCAAAATGTGTTTGACAAAAATGAAGCTGAATTGGTATTCAACTCAATTTCAAAACAGTTTTACATTCATCTTCAAAATCAAGAAAAAAGGTTATGTAAATTTGAATTTGAATTTTAAAAATACATTCTAACTACTACCGCCATTGCCACCATCGCCACTACCCCCACAACTGCCGTTGCCTCCACACTACTCCTACCATTACCTTCGCCGCAACCACCACCACACCCCTGCATTGTTGCCTCATCTACCACCACCAATGACGGATCCAAGAATTTTTATTAGTGGGGGCAATAAATTGCTTATAATATCCTACAAAAGAAAAATATCACTAGATTTTACAAAATACATAATGTCATGGCAAAAGAACAATCCAAAATACTAAATCTTCCACAAATTACAATTGTCCATTATGCATTTTTATTGAAAATGTTCTATGATTGTTTCATTGGAAATACTATAAAAAATATTGGTCTATGTAATTAACCAACAATCTATGAACCATTTATCTTCTCCTATGCGATTGCACATTTTATTCTTCACAAAATTGATTGCAAAAAAAATATGTTAAATGAAAAACTTAATAAGTCTGTTTCTTACTGTTGTGTTTGGGAGGTAAAAAATTGAATATCGTAAGAGTATTAATATCACTTGATTATCAAGAAGCTTTCTCTCCAGTAGCAAAATTGAATACCATAAGAGTATTAATATCACTTGTTGCAAACCTGGACTAGCCGTTGCACCAATTTGATGTAAAAAATGCTTTTCTCCATGGGGATCTTGAAGAGGTAGTGTACATGGACATTCCACCTGGTTTCGTTCCCTCTACACAAAGGAGTGTGGTTTGTAAGCTGAAAAAAGGCATTATACGGATTGAAACAATCCCCTAGAGCATGGTTTGGTCGATTTAGCTTTGCAATGAGGAAACATGGTTTCAAACAAAGTCATTTGGATCATACTCTCTTCTTGAAGCATCAACAAGGGAAGGTGAACGCTCTATGTTGATGATATGATAATTACAAGGAAAGATGAAAAGGAAATCTCTAGACTACAAGAGCATTTAGCAACTGAGTTTGAGATGAAAAATCTTGGAGGGTTGAAGTATTTTTTGGGGATAGAAGTAGCTTGATCAAAATGAGGCATATTTCTATCACAAAGGAAGTATGTACTTGACTTACTATCAAAAACTGAAATGCTTGATTGCAGACCGGCTGATACACCAGTCACACAAAACCATGGTTTAGGAGAATTTCTAGACCAGACCCTTACCAATAAAGAGAGATATCAACGTCTAGTGGGAAAATTAATTTACTTATCGCATACACGACCAAATATTTCTTATGCAGTGAGCTTGGTGAGTCAGTTCATGCATTGTCCTAGTGAAGACCATATGAATGTTGTGTTTTGGATTTTAAGGTAATTGAAATCTTCACCAGGGAGTTTGCAACAAAAAAAAACAGCATCTACACATTCAAGGTTATACTGACGCAGATTGGGCAGGGAGTATTACTGATAGAAAATCCACATCAGGTTACCTCACATTTGTGGGAGGAAATCTTGTCACTTGGAGGAGTAAAAAACAGAAGGTGGTTGCTCTATCTAGTGCAGAAGTGGAGTTTAGAGGTATGGCTAAAGGAGTGTGTGAGCTTCTCTGGTTAAAAAGGTTAGTAGAAGAAGTCATGTGTTCTGCTCAAGATACAATGGATCTGTTTTGTGATAATAAAGCAGCCACACACAATCCAGTTCAACATGATCGCACTAAACATGTTGAAGTGGATAGACATCTTATCAAGGAGAAGCTCGCAGACAAGATAATTCAGTTTTCTTTTGTGAAGTCAGAAGATCAGCTAGCTGATATACTTACAAAGACTGTCTCTAGCAAAATATTTTGCAACTCACTTGACAAGTTGGGCATTGAAGATATCTATGCACCAACTTGAAGGGGAGTGTTGACGTGAGCTGTCAAAGAGGAATGACAGAAAACAATAATATTCTTGTTACCAAATTTATATCATTGAATATCTGTTGAATTATTCTAGCCTGAATTAGTGTGATTATATTTTTCTACCAAAAATAGCTTCATGTACTGAGTATATATAATCTTCCTGTGTTACATTGTAAACAAGGAAAAAATAAATATATTCTTTCTCTATTTTGTCTCCTCCTTAACAAATATTACTTAATAGGCCTATTGGTATTTGTTGGCACTGGTTATATTTAGTTGCAATTTGTAATGTATATTAATATGTGCGATGGTATAGGTTACATCCAAGAACTGGAGACATTGGTTATCAACGGCTTGAATTCTCTGAATTAATATGGCATATATGATCAACAAGATCCAAATTCTTTTGGCAAGTTGAATAAAATACAAATAATTGGTTGTGATGCTCTGTTAAATGTTTTTCCTGTTGTTGTGGCTAAGGGGTTTCGACAACTCCAGGTGCTTGAAATATCCACATCTAATATAGAGAACATTGTTAAAGAGAGTGATAGTCAAGATTTTGAGAGTGATTATCTTGAAAAATTGATTATCTTGTTTTTTGTTAATAACAACAAGCAGAAATATTAAAGAATGAAAGGGAGCGTAAAGAAAGAAATTGAGATTGCAAAGACTTATTTTATTCTGATATGAAGCAACGTATTTAAAAACATGAAAAAGATAGTAACTGCTAACAAAAAGATAACATCACTAACAGATCATGCCTAGAGAATAGGATCAAAACTGCTTTATCCTATCAGTCAACATGACTTTTATTTTTCCTAAAAAATAGCAAAAAAATCTTATCTACTATAGTTTCTTAGATAGTTTCAACAGTCACATCTTAACACTCCTCCTTGACTTTGGAACTACAAACTCCAAGCTTTTGTCTCAAGTATTCAAATTTGGCTTTTGGAAGAGCCTTGGCCAGAATGCCAGCACTTTGATTCTCTGTTTTACAGTACAGTAACTTCACTTCTCCTTCCCTTTGAACTTCTCTTATAAGAGAAAGCTTTATCTGGAAGTGCTTAGTTTTTCCATGAAACACTGGATCATTAGCAATTGAGATTGCAGCCTGGTTGTCCATAAAAATCTGTATGCTTTCTTCTTGTTACATATGCAAATCTGTCATAATTTTCCTGATCCAAAGAGCTTGATTCACTGCAGCAGCAACAGCTACATACTCTGCTTCTGCAGTTGATTGAGCTACAACTTCTTGCTTTTTAGAACACCAAGAAAATACTCCAGAACCAAAGGAAAAACAATAACCAGAGGTGCTTCTCAAGTCATCAATACAACCTGCCTAATCACTATCAGAATATCCATGGAGCTTAAAATTATGAGAATGAGAGTACATTATACCATAGTCTAAAGTGCCTTTAACATATCTAATAACTTGTTTGGTAGCTTGAAGATGAACTTCACTAGAACAATGCATGAACCTTGAAAGTATACTTAATGCAAACAAAATGTCAGGTCTGGTTGCAGTAAGATATATTAAGCAACCAATCAAGCTTATGTAATGCATTTCGTCAACTTTATCAACTCCATCATCCTTGCTAAATTTCTCCTTTTGGTTCATTGGAGATGTAGTGCTTTTGCAGTCCTCCATATGAAACTTCTTGAGTATTTCCCTTGCGTACTTCTTTTGGTGAATGAGGATTCCATCATGATCTTGTTTCACCTCCATTCCCAAAAAGAAACTCATCAAGCCAAGATCTGTCATTTCAAATGCTTTAAACATTTCAGCTTTAAACTCCTTTATGAGTTTCTCATCCCTTCCTGTCACAAGTAAATCATCAACATAGATAGCAATAATGATTAAATTTGCATCTACAATTTTAACATATAATGCAGCCTCACTTGGACTTTTGACAAATCCAAGATCTTGAAGATGATCATCTTTCCTGCTGTACCAGGCCCTAGGAGCCTGTTTAAGACCATATAATGCCTTTTTCAACTTGTAAACTTTTTGCTCCTCTCATTTGATTTGAAACCCCTCAGGTTGCTCTACATAAATCTCCTCCTGCAAGTAACCATTTAAAAAGGCAGATTTTACATCTAAATGATAAACTTTCCACCTTTTATGTGTAGTCAAGGCAAGTAGCATTCTAATTGTATCAAGACGTGCAACTGGAGCAAAGGTTTCTGAAAAATCCACTCCAAACACCTGATCATAGCCTTTCACCACCAACCTGGCCTTGTATTTATTTACAGAACCATCTGGATTAAGTTTGGTTCTATAAACCCATTTTACCCCTATAGGTTGTTTGTGTTGAAGTCTGTCCACTAGCACCCACGTGTCATTTATTTCGATCATCTTCAACTCTTCCTGCATAGCATTTATCCACTTGTCATCTTTTTCAGCTTCTTCAAATTCTGCAGGTTCTAGGACAGCTACATTACTCTTTTGATAAATCTCAGATAAAGATCTTGTACCTCTGACAGGAATGTCATCTACATCATCATTAAGGAACTATGGGATTTTTGGCAGCTGCTTCCTTATTGGCTTATCCCAACTCCATTGTTGATCTTCCATAAATTTGACATCTCTACTCACAAGAATTTTCCCATTTTGAGGTTGGAAAATTCTGTAAGCTTTGGAGGTGTTGCTATATCCAATGAAAACTCCGGGTTCTTCGTTTTTATCAAGTTTGTCCCTTTTAACCTGTGGAACATAAGAGAAATAAATACAACCAAAGATTTTTAGATTTTGTAAATCTGATTTGTAACCAAACCAGCCTTCAAATGGAGTTTTTTTGTGCAGAACTCTTGTAGGTAGTCTATTCAGCAAAAATACTGCAGTGTTTGTAGCCTCCGCCCATAGCTCCTTTGGCAACTCCTTTTCATGCATCATACACCTTGTCATCTCCATGATACTTCTATTTTTTATCTCACTCACACCATTTTGTTGTGGGGTGTAAGGTACGGTGAGTTGGTGCTCAATGCCAGCTTCTTCACAAAATTTATCAAAAACATCATTTCTGTATTCCTTCCCGTTGTCAGACCTTATTGTTTGCAGCCTGCAATCAATTTGATTCTCCACCAATGCTTTAAATTTCCAGAAAATATTAGCAACCTTAGTCTTGGATTTAAAGAAATAAATCCAACAAAATCTAGTATAATCATCAATAAATGTAATATAGTATTTATTACCATTTAAAGATGATACTCTCTGAGGTACCCCAACATCTGTGTGAACTAATTGCAGCTTTTGAGTTGCTCTCCAAATTGATTGAGGAAATGGTTTTCTGACTAGCTTACCATATTGGCAAGCCACGCAATTGGCGAACTTGTCTTCAAGCATTGACACACCTTTCACCAAGGCATGTTTTTGCATGTATAAAAGTCCAACAAGATGGAAGTGTCCTAGCCTTTTGTGCCATAGTTCAACATTGGTGGTCATGCTTGAAAAAGCTATTTGCTTCTCCTCCATTAGATTTAAAGCATAGCTTTTAGCCCTCATTTTCACCCTGAATACGTCTTTTCCTTTTGCATCTTTGATCAAGCACCAATTTTCTTCAAATATAACTTTGAAGCCTTTCTCTACAAGCTGAGCAACACTAAGTAGATTTTGATCAATGTCAGGCACATATAAGACATTAGAGATATATTTCAAACCTGTCAAGCTTTCAATAACAACAGTCCCTTTTCCCTTGACTGAGAGGAAATCACCATTTCCAATTTTTACTTTGGAAACAATGGTTTTGTCAAGTTTTTTAAAGAGGTTCAAATCATTGGTCATATGGTTTGTGCAGCCGCTGCCTATTAACCATGAATCACTGGAACTATTGCTTGTGGCAAAGCATGTTGCGACAAAGAGTTGCTCATCTTCTCGTTCCTCCGCAACCACCTTTGCTTCCTCTGATTTGGACTTGCATATTCGCTCTACATGTCCCATATTGCCACACTTTCTACACTTGACATCTGGCCTCCACCAACATTTTCTTTCAGGATGATTTATCTTTTTGCAATGCAGACAAGGAGGAAAGGTCTCACCTTGCTGCTTGTTGGAGCCTTCTGGTTTTTTGTTCCTCCATTTGTTGTTCTTCTTGTCTTTGCCACCTCTTGAATGTTGTGCTTTCGTATGAAACGCACCTTGTACCACCTCATCTTGTCTCATCATTCCTCTCTGCTCCTGGGCTTGTAGAGCATTTATGAGTTCTCCCAAGTTGATGGTTGACAGGTCTTTAGACTCCTCCAATGCTAATATCTTCGATTCATACTTCTCGGGTATAGTGACCAGGATTTTTTGCACTATTCTTTCATCAGGAAAGTCCTTCCCAAGAAGCCTCACTCTATTTGCTATGCCTAACAGCCGATCAGCGTAGCCTTTAATTGTTTCAGTCTCTTTCATGCACTGCATCTCGAATTCTCTGCCCAAGTTGAGTACTTGCATGCCTTTGGTTCTTTCACAGCCTTGATATTCTAATCTGATATAATCCCAAATCTGTTTGGCAGACTTGAAGTTCATAATTCTTGTAAAAATAATTTTTGACACAACAGAGAAAAGGCAATTTTTAGCCTTAGCCTTTTTGGTCTTCCTTTCTCTGTGATTCTTCATCTGAGCCACTGTTGGATCTAAAGGTAGTTTAGGAACATCATAGTTTTCTTCTACTGCCTCCCAAAGATCCAAAGCTTCAAGATGAGCGGTCATCCTTGCAGCCCATAATTCGTACTCCTCACCATCAAAAATTGGTGGTGAACCTGCTGTGTATGATGTTTCTCCCTCCATTGTGATTTCTCTCAACTCACAGATCCTTTAAAGATAAGAGCTCCAGATACCAATTTTTTGTTTTTTGTTAATAAATACAAGCAAAAAAATTAAAGAATGAAAGGGAGCGTAAAGAAAGAAATTGAGACTGCAAAGGCTTATTTTATTCTGATATGAAGCAACGTATTTAAAAACATGGAAAAGATAATAACTGCTAACAAAAAGATAACACCACTAATAAATCATGCCTAGAGAATAGGATCAAAACTGTTTTATTCTATCAGTCAACATGACTTTTATTTTTCCTAAAAAATAGCAAAAGAATCTTATCTACTATAGTTTGTTAGACAGTTTCAACAGTCACATCTTAACATATCTAAATGTGATAGATTTATGACTATACTACAATCCTCAGTGCTATTCCAGATTTCATCAAGTCTTCGCGTTCTAAACATATCTAGTTGTCATAAGCTAAAAGAAGTTTTTGCAAACAAGAATGAGGATGATGTGTCAGGTGAGATTTCTTTCTTAAAATTGGAGGAATTAAAACTAGAAGACTTACCATGGCTCACAAACTTTTGCAAGTTACAACTTCAACTTTCCCTCATTGCAAACATTACATGTGATTGGATGTCAGAAAATGAAGACATTTTCAGGTCAGGGAAACTTAACCACAATACTACAAAATGAATGGAGAGGTGAAAAAAATCAAAAGGAGGATGAACGTAATAATTTGTCAATTGATTTTACACTATTTAATGAAAAGGTAGTGTTTTCTCAAAAAAGAATGGTGGATTGTGTGATGACTTAATCCAAATAATTTTCCCAAGTTCCAGTGTGTGCATAGATTTAATTTTCTAACTCACCCGCTAGAAAGATAACCTAATACACTTGTCTTTAGTAGTTGGAATTCATTATAGCTACATAAATAATTTACTTTAGCTTAGTAATCTTCTTTCCACCATCAATTAATATGTAGAATAACGTACCTTTTGATAAGATTGTGTCTGCCAATAGGTTGCAATGCCCAATCTTCAAATCTTGGAGCTGACCTCCATCGATTCATATAAGATATATGGGATGATAAACTTTCAGTCCACTTTTACTAAAACTTGACGATTTTGACAGTGAGAGAATGTCGTAGCATAGTAAGTTTGTTCTCATCCTCAGAAGCTAGAAAACTAGTCAAACTGCATCATCTTGAGATTACATTATGCCCTGATTTGGAGGAGAGCATCGTTGATTTAGACTTCCCAGTTGGATCAAACACTTAGCTATTTTGTTAGAATATATGTTAACATGTCGCTGATGATAGGTTATATTCCAAAACTTGGAGACGCTGCTTATCAATGGCATGAAATGTCAGAGGTCAATATGGAACAATCCACAAGCTCCAAATTCTTTTTGCAAACTGAATAAAGTAGAAATTAATGGATGTAATTCCCTCCATCATGTTTTTCCAATTGTTGTGGCTAAAGAGCTTCGACAGCTCCAAGTGCTTGAAATTTCCAAATCTAATAATAGAGAACATTGTTCCAGAGAGTGATACTAAAGATGTTAAAAGTTTTTGTCTTGAAAAGTTGATTGTATATAAATGTGATAGATAGAAGTCTATACTCCTATCATCAGTGCTATTCAAGGTCTCAACAAGTCTTCGCATTCTAAAGATATCTAGTTGTCATAAGCTAGAACAATTTTTTGCAAACAAGAATGAGGGATATGCATCAATTGAGATTGCTTTTACTAAATTGGAGGAATTAATAATGGCAGACTTACCATGGCTCAGTAACTTTTGCAAGGGAACTTACAATTTCAACTTTCCATCACTACTAACAATACATGTGATTAGATGTCCCATGATGAAGACATTTTTTACTCATGGAAACTTAACCACAATAGGACAACATAAATGGAGAGGTAAAAAAGGTCATAAATATGAAAGGAAACTTAACCACAATAGTACACTATTTAATGAAAAGGTATATGACTACTTCATCTTCACTATTTAAAATCTTTCATGCAGCTTAAATACTGAACTCAATATTTAAGTGTTTTGTAAGAAAAAAAATGATGGATTTGACAAAATAATGTGTGTTGACATAATTGATTTAATTTTCTAACTCACAAACAAGAAAGATTACCCCATGACCTATATAACATACTTGTCCTACCTGGTTGGAATTCGTTATTAGTAATCTTCTCTCCACCATCAATTAATCTGTAGAATAACATTTTGATAATATTGTGAGTGCCAACAGGTTTCAATGCCCATTCTTGAAATCTTGGAACTGGCTTACATTGATTCACATAACATATGGGATGATAAACTTCCAGTCCACTTTTACAGTCAAAACTTGACGATTTTGACAGTCAGATGTTGTCATCACTTAATAAGTTTGTTCCCATCCTCAGTAGCTAGAGCACTATTCAAACTGCAACATCTTGATATTTTCATTTGCCATGAGTTGGTGGAGATATTTATCCAACAAAAAGAGGTGAGCATCATTGATCTAGACTTTCGAATTGGATCTAACACTTATGCATTTAGTTTGAATATATGTTAATATGTAATTGATGATAGGTTACATTCCCAAACTTGGGGCACTGTTTATCAATGGCATGAGAGATTTGAAGTCAATATGTGTTTTTTTTTTAATAACAGCAAGCAGAAATATTAAAGAATGAAAGGGAGCGTAAAGAAAGAAATTGAGACTGCGAAGACTTATTTTATTCTGATATGAAGCAACGTATTTAAAAACATGAAAAAGATAGTAACTGCTAACAAAAAGATAACACCACTAACAGATCATGCCTAGAGAATAGGATCAAAACTGTTTTATCCTATCAGTCAACATGACTTTTATTTTTCCTAAAAAATAGCAAAAAAATCTTATCTACTATAGTTTGTTAGACAGTTTCAACAGTCACATCTTAACACTCCTCCTTGACTTTGGAACTGCAAACTCCAAGCTTTTGTCTCAAGTATTCAAATTTGGCTTTTCGAAGTGCCTTGGTCAGAATGTCAGCACTTTGATTCTCTGTTTTGCGGTACAGAACTTCACTTCTCCTTCCCTTTGAACTTCTCTTAGAAGAAAAAACTTTATCTTGAAGTGCTTAGTTTTGCCATGAAACACTGGATCATTAGCAATTGAGATTGCAGCCTGGTTGTCCACAAAAATCTATGTGCTTTCTTCTTGTTTCATATGCAAATCTATCATAATTTTCCTGATCCAAAGAGCATGATTCACTGCAGCAACAGTAGCTACATACTCTGCTTCTGCAGTTAATTGAGCTACAACTTCTTGCTTTTTAGAACACCAAGAAAAAACTCAAGAACCAAAGGAAAAACAATAACCAGAGGTGCTTCTCAAATCATCAATACAACCTGCCCAATCACTATCAGAATATCCATGGAGCTTAAAATTATGAGAATGAGAGTACATTATACCATAGTCTAAAGTGCATTTAACATATCTAATAACTCGTTTGGTAGCTTGAAGATGAACTTCACTAGCACAATGCATGAACCTTGAAAGTATACTTACTGCAAACAAAATGTCAGGTCTGGTTGTAGTAAGATATATTAAGCAACCAATCAAGCTTCTGTAATGCATTTCGTCAACTTTATCAGCTCCATCATCCTTGCTAAATTTCTCCTTTTGGTTCATTGGAGATGTAGTGCTTTTGCAGTCCTCCATATGAAACTTCTTGACTATTTCCCTTGCATACTTCTTTTGGTGAATGAGGATTCCATCATGATCTTGTTTCACCTCCATTCCCAAAAAGAAACTCATCAAGCCAAGATGTGTCATTTCAAATGCTTTAAACATTTCAGCTTTAAATTCCTTTATGAGTTTCTCATCACTTCCTGTCACAAGTAAATCATCAACATAGATAGCAATAATGATTAAATTTGCATCTACCAATTTCACATATAATGCAGCCTCACTTGGACTTTTGACAAATCCAAGATCTTGAAGATGATCGAAAAAAATGACACGTGGGAACTAGTGGACAGACCTCAACACAAACAACCTATAGGGGTAAAATGGGTTTTTAGAACCAAACTTAATCCAAATGGTTCTATAAATAAATACAAGGCCAGGTTGGTGGTAAAAGGCTATGCTCAGGTGTTTAGAGTGGATTTTTCAGAAACCTTTGCTCCAGTTGCACGTCTTGATACAATTAGAATGCTACTTGCCTTGACTGCACATAAAAGGTGGAAAGTTTATCATTTAGATGTAAAATCTGCCTTTCTAAATGGTTACTTGCAGGAGGAGATTTATGTAGAGCAACCTGAGGGGTTTCAAATCAAAGGAGAGGAGCAAAAAGTTTACAAGTTGAAAAAGGCATTATATGGTCTTAAACAGGCTCCTAGGGCCTTTTCAGTTTCTTCAAATTCTACAGGTTCTAGGACAGCTACATTACTCTTTTGATAAATCTCAGATAAAGATCTTGTACCTCTGACAGGAATGTCATCTTCATCATCATTAAGGAACTGTGAGATTTCTGGCAGCTGCTTCCTTATTGGCTCATCCCAACTCCATTGTTGATCTTCCATAAATTTGACATCTCTACTCATAAGAATTTTCCCATTTCGAGGTTGGAAAATTCTGTAAGCTTTGGAGGTGTTGCTGTATCCAATGAAAACTCCGGGTTCTGCCTTTTTATCAAGTTTGTCCCTTTTAACCTGTGGAACATAAGAGAAACAAACACAACCAAAGATTTTTAGATTTTGTAAATCTGATTTGTAACCAAACCAGCCTTCAAATGGAGTTTTTTTGTGCAGAACTCTTGTAGGTAGTCTATTCAGCAAAAATACTGCAGTGTTTCCAGCCTCCGCCCATAGCTCCTTTGGCAACTCCTTTTCATGCAACATACACCTTGTCATCTCCATGATACTTCTATTTTTTCTCTCACTCACACCATTTTGTTGTGGGGTGTAAGGTACGGTGAGTTGGTGCTCAATGCCAGCTTCTTCACAAAATTTATCAAAAACATCATTTTTGTATTCCTTCCCATTGTTAGACCTTATTGTTTGCAGCCTGCAATCACTTTGATTCTCCACCAATGCATTTAAAGATGATACTCTCTGAGATCCCCCAACATCTGTGTGAACTAATTGCAGCTTTTGAGTTGCTCTCCAAGTTGATTGAGGAAATGGTTTTCTGACTAGCTTACCATATTGGCAAGCCACCCAATCGGCTAACTTGTCTTCAAGCATTGACACACCTTTCACCAAGTCATGTTTTTGCATGTATAAAAGTCCAGCAAGATGGAAGTGTCCGAGCCTTTTGTGCCATAGTTCAACATCGGTGGTCATGCTTGAAAAAGCTATTTGCTTCTCCTCCATTAGATTTAAAGCATAGCATTTAGCCCTCATTTTCACCCTGAATACGTCTTTTCCTTTTGCATCTTTGATCAAGCACCAATTTTCTTCAAATATAACTTTGAAGCCTTTCTCTACAAGCTGAGCAACACTAAGTAGATTTTGATCAATGTCAGGCACATATAAGACATTAGAGATATATTTCAAACCTGTCAAGCTTTCAATAACAACAATCCATTTTCCCTTTACTGAGAGGAAATCACCATTTCCAATTTTTACTTTGGAAACAATGGTTTTGTCAAGTTTTTTAAAGAGGTTCAGGTCATTGGTCATATGGTTTGTGCAACCGCTGTCTATTAACCATGAATCACTGGAACTATTGCTTGTGGCAAAGCATGTTGCGACAAAGAGTTGCTCATCTTCTCGTTCCTCCGCAACCACCTTTGCTTCCTCTGATTTGGACTTGCATATTCGCTCTACATGTCCCATATTGCCACACTTTCTACACTTGACATCTGGCCTCCACCAACATTTTCTTTCAGGATGATTTGTCTTTTTGCAATGCGGACAAGGAGGAAAGGTCTCACCTTGCTGCTTGTTGGAGCCTTCTGGTTTTTTGTTCCTCCATTTGTTGTTCTTCTTGTCTTTGCCACCTCTTGAATGTTGTGCTTTCGTATGAAACGCACCTTGTACCACCTCATCTTGTCTCATCATTCTTCTCTGCTCCTGGGCTTGTAGAGCATTTATGAGTTCTCCCAAGGTGATGGTTGACAAGTCTTTAGACACCTCCAATGCTAATATCTTCGATTCATACTTCTCGGGTATAGTGACCAGGATTTTTTGCACTATTCTTTCATCAGGAAAGTCCTTCCCAAGAAGCCTCACTCTATTTGCTATGCCTAACAGCCGGTCAGCGTAGCCTTTAATTGTTTCAGTCTCTTTCATGCTCTGCATCTCGAATTCTCTGCCCAAGTTGAGTACTTGCATGCCTTTGGTTCTTTCACAGCCTTGATATTCTGATCTGAGATAATCCCAAATCTGTTTGGCAAACTTGAAGTTCATAATTCTTGTAAAAATAATTTTTGACACAGCAGAGAAAAGACAATTTTTAGCCTTAGCCTTTTTGGTCTTCCTTTCTCTGTGATTCTTCATCTGAGCCACCGTTGGATCTAAAGGTAGTTCAGGAATATCATAGTTTTCTTCTACTGCCTCCCAAAGATCCAAAGCTTCAAGATGAGCGGTCATCCTTGCAGCCTATAATTCATACTCCTCACCATAAAAAAATTGGTAGTGAACCTGCTGTGTATGATGTTTCTCCCTCCATTGCGATTTCTCTCAACTCACAGATCCCTTAAAGATAAGAGCTCTAAATACCAATTTGTTGTTTTTTGTCAATAACAGCAAGCAGAAATATTAAAGAATGAGACGGAGCGTAAAAAAAGAAATTGAGACCGCAAAGACTTATTTTATTCTGATATGAAGCAACGTATTTAAAAATATGAAAAAGATAGTAACTGCTAACAAAAATATAACACCACTAACAGATGATGCCTAGAGAATAGGATCAAAACTGCAGTTTCAACACTCACATCTTAACAATATGGTATTCCTAAACTCTGAATTCTTTTTGCAAGCTGAATAGAGACATTACTAATTGTTATGCTCTGCATCATGTTTTTCCAGTTTCAGTGGCTAAGGAGCTTCAACAGCTCGTAGTGCATCAGGTATCATGGTCTCGTACGTAATATAAAGTACATTGTTAAAAAGAGTCACAGTTGTGATGAACAAGATGAAATTGCTCCTATGAAATTAAATGAATTAAAACCCGGAAGTGGGAATGAAAGTGTCCCGATGGAAATGAGGGAGATGCACAAGATGAGATAGTTTTTATGAAATTAGAGGAATTGAACTTGAGAGGCTTATCAAGGCTTAGAAGATTTTGCAAGGAAAGTTACAACTTCAAGTTTCCAGTTCTTCAAACAGTAAGTGTGATTCAATATAATGTGTACCAAGTAAATACTTTCTGTCGCGGAAATTTAATCAGACCCAGTCTCTCAAAAGTACAATATTCATGGGGAGATCGAGAAGAAGATCGTTGGGATGGTGACCTTAATACCACTCTGGAAAGGTAATTAACACTGCAACAATGTCATGAATCTTCATTCTTATTCCAAATTCTAGGGTTCATGATAATGCATAATTTTTTTGTGGATTCAGAATAGCAAAAGAATTTAAGTCTGACAACATCAAAACGTCTCAGTATGGCATCAAAAAGCCTGACAGCGAAATGTCTGACAATGAAATCTGAGGGAAAGAAGCCATTATTTGCTCACTTGAGATATCTAGGTATGGTATTTTGTGTTTTGATTTTTATACTTTTGTTTTTTTAAACATTCACCACATTTGGCTCAGTTTTTTTCTCTGATACTTTTTTTTCTTTTCCATTTAAATGTTAGGTTCAATTTAATGGACTGCTGAACCCTGATTATAAATCAATTTGTATGGTGAAAACCAGTTGAATACTCGAATAGCTTGGTGGATTATAATTACAGTAGCCAAAAAGTTTTTTTCTTTATGAATTCAATATTTTAAATTTCATGCACCTTATTTGTTCTATAAATAAGATCATTGTACAAATAATAACAAATCATACAACAATATTTTTTCTCTCTCTCTCTCCATCACATTAATATTACGTACATTTCTTATTTTTCTCTTTCCTCTCTCTTTGTCTTTTTTTTTTTAATTTTTTTCTATAAATAAAAACCATTGTACAAATATTATATCACTTAAATGTTATGTTTGCTGACCCCTTATTATAAAACAATTGGTATGGAGCAAACCAGTGGAATAGTAGATGCATTGCAATTACGTATACACTAGCAAAAAGTTCTGAGCAACTTTTTCCTTTATGAATTCAATATTTTAAATTTCATGCACCTCGCTTTCTTAAGCATTAAGAAATTTGTTATAGGAAAGCATGTCACGTTGCAGGACTTGTCCTATTATTATATTCACAATTAACAACTCGTGCTTGTGGTCGTTGTAGTTAGGACTACGCAAATATTATATAGGAGGAAGTCTTAACAATTTTGATATAGAAAGCAATGAGCCAGGAACGCGTGTCTTTGTTTGTGTTTTTTCCCTTCTTCTCATCTCCGAGGGAAAGAAAGCTACAACTAAAACAAAAACAGCTCCAAAAGCAAAAGCAAAAGAATGCAATAAGCTTTGCAATCAGTGCACAAAGCAAAGCGCATAGACAAACTCTAAAGTTAAAACAAAATCAAAAACAGCTCCAAAAGCAAAAGCAAAAGAATGCATTCAACTTTTCAATTAGTCCACAAAGCAAAGTGCACCAAAGCTTACCTCACTAAGCAAACATTATGGAGAAGATTCAACTTATATACCTTGCATACATGTCATCACCCTTTTGCTGGTTTCTTAGTTCCTAGCAATGTCAGAGATTGTGCCTGCAGAGCCCATTGGTGGCATCTATTTCGAGCCAGGAGAGACATCAACGGCAACGGCATCAGCATCAGAGGCACCCCGTGTCACGTTGGCTATTACCAATGGCAGCAACACCGTTGAATATGTTCCAGAACCCTTTGACAGTGAAAGATTGCCAACAGTTTTTGCTTCTGAAATCCAAAGGTTCCTTCGAGTGGCTAACTTGCTTGGAAAGGAAGAGCCTCGTGTTGCTTATCTTTGTGAGTCCTTTTTGCTATCTGGGTCTCTCTCTTTTTTTCATATGTTGGTTGATTGTTGGGAAATTCAGTTTCTTCGGGAATTGGTGTATAATTTGGAGGATCCTCTGCAACTTTCTTTTTAAAGTGTATGAATTTGAGCTAAAATTAAATATGTTTTTAGTCCTTAAAATTTCACAATTTTTTGTTTTATTCTCTGTAAAAAGAATTCTTTTTTAGTCTCTCTTTTTTATGCTGGGAAGGGCCATAAGGCCATTCTTTGTTAGTCTCTGCATTTAACAAAATGATGTAATTTTAATCCCTCTCCTGGGTATAGGAACTAAAATCAGTGTAAGTGTAACAAAGGACTAAAACTAAGTAAATGTTTTTTATGGGAACTAGAATAATTAAACAATTGTTATATTTATTAGAGCCCAAATTTTCTATTTTTTTAGAATACCAAAAATCATATTTAAACCTTTTAATTTTTCACTTTTTTATTTTATTTTATTATTTGGGAGGTCTAGATTAAAGAATCATTTGATAAATGATGTGTAATGTGGGCTGTTTTAATGTAATTTGAAAGAAGTTATGACTGCTTAGTGGGACATGGGTATCTAGGAGGCCACGCCCAGAGCAACTACAATTGTCGCTGGTTGTTATGTAGTAAGTTAAATTGGTTGTTACCTGTTACATAATGGGTGATGATTAGTTAATAAATTTACCACTAAAGGCTATTTTTGTTAACTGTAGTTAACTAGTTATATTTGTAAAAAGTAAAATAAAGTTAGCAAATGAGGCTCAATTCAACCAATTACCTTAATCTCAATCCATAAATTGCACTAAAAGCACAAATTATCTCAATAGAAGTGTAAACCAAATAGGGAGAGGAGGATTATCAAAAAAGAAAAAGTAGGTAGAGGAGAATTGGATCCGTGTAGATCAATTTCCATACTGTGCAATTTCTAGGTGTTGGGCTTTTTACTTTGGTTGAAATACACGAATTAGAATCATGTATATATAGAGAGAAGAATTGAGTATTTTCTAGAATTTGACATTTTCCTGCTTTATAGGTAGTCCTGTACTTACTAAAACTGAGATTTCCCTATTGATTATTATCAATATATGCATTTCACATTGTCCCAGTAAACCTAATTTGCAGGTCGTGTTCATGCCTTTGTGATTGCACACAACTTGGACAAAAATTCAAGTGGAAGGGGTGTTAGACAATTCAAAACTTCACTACTTCATCGACTTGAACAGGTAAACAAAAATGTTGAAGCTCACACTGTCAAGAGAAATTGTCCTTAGCAGTAACTGAATGAAAGTAAAAATTAATAATGATTTATGTTTTAAATAAAAAAGTTACTGGAATTTTAAGACGTGATCTGTTTAAGCTTTCCTGTTGTGACTTGTCATCTATATACCCGAGAAAAACATGAGATAAAAGATTTTAGTCTCTTAACTCTATTTAAATTTCCCTAGTCAGAAACATTTATAGGATTTATACTGGGATGGTGGGAACAATACTTGATGCATTGTTTTGCTTATGAGGTTGGGGAAGTTAATCATTGCATGTTGTTTTGTGAATTGTGACATACAGGATGAGCATGTTACGAAAAAGAAGGGAACAAGTGACATTCGTGAACTTAAAAATGTATACCGTGCTTACAGGGATTATTATATCAGACATGAAAAAGCATTTGATCTAGAACAAAGGTAACTTACTGTGCTTTGACTTATAAGTGCATCATTTTCCCTTTGAACACGAATTTGCAAACGCCTTTGTAGCCTACTGAGCCAACTCATATGGTGTTATATCTAAACAGTCGAAGAGAGAGATTGATAAATGCACGAGATATTGCTACTGTTCTGTTTGAGGTGCTAAAGACAGTTACAGATCCAGCTAGTTCTCAGGTGAACCCTTTAATTTCTTCCTTTTCATATATCTTGTACTTCTCTTTCCTAGTAATTTCATGAATCTGCTTAGTCAGGAATAACCAGATTATCAATTAACCATGTATTTCTTTTCCCTAAAGATTCTCACTTTTTTTCCAAAATAGGCCCTTATCCAAGGAAATGCAATCCATAAAAAAACTGAATTTAACATCCTTCCACTTGAGCAAGGAGGCATTCAGCATGCAATTACGCAGAAGTCTGAGGTCTGATATTTCTTGAATGATTCACATTTTCCAGTTTCATTGATGTCTTGTGTCCAAGTCACAGAAGACTCAATTGCAATATGATGGACTGAGTGTGCTAACAAAATTGATACAGATTAAGGCTGCCATAGCAGTTATTCGCAATGTTCGTGGTTTACCCCCAGCACAAGATTTCAAGAAGCACGGAGCCTTTGTGGATCTATTTGATTTTCTACAGCATTGTTTTGGATTCCAGGTCAGTTCTCCCTGTTAAATTGGACTCAAACTTTCCTTTTCACTTCTGTATAATTCTGATTATTGCATAGAATAAACTCCCCAGTTGTTCAGTTTTGAGGACATGATGCAGTAATGTATGATCATCATTGCTCTAACTAGTCTTTCATTGCCTTCAAAAAAAGCTACTCTTTCATTATTTTTCATTCTTTGTGATGTATTTGACATTAGGAAGCCAATGTGGCCAACCAAAGGGAACATCTTATTCTACTCTTAGCCAACATGCAGACTCGTCAAACTCATAACCAGACATCTGTTTTGAAGGTGCATTTTCTGTTGAACATGTATCTTTTGGTTTTACTTTATCATATTTGACAACAATATAACTGTCCTGTTTTTATATCAGTTAGGGGAAGGAGGTGTAGATGAATTGATGAGAAAGTTTTTCAAAAACTATACAAATTGGTGCAAGTTTTTGGAAAGGAAAAGCAATATCCGGTATGTTTATTGATCTAATTCTACTGTAACTTTCAATAATTTATATTGTAGTTGTTCTTCTGATAAAAGACAGGGTGGTATGTTTCTCTCTTTCTCTTTATCTCTGTAAGACTATTATTATTATTATTATGATGATGGATTTCTTCAAGCTTTCTTTCTGTTTTATTTATTTCATTTACACTATAAATTATTTTGTTTGAACAGTCTTTCTTTTTTCTGACCTTCTGTTTTACTTAGTAAGCCCGTTACTTGTTTTGCAGTTTACCTTTGGTGAAGCAGGAATCCCAACAATATAAAATTTTATACATTGGGCTTTACCTTCTCATATGGGGGGAGGCAGCTAATTTGCGGTTCATGCCAGAATGTCTCTGCTATATTTTTCATCATGTAGATTGAAACTCAACACATTCTTATATTTTTATTTTCTAAAATAAAAGAACAATGTTAGACTACACAAGTGTCTATTAGTTTATAAACATAACATGTCCTTTTTATGTGATACTACAAATGCCATATGTAATTTTAAACATTTCATGAACAAAGATTATATAATAAAATTTTGGTTCATGGATAGAATCTTGAATCCTTGATTCACCATGGAATATCATAGAGTTGTTTAATCCATGCAAAAAACCTTGTTGTTGATAGAATCTTAGTAAATTAATAGATTTTTTATTCTTTTATCTTAAATTGAAAAATGGGTTGGTATATATGATTAAGTTACATAAATGCTTGATAGAATCACTCATGACCTCTATTTTCATTCATAATAGAAATTTCTAATAACTACGATTATTCTCAAATTTATTTTTGTCCTTTTTTCTGTGTGTTTTGAAGATGGCATATGAATTGCATGGAATTTTATGTGGTGCTATCAGTTTAACAACATGGGAAAAAGTCATGCCTGCATATGGAGGAGAACCTGAGTCTTTCCTTAACAATGTTGTCACCCGAATATACACTGTCATAAAACAGGTACTATCTAATCTATCCTCTTTTGTTCTGGATTGTCTTCTTCAATATAACTAACTTCTGTTCAAACCAAAGGAAGTTGACAATAGCAAAGGAGGGGCGGCTGATTATTCTGTATGGAGAAACTATGATGATCTGAATGAGTATTTCTGGTCAGCATTAAATTTCTCCAGTTTTTTTATGTTGCCTTCTTTCCAAATCGTTTCCATATCATCATGTCCTTACTGCTGTTCAATATATGCAGGTCCCCTGATTGTTTCAAAATTGGTTGGCCCATGCGTCTTGATCATGAATTTTTCTTTGTAAAGTCTAGAAATAAACCAAAACCAGATGTCAAGAATGCTCTTGTTGTGTCACCTGGTAAAACAAAAGAGAAGAAGAAGAGAGAAAAGAGGGATGAAGAAGAACCAGAGGTGATTCTGCGATTCTCATGCATTGTACTTCAGATTTCTCTTGTTTGAAACATTAAACTAAAGCAATATGAAATTTCTCTTGTTTTCTTTGTTTCATATGTCACTAGGAAAGGTTGGAATAATTCTACTACCTGTCAGAGACTACCTCTCCATGCTGACATAATATACCTGTTTTCATTTTTCTTTGTACAGGATACGAGGGAGGAAATCCATGAACCACAATGGCTAGGAAAGACAAATTTTGTAGAGATTCGTTCATTCTGGCAAATTTTTAGATGCTTTGATAGAATGTGGAGCTTTTTTATTCTATCCCTTCAGGTTTACTCAAAAATCTAGTGCTGATTATTTACAAATTTCTGCTTCTTATGATAGATAATCTATAAATTTGAATTTTTTGTTGGTTCTCAGGCCATAATAATCATTGCTTGTCATGACTTGGGATCTCCAATACAGTTATTAGATGCCGTAGTATTTGAGGACATAATTACCATCTTCATTACCTCTGCATATCTTAAACTTATTCAAGGTATGGTGTTCTTTTATATCATTAATTGACATTGAAGTTTGTTTAATTGGATGAAACAAATAAATGTAAACTTTTTAATATGGTATCACTGTTAAATATTTTTATTGGCCGCTTTTTAAGGAGGAGGACAGCTGTCCAAAACTGTTTCCCTTCTTCCTTGCCGGACCAAACAATAATGAGTAGAATGGCATACCCCAGAATTGTTGCAATGCTAATCCATTGACTACTTCCAGCCACTTAAGTCCTTAGACATTTTATCTTCTTGGGGTATTTGTGTTGGGAGGTTGATTTCATTCCTCACATTTTGTGGAATTTAAAGTTTTTATGAAATCTAACTGAAGAAGATTCAGTACTGGAATCCTTTTTCCTTTTCCGTGTTTCTCTTCATTTGTCTTCCAATTTGGATAATAGAATTTCGACACTTGATTGGTCTAGTGTATATCCCTGTAAATCTCTATCCATTTTCTTGATCAATTATTTCAATAAAGAGAAATTCCTTTTTGATAAATACCTTTGGAAATCCAAAATTCCATCTCTGGTTAAGCATTTTGTTTGGACAACTGTACTTAAAAGAATTAATACTAGTAGTGTTACTGTTGGACAAGTGGTCTCAAAAATTTTAAGAAGGGGGAAGTTGAATTAAGATTTCGTTGACTATTCTTAATTAAAAATTTTCCCTTAGATATTCTCTAGATTCAATTATTTCTTTAATTGTAAGTTACTCGAATAACAAATAATTAAGGAGAAATAAACTTAAAGAAATATAAACACAACAGAAAGTAAAAGAGATTAAGGAAAGAGAGAATGCAAAACCGGATTTATACTGGTTCGGCCACAACCCGTGCCTACGTCCAGTCCTCAAGCAAATTCCACTTGAGCGTTTTCACTAACCTTGTAAAAACCCTTTACAAGCAATGAACCACAAGGGACTTTTCTCCTTTGTGTTCAATGTTTACACCAAGAAGCAAATTCCACTTCTTGCAATGAACCCCAAAGGACTTTCCTCCTTTGTGTTCAATGATTACACCAAGAGACAATCCCACCTCTTGCAATGAACCTCAAAGAACCTTCCTCCTTTGTGTTCAGTGATTACACCAAGAAGCAAATTCCACTTCTTGCAATGAACCCCAAAGGACGTTACTCCTTTGTGTCCAGTGATTCAACCAAGGAACAAACTTGTTCCTTGAACCAAGTAGACCGTCTCTTGAAAAACATTTTATAACCAAGAGTCGGTCTCTTGAAAAGCTTTTTGTAAGAATGGAGGAGAGGAGGAAAATAGAATAGCACAAGTTTTTGCCCAATGAATTTTTCTTGACAAAGCAAATGTTGAACAAAAACTTTTAGAAAGATGTTCAGAATTAATGCCTTTTGAAATTCATGTCATGGTCACATATTTATAGCCATTTGATGGATCTTGAAAAAACCATGTTAAAAGTTGTGATTCTTGGCAATTTCTTTAAAACCATTCACTGGTAATCGATTACCATAATGGTATAATCGATTACACAGTTTATTTTATCAAAGGTTATGACTCTTCATGTTGAAGTTTGAAATCTAACGTTCAGAATCACTGGTAATCGATTACAAATATTGTGTAATCGATTATACTATTTTAAAAATATTTTTAAACATTACAAGACAATGGTAATCGATTATATGTCTATGGTAATCGATTACTACTTTGTAAATCAATTATAAAACTATTTTGGACTTTTGGTAATCGATTACCAGAGAGTAAAAACTCTGGTAAAAAAATATTTCTTGAAAAATTCTCTTGGACAATTTTGTGTTATTCAATCTTTTCTTTGAAAAATTCTTTTTAAACTTATCTTGATGTTTTTCTTGAGGTTCTTGCATATCTTGAGTCTTCTCTTAAATCTTCACTTGAATCTTCTTGATTCTTTAATCTTTTTTGAATGAATTTTTAATAATCTTTGGCATCATCAAAATACTCTTGGAAGCTTTGCTTCTACAGTTACAAATTCCATACCTGATAGAATTTAGTTAGTGTACTCATGGATGGAATTTTGGGCAAAAATTTATATACCAGTCTTTATGCGGATGGTAGGTTACACTTAGCTGTATTATTCAATTCCATCTTAACGATGAACAAATGATCAACAAAAACAGAACAGCCTCAGCTAATCTGTGATTCTATATTTTATTTTTCAGTTTCCCTATTAACATTCTAGACATTATATATTGATAGTGTGCCCCTTCTTCGTCTCATATAATCATGATAAGAAAGGTTCCCATGTTTTTTATCACAGCAATTTTAGACATTGCTTTTATGTGGAAAGCAAGATATACCATGGAATATTCTCAAAAAGTGAAACTTGTGGTGAAGCTGGTCTTAGCTACTATATGGACTATTGTTCTTCCTGTATGCTATGCTAATTCAAGAAGAAAATATACTTGTTATTCCACAAAGTATGGAAGCTTGGTTGAGGAATGGTGCTTTACTTCCTATATGGTTGCAGCAGCAATATATCTGACAACTAATGCAGTTGAAGTTGTGTTATTTTTTGTCCCTGCTGTTGCCAAGTATATTGAGGTCTCTAATTACAAGATATGCAGAGTTTTGTCTTGGTGGACTCAGGTATGTTCATCTTATTTGTTACTATATTTTCCAACAGCATGTTAACTTTGCAGAATTGCTAGACCAATTTACTGTTTTAATGAACTTTTAATACAATTACACAACAGATCTTAATAATCATTCCAGTATCTACTTTTGTATGTTTCTTGCTTTAATGAGTCTAGAATTTTTTCTTACATCATCTTAGTAATATCATTATATATGCATTATCTTTTACTGCAATCAATATTACTTTTGGTCAAAACTATTCCTTTTGTTCCTTCATTCGGGAGGACTACATCTGTTTGTTGTGTTGATTTTTCATCATTAGTCAGTCAGCTCTAGAATTCACAAATAAGTATAAATTATCTTCCAGCTGATTTATATGTGCATGTAATTGACTATAATATTCATTCATGGCATTTGATGTTCTAACTTGAGTGTCACATTTGTTTATCATACAGCCTAGAATCTATGTTGGTAGGGGGATGCAAGAAGACCAGGTTTCAGTTTTAAAGTATATCCTATTACCTTGTTGGCTTGTTCTGGTTGTTTACATTCAATTGCTTTAGTATATCCATCCTAATATATATAAATATGTTGAATTTCTTCCAATATAGGTACACATTGTTTTGGATATTGGTGTTATCATGTAAATTTGTGTTTAGCTACAGTTTTGAGGTAATAATAGCAGAGTATCAATTATGGGGATATACTAATTTGGTTTCATCAACTTACTCTTAGTGACCAAAGCAATATCAATACATGCAGGTAAAACCACTCATAGCACCTACCAGACAGATTATGAAAATTGGTGTAAAGAAGTATGAATGGCATGAGCTTTTTCCAAAAGGTATGCTTCATTTCTAATTGTTTCAGTCACATAAGGGATTAGTTAATGTCTCTTACAACGGTTTGATTGTGCTGCAGTTAAAAGTAATGCTGGTGCAATTGTGGCTGTATGGAGCCCTGTAGTAATTGTGAGTCTGAATCATTGCTCTGACACATACACTTCTGTGCTTTTAACTTCCAATCATCATTATAGATATCCTTACATTGATGTTATGGGGTGGGGGGGTGGATATGCTCTACTGATGAAGTGGTCTATCAGGCATTATGTGTTTAGATAAAATTCCTTATGTAATGATTCTTTCTTTAAGAAAACCATATTTATTGATGGTTAACAGTATTCCATTCTATGTTCCTCAAAGGTATATTTTATGGACACACAAATTTGGTATTCTGTTTTCTGTACAATAATTGGTGGACTTTATGGCGTTTTACATCACCTTGGTGAGGTAAGCTGTGGTTTTTATTTTCTTCTTTCTCTCTTTCTTTTCCCACAGAAACAAAATGGTCATCTCACCTCTCTTATTGACAATAGATAAGGACACTCGGAATGCTGAGAAGTAAATTTGACTCCTTACCTTCAGCATTTAATGTCTGTCTGATCCCACCATCTTCCAAACGTGGTAAAAAGAAAAGAAAAGGTCTCCTCAGTAATATATTCCAAAAGGTGTGTTCTAAATTAGTAATGGTAATTAAGATGAGATTATTTCAGTGTATCTGTTCTCTTTATGTTGACCACTAATCTGTATCACAGTTGCCAGATGAAAAAAATGCCACTGCAAAATTTGTTGTAGTATGGAATCAAATTGTAAATCATCTTCGTCTTGAAGACTTGATTAGTAACAGGTGATGTTTGTTGTAACTTTCCTGCACTTCTTTGTCTTATTCCAACACCTGACAATGATTTTTTCAACAGAGAGATGGATTTGATGATGATGCCTGTGTCTTCAGAATTGTTTTCTGCTAAGGTTCGTTGGCCTGTTTTCCTCTTGGCAAATAAGGTAATGAACTTTTAACCAAAAATATTATGAGATCACTGTTGTAGAATTATTAACTGTACACCTTTTTATTTATTAAAGAACTCTTCTTGCTATGTATTCTAGTTTTCTACAGCTTTGACCATTGCTAAAGATTTTGAGGGAAAGGAAGAGATTCTTGTCAAGAAAATTACAAAAGACAAATACATGTTTTATGCTGTAAGAGAGTGTTACCAGTCACTGAAATACGTGCTTGAAATTCTTGTTGTGGGTAGCATTGAGAAAAGGTAAATAAAATGGAATGTTTATCTAGATACAATCTTCCTTCTTCAACTACTGTTGTATTCTATAGAATCTTATCATTTTCTCCTAGTGAAGGTTACCTGTTTGTCTTTACTTCTAACCTACAAAAGTTTGACATGGTTTTTGATATGGTAGTTGTTTATGCTTATTTAGGATCATATGTGATATACTAAGCGAAATTGAAAAGCATATCCAAGAAACAAGTCTTCTAAAGAACTTTAACTTGAAAGTTCTCCCAGCTCTACATGCTAAGGTTGTTGAGCTAGCTGAACTTCTGGTAATTGTTTCCTAGACCTAAACTAAAGGCTAAGTACTGGTGTTGACAAATTTGTATGATTAGTAATTTCGAGTCCTAATAATTTTGATGTAAATGTCAAAAGATGGAGGGAGATAAAGACCATCAGCACAAAGTAGTGAAGGCCTTGTTAGATGTGTTTGAACTTGTAACAAATGATATGATGGTTGATTCGAGGTATTGTTGCTTAAGAATCTGTTATCCTTTACTACATTACAATTTGCGATGCTTCAGTTTCTAATTGCTTACTAAATTTGTACAGAATATTGGATATGTTCCACTTTCCCGAACAAAATGAGTGTGGCTTTGTCTATTTTAGAAATGATGATCAACTATTTGACAGTGTGGAAATGAATAGAGATTTCTATCCATTTGCCAATGAGAATTCCATCCATTTTCCATTGCCAGAAAGTGGTCCTCTGATGGAAAAGGTGATGTTTATTGCCTATATAATGTTTTCTTGTCATTCTCCTGTAATCTGGGACTAGTAATTAAATTCACTAGTTCACATTTAAATGCTGGCACACATATATAGTAATGAGAAATTCCATCTCAAAACTATATTTGATTTCAACTCATACTATGCTGATATAATCATCCTGTTCATGACAGATCAAGCGTTTTCATTTGTTGCTTACAGTCAAAGATACAGCAATGGATGTGCCTGCAAACTTAGATGCTCGTAGGCGCATATCATTCTTTGCTACTTCTCTGTTTACAGATATGCCTGATGCTCCAAAAGTGCACAATATGATGCCATTCTGGTAATTATATATGTCCATGAGCATTGCATTTACTTTTATAGGTTGGAACTATACGATTCATTCTGTTCTTAAAGTGGTATTCATACCACGTCTCTCATTATTACTATTTAATTTGAACTCTCCAACTTTACTATCCATCAATTATAAATGACATAATGAGAATTTCTTTATTCAATGAAGACATATCAAACTAAGAATCAAACCTTTCAGTGATAAATGACATACGGACTTTAAACTTGTAAAAAAGCATTCAGTGAACATTATTCTAGCCTTGTATTTCGATCACAGAACTGTGTCTGATATATGACATGATTGGTAGTGTTATAACTCCACATTACATCGAGGACATTAATTTTTCGCTTAAGGAGCTTGGTTCAGATAAAGAGGAGGACTCCATCATCTTCTACATGCAAAAGATATATCCAGGTGGCTAAACATTTGAATTAAATTACATATAATAAACATTCTATTTGAATTCATTTCATAGATTGTTTCACCAATTTCAATAGATGAATGGACAAATTTTTTGGAACGCATGGGTTGTGATAACCGTAAGAGTTTAGAAGATGAACACAAAACAGAAGATCTTAGACTGTGGGCTTCATTCCGGGGCCAGACACTAAGCAGAACAGGTACAGTTTTTATGCTATTCTCATTTGGATATTCATGTAATTGTAAGTCAATATTTGATCATTGCGATCATATTTGTAACAGTTAGAGGGATGATGTACTACAGAGAAGCCTTAAAATTACAAGCATTTCTTGACATGGCTGAAGAAGAAGGTTTGTAACAACATTATCCACCAGTATTTTGCTATGGTGCAAAGAAATATAGGAAAATAAAATCAACAAACTCAAATCATTGCATGATTGTTTCTGTTAAACCAGATATTCTTGAGGGTTATGAGACTGCCGAAAGAGGTAATAGGGCATTGTTTGCTCGTCTAGAAGCACTAGCAGACATGAAATACACCTATGTCATTTCCTGTCAGTCATTTGCATCACAAAAGGCTTCGAATGATCCTCGTTATCAAGATATGATCGATTTGATGATAAGGTAAGTTTTTACAAGAGAAAGATGTCTTGCTTCTTCATATTGAATAAGTAGAAAATAAACCTTGCAAGCATGTATTACCTGCAGGTACCCATCTCTTCGTGTAGCTTATGTTGAGGAAAAAGAGGAGATAGTTCAGGGTAAACCTCATAAAGTATATTCATCTAAACTGGTTAAAGTTGTCAATGGTTTTGAACAGGTATGTTTTTACAACATAAAAAGCATTAGTCTTGGAAACGTGCATTAGTGATACTAAAAGAAATATGCAAGCATTATCTCTAAATTCTTGTTTGCATAGTATGTAAGTATTTGGAAAAAAAAATAGAGCTCTGCTGAATGCATCACTGTAAATACAAAAGTATCTGAAAATATGATGGTCAAACACGTACAAGTTGCTCAGATTCCATGCAGTAGGATCAAATGGTACTCTATGAATGGCTGGTTGCTACCAATATGTATCAATATTGTTCTTAGAAAAGTGAAAATTTAACCCTTGACAAAAAAAGACTTTACAATCTTCTCAATATATTAATTTTTGAAAAAATGTTCCTTAATGAATTTGATTGAAAAAACTATTAAGGAACTGTCTCAATTCTCAAAAGCTCAAGGTACTAGACATTTGCTTTTGATCACTACAGTCTTATAATGTCCTTCGGGCTTCAACTTGAAAAATGACCAAAGCATAAGTCCGCAAGACCACAATGATACGATTAAGAGAATGAGGTTGGAAAGAAAATACTCTTGACCGTTTTCTCCGTCAAACTTTGATGTGATGTAATGAGAACAACACCCAAAAGCACAATTTATAAGGCCAAGGCTAAAAATTGGTTTTATTAATATCTCTAGTGTCAAACTTACACAAAAATTTACCAAATCAGATGGTTATCTGCTCCTTTACTGTTAATAAAAATTTTAATTATATTACACGCATAGCTAAGTGATTATTCAGATGCATCATTGTTGACTTGATAAGAATCTTGCTTCTTTTATAGACAATATATCAAATAAAACTACCAGGTACACCACATCTTGGAGAAGGGAAGCCTGAAAACCAAAACAATGCAATAATATTCACTCGTGGTGAAGCACTCCAAACAATTGATATGAACCAAGTAGGCATAATTTCTATTTACCTTCTTGCAAATTAAATATTTACTTTCATCGTATACAAAACTTGATCATTTCTATTATGTTCTTACGAGTATCTGATTTTACAGGATAATTACTTGGAAGAAGCTCTAAAAATGAGAAACCTTCTTCAAGAATTTCTTCAACGCCAAGGAAGGCGTCCTCCTACAATACTTGGTTTAAGGGAGCACATTTTCACAGGAAGGTTAGTATCCCCTAAATTAAAAAAAAAAACAAAACAAAAAAAAAACACATTGTGATGATAATAGAGGAAACTGAGCAAGATTCCTGATGCAGCGAAACATGAAGGGAAAGGGAAGGGGAAACGAGGGCTCAACATCTCATTGATTCCTAAGAATACGTTGAGACAAATTGCAAAAACCTCAATTTTATTGAATCAAAATCTTCCATCAAGGAGGCTTAGGTACATATAAATAGAAAAGTACTAATACACCAGAAACCCTAAAGCAAGAAACAATAAAATGCCAAAAAGGCCCTTACATTTAAGAAAATAGCAAAAATACCCCCTAAAAATAAGTTCAAGATAAAATTTTCGTTTCGACCCCTTAAAAGATGAAATTTGGCTAAAATATTGTCTAGCACATTGCTAGAAGCAATCCGGTCTCGCTTAAAAAGTGGTTTCCATGCAAAAGTAGGAAAGTCTCTAGACTTCCTTCCTCTTCTTCTCAATCTGTTTATACTTCTCTTGATTTGGTTTATAGTGATCTATGGGGATCCTCTCATGTGTCTTCAACTAATGGATTTCTCTATTATATAAATTTTGTTGATGCTTATTCTTGTTTCACTTTGATTTATCTTCTCAAAAGTAAATCTGAAACCCTCAATGTTTTTCAAAAGTTTAATGCTATGACAGAATTACATTTTAATTCCAAAATTAAAAGTCTTCAAACTGATTGGGGGAGGGGAGTTTAGGCCATTTACATCCGTTTTAGCTAGCTATGACATTCAACATGACTAACTTGTCCTCACACCCATCATCAAAATGGGGTTATTGAAATAAAAAAAACAGGCATATTGTAGAACTTGGTCTTACATTACTGCATCATGCTTCCTTACCTCTTAAATTTTGGGATTTTGCCTTTTGCACATCTTATAAACAGACTAGCCAAATCATCACTAAACTTTTCAATACCCAATCATATGTTGTTCCAAAAGTTTCCAGATTATACTTTTCTCAAAACCTTTGGATGTGCTTGTTTCCCTTTACTTAGACCCTACAACAATCACAAGCTAGACTTTAGATCTACTGAATGCCTTTTCTTAGGTTATTCTACCTCTCATAAAGGGTATAAATGTATGTCTTCTTCAAGCAGAATTACATCTCTAAGGATTTCATTTTCAATGAATCCAAGTTTCCCTATGCTAACTTGTTTGAGACTTCTACTTCTCTCGATCAATCCACTTCCTCTCCATTCTTTTTCAATTTCCTTTCATTCCTATCATTCAGTATCCAAATCCCTCAAATCCTACTTCTAATTCCCCTCAACCCACTCAAACTCATACCTCATATGTCTCTAGTCATCTCAATTCTCCTGATGTTGGACGGTCTGCATCTGTTTTTACACAGCCCTCTTCTAATCATTAGCCAGTTCAATCTGACACTGACATACCTATTCCAGCTTCTAGTTCATCATCCAGTTCAATTCAGTTCCCTAATACTTAACCCACGGATCAGTCTCTTCCTGCTATTGTTACTTCTATTCCAGCTATCAGTCCAAAAGTAACATCCTCCTCTATTAACCCTACATCTCCTCAAAAACCACCAAACACCCACCCTATGCAAACCATATCTAATTCAGGTATTTATTTACCCAGAACCAATCCTACATTTCTGCTAGCTCATTGTGAACCCAAATCTGTCAAACAAGGTTTTACAGATCCTAATTGGCTTTCAGCCATGCAACAGGAGTATGAAGCTATAATGAAAAATTATACTTGGTATCTAGTTCCTCTTCCTCCCGACAGAAAACCAATTGGTTGTAAGTGGGTTTTTAGAGTGAAATAAAATGCAGATGGCTCCATCAACAAGTACAAAGCCAGGCTTGTGGCAAAAGGTTTCAATCAAGCTGTTGGCTTTGACTTTTCTGAGACTTTCTCTCCCGTTGTGGCACCCTCTACCCCATACATACATGTACTAATAATAAAAGAAATAAAAAATCAAATTTAATTAAAAGCTTTTAAAACATATTTAAATACAAGTCTTTCAAAAGGGTAAAAGGCTCACATTCACCTTTCTAACATCATAATAAAACTTGTCCAAATAAATAATAAATTCACTTCGACTCAAAACAAGGTCGTCTAAAACTACAAAATGTTTTGTTAAATCAGTGAGGTAAAATGAAATAGACTAACATCATGCAATTAATATGCAGACTTATGTCCCAATATCACATCCTATCAGAGTATTGTGTCCCGACGTCCTTCAGCACAAGATTCCTTAAAGCAATTCACCTAGTCATTTCCTCCCCCGAACACAAAGTTCAAGATCATCACAGGATCCATACACAAACAGTACACCGGGAGTGAGTTATCACATTCCTAACTAATGAAGAGTAACGAGACAACATGTAGGTATAAATATCATAAAAACAAAATAAAAATTACTTAAACATAGCTCACATCAATTCACCTAGTCGCCCTTAAAGGGACTTAGCATTAACTCGTCACCCTTAAAGGGTCTTATAGTCGTGTGATTGTACAATTCATAGTTTATAACTCAATGCACACATCTCAATCACATGCATACTCAATTTATCACATGCACTCGATCTCAATCACAATAGTATAATCTCAATTTAACACGTTATCACACTTCATGAATCATATACATTTTACCTATGAACTATGCAATACACACAATTACTCAATTGTTTTCAAAATCATTTTAGCTCATCGGGTTCCCACAGTGAATCCCATCACAATACCCGTCGCCCTTAAAGGGTCTTACAATTGTGTGATTGCACAGTTCATAACTCACAACTCAATACACACATCTCATCTCAATACACATGTATTTCATCATTCATCGCATGTTCAATTTATCACATACTCACAATTTGAATCATCATTTCATAATCTTAGCATAACAATTTATACAAAAGATTGATCATAACATGGGGAATAAAACCCCTCAAACAGTTTCTCACAATTATATCAAAATCAATTAATTAAAATCATGGGTCAAAATACAAAAACATCAAGAGAACTCAAGTTTATCAATCAATTTTCATCAGATCATCAATTGGTACGTAGAACACAACAATATTGTATTTATAATCATAAAGGAAAAATTGTAATTCAATAAACATCCCAAAATAAATCTCGATTTAATAGTCTAAGGATCCCTACACATGTTCATTCTAACCTCGATTGCGATAAACTCATCTCTTACCTCTAAGCGGGCTCACGTGTGTATTCCGACAGTGATAGCGGCATCTCTAGCAATCTCCTGTGATTCTTCAAGCTTTTCCTTTGATTGTTCTGGTAGAGTTCCCAAACGTCAAAGAGAAGGAGAAGGGATTGAAGCCTCCATTTTGTACTGTCTTCGTGCAATTTTGTTCCCTCTCTCCGTGGATATTAGTAAATCCCAACAGTGAAGGTGTGTGGAATTGAATCGTGACCAACATATCAAAATTTTACGACAATCCAATGGTTAACGAGTTCAGGATCGTAGTTTTACCGAGACAATTTTGGATTTCTGCGGGAAAAGAAAAGGCTACGATGCGAACTGTATTTCTCTCAGCTCTAACATGATTTCGAAATTCCCAATGGTGAAAGTGTTCAGAATTGAGTTGCGAACTTGGTATTTAAATTTTACGACGATCCAACGGTGAATGAGTCTAAGATTGTCATTTTTCTTAGATAGATTTGGTGGTGTGCGGGAAAAGAGAGGATTTTGCGAGGAGAAAAGGGGAAAATGAAATTGAGAGGAAGAGGAGACATAGTCGGTGTGAAAACTGACCTAACACGTCTCTATTTATACATAGGGTATTTATAAATTATTATTTACTCTATTTATTTATGTTTATTATTTTATAAAAACAAATTATATTTTATTCCCTATCAAATGAATAAATAAAATATCCTCTTTATTTTCTCTAAAATCATTATTTTAATTAATAAAGTTATTTCTCCTTATTTATTTAATTATAAAAACCTCATCATTTTATAAAACTCTATTTATTTATAAATAACAATCCTTTTTAATTTAGTCTACGAAAAATGGGATGTTACACCTGTGGTAAAACCTGTTGCCATCAGACTTATTTTAACATTAACTATCACTAATCAATGGTCTTTTGCTCAGTTAGATGTCAATAATGCATTCCTGAATGGTTTTCTTCATGATACTGTCTATGAGTCTCAACCACTAGGCTCAAAACTCCTACTCTACCTTTGTATGTAAACTGAATTGAGCTCTCTATGGACTTAAGCAGGCTCCTAGACAATGGTTTGAAAGACTTCAGTCCACATTACTTCAATTTGGGTTTGTTGCAAGAAAATGTGATCCTTCACTCTTCATCTACAAGACTAATTCTCACACATTTTACTTGTTTGTGTGGATGATATCATCATCACTGGCAGATCTATTTCTTTGATTCAGCATCTCACTTCTCAACTAAATTCCAAGTTTTCCCTCAAACAGCTTGGTTCACTAGATTATTTTCTTGGAATTGAAGTCAAAACTCTTTCTGACAAGTCACTATTATTCACTCAGTAAATATATCAGAGATTTGTTGTAGAAAACTAGTATGACAGAAGCTCAATCTATCTCATCCCATATGGCTTCAAGTTGCAAACTCACAAAAATTGGCTCAGATCTGTTTTCTGACCTACTCTGTACAGATCTGTGGTAGGTGCTCTTCAATGCTTAACTATCACTCGACCTGAGAGTTATTCAGTAAACAAGGTTTGTCAATTTATGGCCAATCCCTTAGAATCTCACTAGGTTGTAGTCAAGAGAATCCTAAGGTATTTAAAAAGAACTGTTTTACGTGGTCTTCATCTCAGACCTACTATCCGGAGTCAATCCTACCCTATTAGAGCTCTTTGTAATGCAGGCTGGGCATCTGATGTTGATGACAGAAGGTCAACTTCTAGTGCAACAGTCTATTTTGGTCCTAACCTCATATCTTGATGGTCCCACAAGCAGCAAGTTGTTGCTAGATCCAGCACGGAGGCAGAATATCATGTAGCTTAGCTCAGATTGCTGCAGAAATCTCGTGGATTCAGACCTTGTTGACTGAACTCTAAGTTCCCTTTATCCCTCCTATTGTCTTTTGTGATAATCAAAGTGCAGTTGTCATTTCCCACAACCCAGTCCTTCATGCAAGAAAGTTTTGACCAAGCAGCTCATAGTTCAGCATTTTCCTGCTCTTGATCAATGGGCAGATGCCCTTACCAATCCCCTTTCTCCAACTAGATTTGCTTTTCAAGGGCCAAACTCGATGTGATTGAGGCTTCTTTGAAGTCCCAACCACCTTGAGTTTAAGGGAGGTATTAGAGTAATATACTGAGAGTTGCAGTATTCAACTGCACTCTCAGCTAACGTGAGTTGGTTAGTTGTTATAACTGACTATACTAGTCTATAAATACCATACTGTACTACAAAGTTCAGTGGCTTAATGTCATTTTCATTTCTCTCTTTCTCTCTTATCTTCTATATGATTCTGTTAAAACTCTAATATTGATCAACCCTGCACTGCATCAAATTCCTTTCATTAGAATAATATACATATTTCATATTATGCACAATGGTAATCACATGTTCCTTTGAATGCGTGAACAAGGTCTAAGTCTAAGAAATTATTCCATGCTATATGGGCTGGCCCTTCATATGAGAAATGTATAAAACCTAATGTGTTTAGAATAGATTAATTATAAGTGTGCTACCTGACAATAATACATGATACTGTGATAGCTCTTATACGTTTTCTCTTTCTTCCATCATTTTCCTTTTCTATTTTACAGTCACATCTTTTTGTTCTGCACTTTCTTTTTCCCCTTACTCATAAACGTCTTTAACATTAATATTAGACAGATGTTTAATATACTAATAGGATGTTCTCGATGCTCTTTTTAACTTCAGTGTGTCTTCTTTGGCATGGTTCATGTCATATCAAGAGACCAGCTTTGTCACTATTGGTCAAAGGCTTCTAGCTAATCCTCTCAGGTAATAAATGTAAAATGTCATTCTGAAAATATAAGCAACTAAGATTGGAAAAGGTCATTGAGTGTTGAATGATTATTTAGCAAACCTGCAATAATTTTGAATTGATACTTTCATATACTTATTTTTTTTCTAGTTGTATAAACAAGAAGTAGTATTGGTCATGCAAGCAAATGGTCTTCATTGTAAGACTTGTGATTTGGATATCTGCAATCAAGAGAATTAATTTATTTTTTTTACTTCAAATTTCTCTGACATCTTTGCTGGGATATGTTTGTGTAATCTAGTTTCTCTTCATTAAATTAATGGTGGTCCTTATTTTCATTTACTCCTATCAGTAAATTAGATTTTCTTGCATATATAAATATATGAAATCTGATTAAGTATTTTCCCTCATTCTGTTTTATTATATTCTGTTCTGTTCTTCTCAAAAGGCTCTTGCTCCTCTGAATTACTACATTCATCTCATCACATCACCAATTTTTTTAATGATGTGTTTTAACTCTATTATTTGCTTACTTATTATTTCTAATGTATTTTCTCAATCAGGGTGCGCTTCCACTATGGTCATCCAGATGTATTTGATAGGGTTTTTCATATCACGAGAGGAGGAATAAGCAAAGCATCTAAAACAATTAACTTGAGTGAGGATGTTTTTGCTGGTAGGAATTGATGACTTCAAAATTATATTCTTACCACTTGTTTGTGATAATGGAGACATGAAAAAATGTGTTTATGCCATATGCAGGATTTAATTCAACTTTAAGACGGGGATGTATTTCCTACCATGAATACTTGCAAATTGGCAAAGGTCGTGATGTAGCTCTAAACCAGATCTCAAAATTTGAAGCCAAGGTAGCAAATGGAAACTGCGAGCAAACTATAAGCCGTGACATGTTCCGTCTTGGGCGGCAATTCGATTTTTTCCGGATGCTATCATGCTATTTCACTACAATTGGATTTTACTTCAGCAGCTTGGTAATTTTATTGAACCATCAAATTCTTTTTCTTTTTTCACTTTTAATTGCAATACATTGTTACTACATGGAATGCTGACATATCCTATTATTGTTGTCTATTCACTTTTCACTACAAGACATGAAGTATTGGAATTGACAACAAGTCATTCTGTATAAAGCAAACAAATTTTAAGTTTGCAGTTTCCATGATCTTGCATTACATCTTAGATAAACACATAGTATCACATTAATATTATTCATAGGTCATTCCCCAAATTCTAAAGCATCAGCTTGTCTGATGTTTTATTTAATCATAAATGAAAGTGTCATCAGGTTTGACTAATCTAAATTTGTATTGAATTACTCCACAGATTTCAGTGATAGGAATCTATGTATTTCTCTACGGGCAGCTATACCTGGTGCTTAGTGGGTTGGAAAGAGCACTTATCATTGAGGCTCGAATCAAGAATGTACAGTCGTTAGAAACGGCTCTTGCCTCCCAGTCCTTCATACAACTTGGACTTCTGACAGGCTTGCCAATGGTGATGGAAATAGGGCTTGAGAGAGGTTTCCTCACAGCCCTAAAGGACTTTGTCCTTATGCAATTGCAGTTGGCTGCTGTTTTCTTCACTTTCGCCCTTGGAACGAAAACACATTACTATGGCCGAACGCTTTTGCACGGGGGTGCAAAGTACAGACCAACAGGGCGCAAAGTTGTCTTCCATGCTAGCTTCACTGAGAATTACAGATTGTATTCAAGAAGCCACTTTGTTAAGGCGTTTGAGCTATTGCTGTTGTTGATTGTTTATAACATGTTCAGGAGGTCCTATCAAAGTAGCATGGCATATGTGTTGATAACATATGCCATTTGGTTCATGTCATTGACTTGGTTGTGTGCGCCTTTTCTCTTTAACCCTGCTGGGTTCAGTTGGACCAAGACAGTAGATGACTGGAAAGAGTGGAATAAATGGATCAGACAACAGGGTGGTATAGGAATTCAACAAGATAAAAGTTGGCATTCTTGGTGGCACGATGAGCAAGCTCATCTTCGGTGGTCAGGTTTCGGTTCTAGGTTGACTGAAGTATTGCTTTCTCTCCGTTTTTTCATCTATCAGTATGGTTTGGTCTATCACCTAGACATCTCTCAGCATAGCAAAAACTTTCTGGTTTATGTCCTTTCTTGGATTGTGATTGTTGCAATTTTCCTCTTGGTGAAGGTAACTTCTCCATGGCCTCTCCCTTACTCTTCTTTCAAGAAATTTAGTCAGCAAAATTCACCAAATAGTACAATTGCATGTTAATAACATAATTAAACATCCGTGCAGGCTGTTAACATGGGAAGGCAACTACTCAGTGCTAATTATCAGCTTGGATTCAGATTTTTCAAAGCATTCCTGTTCCTGGCTGTTCTTGCCATCATCTTTACTCTTTCTATTATATGTGAATTGTCATTGACGGACCTTTTCGTTTGCTGTCTAGCATTCATGCCAACCGCGTGGGGATTGATAATGGTAATAATCTTTTAGCAACCTTGCTTGAGCTAAACTGTGTCACCTTTTCAATTTGTTTGCCATGATATTTTTCCTGGACTTAATCCATGAAATACTTTTTGTTGGTTCAGATGGCACAAGCTGCAAGGCCAAAAATAGAGCACACAGGGTTGTGGGACTTCACACGAGCACTTGCTAGAGAATTTGATTATGGAATGGGGATAGTTCTTTTTGGACCTATAGCTATTTTGGCATGGTTACCAATTATTAAAGCTTTCCATGCTCGTTTTCTTTTCAACGAGGCATTCAAAAGGCACTTGCAAATCCAACCAATTCTGGCAGGAAAAAAGAAGAAGCACAGAACTTGATCATGATTCTCGTACTTGCTTCTGTACAGTCAAGCGACAATGTCTTGATATTCTATAGGAAGATTTTAGGAATTACTAGATAAAGGTTACAGCGTGTATAGCTGCATTCATATTGGTATATAGTCATGATTGTACAAAAGATGAAATTATTGTTTCTCAATGCGTAGTTTAATAAGATGAAGGAAAGGCAATTAAAACTGTATTTGCTTCAAGCAAAGATCACCATTCTATACTCAAAATAATACATACCATACAAAACTTGCTACCTTTATCATCATTTTACCATTCTTTCCATCTAAAGTGAGCTTTTCTGTTTTTAATTGGCTAAATGATGTATTGTTCCCTTATTTTTTATTTTTATTTTTCAGTTTCATACGTTATCATTTCAAAAGTTTATTTCTTTTATCTTAGGCAAAATTATAAATTTAGTTCCCTAGTTTATCTCCAGTTTCGGATTTAGTCTCCTGGTAATTTAATTTACAAATTTAGTTTTTCTATTTTGTAAAATCGTGCAATGTTGGTCCCCCAGGCCACAATTGGACGTTAACCGTTAACAAGTGATGTTGACTATCACGTGTCGTGTTCTTATTTAATGATGATTGTCACGTGTCATCTTCTGATTGGATGTCAACTCCATGAAAAATGAAATGCATTGTTGTTTTCATTGACCAATCAAAACATGATACATGACAGTCATCATCCAATAAGAACTTGACACGTGGCAGTCAACATCACTTGTTAACGGTCAATGTTCAATTGTGGCCTAGGGGATCAACATTGCACGATTTTACAAAATAGGAGGACCAAATTTATGAATTAAATTACTGGAGGACCAAAATTCGAAACTGGAGATAAACTGGAGACCAAAAATACAATTTTGCCTTTATCTTAATTAAAAAGTTCAATAGTCCTTCTGTTAGCCTTAACATTAACGTGGTCACTCTCTTCTTCATTCTCTCTTACTACCCCCACCCCCATGTTTCCCAACCTCACTCTCCCTAGAGTTCCCACACTTCTCCTTTGCCACTCAACCTCAAATCAAACCCCCAAGACATGTTGATGCAACCTTCATTATGGGACCAAGTCGGAAACGTGGGAAGGACCACCCCACAAACCATCCTCACCTAGGACCTTAGTGACGATCTCGTTTGTAACATCTCATTTTTTGTAAATAAATTAAAAAGGATTTTTAGTATAAATAAATAAATAAATAAAGTTTTAGAGAACGGTGAGGTTTTTATAATCAAATAAATAAAGAAAAAATAGTTGTAATAAAATAATGTATATATATATATATATATATATATATATATTTGATTTATTTATTTGATGGGAAATAAAATAGAGTTCCTTTATATAAAATAATAAAAATAAATAAATAGAGTAAATAATAAGCTGTGAGTATCCTAGATATAAATAGTGATATGTTAGGTCAGTTTTCATACCGATGATGCCTCCTCTTTTCCTCATTTTTGTTTTTCTCTCTTCTCCTCCCAAAACCCTCTCTTTTTCCCGCAGACCACCAAACTTGTCTCAGAAAAATAATGATCTCAAACTCATTCACCGTTGGATCGCCGTGAAATTTAAGAATCAGGTTCGCAACTCAATTCCGAGCCTTTTCACCGTTGGGAATTTTGAAATCATGTCGGAATTGAGAGAAATACACTTTTCATTGTAATATTTTTTTTCTTGCAGAAACCCAAAACTGTCTTGGTAAAACCACGATCCCGAATTCGTTAACCATTGGATTGTCGTAAAATTTTAATATTCGTGATTCAATTTCACACACCTTCACCATTGGGATTTGTGAAATAATATCCATGGAGAGAGAAAACAGAATCGCACGAAGACAGTATAAAATGAAGGCTTCAATCCCTTTTTCTCTCTGACATTTGGGAACCCTATCAGAGCAATCAAAGGAAAAAATTGAGGAATCTCAGGAACTTTCTCAGGAACTTGCTAGAGATGTCGCTATTGCTATCGAAAGACACATGAGCCTGCTTAGAGGTAAGGGATGAGTTTATCGCAATTGGGGTTAGAATGAACATGTGTAGGGATCCTTAGAAAATTAAATTGGGTTTATTTTAGGATGTTTATTAAATTATAATTTTTCCTTTATTATTATAAATACATTATTGATGTCCCGATCCAAATTCCTTAATAAAATAGAGTGATCTTGGTGTTTTTATTTTTTTTATATCTATGATTTTGATTAATTGATTTTGATATAATTGTGTGAAATTATTTGAGGGGTTTTACTCCCCATGTTGTGATAAACTTTTTGTATAAATTATTATATTGAGATTATGAAATGGTGATTCAAATTATGAGTATGTGATAATTTGAACCAGTGATTAATGGTGAAATAGATGTGTATTGAGTTGTGAGCTATGAACTGTGCAATCACACAATTGTAAGACCCTTTAAGGGCGATGAGTATTGTGATGGGATTCACTGTGGGAACCCGACGAGTTAAAATGATTTTGAAAACAATTGAGTAGTTGTGTGTATTTCATAGTTCATAGGTAAAGTGTATATGATTCATGAGGTGTGATAACGTGTTAATTGAGATTATACCATTGTGATTAAGATCGAGTGTATGTGATAAATTGTGTATGTATGTGATTGAGATGTTGTGTGCATTGAGTTGTGAACTATGAATTATACAATCACACGACTATAAGTCCCTTTAAGGGCGACGAGTTAATGCTAAGTCCCTTTAAGGGCAACGAGTTAATGTTAAGTCCCTTTAATGGCGACGAGTTAATGTTAAGACCCTTTAAGGATAACGAGTTAATGCTAGGTCCCTTTAAGGGCGATGAGTTAATGTTAAGACCCTTTAAGAGCGACGAGATAAACTATTTGAGAACAATTGAGGAGTCGTGTGTTTTGTACAGTTCATAGATAGAGTCTGTGTGCTAAAATATTTTATGGGTTGGACCTGAACCAGAAGCGAGAGGCCCTAACGGACTCTTCAGAGTGTAGGCCTTGGGGGTCACCCGGTTTGAGTGCTCCTTTAAGGCTATGTTGATCCCATATGGTTGGAGCATTCTCACAAAACACCGTGACCCTGACTGGTTTCCCTACGATCTTACCTAGTGAGAGTGACCTGACTTACTAGTGTGTGGTTTGTCTTGTCATGTACTCTTAGGCGCCCGACGTGGTTTTTCACTAACGTGGTACCACATTGCATATAGGATTGAGTCTTAGTGTATATGTTGCATAACGCTTGTGTATTGATCGATATTGTTTGACTTGATGACATTGTGTTTTGATCCTTGAGTACGTGAATGTTGTGAAAATGAATGAAATGTGTTGTGTGATGATGTGATGTTGGATGAAAAAGTGGTGAAATGATGTGAGTTATGTTTAAGTAAGTTTTATTTTGTTTTTATGATATTTATACCTACATGTATCGTTACTCTTCATTAGTTAGGAATGTGATAACTCACTCCCCGTGTGTTATTTATGTTTTGATCCTGTGATGATCTCGAATCTTGTGTTCGTGGGAGCAGATGAATAGGTGGATGACTATGAAGAACCTCATGCTAGAGGACACAGGAACACAATGCTCTGATAGGATGTGATATTAGGATATAGGTTATATATTAATTGTATGAAGTTTTGGACGGCCTTGTTTTGAGCCAAAGTGAATTTATTATTTATTTAGACAAGTTTTATTATGATGCTAGAAAGGTGAATGTGAGCCTTTTACCCTTTCGAAAGGCTTGTATAAAAAAAATGTTTTAAATAATTTTAATTAATATTTGAATTTTTATTTCTTTTATTATTAATACATATATGTATGGGGTAGAGGGTGTCACATCGTTCTCATCATCACCAACACCAACAAGCTCCACGACGAGATGTTTGACCTCTCTCCACCACTGTTGACTTTGATCTTTGTCACTACTAACGCTTACAAGATTGTCGACGAGTACCACCTAAAGGCCCTCAGCCTCCTCCAGTGGAACCTCTCCTTTTCAAAACCATCATAACCTGAGATGGATTTGTGGTTTTGGGTTATGATTTATGATTTGGGGTTCTTGATTTGTGGCTTTTTTATTTGGGATTTGAGGTTGTCATTGGTGATTTGGGGTTCTTGATTTAGGGTTGTGATTTGTTGGACAAGTGGCCTCAGAAATTTTAAGAAGGGGGGGTTGAATTAAGATTTCATTGGCTATTCCTAATTGAAAATTTTCAATCACTTAGATATTCCCTAGATTCAATTATTTCTTTAATTGTAAGTTACTCGAATAACAAATAAGGAGAAGTAAACTTAAAGAAATATAAACACAACATAAAGTAAAAGAGATTAAGGAAAGAGAGAATGCAAAATCGGATTTATACTGGTTCGGCCACAACCCGCTTGAGATTTCCATTATTCTTGTAAAATCCTTTACAAGCAATGAACCACAAAGGACTTCCCTCCTTTGTGTTTAGTGATTACAACCATGAAGTTATTCCCACTTCTTGCAATGAACCCCAAGGAACGTTGGTCCCTTGTGTCCAGTGATAACAACCAAGAAGTTATACCCACTTCTTGCAATGAACCCAAAAGACGTTGATCTTTAGTATCCAGTGGTCAACCAAGAAGCAAATCCTGCTTCTTGCAATGAATCCAAGGAACATTGGTCCCTTGTGTTCAGTGTTTGCAACCAAGAAGACCTTCTCTTGAAAACAGTCACCAAGAGTAGGTCTCTTGAAAAGCTTTTTTGTAACAATAGAGGAGAAGAAGAAAATAGAATAGCACAAGTTTTTGCCCAATGAACTTTTCTTAACAAAGCAAGTGTTGAACAAAAACTCTTAGAAAGATGTTGAGAATAAGTATTTTGAAATTCGTGTCATGGTCACATATTTACATCCATTTGATGGCTCTTGAAGAAACCATGTTAAAAGTTGTGACTTTGGCAATTTCTTCAAAACCAGTCACTTTAAAAAAGTTGTGACTCTTGGCAATTTCTTCAAAAACCAGTCACTTTTAAAGTTGTGACTCTTGGAAATTTTTTCAAAACTAGTCACTTTAAAAGTTGTGACTCTTGGTAATTTTTCAAAACCAGTTACTGGTAATCGATTACCATAATGGTGTAATCAATTATACAGTTTATTTTATCAAAAGTTGTGACTCTTCATGTTGAGATTTGAAATCCAACGTTCAAAAACCACTGGTAATCGATTACAAATATTGTGTAATCGATTACACTATTTTGAAAATATTTTTGAACGTTACAAGACAATGGTAATCGATTACATGTCCATGGTAATTGATTACTACTTTGTAAATCAGATATAAAATGTTTTGGGCTTCGGGTAATCGATTACTAGCTTATGGTAATCGATTACCAGAGAGTAAAAACTCTGGTAAAAGATATTTCTTGAAAAATTCTCTTGGACAATTTAGTGTTGTTCAATCTTTTCTTTGAAAAATTCTTTTTAATTTACCTTAATGCTTTTCTTGAGGCTCTTGCATATCTTGAGTCTTCTCTTAAATCTTCTTGATTCTTTAATCTTGAGTCTTCTCTTAAATCTTTTTGATTCTATAATCTTGTTTGAAAAGTTAAATACAACACTTATTAAGATAAGTTTTTTTTCCTTGGATGCCACACTTGTTTTGAGATAGAAGAAATATATTCTATTACATGTGAACTTTATATAATAATAATAATAATAATAATAATAATAATAATAATAATAATAAAAATGTAGATTAAATTATTATTTTGATCCGTGAAAGTGTATATCATTGTTACATTAGTCTTTTGAAACTAAAAAAACTCCAAATAAGTTTATGAAATCTCTAATTTTTTTCATATAAGTCATTATACCACTTAATGTCATTTTAGTGTTTTAACATATGTTTTATTATCACAATCAATGTAATTGATGAATTTTACTTTCAAATAGTTATTTAAAATTTTATTGGTTTCAAAGAGTGATATACACTTTCAAGAACCACCAAAACAATGATTTTCTCTAAAATATTAGGTTTAAACACATTATTGGTTCCTTTAGTTTTCTTTCATTTTTTGTTTGGTTCATGTGTTTTATAAGTTGAGATATAGGCCTTTATAGTCATTATATGCACTACTATTATTTTTTTGTATAAAAACTTACTTAAAAGTTCCTACAAGTTTAGAAACTAACATGTGTTTTTTTTATATATATAAGAATAAAAAACAAGTAATAGGATTCAAATTCAATGTGAATAATTTCCCTTCTATCATTATTTATTCTATTTCAAGGCCAAAATCATAATTTTCTTTATTAAAGAACACAAATTCCTATTACTTGTCTAATTAGTGTTGTTTAATATTTTCTTAATTTCAAATGAAGGACTTAATAAATAAAAAGCATTTGGGTGTTGCTAGGTGCACCCAGCATTATTGTCGGTGCACCCAACACCCTACATGAAAAGCCAAAAATACCCTCATGTATTTTTAATAATATTTTTGTGCACCCAGCTCATTCAATTTGATCCGCGCGTAGGTTTTTTTGATCCGCAGAAGATATACTTGATCCGTAGTTGGCATAGATGATCCGCATGTTTGTTACGGATCAAGTTGATCCATATGGCAATCGCGGATCAAGTTGAACCGCAAGTGACTTACGGATCAACTTAAGAAGATTACACAAATCAAGTTGATATGCAAGTCACTTGCGGATCAACTTAATCTGCAAGAAGCTTGTATCTTTGTTTTTTATTTTAGATAGGGATTTTATTTTATTTTTGAATACGAATAACATAAAATTTGCACGAATTCAAACGTAAAATCATTCCAATCATAAAATAACATTACATTAACTTAAAGAGAGTGAAAAGAAATAAAATTAGCATCAAATACGATAATTAAGCCATGCTAATTTTGCGACAAGGACATAGACTTCGTCATATCAGCAATAAGTGTCTTTTCATCTTTAGTCAATCGGCCGACATATGGATGTCCAACTAATGACTTGGCCAATTCATGATTATGAATCCCACAAATCAACTTCGCCATCTAGCCTTGTCCTCCAACCACTGGTTTGCGACGAAGCTTGAAGGGACACCCACATTTCCTAGTCCCAGTGTCTCTTCTAACAAATTCTTTCTTCATACACTTATATTCGCCACTTCTTTCACAGTCAATTAACACAAATGAAGTCCTTCCTCTACTACCTGTGTTTCTGTCAGACCTTACAAGCACCGTCATAAATCCATTTTCATAAGCAACAGATCGAGCCCACCGCAAAACATCCTCTCGACTGTCAAACACCTACAAACCAATCCAGATAATTTCAATTTCCTACAACATATTCATTTTATTAAATCACTCACAATCATGAACATTATTACCTGAGAAGTATTGAACGCATCCGAACAATAAACATGCGGTTCATTCACACCACATTCTTCTTCATTTTCATAATCCATATCCACTTCTTTAGGCATTATACCTTCATACATCCACTGATCTCCGTCCATCTTAACAATAAATCAAAAATTTCAACACAAACATAGAACACATAACCGAACTACACATAACATACAAAACTATACATCATTAGTAAAAAGCCAAAACCCTATTTCATTATACACGTATAAACAATTCAAATAAAAAATGACAATACAAAGTAATAATTTAAAAACAAAATTAAACTTTAAAATTTCAAAAAATAAAGCCTTTTGCTTATCAACTTGATCCGTAACAGGCAACTTGATCTAAGGCAATGAAATATACATGCGGATCAAGTTGATCCGTAAACTTCTTACGAATCAACTTGATCCGCGCAATCTCCCGTACACCAGAACGCACCCAACATTGTGTACCTCGTATGCCGTATGCCGCCGACGATCATTGCAACACCGAACACCAGAATGCACCTTCACCTTCACGCAACCTAACCGTTCACCGAACCAAACCAATCGCAAGGAAGGAAGCATTGCACACCGAAGAGAGAAAAGAAAGAGACAATGCGCAAATGGAAGCATTGTGCCATTTTTAAAAGTCGGATGCTGGGTGTAGTAAATGGAGGCACTGTTCATGGCAGCACTATTCATGAAAAGAGAGAAAGAAGGGGCAGCCGCGACAGCAGGCAGTAGGGGCAATTTTGGCAATTTCAAAAGTAGCTGGGTGCACCAGCAATAATGCTGGGTGCACCTAGCAACTCCCAAAGCATTTTCTTTTCAAAAAAAAAAAATCACAATCTTTAACATTCGAGCAAACCTGAGTCCTTGAGTGTGATTAGTCCGTTCGTGAGTTCAGCCAGTATCAGTCCAAATTCCAACCATAACTTTATACAAATCAAATCCAAGACCAGTCCACATACAACAACAAAAACAAAAATGATCCCACGAACCCTTGCTCCGGTCGTGGTTCCTCTGAAACCCATCACCTCTACGAGGTTCTTGTTGTTCTCCCTGTCCCAATTTTCCACAACCCCGAACCGCGACACCGCAATTCTGGCGCGTCTTAAACACAAAGACTGGCTCACTCCGAAAGAAGCCACCACCCTCTTAACCTCCCTCACACACCCTTCCTCCACCCTCACCTTCTTCCACCTCTACACCTCCCGCAAGGACTTCCACCCCTCCGAACCCCTCTGCACAACCCTAATCTCCAAACTCGCCCAAGCGCACCAACTCAACCCTATCCTCACCCTCCACCAAACCCTAACCAAACGACGCCGCTTCTCCGACGACTTCTTCTACACCTTAATCAAAGCCTACGCGCACTCCTTCCAGCGCGTGGACATGGCCCTCCAAACCCTCCACGACATGAACTCCTTGTTCCACTGCTCCCCTTCCACGCGCACTTTTAATTTCGTCCTCAACGTGCTCGTGAACACGCGCCTCTACGCCGCGGCGCGCGAGCTTTTCCTCCACGCGCCGCCGCTTGGGGTCTCCCCGGACGCGTGCACGTTGAACATTGTAATCAAGGGGCTGTGCGCGCGCGGGGAGATGGACGCGGCGTTCGGGGTGTTGGAAGAGTTTCATGAGTTAGGGTGTGAAGCGAACGCGCGTACCTACGCGACGCTGATGAAGGGTTTGTGTGAGAAAGGGAGGGTGGAGGAGGCTTTTGGGTTGTTGGAGAAGATGGAGGAAGAAGGGGTGGAAACTGACGTGGCAGTGTACAATGTGTTGATTGGGGGGTTGAGGAAAGTGGGTAGGGTGGATGAGGGGTGGAGGGTGTTGGAGGGGATGGTGGGGAGAGGGGTGTGTCCCAATGAGGGGACTTACAATGAGGTGTTGTGTGGGTTGGTGGAGAAGGGGAGGGTTGAGGAGGGGAAGGGGGTTGTGGAGAGGATGGGGAATAAGGGGTTTGTGCCTAGCTTTGGGGCCTATAAGGATTTGGTTAAAGGGTTTTGTGAGAAGGGGTTGGTTGGGGAGGTTGAGTGGGTTGTTTGGGATATGGCGTGGAAGGGGTTTGTGCCCAAGATGGGGATGTGGAGGAGGATTGTGAAATGTGTTGTTGACAGGGAAAGGAGTGATGGGTGGGTGGTTGGTGCCATTGATGGTGTTTTGGAGGATTAACAATTAAAGGTTTTAAAAATTGGTCTGCGAGAGAGCTATTTCGATCGCAATGTCAAGATTTTTTGAGTCAGTGTGCATGCAATTGTGACTGCAATAGCCGCCTGGTATTTTGACTGCAATGTCAAAAAATTTGGAGTCATCGTGGATGCAATCAGCCACCTGCTATTTTGAAGGTTTATGGATTCAGTGTGTACATGCATTATGCAATTGTAACTGCATCAGCCTCCGGCTATTCTGACCACAATGTGAAGGTTTTTGGATTCACTGTGCATGCAATTGTGACTACATCAGGCTGACCACTGTTTTCTCTGCAATGTCAAGGTTTTTGGAGTGAACGTGCATGCAATTGTGACTATCAGCGGTCTGCAATTTTTTTTATCACAATGTCTAGGTTTTTTTATTCAGTGTGCATGTAATTGTGACTGCATTATCAGCCTGTTATTTTGACCACAACGTCAACATTTTTGGAGTTAGTGTGTATGCAATTGTGGCTGCATTATCAGCCTGTTATTTTGACCACAACGTCAACATTTTTGGAGTTAGTGTGTATGCAATTGTGGCTGCATTATCAGCCTGTTATTTTGACCACAACGTCAACATTTTTGGAGTTAGTGTGCATGCAATTGTGACTGCATCAGCCACTCACTATTTTGACCAAAAAATCAAGATTTTTGCAGTCACTGCATTTCGGGATTAGTTTGATTGGCGGGGTGCATGTTTCAGGAGAATCAGGACCAATATGATTATGTTTCGAGAACTGTTAAGATTGGATATGTCTTTCAAGGATTAGTCTGCGTGTTTTACTCATCATCACTGAATGCTGCTAGTATGCGGTTTTGGGAATCCAGAGAAAGAGTTGAACTAGCCACATCACTTGTACTATGATTCTGCCCTGGCTCAGTTCGTAAGTCAGAGAACTTGGGTGCCTGTGCCGACGACTGCATTTGATTGAAAGTTCATGGAAGTGTTGGAATCTAACAAAATTTAGTCCAATCTGTTCTTTTGTATTTTTGAAGGAAGTTTCAGTAAGAAACAGTTTAATAGCGTGTTCGGAAATGTATCACTAGCCTCGTTGGTAACTCTTATTCAAGGATATAGAAAATGCCCACCTTGAATGTTGTACCTGTATGTTTACCTTCTCTTACAAACAAACACAGTGTGAATAAAACATAGACAGCATAGGCCGTTTAAAAATTGGTTAATATCGACTCTCTTAAAGCTATAGGAGAACAAAATTAGATTGTAAATCTTGTATTCCTTGTAAAGTTATTTACATGCTTACAAACTACAGCACCATCTGAAACCCGAACATGTTTATGTAAAACCAGTCTGACATTGACGATCACAGGACTATTACTGCAATCAAAATCTGCCTAGAACTGTAGAACATGGGTATGAAATGATGGAGAAAATATGCTATGCTACTTGAGACATTCTTCATTGAGACAAACTGATGGAATCTTTTTTATCTGCCCCCATTTCCTCTTTATCATGCTCCAGTTCAGCAGATTTAACAAATTCTTCCCTATACCTGTCAGAGGAGCATGTATTTTCAGGGTCATCTTTTTCATTTGCGATTTCCGTTGTGGCTTGATTGTCCACATTAGTGTTTGATGGAACTATTTGAACCACATTCACCCCAGAATTGGGGGAACCATTGCTGCCGGAGACCACAGCAGGAGAACCAACTGGAGTTCTTATTACATCTATGGGAGACTGAGCTGCAACAGATTCCTGATCAGAAGAGTCAGATTCATGTTCTATTTCTGGAACTGTTGGAGACTCATCTTTAAATTTCCTTGATTTACAAGAAAGAACGTGCCTCAAGCCGCGAGCCGATTTTTCTGCATGTTTCAAAATATTCTTTGCCATATCCTTGACATTTCCCTTGGCACTGGCAGGGCTCTCAGGACTACTCCCTTCTGTTGATCCCCCTTCTGCCTGAACCTTACCAGTTTGAAAGCTAGAAATGTTATCATGTGGAGACAGCAACTCCTCACCAACAGGACTCCGGTGGAATACTGACCCAATCTTGTGCAGGCCCTTCCTAACCAATCTCATTCGATGTTTTTCTTCATGATTATTATCAGGACTGCTGCTGTCATTGTTCAAGGATCCTGATACAGTTGAATTACCACTGCCAACTGAATCATTAGGCTCCCCATGAATTTCTGTATCAAGACGCCGACTCTTCCCTTTCCTAGGCTCCCACCTTTGGGAAACTTCACTTCCTGGGTGATGAACCCAAACTCCTGTCTCCTGTTGCCCTTTGATATCTATAGGCTCATAGTTATCTGCCAACTTCTCAGATTTTTCAGGTGGAACAGGTGAGAAGGAACTATTATCAGTGGTCTCATTTGCTTCAAAGGAGTTTTTTGGTTCTTCAAAGTCCATTGGTTCCTGCTCACATGTAGTATCAACTCCCTGTACAGATAAAATTCAAAATTGAAATAAAAGAGACAAACACCAACCACACGTCAAAAAACATTGAAGCCACTTATTGCCCCACATGCTATTTTTCATTTTCTTTTGTACTCTGTTCTTATCAGAATGTTTTTCTTTATTAAATATTGATAAGTACCAATATATTTGAGAGGCGGAAATTACCTTTCCATTATCTTCAAGAATAGTTATTGCCAAATGCAAACTCCCCATTTTTATGTTCTTAAGCGACAGCCACATATCATGTCTTTGCCCATCCCTAAATTCATTGATGTTCACAGAACAGTCCCTGAAAACAGTGCAATATTCAATTATTCTGATAAATACAACAGTGACAGAATAAGTGGCAGGAAATCATGGGAAACATATACAATGAATAAAGGATAGCAAGACAATACAAAGTGGTTGAAAAGAGATCAAACAACATATTTAAAGAAATATTATCAAACTCGTGGGAAATTGAAACACTCAACATTCAGAATTACGACTCAGTAAATCAATCAATAAAAGATTGAAAAAATATAGTCAGGGAAACAGATTCTGAAATTCTGTGAGTGGATTATAGTCAGGAAACAGAAGCCAAGATATTGGGAATGAGACAAATGCTTCTTTAACTGTCCCATGGTTGCAAGGATTTCATCAAATGTGGCACAAGCAAGAATCATTGTTATCAACCACAAATAATAAATAAAGTCTGTATCCCAGAATGTAACCACACATACTTGTTACAAGCACACACTCTGTGATAATCAGATATGCATACATCATTGTTACAAGCATGTACTCCATGATAACAAGAATGATATCATATCATTAATAATATTGTGCAAAGAACAAATCAAGATGAAGTTGATTCTCAGGTAAGAAAATATTTGCTCATTTTGTTTTCTTAGCAGTGTCTTAAAGGTACAATTAACTGTGCACGCACGCACACATATTTTACAAAATACAAAGTTTATAAATCGGAACAAACCCAAGGATATCATCATAGAAATGGTCCTTGTCACGAACTGCAATAACCAGCACATTGTCAGACTCCCAAGTTATGATGGGAATTTTAAATTCCTCATGCCATTTTGGAGTAAGTGTTTTCCTTTGTATTTTTGTCCTGAATCTGTATACACCCATTTGACCTTTCACATAAGGATCCGCTAATCCTGAATCATACTATAATTTGTTATGCACAAATAAAAATTCTAACAAAAGATCATAAGAATCACAGGTAAGGGATAACCGTTTAGGTCTGATGGCTTCATGTCAGATGCTTCAATAACTTCTACTTTTGCATAAGCAACAGGTTCCTTCTCATCCACCTTGAACCAAGACTCTGTGAGATTAAGAATCACAAATGGATAGAGTTTGATGACAACCATAAGTTTCTCTAAAAATTTCCACAACCGAAGCCATCATATATCTAGAGAGGGCTAAGGAAATGTTCTTTCTTCACTAAAGATATGTGATGAGAGAAGATCAATGGCTAGAGTTTGATGACAACCATAAGTTTCTCTAAAAATTTCCACAACCGAAACCCTCTATCTATGAAACCATGAGTAATTCCACAACTCAAATGTTACATAAAAAGTTAATCCCCATGCCTACTTGGAGAAACTAAATCCATATGCATGAGGCTTGTTTTAGCAAACTTTCTGAGTTCAAATAGGTTTTACAATTAAAAGATTAGGCAACACAGACCAGTAAAATCAGCATTTCATACTTTATTTGAACAATAATTGATTATCAGAAACTGGTACCTTACATGTCCATGATATGTTGATGAGCACAATACCTAATTTTTATTTAAAAGAAGAATCCCCAGGGCTACCAAATAAATCAGTTATTGCAAAAGTCTATGAAAAGCATGATATATATTTACCTTGCTGTGGTGAAACAAATTTCTCAACATCAACAACCAGCATATTGGGCTGCAAAAATTCCAAACATGTAAATATAGGAAAATAATTAAAAGGCTACAACAGTTTCTAATAGCCCATCATTTGATATTTTTGTCCCATCATTTCAATACCCCAAGAAGCCAACATTAGTAAAATATCCAAAACTAACAAGATGGGAATGAAACAGAGAACAAACTTCACCTCAACAAGGGTCTGTTCAAAAGCAATAGACAGCAGCTTATCCTGATAAAAGATAAGATAACACAAATTACTTACAGCATGAGCAAATAAAAATGAACACACATTTTGCCTAAAATCAAGGTATACTTACTAGCCACCCAGCAATGCCTGGAAGTTCAGTCATATCAAGCCCATGAGTAAACAAAGGTTTGACAGTCATTTGAAAATATGGAGGTTCAACAAAGCATACACGCAAACGGCCAATAAAAGGCCATGTCGGGAGAAACTTTACCCCAACTAAGACCTACAGAATAGACAAATAAAATAATATTACTAATGATAATAACATAATAATTTAATAAATTTGTTTTATTCCCCACTCAATACAACATCATTCCTAATGATAATAACACTAAATTAAAATTAGAATTAGTAAATTATTTTAATGTTAACTAACAAAATGCAACACCACCCCACTCAATACACCATCATCATCTCTTTCTTCCAACAAAAGATCATTTCTAAGAATCAAATAACATGTGAGAATATTATGAATTTCCCTTTAAAAAAAATCGGCGCATGCACATCCCTGAATCCAAGCTTGTATCCATGAACTTTTATTGAGTAAATATAGAAAAAAGAATTTAATATTCAACAAATGTGTCACTGTAAAATCAAAATTCCATTGTCATACCTTCCCTTCAACATGCATTCCTGTAATGTGCAGTTTTGCCCACATTCCAAAGCCCAACCTTTTTCTTAGTTTCACAGCAAGTATAGCACTCATATCATCAGCCGTGAGAAAATTCAATCCTAACTCCAGAACCTACATGAACGACACGGTAATGTATAAATCAAAATGAACAAAATTTCATTCACAGATGCAGAACAACACAATCCCTTGGTATGCTGCTTTAAAATTTCACATACCAAGTGATCATCATCACTCTGGCGAAGAACGCGGACTTCAGTAATCAAAGGTGGGTTTCTTCCCAAGTATAGGTGCTGAACAACAGCTTCTTTCTGCAAATACAGTACACAGATGTCAATATTTGATCATACCAGAAGTTGAAATGACAATTTTATATTCACACAAACATAAAAATAACTAAAACATATAATGGACCAAAAGAGTTAAAAACTGCATCTTTCTTGATATATGAAATTCATATAAAATAATTAAGAAAATGGTTGAAATTCATATTGTTTGATCAAGCACAATCAAAGACAAATAACCGAACAGTACGAATCATACAGCAGTCCAAGGTTTGTACTTCTCTAAGAACCATGGTATTATAGGGAACAATATCTTTTGAGAGGTAATCTGTTCCATGCATATGGGCCATATGTTTTCAACTGCATGGTTCAACCACCGGACTGTTTCAGAATCTGAAAGCACCTGAAGCACAAGACATTATCCAAGATGTATCAGTAAATCATCATAGCAGAATCCTTGGCCATTAGAATATGGCATCTCAAAATTTAAACTTGCAGTGATAAAATGAAAGATAATCAAAGAACTGAAAATTAACTTACAATAGAAAAAAAAAACATAAAATACATATTAATACATTAATTTCCTACTGGAGCGTATTTTTTCTTATTCTCTTAGTTTTAGTCATTTCATCCTCCTTTAATTAAGCCATATAATTTTATTTTCATCATCAAATGAAAAACATTGTTTTCAAAGAGCATAAAGAAAAGAATCTTGGACTAACTTCAAAGAGGAATTTACTCATTAGCAGTTTTTTTTTCATTGACTACAGTTCATTTGATTTACTTTTCATGATCCACAAAATCAAATAACCACACTAAAACCAGCAGCATTACCCTTCTTTGATTAGCTTGCTTCCACTCCTCAAACTGCAACTTCCTCCGCAGCCTCGTAACATAACGCTCATGAACCTTCCCAAAGAAAAAAAATAAAAACATCAAAGTCAGAAACACAATAATATTCCAATCTTTTTTCCATTTCCAACACCCCCCCCCCCCCCCCCGGCCATTTTTTCTTTCTTTTCCCCATCACCAACTATTCAATCAAAAAAAGAAAAAAAAACAAAGATAAAAGGCACAAAAAAAAAAGTATCCAAAAGTTGGTAAAACTCCAACCATGATCCTTACCAGAAAAAGATAGATCAAAGCCACAAAATAAGCAACCGTGTGACACCAGTTGAATGCAGAGAGAATCCATAGCCCAACAAGCACGATCCCCACATGATGTAAGATCGAAACCTCCATTAAATTCATCCCCTTCAAACCCCCAAAAAGAGTGGGAAAGAAAAAGAAAAAAGAATCTTCAAAACCACCCCTTAACTGAAATCACCAAAGTTGCAAACTTTATAGACACCCATTGATCTAAATCCAACTCTGAACCTGATAACACGCGAAATGCATGCCCACAAAGGAACCCCAAAATCTCTTGTATTAAAAAACTGAATCCGGGGCCCCAAAAGGGTATACATAATTGAATATTCAAATCCAGGTACTGTTGTGACAACAACCTGGAAGGACAGGAATGTGTCAAAATTACGAAGAAATTCAATATTAAAAAAAATGGTTATGGAAAGTGGAGAAGGTGAAGTTTGAATGAGTGTGTCCCAATCGGGGGGTCCAAGGGGATTGAATTGAACCCTTGTGAATATTTTATTGTATTGATTATGGAAACAGTGAAACGGTGCCGTAATGGAGAAGTAACGCGGCCAAGAGAAAGATGAGTAGTAGTAGAATTTAGTAGCATACAGATGCTACCAGGCAAAAGTAAAAATATTTCCCATGGTAAGAAAGTTATCTCCATGGTTCGATTAAAATTGATAATTAAAATAATGTGAAAGTGTTCAAATATTATTATTTTTTTTCTTTTCTGTCACCCGTCAATGCAACTTCCACTTCACCGTCAGCTCTCCACTTCTGCTCACTCCTTGTCTCGAGTTTTGTGCCACAGACGAGGTTCCTGTTCATTGGCTTTGTCAACGACAACATTCCAACGTTTTTATCGTTTTGCGACCACAAGAGTCGTCATCGTGTTGCTCCACATTATTTGCTCTTAATTCAAGGACTTTGGTTCTCGTTGTGGTTCCTCATTGGCCCTTCTCCCTTTACATTCTCCAACCACCCTTATCTCTCTTTGGCACCATCCTCACAATCACCACCGCAAAACTCACCACTGTCGCCGCCTAAAGGATTGTCGTCGCCGTCACTGAAAAGGAACCATTTGTTCCCGATATCCTTGGTTTCAAATCCAGACAACCTCGGTTGGGTTCGTTTTCATATCTAATGATTGTTTCATTTTCAATCTCAGATTTGAGATTTTGTTGATCTCTTTGTTTTTTTATAACAGATATAGTGATGGTACTTGATGTTCGATGGTCAAAAAGAAGGAAGCTTTGTCTTTCTCCGTTGGGTAGTGACAACGATAACGGTTCTTTAGGCAGCGATAGAGAATTATGCGGTGGCGATGGTGTGGGCGGTGTCGGAGACCGAAGGGAGAAGCTCTGGCGAGAGAAAAAAAAGGAAAAAAAATCTCATATTTTTTTATTTTATCTCATGTGAACAATTCCATCATAATTCGTATTTATCTTAACCATTAATTTAATGTCAATATATCTAACGACTAAAATATCCTTTCATGCTATGCGTAAAAAATTTAACTTACACACGATAACCGGCAAAAATTCCAAACTGGTGCTCTTTTAGAAACTTATTCCCCAAATGGGGTTGTTTCCAAACATATTCTTGAAGGGTGCTCTTTTTTCACATAAACCCCATGCATGGCGCCACCACCATTGGCGCTTTCGGGGAGGAGGTGACACGTGGCGCTGGTGTCGCCATTCCCACCAGCACCTTGCCTTTGTGCCTACGTGGCGCTAGAGACGCCAGCAGCAATGGCGCGTTGAGCATGGTGCCAGTCAAACTGGCGCGTTGAAGGCCCTAGGGTGCAGCAGCGTAGCCCAAAGTGCAGTGCAGCAGGAACGCGCCATTGGAGGTTGCGCGTTGCAGGGGGGAGGCGCCATCACGAGGAGCGATTTGCTTTCAAAAAAAAAGTTGCCTTTATATGCAGTTCTCCTCCACTGCATTGCTCCTCACTCTCCTTAGCCTTCGACTTTCATCTTGGTTATTCAGAAAGCTTGCTTCATTTGCTTCTTTCGTTTTTGTTGCTTGTAACTTCTTGGTAAGTTTTTTTTAACTGATAATAAATTTTAGGTGTGTTTAGGTTATAAATTTTAAGTGTTATATGTTACGTATGTTTAGGTTAGGTTTGTTTTATATGTTATATGTTATGTATGTTTAGGTGGTAGTTATAAATTTTAAGTAGTAATTTGAAATATTAATATTATTTGTGTTATATGTATATGTTATAATTTTAGTTAGTATGTTATTATTTGTGTTATAAGATACATTAGATTTAGTTGATTTGTTAATATTATTAGTTTGAGTTCTTAATTTTATATAGTAGATTAGATTTAGTTTAAATTTTTTATATGGTAGATTAGAAATAGTTTTAGGTAGTGTAAGTTATTAATTTTATATGGTAGATTAGGAATAGTTTAAATTTTTATATGGTAGATTAGGTTTAGTTAAATTTTTTTATATATTAGATTAAGAATAGTTTGAGGTTTTGAAAGATATAATTTTAGATTAGGTTTAGTTTAAATTTTCTGTATGGTACATTACATTTAGTTTAAATATTTAATATGATAAATTAGAAATAGTTTAAATTTTTATATGGTAGATTAGGTTTAGTTAAAAAAATTTATATAGTAGATTAAAAATAGTTTTAGGTTCCGTAACTTATTAATTTTAAATTAGGTTTAGTTTAAATTTTGTATATGGTACATTACATTTAGTTTAAATATTTGATATGATAAATTAGGAATAGTTTAAATTTTTATATGGTAGATTAGGTTTAGTTAAAAAAATTATATAGTAGATTAAAAATAGTTTTAGGTTCCGTAACTTATTAATTTTAGATTAGGTTTAGTTTAAATTTTTTATATGCTACATTACATTTAGTTTAAATATTTGATATGATAAATTAGAAATAGTTTAAATTTTTATATGGTAGATTAGGTTTAGTTAAAAAAATTTATATAGTAGATTTAAAATAGTTTTAGGTTCCGTAACTTATTAATTTTAGATTAGGTTTAGATTAAATTTTTTATATGGTACATTTCATTTAGTTTAAATATTTGATGCTAAATATATATATATATATATATATATATATATATATATATATATATATATATATTGTTTTAATTTTTAGTCGCAAATATAAAAATTATGTTATATATGTAAATTTATATTTGTGTGTAATTTAATTTATTTATAGAATATATATGAATTAGGTTATTTGTATAATATATTTTGTTATTAAAATTTAAAAAATAATTTGTTATTTATGTAAAGTTGTGTTTGGATGTGATTTAATTTATTTGTAGAATATATTTAAATTTCGTTGATTGTGTAATATATTTTGTTATTGAAATATTTGGAATTTGAAAAATATAATTTGTTATTTATTTGAAATTTGGAGAGTATGTTTAAATTTTATTATTCATTTTATTGTATTATATTTTATTTTACAGGATCAATGACATCTTCGTCGTCATGCTCATCAAATATACAAACTGGGTTTGGTCCAATTGATGGTGACATTTTGTCGATGCAACCTAAGCATGTTTGAGAACATGCTTGGATTGGGGAACCAGACAGAAAATTACATATCAGACGAGCAGTCCCGACGTATCAAGGTGAAGAACAAATACCAGAGGAAATTGTTCCTCTGCTTCGGCAATCTGAGTTTTATTAGATAATGAAGATGGGATACCTAAAAATAAATGCGGCCTTAATTAGTGTGTTGATTGAAAGATGGAGGCCCGAAACACACACGTTTCACTTGAGATGCAGAGAGGCTACCATTACTCTTCAAGATGTATCAGTTTTATTAGGTCTTCGTACTGACGGGGCACCATTAATTGGTTCAACTAATCTTGATTTGGCCAATTTATGTGAAGAATTATTAGGAGTCAGACCACAGGAAGGCAAACTTGAAGGCAGTGTGGTAAAATTAAGTTGGCTGGCTCACCATCTTTCTCACATAAATATTCATGACGCTAATGTAGAACAATTACAAAGGTTTACTTGTGCATGGATCCTTCGATTCATAGGAGGTGTCCTCTTTGTTAACAAAAGCAGTAGCAGAGTTTCCTTAAGGTACCTACAATTTTTACGTGACTTTGAACAATGCAGCACGTATGCGTGGGGACCTGCCGTGCTTGCGTATTTATATAGAGAGATGTGCAGCGCCACCGATTACAAAGTTAAATCAATCGGAGGTATGTGCATCTTAATCCAAATGTGGGCATGAGAACGATGCACGACTTTGGCTCCAAAGAGGACGCCTCCCGTAATAGAAAATAAACCACTCAGACACAGGTTTGTCGTTTAAAAAATTAGATTTCAATTGAAAATGATTAATAATGGAACGTGTTGACAATGATTATTTCATTTTTATTGTAGGTGGTTGCGACGTGGAAATCAGCATATTGACAATGATGATCTTAGAGTTTTCCGTCGCAAATTGGATATCATGAAACGACATGAGGTAAGAAGATCGTAATGTATTTGTTAAATGAAATGTTAATATGTTATGTTTGACTGAAAATTGACAACAGTGTTGTTATATGCAGTTTGTCTGGGAGCCATACACAGCAACTGTGATGGCAGCGTTACCTCCAATTTGTGTGGTTGGAAGTGTAGCCTAGTTCACGATGGCGCCACTGATTTGTTTACATGTTGTTGAGTGGCACCAACCCGATAGAGTTTTGCGATAATTTGGATTGCAACAACCTATTCTTGGGTGTCCTTCGCAACCGCAAAATCTCCATGGCATAACGCTCAAAGGCAAACAAGATGAAAATTGGTTCCAGCTGTTGGCCCCGATCATCAGTCAATGGAACAATCGAGCTGAGTTTAGGGTCGACGTTTATCCTCGACAGGAGGGCCTACTGGGTTTTAACTCGGACTACATGGTGTGGTATAGGCGTAAAACAAAGATGTTTGTCGACCCAAACAATGTAAACACAACTACATTGGTATTTATCTGTTTTTCAATGTTTAACTTCAAATTATTTTGTTAAGCATGAGCATTAATTTCTTGTCGCTAATAATTGTAGGGTGAAGTTGTGGAGACTTTACAGTATATGGTGTCACCACAAGGGAGGAACACATGGACAGTTAATGATCTCGTGCCTTACATGAAAAAGTTAGCGATTATATTTGAAGAGCAAGAGAGAATCACTGAGCCAGTGTCACATGGTCCAACATCAGAGTGTGAATTCCCAGCACAAGAGTTTCACATTCTTCAATCAAGTGTTGAAACTCGGGGCATAGGTAGACGAAGGGAGCCTATTGAAGCGGAACAATATTCCCAACAAATGATGGAGCGTGGTCATGGAATGTATTACACGCCAGCAACATTTTCCCAATATCCTTCACAGATGTATCAGTATCCTTTTGAAGGTCATCACATTGATACTTCTGCGAGCGAACATTTGTTCGGTGGTGTTGCGAAAACACGGCCTCATTTTTCATGGCCCATTATCACTCCTTCACAGCAACACGATGCCCCAATGGCAACACCTAACGCCCCATTTGCTCCGCAATGGAATGTACCCGGAGCAATACCTGATATGGGCGACTTATTAGGTGTTGATTTGCATCAGGAGTTTTTTGCTGAGGCTGAGCAAGTCGAAGTGGGGAGACATCGCGGCAGAAGAAATCCTGATCGTCAAGCGCGAAGATGGGATCAACCATGTGGCACATCCTCACGACATCACGGACACCATAATGAATGATTTTGATGTCTCTGTGTAAATTTGTTGTTGTTTGTAAGACATTTGATTTTGACAGTTAATTTATCGCATCTCATTTATTATGCCTTACTAATATATACAGTTTATGTGGCGCATCAAACTATAATAATAAAGAAAGTTTAAAAATAAAACTAAAGTAGACAAACGAAAAATAAATAGTTTTAATAACTAAAGTCGAACACCAACGCCATATGTGCAGATACTTCACATTGACTAAGTCCATAGTTCATCATTGTAGATAGTTCTCCTTTAGTATCAATTTGAATACCCTTAACTATAGCATTGGACTCCCCACTTTCACTCAACCTAGGTTTAGGGTTGAGGGGTTATGGTTTAGGGTTTAGGGTTTAGGGTTTGGGGTTTTGGGTTTAGGGTTTGGGGTTTATGGTTTAGGTTTAGGGTTTATTGTTTAGGGTTTTGGGTTTATGGTTTGTGGTTTAGGGTTTATTGCTTGGGGTTTAGGGTTATTGCTTGGGGTTTAGGTTTAGGGTTTAGGGTTTATGTTTTGAGCTTTAGGGTTTAATGCTTAGGGTTTGTGGTTTAGTGTTTAGGTTTAGGGTTTAGTGTGTAGGGTTTAAGGCCTTGTGTTTTGGGTGTAGGGTATATGGTTAGGGTTTAATGCTTAGGGTTTTGGGTTAGGAGTTATGTTTAGGGCTTAGGGTTTGAGGTTTAGGATTTAGGGTTTAGGGTTTAAGGCTTAGGGTTTTATCCTAGGGTTTTGGGTTAGGGTTTAGGGCTTAGGGTTTAGGGTTTAAGGCTTAGGGTGTTTGGTTATAGGTTAGGTTTAGGGTTTAGGGTTTAGGGTTTGGGATTTTGGGTTTATGGTTTATGTTTAGGGTTTTGGATTTAGGATTTAGGTTTTGGGGTTTATGTTTAGGGTTTGGGGGTTGGGGTTTAGGGTTTATGGTTTAGGGTTTAGGGTTAGGGTTTATGGTTATGCTTTTAACTAACGAATTCATTGAACCCCACAAATAACTAATGTACACAAACCAAAATAAGTAATGTTTTTAACTAACGAATTCATTGAACCCCACAAATTGAATACATTGAAGAGAACTTAAACAAATTCAAGTCACTAGACTAACATACATAAATCAATGATTTGAACAACTCCCACGCTCAGATTGCATTGGACAACGACGCCTGTTATGCCCTTCGGCTCCACATCTACTACATTTTTGTCGGTGCTCAGATGGTTCGAACCAATCCATCTCATTCCTTATCCTTGTTGATTTTGGCCGACCTTTCGCACGAATTGTAGTTGTGTCAAGGATAAGTATCCATGCGTCATTAGAATGAGGAATAACCGCTTCATTCCCAAGAGGCCACCATTGTACGGAGTAAGCTTTTAAGATGTGCTCATTTGTGTAAACAACATCTATATATTGGTAGTACTTCATGCTCACGTAACCACAAGCTGCAATAATGTGTGAACATGGATAGTGAAGCGCAAAATACCTTCCGCATTGACAATAATGACCATTCAAGTTAACTGCCCACTTTTGTCCACCACGTTGCGTAATAGGATTGAAGGTCTCCTCTACTTCAAACCTTGTGGAGTGGATATCATACACGCGAACGATGTGCGAATAAGCTTGTTCTTGATTTTTTCTAAGTTCTTTAACAAGCTTCGAACAATATACTTGTCCTTCATTTAACTTTCTTTGGGCTTGGCGGCCACGCTCAACAAAGTACTTTCGACACCTACTGTACGTTGATTTGACCAATGCTGTTATGGGAATATTGCGACAATCCTTCAAAACCTTATTGATACATTCTGAGAGGTTGGTTGTCATGTGGCCATATCGACGTCCTTCTCTATCATAAGCCATCATCCATTTTTCCTTTGAAATGCGATCAATCCATGTTGCTATGGCTAGACTTAGTTGACGAAATTTTTCTAAATTTTGATAAAAAATGTGCTTGCAAGGAGTGTAGGCTGCATAAAATTAGTTATGAATAACAATTTTAAGTATATATGAAAGTTAAATAAACATGACCATCAAATATGAAATCTTACCCAATTTCTTCAACATTTCTTTATGTTTGGCATTATTGAATTTCTGATTGAAGTTGCTTGCTATGTGTCACACGCAGTACACATGATAACCGTGGGGAGGTTGCCAACCAAGTGCTTCGTTAGCGACATCGGACTTTATACTCGCGTGTCGATCAGATATCAGACAAATACCATTTTTATCTGTGACGGGTTCACGCAAGTGTGTCAAAAACCATGACCACGCTGTCAACGTCTCACCTTCGACCACCACGAATGCTAGAGGAAGGACACCACCATTTCCATCTTGTGATGTGGCCATTAAGAGGGTCCCACGGTATTTGCCGTACAAATGTGTGCCGTCAACTTGTATGATTGACTTACAGTACTTGAAAGCCTCTTTACATTGGCCAAAAATCCAAAAAACTCTATGAAACTGACGGTGTTCGCGACTAACCGTATGCCCAACGATAAAATCGTCATGTAGTATTTGAAAATATGATCCAGGAGAATGATTTTGCATGTGTGTTAGCCACGACGAAAATTTCGCATATGACTCATCCCAATCGCCATATTCAATTGCAATGGCTTTCTATTTCGCCAACCAAGCTTTTTTGTACGACACCTTGTACGCAAATTCACTATTAATCCTCTCTTGAATCAAAAAAACTTTTATTGATGGATCTTCTCTGATCATGCTTGTCAATAACATAACAAAATTTAAATGACAATTAACAAAAAATTAACATAATATGAACACAAAATACGTACCTACTACACAAGTGACAATTAAATCTGAATCAAGTTTCTCGTGATCTTGTGTCATGATCATATTCAGACATGTGTGTGGTCCACCCCATTGTGTGACTTTCCACGTATATGTTTTTTTTAGATAAAATTGCCTCATATAGAAAGGGCAAGGACACTCTACACTTTTATTCAAGCAACAAACCACATACTTGTTCGATTTGTTTTCAACAACTTTGAAACTTTGATGCACCTTCATAACATATTGTTTGACTGCATTTTTGACCGCATCTTTACTATCAAATTTCATGCCAACATATAATTCTTGGCCAACATTAAAGGTCGACGGCATCTCCAAACCGCAAATGTCCTCCTCATCAAGATAACTCCAGTTGATATTGTTATAATGCAAAGCATCATTCCAAAATGGATTTTCAATTCCTTATGCACCTAACAGTTCCAAATAAAAATTCAAATCATACTTATTTAACATTAAATACAATTGTCATCAAATAATAAATGTATTGTTTAATTTTTTTATACAACAAATTATACCTTCTGCTGGGTGAACAATTCTTATTGGTTGAATCATGTCGGTGACTTCATCGTCTGTATCAGATATACCGTCAACACTGTCATCTTTGTCTAAAGACTCTTCAACATATGAGTTAGACACAAGATAATCATCATCATCATCATCATCTTTGTCAACATGTAAATTGCTCATATTTGTTGGCGGTTGTGTCTCATCATTAGATAAATAATTTCCACATGATGTAAGCGAATTTACAGAATGAAACATTGAACCACCAACCACATCCTTTTCTATGTACAATTCCAGAACTGACATTTGTTCTTGTTGTTTAAAACTTTCCAGCATTGTTTCAACGTCTTCGTCATCACAAATTTGCAAGGCAATATATTTTCCTGACACTAAAAATCTACAGCTGATGGCAGAAATAATTTCATTATTTTGTAATTTTACCTTATCTCCAATTTTTTTCTTCAAAGCATAGAAACTAATTTCACGTTTAATCTGAATCGCTTTTTTACTGTCTTCAAATATTACACCATCATTATCTTCATATACCCTTCTATTGAAATACAACACTATTATAACCGAATTCATCGTGTACCTACAAAAACAATATTTTAATACGTCAAATAAATTATAAAATGGGTATCACAAAAAGTCATTATTGGAACTTCAAAATAAAACTTTATTTTAAAAAAAAATTTAACTTCAAATCAATTTCACATTAAGACACTTTAAAAACATTAACGATTTCAATGTAGTAATTTTAAACTAATCAAGATGTAATCAAAATTATTAACTTTAAATAAATTTCACATCAACACACTTAAATAACACGAACGATTTTATAAAACTTTAAATCCAAACTAATAAAATGTAATCACAAAAGATCCCTTTATTGGAACTTCACATTCAATTTCTCTTTTAAAAAAATTTAATTAACTTCAAATTAATTTCATGGGACACACTTAAAAAAATGAACAATTTCAAGATAGTAATTTTTAAGACAAAATAAAATAATTCATGAACGAAGTTAGCAGTATAAATAATTAATCTTAACAATAATAACTTCAAAATGAAAATAGGTAATTACAAAATTACTACAAATATATTAAAATAAATATGATACGAGAAACAACAAAACATCATCAAATAACACTTTTAACTTGAACACTTATAAATTTTTAACACACCAAATAATGAACCTAATCTAATTAAAAAAATACTACAACTTCATATTAAATTAATTTCGTACTCAAAATACTTACTTCAAATAAATATGATAGACAAATTTTTTTAAATGAAAGTTCAAACGTTCATCAATTATTAACACACTAATAAATCATTAACACCAACCTAATCTAATTAAAAAATACTACAAATTTCATATTCAAAATATTTTATTTTCACTGATAAAATTTTCTTCAAATAAACATTATTACATAATTTTTCTTTTATTTTAGACATTTAAACACACACTAACAGGCCTATCAAATATAAAAACTAATTTAATTTAAAAAGAATACTTCAAAATAAATCTTTATTCCAACCTAACAAAATAACTTACAAAAAATATTTGATACCACAAAAATTTCCAAAGCCACCTAACAAAATAACTTACAAAAAATATTTGATACCACAGAAATTTCCAAAGCCACGAAAACGAAAGCAAAACTAAGTTGCAAGAGAAAACAGCTGAAAAAAATGATGAAGCAGATGGCGTTTTCTATATTCTCGCCAATGGTAATTGCGCTTCCCTGTTGCTGCTCTCCCTGTCACAACTGAAAAGCTACTGCTCTCCCTGCCAAACGCTTAAGTCGCCAGTTTGACTGGCGCCATACTCAACGCGCCATTGCTGCTGGCGTCTCCAACGCCACATAGCCAAAACGCAAGGCGCTGGTGGGAATGGCGACACCAGCGCCACGTGTCATCTCCTCCCCAAAAGCGCCAATGGTGGTGGCGCCATGCATGAGATTTACGTGAAAATAGAGCACCCTTCAAGAATACGTTTAGAAACAATCCTATTTGAAAAATAAGTTTCTAAAAGAACACCAATTTGAGATTTTTGCCCATGATAACCATCGTCTTAGTAACAACAAAAGAAGAGAAGGTGACGCCTAAAAGGAACCGCTTCTTCGGTAGTTGCAAAATCCAGAGAAGAGACGCATTGATTATTGTAAGTTTTATAACTGTGTTGTATTGTAATACAAAAAGGATAAGAATAATTTTAGATTCTTGAACAACATTTTTTATTCATTTATTATTTATTGATTTTTTTTCTTATTATGAGCACAAACACGGGCATGACACCTGTGTGTGCATTTTTATTTTGTTATTGTAATTTTTATACAAAAATTGATATATTTTATAATTTATTTTACTGTGAATTAACATGCATATTAATCATCTACTTATACAAGAACCACTTTGAAAGTAATATCATCAAAAATCACTTGTTTTATTGGTCTTTTACTCTTTCAATTTCTATGTCAACAATTAAATCAATTAAACTTTAGATAAATTGATTATTTTTTGGTGAAGATTAAATTAAATAATTATGAATTGACTTTAAACTCTGAATTCCTTATCTGTTCATATTTTTTTGTTTTTTTTAAATATGATATATTATATCAGTACTTCTTATTGTGCATGTTAGTTTTAATTTTTAAACTCTAAATTAATTTTATACTCTATATGTGCTTGTCTTTCAGCATTTTTACCAAGCTAACCAAAAGATATATATAAAAAAGGGAATATTATGTTGTTCTTGAGTGATCACACTCGCATTCCTTCACTTTATCATTCGGTAGACGTAATGCAAATCTCGATGTAGTTTCATCTGGTTAATAACAGGTGTAGACACAATAACAAAAGTTTTCGATGAAAATCTTATTTAGACATATGAAAGGTGATGGTAAAGCTGAAATTCATATCAAATAGGACTAAATCCTTCTTTGCACATTTTCTTGTCACCAAACCAACTGCACAATGTGTAAATCCAAATAAAGATATCAATAAAATAGATCTTTAACATGCACATTTTAAAAAAATAGAAAAAATAATTACCTGAAGTAAAGGGAGTAATGATAAGAACCTTAAAAAGGGAGGAGAGTTTGTTTTCCATTTCCTTATTCTTCAAATTTGTTGGGATGTCATATTTCTTGCCGAGACACTATAGTTTCTCTCTCTAAACCAAGAAAAGCTTTGGCATTTTTCAAATAGGATATCCTTTCCTCTAAACCTACAAAAATCTCAATCAGGGAGATAGAAGATGTTACTTAAATCTATCATATGATTCTAACTATTCAAATACAACTCGAAATTAAATTAAAATTCATAGTTCTTTATTTTTATGCTATTAGAAACCAAAATGGATCCTACAAAAAAAAAAACCAAAATGGGTCAAACCCAAAATCACATTAAAACCCTTTGTTTACTTGGGTTTAAATAAGAATTTTGCTAGTTTGCATCAGAGACCAAAAGAATCAAATCATAAAATCATACATATGCAAAAATTGGTTTTGTGTCCTACTTATTTTAATATGATCAGGCTGTCTAAATTCTAGTCAATAAATCAGTGAATTTTTCAGTTAATGAAAAATACTTTTTTTTTTGTGTGTGTAGAGTTAATGAAAAGTACTTAATGCATTTCGAACAATAGAGAATTGGATATCATATACGTTCAACATTCTATAGGTACATGATATAGTGATACCTCCACTGTTATTTTGGATGTTTCCCAATCTGAAAGTTCAACCTTAGAAAACAACTTTAATTGATTTATGTAGTCTCTCTCATGGTCGAACATTGAATTACAAAGAACAATACAAATGAGAGTTACGAGAATAAAATTAAAGTAGAACATAATGAATTATGTATTGCTATTGATGTTACAAGTGTAAAATATCTACCTAAAAATAAAACTTTGAATATTGAAAAATATGATTGTCGATCTCCTTTATTTGAAATATTTGAATTTCATTTTACTCTAAAGAATACTCAATAATATTAGTACTACTTGTTGAATATAAAAAGAACAAGGGGACTTTTGATATAAAAAAAAAAAGAAAAAAAGAAAATCTTTATGTCTAAAATTCATGATCCATGACAATCATAAATTTTAGAAATCATGTTTTTTTAATGACTAAAATGGTTGGGTTAATCATAAATATTTCTAAAAATATTTAATGTTTTTTGGAAATAAAACAATAATTTGTTATTTTTATCAAAAACAATTATGAGAAATACTACGGACATTCTTTCTAACACTCTTTTTAACCTTTTTTTTGTTATTGGCTGAAATTAGTTGGTGTTCTTACCATATTTGATAGCTATGATTTCAATTTCCCTTGTTAGATAACATAATTAAGATAAAATATTATTTTATCTTATCATAACTTGTATGATAAATCCTTTTTAGATTTATAGGTAATCTTTATCTTTCTATATAAAAATTACTAAAAATATAGTTTTTCTCTTTATTGATTTATGATGGTAAGATTGTATGAATATTAAGTGATCTACTCGATTGGTCATCGAGTAGTAGTATAGTTGAAAATCACTTACTATTTAATAAATTTCTCTTATAATTTAGACGTGTGGTCCATCCAAATTAGTGATTATTAATAATTTTAATCAATTGTAAAAAAGTATTAAAAAAAATGTCAAAGAAAATATTGTTAATATTTTTCAAACTTTAATTATATATCACATCAAATAGTCTAATAAAAATAACATAATATTTTTACTATTATAATACCTTTTTAATTCATAAAAATTAGTTTTTTATCTCCTCGTGAAATTAAATTTATGGAAAACAAAACTAAAAAAATATTCTAATAAAATATTATTTTCTTGAGAATGTTATTTTTTTAAAACAAAAAAACTTAAACAAGTCTCAACTTTAGATTTCCAAAAAATTAAATTTCTCTCTTACATCAAACGGGTCCTAAAACTTATATTAATAGAAGTAACTTTTTTAATAGTAAAAATATCTTCTAATTTGAAAGTTATATCAATAATAATAAAATGGTACAAACTTTTGTTTTTAATATTATTAACTATTTATATTTATTACATAAATATATTTTTATATTTAATATTTTTGAAGTATTAGAAAGATTTATAATTATATAAAGAATGTGAAGGGATATCCAATAAAAAATATGAAATTTTAAATATAAATTTCTAACTGTACGTGCCTCATGAAAAAAAAAATCTTCCATAATTGTCTCAATATTTTTTTTTTCTAATTGTCTAAATAATAAAAAATTAAGACCATTCTAATGTTTCCTTTTGCCATGCAATCAATTTACATCCAATATGATTAATATATTTTGAATTGCACCGAAAAGACTAATATCTCAAAGAGATTTACCTAAAATTTTAGAAAAACAACATCGCATTCACAAATATACATTAGTGGGGTAAGTGGGGGAAGTCTATAACTATAAAGTTTGAACGTAGTTGCTAGCACGTGTCAACAAATATTGTTGCTCTAAATACAAAGTGTCGGCACTGTTTTTTTTTTTTATAGGACGTCGGCACTGGGTTTTGATTGAGATTTGAGACTTGAGAGTTGAGAGTGAGCTTCCAGAAAAGGAGCAACCTAACCAACTTTTTTTTCCTGGAAAGAATAAATTATAAATCTTCCAATGATGTTATCTACTAATTTCTTTATTTATTAAATATTTATTTAAATTAAATATTTTTCAGCATTTATTAAATTAAATAATAAATATTTAATGTCTCTATATTTTTAAACTATACTAGAAATCATTAATTTAAATATTTTAAACTATAAATATTTAAATTATATATACACATTAAGTTTTGATACTCAACCAACAATATCTATCAATGCCAATGAGATGTCATTTGGGTATTGACATTTGTTTCAAGTAAGGTAAAGATCTATCCACGCTGGAAAGATCTTTGATGAATGAGTATCACTTATTTTTGGACATTCAAAATACTTTCATAGACACGATTCAGGAGTCATTCCACAGTACAGGATACTTTTGAGTTTTGAAGTTGAAACCTTACATTCGTTTTGGATTTGGAACAGAGTTCAAATAGATAGATATGCAATAAAAGTAATATATATAGAGTAATAAAGAAAATTTTAAGAAATTAAAATAAATGTTTGAGTTCATTTATGTTGTCATTAAAATAAATGTTTGAGTTCATTTATGTTGACAACATAAATGATAAATAAAAAAAATATTTACTGAAGATGTGAATTTTTTTTACCATATCATTCCTTTACATACTATACCATCATTCTAACTTTGTTGAATTTATAATAATGACTCTCAAAAGTTACATTAAAGTTAGTTTCTAATTATGCACAAAAAATGAGACATATGCATAAAAAAAGTTAATTTCTAATTAATTGGCAAGGTAAAAAAAATACGTTAAAAGACTTTTAGTACAAGAAAAAAAAATCAACAACTTAAAATAAAAAATATTTGTTTCTCATGTTTTAATTATTAATTGAAAAATAATATTCTTGGAAAATATTGTTTTCCACCTCCAGGTTTTTACCTGTATGTTTCCCGCAAAATTATTTTTGATGGAAGGAAGTAACAATCTAACTTTATTGAGTTGGGAAAAAATAATATTACAGTAAAAATAATATCATATTGTGTTACTCTTATTATATGATAGACCATCAATGGTAATAAATAGTTAAATTTTTTTTAGAAAGTTCTATTAAAACTAAATATAAAAAAAATTTATTACAAAGAAACATATATGAATATTTTCAACAATATTCATCATCAACAACAATGCTACAAAAATGATATTCAATAACACCGATTGAAAGATGGTTTTATCAAAATTGATTTCGTCCAACCGTGATGACATTTTTATAAATAATTAAAACCTTTGAATGTAGTTTCCTCAAAACCATCGTTGAAACCGTAAAATAACATCGATTTCATGAAAAGCTATCATTGAAAGCAATTGTTGGATGACTTGGAGAATAAGTTTGTTATTATTCTTTGTCAATTGTAGATGTATTTTTCTCCTTCTTTTTTCAATATCATGGTACACTTAATTGTTCATTTAGTGAGGAAGATTAGATTATATGACCTCATTTATTTACGGTAGATGTATACTATGGAGCAATACATGAAGGTTTTAAAAAGGTATACCAAGAATCAATACCGTCTAGAGGCATTCATTGTTGAAAGGCACATTGCCAAAGAATCCATTGAGTTTTGTTCATAGTACATTGAATAGGTAAAACCTATTGGACTTCCTCAAACTCATCATTATGAGAGACGAGGAGGTAAGGGTTCACAGGGTTATTATGTTGTAACCATGGGTCATGAGAAATTGAATCAATCACATTTGTATATATTGAATAACACCCAAGAGGTTCTCCCATACATAGTTACTCATAATTATTTTTTTATGGCTACTCACCCAAAAAGTAACATGATGAAGGTCTTGCAAGAGTATAATAAAATTTTCATAAATTGGTTTAAAGAAACAATCTTGGGTGATGACAATGCTTCTAAAACATTGAAATTGTTATCTATGGGGCCAAAGCTAAATGTTCCCACTTGGAAGGGATGTGATATCAATAACTTTTCCTTCTACACAAAGTCACAGAATGATAAGAGTAGAGTGCAAAATAGTGGGGTTAGTCTTGATGTTGATTCCTTGCACTTTTCTAGTGCATCAAATAACAATCCCATTTGTGCGTCCATACCTTACTTTGGAGTGATTGAAGAAATTTGGGAGCTTGATTATAGTAAATTCATAGTGCCTATTTTTAAGTGCAAGTGGATTAATGGAAATACCGATGTGTAATAGGATGAAATGAGATTTACTTTGGTAGACCTTGATTAGGTTGCTTACAAGGACGGATCTTTCATCGTGGTAGAACAAGCAAAACAGGTGTTTTATGTCAAAGATCCGTATGACTCAAGATGGTTTGTGGTTCTACATGGAAGAACAAGTGGTGTTAATTATCAAAATGTGATTCAACACTTGATAATTGTGAGACTCATTCTTTCTCCACACACATGCCTTCCATAATTGAAGAACATGAAGTGGATGATGTACATGCAAATAGTAATGATCATGATGAAGACTTACAAGAGAATATTCCTACATAATTGTGTTAACTAAAAGTAATGTGTTTACAATATTACATAATGTCATCAATTTTTATCTTTTTGGATATTAACTTGGTATATTTGAAATGTTCTCTAATTTATATTTTTTTTTTTTTGCACAAGGTCATGGCTACACCACCAAGCTCCCTTCCTCAGTCATCAACTCCTTCAAAGTCTACATCCAAGAGGCCTAAACAATCCACACGACTCAGAAGCTTGACTACTTAGCAATTGGATAAGCCCAAGGTAGTGGTTCATGTTAATCCTACCACTAAGAGAGCTTCAGGGCCACATAAAGAGAAGTTCCACAACTATTTAGGGATGACAGCTCGAGATAAGATTGATATTTTGTATGCCAATTGGAAAGCTATACCTGATGCTCTAAAGAATCTGATTTGGGAAGACATTATGGTATGTCCACTAAACACATCAATTTTAGTAATTGGTTGTATTTAAGTTCAAAAGGTTGTTATCACTCACTAACTCTTAAATGGTCATTTTGTGATGTAGGGAACATTTGATATTCCAGAAGTGTCCAACACCAAGAAGAAGGTTATTTCATTAGTGACAACACTATGGAGGCAATTTAAGTCATCCCTAACCACTAAGTATGTATATGTAGACAAGGAGGGGCAACATGATCGAACTCCTTGTAATAAGTATGGTCTGGATCCAAAGAATTGGGAAGAATTTGTTGCAAGCCGCAAAACCCCTTCTTGGCAAGTTTATTGTGTGTGTTGTTTATTGAAATAGTAATTTATGATTCATTTCAAGTATGTTCCTGAATTTATGTCTAATTTACGATAGGGAATAAAAAAGAAGGCTCAAACAATCCAAAAGCATAATGACTGTCCATACTTATTGTCTCGTGGGGGTTATCTATTGCTTGAGAAAAACTTGATGGAGGATAAAAGGAAAAAAGGACAAGAGGAATCAATCTAATATGGGGGTTCAGCCATTATTGACCTTCCATCTCCCGTTGAAACACATGTGAAGTGAAAGATGGTTCGCATAAGATACTTTGGGGACATGACATCTAAGGTGGCATAACAAATTTCCGATAAGATTGTAAGTTTATTTTCAGTTTTACATGTAATTTATATAATACCAGATATTCTTTGACCAATTTCTCTTTTTGTTTCTTACAAGACTCCTTACAAGATCAAATGACACAAGAAAGCTTTGTACCCTATGGTCATCAGGATATACTGACCATTGTCATTGGACAATCAGAGCACCCAAGTCATGTTCGTGCTATGGGACTTGGTGTCACCATTAGCCAATACTTTGGACATGCATCACATGGCTCCAAGAGTTCTACATCCATTATCCCACAACATCTGACTAAGATGATACAAAACCTTAAAGAAGAGTGGAAGATAGAAACAAAAGAGGAGAACAAATAAAGTATAAAAAGAATTAAAGAGGAGTTGAGGGAGATCCCAACAACCACCTCCCGCTGAGGATAATATAATCATTTAGGGTGCTCGTGTGAGCATAAAGGGAAGTTATGTTGATACTATTGTGAATCCCTCACGGGAGGAGTCTCACTCGGATATCATCCCTATAATGGGGTTGTACGTTAATAAAATTGGTATATATTTTATTATCATTATATATTATTGGTACAAAATATATATCAATTACTTTAAAAAAATCTATTGACTTTATTTAAGATATTCAAATTTAATTTTTGCTTGCTAGACCAATATAACCTTAACAAGTACAATTTATAATATAATTTTCTTAATTCTAATTACAAATATAAATAAGTTAACACTTTGTCAAGTTTTCATCTGTTTATAGTTTATAGTATATAGTATATAAATACGAAAATGATTTCTCAAAGAAAATTTTACACATGACATTCTATAGACTTCTAACCAATTAATTGTTTATTAATTTAAAATTAAAAACTGATTTGCACGTGTTTCTTATTATGATTTATCATTAGATGGATGATTGAAGCAATTAATTATTATAAAACATATTTTATGATTAATAATTGACAATTTGAAACACTAATTGTTAGACTAATTAGACTAATTTAATGCTTAATTGATTGCAATCAATTTCTTTAAAAAAATAATCTATCGATATATATTATAAAACATTTATTTCACACACCTTTTTTTAGTCCTTAATATAATTTTTTTTAATGAAATCACACATTTATAGGACCAATTTTTCATTAAATTGTAGGACTAATTTATCATTTTTTTACACATTCAAAAATTAAATTTAAAATTTTTATCCTTAAAAACCAAATTATAGTGTCATACTTTTATGGAAAAATTTGAATATTTATGCTAAAAAAAATGAAAAACACTATAATCTTCCCCTTCCCCTTCACCCAAATTGTTCTTTGTTCGACAAATGGCATAGCTGAATTTCTTGTTATTTTTAATTATTTGTCTGTGCACAATAACAAAACAATAAGGACCTTGATGTTTCTTTAGATCATTCCAGTGTATGCATCTCCATGGTAGTTTTCGTGTATCCATATATCTAACACATCACATATGTTTCCCACAGTGGGGGATTTGGTGAGTTTTCTCACCCTATAATCTGGCAACATCACCAACACAATCTTAGAACCATACAACCATAACAATATAAAATGGCAGCACCAAATGCCAATAGGCAATAGACAATATATAATAGCGACCTTATCTATGTCATCTTGATCGTATTCCTTGTCCTCAATTCTTTCTTTATTCTACAATTCACAATCATAAGTCACAACACAAAAACTTCAACCTTCAATCTCTATCTTCAATTCAACCCTTTTGGTGGCAATTGCTACTTATGCTACCAAAAATAATGTTGCAATTCCACTTCACCACGCTCTCCCACTTTGCTTCCAAGGCCTCACCTTTTTTTCCTTTCACACCCGTTTCCATTTCTAGAGCAATTGTTTGCAACCTGAAACAATAATGTTCTCACAAAAATTAAGAACAATGAACAACATTGAAATTAAAGGAACGATGAACAAGTTCAAGTACAACTCCAAACGAAAATGGAAAAATGGAACTCGGTAATAGAACAATAATGAAACAGAAATTAAATAGCAATGATCAATGGGTTCGCCAATGGTCACAACATTTGCAGAACCTGAATCATGAAGAACAGAAAGGTGAATCAGAGAGGGTCATAAAGGATCAGAGAGGACAAAAAAGATATTTCATAGGGATATACCACACGCATAATGAGCTCATGGCACAAAATTCTTCAATAAAACATTCTCTCTCCTTTGTGTCACACTTTTCCTTCGATCCCCCACTTGCGGATCATGCTCCATGTGACTTTTCTGATTAACTAACTTTCCCTCCTTATGCAACTCAGCATTTCTTCTCGCCACGAGACAACCTTGTCCTTAAGGTTGAACTCCAGAAATGACTCTTGAATCTCTTGAACATCCTCCCAAGTGGCTGCAGAAGGCCCCAAGGAATCCCATTGGATTGAGACTTGAGGCACTGATTTGGAATGACGCATGACAATGCGAAAACTTAGGACTTGAAATGGTTGTACTGAAAGGACAAACTCCGTAGTAGTCAGGGGCAAAGGTATATACTGTTGTGAAGGACTTCCAACAATTTTTTTGAGTAACAAAATATGGAACACCAGATGAATTCAAGTTGTATCCGGTAGCTTGAGTTTGTATGCTACATTTCTAATTCTTGTATCCACCTCAAAAGGTCCAAAGTAACGCATGCTCAGCTTTTGAATCTTGCATAAGGCCACTGAATGTTGTCTATATGGTTGCAACTTAACCAGTACCAATTCACCCACCTCAAATTGCAAGTCTCTACGTTTTCGATCAGCTTGATTCTTCATGTACTGTTGTGCCTTGAGTAAATTCCACTTCAATTGTTGTAACAGAACATCACGATCATGAAGCAAATCCTGAACTAAAGTAGGATCATTGACATTTGTTTCATAATGCAATACTGAAGGAGAATCCTTGCCATACAATGCCTTGAATGGAGACATCCCTATGCTTTGGTGAAGTGAGGAATTATACCAATATTAGGCCCAAGGCAGCATTGAGCACCAACTTTTGGGATTGTTAAACATAAAACACTAAAGATACATCTCTAAGGTCTTGTTTAGATTTTCAGTTTGGCCATCCGATTGCGGATGATAGGAAGAACTCATGGCCAGGGTAGTCCCTTGAGCTTTGAACAAATGCTTCCAAAAGGAACTAATAAAAATCCTATCATGATATGAAACTATTGACTTAGGAACCCCATATAACTTCACAATATTATTAACAAAAGCATCTGCAACAATCTAACCATTATATTATGCTTTCAACGGAATGAAATGCCCAAATTTAGAGAGTCTATCCACCACCACCATGATAGTAGAGAACCCATGAGAGATTGGTAGAAATGATGAAATCCAATTAAATATCTTCCCAAACATGTTGTGGAATGAGCAATGGCTATAGCAGCCCCGCAGGTAATGCATGCTCAACTTTGGCTTGTTGGCATTCTCGCACATACTTCATAACTTGTTGTCGTATTCTCGGACAGAAAAATAGAGACAAAATACGTGCCAAAGTCCTGGACACTCCAGCATGGCCCCCTATTTTGAGGCATGAAACTCATATAGCACTTGATTGATTATGTCCTCATTATCGGGTAACATAACTCTGCCTTTCCAAAATACAACACCATCTTTTACTGCATAATTTTGTGATGGTAAAATGGCTACCAGACATTGATCATGCAATTGCTTCAACTTATCATCAATTTGAGTCAATTTGGAAACTTTTGTCAACCATTGATTACACGGAGCAGACCAAGCCATCATAAAACTACGAGACAATGCGTCAGCCGGAATATTCTATTTCCTGGGTTTGTATTGTATTGTAAAATCAAAACCCAAGAATTTTGGCAGCCATTGTTGTTGCTCTAGAGTTTGTAATCGCTGTTCCAAGATTTCTTTTAAACTCTTATGGCCTGTTTTAATGACAAATCGGTGCCCAAGTAAATAATTCCGAAACTTAGCTAACGCCTCTGTGATTGCATAAAACTCAAGTGCATACACGAATTGCTTCTACATACACATAGATAGCATCTTCGAAAAGTATGCAATAGGGTGATTCCCTTGACTTAACACTGCTACAGTACCAGAACCAGATGCATCTATTTCCAGAATAAATGGTTCTAAAAAATTAGGAATAGCCGAGACATGTGCTATCATAAGTGCCTCTTTTAAATTAGAGAAGGTTGTTGTAGTTGCGGTAGTCCATTTAAATGAATCTTGTTTTAGTAAATTAGTCAAAGGTACTGCCAGTTGCACATAACTCTTCACAAAACGACAATAATACCCCAATAATCCAAGGAACCCGTGCAATTGCTTTAAATTTGTTGGCAATGGCCAAGTTCGAATAGCGTCCAGCTTTGTTGTATCCATAGCCACTCCTTGACCTGACAGTGTATGGCCTAAATACTCAATTTCTGTTACTCCAAATGAGCATTTAGAAAAACATGCATACAATTGATGTTGCTGAAGTATTTTCAAGACTACCTCCAAATGGTATAGATGATCATTCTATGAAGAACTATATATGAGGATATCATCGAAAAAGACGAGAACAAACTTTTGTAAGACGTTCTTAAAGATATCATTCATCAAACCTTCAAACGTAGCTGGTGTGTTAGTTAGTCCAAAGGGCATGACTAACTACTCGAAATGGCCATGATGTGTGCGAAAAGCGATTTTGTGTTTGTCCTCAGGTGCTAACAGAACTTGATGATAACTGGAACGCAAATCCAGCTTTGAGAAAAAGGAAAGTACCAAATAACTCATCGAACAATTCATCCATGGTGGGTATTGCAAAACTATCCTTTATCGTAATGGCGTTAAGAGCTTGATAATCAGTACATACACGCCAAGAACCATCCTTCTTCTTCACAAGGATTATGGGAGAGGAAAAAGGACTCTTGCTTGGTTGAATAATCCCCTATTTAAGCATATTGGCCACTAACTTCTCCATTTCCTCTTTTTGGCTATGGGGATAATGATATGACTTCACTTTGACAGGGCCTCAGCCTTCAATTAATGGAATATAATGATCCTGAGTGCGGTGGGGCAGCAATGAAGTTGGGGTAGCGAACACAAAGCATAATTACGCAATCGTAGAGGCAATTCGGGTTCCATGTCATCATCTGGCAGCTCTGGTAATGGACTTGAGTAGTAGGATCCACCATCTTCATTGTATATACTTCAACAATAGAATGGGTGTTAACCATACGATGAATGTAATGTAAATGAGCTTGTACTAGAACATGATCCACTTCACCTTGTAACGTAATAAATTAATTCCCATGTAAAAATCTCAGATTCAATGAGGCATAATCAGCCATATGAGGCCCAATGGTCTTCAACCAATTAGCACCCAAAATAAGATCAGCTCCGAAAATAGGGAGAAGATATACTATAATTGAAACACATTGCCTTGTGCCTGAATAATCAAATTCTGCACCAGACCTTCAACTGCCATGTAATTATCATTACCTACCATCACCTTAAAAGAGGGAGCTGGCTTAATAGGAAGCTTAAAAAACTTAGCAATGCAAGGTTGCAAAAAATTGTCAGAACTATCACTATCTATCAACACTATGACTGATAATTTGTCAATAAATGCCAAAAATCGAATTGTAACCACACCTGTACCTCCTTTTAATGCATTAAGTGACAAGTGGTGATCATCCACAACAGTTTCCTCCTCAATGAACTATTGTCCAATGTCAAATTTTGGGTTCTCATCCTCCATAAAAGTCTTATCAAGTTGCAAAAACAAAAACTGTCAGTTAGGACACCGATGATTGAACGTAAATTTTTCGTCACAAAAATAGCATAATCCATTCTCTCTACGAATTTGCATTTCAGCCGGACTCATTTTCTGAACTTTAGTATCTTTCAATTGTGGAGTATTGGGAGTAGGAAGTAATGGAGGAAGTGAGGATCTGGGCAATGACTTAGGTAAATTTTGTGAAACGATTGTAGAAGATGAAGATATGGGAGAATAACATCAAATAGGTGCAGTGTCTGGCTTAGTAATAGGAAAGTATCTATTCTCATACAATTTGGCCAACGCAATTGCCTTCAACAAGGAAGTTGGTGACAGGGAAACTATATCTCTACGTATTTAAGCATGAAGACCACTCAGAAAGCAATTCAACAAAGCATCATCCGATAAACCCGAAGATCTATTTGCAAGTGACATGAATTTCAAATAATAATCAGAGACTGTACCGATTTGTTGTAATTTGAAAAGCTCCACCATCGAACAATCGAAGGGAGATGGACCAAACTGTGATTTCAACACCGTTGTCAATTCTGCCCAAGTCTTAATTGCAGAGAGGCGTTGCAACATTTGGAACCACGGTACGACTTCTTTCTCAAAGTGTATTGCAGCAATATCCACTCTATTAGCATCAGGTGTATGGTGATAATCAAAAAAATTCTTAGCCTTAAAAATCCATTCTAGCACTGAAGAATGACCATCAAAATGAGGAAAACCCAGGGAAATGTCTCTGACATGAATCACACTACGAAGTGGAGTTACCCCGCATGTTGAATTGTTTCCCGGTGAACCACTGTTGAACGGAGGCTGCGATTGAGATTATAACAGAAAATCTAACAATTGTTGGATCTAATCCATACGAGCTTGAGCGTCCATTTGCACTTGTTTCGTATGATCTCGTGGTTCCAGATCACAAAGATCCAGGAGCTCCATCAATTTCTTGATATCGTCAGCTTGACCACGAACTTCAGCTTGCAAATCTTTCAAACGCGTGTTTTTTGCCATGGTGTCAATGAAAGCACCAATGAAATAGTAATGTTCTCACAGAAATTAAGAACAATGAACAACAGTGAAATTAAAGGAATGATGAACAAGTTCAAGTACAACTCCAAATGAAAATGGAAAAATGGAACTCAGTAATAAAACAATAATGAAACAGAAATTAAACAACAATGATCAATGGGTTCACTAACAACCATAACATTTGTAGAACGTGCATCATGAAGAACAAAAAGGTGAATCAGAGAGGGTCAGAGACGACAGAAAAGATATTTCATAGGGATATACCACACGCATAATGAGCTCATGGCACAAAATTCTTCAATAAAACATTCTCTCTCCTTTGCATCACACTTTGCCTTCGGTCCCCCACTTGCAGGTCATGCTCGACATGGCTTTTCTGATTAACTAACCTTCCCTCCTTATCCAACTCACTATTTCTTCCTGCGCACATTACACAACCCCACCAGGCTCAGATCACAAATGTGTTCTTTCTCCACCACTTCCTTTTCCTCCTCCTCCTCCAAGCTCTTGTTCCACCAGCTTTTTGAGAAGAAGTCTTCCACCTACACATACCTTCTCGCTGATGCCTCGCACCCAGAAAAACCAACACTAGTAAGATTCTACGGATTTTCCTATTTTTGCGGGGGAAAGTTGTGTGAAAGGAAATAGAAATTGAATTTTTGAAAGTGCGGGATTGGATGTTTATGGGGTTTTTTGCGTGTGTGTGGGTGGGAGGCTTTTAGTGGATTGGATGATGGGTTTTTCCATTGAGTTTAATTTCTATATACATATTATTGGCTCTTCTACCTCTTTATGCTGTAGAACCTGCACAAGATCAAAGAAAAGAAAAACACAACAAAGCAACAAGCAAGAATCTACAACATGAGTTTACGTGGTTCGGCAATGTGCCTACATCCACGGAAAATGCAGCTCATCATCATCACATTGATCATGAAACATTACATGTTCAATACAAGCAGCAGCTAGCTTTGATCTCTCTTGGTTTCTCTATTCCAAAACCTCTCTCAATCTCCTAGCTCTCTTTCTCTATTGAACTCTATTTTTTTCTACAAGAAAACTCTGTTTTTCAACCTCTAAAAAAAACTCTCTCTGCATTACATGATCAAGAGTATATATACACTCTAGCTATGCTTTGGTGCCAAGACCAATTTAGTTATAATAAATTAATTTAGTTATGATAGCTCCTCTTGAAACCTTCCCACTTGTGCCTTTAGTGATTTTGAGTCACACACCAGTATAAAAGTTTTTTCAATTGTTAGCTCATTAGAAATCACATTTGGTATGATTTTTAAGTTTTTTTTATTGAAGTTATCAAGTTAACAAACTTATCATAAGTGACGAGTTTTGATTGCATGATAGTGTAAAAATTCTTTCATTGATCAGTGCATAAGGCTGTTTTCTCTTTTGTTATTTTGGTGATTAATGATTTTTTGTTGTTGAAATTTCAGTTGATTGACCCAGTTGATAGGACAGTAGATAGGGACTTGTCGCTTATTGAGCAACTGGGGTTGAAGATTGTGTATACGATGAATACACATGTGCATGCGGATCATGTCACTGGGACTGGCCTTATCAAGGTGTGCACTTGCTGAATTGTTACTTCCTTCTTATCCTTGGTTCTTTCAGTTTTTGAATGTTTGTGGAAATGTTTTCTCTAATGTGGTTGAGAAATGGTGTACCCTACTCCATTTAATGTGAAGTAGGTTGTGGATTGTGATGTTGACCCTGTAAATGATTTAAGGATAGATAGATACGCCCTTCAGTTTATTTTAGAGAGGCTTTTCCAATATTTGTGATTACTTTGCTCGGTGGTAACTTGGTGTGCTTTTGTTATCTACTTATTCTGTACAGAGCAAAGTTCCTTCTGTAAAATCTGTTATTTCAAAAGCAAGTGGTGCAACGGTAGATCTTTATGTGGAGCCAGGTGATAAGGTCCATATTGGTGATCTTTTTCTAGAGGTAATTCTGCAGCTGCTTGCCTAGTAGTAGATAGAAAAGTGGAAAAGCTGAATTGTTGTTTATTGCTTCTGATATGAAGAGATATATACAAAACTCCAGTAACATGTAACAAAATATTGTTACATGGGAAGATAGATAAGATTAGAAACACATTCTTGGCTAACAGATAAAAGTCCTAAGAATTCAACAATCAAAAGAAAGATAGTGCTATCTTCAGTTACAGATAATTTCTGATTTGATAAACTCATTCCTTAACTGCAATATGTTTAATAAGTGTTATAAATTGCTTTTTCACTGGAATTGTTTCGTAATGAAATGGAGTGTTCTATATATGCTGCTTGAACTGTCTATTTCTTTGTATTGTTTGATAAATGAATGCCGAGTATAACAAACTCTAAAATATAATTAGATGCAGCTTCTAGCATTCCAACATTATTTTAAGACATTACTACTGGTATTTCTAATAAGAACTCTGATTAGTCAAGTTGATGGATAGATCATTGATATGTCTATAGTTGCAGCTTAATCTTAAACTAAATTGTGCCAATGTTAAAAGCTGGCTAGTTATGCCAATAATCTTGTGCTGAGAAATAAGAGGCCACTTGAGGATGATTTCATATTATTTTTGCCATAGAGGAAATACAGACATGTATTTTTTAAAATGGTCCTTGACTCCTCATATACTTGGGATATTGTGATCCAGGCTAAGAACGAGTACTCCCTCATTTAGGGTTCCTCTGTTTCAATTATCAAGGATGTTTTCTCTTTACATTTATTTGTTAAATGGATCTTATTTTTTGTTGTGTGGGTGTGGAGGGCTCATTAAATGGTTTATTGTATCATCTACTTTGTATTATTTTACTTCTGTAATATATATTATTGTGTTTAATGTTGTAGGTTCGTGCAACTCCTGGTCATACCAAAGGTTGTGTTACCTATGTTACCGGAGATGCACCTGATCAACCTCAACCTAGGATGGCATTCACTGGAGATACCCTATTAATACGCGGATGTGGAAGGACAGATTTTCAAATATATACTGTTTTCCCATTTTCTTTGGTAATGCTTCTCAATAGTGTTCAAAGTTGTTAGAACAAAGGAGAAAATGGGTGAAAGTTTGAAAAAAAAAAGGAGAAAAAAAAGGCTTCAAGTCCCACATCGCTCAGGATAAACACTTGAATAGTGTTTCACTCCCTATATATAGAGAGCCCCTTTCTTCATTTTTTCTTGTCCCAGTTGAAAAGAATTTCCTCAACTTTTCTTTCTCCCTCCCATATTTCAGTCGATGCATTTCCGGCAAACTTTTCCCTCTTTCTTTCTGTCACTCTAAAATTTTGGTTAGCTATAATAGTGACTTTTCAAGTCATATTTTCGGTTGGTTATAAGAGTGACTTTTCAAGTAATATTTTTGGTTGGCTATAAGAGTGACTTTTCAAGTCATATTTTCAGGTGGCTTTAGAGTGACTTTTCAAGTCATACAAGAGGGTGTAATTCTAGAAAGGTTCCCTCAATGTAGTGGGAATCTTATACAGTGATCTGGGTTGTTTTATCCTGGGGACTTCGTGGTTGATAGTCTGCTTGCACAAGTTTTGGCAGTGCCACGAAACGTCTTAAAGAAAGCGACATTGTCCACGACTCAGCCAGTAATTTTTTCGATTTGCCATAAATTAATTTTCCAACAATTTTAAGACGTTTTTGATTATGCTACGGCTACCGTAGATATTACTAGCTCGAACCGCAATGACCTCAACAAACCTTTTAAGTTTGAAGGGTATCATTTTAAACATTGGAAACAAAAGATGATGTTTTCTTTAACTATGAGGAAAGTTGTCTATGTTTTGAACACTGATATTCCAGTGATACATGGAGATGCTGAGAAGGAAGTGAAGGATAAAATGACTATGGAATTAGCTCTCTGGAATGAAAATGATTACCTATGCAAGAATTTCATTCTGAATGGGTTAGCTAATGATCTCTATGATTATTATAGCCCATATAAGTCTGCCAAATTAGTTTGGCTGGCTCTGGAAAAGAAGTATGATACTGAGGAAGCTGGGACTAAAAAGTATGCTATTAGCCACTACCTCAAGTATCAAATGATTGATGATAGATCAGTAGAGTCTCAATCCCATGAGATACAGAAAATTGCTCAAGAATCATACATAGCTGTGATAACTGAGATCAATATGATTGGAGGATCAGATGGATGGTGGGTAGACACTGGCGCCTCCCGCCATGTCTGCTATGATCGTGCTATGTTTAAAACATACACGAATGTTGAAAATAAGAAGGTATTGCTGGGTGATTCCCACACTACTACTGTTGCTGGAACTGGAGATGTTGAACTGAAGTTTACCTCTGCAAAAAGACTTTGATCCTAAAAAATGTGATGCATACTCTAGAGATGAGAAAGAATCTGGTTTCTGGTTTTCTTTTAAACAAGGTTGGGTTTACTCAGACCATAGGTGCAGATTTATTTACTTTGACCAGAAATGGAAAACGATATTTTATCACTTTTATTGATGACTGCTCTGATTATACATATGTATATCTTATGAAAAATAAAAGTGAAGCGCTTGACATGTTTAAGTTATATGTAACAGAAATTGAAAATCAATTCAATAAGAAAATTAAGAAACTTCGAAGTGATAGAGGCACAGAGTATGATTCCAGTTTGTTTAATGAGTTTTAAAATTTGCATGGAATCATACATGAAACGACTGCTCCATATTCACCTGAAATGAATGGTAAAGCTGAAAGAAAGAACAAAACTTTTATAGAATTAGTTGTAGCTACTATGTTGAGTTCTAGTGTAACATCTTTTTGGTGGGGCGAAATTTTATTAACTGTTTATTATGTGCTAAATAGAATCCCCAAATCAAAAAGCAAGAAATCTCCCTATGAGATATTAAAGAAAAGACAACCAAATTTGTCCTATTTGAGAACTTGGGGATGTCTGGCCTATGTAAGGATCCCAGACCCCAAGAGGGTTAAACTCGCAAGTAGAGCCTATGAATGTGTGTTCATTGGCTATGCTATTAATAGCAAAGCGTATAGGTTTTATGACCTAAATGCAAAAGTGATCATAGAGTCAAATGATGCTGATTTTTATGAAAATAAATTTTCTTTTAAATTAAGGAATAGTAGGGGTACTTCATCTAGTCACCTTCTTGCTATTAGTAGTGAAAATCTTGCACAACCACAACCAAAAATAGAGCCTCGAAGAGGTAAGAGAGCAAGAATTGCTAAAGACTATGGGCCCCATTATATGGCCTATACATTAGAGGAGGATCCATCAAACCTCCAAGAAGCTTTGTCCTTTTTGGATGCTGACTTGTGGCAAGAAGCCATTAATGATGAGATGGATTCTTTAGAATCTAACAAGACCTGGCATTTAGTAGACTTGCCTCCTGGTTGCAAACCAATTGGTTGTAAATGGATCTTGAAAAAAAACTAAAACCTGATGGTACTGTGGATAAATACAAGGCTCGCCTTGTAGCCAAGGGTTTTACGCAAAGAGAGAATGTGGATTTTTTCGACACATTTTCACCAGTCACTAGAATAACATCTATTCGGGTGCTAATATCTCTTGCTACTATTCACAGTCTAGTGGTACACCAAATGGATGTTAAAACTGCTTTTTTAAATGGTGAATTGGAAGAGGAAATCTATATGGAACAACCTGAAGGGTTTGTGATTCATGGACAAGAAGATAAAGTCAGCAAGTTAGATAAATCTTTGTATGGTTTAAAACAAGCACCTAAGCAGTGGCATGAAAAGTTTGATAACTTAATAGTCTCAAATGGATTTAAGGTGAATGAAAGTGACAAATGTATTTACTACAAATCTGTAAATAATATTTGCACTATCATATGTCTATATGTCGATGACCTTCTCATATTTGGTTCAAATATTCATGTAGTGAGCGATGTGAAATCATTGTTGTGTAACAACTTTGATATGAAAGACCTCGGAGAAGCAAGTGTAATCCTTGGTATTAAGATTACCAGGTCAAAAGAGGGAATTTCTCTGGATTAATCTCACTACATTGAGAAGATCTTAAAGAAATATGACAACTTTGACTGTAAACCTGTTAGTACACCATATGATCGAAGTGTAAAACTGTTTAAGAACACTGGTGAAGGTATACGACAAACTGAGTACGCAAGTATCATTGGTAGCCTTAGGTATGCCACTGATTGTACTAGACCCGACATAACCTATGTTGTGGGATTATTATGCAGGTTTACCAGTAGACCTAGTAAGGAGCATTGGCACGCTATCGAAAGGGTAATGAGGTACCTTAAAAGAACCATAAACGTTGGATTGCATTATAAAAGGTTTCCCGTTGTACTTGAAGGATACAACGATGTAGATTGGAACACTCTTTCAGATGATTCTAAAGCAACCAACGGCTATATATTTACCATAGCTGGTGGGGCTGTTTCGTGGAAGTCAAAGAAACAGACTATCTTAGCTCAGTCCACTATGGAATCTAAGATGATAGCACTAGCAATTGCTAGTGAGGAAGCAAGTTGGCTGAGAAGCTTACTTGCAGATATTCCTTTATGGGAAAGATCGATACCAGCTGTGTTGATCCATTGCGATAGTACCGCGGCTATTGCAAAAATTGAGAACCGTTATTACAATGGTAAGAAACGATAGATACGTCGTAAGCACAACACTGTTAGAGAATTACTCTCAACAGGAGCTGTTAGAGTGGATCACGTACGCACTAATGATAATTTAGCAGATCCTTTGACGAAAGGATTAGCTAGAGAGAAAGTCCAAAACATTTCTAAAAGAATGGGACTATTGCCCTTATTGCGATGATCATTCATGGTGGTAACCCGACCTAAATGACTGGAGATCCCAAGAACTAGGTTCAATGGGTAATAACAAGTTATGAAGTGATATGAGATGAACATGCTGTTATAAGTGAAAGCAGCATGATTCCTGAAGTAACAAGAGGATGAGTTATGGAAAAAATTCGTAATTCTTAATGAGATCTATACTCTATGTTGAGTGGAGTACCTAGCCTACATGAGTACTCTTGATAGACTCACCTATGTGAATGTTGAAGTGGGGGCCGCTTCATATGAAATTTTGGGCAAAAATTTCTAGAGCGTTCACTATACCGGGATAGACGTGCATGACCTTTAACGCATGGGCTTTATAGAATACACATATGAAAAGGTTGTGTGTGGTTTGATGTCAGAGATAGAGTTCAAGACTTCGAGTCACTTTAGTAAAATTTGAATCTTACACACTATGCAAAGGTTCAAGTTGTATGACACCTTTGTTTATGCACAATTTTATGAAATCCTCGAAAATATTCTTTTCAAATTTCAAGTAGGGGATTGTTAGAACATAGGAGAAAATGGGTGAAAGTTTGAAAAAAAAAAGAGAAAAAAAAAGGCTTCAAGTCCCACATCGCTCAGGATAAACACTTGAATAGTGTTTCACTCCCTATATATAGAGAGCCCCTTTCTTCATTTTTTTCTTGTCCCAGTTGAGAAGCATTTCCTCAACTTTTCTTTCTCCCTCCCATATTTCAGCCGATGCATTTCCGAAAAACTTCTCCCTCTTTCTTTCTGTCACTCTAAAATTTTGGTTGGCTATAATAGTGACTTTTTAAGTCATATTTTCGGTTGGCTATAAGAGTGATTTTTCAAGTCATATTTTCGGGTGGCTTTAGAGTGACTTTTCAAGTCATACAAGAGGGTGTAATTCTAGAAAGGTTCCCTCAGTGCAGTGGAAATCTTATACAGTGATCTGGACTATTTTATCCTAGGGACTTCGTGGTTGATAATCTGCTTGCACAAGTTTTGGCAGTGCCACGAAACGTCTTAAAGAAAGCGACATTGTCCGCGACTCAGTCAGTAATTTTTTCGGTTTGCCATAAATTAATTTTCCAACAAAAGTTGTATCTGAAAAATGATGTTACATCAATTTTATTGAATGACATTAGGCTTAGGTTTTGGTCTTACCAGTTATTTCCAATATCATCTCAAATTTATTCATTGGTGCCTAATTGGCTAATTCCATTAATTATTATGCAGGGTGGGAGTTCAGAGCAGCTTTATAAATCAATCCATTCATAGGCATGACCTTGACAGTGATTGTGTATTATGTTAAACTTAGAAAAGTAGGCCAAGAAGTAAAAGAGATAAGATGTTTCTGGTTTATTAAATTTGGGTATTAATACTAAATCACTCTCATCTTCTTCGGAAATAGATTTTAACACTGTCGAAGAGTACGCTAATCTATCCAGCTCATGACTACAAAGGATTCACGGTAAGGACACCCTTAAGCTTTTTCTTGCTAAATTTGTTGCGAGTTGCTTATAGAAATTACTGATTTTAGGTGAGCTCTGTTGGAGAGGAGCTGCAAAACAACCCACGCATAACAAAGGATGAGGTAATGTTGGATAATATCCATATTTATATGAAATTAAAGTGGTTAATTATGAGAAAAAGACTCTTTTGGATATCCTAATGGAAGATTATACATGTGATTATCATTTAGAATGCATAAAACAAACCAATTTACATCATAGCTGCTGCCATAGTCAGTAATGTCTAAGCTCTTGCCAAATGTAATTGAGAAAAGATCACATCTGAATAGATAAACTCAGTCCTATCATGAGCAAATTTGTATATAGTATATTTGTAGGTCATATCCAATTGACAATTCCTCAACATTATTAAGAGAATGATGGGCATAGTATTACATGCTTGTTTATCCTTCATTCAACTATCTGCTAGGAGATGCTATTTGGTCAAATATGCTAATGAAATGTGAAGGCATTTTTTTCCTTGGTAAATTCTACCGTGCCGCCTTTAGTTGAAGGGTTTTCAATACCTTCATGAACAAACCAATAATATAATGTCATGTGTACTAATTTTTTAATTTTAATATTTTATTAAATATGATTTAAAAAATTAACATGTTTACAAAATGATCCTAAATTAATTTGCAAAATTTAAAACTAATTTGCATTTCATCCAATCTCGTTGCTCATGCATTCTTCGTCACCACCTTTTCTCCCTCTCTGCTGCCACCTTCACTACCGATCTCGTCTTGGTCTCGACTGCCGCCAAAATCAAAGAGACATGACGGCTCTAGCGGCGCCCCAAGACCGCTCTAGTGGCTTCTATGTTTCCCTCTTGGTACCCGTCCCTCTGATCCTACGACGTTTTTCTTCTGGTCCTACGTTTTCTACCTGTCGCGTTTCCTTCACATGTTGCACACCGTCTTCGTCGTCCTACGACGTCGTAAGCTCGTTTTCTTTCAGCTCTTTTACCATGCCATTTCCGCATTCATGTCTTTTCTGTGGTTGAAGTTCTCGCAATCATTCCAAGTTCTCACGATCCTCTTCACCACGCTTGTGTTCTCCGTTATGTTGGATTACAGGCTGGACGACAGTCGCGGCGCATGGTGCATGACTTTTGTTAGTAAATGTTTTATAATTTAAAATTTATAAATATATATTACTTATATTAATTCTATTTTATAAAATAAAATATTTAATTTAGAATCTGTTACTTAAAATTAGATTTTTTTTTTATCTTTCTATAATGTTGTTTTAAGGGTCAATGCAATTTGGTATGTTTGGTTTCCAACCGTCTTATTTTTGTTATTGTTGCAAAAGGGGTCTATGCCTATGTAGATCTCCTTCTCCCTCGCTAGAAAATACGTACGCACACCAACAATTTGATTTCTTTCTCCCTAAATTTTTTTCTTTCTTTCTCTTGTAAAAACTTATTTTTGAGAGAAGAGCATTGGTGTTCAGAAGGTTCGAAGATCCTTTCGTTATATACGATCAAAACTAACGAGTTGTCGTATCTTGAAAGATGAGTACAATCAAATTTTCCTACCATGAGGTATTTTCTGTCTAAGGATAACGTTTGCGCATTTCAACCCAGACTAATTATTTTCTTTCCTACTTTATTTTTTCTTTGTGCTTATTGTATGATATAATACACTATTGATTCATATTCTATCAATTAAATTTATTTTACTACTATTATTTTACTATTTAATTCAAGGCTTTGCAATCTCTTGTTATTTATTTTATTTTAATTTTCTAACACCTTTCACTCGTGCTCAACTGCCAGATTGCGCTGCTTGGGTGCAACTTGGTTTGCCACGTGACGTTACTCTTGTCGCATTTTTTGACAGGTGGGTGTAACGGGATTGGCGCGTGGGTCTTCAATTCCGTGCTCAATGGTGCTATTTTGTTGCTGTTTCTTAATTTTTTACGTGAGAATGTAGCAAGAGGAGGAAGAGTAAGGGTGTCGGTGATCGTTGTGAGAATGGTAACATTGCTCATTCCTGCTCCTCTGTCTTAGGCGCTGGAAAAGATGCACATAGTAATAAATTGAAGTCCAATTAAAAGCACAGATTCATTGAAGGTTGAGTCATGGGTACTACTGCCAATGGCTTGCAAGGTTTTAGGTTCTTCTTCTCTGTGGTCCACACTTTGTGGAATTGGGCATTCTCATTTGTTATTTTTATTTTTTGTAATTTAAAGCATATGTGCAGGTTCTATAGAAGGCAAATGTGGTTGTAGGAAGATAGAGTTTTGTTGAGTACTCTTTTTGATGAAAAAATTGTATGTCATATAATCGTCCTTGATCTCTTTCACAGATTGATTATTGAAGCCGTCTCGATCAATTCTAATCAACTCATTCCGTGCTACTTAATTTTGCAAATTGCATTCTCATGGTATTAGATAGGTGGATAAGGTTTTTATTTGTCAAAATAGGTTTACTATTTTAATTTTACATAACAAGCTTTTTAATTTTTAAAATATTAAAAAAATAAAAAAATACTGGGACGACACCAAACCCGTCAAGTATTGACGGCACCGAAGCAAGCACCATTTTCCTTTTCTTTTATTCCTGCAATGAGATTTTTAGAAGTAGTCCTTTTAATCATGAGGAGAAAATTTGGATATATAACATGTAGCTAAAAGAAATTTTAACATGTGTGTGCAAGTTACATTTTTTATTCTACTTCTGGTTAGCCCCTACTCGTGTAGTATCTCACAATTGAAAATGTTGGTCCCTTCTTTTCCAGGAAACTTTCAAGAACATCATGGCAAGTAAGTGCTAGCAAAATTCTATAAAAGCTTAGTCAAATTTATTTGTTTTTATATGCATTGTTGCAAAGTGTGACACCCTCTACCCCATATATATATATATATATATATATATATATATATATATATATATATATTAATAAAAGGAAAAAATCATAATTAATTAAAAGTTTTTAAAACATATCTAAATAAAATCCTTTCAACAGGATAAAAGGCTCACATTCACTTTCTTTTACATCATATTCAAACTTGTCCAAATAAATAATAAAGTGATTTCGGCTCAAAGAAGGCCGCTTAAGACTTCATACAATTAATATAAAAACTTATACCTCAATGTCACATCCTATCAGAGCATTGTGTCCTGACGTCCTTCAGCACAAGGTTCCTTAGAGCAATTCACCTAATCATATGCTCCCTCGAACACAAAGTTTAAGATCATCACAGGATCCAAACACATACAACACGCATAGAGTGAGTTATCATATTCCTAACTAATAGAGAAATAAGATAACTAGATATACATATCATATAAATGAGATACAACTTACTTAAACATAACTCATGTAATTCCACCACTTTGTCATTTAAAATTCATTTTTCAATCATTAATCACATTACACATGAATTACACACTCCAATCAAGACATAATAACACATCAATTTCATAATAAACAATTAGCAAGTGTATGCAACAGTTATATGCTAAGACTCAAGCCTATATACAATGTGGTATCATGTCAGTGAAAAATCACCCTGCGGCGCTTAAGAGTACATAACAAGACACACCACAACATAGGTATGTCAGGTTACTCTCACTAAGTAAAATCATAGGAAGGCCAGTCAGAGTCACGCTGTTTTGCGAGAATGCTCCAACCATGTGGGATCAACACAGGCTTAAAGGAGCATTCAAACCGAGTGTATTTACCCCCAAGGCATACACTCCGAAGAGCCCGTTAGGGCCTCTCCCTCCTGATTTAGGTCCAACCCCTAAAATAATTTTTTGCATGCAGACACTGCTCATAAATTATACAATATCCATGACCTCACACTCATGTTTTAAACACGTTTAACACATTACGCTACAATTTAACACTGGTTCCTAAATAGGAAACATACACTTTCTCTTTAACACTGGTTCCTAAATAGGAAACCTACACTTTTTCTTTAACACTGCACATCAACACTTTTCTCAAGATAACATTGGTCGTTGTATAATTCACAGCTCACAACACAAGTAATGTCACATCAAGTGTTAACCACACACTTATTCATAACTAAAACTTGTTCACAATTTCACATTTCATAATGTCACAATCCACCATCACATGTTTACATGTATATCACATATTAACACATATTCAACTTTGCACTTATACTCCAATCTCAATAACAATATTATAATCTCGAAGCAACATGTTATTCCACAATTTATAGACACTGCTCATGAATTATACAATACTCGCGATCTCACACTCGTGTTTTAAACACGTTCAACACATTGCGCTACAATTTAACTCTAGTTCCTAAATAGGAAACCTACACTTTCTCTTTAACACTGTGCATAAACATTTTCTCAATATCAACACTGGTCGAGTTATTGTATAATTCACAGCTCACAACATAATTATTGTTACATAAGTGTCAAACACACACACACTTATTCACAACCAATATCATGCCCACAATTTAACATCTCATAATGTCACAATCAATCATCTCATGTTTACATGTATCTCACAAATTGACACATTACACTTTGTACTACTCAATCCCCATAATAATATTATAATGTCATTATAATAATTTATTACACCTCATAACTCATACGCATCACACAGTAATTATATTTGCATGACACAAAACATATATATATATATATATATATATATATATATATATATATATATATATATATATATATATATATATATATATATATAGTGAATCAAGCTACATTATTTTTAATCAAAAATGTTTTTATAACAATTAATTTAATATTACATCAGAAGAAATTACCACTAGGCATTAACCTTACAACTTTTTTTAATTTATTATTTTAGTATTACAATAAATATATACACATAACATGTTGATCATCGTTGTGGAAAAAATTAGAACAAGATAATAATGTGTATAAAATAAGTCATTGAATAATATTATTTTCAGAATATAATTCACGTTAATAAAAAGAACTCAATTTTTTTAAGGATTCACACTCAACACAAGAACACATCAATTTCACAGTAATTTCTCATTGGGACATCAACTGGTTCATCAAACATATATAATTCTCAGTTATAATTATAAGGATAAAATAAAAAATTATGGAAACACCCAAAAACTCATTCCAATTGATACTCTAAGGATCTCTACACATGTTCTCACTAATCCCCAATTATGAATAATTCATCCCTTACCTCGATGTAGTCACTTAAGCGTTCTCCATTATCAATTATGACGTTTTTGGCACTCTCTAGAGCTCCTCCTCCGGTTGTTTTGTTAGGGTTCCCAAACGTTAGAGAGAAGGAGAAGGGATTGAAGCCTTCATTCCATGGTCCTAGGTGCGATGCATTTTTCTCCGTTCACATGCATTCTTTTGTAAATCCCAACAGTGAAGGTGTCTAGAATTAAATCGCGAACCACATATCAAAATTTCACTACAATCCAACGGTTAACGAGTTCGGGATTGTAGTTTTACCGAAACAATTCTGAGTTTCTGCGAGAAAGAAAAAGTTACAATGCGAAGGGTATTTCTATCATCTCCAACATCTTTTCGCAATTTCCAACGGTGAGAAGGCTCAAAATTGAGTTGCAAACCTGATGCTTAATTTCACGACAATCCAACGGCGAATGAGTCCGAGATCGCCATTTTTCTGAGATAGATTTGATTATATGCGGGAAAAAGAGAAGATTTTGGAAGGAGGAGAGGAAAAAAACGAAAATGAGAATAAAAACAGGCATAGCCAGTGTGAAAACTCACCTAACACGTGATGTAAGCTCCATTGGAGCTTGTAGGCCTAAGATCTTCTTCATCAATGGATTCCTTTGCTTCTTGGAAGATGAATGGCAGCGGAATGGAGAAGGAAGAGAGAAAGGAGACGCCACTTCAAGGAAAAGATGAGTCTAGAAGAAGCTCACCACTATAGGAGGCCATGGATAAGAGCTTGGAGGAAGAAGGAGATGAATAAAGGGAGAGGGAGAGAAGAGCACGAAATTTTGTGCTCTAAAAGAGCTCTGAAATCTGAAGTTAATATTCAAATGATCAAAGTTCAAAAAAATGCACACACATGACCTCTATTTATAGCCTAAGTGTCACACAAAATTTGAGGGAAATTCAAATTTCACTTGAATTTGAAATTGAATTTCTGGAGCCAAACTTTGGAGCCAAAATTTCACTAATTATGATTAGTGAATTTTAGTTATGGTTCAGCCCACTAATCCAAGATCAATTCCAAGATTCTCCACTAAGTGTGCTTAGGTGTCATGAGGCATGAAAAGCATGAAGGACATGCACAAAGTGTGACTATATGATGTGGCAATGGGGTGTAGTAAGCAAATGCTCACCTCCCCCTCTAAAATTTAATTGGATTGGGCTTCTACCAATTCAATTAAATTTATTTCCAACCACACACATCAAATATCCACTTAGTGCATGTGAAATTACAAAACTACCCCTAATACAAAAACTAGTCTAGGTGCCCTAAAATACAAGGGCTGAAAAATCCTATATTTCTAGGGTACCCTACCTACAATATGGAGCCCTAAATACAAGGACCAAATATAATGACATCCTAGTCTAATATGTACAAAGATAATTGGACCCAACCTTGGCCCATGGGCTCAAAAATCTACCCTAAGGTTCATGAGAACCCTAGGGCCTTCTTCAGCAACTCTAGCCCAATCTTCTTGGAGCCTCTTGCTCATGGTTCTAGTGATTGGTCCCTTCCTAGGGAGGATTGCATCATCCCCTTCCCCTTGAAGAGGATTTGACCTCAAATCTGTTAGTTCCTCCTCCTCAATATCAGCTCCACCTGCAAAAGGAGTTAAATCAGAAATGTTAAAAGTGGTGCTGACTCCATACTCTTCTGGGAGGTCCAACCTATAGGCATTGTTATTGATCCTCTCCAAAACCTGAAAAGGTCCATCCCCTCTAGGGCTAAGCTTGGATTTCCTTTTAGTAGGGAATATATCCTTCCTAAGATGGAGCCAAACCCAGTCACCCTCATTAAGAACTAGCTCTTTTCTTCCTCTATTGCCTTTAGTTGAATACACCTTTGTTTGGTTCTCTATTTGGTTCTTAACCCTCTCATGCAACTTCTTTACAAATTCTGACCTAGATTCCCATTCTTTATGTATAAAAGAAGTGTCCAGTGGGAGGGGAATGAGGTCTAACGGTGTTAGGGGATTGAACCCATAGACAACCTCAAAAGGGGACTGCTTGGTGGTTCTATGAACCCCCCTGTTGTAGGCAAATTCTACATGAGGAAGATACTCATCCCAAGACTTATGGTTGCCTTTCAGAAGAGCCCTTAAAAGGGTGGATAAAGACCTATTCACTACCTCTGTTTGCCCATCAGTTTGTGGATGACAAGTGGTAGAGAAAAGAAGTTTAGTTCCTAGCTTAGCCCATAAGGTTTTCCAGAAGTGGCTAAGGAACTTAGCATCTCTATCTGACACAATGGTCCTAGGCAAACCATGGAGTCTCACAACTTCCTTGAAAAAGAGTTTTGAGATGTGGGAAGCATCATCCACCTTGTGGCATGGTATAAAGTGTGCCATCTTGCTAAACCTATCCACCACCACAAAGATAGAGTCTACACCTCTTTGGGTTCTAGGAAGCCCAAGGACATAGTACATACTAATGTCTACCCAAGGTGCAGATGGGATGGGTAAGGGTGTGTATAGCCCATGAGGCATCACCCTAGACTTGGCTTGTAAACAAGCCACACACCTAGTGCAATGCTTATGGACATCTTTCTTCATATGGGGCCAATAAAACTTTTCTTTGAGTAAGACAAGGGTCTTGTCTATCTCAAAGTGGCCCATGAGCCCACCCTCATGGCTTTCTTTCACAAGTAATTGCCTAATGGATCCTTGGGGTATGCAAAGCTTTCCCTCTTTGAACAAATACCCCTCAGCCAAATAGAATCCATCTTGGGCCTTTTTCCCACAACTCTCATAAATGGGAGAGAAATGTTCATCTAAAGCATACAAGTCCCTAATATTATCAAATCCTAAAATTTGAGCTCCTAGGGATCAAAACAATGTGTGTCTCCTAGAGAGGGCATCAGCTACCACATTTGTTTTTCCCTTTTTGTATTTGATAACATATGGAAATTGCTCTAGGTACTCTACCCATTTTGCATGCCTCTTGTTTAACTTGCTTTGCCCTCTAATGTACTTAAGTGATTGATGATCACTATAAATGACAAATTCCTAGGAAACAAGGTAATGTTCCCAAGTTTGGAGGGCTCTTATTAAGGCATAAAGCTTTTTATCATAGGTGGGGTAGTTGAGGGTGGCACTATGAAGTTTTTCACTAAAATAAGCAATAGGGTGCCCACCTTGTAACAATACAGCTCCAACTCCCACTCTAGAGGCATCACATTCTAGCTCAAAAGTTTTAGAAAAGTCAGGAAGAGCTAGAACGGGTGCCTTAGTAAGCTTTTCTTTGAGCAAAGCAAAGGCTTGCTCTTGTTTTTCACCCCAGGTAAATGCCACATTCTTCTTCACCAGCTCATTGAGAGGTGATGCAATTGTAGAGAAATTAGGAACGAACCTTCTATAGAAGCTTGCTAACCCATGGAAGCTCCTAATATCTCCCACACTTTTTGGGGTGGGCCATTCTTGGATGGCCTTGATTTTCTCAGGGTCCACTTGGACCCTATTTCTACCAACTACAAAACCTAAGAAAACTATATTATCTACACAAAAGGTACACTTCTCTATATTTGCATAGAGGGTGTTTTTCCTAAGGACTGAAAGAACTTGTTTGAGATGTCCTAAGTGATCATCTAGGCTCCTACTATACACTAAAATATCATCAAAATAAACAACTACAAATCTACCTATGAAATCCCTTAAGACATGATGCATAAGCCTCATAAAGGTGCTTGGTGCATTAGTGAGCCCAAAAGGCATCACTAGCCATTCATACAAACCAAACTTGGTCTTGAAAGCAGTTTTCCACTTATCACCCTTTTTCATCCTGACTTGGTGATAACCACTTTTAAGATCAATTTTTGAAAAGATATTGGCACCATGCAACTCATCAAGCAAATCATCAAGTCTAGGAATGGGGTGCCTATACTTTACAGTGATGTTGTTGATGGCCCTGCAATATGTACACATTCTCCACGTACCATCCTTTTTGGGCACCAACAACACTGGCACAACACATGGGCTTAGGCTCTCTTGGACCCAGCCCTTCTCCAACAATTCTTTAACCTGACACTCTATCTCCTTAGTCTCCTGAGGGTTAGTCCTATAGGCTGGCCTATTAGGAAGGCTTGCTCCTGGGACTAAATCTATTTGGTGTTCTATTCCCCTTAAAGGAGGTAGCCCAGGGGGTATCTCTTTGGGAAATATATCACCAAATTCATGTAAGAGTTCTTGGACCTTTGGGGGTAAGGTCTCAAATGTAGGAATTGTGGCAGTGCTAAGGGATGTTTCCCTTGATAGGAGAAGGTAGAAAGATTGTTTAAGAAGGAGTGCTCTTTTAATATCACCTTTTGTTGCAAAATGATTTTCCTTCTTAACAATCTTCTTGGAGGAATCCTTTCCCTCTTTTTCCTTCCCCCTGGCCTTTGAAGACAAGGCCTTACTATCCTTCTTTTTCTTTTGTTTTTCTAATTTTTCTTCCTCATCCCTCTTATCTTTCATAGTTAGTTGATCTTTGGCCACCTGTGAAGGTGTTTGAGGATGCAACACAAATTTAGTGCCAAGATGGGTGAGGGTAATCTCATTAGTTAGGCCATTATAAATGATCTTCCTATCAAATTGCCACGGCCTTCCTAAAAGAATATGTCCTACCTCCATGGGAACTATATCACAATTAACTTCATCCTTATATGTCCCAATGGAGAAAGGTACCTTCACTTGTTGGTTAACTATCATTTCCCCTTGCTCATTGAGCCATTGAAGTTTGTAAGGTTTTGGGTGGGAAATGATAGTGAGGTTCAACTTGGAAACTAATCTTGTGCTACAACAATTGCAACAAGATCCACTATCCACAATGAGAGAACAAGTTTTATCTAAAATTTTGCATCTTGTATGAAAGATGTTCTCTCTTTGGGATTGAGATAGATCACAAGATTGACCTCCAAGGAGCCTTCTAACCATTAAGAGGTCACCTTCTTCATGGGGGTAGACTTCCTCACTAGACTCTTCACCCCTTACTTCATCTTCACTTCCACTAGAGGAAGGGCAAGAAGTAGTCTCCTCTTGACTACTATAAATGTCTTGACCCCTCATGATCATGGTTTTCTTTGTGGGGCATTGAGAGGCAATGTGACCTCTCCCAAGACATTTGAAGCATTTAATGTTGCTAGTCCTTTCTTGGGAACTAGTCTTAGGGGTGTATTTCTCTATGGTCTTACCCTTATCTTCCTTGGGTTTTGAAGGTGCAGCCCCTAAAGTTCCATGGGCTTGGTCCTTCCTTGGATAAGAGTGAGAGCCATAAGATTTTGAAGAAGGCTTTCTTTTAAGTTGTTGCTCCACTCTTATACAAAGTTGGACTAGCTCATCTAGGTCCCTATATGGAAGGAGTTCAACCTTGGTTCTTAACCCTCTCATGCAACTTCTTTACAAATTCTGACCTAGATTCCCATTCTTTATGTATAAAAGAAGTGTCCAGTGGGAGGGGAATGAGGTCTAACGGTGTTAGGGGATTGAACCCATAGACAACCTCAAAAGGGGACTGCTTGGTGGTTCTATGAACCCCCCTGTTGTAGGCAAATTCTACATGAGGAAGATACTCATCCCAAGACTTATGGTTGCCTTTCAGAAGAGCCCTTAAAAGGGTGGATAAAGACCTATTCACTACCTCTGTTTGCCCATCAGTTTGTGGATGACAAGTGGTAGAGAAAAGAAGTTTAGTTCCTAGCTTAGCCCATAAGGTTTTCCAGAATGGCTAAGGAACTTAGCATCTCTATCTGACACAATGGTCCTAGGCAAACCATGGAGTCTCACAACTTCCTTGAAAAAGAGTTTTGAGATGTGGGAAGCATCATCCACCTTGTGGCATGGTATAAAGTGTGCCATCTTGCTAAACCTATCCACCACCACAAAGATAGAGTCTACACCTCTTTGGGTTCTAGGAAGCCCAAGGACATAGTACATACTAATGTCTACCCAAGGTGCAGATGGGATGGGTAAGGGTGTGTATAGCCCATGAGGCATCACCCTAGACTTGGCTTGTAAACAAGCCACACACCTAGTGCAATGCTTATGGACATCTTTCTTCATATGGGGCCAATAAAACTTTTCTTTGAGTAAGACAAGGGTCTTGTCTATCTCAAAGTGGCCCATGAGCCCACCCTCATGGCTCTCTTTCACAAGTAATTGCCTAATGGATCCTTGGGGTATGCAAAGCTTTCCCTCTTTGAACAAATACCCCTCAGCCAAATAGAATCCATCTTGGGCCTTTTTCCCACAACTCTCATAAATGGGAGAGAAATGTTCATCTAAAGCATACAAGTCCCTAATATTATCAAATCCTAAAATTTGAGCTCCTAGGGATCAAAACAATGTGTGTCTCCTAGAGAGGCATCAGCTACCACATTTGTTTTTCCCTTTTTGTATTGATAACATATGGAAATTGCTCTAGGTACTCTACCCATTTTGCATGCCTCTTGTTTAACTTGCTTTGCCCTCTAATGTACTTAAGTGATTGATGATCACTATAAATGACAAATTCCTAGGAAACAAGGTAATGTTCCCAAGTTTGGAGGGCTCTTATTAAGGCATAAAGCTTTTATCATAGGTGGGGTAGTTGAGGGTGGCACTATGAAGTTTTTCACTAAAATAAGCAATAGGGTGCCCACCTTGTAACAATACAGCTCCAACTCCCACTCTAGAGGCATCACATTCTAGCTCAAAAGTTTTAGAAAAGTCAGGAAGAGCTAGAACGGGTGCCTTAGTAAGCTTTCTTTGAGCAAAGCAAAGGCTTGCTCTTGTTTTTCACCCCAGGTAAATGCCACATTCTTCTTCACCAGCTCATTGAGAGGTGATGCAATTGTAGAGAAATTAGGAACGAACCTTCTATAGAAGCTTGCTAACCCATGGAAGCTCCTAATATCTCCCACACTTTTTGGGGTGGGCCATTCTTGGATGGCCTTGATTTTCTCAGGGTCCACTTGGACCCTATTTCTACCAACTACAAAACCTAAGAAAACTATATTATCTACACAAAAGGTACACTTCTCTATATTTGCATAGAGGGTGTTTTTCCTAAGGACTGAAAGAACTTGTCTGAGATGTCCTAAGTGATCATCTAGGCTCCTACCATACACTAAATATCATCAAAATAAACAACTACAAATCTACCTATGAAATCCCTTAAGACATGATGCATAAGCCTCATAAAGGTGCTTGGTGCATTAGTGAGCCCAAAAGGCATCACTAGCCATTCATACAAACCAAACTTGGTCTTGAAAGCAGTTTTCCACTTATCACCCTTTTTCATCCTGACTTGGTGATAACCACTTTTAAGATCAATTTTTGAAAAGATATTGGCACCATGCAACTCATCAAGCAAATCATCAAGTCTAGGAATGGGGTGCCTATACTTTACAGTGATGTTGTTGATGGCCCTGCAATATGTACACATTCTCCACGTACCATCCTTTTTGGGCACCAACAACACTGGCACAACACATGGGCTTAGGCTCTCTTGGACCCAGCCCTTCTCCAACAGTTCTTTAACCTGACACTCTATCTCCTTAGTCTCCTGAGGGTTAGTCCTATAGGCTGGCCTATTAGGAAGGCTTGCTCCTGGGACTAAATCTATTTGGTGTTCTATTCCCCTTAAAGGAGGTAGCCCAGGGGGTATCTCTTTGGGAAATATATCACCAAATTCATGTAAGAGTTCTTGGACCTTTGGGGGTAAGGTCTCAAATGTAGGAATTGTGGCAGTGCTAAGGGATGTTTCCCTTGATAGGAGAAGGTAGAAAGATTGTTTAAGAAGGAGTGCTCTTTTAATATCACCTTTTGTTGCAAAATGATTTTCCTTCTTAACAATCTTCTTGGAGGAATCCTTTCCCTCTTTTTCCTTCCCCCTGGCCTTTGAAGACAAGGCCTTACTATCCTTCTTTTTCTTTTGTTTTTCTAATTTTTCTTCCTCATCCCTCTTATCTTTCATAGTTAGTTGATCTTTGGCCACCTGTGAAGGTGTTTGAGGATGCAACACAAATTTAGTGCCAAGATGGGTGAGGGTAATCTCATTAGTTAGGCCATTATAAATGATCTTCCTATCAAATTGCCACGGCCTTCCTAAAAGAATATGTCCTACCTCCATGGGAACTATATCACAATTAACTTCATCCTTATATGTCCCAATGGAGAAAGGTACCTTCACTTGTTGGTTAACTATCATTTCCCCTTGCTCATTGAGCCATTGAAGTTTGTAAGGTTTTGGGTGGGGAATGATAGTGAGGTTCAACTTGGAAACTAATCTTGTGCTACAACAATTGCAACAAGATCCACTATCCACAATGAGAGAACAAGTTTTATCTAAAATTTTGCATCTTGTATGAAAGATGTTCTCTCTTTGGGATTGAGATAGATCACAAGATTGACCTCCAAGGAGCCTTCTAACCATTAAGAGGTCACCTTCTTCATGGGGGTAGACTTCCTCACTAGACTCTTCACCCCTTACTTCATCTTCACTTCCACTAGAGGAAGGGCAAGAAGTAGTCTCCTCTTGACTACTATAAATGTCTTGACCCCTCATGATCATGGTTTTCTTTGTGGGGCATTGAGAGGCAATGTGACCTCTCCCAAGACATTTGAAGCATTTAATGTTGCTAGTCCTTTCTTGGGAACTAGTCTTAGGGGTGTATTTCTCTATGGTCTTACCCTTATCTTCCTTGGGTTTTGAAGGTGCAGCCCCTAAAGTTCCATGGGCTTGGTCCTTCCTTGGATAAGAGTGAGAGCCATAAGATTTTGAAGAAGGCTTTCTTTTAAGTTGTTGCTCCACTCTTATACAAAGTTGGACTAGCTCATCTAGGTCCCTATATGGAAGGAGTTCAACCTTGTCCCTCACTTTCATATTAAGCCCACTAAGGAACCTAGCTATGCTTGTTCTTTCCTCCTCCCTAAGTCCAGCTCTTAAAAGGAGTAGTTCCATTTGTTGTCTATATTCTTCAACACTCATACTCCCTTGTCTAAGCCTTTGGAGCTTGTCCATAAGCTCCCTTTCATAGTAGGAGGGAATGTGCCTCTTCCTAAGGGCACTCTTAAGATCATTCCAATTCTCTACTGGAGGATCCCCATGTATCCTTCGTTCTTTAACAAGGGAAGTCCACCAATAGAGGGCATACCCTTGAAAGCTAAGGGTAGCCAATGGAACTTTTCTCTCTTCGCTAATATGATGGCAAACAAAGAGTTGTTCAACCTTCATTTCCCAATCTAAGTAGGCCTCAACATTATCTTTTCCGTGGAAATATGGGAGGCTAATGTTAACCTCTTGAGGCCTTCTATCCTTTTCTCTTCTTTGGGAGTGATGTTTAGTATGTGAACTATGACGCCCTCTATAATAGTCGCTAAGTTCTTCACTTAAACTCTTGCAAGAGTCATGACTACTATAGGAGGCATGTTTTTCTCTTTTCATTTCTTTCATTATTTTTCTTCTTTCTTCCTCTCTTATTTTCTCTCTTTCATCTTGACTTATTTCTTCCACTCTTTTTTTTACCTTTTTCTTTTATCTCTTGTTTTTCTTTCCACAACTTAAGGGATCTCAACTCATCTAATATCTTATACAAGGGGTCCTTAGGAGTAGAACCCTCACCATTAACACTAGATGAAGAATGAAGACTCATGTTGGTTCCTAAGTTATGGTTCTTTCTTGTTGGGAGTTTGAAAACAAAAGGTAAAAGAAACTATGGTTGAAACTAGCCAAAATAAACACTAAAAGAGGTGTGAAAGATAAGGTAAAAACTAATTGGTAAAAGGCAAGCTATCTAGGCGGTTTGACAATGGAGGGTAAAAGAAATAAGCTATGAAAGTAAGCAAGAAATTAAAGTGCAAGAAATGCAAACTAGGCGGATCCTAAGAGTGTTTGGATGACCTCATTTAAGGTTCCCAACAAAACACTCACTATCCTAAGGGAAAATTGCCTAAAATTATTACACACAAATGGAAGTAGGGTGACCTAGCGGAGACTCCCAACTTACTTCCAATGAAAGGCCTTTTTGTTACAAAATTTGAAAGCAAAGCAAATTGCCAATTACAAAATTACAAAGAAAAAAAAGTCCTCAATTGTGGTGGTTATTCTCTCTTTAGTGTTTCACTCAATTTGGAGTGCTTCTTAGTCCAATAGCTCTTAAGGTGGTTGGCCCCTTTCTTCTTGACTCAAATTCTTCAAGATATGGCACCAATCCTGCTTTCCAATTTCCTATATGGCAACTCACAACCAAGGAAACAAAGAGACAAGCAATAACCAAAGACAAAAAAAAATGAAATGAAAGCTAAACCAATAGAGTTTTAACAAGACAAATTTTCAAGGATTATTCAACAATTAAAGCAATGAAAAGCACAAAAAAGCAAGCTAGGACTCAAAGAGAAACCTAGAATGGCTCTAGAGTAGAGTAGAAAAACTAAAAAAAAAAAGACTCAAGAAACCTATAATTTTGGCACTTGTTTTCACAATAATTTTCAATTTAAATTTCAGAACTAGGATTGATATAAAATAGGCACCAATTATAGAACAAATTTTGAGCCAAAACAACAAGCACACTTTCCTTTCACTTTTTTTTCCTGGACACTGATTTGTCTGCCAACTTGTGCGATTTTTCTTATTTTTTACTTTAATCCAAATCGCTTGGTTCTTTTTTTATAATTTTGTTCCAGATGTCTAGAAAATTCAGTAAAACTTTCAGCTCAAAAAACGTAGTGACCAATTCCCAGTAATTTATACAAGTTCGTATGTTCAAGCTGCCAGCACCAACGATTTCAACCTAGAAATCAAGAGTAGTGTTTATGTTGCTTAAGGCTTGGATAGTTACAATTTGTGTTTGCTTATGCTCAATTATATTGAATAACACAATTCAAGAGAACTTAAGACTTATTTTGATTCACAAATCTAGCCACAACTCAGCACCACAACTCAACTTCATCATAGGCATCATGTAGGAAACTTAGAAAACAAAAAAAAAAGAGTTCAACAACAAGACTACTTCTAGGAATTGATTTAGAACATGTTATGAACTAAATAACATGCATGAATTAGACTCAAAATTCAAAAGATAGGCTAAGAATGACAAGAATACATGAACAAATGTATCTAGAATTCAATCAACAAAATAAAAATTCAACACAAACTTAGAACATAATGTGACAATTACTATGACTAAACATGACTCTAAGACAACATGGATTAAGTGATTTACACTTAGATTTTTGTGTTTTTTTTTTCTAATCAATATTTTGGAAGAAAATTTAGATCTAAGGTTTAGCACAAGAATATTATGAATGAAAAATGATAGAACCTAAAATCAACACAAAAACATGATTCAAGAGTATATCTACAAAATTTTAACCATAGAAATGCAAGAACAAGTGTAGATCTAAGATTTAATCGGTTTATTTTTTTTTTGAATCTACTCTAAACAGCACCAAACCACAAGACAATGGAGGATATACATGGAGAATAAGATGAAGAACAAGGATTTAAAGAGAATTCACCGAACAAAAAGATAGAGGAAGCAAAAAAACATCACCTAGATGAAGATGCTCTTGATACCACATGATGTAAGCTCCATTGGAGCTTGTAGGCCTAGGATCTTCTTCATCAATAGATTCCTTTGCTTCTTGGAAGATGAATGGCAGCGGAATGGAGAAGGAAGAGAGAAAGGAGACGCCACTTCAAGGAGAAGATGAGTCTAGAAGAAGCTCACCACCATAGGAGGCCATGGATAAGAGCTTGGAGGAAGAAGGAGATGAATGAAGGGAGAGGGAGAGAAGGGCACGAAATTTTGTGCTCTAAAAGAGCTCTGAAATCTGAAGTTAATATTCAAATGATCAAAGTTCAAAAAAATGCACACACATGACCTCTATTTATAGCCTAAGTGTCACACAAAATTTGAGGGAAATTCAAATTTCACTTGAATTTGAAATTGAATTTGTGGAGCCAAACTTTGGAGCCAAAATTTCACTAATTATGATTAGTGAATTTTAGTTATGGTTCAGCCCACTAATCCAAGATCAATTCCAAGATTCTCCACTAAGTGTGCTTAGGTGTCATGAGACATGAAAAGCATGAAGGACATGCATAAAGTGTGACTATATGATGTGGCAATGGGGTGTAGTAAGCAAATGCTCACCTCCCCCTCTAAATTTTAATTGGATTGGGCTTCTACCAATTCAATTAAATTTATTTCTAACCACACACATCAAATATCCACTTAGTGCACGTGAAATTACAAAACTACCCCTAATACAAAAACTAGTCTAGGTGCCCTAAAATACAAGGGCTGAAAAATCCTATATTTCTAGGGTACCCTACCTACAATATGGAGCCCTAAATACAAGGACCAAATATAATGACATCCTAGTCTAATATGTACAAAGATAATTGGACCCAACCTTGGCCCATGGGCTCAAAAATCTACCATAAGGTTCATGAGAACCCTAGGGCCTTCTTCAGCAGCTCTAGCCCAATCTTCTTGGAGCCTCTTGCTCATGGTTCTAGTGATTGGTCCCTTCCTAGGGAGGATTGCATCAACACGTCTCTATTTATAACTAGGGTACTTTCAACTTATTATTACAAAAAAAGCTTTTTGAATTCCCCGTAAAAATAGATTGCGCTAATGAAAAAGCTTTCAATGTTGTAAAATATCCCTTCTTTTTTCATATAGTGTTCCGAATCCTTTTTTTTGATATAGAAGTGTGCTTTTTTGGAACTGCCATATAATTAGTATAGCTTTTGATTGTTATAGAATTCGATGTGAAAGACATTTTTATGAAAATATATTTATCTTTAATTAGCCATATATTTTATCTATCTTAATTCCCATTTTTTACTATTTCAAGTAAAACATTGAATATTATAATCCTTTTTCTAAAATTTTCCAAACATAGATATTGTTTATTGTAATAAAAAATACTAAATTAGTTAAAAAAAATGAACTAATGTTTCTTATTTGTTGGTTTTTATTTTATCTTTTTTGTAAAGAAGGGGTTCGATTAATAAAAAGTAAACATAGAATTAATTAAAATAGAATGATCTATTATTAATTATTCTAAATCTTTGTACAATATAATCTCTAATAAAAAATATAGCTCCATGAGCAAAAGCCCCTATCATAATGAAGCCCGCTATATATTGATGATGAGTATATAATGCAGCTTGAGTAGTAAAGTCTTGCGCTATAAATGCATAAGCGGGTAAAGAGTACATGTGTTGAGCTACCAAGAAAGTAATAACCCCTAAAGAGGCTTGAGCACGACCTAATTGAAAATGAATTGAATTATTGATTGTGTCATAAAGACCCTTATGTCCACGCCCCAATCTACCCCCCGGAGGAGTATGTGCTTCCAAAAGATCTTTTATACTGTGACCAATCCCAAAGTTGGCTATTTATTTATTTTTATTATTTTATAAAAAAAAAATTATTTTATTTTCTATCAAATGAACAAATAAAATATTTTTTTCTCAAACTATTATTTTAATTAATAAAATTATTTTTCCTTATTTATTTAATTACAAAAATTTTATCATTTTTTTTAAACTCAATTTATTTTAAATGAATTTTTTTTAATTTAATTCACGAAAAATAAGATGTTATATAAAGACAATTGCTAATGGAAGATTTGGTTTGTGCAACAGATTCATATCCTAAAATGATTGACATAGCTGTCCCAGCTAATATGGTTTGCGGAATCCAATCCAATCTAAAGCAAGCTGAGGCTTCATAAGCCTTATCTGAGAGTCACACATTGATGTTATTTGACACAAACATATCAAGCAAAAGGGGAAAAATTGTTATAGCCCTTTGAATTGAAGAGAAAAATGGAAATTGCAAATAAATAAAATGGTATTTGTGGCTCAATATAATTATAATTAGGCTCCATTGATTGTGCTTTGTGTTTTTGTTGTATTTGATTGTTTATGTTAAAGCTTCCCATACTTCAAAGCCAAAATTTGAGAAATAACCGGTGAAAATCACAAGTTGCACGAATAAAGGACCACAGAGATAAAAGTTACGGAGGAAAATTTTGGAACGTGAACGGTGATTTTTCATCATTTATCTCTCGTTGTGGACTAGCCACTTGGTTTCATTTTTTTGCTGATTTTAACAGTGAAAGTAACCAAAACAGAAAAGTTGTCATCAATTTAGTGCAGTATTGTGTTACCGAGTATCGTTTAGTTCTACCAAAGAGATTTCATTGGCTAAAATGAAAGTTTGGTTCCTTATCCCTTAAAAATATCATTTCCTTCTTTTTTACATATTCAGAAACTAAATAAAAATTTTCATTCTTTCACTACTAAATTTCAACGCATTACACTTTAAGGACAAAAGTGTCATTTAACTAAATCAACTCGTATAAACTTTTATTTATATTACTCTGTTTGCAATGACGATGTGAGAATCGTTATCATTTGTTATCATGATTTCCATATTGTGGCTTAGGAAATCGAATTTTTAATTCCGTATTTTCTATTGGGCAATCATGAACACGTGAAAGCGACAAGGAACTCAGAACAGCTAACATCATTCATAGTTGGGCAAATTTACGAAAGAGGGTTCCTTTTAAAAAAATTTTACGGTATGGGGTCTATTTCAAAAGAAATAATGGAGGGGGTCTGTTTCTCGGGGGAAACCGCCATTGCCACTGGCGGCAAGGCTGAACCCGCCATTGCCAGTGGCGGCAAAGCTGGAGAGAGGAGAGTATCGTCACTGGTAGTGGCGATATAGGCCACGTAGGAGGAGAGAGGAGAGTGTCGCCTATGGGAATGGCGACACACCCCAGCTGGAGCCGCTAGCCCTTCTGGCGGGATAGGCCACGTGGGACTCGCCCACGGTGCTGGCAAGACAGCCATGCTTCACGTGAAGCTTGCAGGGCTTCAACTTTTCAGGCTTGCAGGCTTCAAGGTTCTGCTCTCCATTGTTTAGGGATGCAGCATAGCATTGTTTAGGGATGCAGAGTAGGATTTGAGTAGCTTTTGACCATTGTATACGCTTTTCTTCTATAAAATAACTTGAACGTAAACTTTGGATTCACACTTCTTTTCTTCTACCTTACCTTTGCTTTTCTCCATTCTTGAATTTCTTGAGTGTTCTGCATGCTGTTGGTGCTTTGCTTTTGCTGAGTTTTTTTCTTCCATAGTTCATAATTCCTAATTGCCCTGGTAAGTGATTTTCTTAAATTACATTTATATATTTATATATTATGATTTATATATTCTGTTTGTTAATATTTTTAAAATAATAGGTTAGCTAGATAGGTATTGTAAGTTTAGGTTAATTAAGATTAATAGGTATTGTAAGGTTAGGTTAGTTATTATTATTAATAAATTAATAAGTATGCTGTTATTAATTTTTATGTAGTAACGGATATTTGAAGAGTAGGTTAGGTTAGGTTAGTTAGTATAAAAATATTATTTAGTTTGTAGTATATATTTTTAGATTTGTAGTATATATTTGAAGGTTAGTTTGTATAAAAATAAGTATGTTGTTATTAGTTTGTAGTATATATTTGAAGGTTAGTTTGTAGTATATATATGATATTTTAGTAAGCCATAGCCAAACGTTCCGACACACTTAATATTAGCCTTAGAAATATTAGGCACACACGTAATATTAGATAAGGTAGAAATATTAGGTATAAATTAATATTAGCGTACATATTTGTAAATTTTAGGTAGACATAAATTTTTAGTTTTTATAATATTAAGCAAGTTACACGTAAATAAATAATTGTAATATTAGAGATGCGTAAATTTGCTTTATTAGTGTTATATTTTTGTGTGTTATATATTTTTGTATGTTATATATAGATAGTATAGTTTTAAATAAATGAATTAATAAGTTAATATTGTTTGAGTTAATAATTTTTAGTTTTTAGTTTTTAGTTATATATATATATATATGATCAGTGTTAGTTTTAGTTTGTAGGTTAATATTAATTGTTTTAGGAAATTTATGTTATTAAATATATGATAGATTGTACATTATTATAATTTTTGTATATATATTTTTAAATAATTTTTTGCATTTCAACATTTGTTTGTATTATAAATAATTTGTTAGTCCATATTTTATTCAATTATTTTTTTGTTAATTGTAGAAAAAAAATTATTTATTTAAAGTTTTGTTCACATGTATTTTAATTTATGTATAGAATATATTAAAAATTGGCCAGTTTGATTTTTTTCAAATTTATTGTTATATATTTAATAATGTTTTTATAAATGTGTGTAGTTTAATTTAATTTATATTATCTACAAATAATGTATTATATTTTTTTTTTGTAGTAGCAATGGCATCTTCATCATCATCTTCATCACATGTTAACATTAAGTCTGGCCCCATCGATGCTGATGTATTATGGATGCAACCTAAACATGTTTCAGAACATGTTTGGAATGGGGAAGAAGATAGGAAACTACATATCAGACGAGTTGTCCCCACGTATCAAGGGGAAGAACAAATTCCTGAGCAAATTTTTCCTTTTCTTTTACAATCTGGTTTCGCCTGGATTATCAAGATGGGGTACTTAAAAATAAATGCCTCATTAATTAGTGCTCTGATAGAAAGATGGAGGCCGGAAACACATACCTTTCACATGAGATGCGGAGAATGTACTATTACTCTCCAAGACGTCTCTGTATTGTTAGGTATAAGTGTGGATGGTTTACCATTAATCGGTCCAACAAATCTTGATTGGGCTGATTTATGTGAGGAATTATTGGGAGCCAGACCACAAGAAGATGAAATTAGAGGTAGTGTGGTTAAATTAAGTTGGCTGGTTCACCATTTTTCCCAAATAAATAATGACGACGACGAAGAACAAGTACGAAGGTTTGCCCGTGCATGGATATTGAGATTCATTGGAGGTGTCTTGTTCGTTGATAAAAGCAGTAACAAAGTTTCGCTAAGATACCTTCAATTTTTACGTGACTTTGAAGAATGTGGCAGATATGCATGGGGAGCTGCCGTACTTGGTTTTCTATACAGAGAGATGTGCAATGCCACCGATTATAAAACTAAATCAATCGGAGGTATGTGCATCTTACTACAAATGTGGGCATGGGAACGATGTCCAACCTTGGCTCCAAAGAGGACTCCTTCCCAAGTAGAAAATACACCACTGGGGCATAGGTTAGTCATTTTTAGCAGCGTCTTTCATTTCAATAGAATAAATGGTTTTAGCATATATTAAATTTTAATCTTTGTAGGTGGCTGCGACGTGGAAACCAACATATCGGCAATGATGATGTGAGAGTTTTTCGTCGCGAGTTAGATATTATGAAACGTCATGAGGTAAGAACATGTTATTCTATTTGTAAAATAAAAAATTATATGTGTTATTTTACTAAAATGTTCATAACTATGTTGTTATATGCAGTTTGTGTGGGAGCCGTACCCATCAACCGTAATATCACGGTTGCCTCCCGTTTGTTTAGTCGGAAGTCTCGCGTGGTACGCGGTGGTGCCACTAATTTGTTTCCAAGTTATTGAGTGGCACCAACCGGACAGAGTATTGAGACAATTTGGGATGCAACAACCAATTCCAGAGTCTCCTTCACAACCCTTAAACATTCATGGCATAACATTGAAAGGGAAACATGACGAAAATTGGGGGCAATTGTTCGCCCCAATGATTGATCAGTGGAATAATCGCCATGCATTTAGGGTCGACGCTTATCCCCGACAAGAAGGCCTATTGAGTTTTAACTCGGACTACATGGTCTGGTATAGGCGAAAGACAAAGATGTTTGTTGACCCAACAAATGCAAAGACGGCTACATTGGTATTTTTTAATTTTTTTCAAATTTTAACTTGAACTTTTATTTAATGATGGCCATTAATTTTCTTACCCTTATAAATGCAGGGTGAAGTTGCGGAGGCATTACAATACATGGTGTCTCCTCAAGGGAGGAATACATGCACATTTGATGATCTCGTGCCTTATGTGGAAAAAATTACAATTTTATCCGAAGAGCAAGAGAGAGTCACTGAGCCAGTGTCACATGGTCCCGCATCAGAGCGTCAATTTCCTGCGCAACAGTTTCACATGCTTCAGTCAAGTATTGAAACTCAGGGGATAGATAGAAGAAGGGACACTGTTGAAGCGGAAGAATATTCCCAACAAATGGCGGAGCGTGGCCATGGAATGTATTACACGCCACAAACATTTGCTGAGTATCCTACACAGATGTATCAGTATCCTTTTCAGGGTCATCACACTGATACTTCTGCAAGCCAACAATCATTCGGTGGTGTTGCGGAAACACAAGCTCATTTTTCATGGCCCACAATGACCCCTTCACAGCAATATCATGGCCCAATTCCAACACCTAATGCCCCGTTAGGAACACAATGGAATGTACCGGGACAAATACCTAATACGGGTGACTTATTCGGTGTTGATTTGCGGCACGCATTTTCTGCGGAGGCTGACGAAGAAGAAGCGGGGAGGCATCGGGGCAGAAGAAATCCTGATCGCCAAGCACGAAGATGGGATCGACCATGTGGCACATCCTCACGACATCACGGACACCAAAATGAATGATTTGCATGTCTTCGTTTAAGGCTTTGTTGTATATTTGTAATTTGACATTCATGGCGTAATGTATGATATTCAGTTTATTAAGGCTTACTTATGGATAATATTTATGTCGCGTATCAAACTATAATAATCAATGAACCCTAAACCAAATAAAACTCAAAAACTAACCCCTAAAATGTTCAGAACTAAACCCTAACCCTAAAATAAAAAAACTAACCCTAACCCTAAAAAATAAGAACTCAACACTTACCCTTAAAATAAAAAACTAACCCTCACCCCTAAAATGTTCAGAACTAAACCCTAACCCTAAAATAAAAAAACTAACCCTAACCTTAACAATTAAGAACTAACCCTAACCCCTAAAATAAAAAAGTAACCCTCACCCCCAAAATGTTCAGAACTAAACCCTAACCCTAAAATAAAAAAACTAACCCTAACCCTAAAAATTAAGAACTAACCCTAACCCCTAAAATAAAAAACTAACCCTCACCCCTAAAATGTTCAGAACTAAACCCTAACCCTAAAATAAAAAAAACTAACCCTAACCCTAAAAAATAAGAACTCAACACTGACCCTTAAAATAAAAAACTAACCCTCACCCCTAAAATGTTCAGAACTAAACCCTAACCCTAAAATAAAAAACTAACCCTAACCCTAAAAAATAAGAACTCAACACTGACCCTTAAAATAAAAAACTAACCCTCACCCCTAAAATGTTCAGAACTAAACCCTAACCCTAAAAAAACTAACCCTAACCCTAACAATTAAGAACTAACCCTAACCCCTAAAATAGAAAAGTAACCCTCACCCCCAAAATGTTCAGAACTAAACCCTAACCCTAAAATAAAAAAACTAACCCTAACCCTAAAAATTAAGAACTAACCCTAACCCTAAAATAAAAAACTAACCCTCACATTAAAAAATGTAATTTTATTTCATTAGAAGTACACATTAAAAAAAGTAATTTTATTTCAACTTCTAAATGTAATTTTATTTCATTATAAGTACACATTAAAAAAATTAATTTTATTTCAACTTCTAAATGTAATTTTATTACCCAAAAAAATAAGAACTAAACCCTAACCCTAACAAAAAACGAACTAAAGCCTAACCCCTAAAAATTAAGAACTAAACCATAGCCCTTCAAATAAAAAACTTAGCCCTAACCCCTAAATCAAAAAAATTAACCCTAAGCCTAAAATAAAAAACATAGCCTTACCCCCTAACAAAAAAAGAACTAAAGCCTAACCCCTAAAACATAAAAACTTAGACCTAACCCCTCAAAAATAAGAACTAAACCCTACCCATTCAAATAAAAAACTTAACACTAACCCCTAAAATAAAAAAATAACCCTAAACCCTAAACTAAGAAAACTTAGCCCCCTATACCATAAGAACTACACCCTAGCCCCTAAAAAATAAGCACTCAACCCTAACCCTTCAAAATTAATATCTAAACACTAACCCTTATAAAAAAGTTAGCCCTAACCCCTAAAATAAAAAGACTTAACCCTAACCCCTAAAAAAAGAACTTAGCCCTAACCCCTAAAAAATAAGCACTAAACCCTTACACTTCAAATAAAAAACCTAACCCTAACCCCTTCAATGTTCAGAACTAAACACTAACCCTAAAATAAAAAACCTAACCCTAACCCCTAAAAATTAGCCTAACACTAAAATGTTCAGACGTAAACCCTAACCCTAAAATAAAAAACTAAGCCTAACCCTAAAAAATAAGAACTAAACCCTTACCCTTTAAAAAAAGAAATTTTATTTCAACTTCTAAATGTAATTTTATTTCATTAGAAGTACACATTAAAAAAAAAAGAAATTTTATTTCAACTTCTAAATGTAATTTTATTTCATCAGAAGTACACATTAAAAAAAAAAAATTTTATTTCAACTTATAAATGTAATTTTATTTCCCTAAAAAATAAGAACTAAACCCTAACCAAACCCTAACCATTCAAATAAAAAACTTAACCTTAACCCCTAAAATAAAAAAAATAACCCTAAACCCTAAACTAAGAAAACTTAGCCCCCTATACCATAAGAACTACACCCTAACCCTTAAAAAATAAGCACTCAACCCTAACCCTTCAAAATTAATATCTAAACACTAACCCTTATAAAAAAGTTAGCCCTAACCCCTAAAATAAAAAGACTTAACCCTAACCCCTAAAAAAAGAACTTAGCCCTAACCCCTAAAAAATAAGCACTAAACCCTTACACTTCAAATAAAAAACCTAACCCTAACCCCTTCAATGTTCAGAACTAAACACTAACCCTAAAATAAAAAACCTAACCCTAACCCCTAAAAATTAGCCCTAACACTAAAATGTTCAGACGTAAACCCTAACCCTAAAATAAAAAACTAAGCCTAACCCTAAAAAATAAGAACTAAACCCTTACCCTTTAAAAAAAGAAATTTTATTTCAACTTCTAAATGTAATTTTATTTCATTAGAAGTACACATTAAAAAAAAAGAAATTTTATTTCAACTTCTAAATGTAATTTTATTTCATCAGAAGTACACATTAAAAAAAATAAATTTTATTTCAACTTATAAATGTAATTTTATTTCCCTAAAAAATAAGAACTAAACCCTAACCAAACCCTAACCATTCAAATAAAAAACTTAACCTTAACCCCTAAAATAAAAAAAATAACCCTAAACCCTAAACTAAGAAAACTTAGCCCCCTATACCATAAGAACTACACCCTAACCCTTAAAAAATAAGCACTCAACCCTAACCCTTCAAAATTAAGATCTAAACACTAACCCTTATAAAAAAGTTAGCCCTAACCCCTAAAATAAAAAGACTTAACCCTAACCCCTAAAAAAGAACTTAGCCCTAACCCCTAAAAAATAAGCACTAAACCCTTACACTTCAAATAAAAAACCTAACCCTAACCCCTTCAATGTTCAGAACTAAACACTAACCCTAAAATAAAAAACCTAACCCTAACCCCTAAAAATTAGCCCTAACACTAAAATGTTCAGACATAAACCCTAACCCTAAAATAAAAAACTAAGCCTAACCCTAAAAAATAAGAACTAAACCCTTACCCTTTAAAAAAAGAAATTTTATTTCAACTTCTAAATGTAATTTTATTTCATTAGAAGTACACATTAAAAAAAAGAAATTTTATTTCAACTTCTAAATGTAATTTTATTTCATCAGAAGTACACATTAAAAAAAAGAAATTTTATTTCAACTTATAAATGTAATTTTATTTCCCTAAAAAATAAGAACTAAACCCTAACCAAACCCTAACCATTCAAATAAAAAACTTAACCTTAACCCCTAAAATAAAAAAATAACCCTAAACCCTAAACTAAGAAAACTTAGCCCCCTATACCATAAGAACTACACCCTAACCCTTAAAAAATAAGCACTCAACCCTAACCCTTCAAAATTAAGATCTAAACACTAACCCTTATAAAAAAGTTAGCCCTAACCCCTAAAATAAAAAGACTTAACCCTAACCCCTAAAAAAAGAACTTAGCCCTAACCCCTAAAAAATAAGCACTAAACCCTTACACTTCAAATAAAAAACCTAACCCTAACCCCTTCAATGTTCAGAACTAAACACTAACCCTAAAATAAAAAACCTAACCCTAACCCCTAAAAATTAGCCCTAACACTAAAATGTTCAGACATAAACCCTAACCCTAAAATAAAAAACTAAGCCTAACCCTAAAAAATAAGAACTAAAACCTTACCCTTTAAAAAAAGAAATTTTATTTCAACTTCTAAATGTAATTTTATTTCATTAGAAGTACACATTAAAAAAAAGAAATTTTATTTCAACTTCTAAATGTAATTTTATTTCATTAGAAGTACACATTAAAAAAAAGAAATTTTATTTCAACTTCTAAATGTAATTTTATTTCCCTAAAAAATAAGAACTAAACCCTAACCAAACCCTAACCATTCAAATAAAAAACTTAACCTTCACCCCTAAAATTAAAAAAATTAACCCTAAACCCTAAAATAAGAAAACTTAGCCCTAACCCTAAAATGTTCAGAAATACACCCTAACACTAAATAAAAAAACTAAGCCTAACCCCTCGAAAATAAGCACTCAACCCTAACCCTTCAAATAAAAAAATTAACCCTACACCATAAAATAAAAAGAACTTAGCCCTAACCCCTAAAAAATAAGAACTAAACCCTAACACCTCAAAAATAAGAACTAAACCCTAACCCTTCAAATATAAAACTTAACCCTAACCCCTAAAATTAAAAAAAATAACACTACACCCTAAAATATAAACACTTAACCGTAACCCCTAAATCATAAAAACTTAGCCCTAACCCCTCAAAAATAAGAACTACACCCTAACCCTTCAAATAAAAAAATTAACCCTAACCACTAAAATAAAAAAAATTCCCCCTAAACCCAAAAATAAAAAACCTTAGCCTTAACCCCAACAAAATAAGCACTCAACCCTAACCCCTCATAATTAAGAACTAAACCCTAAGCCCTCAAAATTAAGAACTAAACCATAACACTTCAACTAAAAAACTTAGCCCTACCCCCTAAAATAAAAAAAATTAACCCTAAACCCTAAAATAAAAAGAACTTAGCCCTAACCCCTAAAAAATAAACACTCAACCCTAACCCCTCAAGTTAAGAACTAAACCCTAACCCTTATAAAAAGTTAGCCCTAACCCCTAAAATAAAATTTGTTTACCCTAAACCCTAAAATAAAAAGAACTTAGCCCTAACCCCTAAAAAATAAACACTCAACCCTAACCCCTCAAGTTAAGAACTAAACCCTAACCCTTATAAAAAAGTTAGCCCTAACCCCTAAAATAAAATTTGTTTACCCTAAACCCTAAAATAAAAAGAACTTAGTCCTAACCCCTAAAAAATAAACACTCAACCCTAACCCCTCAAGTTAAGAACTAAACCCTAACCCTTATAAAAAAGTTAGCCCTAACCCCTAAAATAATATTTGTTTACCCTAAACCCTAAAATAAAAAGAACTTAGCCCTAACCCCTAAAAAATAAACACTCAACCCTAACCCCTCAAGTTAAGAACTAAACCCTAACCCTTATAAAAAAGTTAGCCCTAACCCCTAAAATAAAATTTGTTTACCCTAAACCCTAAAATAAAAAGAACTTAACACTAACCCCTAAAAAATAAACACTAAACCCTAAAATAAAAAATAAGAACTAAACCCTAACCCCTAAAATAATAAGAACTAACCCCTAACCCCTAAAACAATGAGGACTAACCCTAACCCTTCAAATAAAAAAATTAACCCCAACTCTAAAATAAAAAAAAACTTAGCCCTAACCCCTAACAAATACGAACTAACCCCTAACCCCTAAAAAATTAGAAGTAACCCCTAACAAATAAAAAATAAGAACTAACCCTAACCCATACAATTAAAAAATTAACCCTAACCCTAAAATAAAAAAACTTAGCCCTAACCATAAAATAAACAGAACTTAGCCCTAACCCTTAAAATAAAAAACTAAACCCTAACCCTTAAAATGAAAAAACTAAAACCTAACACTTAAAACATAAAGCGTAAACCCTAATCACATAGTTCTAAACACTAAACCAAAGGCTTAGACCCTAAACACTAAACCAAAATACTTAGACACTAAACCATAATGACTAAGTCCATAGTTTGTCATTGTAGTTAGTTAAAAAAAAAACTAAGGTAGACAAAATACTTAGACACTAACGTTTCTAACTAATGATCAACACCAATGTCACTCAACCTCGATTGATCCACTCCATTTATTTCAACTTCTAAATGTAATTTTATTTCATTAGAAGCACACATTCAACAAAAAGTAACTGACGATTTCATTGAAGACCAACAAGTAAATACATTGAACAAAACCTAAAGCAATACAAGTCAGGCATGTAACATACATAAATCAATTAAATGCATTACTCCCACGGTCAGATTGCATTGGACATCGGCGCCTATTGTGCCCTTCAGCTCCACATCTACTACATTTTTGTCGGTGGTCAGATGGTTCGACCCAATCCATCTCATTCCTTATCCTTGTTGATTTTGGCCGACCTTTCGCACGAATTGTAGTTGGGTCAGGGATTAGTGTCCATGCCTCATCAGAAGGAGGAATTGCCGCTTCATTCCCAAGAGGCCACCACTGTGCGGAGTATGCTTTTAAGATGTACTCATTGGTGTAAACAACATCTATATATTGGTAGTAGTTCATGCTCACGTAACCACTAGCTGCAATAATGTGTGAACATGGATAGTGAAGCGCAGAATACCTTCCGCATTGACAATAATGGCCATTCAAGTTAACTGCCCATTTTTGTCCGCCACGTTGCGTTATAGGATTGAAGGTCTCCTTTACTTCAAACCTTGTCGAGTGGATATCATACACGCGAACGATGTGCGAACAAGCTTGTTCTTGATTTTTCCTAAGTTCTGTAACAAGCTTAGAACAATAAACTTGGCCTTCTCTTAATTGTCTTTGGGCTTGGCGACCACGATCAACAAAGTACTTTCGACACCTACTATATGTTGACTTGACCAACGCTGTTATTGGAATGCTGCGACAATCTTTCAACACCTTATTCACACATTCTGATAGGTTGGTTGTCATGTGACCATATCGTCGTCCAGATGTATCGTAAGCCATGCTCCATTTTTCCTTTGAAATGCGATCAATCCATCTTGCTATGGCTGGACTCAATTGACGAAATTTTTCTAAGTTTTGATCAAACACATGCTTGCAAGGAGTGTACGCTGCATCAAATTTGTTATCATCAAAAGTTGTACGTAGAAATGAAACTCAAATTAAATTAATGTATAAAATAAACCTTACCCAATTTCTTGAACATCTCTTTTTGTTTTGCGTTGTTGAATTTACGATTGAAATTGCTGGCTATGTGTCGGACGCAGTACACATGATAACCGTGGGGAGGTTGCCAACCAAGTGCTTCGTTAGCGACAACAGACTTTATACTTGCGTGACGATCAGATATTAGACAAATTCCATTCTTATATGTGACGTGTTCATGCAAGTGGGCCAAAAACCATGACCATGCTGTTAGCGTCTCGCCTTCGACCACGGCGAATGCTAGAGGAAGAACACCACCATTTCCATCTTGCGATGTGGCCATTAACAGGGTCCCACGGTATTTGCCGTATAAATGTGTACCATCAACTTGTATGATTGGCTTACAGTACTTAATAGCCTCCTTGCATTGACCAAATGTCCAAAATACTCTATGAAACTGACGATGTTCGCGACTCACCCTATTACCAACAATAAAATTGTCATGTAGTATTTGAAAGTAAGAGCCAGGAGAATGATTTTGCATGTGTGTTAGCCATGACGAGAGTTTCGCATACGACTCTTCCCAATCGCCATATTCAATTGCAATCGCCTTTTGTTTGGCCATCCATGCTTTTCTGTATGAAACCTTATAGGAAAATTCACTATTTATCCTTTCTTGAATCAAATAAATTTTTATTGATGGATCTTCTCTGATCATGCCTGTAATTCAAATAATTAAATAAAATTACAAATTAAAATAACAAATAACACAAAAGTAGGATAATATGAACATAAAAAACGTACCTACTACGCAAGTCGCAATTAAATTTGAATCAAGCTTCTCATGGTCTTGTGTCATAGTCATATTTAGACATGTGTGCGGTCCACCCCATTGTGTCACTTTCCATGCATCAGTTTTTTTGGATAAAATTGCCCTCATATAAAAAGGGCAAGGAGACTCTTCGGTGTTGTTGGGGCAACAAACGATATATTTGTGTGATTTCGTTTCAACAACCTTAAAACTTTGATGCACCTTCATCACATATTGTTTGAGTGCATTTTTGACCGCATCTTTACTGTCAAAATCCATGCCAACATATAATTCTTGTCCAACATTAAAAGTCGTTGGCATGTCCAGACCACAAATGTCCTCCTCGTCCGGATGACTCTAATTGATATTATTATAATGCATAGCATCATTCCAAAATGGATTTTGAATTTCTGGTACACCTAATAATTTTTTATAAAAAAAATCACGTCAACAAACTAATCCTATTTAGTTACCATTAAATACAATTCTCATAAAAAGATAGATGTATTCAACTAATTTTGTATTTCACAAACATTTACCTTGGCTTGGGTGAACAATTGAAACTGGTTCAACGATGTCAGTGACTTCATCGTCTGTATTAGATATTCCATCATCACTATCATCTTCATCGAAAGACTCTTCAACGTATGAGTTAGATGCAAGATAATCATCATCATCTTCATCAACATGTAAATTGCTTATATTTCTTGGCAGTTCCGAGTCATCATGAGATACATTACGTCCACATGACGTAACAGAATTTGCAGCATGAAACATAGAACCACCAGCAACATCCTTTTCTACGTATAATTCTAGAACTGACATTTGTTGTTGTTGCTGAAAACTTTCGATCATAGTTTCAACATCTTCGTCATCACAAATTTGCAACGCAACATATTTTCCTGAAACTAAAAATCTACAACTTATAGTAGAAATAATTTCATTATTTTCTAACTTTACCTTATCTCCAATTTTTTTTTCAAAGCATTGAAACTAATTCCGCGTTTAATCTGAATGGCCTTTTTACTGCCTTCAAATATTACACCATCATTGTCTTCATATACTCTTCCATTGAAATACAACACTGTAATAATTGAATTCATGATATACCTACATGATCAAAATTAAAAATAATTAATCATAACAATAGTAGTTTTAAAATAAATAAGTGTATTTGCTTGGTTGATCTACTAACTTAAACTTAAACTTAAACTTAAACTTAAACTACAAATTAAAATAAGTAAACATTATTAAAAAATAACTTCAACGTAAAAAACTTAATTACAAAAATTAATAGGCTTAAACTTCACGTGTTAAAATTTGTTTCTAAATAAAATAATTATTACTTCAATTAAATATTTTGTGAATCATAAAAATAAAAAAATTTATTTGCTTCCTCTATTAAACTTAAAGTAAACATTGAGATATCATTCTAACAAAAAAAAATTACTCATACGTCAAATTAAATAATTCAAAAAAATAATCCTTCAAAAACTTAAAGACTCACCTATAATATTTATAACCGGAAGGGTCACACGTCAAATTTCTTCTAAGCCACAAAAACCATGAACAAAGAGGATTACAAATAATTACTCAAACTAATTTTAAAATAAAAATTCTAATTAGAAAAAATTGACTTAAACTTGACCTTCAAATTTTAGTCTAACAAATAAAATTATTACTTAAATTAAATATTTTGTCAATGATACAAATATAAAATATTTATTTGCTTGCTCTATTAAACTTAAACTACACATTCATACTTTATTCTAAAAAAAATTACTCTAATTAAATAATTTATGAAAAATTCCTCAACTTCACAAAAATTTCAAACACAAAATGGAGATATAGAATATTCACCTATTATTTTTCGAAAAGTGAAGAAATAATTAGACCTGATCTAGTGCTAATTTGTTATCTCAATATTTTTCTTATTTACCATAAAGTATCAAATAATCTAAAAGTCCAAGTTAGATAAAGTTCTTTTAAGATTATTAAAAATCAATAAATTACTAATAAATATAGTAATGAAAAATTGTTATTCCCATGCTAGTTTTTATGTTAGTAAATTAAATAACGGGACTTTTAAATTAAATTTATATATACATTATTCTGCATATCATTAATTTTAATTTCCTTGTAGTTTCGTTATTGTTTTTTATAATTAAAATTACAATTTCTTTTTGTTAACTTATACTAAATTTTATCACAAGTAAAATGAAACTTCGTTTTTAACTCAAAACAAACCACAAAATAGTTAAGAAATAGCATATAATTAGTTTTTGTCTTAAATTAAATTATATGTCAAATAATACCAAAACAATTGTATATGTCAAATACAGAAATTAATTTCATTCACAAAAACCATTAAAAAAAAAGGCTTACAATTAATTATTGCTAATAATTTCTATATTAAAAATCTAATTTACAAAATTAATACAATTTTACCTTAAAATTTTATTCTAACCATAAAATTTATTACTTCAAAATAAAAAATTTGTACATGATAAATAAACAAAACTAAATAAGACTTTCTTTAAATAAATATAATCTTACTATAGAATCAACAAACTTCAAAACTTCAAAGTCTTTCTTCCTCAACAAACTTCAAAGTCTTTCTTCCTCTCTCCTCAGCAAACTTCAAAGTCTTTCTTACTCTCTTCAATATCAAATTTTGCAAGTATGGAGTATCATTCCAACTGCTGTATTTAAACAAAATTTACACCAAAGCTATCTGTAATATCAAACAAAGGAACCTGTATGCATGTCACCTCCTACCTCCTACGTACTAGTACTAGTCTGAATACCCTCAACTGCAATGCATGTGACCTTCATTGTCCTAACCAATGCAATAACAGTGCCCTATCTACAAAGACCAATGCAATAACAGTGCCCTATCTACAAAGCAATGGTCTAGTTTTCCTGCAAAAAGCAAGAACGTGCCCTAGCTTGTTGAGTCACAGCCCATCAGTCTGAATAACCTACAAATGCATGTGACCTACATTCCGCTAATCAATGCAAAACAATGCTGGCTTGGTCTCGCAGGCACCAATGGCGGGACTGCCCACGTTGGCATGTCCCGCCAGTCCTAATGGCGACATGCTTAGTCAGCATGTATCGCCAGCTTGAATAGCGGCACGCAGAGTGACTCAGCTTTTGTTCCGCAGCTACCAATGGCGATACAAGTGTATCGCTGATGCCAATGGCGATACCGCCTGCGTCCCGCTGCTGCCGATAGCGATACAAGCTTGCCGCCAGTAGTAATGGCGGATTGCACGTAAATATCATACCCCCTCCGTTATTTCTTTTGAAACAGACCCCATCCCGTAAATTGTTTTTAAAAGGAACCCTCTTTCGTAAATTTGCCTTCATAGTTGTCTTTCTGAATTTCACAATATTTTAATGCATTTGAAGTTATATAAATTATAAAATGAAAATAAAAAATGAATAGCCAATTTAATTATTTCAGTGATAATAACATTTTAGAATTAAATAAGGATTAATAGTGATCTTTATCTCTAATACTGACAAATTCGTCCGCAAAAGATGAAAATTCAAATTTTAGTCATCGAAAGTGAAAAATTGTGATGAATCCATCCATATGTTAACTTTGTCCGTTACCGTTAATGAAAGACCCTAAGTGACATAGAGAGACAAAAAATGTCATAAAAATGATTGTCAACATGACTACTAAATATATTGGACCAAAATGTCACTAAATTATCATTAGACCAAAATGTCAATAATTTATCATTGAACTAAAATGTCAGTCATTTCCCATTAGACCAAAATGTCAATAACTTTCTTTCTTTTTACCAAGATGTTAGTACGTTTTCATTGGACTAATTTGTTAGACCTCAAAATTCGTTTCATTGTGGATAAAATATAATTTTGTTAAAAGTAATTATGCTTATTAATCAATATTATGCTTATTATTATATTTATTTTAAATTATGTTTGCTTTCTTATTTTTTTTAAGTGTTTATTATAATGTTATGCTTGCAACAATAAAAAAAAGGAGGAAGATAAATATCAAATTATATTTTACCCTTAAATGAAACGGAATTTAGGGTCTGAAAAATTAGTCCAATAGAAATATAATGATATTTTGGTTCAAAAAAAATTATTGACATTTTGGTCTAATGAAAAAATTATTGACATGTTGGTCTAATGACAACTTACTAATATTTTAGTCTAATGATAACATATTGACATTTTGGTCCAAAAAAATTATTGACATTTTGGTCCAATAGTAACATATTGACATTTTGGTCTAATCTATTCAAGAGTCATGCTGACAATAATTTTTGTGACATTTTTGTCTCTATGTGTCACGCAAGCTCTTTGAGTAGGAATAACATATGAAAACTAACTAATGGATAAATTTGTCGTACTTTTTTTTCTTTTACAAATGAGTTTGTCAACACTCTACACATTCAATGATAAAAATGACTATTTACCCATTAAATAATAGATATAACACATCAAAATATTAGGTAGAACATATTTCCTAACATAAGCATCAAATTAAATTGGTTTAGAATAATACAATATCATTGGGACACCTACAACTCCAAAAGATAAGGTGAAACTTAATTAAGAAGTTATCTTAGTTAAAAAACAGTTATATATGATTACCACACCCTCAATCTTTCCAAGACTCTGCCTGTATTAAAGTTGTTTTAGATTCTGGTTAGTTTGACTTGAGTCATATAGAAATTACTGAAAATGAAACTTTTTTTCGCAACACTCATTTCTTTTTTTCATTTTAAGATTTAAATATAAGATGTTGTCTAAGGAGAAGTTATTCGACTTTATCTAACCAAAAGGCGTTGATACCACACCTTCGATTTAAGAGTGTTGGCTAGAAAATAGTGAAACAATCTTGGTATTAACTGAACCAATGATGCATTTGATCAACTTACAAAATCGTGGTATTAAACTATCCTGCAATTTAAACATAGAATGCTCATTCAAACTTTTCAAGAAACATAGAATACATTTAAAAACCAAAAACTCAGCAATCATCTGATCCTAAGAACTGTTATTAAATCTTTGGATTGCTACTCCATAGGTAATAAACTACCAATCTACGGCCTATGGTGCAATCATAGCTGCTGTCTTGTAGTATGGTACTAGTAAGTCCTTATGGGAAGCCAAATATTGCTATCCGAGAGAAGGAGCATGTAAGATAAACATGATCCTTATTAAAACAATCCATAAACATGACCTTATACTGAAAATGTTCCATACAAATAATGTCAGCATATAATTGTTAACTCACTATAAAAATTTTCCATAAAAATAATTAATGTAAACTCTTGCCCCATCATATATATATATATATATATATAGTCAGGACCAGGACAACCTTGTAATAAATCAAACAATACATATTAGACATGGTAGCAGTTTTCAATGAATACATAAACCGAACTCAGACATAATTTCCAGCAACTGATTAACTTTACATGCACTGGTCTAGCAAACTTTACAACTCTTGGCATGAAGATTACCAATCATCTACTCCCTTTGTCACACCAAGAATAATCGCAATTGTACCCAGAACAGCCTGCAAAAGAAGTTTCACAAAGCTAGTGTGACCTTCTCGTGCATTATGTAACATTAATGAATAATGATACAAGTAAACACAACTTCAAGCAATTTAATCCTCAATCTAATTATAAATTACAATTTACAAGAACATCTTAAGTTTCACAATGCTACATGCAACTAACAATACAAAAAGCTTGGGTGATGTGGAGATAAAAACCAAGAGGTTTAGTGCAATAAGCCTATAACGCCACACAATTCCCCTTGGGAACATCTGACAAAATTCAAACGACGGGGTAGCTAAAAGAATATAAGAAATTAAGAACTGAAACAAATGAAACAGGATTCAAGTGAAACGAAGAAAGGATAGAATCACTTACAGCAACTACACAAGCAATATATCCAGGTTTCTCTCGATAGTCTACTCTGGAACAAAGCATAATTATTGCCCCGACGTACCATGGAATACCAGCAAGAAAGAAGCCTAATATAAACCTTCACAACAAAAATTATTGGAAATCAACACACCAATATTAAATTCCAAAGTAACTGACTCGTATCAACACACGGGAAAAGAAAAGAAAATAACAGATATGAGAATTAACATTGGATAATGTAAAAGGAAACAACGTAAATGGTTCCAGCATTTTAATGGAAGCATATACGAACCATCCCCATCATGCATGAATAACCAGATTAAGACTGATATGATCCACCAGGTCCAAGCTCATTAGCACCCAAAAAAAACACTTCCCTAACCACCCTAACCGAGGCAGGATATAATATTTTCAAAGAGATGTTGAAATAATTTCCATGAGAAATTAAAGAAAAGTCATGGAGAATCATGTCAATAGCCTACTTGTCTCACATTGTGAATACGGTATTTCAATTTTGATGTACAATGATAATAATAAAAGGCAAAATGTTGGCCATACCGCCATACCTTAAAATATCAAGGAAAAAAATTACGAGTACAACCTGATCATACACTGATATAAATAATGGCTTCAACCATTTTCCATTTTCCTTTGAATGGCAAGGGGGGAAGGGGTGGTCAATAATAAAGAAAAGGTGTAGACACCAATACACACAAACTGCTAGAAATTCAAAGCAGCTTGTCTAGAAGGTGACCATGTTCAAAAACATGTCAAATAAGTTGATGTTCGAGAAGCATCTCACGAAATGGCAAATCCTATGCCATTTCTCTCTTCTCTCCCTCTCAAGTTGTAATAAATTTCATAGCCCAGCAACTCCTTAAATGCAAGCATAATGAGAAAACTGTGATAAACAAGCAAATTTACTATCATAATATTACATTGCCTATTTTCTCAGCTCAAAAATTACTTTCAGTAGACTCACCATTGCAATTCAAAATAAGAATGCATTTATGATTTGAATATTCTTTAGATGCATCTGTGCATGTATCTTAACTCAATAAAATAAAAAATAAAAGAAATTAACACCAGAAATTAAAGAAAGCATTTTCCTCAAGCACAATAGACAAATTTGATATTTAAGTTTTCAGCAAAAAGCAAAACCAACTTTCGTCAGTGAAAATGTTAATGGTTATAGAAGAATAAAATAAAAGCAATTATCCAAAAACAAAAAATTGAGGTTAACATAAACCAAAGAAAGACTAGTAGACTACTAATGGCGCATACTCTACAATAAATAGAAAATAGAGACTTCTCTTGTTATAGGGATTTAGCAATCTTTACCAACAGAACAGGCTAGGAATTATATCTTGACTTTGGATTGTATGTTATGTATATGTATTTATATGTATATATAGCTTCAAAATAAGAACGTCATACACAAAAAGGCAAGTCAAAATGCTCACTTCCAGTTATCTACAAGTTATTGCTGACAAGTAATATGCCACTATGCAGGAAATTTACTTACAGACACCAGCCACAACCAAGGCCACAGCAACCAAGGTGGCGTTCTCTTACAGGTCTTCCTTCAGCAACTGCATAACCTGAATCAATATCACAGAGGAAACCATATCAAAATCTTGCAGGCTGGAAAATTTAGCCCGTTACACTACAAAGAGATGTCATTATCAAACTAACATCCATCAGATTCTCAAATACAAAATCCAACTGCTCATAATCATCTCCTAATATAACCAGCTTTGCTTTCACCAAGCAAGTGCTGCATGATTTGTTATTACTTCATTTTAATGTAAAAACATGGATTGCATAACACCAACATGACTCTTAGTGAAAGAGCATATACAAGTCTCAATCAGAATTGTAAAATTATCAAACAGTGTAGATCTAGTTCTCCAAGCAGTCTATCAACCTGCCAAATGATCCTGTAACCTAATCCCACCACTTTGATCATATATAGGCAACATGTAGAAAGCTTAAAACCATGATGTGGGATAATAAATAATCACAGACAAACCAGTGATTAATCCAAAACCCTGAATCACCATCAACAGCCACCAAATCCATTGGATTCTACAACATCAAACTGCCAACAACATTTTCCAAATCACTCCCATCACCACACTCACACACTCACAATCATTCTCAACCTCCATCAATCAAACATACTGAGAAAAGAAAAACAAACCAAAAAAACTCACTCACAACAATCAAGTAAACCCAAGAACAGAAACTTTTCCTCAAACCCCAAAATTGCACACAGACACGCAGTTGACCTATCACTCTATTGCAGGTCAAACCAAACAGAACTCAACAAAGCCAAACCCATCTCGAAAGTTCCAATCTTTGATCCAACCCATCACACAAAACATCATCCTAGACACGAAATTTCGCACCTTTCATTTCCAAGTTCAAATCAAACCCATAATTTAAATTAAATTAACCAAAAATTTCATTAAAAAAAATGAAGAGAACTCAGAAGGGAAGAGCCATACCGGGAACGGCTTGGTACCCCGGGTAGTACGGCGGAGGAGGGGCGGAGGAGTCGGCGGCGCCTGGCGGCGGAACGGGGTGAGGGAAGCCGATGGCGGGGTGCGGCTGCGGCGGAGGAGGGTAGTTGGCGACGCCTTGGAAGGTGCCGTACTGGGCGGCGGGAAAGGGTTGTGGCTGCGGTGGAGGAGGGTGATGGTGGTGGCCGGAGAAGGCTTTGGGTTTGTCTTCGTCGGTCATCTTTGTTGTGAGCTCTCTCTCTCAGAGGGTTTTTGACTAGTGAGAAATGCTGCGAGAGAAATGCTTCTTTGATCAGGTGAGTGTGGCGTTGTTGTGTTTGTTTGTGTGAATGGGGAAAGGGATGATTATGAGTGATTGTTGTGTGGACCCATCGTGTGAAGGTTAGGGGAAAGTGTTAAATATTTTTAAGTGTCTCTGAAAAGTGGTAGCTTTGAAACGGGGGATCGGGTTGCAATTTTTGTTACATGCATCACTTGGCCTTGTTTCGAAGATTATAAAGCGCGTTTGCCTGTTTAGTTCCGCGGGTCATCCTTCGGTATTGAATAGGGTTTTTTTTTTTTTTTTTTTTTCAATTATGATATTAGTAATGAATATATTAATTTTAATGATCATTATTGTTGTCCATCGATACACATAAAGTTTAACACAATTAATAGATGATTAAATCTTTTATGCATTTTGATAGGAATTTAATTCTCAAGTGTACTATGGAGAAGATTTTATTAAAAGAGACAAAATCTACTTCACTGATCTCTACGTTTGAAGGTTAACCTTATGATTTTATAGCTATAAGGAAACATTACTTTTAGGAAAAGAAAAAGATTATTGTTTGTTGGGGTGTTGTTTGCTTTCACATCCTATATATGCATTAACATTAAAAACCACATCAAAAAATGATGAGAATATGCGGAAGCTACTCTCAAGCAGATCAAGTTAGATGTGATGAGTTAATACATGCAAGCACTTGGTTAAGTCTTTCTCTGTTCCATGGCAAAGAGGTAGAAACACAATGAGTGTGAGAGGGAAATATAGCAAGGAGGAGAAACATGGAGAGTGTGAGAGGGAGAAATATAGAGAGAGGGATGATGAGGAGGATCCAGTGGCACAAAAAGGGTTGTGTGAGAAGGAGAAAGAAGAGGATATAGGGAAGAAGGAGCTAGACGAAGGTTGAGAAGCAGTGAAACATTAGAGGTATGCTGAGAAAGATATCATGTCCTTCTTCTTCACTAACTTCCTAGATAATTTTGGACAAAAACAATTCTAGGTTATATTCAAGAGATACAAACTAGTAAAGGAAGTATTTTTTTTTATTGATCAAAGAGACAGATGGGGAAGATGCTATGGATTTGTTTGCTTTGGGGTGTGCAGAACAAGAGAGCACTTGAACAACAATTGTACAAGATATGCATTGGGAGGCAAAAAATGCATGTGAACCTTCCAAGGTTCAACAAACAAGTGCTATCCCACAACAAATATAGAACATAAGCTAGCTACAAGCATGTACAGGGCTCTAAGCCTTGTTTGGTTACCCAAAAACAAACACCCCATTTTGTTGCACCAATCGATGCCCAACAACATAAGCATGACAATATCGACTTCAAAAATATCACGGACAAAATGAATGGAACTAAAAGTGTGTGGAAAAGTGAAGAACACTATTGAACAAGACGCTGAGGTTGAAGATTGGAAAGGGTTAGTGATTAATGTGAAGGTTGAAGATAGAAGTTGGTTGGATCAATGCTAGGTAGGTGTTCTTACAGGCCTAAAAATGTTTGACCTAATTGATGATATGTATCTTATGGATGGGTGGGAAGAAGTCAAGTTTAGATACATGAGGGGTGATTTGGTGTTAATCTCAGGCTTATCTGAGGAGAGGATGTATGAGCTATGTGCACAGGAAAGGGATAATTGCCAATCCATATTCAAATCTATTCAAAAATTATATGACAATATTGTTTCTACAAATAAACTTGTGTGGATCGTATGCGTTGGAGTTCCTATCAGTGCCTGGGGGAGGAATGTTTTTCTAAGTTGGTTCTAAGTTTGGTAAATATGTGGATATGGCAGAGCAGACATGAACCTTGTCTCAGGTAGATTTAGCATGCATTTTGGTGTTTATGTCATCACCTTAATAAATGAGAACAAAGATGAGAGTGAAGATTAATGGGGTAGTTTGCTTGGTGAGGATGTACATTTATGCAAATCGATTATAGTTGTGTCATTGCAATATGGGTAGAGAGAATGTTAGTGATGACTCTTCCTTTGGTAGCAAGGTGGGATGAGATGTTGGCTTTATCATGTCTGAGTGCTCTGTAGAAGACTTAGAAGAGGTGATAAAAGGGAGAAAAGAGGATGAACAGGATACCATGGGCCGATACCATGGTCGAAAAACTTCGTCAGAGGAAATGACAATGGAAAAAGGAAAGGAGTTTAGCCAGGGGCGTGAGGGTAGTACACCTATGTTGCTTAGAGGGTCAACTAATGTCCGGAAAAACATTGAGCTTGACAGATCATAGTTTTTTAGACAACAAAGGGTGCCATGAGGACGTGGTGATCTTTCATGAAAATAGTAAAGGGGAGAAGTTTGAGGTGAAAATCTATATGACAATATGCGAGTTGGGGAATTTAGGTGCCAAGAAGCAGGTGAACACAAGGCTCGAGGAAGACTGAGTGGCAAAAAACAATGTAAAGGTGATGAAAGGGAAATACCAAACAACTGGGCCTGGACAATAGATTTGGGTCCATGTTAGGGGGTGGAAGGATGGCTAAACAAAATTATCTGGAAAAAAGTTCCTCTTGCAATTAGAATAAGTTTCAAGTTTTATCTAAGGGTAGTCCTCTTTATTGTCTCTGAGGTTGAGTCTGAAAGGGGTAGGGATTTTATAAAAGATGAGGTGTGCAAAGCAAGTGGCTTTTCTAAGAATAAGGATGAGCCAGATGACGAGGAAGATGATTTACAAAAGGGTTGCGCTAAAGGTGATGATACAGTGGGAGTTATTAGAGGCCAACCATGAATCGATCTTTCTCAAGACTCATGTGGAACCTCAACTTCAAGTGGCCAAAATGGGTAGGTGTCTAGTATTAAAAGAAGAAAAAGGTAAGATAAACATGAAAACTTCTTGTTCAATAATTTCATTCCTGACTATAACATCAGGAATTGTAACAACTCTTTTGGGGCAAAGAATGATAAGGAAAAGATGTCCAGAATATAAGATGTGGGAGAGACTATGGGAGTTACCTTGTCGGAGAAACGTGAGAAGTTGGTAGATAAACTAACAGTGATGGAGCAGTGGGATAGTAAGCTGAAAAAGAATACTATGGAGATGGTATGAGGGATTTCATGAAAAGTGTCTATGAAGATAATGACATTTAATATAAGGGGTCTTGGGGGCGGTTGAAAATAAAATGTGTATGACAATTAATAAGTAGGGAAAAGGTAAAGTTATTATTTCTACAAGAAACAAAAAAGAAAGTGATTAGTAAAGAATTATGCTTTGCTTTGTGGGGTGATATTGAGTTTTGGTGGGAGATGAATCCTTCCATTAACTCAACCGGAGGACTTCTTTGTGTATGGAATAAGGATACATTTCATATGAATAATGTTTTTAGAGGACATGGATTTATTGGCTTGGAGGGGGTGTGGCTTGATGGACTAGAGAATTCACATTGGTAAATGTCTATTTGCCATGTGATATGGAAGGAAAATAAAGGTTGTGGAATGAGTTGAAAATGTGTAAAGCATCATCCAACAACTCTAGGTGGTGTGTTATAGGTGATTTTAATTGTATAAGACATAAATGTGAAAAGGGTGGGTGAAAGAAGTGGTACTCAAGGTACTCAAGATTTGGAGCTTATTGATATCCCCTTAGTGGGGAGAAGCTTAACTTGGTATAGACCTAATGGCTAGGCTAAAAGTAGAACTGACATGGTCTTGATATTAAGGGAGTGGTTGAATGCTTGGCATGGAAGCACACAATATGTATTGAATAGAAACATTTCATATCATTATCCGATCATGATGAGAAATAGTCTTATGGATCGGGGCCCTAAACCTTTTAGGGTTCTCAATTGTTGGTTCCAAGATAGGAGTTTCCATGGGATGTTGAAAGAGGTGTGGAGAAATATCAAGATGGAGGGGTGGGATGCTTTCGTCCTTAAAAAAAAGCTAAAAGGTGTTAAGGAGGCTTTGAAGAAATGGAATGTGAAGGAGTTTGGTTTGTTAAACGTCAAAATAAAGAAAATAGAGAAAGACTTTAATGAGTTGGATATTATTGAAGAACAACAAGGTGAACTTTGTGAAAAGGATTGCAAGAAAAGATTACAACTCCAAGAAGATTATTGGAGGGTAGCTGAGCTCAACGAATCTTTGTTATGCCAAAAGTCAAGGGTGTGATGGATTAAAGAAGGATATTTTAATTCCAAGTTATTTTGTTCCATCATTAATTGAAAGCGAAAGAAAAATTCGGTTAAAAACTTGTTTATGGAAGGCGTTTTGGAGGAGGAACCCAATTTGGTCGAGAATGAAATAAATACATACTTTAAAAAAAGGTTTGTTGAAGAGTTGGTTGAGCAGCCAAAACTCGATGGAGTGGAGTTCAAATACTTATCTAGTGAAGCTAATCTCATGCTCATTACAAAATTTAATGAAGAGAAAGTGAATGATGCTATTTGGGAGTGTGGTAATTCCAAGAGCCTTGGTCTGGATGACTTTACTTTTCTATTTATCAAAGTGTTTTTGGGAGTTATTGAAATAAGATGTTTTGAGATTCTTAAAGGAATTCCATAGGCATGGAGTGCTTCATAGAGGTACCAATTCTTTTTTTATTTATCTCTTTGATTGAAAAATGTGACAATCCACAAATTTTAGGGGACTTTAGACCTATTTCCCTCGTGGGATATTTGTACAAAATTCTGGCTAAATTATTAGCTAATAGGATGAAGAGGGTCTTGGGGGATGTTATTGGTCATAGGCAAAGTGCCTTCCTTGGTGGGAGACAACTCTTACATAATGAGATTGGTGGCCAATGAGGTGGCAGATGATGTAAAAAGGAAAAAGAAGAAATGTCTACTTTTCATAGTTGACTTCAAAAAGATATATTATTTGGTATCTTGGGAATTCCTTCTCTATATGTTACATAGATTAAGATTCCATGCAACTTGGATCGAGTGGATTAGGGGGTGCCTTGGGTTCTCTTGGGCCTCGGTCTTGGTAAACGGGAGTCCAACTCATGAATTCAAATGCCTTAGAGGGCTCTCAAGGGGCTGAATCCTTGGGCTCTTTCCTCTTCTTGGTTGTGGCGGAGGGATTAAGCGGTTTAATGAGATAAGCTAAAAGAAATGGTTTGTTTAGGGGATACATGGTGGGAAATAATGATTGTGAAATTAGAATGTTATAATATGTTGATAATACAATATTTGTTGGAGATATGAATGTGAAAAATGTCTTCACTATTAAAGTCACTCTTAGATTGTTTGAGCTAGTATCTAGTCTAAGGGTGAACTTTTATAAGAGTAGTTTTGGGGCCATCGAGGAGGACAAAACTACAGTGGAAAAGTATGCTAGCATGTTGAATTGTAAAATTCTCACTCTACAATTTAGTTATCAAGGTCTTCCTATTGGTGCTAACCCTAGGAAGGTGGAGATGTGGCATCCGATTATTCGTAAATTTGAAAAGAGATTGGCTCTTTGGAAGCATAAGCACATATATTTTGTGGGTTGGGTGTGTTTGATAAACTTGGTCTTATCCTCCTTACCTCTTTTCTTCCTTTCTTTTTTTAAAATTCCAAAGGAAGTCTGTTCTAAACTTGTGGGGATTCAAAGGAGGATCTTATGGGGTGGTGATGATGTGAATAACAAAATTGCTTGGGTGAAATGGGAGGACATTTGCAAAACCAAGAAGTTGGGAGGGTTAGGAGTCAAAGATATTAGGGTGCTCAATGAAGCTTTTTTTTTTGGGGGGAAAATAGAGGTGGAATCTTTTTCATAATCAAAGTGAGGTGTGGAGTGAGGTGCTAATTTCAAAGTATGATGGGTGGCATGGTCTTAGGGAGGATAATCATCAGATTGACTAACGTGTAGGTACAAAATTTGGTTTTGAATTTGTGGCTATGGCTTGATGGAATTTCGGGATCCTATACTACAAAGTCAACATATATGTCCTGTTTCCATGTGGCAGATCCTGGGCCTTTGAACGACACTCTATACAAGATATGGCACCTAAAGATTCCAGCAAAATATGCTTTTTTAGTGTGGTGTGCCTTACGGGATAGACTTCCCACTGGAGACAATTTGAGAAGAAATATTATCAGCGAGGATCCGAAATTAATTTGCCCCTTCTATTAGAATCATTGCTTAACCTTTTATTGTAGTGTGATGTGGTTAGTAAGGTTTGGAATGTTTGTCAACTATGGATCTCTCAAGATTTTGCAATTGTAATGCCTGGATCACTGGACATTCATTTTTGGTCTTTCTCGAGTTTTGGTAGGTCTTATGTGGAGCAACAGATGTAGGGAGTCATTTGGTGCACAAACATCTTTTGTGTATGGAAAAAAGCAATAGCTAGATCTTTAATAATGATTCTATGTTGTGGTGTTCATTATTTGAGGACATTAAATTTCATTCCTGGTCGTGGCTTCTATCATTGACCCTAGAATTCAACTTCTCATATGTGCAGTGGAGTAGTAACAATGCAGCGTGCTTACGCAATTAATAAGTTCGGTGTTAGGAGATGCTTGCAGTGAAGGATTTGTGAAACCAGTGTATTATGAAGGATGCATGCCATGTGGGTTTGAGGGTTTTCGATGGAAATAGCTGCTTGAAGAGATGTAGGTGGGTGAATTTTTATCTGAGTCACAACGTGACTATTGGATATTGTTGGGTGTAGAGGGTGGAAAGCTTTGTGGAGGTGGTTTGTAATTCGGTTCTGTTTTAGCACCGGAATATCACTCTGGCTGCTTCTACATGGTTTGGCATTTGTGGGGTTAATTAATATTTATATTCTCATAGATATAAATATATCTTAACCTTGTGGGTCCTCTTAGGATACCATGCTTCCTTTCTGATGTAATGTGGGTACAGTTGGTACCATGTCTTAATAAAATTCTCTTTTGCTGATTTTTTTTAAAAGATGCGACGAGTTATCAAACACACTTTGAATGAGCATTGTATGATTTTAAATACAATTAATTTTGAAGTTATATTATTTAGGTTTAGATGTTTTTATTTTAAAATAAGTTAGTATTAAAACTTGATATCAAATTATTTATCTAATGAAAAAGTTACTTAAAGTAATTTTTTATTTAAATTGTTTATCTTTCTATAACTTATTTTTTCGGTAACTCTATCTTTACTTACTCTGAATTCATTTTCAAAAATGGTGTGATTGAACATCTTTCATAAAAAGTTACATATTTTGCATGCAAATCTTCATTTTCATTATTATAAAATGTAGTATTGTCGTGTTTCTTCGAATTTGTTACTAGAAATCATATTTCAATACTTATATTTTCATTAAGATTGTTACATAATTCGACTAAATTGGTTTTTCACAATTTGAAGCACAAGAAGTTGCTAATTCGAAATTAAAAAAATTCACATCCCGAATCTTGTGATTTTAAGTACCACGAACTAAAAAAAAGAATCACTTTATTTATTGATTTAGAATTGGCGTGAAAAGTTATCGAATAAGTTTTTGTTAGTCCTTGAAATTGATTTTCAAACTTCCACCATCAACAAATACAACCATTCTCAAAGATGATTTGATCAAGCAATTAGAGACAAGGAATGGCAGCGACAAATGACAACATCGTACATAGGATTATTCAGCAAATGTACACATGCATGCATGTCAAAATCTTATGATTCAACGGTTAGCTAGGAAATCTTATGGAGTAAAACATGCCGAGAAAAAGTGATTGCATAACAAAACATAGATTAAAGTATATATGTAACCTTCAGTTTTTCTAAATGGAAAGCAGGGTTAATAATCTTTCGATGTATCTTCCATTTCTCGCCCTCTAAATTAGCACGTCCAGTGCCCAACCACTTGACAGTGGTCACTACTAAAAAGAATGCTTTTTACAAGTCGGTCGTATGAAACCCGTTGTAATAAGGTAACCGGTGGCATTTTTGTATATGTTTGGTTAATAAAGGGGTATGTGCACAGCGCATGACGTCTACAACGACCTTTTTTGGCAGCACCGTCTTTGTTGGTTATGTCGGACCTTATCAAAGACGGTGTATTTGTAAACACCGTTGTAGACATATCGACTGTCAAAGACGGGTTTAGAAATACATCGTCGTTAACATGGTTTCATATATATATGTCCCCCTTGCGCGCTAATTGAACACGCGTACTCATCGTCCTCAGTGTCTGAAAATTATTGTGCTATTAGTCGGTGTCTCCTGTTGAGGTCAATCTCCGTCGCACCACTGTCAGCTCCGCAAAAGGAAGGGTACATTGTCACGGCTCCACTACCTCTGCGTCGCGTATTGTTCGCGGCACCACCGCAACCTAGGGTACATTGTCGTGGCACCATCGCCACCTAGGGTCATTGTGCCCTATTGGCTGTTGACGCGCTGTGCAACGTACTGTTATTCAAGGTAAGCTTGCATGTCCATGTTTTTGTTTTCTTGTAAAATTTTCAACAAGTTAGTATTAAGGGTTTACTGTTCTTGGAATGTTATAATTTTTGGGGAAATGTATGTTGAGTTGCCCTCAGAAAGTCATGTTTGACTGTATGTGTAAAGTAATTGAAGAAAAATAACTTAAAATCATAAGGGTTTCGAGTTTGATTATTAGCATTTTAATTTCCTGTGCTTCTATATATATTTGTGCTGAACTTGGATTGAACATGAAAATGTATTTATAATACCATTAGGTTGTTAGTAGCTACTCTCGATAATGAAGTTTGGTAATGAAGTTTGAAGACCCTATTCAAGTAGCACAGTTGCGGTTCCTCTTGCAAATGGTTTCTCTCAGCCAACCATTGCATCAATTCGTCAGAATCATGGGGGTTACATAGAGTTACAAATTGCTGCAAATGAAATAACTTGTTTTCTTTAGTGGCTTCTCTCTACCTCTCACCTGAAATCAAGATGGTAAGACCTTTACTTCTAGAAACTAGTAGTAGCATTCATTACTTGTTAGGATGAACCAAATGATTTAACAATTTCCCTTCATTCACACTGAGGGAAACTTCAACACTACATGTGACTCAACTGAATAAGGATGTTGCTTTTACGCCAATGATTCTAAGTCTGCAATGAGAAATCCAAAATTTTGTGTTGTTCCTTGAAGTGAAAGATGCTAGACGTAAGTGGCCTAAAGTATGATAGAGAAGTTGAAATGAACTTCCATTACAACATAGGATAAATTTCATTTATGGGTATGATCTGAAACCATTGGTGTGCTTTCTATTCAAAAGTCAGAAAACATGGTTTTCAACTTTTCATCACCACTTGGTATTTTGATGAAAACCTAACAACACTCTCCACTTGACTCTTCTAGTCCACAGATTTTGAATCTCTTTTGCTATTTAGATCACAAAAGTAAGATTGAAAGTAGTAAAAAAAAGAGTGCATAAAAAAGTCCATGGTGAGTATGACTGCTGTTGATTCCTCAATTATTTGGATGGTTTAAAAAGCACTGTACATAATAGGTTACCCTCCCAAAAACCTTACAAAGTGATTATCCCTACATTCAATGAGGAGCATAGGCTTCCAGGAGCTCTTGAGGAAACTATGAAGTAAGTGAAAGTGCGTTGTTTTTGCCTAGATTTATGTTTTGAATGTTAATATTAATAAAAGGATTAGGGTATGGTTGCCACTTAGTCAGTCTACTTTGGTCATTCTATTATGCAGTTTTTGTTGTGTGTGTATAATGTCAATTGCAATGGGTCTATTTGACTACTTCTTTCAAAATTTTGTATTATGTGTTTGCATCTGTTAGAGCACTAGAGAAGATTATCAAAGGCATTACTATTATTCAGTCACAGATAACTAAAAGTTCGTTACAAGAAAGATGAGCATAACACCACATTCTAGAGCCTCTGGCTCCTCATGGAAAGATTCTTGCCTAACTGACACTCACCTAAAGCATGTTTCCAACCCCCATACTCTGTCTATACTCCTGCTACTCCCACAGTGATTAACTGCCACATCACTACTAACTCCTAACTCCTAACAACCCCTGACACATATTAGTCATTAGCCAATCCATATTTTTCCTATCAACAGTTCAACACATTGAAACTACTTGGTTTTAGCCAAAATACACCTAATCTTACTAGGGACTGTAGAAGCAAATGACTTTGATGTTTTGATGATGATCATGATGATTTGATGCAAATGATGCAAATGCGCTTTTCAAGTTTAAATTCAAGACAATGATTCAAGAATACAAGACACAACATCCAGATGATCACTAGTACTTTAGGAAGGGAATTCCTAATTGAAAGAGCAAAAGGTTTGGCCAAGTAATTTAAGTTAAAAAGTCTTTTTGAAGAGATTTACTCTCTAGTAATCGATTACCAGAGGATGTAATCGATTACCAGTGGCCAAAAATGGTTTACAACAACTATTAAAATTTGAATTCAAAATTTTAGATTGTGTAATCGATTACACAATCTTGGTAATCGATTACCAGCAGTTAATAAACGTTTTAATTCAAATTTTAAAACCTGTAATCGATTACACAAATCCTGTAATCGATTACCAGAGGAAATTTTCAGAAAATTATTTCTAAGAGTCACATCTTTTCAAATGGTTTTTGAATGGCCACCATAGGTCTATTTATATGTGACTTGGAATAGGATTTTGCTCAGAGTTTTTCATAACAACAAGTCTTATTCTCTCAAAGAGCAAAAACATTTTATCCTCTTAAGAATTCCTTGGCCAATACACTTGCAATTCAATAAGGAATCAATTGAGTGCTCAGATTGTAAAATCTATCTCTTTCAAGAGAGATTCATTCTTATCTTCTTTCTAAATTCTGTGAGGGGATTGAGAGACCGAGGGTCTCTTGTTATAAAAGGATTCTGAACACAAAGGAAGGATTGTCCTTGTGTGTTCAGAACTTGTAAAAGGATTTTACAAGATAGTGGAACTCTCAAGCGGGTTGCTTGGGGACTGGGCGTAGGCACAAGGGTGTGGCCGAACCAGTATAAATCTGAGTTTACACTTTCTCTTCCCTTAAACTCTTTTATTTATTATTGCTTTATATTTATATTCAGATTGTTCTATTTGAATCATTATTTAAGAGTTCATTTTTAAAGGGAATTTGTAACTTGCATAGAAAGTGAAATAGAATTTTAATTGGGGAAATAGTTTGCAATATCTTAATTCAACCCCCCCTTCTTAAGATATCTGAGGCCACTTGTCTAACAAGTGGTATCAGAGCTTCATTCTTGTATAAAGTTTAGAAGCTTCAAGAAAAATGGCCTCATCAAACTTCTTATTTCTAGAAGGAAATTCAATTAATAGACCTCCAATCTTTAATGGAGAGGGTTACCACTACTGGAAAACCCGAATGCAAATTTTTATTGAGGCAATAGACTTAAATATTTGGGAAGCCATAGAAATAGGACCTTATATACCCACCACAGTAGAAAGAACCACAATAGATGGGAGCACAACAAGTGGAAGCACAACAATAGAAAAACCTAGAGATAGATGGTCTGAAGAGGATAGAAGACGAGTACAATATAATTTAAAAGTCAAAAACATAATTACATCTTCCCTGGAAATGGATGAATATTTCAAAGTTTCAAATTGTAAGAGTGCTAAGGAAATGTGGGACACTTTACAAGTAACACATGAAGGCACAACAGATGTTAAAAGATCTAGGATAAACACATTAACTCATGAATATGAACTATTTAGGATGAATGCAAATGAAAGCATTCAAGACATGCAAAAGAGGTTCACACATATAGTGAATCATCTTGCAGCCTTAGGGAAAGATTTTCAAAATGAAGATCTCATAAACAAAGTATTAAGATGTCTAAGCAAAGAGTGGCAACCTAAAGTAACGGCCATTACTGAATCAAGAGATTTATCTAACATGATTCTTGCTACTCTATTTGGAAAGTTACAGGAACACGAAATGGAATTGTTGAGATTAAATCAACATGAAGAAAATGACAAGAAAAAGAAGGGAATTGCTCTTAAAGCCTCATCTTCAATCCAAGAAGAAAGTGATAAGGAAATTGATCTAGATGAAGATGATGATCTTAGCCTTTTTGTAAAAAGGTTCAACAAGTTTCTGAAAGTCAGAGGAAGTCAAAGGCGACCAAATTTTAAATCTAAAAGAAGAACATATATCTCATCTTCTACTCCAAAATGCTTTGAATGCAATCAACCTGGACATCTGAGGGTTGATTGTCCTATCTTCAAGAAAAAGATGGAGAAATCTGAAAAGAAAAATTTTAGTGAAAAGAAAATGAAGAAAGCATACATCACATGGGATGACAATGATATGGAATCTTTTGAAGATTCAGAAAATGAAGAGATAAACCTCTGTCTAATGGCTAAAAGTTATGAAAGCGATGAAGAGGTAACATCTTCAAATAACTTATCCATTTCTTTTGATGAATTACAAGATGCATTTGCTGATTTGCATAAAGAGTCAATCAAACTTGCTAAGTTAGTTTCATCTTCTAAGAAAACAATTTCAGATTTAGAAAATGAAATTTCAAAATTAAATAAAGAATTAGATCATCTTAGAACTGAAGTTTCAATTTCTAAATCAAATGAAAAAGTTCATATCTCTACTATTTCTGACAAGAAAATATCTGATTCTTGTAGTTGTTGTGGGAAATATGAAAAAGAAATTAAAGATTTGAAAAACTCACTTGCAAAATTTTCTTATAGTAAAAATAATTTAGATGTCATATTAGGAAAACAAAGATGTGTCTCTAATAAGGCTGGAATAGGATATAAACCTGAAAAACAACAAAGATTTCATAAAAACTTCTTTACTTCCACACAAAAATATATTTCTAGTTCTATCACTTGTTTTTACTGTGGAAGAAAAGGGCATGACACATCTACTTGTTATTTTAAGAAAAACTACAACAACATTAAAATGATATGGGTCCCAAAAGGATCTTCAGTCTACACTAACACACAAGGACCCAATAAAGTTTGGGTACCTAAGTCAAAAAATTGATTATGTAGGTGTCTTTGAGGAAGGAATGGTACATAGATAGCGGATGTTCAAAACATATGACTGGAGATGCATCAAAGTTTACACATATATCTTCCAAGAAAAGCGGGCATGTAACTTATGGTGACAATAACAAAGGTAGAATCCTTGGAGTTGGTAAAATAGGTACAAATACTTCAAAATCCATTGAAAATGTTATACTTGTTGAAGGTCTTAAACACAACCTACTTAGTGTTAGTCATTTATGTGACAAAGTCTATCTAGTATCATTTGATTCTCAAAAATGTCTTATAGAACATAAGCATGACATTAATATAAAGCATGTAGGATATAGAGTCAACAATGTATACATGATAGACTTAAGCCTAAAACTAGATAACAATCATTGTTTTCTTAGCAAAGATGATGATCCATGGTTATGGCATAAAAGAATTGCTCACATAAACATGGATCACTTAAACAAATTAATTTCAAAAGATTTAGTAGTGTTAGACAAGTGGCCTCAGATATCTTAAGAAGGGGGGGTTGAATTAAGATATCCCAAACTGTTTCCCCTAATTAAAAATCTATTTCACTTTTTACTCAAGTTATGAATTCCCTTAATGACAATCTTCTTAAATATTAATTCAAATGAAACAATTTGAATATGAATATAAAGCAATAATAAATAAAGGAGATTAAGGGAAGAGAAAATGCAAACTCAGTTTTATACTGGTTCGGCCACACCCTTGTGCCTACGTCCAGTCCCCAAGCACCCCGCTTGAGAGTTCCACTATCTTGTAAATTCCTTTTACAAGTTCTAAACACACAAGGACAATCCTTCCTTTGTGTTTAGAGATCCTTTACAACAAGAGACTCACAGTCTCTTAATCCCTTAGAGAATGAGAAGAAGAAGAAGAACAAATCTCTCTAGAAAGAGATGGATTTTACAGATTGAGCACTCAAATAATTCCTTAATGAATTGCAATTGAATTGGCCAAGGAATTCTTAAGAGGATAAAATGAATTTGCTCTTTGAGAGGATAAACACTTTGTTGTTCTGAAAATCTCTCTCAGCAAATTCGTGTTTAAGTCACATATATATAGACCAATGGTGGTCATGAATAAAGCCTTTGAAAAGTTGTGACTCTTAGAATTATTTTTCTGAAAATCCTGTCTGGTAATCGATTACAGTAATTGTGTAATCGATTACAGCTTTTAAAATTTGAATTAAAACGTTTACTAACTGCTGGTAATCGATTACCAAAATTGTGTAATCGATTACACAGTCTAAAATTTCGAATTCAAATTTTTGTAGCTGTTATAAAACGTATTTGGCCACTGTTAATCGATTACATCCTCTGGTAATCGATTACCAGAGAGGAAAACCTTTGAGAAACACTTTTTAATTTAAATCACTTGGCCAAACCTTTGCTAATTCAATTAGGAATTCCCTTCCTATTATTCTAGTGATCATCTTGATGTTGTGACTTGTAATCTTGAAGTATTTTCTTGAATTTTAATCTTGAAAAGCCCATTTGCATCAATTGCAACACATCATCATGATCATCATCAAAACATCAAAGTCAATTGCATCTACAAGTAGTTGGTTTGCCTAAATTAAAATTTGAAAAAGATAAACTATGTGATGCATGTCAAAAGGGAAAACAAACTAGAGTCTCATTCAAACCCAAAAATTTTGTTTCAACCACTCAACCCTTACAATTATTGCATATGGATTTATTTGGTCCATCTAGAACCATGAGTTTTGGAGGAAATTACTATGCTCTTGTCATAGTTGATGATTTCTCTAGATATACATGGACATTATTCATTACTCATAAAAGTGATGCATTTCAAGCATTTAGGAAACTTGCTAAAGTTATACAAAACAAGAAAAATCTTAAGATTGCATCCATTAGAAGTGATCATGGAGGTGAATTTGAAAACAAAGATTTTGAATTATTCTATGATGAACATGGTATTGAGCATAATTTTTCTGCACCTAGAACCCTTCAATAAAATGGAGTTGTTGAGAGGAAAAATAGGTCATTGGAAGAAATTGCTAGAACTTTATTAAATGATACTTCTCTTCCAAAATATTTTTGGGCTGAAGCCGTCAATACTGCATGTTACATTATGAATAGGGCCTTAATAAGACCCATTTTAAAGAAAACCCCATATGAGTTATATAATGGTAGAAAACCTAACATTTCACATCTTTATGTTTTTGGTTGCAAATGTTTTGTGCTTAATAATGGTAAAGATAATCTAGGAAAATTTGATGCAAAATCTGATGAAGGCATCTTTCTTGGATATTCATTGCAAAGTAAAGCATATAGAATATATAACAAAAGAACTATGAGTATTGAAGAATCCATTCATGTTTCTTTTGATGAATCTAATGCTATTCTATCAAGAAAGAATATACTAGATGATATTGTAGAATCTTTAGAACAAATTCATATTCATGGACAAGATTCTAAAGGAAAAGGGAAAGGAAGCAATGAAGATCCTCAAGAAGAAGCAAAATCAAATAATGAACTTCCGAAAGAATGGAAAGCCTCAAAAGATCATCCCCTCGACAGCATTATTGGTGATATCTCAAAAGGGGTAACAACTAGACATTCTCTTAAAGAATTATGCAATAATATGGCTTTTGTATCTATGATTGAACCTAAAAATATAAAAGAAGCCATAATAGATGATAATTGGATAATTGCTATGCAAGAATAACTAAATCAATTTGAAAGAAACAATGTGTGGGAACTTGTTGAGAAACCTAAAAACTATCCCATCATAGGAACAAAATGGGTATTTAGAAATAAGTTAGATGAACATGGAATAATCATTAGAAATAAGGCTAGATTAGTTGCAAAAGCATATAATCAAGAAGAAGGTATAGATTATGAAGAAACATATGCTCCAGTTGCTAGATTAGAAGCCATTAGAATGCTCTTAGCATATGCATCCATAATGAATTTTAAGCTTTATCAAATGGATGTTAAAAGTGCTTTTCTAAATGGCTTAATTCAAGAAGAAGTATATGTTGAACAACCACCAGGTTTTGAAATATTGGATAAGCCAAATCATGTCTATAAATTGAAAAAGGCTTTATATGGCTTGAAACAAGCCCCTAGGGCTTGGTACGAGCGTCTAAGTAAGTTCCTTTTAGAAAAGGACTTCTCTAGAGGAAAAGTGGATACTACTCTTTTTATAAAGAGAAAATCACATGATATTTTATTAGTTCAAATTTATGTTGATGATATTATTTTTGGATCCACTAATGAATTATTGTGCAAGGAATTCTCCCATGACATGCAAAGTGAGTTTGAAATGTCAATGATGGGAGAACTTAATTTCTTTCTTGGATTGCAAATTAAACAAACCAAGGATGGTATCTTTGTCAATCAATCCAAGTATTGCAAAGAGTTAATCCACAAATTCGACATGGAAAATGCTAAGCACATGGCTACACCAATGAGCACTGCTTGCTATCTAGATAAAGATGAAACCGGTCAGTCAATGATGTTAAGCAATATCGAGGTATGATCGGATCACTTCTTTATTTATCTGCTAGCAGACCTGATATAATGTTTAGTGTGTGTATGTGTGCTAGATTTCAATCAAATCCTAAACAATCACATCTTAGTGCTATTAAAAGAATCATAAGATATTTAGTAGGCACTATGAACATAGGTTTATGGTATCCTAGAAATTCCACATGCACCTTAATTGGATATTCTGATTCAGACTTTGCCGATTCTAAAACAAATAGAAAGAGCACAAGTGGAACTTGTCAGTTCATTGGATCTGCTCTAGTTTCTTGGCATAGTAAGAAACAAAATAGTGTTGCTTTATCCACTGCAGAAGCGGAATATATTTCTGCCGACAGTTATTGTGCACAAATCTTATGGATGAAGCAACAACTTTCTGACTATGGAATCCTTCTTGACCATATACCTATTAGATGTGATAATACAAGTGCAATTAATCTTTCCAAAAATCCAGTTCAACACTCTAGAACTAAACATATAGAAATTAGGCACCATTTTCTAAGAGATCATGTTCTAAAGGGAGATTGTGTGTTAGAGTTTGTTGATACTAAGAATCAACTTGCTGATATCTTCACAAAACCTCTCCCCAAAGAAACATTCTTCTATATTAGAAGGGAATTAGGCCTCTTAGATGTTAGTGATTTAGATAAATAAGGATTGATTGATTGATTTATTTTTATGATTGATTGTTTGTGTTTAGTATGTTACTTTGCTTGATTTTGTTTGAATTCTTGTTATTATGATGGCTTGATTGTGTGTTTGATGTTTGAAAGATTGAGTTAAATACATTAGTAGTGATGATTGATAAGTATTGGATGTATTTAGCATAGACATAGGTAATTTTTAGAGGAAATAGCCTAGTTTATGCTCTGGTAATCGATTACCATTCACTGTAATCGATTACACAAGAACAGGCAGCCTATAATCGATTACCATAAGGCTTATTATTCCTGTAATCGATTAGCATATCTTGTAATCGATTACACTTCGTCCCCTTCTATAAATACTCACAAAACCAGTCACACTGCGCAGCCTTACCCTCGTTTTCGAGCCTCCTTCATCCCTAATCTTCAAATTCTCATATCTTCCTCAATTCTTCACCAAAACACGTCCCGTAAAGCCCAATCTTCCTCTTTTTCACTCCTCTTTGGATTCCACCGATTGAAATTCACTAAAACTTCATCAAATGGCAGAATCGTCAAAGAAGAGAAAGGGATCATCCTCCACCGTCGCTGCTGCTGCCCATCGCCGCCACGGACCATCCGAATCACCCACAACACCTATCCATCCTTCTTTGTCATCTCCAAGATCATCCATTCTGTTTTCTTCCGATGATCAGCGTCTACGGTACCTTTCTCCATTTTCTTCTAGGATCATTTTAGACCCTAAGTACCTAGACGTAGATTTCTTCAATGATGAGACATTTGACTGTTATCAAGTGTTTCAAAATTTTGGCTTGGTTGATTTCATGTCATTAAAATTGCCTTATTATCCTGAACTTGTCAAAGTCTTTTACTGCAATTTAAAAATTCAGGATGGCATTTTTTCTTCTGAGGTGCATGGTATTCCCATGATCATTGATCAATCATTGTTCTTTTCTTTGACTAAATTACCCAGTCAAGGTGCACCTTTTGAGGGCACCATTTTTGATGATTGGAAATTTGATTACTCTAGTCATGATGCTCGCCGTATGGTTTGCAATGACCAGGCTGAAATGACCGGTAGATTGCTGGCCGGATCATTAACTTTTGATAATCGCATCATGCACTACATTATTGTTAGAATTTTGCTTCCCTGGTCTTCAAATTTGGCTCAAGCCTCTGAGGAGGACTTGATTTTGATGTGGGCTTTCCTTACCGATCGTCAGATCGACTGGGCTCACTTGGTTCGGTACCGAATACATAAGGCATCACGGGCCAATGCACCTCTCCCTTACCCTTAATTGGTCACTCTATTTCTCCGTCATTTTCAAATTCCGCTTGATGATGAATGGTCAATGGCTGAAGAAAGATGCACTTCCTCCTCAAGATGAGCGTACTCCTTCTCCTCCTCCTTAGCGAGATGATTCAGCCCTCATGACTGAAGTTCTTTCCGAATTACGGGGTCTTCGTACTTATGTTGGCGAACATTTTGATTCTCTGGATACTCGCTTTGCCGGCATGGATATCCATCTCACACAGCTTGAAAAAGATGTGGGTTATATTCGTCAGAGCTTCGACCTTCCACCACCACCTCCACCTTCTTAGAGTTTAGTTTCTAATTTTCTTTTAAGCCTTGTATTTTGGATATGGTAGTTAAGTTATCATTTTCTACACTTAATTTATCTTTTAGTATTTGGACTTGAGTCTTTTATGTTTAGATTCTATGTGGTTTTAAATTATGACTGTTTGGATTATATTTTGGTTATGACTTATTTATGATTTTGGTTGTTTATGACTTATAATTGATCTTTGTCTACTTCATTATTTTATCTGTATTGATTTCCACGAACTTTGGCTTTTTGATGTTGCCAAAGGGGGAGAAAAATGGGTGGTAGAGAAGCTTAGAAATCAAGTGATCGTCAATTCCAAAACATAGGGGGAGTGAACGCGCAATATATTATGCATATACATTGCTTACTTGTATCTTGATTTCAGGACTTAAATTGTCATCATCAAAAAGGGGGAGATTGTAGAAGCTAATGACTTTGATGTTTTGATGATGATCATGATGATTTGATGCAAATGATGCAAATGCGCTTTTCAAGTTTAAATTCAAGACAATGATTCAAGAATACAAGACACAACATCCAGATGATCACTAGTACTTTAGGAAGGGAATTCCTAATTGAAAGAGCAAAAGGTTTGGACAAGTAATTTAAGTTAAAAAGTCTTTTTCAAGAGATTTACTCTCTGGTAATTGATTACCGGTGGCCAAAAATGGTTTACAACAACTATTAAAATTTGAATTCAAAATTTTAGATTGTGTAATCGATTACACAATCTTGGTAATCGATTACCAGCAGTTAATAAACGTTTTAATTCAAATTTTAAAACCTGTAATCGATTACACAAATCTTGTAATCGATTACCAGAGGAAATTTTCAGAAAATTATTTCTAAGAGTCACATCTTTTCAAATGGTTTTTGAATGACCACCATAGGTCTATTTATATGTGACTTGGAACAGGATTTTGCTCAGAGTTTTTCATAACAACAAGTCTTATTCTCTCAAAGAGCAAAAACATTTTATCCTCTTAAGAATTCCTTGGCCAATACACTTGCAATTCAATAAGGAATCAATTGAGTGCTCAAATTGTAAAATCTATCTCTTTCAAGAGAGATTCATTCTTCTCTTCTTTCTAAATTCTATGAGGGGATTGAGAGACCGAGGGTCTCTTGTTGTAAAAGGATTCTGAACACAAAGGAAGGATTGTCCTTGTGTGTTCAGAACTTGTAAAAGGATTTTACAAGATAGTGGAACTCTCAAGCGGGTTGCTTGTGGACTGGACGTAGGCATAAGGGTGTGGCCGAACCAGTATAAATCTGAGTTTGCACTTTCTCTTCCCTTAAACTCTTTTATTTATTATTGCTTTATATTTATATTCAGATTGTTCTATTTGAATCATTATTTAAGAGTTCATTTTTAAAGGGAATTTGTAACTTGCATAAAAAGTGAAATAGAATTTTAATTGGGGAAATAGTTTGCAATATCTTAATTCAACCCCCCCTTCTTAAGATATCTGAGGCCACTTGTCTAACAGGGACTGACTGTTTTCCTCTAATCATTTGATGGGTTGCTCATACCTATATTAAATTGACCATTGTGACACTTAAAAGCACGCACATATACCAGAAAAGAATGGCGGGTGTGGTTGAAAAATAACTATATCAAGTGCAGTTTCATGTTTGAACATTAACTGACACTAATTTTCTATGTGACATGTCATGCTAATCTTATGGACCAAATTACAGGAACAACTTCCAAAATAAAGGAACAATCCAAATATCCAATACATGGATACATTCATGAAAAAATCTGACTACAGAGCTGAGCCTCAAAGGTAAAGGGTGGTCTGAATTGGAATTATGGTTGAGGATCAGAGATATGGGGGTCAATGGGGGAATTTTGGCTCATGAAATTGTTGAAAAACTTTTGATTCAACTTGTTAGTTCCTGGCAGTGCACCAAATAGGTCCATATGTAAGGGTATGGTAATTACAGGGAAGTGAAGTGAGAGTGAGGCCCATGAAGGCATAAGTGGGAGGTAGTGGAAAATGTGGTTGAGGTAAAAAATAATAATAGAACATTAATAGGTGTCGTAACACAGGTTTATACTTCTTACATAGATTTAATCAATATTGACATTAGTTTACTGTACAGTGGGAAGAATGTGTTGTTCTTTTCTTGTCAACTAAGAGCATTCTGATTTGGAGACAAATATAGACAGCTTCACTTGATTGGCCACAATGCACAGACTTATACAATATACTTGACATTGTTAGGTTGGTAATCTCTCTTTTCTTTTACTTGTTATTGCTTTACTTGGCACTTGCACGATCATGTTAATAAGCAAAATTTCAAATTGCATTTAGCTAAAATGTGGGGTCCTAGTGCTGAACAAGGAGGAATTCTTCAAACATCATCCTACAAACTTGATCTAAAAGAACCTTACTATAGAATGTCTCAACCGCAAGCATATGCATTAGCTCAAGATTAGCAACCTCAACCACTTATACAAACATAGGTATTGAATTTATGGTTTGAACTGTGTGTTTCCTTGCTCACTTCATGAGTTGAAAATCAGAAAACTTTGAACCTTGAAAATGGTTTTTTTTTGTCTTCAGAGTTTGTCAGATTAAATTTAATGTAAAATACAGAGAATGGCAAAGTAGGAAATCTTAATAAGTATGTTGTCGGTCTTTTGACTAAACTAAAGTATTCTTATAGGCATTACTACTAGACTAAGAGGCCCAAAATTCAAATTTTAGTCTTCTGTTTAGAGACAATTGCCCAAATTTAAGTTTCTCAGTGCACTATAGTGATACTTTATAGACATAGAAACTTCTGTTTCCATTGTGGGCTTGTTTATGTGGCTGAACCAGGACTTGTTTATCATCTTTTTCAAGTATACATGTATTTAATTTCTGTGTCATTGATTTTTTAGTTCTTTATTTCTTTGTGTAAGGTGCTTATAGGACTTTTTGTAATTTTAAATATGTCTTTGGTGCCTTAGCAACTATAATTTTTCCTCCCAACAATATTAAAGTTTATAAACTACATTATACATATCTAACATAGCTATATACACTTATAGGTGGTAAAAATAAGCTCAAAGTTGACAAATGCTTCACAACTCCTGGAATGACACCTAATCTTGGAAAGGTATTTTTTATGATCTTCAATAGTCTTATTCTAGCCTGTAAAGTCATCTGAATTAATAGCTTTATCTTTTTTTTTTATCAGATTAATAGTTATATCTTCTATTTTTGCTATTTCTTTCAAGTCTGAGCATAAGTGGGGATTGTATTCTTGTTTTATAGCTATTTATGTTTTATAGCTAGCAAATATCACTATAGTCATATTTATAAACAATAAGTTTTTTTTAATATGTTATATAATTTTATTTATAGATAATTTTTTCATTATAAATAATTTATTTTAATTAACCTCAAATTACTCTGCAGGTTAAATATGTTTTTAACATCGTTGCTTAACTTAAAAAAGACTCAGAAGAGCATCTTACTACATCGGTGCCTAAGTCAGCACCGATGTAGAAAATCCAAGATCAACATCATTGCTTAACTTAAAAACAACTTAGAAGAGCAGCTTACTACATCGGTGCCTACATCAGCATCGATGTAGAAAATCCAAGATCAACATCGTTGCTCACTTTAAAAACGACTTAGAAGAGCATCTTACTACATCGGTGCCTACGTCAATACTGATGTAGAAAATCTGAGATCCACGTCGTTGTTGATGTCAACAACGTATTTGAAACTAAGGTTTCTACATCGGTCATTAATATAACACCGATTTAGAAATAAATGCAATTCTACAACGGTCACTTATGGACCGTTGTTGAAATTTTTAAGTTTCAACATCATTACAATAAAAAACGATCAAGCACCGTTGTTGAATCCCAAATTTGACCGATGTAGAACATGCGTCTTCTTTGATTTGCTCAGGGTCGGTGATGATCTCTTTTGGTTTGGTACCTTCCCAAAAAAACGAATTCTTGCCTGCATATGATTCATGTTATATAACACCAATTATTTAAAAAGAATGAACACACATTGACCCAAAATAAATCATTTGGAGGATTGAACAAAAAATGCACGTAATTCACGTTATTTGAGATTTCATCATGTCACACCATCAACTTTATAATGCCATCATGCCGCGATATAAATAATTTATAGATACTAGAAATAAAACAAAATTACTTAACAAGGAGACTAAGACATTTAGAAAGATAAAAAAAATAAAATATGAAAATTTATCTCTTTTTGTTTCTACACACTTAATACTTGACATGCATAGCAGCCTTAAGCTTTTGTAAATTTTTATCATACAAAATAACCTACACACAACTATAACTATGTATGGTATTAAATTCGACCCTCACTTGACTTTGACAGAAAAACCTTAACATGGTGAAGTTTTTCCCTTTTGTAGAAATGGGTGTAGTTGGGAATGCAAACCCTCTTTTATACAAGGAGAGAGATATTATTGTAATATTAAGTCATTATTTTATATTGTAATATTTAATTAAATATTTAAATGTTTTTTGTCGTTATAAATATATCACCTTTTGGGTTTTTTTAATAAACAAGTATCAGATGAAGTAATATTACGGTAGGACTAAAATAACATCATGCTAGCTAGTTGATTATACACAATAAAAAATTTTCTTTAAATATTTAACAAAGTTAAATATCAAACTCAACGTCTCTAATTAGACTAAAATAATATTATGCTAGTTGATTAACCTATTAAATGATGTCATATTTTTATTTTAGTTACTAAAAATTATTTTGTTTTTCTTCTAATCCTTAAATTATTAATGAGGCAACTTACTAATGTAACATGGTAACATTAATTATCATGATATAATTAATATGGTAGTGTGCATGACATGATGACATCATCAAGTTTATTAGTTATCAAGATCCATCTAAGAGAGTAAAACAACTGAAACTCAAACTTTAGGTTAACTGATGACAAAGTAAAATTATCATAACATCATTAATATGGTAGTGTGTATGACATGATGATATCATTAAGTTTATTAGTTATCAAAACCAATCCAAGAGAGTAAAACAACCAAAGTTTAAGCTTTAGATTTATTAATAAAAAATATTTTTTATTAATTTTTATAAAGCAAAACAGGTTTCATGTATTAAAAAAAATGCCACATATTAACATAAAAGCCTCAAATTTAACTCACATTTAAATTAAAAATATTCTCTTAGAATTTATTTTAGGTCTTATTGACTGTTGATTGATCTCAATCTTAATCACGTTATTTTTTTGTAACATATGATAAAAACAAAAATCATACAAATTGAAATTTTTTGGGATGAAAACTAAAAATAATGTTCTGCAAAAAAATCAAATCAACACTATATTATAGGAACGAAAAATCATATTTAAATCAATTATGCTAAATACTTTTTAACTATAAAGGTATATACTTCATTTTTAAATTATGTTTACTAGTTTCTTATAAAATTATTTAAAAATTACAAATTTAACATTTTTATAATTGTAAATAGAAAGTAAATGAACCAATTGTTTCGTCTTGTACGAAAGTTATATGCGAGTGGGCTGTCTAAGTTATAAAACCGTACCAGAAATGCAATTATATTTCAATTCTTGTTAATATCTTATGTGATAGAATGGGCGTTTTTTCTCCACAAAAAAGATGGACTTTTTTTATTTTCATTTTTTGATCAATGGAAATTATTTATAATTGAAGAAAGTGTCAGAGATTTATAATAAATTAGGCACTCTACTAAATCAATAAGCTAAGTTAAACCCTGATGACGAGTCTTTTTTGTTTCATTCAAATTAAAGTGGTATGTTTTACTTTTAAAATTATCAAAAAATAGTATATTCTAAAGGGACTTATTCATATGATGTAAGTCGATTTTCTGAAAGTTAATTTTGATTTTGTAAAAACAAATTCCAGCTGTTTTTACACTTTCTCAGGCTTAAAAACATCACAAAAATTTTTGAGGTGAAAAAAGGCAGAAATTGCTGTTTTACAAAATCAAAGTCGACTTGCATAACGCCGATAAATATTTTTTTAAAGGATACTATTTCAACAAATTCAAAAGTAAATTATACCATTCTTGTAAAGAAGCAAACAGATTGATTTGGGAATTCCAAAAAAAAAAAAAAACATTGATTTGGGAAATGAAAAGGAGAAAAGTTAAATGAAAGTGGGTGTATTTGAAAGAAAATGTACAAATTAATATTCAAGTTATCGAAGGTAAAAGATAAAAAACACATACATCTTAGTGAAATCATGAATATTTGGAGGAGAAAATTGCATATAACACTATAAGAGACTAAGCAGTATGCATGGGAAACAAATTAATGCACACACCAAATTTGTTGACAATCTGATAGTTAAACGCTGTGATATGTGGTGCTGCATCCTTATCATTCGAGAGAGAATTATGGATTGTTGAGATTTGGCAGCTTGCATGAGCCCCGTGTACATTTCCCGAGTGTCCCCATGATACGTGTGGGAATAGGGGGAGGTCTGCAGGAAGTAAAGGGGTTGCAAGAAGCAAAAAGCATGAGACCCATGAAGTTGGCATAATCGTGAAGGAAGCGCACAGCACTAGCATCGTGCTTTCTAGAAGATATGTTGGTAGTGGAATAAGAGAATATGGTTGTTAGGATATTTCATTTTGTTATCTTTTCTGTTTTGCTTGTGGGGCCTTGTTCCCTGGACAACAGCTATATATGTAGATGAATTAAGCGCTTCCAATATCAGAAAATACAACAACAAGTTCTCCCTTAGTCTCTCTTTCCCTCTTCTTCTATGGAGGTTCTAGCCCTCGAAGCTAGGTGGTTCTCGTTCCCAAGCTTGAGTTCATGGCTGCCTTCCATGGCTGCCATACCACCCTCCACTACCTCAACCTATACCACTCATCATATGAAGCTCCCATGGCTGCCTACCACCATCCACACTACCCATCGTACGAAGCCTCCATGGCTGCCCTCCACAACTGCAAGACCACCCTCTACTACCCCCCACAACACCACCTTGAATTTTCGTCCACCATCGAGGACCGCCTTGAGGCTGCCCTAGCCAAACTTACCCTCAGCCAACACAACCTCACCACTTCCATCGACACCTTGGCCACCACCATCGACAACCTTCTTCAACGACTGCCTTGCAATCCCACTCCACATTTTTCATCTTCCTTTCCGCCGCAGACTTCGTCGCCACCTCAGCTGCTCAAGCCAACTCCATCACCCACGCGCACCGCATTCACGACCGTGCCACTTCCGCCCGTTACGACGCCTCCGCCGCCACCTCCACCAGCCACGACGCCTCCGTCGCCACCTTTCGCACCCATACAGCTCCAGTCCATAACCTCACCGCGACCCACAATCTTGCCGGCTCCTCACGCCAAGCAGGAAGAACAACGAGCCATCGCGTTGTTTGAGCTGGGACCTGGATTCTTTGGGTCTATCATGGTCTCACGCAAGTGCAGACCAGCTGTCTTGGCACTACGGGCAGGTGCTAAGCTGAGTGAGTTTTGCCGCCACAGACCCTGGGACCCTGGTATTACCTTGGTAGTCATGGTTGAGCGTATCACCTTGAAGGCAAGGTGAATTTCCAAGGGTCGTGGAATGATACGTGTGGAAATAGGGGGAGGTCTGCAGGAAGTAAGGGGGTTGCAAGAAGCAAAAAGCATGAGACCCATGCAGCTGGCATAATCGTGAAGGAAGCGCACAGCACTAGCATCGTGCTTTCTAGAAGATATGTAGGTAGTGGAATAAGGGAATATGGTTGTTAGGATATTCCATTTTGTTAGCTTTTCTATTTTGCTTGTGGGGCCTTGTTCCCTGGACAGCAGCTATATATGTAGATGAATTAAGCGCTTCCAATATCAGAAAATACAACAGCAAGTTCTCCCTTAGTCTCTCTCTGCCTCTTCTTCTATGGAGGTTCCTAGCCCTCGAAGCTAGGTGGTTCTCGTTCCCAAGCTTGATTCCTAACAGTCCTCTATCAAAAGATTCCCCTGAAGGCCCTGGGCCCATAATATCCTCTCCAATCTCTTTGGCCTCGTCCACACCCAATTTAGGAGTTTCCAACACCATAGCATTATAAATCTTAAATTAGATTAATAATTATATGCAACTAATAAGATCTTGTAATATATGATTTCTTATAAATAACAGATAAACAGTACGTATTTTTTCTCCATAGTGAGATTTCTCTCTGATATACTTTGATTACTTGAAAGAAGAGAGAAACAAAATTTCGCTTTCGTGACTATTTTGTCTGTCTCTTTACATTCGTGATGACTAAGGGGTTAGAGAGAGAATACTTTTCTGTCAGGAAAAGATTTTATTTCACGTTAGTGAGTATTTATCCCTTTATAATCACTACTCCCATCTAAATAACAATTATCTCTAAAAACTTCTCTTATTTAACTCGATTACAATTTAGTCTTTAATTACTAATTATTTATTTATTAGTCTTTATATAAGTCAAATGTCACTCACATAAGACATTAATTCTAACATTGTCCCACTTGACTCATGTGACATTACCAAACATTATGGATTAAATACATAAATAGATTAAACTAACATAATGGACATTAGAATGATTAAACTGTTCTATACATTAGGTACATTATAATTTCATGATTAAGAATAAGAACCAATTTGAGTTATGACGATTGTACATCACTTAATCGACATAGTTCCTTCCATGTACGACAAATTAGTCTTCTCCTTAATATGACCATTAGTTAGGAGTAAAAAATTGGTCCAACATAATGTCTTTATTCAAGATAAAACCTGTTAACGTTACTCTAATACAAATATGCATGCAAATATAGAGAACAAGTAATCAGAAACATATCATAAATGAGCTCAAAGTGTCAATAAAATGCATAAGTTAAACTACACTTAATGATCATCAATAACAATAATGTTCATACTTTTAACATATTCTATAAATGTTTTGGGCGGTAATCCCTTTGTCAAAGGGTCAACAATCATAAGATTTGTGTTAATATGTTCTGTTGACGCTCTTTATTTTTGAACTTCTTCCTTTACGACAAAGTATTTCAATTCCATATGCTTAGCATCCTTAGAGAACTTGTCGTTCTTAGAGAAAAATACTGTTGTAGAGTTATCACAGTACATTTTCAACGACCTAGCAATACCGTCGACAATTCCAAACCCTGAAATAATTTTTTGCAGCCAATTAGCCTAAATGTAGCCTAAAAACATGCTACAAATTTAGCTTTCATGGTAGATGCAACAACAACTGATGCATACAAAATTGCTTTCCTTTATTTTCGTTCCATATCATTTTTAGGACATTGTGTGAGACTAAATTTCTCTCCTTTTTTGAATTGGAAGGGGTGATGGTGAACACCTTTCCATCTTGAATCTGTCTAGTACTTTATTGATATATATTTTCTGTGATAAGTCTAACAATCCTTGTGATCTATTACAGAATATTTTTATCCCTATCACATAACTTATCTCACCCATATCCAAAGTTGCTTGAGAGAAACTTCTTAGTCTCATGAAGAAGACCAAGATCATTAATTACAAGCAAGATATCAACAACATAAAGAATTAGAAAAATAACATTACTCCCACTGACCTTCAAATATATACATCGATTAACTGTATTTTCCTTAAATCCAAAGGAAACAATGGTATTATTAAACTTCAAATACCATTAGCGGGAGCTTGCATAAGACCATATATTGATTTCTTTAATTTGCACACCATGTGTTCCTTTCCATCAACTGAGAACCCCATTGTTTGGTCCATATAAACATTCTCCTCTAAATCTCCATTAAAAATGACATTTTTCACATCTATCTGATGTAGTTCCAAGTCATAATGGACTATTAATGTCATGATAATCCTAAAAGAATCTTTTCGTGAAATCCGGTGAAAACGTCTCTTTATAATCAATGTCATATTTCTGAGTAAATCCCTTAGCAATAAGTTTAACCTTGTAACGTTCAAGGTTGTCATTAGTCCTTAAGCCTTGTAACGTTCAAGGTTTCCATTAGTCCTTAAGCCATGATAAAACACATCTCTTTATAATCAATGTCTACTTGGCACTTACATCCAATGCACGACATTACTCCCAATTATCCTTGAACTGAGACTTACGCTTTGGATAATCCTTTTAGAAGTGTCCAGATTTCCCACAGAAATGGCAATTATTGCCCTTTGATACCTTCTTATGGATTTGCAAAGAGTTGTCATTGATCTTCAATGGCTATTTGCCTTTATCATGTTTCTTCACAAATTTCTTTGTAGCTCCTTGATTCTCTTGGTGGCTTACATAATGGATTGAGTGACTTCCTTGATTCTTAAGCCTCATTTCTTCCTAAACTAACATATTGTGCAATTCATGCACATTACGTTTATCTTTCATGGTATTATAGCTCATTTGGAACGGGTTATACTTAGATGGTAATGAGTTCAGAATAAATTAAACAAGAAAGTTCTCATTCACATTCATTCCTAATATCGTAAGTCTTGTTGTAATGTTTGTCATCTCAATGACATGCTCATGCATAATACGTGAACTATCAAACTTCATGGTGGTCAGTGTACTCACTAATGTCCCAGCAAGAGACTTATCAGTTGTTTGAGAGCGCTCTCCCACTAATCCCATAAATCCTTTAGCACTTTCAGTCTTAGGGATGATTGTCTTAATATTTTCTGAAATAGTCATTCTCATAAACATCATGCTGAGTCTGTTAGATCTTTTCCAAGTTTTATATTGATTTTTCTCTTCATTGCTAGTAGCATAAGTAATAGTAACAAACTTCTCTTTCAATATAGCAAGATCCAGATCCAAAACACCGAGATGAAATTGGACTTGCTCATTCTAGTTAGAGAAGTTAAGTCCATTAAAAATAGGCACAAATGATACATAAGATTTAAATGAATTGGGAACAAGTATTGCATAGTAAAATTCAAATAAGTGTTTTAAGACATAAAACACATGTCATACATATAATGCATTCAAATAACAATCAATGTATATTGATGTTCTCTTTTGGGTGATAAACCAACACACAACATACAAACATGATGATGCTAATAAAATTCTTAACATTATTTGGCAATTAAATATGCACCAATTAGTAGTACCTATTACCTTTGAGTATATAAATAAAACTAATGATACATACAAATCGCCTACAATTATATTCATTAATTATAAGAACAACCAATCAACCTTTGGGCGATCTATAAATGCCTTATAACAATGAATTTCGATTACCCATAAACCAATAATCATATAATTTATCATCCATTATTTTATGAGTAATTGAAATAATTATTAATTTAGAATTAAATAACCTTATAGATTTGACCACTTTGGTGACTAACAAATCTATCATACACATAATTCAAACCAAATATATGATCTGCACATACTTATTGATATTAACAATTCATAGTCATTTTATTAATTTCATTCCAGACCATAAAATAATATTCACATTTATTTGCATTTTGCATTCAAACACGTTCAAGAAAATATATAGCATATACATATTTACTTACCGCTACCAACAATTTCAAATCATTCATGCTAATTTAATTCCATGACATAAACTTTCAATCCTTTAATATTGTTCAACAATAATATTCAGAAAAAAATAAGCATGTGGGATTGAGAACAACAAAAAGAGGACTCGGAATAATAATTCCAAAATAATTTCTTTTACTTTTAAACGTACATGGCAAAGAAAGAGGGATTTTGCTTTTTCCATTCAAGGGACATCCGACAAGGTCAGTGCACCCCCCCATGAACATACACAACATACGACATATGAACATGGGCGTTGTCAAGTACATGACCATGGATGAATTAAATCGCCTAAGCATCCCCTTAGAAATGCTTAAATTCTTTAACCACTCTAGTTTCCCACACAAGGGACATCCGACAAGGTCACTACACCCCCCCCAACATGGGTGTCGTCAAGTACATGACCATGGATGAATTAAAGTGCCTAAGCATCCCCTCAGAAATGCTTAAATTCTTTAACCACTCTAGTTTCCCACACAAGGGACATCCGACAAGGTCACTACACCCCCCATGAACATACACAACATGCACATCTCAATGCATTTCCAACATCATCAACATTCCATTTCAATATCGTTCTCAACATAAACATCATCTCATCTCAATGACGCTATCAATAAAAACAACAACCTCATTTCATATTCACATAATCATCAATAATAACATCAATTCATGTTGACATGATCTTCATTAGCAACGTCATCTCAAAACAATATCATCATAAATATCAACATCACCACATATCAATTAAAGTCATCAATAGTAACATCAACAGTAAGTCGCATTCCGCATATACATATTTCTTTCATGCCTGAGATTCACACTCCTTGAGTCTTCAAACAACACAAGTCAAATAAAGACAATAATTTCATTCATCAACAATAAATATATCGCATCTCATTCGTCAAAAACATAGTTTTTCTTGAAAACCAGCATGCACATCAATAACAATTATATCACATCCCATTAGTTAAAAATGTTGTTTTCTATAAAGGAAAATCAACATGCAACAAGGACAGATATATATTGTCGTAGCTACATTCCCTGACCCTAACTATGGTGTTAAAACTGTAAATTTTATAATAAACTCCCCTCACCTATTGTGAGCTTCCTGTCGGTTTTCTCTTTGCGCCACTTAGGGACCTCTTTCTTGTTCACGTTTGTTGGTCCAACGCGAGTTTCTATGACACCAAAATGAAGGAAATTACTATGGATTTTAGAAATAAAGCTAGTGACAATATTCTGAGTCAAAACCCTTGTCAAAATGTAAAGGGCTCAAGGGCGTTTCAAATTTTAGAAAAGGAACATCATTTTGAAATTATGATCACGTCAATGTGACTGGGGTTCAGTGAAGGTCATGAAAATAACACTTATTTCATGAAAAGATAACGTTTACAAAGTCTCTTTCTCTAGGGTTTTTTCAAAGGAAGCGCAAAACATACAATGGTGGTTCCAAAGTCAGAAAAGATGTAAAGACAAGTTGAAACTAACAAGGAACAAGCATAGAATCATGGTTACCTCAAGGAAAACCACGAAGGTCTGACCGTGGCTTCGTTCTCAACCGAAACCGCGAGGCAAGTTTGGAAGATTCTGCTTCGATTGAAGGGTTCCTCTCAGTGTGGGGTTTCAACGGAGAACAACGGCGGTCCGTGGTGGCCACCGGTGGTTGTGGGTGATGGAGAAGAAGCTTGGGACATTGGAAATGGTTTTGGAAGAAGGAAGGAGAAAGAAAATGGTGTTTTTCCAAGGTTACACGAAATACAAAGGCTGAAACACTCAAATGCTTATGCTCTCGGGAAACGAAGCGTTTCTCACACACCAGAAGACATATCGCAGATCGCAACGATTAGGTTGTGGAAATCTGTCCTATGAATCTCCAGACCAAATTTCGAAAAGATCCAACGGTTAACGAAAGTAGAAGGGTACTTTTACCGAGACAACTTCGGACAGCTTCCTTGAGAAACTTCATTAAGAGGCTTCCTCGTGAGGCTTCTTTGAGAAGCTTTCTTGAGAGGCTTCTTTGAGAAGTTAACGCTCTAACTATCAACACCCTTCTAATAACTAAACTAACCTCCTTGAAAATAAAACATGGATAAAATAACACAACAAAATGATCAAACATCAAATATAATAACTAATAAAATATATATATCAGGGTGTTACAACTCTCCCACCCTTTTAGAAATTTCGTCCCCGAAATTTACCTGACTCAAACAAGGATGGATGAGCTTCTCGCATCTGACTCTCTAATTCCCACGTGGCATCTTCTCCTGATGCATCTCCCCAAATCACCTTGACCAACAAAATCTTTTTCCCTCTTAGGTGTTTTGTTCGCATATCCTCGATCCTCAAAGGAAATGTTTCATATGTCAAATTCTCCTTCACTTGTACGTCATCCAATTCAATCACATGGGATGGATCATGGACATACTTATGGAGTTGAGACACATGAAAGACATTGTGAAGATTAGAAAGAGACGGGGGTAATGCAATTTGGTATGCCACCGATAAAGCGAGGTGTGAGTTTTTGGGATTTCAATGCTCGACCAATCCCAGTCCACGGAGTGACTTTCAAGAATACATGATCACCAACCTCGAATTTCAGATCTTTCCTCCTCTTATCCTAATAACATTTTTGCCTACTCTGAGCGGTCCTCATCCTTTCTTGGATCAACTTGACCTTCTTGGTGGTTTGTTGTACCATTTCAGGTCCTAAGGTAAGGCCTTCTCCGGGCTCTAGCTAACATAGGGGTGTCCTACACCTTTTACCATACAAAGCCTCATAGGGAGCCATGTCAATCGTAGAGTGAAAACTATTGTTATAAGTAAACTCTATCAACGGAAGAAAACTCTCCCAACTTCCCTTTTGCTCTAAGACACATGCCCTCAAAAGGTCCTTTAGCGACTGAATGGTCCGTTCAGTTTGGCAATCAGTCTGAGGATGGTAGGCTGAACTTAGTCTAAGCTTGGTTCCCAATGCTCTGTTCAGGCTCTCCCGAAATCTAGAGGTAAACCTAGGATCTCTATCAGACACTATGCTAGATGGCACCCTATGTAATCTGACAATCTCACTAATATACAGGGAGGTCAACTTCTCCAAAGAAAATATGATATTAATGGGAATAAAGTTAGCAGACTTGGTCAGTCTGTCAACAATAACCCAGATAGAATCTAAACCTCTAGGGGTTCTAGGTAGTCCTACCACAAAGTCCATGGAAACACTGTCCCACTTCCATTGGGGTATCTCTAAGGGTCGTAACTTCCATGAAGGTCTCTGATGTTCTATCTTAGCCTTCTGGCAGACTAGGCATGCATAGACAAACTCACTAACCTCTTTCTTCATGTTGGGCCACCAAAACATCACCTTCAAATCCTGATACATCTTGGTAGCACCAGGATGGATGCTCAACTTACTCCTATGTCCTTCCTCTAAGATCGTCTTCTTAAGTTCAGGCACATTGGGAACACAAATCCTATCTTAAAGTCTCAAGACTCCATCTGATCCAACATTGAAACTACTATCTCTTCCTGACTCTATAGCTTCTAACTGAGTTCTTAGAAAAGGATCAGTCTTCTGGCCTTCCATTATATCACCTAGTAACTCACTAGTGATCCTCAAAGTTCCTAATCTTACACTATTAGGAGTAACCTCACATGCAAGGCTAAGGTCTCTAAACTGTTCTAGGAGATCCATCTCTCTAACCATCAAGGCAGACATATGTAGGGATGTCCTACTCAGGGCATCAGCCACTACATTGGCTTTGTCGGGATGGTAGCTAAGCTCAAAATCATAATCCTTAAGAAACTCTAACCATCTCCTTTGACGCATGTTCAGCTCTTCCTGACTAAACAAGTACTTAAGGCTCTTATGATCGCTAAACACCTCAAACTTTGAGCCAAACAAGTAATGCCTCCAAATCTTAAGGGCAAAAACTACAGCAGCCAACTCCAGATCATGGGTGGGATAATTCCTCTCATGAGTCTTAAGTTGTCTAGAAGCATAGGCCACTACTTGGCCACTTTGCATCAACACTCCTCCTAAACCCATCTTTGATGCATCACAATACACCTCAAAGGGTTCTCTCGGGTTAGGCAAAGCTAGCACTGGAGCGGTTGTCAATCTTTCCTTAAGGGTCTGGAAACTATGCTCACATTGGGTATCCCACACAAAATCTTGACCCTTACGAGTCAGTTTAGTCAGAGGTAAAGCCAACTTGGAGAAACCTTCTATGAATCTCCGGTAGTATCCTGCTAAGCCCAAAAAACCCTTAATCTCAAAAACAGATTTAGGACTCTCCCACTCCAGAATGACGTCTATCTTAGATGGATCTACAGTTATACTCCCTTGAGATATCACATGCCCTAGGAAACTAACTTTCTCTAACCAAAACTCACACTTGGAAAACTTAGCATAAAGTTGTCGGTCCCTAAGGGTTTGCAACACAATCCTTAAATGTTCTTCATGTTCCTCTTTAGTCTTGGAGTATACCAAAATATCATCTATGAACACTACCACAAAACTATCAAGGTAAGGGTGAAAGACTTTATTCATGTAGTCCATAAACACTCCTAGAGCATTAGTCACACCAAAGGGCATGACTAGATACTCATAGTGACCATAACAGGTCCTAAAAGTAGTCTTTGGTATATCTTCAGACTTCACCCTAATCTGATGATAACCTGATCTAAGGTCTATCTTGCTGAACACACAAGCTCCTACTAGCTGGTCCATAAGGTCATCTATTCTAGGCAAAGGGTACTTATTCTTAATCGTCACCTTATTCAACTGGCGGTAATCCACACACAACCTTATGGTCCCATCTTTCTTCTTCACTAATAACACTGGTGCTCCCCGCGGAGACACACTAGGTCTAACAAACTGCTTATCCAACAACTCCTCTAACTGTTTCTTAAGCTCAGCTAACTCTATAGGAGACATCCTATAAGGGGCTATGGATATGGGTCTAGCACCAAGTACTAAGTCTATGGAAAACTCTATCTCTCTCTCGGGTGGCAGACCGGATATATCCTCAGGAAACTCTTTGACAACAGGGAGGTCACACATGGAAACCTCTGTCTCTACTCCCAGGCTAGACAAGATCATGTACACTTGAACATCTTATTTTAAAGATGTGACAACTTGGTTGGCAGAGATAAGCATCATATCCTTACGCACTCTAGAATCATCAAACACCACACTTTTATCAAAACAGTTTAACAAGACATGGTTGGAAGATAACCAGGCCATACCAGGAATAACATCAATCTGGCTCAAAGGCAAACAAATCAAATCAATCAAGAATGTCCTACCAGAAATCTCCACAGGACAATTCAAACACACATCAGAAGTTAACACAGAACCACTAGTAGGGGTGTCTACCACCAAATCTTTATTTAAAGAAGACACATAAAGCTTAAGTTTTTCTACACACAAACAAGATATAAAGGAATGGGTTGCACCGGAATCGAATAACACAAGTAAAGAAATCCCATTTATGGAACATCTACCTTGGATTAGATCTTTGGATTTCGAAGCTTCAGATGTCTAGTTTGGTCATTCAGGCCCCCACCATTTTTCTCCTTCTTGGGATAAGGACAGTTTCTCTGAATATGCTCCTTTTTTCCACAATTAAAATAGGTCACACCCTTTTCAGTGCAATATGAGGAGATGTGCCCTAGCTTACCACAGTTGTAACAAGTGATCTGAGTGGGAAAAGTATTGGGTTTGCTACCACTACCACCCGCAAATCCCATAGGAACAGTACTCTGATTGCTGGGGCGGTTACCATATTGCTTAGGATGAGTCGAGTATGGTTTTCCCCGATGTTGAGGTCCATTCTTTTTATTCCTCATTGGACCTATACTCCTATAATAGGCCGCCCTGTCTCGGGAGTCTTCATCCCAAATCCGACACATGTTAACCAAAAGTGGGAACTGACGAACACCTTGGTAATTCACAGCTTGTTTCACTCCAGGTCGCAAGTCATTCATAAACTTTACACAATTGGAACTTTCACCATCTCTCCCTTGATAATGGGGAAAGTATCTCACTAGATCCTCAAACTTGGCTGCATATTCAGCTAAGGTCATGTTTCCCTGCTTGAGCTCCAAGAACTCCATCTCTTTCTTGTTCCTAACATCCTCAGGAAAGTATTTCTCCAAAAACACCCTCTTGAAGACATCCCAGGTCACATCTTGACCTTTAGCCTCTAGGCATTGGCGAGTATTCTCCTACCAATACTCATCTTCTTCCACTAGAGTATATGTACCGAAAGCAACCTTTTGCCCCTCCGAACATGCCATAACTCAGAAAATTTTCTCAATTTCCCTTATCCAGTTCTGAGAACCATCAGGGTTGTATCCTCCATTGAATGAAGAAGGGTTGTTTCGTTGGAAGCGGTCCAACCCTTGGTACTCAACAGCTCCACCAGCTTCTCACCTATTTGGATTCTCTATAGCCTGAGCTAAGGCTTGAAGGGCATCCGCTATCGCATGATCATTCCATCCAGCCATCACTCCCTATACACACCAGGGAGTTAGACATGGAAGGAATACATACAACAAAAGAACCACACAAAAAGCCCAACCATCACAAGTTCCAACTTGATTACTCTTGAGAGTTGATGCCTCGAGACATTTACACTCATTTTCCATCATTTGTATTTTTTGATCGCTTGCCATATCATCCCATTGCCCTTTACAAATTATACAGATGGCCAGTCTGATAACCCGTGACTCGACATTGAAACTCATGGTATAGCAAACATCAGAAAAACAAATCTGATATGACTACAACAATCAAATCTCTATAACTCATAGAAACACAACAAGTGAGTAAGTACTAATAGCAAACAACAAACATCAAGCATTCAACAAAGCAACCAGAGAATGTACAGAAAAACATAGCAGACTCACAATTCACTGGCCGAAAGGTTCGACCTGCTCTGATACCACTAAATGTAACGACCCGTCTCGTCGCTATGATATCACCACTCTAATATGTGATAACTTCAATTTTTAAAAGAAAACTTCCTTAATTTGCTTATGAAAATAAAGTAAATATTTTTTTCTTTGACATACATTCACCCAACAACACGCCATTACTTAAGTGAATATACAATCATATAGAAATAGTAACCCGGTACACGTCATGCACATAATGGAAATTAAATCTGTTTATACATATAATTAAAATCTAAGATTTACATCTTTAACTTAACAAAATAAAACTTGAAAACCAACTATGGAGAAGTTGATTAAAAAACACAACTCTCTCTCCCAAAATAATGCCAACGTCATCACGTCGGCTCGGCGGCTCCTCACCAGAATCTTACTCCCTGCACCCTGCTGCTGTCATTCTGCTCCTACGAACAAGGTTCGCGATCATCATAGGTATCAACCACACGATACAAAATTCGCAAGGGTGATTTCATTATAAAAAGAACCAATATCAAATCCAAATAACCACAATTAGCAAGAAACATAGGCAAACATTATGAGCTTACACAACATTCGTTATTCCACATCCACGTTCAATAATTACTCATCATCCATCCATGGATTCAATCAATGTTTCACAGAATGATGCATGCACCTGACCTCAACTCTCAGATGCAATGTGGTACATACCATCAACCAATACTAAGGAAATAGCCTAAGCATGTCCACATGACACTCTCACTTAGGAAAACTAGGCAGTATTTGTCAAGGCCACCCAGTCGTGCATCGTAACTCCCCACCCCCCCTCAGTGATCACCCTGGGCCACAAGGGAGTTCCTTATCAGGTGACACACCCCCTAGTACAAAGTACATACTGCCACAATTTATACTATTTCCCAGGTCATCTGAGATATGAACCATAGGCATCGTCAAGTACTTGACCATGGATGAACTAAAGCGCCTAAGCATCCCCTCAGAAATGCTTAAATCCTTTAACCACTCTATTATCCCCCACAAGGGACATCCGACAAGGTCAACACATCTCCCATGAACATAGACAACATACGACGTATGAACATGGGCGTCGTCAAGTACATGACCATGGATGAATTAAAGCGCCTAAGCATCCCCTTAGAAATGCTTAAATTCTTTAACCACTCTAGTTTCCCACACAAGGGACATCCGGGAAGGTCACTACACCCCCCCCCCCCACGAACATACACAACATCCAACGTATGAAACATGGGCGTCATCAAGTACATGACCATGGATGAATTAAAGCGCCTAAGCATCCCCTCAGAAATGCTTAAATTCTTTAACCACTCTAGTTTCCTATACAAGCAACATCCGTCAAGGTCACTACACCCCCCCATGAACATATACAACATGCACATCTCAATGCATTTCCAACATCATCAACATTCCATTTCAATATCGTTCTCAATATAAACATCATCTCATCGACGCTATCAACAACAACAACAATCTCATTTCATATTCACATAATCATCAATAATAACATCAATTCATGTTGACATGATCTTCATTAGCAACGTCATCTCAAATCAATATCATCATAAATATCAACATCACCACATATCAATTAAAGTCATCAATAGCAACAGCAACAGTAAGTCGCATTCCGCATATACATATTTCTTTCATGCCTGAGATTCACACTCCCCAAGTCTTCAAACAACACTAGTCAAATAAAGACAATAATTTCATTCATCAACAATAAATATATTGCATCTCATTCGTCAAAAACATAGTTTTTCTTGAAAACCAGCATGCACATCAAAAACAATTATATCACATCCCATTAGTTAAAAATGTTGTTTTCTATAAAGGAAAATCAGCATGCAACAAGGACAGACATATATTCTCGTAGCTACGTTCCCTGAACCTAACTATGGTGTTAAAATGGTAAATTTTATAATAAACTCCCCTCACCTATTGTGAGCTTCCTGTCGGTTTTCTCTTTGTGCCACTTAGAGACCTCTTTCTCGTTCATGCTTGTTGGTCCCACGTGAGTTTCTATTATGCCAAAATGAAGGAAATTACTATGGATTTTAGAAATAAAGCTAGTGACAATATTCTGAGTCAAAACCCTTGTCAAAACGTAAAGGGCTCAAGGGCATTTCAAATTTTAGAAAAGGAACATCATTTTGAAATTACGATCACGCCAATGTGACTGGGGTTCAGTGAAGGTCACGAAAATAACACCCATTTCATGAAAAGATAACGTTTACAAAGTCTCTTTCTCTAGGGTTTTTTCAAAGGAAGCGCAAAACATACAATGGTGGTTCCAAAGTCAAAAAAGATGCAAAGACAAGCTGAAACTAACAAGAAACAAGCATAGAATCATGGTTACCTCAAGGAAAACCACGAAGGTCTGACCGTGGCTTCGTTCTCAACCGAAACCGCGAGGCAAGTTTGGAAGATTCTGCTTCGATTGAAGGGTTCCTCTCAGTGTGGGGTTTCAACGGAGAACAACGGCGGTCTGTGGTGGCCACCGGTGGTTGTGGGTGATGGAGAAGAAGCTTGGGACATTGGAAATGGTTTTGGAAGAAGGAAGGAGAAAGAAAATGGTGTTTTTCCAAGGTTACATGAAATACAAAGGCTGAAACACTCAAATTCTTCTGCTCTTGGGAAACGAAGCGTTTCTCACACACCAGAAGATACATCGCAGATCGCAACGGTTAGGTTGTGGAAATCGGTCCTATGAATCTCCAGGCCAAATTTCGAAAAGATCCAACGGTTAACGAAGGTAGAAGGTTGCTTTTACCGAGACAGCTTTGGACAACTTCCTTGAGAAGCTTCATTAAGAGGCTTCCTCGTGAGGCTTCTTTGAGAAGCTTTCTTGAGAGGCTTTTTTGAGAAGTTAATGCTCTAACTACCAACACCTAATAACTAAACTAACCTCCTTGAAAATAAAACATGGATAAAATAACACAAATGATCAAACATCAAATATAATAACTAATATATATATATATATATATATATATATATATATATATATATATATATATATATCAGGGTGTTACACCAAAGGTGTAAGCATATCCTGTTAAGGACCTTCTCTTGGCAAGATCCGTAGCAAAATCAACATCAGAATAGCCAGTGAGACAACAATTATATATATATATATATATATATATATATATATATATATATATATATATATATATATATATATATATATATATATATATATATATATATCAGGGTGTTACACCAAAGGTGTAAGCATATCCTGTTAAGGACCTTCTCTTGGCAAGATCCGTAGCAAAATCAACATCAGAATAGCCAGTGAGACAACAATTTGAGTTAGATCCATATATCAACCCTACATCTACAGTCCCTTTAAGATATCTGAAAATTCTCTTCACAGCCTTCCATTGTTCCTTCTGAGGTTGGTTTAAGAACCTACTAACCATGCTAACAACATAAGCAAGGTCAGGTCTGGTGTAGACCATGGCATACATGAGGCTGCCAACAACACTTGAGTATGGAACCTTTGACATATAGTCCTGATCAACCTGAGCTTGAACCTTTATCATAGCAGACAACTTCTCTTTTTCTGAAAGAGGAGTGCTGATAGGTTTAGAATCAGCCATTCCAAACCTCACAAGTATCTTCTAAATGTAGTCCTTTTGAGACAAAAATAGCCTTTTCTGAGTTCTGTCCCTATAGATCTCTATTCCTAAGATTTTCTTTGAAGCCCCTAGATCTTTCATATCAAATTCACCACTCAAGAGGATCTTCAGATTTTGTATATCACACATGCTTTTTGCTGCAATAAGCATGTCATCTACATAGAGTAGAAGATAGATCATTGATCCATCCTCCACCTTGTTGTGATAAACACAACAGTCATAGAGACTTCTCTTGAATCCTTGGCTTGTGATAAAGCTGTCAAACCTCATGTACCATTGCCTTGGAGATTATTTCAATCCATACAAGGAACTCTGTAGTTGACAAACATACCTTTCTTTTCCTTGAACTTCAAACCCTTCAGACTGTTTCATTAGAATATTTTCTTCCAATCTTCCATGGAGAAAAGCAGTCTTGACATCAAGTTGTTCAAGTTCCAAATATTGGTTTGCCACTATAGCAAGCAGAACTCTAATGGATGTGTGTCTGACCACAGGTGAAAAGATTTCGTTGAAATCTACTCCTTCTTTCTGGCTGTATCCCTTGGCAACTATCCTAGCCTTGTATCTTATCCATTCCTTTTCTAAAAGACCAGGTTTCCTCTTGAATGTCCACTTGCAACCTACCATATGTCTTCCTTTAGGTAGTTCAACAAGTTTCTAGGTTTGATTCTTATATAGAGATTCCATTTCCTCTTTCATAGCTAACAACCAATTTTCAGCTTTAGGATGATTGATAGCTTCTTTGTAGGTGGGAGGTTCCTTTGAATCTATTTCTTCAGCTGCATGTAATGCATAGGTAGCCATGTCTTCAAAGTCATATCTCTCAGGAGGCTTAATGAACCTCTTAGGTCTCTAACTAATTCCAGGATTGAACTGTGCAGGCTCGGGTTCAACATTTTGATGCGCCTCATTTGCACTGGAATCTTCTGATTGTTCACCTTCTTGAGGAACAGGAGATGTATCTGTATGACCCCCTTTTTCTGAGTCTTTGGTTGTAGATTCTACATCCTTTTCTTGAGGAGAGTGGCAGCTCTGTGTTCCAGCAATTGGAACCTCAATTTTTGGATGGAGCAGATGTGATTCATCAAAAATTACATCTCTACTGAGAAGAACTTTCCTTTCAGAGGGTGACCAGATCCTCTAACCTTTCACCCCATCACCATAACCCATGAACAAACCCTTTCTTGATCTAGGTACCAGCTTTCCTTCATTGACATGATAATAGGCATTGCAGCCAAATACTCTTAGATTGACATGAGTTTTCTTCTTTCCTTTAAACACCTTTTTCTTGATGTTCTTGTTAGAGTTAGAGACCACAAGACCAGATCCATTTGATTCTTCAGAATTTCCAGGTGCTTTAGATTGAAGTTCCCTTGAGTATAAGTTGGATTTCACCTCCTCCATGGTGACACATTCCTTACCAACACTAAGAGAATTGACAAAGCTCTCATATGATGGTGGTAGAGAGGCTAACAGAATCATGGCAACATCTTCATCCTCTATCTTAACATCTATATCTCTCAATTCCATCAAAATAGAATTCAATTCATCAAGATGATCCTTAAAAGATGTACCTTCTTTCATGTGTAAACCAAATAGACGCCTCTTCAAGAAGAGTTTGTTGCAGATTGACTTGGTCATATATAGCTTTTCCAACTTGAGCCATAAGCCACTTGCAGTTTCTTTATTTGCAACCTCATATAAAACTTCATCAAACAAGGAAAACAAGATTTGTGAGTGAGCCTTTTCTTCTTGTTCCGCAAGTTCTTCAATCTTTGAAGCAGAGGCCTTTTCTTTTGATTCAGAAGCCACTTCTTTCTTCACAGATGTAGAAGCAACAGGAGCCCAAACACGTTCCTTCAACAAAGCACGCATCTTGATACGCCACAGATTGAAGCTGTTCTTTCCATTGAATTTCTTAATCTTGATTGTGTTTGACATGATTTCTTAAGTTTTCTTGATCACAGTGAAGCAACGAAAGAACCAGAAACAAGACTCCCACAGCTTGATCTTCGTATTCAGACAAGAATCTTGAATTTCCTTGATCGCAACTTGAGCTCTTAATACCAGTTTGTTATGGAAGTGAAGAAGAACAAGCAAGAAAAGCAGTAACAGATGCAACAAAAAACTGTGTCATACGCAGGATTTTTGCAGCAAGGTGAAAAAAAGAGAAAGAAATATGAGGAAAATAACACACAGATTTACGTGGTTCACCCTTGAGTATGGCTATATCCACGGGAGGGAAACAAAAATCTTTTTATTACTGATGCAATATACAAGTGGAAGCTTGTTAAAATACAGGGCATCCTTGCCTTATATAAGCAGAGGAAAAAACAGAAAAATAACAGAATAAACTGCCATATGGATTTTAGTCACAACCCAATAGTTATGTCCGCTAATTACTGAATTTATTCGTTTCACCATCTTTTGAGAGTTGAACTGGTATTCTTAACTTTGGAGGAATTGTAGCCTTTGGTTGCCTTAGTTTATCCTATTATTTTGTGTCTTACGAGTATTTGCAGTCAAATATCATCTGAGATTTTGAAAATAAACCAAATTAGTCTCTAAAATTTCAGACACCTAACAATTTTAAATTAAAAAAATATCATTTTAATTCTTTTTCTGTAATTTCAAGGACTAAAATGGCATTTTTATAATTTTGGAGGTTAGACGAATTGATGATGCATGTAACTTTATGGAATTATTTGGTGTATTACTCAAGGAAAATTGCAGTTAATTTAGACTATGGAGGTCAGACTATGGAGGCCAGCTGCACAACGGAATTTGTGGAACCAGTGGTCACAATTGGTTTTGTGCAAAAATCGATGGTTCTATGCTTCTTTCGCAGGAAGATCTCACGCAACTGCACTAGTCAATTTTCATCTTTCCCAAAGGTATTAATCCGCTGCGTTCCATTATTCTTTTTCCATTTTTGGTTTCGCATTCAGAAGTAAAATCACAGGAACGGTGTGAACGAACTTAGTTGAACTTGGATGATTTCTGCGATGGAATTTATTTCCCGTGTTTGTATTGCATAGAGCATTCCTGCTTCAACATGTTATTATTATTTTGTTTTTTAAACTATTCATAAGTTGTTTTTATTGTGTTTGGCGTATAAGGTCCTTATGGTTATGATGTTGTTGTTTTGTAATTGATGTAGGTACATGCCTGATATGAAATTAGGTGTTTTGAGTGATATGCTTGATATAAAAAAGAAAGCTTGTTTGAAACTATTTAAGTGGAAGGTATTGTTGATTTTTGTCTAGTTCTTTAACTTTTGCGGATTTTTCCCAACACTCTTGTTTGAATATAGTATCATTTAGGTGATTTTTTTTAGCATTAAGATTTGTATGGATTTAGCTTTTAAGCTACCTATTTTGGATATCACTCGACGACATCAAACCATATTTCATAATTCACTTTATCAGGGCCCTTGGGTTCGGCTAGAGAGGTCATAGGGTTAATTCCTGATGTACCAAAAGATAAAATCAACAATTTATTTTCTTTTATATTGATACTTTTTGTGTGATTCTGAATGGTGAATCTGATTGTGGGTTTGAGGTTTGAGAAATCTAGGCAACGACACTTATATTTCTGCTCTTGTTTGCAATAGTTGTTTATGTGCTTTGACTTTTGTGAATTATAATTATGCAAAAATTTGCAGTGGCCTCGCTTATTTTAGGACCTCTTGGTTCTAAATGTCTCCAAGTGTTTGGATGGTCAGAAGAGTGTTTCTTCCCTCATTATGTGATTATATTACCTGCATTCAAGCATGTTTGTCCATTTTTTTTCATTTGTTATCTCTCTTTTTCAAATCCCGGTTGGGGTTGGGGTTGTTTAAGATGATTAAGATTCTAAGGGAATTGTCTTTAGTCTAGAATGGAAGAGGAGACCATCTTGGTAGTAGGGAGATTAGCTATAGATCCAAGAAGGAGCGATTGGAGTCTTGGAAGTTGGAAATATGTTGTCCAAAAACACTGCTTTGGCTGATTTGCTTAATCATCAGGAATTAAACTATGATGTCTCTGGAAAAACCCAAGGGCATGCAGTGCTTTGTTTTCCCTGATAAAGTGAATTATGAAATGCAATTTGTTGTCATCGAGTGATATTCAGAATAGCTAGCTTTAAGAAATAATATTCAGAGTATGGTTTTGACTAGAATGGGTGAGATGTTGAGTTTATTTCTTAGGCATAGTCCTTTTAGACCCCAGTTTATTTGAGTCGAGGTGAAGGTTCCTATAGCAGGTTTTTGTCTTTTTGAGGATATTTGGGTGGAATAATTTGCTCTCCTGTATGCTTTGCTACTTCTCTAGAATGTTTTTTATATCCATAATTTCTATCTTGAGGGGTTTGATTTTTCCTAACCTAACAAAAAGAGAGAGATGACTCTCTAGTCCTTTGAACACCTCATAATACTTTGCATATTGTTATTTTCTCCCTATTTTTATGCCTTTGAACAACTCGTGCCATTTTGAACAATACATGCCTTTTCTATGTAACATATAGTTTCCTTTCTATAATGATATTATCTAAGTATATTGTACTTAAGAGGTTTATTTAACAACATGGCTTGCAGAGGCGAACATAGACACTCCCAAGTAAGATTGCAATGATATTCATACTTTAAATGTATATCAGCGTCTAAAATGCATCTAATCTCCCCCACCCTTTCCTATCAAATTCCATCATATACTTAAAAAGTCAAATAATCTAAAGAGATTTGTCTTACCTTATTTTCAAGCATTACTTAAGGAGTGGATCTCTGCTCGCACATTTAATGACAAATGTCCTGACCTGGTACAGTAACTCTTCACTTAAAAACCTCCCTCCCTGGCCTTGGTATTTTACTTTTGACTATTTTTAGTACCTGTGTGAGTTTCTAGGGGAAATTATTTATTAGATTGAAAGGTATGGATAAGAACTCATTTAGTGATTTGTTCTTTCAGAATCCTTTAAAATGACTAAAATTATAGAAGCACAAGGAAGCCAAAGAAATTATATTGTAAAACAAGTCAACATGAGCCTCTACGGTGATTGTGGACAAACCACTTCTAACAATCATATAGAAAAGTCAAAAAAAACCCTGTAGTATTTCATTGGTGGTCATAACTTTGTTAAGAAAGACATATAGATCACAATTAATTAAAGAAAGAATTTTTTACTTTCACTAACTATCCCACATCTTTAATTATGTACTTTGAGAAGCAACAAAATTAACTTTGGTCATATATTCTAACACAGAACTTACATGTATCAAAGGATTTTTCACATTTCACACTCAAATAAAAATGAAAGAACATATTTTTTTATTAATAAATATTAATTATTAGTTTGTTAATTTTTATTAATAAAAAATTTGAATTTCATGATTTCTTAATCTTTTATTTTTTTTCTTTTAATTATAAGTCAACCTTATAATTCTAAATTGATAATTATCTTTTTGCATTTTATTGCCATCACTTGGGGGTGTTGCTAATTTGACTAGCTCCTCAATTGGGCCACCAAAAGACTAGTGGACTGTTCTTAATGAAACTGAAATCTGAAGTGATAGGTTATATTATAATACAAAATATCACGTGATGTTTTGCAAAAAAACTAAAAATAATACAATATTAAATTGAAAAAAAAACTAAATTAATATATTATTAAACCCTCTAAATTATTGGCTCAAGTAGCAATGATAATGGAAAATGAACTTAATGGGTACAAAAATTACTTACGATGGATAGAATATAGTTTAATTACAGCTGCAAGTCAAATGTACATGTGTTTGCCTCAGTTGATTAATAATTTAATAGTACAAGTCTCTTTCTCTTAAAAAAAAGTTGAGTTTTGAACATTTTTAACAATGAAGAACGTTTTCGTCTTAACAATATATTATCGTCTTACAACGTTTTCGTCTTAACAATCCTATGCTCTACAAAATTGATTATTTGAGGTTCTCGAGACACCTTGATGCCCATGTACTACAAATAAAAATTGCTTCTAAAAGTTTGTTAGTCATTTCTCTGAATAACTACACAGCCCTAGGGCAAATTAATGAACTTGTAGTTTAATTTGTCTAAATTAGATGTGGTAGTATACCCTGCTTTAATTTAAGTAGACAAAAAGGATGGTTTTATTGGTTTCACAATCAAGATCTTCTAATGCTTCACAAAGTGTTACACTTGAAGTAATTAACGTACAATTTGAAATAAACAACCATTTCAAGTTTCAATTTCTAAGTTATTGATTTTTCAGCAACACATCAGTGTCAGATCAACTTGTGACTTTCCTACAGCTTGGATGAAACCTGATGCTGGCTTGGTTTCTGGTATGTGTTTGAGAAACAGTCATGGAGACTATTTTTTCGGCTAAAACATATATCTTAGAGATCTATGGATCCCCACCAGCACTTGAAGCAGAAGGTACAGCTCTTCTGGATGCTATTATTTTGGATTAGACATATGAATTTGCTGCAACCACATTGTTGACTGCTTAGCCAATGACAGTAGTGATTCCCTATTTTACGACGGTTTCCAAGGATCGATGTAGAATGATCATCATTCTACATCGATCCTTCAGTTGTGACCGATGTAGAAAACTCAGCATTCTACGACGGTGACAACTGCAGGATCGATGTAGAATGCTAAGTTTTTTACGACGGTCATTGAAGAATTGATGTAGAATGTTAAGTATTCTAAGATGGTCTTTCACACGCGACCGTCTTAGAATGATTAGCATTTCTACATCGGTCATGTTAGAACCGATGTAGAAATACTTTTTTTTTATGTGGAGCCTTTACATCCCTAAAAATGAAACTAGCTCAAGGCATGAGAAACTTTGTATATTAAAATAAAAACAATTATGCTAATAAATTGGACAGTAATAATTGAGAATAAAATTTAAAAATTAATTTACATACTCAAGAAAACATTGTCAATACAAACAAGTTGTTATTCAAACTACTGCAGCTATAAAAAGCATACATGGACTTCTAGCCTAAACATTCTCTCATACAAAAATGGAATCACAATGGTCTGAAGACTCTGGTAGCTATTTGGTTTAGGGGTTGCAATATAATCCTTCACCTAAAACAAAACAAACCAAATATTCCACACCAGTCAATGAAAATTTATGTCTCTTAAAATTCAAATTGTGATTGGAATCCATATATGTATGAATGGAAAACTATATGTATGAATGATTACTACCTTTAATATAAAAAGTAAATAGATAAACCAGCTCAAGGTGCATCAAGGAAAATAACATTTCTTTTTTTATCCAAGAAGGGAGGGGAAGGGGATAAGGTCCATATGTAAGATACTTAGTATCTCCTTTTTATCATATTTGATTCAGTACACTTCAATTGATAGAACACACCCATGGTTTCAAGTCGACAGATTCAGCAAAAGACACCCATGGTTTCAAGTTTCAATAACTACCAGGATCAAATGAAGATAAGTAAAAAAAGTTAATTATTTTAATTAGTGATATTTTTTTCTCTTTTTTTCTTTGATCACTAGTCAATCTTTTAACTCTTGTCATTCTTAAAACACTTTTCTTTATCTTTTTTATTTCACAAAATAGATTTGTACAAACTACTAACAAACGTCTGTTTAATTAATCATGCGCTCAAGAAAATAAATCGATTAAACATTAAATACATATTTAGTTCAGTTGTTTTTTAGAAAAATCAATTTTCTGAGAAAACTTTTAAAAAAATATGGAACTGATTTTAGAGTTAAACAGAGCACAATGCAGACAATGTTACTTGATAATCAAAAATACAACTGTGTTAGTTATATTTATTTTCAATTTCTTATAATATAAAAAATACAACGAAGAGACTATATATAATATAAATTTTGTATTAAATATAAAATTGTCTTCAATATTTAGACAAAGACTTTAGTTTTACCACTTACACTCCCCACAAAGAATACATTTAATTTTGTAAAAAAAAAAGTCACAATTAAATGAGAGAGCTTCGTAGATTTTCTTCAAGTTTCCAAAGATAAAATATTACTCACAAGTCACAAGTTGAAATTCACGAAAGAACGCTTATTATTATGTATTATAAAATGATAATAATAATATAAAAAATTGGCAAAATAAGTATAGTATATAATTTTCAACCAAATTCTAGGAGGGAAATATGATGGAGTTCAATTCTTACACTACTCAGTGAATTAAATTTTAAAAAAAATAAGTATAATAAATTTCCCTCAACTATGTAAATTCAATTAAAAAAGTATAATATTTTTCCTTCTAGTTTGTTCACAGCCAGCTAGGCAAGGCAATTGTGTTAACATTTTCCCTGTTTATGACCTATCATGCCATGATATAGTTGAATTTATTTTAGCTTAAAACTTTGAACTTAATTTTTATGCACTGCCATTATCTGTGTCCAAAGACAAGATTAATTTAACATAAAAAAATAAAATACAATCAAAGTCCAAAGACAAGATTTGGCATGCACTGTAGACACTATTTTCAACTTTTCTATATATAGGGGATCATTAGTTAATGTCAGAATAAGAACAATATAAGTTTCAAAAGTTGTTGTCCACCATTATTATATATACTTACCATGAGAAAGCATAGCCACAAAGAGAAAAGGAAAACTGCTTGGAGAGACTATTTGCCAAATAAGAATTGCTGCAAGGCCACAATCTCAAGTCCTTTGAAGTAGCTGTAAGTACAAAACAATAGAGAAACAAAATAACCATCACATAACAAGTTTAGAGGAAAAGAAACACCCTCAAATATATAGCCATGGGACTTCGATAATTGATATAAATCAAAACTAGTCTCAGATCTTTCTCAAACAGCTTATGCAGAGGTCATTTAGCAAAATTATAGTGAGAAAGACAAGAATGCCATGCAACTTACATTAATATTTTATGAGTGACAAGTATTATTATAAATTCAAACCAGTTGGGATTAAGTTGTTGAGTTGAAATGTTCATAGAAATACTAGATCTAAATTTCTTCAATCTTTCAAAAGCAAAAGCTTGAGGGAAGAATTCAGGAAAGCATCAACACTGTAGTAAGAAAAGATAATCTAAATTTAAGAGAAGGGGTTACATTGAAAGGGGAAAAAAATAGAAACCCAAAGATAACTTAACAACTTTTTCTTATACTCCAGTTGACCACAAAATCCATATGGGTTCATTGCCCAAAAAAATACATATTCTCTAGCAACAGAACAAAATGTTAAGACCAAATACACACTCACACACACACACATGAGCATCACAAAAGTTGAAATAAGGAATTACCATTTAAATAATAAGGAATTTTTGTGGAAAAGATTTTATGAGCAAGTTGAAATAAGGAATTTTTAAAAAGAAAATCTAATGTTAGGAATTAGACTAGACAATCATAGTAGCCATTTATAACAACTACTACAACATGGTAGTTGAATGTGCATCTACACATACAAATGATATACCTAAAAAATATAACAAAAAAGCTTTGTAACACGATCTGCCACACACACACACCAAGCATGCTTCCATAAACAACAAGAGTGCAAAAACAAGACGTGATAGAGATCCACAAACAGGAAGAGCTAGACCTTGATTTAGGAGGCGGCTGCATATGGGAAGCACTTGCATGAAGGGTCCAAGCTTCTGATGTTTTGCCACCAACTCTGATAGGTACTGACTGCAACAAAAAAAAAAAAAACCCACCCTTTTCTTTTATGAATCAAAAACACACAAATTCATCTAAAACAAATCAAACAGACATGGCCAAATCCAAAGGGTGTTTCACCAAGAGTCCACATTGTGTCCTTTTTCTTTTTTTCAATTTTGATCTAAAAAAAAAACATCACAAGAAAGGGAAACCAACTCACTTGTCCAGTTTTGGATTGCTCCTAATCACAAGAAAGAGAAACCAACTCAATCTGAACCCAAAAATTCCTTATTTTTTTGTAAATGTTGCCTTTTATTGAAAAGCATCAATGTTGCACAAAAACCTTGCTCATAAAAGCTTTTCCACAAACATTTAGTAAGCTTATGCCTAGGATTACCATTTAAATAATAACTAGCTCACAAAGCAAGAATAAGAACAATTAAATTATCCTTTATATTATAAAAAATTATTTAAGAGACAGGAAGATCAAGAATCCACATCCACCTAACAACATCCAAAATGACCATAGTAATCAATAAGCAACGATGGTGCATAGTGCCCAACCACAAAAATGGTATAGAAGTATAAAGCATAGCAGGACAAATGCCAAATTTTATATAAAGATTCAATAACGTATATACATATAAATGCTCAAACATTAAAAAATTAATCAAAATTCATGACACATTCACTATAAAAAGTCATAGTTTTTAAGTATAACATACAAGTAAATAACAAGTCAAGGAACCAAACAAATTTCAGAAACATTCATATTTCAAATACAAATTTCAAAAGATACCATAGCCTGGGCTTCTCAGAACAAATTCTCTGTCCAAAATTACCCAGAAAATTATGAATATTAACCAAAGTACACAAAATCAAAGTCCAAAGACAAGATTCGTCAGAAATAACTTACATAATGGTTTATTAAACGTGCAATATTGCCCTTATCCGTTGCGTCAATCACCACTTCCTCGCTAATCTTGAAGAACTGCATAATTTATAAAGAAGAGCAAACTACAAATGGTAAAAACATGACTTGAGAGAACCTATCATGCACCAGTTCAGCTGAATCACTCGTTCATTTCAGAACAAAAAAGTGAACAAAAATGATAAAATCAAACACCTAATGTTTTCTAACATTATCTACTGCAATTGAAACACTAAACCTAAACAAAAGCAAATTAGGGTTTGGGAAGAGGCACAAAGTCTCACCGCTGTGAGTGGGAACCACGTGAGCCTTGGCACCACGAGATCTGATAGCTTCAAATTCGACTTCAATCGCGGCCTCGAGAGTCTCCCACTCACTCTCCTTCTTGAGCTGCTCGGCGAGCGTGGCAGACTCGGCAGCAGAAGGGTGGGTGCGGTTGTTGGGGGTTTGGTGGGCCCTGGTGAGGGGGCCATTATGGAGGGGAGGAGGGTGGAGCGGTGAGGCCTTGTCGCGAGGAGGAGGAACCAGAGGCGCTGAGGGCATCAGACTTCCTCTTGTTGGCTCCAGCACGGCGGTGAGAGGTTGCGGGCTTTGATGCCGACGAATCGGCAGCGGAGGGAGCGGCATCGCGACATTTCTCCTCCATCGAGACGAGAAGGAGAAGGAGAAAAAGGGGTTAGGAAAAAAATATTTGGGTGAGTGAAACTGCTAGTGTTGGGCTTGCCAATTAATAATGAAAAATAAATGAATAACCAAACAAAGACATGTTTCTTTTAAAACCGTCTTTATATAAAAGTAAAAATTTACAATAACAACGGTCATCTACAAACGTGGTAGTTGTGTTCGCATTTATTATAAAAATGCCACCGCCAATCATTCTAAGACGGTTGTTTAGAACCGTCTTAGAATTACCGATGTAGATTGTGTCTTTTTTAGTAGTGATAGGAAATAACCGTCTTAAAAATCTTTGTCAGTGTTACTTTCTAAGACGGTTAATAGGAAATAACCGTCTTTGAAAGCTTGTTAGACATGACTTTCAAATACGGTTAATAGCAAATAAATGTCTTAGAAAGTCATGTCTGACAGGACTTTTTAAGACGGTTAATAAAAAATAATTGTCTTTGAAAGTTTTGTCAGACATGACTTTTTAAGACGACACTACTACAAAGTAGGCTTTTTTTTACATCGGTTAAAAGTAGCTTTTTACATCGGTTTTGACCCGATGTTGTAGCCAGCGATGTTGAAACATCGTCGTCCTACTACGACGGTTCAACGACCGATGTAGAATGGCTTGGGTTCCACTACGGGTGTCGACCCAAACCCGATGTAGAGTGCTGACAATTCCACATCGGTTATTAGGTAAACCCGATGTAGAAAGCTGATGATTCTACATTGGTTATCCTGATAATCAATGTAGAAGGTCAACTTTCTACATCGGGTTTCCTAATAACCGATGTAGAATCGTCAGCTTTCTACATCGGGTTTGGCTGTCACGCGTTGTAGAATGTTACCCATGGTAAATAATTCTACATCAGTTATTGGTATAACCGATGTACAATTGTTAAATCATTCTACATCAGTTTTCTGTATAACCGATGTAGGATAATTTTTTTGCTTTTTATTTATGAATGGCAATAACAATATATTCAAATATAATTTTTTTTTCTTGACGCTCATACTTTAACCTGGTTAGATTTCTACACCTTAGATGTCCCAAACTCATGTTCTAATGTTTCACCTTCTATTTTCAAACATGAAGCCAACCAAATTCACATCACTTATTTAAACAATAATTACAATCAATTATATATATATATATATATATATATATATATATATATATATATATATATATAATAAAACAAAGTTTCTACTTACATGTTGAAGCAGCCCTGGCACTTAACATCCTACAACAAATAATCAAAACTTGAGAAAAGCTCCAAATAGGACTTTTATATATAAAGAAACGCACGAGGCTTGCCATTTACAAGATTCCTAGTGCACTAGTATTAAATCTAATAGAAAGAAAGAAGCTTAATTTGAGGGGTACTAACTAATAATCCATTATTGAACAACGTGAGCTTAGTCTGTCTCATTATTTGAGGGGTACTTACCTTATGCAGGCTGGTAGGCATGGTATATTATCATATATGACATCAGCTGATCAGCATGTATTAGCCATAGCATATTTGTAATAGAAAAAGTAATGTGTCATAACATTTTAAACTTACAGACAGATTAATTCTTTAATATGGCATAACACCTCTCTTGTACCTTTCCAATTGTCTCTGGACTTATTGCACGCTTGGGAAAATAGCTTATTTAAGTCCTTATATAATTATAAAAGCTTTTTTCCATGAGAACTTATATCATAAGAGCTTAATTCAATAAACTTATTTTGATGAGCAAGAAGGAATTTATAGAAGGGCCATAAGCCATTATCATAAGCTTAACCACACATCTACAATTTTAAATTTAAGAGTTCATACAATAATTGATAAGAGAAGCTCAAGAAAGCTCTATGAAAGTTCTTCCAAATGCCCTCTTAATCATTTTGATCTTTGAATTTCATGTTATAAGCACTTTATCAACAATTTGTATTTTCCTAATGACAAAATAATTCAAACAACCAAATTAGAAAACTGTGTGGACTGAAGAATCCCTTCTTTCATCTAGGCTTAATTCATCAAAGCAAGTAGTGCAAGAGCACATTTACTAAAGCTTATGGTTCAAAGGAAATAATCTTCTATAATCAATATAGACATTAAATTAAAACAAGTGGCATAACTTTCCATGAGAACCTTCACCCATAAAAGAAGCTGAGTCAAAGTTGTTTGTAGCTGCTACAATCTCTTCTAGTGAGAAAGCTCGATAAGGAGGCAGACCAATTGTTCTGAACTTCATTGTTTGAGATATATACCCTTTAGCTGCTACAATCTCTTCTATTCATATTTAGAGTTTAACTTTATCCTATGTTCAACAAATCAATACATTTTAGCAAAAAAAAATATTAAGAGTAAATTACACTGAGAAACCAAAGTGATGACAAATAAGCAATCTTACCCGGCAATGGATCCCATATGCCAAGAGAAACCAAAGTGAGGAATTTCAAACTTGGAAGCCTAACCAATGTTGTGACAAAGGAATCTATTGAGAAATTTCTAGGGAGGAGTAGAGCTCTTGTTTCACCAACTATGTGCAGCTGAGTTATGCCTTCATAGCGCACAAAAGTAAGAGAAGATGTTGAATCTGTGCTGCAAGAGTTTGTGTTTTTGTTCTAGCTGCTTAAAACGGGTGGAAAGTTCAATTGTTGTTGAATATGCTTAAAACTCCCAATGAGTCTTCATAACCATCTATGAACTCAATCTATGTGGAAAAATCTGAAAATCTTTTCATTACATTTCATTTTTCAGCCAAATTCAAAATCTGAAGAACATATAAGTCAAACAAACACACAACAAAGTAAACAAAACAAAAAAAAAAAGAAGAAGAAAAAAGCATGAGTTTTTAGGCACCTTGAGAACTTGCACAATGGACTGAATTGAATGAAATCAAAATTTCTTCTGCCATACATTCAGAAACTCATCAATAGCAAATCTCCAAAGCTTGCTAACCCACAGAGAAACCATTTTTTTCCTAGTGTCACCCCACTCATTTGTGACACAGAATAAATTAAATCAGGCTTCAAATCAACAGTCAACTGAATAGCCACCATCCTTGGACCCCATCATTGCTCGAGAATCCCAAGTATAGCCCATGAACAGATTCGAACTCTGGTAAGATTAGAAATTAAGAAAACTGAAAAAAAAAATGAGAAACAAACATAAGTGTGGATGTTGCTCTTTATTTAACTACCTGCTTCACTATAGTCACAGCAGTGCTCCCACTACACAAGCAATCCTTCCCAACTACGTTGTGCATGGGAGCCCTATTGAGTTAACCTAGCTTCCTTGGGGACCGAAGATGGACCTGGAGTTCTCATGCTAGATGGTGAAACAGGACCAGTTTTGGGTTTCACAAGAGATTTCTCCCTGACCATTTTAAACTCCTAGATGATTATTACTACATAAACCTAAATCACAAGTAATTTTACTCAATTATAACTACTCAAATTATCCCTTAGAAGTGAGAAGATCTACTCAAGGAGAATTGTCTATCAAACAAAAAAGTGGTCATAAGGGGATTCAAATTCACACTAAAGAGAAGATAAAAGTTAGTTCCAGATCCTTAATTATTGTGAACCCGCATAAACATTTCACCCTTACTGTCATTCTGTTTTTTTTATTTGTCAAAATTGACATTTTTTTATAATTGAAAATTGACAGTAATTATTTAAAAAAAGCTAATTTAAAATTAATTACGATAAGAACATTAATCGGCGCAACTTTAGGACGTTAGGTGGAGAAAATCTGCGCTCTTGCAAAGGCAAAGAAAGCCAATGATACACCTGCTACCTGGTAATAGAATATAATACCATCATTATTGTTTAATAAGAGTTCCATTAAGAATATTTAAATCATTCCCCACCTAATCCCATTTAATTTTATATTGATATTGAATTGATTGAAATTAAGCTTATAAGTTACGAACTATTTTTCACGTATCCTAGAAAGTTTATTTAAACTTAATTAAATTGAAAATAAATTATAAACAAATATTAAAGTAACTATTTTAATAAGTTCTCTTTCAAACACCTGCCAAATATACTTATATATCTCATAAGATAACTCTAAAAAATTATGATTACATTAAAAAATCTATTTTTTCTTTAAAAAAAATATTTTATACATACGAATGTAGTGTGTGAACTTGATTTCATGTGATATAAATTAATTCTTGAAATTAAAAAAAAAATCTAAATGATTCTACAAAATTTTTAATTGTTTAATTCAACTCCCTAAATTTAGTTATTTATTGACAATTTGATGTATATTATATTAAAAATAAAATAAAATCACATTAAATGCTGTCTCAAATAACTCATAACTTAACAAATTCGCGAGGTGGATCGGTTCTACACGATAACTAGCAAGTGATCGACACGCAAATAAGGCCGACACGCTAATTAACATAAATAAAAATATAAAAACTTTAATCGAACATTTGACCAAAAATATTAAAACTGAAAAACACACCTTTTTCTCCCTTACAAAAGCGCCACTGAAACCGAAGTAGATACATAGAGACTAGAGAGTATCACAAAACCACCAAAATTCATCCTTCTATTCATCAATCCGTAATTACCTATCTTTCCACTTTCTTTCTCCTACAATGGGGCTACCACCCACTATTGCAACATGCTTTCTCATATTGGTGCTACCTCTTGTTGTGCTATGTTTGTGGAAGCTGCTAAACTGGGTGTGGTTGAGGCCAAAGAAATTGGAGCGGGCATTAAGGGCACAGGGTCTTCAGGGCAATCCCTACAGACTTTTGGTTGGAGACAATCGGGAAAAGTTTAGGATTCTCATGAATGCTTCCAAATCTCAACAATCCACGAGTTCTCTCTCAGATGATAAGAACGTAGCACCGCATATCGTGACCTTTAACCATCACATTGTCAACAAATTCGGTACGTACACTTTTTTACCATCGCTTAGTCTATGGTGTTATATGCAATATTTGCTCCTTCAATATTCATGATTTCACCAAGATATTGGTTATTTTATTTTATTGTTAATTGAATTTTTTGGATTTGTAATTAACGTTCTTTTCCCTGTACATCTTTTTTTCTCACACAAATCAATATGTTTTTAGTCTCTTTATAAAATATTTAAAAGTTCAATTTTATATAGTCGTTTTAATTTGTTGTTTTTTTTTTTCTCTTCTCTTTAACTTGAGATATATTAGTTTAGATGTTCAAAAGGATTTAGGTAGGGTTTTTTTGAGGAAAAAAAGTAGTTTAATTAACTATTGATTTGAATTTTAAAATTAAAGACACGGAATTCTTTTTTAGAGAGACTAATATCGAATTTAAAAAATGCTATAGGGACAAAACAAAAATATTTCACCCTAATATAATTCATTTATGGCGTGGCTTCATTGTTTGGACCACTCCCTCTTATCTAACTTTCGTTATGAGAAAAAAATGGATCCTTTAATTTGTTTCTTGTTTATATTTTAAATTATAGAAATATTTTTCCTTTCTATTTTTTTAAAAAAATTATAAAATAAATAAAATTAATATAGTTTAATTTAATTATTTTGATATATATATATATATATATATATTAAAACAAAAATAAAATAAAAATGTAATTTTTGTAACTAAAAAGAAAAGGTCTAACATGCCTATAAATATAACGAATTTTCGATTTACTTTCAATATTTTTATTTATCCATTTTTGTTTACCATCAACGATTCATCACAAATAATATTTGTAAGCTAATGTGTGTATTTATTTAGTTAAGATTAATAATATTCAACTTCTTTTTTTTAATGAAATCATGAATAAAAAATTAAATATATTAAACATTATAGTTAATTGTATTAATTTATTATGCATTTCATTGTTGACTAAATTTTTTAATATTATTTCTATAATTCTAATTTTATAATAAAAAAACATAATTCTTTTAGTGATGTAATTCCTCACAGTAAATATATATATATATATATATATATATATATTTATATAATTGTATATAAAAATATTAAGAGATAACAGACATGACGCAAAAACACAAAAATTATTTTAATTAAAGAACAAAAAATTTCTAAAAAAATATTTTTTAAATTAAATTTATTTATTTATGAATTTATTTTTATTATATAAATGTGCATTTGAATTTTATATTTTTCACATATCATTTACTATATTATATTTAATAGATGTCATAATTATTATACTATAAGTAAAATTGGCTACCTAATAACATTAAATATTATATTTATTAAATATAGTATGTAGTCAATTGTAAGTATAATAATTAATAGAAAAACTATCATACATATTTTTCAATTTATTGATATTATGATACTAATATATATTTAAAGTTTCCTATTTCAAATATGTTTTCTCTTTTATTTTCCTAAATAATAATAATAATAATAATAATATATCTTTATCGTATATATATACATCTATATTTTGGACTATTGAATATAATAAAATTATTAAATACTATATTTAATAAAAATATAATATGTAGTCAAATTTTAAGTAGAAAAATTAAGAGATTAATTGTTATATTTTATAATTTTACATTTTTAAATATAGTTTCCTATTTCAAAATATGGTTTGTTTATTATTTTTAAAGTAAAAATAAAAATAATATAACATTATTCTATTTTATAAATTTAAAAATATTAAAATTTATGTATTAAAACATATAATACATTTATTAAATATTAAAAATATTTATATTATTAAATAAGACATATAATATCTTATTGGTAAAATTGATTTCCCAATACATTAAATACTATGTTCATTAAATAAAATATACACTACTACAAAAAAGGCTTTTAAAGACGATTATAACACTCGTTCCATGATGGTTTTGAATCATCAAGTCGTAATTGTGAAAAGTCAACACTTTGCTGTTTCGGACCGAGCCAGGTTCAAATCTAGAAGCAATTTCCTCTCTCCAACATTGGTGATTGAGTTGATGTCAAGCATTGAGACCAAATCTGTGGTGCGCTCAAAGCACTTCGCGACAAGATCAAATTTTTAGAGGTTATGCCACAGTGTGGTAGAGGTGACGCAACAACAACAACACACGAGTGACACTAACACACACACACACAGAGAGAGAGAGAGAGAGAGAGAGAGAGAGAGAGAGAGAGAGAGAGAGAGAGAGAGAGAGAGAGAGAGAGAGAGAGAGAGAGAGAGAGAGAGAGAGGGGGGGGGGGACAGGATACGACTGAGGGAGCAGTTTTCTGAAAAAGACTTCCATTTCAAAGAAGGTTTGAATTGTCCATTTTAACAATGGTTTCCCTAACAATCGCCTTTAAAATGCAATTTCTACATCGTTTTATGGAAAACAGTCGTTGAAATATAACTGGTATTTACAAAAATGTCATTGCCTCCTTAATGATGTTGATTTTTATAAAATCGTCACCAAATCCCCATCATAAAACCATGTTTTCTAGCCATGAATAGAAAATGATAGCTTTTAGAAAGAATCTTGTAAAAAATAGTATAAGAGTAATATATCACATTAATTAGGAAAAAGCATACCAACTATATTAGTAACCCTTTTCCTAATGATCTTATGCTACAAGTCTATATATTACTAAAGAAATAAAGGAAGAATACAAAACATGGGAGACATGCAAGAGCCAAAACTCATGAGATAGCTTAAAAATGAAAATTTGGAAGCTTTTAATTAGAAAGTATGAAGCTTTTAATATCAAGATTTTATATTAAAAAATATGAATCTCATTATGTATGGTATCTCATGCATTTAGTTGAATTCTTGAATCCATTTATTTCAGGTCAGTGTCATTAATCCTCATTAAATAGTTGGTGTTGGATATATAACACAAAACATACATGTGCAGGCAAAAATTCATTTTTATGGGAAGGCACCACACCAAAAGTGATCATCACAGACCCTGAGCAAATCAAAGAAGTCTTCAACAAGATCCAAGACTTTGAGAAACCCAAGTTGAGCCCCCTTATCAATTTGTTGGGCAATGGACTTACAAATTTACAAGGCGAGAAATGGAGGATACATCGAAAGATTATCGACCCTGCTTTCCATTTTGAAAAATTGAAGGTTATATACATACTAATTAATTTAATGGTTTTGATTGGACAAATATCTAGATAAAATACTTCTAAGAAAAAAATTAATTAAGTTTCTTTTATATGTAAGTTAAGATTAACTTATGTAAGCAAATTCATAGAAATTCTCATTTAACTTTTCCAAAAAAATTGATTTTAATCATGTATAAACTAATTTAAATTTATGAAAAAAATTAATTTAATTATTTTCTTACCTTATAAATATTTATATAGAATTTTATCCAAATGGGTGAATGTATGTTTTGTTAGGCAGTCATTTTTTTTGCATGTTTTACTCCATATCAAGTTTTGTGACTTCATTATCCTCCGCAGGTTATGTTACCAACTTTTTTTAAATGTTGCGATGAGATGGTTTCGAAATGGGAAGGGATGCTATCTTCAGACAACAAATGTGAAATTGATGTATGGCCTTTCCTTCAAAATTTGACCTGTGATATTATTTCTAGAACATCGTTTGGAAGTAGTTACGAAGAAGGAAAAAGAATATTTGAACTTCTGAAAGAGCAAGCTGGGTTGATTATGAAATTACGAAATGTTTACATTCCAGGATGGTGGTAAGACTACTAACAGAAAAATGGCTATAGAGCTATATATAAAGCTTTCTTAGTTAAGAACCGTTACATATTACATTTATGGCTAGCTAATTAATTTGAAAATGTAATTATATGATCTATTTGTAGGTTGCTACCGACAACTACACATAGGAGGATGAAAGAAATAGATACTGATATACGGGCGTCACTTAAAGGAATCATCAACAAACGAGAGAAAGCAATGAAGGCCGGTGAAGTCTTACACCATGATTTATTAGGCATGCTTTTGGAATCAAATCGTATGGAAATACATGAACATGGAAACAATAAGACCGTTGCAATGACTAGCCAAGAAGTAATTGAGGAATGTAATGCATTCTACATAGCAGGGCAAGAAGCTACATCGACTTTGCTGGTTTGGACAATGATATTGTTGAGTAGATATTCTGATTGGCAAGCACATGCTAGGGAGGAAGTATTGCATGTTTTTGGTAACCAAAAGCCAGATTATGATGGGTTAAGTCACCTCAAAATTGTAAGTACTTACCACATTATTTGACACCCAACTTAATACTCTCCCACATTAACCTACTTTAGGATAAAGTGGTACTTTCAATAATCTTATTCTCAAGTTAGGGATCAAACCTCCGTCCTTGATTAAGAGACCAAAGGTGGAATTACTTGTGTTAATAATTTTTGGTTCACATGATTTTACTTAAGTGCATGGTTATATTAATATGGCAAGTGCTTTTAGTGTTGAATCTTAATGAATATATCTTTCTTTACAATAGGTGACCATGATTTTATATGAGGTTCTCAGACTCTACCCACCTGCAGTTTATTTCAATCGAGCTATCAAGAATGATGTTGAACTTGGAAAAATGTCCCTTCCTAAAGGAGTGCAAGTTTCCTTACCAATATTGTTGATTCACCAAGATCATGATATTTGGGGTGATGATGCTACCGAATTCAAACCAGAAAGATTTGCTGATGGAGTTGTAAAGGCAACAAAAGGCCAAGTCTCGTTTTTCCCATTTGGACGGGGTCCTAGAGTGTGCATAGGCCAAAATTTTGCTCTATTAGAAGCAAAGATGGTTTTGTCATTACTTTTACAAAAATTCTCATTCGAGCTTTCTCCTGCCTATGCACATGCTCCAACCATTGGGTTCACTCTTAATCCCAAATTTGGGGCTCATATCATTTTACACAAGCTGTAGTGTCACTTTTATTAGCATTTTGTTAGTTGAAATAAAGGCTCAAACTTGTGTTAAAGTGGCTGCCAATTCTCTTTGAATTTGCACTACCTATAGGCTTGTTTTAATTTAAAGAAATTAAGGTTTAATAAGGTGAAAACTCTAAGATTGTGATTGCCTCTTGGCTGACCAAGGAATTGCACAATTTTTCATATGTTTTTGTGTCTTAATTCTAGTTTTAATTAGGTATAATGACACCATCAAGTGTTGTTATTAATTCTAGTTTTAATTAGGTTTAATGACACCATCAATTGTTGTTATTAGTGATCATTTCATCTTTTCACTTGTTTAACCAACTTGATGTCATTCCTATTTATAGGCTGTACATTTTCTAATAAAAAAGGGATAGACCTTGAATTTGAGTTTTAATCACCTTCTAAAGTATGAGAGTGAATCTCTTTAGTTACTTGAGTGGTTCAAGAAATTGGTTTATCAAGGAACACTATCTTGTGTGTGACACCAATTTCGGAGAAGTGATTCTTCCAACCCCCTTCTTCATCATTCTAAACCTTCATTCTTTAATCCCACTTGAACACCATTGTTATCATCTTCATTCTTCATCCGAACACATTCAAACTTTGAACCAAATACCTTCCATTCAGTCCTCCATAAACTCGTCACTTTCTCTCTTATTCCATTTTCTAAATTTCATACAAAAAAAAAATCTTTAAAGATCCATCTTCAACCCTTGTGCAAATGGGTTTACATCAAGGGTTTTTCAAGATTGCTTGGGCTGAAATTTCTTGGTAACATCTTTCTAATTTCTTCTTTGCCATTTTATATTACCTTGTTCATGCTATTTTTTTTTATTGAGGCTGAACCATTGCAAAAATTAGGCCTTTAATTTCTTGTTAAAAAAAAGGCAGAAACTTATTTTAAAAAAAAAATATTTGGGCTGAGTGGTTCATGCTATAATAGCTTTCAAAAATTCTTGAAGGTAATATAATTGGTTGTTAGAAGGTTTGAATTACCAAATTATGAAGTTTAATTCCTTCAAAAAAAAAATCCCATTGTGTAGTTGCTGGAATTTTTTGGTCCTTGTTCTAAGCCTTTATTAGCCTAACCTTAAGCGTTTTCCTTGTCACAAATTGGTGGTTGAACTTTGTGTAAACTTTATCTTGAATTGCTTTAGAACTCAAGGAGAATTCTAGAGTGGAAAAAGGCAAGAGTGAACAAATTTTTTTTAAAAAAAGTCATATTTGAGAGATACACTTGAGTGTGGTGAGGTTCTATTTTCTTTATAACTATTATTATTTTTATTTTGAAGATGTCAGGTTGTGGTGAATATCAATTGGATGGGGCACAAATATTCTTGTTGGATGCTTTCAATGCTCAAATGCAAAGACTATTGAGAGAGAACAACGAGGAGTTATATGAAAGAATTAAGCGATTAGAGAATCGTGAACGCCATGAGGACGAAAGGAGAGGAGGAAATGGTGCTGGTCCAAGGCCAAATCGAATTGAAGAAGTCAAGCTCAACATTCCTCCCTTTAAAGGCAAAAGTGATCCGGAGGCATATTTGGAGTGGGAAATCAAGATAGAGCATATCTTTTCATGTAACACCTAAGAAGAGGCCCAAAAATTGAAGCTAGCAGCCGCGTAATTGTTGGATTATGCTCTTGTGTGGTGGAACAAATTACAAAAGGAGAGAGCTAGAAATGAGGAGCCTTTGGTGGAAACTTAGGTTGAGATGAAAAGGATCATGATGCAAAAATACCAACTTCTCTAGCACTAGAAGCCATTAATTGCAGCTTTAAGACCCTATGAATGTAACAGGTTAGAGATCTGAATATATGTTTGCCTATTTATGGTTATCTAGATTATTAATATACCTTTAAATTAGGGGTCAGAACTAGTAATCTGATGCCTCTCTAGTTATGTATTGCTCGCATTACATCCTTTGCATCAGCCAACTATAAGACAAAGAAACATTATTATTTAAAATCAGATGGAGTGCATAAGGATAACAACTATTGTTTGTCTATTCCATGGGAATGTGTCTACTGCATACTCTTCATCATCTAAAATGTATTAAGTCTCTAACTTAAGTTTCAATACTTGACTTACTTGCAGCTGTTAGATGTGCTACAACTTCATCCTTCAATCTAGCAGTTTCCCATGCCCAAGTTATCTATTCTTGGATGGCAATAACCAGACGAGAACCTCTAAATCCTATCAATGGTATTCATGCTCAGTAACTTGTCAACACCAAGTGGTTCCTCCAAACATGAAATGGAGAATTGGTTGGGTTAAAAAGAGCTAGCAAAAGATGTGAGAGAGTAAGTATTGTGCATCAGGTAAAATTAATTACCAACTTAACACTACTACAAAAAGCGGATTTAACATCGGTTGTTAAAAAAACCGATGTTAACATATGCGCGGTGGCATAATTGTAAATACCGTGTATACGTTAACATCGGTTTTGTGAAAAACCGATGTTAACGAAGTTCATTAACATCGGTTATTAGAAAAACCGATGTTAACATTTATTAGTTAACATCGGTTTCCAAATAACCGATGTTAACATAAGTTTATTAACATCGGGTTTTTAGAAAACCGATGTTAACGTTTGATATGTTAACATCGGTTTTTTTCCAGAAAACCGATGTTAACCTTAACATCATGTTGTTAACATCGGTTTTTTTTAAAAACCGATGTTGAACTTATATTTTAAAAAATATGGTGAGCCCTATGAAGCTTGCGCTCTGTCTTCTTCTCCATCTAAGCTTTCGCGCTCTCTTCTTCTTCTAATCTCCGTCTACCTTCAAGGTCCCTATCTGCATCTGAGCATCGTGTTCGTCGCACTCGAGCATCGTCACAAGTCTCTGCTTCTTCTCCTTCGCCACCATACCTAGGTATGTTTCGTCTCCTTTGCGTTGTCTTCTCCTTCTCGATGTCTTCTTCTCCATCTAAGCTTTCTTGCTCTCTTTGTTCTCCATGTACCTTGAAGCTGTCTGTTCTCCATCTGACCATCGTTTTGTCTAAGCTCGAGCATCGTCTTCGTCGCACTCGAGCATCGTCACAAGTCTCTGCTTCTTCTCCTTCGCCACAATACCTAGGTATGTTTCGTCTCCTTCGCGTTGTCTTCTCCTTCTCTCTGTCTTCTTCTCCATCTAAGCTTTCTTGCTCTCTTTGTTCTCCATCTACCTTGAAGCTGTCTGTTCTCCATCTGACCATCATTTTGTCTAAGGTCGAGCATCGTGTTCGTCGCACTCGAGCATCGTCAGAAGTCTGTGCTTCTTCTCCTTCGCCACCTCACGTAGGTATGTTTCGTCTAATCCTGTATAAATATTTGATTGCATTCATGTATCGCACACTTAGTGAACTAAACATGGCTAGGGTATCTCATATTTAACTCGAGCATTGTGACAACTATGTGCTTCTTCTCCTTAGTGAAGTTTCCCTTACCCTTATTGTGTTCTTGTAACAATTTAAGTGGATCTGTTAATGCCAACCTCTTGAGCAACCTCTTGAGCTTGTTCTTTATACACACAAGAGCAACCTCTTGAGCTTGTTCTTTATACACAAAGAAAAGTGATTATGAATATAAAGAAGTTATGTTGATGCTCTGTACTTTAGTTTAGCTTATGATAAACTTGAATCATGGTTATAGGTATGTTGAAAAACTGAAAATTCAGGGATGAGAATTTCACTCTGTATTTGAGGTTTATTGGACCACCATGTGTCATTTGTAGAGTAGATGTTGTTTAATTTGAGAGAAAGTTAACAATGCTATTGTGACATTTAGTAATTAGTACAGGCAAAGCTATGCCACAACTAAGATTATACATATCTAGTATATGTGGTTGGGTCAATGTTGGCTTTTTAATCTTGTATTGGAGGGTGGTATAATTGTTGTGTTGCACTTATGTAAATGTCACCAGCAGTACCTCTGGTGCTGCTGTTTTTCTTATTAATAAAATATACTATATTTTCTGTCTTCCAAAAAAAAGAAGATGTGTAGCATGCATGAAGCTACTGCACCAACAAACTGTCAGATTCTATAAGAATGTTAGGAGAGAAACATAGGAAAGAGGTGAATGACTAAAATTATTGCAGATTCAAATTTGTTCTTCAATTATATGTTGCAGACTTTGACCTTGTTGACCATAGATAGATGAGAAGACTAAGCACTGCCAAGGTGGTACAAAATGCAAACTAACAACTGCTGCAGTTTAAAGGATTATAATGCTTTAATAATTAATTAGAAGCATAAATATTTTTCTTTGAAAATAATTTCCCTAACGTATATTTTGATTAAGTAATTACATTAGCCTATTTTTGCCACGTTCATATTCACATTTTGAATAGAACATATCAGGTCTTGCAGGAGCTGGATGCATGAGTTGATTCTTATATATACCCTGTTGTTATTGTTTATCTTAAAGCTATCATAGCTAGATAACCTCACATGTGCATATGAATATTTTTTTCTTCTTATATATACTGTTACCATAACCTTTGTTTGCTGTGCCTTTTTTGTCCTGTGTGTGGGTACATTACCCTTATAATTTTTTATTGATTTGGTAGGAGGATTTGTTGTACTTTGTTTCTAAACGCACTACTGAATTGTGTGTGCCTCACTGCCTCATGATTGCAAGATTATAGAATGTTGAACGAGTAATTTGGATTACTGTTATCTTGCCAGACGGTCGTCTCATTAGCCGTATCTTTTCCAAAAGAGAAAAACTTGAGGTATAATTAGTATGATTTTGGATATTGTGTATTTTACATTACTGTGAAAGGTTGCATACATGGCTAACCAATTGTCATTTTGTTACCTTGGTAGGAAGTGTTTGGGTTCGTAAGCATTGTTGGATTAGGAGAACCTTTGTCTAAGACCTATAGACTTGTGAGTGCCTTTTTCCCTATCCACTTGATTTCTGGATTGAACCTTCATGTTTTTTTTTGCACAACAAAAATTAGATAATATTATAAATGATTCAGTACTAAGTGTACTGAAGATAAGATCAAATAGATACAAAGGCAGAGAACTGCTGAACCCAACTACATAGGATAAAAGTACAATAGCTGGAGGGTTAAGTCGATAGAATAATTCTGTTGAGTACTCACTTGGTACAGAATGGGGTATTTGTCTTGGAGGGTTAAGTCATCCTCCCTCCACTTATCCTTCCAAAACTTGATTTTGACCCCATCACCCACCTTCCAACTCAAGTTATTGATGATACTATTGCTATGCTGCTGCTGGAAAACAGATCTTAGGTCCTTCCACCAAGGAGAGAGGTCTGCACTGTTTCTGCCATAGAATAAAGCATTCCACCCACCATATTTGGACATTAAGATTGTAGCCCAAAGCTGATTCTGGTTATTCGCCAAGTCCCAACCCCATTTACCAAGCAAGGCCTCATTAAACTTGGTCAGGTCTTTAATCCCTAACCCCCCTTTGTTCTTAGGAAGACAAACAGTATCCCAATTGACCCAAGCGATCTTGATTGCCTCAGAACCACCTCCACAAAGAAAGTTTCTCTGAATAGAGACTATCTTCTGCACCACTTTTTTAGGGATTCTAAAAAAAGACAGCAAGTAAATAGGAAGAGCTGTTAAGACAGAATTGATGAGGGTTATTCTGCCACCCATAGAAAGACATCTTTGCTTCCATTTTGCAAGCTTGACCTCAAACTTGCTGATGATAGGCTGGCAAACATTCCAGCTTTTAGAACTCGACCCTACTGGAATTCCAAGATAAGAAAAAGGAATATCCAGCTGGCTATAGTTAAGAAAATGAGCTGCCTCCCTGCACCAAGCCTCTGATTTGCCCATGCACCCAAATTGACTTTTAGCATAATTGATCTTGAGGCCGGAAACCATCTCAAAACTTCTCATAATAGATTTCAGAACTCTAACATTATCTATATTTGCAGATCCAAAAAACAAAGTGTCATCTGCATATTGCAGAATATTAACCTCCTCCTTTTGACTTCCCTTCATAAAAGTTGTTTGCCTTTCATCAATGACGTGAGGTAACACAAGAGCCAGCCTATTAGCCAGAATTTTGGATAGTATTTTATAAACACACCTTATAAGAGAGATGGGTCTATAATCATTAAGAGATTGAGGATCATTGAGCTTGGGGATAAGGGCTATGAAAGATGCATTGCTTCCTTTGGGGAAAATGCCATTGATGTAGAACTCATCCAAGAACCTAATAAAATTAGGTTTTAGAATCTCCCAAAACTGCTTAATAAAATTGAAATTGAAGCCATCCGGACCAGGACTTTTGTCTCCACCACAGTCCCACACTGCTGATTTAATTTCCAATTCATAGAATCTAGCCACAAGGCTTTCTTTCTCTCTTTGGCCAAGGGAAGGAAACTGAACCCCATCCAGGGTTGGCCTATTGGAATTCTGCTCAGAAAATTTGTCCTTGAAGTGATTTAAGGCTGCAATCTTAACACTGCTAGGCTCATGGACCCACACACCATCAATGATCAGACCTTGAAAAGCATTGACCCTCCTTCTATGATTAATCAATCTATGGAAATAGGTTGAGTTTCTATTCCCTTCTTTTAATCACTTCACTCTGGCTTTTTGTCTCAGCATGGATTCATAGGCATGAGCTGCATTCCATAGCTGTTCCTGAAGGGATTTCTTGAGCTCCACTTCAGCTTAAGACAAGGTTGTAGCATTAATACCAGCCTCCAAAGCATTCAACTCCTTCTTTAGATTCTGAATTTAACTCAGAAATCCAGGAATTAAACTCAAAAATGCTAGTGGAGGTCCCCACTGATTGAGATGAGCTCATTCTCTCATGTTGGTGTCTTATAGAATTGAAATCACCCAATATACACCACAGGCCTTCATGATAAGCAGATTTCAGATGCAAAAGCTCTTCCCACTGTTCTCTCTTTCCCTGTAAATCACATGGAGCATAAACATTAGTGATGAAAACCTTCTTGTTTTCTTTTGTCCACGTGCCTTCCAGCAAAATAAAGCCTTTGCCCACTACCCTTCTATCCACCACAAAGGAGTCATTATTCCAGATACACAAAAGGCCTCCAGCTGCATTAATAGAAGGAACACACTCCCAGGTGACATTACCATCCCCCCACAGATATTGACAAAGATTTTTATCAATGAACTCCTTTTTAGTTTCTTGAATGCAGCGAATATGAATATTGTTGGCCAAGGTTAGCTTCCTTATGGCTGACCGCTTGACTCCACTACCCAGTCCTCTAGAATTGAAGGACAAGATATTCATGAGTCATTATGTTGCATTCCCATCACTGCTGCTGGTGTAGAGATAATGTTACTATTATCCACAACATTAATTATCTTAACCATATTGTTGTTGTTCTCAACATAGGATACACCCAGGTCTCTAGCTATCTCCCTATGGACTTCCTATTGAACCTTCATGTTATTTGACTATGGCATGATTTCAGTCAATGGTGTAAGTAACTAACGGAGAAAGCTTAATCAAACATTTTCTACCAAAAATACAAACACACTCCACCCCCCTAAAATTTTAATTTATAGTCAGAAATAGAAAGCTTAATGAAACATTTTCTGCCTCTTGATCTATTTGTAGTTAGATTAATTATTTTTCATAAAACAAATATTTTTTTTTTCATTACATTTTGTCCAAACAGAGCATTACATTGTAAGATGTTGTTAAAATGGCAAGAGTATGAAACATGTACCACGCAGTCAAGCACGCACTTGGGGTTGTACTCAATGGATGTTATCTAAATGTCAATGGAGTTAGGATGAAATAAAGGAAATAAAAGACACTAATGTTGTAAGTCGTAGCGAAACACAATTTGTATGAGTGTGTTTATACTTTATATGATCTTTGATGAATCTGTATATAAAGGGGCCAATATATGTTTCCACCTTTGAGTTTGACTTGCTCGGTTGGAATCAGAATTTTGAAGGGTTTATACTTCATATTTCAGGATTGGGAGCTATCTTGTCTAAAGTTGTACCTGCAGCATTTTCGACAATAACTTCTTTTTCTAAGTTGATATGGCGAAGTGAACAGTCGTCTCCACAGAAATCAGATCAGAAGCCTCAGCCATTTGCTCGAGGTAAGCATTAATGCCCATTATAGTGCTTCCCTTTTAATCAATGGTCAAGTAGCATTACACAGGACTTTTGCATCAGTAGAGGATAGAACTTTTTGACTAATACATGTATATTTACTAGTACCCATATAATGGTTCCCTCTCAGACTAGTTCTGTCTGATTCTGGAACCATTCCTATGGTAGTCATACTGCTGTATTATAGTACCTCAGGTACTCCTTTCCTTATTTATAAAATATTATGTTTGCTGATAAAAAAAAAAAATAAGTACACAGGCTCCTGCAGATATTTGTGTATAATAGGGATGATGATCAAACCTAGTAAAAGGAAAATAAAATTATATATTGTCTTGCTAAATAGGACTGTTTTAAACAATAGAAAAGTGGTGCTATGATATTTTAACTATAGGCTTAAATAGGACTGGTTCCCAAGTAACTGATTCAATTGACAGTCAAGTAGTAAAAACTTAAAAACCTATTTCCAAGCATATCCCAACAAAAGCATACACCTCAACCCTTTTTCACAGCCTTGAAGGGTTTTCTATTCAAGAATGGTTTTTAGATTGTCAAGCCACCCACCATGTAACTACAGGAGCTGCAGAATTCATTCCAATTCCTTTACCTGATCAAATATTTTCCTTCCTTTACCTAATTACCCAAAACTTTAGCTTGGCCTTCTATCTTTATTCATGTTTCTTTCTTTGAGAATATTGTTGTTCAAGTCAAAGATAAAAATATTGTGTAACTCAAAATATTTTTTTTGGAAGGCAGAAAATATATATTATTAATCAGAAACACAGCAGCACCAGAGAAAAAGAATTGGGAACAACATTATAGGTTTACTAAAAAAAAGCAATAAAGCATGAACAACATTGTTTTTTTTTATCAGCAAACATAATTTATATTGATAATGAAGTACCAGAGGTACTAAGGATACAAATAGCATGATATATCAGTGAACTGGTTCCAAAGTCAGACTTTAATCAGTCTTGATGGGAACCAGAAACTAAGAAAATACAGTATATGATTGCTGCCATTGCAGCTATTTATATTCCCCCCCACTATTATACAAAAGCTTCGACATGTTGGGAGAAATGCTGCCTTGGGTACTGCGGGATAGCACCTAAGATGTTCACCCACGACATACATTCCCACCACAAAGGCAGAACCTTATCACAATGGAGGAACAAATGAGCAGCGTCCTCCTCAACCCTTCTACAAAACGGACAAGATGAATTGTTGATTTCCACATGTCTCCTTGTCAAATTTGACTTAGTTGGCAGCCTATCCCTAATCAGTCTCCATGCAAAGACTGCAACTTTAGGTGGTATCTTTAACTTCCATATATCTTTAAGCTCCTGCAATTGATTTCCTTCTATATCAGCTCCCCACATCTCATCATAGGCACTTTTTGTGGAATATTGACCAGTAGTTTCTGCTAGCCAAGTCCACTCATCTCTTCTGTTAATTTGTATTTGGGTGCCTTCCACCTCACCTAGAAAGCCGGCTGCCATATCAATCTCGTTGTCGAATAGGTGCCTCCTCCATTTAAAGTTCCACTCCCACCCCATATTCTTCGAAGCTCCCATCTCCTCAATAAAGCATGAACAACATGATTATGAAATTCTAAAAGACCAGAGAACTAAATTCTGAAATTCTAAAAAAACAGAGAGCCAAATTCTGAAATTTTGAATAATCAGAGCACAAGACACATTGAATGCATGAAGAAGAAGAACAACTGCACTGAGAATAAGAAGAGAGAAAAGGAGATGAGGAACATTTGAAGAAATGATGAAGAATAAGTAGACAAAAAGAAAAAAAATGGAAGAAAGAATAAAAACACAAACAAAAAGAAAAGCTTGTTATGGGACAACATGCTTAATGTATGATGAAGTAACCCTTAAAAGGGATTTTTAGAAAACGAAAAAATAGGGGGTGAGGTCTACATCGCTTTGTGAGACTCGCTTAAATTTGGAGAATGTGTTGAAAAAAATGTCAGAGTATGTTGTTAGCCTTCTTATTTTATAATTGCTTCTTGGTATAGAGCAAACTGTTGTGTAACATAATTTTGTTCTTTTCAATTTGGTTCGTGGGAAGAATGCTTTTAGACCTGCCAAATATTTGTGTAGTTCTAAATTGTTTAGGTTCTGATCAATTTTTAGTAGTAGATAAAACTATTTTGAAGTTTGGTTGAAAAGTCTGCAAAAAATAGTCAAATATGTCAATTGCCTACATTATAAGCAGATGCTAGGAATTGTTGTGCATATCTGTTGTTCCCATCTTTCTTTCATACTGTTTGTGTTTGATACTCTTGGAAAAGTCTGCAAATGACAGTCAAATATGTCAAATACAGTCAAATATGTTGTTCCCATCACCCTAAAGGGCTTAGGACCCCAGTCCACCATATCTGTTTTACAAATAATTGGGCACTGGTCTAAAAAATCCCTTTGGATTACATGTTGTGAAGAATCAGGCCAATTAGATAGCCACTGTTATGAAACCAAACACCTGTCAAGTCTACTCTTTACAGATCCATTTGGCCTAAACCAAATAAACCTTTGGAGCTTTGACATGATTCTGTTACCCCACCATGTTTTTTTGAGCTGGTTTTTAATGATCAATGGGCACTGCTCCCATAGTCTCTAATATAGAATATAGGTGGCAAGGATAGAGGATAGAGAAACAGAGAGAAGAATTACAGAACAGAGAGGATATATGAAGAGAGATAAAAGAATCAGAGATCAGTACCAAGCAAATAATACCCCCAATTCCATTTCCATATCTTGTCTTGAAAGCCTGATAAAACATTTCAGCAATGGCATAGCCACCAGCATCATTACTTTCACTCAAAATGTAAGGGATGCTAGTAACTGCAAAGATAATGTATATTATGTAACCCCATCCAACTGTAATAGATATCCCAACAACGCTGATTATTCGTGTTGGTCCATTTCTATCAGCACTGTTTGTTTCCTCTGTCTGAAAATTAATGCAAATTTGTAGTAAATCATTTAATGACTTCTCCATCAATTAAAAAAGTGGAAATCATGAGCAAGGAAAATTTCTAAAAGCTTTCAAAGCCATATAAATTATGTGGAATTTAAGGAAGAAAAAGAGTTGAAAAGATGTACCATATGGAGCTGATGCATCATACCCAATTAGGGTATATTGACTCATTAGTAGTCCCAGGAGAAATATGTAGGGTTTGCTCTTGATTCCATCCTCGTTTTCAGTATTGAAATGAGTGAAAGCAAACTTGAGACCAAGTCTTTCTGTTGCAACAAATCAAATGAGTATGATAACAACAAAAACGCCTAAAAGTTTCCCCATTCAAATTAGTTGCATAAACAACTGCTGATTTCGATATTTGTTTGTAATTGAAATTTACCTTTTGTATGTTCTTTTATGTCATGAATGTAATTTGCTATATAAACAATTGTTATTCATGTTGAGTGAACCTTAGATTCCCGTTTGAGATTGAATGCAATGATTCTTGCGGATAGTTTGCATTAGTCATTGTATTTAGTCTTGAATTGTCCGTTTGGACAGTTTGGGGAGACTAGTATTTTTATGTTAGATTCATTCATCAAGGTTATTATTTTTTTGATTAATTTGATGAAATTTCGGTTCAATGCATTTCAAGTTGTTCTCTGAGTGCATACTTGATTATCGGGAAATTCATTTCACCGATGTCATGTCGTGTACTTGGAGACCAATGCGAAATGCTGCCGAAATTTAGTCAAATTTTTCTAAATAATGGTAACCCTGACGTTTGAAGCTAACATAAAAGACAGTCTTCCTAAATGGGATAGGGCCACACCTATAAATAAAAAAGTGAGATTTTCATGCATGGAATTGCTTAGATGGATTGAAGTTGGATGAATGAAAGTCGCATGAGCCAAGAATATGAGGATGGCATCGAGCAGTTCTTGCAATTTGCTTCAGAAAGAGGTCGACCGAATGAAGAAGGAAAATATTATTGTCCTTGCATCAACTGTTTGAATGGAAGACGACAACTACTGGACGACATACGGGACCATATATTGTGTGATGGGATTAAGAAGAATTACACGACGTGGATATGGCATGGTGAAGTCACAAACATGCAGAGTGGGTCCCAATCCGAACCTTTTGATGTAGAAATGGGAGATCGCTTGGAGGACATGATTCGTGACCTTGGACAATAGTCTTTCCAGCAAGCACATGCCCCTGTGTATGAAGCATTGTAGAGTGATTCAAAGAAGCCTTTGTATACGGGGTGCAAGAATTCGTTAACCTTGTTGTCTGCGGTGTTAAGTCTGGTTAATGTGAAGGCCAGGTATGGGTGAAGTGACAAAAGTTTCACCTCACTGCTCGAGGAAGTGCACAATCTACTTCCAGATGACAACACATTGCCTAAAACTTACTATAAGGCGAAAAAGATATTGTGTCCGATGGGTATGGAGTATCAGAAGATTCATGCTTGCCCCAATGATTGCATACTGTACAGGCATGAATTCCAAGAAATGTCCAAATGCCCTATCTGTGGGACTTCACGGTACAAAGTGAAGGATGAAGAAGAAAGCAGTTCTGATGAAAACTCCAACAAGGGCCCCCCAGCGAAGGTTTTGTGGTATCTTCCAATCATTCCAAGGTTTAAGCGTCTTTTTTCTAATGAGGACGACGCAAAAGACCTGACATGACATGCAAATGGAAGGATTTCTGATGGAATGGTCCGCCATCTGACTGATTGCTCGCAGTGGAAGAAGATTGATGGTTTGTATCCGGATTTCGGGAAAGACCCAAGAAATCTTAGACTTGGACTAGCCAGTGATGGAATGAATCTATATGGGACCTTAAGCACTCAACACAGTTCATGGCCAGTTCTGCTTGTAATTTACAATTTTCCTCCTTGGTTGTGCATGAAGCGAAAATACATGATGTTGTCTATGATGATATCGGGCCCAAGACAGCCAGGAAATGACATTGATGTTTATCTAAGTTCGTTGGTTGAAGATCTCAGAAAGTTGTGGGACGAGGGGGTTGTAGTGTTTGATGCATGTCGCAAGGAGTCGTTCGAAATGCGTGCAATGTTTTTTTGTACCATTAATGACTTTCTAGCATATGGGAATCTCAGCGGTTACAATGTTAAGGGTCATCATGCATGCCTCATCTGTGAAGAAAACACAAGCTACATACAACTAAAACATGGAAGAAAAATAGTCTACAGTAGGCATCGCCGTTTTCTAACACCCAATCATCCTTACAGACGACTCAAAAAAGCTTTTAATGGAAGTCAGGAGCACGATATTGCACCCATACCGTTGACTGGTGAGCAGGTATATCAGCGGGTTCAACACCTGAATACTGTATTTGGAAAGACCCAAAAGAAGGATAAAAGTAAGAGTTGCATATGGAAGAAGAGGTGCATTTTCTTTGATCTTCTGTACTGGTCTGATCTAGATGTTAGACATTGTATTGATGTTATGCATGTCGAGAAAAATGTATGTGACAGTGTCATTGGGACACTCCTTAACATTCAAGGCAAGACGAAGGATGGCTTGAATACCCGTCAAGATCTAGCTGATATGGAGATACGATCACAGTTGCATCCAAGGTCTGATGGGAAGAAAATTTACTTACCCCCAGCTTGCCATACTTTGTCCAAAAAGGAGAAGATAAGTTTTTGTCAGTGTCTTCGTCGGGTGAAGGTTCCACAAGGATACTCTTCAAATATTAAGAGCCTTATGCAGTCGAAGGAGCTTAAGCTTGTAGGGTTAAAGTCTCACAATTGTCACGTGCTCATGCAACAATTGTTAGCCGTGGCTATACGAGACATCTTGCCAAACAAAGTCAAGTTAGCCATAACTCGCCTGTGCTTTTTCTTCCATGCTATATGTAGCAAAGTCATTGATCCTGTGAAGTTTGATGAGCTGGAAAATGAGGCCGGAATTATACTGTGCCAGTTGGAGATGCATTTCCCCCTGCTTTCTTTGACATCATGATTCACTTGATTGTGCATCTGGTCAGAGAAATCAAATGTTGTGATCCTGTTTATCTACGGTGGATGTACCCGGTTGTGCGATACATGAAGATCTTAAAAGGGTATACAAAAAATCTATATCGTCCAGAAGCATCTATTGTTGAGAGGTACGTTGCAGAAGAAGCCATTGAATTTTGTTCAGAATACACTGAGAAGGCTAAACCTGTTGGCCTTCCGGAGTCTCGGCATGATGACAGGGTGGGTGGTAAGGGTTCAAGAGGACTGCATGTGATAACTCCAAGTCTAGAACATTTGTTACAAGCTCACTTGTATGTGTTGAACAACAGTAATGAAGTTTTGCCATACATACTTAAGCATGAAGCTTTAGTCAAACAGAATAATCCAAAAATGTCAAAGAATTGGGTGTTGAAAAAGCATAACAAGACTTTCTGTGATTGGTTTAAAGATACAATCTTTGCAGATGACAATGCTTCAGAAACATTAAGAAAGCTAGCAGATGGCCCTAAAAGAAATGTTATAACTTGGCAAGGATACGACATAAACAAGTATTCATTTTACCAAAAGCACAAGATGACAAAAGTACAATGCAGAACAGCGGGGTCACCCTAAGGGCTGAATCTCAACACTTCGCAAGTGTAAATGACGCCAATCCCTGTGTAGCTTCCATCCCTTACTTTGGGTTCATTGATGAAATTTGGGAGCTTAACTATGTGAAATTTACTGTATGTGTTTTCAAATGTAAATGGGTTGACAGCAACACCGGTGTGCGCACCAATGATATAGGATTTACATTGGTAGACCTGAAGAAACTTGGTTACCACAATGACCCTTTCATCATGGCTGAACAAGCTAGAAAAATATTTTACGTGCAAGACCCTTGTGATGAAAGGTGGTGCTTGGTTCTCCAGGGCAAAACAATTGGTGTTAATGTAGAAGATGATGATTCATACATGGACACCTATATTAGTCCTTTGACCGCACAAATCACTCCTAACGTTGTCGGAGAAGAAGAAGTTGACAACGTTCATGCTAATCGTAATGATCATGATGAAGGAGAACTAATTAACATCATCTAATGTAATTTTCTATTTATATATGTCATTTTCCTAGATTCATTTTCACAAACCAATACTACATTTGTATTCAAAACATGTATGTATTGAATGAAAGCTTTGATAATGGAACTTATGTCAGTTCATGTTAAATTGTTGCAGGTACTCTTCCTTCTTCCTAGCAGGTAGTGGCTCAATCATCTTCTTGTTAGCTCGACACATTGACTTTGCTGTCCAGACTGCTTTTGCAATCAGGTTAGTCAACACAAATCTTTATAAATGAATTGAACTTGGTTGTTAGGCCTGAAGATATTGTTAAGAATATTCAATTAATACTCTTTTAATGTTTATGTGCCCACCGGAGAGTGTGGAATACTTGTTCCCCGGTTTAATACCAAATACAAAATGAGCATGCAAACTAATGTCACTGCTTGTGTTTATGTTAGCTTAGTCAATTTACTGCAACCCAAGAAGATGTTGGACATTTTAGTGTAATTGATCTCTTTATTATGTTAAAATAAGAGTGCACGCTTGTTTTAATGTAATAACGAGATGTTCGGTTTAGGCACATTTTGGAAGTTACATGGAAGTTACTAAAACTTCCATCAACGGTTGGAAGTTACATGGAAGTTACTAAAACTTCCATCAACGGAAATTTTTAAAAAATAAATAACTTCCATTAACCGCCAAAAACCACCTGTTCTTTGATTATAAATAATCATTCTGGTTCAGAAAGCATAATGGATGACAAAAACATACAAGACCAAAACAAAACTCTTGAATTATAATCTTCTGATTTTATCCGATTGAACAATTTTGGTTGAACCCCGAAATTTGATTCAATCTGAAAGTGTTATACACGACTTCAGATTTATCCAGTATCATCTCGATTTTCAAATTAACCAACAAAAGATTGAATTAAATCTTTCGAGATGACGAACGATAGTTCGAAGATGACAAGCAAGTTTGCGAAGTTGGACAAGTTTGAAGGGCAGGATTTCAGAAGATGGCAGAAGAAGATGCACTTTCTCTTGACAACATTGAATGTGGTGTATGTGCTGAGTACACCGATGCCAGTGTATATGGAAGACAAAACTCTGGATCAAACAAGGAAGCGTTCGAAATGGGAGAACGACGATTACATTTGTCGTGGACACATTCTGAACGGTATGTCTAACTCTCTCTTTGATATTTATCAAAATGTTGAGTCTGCTAAGGAATTATGGGACTCTCTTGAATCCAAGTATATGGAAGAAGATGCTTCAAGTAACAAATTCTTAGTAAGTAATTTCTTTAATTACAAAATGATTGATTCGAGGCCTGTTATGGAACAATATAATGAACTACTGCGGATTTTGGGTCAGTTTACTCAACATGATTTGAAAATGGATGAATCCATTGCAGTTTCATCTATAATTGATAAACTACCTTCTTCTTGGAAAGACTTCAAGCATACCTTGAAACATAAGAAGGAAGAGTTGACTCTGGTTCAACTCGGTAGTCATTTCATGATTGAGGAGTCACTGAGGGCTCAGGAAATTGACAAAGTCAATGATAAAAACGTAGCAGGTTCCTCTTCCGTTAATATGGTAGAGGAAAGTGGAACAGTTAAGCAAAATTACAATGCTAAAGGTAACAAATGAAAATTTCAAGGAAATAAGAACAAAGGACCAAACAAACAGACAAAATTGTCATGTTGGAAGTGTGGGAAACCTGGTCATTTAAAGAGGGATTGCCGGGTGTTCAAAGGAAAGAACAAGGCTGGTCCAAGTGGGTCTAATGATCCTGAAAAGCAACAAGGTCAGATTGTAGTGAATAATTTTAATTCGAATACGAATTCAAATTATGTATCACTAATATCTGATGCATTCTATGTACAGGATGATGACGTTGCTTGGTGGTTTGATTCGGGAGCAACAAGCCATGTGTGCAAAGATCGTCGTTGGTTCAAGGAATTTAGACCAATCGATGATGGCTCTATTGTGAAGATGGGCAATGTTGCAACTGAACCAATCCTAGGATTAGGTTGTGTGAATTTAGTTTTTACTTCCGAAAAAAGTTTGTATTTGGATAATGTCTTATTTGTACCTGGTATTCATAAGAACTTATTGTCTGGTATGGTTTTAAATAATTGTGGTTTCAAGCAAGTACTTGAAAGTGACAAGTACATCTTGTCAAGACATGGTTCGTTTGTTGGATTTGGTTATCGTTGTAATGGAATGTTTAAATTAAACATTGATGTTCCTTTTGTTCATGAATCTGTTTGTATGGCCTCGTGTAGTTCTATAACTAATATGACAAAATCAGAAATTTGGCATGCTAGATTAGGACATGTTCATTACAAAAGATTAAAAGATATGTCAAAAACAAGTATGATTCCTCCTTTTGATATGAACATTGAAAAATGCAAAACTTGCATGTTGACCAAGATCACTAGGAAACCTTTTAAGGATGTTAAAAGTGAGACTAAAGTCTTAGACCTTATTCATAGTGATTTGTGTGATTTGCATGCTACTCCATCATTAGGTCATAAAAAATATCTTGTTACTTTTATTGATGATGCATCAAGGTATTGTTATGTATATTTATTAAATACAAAAGATGAAGCTCTTGATAAATTTAAAATTTATAAGAGGTAGAACTTCATCAAAATGGGCTAATCAAAACTCTTCGTACGGATAGGGGAGGTGAGTATTATGATCCGATTTATTTTCAATCTACTGGAATAATACATCAAACTACAACTCCCTATACACCACAACAGAATGGTGTAGCCGAAAGGAAGAATAGAACCTTGAAAGAAATGGTGAATTCCATGTTATCCTATTCGGGTTTAAGTGAAGGATTTTGGGGTGAGGCTATGTTGACAGCCTGTTACTTGTTGAACCGAATTCCTAACAAAAGGAATAAGGTTACCCCATATGAACTTTGGCTAAGGCATATAGTCAAGTGTATAATGGGAAGTCTAGACACTTGGGTGTTAGACACAACATGGTTCGGGAGTTAATCATGCATGGTGTGATATCAGTGGAGTTTGTGAGAACTCAACATAATTTGACCAATCATTTAACCAAAGGGTTAAGTAGAGATCTCGTGAAAAGGTCGGCTGTGGGATTAGGATTAAAGTCCATCTGAAATCTCTTATGTTAAGATACCCAATTCCCATCTAATATGACATTAGGTGCTGAATTCAATGTGGAAAGCTTAACATGTAGAGATTGGAACACATCATCGAAAGTATCCCAAAAGGAATGTGTTTGGTTCTGTAAGTTAAGGAGGTTGAAGTATAACTTCTCAATGGTTCTTTTGAAAAATTGCATTTGCAGGTGCAAGAAAGAAAATGACTACCTATATAAGCATGAAGTTTAGCCGCTTCAAGAAGCTGGGACTTGGCTTTGATATGCTTATGAAGGATAGGGACACAGGCTAGTAAACTAGTGTCGAGCAAGAGTAATGTTATAAACTATTGTGCAGATTATCTTCATGTATTCATTATGAATAGAAAGGGTTCAATCCTTAGTGACACCCTGATATTCGAATATTTGAAACGTGTAATTTGCTAAGATGAAATTCAATCGTCACGATATTTCATCTATGCAGTAGTTTGTTGTATGTTATGACTTTGGTGATTTGATCGGTAATTACACTAAAATGGGAGAGGTTTGTTGGACATTTTAGTGTAATTGATCTCTTTATTATGTTAAAATAAGAGTGCACGCTTGTTTTAATGTAATAATGAGATGTTCGATTTAGGCAAATTTTGAAAGTTACATGGAAGTTACTAAAACTTCCATCAACGGCAATTTTTAAAAAAGAAATAACTTCCATTAACCGCAAAAAACCACCTGTTCTTTGATTATAAATAATCATTCTGGTTCAGAAAGCATAACGGATGACAAAAACATACAAGACCAAAACAAAACTTTTGAATTATAATCTTCTGATTTTATCTGATTGAACAATTTTGGTTGAACCCCGAAATTTGATTCAATCTGAAAGTGTTATACCCGACTTCAGATATATCCAGTATCATCTCGATTTTCAAATTAACCAACAGAAGATTGTTTTATAATTTCTATAATAGGATTGTGTGTTGTGAATTCTCCTTGTTCTATAATAGGGTCGTAATTTGCGAGATGTGTCTACCTTTCCCTTCTCTGACCAGTGACCACGGCAGTGCCTCTCGCTTGCCTTTGATTTGACTCCAATCATTAATCATGCCTTCCTAATCATGTTCATACACATTGCTTTCGGCTTTTCCATTTCATCTATTATTCGTTCACCAATATTCTTTCTCATCTTCAGCAAACCTTAATACTAAATAATTTGAAAGACCTTCCATGAAATGTTTTCATTTAGCTTTACAGAGTATATATATATGTTCCAAGTGTCAATTCGATCCATGTGTTGGCCTCGTTCCATAACAATGTTTACTTTAATCACATCAACCAAGTTATGCGCATCTAAATTTAAAATATAAAGTCATTGGGAATGGTTGATCTAATATGAAATTGTTAGTATTTTTTCTTGTAGTGTATTAAACAGAGATAAAAACATTTGTAGTTTACAATGTTTCAACTAGATGATTTTTTATTTAGAGAAATTTCAACTAGATTAATTTGTTTTTTGGAAGGACAACTAGATGAATTAATAATCAATATAAATATATGTACTCTAAAACTTTGAGGAAGATGTGATTTTTTTAAAAATATTTTTCAGTTACATGGTTTTTGTCAATCAATGTGACTGATCACTCCAAAGTCCAAAAGTCAATTGCTTTTATTGGTGGATATCTGGCAATGACTTCTTACTAACACTCTTGTTTTCCACTCCAGCCATAGACAGTTTCCTAGTCTCAGGTCAATCAACAACTTCACTCTCCACACCCCATTCTTAGCTGTTGGCAGCACTTCAAGTGCTGACCCATTTGACAAATTCTCAACATAATGACATGCTGCAGATTTGCACATTTCCTCTGATCTTTGAACCACTTGTTGGACTTTGTCGCAGCAACTTTTTTGGTGCTCCACTTGAATCATCCGGGTCAGCACTTTATTCAGCATATCTATGGAGCTTCTGTAGGGTTGCAGGGAAAAAGATGGCAGTGGTGGTGGTTTGCTCTCAGTTATTCGATTTCGAAGCATAGGAACAACATCATCTTCTCCAATGCTATTTTTAAAGCCCATAAACTAATGGAAGATGCAGTGTTTATTTTATGGACATGGCTCAGATGTTTGGAAAAAAATTTCTCTCTACATTTCAATCAATGGTCCTCAAATCTCAAAGATGTTTTTCTTAGGACAGCAACATAGGAATAGAATCTAGTTCCATGTCTTATTTGAGTAGTTTTGGGATGTTTTAGCTACTGTATCAATGTTTGTCCCAAACTACATGTAATATGGCTCTAAATCTGTATTATTTAGTACTTCTGGTACTCATCTATAATATATTATTTTTGCTGAGCAAAAAAAATAAAAATAGAAAAGATCATAGCTTAAAAGATCATAGCTTAAACTCTTTTGCTCTGGCAAAGGTGCTGAAGCATGACCCTGCCGGAAAATACCATAACTCGGGTAGTGTTGAAGCACTTGAGCCACTGTTTTAGGAGCTTTTAACTGCAAAATGGCACCACTATCACACATAACACGAATAGAGTGGTGACATTCTCCAGTGGTACCCTTCATTGAGCAATTCCCCATTTGCTTCATTTCAGTGATGGCTTCAATGTTTCTCCCTAGTGTAAAGTGCTAGTAACTTCACTCCACTCAAAACTCATATTTAAGTTTGAAATTTGTTGTGGGAAAACTTGTCCTCAAATTAAATAGTATTGAGAAAGAATCAAACAATAGTTGAGGAGCAGATTTACTTGAAATATCCGCTCCAGAGGCTCTGCATCCGGCTCTGTTGTTTGCTGGCCCTTATACCCCTCTATGTTTTCTTGTTTGTTACAATGATTTTTTTTTCTTTTCCTGGTGGAAATTGTTTGAATGCTTTTGTTCTGCTTGGAAAAACTTATTGGGTGTAGTTGAAATCCATCGTATACACTCCAGAAATAGAAAAGAACATAATTACCACACCTCCTCAGGTGGTCACTTTTCTTTTATGGAACTTTTATTACACACTGGTAAGTTTTTAATAATACATCTTTTTTTTTTTAAGAATTAAGAGTAATTATATTTATAAACTCAATTTCTCTTTCATTCCACTTACAAACATTTTTTTTTTGTGTTTATCTCTTTACATGCTATATTTATCAATTTCTCTATCTTTCTTCCCTTCTTTCTTTTTCCTAATTTCTCTCTTCCCTGCACATAAACACTTCAAAATCGAAGCATGTATGAACGATTTAAAATATGGCGTTTGTGCTATTCATTTGACATGTCAATTCATGCTTGTAGTCTTCAGCCTTAATTTGGCAGACCCCTCCTTACGATGCTTGCTATGTGCCTATGTGGTTGTTTTCCCTTAATTCATGCTTGTAGTAGTATTATGATATTTGAAGGTCATGCTACATATATTTTTTTAGCTTTCTAAAATCATTTATTATGATGATTTAATCATTTACTAATTTCCTTCTCTTCTCTTAACTTAGCAACATAGAATTTTGAGGATTAGATGACAGCATCTTTTAGGGATTATTTTGGATTTATCGTTCTTGTTTCTGATTTATAGTTAGCAGTTTGTAGAAATGCTGTCCCATGTTTACAGGCTTGTTCTGATGTGTGCATAGATGCTTAAATAACATTGTCTCCTCTCTAATTTTAAAAGTTGCCCTTAATTTCCTCCAATGAGAGATGACTATGAGGTAAACTTCAATCCATTTTAGTATAATCGGATCCAAGAGAAACCACATTAGGCTAGTGATATCTCGTATATAGAATTCTAAAAGCTGAATTGTTAGTTATGAATACAATGTTAAAACTCTAGAAGCTAATTAGAACACGATCAACGTGGCAGCTTTAAGTCGTTCATGCTATCAATGATTTTCCTTCTATTTTGCCTTCACATTCCCACACCCACCACCTAAGTATATGCAAATTGCCAACATTGGGGGCAGAAATATGGAGATTAATAACAGTTTAAAGAGAATAGAGAGGTAGATATCTTTATGAATCTGTCCTATGTTCAGTTCACAGTCAACAACTCTTCTGGTGGGAGAAATTTCTGTCTGTCCCCTTAACAAATTCTGTTGATTTTTGAAGCACAACATTCTTGAAATTAATGACTTCTTGAACTTAAGAGAAAGACCTCTGCATTCTAACCCCATTCAAGCTACCCCATCATTTCTAGTGAATGATCCATCTTCATTTCTTTTCACTTCAATGGCTAATCCCTTTTCCACCAAAAACCTTGCATTAAGAGAAGCTGAATTTAGATGATGAATGAAAGACTGAGAGTTAGTATGGTACTTGGTGGGTTGGGTGTTTGAAAGTAAGGTTTTTTTTATCGATTAATGTTAGTTGTTATTGAGATGATTTCGAATACAAGTCTGCTTCCTATAAATTCAGCTACTACTCAATCATCACTTTTAATTCTCTATATGTCAATTCTTAAACACAAACTGATTAAAAAGAAGAAGGTAATTTAATGGTAAAAAAGTGAATTAAAAAGAGCTACCTTCGGGGAGAGTAAGAAGTGGATGAAGAGAGCAATCACAGTGACAAGGAGGACAAGGATAAGAGGTGGCAACAATGACCTGAAATTGTTTCTTCACGTAACTGGAAGCATGTAAATCTAGCAAAATTAGCCCAATAATAGACAAAAGATCTGGCTGGTTCAGGGATAGGTAGACAAACAATATACCTGTGCCTGTTGAAGACGGACTCGAGAGCCTGCTTCATCAATTAAACAATTAAATCTATAGCTTTGTCAGGCAAAAATCGATCACTGCAGGAAATACAATTATTTTAAGCTAGAAAATACTTAAGATACACAGCATGAACAAAACAACAACTACATTAGAGCTCCAAAATAAATCTAAATATTGTAATACAATTCAAAGAGATAAATTAATATACATTTGAAAATTTTCCAGCAACATAAAAATTAAAATAAAAAAAGAAACTTGTCTGATCTCCAGCATAAATGAATAGAATAGGTAAAATGAACAGAAAAGGGAGCAGAACGTTTAAATTTGTATGGTTTCATCTGGCTGGAATCGCCTCTCCAGAGCTGGATCCTTTTCAATGTGCTTCCTATATTCATCCATTGTTGTGGCTTCTATACACTGCATAAATTCAGCTACTACTCAATCATCAATATATATGTCCTGCTGAACACATTTGTCATGTGTGCACTGATACTCATTCACACCTGGACTTGAGAAGAGATGTAATTCATCATCTAAATGATATGCCACCCTTAGATAAAAATAGGAGAAGCTTATATAATTTCATAAAATCCCGAGAGTAATTACTGTAATTTACTCTATACTAATAACCCACAAGGACCATGCAGTGTTAGCTCACAGCATCAAAAGAGAGCCTCTAATAGTATCACCTTTGGAGTGCACAATTGTTAAAGGGTGAGAAGTATGGTTATGATTTTCTTGATACCATTTCATGAAACCCAGGTGAGGTCCTTTAACTAAAGCAAATGTTATTGCCCCAGCAAGGCTTAGAACGGACCCCAAAATCATGGCCAATCCATACACACGTTTTATGGAAATGCTTTCCATCCTGAAATTTCAAAAACCAATTTCAGTTTTCACCATATCAAAACTTTGATTTCTCTCTATAGGTCTTGACCCTACTTCAGAAAAAAAAATGGATGGTTATTTTTAATTTTACCTAATTAAAACAGCCATGATGAAAGTAATGGCAGGGACAGCATTTGTGGCGGCTGCAGCAAATAGAATATTTCTGAAATTCATACAACCATTCCCTTACACCTATGATTTTGACGGGGAAAGAAAAATCAAACCAATAGAGAAAGAAGGCAACTCAGCAGAGAAATTCATGTTCTTATCCTTTGTTGAATAACCACAGCAATAGCAAGTATTGCACAAACACCACCTTAAAAATTTCAAAATTGAATCAGCTGACCAACTTCCTTGTACATTCCATTCAATCCTTCTTAATCCCAAAATATCAAAAGTAAAACAGTTCTGCAGACCCAGGTCAAGATACTAGACTATTATTCATTTCTTTTCATTACTTTCACTTTCTCTTTCTTTTCTATTTTTACTTCTGATAGTAAAATACCATATTCTACCAATAAGACACCTAGATTATTATCCTTGGACACGCAATGCAATGTTAAAAACTCAGCTCAAAACTAAATCCCTGTAACATAACCAACAAAAGCAGCTTATATAATCTGAGTAAAAGGACTAAATTGCATGACTAAACACACTATGTTCTAGAGTTTTGCACATCCTCATGCTTAGAGAAACCCCGACACCCAATACTTGTACAATTCTATGTAAGAACAATCAAACAGCTCATGTTTGTCGCCAGTTTCATCATCCACCAGCCTTACCTTCTGTGGCTTCTCACGTTTATTGTTGTTAAACCCATATTTATGCTCTCCTCCCTTCATGTCTTGTTTTATCACAACTTTAGCCGAATCTCCTATCTTCAACACAGTTGAATCTCCTGTCTTATTCTCCAATGACACACTTTGATGGACTGTATCTATTTTCTTCATATGTTCTAGTGCTTCAGCTTCAGAATGCATAGACCTATCTGAACTTTCCAGTGATCACCATAGGCTTCTGCATCAGCATTGACACTCTCCACCCTCTTTGGTTTATGCTTCTGTGTTGCATTCCCTGCTTCCTCGTTATAAATCTCAGATTTATTAGAGGTTGCACTAGAACAATCAGCACCAATCTGTGGCTCTTCCTCCTCTACAAGTTCAACATCTTTCCTTTCACCTTTGCTTTTGTAAACTACACTGTAATTTACAAAACAAAAGTTGAAAGGAAATATATTGAGCTGGTAGACGAGGAAGAACCACGGAAGGATCCTGATTGTTCTAGTGTAGCCTCTAATAAATCTGAGATTTATAACGAGGAAGCAGGGAATGCAACACAGAAGCATAAACCAAAGAGGGTGGAGAGTGTCAATGCTGATGCAGAAGCCTATGGTGATCACTGGAAAGTTCAGATAGGTCTATGCATTCTGAAGCTGAAGCACTAGAACATATGAAGAAAATAGATACAGTCCATCAAAGTGTGTCATTGGAGAATAAGACAGGAGATTCAACTGTGTTGAAGATAGGAGATTCGGCTAAAGTTGTGATAAAACAAGACATGAAGGGAGGAGAGCATAAATATGGGTTTAACAACAATAAACGTGAGAAGCCACAGAAGGTAAGGCTGGTGGATGATGAAACTGGCGACAAACATGAGCTGTTTGAAGTCTTAAGGATGCCATCTAGATGTGTATTTTTGAAGGTGTTCATGTTATTCCTTCATCATTCAACGTCTTCATGTCATTCCTTCCCCGAGAGTTTCAAGTACTCTTCTGAATGATTTGTCTACAATTCCAAAAATCTAACAATTGCTTGCATTGACCCCACTTTGACATCCTTTAAATCCCATGGAAATGTAGCTTTCAGTGCACACTATGTAATCTTCACCTGACTACGATTATTGTTATTTGTGCTACACAGTCATTTTCTTTCATGTCTTGAAACAAATTTAAAGCACAAGTATCACAACACATAATCAAGTTGAATATTATCAGACTTTTTATTTATCAAACATTTTCACTACTATTACGTGTTATGCTGTTTTGAATCACAATTAAAAACCACAAGTAAATCACTTATGAGTTATCCTCTTTTGATTAATCCTTTTTTGAAAGCACACACACACAGACATACACACACCTACAATAATAAAGCATGACCACCCCCGAACCCCACTATTCCAGATTACTTACATAAAGAACTGTTGATGTTGATAATTATCTGTAATGAAAATTAACATTTTGTATGTTGTTGTATGTTATTGTATAAAGGATCATGGCTTCTCCACCTGCCTCCCCTCCTCCTCCTCCTCCTCCTCCTCCTCCTCCTTCTTCTCCTTCTCCTCCTCCTTCTGCTCCTTCAGACACATCGGCTTCGCCGTCTGCCGTGAAGCGGACACGCAAAGCCTCACGTCTACGATCGTTGTCTACTAGACCACCTGGTGCTGAGAGACCAGTGGTCCATGTAGATCCTGCTACCGGCAAGACCGACGGTCCCCACAGGAAGAAATTAAGAACATATTTGGGGATTGTGGCACGTGATAAGGTGGATGTCACTTACGAGAACTGGAAGGAGGTCCCTACTGCTTAGAAGGACTTGATTTGGAAGGATATTTAGGTATTTTCCTTTTCTTATTTGATTTTGTTTAATTAAAAGCCAAAATATACATTATTGTAACAAATAAACTTTATTTGATGTTGTCAGGCGAAATTTGAAATCCCAGAGGCTTCTGACAGTAGGACGAAAAGGAAGTTACTTCAGACCGTGGGGGAGAGATGGAGGCAGTTTAAATCAGACCTCACGAGGAAATGGGCCCTTGCAGCCGATCAGGACGGTGTCGAGGACACTGTCTGTGAGAAATACGGCATTAGCAAGGAAAAATGGGCCCAGTTTTGCCAGACTCACAGAGACCCTTCTTGGGAGGTATATTCCTTGGCATTTAAGTTGTTTTCCAAAAAACATTAACTTGTTATACTTCATTCTAGCAATTTGAAACATTATTGTTTTATTTTTGCAAGATGTGCGCAAAAAGGCACAAGCCATCCAGAAGCAGAACACTGCCCCCCACGTTCTGTCTCGTGGGGGTTATGACTATTTGGACCAGAAGTTCCTGGCTGAGAAGACCAAGAAAAAGCTGGAGGAAGTTGCACAGTCAGGAAGCGTTGATGGCGTCATCGACCCTCCATCCCCGGTCAGAGGCCACGTGAAGTGGAAGATGGCCCGCACGAAGAAAATAGGGGAGATGACGACTGAGGCTGCAAAGGAAATTGCTGAGAAGATCGTAAGTCATTTTCAACTAACCATTACAATTATATTTCAATATTTTGTGAATGCCATGTACAACTGTGTTTTTGGTGCAGGATTCCTTTGAGGAGTAGGCGACATAGGGATCCTTCGTCCCCCATGGACGTCAGGATGTTCTCGCCGCTGTTATTGGACGTCCAGAGCACCCTGGACGTGTCCGTGCTGCTGGAGCCGGTGTCACCATCAAGCAATACTTTGGATCGACTACACGGACGTCCCGCAGCTCTTCCTCCCTGCCTCCTGAAGAATTGCAACAGCTGACCCATCAAATCAGGGACCAGCTAGAGGAGTCCATCACAGAGAGAGTGACGTGACAAGTTATGGCATCCTTCAGCCAGATACAGTACCAGCTTCAGTCGCAGATGCAATCTCAGGGACTTGCACTGCCTCCTGACCCTCTGGTTGGTCCTTCCGGTCCTCGAGTGAGCACAAAGGGGAGTTGTGTTGATCCCTCAGGAAACGATCCTGAGACAGGTGACTCTGATAGGTGCGGCTTGTACATAGAAGCAGATCATGCCCGCCTGGTTGCCATGGGGAGATTTTATGAGGGATCCACTGTTGTTCATAACACTCCTTTGTTGCCTGGCCAAGTAAAGGTGAGTGTGGAGGAGGTTACAGATGTAGATGCTCCAATTCCTGTACCCACTGATGAGGTTTCCTTAGTGGGGCAGGCACTTCACACCTTCCTTGCTTGGTCGACACATCTGGTCAAATCTTTATCACAGTAGGTACTTATTGTCCTTACTATATGTTTCTTCTTTTTAAATTAATTCATTAAGCGTGCCTCAAATTAGGCTATTTAACTTTGTTTCATGAACAAGTAGCTGTGTCTCCGGCAAAACCACCTCCAAAGCCCGATCCGGAGGTCGATGATCCGCTTTATCTTATGACATTGACCATGCCAGAGCTTTTCTTGAGGCCTTATCAGGTTAGATGGGATGCCACCGTGTTCGGGGTCTTTAATCTAGATTTCCCGCTCTACATAAAGCACGAAGACCTCTCTGAAATCTCACACGGTGGTCAATGTCTCAGCATATCAGTGTTACAGTTGTGGATTCTGTAAGTCATTTTATATTACTTTTAATTACCTAAGTTATTGCTTTCAATTCATAAATATTTAACTTTCACTTAACATAAATAGACATCTCACTGAAACATGTATGCGAGCGGGGAATTCTGATATCTATGGATTCCTCGAGCCACAGTCCATTTAGAGGTCTGGGAAATCGCAGTTTGAGTCTGAAAGTTACATAAAGAATTGGATGCAGAGTTCAAAACGCGATGTCTATCTTGGAGCCTACCTAAATGGGTAAGTCACAAAATAACTGAATTTAATTAATGTTTACTAATGTACTAACCCATATTAATCTCCACTGCAACGGACACTGGCGGATGGTGGTCATCCTGTCCAAGGAACACCTAGTTGTCTGGTTTTGTTCATTGCATAACAGGCCAGACAACTACCTTAAGGGGATTATTAATAGGTTAGTGTTCTTTTCAATACATTTGCATTGAAATACCTCAACGTACAACACCAATATTTAATTGTTACTCATCTGGAAAAAGCTTTAAAAGGTCTTGATGATGCTCCACAGCCTAAATCAAAGGCTCCTGCTAGGTGGATTGTCGTCAATGTACGTCATTTACATAAAACTTCCACTTATATATATTTCTTTATGTGTCTGTACACTAGTTGTTTAATTAATATCTAAATTTCATTATGTATTTAGTGTAATAGATAAAAAGGAAGTACTGAGTGCGGCTACTATGTGATGCACTGGATGTCCACCATCATTTTAGGAACTTTTAGGAATAATTGGGAAGCGGTAAGTTTATTTCAAACAAAATCGATTTATTTATAATTTGTATTACATTATTAACTTATTATGATTTATTTCATCATGCAGTATTTTAACGATCCTAGACCATTGGAGCCAGAGAGATTAAAGGCATTGCGGATCCAGTGGGCACAGTATTATCTCTGAGTTAGAGATCAGACCTAGGATTTACGGACATTAACTTTAGCTTAGTTTACTTTGGTTTAACATTTTTGACATTTCCTATGTAATTTGAACATTGAATTCATTTGTTGATTGTTCTTTATGATAAATGAATTATTCGATGTTTATTATCATTAAAATTGCTTGAAAGCAGAATAAAATATTTATTTGTTGTGAATTGGGTCTGAAATTGCATATTATAGGTACAATTTTGGGTTTATTGTAAAAACAGAAAGTTTATATTAAAAAAAAACTTGACAATAACATTGGTTATTAACAAAAACCGATGTTAATATAGTTAACAACATCGGTTATTTACCAAAACCGATGTCCAAATAGACCTTAACATCGGTTATAATAGAAAACCAATCTTAACGATTGTATGTTAACATCAGTTATTTGTAAATAACCGATGTTAACGTTTGTATATTAACATCGGTTATTTGTAAAAAAACCGATGTTAACGGTTGTATATTAACATCGGTTATTTGTAAAAAACGATGTTATATACAAAGAACTACACCCAATAAGTGTATGCATCATCAACGTTGACATCGGTTTTAAAATGAAACCGATGTTAATGTAATACGTTAACATCGGTTTTGGTAGGAAACCGATATTAATAAATTACATTAACATCGGTTTTTCTAGAAAACCGATGTCAAAATACATATTAACATCGGTTTTGAAGTAAAACCGATGTCAACGTTCATCATGCATACACTATTTTTTGCTGTAGTTCATTGTTTTTAACATCGGGTATTTAGAAAACCGATGTTATCGTATTTATGTTAACATCGGTTTTGGAAAACCGATGTTAACAATGATACACTCAACATCGGCACTTTCAACATCGGTTTTAAAATCGATGTAGAATGTCCTAAATAACCGATGTTGAAAGTGCAATTTCTATTAGTGTAACCTGTCTGATATGCATACCTACAGTATTTTTATTGTTTGACAAGTAAACTAATCATAAGCTTGTGAGCAATTACAGGTAAAAATAGCATTTACATAACTTGTCCACATCATGCATTTCCAAAATCTGGAATATAGGTAGTGATATATGAATACAACCAACTAACCAAATAAAGAAAAAATTAACATCAGGCACTCTATAAAGAAAACCATATTTTTAGGATGATTATTATTTAAAGAGGTGTAGGCTATGGTGGTCACCGAAATTCCTTGTGTTTTGTGGTCAAGTAAATACAAATCGGGTATCGCAAGTGGGTCGATATTTAAACTTTTCAATATTTTATTTAAGTTGGCATATAAAGACAATTTTGTCATTACTTTAATGAAGATAAGAATGCCCATTAAGAACTTCAAATATTGTTTTGCCCTTCTAGGTAGAAAGACAAGCTCTATGCTGTCTTTGTAGGGTTCTATTTTGAAGAATAATTTTGTTGAAGAGGGATGATTGTCCGCGTTTCTAGGACTTGGTCATGTTGATTGACTTGAAATAGAAGCCTCTTTCTAAGTTGTAGGAAATTGAAGGTGGTAGTTTTGGGTGTCAACTTGGGAGATTAGCCCATTTAGTTTTGTGTTTGTTCTTGTTTGGTTGTTGTTGTTTTTTATTATGCTACCGTGATCTTTATTCTGTGCCGGATAACCTACTCCTAGATGCCATCGCCACGGCGTCGCCCACCACTATCTCAAGCCGCAGAACCTACTTTTGGATGCCATTGGCAACATCAAAGTCTTCGACTTTGGCCTCTCTGCCTTCCTTAAGCACCTCTGTGACAAGCTCCTCCACACAGCATGTGGATCTGTCTTCATCGTGCCAAAGATCCTCCGCTTTGTCCACTACGACAGCTCAAAGGCCAATGCCTACTCCAGCAGCGTTATCCTTTACAACCTCCTTGTCTCCCACCTCACGAGTCTCACTAAATACTCTCTAAAACTATTTTTCTCCCTACAATGACACCAACACCCACGACCAACCAATACTCAATAAATCATAATTAAATAAAATTAAATTCTTAACCAAAGGAAAATAACACAATAATATTTATGTGAACATTTTTTAATAAAATAATTAATAATAAAGAAGGGATATAAAAATAAAATAACCCATGACTATTAAAAACTAATTAACTGGTACAAAAGATTACATTGATAGACCGAATCCAGTCGTTCAATATAAAGATCATTAATCTAACGGCTAGCAATCAGGTTGCCTATCTTTGTGCACCAAACACAAATAACTTTAGGATGATTATTATTTAAAGAACGTATAAATTGAATTCTCAAATGTCGCAAGACTCACGTACTGTCTGATTTGAAGAAGGTACGTTTATATTGTCGAGTTTATAGATGTCATGCGAGTCCATATTCCTCCAAAACGTTATTATATCTTTTGAAGAGCACCGCTTGTGGAATCCACGTTATTGATTTTGAAGATAGATCTTTTAATCATTGTACCTTGCGTATTCGTAAAGTCTTGTATTATTTGAGACAGCATCAAAATATAACTATGTTATTAAATAGGTGTAGTTAAATTAACAACATACATTAAGTTCACAGAAAAAATTTGAGTTTGATTTCATATAATATAATTTTAGGAAGAGACGATGAATTTTAAGAATGTGTTTGATTAAAATGCATGATAAAAAAAGATAAAAACAAAAGAGTATCGAAGAACCAAATTAATATCTTAATTATGATGGTTAAGAATTTATAATATTACATTATGGACCAATGTATATATATTAATGGATTTTAGAAGCGCGTAATAACCCAATGTTATGGCAGGCTTGTAATATGTAAAAATAACTATGAATGATTAGAGATTGTATACTAGATGACAACAACAACAAAAAAAAAAAAAAAAAGAGAGAAGTGTATACTAGAGATTAGAATTCATGCTTGTTATCTTAAATGGAATTATGAATCACGGAATAATAAAAGATACTGAGTGATAGGAGGTTTAGTTATGGCAGGCTAATAATTATGAATGATTACTTATCAAAAAATTATGAATGATTATAAAGTGTATAATGGATACTAGAATTTACAGCAAGTCATTAGTTTCAAAGTCAAATTCTCTTAAGCAATATGTCTTGAATTCAATTTTTATAAACTTAAAAGATATAATTTAAAAGAAACACTCCATCATAGGTACTCAACTAAATTTTCTAATAAAAATTAATTATTCATAAAGTTAATAGATATTTTATATTAATAAATATAATAAAATAAAATAAATATAATATTTTATATTAATAAATAAAATAAAATAAAATAAAATATATTTATGCTTGTCATATCTTAAATAAATAGAATTATGAAACATGGAATAATGAAACATGAGTGAGAAGGGATTTTATTAGGAGGGAGTTATATATTTATGGTTTATCATTCCTTTATTCTCTTAATTTTTTAGAATTTCTAATTTCAATTTTTTTTATTTGAGACAATGAGACTAAATAAAGTAAGGATAAAAATAAAGGTTAAGGGACTAAAATTAGTAAAAAAAAATTATTTATATACTCACTTACTGTGTTTTGATAGATTGTTAATGTAAATATTGAATATATTGAAACATCATATTATAAATATTCTGTACAAAAATTAATGAAATGTAAATGATAGATAAATTTTAATTTTTGTGAATGGATCCCCTCCCAATCATCTCAGTCCATATCTAAAAAGTTCAATCTTTAATTTTGACATAAAATTATAACTAAAAGATATTATTTTATTCTATTCACCATTAGGAACTTGATCTGAATTAAAAATAAAATAAAATCACATTAAATGCTGTCTCAAATAACTCATCATAACCGTGGATGGGTTATACACGCTAACTAGCATGTGATCGACACACAAATAAGGCCCACACACTAATTAACATAAATAAAAATACAAAAACTTTAATCAAACATGTGGCCAAAAATATTAAAACTGAAAAACACACCTTTTTCTCCCTTACAGAAGCGCCACTGAAACCGATGTAGATACATAGAGACTAGAGAGTATCACAAAACCACCAAAATTCATCCTTCTATTCATCAATCCGTAATTACCTATCTTTCCACTTTCTTTCTCCTACAATGGAGCTACCACCCACTATTGCAACATGCTTTCTCATGAATGCTTCCAAATCTCAACAATCCACGAGTTCTCTCTCAGATGATAAGAACGTAGCACCGCATATCGTGACCTTTAACCATCACATTGTCAACAAATTCGGTACGTACACTTTTTTACCATCCCTTAGTCTATGGTGTTATATGCAATATTTGCTCCTTCAATATTCATGATTTCACCAAGATATTGGTTATTTTATTTTATTTTTAATTGAATTTTGTGGATTCGTAATTAACGTTCTTTTCCCTGTACATCTTTTTTTCTCACACAAATTAATATGTTTTTAGTCTCTTTATAAAATATTTAAAAGTTCAATTTTATATAGTCGTTTTAATTTGTTGTTTTTTTTTCTCTTCTCTTTAACTTGAGATATATTAGTTTTGATGTTCAAAAGGATTTAGGTAGGGTTTTTTTTAGGAAAAAAAGTAGTTTAATTAACTATTGATTTGCATTTTAAAATTAAAGACACGGAATTGTTTTTTAGCTAGAGAGACTAATATCGAATTTAAAAAATGCTATTGGGACAAAACAAAAATATTTCACCCTAAAATAATTCATTTATGGCGTGGCTTCATTGTTTGGACCACCCCCTCTTATTTAACTTTCGTTATGAGAAAAAAATGGATCCTTTAATTTGTTTCTTGTTTATATTTTAAATTATAGAAATATTTTTCCTTTCTATTTTTAAAAAAATTATAAAATAAATAAAATTAATATAGTTTAATTTAATTATTTTGATATATATATATATATATATATATATACAAAAATAAAATAAAAATGTAATTTTTGTAACTAAAAAGAAAAGGCCTAACATGCCTATAAATATAACGAATTTTCGATTTACTTTCAATATTTTTATTTATCAATTTTAGTTTACCATCAACGATACATCACAAATAATATTTCTAAGATAATGTGTGTATTTATTTAGTTTATATATTGGTAACCCTTTCCCTAATGATCTTATGCTACAAGTCTATATATTACTAAAGAAATAAAGGCAGAATACAAAACATGGGGACATGCAAGAGCCAAAACTCATGAGATAGCTTAAAAATGAAAATCTGGAAGCTTTTAATTAGAAAGTATGAAGCTTTTAATATCAAGATTTTATATCAAAAAATATGAATCTCATTATATATGATATCCCATGCTTTTAGTTGAATTCTCGAATTCATTTATTTCAGGTCAGTGTTATTAATCCTCATTAAATAGTTGGTGTTAGATATATAACACAAAACATACATGTGCAGGCAAAAATTCATTTTTATGGGAAGGTCCCACACCAAAAGTGATCATCACAGACCCTGAGCAAATCAAAGAAGTCTTCAACAAGATCCAAGACTTTGAGAAACCAAAGTTGAGCCCCATTATCAATTTGTTGGGCACTGGACTTGCAAATTTACAAGGCGAGAAATGGAGGATACATCGAAAGATTATCGACCCTGCTTTCCATTTTGAAAAATTGAAGGTTATATACATACTAATTAATTTAATGGTTTTGATTGGACAAATTTCTAGATAAAATACTTCTAAGAAAAAAAATTAATTAAGTTTCTTTTATATGTAAGTTAAGATTAACTTATGTAAGCAAATTCATAGCAATTCTCATTTAACTTTTCCAAAAAAATTGATTTTAATCATGTATAAACTAATTTAAATTTATGAAAAAAATTAATTTAATTATTTTCTTACCTTATAAATATTGATATAGAATTTTATCCAAATGGGTGAATGTATGTTTTGTTAGGCAGTCCTTTTTTTTGCATGTTTTACTCCATATCAAATTTTGTGACTTCATGATCAATTATGTTATCATTATCCTGCACAGGTTATGATACCAACTTTTTATAAATGTTGCGAGGAGATGGTTTCAAAATGGGAAGGGATGTTATCTTCGGACAACAAATGTGAAATTGATGTATGGCCTTTCCTTCAAAATTTGACCTGTGATATTATTTCTAGAACAGCCTTTGGAAGCAGTTACGAAGAAGGAAAAAGAATATTTGAACTTCTGAAAGAGCAAGCTGGGTTGATTATGAAATTACGAAATGTTTACATTCCAGGATGGTGGTAAGACTACTAACACAAAAATGGCTATAGAGCTATATATAAAGCTTTCTTAGTTAAGGACCGTTACATATTACATTTATGGCTAGCTAATTAATTTGAAATCGTAATTATATGATCTATTTGTAGGTTGCTACCGACAACTACACATAGGAGGATGAAAGAAATAGATACTGATATACGGGCGTCACTTAAAGGAATCATCAACAAACGAGAGAAATCAATCAAGGCCGGTGAAGTCTTACACCATGATTTATTAGGCATGCTTTTGGAATCAAATCGTATGGAAATACATGAACATGGAAACAATAAGACCGTTGCAATGACTTGCCAAGAAGTAATTGAGGAATGTAATGCATTCTACCTAGCAGGGCAAGAAACTACATCGACTTTGCTGGTTTGGACAATGATATTGTTGAGTAGATATCCTGATTGGCAAGCACATGCTAGGGAGGAAGTATTGCATGTTTTTGGTAACCAAAAGCCAGATTATGATGGGTTAAGTCACCTCAAAATTGTAAGTACTTACCACATTATTTGACACCCAACTAAATACTCTCCCACATTAACCTACTTTAGGATAAAGTTGTACTTTCATTAATCTTATTCTCTAGTTAGGGATCAAACCTCCATCCTTGATTAAGAGACCAAAGGTTGAATTACTTGTGTTCATAATTTTTGGTTCACATGATTTTACTTAGTGCATGGTTATATTAATATGGCAAGTGCTTTTAGTGTTGAATCTTAATGAATATATCTTTCTTTACAATAGGTGACCATGATTTTATATGAGGTTCTCAGACTCTACCCACCTGCAGTTTATTTCAATCAAGCTATCAAGAATGATGTGGAACTTGGAAACGTGTCCCTTCCTAAAGGAGTGCAAGTTTCCTTACCAATATTGTTGATTCACCAAGATCATGATATTTGGGGTGATGATGCTACCGAATTCAAACCAGAAAGATTTGCTGAAGGAGTTGCAAAGGCAACAAAAGGCCAAGTCTCGTTTTTCCCATTTGGACGGGGTCCTAGAGTGTGCATAGGCCAAAATTTTGCTCTATTAGAAGCAAAGATGGTTTTGTCACTACTTTTACAAAAATTCTCATTCGAGCTTTCTCCTGCCTATGCACATGCTCCAACCATTGTGTTCACCCTTAATCCTAAATTTGGGGCTCATATCATTTTACACAAGCTGTAGTGTCACTTTTATTAGCATTTTGTTAGTTGAAATAAAGGCTCAAACTTGTGTTAAAGTGGCTGTCAATTCTCTTTGGATTTGCACTACCATAGGCTTGTTTTAATTTTAAGAAATTAAGGTTTAATAAGGTTAAAACTCAAGGATTGTGATTGCCTCTTGGCTGACCAAGGAGTTACACAATTTTCCATATATTTTTGTGTCTTAATTCTAGTTTTAATTAGGTATAATGACACCATCAAGTGTTGTTATTAATTCTAGTTTTAATTAGGTTTAATGACACCATCAATTGTTTTTATTGGTGATTATTTCATCTTTTCACTTGTGTAACCAACTTGATGTCATTCCTATTTATAGGCTGCACATTTTCTAATAAAAAAGGGACAAATCTTGAATTTGAGTTTTAATCACCTTCTAAAGTGTGAGAGTGAATCTTTTTAGTTACTTGAGTGGTTTAATAAATTGGTTTATCAAGGAACACTACCTTGTGTGTGACACTAATTCCGGAGGAGTGATTCTTCCGACATCCTTCTTCATCATTCTAAACCTTCATTCTTTAATCTCACTTGAACACCATTGTTATCATCTTCATTCTTCATCCGAACACATTCAAACTTTGAACCAAATACCTTCCATTCAGCCCTCCATAAACTCGTCACTTTCTCTCTTATTCCATTTTCTAAATTTCATACAAAAAAAAACATCTTTGAAGATCCATCTTCAACCCTTGTGCAAATGGGTTTACATCAAGGGTTTTCAAGATTGCTTGGGCTGAAATTTCTTGGTAACATCTTTCTAATTTCTTCTTTGCCATTTTATATTACCTTGTTCATGTTATTTTTTTATTGAGACTGAACCATTGCAAAAATTAGGCCTTTAATTTCTTGTTAAAAAAAAGGCAGAAACTTATTTAAAAAAAATATTTGGGCTGAGTGGTTCATGCTATAATAGCTTTAAAAAATTCTTGAAGGTAATACAATTGGTTGTTAGAAGGTTACCAACTTATGAAGTTTAATTCCTTCAAAAATAATCCCATTGTGTAGTTGCTGGAATTGTTTTGTCCTTGTTCTAAGCCTTTATTAGCCTAACCCTAAGCCTTTTCCTTGTCACAAATTGGTGGTTGAACTTTGTGTAAACTTTAACTTGAATTGCTTTAGAACTCAAGGAGAATTCTAGAGTGGAAAAAGGCAAGAGTGTACAAATTTTTTAAAAAAAAAAGTCATATTTGAGAGATACACTTGAGTGCGGTGAGGTTCTATTTTCTTTATAACTATTATTATTTTTATTTTGAAGATGTCAGGTGGTGGTGAATATCAATTGGATGGGGCACAAAGATTCTTGTTGGATGCTCTCAATGCTCAAATGCAAAGACTATTGAGAGAGAACAACGAGGAGTTATATGAAAGAACTAATCGATTAGATAATCGTGAACATCATGAGGACGAAAGGAGAGGAGGAAATGGTGCTGGTCCAAGGCCAAATCAAATTGAAGAAGTCAAGCTCAACATTCCTCCCTTTAAAGGCAAAAGTGATCCGGAGGCATATTTGGAGTGGGAACTCAAGATAGAGCATATCTTTTGATGTAACACCTATGAAGAGGCCCAAAAATTGAAGCTAGCAGCCGCGGAATTCTCGGATTATGCTCTTGTGTGGTGGAACAAATTGCAAAGGGAGAGAGCTAGAAATGAGGAGCCTTTGGTGGAAACTTAGGTTGAGATGAAAAGGATCATGATGCAAAAATACCAACTTCTCTAGCACTAGAAGCCAATAATTGCAACTTTAAAACCCTATGAATGTAACAGGTTAGAGATGTGAATATATGTTTGCCTATTTATGGCTATCTAGATTATTAATATACCATTAAATTAGGGGTCAGAACTAGTAATCTGATGCCTCTCAAGTTATGTATTGCTCTCATTACATCCTTTGCATCAGCCAACTATAAGACAAAGAAACATTATTATTTAAAATCAGATGGAATGCATAAGGATAACAACTATTGTTTGTCTATTCCATGGGAATGTGTCTACTGCATACTCTTCATCATCTAAAATTTATCAAGTCTCTAACTTAAATTTCAATGCTTGACTTACTTGCACCTGTTAGATGTGCTGCAACTTCGTCCTTCAATCTAGCGGTTTCCCATGCCCAAGTTATCTATTCTAGGATGGCAATAACCAGACGAGAACCTCTAAATCCTATCAATGGTATTCATGCTCAGTAACTTGTCAACACCAAGTGGTTCCTCCAAACATGAAATGGAGAATTGGTTGGGTTAAAAAGAGCTAGCAAAAGATGTGAGAGAGTAAGTATTGTGCATCAGGTAAAACTAATTACCAACTTAACCTGTCTGATATGCATACCTACAGTATTTTTATTGTTTGATAAGTAAACTAATCATAAGCTTGTGAGCAATTACAAGTAAAAATAGCATTTACATAACTTGTCCACATCATGCATTTCCAAAATCTATCTAGAATATAGGTAGTGATATATGAATACAACCAACTAACCAAATAAAGAAAAAATTAACATCAGGCACTCTATAAAGAAAACCATATTTTTAGGATGATTATTATTTAAAGAGGTGTAGGCTATGGTGGTCACGAAAATTCCTTGTGTTTTGTGGTCAAGGAAATACAAATCGGGTATCGCTAGTGGGTCGGTATTTAAACTTTTTAATATTTTATTTAAGTTAACATATAAAGACAATTTTGTCATTACTTTCATGAAAAGATAAGAATGCCCATTAAGAACTTCAAATATTGTTTTGCCCTTCTAGGTAGAAAGATAAGCTCTATGCTGTCTTTGTGGGGTTCTATTTTGAAGAATAATTTTGTTGAAGAGGGTTGATTGTCCGCGTTTCTAGGACTTGGTCATGTTCATTGACTTGAAATAGAAGCCTTTTTCTAAGTTGTAGGAAATTGAAGGTGGTGGTTTTGGGTGTCAACTTGGGAGATTAGCCCATTTAGTTTTGTGTTTGTTCTTGTTTGGTTGTTGTTGTTTTTTATTATGCTATCGTGATCTTTATTCTGTGCCGGATAACCTACTCCTAGATGCCACCGCTGCGGCGTCGCCCACCACTACCTCAAGCCGCAAAACCTACTCTTGGATGCCATTGGCGCGCAACATCAAAGTCTTCGACTTTGGCCTCTCTACCTTCCTTAAGCACCTCTGTGACAAGCTCCTCCACACAACATGTGGACCCCGTCTTCATCGTGCCGAAGATCCTCCGCTTTGTCCACTACGACAGCTCGAAGCCCAACTCCTACTCCTGCGGCGTTATCCTTTACAACCTCCTTGTCTCCCACCCTCACGAGTCTCACTAAATACTTTCTAAAACTATTTTTCTCCCTACAATGACACCAACACCCACGACCAACCAATCCTCAACAAATTATAATTAAATAAAATTAAATTCTTAACCAAAGGAAAATAACACAATAATATTTATGTGAACATTTTTTAATAAAATAATTAATAATAAAGAAGGGATATAAAAATAAAATAACCCATGACTATTAAAAATTAATTAACTGGTACAAAAGATTGCACTGATAGACCGAATCCAGTCGTTCAATATAAAGATCATTAATCTAACGGCTAGCAATCAGGTTGCCTATCTTTGTGCACCAAACACAAATAACTTTAGGAAGATTATTATTTAAAGAACGTATAAATTGAATTCTCAAATGTCGCAAGACTCACGTACTGTCTGATTTGAAGAAGGTACGTTTATATTGTCGAGTTTATAGATGTCATGCGAGTCCATATTCCTCCAAAACGTTATTATATCTTTTGAAGAGCACCGCTTGTGGAATCCACGTTATTGATTTTGAAGATAGATCTTTTAATCAGTGTACCTTGCGTATTCGTAAAGTCTTGTGTTATTTGAGACAGCATCAAAATATAACTATGTTATTAAATAAGGTGTAGTTAAATTAACAACATACGTTAAGTTCACAGAAAAAATTTGAGTTTGATTTCATATAATATAATTTTAGGAAGAGACGATGAATTTTAAGAATGTGTTTGATTAAAATGCATGATAAAAAAAGATAAAAACAAAAGAGTATTGAAGAACCAAATTAATATCTTAATTATGATGGTTAAGAATTTATAATATTACATTATGGACCAATGTATATATATTAATGGATTTTAGAAGCGCGTAATAACCCAATGTTATGGCAGGCTTGTAATATGTAAAAATAACTATGAATGATTAGAGATTGTATACTAGATGACAACAAAAAAAAATAAAGAGAAGAGAAGTGTATACTAGAGATTAGAATTCATGCTTGTTATCTTAAATGGAATTATGAATCACGGAATAATAAAAGATACTGAGTGATAGGAGGTTTAGTTATGGCAGGCTAGTAATATATAATAATAATTATGAATGATTACTTATCAAAAAATTATGAATGATTATAAAGTGTATAATGGATACTAGAATTTACAGCAAGTCATTAGTTTCAAAGTCAAATTCTCTTAAGCAATATGTCTTGAATTCAATTTTTATAAACTAAAAAGATATAATTTAAAAGAAACACTCCATCACAGGTGCTCAACTAAATTTTCTAATAAAAATTAATTATTCATAAAGTTAATAGATATTTTATATTAATAAATAAAATATATTTATGCTTGTCATATCTTAAATAAATAGAATTATGAAACATGGAATAATGAAACATGAGTGAGAAGGGCTTTTATTAGGAGGGAGTTATATATTTATGGTTTATCATTCCTTTATTCTCTTAATTTTTTAGAATTTCTAATTTTAATTTTTTTTATTTGAGACAATAGACTAAATAAAGTAAGGATAAAAATAAAGGTTAAGGGACTAAAATTAGTAAAATGTAATTTTTGTAATTAAAAAGAAAAGGTCTAACATGCCTATAAATATAACGAATTTTCGATTTACTTTCAATATTTTTATTTATCCATTTTAGTTTATCATCAACGATTCATTACAAATAATATTTCTAAGATAATGTGTGCATTTATTTTGTTAAGATTAATAATATTCAACTTCTTATTTTTTTAATGAAATCATGAATAAAAATTTAAATATATTAAACATTATAGTTAATTGAATTAATTTGTTATGCATTTCATTGTTGACTAAATTTTTTAATATTATTTCTATAATTCTAATTTTATAATAAAAAACATAATTTTTTTAGTGATGTAATTCTTCACAGTAACCAATATATATATATATATATATATATATATATATATATATATATATATATATATATAAAATTTTATATATATATATATATATGTATATAAAATTGTGTATAACAATATTAAGAGACAACATACATGACGCAAAAACACTAAAATTATTTTAATTAAAGAATAAAAAAATTCTGAAAAAATATTTTTTAAATTAAATTTATATATTTATGAATTTATTTTTATTATATAAATGTGCATTTGAATTTTTTATTTTTCACATATCATTTACTATATTATATTTAATAGGTGTCATAATTATTATACTATAAGTAAAATTGGCTACCTAATAACATTAAATATTATATTTATTAAATATAGTATGTAGTCAATTGTAAGTATAATAATTAATAGAAAAGCTATCATACATATTTTTCAATTTATTGATATTATGATATTAATATATATTTAAAGTTTCCTATTTCAAATATGTTTTCTCTTTTATTTTTATAAATAACAATAATAATAATAATATATTTTTATCGCATATATATAGATCTATACTTTTTACTATTTAATATAATAAAATTATTAAATATTATATTTATTAAAAATATGATATGTAGTCAAATTTTAAGTAGAAAAATTAAGAGATTATTTATTATATTTTATAATTTTACATTTTTAAATATAGATTCCTATTTCAAAAATATGTTTTTTTTATTATTTTTAAAGTAAAAATAAAAATAAAATAATATTATTCTATTTTATAAATTTATAAATATTAAAATTTATGTATTAAAACATATAATACATTTATTAAATATTAAATATATTTATATTATTAAATATGACATATAATATCTTATTGGTAAAATTGATTAAATACTATGTTCATTAAATAAAATATGCATTATTACAAAGTAGGCTTTTAAAGATGATTATAACACTCGTTCCATGATGATTTTGAATCGTCTTTGAAGTGGTAATCGTGAAAAGTCAACACTTCACTGTTTGGGACCGAGATAGGTTAAGATCTAGAAGCAGTTTCCTCTCTCCAACATTGGTGATTGAGTTGATGTCAAGCATTGAGACCAAATCTGTGGTGCACTCAAAGCACTTCGCGACGAGATCGAATTTTCAAAGGCTGTGCCACAGTGTGGTAGAGGCAACGCAACAACAACAACACACGAGTGACACTAACATGGAGAGAGAGAGAGGGAGAGAGAGAGAGAGAGAGAGAGGTTGCAAAGAGACTGAGAGGGGATATGATACAACTGATGGAGCAGTTTTCTGAAAAAGACTTCAATTTCAAAAACGATTTTTCAAATCGTCGAAAACTGTCTTTGAATTCTTCATTTTAACAATGTTTTCCCTAAAAATTTCCTTTGAAATGCAATTTCTAGATCATTTTATAGAAAACAGTCGTTGAAATATAACTAGTATTTACAAAAATGTCATCGCCTCCTTAACAACGCTGGTTTTTATAAAACCATCACCAAATCCCCGTCATAAAACCATGTTTTCTAGCCGTGAATAGAAAATGTTAGCTTTTAGAAAGAATCTTGTAAAAAATAGTATAAGAGTCATATATCACATTAATTAGGAAAAAGCATACCAACTATATTGGTAACCCTTTCCCTAATGATCTTATGCTACAAGTCTATATATTATTAAAGAAATAATGGAAGAATACAAAATATGGGGGACATGCAAGAGCCAAAACTCATGAGATAGCTTAAAAATGAAAATTTGGAAGCTTTTAATTAGAAAGTATGAAGCTTTTAATATCAAGATTTTATATTAAAAAATATGAATATCATTATGTATGGTATCTCATGCATTTAGTTGAATTCTCGAATTCATTTATTTCAGGTCAGTGTTATTAATCCTCATTAAATAGTTGGTGTTAGATATATAACACAAAACATACATGTGCAGGCAAAAATTCATTTTTATGGGAAGGTCCCACACCAAAAGTGATCATCACAGACCCTGAGCAAATCAAAGAGGTCTTCAACAAGATCCAAGACTTTGAGAAACCAAAGTTGAGCCCCATTAATTATCAATTTGTTGGGCACTGGACTTGCAAATTTACAAGGCGAGAAATGGAGGATACATCGAAAGATTATCAACCCTGCTTTCCATTTTGAATAATTGAAGGTTATATACATACTAATTAATTTAATGGTTTTGATTGGACAAATTTCTAGATAAAATACTTATAAGAAAAAAAAAATTAATTAAGTTTCTTTTATATGTAAGTTAAGATTAACTTATGTAAGCAAATTCGTAGAAATTCTCATTTAACTTTTCCGAAAAAAATTGATTTTAATCATGTATAAACTAATTTAAATGTATGAAAATAATTTAATTTAATTTAATTATTTTCATACCTTATAAGTATTTATATAGAATTTTATGCAAATGGGTGAATGTATGTTTTGTTAGGCAGTCATTTTTTTAGCATGTTTTACTCCATATATCAAGTTTTGTGACTTCATGATCAATTATGTTATCATTATCTTGCGCAGGTTATGTTGCCAACTTTTTTTAAATGTTGCGATGACATGGTTTCGAAATGGGAAGGGATGCTATCTTCAGACAACAAATGTGAAATTGATGTATGGCCTTTCCTTCAAAATTTGACCTGTGATATTATTTCTAGAACAGCGTTTGGAAGCAGTTATGAAGAAAGGAAAAAGAATATTTGAACTTCTGAAAGAGCAAGCTAGGTTTATTATGAAATTACGAAATGTTTACATTCCAGGATGGTGGTACGACTACTAACACAAAAATGGCTATAGAGCTATATATAAAGCTTTCTTAGTTAAGGACCGTTACATATTACATTTATGGCTAGCTAATTAATTTGAAAATGTAATTATATGATCTATTTGTAGGTTGCTACCGACAACTACACATAGGAGGATGAAAGAAATAGATACTGATATGTGGGCGTCACTTATGTTGGAACAAAGAAGCTCTTCACACATACTCACACTATGCACTCACTCATTCTATGTTAGAGAATAAGAGAAGATGAAAGAAAATAGAGGAAACTTAGAATTCTGAATAAAACTTCTGCACTCTCATTCTCATTCATACTCATTATTTTCATTCATGATCACTACTATATTTATACACTGCACATATAGCTATAACAACCTTCATAGCTGTCAAACTAGCTAACTCCTAACTCCTAACTAACTAACTGAATTACAGCATACATCAACATCCCTCCTTAATTCAGATTTGTCAAGGATGTCACTCCTAACTTGTCTCTCAATTCCTTGAACTTGATAGACTTCAATGTCTTAGTTAGTATGTCTACAACTTGATCTTCAGACCTGCAAAACTCCAATTCAAGCTTTTCCTTACTCACTTAATCACGCAGGAAATGAAACTTGGTTTCAATATGTTTACTCCTGCCATGTGCCACAGGATGCTTAGCTAAATCAATTGCTGATTTGTTATCCATCAACAACCTCATAGGACTGCAATTTCTCGAGTTTAGTTCTTCCATTAAAGCTTCCAGCTATAGAGCTTGACAGGCTGGCATAGCAGCAGCAATATATTCTGCTTCACATGTTGACAAAGCAACTACACTCTGCTTCTTTGAGCACCAAGAGATTGGTGATGTTCCAAATTTGAAAACATACCCAGCAGTGCTTTTCCTATCATCCTTATCACCACACCAATCTGAATCACTATAACCAAACACTTCTCCTTCTATATTCTTCTGACTGTAAGGATATAAAATGCCAAGATCCAATGTTCCTTTCACATACCTCAGAATCCTCTTTGCTGCCAAGAAGTGAGGTGTCTTTGGTTTCTCCATAAACCTGCTTATCAACCCAACACAATAGGCAATATCAGGTCTGGTGTTACATAGGTACCTCAATGAGCCTACAATTTGCTTGTACAAGGTAGGATCAACTTCTTTCTCATCCCCATCTATTTGCAGCTTAATTCCAGTTTCAGTTGGTGTGATAACAGAATTGCACTCCATCATATTGAACCTCTTCAAAATGTCTTCTGCATACTTCTTTTGATGCATGAAAATCCCTTTATTGGTAGAAACAAATTCAATACCCAGGAAGTATGATAGTTCACCAAGATAAGACATCTCAAATTCATCCATTATTCTTCCTTTGAACACTCTTATATCTTCTTTACTACTGCCAGTCACTAGCAAATCATCTACATAGAGACATATTATCAAAAACTCACCAGAATCTGTGTTTCTAACATAGACTCCATGCTCAGTAGTGCACTTGGTGAAATTCTGCTGGACTAGGAAGCTATCAATTTTCATATTCCAGGCTCTAGGAGCCTGCTTGAGGCCATATAGTGCCTTATTCAACTTGTAGACTTTATCCTCTTGCCCTGCAACTACATAACCAGGTGGTTGAGTTATGTAGACTTCTTCTTCAAGTGGCCCATTCAAAAATGCTGACTTCACATCCAGTTGATATAGAGACCAATTTTTGTTGCAAGTAGCTGCCACAATGAGCCTAACAGTTTCAAGTCTTGCAACTGGAGCAAAAACCTCATTGTAATCCAAGCCATGTTTTTGCAGAAATCCCCTTGCTACTAATCTTGCCTTATACTTGGACACATCTCCATTAGGCTTTACTTTAGTCTTATAGACCCACTTCACATCAATTGGCCTTTTTCCTTGAGGCAAATGGACTAACTCCCAAGTCTGATTCTTCTCAATTGATCTCAATTCTTCTTCCATAGCTGCTCTCCAATGTGAACTTTGTGAGGCTTCATCATGACTCATTAGTTCTGATTCAGCAAGTAGAGCAAAGTGCACAAAATCCCCTTCTGCAGTGATTGTTGTATCCGGATACAATTCATAATCTCTAAGTGTTTGTGGTACTTGCCTTTCTCTTTGTGACCTTTTGAGTTGCTCTCCTCATGATGGTACATCCTCTTCACTTTGTTTGTCTTCAAGGTTCACAATCACCTTTCTTTCACCATTGTCAACAGTATTTATTTCCCAATTTCAGCCCTTTGTTTCATCTATCAAGACATCTCTGCTAATCACAACCTTCCTCATTCTAGGATCATACAGCTTGTAGGCACCAGTTGGATGATATCCAATGAGTATCATTGGTTCAGCCTTGTCATCAAGTTTCTTTCTATTCTGCTCAGGCACATGCCTAAAACACAGTGAACCAAATATTCTGAAATGACTCACACTAGGCTTCTTTTCTGACCATGCTTCTTCAGGTGTGTATTCCTGCAATCTCTTAGTGGGACACCTGTTCAGAATATACACAGCAGTAGAAGTTGCCTCTCCCCAGAAATAATGAGGCATTCCCTTCCCTTTCATCATGCTCTTGGCCATGTTCAGAATGGTTCTGTTTCTTCTCTCAGCAACACCATTATGTTGAGGTGTATAGGGAGATGTCACTTCATGAATTATCCCCTCTTCATCACAAAATACTTGAAATTCATGTGAGTTATACTCACCACCTCCATCTGTTCTAAGCACTTTGATCACCTCATCACTTTGCTTTTCACTCAACAACTTAAACTTCTTAAAAATGTTAAACACTTCACTTTTCTGCTTAATGAAATAGATTCACATTTTTCTAGTAAATTCATCAATGAATGATACAAAGTAACTGTTACCTCCTAGGGATTTCACTTCAAAAGGACCACACACATCAAAATAGATCACTTCAAGCTTTCTTTTGGATCTGATTGGAATTTCTGACTTGAAAGAATTCCTTGGTTGCTTTGACACACAACACTCAACACATAATTGTTTTGGTATCTCAATTTTGGGAAGACCATGAACCATTTTCTTACTTTTCAATTCACTTAAACTCCTGAAATTTAGATGACCAAACCTGTGATGCCACATCCAGCTTTCATCACTTATAGAAGCAGCCAAGCATTGAAATTCTGCAATCTGAATTCCAATCTTGAATGTTCTGTTTCTTGACAAAGAGGCCTTTAGAATCAGCCTCCTCTTGCTGTCAAATATCTTCATTTGATTGTCCTCCATCTGCATTGAGTAGCCCTTTTCTAGCAACTGTCCCAAGCTCAGCAAATTATTCTTCATATTGGGAACATATAGCACATCATTGATAAATGAGTGTTGTCCATCCTTCCTCTGAATCATCACCTTTCCAATGCCTTCTGCAGTTACAGAGCTTTTATCTGCAAACTTGATCTTGCTCTTCACCTTATCATCAATGTTTACAAACCACTCTGTATGTCCAGTCATGTGATTGGAACAGCCTGTGTCAAGATACCACAAATTAACATTGTCTTCTTCTGAGTTTGTTGTTGCCATTAGTAACACTTTATCAGAGTCAGAATCCTCATCTTGTGCCAATTGAGCCTCATCTGCATTTCTTGGAACCCTTTTATTTCTGCATTCATCTGCAAAATGTCCCCATTTCTGACAGTTATAACACTGAATCCCTTTCTTGTTGAATTTCTTCTTGCCCCCTTTGTGATTCCCTCCACCTTTCTTGTCAGTTTCTTCATTCTGGTTATGATTTCTAGAACTGCTGGAGCCCTCACCTGACCCCTTCCACTTTCCCTTTCCCTTCTTATTCTTGCCACCATCATAGTTGTTCCCTTTGGTTGTTTGGGCTTGCATAGCTTGCTCAGCTGATCTTTGTGAATTTCTTTCATTTAGCCTCATCTCTTGAGCTTCAAGAATTCCTTGCAGTTCTTCAATCTTCATTTCTTCAAGATTCTGGCCTTGCTCAATTGCCACCACTATATGATCAAATCTTGGTGTCAAGGTTCTTCATACCTTGTCAATGATCCCCAAGTCTGATTGCTTGTCACCATAAGCATTCATTTGATTTATAATTGCCAAGATTCGAGAAAAGAACTCACCAATGCTTTCTTGATCACTCATCTGTAGAAGTTCATACTGCCTTCTCAAGGTCTGCAACTTCACCTTCTTGAGTTTGCTATCCCCTGCATAGGATTTTTCTAGAGTATCCCATGCCTTCTTTGCAGTATCAGCAGATCTAATTTTCTAAAAATTATCTGCATCTACACACTGATGAATAATGAACAATGCCTTTGCATCTCTTTTCATCAATTCACGGTGAGCCACTTTCTGTGCATCAGTTGGGTTCCTTTCAAGTTCTTGAACCCCTTCTTGCACCACTTCTGTCACATCTTGAAATCGAAAGATTACCTTCATCTGAGCACACCAATCTTCATAGTTCTTGCCTTTGAGAACAGGCATAGATGCTGAAAAATTTCCATTCGAGGCCATCTCAATTTCAGTATCCAAGGATCTTGAACTTCTGCTCTGGATACCAGTTGTTGGAACAAAGAAGCTCTTCACACACACTCACACTATGCACTCACTCACTCTATGTTAGAGAATAAGAGAAGATGAAAGAAAATAGAGGAAACTTAGAATTCTGAATAAAACTTCTGCACTCTCATTCTCATTCATACTCATTATTTTTATTCATGATCACTACTATATTTATACACTGCACATATAGCTATAACAACCTTCATAGCTGTCAAACTAACTAACTCCTAACTCCTAACTAACTAACTGAATTACATCATACATCAACAACTTAAAGGATCATCAACAAAAGAGAGAAAACAATGAAGGCCGGTGAAGTTTTAAACCATGATTTATTAGGCATGCTTTTGGAATCAAATTGTATGGAAATACATGAACATGGAAACAATAAGTCCATTGCAATGACTAGCCAAGAAGTAATTGAGGAATGTAATGCATTATACATAGCAGGGCAAGAAACTACATCGGCTTTGCTGGTTTGGACAATGATATTGTTGAGTAGATATCCTGATTGGCAAGCACATGCTAGGGAGGAAGTATTGCATGTTTTTGGTAACAAAATGCCAGATTATGATTGGTTAAGTCACCTCAAAATTGTAAGTACTTACCACATTATTTGACACCCAACTTAATACTCTCCCACATTAACCTACTTTAGGATAAAGTGGTACTTTCAATAATCTTATTCTCAAGTTAGGAATCAAACCTTAGTCCTTGATCAAGAGACCAAATTTCGAATTACTTGTGTCAATAATTTTTGGTTCACATGATTTTACTTAAGGGCATGGTTATATTAATATGGCAAGTGCTTTTAGTGTTGAATCTTAATGAATATATCTTTCTTTACAATAGGTGACCATGATTTTATATGAGGTTCTCAGGCTTTACCCACCTGTAGTTTTTTTCAATCGAGCTATCAAGAATGATGTGGAACTTGGAAACGTGTCCCTTCCTAAAGGAGTGCAAGTTTCCTTACCAATATTGGTGATTCACCAAGATCGTGATATTTGGGGTGATGATGCTACCGAATTCAAACCAGAAAGATTTGCTGACGGAGTTGCAAAGGCAACAAAAGGCCAAGTCTCATTTTTCCCATTTGGATGGGGTCCTAGAATGTGCATAGGCCAAATTTTTGCTCTATTAGTTGCAAAGATGGTTTTGTCATTACTTTTACAAAAATTCTCATTCAAGCTTTCTCCTGCCTATGCACATGCTCCAACCACTATGCTCACCCTTAATCCCAATATTGGGAAATACCTTTTTAAGTTGAAATCTCATAGATATATAAGTTGCACTCCAAGGAATAAGGCAGCTGTGGGACTAGGATATTTTCCAACATTATTATTAGACATCAAAATCTAAGGAAGAAAAAAATGGCACTTACATAATATTATGGTAACACATTACTCATACAAAAACAAAAACAGTTTAAATAAATTATTTAAAAGAAAATATAAGGTTAATCCAGTAACTGAAAAAAGAGTGAAGGGAAAAAGAAGTGATAAGGTAAATAAATTATTTAAAAAAATGCTTAATTTGTAGCCTACAATAAGTTTTGGAAATCTCAAAATGTAATCAAAGGTTAAATTAATGTTTGATAAAACTTAATATTTTTTTAAAAGAAATTAATAAAATATTTTTATAAAATGCAGCTTGGGCAAAGCTAACAAACGCTATTATTTCCCAGTATATTTAGGAGTTCAAATCACTTGTCTTCATTAAAATATATAGACTTTAATTTTCTTACACCATAAATATTTTTATATTGTCGATGGATTAAAAAATATTTGAGGTATAATTTTTAAAATAATTATTATAAAAACTAAAATATTTATCATGTATAATAATTTATGATTAAATAATAATATAATTAATTTTTTTAAACTATATGTGCATTTTAATTAAATTTAATATATCGCCCTTCTTAAACTCATTTAGTGTGTGTGTGTGATAAACACATATCTAAAAGTGATTTCATTAAATAATTTCATTCATTAAATTCATTTTCTGAAATATGCAACATTTTTTTCAGGGTAGATAAAACATGCAAGTTTTACCTTCTAGTTCTAAAAAGAATGGATATTTCAAAATACAATACACATTATTTGTCATGAGAATTGCAACTAAAAAAGTTAGAGCAATTTTGTCTGCAGCGAATAATCAGTCACGCACTAAGAAAAGTAAAAGGAATATAACCTGCAGGGAATTTTATAAACTGAGATGCCTTTCCTCGTTTCGTGTTACATGATTAGGTGACGATAGGGGATATGGTCCCTATTGTATCAAAGACTTCAATTTTAGTAGTATGTTGTTTATTACATTTTCTAATTAGATAATACCTCAAAGTTTTTTTTTTTTAAAGGATGGTTATTATAAAATTAATAATTTTTAATAACATGATTATTTATGATGGGTTGATAGTATATATTTCTTTTTCATCATCAATATATTTTAATTAAATTTTTGCATTAACTAAGTTGTATTGTTTGGTTTGTACATAAAGTGTTTTTTTTTTTGTTTTTTTTTTTATTTTTACATTCACAACATTCTTTTCTTCATAGGTGTTCTAATAGATGTCTATTTACCGTGAAGCCAATCAAAGTGCAAATGATTTGGTTAAATCTGGTTTGATTCGAAAGGCTAACAGATATGGAGGGCATGCCATGCATTGTCGTTCCAGATCTTTTCATTTCTGTTATTCTAGATAGCCCACATCGTGATCATAACTTTGGAAAGCAGGGAATTGTCAAGCTATTGCAATAAATAAAAAATCAAACCTTTGATGCTGTCAGCCGTGAGAATATTTCCTTCAACAATTAATGGTCCAAAGGCCAACTTCTTTTCAGATATGTTTTGCTATCTCACAGTACACAAATAAATGCCAGTTAGATTCTGTATTGTTTAAGCAGAAGGCACCGATGCAGCAGCAGCCTCCACACAAAGTGTTCATTGTCTAAAACAGTATCCATAGTGTTATGATAAGAACTTTTAACACTATACATACCGTAATTGTAAAATTTTTAGAACATCTTTCTTCCAAGTTCTTTGTTTGTTGATCAATTAGTGTACTCACTAGTAAACTTTTGTGGCCAGCAATTATAGGAGATATGATGTAACAGTTATCAGCAAAATTTAACTAAGGTTGGGACCAGACTTTAATAGAATTATCATTTCCTATCCTCCATTTCAAGCCTTCCTTTATCACTATCCATGAAGTGTGAATACTACACCAAACAAAACTCGAATTATGCCCTAGATGGATGTTATTTAGCTTTGAGCACTTTAGAAACTATAGCATCATGGTTGGTTTGCAATCTCTAACTTTGGTAGCATGACTAGACTAAAAGCTTGAAGGTGTTGAAATCTCATTCTTCCAAATTCTTTTCTCACAAATAATCTTTTTCAATTTAGCCAATGAATACCTTTATTATGATTGTTGTTGCTTCCCCACCAAAAGAAATTCATCATTTTTTCTAATTCTTCCCGAAGGTTAGAAGGAAGAAGAAAAACATCCATACATAATGTAGAAATAGATTGGGCCACTGACTATAATAAAATCTCCATACCCACTTTGGAGATGAACTTTGTTGACTGATGGTGAATCCCATTCCAAACCCTATCTTTGAGGAAACTGTAAATAGATTTTTTTTCCTTATCCCAATACTAGATGTTCGCCCTTGATATTTGCCTATGCCAATGTTTGTTGTAACTCCTAGAAGAGAAGATATGTAATACCTCGGTGTTGAGGTGTATTGGAACTAAAAAGAACTTCATATGTCTGAAAGTTTATCAATTGTCCAAATCAAAGCTACTCCACAAGTGTCAAGAATTTCCTTAAGGAGAATGGTTTCTCCCTCATTTGTCCTACAAAACAAAAAACAATCATTAGCAAATAAAAGCGTGAGATGGTCGAAGTACCTCTACACATTTTCACTCCATGGATGTCTCTTCTCAACTCATATTTTTTAAGAATAACAAAAAGTCTTCTTTGTGCAAAGAATGAAAAGGTTAGGCGATAATGGGCCACACTGCCTTAGTCCTCTCCTTGGAGAAACATTCCCAACACTATCACCATTAACATGAATTGAATACTAAATTTCTTGGAGGCAAAGTTTCATCCATCAAATCCATTTTTCACGAAACCCCATTTTTTCTATAATAGATAACAAGTAATTTCAAAAAACTCTATCAAAAGCTTTGCTAATGTCAATTTTTAAAGCAATTTCCTCCATTTACCCTTTTTTCTTACATCTCATGAGGTTGATAATTTCAAGGTCAAGATAACATTGTCAAGGATAAAACGATTCTCAAAGGAGATACAATTAGGAAGAATCAGTTTAAGATGATTGGCAAGGACTTTGGAAATGATTTTATAAAAGGATGTCGCAAAGAGAGATTAGGTCAAAATCTTTCATGTAAGTGGGATTGTTGATTTTAGGAACAAGGACAATTGTTGTTGCATTCACCTCATTAGGGAACGAACCAATTTCAAGACAAGTAATCTCTGGACCAATACCACATAAATGCCAATCGGTTATTTGTGTATAACCGATGTTAAAATACAAACACTGACATCGGTTATACACAAATAACCGATGTTAATATACAAACGTTAACATCAGTTTTCTATTACAACCGATGTTAAGGTTCATGTCGACATCGGTTTTTGTAAATAACTGATGTTGTTTACCATATTAACATCGGTTTTTGTTAATAACCGATGTTGTTTTCAAGTATTTTTTTTATATATATACTTTCTGTTTTTACAGTAAACCCAAAATTGTACTTGTCAAATGCAATTTCAAGCCCAATTCACAGCAAATAAACATTTTATTCTGCTTTCAAGCAGTTTTAATGGTAATAAACATCAAATAATTGATTTATCATAAAGAACAATCATCAAATGAATTCAATGTTCATATTACATAGAAAATGTCAAAAATGTTAAACCAAAGTAAACTAAAGCTAAAGATAATGTCCCTAAATCCTAGGCCTGATCTCTAACTCGGAGATAAAACTGTGTCCACTGGATCCGCAATGCCTTTAATCTCTCTGGCTCCAATGGTCTAGGATCGTTAAAATACTGCATGATGAAATAAATCATAATAAGTTAATAATGTAATACAAATTATAAATAAATCGATTTTGTTTGAAATAAACTTACCGCTTCCCAATTATTCCTAAAAGTTCCTAAATTGATGGTGGACATCCAGTGCATCACATAGTAGCCGCACTCAGTACTTCCTTTTTGTCTATTACACTAAATACATAATGAAATTTGGATATTAATTAAACAACTAGTGTACAGACACATAAAGAAATATATATAAGTGGAAGTTTTATGTAAATGACGTACCTTGACGACAATCCACCTAGCAGGAGCCTTTGATTTAGGTTGTGGAGCATCATCAAGACCTTTTAAAGCACTGTTCCAGATGAGTAACAATTAAAAACTGGTGTTGTACGTTGAGGTATTTCAATGCAAATGTATTGAAAAGAACACTAACCTATTAATAATCCCCTTAAGGTAGTTGTCTGGCCTGTTATGAAATGAACAAAACCAGACAACTAGGTGTTCCTTGGGCAGGATGACCACCATCTGCCATGTCCGCTGCAGTGGAGATTAATATGGGTTAGTACATTAGTAAACATTAATTAAATTCAGTTATTTTGTGACTTACCCATTTAGGTAGGCTCCAAGATAAACATCGCGTTTTGAACTCTGCATCCAAGTCTTTATGTAACTTTCAGACTCAAACTGCGATTGCCCAGACCTCTGAATGGACTGTTGCTCGAGGAATCCATAGATATCAGAATTCCCCGCTCGCATACATGTTTCAGTGAGATGTCTGTTTATGTTAAGTCAAAGTTAAATATTTATGAATTGTGGGGGCACCCAGATTTGCTTGGGAATGGCATCCAGCTGTGAATACTGCTGGGGGATGTTATGTGTCTGGAATAATAACAATTTCCAGGTTGACTTTAGACTATCAGAAAAGGGTCTGATTCTGCTAGAAGGGGTTTGGATGGCTGATATGCAGAGAGTGGTTGTGGCCAATATTTATGCTCCTTGTGATATAGAAGGTAAAAGACAGCTATGACAGTCTTTGAGTAAAACGAAGCTTCAATCCCAAGTGGACTGCTGGTGTCTTGTAGGGGATTTTAATTGTGTTAGACATCCCTCTAAGAGAATGGGTAGCAATCACAGTAATTCAGATTCTAACCTTATAACTGAATTCAATGATTGGCTACATGATATGGAGGTTGATGACATTCCTTGTGTGGGTGAGCCTTTTACCTAGTTTAGGCCAAATGGATCCTGTAAAAGCAAACTGGATAGAGTGCTGGTCTCTGATGAATGGTTATCTAAGTGGCCTGATAGCTCTCAATTTATCCTTGAAAGGAATTATTCTAATCACTGTCCTATCATTATGTATTCTAAATGCATTGATTGGGGCCCTAAGCCTTTTAAGGTTTATGATGGTTGGTTAATGAATAAAGACTATCAGAAGGTGGTGAGGGATTGCTGGTTTGAATCTCAGCCTAAGGGGTGGGGTGGATATGTTCTAAAAAGCAAACTTCAGATCCTCAAGCAAAGGCTAAAAAACTGGAGTACAGATAATATTGGAGACTTGGGTAACAAAGTCAAGCAGATTCAGCAAAAGCTAAATGATTTGGAGAACTCACTATCAGCACAACCTTCTGATCAGCAAGTCCAGGAGCTCAAGAAAACTCAAGCTGATCTTGGGGAAAAGGCTACTCTCCATGAGTCTTTTGTAAGACAGAAATCTAGAAGCAAGTGGATCAAAGAAGGAGACAGCAACACCTCTTATTTTCATAGAATTATTAATTACAACAAGAGGAGAAATGCTTTGAGGGGGATGTTGATTGATGGCTCTTGGGTAGAAAACCCTAACATGATTAAGGCTGAAGTCATGCAGCATTTTCAGAGTAGATTTTCTGAACCTCATCTACTCAGACCCAATCTAGATGGAATTTCTTTTGATGTCCTGACTCCAAACCAGAGAGATATGATGGTTGAGCCTTTTAAAGAGGAGGAGATATCTTCTGCAGTGTGGGCTTGTGGCAATGACAAAAGCCCAGGGCCAGATGGGTTTAATTTCATATTTATTAAGCATTTTTGGAATGAGCTGAAACCTAAGTTCTTAAGGTTTTTGGCAGAATTTCATGTGAATGCTGCTTTTCCTAAGGGCCTCAATTCATCATTCATTGCTCTTATCCCTAAGCTCAAGGATCCTCAACATATAAGTGATTTCAGACCCATATCCCTCATAGGTTGTGTCTACAAAATTATTGCTAAAGTCCTATCTAATAGGCTTAGTAAGGTCTTGAATCACCTTGTTGATGAAAGACAATCAGCATTTGTTAAGGGCAGACACCACAGTATAAGTTATATATCAAACAAATTTATATGGAAGGCATTTGGAATATTTGTGACATACCAAACAAGTCCCCCAAACTCCAAAATAATTGCAAGAAGTGTCAGTAACTTGTTATGAACCTGTTTAATGCAAAATAATGAGATAGTGAGCTAAATTACTCACAATAACAGGATCCTTATCACTAGTAATCTCTACTGGTGCTCCAAGCAGTCTATAGATTTAACAGAGACAAACTTCAACATGTTTCCTAAGTAAACTACAAATGAAAAAGAGACCAAGCTTACCTCGAACCCAAATAGTGACAATGGCAGTGAGATCTAACAAAATGGCACGAAACTTTAAGCTTTCCTCGTACCTCAATCAGCAATACTGCAACTGAAGACGTATTATTATTATTATTATTATCATCAATAAAACATGAACACCCACGAAAACTTAGCATAGACGAAGTTGACCTACGTACCTCGCGGAGAAAGCTTTGAGCTTTGAGCACCCACAACTGTTTCAGCACCCTAGTAGCAACAGTGTATGTTGGGTTTTCTTCGAGCCAGACTTCCAAGAACAGTGTAGGGGGTTCTGTGGGTTCAAGCGAGGACAATGTGGGTTTTCCGGCACTGTAGGGGGTTCTGTGGGTTAGAGCGAGGACAATGTGGGTTTTCCGACAGTGTAGGGGGTTGTGTGGGTTCGAGCGAGGACAATGCGGGTGTCGAGGGAGCGGTTTCCGGCAGTTTTCAGGTGAGAGGAGAAAGAGAAGAGCGATTTCACGGTGACAAAGAGAATAGGGAGGGCAAGGTTTTCGAGCGCGTGCGGCTTGTGAAATCTCAATTTTTAACTTATAAACATAACAACATCGGTTTTTTATGGATAACCGATGTTAACCGATGTAAAAACCGATGTTAACATAAAATACATTACATCAGTTTTTTAACAAACCGATGTTACAATCAACTCATTAACATCGGCTTTCTCAAAACCGATGTTAACTCTATGAAGTTAACATCGGTTTTGCCGAAACCGATGTTACCATATTCATCTTAACATCATGTTAACATCGGTTTTTTAAATAACCGATGTTAACGTCAAGTAGTTAACCTTGGTTTTGTTGTAACCGATGTTAAGTAACTCCATTTAATTACGGAAATGTCACCACGCTTTCGTTAACATCGGTTTTATCAATAACCGATGTTAATAGGGCGATGTAGAAAGCCTTTTTTTTAGTAGTGAGGAAATGACAACATTAGCCTTTTCTTTTTGGTTGTGAACAGTAACTCCATCATCATAGTTTAGGGAGTGGACCACATTGGATGCTTTCCTAGAAGTTATGGATGAGTGAAAAAATCTAGAATTTACATTGTCGTCTTTTAACCCTAAAATCTTGGCTCTTTTTCTCCAATAAGATTCTTCTTGAGCAATCAACGAATTTAGTTTCTCATGTAATTCTTCATAGCAAGAATTCACCAAGTAATATTTGGATTAGTACCACATAAGTACCAATTTTTTTTGTTGTAAAAAGTTGGATTCAATCCATCAAGGTCAGGGGATTTATCAGAATTGTTCATGTCATTTGACTGACGGGTGGCCTCAAGTTCTTGTCTAAAGGATTGGATTTGGTCATCATATTTCCTCCTCAATTTACAGTCCCAAGTGTTCATCTCCTCTGAGAAACTGTTGATCTTTGCTATGATGTCGTCTGATAAAGATTTAATCCATCCATGATGAACAATATCGTTCAACTCAGGTTCAAGAAGCCATAAATTCTCAAACTGCTTTTTTTATGGAAAAAGATGTTTTTAGTAGCATGAAGATGAAGCAAAATTGGAGAGTGATCAAACCTGACAGCAACAAAATTAGTTAGCTTGAAATTTGGGAAAAGGTCCATCCAATCAAAAGTAGCAAGACCTCTATCAAGTTTATCCTCTATAGCATCATGTTTTCCTTTACATTTTGCCCAGGTCATTTGAAAACCTTCCATGGAAAGGTCATAAAGGTTGTAGTCACAAATGACTTCTTGAAAACCCTAAATAAGCCAAGAAGGATGATTCATCAAACCAAACTTTTCATTATTTGATAGAAGATAGTTGAAGCCACTAAAAATGCACTAAGGGAGGGAGACGTCATTTGATAGGGTGTGAAGCAGGTTCCAAGAGAGAGGCCTCCACCTTTGCTAGTGGGATCAACTACAAAATAAGAATCAAAATTAACTTGTCTTCGTATTTCTTCAACATGGCTAGAGTGAAATAGGATTTCATAAAGGAGGAGAACATCAACATGGTACATTTAGACATGATCATAGAGAGTAGGAATTACTCATGGGTACATTTAGACATTTAGACATTTTTTCCTTATCTCCGGTGACATTTCTTTCTCGAAAAAAAAATAGGAGTTGTTAAATTTAAGCAATCAATGTATCTTTCTAATTATAAAATTATATATATATATATATATATATATATATATATATAAATGGATAAAGATACCAAAATAAAGATATTTGAATTAACTTTTCACACCAAAGAAGCCTTAGCCGAATATTTTTTTAAACTGTTTACTAAAATATTTTTTAGTATTCATTTATTAACTAAAAGTGTAGTTATCTTAAATATTAAACATAAACTAAATCTGTGTGCGTGGCACGTATAACCTAACTTTTCTCTAAGGAACGTATAACCTAACAAAATTATTACGCCAACTCATCACTTGTATTTTGAAAAGAAAATTAATGCAGTACCAATTACGATCACCTAGTAATCGATTAGAGCAGAGACTCATAAAAAATCAGATATGGTCTCAACTAAATTGTGTAATCAATTATGATTAATTGGTAATCAATTAAACCGAAACTAGAATCTCTCTCTAAGCTACAAACTCTTGTGTAATTGATTACGATCAACCTTGTAATCGATTAAAATAGAGAATTTTATGCACTGAAGAAGTTTATAACTTTAGAAACAATCTTCCTGTCTCTACATGATAATGCATGATGTACATATGAAAAAATGGAAAGTGAGATGCAATAATCAATACAAATGTCACTCAAAGAGTTGGGCATATAAAAAGAAAAAACTTCTTCAAGCTCCAAAGCTTAGTCTTCATGTTGTTCCCCCTATCTCTAAAATTTACCCCACATCATTGTTAGCATCTCATAAATGATTATGAAACACAACAAAAACAAGATTAATATCTATAAAACCATTCCATGTAAACAACAGCATGGGAACCAACTCTAGGATGACATAACTAGCAACAATTTTGTAACTCAGATAATTTTTAATAAGATAAAGTCAGTTGAAAGGAAATCTGAAATAGATCTCCCGAATTGGAAGAAACAAAAGACAATACAAGGAGAGAGATGAAGAAAATAGACCTCGCATGCAATCGATGGCAAAGGACTCAAAATCCTCAACCTGACTTCAAGTGGGAGAGTAGAGCGATAGAGGGGAATGGTGGGAGTAGAAACGACGTCGTTGGACGAGGACAAAGAGTTTCTGTGAAATGAGTTTCGCTGGCGTGGCCACCTTCTTCTTCATCTTCTTCTCGGTGGCCACATGCAGGGGCTTGGTGTTAATTTTGGACAACTTACTAACGGCTTCGTTTGAGACCTCTTGGATACTGCTCCCCATGATGCTATTGATCCCTTCTTTGATTTCCTCATCGAGAATCAATTCCGTGTAAAGGCTCTTTTCTCTTGCACGATGAAGCTTATTATTATTCTCCTTCTCCTGCTGGCTCACCACTTTGGACCTCTCCATGATGGCTATGGCTATTGAAGTGTTTAAAAAGGAACTAACATTTGTTTTGTTTAAAAACCGATGTTATCTACTCATTTCACAAAATCGATTTTCAAAAACCAATGTTGTTAGTAATTACTTAACATTAGTTTTTTCAAAAATTGGTGTTAACATTATACTAACAACATTTCAAAAAAACCGATGTTAAGTAATTACTAACAACATCGATTTTTTGAAAATCGATGTTAAGAAGTTCCAGTTATTTACAGAAATGTCACTATGTACAATTTAACATTGGTTTTTCTTGTAACCAATGTTAAATTGATGATGTTGAACGTATATTTTGTAGTAGTGTACGTCAATGCACTTTAGGCCGTTGATTGTCGTCAATGCTATCTCGACCACCACTTTTCTAGCACAAGTTCTAGATGTTTATTTGTGAATTGTTGATGGGTTGATGATTCGTGATGCGTTGTGCAATTGATTTGTTTATATTTATTAATAAAAAACTAAAATGAGAAACACATACATTAATATATTTGCTACAAGAAAAATACATACATTATTTTTATAGTAAACAAACACTTACATTGAAATCAAAATAACATGAAAATAAAAATTTCAATAAAGATAAATTGTAATCTCTACATAATGTCATTCAAGTTTCATTGTTTTGTCAAACAATTTTTTTCATAAGGTCCCAAAGACTGCATTAGGACTTTGATTTGATTTCAACACACATGAGGTTAGGATTTTCTATGAATATAGAAAACATTGTGTGCACATCCTCATTGTTTACGAGTTTCCACGCCTTATATTCAATATTTCCATCAACATTGGATATAGGCCATTGATAATAGATGTCACTTACTTGTTTGTTGTGCAAACATGGTGTAATCTTACCCTGGATGGCTTGCATTAAGGCCTCAAGTGTCATGTCTTGATGAAGGCAAACTAACCTTGTGTTATCATTGACAAACAATGTGGATCCACGCTCGGTTGTAATTGTTTGGCCGTTGTAATATACAAAAGCTCAAACATCAAATGAACTCATTTAAATAAAGAAGAGTTGATGCAACGCTCAGTTAATTGATGTTATGAATATAGACTATAGGCTAATGATATTATGCGGAAGGTAATACCTATGCCAGTAATATTTATAGGCAAAAATCCTTTAAAAAAAAGCTTTAATCCAATGATAGAAAAATTAACAAAGGATTGTCATTGTTGCCAACAAAATCAACAGCTAAGATAAAACCAAATCTTATAATCATTGTCACTTGTACCAATAAAAGTAACAGACATGATACTAACAATATTTTTTCAATTAACTAAATGCGGAAAGTTAAAAGTAATCCCCGTAGTGGTGTCTAGTTCCACATTGTTGTTGTCGTCTCTTATTATGTAGAGGATTTTGGCAGGGTTGTTGTTGTTGTCGTGTTGCATTTTGTCGATTGTCAACAATTTCTTGATATGATTCGTCCACATCTTGACTAATACTTAAATGACGACGGAGTAAAACTATCAAATGTTGCATGCAAGAAGAATTGCTAGCATCATTAAGATGATATGATGAGTATTTAGCGGAGTACATATTTTGCATGTATGTATGAGTTGACTCTGGCATTCCAAGGTTTGCACCAAACAAATTGGTAACAAATTCTTTAGGAGCTGATACAAATGAGTGTGAACAATTGTCAATATTTGACTATGGTTGTTGTTGAAATACAGAGAATGCAAATGAATGATGAGGTGGCTCAAAATCTTTATTGAGCACGATGCTAGGATTAGAGGTGTTCTCCTCCTTCGTGCACGTTGTTGTGATTTCATTTGATGTGTTTCAACACTTGTGTTACCAACCCCATGTCAACTGTAACCTGTGGCCTTTGCATAGTCATGAAAGATATCAAATTTTTAAAATACCATTCCATGTATTCACGAGTTTGTGATGGAAGACCATGAATATGCTATCCCACTATTCCCATTTAGTTTTATTCATTTCATAATTCAATCTACCTTGCACGCTTTTCTCCCCAATTTTTGTCCATGTGTTGTACCATGCCCATCTTATTTACTAATGGAAATGTTTTGGAGGTATTTTACTATGCCCCAAGGTAGTTTTGGTGCACCACATCAAAGTCTTTGCTCTATTATCAGAAAAACATAAGAATTAGAAAGAAAAAAAATTAGTAGTTCTTTTAGTTACTAACCCATTGTTTAATTCAGAGTAATAAGGAAATAAAATAAAAATAAATTTAATAAAAATACCAAAACTTTCACTATTTGTTTAAAAAAAATAAGGAAAAAATGTTAAACCCACGAGGGAAGAAAAAAAAACGCTCCCTCAAATTACATGAAATAAGAGGGAGAAAATACCTCTTTTCATTTTTTTTAGCCTCTTAAAAATCAAATAGTTTTTTATAACAAATTTAAAAAATACATCTAAGAAAAAATAATGTAATAAAAGGTTACAAGTTTTTAAAATTTAAATATTTTTTTGATATAAAAATATTTTTCATTCAATTTATTTATTTCCACCAATACTAAGGTCAGCCAATCTTCTAAGTATGATACGAGATCCAGTACCTTTATAGTGAGTAACAATTGATTGTCACTTCCCTTGTTTATATGATGCCCTCCCCCCACTCGAGTTCTAACTAACCATGGATGGAATCAATCTCTACTAATGTTTTGATGTCTTCTTTTTGTGATGATGCTCTTCTCGCTGGGAACAGTCCTTACGAGACCAATCTCCATCAACTTTGTCATTTTCATTCTCATGGTATTTATACTCATCCTGAAGACCTGATCTTCTTCTGTGTCTTGACCTTTTCCTAGAGTAATAATCATGTTGTGTTTCCATCTCTCCTCTACCAAGCAAATCTTTGTCGGATTCAGAAGCATCACCGCCACCCTGATTGTTTTTTTTTTTTGCTAATATGGTGCCTTTTCTCATCTCTGCTCCACTTTCTTGAGTTTCTTCCTTCTCTGCCAAGCTGTTTTTCATTGACCCTACTATCCCATTCCACATCAGAATCTTCTTCATGGCTTCTACTATTCAGAGTGTATACATGGTGCCTTTCCCTATTTTCCTCCTTTTCTAACCATTCCCAGTCAGAATCCGAATCGGAATCAGGAGTTCTGCCTCTGGATTTCCTTTTAAAGTTGGCATTCCAATCCTTATCAGGAGTTCTATGCTTTGTTTCATCTTGCTGTTTTCTTCTACCTTAATGGCCACATTTTAACTGATCCGTCGTCTCCCTAGATCTTGACCTTCTTCTAGAGTGGTAACTTCTAAGAGAACAAGTATAAATTCACATGAAAAAATATACAGAAATATTGACATAATTAAACAAAAAATTATAAAAATAAATAAATCAAGACATGGAACAACTCAAACTTCCATCTGAAGAAAATTATTTCAAGTTTTATTTTCTTCACATCAACAAATTTTATTAGCCACAAAACTGTAGCTGTTTCCCTAAACGCAGCAAAACTGCACAACATCAATCACAAACATTCAGCCCTGTTCTCCATCATGCTAAAATTTACCACAAATTTGCTTGATATACAATCATCTACATAGGTTACAATTTAACCAGTAACCAATTTAATCAATCATATGTCATGTAATGAGGAACGAAAAAGTGAAAGTGCACCTGTCAGAATCTGTTTTTGACAAACTCAAATTTCCTTGCTCCCTTGAAGTCTCATAATCATCAGAAAAACCAAATAAAGTGATCATCTTTTTTACCCAAAATTTCGGGGGAGGTTTGTCAGAATCAGCCCATTCATAGTCTCCGCCAGGATTACGAAAACAGTGGATAAAATTGCATGCTGTTCCATGAGAACAAGTCTGTTAAGATGCACAAGAAAGGAACACCATTGTGACTTTGTGAGCATGATTCATCAATGCCAAACATTTTCTAACATCTTTTACAAAGTTAGAAGCTTCAGTTGAAACCAACCAAGAGTTTATATGATCTGCACAAATGAAACCCAGCAGCACTTGGTTGTATCCAAAAGACAAAATATAAGAATATAAGATAGTAGTCAACATCATCAATATAATTGTATACCTTGAAACCTGATTTCATATACTCGCCACATATGGCAACCTTCCATCTTGTTAAGTTAACAAATTGACAACTTACCTGCCATAAATCATAGCCAGATGAGAATAATGAGAAAAACATATGAACAACGTCAAGCAATTCAAGTCTTCTGCACTTGATCGTAAAACATCTGTGAACCAAAACAACCATCCTTTGGAAAAACTCACTCTGAACTTTAAACCTGACATAAGCTTTCAGTATAGAGCTGAACTTTCTCTGCCACGTTATAACCTAAATATGCTACACCTTTAACCAGTTTTACATCAAACATTTTTCAGACTTTCCTCCAATATAACATGAGTTACAGGACATCAATTAAAAAAACCACTAGATGGATACGTTACTGAACACAGTACAGATGAAGTCCAAAGAAAACATCATAAGGCACATGAATTACTATCATACTAGGAGCTTTCTCGAAATTCATACAATCATACTTGCAGCATTAAAGATATTCATTTGGTACAAACAAGACATAGAAATGCAATACCTGTTTCCCAGCAAAGTAGCGACCATTCACCGAGTTATAAGCAAGCAGAGCAGAATCAAGAGATTTATACTGTACATAGACATTTCCTCGCCAGTGAAATGAACCATTTTTACACACCTGACAGGGATATATAGATAATATGATCAATACCATGAGATACAAGAAATTATATAAGTAGGAAGTGCAGGAAATCAAAGAGACAATGACTCAGATCTTCAAAATGTTTTCACATGAACTTCCATTTTGGTTTTCAAAATATTGTTCTTCTATTGCTCACAAAAAGGAAAAAAAACTATATCCCATTTTTGGCTTACTTTTAAATCACAGTTATCAATTCATGTAGTGGCAGAGTAGCTGACCCTGAAATGGCTATAATAGGATGGTGCACAGCAGAAAGGTTGCAATGGTAAAATTTTGGATACAAGGTAAATATTTTATATTTGAATACTATACATGCTCGAATATACAAAATTATTCAAAATGAAAGACATTCATTAATAATAAGAAAAAAATAACGGCAGATAACAAAATGAAAGGAAAGAGAAAAGAGGATAGTTAGCAAAGGTGAGCATAAAATGTTATCCAACCAAAGCCAACAAATACGAGAAGGGAAAACAGAGAGAGAGGGAGAGAGAGAAATACAGGTTGGATCAGTTTACAGCTTAAACGGATTAAAAAAATTGGTTTAAAATGGGGACATCTAGGTTGGCTTTGAGTTTCTCAAATGTGTTTCATCGGTACCCGAACCACATATATGAAGAACAGAAGAAGAGCCCAGAAGCAGTTCTAATGAAGATAGTAAGACCAGGAAAATAACTCGAGCTTTGGGTACATGACAGTGATTGTTGCGCGGTCTGTGTGGTATGACAAGTGTTAAGCCTCAAGGCTGTGACCCTGCATGGATAGTCATGCGATTCATATGATCTGACACCATGCCTTGACTGTTGAAAGTTGAAACAATTAGAACCATTGGATTCTTTTGTTTAAGATCTTGATGGTGAATTTAGGGTGCAGAATTTTTATAGTTCATGTGTTATATTGGCAAGTTTTACATTGGTTGCCAATGGCCTAACACAACCCTCCTCCTTTGATAGAACTTTTAAAGTTAGATGGTATATTTTAACTTATAAATTGCATCTCAGAGCTCAAGAAACTCCCCTTGTATAACCACATTGACGAGAAACTGAAAGCATGATTCAGCAGGTCATATCACATCACAATTTAATGAAATAAAATTTCAAAATTGAAGAAACGAAAAAGGGGAAAGAAAGCAAGGGACCCAAACACATTTTCTTCTCCTTTCTCAGGTAACTTGTCATTTTCTCAAAGCCTAACTCTTATCTTCTAGTTCTCCATATTACATTTTCTTCATCTCTTGGTTTCAGTCCAATCCGCCAAAGCCAACCTTGAAACTATCTGTCAGAGCAATCCAAGCCATCCAAACCTAGGAATGCCTCCATTGTATCTTTTCAAATTCATCTTTAACATCATCATGTGTTAAACCAAACCTGACCTCCTTGCTACCCTACAGGAGCTATGCAGGCAACAATCCATTCAGTCTGTTTAAACCTGCCTGAGTTACACAACCCCGGCTAACCCAAATGAACTGTGTGGTCAGAAACAGGCCAAATACTACAGCCTTCGGGTTGCTTAGGTTTAGGCTTTGTAGGCCCAAAACCGACTGATGATCACTCCTGATAGTTAGAAAGTAGGAACAGGAATGGCCAGAAAATACAGAGGACAGGGCAACACTGACAAAGGTCAGCGATAGCTGGAAACTGTTGCTAGAGAAAGATGGGTGTTGACGAGAGTGAATGTGCTCAAGTAAGTGTGGGAAAATTAGGGGTTCATTTGAAAGTTGAAACCTCAGATTCAATGGAAGAGGGGTTAGATCACAATATTACCCGCCTCCCCATGAAAAGCCCTAGGTGATAATTACAGGGCTAGATTAGGGTTCTAGCACCTGGTCACAGATGCCCTTGCAACTCCTGCAAATTGCCACAATTTCACTTGCTACCATGATCACTATTTAAAACCGTGATGCTATTTGAGTTCCATAGCCCAAGAGCTGGTCTGCAACACCATCCCACTATAGCATGCTATTGACAACTACGTTTTCAATAAGCCCATAATATAGCTAGATATAAACAATCATCAATTAGCATTTGTAATATTTCCAAGAGAACCCATAAAATTTTATTTGAAGATATTGAAAATTACACTAAGGCCAAAATTAAATGAGAAATATATTTTCTAATTTTCACAAGTAAAACTTACACACACACACACACACATGGTATGGTAGTAAAAACGAACCTTGAAGTTCACAACTTCCCCAAACTTCAGGAACTCTGTGTGAACATCCTCGTAAAATTCTTCAAAACAGCGTTCAACCTCTTCATCTTTATACTGAAAAAGGGGTTAAACAGGTCAAACAAGATATTTATATATTTAAATATAACACTACCTCTAGCCAATTTCAGCTTTCTCTATAGTGCATAAGGGAACAAAAAGATGCTACATAGTTTGGCTTATGACATATGGGAAGAAGTATATTATTGGAAATCAAAAAGAAGAAATAACATTGAAAAAAAAAAAAACAAAGAAAGTGCACCTTCATTGGATAGCAGTGAAAGTAACAGCTTTATAAAGAGTGTTGGCAGGCAGAACATAAAAGAGAAGCCAAAAAGAAAATCCTCTACCATAACAGTTGCATTCACACAAACTGATTTAGAAATCCTAACACTCTACTCCAATCCAATGCAAGCATAGGAAATCTGCATATAATCTTTTCTTCATTCTTATCTCCAAAACCTCTGCACACTACTCCTAAGCCCAAAGGAAAGGCCTGAAGTATTCCAACAACTAGAGTACTAGTTTCATCTAAAGTGACGTGATTGATCATTCATCTCGGTTGGTGTTGATGCAGGAAAAAAATATTTAAAAAAATCACAATAGCAATGTATTTTAAGAACCACTGACTGAATCAACATTTTTAAGGTCTTGCTGTCGCAATCCGAAACCCTTTGAAGGTCATGAACATTAATCTGCAACATAGCACCATAAGCCAAGACTTGGATGACGCCTGATAACTACTTATGGTTAAGGAGCAAGAACATGTAAATTATTAGAGTTATGAGATTTTGGAAGTTCTAACAAAGATTTGGGGGGAAAAGTGTTTTAAAATATTCAGTGAATCTGTTAAAATGTTATGCTGACATAGTATTAATTGCAACATCATAGGAAACAAAAATCTTCCCCTCCTACATGAAAAAATAAATTAATAAATACATCACAAAAGTATGGTTCTAATGGTATTATGAGTAAAGGACTCATAGTAAATAAAAATCAACGAAAAGGGGAGGGGGGGAATAGTCAAATGAAGCTAATTGAAAGAAATGGATTAAGTGACTATCAAGGGGGGAGGGGATCAATATTAATAGGTTATTTTCCAGGCTGAGCAAGTAGGATACAACAGCTAATATCGTTAACTTTGACCAACCAAGGCCAAATCATAAGCCTACAGCAAAATGAATCTTGCAATGAATCCCTGATTATTAAGTCAAAGAATTGAACTGAATACGCTCCTTTCACAAGGACAAAAATATCAGATGAAGCAACTGCATGAATTTTTCAATCAAGAAAAATGAAATTAAGGAACTAAAACAATACCAACTTCCTGTACATAAGATGTAAGGGGGGTGACCGGAAGAGTTAACAATAACAAGATGAACCACAGAGAGAATTCGATACTTTGAATTGGATTTATTTTGATTATTAAATTAATAGTTGAAGGGTGTGAGATGTAGATTAAAGATGTAAAAGGTTTTGTTATCGTGTTATTATTAAGAAAAAAGAGCATTGCATAAGCATTGATGATTGATGTGAATAAGTAATAGTAAAGGTGATGAAGTCATGAAGAGGATACATATACAATGAAGCAAGTGAACAGACCTCAAGGCCCTCATCTTGGTCCCGATCGCAAGCAAGGCCAGGACCGTTATACATATTTTTGATAAGAAAAGTGGACGACTTATCAGGGTAAAAATGGACTCTGCTACAGCGTATGCCAAAACAACATGCTCCTGTTTTTAGATGAAAAGGGCAATGAGCTTTATCCTGGCATGGAAATAGATGCCAAAAAGCAATGAGTGAGTCTGAAGAAGAAATGAGGATTATTCATTGAAATGAAATGTTACCTGTTCAGTTCCGAAATTGGGTATTTGTTGAGCAACATTCTCGAGCGTCGAATCCGGGGGTAAGGGATTGGATGTAGGTCTATTATCCTCCTGCTGCAAAGGATGATAATCAATGATGAATGGCTGGCACACAGTCAGATGAATGCATGTAGTACATAACAAATTATGGGGGGTAATGGATTGGATGTCGAATTCGATTCTAGAGCATGTTTGGAATCCGTCAGCAAAATTACTTTTGAGGCAAAAGTAATTTTGCCAACAGCTCAGGACCCTTGCATTTGCATTCATTTGCCTTTTATCCGTTGCATTTACCTTGGAACATGTATCGTCACAGCATTTCCAACTGCAAACAAAACATGCACTATAACATTACCTGGTGGTCGTTTTGATTAGTCTCATTAGGCTTTGGCTTGTCCTTGTCGGTAACCCTAACTCTGAGTTGTTTCTTCTTGAAGATGATCTCATTTCCTTGCCAAATGATCTCTGGAGGGCCTTCTTCCTCCACGCAATCGAATTCATCGTCCTCGTCTTCTTCTTCTCGTTGTTGTTGGTGCTGCTGCTGCTGTTGTTTTCGGGCAATAACCGTGTCCATCCACTCCTTCTCTCTCTCCTGGAAGAGGATCATGTCCCTCTGCATCCTCTCAGCCTCCTGCTGCTCCAGCAACTGCATTTGCCTCTGCTCCTCGGGGTCGATCAGGCGCTCTTCTTCCTCCCGCCGCTCCCTCTCCGAGGCCTCCTTCCTTGCCTGCTTCCGCTTCATTTTCTTCATTGCCTTCCTCTTCTCCTCTCGACTCATACTCTTACTTCTTCCATCAAATCCTTCTCCTCCATTCCTATCTTCTCTTCACCCTCACTAGAGTAAATTAAAAAAAATTAAAAAATTAGAAGATTATCTTCTTCCATCAAAACCTTCTCTTCCATTCCTATCTTCTCTTCAGCCTTACCAGAGTAGATTAAAAAAATTTAAAAAAAAATTAGAAGATTATAATAAGCAGCCTTGAGAGGATAAATATGACCTAGTTTAAATGGATCCAGCTTGTATATTTTTTGTTGACTATAATTAAGTCTCTTTAGGACCTAATGTATAATGCTATTGATAGGCTAAACTTGAAGAACTTGTACAATATTAACTATTGATTCAACTATCCATTTTTGTTCATTGTTGGCTTTTAATTTCATAAAAAAGAAAATGATTTTTTTACTAATACTTAGATTCTACTCTACTCACTGGTTTATTTTATGTTGTAAGAAAATATAAATAAAATCTGTTAGAGGCAAAGAAATCGCTTATAGGAATGGTGAATAGAGAAGAGCAAAACCTGTGAGAGACGTGATTGTGCTGATTTACAAAAGGGGGTGGTGAGGGTGAGGGTCGACGACGGCCATTATCACCGTCCACCGCCATAAGCATAGCATATGAAAATTCATATGCATTGTGGTGATTTACAAAATACGTCTCTTGTTTTTGAAAAAATGCAATTATGATCTGTTTCTTTAGTTTAAATTTAGAAACTTAATATTAAATTAAAAATTCATATAATATAATTTATATTTATAAAATCCTATTTAAATTATTTTATCATATCTTACGTTAATTTAAAATTAGATTTAAATATGTTCTTAATTCTTTAATTACAATATATTTTTTATTTTAATCATCTAAATTAAAAATTATTTTTTTAATCTTTCAAATTTATAAAATATTTGTATAGTCCATCTTCACATAATGCATGTGAAACAAGTAATATAAAGTTCATAGTCTGCAAGAATCAAATCCTTTTTTATCTCCCCGAGGGAAGAAGCCTCTTTTCCTCCATGCCACCACCCTTGAAGCATATAGTTGTTTAGAGTTTAAACCCTAATCTAGCTCAATGGACATATATTGAGTGTTTCTCATCATGTGGCAAGATAGGACAATTGAAGTGTATGTTTGATGCTCCCAAGGTGATGGAGTGTCTTGTGAACTTCCTAATGTAATCATTTAAATTTGATCGATTTCGATTTAATTTTACCATAAATTCAATTCAATCATGCTAATGAACATCCTAATTTCTTTATTAGGAAAAGAGATGCAACTAGGAAAAAAATCAGAGAAAAATATGTGCTTAAAAATTGTCCATTGATGTATAGATGACACCAAACTAGATACTTGACTATTGTTTGATCCAATTTATTATTAACTTTTTTCTTCTTAAAAATAGAAGTGAGGTCAGACACTAATTTTATAAAAGTTTTTAAAATTATGAAAAGATAACACAAATATGTTTTTAATCACTTAAATATTGAGTTGATTTTTTTAGTTTTCAAATTACACAACAATCGAATGTGTACCAGATCGTCACAACTATGCACGATTGCCATAATATGATAGTGAATTAGTGATGTATAGGGATATGAAGCCGAAGAACTTCCTTTTTGTTATGGACTTCTGAAATATCATGTAGTTCTTCAAATGTATCCACAATTAGGTTGTTCCCTCTCTTTTTTCTTAGAGTCTACCTTAATAAATAGAGTAATTACACTCCACTATCTTAAGATTTTTTAATATGAGACAAAACTTCAAACTTACTCTAATATTATACTCCCACCCTATTTCCCTATTTGAAATCCTATTCGAAGTAACTCCTTAAGAGAGCTTTCAACACTGATAATAAAACAAGACTTAAATATGGGGTTAATTACGGACAAATTTTTTTAAAAAAATATCATAATGGGTATTTCTTAAAAAAATTACAAAAATACATAAATCATACTTTCATATAAGATTTTATTATCAAAAAATCATATATCAAAGCACAGTTTCACTTTTCATTTGTTTAAAATATTTTTTCTCTCTAAGAATTGAAATTATATGTTATAATATGATTTCAATTTTTTTCCTTTTTTCAATTGAAATATGTTAAAATATGATTTTTAAAATAATTAAAAAAACATGTTGAAATCATATGTGCATATACCATTTTAATGTAATAATTTTTTGAAAAACAAAATCGTGCTTTGAAGTACGATTTCTTCGTAGTAAAATCATACTTCAAAACATGAATTATCTATTTTCGTATTTTTTTTAAATATATCCATTATGATAAATTTTAAAAAAGAATTACCCCATTATAGTGCTAGAACCCTTAAATATATTTTTCATATTTATAATATACTCTTTTTTAAATTATTACCTATTAATTTTATTTTTAGTTTGCTACGTCACCTTTTTAGATTTTAGCATTTGGTACAACTGGGAAAGTTTCATTAAATACCCACCAGCTCTTTGTTGAGGACTAATCTAACCTCACTTAGACCTTACATTCAACCACGATTACTCACTTAGTCACTTTAGGCAGGAAAAGAGACGGGAAAAAGTCATTAGTTTTCATCATATAAGTCATTCTAGGTAATAAGGGAAAATTCTTCATAGTAGAATTCCAATGTCTTTCTGTGACTTTCTTCATTTTGATCCTTTATCACTTCATAAATAGAAAACCCAAAAGCTTTCATCACGTGAAAGCTCATCTACAGCCACTTTTTGAAAACAGAGGCTTGAATGTTAGTAGTACGTTAAAAGAGCAAGGTGAGTTTTCAACTTTCATATTTTTTTCAGTCTTGAATTTTTACTTATAATGATATTAATATTTATCCTTTCTGTTGAAATTTTCATGTATTCTGAAAATTTATACTTATTTTTTCAAATATTTATTTTTTTTATCAATAATATAGATGGTGATAATGTTTGAAGAATTATGTCTGAAGATGAACTTTTATTATTAATGTACTTAGATTATTTATTTTAGAAATGATTGAAGTTTCGCGATCATAACAACAACTTGAAATATGTTTTTATTAGGCCACATTTTTCAAGTTCATTAAAATATTTAAATATAATCTATTTTTTTTCGAAGAATGTATACATTGGTGTGGCTTATGTAATTTACTAACATCTTGGTAAAGAGTAAGTTTGTAATTGTATTTGATTTATCAATACGTTTATGTACAAAATTAATGGGGAAAAAAGTATTTTCCCATAACACAATTTGTCTCCAAAAACATAGGTAGTCACAATAACTCACAACTCACTACTCATCAAATTGAGTTAGACTTCCTTAATAAACAATTGAATCCTCTAGCTGTACTTTGATTGACATCCAAAATGTTGGACATTTTAGTGTAATTGATCTCTTTATTATGTTAAAATAAGAGTGCACGCTTGTTTTAATGTAATAACGAGATGTTCGGTTTAGGAAAATTTTGGAAGTTACATGGAAGTTACTAAAACTTCCATCAACGGTTGGAAGTTACTAAAACTTCTATCAACGGCAGTTTTTAAAAAGAAATAATTTCCATCAACCGCCAAAAATCACCTGTTCTTTGATCATAAATAATCATTCTGATTCAGAAAGCATAACGGGTGACAAAACATACAAGACCAAAACAAAACTCTTGAATTATAATCTTCTGATTTTATCCGATTGAACAATTTTGGTTGAACCCCGAAATTTGATTCAATCTGAAAGTGTTATACACGACTTCAGATTTATCCAGTATCATCTCGATTTTCAAAATAACCAACAAAAGATTGAATCAAATTTTTTGAGATGACGAACGATAGTTCGAAGATGACAAGCAAGTTTGCGAAGTTGGACAAGTTTGAAGGGCAGGATTTCAGAAGATGGCAGAAGATGATGCACTTTCTCTTGACAACATTGAAAGTGGTGTATGTGCTGAGTACACCGATGCCGGTGTTTATGGAAGAAGAAACTCTGGATCAAACAAGGAAGTGTTCGAAATGGGAGAACGACGATTACATTTGTCGTGGACACATTCTGAACGGTATGTCTAACTCTCTCTTTGATATTTATCAAAATGTTGAGTCTGCTAAGGAATTATGAGACTCTCTTAAATCCAAGTATATGGCAGAAGATGCCTCAAGTAACAAATTCTTAGTTAGTAATTTCTTTAATTACAAAATGATTGATTCGAGGCCTGTTATGGAACAATATAATGAACTGCTACGGATTTTGGGTCAGTTTACTCAACATAATTTGAAAATGGATGAATCCATTGCAGTTTCATCTATAATTGATAAATTGTCTTCTTCTTGGAAAGACTTCAAGCATACCTTGAAACATAAGAAGGAAGAGTTGACTCTAGTTCAACTCGGTAGTCATTTCATGATTGAGGAGTCGCTGAGGGCTCAGGAAATTGACAAAGTCAATGATAAAATCGTAGCAGGTTCCTCTTTCGTTAATATGGTAGAGGAAAGTGGAACAGTTAAGCAAAATTACAATGCTAAAGGTAACAAACGAAAATTTCAAGGAAATAAGAACAAAGGTCCAAACAAACAGACAAAATTGTCATGTTGGAAGTGTGGGAAACCTGGTCATTTAAAGAGGGATTGTCGGGTGTTCAAAGGAAAGAACAACGCTGGTCCAAGTGGGTCTAATGATCCTGAAAAGCAACAAGGTCAGATTGTAGTGAATAATTTTATTTCGAATACGAATTCAAATTATGTATCACTAATATCTGATGCATACTATGTGCAGGATGATGACGTTGCTTGGTGGTTTGATTCGGGAGCAACAAGCCATGTGTGCAAAGATCGTCGTTGGTTCAAGGAATTTAGACCAATCGATGATGGCTCTATTGTGAAGATGGGCAATGTTGCAACTGAACCAATCCTAGGATTAGGTTGTGTGAATTTAGTTTTTACTTCTGGAAAAAGTTTGTATTTGGATAATGTCTTATTTGTACCTGGTATTCGTAAGAACTTATTGTCTGGTATAGTTTTAAATAATTGTGGTTTCAAGCAAGTACTTGAAAGTGACAAGTACATCTTGTCAAGACATGGTTCGTTTGTTGGATTTGGTTATCGTTGTAATGGAATGTTTAAATTAAACATTGATGTTCCTTTTGTTCATGAATCTGTTTGTATGGCCTTGTGTAGTTCTATAACTAATATGACAAAATCAGAAATTTGGCATGCTAGATTAGGACATGTTCATTACAAAAGATTAAAAGATATGTCAAAAACAAGTATGATTCCTCCTTTTGATATGAACATTGAAAAATGCAAAACTTGCATGTTGACCAAGACCATTAGGAAACCTTTTAAGGATGTTAAAAGTGAGACTAAAGTCTCAGACCTTATTCATAGTGATTTGTGTGATTTGCATGCTACTCCATCATTAGGTCATAAAAAATATCTTGTTACTTTTATTGATGATGCATCAAGGTATTGTTATGTATATTTATTAAATACAAAAGATGAAGCTATTGATAAATTTAAAATTTATAAGAAAGAGGTAGAACTTCATCAAAATGGGCTAATCAAAACTCTTCGTACGGATAAGGGAGGTGAGTATTATGATCCGGTTTATTTTCAATCTACTGGAATAATACATCAAACTACAGCTCCCTATACACCACAACAGAATGGTGTAACCGAAAGGAAGAATAGAACCTTGAAAGAAATGGTGAATTCCATGTTATCCTATTCGGGTTTAAGTGAAGGATTTTGGGGTGAGGCTATGTTGACAGCCTGTTACTTGTTGAACCGAATTCCTAACAAAAGGAATAAGGTTACCCCATATAAACTTTGGCACAAAAACACACCAAATTTGAGTTATCTCAAAATTTGGGGATGTAGGGCTGTGAGAACTCAGCATAATTTGGCCGATCATTTAACCAAAGGGTTAAGTAGAGATCTCGTGAAAAGGTCGGTTGTGGGATTAGGATTAAAGTCCATCTGAAATCTCTTATGTTAAGATACCCAATTCCCATCTAATATGACATTAGGTGCTGAATTCAATGTGGAAAGTTTAACATGTAGAGATTGGAACACATCATCGAAAGTATCCCAAAAGGTATGTGTTCAGTTCTGCAAGTTAAGGAGGTTGAAGTATAACTTCTCAATGGTTCTTTTAAAAAATTGCATTTGCAGGTGCAAGAAAGAAAAGGACTACCTATATAAGCATGAATTTTAGCCGCTTCAAGAAGCTGGGACTTGGCTTTGATATGCTTATGAAGGATAGGGACACAGGCTAGTAAATTAGTGTCGAGCAAGAGTAATGTTATAAACTATTGTGCAAATTATCTTTATGTATTCATTATGAATAGAAAGGGTTCAATCCTTAGTGACACCCTGATATTCGAATATTTGAAACGTGTAATTTGCTAAGATGAAATTCAATCGTCACGATATTTCATCTATGCAGTAGTTTGTTGTATGTTATGACTTTGGTGATTTGATCGGTAATTACACTATAATGGGGGAGGTTTGTTGGACATTTTAGTGTAATTGATCTCTTTATTATGTTAAAATAAGAGTGCACGCTTGTTTTAATGTAATAACGAGATGTTCGGTTTAGGAAAATTTTTGAAGTTACATGGAAGTTACTAAAACTTCCATCAACGGTTGGAAGTTACATGGAAGTTACTAAAACTTCTATCAATGGTAGTTTTTAAAAAGAAATAACTTCCATTAACCGCCAAAAACCACCTGTTCTTTGATCATAAATAATCATTCTGGTTCAGAAAGCATAACAGGTGACAAAACATACAAGACTAAAACAAAACTCTTGAATTATAATCTTCTGATTTTATCCGATTGAACAATTTTGGTTGAACCCCGAAATTTGATTCAATCTGAAAGTGTTATACACGACTTCAGATTTATCCAGTATCATCTCGATTTTCAAAATAACCAACACAAAATAAAGTTAGAACAATGAAATTAACCACATATTAATGGGCACCAATTAGACAGTATTGACATAATTGCAATTAACTCTGATTTCACCTTCATTAGGCCTAGTCAGAACATGAACATTCCCTAGCTTCACCATTGACACTGAAAACTGGCTAGTAAAAAGGAAAGGCTATGTTGCAAATGCTTCAACAAAAGGAGCAGTCCTTGCATCTGAAAACAGTGACTAATCTGTTGACAACAACCCCACTTTCCTCATAAGGTTAGTGTAATAGGTTGTGTCAAAAGTCCTAGGGGTTATGACATCAAGGTGCACCAAATCCATCACCCTTTTGCACCTTTTCCTCAACAACTTCAAGAAATAGACATTGAGCGAAGGGTCAGGCTTTCCAGTCCCATTGAAGTTGTAAATCTTATCCATGATAGAAGAGCAAGTGCTCCTCCCAATTGTGTGTGAGCCCGAGAGAGTGACCAAGTCAAGAATGTCTAACCCTTTTTCTTGAAAGAATGCAATAAGGGCTGTGATGTTTTCATGGCCATGAGGAACCATATTGGCCTCTCTGGCTAAGGAAATTTTGTTATCTTTTCTGCCAAATGGGACTTCCCAGAATGGTCCTCCAGCCATAAGAGTGGCATCTCTTGCTGCAGTAGTGAGAATGTCAGCACAAGAGACTATTCTTGGACACCTTTTTTCTAACTCAACTTGATATTATCAATCAATTGGAAGCCTCTTAGGGTTCTGCTCTCTAATGCAGTCCTCTCACTTCCTGGATGGTTGAGCAATATTGATGCATCGCATCCCTGCATTGTATTTGATCAATTGAAGTGTATCAAACAAAGTGTTTCATGTCACATTCACTTCAATCAACATTTCTAATTACAATCTTAAAATGTTAAATCATAATATAGGTTAATATAGTTAGGAGTTTAACTAGAATCTCGCACTCTGAATTTTTTTAAGTTGTCATCTATTTACATGTGTATAACTATTAACTAATAATGTGTTATACTTATATATGTGTTGACTAATATTACTACAATGTAATTCACTTCATTTTAGATAATAAAAGTATTTTTTTTCTATGAAGTAAAATAAGTACTCAAAAATAGTGTAAAAGTGAGGAGAAAAATAGTGAGGAATGGAAGGTTAATAATGTTGAAGAAATAAAAGTGCAAATGGTCATGGTCCGGTTATTTATTTTATGTGTTTCAAGTAAGTTTTGATTGTCATCATCCACACAATGAAGAGACCAAGATCTGCATGTGATCCTATTTTCAAACCTGAAGTAAGTTCCGGTCCCAACAACATTACAGTTATTACGAACATCTTATAAAGATGGTCATGTGACAGATCATATTCTACCTCAAATTGTCATCTTATCCTTGTATATTTTAATTCTAGTCTAATCATAACTGATCATGTTTGGTAAGATTGTGATTTAATAATAATTACTTTAAAAGTCATATCTAAAATTATTTGTAATTAGATTACAGTGCAAAAAAAATTATAATGAGAATGTATTTTAAATGCTGGATTTCAACCATGTTTGGCTACAATAGTCAAAATGATCCAAATCAAATAGGAATATTTATCTCCAAATAAACACTAAACACTCTATTTTTTCTAATGGTCCATCATATGTATCAAATGACACCTAGCAAATTAAAGTGATCCGTGATGCATGAATCAAGATGCATGTGGCCAATTCAAGTGTACCTTATTCCAAGTAAGCAAGAAACAAGCATAGGAAACACATTGCCAAATTTAAAGAGAGATTGAGATATGTGATTACCCCAACAGCACAGTCATGGAAATGAAGGCGTATGATGGCAGGGGCCAATGTAGGGTCCTTCTTAACCCAAGCTGCAACCTTTTGTGAGATGATGCCTTCAGCATCAGGACATTTTGTGTGATAGTGACCAATGGACAGCAAGGCCTCAGGGGGCAATAAGGGCTTGAATGATTTCTTAGGCGCATTTCCTTGTGTAGAAAGACCATAAATGATGCTTAACGACAAGGTAGTGGAGCCTCATGTTTCATTAGCAATGCCAGAATATTGTATAGGTATGTTTTTTTTTTGCATTAATGTGAGAGAGTGATGCATGTATTTAAGGTTGGGGGTTTGATGAAAATGTGGTAGGCACTACTACTACTACTCTATTGGCTTTAAGGTGGACATGTATGCCAACCTATGAAGCACGGATGCGGCTCATCACCGGTGTGTCCCGTGTCAGACTCGCACCGGACACCCATACGCGTACGACTCCGGTGCGACGCGGTGTCCGTCGCCGGCGCCGTCACCGGACGCGGTTGAACAGGAGGACACCTCTGGTTGGACGCGGCCCACCACGTAGACACGCGCGTCGCGGCCCATTAAGAGCCTTAGGTTTTTTTATTATTTATTTTAAAATGCTTACAAAAAAAATACCTCTCCTGCCGTTCTGTGTCTTCTCCTTCTTCTTCCCGCAAGCGCCTCCATTGCCGCATTGGTTTCCTTTCCCGCGCAGGTAAGCTTTGCTTCTTATTTCTTCTCTGATTTTTCTTTTCTTGCTGCCTGATGCCTCTGGTTTTCCTTCCCCGCAAGCTTTTCTTTTCTTTTCTTGCTGCCATGCCTCTGATGCCTCTGGTTTTCCACTTTACTCTTTAAACATTTACACATTCTCTCTCTTTGGCTATTATCCGCTGGATATTACATGTTTCTCCATTTTTTATTTTATAGTTAAAACAAACTTCTTAGCACGTAAAGGTTGTTTTCTCTCTCACACACACACACATAGCACGTAAAGGCTGTTTTCTCTCTCTCACACACACACATAGCACGTAAAAGCAACTTTTCCCTTTTAAATGCATTTACCTTTATTTTATTGTAAAAAGCAACTTCTCATTGAAAAAACACGTAGGCCTGATGCTTTTTGGGAGTCTCTTTACTTTTGATCCCCACATGTTGCTTTCTTGATATTTCTATTTTGAATTTAGCTTCTTTAAACTAAAGACTCAGGAGATTTAAAGAGTGACGATATTTCTACGGTTAATTTAAAAAAATGGATTATATTTCTAAAATGCTTTAATTAAAGTTAGTGATGGCCAGCTTTCTCGCTTTCCAAATCGTGTGGAGTAGTGGTGTGTGTTTTTTTTCTTGGTGATATGTGTGGATGGCTGCAAGGGTATTGTGCGTAATTAAGTTCATGTGCTTTAATGCTGTGAGACAAGTTGTATTGAAGCAATTTGCACATGTGTTTTGGATATTTTTATTTAAAAAATAAGTTAATAGTAAAATTGAAAATGAATTTTTTTGTTAAATCCAAAAGTTATGTAAAGATGCTCAACTTAGAATTTCTTTCTAAAGTTAAATTTTAAAATTAATTTTTCAATGTGAAAGTAAATAGTCAAATATTTACTTAAATTCGTGTTAGTTTATATTTCAACCTGATTTTTTATAATCAAACACAGATCATTAAAGTTGTCATAGAGATATGTTATTGTATAAAGATCTAATACTGAATCATGATTTTATAAAAAGTTAAAATAATTGATAGTAATTTATGTTTTTTATTGTAAAGGCTGTTTTCTCTCTCTCACACACACACATACCACTTTACAAAGGCTTATTCATTAGAATATGACATGCCAACGTCTAGGAGCTTCTAAATGCATTTACTTTTTTTGCTGTGAAATAGTCAACTTCACTATTCAATTATTTATCCATCTTATTTCAAATTTCAAACAAAGCATACATGAACTATGCAGCACGATGAACTTCTAAATCTTTATTATTCTTTTTAGTTAAGCTGGAGATAAATTTGTTATGTATTTGTCATGTACATGTTTTTGGAACGTATTTATTTTCACATTCCCGGTCAACATTGATTACAAATTGCTTTTTGTTGTTTGTTTTTTATTTAGAAATTATTTACATTATTTTTTTATTTTTTTAAATTGTTGTAGAGATGAGTGCTTCTAGTCCTAGTCAATCTAAAGAACAAGATGATACCAAACCTTTATGGACCTATGTTACAAAGATAAAAAGTGTAGCTGGTGGTGGAAATTATGAGATAAAATGCAATATTTGTGATTTTACCTTTAATACACTAGAGTGAGGGCACACTTGTTGAAGATGACAGGAAAGGGAGTTAGAGTTTGTCAAAAGGTAACAGTTGCCAAACTTATAGATTTGAAGAAGATAGACAATGAGGCTACATTGAGGGTGGAGAGGTCAAAAACAAAATCTGTGTCATTGCCTCCGGTTTCTACTCAACACCAAATGGATACAAACACTCTTGGTGTTGATCCAAAAAAGAGAAAGACATCATCTGTAGAAAATGCCTTTAATTTGCAAGCTAGAGAGACACTTGATCATGAAATTGCTAGGATGTTTTACTCTTCGGGGCTGCCTTTTCATTTAGCAAGAAATCCTCATTATAGGAAGGCATTTGCCTATGCTGCCAACAATCAGATCAGTGGTTACCAGCCTCCAGGTTATAATAAATTAAGGACAACATTACTTCAAAACGAGAGAAGACATGTGGAGAATTTGTTACAACCAATTAAAAATGCATGGAGCCAGAAGGGTGTGAGCATTGTTAGTGATGGATGGAGTGACCCGCAAAGAAGATCTCTTATTAATTTCATGGTTGTCACGGAGAGTGGACCTATGTTTTTAAAGGTCATTGATTGTTCAAATGAGATCAAAGACAAGGATTTCATTGCCAAACATATGAGGGAGGTAATTATGGAGGTTGGACACTCAAATGTTGTGCAAATTGTGACGGATAATGCAGCCGTTTGTAAAGCAACAGGTTTAATAATTGAGGCTGAGTTTCCTTCCATTTATTGGACTCCATGTGTTGTCCATACATTAAATCTTGCTTTGAAGAACATATGTGCAGCCAAGAATACAGAAAAAAATAATGTTGCTTATGAAGAATGTTCTTGGATCACCCAAATTGCGGATGATGCAATGTTTGTGAAAAACTTTGTCATGAGTCACTCTATGAGACTATCAATTTTCAATTCATTCAATTCATTGAAATTGTTATCCATTGCTCCAACAAGATTTGCCTCCACTATTGTAATGCTCAAGAGATTCAAGCAATTGAAGAAAGGACTCCAAGAGATGGTCATTAGTGACCAATGGTCTTCTTATAAGGAAGATGATGTTGCAAAGGCTAAATTTGTGAAAGATACTTTGTTAGATGATAAATGGTGGGATAAGGTTGATTATATTCTTTCTTTCACTAGCCCTATCTATGATGTTCTTAGAAGAACGGATACAGAAGCTTCATCTCTCCAACTAGTATATGAGATGTGGGATTCAATGATTGAAAAGGTGAAGAATGCCATATATCAATATGAGAGAAAGGAGGAGAGTGAAGGATCGACCTTTTATGAGGTAGTGCACTCCATATTAATTGACCGTTGGACTAAGAGTAGCACTCCTCTCCATTGTTTAGCTCATTCTTTAAATCCTAGCTAATTGACTCTATACTTTTTTACTTACATTTTTTTTAGAATTACATAAATTTTAATCATGTATATATTTCTTTTTAATTGTAGATATTATAGTCATGAATGGTTAAGTGAAGATTCTAATCGAGTTCCTCCACATCAAGACATGGAACTCACTCGTGAAAGATTAAAATGCTTCAAGAGGTTCTTTCTTGATGTGGATGTAAGAAGGAAAGTGAATATTGAGTTTGCCAACTTCTCGGATGGAAGAGAAGGTTTTGATGATCTTGATTCTTTAAATGATAGAGGTCAAATGGATCCAAAAGCTTGGTGGCTAGTTCATGGCATTAATGCTCCAATACTTCAAAAGATTGCCCTTAAGCTACTTGCGCAACCTTGTTCATCTTCTTGTTGTGAAAGGAATTGGAGTACATATTCATTTATCCATTCTTTAAAGAGAAACAAGATGACACCACATAGAGCTGAAGATTTAGTATTTGTTCATAGCAACCTACGACTTCTCTCAAGGAATACTCCACAATATCATCAAGAGGAAACTAAAATGTGGGATGTAGCTGGAGATGATTTTGGGTCACTTGATGATTGTGGTATTCTTGAAATTGCTAGTTTGTCTTTAGATGAACCAGAGTTAGAGGGTGTCTTTTTCAATGATGATGGCTAGTTTGTGGAATTCTTGAAGACTTGAAGTTGCTAATTCATCATCTTGCTTTCACTACTAAAAAAAAGGCCTTCTACATCGGTTCTAATGGCCTTTCTACATCGGTTATGACGCGTAGTGATAACACAGTGTCGTTGAATACCGACATCGGTTGGAGAACCGTCTTTGAAGGGCGACCTTTCTACATCGGTTCTAAGGTTGAAACTAATGTTGAATGATAGGGTTTCTACATCAGTTATCAGTCAACCGATGTAGAATGGGTAATAATGGCAAGGTTTCTACATCGGTTATCAGTCAACCGATGTAGAATTTGAAGGATTTCTACATCGTTTATTACTGAACCAATGTAGAATGGATAGGAATGACAAGGTTTCTACATCGGTTATAAGTCAATCGATGTAGAATTTGAAGGGTTTCTACATCGTTTATCACTCAATCGATGTAGAATAATGAATTTTTTATTATTATGTTTGCGAAATTTATAATTTCCCCTTCAAATATTGATGTGATGTTAAAGTGCATGATTGTGGTATACTAAATGTAAAAATACACATATTTGAGCCAGTAATAGAAAAATCACAAACTACGTGCTAATTTAACTTACTAGAGCTAATTACTATCTTAAATTGTATTAGTATTTAACTACTATATATATATAATTATATATTGTGCATTCTTCCTAATATTTCAAATTTTCAACTCAGTGCTAATTTAAAAATTAAAATTTTATACTAGAAAATAATAGCCACGTACGTTATCTAACTTTCAAACCAAACTATTGTATGAATAAATTTATTAACCTAAAAATTCAGCATCTTCACATAATAAATTAAACTACCAAATCACCAATAGTCTTCAAACACTAGTTAACAGGAAACTAGCAAGGGGTCTAGCTCACTCAAATAATACCATTAACTAATGACGTAATAATTATAATTCATTAACTAACCATAAGATAACTTTGAAATTGACTAACCATAAGATAACTTTGAAATATTACCTTACGTGGTTTTAAGTAAATATTTACTTATTTAATTTCACGTTCAAAAATTAATTTTAAATTGATTTTGAGCTGATACAATGCAACTTTAGATAACTTTTACAGTGGACAAAATAAATTTATATTTAGTTTTACTACTTTTTTATTTTTATAATACAAAAGTAAATTAAATCTCTTTAGATTAACTAAAATTAATTCTCTTTAAAATCATACTTTTATTTTAATAACCTATGATGATTTTTAATGTAAATTTTTACTGCATGGATTTTTTGGAATAAAACTCTAATTATGATTACATAATAATATTAAAAAAAACTTGAAGAACTATATTAAAGTTTTTTTTTATCATGTACGATGATCACAGTCTTTAACAGCTATAGTTATTTATTAGAAGCTTTTTCTCGGGAGTAACATGACCACAAGAAGGTTGCAGGAATTCTTTTCTCAACAAAAAGCTGACTAACTATTTTGTTATCAATAGAAATCAAGACGCCCTTTGTGAGGCATTCATCAGCTGCTAAACTACAAAGCAGCCATATTTGGTAGAACCACTGACCCAGAGGCAAAATATCTTAGGTGATGACTTTTAGAGAGGAAAATAACAAAGGTAATTAAGTTTGAGTTATTTATTGAAAGAGGTGTAAATTTGTGAAATGAAATATTGATGTAATTTGTCCAAATTACGGAGGGAGGGCTTTGAGTCTGTAATAGTGCTACTAACTATCTAAATTAAGTAGGATTGTATCTTATGAAGTATATGTTTAAGCGTACCAAAAAAATGAAGAAATACACGTAATTGTTTTTTTGGAAGCAAAAAGTTTAGGAGAATTAAGTTATGAGACTTATTAAAATCAGGACATGTTTTATAAATTTAAAGAGTGTTAACAGAGATACTTAAAGATCATCCTAAAAAATAATATCCTCATGTGGCCAACAAAATTGTATAAAAACTATATTAATACTTTTGATAATGGAGTTATGTATATTTTCTTTTAAATAAAGAATAAATACCAAAATAACTTGCTATATTTGAAATATTTTGTCGTATCTTATAAATAATTGAGACATGTTATTAATTATTAGTCATTAACTATCCCTTTTGTCGTATCAAAATAAGTTACTGGTGAAGAATTTGGCTAATTCTTTTTTTGTAATTCATAAGTTCAAATATCCTTACCATTCTCAAAAAAGAGGTCCTTACCAATATTATACTGAAAAAAATCAATATTGCTTGTCTTTTTTACGGGAAAAAGTCATTGTTAAAGCATATCAATGAGATAATAAAAATCAAAAGAAAGTTTAATTCAGTTGATCGAATAGAGTGTGGGTTATTATAAATTTTTCATATTATTTTTAATTTTTTACAAATAAAAAAAGTGACTTAAAAAAACAATAACAGTGACCAATTAAGTGTGAGATAAAATATGAAATGTAACACAAGATCTCCTAAATTTTACGTTTTTCACTTTGTTTGTGGTAAATTATCCATAACATAAATACATGATTGACATTTCATTTATTATTGCATTCTAATTGTCATCTACCACTAGTTCCAAAATCGATTATGATTTAGATGGGATGACTATGACAAGGAGAGTAACAACCTACTGGGATTTTCTTACCTATAGTGCTGTGAGATAAAGCCTAATTGGATAACGGTATAGTGCTGTGAGATAATGTTAGTTATTGAATGGAGATCAAAGCAAGTCCATTAAGACATGCAATGATAGTGGCCAAAGGAAGTAAGAAACTTAATAAGTATAAAGCATAGAAATATGTTGTCCTGAAATTGGAATGTTAATCCATAAAAGGTATATATTGAACAGTGGAGAATAGCTCCTCTTGTTGTATATTTATTTGCACATAACCACTAAAATTTAATCTAGTTTCACGAAAATTTGCTTTCAATACATTTAAAGAAGTTGAATGACATTGTATCAATAAGAGGTATCCACCAAATGAGGAATAGCTACTTTGATCTTCAGAAAGAAAAGAAAGAAAGAAAGCAGAAGTGGAGAAAATAAATGAAAAGCAAAAGTTGTCAGAAAGAAGCACTTTTTGAGTTTCACAAAAGGGTGGACATTGGATTTTAGATTTTCCCAAACTTCAATTATTAAACTCAACACATATGTATTCTTATATAGATATAGATAGTGAATCCAACCATGCACCCATGCAAATAGTGACACCAAACATTCATACACATCAGAGAAAGAGAAGAGGTTACCTGGAAGAAGAATTAACCCATAGATTGCTGGAAGTGTAGCCCATATCATTATCTATAGATGCATTTGGAGTTCCTCTCTGATTGGGTGAAAAATTCTTATTTTGATCATTTGGTACTGTTAGGGGGACATGAAATCCTCATCCCCATCTGTTATATTGCATTACATAATTAAGCATTAATATAATCCATAATCATATTCATAGCATTATAAACATATATACTTCAAACTTGAAATTATATTAATCAATCTTCCTTTTTAACTTTGTACTACATACATGTTATAACTTTAATTGATGGATAAATTAAGAGAGTCTGAGTCATAAAGGGGTGTTAGGGAATCTTCATAGGAATTCAAAAAATTAAGTTTAAAAAACTTGGAGCCGAGACAAAAGTTGTAAGAGATGTTATTGACTAGTCCGTGTTAATTCTTTCTTTGATTTGATGAGACAAAAGTTGTAAGAGATGTTAGTGACTAGTCTTACAATTAGAACAGGTTTAAGAATATAAACCCAACAAAAAACCTCTTTTGTCTGTTACCACCCCTGACAAGCAAAGATTTCTTAGCAACCTAATGTAAGCTTAACAAACCTAATAAGGATAATATAATCTTATAATGTATGGCAGAAAATTCAAAGTCAATTTTCATTCAGCTATCAAATTTTAAAATGGAAAAAAATAAAAATAAACTAACATATCATCATGTAATCAAATAAAATTGGATTCTTTTTTTCATAAAATTAACACCAGTATTGCATATTCCTGCTAGCCTATATCAAGGCAGACTGCACACATATATCAAAATAGCAGCAGTAGTAGGAAAGCAAAGAGGCATCCTTAATACCTTGAAGGTGAAAAATGCTCCACACCTAGATCCTCATCCCAGAGAAAGATATAATCATAAATAGAGACTATATCTGGATGTAGAAACCTTTTTGCAAACCACCTGACAAAAAACTCATGAATTAATATGTAAGTTCGAAAAAAAAATCAACTACATATATAAGTGAGTATGCATACAAAAGAATATAAAATTAGTAATAAAACTACAAATCTTGGGAAACTATCACAAGAGAACCAGCAGTCTGATATGTGCAAAGTTACAACATACCGAATACAGATACCATAACAAAACCATGTTAAAAGAGCCTGGGGTGAAGCAGTGATACATTGCCCAATTCATCATATATAACCAGAAGATAGCTAATCCCATAGCCTTTCCTAGGCATTAACATGATATTGTTAAATGATACATTTTCAGTTTCAGTGGTGGTTCCCAACAGAAAAATGGGAAAAAAAAACTAAGACTTTGATTTTAATACATTGAGAGCAGCCAAAATGTTTACCAAATTTCCTTGGCACTTACATAGCCTAATCAGCTCATCCTGAGTCAAAGAGACATTTTGATTTTCAAAAAATCATTTACTTAATGAAGATATAATATGCCTCATTTATTTATTATTACAGTTTCCTCAAAATAATTAAAGCAAACTCCCTTAAATGAACATACTTCAGAGTAAAAAAAAAAGCATTAGGATGACAGGTCTCATAATTACCACTTTGTTTGATTCCGAGCAATAATGACTAGATTACTTCCTCAAAACCAAAATACATGGATCAACAGAAAATAATAAGCATATAGTTCAAGATACATAACACCAATCATGAAAATGTAACCATGTAAGATGGCAATTAATAATTAATAGCCATGTGAGATTAATTGCCATAAGGTACAACTAGGAAAATTTTGAAACTTGTAAACCCCCTAAGTAAGATTAATATTAGTATCTTTGTATAATTGCATCTGATAATCCAAACTGCCAAGTACCAAATCTAACACACTCCTTAGGCAAGATCCCGTTAATCCTGGGTGTGTACAAAGAAAAAACACTCCTACCTTGTGCTGAAATTCAATTGGCAGCAAGTTTAAAATTCCTGGCCTTTTCACAGAAATCTCAATCAGTTAGCACAATGATTTGTAATGACTTAATTTATGTTATGAGCAGCAGAGGAAAACTAAACCAAGCCTTAAGATCACCAAATAATTTTGTTCATAAACATTAGCAAGACTAAAAATTAACAAAAATTGAACAAATTTGTCTTGAGTCTGATTATTTTGAATTACTAGTAGAGAAATTTTAAAACTAATCAAACTCAATCAAGCATAACATAATTACCATAGATTACTAATAATGTTATCAAGCTGAATGTCAACCAAAATTATATGGATAAATAATCACTATGGAAACAACAATCACCATGACCCATTATCCTGGAAAACAAGATTCTCAAATCAAAAGCTCCTTAAAACACAGAATACAATGTAAAGCCGAGAAGGAAATAAGGGAAGCCTTATCTCCCTTGAATGAAAACGGGGGAGAAGTGGAGAAAAAACCCCATCAAAACATCAACATATATTAATTAAACTAATCACATCCAACTTCACCTAAGTGTTTTATCCAATATTTTAAGTTAAGACACTGATAACTAGTTTAATCTTTTGAGAGGAGGGGAGGCCATATTCAATGCATGCAAATATCTTGATATAAAATCACATAACAAATATCAAAAGAATGCAGAATTGTGAGCATTAATATAAAAACTATACTAAACAGATAAGCACCAATGATATCTGAACTTTAAAATTGTAAAAATTCTCAGCATAAGCATGTATAGTCAAACAAACCTGATTCATGACTTCCTTTATCAATTCTTGTGCAATTTGAATTTGCCTCTTATCACCAGTAACTTGGACAGTCCTTTCTTTGGAATCATCCCCTTCTGAAAGATGTTGAGGTATCAACTAAAACATGAAAAAAAAACATCGTCAAAATACACAAGCCAAATCCAAAACAGGAGAATGAAAGGAGAAAATCTACAAGAATCTCGTCAATCAACTCTGTCCCACAAGTGCCAAACGCTTCTGTGATGTTTTAATTAAGAATAAAGAAAAGAGATTATTAAAATAATATAAAAATAAATCCCGTCTATATCAGCTTAATCCTTTTCCAATTTGAATTTAGATCCCATCTGAACCACACATGTTTGGTACAAAAATAAAAAGGTTCAAGGTAAACGATAACAACTACCTGGATGCGCACCCCGGATTTGGTCTGTAGGCTTTTAATTGTTTCCCCACTTCTCCCTATGATTAATCCAACCTGCATAAAAGAAATTGATGTTACTCAAGGTTATATACATAGAAATAAAACATGAATAATAACCTTTGAAGGTAAAAAGAATGGCAACATTATTAGTTTATCACCTTTTCATTTGGAACTTGTATCTGAATTTGTTCAGATCCCACAGTAGCTTGAGCAGGGGAGAGGCCTCGAGCTACAAGTGAAGGAGAACCCCAGCATCAGCCTGTAGAATCTCAAAATGAAACAACAAAATTGTAAGAATAAAAGCAAGAAAAATTGGAACAACAAGAATGATATAAAGATTGGATGTGATATTAAGCCTCTGCAATCACAACATTCATTAGTTTTTCTGCCTTATCAATACTTTCCAAAATTCCTATCAATTCCACAGACCTTGTTGCACAGAGAGGATCAGCATCAGCATCCCTCGTGATCTGAATCTTTGCGCCTGAATTATACTGCAGGTATCGTATAGTATCTCCAGCCTTGCCAATAAGTACACCAACCTATGCATAAGTAGAATAAATCCATTAAAGGACTGTTCCCAATCCAAGATATAAATTCCATTATACATTGTTAGAAAATAAGACAGCTTCTGGAGAAGATGTAGCAAATATGTATGTGAGTAACTTCATCACTAATACTTACAAGGCTTTGAAGAAAGCATAAATAAGGACAAAGAAATTATACAAATTGAAGTCCTTAACCAAACAAAAAAGAAGACAGTGGCCAGTCCATAACATGATAAAAGACTCAGAAAGGTATGCAGAGAAACCCCAGAACCAAAACAAGTTGTATAGAGGACCAGTTAAACAGGATTTTAAACTTTTAGCCTTGAAACACCTTAACACACACCCTTATGCCCAAAACCGGAAATTAGAAGTGTGAAATTTGCAGAAATACACATCTACAGTGGCCCAAACTCAAGACTAGATAGGCTTGAGGCTTGATACCATATTAGAAATGGATTGAACCTAACTCGAGCCAAAAACGAGCTCAAGATGGAGAGGATTGCCCAAGTTTTGTAAAAGAGTATTTTGGCTATATTCATAGCTAGTGTGAGGTCTCTTGACAGTCTGAAGTTTAATTATAGAAGAAATACACATAATACATTCATGAGATAAAATACTTGAATAAAAGGAGTAAGATTTTGAAGCAGATGTTTTCTTAATATTGATTGGTTTTCACTTTTCAAGCCACTAAAAGTTATACTCGTGAAAATTTAATTTACCAACTAATCCATGTAACAAAACACCAAAAACTCCCCACTCAAATTACAAAACAAGGCCAGGCATAAATTAAAATGCATAATTAGAGAAAACTAGTTTTTTCAAAAGAAAATTGTCACGTTCCACTAGTGTTCAATCTCCTCTTGCTTCTGCTGCTTCCTCGCTTCTTCTGGGGTCGTCGTTTCATCAGGGACGGAACCTGGTTCGCTACTCTCACATAACAACAACAGAAACAAATGTCACAAAGAAATTGCAGAAAGAAGAAAGTGGGCGCGTGAATGCAGAACGAAGAGAAAGAATACTCACAGGCTGATAAGAGTGGTTGAAGCGGCAACGGCGAGTTTGGGGAGGGGTTCTAGGGATTGCTCGACGACGGCGTCGATGTCGGAGACTTCGTTGAAGGATTCAAGGAACTTCTTCCTGTAGAAGCGAGATAGCAGGGCTCGACCTAGCCCCGTTTTCTGGATGTCGTTCTACTTCTTCCCCATTTCTTCTACACAAAAAAAAAATTAAAAATGAAAAGCTTGGATTGAGAAAAAGAGAGAGGGGAAGGTGGTTAAGGAGGGGTTATCCATGCGGGGAGGGAAAGGGAGAGGGATTGAGCTACCTCCCTCTGTGAACGAGACGACGCTGTTCAGATTAGAACTTTAGGGTTTATTCACGAGTAGTAGTAATTTTAAGAAAATCAAAAAATCATTTAAAATATTAACAATTCAAAGACGATGGTATATAGAAAACCAATGTAGTTTGCTTAGAAACAAAGGCGGTTTTACAGTAACCGTCGTTGTTGACATGTGAAAAAGTTCATGTAAATTTCAAAAATGCCACCGTGATATTTACTACATCGGTTTTTTAATAACCGATGTAGATTTGACGATGTTAAATCATCTTTTTGTAGTAGTGTTTATAATTTTTAGTATTTTTTGTGACTCATTATCGTAGGAAAAGTTCTTTTGAGATGATGATGAATATATAAATCTTGATTTTCAATTTAGATCTTTTATGCATATCGCTCATATTTAATTTTATGTAATTTTATTTTATTGAATTATATATATATATAGCCGTGTCCGTGTTCTACATTTTCAACATTTCAGGTGTCTACGTGTCCGTGTTTGTGTCGTGCCCGGTGTCAGTGTCGGTGCTTCATAGATGCCAACGCGTTGATATGGCCCTTTGGTGGTGTTATTACTTTGTTTATAGTTAGCAGGTGTTTTACTTGGTGCAGAACTAGGCAGACATTGAGGTCTCGTATGACAACCGGCTTGGGTTTTGCAATATTAACCACACGTACATGTTGCATCTAATTCAGAATTTGTACATTTTATATTTTGATTGATAGAAATAGAAATATAATTTTAATATACTCTTAAGGAATCATATTAAATGATTAAATCAACTGGTATGAGATTATTTCAACTTAACAAATGGTTTTAATTTTGAGTTTTACAAATATAACGATATTAAATACTCGTAAAGAGAGTTGTGCAAGCTATAATGATTATCTGAACATATCACAAAATTTACTTAACAAATATCATATTTTTTTTTAAGTAAGTATTATAATAATAATAATATAAAAAGTGGTCGAGTGCATATCTACATACGTGTACTCATACCACCTACCTGGTAACTATGGGTAGAAACTTGAGTAACAGTCTTGTGCCCAAATTGTGGATTATCAAACATCCAAAATGGATTTTCTGTTTTTTGTTTCAGTTATTGGTAGTTTCTTTTGTATTTTAGGGAAGCTCTTAGTAGTTAATATGTACTATAGGTCAGTGAGGGTCTAAAATGTTGAAGTAAAAATTAAATGTATTGATGACAAAGCGCCAATATCAAATTAAAAAAATGGAACTAAAAGTTAATAATCCCATTGATTAAATATTTCTCTTAAAAAAATAGAAGAATATTTTACGTTAGCATGAAAGGTTAGTTCTCTTCCGGGTAACATTTTATAGTGCTGTTGACTGTTGAATGTTTGATGAATGAGCTCAAACAATTCTTGCATTTATATTTGCAATCAGCAACAAGACAGTGAATAGTCACCTAATTTAGAATGGAAGAAAACATAATTGTGAATAATTACAAGATACGACTACATGTTTCAATCAAAATCTTGGTGATAAATCATTAAAAAAACATAATGAAAAAATTATACACTAGAACAGTGATTGCATCCCAGTATTCAGTTCAACAGGAACAAGGATTTAATATTTAGCACGTACCTGAAACTATTCTGTAGGCACAACTAAGCATGCTGCTAATTTAAATAAAACAAAAAAGTAGAAACAAATGAACCAAGACCTGCAACTACTATAGATATTTATCTTTTGTTGATTACATATTATAAGAAGTCAATGACATAGAAAACAGATATCTGATTTCAGCAAACTTAACAGTAACAAAACCAATCCATCAAGGAAACTACTTATTTTCTTCCTCTACCTATACCAAAACGTGTATGTTATGTGGATAGTTTTAAACTCAGTGAAAGAAGTTACTAGTGGTGTTGATTTCATCTCAAGAGCAATTGTGAAAATTAAAAATCTTAAAGGATATTTAATTGTGCCCTCAGTCCTATGAAAAATAAATAAATAGTATCTATTTACATGTGAATCAGTGGATAATAACAAGTCGTATATTAATACAAATTCGGATTGAAACAATCATCCATTTATGAAAATTCAGCCAAGTCATTTGACAAGTACCATCCATATCCGGAGAAAAGTTAAAAATTGAGGAGTGTTCTACTGTTCTTACAATTTTCCCTTAATGAAGAGGCTATGATCCTACACCAAGCACACATACACAAGAAACTATGGCTCTTTTCAACTGAGTGACCAAGATCAAATCCTTAAAAGAAATGAAATAATAAACAAGATTTTTCCCTTTCATTTGTCCCCAAGGAAATTCATTTATCTCATTCTTGAATTAACTACCTGAGCATTTGCAAGAACTGCATGAAAAACTTTTGAGTCAGACGTTTGCACTACACAGAATTACAAAATCCTAAAAACTAGTGCCAAAAATGTTAGCTATTTAACTAAGATGCTGAACTGGAAGATCTTTGCTTGCTTCAACTAAAAATGGAATTGGCTTCGTTGGGGCAGGCAACCGACCAATGCTGTCAACTTTGTCCTTTTGCTTAGGAGGAGGTCTAGCTGCTCTAGGCAATAATCTTCCTTTCTTTTCAAAGCACTCAGGCTTCACCAGTGCCTTCAAGCCCAACTTATTGTAATACACTCTTCTCACAGACCCACCAGCTGCTTCAACTGCTTCCTTAGCCCTAACAGTAACCCTTGATACCTGTAAAATCACTGTTAAACTTAAACTACATTCCTGCTTTATACCAAAAGAGTTTGAGACAATATATGGTATTTAAAATTAAACAAGACCAATTTTGCGTCCCTTTTTCTATTGACAAACAAAAGCATAATATGGAAACATAAATCTCAAACTGTTTGTTTGTTTATCTGAAAGTACAAGAAAAAAATGCCAAAAGGTTAAAGATAGCATATAAACTTTGAATATATAAGTATAATACAAACTTAATTTATAACAAATTCCAAGTTAGATGCCCTACAACCATTGTACTATTCTAATTGCCAAGGTCAAAACCTGGCTACCCCCAATTCTTCTCACTTATGCTGCCAATGGAGAAATGAGAGAGCAGACTTTCAAGCCAACATCCAAGGAAATCATAAACTATTTAGCAAAAATAACAATGATGATTAAAAAGTGTTAAGAAAAGCATTTTCAACGACGTAAGAATCAAAAAGCATGATTATGATCCTCCAAATGCATATAGACTTCAAATCAAGTCTACCTCTTGATGAATTGGCCACTTGATCTGCTCAGAACCACGCCCCATCAATCTTACTCCATCTTTCATTTGCTTCCCTAGTACCCCTGCATCCTATGGTATGACCAGAAAAATGAGAGGAAGCACATGAAGCAAAAATATTTCCAGAAGAAGTGAGGTAACAGTCATTAAACCTTTAGTATTTTCATTGTAATCAGTTCAGAAGAATCTATCTTCCCAGCATTAATAAACTTTGCAATTTTCCCCAAACCTATTGGCTGCAGAAAAAAATGTGTATGAAATTTAACAATATAGACATATTAATGGCTAATCAATTAAGGGTTCCATATATTAAAATATGAACAAATAAAATAAAATTAATATCAAACAAATAAAAATGACCTACTTGATGCTCATAAATCCAAAGCTAACTCCAATGTTCACATCATACCTTACTACATGAACATCAGCAATCACATACAAGCAGTTAAAATATACTAGGGATAAATCTCTTGAATAAATAAACTACAAACGTTGAAAAACATATGATGCCAGTGATCACAATACTTTTAGTGCAAATCATGCATGGGAAATGTCATATGGAAAACAGAGGTTCATATCAATTGAAACCAACTTAGCCACTCCGTCATATATATTCACATATGGTTTCAGAGTCTTAAAGAAAATACATATCAGACAAATTATTTCTTGTAATAAAAAATAAAACAAAATCCGCATTAAGCATGGCACTTTACTCTAGCTTTGGAAGAAGGATGTCAAATGCTTCCCACTTAATATTTCATTTTTTTAAGTAGGAGAAAATACAGAAAAAGAAACTAATAATGATGGCAAGAGATTGATCTTATACATCCTTTTGATTGTGATATTTGAAAATTGCATCTATGTAATGGATCATACTCTGAAAGACGACTTCTGTATAACCCCATGACTAGTAGTATTTGGTAGCTCCAACTACTTGAGATGAAATAAAGCTGGAACTACACAATGTGTGTTTGGATCGCATTCAAAATCATGGTGGAGCATGGTGAGGTGGGTCAAACTTGATTTTGACCAAAAATTTGCATGCTTGATTAACTTTGTAGAATCAATCATGGTGAAAAAAACCATGGTGGAGTTGAAGTAGAAGTAGCTTCTACTTCTACCAAAATCAATTCTAGGTAGCTTTTGTCTAATTTACCCTCATATCAATGCCCTCATTTGTATGTTTATTATTTATTGATTAAAAATATATAATTAAAAGTCTTGGTATATTTATTTAATTTTGAATGCATGTTGTCTAATTTATCCTCACACTCATACCCATAATAGTGTGATAAATCATATTAAAAAAATGAAACCAAAAAAATATTACAAAAGAAAAGAAAGATTGTTTATCCTCTTTGACAAAAAAATTTACCCTCACACCCATACCCCTAATATTGTTTATACTTTGATGCTTATGTTAAGTTAATATTTTTGTTATCTATTTTATCCGATTTTAATGTTTTATAAGGAATGTGGATCTATTGCAAAAGATAGCATATTTTAAACATATTGTCTTAAATTTAATTATGTGTATTTAATTTTAATTATATATATAATATATAACTACTTATAATAGAAGAGTGTACATAGACAATCAAACCCATTTTGGTCATTACACCCTCAAAATCAATTTTGATTCAAAGTATCCAAAAAATATTCTCTTAAAAAAACACTTTTTTGATATATGTTATCCAAACAAGAATGACATCATTTCATTATCAATTCTGACCATAATCAATTCTCTAAAATCAATTTCATTCAAAATCAATTTTGCTACCACCAATCCAAATACACACAGTGAAAGGACATCCATTTTTCAAGATGGCAATAGTAGTAACTCACTAACTCAGACATGAGATGCAACAAATCTAGTTAAACACTAACAAAATGGTTGAGAACAGACAAAAAATGTCTCTTTTTATTTTGCTCCATTATTCAGCAAGTATATAGGGAAAGAAAGTATTTTTAGCAACAAAAATGACCTTGATAAAGTACATTTGGTCCATGAGTGGATTTTATCAGGTTCAATAATTTCCCCTGATGCATAGAAAATCTAGGTAGCTTTGGTAATAGTCCAAGATTAATACTTCAGAATTGAAACTGTATATTTTTTTTTCAACACACCAAAAGAAAGACTGCACTTTTGGTTTTTCTTATGTCCCAATGCATTAAAACAAAAACAAATCTTCAAATATAAACATGAAATCATACCTGAAAAGTGAGGCTAAATGGGTTCTTGAACCCACGTTTGGGTAGTCTTCGGCGAAGAGGGGTCTGGCCTCCTTCAAACCCCAATTTTATACCTTTTCTGGCTCTCTGACCCTTGTGACCCCTCCCTGCAGTCTTGCCCTTTCCAGACCCAATCCCACGCCCCTTCCTCGTCGGCTGTTTCTGGGAACCTTATCTCTCAAATCATTCAAGCTCGGAAGACTGTAAGCTCTAAAACCTTGAAAATCCAGAAATGCATTTGGACTAATTATTCGATAAGCACTGGGAGAGTGACGGAGCTGAAAGGGGTGAGATTGGATAGATGGGTATCTGAGAATGGGTTTGCTATGATTTGAGCTTCTGATGATTGACGTTGAGAGAACAGATAGCCTTTGTCTGAGCATTTTTATCCTACTCTAATCTTTCACTAACAAAGAAGTGCTAATTTCCAATGATAACAGCTTCAAACCTTACAAGAACCAAAATAGAACAAAAAGGAGTGTTACAAATCGCACTACAAGAAAAGACACACAATCATTACAAATCCAAATAAAACCAAATCACAGGGAACCCAAGCTACCAATCAAAAGAAAGTGCATACTATTACCAAATTCTAATGCCAAAAACATGAAACTGGCCTTTTATTACAACCAACAATCAAATAACCTTTAAACATGCAACACAAACACAAACCCAGTGAATACATCCACAAAATCGCACACACCAAAAGGCAAGATGGGGAAAGGGTCAGTTCACTAACTTCGGCAATAAACCAATAACCACCATACGCATTGATTATAGCTAAACATTTTAGCTATCAACAAAACAAACAACCCACGTCAGACCAAAGAATATAGAAATTAATATAGCATCATCAGGATCAAATAAATCCGTGGGCTTCAACATATCTGTTGAAAACTCATCAGAATTTCTAACAAATTCGGTCCCTTTCAAAGCATCAACCACAGATTGATCTGATTGAAGATCATGCCAATTTTTAAAAATGTAAATTAATATTTCCTCCTGTTCATTCTGAGGTTTCCCCTCAAAGCCAGGCAAGCCAAAGCATACTAAGATCTGTTGATCATGCAACTCCAACACTCCAAGAGCTCGAAGAAATGAACTTTCATTTGAATCAGTGGCATAAGAAAGACAATGTTCATCATATGGTTTTAAAAATGAATTTGAAGGAATCATACACTGATCTTGACCTTGCAACTTAGTATAAGAAACAACAACTGTTTTGAAGGAATCATACTTCTGAAATGAGTAAAATCTTAATAATAGCCAAGCACCTGCATCATGACATCTAATTTATAAATATCAGCCCATTCCACTTTTCACAACTTTCCAACATACACTGTTCTTGATGCAGCATTTTGTTTTAGGAAATAACATATCTATATAATCAATTTGACATTCTACATTGCAGGAAATGCCATGTCACCAAACAACAAGCACTACCTTCCTTTCGCCATTCTTTAGCACGTTAACAATGTCACATTACACCTCCAGAGAAGCCATCTCGTCACGAAGGCGAAGAGCCCTAGCACTCTCCCCCTTCTTCATGTATCCATCAATCAACACCTTGTACACACTCACATCTGGCCTCACCAAACGCCCTTTCATAATCCTCAAATACTTCTCTGCATCTTCAACCTTCCCACAACGACAAAAACACCGAACAATCGTCATGAAAACCGACAACCCAGGACTCACACATCTGTACTCCATTTCATAATACAACTTCAAAACTTCCTGAACCTCCTCCTTTCTAGCATAACCCTGCATCAAATGAGCATAAGTAACATCATTTGGCAAAAACCCTTTCTCCAACAATACAGTCAGCATTCCATTTGTCTTCTCCACTTTCCCCTTCTCACAGCCTCTCCACCACCTTATTAAACACCATACAACCAGGCACAAACCCAACCCTCACCATCTCCTCAAAAAAACTCACACACTGCTCTGAATCCTCTGCGGCAGCGCAACCAACAACAATGTGCTCGAACGTCTCCCCGTAAGGCCTCAACCCCTTTCCTTGCATCTCACGCAACAAACCAATCGCCTCACCAACTCTCCCCTCTCTGCAAAACGCTCCAATAAACAATGTGTAAACAAAAGCATTCCCCTCAAACCCTCTCTGCACCATCTCCAAATAAAATCCCCACGCATAATCCAAATCCCCAAACACAACCTTCGCGTGAACAACCAGCGAATACACAACCTTCTCATGAAGCAAATTCTTCTGTAACAGCCTCTTCAGCAAAACCACCACATCATCGTTCTCCGATTCCGCCACGCATCCCTTCCCCAAAATCCTCAACATCAAACCACAATTCACAACCATCGCCGGAGAAAGAAAACGAGAACGAGAACAATCATTATTCCCTACAATAATCCGATCCACCGTGTCAACAATCTTCTGCAATTCACCTTCCTTGCAAATCGCATCAATCATTATTCTCAAACTCGTCACGTTAGGGTAAGTCCTTCTCCGAATCATGAACTCGTAAACCTCCCAAACGGAACCGCCGCACTTCTCAGATCTCTGAAGCGCGTGAAGCAGCGCGTTGAAACTAACGACGCTGACGGAGGAGGAGAATCCACGCTCTTCTTCGACGTAACGGCAAAGGTCGAAGGCGACGTCCGTTAACTTGGCCTTCGCGTAGGTTTGAATCAAAAGGTTAACCGCAAGAAGAGCAACGGAGTGTAAAGCAGAAAATAACGGGGTTATAAGAAAGCCCATTTTTGCTTTCAAAACGCTCTGTTAATCAACACCGAAGATTTTAGCAATGGGGGTTGTGAAAAAGTGAGATCACCCTTTTACCTAGTCTTGTGAGGAACGGCGAAAAAAAGCTTGAATGAGCTTCAATGGCGGTAATGCCCGCCGGCGGAGGCTGCGTCCACAGTGCAAGAGGTTTCTTCAGTTCAGAGAATGTGGTGGAACTGAAAATTTCTAATGAAAAACGTTGTGGCCTCTGCAACACGACCTCGTTTTGCTCCCCTTAGTTTTTTGTATATTTATTGCTAATAATTAGTCTTTAAAGGGATTAAATGGATAATAAAAAGATAAAAAAAGCTAACCTCTGCTAGACTAATTATGAGCTATAAAAATAAATCGAGACAACAAATATAAATAATAAAAGAATAAGAAATTAATCTCAAATGAAATAATTATAAAAAATAAAAATAAATAAGAGACAAAAAATGAACATTAATTTTCAGAATAACCAAAACATAAAATCAAATTCAATAAGCACTTAAAATTTATTTAATCATTTATGAAAAGTAAATTTATTTTCTACCAAATAACATTATAAAACTAAAGTTCCTGCATAATTCGTTATATTAAAAAAATATTTTGAATAAATAATACATAATGAACTCAAAATAAATAAATAGTATAATGCTATTTTACATTATTACAATATGTCATATACGATATATTGTTGAATTTAATTTTTTATTCATTATTATTAAAAAATACATTATTAATTAACCAAAAAATGTAATGTTAGTTTGTGATTTAATAATAATATTTGTAAGGTCTCAATGTAAATCATAAAACTGATAAAAAAATTAAAAGTCACAAAAATAAAAAAATCTCAAAATTTGCATATGTTTTGTGGTTTAGCTCGGTTTATTAATATTATTATAAAAACCAACTTAAACCACAAATATAATCATATTGATTTTATTTAATTGATGTTTAGTATTATGTAAAATTGCATCCTAAAATTGTAATTGATAATTATTTGAGAAGAATCATTTTAATTTATTTTAAAAATATAAAGAACTAAATTGGAGCGTCTAAAACATAAAAAATAAACTGAGTAAAATCTAAAATATAAAGCAACAAACATATTATTTAGCCAAGTAAAAATTCTAAATTCAAACAATAATTTTTTGATAAATCATTATTTTGATTCCTAAATGTGTAAATCAATGTTAATTTACTCAATAAAATCATCAATATTACACTTTTTACGTATTCAATGATAAAATTATAATTTTGATTCTTTCAAACATTAAATTGTCACATGTCTATGTATTTAGATATCAAAATGACTATTTATCTTATTTTTCTAGGGTTCGTTTCAAATCATACTAATGGAGTTGACATTCTTTGTTTCTTAAACATGAAATTCATCATTTTAAACATCATACTAAAAATATTAGAGAATTATTTTTAAAGAAGTTATAAAAACTAGATTATATATTTGACTTATTTTAAACTTATTACAGTAGAAATTTTTTATATTTGATATATAAAAAATATTGAAAAACAGAAATGAGTAATTACAAAAGTATATTTTTTTAATTTTTAAAAAATAAACATTATATTTTTAGGGACCCAAAATAAACATTGATAATTAAATAAAAATTAATAATAAAGAAAAAACAAATAATTAATTTAATTTTTTATTTTCATCTTTCAACAATTTATATAAATAAAATGACATTTTTTTTAATTTTCATAATTTTATTTTGATATCTCTTATCCCTTTACAACATTTTCAACCCCTCACCTTTGAATGTGGAGACGTAGTAGCATTCTTGAAACCCAGCCTTAGTCCCCCAATCATGTCTACCATATAATCCATCTATCCGTTGCAAAATTCTTCTTAATTATTCCATACAAAAATATGCATAAAAAATTATAGAAATAATAGTGCTAGTGAGAAACAAATAAATTTTGTTACTTGCATGTATGTCGCATAATTCTAATCATGAGGTGGATTATTATATTTGGGGGAGGACTAAAAAATAACTTTTAAATTTGAGAACTAAAAAATCATTTTTAAATTTCAAAGACTAAAAAAATATTTTTAAATTTGGAGAATCAAGAAAAATACTCGACCAAACTTTATCAAAAGAATTTTTTTTAATAACCATATTATTAATATGAAGTGTCCATTGATATTCAGGATGACTAATCATTATTGAAAAATCTAACTAATTACCTTTAGTGAAATTCCGAAGTCTTACTTAAAATATCTAAGCAACTAAGCCCAATTTTACTCAGACAAATGACATTGAGGCATCATATTCAAATTCATGTGGCATTAGTGAGCATGTTCTTGGTAAGCTATATAAGTGACACCACTAATATCATTAATGGCGGGAGAGTAGACACTAATAAAACAAGATTCTTTGAAATTATTAAGAATTCTATAGATATTTTAAAAAATTGAGAGAACAAAAGTATATTTTCCTCAAATTTAAAAAAGTAAAAATATATTTAAGACAAAATATTTCTATCGAATAAAATAATACACTTATGGTTAAATATTTAGATTGTACTATATGCTTGGTTTTCAATAATAAACTTGGAGACTATACTCTATATGGGTCTTTCTCTAACTAATGTGGGACTTGAACTTTTCCGAATATGGTCAAGGCCAAGTTCAAAATACTCTTGTTGAAGCCAATAAGAAGATGTTATGACTGTAATCAAGTTATCACCAAGCTCGAGTTGAAAATATCCTGGTTGGGGTCGAGTTAAATAAACTTTGACCAAGGACGAATTGAAATTCTTGTAACCAATGTCAAGGTGAAGATACTCTAATGCTTTGGCCAAGGTTGAGCTAAGGATACGCTAATTGAGGCCAAGCTAAAATTACTCTGACTGAGGTAATCATCTATTTAATTTTTAGAAACATTTTATGGACAAGGTGGATATCCATCCATAAAAAAAGTCCTAATGGATGGATTGGATGCATTTTTTTAAATGGTATGGATAGACTTTGTTTTTCAATGAAATTTTAATGGATATAAATGGACTAATGAAATTATTTATTCCATCTATCATAATCCAAATCAAAATATATTCAATCTATTTATTTGACAAGCCTACTATAATGTAAGAGCCAAAACCACCAATCATCAACACAACATAGGCCCAATGCAATTTATGAAAGAAAGAGGGAATAAAAATAACAAGAGAAATTCTAGAAACATTTTGTAACACATCTTTCTTAATACAATATAGTATTAGTTGAAATTTATTGAAAATTACTAATTTTGGTAGATCCCACTTCTCATTTAACGAGTCTCTCCTAATATTTAAATTTTTAATAAATTTCAACCAATGACGGAGTTTGTTAGAGAGTGTTTTATGAGCACTCTTCAAATAACAATGACAACAACAAAATTACTCTAAAGAAACAAAAGGTCAAGACACTTGCTTAACATTTTTTTTACTCGACAAAAATAATATAGTATTATATCTTAATCAATACAAGTTGTACTATTGAAATTACACATTGGGCCAATTTTAGCAGGATTATGGTTCCCTAATACAAAGTGTCTAAATTGAATTAGGAAACCATAATTTGGACAGTTTACTTGACCCACAGCTACCCAAAAATACATATAAAGTCCCACCCTAATCACATAAATGTCTCCTTCATGTTGCTAGACCAGTGATGAAACGACATGTCAAAATCTTTATTCAGATTTTTTAGCCAAGTCCGGCATAGAAAAATGGCATCCTCCAATTGCTTACTACCATTAAAACTGTCCTCTTGAAAAACAATGTTATTTCAATGCTGCCAAATAGTCCAGGTCAAGGAGATCCACCAGCATTTCCAATTCTGAGAACTATTGTCATTTTCTTTCCAAACCACATGCTGGAGGAAGTGCATTCTTGGGATCTACGGAAATGGTCTTGAAGTGTTTGTCCATGATATTGATTCCCACCAAAGTGGCATTATTTTGCTGCATTTAAAGAAGAGATGTGTTGCATCCTCATCTTTATATTTGTAGAATGGACATGTGGGATCATTTATTACCACATTTCTCCTACGCAGGTTCATTCTTGTTGGTAATTTGTCCTTGATTAGTCTCCACACGAATAACGAACCTTTGCTAGAGGCCTTGACCTTCCACAACTCAGTGAAAAGGCCATCCTGATTTTCATCAGTTTGGGCTGACATAAGCGTCTTGTACCCACTCCCCGCTGTGTATACACCCGATGCATCTTCCTTCCATATCCACTTGTCTTCTCGATCTGGGTGGATGCTTCTACGAACTTTATGGCCATCTCCGTCTCGCCATTGAAAAGTTGTCTTCTCCATTTGAAGTCCCATTCCTAACCTGTAGCTGTGAAATTGCCCATCATCTTTATGACATGTTGTTGTTGTTTGGATATGGAGAAAAGTGTAAGGTATTTCAACTTAAGTGGTACTCCATCCTCCTTCCATCCATCCTCCCAAAATTTGGCCTTTTCTCCACACCTCCTTAACATACAATTTAATAAAAATCATTTTGGAATTGAGTATCTGGAGTGTGCTAATCACAGTTCAATTAAAAAATTAAAATAAAAAAAAACCAAGGGCTGCCTCTGAAATTGACTTTTCACCAAGTTTACATGTTGAACACCAATACCTGATATGCTTTCGACTTTATTCTACTAGATATCATTACCTGTTTAATTCACAAAACCAGAGGGAAGTGGGAAGCAAAGTTAAAACTCCCAATTGAAAATATGTCTAACTAAAATAAAAACCAAACTTTAGGCCTTTATCCACTGAGTTGCTCCTACTTGAATCACGACACCAATGAGCTCTATCAAAACCATAAAACTATCATGACTTCATCATACCCTGTTTAAAAATTTCCTTTTAGCAACTTTTGTGGAAAATAACACACATTCAACCAATAGTATTTATTGCTTCCTAGTATTGGCCTCATGGACAACAATTCTAAGAATTTTTTTGAATATCAATTAAGTTAAGATGCTAGTTGGTCCTCTAAGATGACAATTTTCGGGAGGGCAACAGGAGAAAGTGGTAATATGCACGAATGAATAACTAAATTTTTACACGAAGCCACTATTCGACACTATGAAAAGAACTTCCGTTAAAACAAAGTTTACACCCTGCCATCAGTTACCCTGTTTTCTTTTCCAATAAAATGTGAGCAAAAGATTGGTATCGCAAAGAGATCCATAACTCACTTGACAAATACAGAACGATTAGACACTGAAGCCAGTAAAACACACTATATATGTAAAAAATGCAAACACCAGAAAGAATCAAGGAAAAAATATTTGAAAATATAAAACAATGGCTAGATAGTAATACTAGCATTCCATTATTGTAGTTAAAATTGAGTGCACGAAACTGATTTATACATAGAGACAAATATATACAAAGGATGAGAACAAATAAACTAAGTCAGAAACAAGGGCCTAAACGTGGAACTAAATGTACTTGGGATACATTGCCAGGAAACATTATAATATACAGTCCTGCCAAAGGCCTCCACAAGTTTTCAAAATTTTCTTTAGGGGTAGCTATATGTTCTACACAAGTGAATCTAACTTCAAACCACAATATGTAACCTTGATAGTTGATCCACCAGCGACAGCACTGACAGGCAGCAAACCAGCCATTGTTCAGTATTGCAATAGAGAACCCTGAAACATGATTTTTCTTCCGAATAAAAACTGAACAAAAAATTGGGAAAAGCACAGTACAGGTACGTACAAAAACCTAAATATTTTATTATAAAAGAAACTGAGTCCATGCATAAACATGTATAATGATCATTAATTCAAAATTAATTTCCTCTTGGCGTAAACAATTACGCTATATAAACCTATCAAACATGTCACGAATAGTGAATCCAATAGACAATATCCTTACCTAACAATTGTACAGATGAATTTTAAAATATTTCTATCAGCATCACGTAGGCCTCCAACAATTAAATGCAAGAATATCTGGTCTACATGACATCTGAGGAACACCGTATCCTGAAGAAAGAAATAATGATCTTGAAGCATAAATGCGTGGAAGCTCAAAGAGGGAAACCGAGAACTGGGAGAAAGTAAAGAAATGCAAAATAGCAAAACTACCAGGCATAGGATGAGCAGGCATGTTGCTAGGGTTTGCATGCTGAAAACCTACATTGTTTATTGGTGGTCTTTCAAGTGGTGGCCAAAAATAACCTGTCATTATCATTGTTAAAATAACATTATAACATCAGATGTATATCACAAGTAGCAAAAAATACCAGCAACATTAGACTAACACTAACGACTACAAATAGTAATATATATGCTAATAAATTAGATGGATGCAAGCCTTCAAGAAAAGCTAATGACAAACCTTCAGGAAAGAGATACAAACTTAATAAGGAGCACAAAACATTGATTATATTTTATTCTAATAATCATTTGGATTTAGTAAGCTAAATAGATTCTCATACCTTCCTGCCCAAAGAGAGGAGTGGGGCATGAAGGATTTTGACCTATCCATAGACCCTCACTTGATGACATCCTCCATTGCTCGTTGGCAACAAATTGCCTCTGGCCATTTGGAAGTGATGGCAATGAGAAGAAAGGATGCAAAGAATGTGGAAGATGATGCTGAATTGTAGGATTTGGATATGAATATTGGTTGGATGGATTTTGAGGCAGGGTAGGATGCATGTGTCTTGGAGCAAATGGTGGGTTAGCTGGCTGAAGTTGCAGATTAGGTTGAGGGCCTTGAGAATTTAGATACATATCATTTTGCCCATATTCCAATTGCCTTGGAGGGTTAAAACCACAAGGTTCCTGAGAGTTGCAACTTGCCATTGGAGGAAAGCAAGCAGATGGCTGTTGCAATATTTCATTCTTGACGACTGAACTATTGTGACCTCCAGGAAAATAATTCCCAGCCATTTGAACTATTTGGTTGCCCGGTAGGGAGGACTCCATTTGTCAAAACAATCAAATCCAAAACAAACCAGTGATATTTGAAAGCCAAAACATCTTACATTAGTTGAAGCACTAAAATTATGAGGTACTCTCTGCTGATACCCAGACAATGGCGATGACTAATGCAATGATTGAGGTGGCACTAATATCTGGGAGAAAAGTGGAGGCTGAGAAGGTTCAGATGATTGAGGAATCAATGAAGGTGGAGGGCCTGGGGGTTGCAACACTGAGGGTGGTGGGGGAGGTGATAAAGGATAATGAAAGAGGTGGTGGAGGTGGAGGCAAAGATGGCAGAGACGGGGGAGAAGGGGGTGAATCAAGTGGCAATAGAGGAGAACCCTCAAGAATATCAGGTATCTTTGCAGAAATGTTCAAAGCTGGATCTAAAATCCTATATGAGCCCTGAAGTTGAGAATCCATTTCAGAAGGACTGTTCAATAATACAGGTTTTTCCTCCTTAAATTGACATGAAACATCTTCCATTTCCAGCTCACCATCCACATCCTCCAAGATACAATGGTACTTGTCACTCGGGGTAACCGTAGAAGTTTTTGAATCCACAATAGTGCGACTGGCATCTGCTGGAGATGAGTTACTCAGAAAATCATTGTCTTCATCTTCTTCAAACAAATGAGAAGATAAAAAGCTAGGCAGCTGAAATGTAGCATTACTGATACCCAACATCGAGATATATAACAAGAATCAGAATTAGAAAGCTTTTGAAAGCAAGTAAAAATAGCAATAGAACAGAAAACAACAATTAGATAGTTGTGTTTTCTTGTGCTGTAACTTTTTTCTTGCTATAAGGATCTAGTATTTATTATCCCGGGTTAAAGAGTACAAATCACCACTGACTCTTACAAGGAAAACATAATAATGAGAACAGATGCAAGTGCAACGCAAAGCTCGAGCTTCGAACCTAATAAAACAATGAAACGAATAAATGCCACACCTTCCATACAAATCAACAAGCATGCCCTCCATTTCTCTTATTGGGTCATCCAAAGACCCTTCTGCTCGAGAAGGATGCCTGAGAGAAAAACTAACTGTCATATCATCATTTGAAACTCCAATATCATCCATGTAACGACGAAGAACTGATTAGATGTGTATGTGGAATGGGTTGATATTTATAAATTAGATGTCATGATGCAGGTGCTTGGCTATTATTAAGATTTTAGTCATTTCAGAAGTGATTTTGGGAAAATTGATTGGAAGAGTGTGAGAAGTTGTTAATGTATGTCTAAATGTACAGATAAAGCAAGGAGGTTTAGAGGCTTTGGGCATCCTGAGTATGCAACAGAAGAGGCAACACAAAATGTAAGCTTTTGTTGCTTTGTTTTTATAGTCTGTGCAAATTTAGTTAGAACTGCCAACAAGCATTTCAAAGATAGTCATAGTGTCATACACTTGGGTGAAATTTTGACAACTAGATTTTATTTAAATGTTTTTCTCATTCCCAGTATTTTCATTGGAATTTACTTACTCCATTTGGTTTTTGAAGTAAATTGCTACCCTGTGATTGGATGTGGTTGTAGCTTTATTATTGATGATATTGCAACAACCTGCAATTTCACTAGGATGGTATCACTTTTTGGTTGTCCTCAAGAAGTATATAAACATCATACAATGTGGAATAGACTGATACGTATAGATTACATCTCACTTTCATTCACTTTAGAAATGTTTCAAATATTATTGAGAAATTGTTAATATATAAAGGCTTTGGAGGCTTTGGACATGTTGAATTTGCAAAAACTGAACAAGCAGTACAGGTAAGCTTGTCGCCTTGTGTAAAAACAAAAATACAATAAAAAAATAAAGAGTGACACGTGCGGGGGACCGAATCAACCAGCTAGTATTAACTATTTAACAAAAATATCCTTGAACTATTATTAATTTACAATACAAATTTAAATTTTCCCAAAATCACTCATTTACCAAAATCAATTTAAAGATACTACAATTAAAGATTCCATGATACGCATGGCTGACCAACTAGCTATGTATTAAACTGAAGCAGATAGGTGTCTTCCACTGTTAGCATTATTATTAGGAGATTAATTAGTATACACGGTCAGTGTAAACCTACTTTACATAGACACCCAATTATATTTAGGCTATTAGCCATGTGAGTATAACAATTAAAAATATATATAAAATTACAAAATCTTAAATTACGAGAGTAACTCTGTCACCTTGAACCCATTATGATTTGCTCTACCCATCTTCCTCCATAAACTCGTTGATTGTTCGAGTAAAAATTATGTTTTTCACACTTGTATACACTTGGAATTGAAAAATTAATTTAAAGTTTTGTTTCATTGCATTCATTGTATGCCACGAACGCTCCAAACTTTTATGCAGGTATTGATCACTTTTCCGCATTGCCATAAACTTGTTACAAATTGATTATTTCAATTTCAAGAATATAGTACCCCCCACTATTCCTTAATTTAAAAGGAAATTTATTTTCATAAAAATCAGCATCATTTGACTCTATGATCACTTTTGCGTTTAGGTCATAAAACCTATACACTTTGCTATTAATAGCATAACCAATGAATACACATTCATAGGCTCTACTTGCGAGTTTAACCCTCTTGGGGTCTGGGATCCTTACATAGGCCAGACATCCCCAAGTTCTCAAATAGGACAAATTTGGTTATCTTTTCTTTAATATCTCATAGGGAGATGTCTTGCTTTTTGATTTGGGGATTCTATTTAGCACATAACAAACAATTAATAAAATTTTGCTCCACCAAAAAGATGTTGCACTAGAACTCAACATAGTAGCTACAACTAATTTTGTAAAAGTTCTGTTCTTTCTTTCAGCTTTACCGTTCATTTCAGGTGAATATGGAGCAGTCGTCTCATGTATGATTCCATGCAAATTATAAAACTCATTAAACAAACTAGAATCATACTCTGTGCCTCTATCACTTCGAAATTTCTTAATTTTCTTATTGAATTGATTTTCAATTTCTGTTACATATAACTTAAACATGTCAAGCGCTTCACTTTTATTTTTCATAAGATATACATATTTATAATCAGAGCAGCCATCAATAAAAGTGATAAAATATCATTTTCAATTTCTGGTCAACGTTATCAAATTCACATATATCATAATGTATTAAATCCAATGGCTCAGATTCTTTAACTACTGATTTATGTGATTTCTTAGTTATTTTAGATTGACTGCAAAAAACACATATTTCAAAGTGATTTGAAGATAGCTTTGAAATAAAACCTAAGTTACTCATATTAGATATGCAACGACTATTTATATGACAAAGTCTAGAATGCCATATATTAAAATCACACAACATGTAAGCAGAAGGAGAAACTTTATTAATATCAAGATTCAATTTGAACAATCCATCAGTGGTGTACCCTTTCCCTACAAATACCCCATTCTTGGTCAAAGTAAATAAATTTGCACCTATGGTCTGAGTAAACCCAACCTTGTTTAAAAGTAAACCAGAAACCAGATTCTTTCTCATCTCTGGAGTATGCATCACATCTTTGAGGATCAAAGTCTTTCCAAACGTAAACTTCAGTTCAACATCTCCAATTCCAGCAACAGTAGTAGTGTGGGAATCACCCAGCAGTACTTTCTTATTTTCAACATACGTGTATGTTTTAAACATAGCACGATCATTGTAGACATGGCGGGAGGCGCCAGTGTCTACCCACCATCCATTTGATCCTCCAATCATATTGATCTCAGTTATCACAGCTATGTATGGCTCTTGAGTCATGTTAGCCTGGGAAACACCTGTCATTGAAGGATTTTTGCATTTATGTGCCATATGTCCTGGTTTGCCACAATTGTAGCAGAGGAATGGTTCACCAAGATTATTCTTGGCAGATGGATGTTGTCTAGCATGTTGGACCCTTGAGGGGTTCTTGTTGCGGTTAGAGGTATTGTTCACATTGCGATTCCGATTCTTAAAGTTTTTGCCAGTAGGCTTCAGAACTGCACCTGTGTTCTTCCTTTTAGTGTTGTTGTGAGACACAACCAACATTTCATCTTTCTGATCTTGTCTGCATGCCTCTTCCTCAATGCATAGACGTGTGATCAGAGACTCCAAAGAGAATTCTTTGGTCTTGTGTCTGAGAAGGTTTTTGAAATCCTTCCAGACAGGAGGCAGCTTGTCTATGATGACAGCAACCTGAAATTGCTCATCTAAAGTCATACCCTCTGATATGATATCATGAGCAATTTTCTGTATCTCATGGGATTGAGACTCTATTGATTTATCATCAGTCATTTGATACTTGAGGTAGCGGCTAACAACATACTTTTTAGTCACAGCTTCCTCAGTATCATACTTCTTTTCCAGAGCCAGCCAAACTAATTTGGCAGACTTATATGGGCTATAATAATCATAGAGATCATTAGCTAACCCATTCAGAATGAAATTCTTGCATAGGTAATCATTTTCATTCCAGAGAGCTAATTCCATAGTCATTTTATCCTTCACTTCCTTCTCAGCATCTTCAGGTACCATTGGAATATCAGTGTTCAAAACATAGGCAACTTTCCTCATAGTTAAAGAAAACATCATATTTTGTGGCCAACATTTGAAATAATACCCTTCAAACCTAAAAGGTTTGTTGAGGTCACTGTTGTTCGAGCCAGTAATATCTACGGTAGTCATGGCAGAACCGAAGATTGTCTTAAAATTGTTGTAAAAATAATTTATGGCAAATCGAAAAAATTACTGGCTGAGTTGCAGACAATGTCGCTTTCTTTAAGACGTTTCGTGGCACTGCCAAAAATTGTGCAAGTAGACTATCAACCACGAAGTCCCCAGGATAAAACAGCCCAAATCACTATATAAGATTTCCACTGCACTGAGGGAACCTTTCTAGAATTACTCCCTCTTGTATGACTTGAAAAGTCACTCTAAAGCCACCTGAAAATATGACTTGAAAAGTCACTCTAATAGCCAACCGAAAATTTAGTGCGACAGAAAGAAAGATGGAGAAGTTTGCCGAAAATGGATCAGCTGAGATTTGGGAGGGAGAAAGAAAAGTTGAGGAAATGATTCTCAACTGGGACGAGAAAAAATGAAGAAAGTGGCTCTCTATATATAGGGAGTGAAACACTATTCAAGTATTTACCCTGAGCGATGTGGGACTTGAAGTCTTTTTTTTTTTTTTTTTAAACTTTCACTCATTGTCTCCTTTGTTCTAACAAAACCCAATAAATCAAGAGCCAATTTTTTTTTTTTTTTATATCAAACTTTAGTCCCAAGCAAATGTTAACCAACAACGAGTTGTTCATTCATGTAATATTAAACTTAATTTCTTTAAATAAAATTTTGGATTTTAATTTTATAAATGACAAAAAAAAGTGATGAAAGTGAAACAATCCTACTAAAGATGGTTAATCAGATTTTCTGACAAAGATGATTCATCAGTAAAATCAATGAATATTTTATACTAATAATATAGTAACAAAAAATAACAAATGTTAACAAATATAATAATAATAGAAAAATAAAAATGAAATAATTAATTCATAATGGGAAGCCTATGAGAAATTATGATCATCATGTGTCTTGATCGATGAAGGCAATGAAGGAATAATTCTTAGACGAGTAGAAAGAGTATACAATTCAAATTGATAAAGAAAATTGTGTTGGGTTCAAATATGGAACATAATAATTCAAAAGGAAGCCTTAGGGAAATGAGAATCACGTGTCTTTTATCCCAAGAAAGAAAAACACAAATTATTTGGAGAACAAAGAATTACAAAGCATGTGTTACAAATTGGCGTGGCATATTATTCTAGCATTTTAATTTTGTCATATATTTATCTTGGGAGTCATTGTCATTAATCAACAATTATTGAATTTAGAGGGCGGTTTCATAATCATATGGGATGCTTCATTCGTGGGGCAAAAGAATCAACATGAGTTGAGGCCTAATTTTGGAAGGTGGGTAAATTATTATCATCTACTTAATTATAACAAAAGAATAATACAATTGTGTAGGAAATCAATTAATTAGGATATCCTTTGATAATTGAATCACGCGAAAAAAATAGGAAAATTAATCCTACATCAACTGTCTTATTCCTTGAAATATAACTTATATATCTATTGGACAACTTTACTTAATACTAATTGATTTTAAATTGAAATCTAACACTCAAATTTAGGGCTCATATCATTTTACATAAGCCGTAGTGTCATCCTTTATCATACTTCACCAAAAATCATCCATATTCATTTTTATGTTCTAATCTACATAATTTCTTGTATATATTTATAAAAAGGTATTGGCATGGGATATAGAGTAACTATGGCTTTCCTATATCATTATATGTGATGTGGATAATAAACTTAGTTAATATTCTCATTTAGCTACATGCTGATTCAGCATGAGTGTTAGATTTCATTAGCTGTATATACTAATGCACTAATTAGTGCAGTTAGTTGTAATTCAGTTTTTTCTATTTGCCTTCAATAGGCTGGGGAACTCTCATATTTATGTTGGGAAATTTAGGAGAATAAACGTTATAAATCTATATGGGTGTATCATAAATCACTAGAAAACTTTACATCATACTTTAATAAAAAAAATTTAAGGCTCAGATTTATATCGATTTTCCACTATCGGATGTACTTACACTCTATATCTCACGTGGATCTCTTTTCTGGGCCTGAACTCGTATAAAGTGTGGGATCTATAATCATTAGTACAAGTATCTGCGTGCCTAAGTGAACGAGGATTAGGGGTGCGGAAGTTAGTAAGCAAAAACTGAAAAGGATGTGGTCCGTTTGATATATTATTCATTAAGTTGATTGGCTGTGATTCTTATTTTTTTTTAATTTGACGGCAAATCATAATTAATTTTTTTTATATATTTTCAAGAATATTATGACAAGGTCGACAATGATGGAAAGTGAGGAGGCACAGGAGACAGAGAGGAAAAAGACCCGAGGGAGAAGGAATTAATTTTGTCTGAAGGGTGCATGTACCAACAAAAGGATAAAATTAATATAACTATTGTTAAATGTGATCCACCAAAAATACTTGTCTTACTGATCCACCCTAGATATTGTCTCATTTTTAGCCATGGGTGATATAGTCTCTTATCAAGATATAATTTGTTTTGTTTTAAATTTTAAAAAAGGTCAAATTAATTTTTAAGATAAAGGCAAACTTTTGAAAATTCTTAAACTAATGCATGTAATAAACCCAATTTTAATTTGATTTTCATATTAAAGTATTTTTTTATAATAGATATAAATTAATAAAACAACTTTCTTAACAATTTTTTTTATATATTTAAATTTTTTTTCATATTTAATTAAATCGGTGAAGCACATGAAAAATACACTATTACGTTCATTCCTATTTATAAGATATAGTCAATTTTCTTTTTTCTTATTACAAGACTTCATTTAATCTTTCTTGCGTATTAATTATTTTTAATAAAAATATTTTGAATTATCACTTTCTCTCTTTTATAAAAATTAAAGAAAATGAATAAGTTTCTAATAAAATTAAGAATGAAATTTAAAAAGCATTATAAATCTAATGCTAATAATTAAGTTATTTAAATTTTTTAATAAGTATAAATTAATCAATTATATTTTATAATTAGAGATGGTGGAAATATTTTTTACTCAAGATTAATTGTTAACTATAAACTAAGCAACAAATGAGATGCGTGTTATTCTCACATAAACTTTAACCAGCAATTTTTCCGTCTCTTTTCTATGTCCTTGTCATCCTTTAAACGAGTGGACGAAATACTAAGGATAAAAATATTTCATTTTAAAATGTATTGACCAACTTTTTCTTCTTGTCGTTTTTTCGGTGGGCTTTCCTTCTTGTTGGTTGGTTTCTGTAATTCTAAACTTCGGATATTCTTATCTATTCCTTGGAAACAAATGATTCTTTTTAATGGATTACACGTATGTGATTTCTATGTAAAAGATTTAAATGTTACTGATTAATTAAAACTATCATAAATGTATTTTTAAAAACTGTTATAAAATTTGACTATTTATTACACATATTAATTTATAATTATCATTAAACGATCAACGGAAGCATAATTGTTTAATTTAATTAATGATCTTAAATTTGCAATCATGTTATTTGTTCAAGCAAAAAATACATGAAATAATAATAATAATAATAATAATTTATAATTAATGACAATATAAAAATCTGTTATGAAATAAAAATTCATTATTGCAAAAATTGATATATATATATATATATATATATATATATATATATATATATATATATATATATATATATTCTTATAATTAATTAAGCATGATAAAAGTATGAAAATTAAATTAAAAATATAATATATGATAAACTATTTGATGAACCATTTTAACTTAACTAGAAATTTGACCATTTATATTATAAATCTTAATAAAAGATACGCATATTATACTTAAAATAGTTTTTCTATAATAAATATAAATGAATAAAACAACTTTCTCAACAAAAATTTTATATATTTAGATTTTTTTCGAGTGAATAGTCATTTTGCTTCTTATCTTTATAGTCATTTTGCAAATTAATTAGTCTATGTTATTTAAATATAAAAAATAGTTCTTATATTTACATAAATATTACAAAATAGTTATCGTTGTTAAATTCAAAAATAAGGGTTTGACAATTTTAGTACTACGAAGACTGTTGCGTTGACTTTAATCTTGAGGTTCACTTCTTTCCCTTCACTCTTGAGGTTCACGTAGCTAGACTGCTATTTTTTAGATTTTAGCTGTGTCCCGGTGTTTATGTCATGTTCTGTGCTTCGTAGATTAAAATAACATTGCTTTAGTGCCGGAGCAGAGTGGCCCCTGGCGGCTTTTTTCAGGGATATAAAAATAAAACAGTGCTTATTTTGTTTCTTGATACAATTCACAACAATTTCAAATTAACCACGTCGGAGAAAAATCCACAACTTATCCACAACTTATTTACAATTCTTGATGCAGATTTAAATGGCCTTTCTTTCTATTATTTGATGATAGCTGATCTGTGACATTCCTAAATAGTTGAAACCACTGAATATCTCCATTTCTGATGCTTGCTTCCAGCTGTAAAGTGAATTATTCTATCAATACGAAAACAATAACAGCTACAAGAAATATTAAAAAACACTGGTCTAAGCCAGTCCACTAGATATTCTCAAGGCTAGTTATTAAGCTCTCAAGAAAGTTTTAGGACATGTTTGGCTTTCAGTTGGGAGGTCCTAAAAGTACATTAAAAAAGTAAAATTGAAAAGGTCTCTTGTTTGATTTTTAGTTGGATCTGAGAGTTTGAAATAGAAGCAAAATAAAGGTTGGTTTCGCAAATTCATTCAACATTAATTTTGCTTAATCAAAGTTAAAAAATAGTAGCAAGCTCGAAGGGTTGTAACATGGGAAATGTAAGTATGTGAGTTGTTTCCAGAAAAGCCCTTTGAAACTATCCCACTTTAGCATTTTTCAGGGATATAAAAATAAAACAGTGCTTCTCCATAGAAACCTATATTCACGTCAGCTTTTGGAGAAGTAAAACAATAGAGCTTCAATAAAAGTTAATTGCACAGAAATGGGGAAAAGAAACAAAGCAGAACCTGAAAGACCAAGAAATTGTGAGCTTTGACGAGAATGCCTAGGGACTTGAGTCTCTTGTTGTAGGTCTCCCAGAGGGATTCGTCGATGTGGTACTCGCTGGTGATGGTGCGAGAGGTGGTAGACTAGGCGGACGAAGGCTCTTCATTAATATTTATATTATAATATTCTCAGTTCAAAGATTTATCACATGAATTTGTTTATATGGTATTCACTCGATTTTTTTTCTCAATTAACTAACTCAGTGTGAAACGCATGAAAAGTCAACTTTATTTTTTCTTAGATACAAAAGTGAACTTTGTTATTAATCTGTCTATTTATAATACTTAAAAATTAAATTTCTCAATATCATTAGTGATTAATATCTCCAAAAAAAAAACATAGATTGAGTTGTTCAATATCACATCCACAGTAAAATAAGTAAATAAGAGGACATAGATCATTCTATGCAATATCTCGCTATATTAATTCAACATAATAGTAGTTGATATATTTTAATCAAATTGATAATATTTTACATTAATAATAATTTATAATATTTAATTTTACATATTAAATTAATAAGAAGGAGCAATTATTAAATAAAATAAATTTAAAAGTTTACACTAATTTAATATTACTATCTATGTAAAAATTTATTTATTTTTATAATTAGTTACTTTAAAAATATATTTCTGAAAAAATAATAAATTAAATTCATGACTTTAAAGTTATAAAATAATATAATATAATATGAAAATAAAAAATATAAAAATTATATATATATATATATATTTAAAAATAATTTTTTAATAGTTATATTAATGTTAATTATTTAAATTAGAATTAATTAGATAAATGTAAATTAGTGATAGAAGTTTTATAGTTAATGTAAATATTATAAGAGTTTTTACATTATTTTTATTGTAAATTTTATTTAATAAAATAATTTAAAAAAAATTATAAATGTAATAGTTAAATAATAGATATTATTGGCTTCACTTTTATATAAGAATAGTTATATGTAAAAATATATGTTACAAAATTTATCGTATGATAAAGTTAATAATATTTTTCAATTTTAAATTATGTTTTCTAAAATAACTCTTTGTTCAATGATAAAAAAATTAATTATATTTTAGATTATTTTAATATTACATTGACAATGAATACCAATAAGATTTAACAGTTACCTATATTAAAATACTATTGAATCATATCAAATAAGATTAATAGAACACCGTTATATATACATAAATAAGTTTTAAGATTGAATTATATGTAAAATAAATAAATAAATAAATCTGAACTCTAAGTTAACTTATTTGTGAAATATAATTTTCAATTCATCCATAGTCATTTAAATGTATTAATCCTAATTATATAATTTTGATGCTATTTTAAATAGTTATTTTCATATAATAGTAAATTCAATAATATTTGGCTATGCTTAATTTTTTTTTAGAATAAGGTACATTAAATTATATATTTCACAAAATAACTAAAAATATTTATAATATTATATATTGTAAAATGATATATATTAAAATTTTCTAAGACATTATTATTTTTATTATACATAATAAAAATAGTAGACATTATTATTATTATTAAAATAGTATAATATATTAATTGTTGCTTTTTTTCACTTAGTTCTTTATAAAAATTTACTATTATTTAAAGTTTTTAATAATAAAATTATTTTAAAAATTAATAATATTTATAGTCAATGATTATAATTAAAATCGTGTTACTATTTTCACGTTCATTATCAAATTCATAGTTTCATTTTCTATATAAACTTTACTTTAAAGAGTTGTAAATATCCACCCAATGTCTTTCTAGTGTGTTTTTTTATCTTTTTTTTTCATTATTATAATATCATTTCTTTCATTCTTTATTTTTATGTATGAAAAAAGATACTTGAATGTATTATTGATCATGGTCAAAATTGAGAACTTAGCTCTTTTAGATCAACAATATATAAGGTGAATCTATATTCATAATTGATAAAAATGTATTTGTTTAAATTTTTATTTTCAGTGTTATTTATATTTATATTTTGATTTTATGTATAATTGTTTCTTTGAATGATTTTTGTGTCATTGAATAAATATTTGAATCAATATTATATTTTTATTAGAAAGTTCTTATATGAATCATTTATCCAATACTCTTTATCTTTTATCATTACTTTTTCTTTACAAGTATCACTCGGTTGTTTTTCTTTTCTTCATTTTATTGTTATGTTATTATATGTTTTGATATAATATTATTTCTTTTATTCTTTATTTTTATGTATGAAAGGATATGTTGAATATATTATTGATCATTGTCAAAAATCAAAATTTAACTCTTTTAGATTAATAAGGTATGATGTGGATCTATATTCATCATTGATAAAAAAAATTTTAATTTTATTTTTAGTGTTTTTTATATTTGTATTTTAAATTTAGGTCTAATTATTTCTTTAAATAATTTTTATGAAATTGAATAAACATTTGAATCAATATCATGCTTTTATTAGAAAGTTCTTACATGAATTATCTCTCTCTTTGTCTTTCATTATTTTTTCTTTCTTTTTTGTTTGTAAGGATCGCTCCTTTTTTTTCTTCTATTTTTTTATCAATCATATTTTGAATAATTTCATTACAAATTTTTTATTTTTCCTACTCAAATCAATTTTTGAATGACACCAACGATAATTTTTAACTATCAATTAACTAATTTATTTTCTTTAAAATACATGTTATTATTGTAAATAATTTAATAATTATCATTAATGCAATCAATTTAATAATAATATTTTTAGTTTTAAAATGTATGCTAAAACTTGCATTAAATAATTTAAATAATTAAATTGATAATAAATATTACACAATAATAATAATAATAATAATAATAATAATAATAATAATAATAATAATAATAATAATAATAATAATAATAATAATAATAATAATAATAATAATAATAATAATAATACAACAATTATTTATAAAGGTTAATCATAAGAAGCTATAACTTAATATTTTTATACATTTAGACAATACAAGATAATAAATATCAATTAAATATTATTAATTTGAAATAACTAACCAAACATTAGAATGTAATAGTTAATAACATATTAAAGATTACTAATAAATATAAATAATTGGCGACATCTTTAATAAGTTAATAAATATGTAAACAATAATATTTAAAGTTTGAAACATATAATTATTTTTATAAATAAGTTTTGAAAATTAGTAAGTAATGAAAATAAAACTGAAATTAAGGAAAAATAAATAATAATAATAATAATAATAATAATAATAATAATTATTATTATTATTATTATTATTATTATTATTATTATTATTATTAAATAGAGATTATTCAATTTATATTATGTCATGTGAGGTTAACTAATTCAAACTTCAAAACTTTAAAAATATTACACAAAAATAATATATTCAAAATAAGTAAAATTATAGTTTTAAGAATAATTAATGGTCATATCTATTTAATAGAATTCATAATATTTCAACAAATTTAAAAAATATTTAAATTTTTATCATACATATGCACTCAAATTTAAATAAATATTATACATTATATATATACATATTATTTATTATTCTTTAACTTCTATGTTTCATACTGGTATTGTATTAATATTATACTTTTTTGGAAAAAAAAAATTATAATGAAATTCAACTGACTTAATAAATTTAAAGAGAACATGTATTCAATAAAAATATAGTATTTAACATTATTTTTCAATTTTAATATTTATATATTTGTGACACCCTCTACCCACACACATATATGTACTAATTAAAAGTTTTTAAAACACATTTAAATAAAAACATTTCGAAAGGGTAAAAGGCTCACATTCACTTTTAATTTCTAACATCATAATATAACTTGTTCAATGAATAATAAAATCATCTCAACTCAAAATAAGGTCGTTCAAGACTTCATGCAATTAATATAAAAACATATGCCCCAATTTCACATCCTATCAGAGTATTGTGTCTCAACGTCCTTCAACACAATATTCCTTAAAACAATTTACCTAGTCATATACTCTCATGAACACAAAGTTCAAGATCATCACAGGATCCAAACACAAACAACATATGGGGAGTGAGTTATCACATTCCTAACTAATAGAGATAAACAAGACAACATGTATATATACATATCATATAAATGAAATACAACTTACTTAAACATAACTCACATCATTCCAACACTTTGTCGCGTAACATCACATCACAACACAACATGTCTCATTTATTTTCACATCATTCATGTACTCAAGGATCAAAACACAATATCACTAAATCAATCAATATCAATCAATACACAAGCATTATGTAACAAATACACTAAGACTCAATCCTATATGCAATATGGTATCATTTAGTGAAAAATCTCGTAGGGCGACTAGGAGTACATGACAAGACAAACCACACACTAGTAAGTCAGGTCACTCTCACTAGTCACTAGGTAAAATCATAGAGAGACTAATCAGTGTCACATTGTTTTGCGAGAATGCTCCAACCATGTGGGATCGACACAGACTTAAAGGAGCACTCAAACCAGATGTATTTACCCCCAAGGCCTACACTCTGAAGAATCTGTCAGGGTCTCTCCCTCATGATTCAGATCCAACCCAGAAAACATTTTAGCACTCATAATCTATCTATGAATTGTATAAAACACATGACTCCTCAATTGTTCTCAAAATAATTTTATTTCTTCACACTTGTGATTAAACTCATCGGGTCCCCACAATGGTTTTCATCATAATACTCATCATGCATTAACTCGTCGCCCTTAAAGGGTCTTATAGTCGTGTGATTGTACGATTCATAGCTTACAACTCAATGCACACACGCGCGCGCGCACACACACACACACACACACACACACACACACACACACACACACACACACACACACACACATTACAAGTCAATACATACTTAATTTTTCATATACACCCGGTCTCAATCACATGGTATAATCCCAATTTAACATGTTATCACACCTCATGAATCATATACACTTATGAACTATGCAATACACATAACTACTCAATTGTTTTCAAAATCATTTTAACTCGCCGCGTCTCAAAGTGATTAAACTCATCGGGTTCCCACAGTGGATCTCATCACAATACTCGTCGCGTAAAAACTCGTCACCCTTAAAGGGTCTTACAATTGTGTGATTGCATAGTTCATCGCTTACAACTCAATATCCACATTTCAATACACATGTATTTCACCATTTATCACAAGTTCAATTTGTCACATACTCATAATTTGAATCACAATTTCATAATCTCAATATAACAATTTATACAAAATATTTCTCAGAACATGGGGAGTAAAATCCCTCAAACAATTCCATACAATTATATTAAAATCAATGAATCAAAATCATGGGTCAAAAACATAAAAACATCAAGAGTACTAAAGTTTATCAATCAATTCGCATCAGACATCAATTGGTCTGTCAAACATAAAAATATTGTATTTATAATCGTAAAGGAAAAACATCAAAAAATAAATCTCAAATTAATCCTCTAAGGATCTCTACACATGTTCATTTTAACTCCAATTGCGATAAACTCCTCCCTTACATCTAAGTGGGCTCACGTGTGTAGTCCAGAAGTGATAGTAGCGTATCTAGCAGTTTCCTAAGATTCCTCAACCATTTCCTATGTTTGCTTTGTTAGAGTTTCCAAGTTCCAAAGAGAAGGAGAAGAGATTGTAGCCTCCATTTTATTGTTAATGTGTGAGACTAATTTCTCACTAGAAAAATATTATTTCGCAAATCCCACCGGTGAGAATGTGTAAACATCGGTTCTTTAAGTGGTGTCCAAGTTTTAGGACGATCCAATGATTGACAAGTCTGAGATGGTAGTTTTATTGAGACATGTTTTGAGTCTTTGCAGGAAAATGAAAAACTCAGTGCGAGAGATCTTTCTTCCACCATAAACATCATCTTAAAAATCCCAACGGTGGGTCTGTGCAGAAATAAGATACGAATCTCTTATTCAAATTTCATGATGATCCAGCGGAGTCCAAGATCATAATTTTATTAAGACAGATTTGAGTGTATGCGGACAAAAAAGAAGATTTTAGGAGAGAAGAACGAAAATAGAAATTGAGAGTTAGGGTACTCTCAGCCTACTATTTACTCTATTTATTTTTTATAAAAAGAACTCTATTTTATTTACTAAATAAATAATTTTTTTTATTTCCTTTCAAACCATTATAATTAAACAATAAATTTATTTCTCTTTATTTATTTAATTATAAAAATCTCATCATTTTTCTAAAATTCTTTTTATTTTAAAATAAAAGTCATTTCTATTTTATTTTACAAAGTAGGATGTTACATAAATATTTAAGTTTTCATCATAAATATACACTCAAATTTAAATAAATATTATACAATATATATATATATATATATATATATATATATATATATATATATATATTATTCTTTAACTTCTATGTTTCATGTTAGTATTGCATTAATATTATAATTTTTTGGAAAAAAATAAATTATAGTAAAATTTAACCGACTTAATAAATTTAAAAAGAACATGTATTCAATAAAAATATAGTATTTAACATTATTTTTCAATTTTAATATTTATATATTTGTTTCACTATTAATTTTTTTAAATGAATAATTTTATTTATGTGTATTTATTTTTCAAAATATATTGCATCTTCATTATTACTTAAATGAACAAAATATTACAATAAATTTTAATATACTTAATTTTAAGATAAAATTAACTCAATTAAAAATATAATTAATCAATTTTTTTATTAATAATATAATTATATTTAACATAATACAAAATATTTAAAAAATTTGTTTTTATTTATATAAATAAATAGATATAAAATGATATATATATATATATATATATATATATATATATATATATATATATATATATATATATAAAACCGTTTCATTTTAAAATCTATTGACCAACTTTTCCTTCTTGTAATTCGAAATTTCTGTTATTGATCTTATCTATTCCTGGGAAACAAATCATTCTTCTTAATGGACTTCACGTATGTGATTTCTACTTAAAATATTTTAATATTATTAGTTAAACAAAAATGTTTAAAATATAATTTTAAATTTTTTTTATAAAAATTAACCATTTACTACGCAAAATTTATAATTAAATAATAATATAAAATTCTTTTACATTCTTCTAAATATATTCATATCAATGTTAATATATTCTCTCAACACAAACTATTACAAATTTTGACTTTCTTAATAGTTTGATTGTTACATAAAAAACTATGTTTTTTTATCTTTTATAATATTTTCAACTTACTAGATGAAACACTAATCTCACTATGTATCTAGTTTATTAAATAAAAACACTAATATAATAAAAACATAATAAATATCATCACTTTCTTGTTTGAATAATTAGATAAAAAAGATAAAAGAAAAGGTCAGAAAGATAACTTGGAGAGCAGTGTAGCACCGCATAGATTTTGCCACTGTAAAATCTTATATAACTACTGGTTCTGCTTCTTCAGGTTTTATTATCTTTCCCTCTTGTCTTTGACCCCAGCAAACAGCAAGAGAGAAATGGAAGCAGCATCGGCCACAATTCTGCTACTGATACTAATTCTTGCTCTGATATGCTCATGGAAGGTTCTGAACTGGTTATGGCTGAGACCAAAGAGACTAGAAAAACTGCTAAGAGAGCAAGGTTTTCGTGGCAATCCATACACCCTTTTCTTTGGAGACTCCAAGGAGTTTCTCAAGATGAGAAAGGAAGCCGTATCCAAACCCATGACCCTCTCTGATGACATAGTGCCACGTGTCTCTGCCTATGTCCAACATAGTGTTAACAAGCATGGTATGTTTATGATTGTACTCTTATAATTTTCATCTGTTTTCCTTTTTCTTTATACACTTTGTGATTTTGATAATTCATGTTCATGCACTTTATTTGGGATGTATAAGTTCTTTTCTTTATAAATGTTCTAGGTAGTGACTATGTTTTACAGTCCCTTATACTGTGTGTTGTGTTTGTTTAGTTTATGTCGAAGGTTGTCGAGGAGTCGCTTATGGTGTGTAGATTAGTTCACTTCATTAAAGTGCCACGTTTAATTGTTATGATTGGTACTTAGCTTGTAGAAATTTAGATAGATGCAAGAGTGAAAATAGGCTCTACTAGTTTGAAAATGAAAAAATATTTAATGAAAGATACTTTAAGAAAATATGAAAAAAGTTAGTGGGACAAAAATTTTGTGTGTTTGGATTCTGGTTCACACAGATCTGATGCGCATTAAAGATGCAACTATCAGTTGCTTTTGCTGCGTTTTAACATGAAAATATAGTGAGATGTGGATTGCTGAAATTATTCCAAACATAGTCTTAATAATAGCCAAGTTTCAAAGTTCAGTGTCATGTTGACAATAAAGTTGTAGAAGTAGAATGTTGAAGCTCTGTTACATGAGTGAGTTTGCTTAAACTTAAAAAAATACTTTAAAATAAACATTTTTTAAAAAACAGATAAGATTTCTTAAAATAAACTGAAAACTAGTTTTCTTAAATAAAAATAATTTAGACAAATATGCTAAAAAACAGAAAATTGCTTATTTTATTAAAATAAGTATTTATTTCTGCAGATGTCCATTAAAAATGTGAGGTAACAGTGCTTTTTAATTTTCGTTTCTGTTCTGGTCAAAACGTATAGCAGCACCTATAGGCAAAACTTACTAGACTATTGTGATTCGTCTTGGGTGTTACAAACAGTATCCTTTTCTCTCATTGCGTAAGCTTCTTCCATTAAGAGCAATGTAATATGAATCTTCCTTGTAGTTCCATAAACACCACTGCATCTTTCATTTCTTAATTACAGCCAATCAAAACTTAACGAATGAGGCAACCTCCAAGCTAGACCATTGTCCATACAGAGTAAGCAGAGATGCTCAAGTTTTACAATATTGTCACCACCACCATGTATAGAACAGACACCACCATATTGTATTGATTCTTGTAGTTGTGGCACTCCTTTAGGCTAAGATTTTCACCTAGGAAGCCACCTTCACATTCCTGATTTCTTCCCATAAATTTATTGAAGTTTTTATGCAGGAGGTAACTGGTTGTATCTTGTAAAGAACCATGAACATGATAGCATGTTTACTCAAAATAGGATCCTGTATGTCGCATTAGCCTATCATCTGCATGCATTCATTGACTGATTGCTTTGGCAAGAATGCCGTCTGTTGTCGGTCCATCAAACATAGATATTAATCATTGACTGTACTAAGTCTTAATGATTGGATTTGTGATCAAGCTTGCTGGTTGATTCTCAACATTGTGAGGAATCAGGTAACATAGTACCCTTTCTTTCTCACCTATCTTTTATCTGTAAGTACTTTGCTACTCCTTTTAATTGTTAACAATTCTTAACTTAAATAGAAAATATAAAACACTTGGATCAATAATGGTGTGTAATAGCTAGGCTAGTCTACCGAATTGCAGCAAGTAATATAGAGGTAAGTATCAACAGTGTGGACAAATTGCAACTAAACTAGAAACTTTCATTTGCAGTTAGAAAATTCGCACAAAATAGGGGGAAGTTCAGAAAACAGGGAAAAATTCACTATTTAATGGTGGTAGTGTCCTATTTATTCTAATCTTCCCTTATGCATCCAATTGCATTCTCAATGCAGATTTCAATTTTCAATTGATGACCAAATTCAGAAGGTTAGTTCTATTGCAATTGCTTGGTAACTAAACCCCATCCCTCAACCGAACATCCTTATTCCATGGGTGAATTCATCTGAGAACAATCAAATGATTAGAAATTCAAATGATCATGCAACAATCAACTCCTATCCCTAGGTAATCAATCATTATGTGGCTTACTTCAGATCTGGACAAGAACAATTCACCAATTCTGAATTCTCCAATTGTGAGAACAATTCTAGGGAATCAAGAGGGACTCTTGTGTTTTCTCACTTTTCTGTGAATGAACAAATTACAGAGGCAATGAAAAACATAAAAAAACATAGCTAATTTGAAGAGTCAAGGGATGAGAAGAAATTAGAGCTCTAAGCCATCTCAAATTTGAAGAAGTAACCTCTTGTTTCCATGTGGTCCTAGCCCCCAAAACAGAAAACACAAGAGTCCCTCTTGAATATTCCTGCTAAAAAATGACAGCACTTTCCAAAATTCAGAAAAGACGTCTATTTATAAGAACCAAGCATGTACACAAGAAGAACAGGGCTTGTGCACACAGAAGGCGAGCACATCAGCCTCCTATTTTAGCTTTCTTTGTGCACACACTGAACAATTAGTGTGTACCCACTACTACTCTGACAGCTCATTTTCCTTTCATTGATTTGAACGTTTACACAACAAATAACCATTTTGCACATGCTAGCTGATGTAGCAGAATAAAAAATCATTAGAATCAATCCAGTACGGGCACAACAGATTATTAGTGTGTACATGCCTATTTTCTTTAATACCTGATTTTTTTTTCGTTTCCTATAAGTTCTAACAAAATGTAGGGCTAAATATATGACATTAATCTTATTTTTCCTTCTAAATAAACTTAAGTTGATTATCATGTAACAAAAGGTTGCAATGGTTTGTTATTCATTTTGAATTAGAATAGTACACATACAAAGTTGCCTATTTTCTTTAATACCTGATTTTTTTTTTCGTTTACTATTTATCTTTAGTGTAATTGCTTAAACCTTCTTATAAAGTTACCGATGGTATGCAGGTAAGAATTCTTTTATCTGGTTTGGACCAATGCCAAGGGTGACCATCTTAGATCCGGAGCAAATCAAAGATGTATTTAACAAGAACTATGACTTCCCAAAGCCTAATTTGAATCCACTTGTCAAGTTACTAGCAACTGGCCTTGCAGGCTATGAAGGAGAAAAGTGGAGCAAGCACAGAAGAATAATCAACCCTGCTTTCAATTTAGAAAAATTGAAGGTTAGTTGCTTGACTTTGCTAGATATAGATTTGTGTTGTTTGAAAACATGTCAGAAAAAACTAGGGAATTGGATTTTGTATCTGTGTGTGTTTGTTTTCTTCTCCTTCTTTTGCAAGGAAACATTTACTCTCCCTAGAAATGCAGCATAGGTTTGACATGCAACATTTTTTTTATATCAGTAAATACATAATATAATAAATAGGAGTACAAGGGGTACCTCAACCCATATACACAGTTCAAAGAAAGAAAAAGAGAAGTCCCTCTCCTTTGTGGTTAACCATCACAAAACCAAAATCTAAATCATATTAGCTCAAACACTTATTCAACCTTGGTGTTGTCCTTTACAAAGACGATGCTATTTCTATGCAACCATATATTCCAGACCGAGGCAAATGACACAACCCGCCAAGCTTCCTGTAATGTGTTTCCTGTCAGACCGCAACTAAGCTGTAAAAAATGACTCCTAAAGTTTTTGGGCAAAATTACTTGAACCTTTAGTAGAATAATTTCCAAACAGACAAGACAAATGTGCATGAAAGTATGAGGTGACAAGTAGATTGTTCCCACTATTTCTATGCAACCATAGATTCTTCCAAGCATATACTTTTGCAAACAACATAGGTTTGGTTTATAAGCAACATGCTCTGCAGTCTGAATGTTTTTGCGGTTAGTTTGACTGAGGGAATTTTAACTACAAGTTATTTCCATGTTACAACACAGATCATGTTACCATTGTTCCTCCAAAGTTGCAATGATCTGGTTAGCAAATGGGAAGGAATGTTGTCTTCAGAGGGATCATGTGAAATGGATGCATGGCCTTTCCTTCAGAATCTGACTAGCGATGTTATTGCTCGATCAGCATTCGGAAGTAGCTATGAAGAAGGAAGAAGAATATTTCAACTTCAAAGAGAACAAACTGAACATTTAATGAAAGTTATATTGAAAATTCAAATCCCTGGATGGAGGTAACTAATCTGTGATAGTTTGATTTGATAACTAAAGCTTATTAAATGAGTTTTGTTTCACTAAAATACGCTTGCTATATATTTCATGCTGGAAACAATGATTAGCAAATAATAATTATATTAAGAATAAAAGAAATATAATTTATAGGACAACAAATTTATCAAATATTTACTCTGGAATATGTGGTTTCTCTCTAATGCAACTTGAATAGGAAAAAATTACGTTTGGAACTACTAGAAAGTAACCTTTTATTATTCATGAATCTTTATCTTATCTACCATGCCTATTCCTTTACCAACATTGTGTGGCAAGAAGATATGATCTACCACAATTTACAGCTTGTAATAGCAAAATTCTAACTGTTAGAGAACCAAATTATGCTTACTGTCAATAGATCTACCACTAGAGTACTGCAGTTGAGTTAGAAAAAAGCATCCTCTACATATTATAAAAATCATGGGATGGAACAATGTATATTTGTAGGTTTCTGCCTACTAAAACCCATAGGAGGATGAAGGAAATTGACAGAGAAATAAAAGCTTCGCTCAAGAATATGATTAACAAGAGGGAAAAGGCACTAAAATCGGGTGAAGCCACTAAGAATGACCTATTAGGTATACTTTTGGAGTCCAATCACAAGGAAATTCAAGAACACGGAAACAGAAACAGTAAGAATGTTGGAATGAGTCTTGAAGATGTAATCGAGGAATGCAAGCTATTCTACTTTGCAGGGCAGGAAACCACGTCAGTTTTGCTTGTTTGGACAATGGTGTTATTGAGTAGGTACCCTGATTGGCAAGCACGTGCAAGGGAGGAAGCCTTTCAAGTCTTTGGATACCAAAAACCAGATTTTGATGGGTTAAGTCGCCTAAAGATTGTAAGTATTGTATTATTTATCTCAATACTAAATAGTATGCTGCTTATACTTACCACAAATCTTTTTTTGTAACAGGTCACCATGATTTTGTACGAGGTTCTTAGATTATACCCACCGCTAATTGGGATGAATCGATTGGTTGAAAAGGATGTGAAACTTGGAAACCTAACATTACCAGCTGGAGTGCAGGTTTTCCTCCCAACAGTTTTGATTCACCATGACAGTGAATTATGGGGTGAAGATGCTAAGCAGTTTAATCCCGAGAGATTTTCTGAAGGAGTTTTAAAAGCAACAAATGGAAGAGTTTCATTTTTTCCCTTTGGATGGGGTCCTAGAATATGCATTGGACAAAACTTTTCCTTATTGGAAGCAAAGATGGCTTTGTCAATGATTTTACAGAATTTCTTATTTGAACTTTCTCCAGCATATGCTCATGCTCCGACTATGTCAATTACTACTCAGCCACAGTATGGTGCTCATATCATTCTACGTAAAGTGCCAATATGAAATAAATTAGTAGGCTCTTCATTGTGTGATTTTAATATTACACGATTATAGTAAAGCTTATAATGTAATAACAAAATAACTTCTTAGGTACTAAATGTGTTTATTTACTTTCATTTACATGTTTGTGTGTTAATAGTGTTTGTTAAATTGTAACTTGGTTATTGAAGAGACAAAGAAAGAAAAGTGACTTCATAAATATATAGCCAAATATGATATTTTTTACTGGATACTTCGTACGTCTTTAGTTCCAACAATGCATGGTTTAGGGACTTAAAATTTTGCAAATAATTTAGGAATCTACTGAAAAATTTAACTAAAATAATATAATAAAAGTTAACCATCTTATCATACTTAATAATTTATATTAACATAAAGCGATCAATTAGCTCAATAGTTTCAATCTAATACTTTAAGAAAAATCTTTATTGTTCATAGTGATACTGACTCTAGCAAGATTGCCCAAGCTTTGGCAAAGAATACTTATGGTATATGCAAAAAAAAAAAAAAATTATAATTAAAGGACGATATAAAATACTTTTATGCATTCTTCAAAATAAATTCATATTAATATATCCTGAAATATATTACAAGTTTTGAATTTCATAATATTTTTAATGTTAAATAAAAACAAACAAAATAGAAATATAACAAAATTAGTACTTTCTTGTTTGAATAATTAGAATAAAAACAAAACAAAGAAAAGGCCAAAAAGATAACTTGGAGAGTAGTGTAGCAAACATAGTTTTTGCCACAGAAATTTATGAGAAGACAACTGGTTTTGCTTGTTCAGGTTTTATCATCTTTCCCTGTTGTCTTTGCCCCCACCAAACAAGAGAGAAATGGAAGCAGCATGGGCCACAATTCTGACTCTGATACTGATACTCGCTCTGATATGTGCATGGAAGGTGCTGATCTGGTTATGGCTGAGGCCAAAGAGACTAGAAAAGCTGCTAAGAGAGCAAGGCCTTCAAGGGAATCCATACACACTTTTTGTTGGAGACTCCAAGGAGTTTCTGAAGATGAGAAAGGAAGCCTTATCCAAACCCATGAATCTCTCTGATGACATAATACCACGTGTTTCTTCCTATGAACAACATAGTGTCAACAAACATGGTATGTTTATGCTCTTCTTATTTTGCAAATTTCATCCGTTTGCCTTTTACTTTATACACTTTGTTATCTTGATAATTCATGGTCATGCACCCTTTTGTCCTTTTCTTATTAAATGTTCTCGATAGGGACTATGTTTTACAGTTCCTTATAAAACGTGTAGTGTTTGTTTAGTTTATGTACAAGGTCGTTGAGGAGTCGCATATGGGGTGCACTGTGCACCTTAAATCACTTCATTTAAGTGCTACAATTGATTGTTTATTTGTTATGGTTGTTACCTAGAGAAATTTAGATAGATAAAAGACTGAAAATAGTCTACTAGTTTGAATAAATTACTTAACGAAAGATATTTTTAGAAAAATATGAAAAAGATACAAGGAAAAAATTAGCAATTGACAAGCTTCATGGTTCAGTGTCATGTTGATCATGACAATAAAGTATATTTGGATTTGACCATGAACTAGTTTTAAGTTTACTTGGTAATATAGTTTTTTTGTATAAAATTATCTTTCAATTTTGAATAGCATAGTAACACCTATTTTAGAACACCAAAACAAAATTTTAAGAGGCTACTATCGTGTAAGTACAAAATTTTCCCTGTTCTGTAAACTCAAGGTAAAAACACCTGCTTTCATACAAAAAACGACCAAAGAATATGGCATAACTAGTTTTAAGTTTACTTGGTAATATAGTTTTTTTGTATAAAATTATCTTTCAATTTTGAATAGCATAGTAACACCTATTTTAGAACACCAAAACAAAATTTTAGAAGGCTACTATCGTGTAAGTACAAAATTTTCCCTGTTCTGTAAACTCAAGGTAAAAACACCTGCTTTCATACAAAAAACGACCAAAGAATATGGCATTATAATATCACAGAAACAAAAAAACTGAATTTAATTATTCTACCGTGTCTAAGCATTTTATAGACAACAATTTAATAATTTAAGGCCTTTCTTCTTAGTACTCTGAAACCATAGTTATGTTGGTAATTTATTTATTGGGTTGGGGTTGATTATATCTTGGATTTACAGCAGGGTGATTAGGTGTGAATTTGTACTAATAGTTGTGTCAATTTTCAACTCTCTAGTTGAATCATCTCCAGTTTTTTTGCACAGTTTACTATTTGCATATTGTTGTAGCATTTCTTAATTACAGGTAATCAAAAATTATAAATGAGGCAACCCCTAAACCAGATCAAATTCCATCAGAGTAAGAAATGATGATCATTTGTTACAGTATTTGCTCCAACATCACATATAGATAGATTGCTTCTTCATTTATAGCACTCCTATAGGATAAGATTTTCACCTTGTTTGCCACCTTCACATTCCTGATTTCTTCCCATAAACATCTTCAAGTTTTTATGCAGGAGGAGGTAACTGATTGTAGAGAACCACAAACATGATAGCATGTTTAGACAAAATAGGGTCCTGTATGTCACAATAGCCTACCATCTGTATTTATTGATTGATTGTTTATGCAAGAATGCCATCTGTTGTTGCTCCATCAAACATAGATATTAACCATTGATACTCAATCTTAATGATGGAATTGGTGATCATGCTTGCTGGTTGATTCTCAACATTGTGAGAAATCAAAATGACAAGTAACATATAGCACCCTTTATTCCTGACATATCTCTTTATCTGTAAGTATATAGCTACTCCTTTCAATATGATAGACACTTCTTTTCAATGAAATCATTTCTTTGTACAATACTGTCCAGCACCCTAATCCTAATGCCCTTGGTAATTTTTTATATGGTTAATGATCCTTAAATAGAAAATATAAATACTTGGATCTGTAGTGGTGTGTAATAGGCTAGTGTATCGAATTGCAAAAGTAATATCATTCCTACGTGGACTGTAACTCAATTACCACGTTCACAATTTGAACTAAAGAAATTAACAGTGTGGACAAATTGCAACTAAACTAGAAATTTTAGTTTGCAGTTAGAAAATTCGCACAAAATAGGGGGAATTTCAGAAAACAGGGAAAAATTCACTATTTAATGGTGGTAGTATCCTATTTATTCTAATCTTCCCTTATGCATCCAGTTGCATTCTCAATGCAGATTTCAATTTTCAATTGATGATCAAATTCAGAAAGTTAGTTCTGTTGCAATTTCTTGGTAATTAAACCTCATCCCTCAACCAAACATGCTTATTCCATGGGTGATATCAACTGAGACATGTATTAGGATTAGAAATTCAAACGATCACACATCAATCAACTCCTATCCCTACATAATCAATCATTATGTAGCTTACTTCAGATCTGGACAAGGACAATTTACCAATTCTGAATTCTACAATTTTGAGAACAATCCTAAAATCACTCTATGAATGACAAAATTACAGAGGCAATGAATAACATATCTAAACGCAGCAAAACATAGAAAAGGAAAAGAAAAGGAAGAGGAATCAAAGGAAGAGAAGTTAGAGATCCTAGCCAGCACAAATTTGAAGAAATTTCTTGTTTCTATAATTCTATTAGGTCCAGCCCCAAAATCAGAGAACCCAAGAGTCCCTCTTGATTGCTGCTCAAACAAGACAAAACTTTCCAAAATTCGCTAAAGAAATCTATTTATAAGAACCAAGCATGCGCACAAAAATAACTGGGTACGTACACAATGAAGGTGCAGTGCATCAGCCTCTTATTTTAGCTCTCGTTGTGCACACACTGAAGAATGTGTTAATACACACTGCTACTCTAGTAGCTCATTTTCCTTTCATTGATCTGAACATGTACACAATAAATAACCGTTGTGCACATGCTAGCTGATGTAGCACAATCAAAATCCACTTGAAGCAACTTCAGTACGGGCACAACAGAATATTGGTGTGTATATGCTACGAGTCCAGTAATCAATTTCATCACTTTGCTTCCTTTCTTTCCATATGTTCTCTCTGCATTAACCAATTTACAAGATTTTGATAAAATTAATATGGAATATGATGGAAATCTAATCTAATCGATATGACGATGGATTATGCAAACTATAGGAGTAAATATATTGTATTATGCTTATTTTCTAAATACACTTGAGAAGTGGATTTATCATGTACCAAAAGGTTCCCTTGGTTTGTAATTCATCTCAAATTAGAATATTACACATAGTTTCCTATTCTCTTTAATTCTTAATTTTTTTTTCATTATTTTAGTTTAACTGTTCAATAAACCTTCTTATAAAGTTGTCAATTGAATGCAGGTAAGAATTCTTTTATCTGGTTAGGACCAATACCAAGAGTGACCATCTTAGATCCGGAGCAAATTAAAGATGTATTTAACAAGATCTATGACTTCCCAAAGCCTAATATGAATCCACTTGTCAAGTTACTAGCGACTGGACTAGCAGGCTATGAAGGAGAAAAGTGGAGTAAGCACAGAAGGATAATCAACCCTGCTTTTAATTTAGAAAAATTGAAGGTTAGTTGCTTGGCTTTGCTAGATATAGATATGTGTTCTGTTTGAAAACTTATCAGAAAGAAACTAGGGAATTGGATTTTGTATCTGTGTGTGTTTGTTACTTGTTTTTCTATTGCAAGGAAAAATTTACTCTCCCTAGAAATGCAACATAGGTTTGGCATGCAACATGTTTTTTTATCAGCAAAGACTTAATATAATGGAATACAGCATAATCTAGGCTAAAATAGAATTTTGGTTTCAATTTGGTTCTTTAGGTTTATAAAGTTTCCCTTTGGTCCTTTATGGTGTCTATGGTAGACCACATTGGTCCTTTCGTCAGTTTATGGCATGCACAATGGGTGTCAATTTTGGCTACTGTGGTATCCTCACCGTTTTCCATGTGTTCCTAAGTTGACTAAATTAGTGTGACAAACTAATAGAAAAACCAATTTGGTACAATAGACAAACTTTAAGGGACCAAAGTGAAACCTTTTCATTTTATGGGGCCAAAATTTTTATTTTGGCCTATAATCTAGTATAATAAATTGGAGTACAAGGGATACCTCAATCCATATACGCAGTTGATATAAAGAAAATGAAAACTCCCTCTCCTTGGCGGTTAACCATAGCCAAATCTAAATTTTGTTAGCTCACACATATTCAGCATTTGCTCTATCTTTTTTGAAGACGATGCTATTTCTATGCAACCATATAATCCACACCGAGGAAAATGACATAACCTACCAAGCATCTGGTAATTTGTTCCCCGTCAAATCACAACTATGCTGTAAAAACTGAATCTTGGGAAAAATTACTTGAATCCTTAGCCACTTGTAGCATAATTTCGAAAATGACAAGAAAAAAGGTGCTTGAAAATATGAGGTGACAAGTAGATTCTTCCAGCTATTTCTCTGTAACCATATGCCGTGCATCATATACTTTTGCAAGCAACATAGGTTTGGTTTATAAGCAACATGCGTTGAAGGTCTAAATGTTTTTCTGGTTAATTTGACCGAGGGAATTTTAAGTCCAAGTTATCTCATTGTTACACCACAGATTATGTTACCATTGTTCTTCAAAAGTTGCAACGATCTGGTTAGCAAATGGGAAGGCATGTTGTCTTCAGAGGGATCGTGTGAAATGGATGCATGGCCTTTCCTTCAAAATCTGGCTAGTGATGTTATCGCTCGATCCGCATTTGGAAGTAGCTATGAAGAAGGAAGAAGAATATTTCAACTCCAAAGAGAGCAAGCTGAACTTTTAATTAAAGTTCTATTGAAAATTCAAATCCCCGGATGGAGGTAAGTAATAATGTAGCAGTTTGATTTGATGATTAACGCAAGATAAAGCTTATTAAAGGAGTTTTGTTTCACTGAACTACCCTTACCATATATTACATGCAGGAAACAATGATTAGCAAATAATACTTATAATAAGAATCAAAGAAATTTAATTTATAGGACAACAAATTTATCGAATATTTAGAGGGGAATATGGGGTTCCTCAAATGCAAGTTGAATAGGAAAAAAATTCATTCGGGGTGTAAAACTACTAGCAACATTTTAGCATTATGAATCTCTGTCTTATCAACCATGCCGATTCATTTACCAATATTATGTGGCAAGAAGATATGCTCTTCCTCTAGAACTGTTAGAGAACAAAATTATGTCTACTATCCTTAGATCTACCACTAGAACTTCTGTTGATCCAGTCAGGAAAAAGCATCTTCTTCGTATTATAAAAATCATCGGATGATGAAACAATGTTTATTTGTAGATTTCTACCAACTAATACCCATAGAAGAATGAAGGAAATTGACAGAGATATAAAGGCTTCACTCAAGGATATGATTAACAAGAGGGAGAAGGCACTGAAGGCGGGTGAAGCCACTAAGAATGACCTATTAGGTATACTTTTGGAGTCCAATCACAAGGAAATTCAAGAACATGGAAACAGAAACAATAAGAATGTTGGAATGAGTCTTGAAGAAGTAATCGAGGAATGCAAGTTTGCAGGACAGGAAACCACCTCAGTTTTGCTTGTTTGGACAATGGTGTTATTGAGTAGGTACCCTGATTGGCAAGCACGTGCAAGGGAGGAAGTCTTTCAAGTCTTTGGATACCAAAAACCAGATTTTGATGGGTTAAGTCGCCTAAAGATTGTAAGTATCATATTACTATCTTAATACTACATATATAGTATGCCCTTAATAGTTACCCCAAATCTTTTTGGTAACAGGTCACTATGATTTTGTACGAGGTTCTTAGATTATACCCTCCGGTAGCTGGGATGACTCGATCTATTGAAAAGGATGTGAAACTTGGAACCCTAACATTACCAGCTGGAGTACATGTTTTACTTCCAACAATTTTGATTCACCATGATCGCAAATTCTGGGGTGAAGATGCTAAACAGTTCAATCCTGAGAGATTTTCCGAAGGAGTTCTAAAAGCAACAAATGGTAGGGTTTCATTTTTTCCATTTGGATGGGGTCCTAGAATATGCATTGGACAAAACTTTTCCTTATTGGAAGCAAAGATGGCTTTGTCAATGATTTTGCAGCATTTCTCATTTGAACTTTCTCCAGCATATGCTCATGCTCCAATTGCGTTGATTACTATTCAGCCACAGTATGGTGCTCATATCATTCTACGTAAAGTCACAATATGAAATAAAATAGTAGACTCTTATTGTGTGATTATAGTACACAACTACGGTAAAGCTTATACTTTATTACCAAAATGATCACTTCTTAGATCCTGTCATATGTTTAATTACTTTCATTTACATGTTTGTGTGTTTATATCTTTTGTTGGATTGTAACTTTGTAATTGAATAGACAAAGAAATAAATGTGATTTCATACTAAGATATACAGCCAAATATGATATTCTTATAATTAAATATTGTTGATTCAATATTGAGAGTTCAAATGCTCGAACCTTTATTTCTCCAAAGTCAACCCAACACTAATAATATAAATACAATATAGTGTATTTTAGGTGTGTATTTGAGGGAAACGAAGCACGAGAGAAGAGAGAAGATGAATCGTGTTTCATGGTAACATTGTTTTAATAGCATTAGATAATATTACCTCTGGTCCAGTATATTAATTAGTACAAGTTATCAACATCAAGGAAAGTAAATGGTGATCATATCTAATATTATCATAAATTTAAATTTTATTTTAAAAGAATCCTTAAATTTAAATATTATAAATAATGATTTTATTTAATGTTAATATTCATAGTCTAATGAGTGAGTGCCTAATAAATAGAGTTAAAAATAAATTAAGAGTATAAAAAAATATTTAACTTTGAATAAGTTTAAAACTAGAATTGTTACTTATAATTAGAATAAAAAAATATCATTTGTTATTTATATATAGTATCAGAGGCGTTATTTTTTAATAAATTAAACTAGTACATCTCAATGATATTAGAATTAGGGGTACGAGGTTAGTTTAGTTTTTAAAATTACATTTTGCTATCGCATTAGTTCCGATAAATGGGAAAAACTCAAATAAGTAAATTTAGATTGATTTAAATTTTTAAAATTAACACTTTTATTTTATTTTATTTTGATTCCTATTCTTAATGGACTTAAGTGTTAATAATAAGATATGTTTAGTAACCAAAATTAAAAAAAAAGATTAATTTTGAGATTTAAATAAATTCCTAAAAAAATTAAAGATTTATTTAATTCTTTTCTTAATTTTATAGACTAAAATGATAATAAGAGACTAAATTAATTATTTACTCTTCATTTCTTGTTCTTACTTTATTTTACACTCCTTTTGAATTGTTTAAATCGTTACGGTCCTTACGGATTCCTACAAATCGATTCGCTGCTATTTTTACAATCTTTTACCCTTTGTTATATATAAATTGGTGCACATGCATTAAATATTAAATCTTTTAATAGATAAATGTTAATCAGTGTTTTAAAGAAAGGAATTTAAAGTAGAAAACTTTTACTAGGAGGTGGAAAATACATTGTGCATGATTTTTTTTTTCATTCTTCTATCATTTTTACATTAATAAATATCTTAAGAACAATATAATTAGCAGGGCTCATGCATATGCGGTCAAGGGAATTTTACTTAGCTAGTTAAGAATAATATGCTATTATAAATTTTGATATTTAAAAGTAAAAAAAAATGCTATCTCTAATAATTCTTGACTATCTGAATATTAAATACACACCTTCAAGATGTATCCGAAAAAACAATGACATTGTCACGTTAACATGGTTTCCACAAGCGTTTATACTTTATAACCACTTCTTTTTTTATAGCCCTGATTCAATCACTTTGGAACCTAGCTTGTGTGGAACCCCAAGCGTGCATCACATGCATCCACTGACGCTATTATGAAACGCACCTTCCTTCAAAGTCACAACAAAGGAAAGTATACCTAAACCCATTTTTTATGTGTATTATCAAAAGAAGAGCGAAATGATGTCAGGAAAATTATAAAAAAAAAGAAAATGAATAAAATAAAGAAAAAAATGTATTTTAAACTTCAAAATAAGATCATATGCTGAGTAAAAATTTATACTTTCATCCCATTATAAACCACCATATATATATACATATATATATATATATATATATATATATTTATAATTTAATAATAATGTAATTACACCATTTGCTAGTACATGATGATAATTAACCAATATTTCTGTGATTTTGGATGAGTTTTTGACCTTGTTTTGATTTTTTTTTTATCTAACTTTGTTGATAAAACTCATGAATTTTTGCCGATGTGCAATCGACTGAAGATCATGTGACTATTAAACTCTTTAAATTTTTTTTATAAGCAATTTCAAAGTTATAAAAGTCACTGAATTAGTAGTAATGAGGCATCATTAACCAAGCACTGAACCACCAAAATAGTCTATGCCTCTTTCCACTTCCATAGATTGATCATGATATAAAACACTCTTCCTAAATCTATGAATTACATGCAGATTATCATTATTATGCATCTGATCGATTAAGTATTAGAATGATTGTTTCCAAATATATATTAAAAGAAAAAAAAGAGAATCAATTAACTAGAATACATCGAGAATAAACTAAAAATCCTATAAAAAAAAACATAAACATACCAAGAGGGTTGGAACCTAAGCGAGGAACCTTCCTAATGGTGATCTTCACATTTTGTTGGGGCTAACAACTCATTCTAGCTCTTCAAAACTCTAAAAACACAAAAGGAATAAAAGACTCCAGAAAGAGAGGCCCTCAATCCTTATTTATAATATTCTATAATAGCTTTAATTCTGGCAGATGATCTTATCCTTGCAATCTTTTATTAATTAATCTTACCAGTTATCTTTGACAGATGATCTTATCATTGCACTATTTTCATAAAGAAAATTCTCTAGCCTATATGCGTACAAAATTATTGTGCAAGTACAAAATCACCTCATGCATACAAAATTCATCATGATTGTGATCAATTCATCACGACCAGATGAATGTTTGGAGCCAAATCGATGCTCAGTCGTGATGAAAACATCACAACCATGATGAAATTCTCGGTCATATCAAATCTTCACTCCATATACAAAATCTTTGTGTCGCATACAAAATCGTCTCTACAAAATTCATCAAGACCATGATTCTTCAGCTTTTGTCTGTTTTGAATTTTTTTTCCTTAAAACACTTCATGATCACATATCTTGTTAGAGCAAGCTAGATACACATATGCATATTGAAAGGAATAAGAGGAAGAATGAAGAGGATGCAAGATGAGAGAAAAGAGGTTTTCTCATTAACTAGCTTTTAGTCAATACAAGAAATGAGTTTATATACAACAACATACAATTGGATGGTTACCCATGTATATCTGTAACCATATTAACTAACTTTCAGATTTTGGATTACACTCCAACATTCCCTTTTAATCCAAAACATCTAGCTGATTCTAAATTCAACAAGGTTCTCAACTTCTCAAATCTTTCATATTTCAAAGGTTTGGTAAAAACATCAACAACTTGGTCATTGGTGCTGCAATATACAAGCTCCAATCTTCCTTTACTTACTTGATCTCTAAGGAAATGATATTTAGTTTTGATGTGCATGATTTTTCCATGAGAAACTGGATTCTTTGACAAGCTAATGGTTGATTTATTGTCAACATACATTAGTACTGGCCTTTCATACTATAATTTCATCTCTTCGAGCAAAGCTTCCATCCATAAACTTTGACAAGCGGCTTCAGCTGACCCTATATATTCAGCTTCATAAGAGGGGAGTGCTACTACACTTTGCTTCTTTGAACACCAGGATATTGGTGCATCCAGATACTTAAACAAGTATCTAGAGGTGCTTTTTCTTTCAACCTTATCACCACACTAGTTTGAATCAGAGTAGGCTTCAATGCATGATCTGTTTTGATCATTCCCTGTTGGAAATAATAAACCAAAATCATTTGTTCCCTTGAGATACCTCAGGATATGCTTAGTTGTAGTCATGTGAGGAGCTCGAGGATTACCCATAAATCTGCTAAGCAATCCCACTCCATAACTAACGTCGGGTTTGCTGTTGCACAGGAATCTGAGTGAGCAAATAATTTGCTTGAACAATGTTGCATCAACTAGCTTTTCATCTAGTTCTTCTGTTAATTTCAAGTTTGGCATCACGGGTACTGGGACTGTGTTTCAATTCTCCATATTAAAGTGTTTTAGAACCTCACCAGTGTATTTTCTTTGGTGTAGGAAGATTCCCTTATGTGTATGCATAAATTCAAAACCAAGAAAATAATGCAGGATTCCAAGGTCTGTCATGTCAAACTCTGACTTCATCTTTTCTTTGAATTGCTTGATTTCTTCATTCTGTAGAAGCAAGTTTCATGATGATGAATCAAGTTGATTCAAGTAGTTTTGATGATGACAAAAATCCCAAAAGAATGATTTCAAGATTGAGTCAACAAGTTCAAGATCAAGATTAATTTCAAGTTTCATGAGAAGAAATCAAGAAGATTCAAGAATCAAGAGAAGTTTGATTTCAAGATTCAAGAAAAGATGAATTCGAGATTCAAGAGAAGAAATCAAGAAGACTTCACAAGGGAAGTATTGAAAAGATTTTTCAAAAAACAAACATAGCACAATTTTGTTTTTCAAAAGAGTTTTTCTCAAAATTTTCTAAGTTACCCGAGTTTTTACTCTCTGGTAATCGATTGCCAATTACCTGTAATCGATTACCAGTGACAAAGTTTGATTTCAAAAGCTTTTAACTGAATTTGCAATGTTCCAATTGATTCTTAAATGGTGTAATTGATTACAATATATTGGAAATCGATTATCAGTGTATCTGAACGTTGAAATTCAAATTAAATTGTGAAGAGTCATATCTTTTCATAAAATGCTTTGTGTAATCGATTACATGGTTTTGGTAATCGATTACCAGTTACAAGTTTTGAATAAAAAGTCAAGATATGTAACTCTTCCAATGGTTTTCAGGTTTTTCTCAAGGTTATAACTCTTCCAATGGTTTTCTTGACTGACATGAAGAGTATATAAAAGCAAGACCTTGACTTGCATTTCAATAACTTTTTCATAACTTTTTAGAACAACTTCTTAGAATTTCTTGAACAACTTTTGAGAAATCTTGAAACTTTTGCTACTTATCTTTCTTCTTCTTCCTTTGCCAAAAGCTTTCTAACTTTTCTTCTTTCCAAACCTTGTTCTTTCACAGAAAACAAAAGTGTGCTATATCTTTTTATTCTCTTCTCCCTTTGCCAAAAAGAATTCAATAAGGACTAATCGCCTGAATTCTTTTTGTGTCTCTCTTATCCCTTTTCCAAAAGAAAGAATGACTAACCACCTGAATTCTTTTGTGTCTCCCTTCTCCCTTTTCAAAGAATTCAAAAGGACACAATCTGAGAATCCTTTTGATTCTTCCCTTTCCCTTAAACAAAAGATTTCAAAGGACTAACTGCCTGAGATATCTTTTGTTTCCCCTTTACAAAGATTCAAAGGACTAAATGTGGCACCCTTTACCCCGACATATATATAAATAAATAAAATATATAAAAATATCGGTAACCAAATTCACACGGGTAAAAGGTTCACATTCACTTCACTATTATCAATTAAAACTTATTAAAAATATATTTGGCTCGAAACAAGGCCGTCAAAATTTACAAAAATATTTTGTTAAATCAGTGAGATAAAATAAAATAGACTAACATTATGCAATTAATATAAAACTTATGCCCCACTGTCACATCCTATCAGAGCATTGTGTCCCGACTTTCTTCAGCACAAGGTTCCTTTAAGCACTTCACCTAGCCATCTGCTCCCCCGAACACAAGGTTCAAGATCATCACAGGATCCAAACACAAACAACAAATCGGGAGTGAGTTATCACATTCCTAACTACTAGAGAGAAACAAAACAACATATAATAGCCAAATACAATTTACTTAGCATATCTCACATTATTTCATCCCTTTGTCATTCAAAATTTACTTTTCAATCATCAATCACAATACACAAGAATCACACACTCCAATCAAGACATAATAACACATCAATTTCATAACAAACAATTAGCAAGCGTATGCAACAGTTATACTAGGACTCAAGCCTATATGCAATGTGGTACCATGTCAGTGAAAAATCTCGTCGGGCGCATAGGAGTACATGATAAGACAAACCACACATTAGAAAGTCAAGTCACTCTCATTAGGTAATATCATAGGGAGACCAGTCAGGGTCACAGTGTTTTGCGAGAATGCTCCAACCATATGGGATCAACATAGGCTTAAAGGAGCACTCAAACCGTGTGACCCCCAAGGCCTACACTCCGAAGAGTCCGTCAGGGCCTCTCCTTCCTGATTCAGGTCCAACCCAGAAAACATTTTAGCACACAAACTCTATTTATGAACTGTACAAAACACACAACTCCTTAATTATTCTCAAAATAATTTTAACTCGTCGTCCTTTAAGGGTCTTATCATTAACTCGTCGCCCTTAAAGGGACTTAACATTAACTCGTCGCCCAAAAAGGGACTTATCATCAACTCGTCACCCTAAAAGGGACTTAGCATCAACTCGTCGCCCTAAAAGGGACTTAGCATTAACTCGTCGCCCTTAAAGGGATTTATGGTCGTGTGATTGTACAATTCATAGTTCACAACTCAATGCACATATATATATTTCATCATCCGTCACATGTTCAATTTATCACATACTCACAATTTGAATCATATTCTCATAACCTCAACGTAACAATTTATATAAAAGATTTTATCACAACATGGGGTGTAAAACCCCTGAAATAGTTTCTCACAATTATATCAAAATTATGGGTTAAACACAAAGACATCAAGAGCACTCAAGTTTATCAATCAATTTTCATAAGGACATCAATTGCTACATAGAACACAATAATATTATATTTATAATCATAAAGGGAAAATTATAATTCAATAAATATCCAAAAATAAACCCAAATTTAGTTCTCTAAGGATCCCTACACATATGTTCATTCTAACCCTCAATTGCGATAAACTCATCCCTTACCTCTAAGCGGACTCACGTGTCTTCCGACAGCGACAACGGTATCTCTAGCGTAGACATGACAAGAAAACCCGTACCCGTGAGTACCTGCCCGAATCTGTCCCGACTTTGACGGGTAATACCCGAGTTGACCAGGTATGGGTACGGGTTCGGGTTTTTCCCGATAACCAAAAGTCGGGTACGGGTACGGGTATGGGATTACTAGACCCGTCCCGACCCCGAACCCGAACCCGCCCCGCCACTTAAAATCTTTAGAATTTTTGCATAATTTAATCAAAAGACATATAATTTTTATTACTAGTTAATTTTATTTTAAATTTTTTACATAATTTAATATTATTTTCTAAACTATTTATGTAGACACACGCGTTATAATAAATTTATTGATATATAAGTAGTTAAAAATAAATGTTTAACAATCAATTTATTTTTTTCTAAAATCAAATTTTTAATACTTTTTTACAAAAAAAAAATATTTTTCTAAATGGTGTGTGGAACGGGGTTGGGGATACCCGATATCCGACGGGTACCCGACGGGTACAGGGATGAGACAATAAACTCAAACCTGTCGGGTATCAGGTACGGGTATGGGGATATGTTGAGGAGTCGGGGTAAGGGATTGGGGAGACAATACCTGTACCCGACCCGCCCCATTGCTATGTCTACTCTAACGGTTTTCTAAGATTCCTCCAGTTTTTCCTCTGACTGCTCTGATAGAGTTCCCAAACGTCAGAGAGACGGAGAAGAGATTAAAGTCTCCACTTGTACTATCTTCATGCGATTCCTTTTTCTCCCTCCACGAATAATATCTCACAAATCCCAACGATGAAAGTTTGAGAAATTGAATTTCGAACAACATATACAAATTTCATGAAAATCCAACGGTTAACAAAACCGAGATCGTAGTTTTACTAAGACCGTTTTGGGTTTTTGCGGGAAAAGAGAAAGCTACGGTGCGAAGGGTATTTCTCTTATCTCTGACATGTTTTTGCAATTCCCAACGGTGAGAATTCTCAGAATTGGGTTGTGAACGTGGTACTCCAATTTCACGACGTTCCAATGGTTAATGAGTCTGAGATCGTCGTTTTTCTGAGACAGGTTTGGTGGGCTGCGGGAAAAAGAAAGAGTTTTGAGAGGAAAAGGAGAAAAACGAAAATGAGGGAAAGAAAAGGCACCGTCAGTGTGAAAACTGACCTAACACTATTTATAGCTAGGTTTACTCTATTTATTTATTATTTTATAAAAAAACAAACTTTATTTTATTCTCTATCAAACAAATAAATAAAATACCCTTTTTATTTTCTCTCAAATCTTTATTTTAATTAATAATTATATCTCCTTATTTATTTTATTTATAAAATCTCATCATTTTTTAAAACTCTATTTATTTATAAATAAAAATCCTTTTTAATCTAGTTTATGAAAATTGGGATGTTACACTAACCGCCTAAGAACTTTGTCTTAACACATTGGAGGGTACATCCTTTGTGGTACAAGTAGAGGGTACATCTACTTGGATTGTTATAATTGAGAACAAGAGAGGGTACATCTCTTGTGGATCAGTTCAAGTGGAGAGTACATCCACTTGGTTGTTCAAAGAGAACAAGGGAGGGTACATCCCTTGTGGATCTTTGCTTGTAAAGGTTTTTACAAGATTGAAAGAAATCTCAAGGACCGCAGGTTGCTTGGGGACTGGATGTAGGCACGAGTTGTTGCCGAACCAATATAAAATTCTTATGTTTGTCTTCTTCTTCCCTACACTCTTTAATTTCCGCTGTGCACTTTAATTATCGCTTTTACTTTTGGTTAAGTTTCTATTTATGTTCTTTACTTTCGTAACATTATAGTAAAAACCTAATTGAATCTAGTAACATTAAGAAGGATAAGTTTTTTAATTAGTCAAGGTAAATTTATAATTAATTCAACCCCCCCCTTCTTAATTATTCCAAGGCCACTTGATCCAACACATTCGCATCTCCTATAATGATCAAATCATCCACATACAGGCATACAAATAGCAAGTTCTTGCGCTGAGCTTCCTTTACATACACACCAAACTCTACTGTGCATTTCACAAATCCTTGTTTGCTAAGGAAATTGTCAATCACTCTGTTCCAAGCTCGAGGGGCCTACTTAAGGCCATAAAGAGCTTTAAGTAATTTGTATACTTTATGTTCCTTCCATTTTATTTCAAATCCTGGTGGCCGCAAAATGTATACTTCTTCTTCTAGTGGACCATTAAAAAAGGCAGATTTGACATCAAGCTAACATATGGTCCAATTTCTAGAACTAGCAATAGCAATAACTAATCTGATTATTTCCATTCTTGCAACTGGAGCATATACTTTTGTATGATCAATTCCTTGTTTTTGAAGAATCCTTTTGCAACGAGCTTGGCTTTGTGTTTTGCAATTGAGTCATCTGGTTTGAGCTTTACTTTAAACACCCACCTCACATCAATTTGATGTTTATTATGTGGCAAATCAACCAGCTCCCAGATTCTATTTTACTCTATGGCATCCAACTCTTCTTTCATAGTAGCCTTCCATTATCTGATGTCCAAGGCCTGTTTCCATTGTACAGGTTTTGTGTCAACGATAAAAGCAAAATGTACCATTTCACCATCATTAGAGATTGAACCATTACTGTACAGCTCATAACCTGTAAGTCTTATAGAGGGAAATCTTGTTCTCTGTGACCTTTTTATAGGAGATTGTATTGAGCTAGCAGGGTTAACAGCCTTGGCTCTTGGGTTGTCCTTAAGAATATATGAGTTGGGAATTTTAGACTCATTTTCCCATTTCCAGGCTACAATTTCATCTACCATGACATCTCTGCTAATCACCACCTACTACTTCAAGGGGCTGTAAAGTTTGTATGCACTAGTTGGATGAAATCTAACTAGGATAAGAGCTTCACTTTTATCATCTAGCTTTTTCCTCCTTTCATTTGGGATGTGTCTGTAGCTAAGAGACCCAAAAATCCTCAAATGATTCACCATAGGCTTGTCTCCGATCCAAGCTTCTTCAAGTGTTATAGATTGAAGTCTCTTAGTGGGACATCTATTCAAAACATATGCTGCTGTGGTGACAGCTTCTCCCCAGTAGCAATTTAGTAGTCCTTTCCCTTTAAGCATACACCTAGCCATATCCAATAGGGTTCTGTTTCTCCTTTTTGCCAAGCCATTATGTTGAGGTGTATATGGAGCTATTACCTCATGTTCAATTCCTTTAGCTTCACAAAATTCTTTGAACTCCTTAGAGTTATATTCACCCCCTCCATCTATTCTAAGGATCTTTAGCTTCAATTCAGATTGTCTGTTAACTGATTTGAAAAATTTCACAAAGAGAGAAAATATTGCACCTTTGTCTTTCAACGTATATATCCAAATCTTCTTGGTAAATTCATCCACAAAAGTCAGGAAATACCTATTACCACTAAGGGATGGAGTATCAAAGGGTCGACACACGTCTAAATGGACTATTCCAAGAGGTTGTTTAGCTCTTTGTGGTGCCTTGGTCTTGAAGGCTTTTCTGGGTTGTTTGTCAATCAAGCATCCTTCACAGGTTTTCTGAGGTGAGTGAATGGATGACATTCCAAGAACCATTTGTTTGCTGCTTAGTTGATGCAGACTCTTAAAATTTAAATGGCCATATCTGTAGTGCCATAGCCAGTTATCTTCTTCCGTGTTAACAGTGGACAAGCATTGAATGGCAGCAATACTTAAATTCACCTTGAAGGTCCTATTTCTGGATAATGGTGCCTTGAGAACTAGTTTTTGTTTATCATCAAAGATCTCAATATGGTTTCCCTGCATTGCCATGGTAAATCCTTTCTCAAGGACTTGCCCCAAGTTAAGTAGATTATTTTTCATTGAAGGTACATACAACATATTATGCATATATGTTGTCTCTCCATTCTTTCATGTGATCATCACCTTCCTAATACCTTCTGCAAGAATAGTGCTATTATCTGCAAACCTCATACTAGTGGTAACATTTGGATTGAAATCAACTAGCCAGTCTCTATTGCCTGTCATGTGGTTCGAGCATCTAATGTCGAGATACCAAGATGAATAGTCTTCTTTACTGCTCGTGGTTACCATAAGCAAAACTTGGTCTGAATCAAATCCATCTTCTTCCTGTGCCAAGTGTGCCCAATCATTCTTCTTGTATTTGCTATGGGCATTGTTGTTGCCAATCTGCCAGCATTCATGGGCAAAGTGCCCAAATTTATCACAATTTTAACACTGGATCTTTCTTTTGTCAATAGGCCTCTTACCACCTTGACTTTTGAAAAAGTTTCCTCCTCTAGAACTGGAATTATCACGCTGCTCATTTGAATTGCTTCCAAGAATCTGCTCTTAGGAAGTTGAACTATGTGTTTTTGCATTTCGATCACCACTTTTGCCTCCTCTATGTCTTCCTCTTCCTCTTTTGTTCAAGCCACCACGACCTCTAGACTTGTGGTTGGTTCTGGCTTGAAGTGCCTGCTTTTCAACTTTATCATTACTCTTTCTTTTGAGCACCCTTTGCTCGTGTGCCTCCAAAGAGTTTTGCAATTCTTCCACAGTCATATTCTCAAGATCTTTTGATTCTTCAATGGCTACTACAATGTGATCAAAGTTGGATGTTAATGTTTTGAGCACCTTCTCCATAATCTTTGAATCAACCATTGCTTCATCACAGGCTCGCATTGAGTTTGTCATCACCTGAATTCAATTAAAATAGTCTGCGATGTTTTCCTGCTCTATCAATGATAACAACTCATATTGTCTTCTAAGAGATTGTAGCTTGACCTTTTTTGTTCTCCCAGTATTGCCATATACTTGTTGCAAACTATCCCATGCTTTCTTCGAGGTTGCAGCCTATGAAATTTTCTGGAACACGTTTGTAGAAACACATTGATGCAAAAGAACTTGAGCCTTGTAGTCTAGTCGCTTGTTCTCTCGATGCATCTCCTTTTGTTCTGTTGAAGCATTCTTAGAGGGTTCTTGAAACCCATCTCTCACGATCTCATCAAGTTCTTGGAATCCAAGAATAACATCCATCTTCACGCACCAATCTTAATAACCTTTCCCATCAAACACAGGAAGATTTCTAGGTATGGCATTCACAGCAGCCATAACAGCACGCCTATAGCAATGCCCTCAACAACAACAACAATGTTGCTTCCTTTTCACGGGCCCCTGTCTATGCACAAGCTATGGTACCAATCTGTTAGAGCAAGCTAGATACACATCTGCATATTGAAGGGAATAAGAGGAAGAATAAACATAATGCAAGATGAGAGAAAAGAGGTTTTCTCATTAACTAACTTTTAGTCAATACAAGAAATGAGTTTATTTACAACAACATACAATTGACTGGTTACCCATGTATATCTCTAACCATATTAACTAACTTTTAGATTTTGGATTACAGTCCAACATATCTAACACAAACTAACTAAAATCCATGAGTTCTACCAACAAAATATAGCATGAATGCATGAAACTAGCCTAGAACAACACAAGAAAGTGATCAAAATTGGGTTTATCATATTATCCTCCCCACGCTTGAGTTTTGTTGGCCCTAAAGCAATTGTTCTGATTCTTATATCAAAATATACAAATTTCCTCAAGTAAAATCTCATGCAATAAAACTCCTTGCATTATCTCATACAATCATTCACATACATCAAGTCACATAGAATAACTCAAGAAATCCATTAGGCTTAATTGTTCTTGAAAAATAATCTCAATGAGCAAACATGTCCACTCTTTTCACCATCTCTCAGTAGTAAAGTTGTATATCAAGAAACACTCAAATCACAATTCATTGAAGATGTTCACTATTCTATTAATCAATCAATTCAACTCTAATATACACTTAAAAATTTCCAAATAAAAGAGACAATTCAAGTTGTAATGGGTTAGACTTGTAATGTAAGGTAAATGCTGAAAGAAATAGGCAACAAAGGGCTCCAACCAAGATAGACAACAGTTACTCAAAGTTCAAGGGACCCTTTACCTTCTTTTCCATCAACCTTATTCACTTTGATTTTCACTCATTTTCCTCTTTCTCTATTTTTTGTTGCACTTGGGGCAATGTCTCCTTTTTAAAAAAAAATTATTTGATTTACTTTTGACTCCTTTTATTTGATTCATGAGAGAAGGAGTTTGGAATTTCCTTTTTGCCTTTAATTGGTACAACATGCATTATCATTATCAAATTTTTTGTCCCTATTCACCGTGCCACAAATTAATTTAATACAACAAAAATTAGGTATTAAAGAAAATATTCAATTAGGCTCAACTTAGGCAACTAAGAGTGAATTGTCTAAAAAATATGGGTTCTCAAGAATGCTTATGTATGCATCATCTTTTTAGAAAATTTCAAGTATCATTTGAAGATATGCATGTCAAAATAGAATATAGAAGGGATGCTACTGAAAGGATTAATCACACACACCAAGAGAATTATAGCTCAAAATTCACATATATAAGGGAATCTAAAAGAGAAACCTACTAACTTTTCTACTAATCTTTCTCCACTTGAGAAAATTCATGTTACCCCAATGTAACTCAATTTTTTTTTTATAGAAACAAGGTATCTCTAAAAGCACAATAATTCAACCACAGAGACATTTACACGAATCACACATCTTAAGAATCAAAACAATGCATAAAGTCATGTCATATAGTCTCAAGCATGGGAAGAAAATGGTACCCCTCCCCATACTAATCCAAAGCAATATTCTTAATGCATTTTAGAATAAAATAGAAAAAGTATACCTAACTTAAATAAAAACGGAAAATAATGAAATATAAAATTGTAAAACAAAATACTAATAAAAAAATCAAAATAAAAGGATACTATATGTTGACTAAGAATGATTAGAATTCCTTTACTTTACTGTTGTTTTTAATGAAATAATGAGTATTTTCATATCATTTTAATTTTTGACCAATAGGATTCAAAAGAAGGAAATTACAAGTGCATTTAAGGAAAAACTGATGCAAAAACTTGAAGAAAAAATTAAAGATTAGGCAAGCATAAACTTAGCGCGAAGAAGGCCTACGAAGAAGCTTAAAGGCGCGCGTAGCACGAATCTTGTGCTAAGTGTGTGATTACCGCTATACACGATAAGCCCAAAAGGCTAGCTTAGTGTGAGGTCGCATGAATTTTAAGCTACCTTAGGCATATAAAATATGTAGGGAGCAAAGGAGAAAAACACACCGAGACTCAAGAGTTTTCTAATGAATACATCCAAAGCCTAAGTATCTCAAATAGGGAGAACCATCTTTCTATATCCATTATCCCCTTCTCCTCTTCTATCCATCCCTTTTCTTCTTCTATCCACATCAAGCCCTAAAGTGTAAATCCTCTCATGGCAATGAGAGGCTAAACCCCCATTGTTGGGAGCCTAGTAGCCAATACCCTTATAGTGTAATATTTCCTTACTATCTATTAAATGCAATGCCAATTTTTATTGTTTCTTTCCTACTCTTTATTGTCATTGTTATCTTCTGATCATCTATGCATCTGTTTAGGGATTAGGCATTGGGAAATGTTTAATTTCTAAATAATTGGGAAAGGGAATCTAAACAAATCTATATTTTCTAGGGATAGGGTGATATTGTTTAGCCTACGCATACATCTTTAAACTTCATGCAATTTACTATTTTATCTCTACAAAGGAATTTGGGAGAGAGAATAGACAAATTAGGCTCTTCATCATGAGGGATCAGGGTTGAGTATCATAGTAAACATGGGTGGAAATTGGAATAGTATTAAATAGAGAAACTCATTAACAATGCAACGATGGTAGTTAGGCATGCTAAGCACCAACATATTTAGATTCTGAAGTCATCTTTTGCATTTACACTTTTCTACTTTTTATTTTTTTTCTCTCTTATCTTTATTACAATTCTTTATTTCTTGCTTGCAAATTGGATATACATCAATTCAAGTACAAACAAAGTCCTTGTGGATTCAACACTCGAACTTCCGAGTAAACTTTACTATTTAAGACGAATTGGTATACTTATAAATGAGTTAACACAAACATAATAGAAATATTAGTGGGTTAGGGTTCTTATAACCCCAACTTCTTATAAACAGAATAAAACATTAGATTAATGATTGCACCTAGATCACATAAGGCTCTATATTAATTTGCAAGCTACCAGTAGTACAAAGGGCTAAAAAAAATCCCTAGATCTATGAGCATAAGAGGTATTTTCTAAAGCCACAATAGAGCACTCTTCATTGAGACCAATTATAGCAAAGTTTACCAACTTTCCTTTGTTTGAAAGCATTTCTTTTAAATATTTGTCATACTTTGGCATTTGGGAAATTGCCCCAACAAAGGGGATATTGATGTCCACACTTTTAAGCATCTCAATGAATCTAGCAAAATTTTCAATCATCACTTTTGTCTTTCAATCTCTGAGGGAAATGAACACTTATCTGAGGAGGTCTCAGTACCTCTGTCGCAATGTGGGCCACGATGGGACGACAAAATAAAAATAATCAAATAAATAAATTAGTTTCCAAAAAATGGAAAACTTGGGAAGTCCCCGCCAATGTTTATTTAAGGAAAATATTAGAGAAACCAAAAATATAAGGAATGGTCTACGGTTTGAGAAAAAAGATTCAAGAGTCGTTTACGCACGGGGAAGGTGTTACCACCCCACGTGTTTGTCATGAAGATGACAACCTTTAATAGAGTGTGCTAAAATAAAGTGACTTTTAATTATTTATCTTCCCTTAAAACATGAATTATATTTTGTTACACTATATTTTTTTTATTTTAGAAAAGGAAATCAATTTAAAAAAAAAAGATTTTATTTTTCTAGTTTTTTTTTTGTCGACAAGGGATTTGCCCTTGCTCCTATATATCCTCAGGTACAATGAGGAAATCAAATTTACATACTTCTTTATAAAAAAAGATCTTGCGTGTTGGGTTGATTTTATTTTATTATTTTTTTTAAAAGATTTTGATTTTGTGATAAATTTTGTGAAGTCAAGCAAGTCAGAGACCCAATATGACATTCACAAAATTTACTCATACTCTATTGAAACACTACCAAGTAAGTCGGAGACCCAGTATGGAGTGCGTGCAACATTGAAGGATTATTTATTTGAGAATTTTACCATTTTTAGAAAAGACTTTAGTTTTGTGACAAAATTTGTGAACTCAAGCAAGTCAAAGACCCAACATGTCATTCACAAAATTTACTCACACGTTATTGAACACTACCAAGCAAGTTGGAGACCTAGCATTGAGTGCACATAGTGTAAGTGTGTACTAAAGAATACTGATGTGGATTTGCAAAAATAAATAAATAATTGAAATAATGTTATGAAATAAGATAAATAGAATAATAATAGAAAGAGGTAGAATAGAAGTGGGGAGTACACTTAGTAATTAAGGATGCGAGATTAAAACATAGAAGAAATAAAATGAACAACGAGATATTTACAATACATTATTAATTAAACTAACTAGCTAGACAATGATAAAAACAAAATCATATTGCAAAATAAAATAAACGATAGAGACAACAAAGAAAAAAATAAAATAAAGATCTACCTACTAAGGGGTGCATGTATGAAAGACGGGGTGTAAATAACATTTTCATTTTGTTTCAGATTTTGCAAAAGAATGGGCTAGGCCCAAAATGAAAAGGGATGCATGTATGAAAAAGAGAGTGTAAATAACAATTTTTTTATCTAGAATTTCCACTACCCACATTAGATCGTGCACCTCAAACCTAAATTCGAATTGCATAATGATTGATGCTGCAAAACTTAAATAACAATGTTACAAAATTTCAAATCAAGCCTTGACAATGGTGGATTTCAAACAAACAAGTAAAATCCCTTTGTTCAATCGCGCATTATTCTTAATAAATTCGAAAAAAGAAAAATAGTATGAGGTTACTATTTGAGTTCTTTAAAGAATGATACATTTACAACTGAACTCGCGAGAAACCAATATGCTGCTGCATAGAAAGGTCTATTTGCAAGGAGAGATTGGAGGTCAGAGACAGAGAAGGGGTGATTTTTTTTTTTATATATGGGTGGAAAAGTGGGAGGAACCTTTGAATTGGCAGGCTATGAGTTTGAGTGGGAGAGGAGGGGGGAACGAGTAGAGGGGAGGAAATGGTTGCCAGGTCTCTTTGTTGGCCTCCGCATTGCTCCTCTTTTTTTCTTTTTTTGCTTTTATCCTATGCTCTCTCTTGACTTAATGAGTTCTCTTTAAGAGTTCAATAGGTTACAAAGTGTATTTTCTTTCTTTTATTATTATTTTTACACGTTCTCTTCTTCTTCTTTCTTTTATTATTATTTTTACACGTTCTCTTCTTCTTCCTTAAGGGTATGGAAACTACTCTCACACTGGGCATCCCACACAAAAACTTGACCCTTACGAGTAAGCTTAGTCAAAGGTAAGGCAAGCTTAGAAAAACCCTCTATGAATCTACGATAGTATCCTTCTAAGCCAAGAAAGCTCATAATCTCAAACACTGACTTAGGACTCTCCCAACTCATCACCGCCTCTACCTTGGAAGGATCTACTGCTATCCCTCCCTTAGATATAATGTGCCCTAAGAAGCTCACCTCCTCTAGCCAAAAATCACACTTGGACAACTTAGCATACAGTCTATTGTCTTTGAGGGTTTGCAACACAACTCTTAGATGCTCCTCATGTTCCTCTCTAGTCTTAGAATACACCAAGATATCATCTATGAAGACCACTACAAAACTATCTAGGTAGGGGTGAAAGATCCTATTCATATAATCCATGAACACACCAGGGGCGTTGGTCACACCAAAAGGCATAACCAAGTACTCATAATGACCATAACGGGTCCTAAAGGCAGTCTTCAGAACATCTTCAGGCTTCACTCTAATCTGGTGGTAACCTGACCTAAGATCTATCTTACTGAACACACAAGCCCCTACTAATTGGTCCATCAAGTCATCTATCCTAGGCAAAGGGTACCTATTCTTAATCGTTACCTTATTCAACTGACGATAATCTACGCATAGCCTCATAGTCCCATCCTTCTTCTTAACTAACAACACTGGTGCTCCCCAGGGTGACACACTAGGCCTCACAAACTGTTTCTCTAAGAGTTCCTCTAACTGTTTCTTAAGCTCACTCAACTCTACAGGGGACATCCTATAAGGTGCTATGGATATGGGTCCAGTACCAGGCACTAGGTCTATCGAGAACTCGACCTCTCTCTCAGGTGGTAATCCTGACACCTCCTCAAACACCTCTGGAAACTCTCTCACCAACGGTATATCACTCACAGGGGTTTTGGTCTCAACACTCATACTAGCTAAGATCATGTATACCTGTGCATCCTCCCTTAAAGATGCCTCAACTTGGTTAGCAGACAAAAACATATCACCTTCACTCACACCAGACTCTGGAAAGACAACAGATTTGTCAAAACAATTTAATAAGACATGATTGGAAGATAACCAGTCCATACCAAGAATAACATCAATTTGACTCAAAGGTAGAACAACTAAGTCAACAAGAAATTGTCTATCAGAAATTATGACAGGACACTGCAAACACACATCAGAAGTTAAAACAGACCCACTAGTAGGTGTATTCACAATCAAGTCAAATTTCAAGGAAGACACAGGCAAGACAAGTTTTTCAACACAGACACGAGAAATAAATGAATGGGTCGCACCTGAATCATACAATACAACCAAAGGAACTTGACTTATGAAACACATACCTTGAATGAGATCATCAGACTGTGCGGCATCAGCACCACTAAGAGCAAACACTCTCCCTGTGGTCTTTGGTCGTCCGTTCTGGTTATTCAGACTTCCACTCATCTTCTCCCTCCTCGGATGTGGGCAACTGGTACTGAGGTGGCCTTTACCCCGGCAGTTGAAACAAGTCACATCACTATCTGGGCACTCACGTGCAAAATGACCCATCCTACCACACTTAGCACACCGGATTGGCGTAGCAGGTGTAACAGAAGCACCACCACCACCTCCACCAACAGGCTGAGACACTCTGTTAACTGACTGAGAACTCCCACCAGCTAGGTGATGTCCTCCGCTGGTCCTTTGTCCCTCAGAATGGTTTCCATATTTCCCGGGAGGGGCAGAATATGGCTTAGCACGACTGTGAGTCACAGGCTTCTTATCTTTCCCATGACTAGCATTGGCATTCCTGTAAAAAGCAGTCTTCTCTCGCTGATCTTCATCAAAGATTCTACACATGTTGGTCAACTGTGCAAAGTCATGAATATTGTGATAATTTACCATCATTTTTACTTCTGGTCGAAGGCCATTGACAAATTTCACGCATTTGGACCTCTCCCCAGCTTCCCCCTGATAATGAGGAAAATACCTTACAAGGTTCTCAAACCTCGCCGCATACTCTGCCACCGTCATACTTCCTTGTTTAAGCTCAAGGAACTCCATCTCCTTTCTATTCTTCACATCTTCTGGAAAATACTTCTCCAAAAAAGTCTGTCTAAAAGTTCCCCATGGAACAACAGCACCACCTGCTCCCTCCAAACGTGGGCGAGTGTTCTCCCACCAATATTCTGCCTCATCTGCTAGCATGTGAGTAGCAAACAACACCTTCTGATGGTCCTGACATTCCATCACCCGAAAGATCTTCTCAATCTCCCTCAGCCAAGCCTCAGCACCCTCAGGATCATAACCCCCTTTGAAGGTAGGTGGGTTGTTCCTCTGAAAGCGATCTAAACCATGGTACATAGTTGCTCCTCCACCGCCTCCCTGATTGGCCATAACTTGCGCCAAGTTGTTCAAGGCCTCGGTAAGAAGTCGTTCTCGCTCATTTCTCGCAGCCATTACTTCCTATGTCACGCAAGAAACAAAACTTTGAAAAAAAAAATATACCAACACAATAGAGTACACCTCTAATCAAACAAAACAAATACAACACATCAGAGTACACAAGGAAACACAGAAAACTCATAACACACATGGCCGAAAGGTTCGACCTGCTCTGATACCACTAAATGTGACACCCTCTACCCTCACAAATAACAAATACAAGGAAATAAAATCATGCGGAATTTTTTTTTTTTAAAAAAAACATATTGACTTTAAATTGATTTCAAAAGATAAAGGGTTCACATTCACTAAATGAAAACATAATAGAAATTGTTCAAATAAAAACAACAAAGTTCTTCCGGCTCAAAACAAGGCCGTCCATACTGAATGAATAATAAAAAGAACTAAAACAGAAAACATAACTCAACGATATTGTTTACGGAAAAATATAGCATGCGAAGTAATTCCTATGCCCCAATGTCACACTTATCAGAGCATATCTCTATCACAGATTAAGTCTCTTCGGCTCTAACATGGAATTCATCATATGATGGCCCACCTGAACAAATGGCAATCAGCCTAAACACAAACACACACCGGGAATGAGTTATCACATTCATATATAATAAAATATTAGAGCATGTAAAACATATAGTGCTTACAACTGAATTTATATAATTAACACCGTTTCACAAAATCACACATATTATGCACATTCATTTAAGTTCGTCCACTCCAGAAAATAACATCAAACCATAATTGTTAACCCAATGAAAGACAAACACATGCGTTATGCAACAAATACTCTAGACTCAAGCCTACATGCGATGTGGTACCATTTTTCAGTGAAAAACCTCGTCGGGCGCCTAGGAGTACATGACAGGACATGCCTCACAATGGGTAAGTCAGGTCACTCTCACTAAGTGAAATCATAGGGAGACCAGTCAGGGTCACGCTGTTTTGCGAGAATGCTCCAACCATGTGGGATCGGCACAGGCTTACAGGAGCACTCAAACCGGATGACCCCCAAGGCCTACACTCCGAAGAGTCCGTCAGGGCCTCTCCCTCCTGATTCAGGTCCAACCCAAAAAAAAAAACATTTGAACACACAGACTCTACCTATGAATTATGCAATACACACAACTACTCAATTGTTTTCAAAATCTCGAATGTATATATATATATATTTAAAATATTTTAACTCAGTGCGCCTCAAGTGATTAACTCGTCGGGTTCCCACAGTGGATCCCATCACAACTCATCGCGCATTAACTCGTCGTCCTTAAAGGGTCTTACAGTTGTGTGATTACATAGTTCATGGCTCACAACTCAAAACATACAACATCTCAAGAGTCATGTAATTCACAATCCATTACGTATCAAATGATTATCACTTACACATCATCTCAATCACATTTTCATAATAAAATAATTTACCGCATCTCATGCACCCTACACATATTATTCAACAGTAACATTTACTTGACATAACAAAATACAAATTAAATTGAAATATATTAATTCAACAAAATAAAATAAAATGAAAACTTTTACAACAATTAATTTATAAAGTAACAAATATATATATATATATATATATATATATATATATATATATATATATATATATATATATATATATAATTGAGAAAGCAAAGGTATTTAAAACTGTTGTACAAATATTTGATTATTAATATATAACATTTGCAATTGTTTAAATGTTGAAATATAAGTAACAATGTTTAAACATAATTACTATTTAATTATTTAATTTCGAAACATACGTAACAGTAACTATTTTTAATTATTAACGTATATAATAGAAAAAGAATAAAATAATAATTTCACAACCCTGTTTAATTTTTTTGAAAAACAAATAATTTCTATAACCTTATTTTATTTATATGAAACTGTAAAGCAAGGACATGGACCACAAGCACGTATACAATGAATCAATTAAATTTGTTTGATATATTTCTTTTTCTTTGTAACTCACAAGCATATACTTACAGGGAACTTTCAGAATCTAGTATGAATATAAATACAAATAAAAGCAAGAACTACGCGTATCAGTATTGTCGATGTTGTACTCACAATTATAATATTTTCAATGATCAATCATATTAAACATATATTATTGCATCTTGAGAAGAATGTATATTTTTTTTTCCAGCTACCATCCATTTATCAATTAAATATGCAGGATCATTAACGAATTAAACACATATATTACACCTTCAAGGGAAGCATCTAAGTATCAACATTTTTTTTTACAAATTCACTCCAAGAAAACCATTAACCTCAATAGAATATTTCGTTGTTGTTTTTTTTTTTTTTTTCATGAAAAGCATAAAAGATAACATCAAGGAACCCTAGGTTTATTGTTAAAATTAATCCACTCCACACAACTCAAATTGGAGCCCCACTTCCAGTTATATACATATGATTGCTATTATTATATAATTCAATTTTAAATCAAACTTCGCAATAGGCAAACAATTCACATGAAATTAAAACTTGCAGCATATGTAAATAAATTAATCTTTGCACAAATGAATTTAAATCACAATGACAAACAAAAATTTAGGAAAAACAGAGTTTAAATTAAAAGAAACAACCCAAAATAACCCAAAATTGATCCTCTAGGAATCCCTATACATGTTTATTCTAATCCCCAAGTGTGAGTAACTCATCCCTTACCTCGAGGTAGTCGCTTAAATGTTCTCTGTTAGCAATGCTGGCGTCTCTGGTGCTCTCTAGAGCTCCTCCTCTGGTTGCTCTGTTAGGGTTCTTGTGCGTCAGAAAAGAAAAAGGGGCAGAAGTGTTTTATAAAAGCTGCTCTAGGTTAACATTTGGTTTATATAGTGGAGATTTATGACCTAATTATATTTTTATTTATTTATTAACTTATTACTGTATTATTTATTTATTAAAAAAAAAACGACTGTTACAAGGTTGATCAAGCCTAAGCATGCATCTAAGCAAAGAAATGAAATAGGATCACACAACTAATAAAAATAAATCAGAAAATAAAGAATCACATACTTAAACACTACTTCATTCAATCAACATTGTCAAGATTTAGTTCATATGGATCATGATTTGATCCCAAAGAACATAAAAATCCAAATTTGCAATAAAAAAAGAAGAGAGAAAAGAGAAAGAGAAAGAAAAAGTTGAAAATTTATCATTGAATCTAAAAATATGACAAAAAGGTATTGATTGAGATGTTACAAGCTTTTTTTTTTAATAAGAGTTGAATCTATATTTGCTTTCCTAGTCAGACGCTCGATGTAGTGATGACACTTCTCGCTACAACCAGACTTCATCTTTTCAAAGGACATTTAACTTGAATCTTTATGCTTTCCGCCCAAGTGTCATTGAAGCAAGATATGTACTTATTGTGGCGAGTTCTTGATCAAGCTCTTGATTTTCAGCTTTCAAATTCGTTGGGACAAGGTGCAGATTCGGTGTGACAACTCTTTAGATTCTTTCACTTATACCATATCATTCTTTGTTGTTGCGAAAGTCCAATAGCTATGGTGAGCTTTAGTTTGCAACTCTTCATTCCTTTAAACTCAAGATTGCTTTTGTAACATCAAAATTTAATAAACATTAAAATCTATATTTTTATTTTCTGAAATTAATTTATACAAGTTTATTCACAAGAATCATAAAAAAACAAAAATAATTAAAACCATGTCGCTCATCCCCCTGTCACGTACTATTCATTCCCTTCAAAGATTCAAGCTTTTCTCTCCCTCTTCGTGCTTTTCGGATACCCTTTTGACCCAATTGCGTGATCCCCTGATTGCATGTCTATGGGGTTCGCATGCTCCCCACCCTCAATGCCGCCGGCGACGTCCTTCTCACCGACCCCCTCTCGCCGCGGCTCGGTAATATCGGCCATGGAGATTTAGTGCTGGTTCGGTCCCCTCTGAACCCTAAGATCAGGCTGATGAAGCGCGTGGAAGGGGACAACGTCACTTACTTCGACGCTTTGCACTCTAAAGCTGCTCAAGTTGCAGTGGTGTGTGTGCTTAATGGTTTGTTGTTCATTTGCTTTTATTGCACAATTAATCTGTTTTGTTTTGTCCCCTGTAGTACTTGATTGTGAAAAGAGCTTAATAGTTATCCACTGTCCGTCTAAAAGTTTTTTCATTGTCAACTAGGGCATGTATCCAAAAGCACTTCTAAGAGAAAAAAAAATGAACATAGCTTCTTCATAAGCTAAAATTAATTAATGCACAAGTTAAAAATATGCTTTTAGAGAAGCTAATGTAATAGAGCTAATACAAATTAGCTTGCGCAGAAGCTAAGATTTTTTCATTTTGTTTTATTTTCTTTTCCTATAAGTGCTTTTAGAGAAGTTTATCCGAACAAACTCTAATTAGAAATCATCTTTTGATATGACTTTTAAGGTAGTCATTGTCAAAGTCAAGAAACTTAAAATACATGATGAGTTTTGGGTTTTGATTGGATGATGGTGTAAAAAACTTTACATTGTTGGATAACAGAAGTCTTTTATATGTACCTAGTTGATGGTTTTATTGTGTTAGGCAGCAAATATGAGATTGAACCTGTTGCAAAATTAGGGGTTGTTTGATTTCAGTCTTTTGCATTTTTTTATTTCACTTTGTTTTCTGTTTTCAAAAGTTGCTAATTGTTTGAGAAATGCTGAAAGCTATTGTCTTCTGTTGTCATTTTGCATTTTCACTTTTTTCTGGATAAACTTCAGAAAACATGAAAACAGAAAGGTTTTCTCAAACTAATGGCTCCGTAGTTTTCCTGTTATGAATTTAGATGAATATTTGCAGTGGAGTCTACTATATATAAATGTGTAATTGCTATAAAGTAGTGGCTTAATGGTTTAACCATGCAGGATCATAGTGAGTAGAGGCAGTTGTAAAAGTTGCTTTTGTCATGAGATCGAAAGCCTTTTGTCAATGCGTTAATTTATGATTTGTCAAAAGGTTGTTTATATGTTGTGCCCCATTTAGATGAGTATTTTTGGCAACTCATTCTACTGATTTAGATGTCTAGGCTACATTTTCATTCCATTACCTGGCAATAAGTTATATGATGCCACATAGCAGCCCTTTCCTGTGCATAACATTAGCAGCAGAGTCCTAAACATGATGGAATGAATTTCTGTTTTATGGTAATAGCTGTGGTAAAAGATGAGTTATTTGCTTATGATGGCTAGTTTTGTGACACAAAATTCCCCTATGATTTAGGCTGAGAGATTTTTTTTAAAAAAAAAATTATAATAGTTTTTTTTATAATACAATTCTCTATTTATTTTAAATCCACACCCTTATTTATTTGTGTCCATGCCATTTTGATAAGGGAGTCGTTCTAATCCAATTACTTTTGTTTTTTTAACTTAAGACGCTATAATTAGTTATTAACTGTCTTTGTGTCAAGAAGTTAATTACGTATTACACAATAATCTTATGTGTTTCCCAAGCTTTCTCTTTCCCTCTGCTTGGAATTTATGTTTAGCTGGTTGCTTTGCTATCTATGTCCATTATTTTAGTTTATTTTTTTTATTGCTATTATATTTTGTTTTGTCATTCTTTTGTCCACAGGTGCCAAAAAGACATGTTTGGATTCAAGGGGATAACATTTATGCTTCCCGTGATTCACGGCATTTTGGTCCTGTTCCATACGGTCTTATAGAAGGAAAAGTGTTTTTCCGGGTAACTGTTGTACCTCATACATTCTACATTCTTATGTATTTTAAGGATTGGTTCTTTAGGTTTCACTCCTTTATTCTTGAGATCTTTAGAACTTCACAATTCTCTTGGGTTGGGTTGTGGGTTGTAATGATACTGTTATGTTAATATAATGCTGCTAAGTTTTTTTTCCCTTTCTCACAGATACTCGAAAACTTCTGATTTTATAGTTGCAAGTGTAATGCATATGGCAATTACTGATATTTGTTGCTGATCTAGATTACTAGATATCATAACCTAGAATAATTTGATCTTTGAGTGGAATGTGAAACATGCATAGGTCATTTTGAATAATTGGTTGAACCTTTTTATGCTTTACTACAATTATTTTACTTGATAGGAAAAGAATGCATGTTATTTAAGCTCATGTTGGCAGGTACAAAATTGTTCTATTTGCTGATTTTGATCTTGTGAATACTATATGTTATTAGGTATGGCCTCCTGATAGCTTTGGGCTAGACCAATGAAGAAATTTTAAAGAAGGTACTGTACTTTCAGTTGGGTTTGAGATGTCTGTTTTCATCTTTTTTTAAGGCATTTATTACAGTCTTGAATGAATGTTATGATCTTTACTATAGAGAAAATGAAATCTTTCATATGAATTTCTGCTTATTATTAGAGTTAAAATTGTCAGGTTTTATGCCTATTAATGCAGATGTTTGAATGTTTAAATTCTCATGATATAAGGCTACCTCTCTTCTCCTGTCAGATTTTTTCCTGTCTATCTCCTGGGAAGAGGGAAAGTTGACTTTACCAGGTAGATCCAGCTGTGTAATTTCCGAGTAACTGGAATTTGGAAATATCATTTATTTAGGGAGGAGCAAGATTTATGAGTTGTAGTGGAGTTGTGATAGAGTACAGTATATGGGCCCTAATGCTACTGGATCAGAAGATAATGTGTTAGTGGGCTTTAAACAAGACAGGTCCATGTTTTTGAGAGTCTATGAGCATATGGAAAAAAAAAGAGAGAAAAAAGAAGATAAGGAGGTAGCTGCTTATGTGGCAGTTATTTGGAATATGCAAATATAGAGCATGGAAAATAAGGGTAGGAACATTACATGACTATTCTGTTAGGACCCTAGTGGTTAGGCAGGGAGAAAATATCACTTCACTGAGGAGCATTGCTCTGGTTTTCCTTGTATGAGAGCTTAGTCTCTAGCTGATATTCAATATATTTTGTTTCTTTGCCATTGATCCCATCTCTGCATCTTACCAAGCTGCAAGGATTAATAGGACAGAGATTGATTAGTCGTCCTAAAAGAAATCGCAGTCAGAAAAACAAATTAATATTATTAATTTTTGTTAGTCCTTATATTGTTGGAAATCATTGAGTAAAGAAAAAGTGATTGGCAGAGATCAAGAAGAGGAATAAAGTTTGTGAACCTTTCCCTAGGGTGCGAGCCTAGAGGTAATGTGGTCTCACTTTAGTGAGGATGAGTGACATGGTGCTGCTAATGCCCTGCCTAATATATAGAGATAAGCGAAAAAAGGTTGATGAATAATCAAGTATGTTAGCAGACAAATGTTAAATAATAATAAGTCTGTAATTTAGAAAACATGAAATCTGATTATCAAATCACAGTTGATTTGTGATTCAGTGGAATAGGTTTGTCAACAAATGAAGTACTTTTTATTGGATACTTCAATTTGGTAGACCTGTTGTAAAGGTGTGATAATCTGCCTTAGACAATCTATCCAGAACTCATCAGAACATTCTGGAGGAATGTTGAGTTTGCCAACAGGAAGGTTATTGTATTCAAGGTTCTGGGAACCAAGGTGGTGCTCTCAAGCGAATTGATTACCAAGGCAACTGGGTGCCTTCATGAAGGAAGCACCTATCAAGAAGGATAGGAGAAAAACTATGAATCCCATGTTGCAAGGGCATTGTACAAGGTGAATGCCGACAAAGCAGGTGACCAGAAGACTATAGTTTACAACCTGATGTGTGATAAGGCCAAGATTTGGGCCAACATTCTTAATAAAAGTGTTCTCCACAAAGTAGGATCAAAGAAATCTGTGTTGAATCTCCACAAGTTTGTGTTATTTCACTTGATGGGGAATCTTCCATTTGACATGCCTCACACTATCTACATCAACATTTTGAGAGGTCTAAAGGGCTTAGGTGGTCTGGACGACATCTACTATGCTACCCTAATCAAGAAGGTGCTATGTGATCAAGGCATCTATCATGTCTTTGACAAGATGGACGATAACTTTAAGCACACCATTATAGCCAAAGGATCAGTTATTGCTAAGCAACAAAAATATAGCAAAACTAACTTGAAAGCTATGAAGGTTGCTTTGAAACAAAACCTCAAGAAAGCTCTTCAGGTGGACCTAGATGCAATAGACAAGAGGAAGCAAAAGAGCCTTGCCAAGGCCATCACAGATGAAGACAGAGGTCTTAACAGCTTTGGCATTGCAAAGAAGATTTAGAAGATTATGACTGAACAACAGAAAAAGAAAAAGCCAAGGAAACAATCACATAAGGAAGAAGAAGAGGAGAAGATTACAAGGAAGCACAAGACAAAGAAAAGACGTGAACAGTCTAGTGCATCCATCCCTAAGTGTCTAGCCAAAGAAAAGTCATTACCACAAAGGTTCAAAGTCCTAAGTGAAACAAATGAAGAGGACAAGGGGTTTATGCAAATAGCTCTTCCAAAGCAAAAGGCTACGACCCAAGCTACCCCTACCCCAAAAAGGACAAAAATCATCCAACGAACCCCTGAAGTCAAAGAATTTGTCATTCCATCCATTACCCCAAGATGAATCAAGACTCAAGCTACAAAAGCTAATCCCAAGTTTAGTGAGAACGAATGGACAGTCTCCTTTACTGGTAACAAGGAGAATCTCGCTTCATCCTCTTAAGACAGTGAGTCTGTTGATGAAACTTCTGTCTCCCTTCTCAAGATGTGTCCAGTTCCCACAACAAAACCGTGTCCACCTCCATCCCCCATTCACCTCAAGAAGTTCATAGGATCAACACAACAAACGGAAGCCTTGATAGATGTTCAAAGGTTTTCTCTAGCATTTATTGAAGGTAATCCACTATCTGCATCTTCCTTCTCTAAGATCATCCTTGCTGAACCAACTCCCGAGGAAACCATCATAGTACATGTGAATGTAAGTATACATGATTTTGATGATGTCAAAGAAGAATCTAACAAGGCTGCTTCAAATGATAAGCATTTGCTTCAAGAATAATTCAAGATTGCTTCAACAAACAAAGCCTTGTTTCAAGATTCACTAAAGACCAAGCCTTGCCTTAAAACAAAGTGTTTTCAAGACATTCAAGGCTCTGGTAATCGATTACCAGGAAGTGTAATCGATTACCAGAAGACAGGGTTGAGAAATAGCTGTTGAAAAATGTTTTGAATTTGAATTTTCAACATGTAATCGATTACCATATGTCTGTAATCGATTACCAGCAACGAAACTTTGGAAATTCAAATTCAAAAGTCATAACCCTTCAAATTATAACTGTGTAATCGATTACACAAACATTGTAATCGATTACCAGTGGAAAGTTTTCAGAAAATCTGCCAACAGTCACATCTTTTCATTAGATTTGTGAATGGTCATCAAAGGCCTATATATAGGTGACTTGGGCACGAATTTTAGAGAGAGAGTTTTGCTGGTCCAAAATGTCTTATCCTCTCAAAAGAAAATGAGAGAGATTCCAAGAGAACTTCATTGTCAAATGCTCTCTCAAAGAACTCTTGGGCAAACACTTGCACATCCATTAAGAGTTCATCCATGGATCTTCATTGTAATATTCTTCTCTTGAAGAGAGAATTCTTCTTCTATTCTTCTTATTCAATGAGATTGGTTAAGAGACTGTGAGTCTCTTGTTGTAAAGGATTCCTGAACACAAGGGATGGGTTGTCCCTGTGTGGTTCAGACTTTGTAATGGATTTTACAAAGATAGTGGAAATCTCAAGTGGGTTGCTTGAGTACTGGACGTAGGCACGGGTTGTGGCCGAACCAGTATAAAACTGTGTTTGCATTCTCTCTTCCCTTATCTCATTTATGTTATTGCAATCAATTTTGCCTTGCATATTATAGAACATTATTAAATTGATTGTTGTTGCTTCTTCTGCATTCTAAGCCTATCCCTCTTAAGATTATTGAGGCCACAAGGTCCAACAAGTGGTATCAGAGCAGGATTCTTGTATAAAGTTTAAAAACTTCAAGAATAGATATGGCCTCATCCAAATTTCCATTTCCTGAGGGAAATTATATCAATAGGCTCTTATGTTCAATGGTGAGGGTTATCATTATTGGAAAACCCGAATGCAGATCTTTATAGAAGCCATAGATCTAAAGATATGGGAAGCCATTGAATTTGATTCATTTATTCCTACAGTGGTAGAGAGAAATGCAACTACATAAAAAAAAACTAGAGAAGAAAGAAGATGATGATGAAAGAAGAAAGAAGAAGGTTTCTCTTTAGCCCCAAAATGCTGAGTGCGATCAACTTGGGCACATGAGATTCAATTGTCCTGTGTTTAAAAGAAGAATGGAAAAATCCGACAAGATGAATTTCAAAGAGAAGAAAGAAAAGAAAGGATATATCACTTGGGAAGATAATGTCATAAATTATTCAAGTGATTCAAAGAAGAAAATCATAAGTCTGGGTATCGTGATGAAAGACTATGAAAATGGAGAAGAGCAAAGTCGATACATTGATAGCAATTTCTCAAAGTTTATTCATATTTCTCCCCAAGATAAATGAATATGTGATTTATGGAGACAACAAACGAAGACTTCATTTCTCCCTAAGAAAAGTGAATATGCGATTTATGGAGACAACGAACAAAGGCCACTTGATCAACAAGCCCAACAAGTGATATCAAATGATACCAACAGGTCACTTGTCTTTGATTAATTACTTTTGATGCTTGTTTGCTACTTGAGTTTAGATTTTCCTTGATGATTGTGTTTGATGATTGATTGATTGTGTTTTTTGATTAATGTGTTTGTTTTTGCTTGTTTGATATTTAATGTTTGTTAGTTTAATTGATTGATTATATTTTATATTTGATTAATTGTTTTTGATGATTGTGTGTTTGATTGTCTTTGATGTTTGTTCCTGATTGAGTTTTTGATTGTTTTTAAAGAATCTATTAAACTTTTCAAATTAGTTTCATGTTTTAAGAAAACTATTTGAAATTTAGAAAAGGAAATTTTGAAATTGAAAATTGAAATTTGAAAAGTTAAATTTGAAAATTGAAAATTAAAATTTGAAATTTGAAATTAAAATTTGGAAGTTGGAAGTTGGAAGTAGTTATTGGAAGTTGAAAGTTAAAAATGGAAGTTGGAAGTTGGAAGTGGAAGTTACTGGAAGTTGGAAGTTGGAAATGAAAGTTATTGGAAGTTGAAAGTTGAAAATGGAGGTTGGAAGTTGGAAGGGGAAGTTACTAAAAGTTGAAATTGGAAGTTGGAATTTAAAATTTAAAATTTAAAATTTAAAATTTAAAATTTAAAATTTGAAATTTGAAATTTGGAATTTGAATTTTTTAATAATAGAAATTATTGTGTATAGTTAGTTAGTTGATTGTTAATTTAATTAATTTGATTTGAAATATTTGATGATTGATTGTATTTGATTGTATTTGATTGAAGTGTTATTGTACTTGTTTTTGCTTGATAATATTGAATGATTGTTTTAATGCCTTTTGGTATCACTTGATTCTCATACATTGCAACAAGTGGTAACATCTTTCTCCTTTCTATTCATGATTTGTTTTTGATGTTGACAAAGGGGGAGAGAAAGATAAAAGATAAAATAGTAAGAAAAATTATCTATTGTTTTATGAGACAACTTTTTATATATGAAAAATATGAAATCTTCAATTATCTCATATAAGCAATCATTGTAAAACCAAGGGGGAGTAAACTATATGCAAATAGATATTTTCTTTGTTGTTGCTCCTAACCTACAGGTGGTTGTCATCATCAAAAAGGGGGAGAATGTAAATCATGAAGAATTTTGATGATATCAAGAAGAATTTGCTTGAGAAAGAGGGAGATGTAAATCATGCAAGCTTTGATGGTGTCGAGAAGAAATCACATGTTTGTCATTATCAAAAAGGGGGAGAATGTGAATGTAAGTATACATGATTTTGATGATGTCAAAGAAGAATCTAACAAGGCTGCTTCAAATGATAAGCATTTGCTTCAAGAATAATTCAAGATTGCTTCAACAAACAAAGCCTTGTTTCAAGATTCACTAAAGACCAAGCCTTGCCTTAAAACAAAGTGTTTTCAAGACATTCAAGGCTCTGGTAATCGATTACCAGGAAGTGTAATCGATTACCAGAAGACAGGGTTGAGAAATAGCTGTTGAAAAATGTTTTGAATTTGAATTTTCAACATGTAATCGATTACCATATGTCTGTAATCGATTACCAGCAACGAAACTTTGGAAATTCAAATTCAAAAGTCATAACCCTTCAAATTATAACTGTGTAATCGATTACACAAACATTGTAATCGATTACCAGTGGAAAGTTTTCAGAAAATCTGCCAACAGTCACATCTTTTCATTAGATTTGTGAATGGTCATCAAAGGCCTATATATAGGTGACTTGGGCACGAATTTTAGAGAGAGAGTTTTGCTGGTCCAAAATGTCTTATCCTCTCAAAAGAAAATGAGAGAGATTCCAAGAGAACTTCATTGTCAAATGCTCTCTCAAAGAACTCTTGGGCAAACACTTGCACATCCATTAAGAGTTCATCCATGGATCTTCATTGTAATATTCTTCTCTTGAAGAGAGAATTCTTCTTCTATTCTTCTTATTCAATGAGATTGGTTAAGAGACTGTGAGTCTCTTGTTGTAAAGGATTCCTGAACACAAGGGATGGGTTGTCCCTGTGTGGTTCAGACTTTGTAATGGATTTTACAAAGATAGTGGAAATCTCAAGTGGGTTGCTTGAGTACTGGACGTAGGCACGGGTTGTGGCCGAACCAGTATAAAACTGTGTTTGCATTCTCTCTTCCCTTATCTCATTTATGTTATTGCAATCAATTTTGCCTTGCATATTATAGAACATTATTAAATTGATTGTTGTTGCTTCTTCTGCATTCTAAGCCTATCCCTCTTAAGATTATTGAGGCCACAAGGTCCAACAGTACAAGTATTAGGATAGATGAAGCATGATTATGTGCACACACCATCTAAGGCCTTCACAGCTCAGATGCCGTAGTTCATCTATAACCTCCACAATGGACATGTTTAGTATTGCCACAAGTCATAAAGATGCAACCACATTGGCTTACACCTGGCACCCAACAAAGAGTTAACCATATACTGAGGTTACAAGTAGCATGGAGAAACCTTAAAAAATGTAAAGAAAAAAAGAGCACCCAAAATAGTATCCCCAGTGATCTGTTTGAGAAGCACAAAAGGGACCTTTCATAAGAAGTGGACCCACCCAAGAGAGAATTCCAAAAGAAGATGAATCTTTAGATGCCATTTACAAAAGACCACTACTCCCTTAACAACCATCATGCACAAATGTATGTGAGAAATCAAGCCACTGCCTACCCTTCAGGGTTGTACATCTCTAAGGCCACCAATATCAAGGTAATTGTTGATAAGGTGTGTTCTCTTCTACTCATCTAGGATGATGCTAAAATGAAAGGATTCAATCTACACTACACTGAAGAAATGCTCTCAAGGCAAATGAAGGTGGAAGTTGCCAACTACCTAAGAAATTGGAGTTCATTGTTTAGTGGAAAAAGCTTGTTCATGCTCCAGATGCTTATAATGCAAGAACCTTTTGGAATCAGATCATGTTGGCTGACACCTTGAAGGCCTCCACATCCGATTATGATGGAAGTGACAATGTTGTTCACCGTGACATTATTCAAGTGTTACATTCAGTCAGGAAGTATCACTTTAATTGTGCTTGCATCTGCGTAACAAAGATGCCTACAACTACTCATTCATTTAGCGTCTTCTACGATATCCCACTATTCAATACAAAAGGACTTAAAATCCCTTTAAGAGGAGTGATGAACATATGATAGCTCATGAATCAACTCCATGATGCACAAACAGCTAAGAAGACTAAAGAAGAAGAAGAAATGATTGTTGTTGCAATGAAGGAAAAAGTTGCCTCCGTCCAAGCTGAAGCTTATGCTCAAGCTCTAGACTATACCATTGTACGTGGGGTCATTAATGTTCTTACTAACACTAGCATCATGGATGAAACACCAAAGACATCCAATGCAGCCATAGCTGATGAAGTTGTCCCTCAAGACAAGGAACTTGCATCCTAGAAAAGTACAACCTTAAATGAAGCTACCTTAAGAGAAAAGGGTGAACCTGATGTTGTTGTTGTTGTTTACTCTACAAGCTCAAGACCTACCTCGTTGAACTATTCGCCCCCACTACTATAAGTAGAGATTAGGTGCTAGACATGATTGGGCAGTTCATGAAATCATTTGTTGAACGCTAACCATAAGAAAATGAGTAGTTTAGGCTCTCCATGAAAAATGCAATAACAATCCAGATCTCCAAGCTAGGTGTTGTTCTTCAAAATCTTCAACAAGCTTGGAGGACTATGTTCGGAGTTGTTGTTGAACTTGCACCTACACCTAAACCTCCACTTTTTGAGCTGACACCACGCCTGTTGAACCAATACCTCCACCTATTCCTTCTTCACCTCCATTTACTCAACCTCCACCACCATCATTATTTCTCTCTTCAAACCCATCGCCTTTTTGCTTATGACAAAAAAGGAGAGAAGGAGTTTTGATTGTAAGAGCAAACTCTTGATAGATGAAAAAATGGCCTTGGAGTATCTTGATTTTTTCACTACCATATATTAGCATTTTTTAGTTTTTTGATTTACACATATATCATCATCATGCTATGCTAAACTCAAGGGGAGTTTAAATGCATTACACATCATACTGATTATGTTTTTGTTACTCAAAATTTATATTATTTGTCATTATAAAAAATGGGGAGATTGTTAGGTTTGGATGACCATTTTTCACATATTAATGAGTTTATGACAAGTGGATGGGTTCAACGTTATTAAAGGACTTAACTGTTGTTCCCGCACTCACCCAACTGCGATACTAATTAGCAAGTGTACTGAGTCACAAGTAATATAAAACGGTAAGAATCAAGTATCGAATCACAGGGAACTTGTTTCATTCAGAGAGCATTCATTCAGAAGGTAAACATTTGTATAAAGCCATTAAGTATAAAAAGAAATGGAGTCTATAGTTCTAATTTAATTGCAAAATTAACTATCTAAAGGTGAAAGATAAACAAATGATTAAAACGTTGGGTCTTCCTACTGAACATACTTGATGTTATTAAGTATTTTTTTCTATTTAAGGCTGTTTTAGTGTTCTATGCTGAAAATAACTACCAAAACCAGGATCCCTCGAGTGAATGGGTCTAACTCTATTTAAATTTCGTTCTAGATTCCTCGTCGAACTTAGTCTAAACAAGTTGCATTAAGAATACAACATGATATAAACTAAATCCCTGCACTCTGTGTCCAGACATACAGTTCTCTAGCCTGCTCTATCCAATTCTAAGGATTTAAAACACTTTCCAATGCCATAAATTCTAACTTTACACATAAATGAGTGATCAAGCCACAAACATGCAAGAATTAAGTGCAGATAGAAGCAATAAACACATAAAAACAACTTTAAATAGATAGTAAAAGATTTTACATCAAAGTTTAGCAGAAACCCCCAATAAGAGAGTTAGTCTTCCATTACAAGTTAGCACATTTCAGCCCAAGAATAGGTTTTTGAAGGATAATTAAGATTACAAAGTAGTGGGGATGTCTCCACCTCTAAAAACCTAACAATCACTCAAAATCTCTCAAAGGCTGAGACTTTAAGTCCAAGTTCTTCTCTCTCGCTCTATTTTTCGGCTGTTACATCTCTCTTCTCTTCTTTTCTCTTTTTCGCCAACTTCAGTCTTTTAAGGGCTTTCTGATCCTGAAGGCTCGCTTAGCGCCAATTTCCCGCTAAGCGTGAGTTAGTGAATTTTGGCTTAGCGAGCTGGGCGAGCTGAGCGCCAAAAGAGACAAATGACTCGATGAACGAGCTGATGGCGTGTTGGATGCATGCATGAATGATAGATTCTCTTCCAAATCCTCTAAACCCGCTAAGCGAGCTGAGTGTCTCGCGTAACGGATGCTACTCGCTAAGCGCATATGTCTCGCTTAGCGAGACACCAACTGCTTTAACCTTCTTTTTTCATTCTTTAACCTGAAACTGAAGTTAAACCACATTAATTCACAATATTGGGAGTATCTACTGAGTAAAAATTAAACTAAACATAAAAATATGTTCTATCCTACAAAAAGAACCATAAATTGGGGAAAAAACATAAATTTCATAAAACTTTTCAATACGATAGTTAGTCGTAAATGACGACTAACAACTGTTATTCACATATATTGTCCACACTCAAAGGCAAATGCTTTATTAATTATTAACCAATGCCCAATGTGTTAAAATCAAAGGCTTCCATTCGCTATATGATAACTGTGAAATTTAGGTTTAATTAATAGTCAATCTTGATTAAGAATGATTAGAATTCCTCTATTTTACTATTGTTTTAAATGAAATAATGAGGATTTTAATAACATTTTAATTTTTGACCAGCGGGATTCAAAAGAAGAAAATTACAAGTGCTTTAGAAGAAAAATTGATACAAAAACTTAAAGAAAAAGTCTTAAAAAAAGTTGAAGATTGGAACAGCTCGTGTAGTGCACAAGACAAACTCATCGCGTCTCCTCGCCTAACGGCTAGTTCAAGCTTAGCGCGAAGAAGATCCACGAAGAAGCCCAAAGGCATGCTTTGCGACACCCTCTACCACACACAAATATATAATAATAATAAAAGGAAAAATAATGCGGGATTAATTAAAAGTTTTAAAACACATTTAAATAAAAACAATTCAAAAAGATAAAATGTTTAAATCCACTTAGTGAAATCATAATATAACTTTTTCGAATAAATGATAAAATTGTCTTGGCTCAGAACAAGGCCACCCATTTTAAATGGAAAGAAGTCACACTAAAACAGAAAACATAAAATAACTATATCATTCATGAATTTATAACATATGAAATAAAATCCTATGACTCGATGTTGCATTTATCAGAATATTTTCTTGTCAGAGGCTAAGTCTCTCCATCTCCACTATAGAACTCATCATATGCTGACTCACCTGAAACAAAATGGTAATCAGCCCAAACACAAACACATTGGGAGTGAGTTATCACATTTCTAAATAAAATAGGAATAAACAAAAACATAAGCAAAATACATTATACAATTATTTATAACATAACTCAACTTAATCCAATCCATGTTACTTCACTACTATATCATTTAAAATTCATGTTTTAATTATCAATCACATTACACATGAATCACATACTCAAATCATATTTCATGATAAATAATTCACAGGCGTTATGCAACAATTATACTAAGACTCAAGCTTATATGCAATGTGATACCATGTGAGTGAAAAATCATACTAGAGCACTTAGGAGTACATAATAAGACACATCACACAATCAGTATGTAAAGTCACTCTTGCTGGTCACTCTATTTTACGATAATGTTACAATTATATGAGATCAACATAGGCTTAAATGAGCACTCAAACTAAGTGTATTTACCCTAAGACTTAGATTATGAAGAATTTGTTAGGATCTTACTGATGCAAGCTCCATTGGAGCTTGTAGGCCTAGGATCTTCTTCATCAATGGATTCCTTTATTTCTTGGAAGATGAATGGCAGCGGAATTGAGAGAGGGAGAGAGGAGACACCACTTCAAGGAGAAGATGAGTCTAGAAGAAGCTCACCACCATAGGAGGCCATGGATAAGAGCTTGGAGGAAGAAAGAGATGAATGAAGGGAGAGGGAGAGAAGAACACGAAATTTTGTGCTCTAAATGAGCTTTGAAATCTGAAGTTTAATATTCAAATGATCAAAGTTGAAAAAAATGCACACACATGACCTCTATTTATAGCTTAAGTGTCACACAAAATTGGAGGGAAATTCAAATTTCACTTGAATTTGAAATTGAATTTGTGGAGCCAAACTTTGGAGCCAAAATTTCACTAATTATGATTAGTGAATTTTAGTTATGGTTCAGCCCACTAATCCAAGATCAATTCCAAGATTCTCCACTAAGTGTGCTTAGGTGTCATGAGGCATGAAAAGCATGAAGGACATGCACAAAGTGTGACTATATGATGTGGCAATGTGGTGTAGTAAGCAAATGCTCACCTCCTCCTCTAAAATTTAATTGGATTGGGCTTCTACCAATTCAATTAAATTTATTTCCAACCACACACATCAAATATCCACTTAGTGTATGTGAAATTACAAAACTACCCCTAATACAAAAACTAGTCCAGGTGCCCTAAAATACAAGGGCTGAAAAATCCTATATTTTTAGGATACCCTACCTACATTATGGAGCCCTAAATACAAGGCCAAAAAATAATGAAACCTTAATCTAATATTTACAAAGATAAGTGGGCTCATACTTAGCCCATGGACCCGAAATCTACCATAAGACTCATAAGAACCCTAGGGCCTTCTCTTGCATCTCTGGCCCAATCTACTTGGAGTTTTCTATCCAATGTCCTTGCGGGATAGGATTGCCTCATTCCCTCCCCCTTGAAAAGGATTTGACCTCAAATCCCGAGGTTCTTGAAACTCTGGGCTTTTTTCCTCAACACCTGTAAAAAGAACAAAAACATATGTATTAGTGGTGCTTAGTATGTTGAAGTAAGGTAAGGTCTGAAAACTTATTTCCTGGGCATCTTTCCATGAAGGAACATGGTTCCTCACCAACTCAATGAGTGGTGCTACAAGTATAGAAAAATATGGGGCAAACCTTTTATAAAAGTTTGTTAAGTCTTGGAAGCCCCAAATTTTTCTTACACTTGGTGGAGCGGGCCACTCAGGAATGACCTTTATTTTCTTAGGGTTCATGGGAACCCCTTGCTCACAATTTAAAAAATTAAGAAAAGTAAAACAATAGAATTTACCTTTTTCTGTATTTTCATGTTGATTATTCCTACCAAAAAGTATGACAAACCTAAGGTGTCCCATATGAGTGACTAAGTTTGTATTGAAACTAAAAATAAGAACAAACCTACCTAATGAGTCCCTATGTACACAAATCATGAAGATGTTGGGTGCACGAGTGATTTTACAAAAGAGTGTTGCACCACCCAAAGCATTCATCACACCACCTATTTTAGGGATTTGATGCCTAATAATACCTATTTTGGGTACCAACAAAACACAAGGATTTAATCTCTTGCGAACCAAACCCTCATCCAACAACTCCTTTACTTGAGGAATAAACTCAAGCCTAAGAGATGTGGCAATGCTAACAAGTGGCTTTTTACAAAGGAGAAAATGTGGAGGTTGTCTAAGAAGGGAAATTTCTTTAATATTTGTCTTTATTTCAAAATGTCTTTCCTTCTTAGCTAACCTCTTGGAGGAGACACTTACCTCCTTACACTCCTCCTTAACCATTAAAGGTTGTCCTTCTTCTTGGGGGTAGATCTCTTCACTAGATTCTTCCCCTTTTGCTTCTTCACTTTTACTAGAGGAAGGTGAAGTAGTAGCCTCATCTTGGCTACTATAAATGTCTTGGCCCCTTATAATAATGGTTTTCTTGGTAGGGCATTGAGAAGTAATGTGTCCTCTTCCAAGACATTTAAAGCACTTCATGGAGCTAGTCTTCTCTTGCATACTAGCCTTAAGGGGTTGCTTTTCTATTGTATTCCCCTTATCATCTTTGGGCTTAGAAGGTCTCACCCCTAAGATTCCTTGACCTTGGTCTTTCTTTGGATAAGAGTGAGAGCCATAAGATTTTGAAGTAGACTTCCTTTAAAGTTGTTGCTCTACCCTTATTTCCCAATCTAAATTAGCCTCTACATTGTCCTTCCCATGGAAGTATGAGAGTTTAATGTTAACTTCTTGAGGCTTTCTTTCATTTTCTCTCCTATGGGAGTGAAGTCTAAGATGTGACCTATGCCTTCCATCATAATAGTCACGAAGTTCTTCACTTAGGCTCTTGCAAGAGTTATGACTACTATAGGAGACATGTTTTTCTCTTTTCATTTCTTTCCTTATTTTTCTTCTTTCTTCCTCTATTATTTTCTCTCTTTCGTCTTGACTTATTTCTTCCACTCTCTTTTTACCTTTTTCTTTTCTCGTTTTTCTTTCCACAAATTAAGGGATCTCAACTCATCTAATATCTTATACAAGGGGTCCTTAGGAGTAGAACCCTCACCATTAACACTAGATGAAGAATGAAGACTCATATTGGTTCCTAAGTTATGGTTCTTTCTTGTTGGGGGTTTGAAAACAAAAGGTAAAATAAACTATGGTTGAAACTAGCCAAAATAAACACTAGAAGAGGTGTAAAAGATAAGGTAAAAACTAATTGGTAAAAGGCAAGCTATCTAAGCGGTTTGACAATGGAGGGTAAAGGAAATAAGCTATGAAAATAAGGTGCAAGAAATGCAAACTAGGCGGATCCTAAGAGTGTTTGGATGACGTAATTTAAGGTTCCCAACAAAACACTCACTATCCTAAGGGGAAATTGTCTAAAATTATTACACACAAATGGAAGTAGGGTGACCTAGCGGAGGCTCCCAACTTACTTCCAATGAAAGGTCTTTTTGTTACAAAATTTGAAAGCAAAACAAATTGCCAATTACAAAATTACAAAGAAAAAAGTCCTCAATTGTGGTGGCTATTCTTTCTTTAGTGTTTCACTCAATTTGGAGTGCTTCTTAGTCCAATAGCTCTTAAGGTGGTTGACCCCTTGCTTCTTGACTCAAATTCTTCAAGATATGACACCAATCCTCCTTTCCAATTCTCTGTATGGCAACTCACAAACAAGGAAACAAAGAGACAAGCAATAACCAAAGACAAAAAAATTTGAAATAAAAGTTAAACCAATAGAGTTTTAACAAGACAAATTTCCAAGGATTATTCAACAATTAAAGCAATGAAAAGCACAAAAAATCAAGCTAGGACTCAAAGAGAAACCTAGAATGGCTCTAGAGTAGAGTAGAAAAACTCTAAAAAAAAAAGACTCAAGAAACCTCTAGTTTTGGCACTTGTTTTCACAATAATTTTCAATTGAAATTTCAGAACTAGGATTGGTATAAAATAGGCACCAATTATAGAACAAATTTTGAGCCAAAACAACAAGCATACTTTCCTTTCACTTTTTTTATTTCTGGACACTGATTTTTCTGCCAACTTGTGAGATTTGTCTTATTTTTTCCTTTAATCCAAATCGCTTGGTTCTTTTTTTATAATTTTGGTCCAGATGTCTAGAAAATTCAGTAAAAGTTTTAGCTCAAAAAACGTAGTGACCAATTCCCAGTAATTTATACAAGTTCGTTTGTTCAAGCTGTCAGCACCAGCGATTTCAACCTAGAAATCAAGAGTAGTGTTTATGTTGCTTAAGGCTTGGATAGTTACAATTTGTGTTTGCTTATACTCAATTATCTTGAATAACACAATTAAAGAGAGCTTAAGACTTATTTTGATTCACAAATCCAGCCACAACTCAACTTCATCACAGGCATCATGTAGGAAACTTAGAAAACAAAAAAAAAGTTCAAGAACAAGACTACTTCTAGGAATTGATTTAGAACATGTTATGAACTAAATAACATGCATGAATTAGACTCAAAATTCAAAAGATAGGCTAAGAATGACAAGAATACATGAACAAATGTATCTAGAATTCAATCAACAAAATAAAATTCAACACAAGCTTAGAACATAATGTGACAATTACTATGACTAAACATGACTCTAAGACAACATGGATTAAGTGATTTACACTTAGATTTTTGTGTTTTTTTTTTTCTAATCAATATTTTGGAACAAAATTTAGATCTAAAGGTTCAGCACATGAATATTATGAATGAAAATTGATAGAACCTAAAATCAACACAAAAACTAGATTCAAGAGTAGATCTACAAAATTTGAACCATAGAAATGCAAGAACAAGTGTAGATCTAAGATTTAATTGGTTTATTTTTTTTTAAATCTACTCTAAACAGCACCATACCACAAGACAATAGAGGATATACATGGAGAATAAGATGAAAAACAAGGAATTAAAGATAATTCACCGAACAAAAAGATAGAGGAAGCAAAAAAACATCACCTAGATGAAGATGCTCTGATACCACATGATGCAAGCTTCATTGGAGCTTGTAGGCCTAGGATCTTCTTCATCAATGGATTCCTTTGCTTCTCGGAAGATGAATGACAGCGGAATGGAGAAAGGGAGAGAGAGAGGAGACGCCACTTCAAGGAGAAGATGAGTCTAGAAGAAGCTCATCACCATAGGAGGCCATGGATAAGAGCTTGGAGGAAGAAAGAGATGAATGAAGGGAGAGGGAGAGAAGAGCACGGAATTTTGTGCTCTAAATGAGCTTTGAAATCTGAAGTTTAATATTCAAATGATCAAAGTTGAAAAAAATGCACACACATGACCTCTATTTATAGTCTAAATGTCACACAAAATTGGAGGGAAATTCAAATTTCACTTGAATTTGAAATTGAATTTGTGGAGCCAAACTTTAGAGCCAAAATTTCACTAATTATGATTAATGAATTTTAGTTATGGTTCAGCCCATTAATCCAAGATCAATTTCAAGATTCTCCACTAAGTGTGTTTAGGTGTCATGAGGCATGAAAAACATGAAGGACATGCACAAAGTGTGACTATATGATGTGGCAATGTGGTGTAGTAAGCAAATGCTTATCTCCCCCTCTAAAATTTAATTGGATTGGGCTTCTACCAATTCAATTAAATTTATTTCTAACCACACACATCAGATATCCACTTAGTGCATGTGAAATTACAAAACTATCCCTAATACAAAAACTAGTCTAGGTGCTCTAAAATACAAGGGCTGAAAAATTCTATATTTCTAGGGTACCCTACCTACATTATGGAGCCCTAAATACAAGGCCCAAAAATAATGAAACCTTAATCTAATATTTACAAAGATAAGTGAGCTCATACTTAGCCCATGGGCCTGAAATCTACCCTAAGGCTCATAAGAATCCTAGGGCCTTCTCTTGCATCTCTGGCCCAATCTATTTGGAGTTTTCTATCCAATGCCCTTGTGGGGTAGGATTGCATCATTCTTCCTGATTCAGGTTCAACCCCTAAAAATAATTTTTGCATGTAAACACTATTCTCGAATTACATAATATCCACAACCTCACACTCATGATTCAAACACGTTTAACATATTGTGCTACAATTTAATCCTCCAGGTTCCTAACTTAGAATCCTACATTTTTCTTTTAACACTAGTCAAGTTATTGTATAATTCACAACTCACAATACAAGTAATATCACATCAAGTATTAATCACACACTTATTCACAACCATATCTCATGTCTACAATTCAACATCTCACAATTTAACTAATTACAAAATATACTTAACAATTAGATAAACATGTATAATAATAATAATAATAACAAAACATATGTAAAAATATACAACTTAGCCTGTGAATGTTTACTGCTTTGAATAAAAATTACAAATATTTTTCGTGCAAATAAAATATTTATAAACTAGTCGGTAATCCGTGCATATGCACGCGTCGTTCGTCAACTTATTTTCGATGAAAGAATTAAAAGAAAGGTATTGTAAGAAAGGAAAAAGACTAACATTGATATTAAAAAGTTTTATATAGTGCAACATATTGATTGCCAAATCCATAGAACATAAGTATAAAGACAGTTCCAAACAAAGATAACTAAAATTGTCTGCCAAAATAACAAAATATATTCAATAACAACACTAAAACCTAATATGTGTCGCTGTCATCCCAATCTTTTTGGCGTCTAATGACAACTTCCCAGATTTTGTCGTGACGCTTATAGTAGAACGAAACTTCGTTGTCTGTGGCTGAAATCGCTCTCTTCAAGAAATTTATACCAAGGTTGAACCACATATTTATCACCAATCCTACTGTCAAGCACGATGATTCCATTGTAGTGGAGGTCTGAATCTTCTGAGGACTGTCATATGCTGACCACAATGGATTAGACATTGTGTGGTAGAGGGTGAAAGTTGCTATCGGAAAAAAGAAAAGTTAAGCATTGAAATTAAGATTTGTATAGAAGCTATAAATAGATATGAATATTTTACCAGTGAATACGGGGCACCTAGCTTGGATTGAGTGATGGGAACGGTCCAAATATGTTTCCTTGAGGCGCGACATGGTCTTTTGCATGCCTGCTGCTCTACTGGTGGAGTAAAGTCGAGGTCAAATTTAGAGTGGTGGTCATAGGCAAGGAAATCTATGGTTATCAATTCATAAATTTCTAATTCTTTCCTGAATCTTGTTAGGCCGTCAGCAAAGAAAAATTTTCCCCTGTGTTGCCTGACTCGAATTTCATAGGTGGCCCCATCATATTTGAAGTGGACGAATTCTGGATAATCTGGTTCCCATTGCTGGTGGTAAAAAACTGGTATTTCTATGGTGTCCTGCAAGGAAAAAAAAATCTGTTTTAAAAATCAAAAGCAGCAGCGGCAAAAGTAGGCAAAGTAGCCATTTGATTTTACTCTATCATAAGGGAATGCTGCTTTAAACTACAATATTAATGGGCGTCTGATAGCTGGGAATCTCATCTGTAGTGAAATGAAAAAAATTGGAGTTAGCATTTAAGGATTCTAACTTAGTAACGGAAGTAATTTTTGTTGATGTTGCAAAGAAATAGAGGACACAATTTTACAATATTAAAATTTGACGTGTAAATCAGTATTGGGAAAAAGATAAAAAATATATGCATATTGACCAATTTGATTGGGACAACATAATACCTAAATTGGAAAAATAAGTGAAATGGAAGGAAACTAAATTAATGTCTGCAGACCTAAATTGGGGTGTTGCTGCAATGGAATAATAATTGAATTTAAGTTGTTTGACATCACACTATTAGGATGGAGGAATCAGAGTTCTGAATCAGGATAATGAAAATAACATAACAAAACATGCATATAATATAACAACTAAGAAGTTTAATACAACACATGAAAATAATTGAAATAGAAGATGTATAATTCATGCAGAGTAATGAAAACAAAAGATGAAACTACGGGTCAATGGATTTAAGCATTGATTAAATGGAAGAAACTTTCAGAGGGTAGAATCAACATTATGAAAAGAACATAACAGACGATGTATATAACCTAACAACTAAGAAGCTTAATAGAATACATGGAAATAATGCTAATAGAACCCAACAAAATGCAATAGACACAAATGTGAAATTTGCGCACAACGATGGAAGCAAAAGATCAAACCATGTTGTAATGGATTTTTGCATTGATGAAACATAAGAAGTTTGAGTGTGTTATATAGATTTCAGCATAATAGCTAAGAAGTTCAATAGAATATGTGGAAACAACTGAAATAGAACGTAACTAAATTAACATTTAAAGAATTTAATAGTGTTGCTAGTGTTAAAGAATAATAATTTATTAGAATCTATTTAAGAATACACTATCACAACGACTGGAACATGGTTTTGAATTAGTATCAGGAAAATATCAAAATAGAACATGCATACAAAAAGAGTGAGTGGGAAAAATGCGGATTTAAGCATTGCTGACATCTAGAATGTCCAACCATGCAGGGAAACCTATAAAATACAAATATGTGTGTGCCAAATAACAATTGGTGCAATGACTAAGGTAGATGGCAACATAGTAGGTAAGAAACCTATCAGAAAGGGTGGAAAAAACCCAAATAGAAGATAGGAAAAATGGATAAAGGGTTTCGGACATGAAAGAAGGCTGAGTGACAAACGTAGGAAGTCACTGTGCATTGACAACCATGCATTCAAAGCTAGAAGTTAGAAATATGTATGCCCTAAATTGCAAGTGAAAAAGTGACAAATACAGATGGCAAGATAACCAATTTTGGTTCGAGACATGCATGAAAAATGTAAGCAAAAGCAAGAAAAAAACCACCAAATGAATATACATTGAGTGAGGTATTTGGTTTATATTGACCTTGCTTGAGGCAGTTGATGAATCCAAACTCATAGTGGCAGTGGCGTTGAGAGAGTGATTTCTGTAAAGCTGAAGTGGAGGTCGCAGAAAAAGGCAACGTGTTTTGGTGGTGTGAGGTAGTGGGTGGTGGAAGGGTCATTGCTTTCCCAAGGGTGTAACTGGTGGCAAGTTAAGCGATTTGGGAACTGTGGAGAATTGAATGCTACATGTGAAGATTGGATGTGAATGGGCAGCTTAATCACTGTGAAGCTACGTAGTGGTGGAGGTAGGTGAAGAGGTTTTTGATTGTTGAATGTAACAAAGATTTAGATATTTTAGAGTCAGGAATTTTTTTTATTGTTACAAATACAATGGCCATTATGAAATGAATCATGTGTCTAATGCTGAAGTGGGTAATCATTTGGGAGACATAACATTTCGTATGGCCTTTGTAATTATTTAAAAATGGGTAGTTTCGATTACAGTTGATGACATGAAAGTGCATTAGTTTAAGTAGGTTTGAACACTTGTTGATATCCTACTAAAAAAGCAACAATAACATATTCAGTTGGGAATCAGATTTGATTAAGGAGTGAGGTATATTTAATAAAAACAAAGGGGAAACCTATAACGAAAAAAACCAATAAGATGTAGGATTTTAAGTTTTTAATTTTCCCCTCAAAAACTAAAAGCCCACAATAACGGCAAATTGCAAACTAAAGTCTTGGACTATGAGGCAAAAAATTAGCTGAATTTATGGAGGTCAAAATGAGAAAGAAAACTGTCCTGGAATTATTAATTTTGGCAACCAATACATTTGTTTTTTAGGAATGTGATGTTGTGGTAGTACTTAAACTGTGATAAGAATAGCACGAAATAGAGTTAATTTGTTGAATGGTAGTATTTAAATTGAGATAAGTATAGCAGAAAAAAATATTTTTTTAGTGCAACTCATCAAAGAAATGCTTAATTTGCAGTTTATGAAAATGGATGGAAATTTAAAATGCAGTAAATAAGAAAATGTACCTCATAATGGAATAGTGGTTATTTGAAGCTGATGAATCGTATATTGGCTGATTTGATGATGTTTTAACTGCATATTAGAGACCATGAGTAAGCGGTAAATATAACTGTGCATAGAATAAAATTTGGAATTGCTAATAAATTGGATTTACCTTTTAATATTTGTAAAGACCTCTTTGAAAACCACATTGGTGGTTGAAGTCATTTTTTGTTTTGTTCTGATCATGTATTAAAATTTGAAGGCCTTTCTTTGACTTGACCCTTGGTAATGCAACATATAATTGGCCATGAGAAAAAACTGGTTTTGACAAGTAAAGTCCAACTGAAGATAGGAATTGTCCTTGGGATTTGTTAATTGTCATTGCATATGAAAACATTATTGGAAATTGTGTCTTCAATAGCTTGAAAGGCCATGGTGACTGAGAAGGCGACATAGACATTCGTGGGATATAAACATGATCTCTGACATTTGTCCCAAAAATGAATACAGCTGCTATAACATGTTTTGCTAGCCTTGTGACAATTAACCTAGTACCGTTACACAACCCTTGAGTTTGGTCTAAGTTCCTTAATAACATTATAGGTGATCCAATTTTGAGTTTGAGACTATTATTGGGTAAGCCAGATGTTGTCAATGAATTAAGAAATTCAATTGTTAGTAAGCGAAAATGACAATTTTCAATGGTTTCGGATTTATCAGCAGAATCATAGCTTAGATATTTCATTTGTTCACCTATGATTATTTTAAAGATGAAAACGCCAATTCATTAACAAAAAATGTCAAATTCACCAAAGTTGCAACATAAATCGTTATTATGATTTCCTCGGAACTAAAACATGAAAAACACAGTAAGATAATTTAGTATATGATCACCTGGTATCAATGTAAGTATATAATCATTAACTTGTTGGACTGTTTCATTTGTAGAAGCTAATATTGCTTTGGATTGGAAGTATTGGGGATCATTGTGATGATGACATAAATCTGGGAATGTAGAACTGACTATACTATGAATGGGATCATCATATTTTGTGATTAATAGTTCCTGTGGAATTTCAATAGTAGCATAGCCATCATTGTCATGTCCAATAATACCATCACCAATATCTATAATCCATTGTGCAAAAGATGCAGTTTCTTCTTGATCTGTTGCTTGCATGTTGTTTTGTAAGCGTATGTTTTTTGTCAGCCTCAAGACCTGACAATGATCTCATAGATAAGATGAATTAATTGTTGCAATAATAATATCAGAGCAGCTGCCTCTCGGAATCACTGACAGAATCTGTCAGAAATCTCCACCAAAGACCATGACTTTACCTCCAAAGATTTTATTGTCCCTTGAGTTGTGTTTGATTGTGATCAAGTGTCTCAAAACAGAATTTGTGAGTCATAGGCGCTTCATCCCAAATGATTAGACATGTCTAATTTAGTAGTTCAGTTAATTGAGTTCCTTGATGGATATTGCAGGTTGAGTCTTCAAAAACTGGAACAAGAATTTTGAATTTTGAATGTGCAGTTCTACCTCCAGGCAATAATAGAGAAGCTATGCTACTAGAAGCAATCATAATTACAATTTTATTGTCAACTCTTAGTGAACTTGCAGCAAATATTTTCCAAATGTATGTTTTTCCTGTACCTCCATATTCGTAGAGGAAAAACATACCACCTTCATCTTTATTAACAACTTCAATAATCTGGTTATAAATTGATGCTTGTTGGTATGAAATCAACGATATGTGGTGTTAGATGCAAAGAAGAATGAATCCAGTTGAAGCACTTAATTGTAGAGGAAAATAGGTAACAGAAAAATGGACATAATGTAGATGCAATTGCCTTTGGTGTTTTGATGATGATCATGATGATATGATGCAATTGATGCAAATGGGCTTTTCAAGATTAAATTCAAGACAATACTTCAAGATTACAAGTCACAACATCAAGATGATCACTAGTATATTAGGAAGGGAATTCCTAATTGAATTAGCAAAAGGTTTGGGCTAGTAATTTAAATTAAAAAAAGTGTTTTTCAAAGGATTTACTCTCTGGTAATCGATTACCAGAGGATGTAATTGATTACCAGTGGCCAAATATGTTTTATAACAGCTACTAAAATTTGAATTTGAAATTTTAGACTGTGTAATCGATTACACAATTTTGGTAATCGATTACCAGCAGTTAATAAACGTTTTAATTCAAATTTTAAAAGCTATAATCGATTACACAATTTCTGTAATCGATTACCAGACAGGATTTTCAAAAAATATTTCTAAGAGTCACAACTTTTCAAAGACTTTATTCATGACCACCAATGGTCTCTATATATGTGACTTATAACACGAATTTGCTCAGAGTTTTTCAGAACAACAAGTGTTTATCCTCTCAAAGAGCAAAAATCATTTTATCCTCTTAAGAATTCCTTGGCCAATTCAATTGTAATTCATTAAGGAATTATTTGAGTGCTCAATCTGTAAAATCTATCTCTTTCTAGAGAGATTCATTCTTCTTCTTCTTCTTCTCATTCTCTAAGGGATTAAGAGACTGTTGGTCTCTTGTTGTAAAGGAATTCTAAACACAAAGGAAGGATTGCCCTTGTGTGTTTAGAACTTGTAAAAGGAATTTACAAGATAGTGGAACTCTCAAGCGGGTTGCTTGGGGACTGGACGTAGGCACAAGGGTGTGGCCGAACCAGTATAAATCTGAGTTTGCATTTTCTCTTCCCTTAATCTCCTTTGGTTATTATTGCTTTATATTCATATTCAAATTGTTTTATTTGAATCAATATTTAAGAAGTTCATTATAAATGAAATTTATAACTTGAATAAAAAGTGAAATAGATTTTTAATTGGGGAAATAGTTTGGAATATCTTAATTCAATCCCCCCTTCTTAAGATATCTGATGCCACTTGTCTAACAAGTGGTATCAGAGCTTCATTCTTGTATAAAGTTTAGAAGCTTCAAGAAAAAGATGGCCTCAACAAATTCCTTATTTCCAGAAGGGAATTCTATCAATAGACCTCCAATCTTTAATGGAGAGGGTTACCACTACTGGAAAACCCGAATGCAAATTTTTATTGAGGCAATAGATCTAAATATTTGGGAAGCCATAGAAATAGGGCCTTATATACCCACTACAGTAGAAAGAGTTACAATAGATGGTAGTTCATCAAGTGAAAGCATAACTATAGAAAAACCTAGAGATAGATGGTCTGAAGAGGATAGAAAACGAGTACAATACAACTTAAAAGCCAAAAACATAATAACATCTGCCCTGGGAATGGATGAATATTTCAGGGTTTCAAATTGTAAGAGTGCTAAGGAAATGTGGGACACTCTTCGATTAACACATGAAGGAACTACAGATGTTAAAAGATCTAGGATAAATGCACTAACTCATGAGTATGAATTATTTAGAATGAATGCAAATGAAAATATTCAAAGCATGCAAAAGAGATTTACACATATAGTAAATCATCTAGCAGCCTTAGGCAAAGAATTTCAAAATGAGGATCTCATAAACAAGGTGTTAAGATGTTTAAGTAGAGAATGACAACCTAAAGTAACGGCCATTACTGAGTCAATAGATTTGTCTAATATGTCCCTTGCCACTTTATTTGGAAAGTCGCAGGAACACGAGATGGAACTATTGAGATTACACCAACATGAAGAAAATGACAAGAAAAAGAAAGGAATTGCTCTTAAAGCATCATCCTCAATTCAAGAAGAAAGTGATCAGGATAATGATCCAGATGATGATGATGATCTAAGTCTTTTTGTAAGAAGATTCAACAAGTTTCTTAAAGTAAGAGGAAATCGGAGGCGACCTAATTTTAAATCAAAGAGAAGGACAAAAACTTCATCCTCTACTCTAAAATGCTTTGAATGCAATCAACTTGGACATCTGAGGGTTGATTGTCCCATCTTCAAGAAAAAGATGGAAAAATCTGAAAAGAAAAATCATAGTGAAAATAAACTGAAGAAAGCATACATCACATGGGATGAAAATGATATGAAATCTTCTGAAGATTCAGAAAATGAAGAGATAAATCTTTGCCTTATGGCTAAAAGTTACAAAAGCGATGAAGAGGTAACATCTTCAAATAACTTATCTATTTCTTTTGATGAATTGCAAGATGCATTTGCTGATCTGCATAAAGAGTCAATTAAACTTGCAAAATTAGTTTCATCTTCAAAGAAAACAATTTCAAATTTAGAAAATGAAAATTTGAAATTAAACAAAGAATTAGATCTTCTTAGAAATGAAGTCTCAATTTCTAAAACAAAAGAAAAAAGTTAATATCTCCACTATTTTTGACAAGAAAATATCAGATTCTTGTAGTTGTTGTGATAAATATGTAAATGAAATTAAAGAGTTGAAAAATTCACTTGCAAAATTTTCATATAGTAAAAATAATTTTGATGTTATATTAAGTAAACAAAAATATGTGTCTAATAAAAATGGACTAGGGTATAAATCTGAAAAACAACAAAGGTTTCATAAAAACTTTTCCACTTCCACACAAAAATGTAATTCTAATTCTATCACTTGTTTTTATTGTGGAAGAAGAGGACATGGCATATCAACTTGCTACTTCAAGAAAAATTACAGTAACATTTAAATGATATGGGTTCCAAAAGGATCCTCAGTTTATACTAACATGCAAGGATCCAATAAAGTTTGGGTACCTAAGTCAAAAACTTGATTATGTAGGTATCTTTGAGAAAGAAGTGGTACATAGATAGCGGATGCTCAAAACATATTACTGGAGATGCATCAAATTTTACACACATCTCTCCAAAGAAAAGCGGACATGTAACATATGGTGACAACAACAAAGGTAGAATCCTTGGAGTGGGTAAAATAGGTACAAATTCTTCAAACTCCATTGAAAATGTTCTACTTGTTGAAGGCCTTAAGCACAGCCTGCTTAGTGTTAGTCAATTATGCGACAAAGGCTATCTAGTATCATTTGATTCTCAGAAATGTCTTATAGAACATAAGCATGACATTAATATAAAGCATGTAGGACATAGAGTCAATAATGTTTACATGATAGACTTAAGCATAAAACTAGAAAACAATCATTGTTTTCTTAGCAAACATGATGATCCATGGTTATGGCATAAAAGAATTGCTCACATAAACATGGATCACTTAAATAAATTAATTTCAAATGATTTAGTAGTTGGTTTGCTTAAATTGAAATTTGAAAAAGATAAACTATGTGATGCATGTCAAAAAGGCAAACAAACAAGAGTCTCATTCAAACCTAAAAATGTTGTTTCAACCACTCAACCCTTACAATTATTGCATATGGATTTATTTGGTCCATCTAGAACCATGAGTTTTGGAGGAAATTACTATGCTCTAGTTATAGTTGATGATTTCTCTAGATATACTTAGACATTATTTATTACACATAAAAGTGATTCATTCCAAGCATTTAGAAAACTAGCTAAAGTCATACAAAACAAGAAAAATCTTAAGATTGCATCTATTAGAAGTGATCATGGGGGTGAATTTTAAAACAAAGATTTTGAATTATTCTGTGATGAACATGGTATTGAACACAATTTTTCTGCACCTAGAACCCCTCAACAAAATGGAGTTGTTGAGAGGAAAAATAGGTCATTGGAAGAAATTGCTAGAACTTTATTAAATGATACTTCTCTTTCAAAGTATTTTTGGGTTGAAGCGGCCAATACTGCATGTTACATCATGAATAGGGCCTTAATAAGACCTATTTTAAAGAAAACCCCATATGAGTTATTTAATGGTAGAAAACCTAATATTTCTCATCTACATGTTTTTGGTTGCAAATGCTTTGTGCTCAATAATGGAAAAGATAATCTAGGAAAATTTGATGCAAAATCTGATGAAGGTATTTTTCTTGGATATTCATTACAAAGCAAAGCATATAGGATATATAATAAAAGAATTATGAATATCGAGGAATCCATTCATGTTACCTTTGATGAATCTAATGCTATCTTGTCAAGAAAGAATATGCTAGATGATATTGCAGATTCTTTAGAACATATGAATATTCAGGAACAAGATTCCAAAGGAAATGATAAAGGAAACAATGAAGATCCTCCAGAAGAAGTCAAATCCAATGATGAACTTCCAAGAGAATGGAAAGCTTCAAGAGATCATCCCCTCGACAACATTATTGGTGATATCTCAAAAGGGGTAACAACTAGACATTCTCTTAAAGATTTATGCAATAATATGGCTTTTGTATCTATGACTGAACCTAAAAATATAAAAGAAGCCATAGTAGATGATAACTGGATCATTGCCATGCAAGAAGAACTGAACCAATTTGAAAGAAACAATGTGTGGAAATTAGTAGAAAAACCTGAAAATTATCCTGTCATAGGAACAAAATGGGTTTTTAGAAATAAATTAGATGAACATGGTATAATAAAGCCAGGTTAGTAGCAAAAGGATATAATCAGGAAGAAGGAATAGACTATGAAGAAACATATGCTCCTGTTGCAAGATTAGAAGCCATTAGAATGCTTTTGGCATATGCATCCATAATGGATTTTAAACTTTATCAAATGGATGTTAAGAGTGCCTTTCTAAATGGTTTAATTCAAGAAGAGGTATATGTTGAACAACCCCCTGGTTTTGAAATTCCTGATAAACCAAACCATGTTTATAAATTACAAAAGGCTCTTTATGGTTTGAAACAAGCCCCTAGGGCGTGGTATGAACGCTTAAGCAATTTTCTTCTAGAAAAAGAATTCTCTAGAGGTAAAGTGGATACCACATTATTCATAAAGAGAAAGCATAATGATATTTTGTTGGTTCAAATATATGTTGATGATATAATTTTTGGATCCACTAATGATTCATTGTGCAAGGAGTTTTCCCTTGATATGCAAAGTGAATTTGAAATGTCAATGATGGGAGAACTAAAGTACTTTCTGGGATTACAAATCAAGCAAACTCAAGAAGGTATATTCATCAATCAATCCAAGTACTGCAAGGAATTGATCAAAAGATTTGGGATGGATAGTGCAAAACACATGTCTACACCGATGACCACTAGTTGTTACTTAGATAAAGATGAATCTGGTCAGTCTATAGACATAAAACAATATCGAGGTATGATTAGATCTCTTCTTTATTTATCTGCTAGTAGACCTGATATTATGTTTAGTGTATGCATGTGTGCTAGGTTTCAATCCAACCCCAAACAATCACATTTAAGTGAAGTAAAGAGAATCATGAGATATCTATTAGGAACAATCAATTTAGGATTATGGTATCCTAAGAGTTCAACATGTAACTTAATAGGATATTCTGATTCTGATTTTGCCAGATCTAAAACTGATAGAAAAAGCACAAGTGGAACTTGTCAATTCATTGGATCGGCTCTTGTCTCATGGCATAGTAAGAAACAAAACAGTGTTGCTTTATCTACTGCTGAAGCGGAGTATATCTCTGCCGGTAGTTGTTGTGCACAAATTTTATGGATGAAGCAACAATTATCTGACTATGGCATCATTCTTGATCGTATACCTATTAAGTGTGATAATACTAGTGCCATAAATCTATTCAAAAACCCAGTTCAACACTCTAGAACTAAACATATAGAGATTAGACACCACTTTCTTAGAGATCATGTCCTAAAGGGAGATTGTGTATTAGAGTTTGTTGATACTAAGAATCAACTTGCTAATATTTTCACAAAACCTCTCCCCAAGGAAGTATTCTTCTCTATTAGAAGAGAATTAGGCCTCTTAGATGTTAGAGACTTAGAAAAATAAGGATTGATTGATTAACTTACTCTTATGATTGATTGTTTATAGATTATTTTGATTGATCTTGTTTGAATTCTTGTAATTATAATAGAATTTATGATTTCTTGTGTATGAAATGATTGAATGATTGAATTAAGTGCATTAGTAGTGATAATTAATCATATTGGATGTGTTTTAGCATAAACATAGATATGTTCTTAAGGAATTAGCCTAGGATAGGCTCTGGTAATCGATTACCATCCAGTGTAATCGATTACACATGAACAGGCAGCCTGTAATCGATTACAACATCCTGTAATCGATTACCAGTAGGCTTATTGGTCCTGTAATCGATTACCAATCCCTGTAATCGATTACAATTCGTCCTCTTCTATAAATACTCACGAAATCAGAGCTGCTGCGCAGCCAAAGCCTCCTCCACGTTTCCTCTATACCTAAAACTTCAAATCTTCGAATCTCACTCAATTCTTCACCAAATCACGTCCCGTAAAGCCCAATCTTCCTCTTTTTCACTCCTCTTTCACTTCCACCGATAAAAATCCACAAAAACTTCATCAAATGGCAGAGCCATCGAAGAAGAGAAAGGGATCATCCTCCACCGCTGATGTTGCTCCCCATCGCCGCCACGGCCCATCCGGAGCACCCACAACACCTATTCATCCTTCTTTGTCATCTCCAAGATCATCAACATTGTTTTCATCCGATGATCAGCGTCTACGGTACCTTTCTCAGTTTTCCTCTAGAATCATCTTAGACCCTAAGTACCTAGACGTATAATTCTTTAATGATGAAACATTTGATTGCTATCAAGTGTTTCAAAATTCTGGCCTTGTTGATTTCATGTCATTAAAATTGCCATATTATCCTGAACTTGTAAAGGTCTTCTACTGCAATTTAAAAATTCAGGATGTCATTATTATCTCTGAGGTGCATGGTATTCCTATGGTCATTAATCAGTCATTGTTCTTTTCATTAACTAATTTACCCAGTCAAGGTGCACCTTTTGAGGGCACCATTGTTGATGACTGGAAATTTGATTATTCGAGTCATGATGCTCGCCGTATGGTCTGCAATGATCAGGCTGAAATGACCGGTAGATTGCTGGCCGGGTCATTAATATTTGATAATCGCATCATGCACTATATAATTGTTAGAATTTTGCTTCCTCGGTCTTCCAATTTAGCACAGGCCTCTGAGGAGGATTTGATTCTTATGTGGGCTTTTCTTACCGGTCGTCAGATCGACTAGGCCCATTTGGTTCGGTACCGAATGCATAAGGCATTACGGGCCAATGCACCTCTTCCTTATCCACATTTGATTACTCTGTTTTTGCGTCATTTTCAAATACCGCTTGATGATGAACCCTTTTTTCAAGTCAAGCGTTCCTTTGCAATTGGTGCTGGTGCAGTGACTTCCTTTGGGTACCGTAAAGATCGGAATGGTCAATGGCTGAAGAAGGATGCACTCCCTCCTCAAGATGAACGTACTCCTTCACCTCCTCCTCCGCGCGAAGATTCCGCACTCATGAATGAAGTCCTCTCCGAATTATGGGGTCTTCGTTCTTATGTTGGTGACCGCTTCGACTCGTTAGATACACGCTTTGCTGGTATGGACATTCGCCTCACACAGCTTGAAGAGGATGTCGGATACATTCGTCAGAGTTTCGATCTTCCACCACCACCTCCGCCTTCTTAGACTTTAGTTTCTGATTATATGTCTTTTATAAGCCGTGTATTTTGCTATTTAGTTTCTTAGAGTTTAAATTATTATGTTAAGTACTTTATTTATTTATCTTGTGGTATTTGGATTTCAGCTTTTCTGCTTTGACATTATGTGGTTGTTGACGTTTTGAGTTATTTGGATTCTGGTTTGGTTATTTCTTGTTTGTGAGTTTGGATGGTTATGCCTTATACTCCATTGTTATATCTGTGTCGATTCCCGAGTTCTTTGGCTTTTTTATGTTGCCAAATGGGGAGAAAAGGTTGTAGAAAAAGCTTAACAAACTTAGAAATCAAGTGACCATAAATTCTGAAATATAGGGGGAGTAAACGCACATTTTATCTATATACAATTGTTTGTTGCTTGCTTGAATCTTGATTTCAGGTATTGTATTGTCATCATCAAAAAGGGGAAGATTGTAGATGCAATTGCCTTTGGTGTTTTGATGATGATCATGATGATATGATGCAATTGATGCAAATGGGTTTTTTAAGATTAAATTCAAGACAATACTTCAAGATTACAAGTCACAACATCAAGATGATCACTAGTATATTAGGAAGGGAATTCCTAATTGATTTAGCAAAAGGTTTGGCCAAGTAATTTAAATTAAAAAAAGTGTTTTTCAAAGGATTTACTCTCTAGTAATTGATTACCAGAGGATGTAATCGATTACCAGTGGCCAAATATGTTTTATAACAGCTACTAAAATTTGAATTCAAAATTTTAGACTGTGTAATCGATTACACAATTTTGGTAATCGATTACCAGTAGTTAATAAACATTTTAATTCAAATTTTAAAAGTTGTAATCGATTACATAATTTCTGTAATCGATTACCAGACAGGATTTTCAGAAAATATTTCTAAGAGTCACAACTTTTCAAAGGCTTTATTCATGACCACCAATGGTCTATATATATGTGACTTATAACACGAATTTGCTCAGAGTTTTTCAGAACAACAAGTGTTTATCCTCTCAAAGAGCAAAAATCATTTTATCCTCTTAAGAATTCCTTGGCCAATTCAATTGCAATTCATTAAGGAATTATTTGAGTGCTCAATCTGTAAAATCTATCTCTTTCTAGAGAGATTCATTCTTCTTCTTCTCCTCATTCTCTAAGGGATTAAGAGACCGTGGGTCTCTTGTTGTAAAGGAATTCTAAACACAAAGGAAGGATTGTCCTTGTGTGTTTAGAACTTGTAAAAAGAATTTACAAGATAGTAGAACTCTCAAGCGGGTTGCTTGGGGACTGGACGTAGGCATAAGGGTGTGGCCGAACCAGTATAAATCTGAGTTTGCACTTTCTCTTCCCTTAATCTCCTTTGGTTATTATTGCTTTATATTCATATTCAAATTGTTATATTTGAATCAATATTTAAGAAGTTCATTATTAAGGGAATTTATAACTTGAATAAAAAGTGAAATAGATTTTTAATTGGGGAAATAGTTTGGAATATCTTAATTCAACCCCCCCTTCTTAAGATATCTGAGGCCACTTGTCTAACAAATAACAATTTTCAGAGGTCTAAATTGCTCTGTAGTTAATATACCTTTCATATGAGGAAATAGATGTTTAAACTCTGATATGAGTTCTTGATTGTTGTAATTGAGTTTAGTTAATATAAGGCTATTGTCTAGATAGGTTGGGCAATTCGCATCTTCTGGATATGACATTGAAGGATAGCCTTTAAGTGATCTTTGATTTGCTTGTAATAGTTGTTCAATTTCAAGCAACACCAGATTTTTAAGACTATTATCATTAAGCTGTAATGCTAAGATACAAAAGGAAAAAAAGTCAAATTGTGTGTTGCATCAATATTCGTTTGTCACGGAAAATTAGTACTGACCTGGACTTGTTGATGATTTTTTATAATTATAGACAATGCCATCAGCCATCCAATGCCAAGTTTGGTCCCAAACTTGTTCAAGTTTGTTCATTGTTCTAGTTAAAAGTAACAACACAAATAGTTTCCTGATATAATGTGCTGAGCCCCAGTGTTTTGCTTCTTTGATTGCCTCAATGAATTCTTTATCATCTTGCAATAACCCCATAACAAAACATGCTTCTCTATATGTAGGATATTGAACATTACCAACTGTTCTTAAGTCCTCAAATGAGGTAGGTCCTTTGCAAACAGTAAGCATCATCCTTAAGTAAAATAATTTTCCTGTAATTGGTGGGACCCATAGTAACCTGCCAATGGTGTAACCTTTCTTCCTAAGCTGCCAACATCTTTTCTTTTTATTATATACAAACTTAGAAACAAATTCTGCATAAGTAAGACTTCTTCCTTCAACAGAGTTTTGGTTGGTGTTCATCCATAAAATAAACTTTGAATCAGTGATGCTTGGCTTAGACAACACATCATCAATATAATCATTGTCTTCATAGACAACACTATTGGCCTGGAAGATGAAAATGTAATCTTTCAACAACATGTTTTCTGTCATGTAATGAAAATCCAAATATTCTCCAAATAGATTCACAGGGACATATGTATCTGTCATGAAGATGTAGGTGTTAAAACAATAATGGTTAGATAAATTAGAGATTAAATTCTAATAATACCTGCAATCTAGATATTCTTTGATCTCATCATTATGAGTGCTACCATAACGAATTGGATCATTATCATCATGAATCAAAACAACAGTTATTTTGTCATATCCTTTGTTAATGTACTTGAATAAATATTTGATAGAAGTGTTTTGGTTATACTATTCAACATCGATATGGGCTTGGTATTTTTTGAGCAATTTTGGATTGTAAGGTACAATATACCTGTTATCAATTATAACACTATTTTTCTCAATTGTGTGACCATTGTTTCTCCTACGATAGTCAGGATAACCATCTGCATCTAAAACCGTATATGGTTGAAACATTTTAGGATAGAAACGATTGCACTTGTCTTCTTTCATGCATGGAGATTCAGCTCTTGAAATTCCACATGGGCCATGAACCATATGGTATTTTACTAATGAATGCAGTTCTGGATCATCTTGCTGTGAAGGTATCTCTGCTGATATAATTCGATCAATTTCATCCGAAGATGGATATTTGTTATCGGGATGTAAAAAAAGCAACAAATGGATATGAGGCAACCATCATTTTTTAAATTCTATTGTATACATATCTGCAATTCATTAGTAAGACTATTAACAGATATGAATTAATGTTATTAGATATGATTGTGTGGTCAATATTAACAATGCAAAATAAGTATCTGGCACATAATATAAATTCACCAAACTTAGAATCAACTTACATGCAATAACTTTCCCTAGCATCTGATTCTTTGTCAGGTCCATCAGCATTTGTTCATACTTTAGTTTGAAGACTTGGGAGATTATGTTTGGTCTATCTGTTGCTTTTAGATTCAAAAGATTCAACAATCTATGGATTTCAGCCCAATTTGGATTGTAGGTTAAAGTAATAAACAAATTTGGGAAGACCACATGGCTGCATACGGTCATACAATCAAAATAAAGTTGATCCATATAACGTGAATTGTCAACAAAGGTTGAAGGCAAAATTACTCTTTTACCTTTATTTAGGCCTTTCGTGCTTCCATCATCCAATGAGTGTTGTAAGCTGCAAAACTTGTCAACTCGAAGTTTTTTTGGTTGTTTCTGATGTAAGAAAGTCTTTCTGATTCAACCATAGTATACCCCTCAACAACAAATTGTTGGAATAGTCTCCTAGAATACAACAAAGTTTTTGATTCATTTGATTTGCATTGTAGCTTGTAAGCAAACCACTCCCTCCTTGTAAGACGGTTTCTCTTCCTTTTCTTGCTACCTGGTGAACTACTATGGAGGATATCAGGTCTATATCCATCTTCCCCGGAAGGAAACATGAAAGGGTATTGCAGAACTAGATAGCTAGAATGTAATTCATGGATCCTTTGTAATTGTCCTTGTTGAGTTTCAACAATAATATCTCTTTTTGAATTTGCATCCAAATCGCTTACAATTAGTGCAACAACTTCTTGAACAGTTGGTACATTATATGTATGACCATCCTTTTCATGGTTAACAATCAATTTCAACATCTCATTATGCATTTGACCATCTTTCAATCTATTTCTTGTCATCTTGAAACTTTTTGCATGCACGTTGTATTCATCCAGCATCTCACTAAGTTGTGAAACAATGTGTGCTTGAATTTGATTATGTGGATTACTCACAAAAGTAGTCAAATATATATATGATTGCAAGATTAGCAATGCAGAATAAAAAATTGGAATATGTTTAAATCTAACATTCTTTATGGATGTTATGCATTCATAATAATAAGAATGAAAGAGTAACTACCTTACTGCATTAATCCTATTCTACACTTCATTTTCTGTGTCAAAGATATACAATTGTGCAAATTTAGGTTCTTTCCCAAGCATTGGTAACATGCTACTTATTCTGTGACATGGTTGACCTTGAATTCTTATTGTAGGAGGTCTTCTTGAATGATTAATTGATTTGTCGAACTTAATACCAACAGAAGTAAAGGAGAACATCATGTTATATGTCCTTATGTTTTGTTGGTAATTTTTACTATCAGATGTATCATGATCATACAAAAGTTAGTGGAGATATTTAGGTGGATTTTGTAACAATGAAAGTTCAACTTTTCCATCTCCACAACATAAGCTGGATCTTGGGTTTCAAGTATTTTTATGTTGAGATTCTTTTATTATACCACACATTTGAATTACAGTGGCTACATTGCATGAGTTGGTCACCAAGATCAGAATGCCCTGAAATTGTTTAATGACATATGGCAAAATGATGTTGGCTATTGAAAATGTTTTAGACAAAACATGTAAATTGGAACATGATAAACAAAAGGGGTTTTGCACAGTGCAACCCATCCGAGGGTAAGCATGAATTTAAAATGTCAAAGATAACTTGAAAGCAGGCAAATTCATTCAGTTAGAAGGTCTTGTTAATTTGTTAGAGGAAAGTTGCACAGGTGAAATTTCAGAACTTCTTGGTTCATCATCCAATTCATCAGCTGATAGACGCTTTGTGGGTGTTAATGGAACCCTTAGAAGTGGGTCATGATCTGCTGTCACAGACACAAATTACTGCATAAAAAATTTACTGATTAATAAGTTGAATGCAAAGTTGGAATGAGCCAAATTTTTACTTTTCATGAGATGATAGCAAAATACATCACACTAAAAGACACAAGAACAATCTTAGCTTACAGATTCAACTTGTGTAGGATCCCTGGACTCAACGATTGGACTATCGATCTTGGAACATGACTGCATGATATATAAATTGAGAGTAACCAAACACATCGAGTATATTGCTATTATGACAACAACTAAGACACAGGTGGCAAAACAGTACCTCAGTATCTGGCAGCATATCCAGCACACTATTGATCAAATCTATTTCATTTGAATATTTAAGAACAACATTGCTGAACTTTGGCTGAACCTTGACTTTAAATGCAAGAACACAACCCAGTAGCCTATCAAGTGCCTGAGGAGAAGCGTTTAAATCAACGTCACCACCCTTGCGCAACAAAAAATTCAATGACTTAATATCCACAATGAAATTGGATAGCAAATAAACAAAATCTGATTGTAAATTAAGATGCAACACATCATAATACAATTACATACTGCCATTTTTGGGCTGTTAACTTCATTGGTTGATTGACCAATCAACTCTACACATTCACGGTCCCAGAGTAAAAATTTTGTATCTTCGTCTTTGTCTTTAACCATCACTTCAACTTGATACCTTAAGACAGGTTGATCATTGTGTTTCCCAAATCCACATGTGAATGGCACAACACCTATGTCAGTTTTTTTGTGGCATCGACTACAAGCTAGGTAACACCATGAATGATTATCCATCATTATCTTTGTAATCGTGCCCACAGTAACACAAACAATTTCCTACATGAATAACAATGGAATTAATTTTTGTTCAAAGCGATTGTAGAATTGAATAAGTTTAGCCTAGCTGGAGTCTTAATCCGCCCAGGTAAACGGTAAATATAAATAAGAGCATGACCTCCAAAATGGCATTAATATGGGAAATGCTTTTTGCTTCAGCCTTTAAAAGAAATGCATCATTTGGTGATAACTGGGTGAATCCTGAAAGTTGTGAACTGCTTTGGCCAAGAGGCATCAAAACTGATTTGATCCTTCATCGTTCAGCCCTTCCGCAAAGTAGACTTTTTGCCGATGCTGTCTTAGCCTAACTGGTATGTTGTTCCATTATATCTGAAGTTGAGAAACTGAGGGTATTGTGGTGCCCATTGTTGGTGCTAAAAAGAGGGCACTTCTATCATGTCCTGCAAAAATTCATAGCAAGAAAAAGAATATGAAACTACATGAAGAATAAAAAGAGTTAGTATATAAGATTACCCTATCATTGTGGAATATTGCTGTGAACTGCAGGATTGATGGTTTTGTGTTAATCGGATATTGAATCTGCCGTGAGACAAAATGGAAAAATTAAAACCAAGTATCTTATTGAAAGAGGAAAATTTAAAATATCTGGAGAATGACAACAACACAATAAAATTAATGAATATATCATCGAATGACTAAAATGAAATACTTGTAAAGTTAACAAATATAAAAGTTGCGCAGTATTCTTACTGCTGTAAATGCGCTTATAATCTTTTGGATCAATTTTTCAGCGTGATACTCATGCCTAACTTGATAGGTTATATAAAGTGTATTTTGAAATTAAACATCGAGATGGACACAGGCTGGTGGCATAAAGTAGCTTTCGATTGGAATGCTGATTAACAATGAGAATAGAAAAGCTATAGCCAAGTTTTTGGGATTGTTTTGGTTTGTCAGAAAGTAACCAATGTTAAAATTTCCTGGACTATGTCTGTTTTCTGGTTTGATTACATGTTAGATTTCTCATATGATCAAATAGAATAGGACTATGTCTGGTTTTTGGTTTGGTCTAGAATTACAATGTGCAACTATTGTTGAACATGACAAATCAATATAGGTCCAAATTTGGAAGTTAAGCAGCATAATTGGCTAACCAAAAAGAATTGAGGTAAAGAATAAGTTTCTAAAAAGGATTTGTAACATGATAAGCCACTCAAAATCATGAGCGACACACAAAAAGAAAAAAAAAACAGAGCAAATAACAATCCTAGTAGGAGAATATTATATTTAATTACTATCTATCAGTGGTATATTTTAAATCAGGACCAATATATAGTACTATATTGCAATTTAATATCAATAAACAGAATAAATAACAAAGAAAATTGGCTATTTGTTGTCTGGCGGTCAAAGGAGAACAAAACAAAATTTCTAACAGTTGATAATATTAACGAGTCAAAATATATTCGTACATGCATTGAAAAGATTAACCAATGAAGAAGCTTTGGTTTGATAGCTAGAACAGAATAGCAGGAGACAAAAAAAACCTAGGTATGCACTAACAAAAGCGGTGGAGAGATTTTAAACTGGGATTATAATGTTCGAAGTAATTTGAGAAGGTAAGCGGGTTATTCCTTTCACACTGACCTTGCTTGTAGCGGATGATGAGTTAGAACTGGTGCTTGTGCCCGTTGAGTTAGTCGATAACTCTGAAGCCATGATAGCAGGCGTTTGAGTGTTTTTTCTCAAAGGAATGAGGAGTGAATATCTACAGAAGAAGTGCTCTCTGGAAAATAAATGTTGAGTGACACAGTGGTTGGTGAAAATCTGTAAGTCATGGAATTCGAAGGGGTTTGAGAATTCTCGAGCATTGAATGCGACATCGGAAGATTGGACATGGAGAGTCATTTGAATCATTGTGAATGTATCTGTGGTGGACTGGTGGTGTAGACAGCTGAAGTGTTTTTTTTCTTACTGAATGTCACAACCAATATTGATATTTATAAAAATGCAGGGAAACGAATGTATCAGGAAAAAAAATCAACATGTATTTAATATTAGCCGTGTTAACAAAGCAATTATATATATCATAAATATATAATTTCAGAAGGCAAATTTTTTTGTATGAGCGAAATTTTTTTAACCAAATTAGATGATTCTTTAACTATACATATATACATATCAATCTTGAAAAAATAACTGTGACCTGCAGTTGATTCTAACTTTTCTTTTGATTAAAGGCAGTAATTGAAATTGCATGTTAGTGTAAAAATGCTAAACTAATTAGCGTTGGTTAAAATAAACAAAGTTCATGAGTTTTTTGGTTGCTTTTGGGTTTGCGTGTTATATTAACAATTGAAAACATAGATAAAAAATATGTCAATGGATATCGTCGTCAATGACTTAGAATTATAATTCCGACTTCCACGCTTTATTGCATGGTCATGGGCAGCATGAGAAATTTTTCGATTGCAAATTTTCTCTGATTGGTTGTTTGTGTTGATTCAGAACTTAGATCCTCTAGTGTATCAGATGCAATTACTTGTAGATAGAGACAAATAAAAGTAAAATAGAATCAATTAATCTGAAAAAAAATTATTTTACATGGAAAATGGTTTATATAGTTTTTTACTATGATAATTCCTACATTGTGAAGTAGAGTGCATAGTTGTTTGTCGAGGGGGCTGAGCCCGAGGCTGTTGTTTCTTATCTATGATACATTTGCTCTTTATTATGGCATTTGCTGAATTAGGCTTTCGGTGAGTTGGTGCTTTGCATGGTGTGAATGGCAATTGTTGACTTGACAGATTTATAAATTAGTGAGAAGATGGTATAAATTGAAGGCCTAAGACTATAATTCAAGATTAACAGCTGGGAAAATGGGCCACACATACAGGATTGATGACACTTGCATGTAGAGCCATCGGTGCCTGAGACTGATTGAAAGGGTAATTAATATGAAAGATGTTGTCTGTGCAGCAGCAGCTTGTTAATCTAGTCTGTGAATTGTTTTTTAATCACATCTATAACATATATTATTCAACTTGATGGATCTCATTTTTTGTCTTCAAAGGATCTAAAATAAAAGATTAGACAAATCCTGGTTTTATCGCATCATGAGCTATTGCTGAAATGATGCGTCAATACTATTTAGGTTAAAAGCACCTGACAATTGAATCCAATTCTTGCGATGATATGATTTCTGTAATAGCGTGGTAATAATTGGTCATATTTCATTTTACACATGGCTGACAATACAATTTCAATTGCACAATTGAACTTTTGCCCCCGGGCTACAAACGCATCACAGATTCCATGACTAACTTAGGAAAAGGATGTAGTGAGCCATTCTCTTGACTCAATTCTGCCAATTAATATCAATCATGGTCATGATGAGGAGGATATAGCAAATGATTTTGTTATCGACTTTAGAACTAATAAAAAATAAAGCCATATATTACATGTTAGAAACAGATAACATAAAACAGTGTTTATGAAAAGTTATATAGAGAGACAACAACAAAATAGTAAAATGTTTGGCCAACATCACAAGTTGGCAATAACATGAATTTAAAATGTCAAAGATAACTTGAAAGCAGGCAAATTCATTTAGTTGGAGAAGGTCTTGATAATTTGTTAGAGGAAAGTTGCGCAGGTGAAATTTCAGAACTTCTTGGTTCATCATCCAATTCATCAGCTGATAGGTGCTTTGTGGGTGTTAATGGAACCCTTAGAAGTGGGTCATGATCTGCTATCACAGACACAAATTGCTGCATAAAAAATTTACTGATTAATAAGCTGAATGCAAAGTTGGAATGAGCCAAATTTCTACTTTTCGTGAGATGATAGCAAAATACATCACACCAAAAGACACATGAACAATCTTAGCTTATAGATTCAACTTGTGTAGGATCCCTGGACTCAATGATTGGACTATCGATCTTGGAACATGGCTGCATGATATATAAATTGAGAGTAACCAAACACATCGAGTATATTGCTATTATGACAACAACTAAAACACAGGTGGCAAAACAGTACCTCAGTATCAGGCAACATATCTTGCACAACATTGATCAAATCTAATTCATTTGAATATTTAAGAACAACAACATTGTTGAACTTTGGCTGAACCTTGACTTTAAATGCAAGGACACAACCCAGCAGCCTATCAAGTGCCTGAGGAGAAGCGTTTAAATCAACGTCACCACCCTTGCGCAACAAAAAATTCAATGACGGAATATCCACAATGAAATTGGATAGCAAATAAACAAAATCTGATTGTAAATGAAGATGTAGCATATCATAATAAATTACATACTACCATTTTTAGGCTGTTAACTTCATCGGCTGATTGACCAATCAACTCTGCACATTCACGGTCCTAGAGTAAAAATTTTGTATCTTCCTCTTTGTCTTTAACCATCACTTCAACTCGATACCTTAAGACAGGTTGATGATTGTGTTTGCCAAATCCGCATGTGAATGGCACAACGCCAATATCAGTTTTATTGTGGCATTGACTACAAGCTAGGTAACACCATGAATGATTATCCATCACTATCTTTGTAATCATGCTTACAGTAACACAAACAATTTCCTGCATGAATAACAGTGGCATTAAATTTTGTTCAAAGCGATCGTAGAATTGAATAAGTCTAGCCTAGCTGGAGTCTTAATCCATCCAGGTAAACGGTAAATATAAATAAGAGCATGACCTTCGAAATGGCATTAATCTGTGAAATGCTTTTTGCTTCAGCCTTTGAAAGAAATGCATTCATTGATGATAACTGAGTCGATCCTGAAAGCTGTGAACTGCTTTGGCCAAGAGGCGTCAAAACTGATTTGACCTCAATTCCTGAATCACAAAGCCTATAGGAATAGAATAAATAGAAAACCGTGGCGAAAAATAAGTTACATAGTTAAATAACAAAATCTGTAAATACAGAATTAACAGCAATAGCAAAAGACATTTCACTGAACTCTTGTATTTCCAACACAAGTTCGTTGATCATTAGTTTTGAAGCTTTCAAAGAATTACTCACTAAGGGTGGATATGATCCTGCATTTGTAACAAAGAAAAAGAGCAGATGTCATTTAATGAGCATCACAATTGACAAATTCCACATTAGACCTACCCTGCCCTTTTTTGATTCTGGCATGTGTCAAAAGAATAATAATGGGCCTACCATCTTCAAAGTCATTCAAGTAAGCTAAGAACTGCTAGCAGTAATTTTCCCAAAGAGTGCAAGATAGCACTTGACCACTATTAGGAACAAACAACAATAAATGTATCAGTATACCAGGTTATAATGTATTCAGCACTTTAAAATTATGCAAGACATAAGTAGAATTTTCTTTTAAATCAGCCTTCCAAGACTTTAGCTGATCTTGTTTACAAATAACATGGATTTCATCTCCCTATGATATACAAAGCATATAAATAGCTGATTGAATGGTCAATAATATAGCAATGCAAAGAACCAATAAAACCATACATCAGAATCAACAATAACCATTTCAGCCTGTTCGGACTTGTTGGGGATCCCAAAGAACCAAAGATCAGTGATCCTTACAGCAAGTTTCAAAGTTTCTCTTGATCCATCAATCAACTTAATCTTATCAGGAGCATGTACCATAACTCTGCATAAAATTGCTTGCTCCTAAATCTATGATGTAGTCAATGGAAAAAGCTTAGCAACAGTGGTTATAAAAACAAATGATAAGATAAGAACTCAACATACAGGTAAACCAATAAAAGTGTCCGTCAAACACTTTCTAAACCCAAAAGCAACCAAAAAAGTCATAATAGTAAACACGAAAGTAAGAGCCATACATGCATATGCGTGAGCAAAAATTAAAACCTGGTCATCTCAACAAACACTAACAAACGAAAAGCAAACATGCATAGATATCCAGACGTGTTATTGCAAAAACAATATCTTACTCCCTTCGTATTCTGCGACTTACACATTTTCACCAACCACTGCGTCACTCCAACATTTATTTTCCAGAGAGCACTTCTTCTATAGATATTCACTCCTCATTCCTTTGAGAAAAAACACTCAAACACCTGCCAGCATGGCTTCAGAGTTATCGACTGACTCAACGGACATAAGCACCAGTTTTAACTCATCATCCGCAACAAGCAAGGTCAATGTGAAAGGAATAACCCGCTTGCCTTCTCAAATTACTTCGAACATTATAATCCCAGTTTAAAATCTCTCCACCCTTTTGTTAGTGCATACCTAGGTTTTCTTTGTCTCCTGCTATTTTGTTCTAGCTATCAAACCAAAGCTTCTTCCTTGGTTAATCTTTTCAATGCATGCACGGATATATTTTGACTCATTAATATTATCAACGGTTAGAAATTTTCTTTTGTTCTCCTTTGACCGCCAAACAACAAATAGCCAATTTTCTTTGTTATTTATTTTGTTTATTGATATTAAATTGCAATATAGTACTATATATTGGTCCTGATTTGCAATATACCACTAATAAATAGTAATTAAATATAATATTCTCCTACTAGGATTGTTATTTGCACTGTCTTTTTTCTTTTTGCGTGTCGCTCATGATTTTGAGTGGCTTATCATGTTACAAATCCTTTTTAGAGACTTATTATTTACCTCAATTCTTTTTGGTTAGCCAATTATGCTGCTTAACTTCCAAATTTGGACCTATATTGATTTGTCATGTTCAACAATAATTGCACATTGTAATTCTAGACCAAACCAAAAAACAGACATAGTCCTATTCTATATGATCATATGAGAAATCTAACATGTAATCAAACCAGAAAACAAACATGTTCAGGTAATTTTAACATTGGTTACTTTCTGACAAACCAAAACAATCCCAAAAACTTGGCTATAGCTTTTCTATTCTCATTGTTAATCTGCATTCCAATCGAAAGCTACTTTATGCCACCAGCCTGTGTCCATCTCGATGTTTAATTTCAAAATACACTTTATATAACCTGTTAAGTTAGACATGAGTATCACCTTGAAAATTTGATCCAAAGGATTATAAGCGCATTTACAACAGTAAGAATACTGCGCAACTTTTATATTTGTTAACTTTAGAAGTATTTCATTTTAGTCATTCGATGATACATTCATTAATTTTATTGTGTTGTTGTCATTCTCCAGATATTTTAAATTTTACTCTTTCAATAAGATACTTGGTTTTAATTTTTCCATTTTGTCTCACGGCAGATTCAATATCCGATTAACACAAAACCATTAATCCTGCAGTTCACAGCAGCATTCCACAATGATAGGGCAATCTTATATACCAACTCTTTTTATTCTTCATGTAGTTTCATATTCTTTTTCTTGCTATGAATTTTTGTAGGACATGAAAGAAGTGCCCTCTTTTTACAACCAACAATGGGCATCGTAATACCCTCAGTTTGTCAACTTCATATATAATGGAACAACATACCAGTTCAGGCTAAGACAACATTGGCAAAAAGTCTACTTTGCGGATGGGCTGAACGATGAAGGATCAAATCAGTTTTGATGCCTCTTGGCCAAAGCAGTTCACAACTTTCAGGATCCACTCAGTTATCATCAAAGGATGCATTTCTTTCAAAGGCTGAAGCAAAAAGCATTTCCCAGATTAATGCCATTTCGGAGGTCATGCTCTTATTTATATTTACCGTTTACCTGGGCGGATTAAGACTCCAGCTAGGCTAGACTTATTCAATTCTACGATCGCTTTGAACAAAATTTAATTCCATTGTTATTCATGCAGGAAATTGTTTGTGTTACTGTGGGCACGATTACAAAGATAATGATGGATAATCATTCATGGTGTTATCCAGCTTGTAGTCAATGCCACAAAAAAATTGACATAGGTGTTGTGCCATTCACATGTGGATGTGGGAAACACAATGATCAACCTGTCTTAAGGTATCAAGTTGAAGTGATGATTAAAGACAAAGACGAAGATACAAAATTTTTAGCCTGGGACCGTGAATGTGTAGAGTTGATTGGTCAATCAACCAATGAAGTTAACAACCTAAAAATGGGAGTATGTAATTGTATTATGATGTGCTACATCTTAATTTACAATCAGATTCTGTTTATTTGCTATCCAATATCATTGTGGATATTAAGTCATTGAATTTTTTGTTGCGCAAGGGTGGTGACGTTGATTTAAACGCTTCTCCTCAAGCACTTGATAGGCTACTGGGTTGTGTACTTGCATTTAAAGTCAAGGTCCAGTCAAAGTTCAGCAATGTTATTGTTCTTAAATATTCAAATGAATTAGATTTGATCAATGTTGTGCAGGATATGTTGCCTGATACTGAGGTACTGTTTTGCCACCTGTGTTTTAGTTGTTGTCATAATAGCAATATACTCAATGTGTTTGGTTACTCTCAATTTATATATCATGCAGCCATGTTCCAAGATCAATAGTCTAATCGTTGAGTCCAGGGTTCCTACACAAGTTGAATCTGTAAGCTAAGATTGTTCTTGTGTCTTTTAGTGTGATGTATTTTGCTATCATTTCACGAAAAGTAGAAATTTGGCTCATTCCAACTTTGCATTCAACTTATTAATCAGTAAATTTTTTATGCAGTAATCTGTGTCTGTGATAGCAGATCATGACCCACTTCTAAGGGTTCCATTAACACCCACAAAGCGTCTATCAGCTGATGAATTGGATGATGAACCAAGAAGTTTTGAAATTTCGCCTGTGCAACTTTCCTCTAACAAATTAGCAAGACCTTCTCCAACTAAATGAATTTGCCTGCTTTCAAGTTATCTTTGACATTTTAATTTCATGCTTACCCTCGGATGGGTTGCACTGTGCAAAACCCCTTTTGTTTATCATGTTCCAATTTACATGTTTTCTCTAAAACATTTTCAATAGCCAACATCATTTTGCCATATGTCATTAAAAAATTTTAGGGTATTCTGATCTTGGTGACCAACTCATGCAATGTAGCCATTGTAATTCAAATGTGTGGTATAATGAAAGAATCTCGACATAAAAATACTTCAAACCAAAGATCCAGCTTATGTTGTGGAGATGAAAAAGTTGAACTTCCATTGTTACAAAATTCACCTAAATATCTCCACTAACTTTTGTATGATCATGATACATCTGATAGTAAAAATTACCAACAAAACATAAGGACATATAACATGATGTTTTCCTTTACTTCTGTTGGTATTAAGTTCGACAAATCAATTAATCATTCAAGAAGACCTCCTACAATAAGAATTCAAGGTCAACCATGTCACAAAATAAGTAGCATGTTACCAATGCCAGGGAAAGAACCTAAATTTGCACAATTGTATATCTTTCCCACAGAAAATGAAGTGCAGAATAGGATTAATGCAGTATGGTAGTTACTCTTTCATTCTTATTATTATGAATGCACAACATCCATAAAGAATGTTAGATTTAAACAGATTCCAATTCTTTATTTTGCATTGCTAATCTTGCATATATATATATATATATATATATATACTTTTGTCAGTAATCCACATAATCAAATTCAAGCACACATTGTTTCACAACTTAGTGAGATGCTGGATGAATACAACGTGCATGCAAAAAGTTTCAGGATGACAAGAAATAAATTCAAAGACGGTCAAGTGCATAATGTCAGGTTGAAATTGATTGTTAACCGTGAAAATGATGGTCGTACATATAATGTACCTATTGTTCTAGAAGTTGTTGCACTAATTGTAGGCGATTTAGATGCAAATTCAAAAGGAGATATTATTGTTGAAACTCAGCATGGACAATTACAAAGGATCCATGAATTACATTCTAGCTATCTAGTTCTACAATACCCTTTCATGTTTCCTTCCGGGGAAGATGGATATAGACCTGATATCCTCCATAGTAGTACACCAGGTAGCAAGAAAAGGAAGAGAAATTGTCTTACAATGAGGAAGTGGTTTGCTTACAGGTTACAATGCAGATCAAATGAATCAAAAACTTTGTTGTATTCTAGGAGACTATTCCAACAATTTGTTGTTGAGGGGTATACTATGGTTGAATCAGAAAGGCTTTCTTACATCAGAAACAACCAAAAAAACTTTGAGTTGACAATTTTTGCAGCTTACAACACTCATTGGATGATGGATGCACGAAAGGCCTAAATAAAGGTAAAAGAGTAATTTTTCCTTCAACCTTTGTTGGCAGTCCACGTTATATGGATCAACTTTATTTTGATGGTATGATCATATGCAGCCATGTGGGCTTCCCAAATTTGTTTATAACTTTAACCTGCAATCCAAATTGGTTTCAAATCCATAGATTGTTGAATCCCTTGAATCTAAAAGCAACAGATAGACCAGACATAATCTCTCGAGTCTTCAAACTAAAGTATGAACAAATGCTGATGGACCTGACAAAGAATCAGATGCTAGGGAAAGTTATTGCATGTAAGTTGATTCTAAGTTTGGTGAATTTATATTATGTGCCAGATACTTATTTTGCATTGTTAATATTGACCACACAATCATATCTAATAACATTAATTCATATCTGTTAATAGTCTTACTAATGAATTGCAGATATGTATACAATAGAATTTAAAAAATGATGGTTGCCTCATATCCATTTGTTGCTTTTTTTACATCCCGATAACAAATATCCATCTTCGGATGAAATTGATCGAATTATATCAGCAGAGATATCTTCACAACAAGATGATCCAAAACTGCATTCATTAGTAAAAAACCATATGGTTCATAGCCCATGTGGAATTTCAAGAGCTGAATCGTCATGCATGAAAGAAGGCAAGTGCAGTCGTTTCTATCCTAAAATGTTTCAACCGCATACGGTTTTAGATGCAGATGGTTATCTGGACTATCGTAGGAGAAACAATGGTCACACAATTGAGAAAAATGGTGTTATAATTGATAACAAGTATATTGTACCTACAACCTAAAATTACTCAAAAAATACCAAGCCCATATCAATGTTGAATGGTGTAACCAAAGCACTTCTATCAAATATTTATTCAAGTACATCAACAAAGGATATGACAGAATAACTGCTGTTTTGATTCATGATGATAATGATCCAATTCACTATGGTAGCACTCATAATGATGAGATCAAAGAATATCTAGATTGCAGGTATTATTAGAATTTAATCTCTAATTTATTTGACCATTATTGTTTTAACACCTACATCTTCATGACAGATACATATGTCCTTGTAAATCTACTTGGAGAATATTTGGATTTCCAATACATGACAGAAAACCTGCTGTTGAAAGATTACATTTCCATCTTCCAGGCCAACAGTGTTGTCGATGAAGACCATGACAATATTGATGATGTGTTGTCTAAGCCAAGCATCTCTGATTCAAAGTTTATTTCATGGATGAACACCAACCAAAACTCTGTTGAAGGAAGAAGTCTTACTTACGCAGAATTTGTTTTTAAGTTTGTATATAGTAAAAAGAAAAGATGTTGGCAGCTTAGGAAGAAAGGCTACACCATTGGCAGGTTACTATGGGTCCCACCAATTACAGGCGAATTATTTTACTTAAGGATGATGCTTACTATTTGCAAAGGACCTACCTCATTTGAGGACTTAAGAACAATTGGTAATGTTCAATATCCTACATATAGAGAAGCATGTTTTGCTATGGGTTTTTTGCAAGATGATAAAGAATTCATTGAAGCAATCAAAGAAGTAAAACACTGGGGCTCAGTACATTATATCAGGAAATTATTTGTGTTGTTACTTTTAACTGGAACAATGAACAAGTTTGGGACCAAACTTGGCATTGGATGGCTGATGACATTGTCTATAATTATAAAAAATCATCAACAAGTCCATGTCAGTACTAATTTTCCGTGACACAAACGAATATTGATGCAACACACAATTTGACTTTTTTTTCCTTTTGTATCTTAGCATTACAGCTTAGTGATAACAGTCTTAAAAATTTGGTGTTGCTTGAAATTGAACAACTATTGCAAACAAATCAAAGATCACTTAGAGACTATCCTTCAATGTCATATCCAAAAGATGCGAATTGCCCTACCTATCTAGACAATAGCCTTATATTAACTGAACTCAATTACAACAATTAAGAACTCATATAAGAGTTTGAACATCTATTTTCTCATATGACAGGTATATTAACTACAGAGCAATTTAGACCTCTGAAAATTGTTATGTCCATTTTTCTGTTAGCTATTTTCCTCTACAATTAAGTGTTTCAACTGGATTCATTCTTCTTTGCATCTAACACCACATATCGATGATTCCAGACCAACAAGCATCAATTTATAACCAGATTATTGAAGTTGTTAATAAAGATGAAGGTGGTATGTTTTTCCTCTACGGATATGGAGGTACAGGAAAAACATACATTTGGAAAACACTTGCAAGTTCACTAAGAGTTGACAATAAAATTGTAATTATGATTGCCTCTAGTGGCATAGCTTCTCTATTATTGCCTGGAGGTAGAACTGCATATTCAAAATTCAAAATTCCTGTTCCAGTTTTTGAAGACTCAACCTGCAATATCCATCAAGGAACTCAATTAGCTGAACTACTAAATCAGACATGACCATTCTTAGAAGATTTGAACCTCCATTACAGTGGAATGTTGTGGTCTTTGACATTGGAATCGAGTGCAAATATGTTGTATGACCATGGTATCAATTCCTTGTGGATAATGATTTCTCCCACGGCGATGAAGTTTCCTTCTATTACAGGAGCATTGACAAAATATGGGAAATTGTCATCCGCCGCAAGAAGAATTGGGACTACTAGATTCAGTTTATGTACTTTGATTTCTCTATCTTTTTGTCTTTTCTCAACAATTTGTCAATTAGATAGTCTCTTTTTTATTTACTTATTTGACTTTGAACATTGAATATATTATAAATGTTTAATCTATTACTTACTTCATGTCAATAAACATTTCTTTACTAAATTACTAAATCTATTATATAGACAAGTCTAATTTACCGAACCCACTATAGTGCTTGCTATAAAAAATTTGATGATTAAATTTTGCCTTCAGCTGTCTGTTCCATCTTTTACTCAAGGTTGAATTGTAAATGCTCACCTTTATACGTGCAAATCAATCAACTGGCTACCTCTACATTAACAACCTATTCCTCTATATACAATATATTTAATTTTAGATTTTCGATGAATCCCAGACGCCATATTTCTGCATTCAAGTGTCATCATTCTTATATTGCCCATTTTCCAAGCTATTCAAATTGAACTACAGTTTTGTCCTTAATTTCCCATTTGTATCATCTTCTAGATTTGTTTCATCTGCTAGAGATTTAAAGTAATATTCGCTTACGACATTTCAAACAATATATGCTGCTGAATTTATATATGGCCCATTTTCCCAACTATTAATATTCAAGTTCAGCTTTTTCTCAATTTTCCCATTTCTTTCATCTCCCAAATTTGTTCCAGTTGCTACACATTTTAATCAATATTCTCTTACAACATTTAAAAAATATATGCAGTTTAATTTATAACCCAATCAGCTTCATCAATATCAATCTTAAATATGCACAATGACGGACATGCAAACCCATCCAATTCACTAAAAGCCAATATTTCTGCATTCAAGTGTCATCATTCTTATATGGCCCATTTTCCAAGCTATTCAAATTGAATTACAGTTTTGTCCTTGATTTCCCATTTCTATCATCTTCAAAATTTGTTCAATGTATGCTGCTGAATTTATATATGGCCCATTTTTCGAATTATTAATATTGAAGTTCAGCTTTTTCTCAATTTTATAATTTCTTTCATCTCCCAAATTTGTTCTAGCAGCTACAAATTTTAATCAATATTCTCTTACAACATTTAATAAATATATGCAGTTTAATTTATAACCTAATCAGCTTCATCAATACCAATCTTCAACATGCAAACCCATCTAATTCAGTAAAAGCTAGGATCAACAGGAAACGTATCATGCAAGAAGAAAAAAAATGCTCCGCCTCAGCCACCTCTGTAGGCAACTATTGACACTACTTTGTAGTATACAAAATATGATGGTAAGAAATTATAGATAACATGTTAAAAAAATTATATTACCTCATTCAATTTAACTTTGATTTGTCTTTATTTTTAAGTGTTGACAACTGATTCATTAGAAGATCTAAATTCTGAATCCACACAAGGTATCGTGAAAAAAAAACCCTTAGTCCATCCTTTATTCGAACTTTAAATATGGGAAGCATATCTTACTAAAAATTTTACAGGGTCTGATTCTAATTTTTTTTCTGAGAATGAAAATTGTCAATCCAAAGCTAATGGACCTTCAATCAATGCTGAAGGTAATAATTATAGTCCTGAGTTAAGGTTAACGATACCAATTCATATCCTCTTAAATTAATTTTCACAATTGCTACCATCTTGTGGGACTATCTTATTAAATAATTTCAGGCTATTCTAAACTTGCTGACCAACTCATGCAATGTAGACATTGTAATGCAAAAATGTGGTATAATGAAAGAATTTCAAAACATAAAAATTGTACAAGCCCAAGGTTCAGCTTATGTTGTGGAGATGGAAAAATTGAACTTCCATTGTTACAAAATCCACCAAGACATCTCCAACGACTTGTCTTTGATGATAATACAGTCGATAGTAAAAATTATCAGCATAATATACAAACATATAATATGATGTTTGCCTTTACTTCTGCTGGTATTAAGCTAGACAAATCAATTAATCAGTCGAGAGGAACTCCCACAATTAGAATTCAGGGCCAACCATGCCATCGGATAGGCAGTCTATTACCAATGCCCGGAAAAGAACCAAAATTTTCACAATTATATATCTTTGATACAGAAAATGAAATTCAAAATAGAATTAATACCATGAGGTAGTAGTTCTTTTGTCTCTTTTATTATAAAAAATACTCCTTCAGAAAGCATGTTCTGTTAGATAGATAGATCTATTTTAATATTCATTTTTCCAGCCAACATAATGGAATTCAAAGGCACATTGTTTCAACTTTAAGTCAAATGCTGGACCAACACAATGCCCATGCAAAAAGTTTTAGGATGGCCAGAGATAGATTGGCTGATAGTCAAGTAGATAATGTCAGATTAAAATTGATAGCAGCTCGTGAAACAGATGGTCGTGTATACAATCTGCCAAATGTTGTTGAAATTGTTGCTCTTATTGTCGGTGATTTTGATGGAAACTCAAAAATAGATATTATTGTTGAAACTCAAAATGGAAAATTACAGAGAATAGATGAATTGCACTATAGTACCCTCTACTCTTCCCTTATGGTGAAGATGGATATAGGCCTGACATACTTCACCGTTCTACATCTGCCACCAAAAAAAGGAAGAGAAATCGTCTAACAATGAGAGAGTAATTTGCTTATAGACTTCAGTCCAGGTCAAACGAAGCAAAAACTTTGTTGCATTCTAGAAAAGTATTTCAACAATTCATTGTTGAAGCATATACCATGGTTGAGTCTGAAAGACTTAGCTTCATCAGACACAACCAAAAGAAACTTAGAGTTGACAAATATTCCAGCTTACAAGGATCATTGCATGTTGGGACCAGCAAAGGCTTATCTAAAGGAAAAAGAGCAATTTTAACTTCAACATTTGTTGGTAGTCCATGCTACATGGATCAACTTTATTTTGATGGTATGGCAATATGCAACCATGTTGGTTTCCCAAATCTTTTTATCACTTTAACATGTAATCCAAATTGGACTAAAATTCGTAGAGTACTTGCACCTTTGAATCTGAAAGCAACAGATAGACCAGATATTATCTCACGTGTTTTCAGATTGAAGTATGAACATATGCTTTTTGACCTAACAAAAAATCACCTGCTTGGGAAAGTAGTTGCGTGTAAGTTTGCTATTATTTTGCTTCTTAAACTTAGATATTTGTTTATTTTTTCCCATTTTTGCTTTTCATATAATATCAAAGTTTAATATTTTTATGTGACTGTTACACGATTAATACTATAATCTAACAATTGCAGTTATGCATACAATTGAATTTCAAAAGCGAGGACTTCCTCACATCCAGCTATTGCAATTTTTACACCCAGATAATCAATACCCATCTTCAGATGAAATTGACCATATAATATCAGCAGAGATACCTTCACATGAAGATGACCCAGAACTCTATACATTGGTGCAAAATCATATGGTACATGGCCCATGTGGAATTCTACAATCTCATTCTCCATGTATGAAAGAAGGCAAGTGCAGTCGTTTTTATCCTAAAATATTTCTGCCCAATACTCTTTTAGATTTAAATGGCTATTTGGTCTATCGTAGAAGAAATGATGGTTGAACAATTTTAAAGAATAGTGTTATCGTTGATAACAGATACTTAGTACCTTACAATGCAAAATTACTCAGAAAATACCAAGCACATATAAATATTGAATGATGTAATCAAAGTACTTCCATCAAATATTTATTCAAATATATAAACAAAGGTTATGACAAAATTACTACTGCTATGGTTTATGATGCTAATGATGAAGTTCAGAATCCTACCACTCAAAATGACGAGATTAAAGAATATCTAGATTGCAGGTAAAATTGATTTAACATACATAATTCATATGTTGACTATTTCTTTTATCAACCAATCTTTATTGCATATACATTTCTCCCTGTGAAGCTACTTGGAGAATCTTTGATTTTCCAATACATGCTAGAAAGCCTGCTATCGAGAGATTACATTTCCATCTTCCAGGCCAACACATTGTTTTTTATGAAGATGATGATGATATAGATGATATCCTATCAAAGCCAAGCATTTTAGATTCAAAATTCTTAGCTTAGATGAATAACAATACATGTTTTCCAGAAGGCTGAAATCTGACTTATTCATAATTTATTTCAAAGTTCGTGTTCAATCAAAAGACCATATCATGGCACCTTAGAAAAAAAAGGACATACCATTGGAAGGCTAATGTGGGTACCACCAACCACAGGAGAATTATTTTATTTAAGAAAGATGCTCACTACATCCAAAGGACCTACTTCATTTGAGGATATTAGAACAGTTGCAAATGTTCTATATCCTACATATAGAGAAGCATGTTTTGCAATGAGTTTTCTGCAAGATGACAGAAAATTTGTGGAAGCAATCAAAGAAGCTAAAGAATGGGGAACAACTAACTATTTGAGGAAACTATTTGTGTTAATGCTATTAACAGGTACCATTACCAAACCTGAAGAACTTTGGAACCAAACTTGGCATTGGTTAGCTGACGACATTGCATATCATTATAGAAAATCAACAGCAAACACAGGTTAGTTTTGATCCATTTGTATCTTGAATACAATCAGACATAAACATTGTTTAACCATTTAACTTCTTATTTGCTAGAATTACACATTAATGATGAACATCTTAAAAATTTGACATTGCTGGAAATTGAAAAACTACTGCATGCAAATCAAAAATCACTTAAAGACTATCCTCCAATGCTATATCCTGATGATGCAAATTCTACACCGTCTCTAGACAATAGCTTGATATTATCAAAGCTCAATTACAACAATGATGAGACTAGATCAGAATTCGAACATCTTTTTTCATCCATGACAGGTTATCTACCTATTCATATATTATAAATTGTATTTCTAAAAGCATTCATATAGAAAATATAACTTCCACCTATATCTTTTAATTTATAATTTAATTATTCTTCATTTACATCTAACATTAAATTATTGTTGATCCTAGATGAACAAAAAGGAATTTATAATAGAATTATGGAAGTTGTCAACAACAATGAAAGTGACATGTTTTTCCTATATGGATATGGAGGTACAGGAAAAACATACATATGGAGAACATTAGCAACTTCATTAAGAACAAACAATCAAATTGTCATTATGGTTGCCTCTAGCAGCATAGCTTCTCTCTTGCTGCCAAGAGGCAGGACTGCCCATTCTAAATTTAAGATACCTGTACCAATCTTTGAAGACTCAACGTGCAACATTCATCAAGGAAGTCAATTAGCAGACTTGCTAAACTAAACAAGTCTGATTATTTGGGATGAAGCACCTATGGCTTACAAATTTTGTTTTGAAGCACTTGATCAAAGTTTAACAGATATTGTTCAACAAAAAAACAATTTCAATCTAATCTTTGAAGGTAAAGTCATCATGTTTGGTGGAGATTTTCGACAAATACTGTCAGTCATTCCAAGAGAGAGTCGTTCAAACATTATAAATGCAACAATTAATTCATCATATCTATGGCCTTGCTGTCCAGTATTAAGGCTGACAAAAAACATACGTTTACAAGCCAATTTGCAATCAATTGATGACCAAGAAACTGCTACATTTCCAAAGTGTATTCTAGACATTGGAGATGGAATTATTGGGCATCAAAATAATGGATATGCTACAATTGAAATTCCCGATGACCTATTAATAACTCAATATGATAATCCAATTGATGCTATGGTCAAATCAACATTCCCCGATTTATGTCTGCACCACAATAATCCTGAATTCTTCAAATGTAGGGCAATGTTAGCTTCAACCAACGAAATAATGGAAGAAGTCAATGATTATATACTATGTTTGATTCCAGGTATTCATGAATATCTTATCCAATCAACACTACTTCTTTAAAGCTATGATTGCTCAATTAACAAACTTACAAAACTACAATGTATTTAATATTCGTGCTCTTTGCATGCTAACTCAAATAAATATGATAGGTCAACACATGGAATACCTGAGTTCTGATGCTATAGACAAATCAGAAAGCATTGGTAGTTTCCATTTCCATTCAATTACCACTGAATTTCTTAATTCGCTCACCACATCTAGTTTGTCAAGTCATTCTATCAAGCTAAAAATTGGTTGTCCTATAATGTTGTTAAGAAACTTAGACCAAACACAGGGACTGTGTAATGGTACCAAATTAATAGTTACAAGGCTAGCCAAACATGTTATTGCAGCTGAAATTATTTCTGGCAAAAATCCTGAACATAATGTTTATATTCCAAGAATGTCAATGTCCCCTTCACAATCACCATGGCTTTTTAAGCTTTTAAGAAGACAATTCCTAATCATGCTATCTTATGCAATGACAATCAACAAGTCTCAGGGGCAATCACTTTCTATGGTTGGACTTTATTTGTCAAAACCTATATTTAGTCATGGACAATTATATGTTGCATTATCAAGGGTCAACTCAAGGAAAGGATTAAAAATTCTTATTCATGATAAAGACCAGAAAAGTATGACTTCAACTACAAATGTAGTTTTTAAAGAGGCCTTCAAAAACTTATAAGTTAAATTTTTATTTTGCACAAATAGAAATTTTATCATTTCTTGCGAATATTTCTCAAGTGCTGTTAAATTCCATTTGTTTAACTTACTTTTAATAATGTCATGTTATTAACAACTTTGCAAAGATATCCATAACCTGTTACTATTTCGCACTTTATCGCATTTGTATCTTGATTTAATAACACAATGCTACAGATATTCAATTGCATTCTTTTGTAGCAAAATCATACCATTAACCTATTTCATCCAGAAACAACAGGTCAATCCTAAAATAACTATATATTTAGCATTCCTCTGGCGAAAAAAATCCTGGCAACATCATGCACTGTGCATCATATGATAGTTCTTTTCGTGCAAAATTGATCAAATTTAGGATTAAAGTTATGCCCATCCTACAAATATACCAAAATATGCTTTGATTACAAATAAACCAATCCTACAAATTCTACAAATATTTACCAAATATCTATTATTAAATTTAATCTGCAATTTTAAAAAAACAATCCTCATATAACATCCTATTCAGAAAATTACCACTCAAATTCAATTCCAATTTTCTATGCTTTGATTACATGTCTGCAGCAATAGTCATATCCATTAATTTGGAAAAACTACACCAATATACCTTACAAACAGTCTTGAGCTTATGGGTCTATAAAAAAATCTTCAGTTTTTCTCACCTTTTTCACTTCACAACTATTAGCATACCCACTAAACTTCCAACGTCAGAAGCAATGATTAAATCTACCGTCACTTAGAGCACCGGGAACATCCATCAATTAAATACTACACCTACTACAAAAACACCCTGTAACACGCTATAATGTGCCTTCTCCTACAAATTCTATTTCCCTTTTTTAAGATTAAATTTCAAGTTCACGCCATGACCAACATGAACCCCACATCTTCAAGAGAATCAACTGAAGTAAGTCATTCCTAATCTTCTCCTATAAGCAAAACTTGATTTCCTCCTTTTCTTCAACCTCAACACTTCAACTACTAAAATTACAATGGCTGTCTAACTGCAAGTGAATAATCCAATCATATGACCAACATTGATCATGCAATTTACTGCTACTTTTCACAATGATAGAGTCATATTTTACTATCCTTTTATCTACTATATTTTTTTTATTATAATCGTTCAATATACATGCACTAATCTTTTTCGGTTTTTTTCCCAGACTATCATACGAATTCCATCATTCTACCATAAAGAATGGGCACCAGACTATCCCCAGTATGTTGACCTAAAATATGATGGAGGCAACTATGAAATACGAGTCAGGCGACACAAAACAAGATGCTATTTGGCAGATGGACTCGAAAACTTCAGAAGAGAATTAGAAATCTACGAGTCGACCATCATCAAGTTCTTTGCATGCAATCATCTGTACGAGTTTAACATACACTTCACGCCTCCACTACACCGATAAACATGTGGCAGACCAAGACATCTGTCCATAAAGCATATCTGGACTATTAAAATTACTCAGGCCATGCTCACTGCTCCTTAACCCCTGGTAAGTTAACATTACTTACATTAACACCCTCAATCAAATTTATCAACTTTTCATCAAATGATGGAAATCCAATTTTAATATTAATTTAACTTTTCTTTTATCTGCAGAAACTTCGGCCATCTACTGAAATACCTCTTAATGCTTAGGGTCATCAAATGACAATATTAAGACGATTTGGCCCTCCATTGCAATGGCCTGTTAAAACTCTCAACCCTGGCATTGCTCCTAAAGCCATTGCTCAACCATGGTATGACTTCCTTGCAGAAAGAGACTTTGATCATGGAGATGAAGTCTCCTTTTATTATAGACACGGTGACAAAATCTGGGAAATTGTGATTAGAAGACAAAAGGATTGGGATGATAGTGATACTGATTAAAGTTCCTTTTGCAGTTTACAATTTTTGAGAAATGTTTTATGAAAGATGTAGTTTCAACAATTAGTTAATTATAAATATTAACTATGTTCATAATTCACTTATGAATTTAATTTTAACTCTATATTGCAGTTAGAAAAAGCTTGCAAAGTCACTTAACAAACAACCAGTGCATGTGCACGGGTTGCAGACTAGTATATATAAAAAATGATAAATCAAAAGAGATAAACAATTAAAAAAATCTAATATAGAAATAAGATAAAAGAAATTGATTCTTTTTATAACCATATTATTAGTACGAAGTATTCATAAACTCTAATGATATTTAATTTTTATAAGAAAATTATTTGATCAATTTTAGTAAAATTTGTAATAATCTAAACGCCAAGGTAAAAAAAACGTTAAGGGTGATTACCACCATAAATCACTAAAGCATTCACATGTCATGAAGTGAACCTCAAGGAAGTTTTGAAAGAAGAGAAAGAAATTAAAAATCTTTAAATTTAGTTTATAAGGCTTAAAAAATAAGATAAGAATAACAAAGTATATGATGACATTACAACTCCACAATTTACACTATAACTTTTATATAATTTAAATAGATCATGGATAGGCATATATAGATAAACTTGCATGCCTAAAAGAAATAATTAAATTTTGTCACGTTATTATTTTAGACAATAAACTAATAATAGAGATTTGAAAAAGAAGAATATAATACAAACCATGTAACAAGAGATAATTTTACTAGGCTTAAATAATAATTTGTTCCTATAAAACATCCTATTTTATGCTTGTCTTTTAAAGAAAATTGTTTTTGGTGGTTATATTTTGTGTTTGTTTTAGTCCTTAGTGTCAAATAATAGCGTTGATAAATGATATAACAGTTATGCTGTTATAAAGGAGTCTAACAAAACAATTCTAATGTTTTTGCACTATTGGAAAAACTACTTTTTAAGGCGGTTAAATTACACATTTTACAACGGTTTTGAACCGTCGTAAAATAAGGCGTCGTAAAAAGTAAAAAAGTTACAAAGACAGATTACAAAACTGTCGTTATATAGGTTACTTTCTACGACGGTTGATACAAAACCGTCGCAATATATTAGACCAATCTAAAACAGTTGCTGGCTTAACTGTTTTAATATGTTTATATTGTGACACTACTTTCTACGACGGTTATTGTATAACCGTCTTAGAATATTTCAACTACTACGGCGACTTATGGGGAACCGTCTTTGTATGTGTCTGTAGATAATGGCTTTTTATGACGGTTATTAAACAGCCATCGTAGTATGTCTAATATATTAAGACGGTCATCTAATAACCGTCGTAGTATTCATTTACTTTTTTTATTTTATTTCTTTTGGAATGACCTTCTTCAAGTCTTTTGCTTCCTTCTTTGCAAGTCAAAGATATACCCGAAAATAATAATGTTTTATAGCATCAATATAACAACAAAATGCAGCTAATAAAGACATTTCATACAAGGCTAGCCTCTTTTAGTCCTCCTTAAACTTCTATCATCACTTGGCAAAAGATGTTCCATAAACAGCAGATTCAGCAATAACTAGAAAACAAAATGTGAGCATAAAACCATGTAAGAATAAGTGGCTGCTGGTTATAATACTTAAACTGACAACTTAAAAAACTAAAGTCTAACACTAACATTTAGATGCAAAAAAAATGGGCTAGCATGATGGTATTTGTGGATAAAATACAACACACCAATTATATTGCATATGTTAATATAGACATGCATTTTCTACAAGGTTGACCATAATATTGCATCAACAAGTAGTCAAGTACTAATGGTGCAATAGTAATCAGCCACGTTATGCAATTGAATCACAAGTCAATGCAGGTTTTGCTTCTTGATGCCTTCCAAAAGCCAAAAGTGCTAACGACACCTTTGATGATCAACACTTGGAGAGAGAGACCCACCTTCAAAAATAGTGCAACATGAAAAGAGATATGGATGCCAAAAAGTATTGAGTATTGATCTACATAAGGAGTTTTAATCATTGCAGTGCATAATCATCTCTAGAAGGAAAATTTAAAAGTAACTAATTCTTAAGTTATGGTCAATTTTTCTCTTGTTTAAGCTAAAGATAAATTAAATATAGCTTCAGAACTTGAAATTCTGTTTCTGTTTTAACACTATAAAAAAAATGCAACTTTTCATCTATGGTCCCCTATCATAACTGTGGACCGTAATATGATTCAACAATGACAAAACAAAAATAGTAACTAGCATGCTCTGTCTTAATTTAATCCAACCTTAAATAAAAACTGTATTTGGTCATGATTCCCTCTCTTGATTTCCTATTTATAACAATAGATATCACCAATCAATTAATTTGTTTCTGTTAAGTCTCTTTGACAGATTTTTTTGAAACAAAAAATGACCCAAAATGTCACTAGTATTAATGCCCCAATTTGTCATATGGCCCATTAAGGTCAAGAGGCAGGTGTAACATAAACATGAAGCAAAAATTTCATAACAAATAACACTATTCTTGGAAATCGACTAGAGAAGAATCATAATAGAAGCAGAAAATGGAATTGTTCCTAAACATCATTTTGCTTTGAAATTGCTTCAAAACATGCAGAGCAGACTGAATATATATATACATACATATATATATATATATAATCTTAATTACCTAAAATCACATATAGGAAATAATATTATAAAAATATTATATTTATATATTATAATCTATTTGTTTCAAGATTAGATAAGAAAGCCACATAAATAAATGACACGTTGTGGTTTAGAACTCAACACAAAATATGGGATGAATTGAATTGAAATGAAGAGAGAGAAAATAAGGAAAAAGAAAAATATAAAAAATGATTTAGCTAAAATAATGTTCATAGGTAGACTAGTTAATTATACTTTTTACAAAAAAAAAAAGCATTTTAAAATATTACTGCTCTACTAATACCTTGTAAGTCTAGACATACGAAGAGAAGTCTATTGTCCCATTGTTCAGTCCCTTGATCTTCACACTAGTTAGTCCCGCCCCTACGAAGTCATAAAATGGTCCACGCGCTGTTTAAACATAAAGGAAAAAATAGTATGAGAGGGGAATGAGAAAAATAGTTTTAATATACTTTAATATTGAAATTGCCCATCATTAATTATAATGTAGTAATATAGCTCAATTCCTTCTAAGTTTTATCTTGAATAATAGGTAACTTCATGAAAAGTGTTTTAAATTGGAACTTAAATCCTGTGCGGTGCTTCCTTTTGGCAAAAACAAGGCAATCATTGACAATTTTTAGTATAATTATCTTACAAAAATATATTAATGATAATTGAACTTAAATCCTATGCGGTGCTTCCTTTTGGCAAAAACACTTAAATCCTGAACAACAATATATCCTAAATATTTCAGAATTTATAATCAATATATATTAATTTAAACTACAGTAAAAAAAAATATTATTCCAAATCACTATTGATATACATTAGAATTAATCTATAAATTTTGGGCATGTCTAAAAATTAAAATTTTAAATACCTGTACTTTAATTATCATTAAAATTAATCTATAAATTTATTTTACACATTTTTTTATAAAATTATATTTTCATTAGATGAGATAACTAATTTCAAATAAAATTAATATTCTTTTAAAAAATGATCAAACAACTTTTAGCATAAAATGGGATTTTAAGTAAAATAATAATAAAAATTGACATATTAAATAAAAAATTATGAATATTGGTAGGCGTAAACAATTGTATTATTGAAATAATGAATTCTGCATGCTTACCAATTACACAAGGAGGCGCCTATGCAAATGGAGTATTTTGAAGTTAGTACCATTGTTTCATGATTTATGGAAATAGAATGTTAATTCTAACATTTATCAAGAAAATGCAGGTCCAAATCCTGCAACCAGCAAACTTCAGTTCCTCGGAGATCACTAATCATATATATCTTGTAACTACAAATTAAAGCAAGAAAATGCAGGTCAAAAGTAGTACAGCTTCAGAAATTTCATAACCAATGTAATTCATATATCGGTACAAGAAAAATGAATGGCATTGACAAAATAAAACTATGTGAAGAGACATTAATATTACTACTTAAAATTGTGTGAATTAAATTAACCTTATTAGAATCATTGCAGTGAAGTGAAGACGTTGAAATTAATTGCATTACAACCCTTACCTTCTTAGGTGCCTTGTGGACAAAATTAACTTGCTGCTTCACATCACCAACCTATCATAGACAAGATACAGTAAGCAATCCAATTACCCAGTCTAAAAATAAATGGAATGCCATCAATAGTAAATACACATTTAAATTCTCATGGTTTCAAGTACTTCCATGCTACCAGCCAAACATGGGGGCAAATTTACTTCTAATAACCTATAATCTATAATCCATTAAATTGTTATGATCTTGTAGTTTCTGAAACCTTAGGACAATGGAATAGTTGAGTTGTAGATATACAAGAAAAAACAGTTTTCTCGGCATCCAAGGATTAGAAAACTAGATACAACCATAAAACATCATAGCACCAAAGAGAAAAGTAGGGAATAAATGCAGTAATACTCCGGCAATCCTACTTAATAACAATTCACGATTTCATAAAGAACAGAGTAACCATCCAAGAAAGAAAGCATTTAAATCAATGCACCATGCGGAGCAAACAAATATCTTATGGTAGAATGCAGTGACATGATTCAATTCAAAAAATGTTTGCCAACTAATCAAGCGTTGCAAGACTGTTTGATTTTCACTAATAATTCATGCCTTGAACCATGACAAAGGACAAGTTTCTCCAATAATCACCTTGAGCTAACAATTGGATGGGGCTGATTTTGCTTAGCCAACAGACTAGCAGTAGGTTTCATTAGTGTTGAACCCTTCATCACAACAAATTTAACCTTAGAATTCAAATTGCCGCCAATTGTCTTACTGCTAAAGGTCATTCCTGAAAAGACATAATTACATATCAAGCTTAGGAAAAATAAGGTTTAGACAGAAGGTAAAAGGAAAAATACACAAAGAAAAATGCAAAAACATAATGTTATAAGTAATAGAAGCAAACTACAATGAGTTATAAATTATGAAAAAATATTATAGTTCAGAACAAAAATGCTGCAGTCAACATCATCTATAATCACACTATCTATAAGATTGGTTACCTGAGGTTACTTGTAACAGTTGCATATTAACATCCCACGGAACACCACTCAACAAGGCAGAAATGTTCCCACTCCCACCCCTTCCTTTTGAACCTGCCAAGTCAAAAGCATCAATAAAGTAAGCCACGAGCCATGACCCTTCCAACATAACATATAATAGAAAATCAGAGTAAACTCCCATTCTAGTTCCGAGATTGCAAGTGTAGGTCATTTTAGTTCTTTACAAAATTCTCATATTAATCCCCTAATTTTTAGCATAAAAAATTAGATTAAAGTAAATGTTGTTTTGTAAAATCAGGATTATGATGAGCCTAAATCTAAGGATTGAGTTTAGACTGTGTGTTTAGCAGTGCGAGAGTAAAATCAATAAAACAGGGGAAGAAAATTGCATACCGTCATGGTGAAAAAAGGGGCGAGAAAATCCAATCCCGGACAGAACATTAGAATTGGCAGCGTGAACAGTGGTTGCACATTCCCTAATGTCGTTCTCTCTCGCCACTGACTTTGCCACAAAAGCTGAAACCAAAAAAAGAAAGAAAGAAAACACAATGATTACAAAACAATGAACATTTATGGAAAAGAAGGAAAGAATAGAAGAAAAAGAGGGTTAAATAGACGAGAAGGAGGATAAATGAGGTGCTTTTTGCCGCTGTGCTGGTCGTCTTCTTGCTCGAACACGATGCTCCGAAGCCGCCTGGCGCGACGTTCCTTGGTGGAGATGTTCTTGTCGGAGGCGGCGCGGGGGATGGCAAGGATCATCTCATCGTGGTTGGGATCAGGGCGGGGGAAGTCATCCAGGTAGGTGAAGGGCTCCGGCCCCGGAGGATGACGACGGCGGAGTGGGTAAGTGGCTGCGGAACCTCACTTGCTCGCTCACTCACTTCACTAGCGTAAGCTAGGGCAGAAGAATGTCAAGCGACTAAGTGTTTAAAAGCAGGGCCAGAGTATGAGACGCAATTAAACAAAGACGGGCTTACGCAATAGCCGTCGTTGGCTTATTAATCTTAATTACAAAATTGTCATTACCTTACATTCTAAGACGGTCCTTTCTAACCGCCTTAGAATGTGCGACGTAAAAAATATTATTTCTTCTCCAAATTACAAAATTGTCACCGCCTCCTATTCTAAGACGGTCCTTTAGAACCGTCTTAAAAACAACGTCGTAGATAATATTTTTTCTAGTAGTGTTGGATAAAGGACAATTTTAATCCCTTATTGATATGAATCCTCATGGCACAAGGGTTGACTTAGGATCGTCTAGGATTAAACCTTGATGGAAAATGCGGAAATTGATTAAGGAAAGGATGGAAAATAAGGTGGTTAATTTCGTAGGTCTTAATAAGGTGGTTCTTGGCATAAAATGGATGAATGGGATGGTAAAACGTAGGTTAAGTGGTGGTTGGACAGAAATATAGAAATGGCAATAACTGAAGCTATAGGGCTCCAAATGAAGTGATTCCAAAACGAGGTGAAAGGTCTCATTTTGAAATTCAATTTAGGCTCAAGAATCACTTAATTTGAGTGCGTAAAATGGGAGTTATGGCCACGAGATAATTCTGGGCAGAGGTGGATTTTCTGGAATTGTGGTTTGAAAGAACAAGGGTGAAGATGAAAGGAAGGAAAGAATCACTCTTTCCAGCGAGGGCAACACACAAAGGTTGTGACAGTCCTTTGATACAGCCAGGGTGTTCTTAAATCACTCAAGAATTTAGGAGAATCACTCTCACTAAGATAAAAGAGATAAACTCTAATTTTCTGAATAAAACTCAACTTGTGTTTATTGATAAAATGGTTCAGCTTATATAGAAGCTTTACAGCAAATTTTAGTAATGACCCACTAACCTAGAATTAAAATAACTTAATGTCATTAACCTAGGGAATTAAAAAAAACTTAATGGCTGAGTGTAACTGAAATTGTGGCAACCAAAAGTCACCCCCAACAGCCAACAAGTCAGCCACCATTTGGTCTCCCAAAAGGCTGATGCCTAGGTTGCCAATTGGGCCCTTATTACAACTTGAACTAAACCTATTAAAGCCCTTTTAGTTGATTAACCCAAAATATATTTTTGGTCAGCCAACTTTACAAGGATTGAGCCATTATTTAGACAAACTAAACACTCTAAAATTGAGACAAAGTGGTGTCATTTAGTCCTCCTCCATTTGGGCCATGATACAACTCACAACCTTGGACTCTTCTCCTTGAAACTTGGGTTTGTATTCAAATAGTATGGACAACACTTGTTGAAAAGCTTCCTTGGCTTTTCTTGCTCTAGCCCTTGTCATAGGCCCTCCAAGTCCTTCAAGTGGATCCTTGCCCTTGCTCTTGGTCATGTCCTCATCACTTATACTTCAAAATAGTTGATGACACAAACAAGTAGAGTATAATACAAATGATATAATAAGAGATAACTATTATTATTCATAATTGTCCACCTTATGTAGAATGACAGGAGCGCCATATTGGGGTTGAATAGTCATCACCAAAGTTGGAGCATGAGTATAGGTTGGAGAAAGTTCAAACGAGAAACATTGTAAAATCATCGACAAAGCAATCTTTGCTTCCAACAAAGCAAAATTTTGTGCGATGCATATTCTAGGACCTCCTCCAAAGGGGAAAAATGAAAATCTACCATTCGTGGCCTTCAGAACTCCTTCAGAAAATCTCTCAGGTTTGAACTCCTTAGCATCATCACCCCAGAGCTCACTATCATGGTGAACCAAAATTGTTGATATGAAAATCTCCACTCCATCAGGAAATGATAGGTTTCCAAGTTTCACATCTTTGATAACTTTTCGAGGAACACCAACTCCTGGAGGGTATAATCTAAGAACCTCATACAAAATCATAGTAACCTGTTGCAAAAATATTCATAGTAAATACCATGAACATGCTATTCAATAACAAGTTTATAATACAAACTTACAATCTTTAATTGATTCAGTCCATCAAAAGTCGGTTTTTGGTTGCCAAAAACTTGTGAGACTTCCTCCCTTGCGCGTGCTTGCCAATCAGGGTACCTACTCAATAATATCATTGTCCAAACAAGCAAAACTGAAGTGGTGTCCTGCCCTGCAAAGTAGAAAAGCTTGCATTCTTCAATAACTTCCTCAAGATTCATTCCAACATTCTTATTGTTCCCCTGTTCTTCAATTTCCTTGTGATTTGACTCCAGAAGTATATCTAATAAGTTATTTTTAGTGGCTTCACCCGCCTTTAGCGCTTTGTCTCTCTTGTTAATAATATCCATAAGTGAAGCTTTTATATCTCTATCAATTTCCATCATCCTTTTAGGTACCAACCTACAAGTATAATCAGTCCTGTGATAATCATGAAATGAAGGGAATGTTCTTTGATGCATCAACTATACTTCTAATGTTGGTTCCTTCGGTAGTAAAAATTGGAACATTGATTTTAAAATGTTAAATTGAGAGATACCCCTTCACATACTCATGTCACAATATATGGTAAAATGGTTGCTGTAAAAAATATAATCTTTAGTTTAGTTGATTAAAGCTCATCCAATAAGTTTGATCACTTAAGTCTATCAGATAATCAAATATACATATTAGTCTTACCTCTGTCCTCTCATTTTCAGTGTAAGTTCAATTTTCTCTTTTAGAAGTTGAAATATTCTTCTCCCTTCTAAATAACTACTTCCAAATGCTGTTCGAGAAATAACATCAGCAGTCAAATTCTTAACAAAAGGCCATACGTCAATTTCACTTGATCCATCTGAAGACAGCATTTCCTCCCATTTGCTAATCAGATCATCGCAACATTGGATGAATAGTGGTAACATATTCTGTGAATGGTGTAATGAAGAAATAGCAAGGTGTTAAAATTTTCCGTGCGTTTCAAATTAATTAAACACATACACATTCGGACATGCACATCATGTTTATAGACCAGCTGATGTTGCTTGCAGTAGAAGAATATGTGTTGCTGGCTAAACTTAACTCAAGCTTTGCCATATATACCAAATTTTTTTCTTACTTGCAAAGTATGTTTTCATTATTATATATGTGACTTTTAAAATTTTTTTATTTAACATTTAATAAAAATGTTGTTAAAAGCCTTTAGGTCATATTTAAAAAATATTATCAAATTATGAATAAATATTATTAATATGTTTTTATGATATATTATCAAATGTTATATATAATATATGTTGCTAAAATCTAAAATGTCACAAAAAAACTTTAACAACATGATTTATACATAATATTCGATAAATTTTATAAAAATATATTAATAACATTTATTCATAGTTTTACAATATTTTTTAATATCATAAACAAATTTTACTAATATTTTTATTAAGTGTTAAATAAAAAAATATTGTTAAAGATTATATTTATAATGATAGTAATTCCTTTTAAGAGGATACATTTTATAGGAAGGTAATTTTCACATTAAAAAAATGTAGATACATTTGTGGCACAATCTCAATATTTGTCTGACATGTTTTCAAAAGACACACATGCCAATATCTAAGATCTTTTTTTAGTAATAGGAAACTAACCTTCTACTTTTCTAAATTAAATGCGGGGTTGATTATCTTTCTATGCATGCTCCACTTTTCTCCCTCATGCATTGCAAGACCAGGAATAAGTGATCTGATATTTGGGCCCATATTAGGCTTTCCAAAGTCATAAATCTTGTTGAATACATCTTTGATTAGCTCGGGATCTGTGAGGGTCACCCTTGGTTTCTGTCCATTCCAAATAAAAGAATTTTTGCCTACATGCCATCAGCAACAATTAGAATATGTATTATATTAAATATGAAAAAGAAAGAGAAAACTTTGAAGAATTGAAAAAATGAGCAACTTTGCGAGCTATTTAAATTTGACAAAAGACATACAAACCATGGTAACCTTTTGGTATAGTACAAGCTACACACTAAGGTTAGTTCAAAGTAGTTGTTTATTTTCACTTATTAAGTGAGAGTCAAAAGAGTAAATTTAAACTACGTGACCATACGTAAATAATTCAAATTTAATATTATATGAACTTTTAAAAAGTTGTCATTTTTTTAAAAACTTGTGACTTTGTGTTTTGTTTTTATTTTGATAATAGTTCAAAATAAGATTTAATGGTTAATATTTTTTCCATAATATATATATATATATATATATATATATATATATATATATATATATATATATATATATATATATATATGCCTCCACTGTCTGATGGTGAGTCTCTAATGACTAAGGCAATGTTCTTTTTCAGAGACAAACAAGGAGAACTGAGATTACAAGTATGCATGTTCCTTTAGCGTGTTTGAATTGGCGTTCACCGTCCACGATATAAAGCAAATTAAACCACGTCCAAATTCATAAAATGACAAGGAAATAAGAGATGAACTGCTTCCAGTGATCCGCGTCAAAGATAGAGAATGTGTTACCAAACATACACTTCGTCTTACCTAAACATCTCATGAACACTCACACACAAGAAAATCAAAATGCATATGACATGAATGAAATACTTTTTTAATATATATTTTTTCACTCTTCTTTTTACTCTCTCTTTTTCAGTCATCAAATCAGGCACATGGATTTTTTCACCTTTTTTCTTATGTATTTTTATCCATTCAAACAATAACTATTGTCTACTCTATTTCCCTTATATTTCTATATATCCTCCCAATTTCATTCTTTCTCACTTTTCTCTCTATTTATTTTACACAATTAACTAGATATGAAAGTGAACACCACGTGAATGAAACATTTTGGTCTATTTTAAACGGTAATTATCAATTTGATAAGAAATTATATTAATTAGGTCTTTAAATTTTTAAAAGGTTCAATTTGTTTCTCAAATTCTTAAAAATAAATTAATTTAGTCCCTAAATTTTTAAGATTTTAAAAATCAAATTGAGTCATTTAAAATAATTTGGAGACCAACTTGATTTATTTTTAAAAATTTAAGGATTAAATTGAATCTTTTAAAATTTTAAGAACTAAATTGAACTATTTAAAATAATTCGGAAACCAAATTAATAATTAAATCATTTTAAACATGTAATTTCCGAACAAAACTTGGTTCCTTGATATAACAATTGCAAAAAGAGAAAAGCGGAGAGAAAACTAATTCTAAATCTTCCTACTCCAGTTACCTTTTATAATAAGTTTTAAATGTGTTTTATATTTTAAGACATTAAATACACTTACCTTATTTTAATACTTACTATAAAAGATAGTAAAACAACTTGTAAGAGGATGAAGTGAAAAAATATAACGTTACTCATGAAGGTACCATGTTTGTTGACAATGTAATGATCATAGGGAGACACACGCGGTCCTATGTCATTAGAGAAGAGATTCATGGGTTTGGACATGGCTTGCATTTGCATCTTTAATGACTCCTTCGTGTCCCCAACCTTAAACCTGTATGGACTGCCTCGAAGGCCTTGTTCTCTTAAGATCTTTTCAAGCCTCTTTGGCGTGAGCCATAATGAGTTGAGCTTCTTCCATGCCCATATCAGAGTCAGTATCAGTATCAGCATCAGAATATTGACCCATGCTGCTTCCATTTCTCTCTAAAAAAAAAAGTTAACAGAAATAAGTGAAGATAAATACTTGGTTTAAAAGAAATAAGTTGTAAGAAATAAGAAAAGGACATATTAGAGAACCATTATAAATAAAATGTAAAGTAAAACTAATCAATAGATTTTATAAATTTAAAATTTATTTGGTTGTTTGCCAAATATATTATGCTTATTTTCTATGTGTTGATTTTCCTTCCTATGTTTCTCTTTTACCAAATACTAATGGATAAATACCAAAAGCGTGTCTAATTCAGTATGGTATGTGAGTTATTATAAATTTATGTTTGATTCCTATTGATAAAAAAAAATATTAATGAACTCATCAGAAAAAAAATATAATCATTATAACAAAACAATGTTGAGTTAGTACAACGAACCTAATTTTTTGCTATTGAATCCCCATTGGTATGTACAGTGTCATTTTACACACATGCGTAAAATAATCGACGGCTTGAGATTCCATTTTGAAAGACTCACAACTTTTAAAAAATCTGAAAAAAAAGTATTCACTTTATTTTGGTGAATTTTTTAATATATAAGAATTTTGTATATTATTTTTTTATGGTTGAATTTATAAATTTATAAAATAAATATCAATAAATTATTTAAGAACTACGTTTCGAAGGGTTTCTTTTAAGTTTTTACTTCCGGTTCTAAAAATATCCAAGACTCACTGGGTAGCTTTCTATCTGGACACCGTTACAAGGATGACATGGTTTGCTTTGTAGTTTGTTATTTTATTGATAAATATTAATTATTAATTTTGTTAAAATGTTAGTAAAAAAAGATTAAAACCAACGACATCTCTCTTCCTTTCTCTTTTTGACGATCAGTCAATTTTATTATAGCACTACTCTCTTTACTACAGTCGATCTATAAACCTATGAAGGAATGATTTACAAACAATTGCAGCCAAGGTGACAAATAGGTGCATAAGATCTTTTAAGCGAAAGGATTTTCTCGTCAATATTACACATATTATCTTTAGCACATTTTTTTCTTAATACTTGTAAAAATATTACTAAAAGATTTTGACGATATTTAAATTTTTTTGCCAAATATAAATAAATATTATTAATATATTTGAATTGAAATATTGAAAAGGCACAAAATAAAATTTACCTCTGAATATGCTTCTGCTTCTTCACTTTGTATTGCTGTGTGCAGATTAGTCTCTCAAGTACTTCTTTACATATAGTCCCTTTTCACCCCCGTCGTTCATTGCATCATTGATCTTCTGTTTTATGCCCTCCTTTAATTTTCATTATTTTAGTGTTGGTTATAAGGGGTAGCCATTGCTGCAAGCGTTGCTGTCGTGTGAGTCTTTCATTTGTCGGCGGTGTACGTGGTTCTTTCTCAACCTTTCTGATTTCTTTAATATTTAATTATACCCGTGCAGGACATGGCACAAATTAAAAATAATTTTATAGCTTTATGGGTGCATTATTAGGGTGTTGCGAGATCCACCCAGCATCGAAAAGATAAAAATATCTCATGAGTATTTAAAGCGATTGCTGTGCACCCAACAGATGTTGTTTGATCTGCGTGTAACGTGATCCACAAATATTATAGTTATCCATAAGTTTGATATGGAGGAAGTTGATCCACGAACGACTTGCAAATCAACTTGATCTGTAAGAAGTTTTTATTTTTTTTTTTTTCATTTTAGAAGGTAATTTTATTTTTGAATATGAATAATATAAAATTTGTACAAATTTAAGCATAAAATAATTTCAAACATAAAATAACATTACATTAACTTAAACAATACATTCACTTCAATAGAATGAAAACAAATTAACATCAAATATATACTACAACTAAACCATGCTAATTTTGTGACAATGACACATTATCTTTCCTTTCTATTACATGTTTATTAAAAATAGTTAAAATTTTTATTGATCCGATTTTTTGTAACTATATTATTAAAAAAATCTAGTATAGAAATAAAATAAAAGAAATTGGTTCTTTTTGTAACCATATTACTAGTACAAAGTATTCACATGCTCTAACGATATTTAATTTTTATATAAAAAAAATTATTTGATCACTTTTAGTTAAATTTGTAATAATTTAAACGCCAAGGAGAAAAGAACGTTAAGGGTGATTACCACCACAAATCACTAAAGCATTCACATGTCATGAAGTGAACCTGAAGGAAGTTTTGAAAGAAGAGAAAGAAGTTAAGAATCTTTAAATTTAATTTATATGGCTTAAAAAATAAGATAAGAATAACAAAAAGTATATGGTGACATTCTAACTCCACAATTTACACTTTAACTTTCATATAAATTAAATAGATCATGGATGGGCATATATAGATAAACTTGCATGCCTAAAAGAAATAATTTGATTTTGTCACATTATTATTTTGGACAATACACTAATAATAGAGATACGAAAAAGAAGAATATAATACAAATCATGTAATAAGAGATAATTTTACTAGGCTTAAATAATAATTTGTTCGTATAAAACATCCTATTTTGTGCTTGTCTTTTAAAGAAATTTTTTTTGGTGGTTATATTTTGTTTTTGTTTTAGTCCTTAGTGTCAAATAATAGCGTTGATTAATGATATAACAGCTATGCTGTTATAATGGAGTCTAACAAAACAATTCTAATGTTTTTGGATAAAGGACAGTTTTAATCTCTTATACTTCAAAATAGTTGATGACACAAACAAGTAGAGTATAACACAAATGATATAATAAGAGATAACTATTATTATTCATATTTCTCCACCTTATGTAGAATGACTGGAGCGCCATATTGGGGTTGAATAGTCATCACCATAGTTGGAGCATGAGTATAGGTTGGAGAAAGTTCAAACGAGAAACATTGTAAAATCATCGACAAAGCAATCTTTGCTTCCAACAAAGCAAAATTTTGTGCGATGCATATTCTAGGACCTCCTCCAAAGGGGAAAAATGAAAATCTACCATTCGTGGCCTTCAGAACTCCTTCAGAAAATCTCTCAGGTTTGAACTCCTTAGCATCATCACCCCAGAGCTCACTATCATGGTGAACCAAAATTGTTGATATGAAAATCTCCACTCCAGCAGGAAATGATAGGTTTCCAAGTTTCACATCTTTGATAACTTTTCGAGGAACACCAACTCCTGGAGGGTATAATCTAAGAACCTCATACAAAATCATAGTAACCTGTTGCAAAAATATTCATAGTAAATACCATGAACATGCTATTCAATAACAAGTTTATAATACAAACTTACAATCTTTAATTGATTCAGTCCATCAAAAGTCGGTTTTTGGTTGCCAAAAACTTGTGAGACTTCCTCCCTTGCGCGTGCTTGCCAATCAGGGTACCTACTCAATAATATCATTGTCCAAACAAGCAAAACTGAAGTGGTGTCCTGCCCTGCAAAGTAGAAAAGCTTGCATTCTTCAATAACTTCCTCAAGATTCATTCCAACATTCTTATTGTTCCCCTGTTCTTCAATTTCCTTGTGATTTGACTCCAGAAGTATATCTAATAAGTTATTTTTAGTGGCTTCACCCGCCTTTAGCGCTTTGTCTCTCTTGTTAATAATATCCATAAGTGAAGCTTTTATATCTCTATCAATTTCCTTCATCCTTTTAGGTACCAACCTACAAGTATAATCAGTCCTGTAATAATCATGAAATGAAGGGAATGTTCTTTTATGCATCAACTATACTTCTAATGTTGGTTCCTTCAGTAATAAAAAAATGGTAGATTGATTTTAAAATGTTAAATTGAGAGGTACCCCTTCACATACTCATGTCACAATATATGGTAAAATGGTTACTGTAAAAAAAATAATCTTTAGTTTAGTTGATTAAAGCTCATCCAATAAGTTTGATCACTTAAGTCTATCAAATAATCAAATATACATATCTGTCTTACCTCTGTCCTCTCATTTTCAGTATAAGTTCAGTTTTCTCTTTTAGAAGTTGAAATATTCTTCTCCCTTCTAAATAACTACTTCCAAATGCTGTTCGGGAAATAACATCACCAGTCAAATTCTTAACAAAAGGCCATACGTCAATTTCACTTGATCCATCTGAAGACAGCATTTCCTCCCATTTGCTAATCAGATCATCGCAACATTGGATGAATAGTGGTAACATATTCTGTGAATGGTGTAATGAAGAAATAGCAAGGTGTTAAAATTTTCCGTGCGTTTCAAATTAATTAAACACATACACATTCGGACATGCACATCATGTTTATAGACCAGCTGATGTTGCTTGCAGTTGAAAGAATATGTGTTGCTGGCTAAACTTAACTCAAGCTTTGCCATATATACCAAATTTTTTTCTTACTTGCAAAGTATGTTTTCATTATTATATGTGACTTTTAAAATATTTTTTTATTTAACATTTAATAAAAATGTTGTTAAAAGCCTTTAGGTCATATTTAAAAAATATTATTATGAATAAATATTATTAATATGTTTTTATGATATATTATCAAATGTTATATATAATATATGTTGCTAAAATCTAAAATGTCAAAAAAAACTTTAACAACATGATCTATACATAATATTAGATAAATCTTATAAAAATATATTAATAACATTACTCATAATTTTGCAATATTTTTAAATATTATAAACAAATTTTACTAATATTTTTATTAAGTGTTAAATAAAAAAATATTGTTAAAGATTATATTTATAATGATAGTAATTCCTTTTAAGAGGATACATTTTATAGGAAGGTAATTTTCACATTAAAAAAATGTAGATACATTTGTGGCACAATCTCAATATTTGTCTGACATGTTTTCAAAAGACACACATGTCAATATCTAAGATCTTTGTTTAGTAATAGAAAACTAACCTTCAACTTTTCTAAATTAAATGCGGGGTTGATTATCTTTCTATGCTTGCTCCACTTTTCTCCCTCATGCATTGCAAGACCAGGAATAAGTGATCTGATATTTGGGCCCATATTAGGCTTTCCAAAGTCATAAATCTTGTTGAATACATCTTTGATTAGCTCGGGATCTGTGAGGGTCACCCTTGGTGTCTGTCCATTCCAAATAAAAGAATTTTTGCCTACATGCCATCAGCAACAATTAGAATATGTATTATATTAAATATGAAAAAGAAAGAGAAAACTTTGAAGAATTGAAAAAATGAGCAACTTTGCGAGCTATTTAAACTTGACAAAAGACATACAAACAGTACAAGCTACACACTAAGGTTAGTTCAAAGTAGTTGTTTATTTTCACTTATTAAGTGAGAGTCAAAAGAGTAAATTTAAACTACGTGACCATACGTAAATAATTCAAATTTAATATTATATGAACTAATATTATATGAACTTTTAAAAAGTTGTCATTTTTTAAAAAACTTGTGACTTTGTGTTTTGTTTTTATTTTGATAATAGTTCAAAATAAGATTTAATGGTTAATATTTTTTCCATAATATATATATATATATATATATATATATATATATATATATATATATATATATATATATATATATATATGCCTCCACTGTCTGATGGTGAGTCTCTAATGACTAAGGCAATGTTCTTTTTCAGAGACAAACAAGGAGAACTGAGATTACAAGTATGCATGTTCCTTTAGCGTGTTTGAATTGGCGTTCACCATCCACGATATAAAGCAAATTAAACCACGTCCAAATTCATAAAATGACAAGGAAATAAGAGATGAACTGCTTCCAGTGATCCGCGTCAAAGATAGAGAATGTGTTACCAAACATACACTTAGTCTTACCTAAACATCTCATGAACACACACACAAGAAAATCAAAATGCATATGACATGAATGAAATACTTTTTTAATATATTTTTTTCACTCTCCTTTTTACTCTCTCTTTTTCAGTCATCAAATCAGGCACATGGATTTTTTCACCTTTTTTCTTATGTATTTTTATCCATTCAAACAATAACTATTTTCTACTCTATTTCCCTTATATTTCTATATATCCTCCCAATTTCATTCTTTCTCACTTTTCTCTCTATTTATTTTACACAATTAACTAGATATGAAAGTGAACACCACGTGAATGAAACATTTTGGTCTATTTTAAACGGTAATTATCAATTTGATAAGAAATTATATTAATTAGGTCTTTAAATTTTTAAAAGGTTCAATTTGTTTCTCAAATTCTTAAAAATAAATTAATTTAGTCCCTAAATTTTTAAGATTTTAAGAATCAAATTGAGTCATTTAAAATAATTTGGAGACCAACTTGATTTATTTTTAAAAATTTAAGGATTAAATTGAATCTTTTAAAATTTTAAGAACTAAATTGAACTATTTAAAATAATTCGGAAACCAAATTAATAATTAAATCATTTTAAACATGTAATTTCCGAACAAAACTTGGTTCCTTGATATAACAATTGCAAAAAGAGAAAAGCGGAGAGAAAACTAATTCTAAATCTTCCTACTCCAGTTTCCTTTTATAATAAGTTTTAAATGTGTTTATATTTTAAGACATTAAATACACTTACCTTATTTTAATACTTACTATAAAAGATAGTAAAACAACTTGTAAGAGGATGAAGTGAAAAAATATAACGTTACTCATGAAGGTACCATGTTTGTTGACAATGTAATGATCATAGGGAGACACACGCGGTCCTATGTCATTAGAGAAGAGATTCATGGGTTTGGACATGGCTTGCATTTGCATCTTTAATGTCTCCTTCGTGTCCCCAACCTTAAACCTGTATGGACTGCCTCGAAGGCCTTGTTCTCTTAAGATCTTTTCAAGCCTCTTTGGCGTGAGCCATAATGAGTTGAACTTCTTCCATACCCATATCAGAGCCAGTATCAGTATCAGCATCAGAATATTGTCCCATGCTGCTTCCATTTCTCTCTAAAAAAAAGTTAACAGAAATAAGTAAAGAGAAATACTTGGTTTAAAAGAAATAAGAAAAAGACATATTAGAGAACCATTATAAATAAAATGTAAAGTAAAAATAATCAATAGATTTTATAAATTTAATATTTATTTGGTTGTTTACCAAATATATTAATTGTTTATTTTCTATGCGTTGATTTTCTTTCCTCTTTATGTCTCTCTTTTACCAAATACTAATGGATAAATGCAAAAAGCGTGTCTAATTCAATATGATATGTGAGTTATTATAAATTTATGTTTGATTTCATGGATAAAAAAAATATTAATGAACTCATTAGAAAAAAATAAAATCATTATAACAAAACAATGTTGAGTTAGTACAACAAACCTAATTTTTTGCTATTGAATCTCCATTGCTATGCACAGTATCGTCTCACACATAATCGACGACTCGAGATCCCATTTTGAGAGGCTCATAACTTTTAAAAAATCTGAAAAAAAATTATTCACTTGTGAACTTTTTAATATATAAAAATTTTGTATATTATTTTTTTTTGGGTTGAATTTATAAATTTATAAAAAAATTTATCAATAAATTATTTATGAACTACGTTTCCAAGGATTTCTTTTTAAGTTTTTACTTTCAGTTCTAAAAATATCCAAAACTCACTGGGTAGCTTTCTATCTGGAAACCGGTACAAGGATGACATGGTTTGTTTTGTAGTTCGTTATTTTATAGATAAATATTAGTTATTAATTTTGTTAAAATGTTAGTAAAAAAAGATTAAAACTAACGACATCTCTCTTCCTTTCTCTTTTTGACGATCAGTCAATTTTATTATAGCACTACTCTCTTTACTATAGTCGATGTATAAACCTATGAAGGAATGATTTACAAACAATTGCAGCCAAGGTAACAAATAGGTGCATAAATCTTTTAAGCGAAAGGATTTTCTCATCAATATTACACATATTATCTTTAGCACATTTTTTTCTTAATACTTGTAAAAATATTACTAAAAGATTTTGACGATTTTTTTAATTTTTTTTGCCAAATATAAATAAATATTATTAATATATTTGAATTGAAATATTGAAAAGGCACAAAATAAAATTTACCTCTGAATATGCTTCTGCTTCTTCACTTTGTATTGCTGTGTGCGGATTAGTCTCTCAAGTACTTCTTTATATATAGTCCCTTTTCACCCCCGTCGTTCATTACATCATTGATCTTCTGTTTTACGGCCTCCTTTAATTTTGGTTATAAAGGGTAGCCATTGCTGCAAGCGTTGCTGTCGTGTGAATCTTTCATTTGTCGTTGGTGTGGTTCTTTCTCAAGCTTTCTGATTTCTTTTGTATTTAATGACTATACCCGTGCAGCGCATGGCACAAATTAAAAGTAATTTTATAGCCTTGTGGATGCATTATTATAGTTTAAAACTGATGCAGTTTCTAGTAAGCATTTACGAATCACGCTACACAGCAGAGTTCTGCACCTCCTGCTCCTCCACTTTCTTTTCTTATTCTCATTAAACTAATACAGTAATATATTATAATGTGCATGGGGGTAGGTGGGGAACATACTTTCATGTCACGGAAACACTTGGCTAAGGTCTAATACATGCTGCAAGGCGACAAAAATAATTAAAATGGATAGTAATCCTTTCCTTCCATTATAATAATCATATAAAAAAATTGTATTAAAATAATTATCATTATAATTTTTTAATATAATATTAATTATTTTTGTATTTATATTTTTTATAATATTAATGATAAATAAATAAATATATGAATAAATTGAATATTTTGAGATGATCAAATTAATTTGGCATAGTGTATTAGGGGGTGTTTGGTTTAACTGTTTTTTTTTTCATTTTCACTAAAAACAGAAAATGGTGATGAAAATGTATTTGATTGGATTTTTAAAAATACTTTTAGTGAAAATGAAAATAGAAAACAATCCAAAAATGAAAATAATAAAATTTCATTTTCAGTGTTTTCAGTTGAAAATAAGAACATCACTTTAGGTAAAATAAAGATGCGATGACAAGAAATATAATTTTAAGCAAATATAAAAATACAAAAAAGATAAAAAATCAATATATCATACATTTTTAGTGTTTTTATTTCCTAAAAACAGAAAACAAGAAGTCAAATCAAACATATTTTTAGAATTCTAATCTTTTAAAAATAAAAATAGTTTTCAAAAAATAAAAACATAAAATAAAAATATAAACCAAACACACCCTTAAATTTTAAAAAAAATATAATATAATTATCATAATTTATCTTTATACACCTTATATATTAATAATATTTTATTTGTTACTTCACAGTCATTCATTTTTAAATTTCGTATTCCCATATATATATAAAAATTAGTTTACATGTTTTATAAAAGTAAAATCATGTAGCTTTGATCCGGTGGTAGTATTTCTATTAGTTTCCAAGAGGAACAAACAAAGTTCTAATCCTTCCTAGACCAAAAATTTGAGAAAATTTTCAAATTCCTCAAGCAGGTGGTTTTGACTGAGTCACATGTATAACTGATTCGAAAAGAAACTCAAACCGGCTGATGGTTCGGTTCCCGATCAGACCAGCTTGTCTGGACTGATTTTTAAAACATTGAATGAATTAACAAAGATATAAAAAGTTAATTTTATATAATTATTATTTTGTTTCATTTATTTATTTATTTATTATTTTTATCATATATATATATAATAATTTAAATAGACATTATAATGGACGAAGTAAAAAAATGTCACTGGTTCCATTATGTTTCTTTTGTTTTTTAAATGAAAAAAAATTGAATAATAATTCATTTACGTCCTGATCAACGAGGGAATTCTAAGCCCGAAGACAAGCAAAGAAGAAAAAAAAATCTTTAGCGCTTGTTGCACTGTGAAAGGAAGATAGAGATCGAAAGGTGAATTCTAGGGATAACCATCTTATGGTGGTTTATATAGTGAATCACGACAATAGATATTGGATATATTGATATTATTTTTAATAGATTGTCATGTTTGTTCACCAATTATTTATTGATTTTGAATTTTGTTAATTATAAAATAATTCTAGATACTCAACGAAAATTGTTAGCTAAACCTATTAAGCATCGACACGGACGCCGAACATGATACGGATACATGGATATCTGTAATGTTCAAAATATAGGATGTAATACGATGTCGTGTCCGTGTTAAATATTGACATCGACATGTGTCGGACATCAAATATAACAAAGGACTAGAGTATCCGTACTTCATAGAAAATTCGTGCTTCATAGAGCTAGACAATCTTTTCTCTAGTTTCTACATCATTGTCTACCTCCGTGTGATGAAGAAACCTTGAAACTCCATCTTTTTCCGCACCAGCAGCTTCATCTCCGTCTGGCAGGAGCTACGCCTCCTTCTACTCCGCCGTGTTTGGCGGCGCATCATGTTCAACAAGTTTTAAATCTATATATATATATATCAAAAACCAGTTGGGGATCTAAGTTTTTGAATTTTTGTAAGAGATTTTTCAATGTGTTAGAGAACAAATAATAATATCAAAAAGAAAATTCAAAGAATTAGCCAGGGATCAAACAATAAATATATATCAAAATTTCTAACAACAGGTTAATATAAATTAAATTTCTGTATCATGTTAATTTAAGTGTTTCGCCATGAACCAAAAAGAAGAGTCAATAATTGATTCAAAAGATGAGTAAAATTAAATGCGTATATGTATAATTTATTTATTTGGTAGCTGTAATGCTATAGCTTTGCCTTCACATGGAAATTAAGAATTTTTATTAATGCATAGAGTTTGAGAATCCAATTGACAATTATAGTTTTTTTTTTTCTTTCGTTCTTTCATCCTTATTTTACGCTTTCCCTGTTTAGTTCTTGTCTATGCATGTGTCGTGATGCTTTGGGTAGGAGCAGGTCATTAAAAAGATCTTATTTTTTTCCTCTTTTTTGTTTTCACAATAAAAAAATTAGTGACTGCACGTTGATCATAAAACTGACCAAAGCTTGGTCATTATATGTATATATGTATGCATTGGAGTTTACTTTTAAAAAAAATTAAAAGTTAAATACAATAATTAGAGATAAGTATATTTTTATAAAAAACATATTTTAGTTTTTCTTATAAAGCAACTTTCAAATGATTATATTAATTAGTTCAATTTCTCAATCAGTATGGGAATATCACAATATTGCAGTGATTTTCATGTCACAAACGTAATGAACATATTCAATGATGGTTTAGTTCCTAATTTTGTAGATAAACCGATGAACTTCTATATATATATATATATATATATATATATATATATATATATATATATATATGATTTGTAGCCCAAAGAAATAAAAATATATAAATAAATAAATAAACTCCCCAAATCCTATACTTTACGTAGTTATATTTTTTTGATGATTGGGAAATACAAAGACAAGCAAAAGTAAACAAGCAGAGAAATCCCTGGCTAGGATACAAAGTTCCTATGGAGTCAGGTAACAAAATAAAATAGGACTAAGCTAGAAATGGCACATGCTAACATGAATTACCTTTATAAGTGGTCCAACACCACTAATTTTGTCTCCTGTTAGATTGATCGTGAACTCCACAATTGTTATAGTACACCTTTCACAATATATTTTTTCTCCCTTACTATCATAGGCTTCTCCGATCAAGCTACCGCTTCCAACCTCTTCTCTGTCTAAGCCCCTCCTTCAAAAAGAAATCTATAAAATATCATATTTCATTTACTGAACTACAAGTATGTAAATAAAAATATAAGACACAATTTATTTTTTGATTCAAGCCTTCTCTTGTTGCGATCATCGAAATTCAAGCTTCAAATGATTTTTTTTACATCCCATCACATGAATATGAAATCTAACCATAAACTAACATTGCTTCTCAAGTCATGTTTCATACCTTGAGCACCTAGAAATCCGTCTTTCTCTCAGTTTTCGCAAAGGCAACTATAGTCATAAAAATAAAATCAAGTAATATTCAAATGGAACATTCTAATAAATTGTTTTTCTGTTTTTTTTTTTTTTGCCTTGCTTTAAAGAGATGACAAAATGACGTAGAAGGGTCATTTTTACAAATAATTTAACTAAGGAGGTCTGTTTGTAAACATTTGCTTGAGGGAGTCTGTTTTTTAAAGGTGTTCCGCTATTCCTGTTGGTGAAACCCTTATTCCACCATTCTTGTTGGTGAGACTCACCTATCATCCCTAAAGGATTCTGCCAATACCACTGGTCAGATACCCTTGCTTCCCGTGCAATGAAGGTTCCTCCAACAATACTCGCATTTTTTATTTTTTATCAAATCAAATTTTATATTTTAAAAACAATCGATTGTTTTTTAAAATAAAATAAATTTATTTTTCGGCTAATTATTTTACCAAATATTCTTATATTTTATTTTTTTATTTAAGAGATAAAATAATTTAGTTAAAATTTAAAATAAAAATATATAGTCTCAAGTAAAATATAAAATAAAAATGTTAAGATTCAAGTCAAACATAAAATAAAAATGTATGGATTCAAGTAAAATATAAAATTAAATCTGGAAAATATTAAAGAGAAAAAACATATAAAAAAGTATAATGAAATATGAATTATTAATTTAGGTGCAATATAAAAATTAATTATATTAGAGAATAAAAAATATTTGAAATTGTTAAAACATACTCAGTAAATAAAAAAGAGTTGAATTTGAATTTTGAAAAATAAAAAAGTTTAATACAAAAAAAATTTAAAATAACACATGTCATTTAAAATTATTAAATTAATATATTTACAATAATTTAACATTTAAAGATAAACTATGCTTTTAAAAAGGTCAAAAAGATTTTTTTTTCAAATTTTCACATATTTTATTTTATATATTTAAAAATAACTAAGAAGATGTACCCAAAAAATAGAAAGAAGAGAGACGGAGAGCAAATTTCTGTCATGAACTAGTCCGAGTCTTAGACTACATTCATTCATTTACCATATAAATAATAAATAATATTTTTTTATTTGGAAAATTTTATAACAATTTATGCATTGTCCTCTATCAATATATAACAACGTTATATTAACTTATAATATTTTTAATTAATATTTCCTATATTTTATCGAAGGTAAATATTAAGTAAGAGTAAATATATTTAATGTTTTAGAAATATAAAAAAAGTATTAACATTTATTTATTTAATTAATAAATTAATTCAAAAAAATGATAAATCAATCAATATTAAAACAATCTTATAAAAATCAAATTATTCATAAAACATTTGCTCTCTCCCATTGCGCATGAGTTAAGCATGAAATATAAAAAGAATTCATGTAGGATAAACGCCAGTGTTGCTGGTGGAAAAAAAAAAGCTTATGCTGGCGAAAAAAAATAAAATAAAAGCAAGGGTATCTCACAAGTGGTATTGGCGGAACTCTTTGGGGATGACAGATCGTCTCGCCAACAGGAATGACGGAATAAAAAGAATAAGGATTTCGCCACGAGAAATAGCGGAACACCTTTAAAAAATAGACCCCTCAAACAAATGTTTGAAAATAGACCCCCTTAAATAAATTATTTATAAAAGTGACCCCTCTACATCATTTGGCCTCAAAGAGATCTGCCGCTCACTGGCAGCCCTCCATCTTCATGAATCTTTGTGGAGCAGTTGTGCAGAAGGAGTTGGAAAAAGAATCAGGTGTGAAAGGTGTAAGATAGAACTCTATACACCAAATTAATCTAATAGAACATAAAAGTGGTACACAATAGAGGTTTTTTTTACTGTACTACACATTCTCTCTTCAAAATATGCCTGAAATACACTAGTTTGGGAATTTTTTCCCAAACTACACCAGTTTCATGCTTTTCACGGAAGTCGGGGTCTGGCACCCCGACTTCCCTTCTTCCTTTTTTTTATAAATAAGTTTATATATTATTAAAATTAAATATTATATTATATAAAATTATTTTTCATTGATTTTAAAATTATTTATTTATTAAATTAATTTATGTAATATTATTTTATAATTTAATTTTGTTATTAAGAAAATGATATTATTAAATTTAAGTATTTTTTTATATTATTTAAATTATTTAAGATATTTTTTGGGTGAATATATGTTTTAAAATCTGAATTTTTTATAATAATATATTTATTTTAGTAAATATTTATTTTGTATAATAATCTGAATTTTAAAATTTTTAATTTAACTATTTTACTAAATATAATTAGTTTGTTTACGTGATTAGATTTAATTAAAAATGATAAAACTAAAGCTTTTAACAATTTATTTATATAAGAACATTATACTACGCCATCAATAAATATTTAAACAATGACATTTGTCTATGGAAAAACTAAGATGAGGATACATTAGGACAATTATTTCTGCTATGACCATGTTGCCGGCAAAGTTCATATTTTTTTCTACTTGCTCGTTCATTTTCGTCTTCGTCCATCTCAGTAGGAATACAAGTTGAAACGGGACAACCCTTTGCAGTCCTCTTTCTCCTTGGATCAGGACCCCACTGATCTCCTTCATATTCTTGCCACATTGATTTGTGTGGCAATAAACCAAAGGAGTTGTCGTAGATGTACAAAATATGTTGTAAAGTGAATATCATCGACACATAGGTCATGGGATCAACATTGACAGATTTACAGGCAGCCATGACGTGAGAACACGGTAAATGTTTAGCCTGAAATTCACCACAATCACACTTTTGGGATTGTAACATTACTCTAAACCTTCCAGGTGGTCTGGGTGTTTCAAGTGGGGATTGAGTCTCTGTTATAATAAAAGTGTGATTGTGTTTGTCGAATTCATTTACAATGTGTGTATTAGATTCTTGTTGACCACTATTGATTGCATCGAAGACGACTTTAGAATACTGTGAGCCGGAGTTGATCATTGCCTAAGTTTGTCGACCTCTATTAGCAAAGAGTTGTGCGGTCTTGAAATAGGTCTCCTCAACCAACGATGACACCGGCAAATGTCTTGTGTTTTTTAACATGGAATTAACAGACTCCGACAAATTGGTAGTCATATGTCCCCAACGTTTCCTCTCATCAAAGCATTGTACCCATTTTTGTTTGGGTAATTGATCAAGCCATTCAGCTGCACTTGGCTTATTCGCACGAATATCCCCAAGATGTCGCCAATGCATCTTCTCCGTGTATGCGTACCCTGTAAATATTTAATCAATGTATTATGTTATAAAATTTGATTGAAAGAAAATTATAACGAATAAATAAAATAGATTCTCCCCAGCCAACATAAGTGGTTTCTTTAAATTTTTGCAGTTTGAGTTACCACGAAGAAAGTTTTGTGTAATGTGGCGCAGGCAAAATAAATGGGATGTGTCCTGGACCCATAAGTTACTTGGGTTGTTGTAGGCACTTATAATTGAGGGGTGTCGATCTGAAATAAGAGAAATGTTAATTTGCGGAGTAACATGTCTTCTCAAATTCTTTAGAAAAAAACCCCAAGCTGAAGTTGTCTCCCCTTCTACAATGGCATAGGCAATCGGGAAGATATGGTTAACTTCATCTTGTGCGGTAGCTATCAACAGTGTGCCAGTATACTTTCCGTAAAGCCATGTACCATCTACTTGTACAATGGGTTTGCAATATGAAAAACCATTAATGCATGGACCAAATGACCAAAAGACACGTTTAAACAATCTTTTGCCCGGTACTATTTCTCCCCCCTCATACAAGGATTCTGTTTGAGCAGCGACCACAGTCCCGGGAACACAAGATTGCAAAGCTCCGAAAAGTTTTGGCAGTTTGGCATATGATTCTTCCCGGTTTCCATGAATCATCTCCAATGCTTTTTTCTTTGCTAACCATGTCTTCTTGTAGGATGGGGTATAATTCATGAACGTTTTGATCTTTGCAATCAACGTCTTGATGGAGACAGTTGGGTTTGTTTTGACAATTGGTTGGATGATCTGTGCTATGACGTGTTTGTCGAGTTGGCGATGATCTTGTCTGAGCATCGACACGAGACAAGTGTGATGACCTCTGATACTCTAGATAATCCATTTGTTATGCCTCTTTGAATTGCATGCGCCCAAGCTCCATGTACAACCATTTTCATGTAACTTGTAGACGAAGTTTAGCCTTCTTTGGTCAGAGTAAATTGTTCTGCAACCAAAATGATTTCTGATGTTGTATTCTTTGATTGCTCGAATACATTGTGCTTTGTCATCGAAGGTCATGCCAACCTCGAGTGCACCGACTGGTGGTTGTACATTGTGTTGTTGATGAACAAAATGGTGTTGATCAATGTAGTGTGGTAGGTGGTCAAAGTTCAAGTCTACTGGGCACCTAGGTTGCTGATATTGCAACGGAGGTGACAGAGGTGTTGTTGGTCCGCCAACACCCTCGTCATCGGTTTGGTCATCCCTTTGGTCATCGCTTTGCTGATTGATGTGATCAAAGAACTGTTGATCCTCATCCTTAGTAAAATCATCCATGTTTTCATGATGAAATCGTATAATGGGATCTTCGTTAGCAATGGGATGGTCATCTAGGTTTGATGTTTGCGTTTGTGGTAGCTGTGAAGGTGGCGTAAAGGGGGATGAAGGATGGTTTTGTTGGTCAAAGGAGGTTTGTTGGCCATGAAAAAAGAAATCATTCTCGGATAATATTTGTGTGTATAAAGTATAAATGTCAAAGGGGTCTTTTGATTCAAGGTTGTTGTATGAAGATACTTGATTATTGAGGTCTATGTTGTTGTACGGTAACTATTGTGGAGGCGGTAGTTGTAGTTGTGGACATGAGGGTTGTGGAGACGATGGTTGTGGTTGAGGAATAAGCTCAGTAACAGCATAGAATTCGGTAGAATTCAATTGTGGATTCTGGATAATTGTTTCCATCGCGCCTCTAAGATCATCATTGTCGAATAGTTGAGCTGAAATAAAGCGTGTTTGATCGAGATGAAGTGAAATAGGGACACGAAATAACAATTGAGCAACTTGTTCAGTTGCTCGAGTAGGGAGACGATTGTTAATTTTTCGAATGAATTGTGTAAACGTAATAGAACGACAGGCGTAAAAAAATATTGGGGTCATACATTGGTACGTTGATCCTTGAACTGGATTGTCTACAATGTGACCATTATGGTAAATGAGGGTTGGAATTTCTTTAGGTGGAGCCAAGGTGGTGCTTATGGGATATGAGTGGAAATGGTGTGAGAGTTACAAATCGAGTTTTGTTTTATGAGAAAATTGTTGTGTGTGATATGTTGTTGTCAAATGGTGATATTATATATAGGCTGAGAAAGTTTAGTACTAGAGTTAGATTGGAATGTTAGGTGGGAGAGTTAGATTGGAAGGTTAGGTTGGGAGAGTTAGTTACGAGGGTTAGATGGGAGGGGTAGGTGGGAGTGTTAGATTGGAAGGTTAGATGGGAGAGTTAGATTGGAAGGTTAGGTGGGAGAGTTAGTTACGAGGGTTAGATGGAAGGGGTTAGGTAGGAGTGTTAGCTTGAAAGGTTAGGTGGGAGGGTTAGGCAGCAAAGTTAGTTACGACGGTTAGGTAGGAGAGTTAGGTAGGACATTAAGTGCATGTGAGTAAATTAGTGTACACATGTGAGTGAACAGTATGCAACCTCACACATTAATATACATGACAGATTGTTCGTTTAATCATGATTGTTGACCGCAGTGTTCCGTATCGCATGCCAAGGTCACATGGATTGTTCAGAAACATGTTAATGGGATAAACATACGCATGTGAGTGAACAGTGTGCAACACCACACTTTAATGGGGTGTCAGTGCATGTGAGGGTTAGGTCTGACATTGCTCCGCATCTCTGAAATGATGCATATGTAGACTATTATTACTGAAGTAAATTAAAAATAACAACTTCAAAGCATGCAACAACTACAACTAGATAATAAAGACGGAGAAAAACTTCAATGCAATACAATAACAAAATATGTTAAATTATTCATTCTAATTTCATGGTATTCTCCAGCTTCTGCTCCATGTCGGCCCAACTTAGGTCATTAACTTGAGTAGGTGATAATGAATTATGAACATCAACTTTAAATTCCATACATATTACACTTCTCATATTGAGAAATGTATGAAGCATGCATGAGACACCTTCTTCGTCAATAATTTGAATTGCCCTATATTGAACTTCACCATTTAATTGATATACAGGACAACGATACCAAAGGGTATTAATTATAGGCATAACACCATTATCTGTAATTGATGACTGTATTGCAGTGATTATATTTGGCAGCGTCATTGTTGGATTCAAGAGTAACGACTTTGTGTTGTCACCTCTGAAAATTGCATTTGCACTTGAACTTTGAATGATTTCACCATTGATATAAAGTACACACAAATAGGCTCTGACCTCATTGCTAGCCGTCTCTGTTTTCTCTGACAATTTGATTAGACGCAACAGTGCAAAGTATTAGGTGACGTGGTAGGTTTATATATGCAATCAATCACGGGTCCATGGTTCACGTGAATTAGAATCTCAATGCATCACAGTACCACAGTCGTGTTAATGTGCTTTGGAATCTCGAGGCCTTACAACGAGACAAAATATAAATGTGGTTTGGAATCTTGAGGCATTACAATTACATTAAGTGTAATGTTGAGGCCATGCGAAATGTTGAGAACAAAGCTAATGCGGTTATCGTACGCATGCGGGTGAATAGTGTGCTCGAAAATGTCATTGGTTCACGTGCATTAGAATCTCGATGCGTGACAGTACCACAGTTGATGTTAACGTGCTTTGGAATCTCGATGCCTTGCAACGAGACAATTTATAAATGTGCTTTGGATTCTCGAGACATTACAATTACCTTAAGTGTAATGTTAAAAACATGTGAATTATTGAGAACCAAGTTAATGTGGTTAACGTACGCATGCGGGTGAACAGTGTGCACGAAATTTTAGTGATTCACGTGAATTAGAATCTCGATGCATCACAGTACCATAGTCATGTTAATGTGCTTTGGAATCTCGAGGCCTTAGAACGAGACAAATTATAAATGTGCTTTGGAATCTCGAGGCATTACAGTTATCTTAAGTGTATTTGTGCTTGCAAAACCGAACATAGTGTAAATGATAAATATATGAGAGGTGCATGTCAATACCACATTTGCATCACCCAAATTCAAATTTTATATCATTTGTATTCGGTTTACCATTTGACATCATTCTCATGGATGATAAACCTCTATTGCGTGATCAACACATTCATCGTTCACGTACTACGATTAATGAGTTAATCACTTCCTATTACCATACAATACCTGAACTAGAACCACAAATTATACCATTATTATCGTCTACTGGGTTCTAACATATTTCCTTAATCAAACAGTGTAAAATTGATCCTGCATTGATCATTGCATTGGTTGAACGATGGAGGCCTGAAACACATACCTTTCACCTGCCATGGGGAGAGTGCACCATCACACTCGAAGATGTTGCACTTCATCTAGGCATTAGAGTCGATGTTCGTGTTGTGGCTGGACCTAGCTTCTTATATTGGGATGAGTTATGCCACGAGTTACTAGGGGAAGTCCCTCCCGAAAATGCACGTAAAGGAGCCGCACTGAAGCTGACATGGTTGCTAAACATGTTGCGCGCACCATTGCCTGAAGAACCAACAACGCACTAACTACAATGCAAGTGTAGAGCTTACATAATGTACATGATTGGCGGTGCTTTAATTCCTGATAAATCTGGAAATAGAGTTCATTTAATGTATTTGAACCTATTACGTGATTTGAACAACACAAAAAAATATAGTTGGGGTTCGGCTTGCTTAGCAAACCTGTATAGAGAACTATGTCGAGCATCATCGGAGGTTGGTAAATCTATGTGTGGTTGTGTCATACTATTGCAGTCATAGGCTTGGTACTGCATGCCTTTTATTGCACCAAGAGTCCCACGACCCGAAACAACTTTTCCACTGGCTAAAAGGTTATTTACATATAGCGAAATGTAAATTTTTTTTATTTCAATGACGTGTATTATAACATTACAATGAATACTGATTTTGTATGTTTTACATTTTAGATGGAGTGGTGGTAGATTAGAATATAGGGCCACACCGCATGTTGACTTAGTCGGATATAGGTCTCGTATAGATCATATGGAGAGCCATGAGGTATAATACTATCATGATCTACACCTTAAATATAAACATACATACTAACATGTTGCCTTGTTGGCATATATTTCAATTTTCTTGGGTCCCATATAGAGGATTTGAAGAACACCTACCCAGACGTGCACATAGAGACATGGAGATTTGGTCTGCATGTACTGCAATTATTTGTTTCTCGATTGTCGAATGGCATCAAACAAATCGGGTGAAGCTACAATTTGGACTACAACAAGATATCCCTGTTGATCCCATGAATCTTGATCTACTTCACCAAATTGACATGCGAGGCAATCATTACACTGATTGGATGGAATATCATGCGAAGTGGATTAATATCTGGAAAAACAAACACAAGGATATTTTAGCTGGGCAATGGGTTGAAGGAATAATGACACATACACCAGCGTACATGGAATGATATAAGAAAAACATTACTTTGTTCTTGTCTGTTGAACAACAACTACATGATCCACGCACAACAATTACACAAAATGTTGCAGGGTCAGGTGTTGAACAAACACATTTTGAAATTCCACATCCTCAGTCAATATATTCTACTCCTTCACCTGTTCATCAAACTTTTGACCACACTGGCGAGTCAATCACCGCAACCACCCATGAATGGATGACCAATTTATTTGGCGTCGATTTCAATACACCAAATTCAGCGGCATCATATTTAGCTACTTTACAACAGTTCGATGCACCACATTCGTTTGGAGAACAAGGTCAAAGTTCTTCAGCTGCAGCAACCAATATTGAAAATACTAACATAGAACAACAACATGATCATGACGTGGAAGAACCAGTCGTACTGGAAAGAAGAAATTCGCGACGTAATCGGGGTCCACCACCTTGTGGGACTGGTCATCGTCTTGGTCATTGAAGTATAAAATGTTGTGATAATGAGATCAAATATGTTTAAGTACCCCTGTAATGGCATCATCAAATATGATTTGGACCCTTGCAACTATGGTTAAGTACCCATGTTCTGCATTTTTTTAAAATTATGTCGAACACATTAATGATATTTGTGACTCATTTTTTCTATAGCTTAAACGTCAAAGAATCCAAAAAAAAATATTTCGTGCACCAGTTCCATGGACTAATACCTCAAAATACAAGTACAAAATCAAAAAAACTATGATTTGGACCTTTGCAACTATGCTTAAGAGCCCATGTTCTGCATTTTTTTAAAATTATTTCGAACACATTAATGATATTTGTGACTCATTTTTTCTATATTTTGAACGTCAAAGAATCCAAAAAAAATTATTTCGTGCACCAGTTCCATGGACTAACACCTCAAAATACAAGTACAAAATAAAAAAAACTATGATTTGGACCCTTGCAACTATGCTTAAGTACCCATGTTCTGCATTTCTTTAAAATTATGTCACACACATTAATGATGTTTGTGACTCATTTTTTCTATAGTTTGAACGTCAAAGAATCCAAAAAAAATTATTTCGTGCACCAGTTCCATGGACTTACACCTCAAAATACAAGTACAAAATAAAAAAAAACTATGATTTGGACCCTTCCAACTATGGTTAAGTGCCCATGTTCTGCATTTTTTTCAAATTATGTTGAACACATTAATGATATTTGTGACTCATTTTTTCTATAGCTTAAACGTCAAGGAATCCAAAAAAAAATATTTCGTGCACCAGTTCAATGGACTAACACCTCAAAATACAAGTTCAAAATCAAAAAATCTATGATTTGGACCTTTGCAACTATGCTGAAGAGCCCATGTTTTGCATTTTTTTAAAATTATTTCGAACACATTAATGATATTTGTGACTCATTTTTTCTATATTTTGAACGTCAAAGAATCCAAAAAAAATTATTTCGTGCACCAGTTCCATGGACTAACACCTCAAAATACAAGTACAAAATAAAAAAAACTATGATTTGGACCCTTGCAACTATGCTTAAGTACCCATGTTCTGCATTTCCTTAAAATTATGTCACACACATTAATGATGTTTGTGACTCATTTTTTATATATTTTGAACGTCAAAGAATCCAAAAAAAATTATTTCGTGCACCAGTTCCATGGACTTACACCTCAAAATACAAGTACAAAATAAAAAAAAACTATGATTTGGACCCTTGCAACTATGGTTAAGTCCCCATGTTCTGCATTTTTTTAAAATTATGTTGAACACATTAATGATATTTGTGACTCATTTTATCTATAGCTTGAACGTCAAAGAATCCAAAAAAAAATATTTCGTGCACCAGTTCCATGGACTAACACCTCAAAATACAAGTACAAAATCAAAAAAACTATGATTTGGACCTTTGCAACTATGCTTAAGAGCCCATGTTCTGCATTTTTTTAAAATTATTTCGAACACATTAATGATATTTGTGACTCATTTTTTCTATATTTTGAACGTCAAAGAATCCAAAAAAAATAATTTCGTGCACCAGTTCCATGGACTAACACCTCAAAATACAAGTACAAAATCAAAAAAACTATGATTTGGACCCTTGCAACTATGCTTAAGTACCCATGTTCTGCATTTCTTTAAAATTATGTCACACACATTAATGATGTTTGTGACTCATTTTTTCTATATTTTCAACGTCAAAGAATCCAAAAAAAAAAAAAATTCGTGCACCAGTTCCATGGACTTATACTTCAAAATACAAGTACAAAATCAAAATAACTATGATTTGGACCCTTGCAACTATGCTTAAGAGCCCATGTTCTGCATTTTTTTAAAATTATTTCGAACACATTATTGATATTTGTGACTCATTTTTTCTATATTTTGAACGTCAAAGTATCCAAAAAAAATTATTTCGTGCACCAGTTCCATGGACTAACACCTCAAAATACAAGTACAAAATCAAAAAAACTATGATTTGGACCCTTGCAACTATGCTTAAGTACCCATGTTCTGCATTTCTTTAAAATTATTTCACACACATTAATGATGTTTGTGACTCATTTTTTCTATAGTTTGAACGTCAAAGAATCCAAAAAAACTTATTTCGTTCACCAGTTCCATGGACTTACACCTCAAAATACAAGTACAAAATAAAAAAAACTATAATTTGGACCCTTCCAACTATGGTTAAGTGCCCATGTTCTGCATTTTTTTCAAATTATGTTGAACACATTAATGATATTTGTGACTTATTTTTTCTATAGGTTAAACGTCAAAGAATCAAAAAAAAAAATATTTCGTGCACCAGTTCCATGGGCTAACACCTCAAAATACAAGTACAAAATCAAAAAAACTATGATTTGGACCCTTGCAACTATGCTTAAGTACCCATGTTCTGCATTTCTTTAAAATTATGTCACACACATTAATGATGTTTGTGACTCATTTTTTCTATAGTTTTAACGTCAAAGAATCCAAAAAAAATTATTTTGTGCACCAGTTCCATGGACTTACACCTCAAAATACAAGTACAAAATAAAAAAAACTATGATTTGGACCCTTCCAACTATGCTTAAGAGCCCATGTTCTGCATTTTTTTTAAATTATGTCGAACACATTAATGATATTTGTGACTCATTTTTTCTATAGTTTGAATGTCAAAGAATCCAAAAAAAATATTTCGTGCACCAGTTCCATGGGCTAACACCTCAAAATACAAGTACAAAATCAAAAAAACTATGATTTGGACCCTTGCAACTATGCTTAAGTACCCATGTTCTGCATTTCTTTAAAATTATGTCACACACATTAATGATGTTTGTGACTCATTTTTTCTATAGTTTTAACGTCAAAGAATCCAAAAAAAATTATTTTGTGCACCAGTTCCATGGACTTACACCTCAAAATACAAGTACAAAATAAAAAAAACTATGATTTGGACCCTTCCAACTATGCTTAAGAGCCCATGTTCTGCATTTTTTTTAAATTATGTCGAACACATTAATGATATTTGTGACTCATTTTTTCTATAGTTTGAATGTCAAAGAATCCAAAAAAAATATTTCGTGCACCAGTTCCATGGACTAACACCTCAAAATACAAGTACAAAATCAAAAAAACTATGATTTGGACCTTTGCAACTATGCTTAAGAGCCCATGTTCTGCATTTTTTAAAAATTATTTCGAACACATTAATGATATTTCTGACTCATTTTTTCTATATTTTGAACGTCAAAGAATCCAAAAAAAATTATTTCGTGCACCAGTTCCATGGACTAACACCTCAAAATACAAGTACAAAATCAAAAAAACTATGATTTGGACTCTTGCAACTATGCTTAAGTATCCATGTTCTGCATTTCTTTAAAATTATGTCACACACATTAATGATGTTTGTGACTCATTTTTTCTATAGTTTGAACGTCAAAGAATCCAAAAAAAATTATTTTGTGCACCAGTTCCATGGACTTACACCTCAAAATACAAGTACAAAATAAAACAAACTATGATTTGGACCCTTCCAACTATGCTTAAGAGCTCATGTTCTGCATTTTTTTCAAATTATGTTGAACACATTAATGATATTTGTGACTCATTTTTTCTATATTTTGAACGTCAAAGAATCCAAAAAAAAAAAATTCGTGCACCAGATCCATGGACTTATACTTCAAAATACAAGTACAAAATCAAAATAACTATGATTTGGACCCTTGCAACTATGCTTAAGTACCCATGTTCTGCATTTCTTTAAAATTATTTCACACACATTAATGATGTTTGTGACTCATTTTTTCTATAGTTTGAACGTCAAAGAATCCAAAAAAAATTATTTCGTGCACCAGTTCCATGGACTTACACCTCAAAATACAAGTACAAAATAAAAAAAACTTTGATTTGGACCCTTCCAACTATGGTTAAGTGCCCATGTTCTGCATTTTTTTCAAATTATGTTGAACACATTAATGATATTTGTGACTTATTTTTTCTATAGCTTAAACGTCAAAGAATCAAAAAAGAAAATATTTCGTGCACCAGTTCCATGGACTAACACCTCAAAATACAAGTACAAAATCAAAAAAACTATGATTTGGACCCTTGCAACTATGCTTAAGTACCCATGTTCTGCATTTCTTTAAAATTATGTCACACACATTAATGATGTTTGTGACTCATTTTTTCTATAGTTTAAACGTCAAAGAATCCAAAAAAAATTATTTTGTGCACCAGTTCCATGGACTTACACCTCAAAATACAAGTACAAAATAAAAAAAAACTATGATTTGGACCCTTCCAACTATGCTTAAGAGCTCATGTTCTGCATTTTTTTCAAATTATGTTGAACACATTAATGATATTTGTGACTCATTTTTTCTATATTTTGAACGTCAAAGAATCCAAAAAAAAAAATTTGTGCACCAGATCCATGGACTTATACTTCAAAATACAAGTACAAAATCAAAATAACTATGATTTGGACCCTTGCAACTATGCTTAAGTACCCATGTTCTGCATTTCTTTAAAATTATGTCACACACATTAATGATATTTGTGACTCATTTTTTCTATAGTTTGAATGTCAAAGAATCCAAAAAAAATATTTCGTGCACCAGTTCCATGGACTAACACCTCAAAATACAAGTACAAAATCAAAAAAACTATGATTTGGACCTTTGCAACTATGCTTAAGAGCCCATGTTCTGCATTTTTTTAAAATTATTTCGAACACATTAATGATATTTGTGACTCATTTTTTCTATATTTTGAACGTCAAAGAATCCAAAAAAAATTATTTCGTGCACCAGTTCCATGGACTAACACCTCAAAATACAAGTACAAAATAAAAAAAACTATGATTTGGACCCTTGCAACTATGCTTAAGTATCCATGTTCTGCATTTCTTTAAAATTATGTCACACACATTAATGATGTTTGTGACTCATTTTTTCTATAGTTTGAACGTCAAAGAATCCAAAAAAAATTATTTCGTGCACCAGTTCCATGGACTAACACCTCAAAATACAAGTACAAAATCAAAAAAACTATGATTTGGACCCTTGCAACTATGCTTAAGTACCCATGTTCTGCATTTCTTTAAAATTATGTCACACACATTAATGATGTTTGTGACTCATTTTTTCTATAGTTTTAACGTCAAAGAATCCAAAAAAAATTATTTTGTGCACCAGTTCCATGGACTTACACCTCAAAATACAAGTACAAAATAAAAAAAACTATGATTTGGACCCTTCCAACTATGCTTAAGAGCTCATGTTCTGCATTTTTTTCAAATTATGTTGAACACATTAATGATATTTGTGACTCATTTTTTCTATATTTTGAACGTCAAAGAATCCAAAAAAAATTATTTCGTGCACCAGTTCCATGGACTAACACCTCAAAATACAAGTACAAAATAAAAAAAAACTATGATTTGGACCCTTGCAACTATGCTTAAGTATCCATGTTCTGCATTTCTTTAAAATTATGTCACACACATTAATGATGTTTGTGACTCATTTTTTCTATAGTTTGAACGTCAAAGAATCCAAAAAAAATTATTTCGTGCACCAGTTCCATGGACTAACACCTCTAAATACAAGTACAAAATCAAAAAAACTATGATTTGGACCCTTGCAACTATGCTTAAGTACCCATGTTCTGCATTTCTTTAAAATTATGTCACACACATTAATGATGTTTGTGACTCATTTTTTCTATAGTTTTAACGTCAAAGAATCCAAAAAAAATTATTTTGTGCACCAGTTCCATGGACTTACACCTCAAAATACAAGTACAAAATAAAAAAAACTATGATTTGGACCCTTCCAACTATGCTTAAGAGCCCATGTTCTGCATTTTTTTTAAATTATGTCGAACACATTAATGATATTTGTGACTCATTTTTTCTATAGTTTGAATGTCAAAGAATCCATAAAAAATATTTCGTGCACCAGTTCCATGGACTAACACCTCAAAAATACAAGTACAAAATCAAAAAAACTATGATTTGGACCCTTGCAACTATGCTTAAGTATCCATGTTCTGCAATTCTTTAAAATTATGTCACACACATTAATGATGTTTGTGACTCATTTTTTCTATAGTTTGAACGTCAAAGAATCCAAAAAAAATTATTTCGTGCACCAGTTCCATGGACTTACACCTCAAAATAAAAAAAACTTTGATTTGGACCCTTCCAACTATGGTTAAGTGCCCATGTTCTGCATTTTTTTCAAATTATGTTGAACACATTAATGATATTTGTGACTTATTTTTTCTATAGCTTAAACGTCAAAGAATCAAAAAAAAAATATTTCGTGCACCAGTTCCATGGACTAACACCTCAAAATACAAGTACAAAATCAAAAAAACTATGATTTGGACCCTTGCAACTATGCTTAAGTACCCATGTTCTGCATTTCTTTAAAATTATGTCACACACATTAATGATGTTTGTGACTCATTTTTTCTATAGTTTGAACGTCAAAGAATCCAAAAAAAATTATTTTGTGCACCAGTTCCATGGACTTACACCTCAAAATACAAGTACAAAATAAAAAAAACTATGATTTGGACCCTTCCAACTATGCTTAAGAGCTCATGTTCTGCATTTTTTTCAAATTATGTTGAACACATTAATGATATTTGTGACTCATTTTTTCTATATTTTGAACGTCAAAGAATCCAAAAAAAAAAATTCGTGCTCCAGATCCATGGACTTATACTTCAAAATACAAGTACAAAATCAAAATAACTATGATTTGGACACTTGCAACTATGCTTAAGAGCCCATGTTCTGCATTTTTTTTAAATTATGTCGAACACATTAATGATATTTGTGACTCATTTTTTCTATAGTTTGAACGTCATAGAATCCAAAAAAAAAATATTTCGTGCACCAGTTCCATGGACTAACACCTCAAAATACAAGTACAAAATAAAAAAAACTATGATTTGGACCCTTCCAACTATGCTTAAGAGCCCATGTTCTGCATTTTTTTTAAATTATGTCGAACACATTAATGATATTTGTGACTCATTTTTTCTATAGTTTGAATGTCAAAGAATCCATAAAAAATATTTCGTGCACCAGTTCCATGGACTAACACCTCAAAATACAAGTACAAAATCAAAAAAACTATGATTTGGACTTTTGCAACTATGCTTAAGAGCCCATGTTCTGCATTTTTTTAAAATTATTTCGAACACATTAATGATATTTGTGACTCATTTTTTCTATATTTTGAACGTCAAAGAATCCAAAAAAAATTATTTCGTGCACCAGTTCCATGGACTAACACCTCAAAAATACAAGTACAAAATCAAAAAAACTATGATTTGGACCCTTGCAACTATGCTTAAGTATCCATGTTCTGCAATTCTTTAAAATTATGTCACACACATTAATGATGTTTGTGACTCATTTTTTCTATAGTTTGAACGTCAAAGAATCCAAAAAAAATTATTTCGTGCACCAGTTCCATGGACTTACACCTCAAAATAAAAAAAACTTTGATTTGGACCCTTCCAACTATGGTTAAGTGCCCATGTTCTGCATTTTTTTCAAATTATGTTGAACACATTAATGATATTTGTGACTTATTTTTTCTATAGCTTAAACGTCAAAGAATAAAAAAAAAAGTATTTCGTGCACCAGTTCCATGGACTAACACCTCAAAATACAAGTACAAAATCAAAAAAACTATGATTTGGACCCTTGCAACTATGCTTAAGTACCCATGTTCTGCATTTCTTTAAAATTATGTCACACACATTAATGATGTTTGTTACTCATTTTTTCTATAGTTTGAACGTCAAAGAATCCAAAAAAAATTATTTTGTGCACCAGTTCCATGGACTTACACCTCAAAATACAAGTACAAAATAAAAAAAACTATGATTTGGACCATTCCAACTATGCTTAAGAGCTCATGTTCTGCATTTTTTTCAAATTATGTTGAACACATTAATGATATTTGTGACTCATTTTTTCTATATTTTGAACGTCAAAGAATCCAAAAAAAAAAATTCGTGCACCAGATCCATGGACATATACTTCAAAATACAAGTACAAAATCAAAATAACTATGATTTGGACCCTTGCAACTATGCTTAAGAGCCCATGTTCTGCATTTTTTTTAAATTATGTCGAACACATTAATGATATTTGTGACTCATTTTTTCTATAGTTTGAATGTCATAGAATCCAAAAAAAAATATTTTGTGCACCAGTTCCATGGACTAACACCTCAAAATACAAGTACAAAATCAAAAAAACTATGATTTGGACCTTTGCAACTATGCTTAAGAGCCAATGTTCTGCATTTTTTTAAAATTATTTCGAACACATTAATGATATTTGTGACTCATTTTTTCTATATTTTGAACGTCAAAGAATCCAAAAAAAATTATTTCGTGCACCAGTTCCATGGACTAACACCTCAAAATACAAGTAGAAAATAAAAAAAACTATGATTTGGACCCTTGCAACTATGCTTAAGTATCCATGTTCTGCATTTCTTTAAAATTATGTCACACACATTAATGATGTTTGTGACTCATTTTTTCTATAGTTTGAACGTCAAAGAATCCAAAAAAAATTATTTCGTGCACCAGTTCCATGGACTTACACCTCAAAATACAAGTACAAAATAAAAAAAACTATGATTTGGACCCTTCCAACTATGGTTAAGTGCCCATGTTCTGCATTTTTTTCAAATTATGTTGAACACATTAATGATATTTGTGACTCATTTTTTCTATAGTTTAAACGTCAAAGAATCCAAAAAAAAATATTTCGTGCACCAGTTCCATGGACTAACACCTCAAAATACAAGTACAAAATCAAAAAAACTATGATTTGGACCTTTGCAACTATGCTTAAGAGCCCATGTTCTGCATTTTTTTAAAATTATTTCGAACACATTAATGATATTTGTGACTCATTTTTTCTATATTTTGAACGTCAAAGAATACAAAAAAAATTATTTCGTGCACCAGTTCCATGGACTAACACCTCAATATACAAGTACAAAATCAAAAAAACTATGATTTGGACCCTTGCAACTATGCTTAAGTATCCATGTCCTGCATTTCTTTAAAATTATGTCACACACATTAATGATGTTTGTGACTCATTTTTTCTATAGTTTGAACGTCAAAGAATCCAACAAAAATTATTTCGTGCACCAGTTCCATGGACTTACACCTCAAAATACAAGTACAAAATAAAAAAAACTATGATTTGGACCCTTCCAACTATGCTTAAGAGCTCATGTTCTGCATTTTTTTCAAATTATGTTGAACACATTAATGATATTTGTGATTCATTTTTTCTATATTTTGAACGTCAAAGAATCCAAAAAAAAAATTCGTGCACCAGTTCCATGGACTTATACTTCAAAATACAAGTACAAAATCAAAATAACTATGATTTGGACCCTTGCAACTATGCTTAAGAGCCCATGTTCTGCATTTTTTTTAAATTATGTCGAACACATTAATGATATTTGTGACTCATTTTTTCTATAGTTTGAATGTCAAAGAATCCAAAAAAAAATTATTTCGTGCTCCAGTTCCATGTGAATAACACCTCAAAATACAAGTACAAAATAAATAAAAAAACTATGATTTGAACCCTTGCAACTATGGTTAAGTACTCATGTTCTACATTTTTTTCAAATTATGTCGAACACATTAATGATATTTGTGACTCAATTTTTCTATATTTTGAACGTCAAAGAATGCAAAAAAAATTATTTCGTGCACCAATTCCATGGAATAACACCTCAAAATACATGTACAAAATAAAAAAAAAAACTATGATTTGGACCCTTGTAACTATGGTTAAGTACTCATGTTCTGCATTTTTTTCAAATTATGTCGAACACATTAATGATATTTGTGACTCAATTTTTCTATAGTTTAAATGTCAAAGAATCCAAAATAATTATTTCGTGCACCAGTTCCATAGAATAACACCTCAAAATACAAGTACAAAATCAAAAAAATTATGATTTGGACACTTTTTCCATGGTAATAACGTCAAAAACTCCAAAAAAAAAATATTCGTGACACACTGTAATTTTCACAAATCAATTTTTTTTTTACTCCGAAATTATAATGGACTTCTGCTGCATCAGTTATGAGGGATAAATCACAGTCGAAATTGACAACACTTGACAATTTCCATAAGTCTCTAAAAAAATAAATGTCTCACCAGTAAAACTGACATGACATGCACTACTCAATTTTTTTTCACTCTGATAATTATAATGGACTTATACTCCATCAATTACCAGAGATAAATCACAATCAAAATTGACAACACTCAGCAATTTACACACGTCTCTAAAAAAATAAATGTCGCACCAGTAAAACAGACATGACATGGACAACTCAATTTTTTCACTCTGATAATTATAATGGACTTCTGCTCCATCAATTACCAGGGATAAATCACAGTTGAAATTGACAACACTAAGCAATTTTCACACATCTCTAAAAAAATTAATGTCGCACCAGTAAAACTGACATGACGTGGACAACTCAGTTTTTTTTCACTCAGCAATTTGCACATTGTGGACCCTTGTAAATATGCTTAAGTGTTCATTTACCCGTTCATCTAAATGCACAGTTAACTAGTGACTCACTCAACTATAACCAAATTCTATAAATACCACTACAACTAAAGACATTCGTAACAATTTCAAATTTTCATCTCAATCCCTACCACAATGTGTCACCTAACTGCATATGTTTGTGTTTACTACGACGGCCAAATTTGCAATACTAATGAGGGCACCACCTTCGTTAGTAACAACACAAAAACTTTCATGATCGACAAGGTCATAACCTTTACACAATTGCTTGAACTTGTTCACCAAAAACTAAACATTGACCTAGAACAACATATCCAACATCTCCATTTCCGGTGCCCTATATTTGAGTCAGGACAACGTTATATGTACACATCTTTTATTCTGCGAGATGATGCTGATGTTCGACAAATGTTCAACATTTTTTATAACAACCCATCACTACCATTTGTGGAGTTATTTGCCATAATCTGTCACAATAATAACCCACCAGGCAACCAACATGGCTCAACCTCTAATCTTGAAGACTTATCAGGTGAATACGAGACTTGTTGGCTCAAAAACCATGATAGTGATACGGACTCCTCTTCCAGGCCCGAAGGAAGTAACCTGTCTCCATCCCACGAACCTATATTCAAACGGGATTGGTAATCTACGAATCATTCATGTCTAAGTTATTTCTTCTTTGAGATTTTCATGTAATGTCTTATGTCTGTCTTTAGTTATCACTTTACGTATTGAAATAATTTTTCCTTTAAATTTAAATTAGCAATTTTCAGTTTACCCACTTTTACTGCAGTAGTTGACATGATAACATAACTGTCAAAATTCACAATACTTTGTCATTTACACTACACTATTTTTAAAAATTAAATGTCTCATCGACAAAACTGACATGAAATGGACAACTCATAATCTCTTTATTCACTCTGAAAATAATTATGGATGTTTCTTGCTTTAATTACAAGGGAAAAATCACAATCCAAATTGACAATACTCCGTAATTTGCATATGTCTCTAAAATTTAAATGTCTCACCTGCAAAACTGCCATGAAATGGACAACTCATAATCTCTTTATTCACTCTGAAAATCATCATGAACGTCTGTTGCTTTAATTACATGGGAAAAATCACAGTCCAAATTAACAACACTCTGCATTATGAGCTACATAATCACAGTCCAAATTAAATGTCTCACCTGCAAAACTGCCATGAAATGGACAGCTCATAATCTCTTTATTCACTCTGAAAATTATCATGAACGTCTGTTGCTTTAATTACATGGGAAAAATCACAGTCCAAATTAACAACACTCTGCATTATGAGCTGTTCATTTGATGTCAATTTTACAGGTGAGACATTTAATTTTTAGAGACGTGTGCAAAACTGACATGAGATGGACAACTCATAATCTCTTTGTTGACTCTGAAATTATAATGGACGTCTGCTACATCACTTACTAGGAAAAAAGAAACATTGGATTCCAATACACATCAACGTGGCAGAATACTCATACAACTATAAATAACACAACACAGACACAATACAAACACACAATCTCACACAACATAATTTCACAAACCAAATTCAATCTTATTACTATGTCATTTTTGGGAGAAACAAGCAGTCAGACCATTACTAACTCCAGATTAGCTTTCATTTTTCCAAATGGATCAATCAGTTACAACCAAACTGGTGTTTATTTTCAAAGTCTCATTCCAACACCAATGTGAGTTCCTAACAACTGTTCTTTTGATACACTCAAGCATAGAATGCACAACACCCTTCAACTAACCAACGATCAATTACTGGATGAAATCTACTACCGACAACCATTCATAGATGCAGGTCAACAATATTTTTTTCAATCTTTACAATAGAAAAATGATGATGATGTTTACACAATGTTAATGTGCAATGAGCAATACTCGTGTGTTGGCCCTATAGAATTATTATGTACCATTATTAGAACACCGGATGCTATACTCAACCTACTTCAATCAACCATCACTCCTACTCATGATGCAATTATGTATTACAACGGGAAGTGGAACATATCACGTCAAGGTGAGTTTTTGGGTTACTCCTTTACTGGAACTAATCCAATAAGATTTGGCATTCCTTCGGGATTTGGCATGGAGAAACTCAAGGATTTAATCAAGCAAGTTGCACCTACAGGGGTTCCTCCTAATGGAATTCACGGATCACAATTAGTTAGACGATTGTTCTTTCGACAACCAGGTCATTCTAAGTATTCCAAAAATTTGATTGAATATGACATAACAGAATTGAAAAATGATGAAGACGTGCTAAAGGTGTTAGCACAATCCAACTATTGGAAACGATTCTGCACAATAGAAATTTTGGCTATTTTTAGCAAATCAGTAATCTAAATAGAAGAAGACATGTATTCTGCACAACATATTTCAGATCTTCATTAGTTTTGTTATGTTTGCATTGTAATTGTAATTTTTAATATGTTTCATTATTGTCGAGTATCATTTCAGTTACTGTAATTTGAGTATTTTGTCTATGACAGATTTGTCATATATTTTTTTGCGGTGTTTTTTTTTACTGTATTTTAATACTACTAACTAATTTTATTATTTTTTAATTACAAGAACATACAAAAATTAACAAAACATAAATTTAACTACACAATTACATATAACATAAATAAAAAATTATACTCTAATTTTATCAAATTTTTATATTTTTCTTTATATGTATATTTCTCTTTACAAAAAATTATAAAATAATATTACATAAATTAATTTAATAAATAAATAATTTTAAAATCAATTAAAAATAATTTTATATAATATAATATTTAATATTAATAATATATAAACTTATTTATAAAAAAAAGGAAGAAGGGAAGTCGGGTCCGTGAAAAGCATGAAAGTGGTGTAGTTTGAGAATTAATTCCCAAACTAGTGTATATCAGACATATTTTGGAGAAAGAAGGTGTAGTACGATAAAAAAAACCCACAATAGACCATTTGTAAAGTGGTCCACATAATAATGGCAACTAGAAATAGGCTTTATGACCATAAAGAAGAGAGAGAAAATGAGAATAAAGATAAATGAGGTATATATCGATCTATTAACTTCGGTTAGTTTTATTAGGATAAAGTGGCTGAAACAATAACCCAAACACAATGCATGCATCATCACTAAATGTTAATGGGTCTAGATTAATTGATTAAGATATACAATTATTTTAAATCTTGTGAATTGTGATATTGTATTTAGTTCTCCCAATAAAAAAAATGCATCATCACTAAATGTTAATGGGTCTAGATTAATTGATTAAGATATACAATTATTTTAAATCTTGTGAATTGTGATATTGTATTTAGTTCTCCCAATAAAAAAAATGCATCACCAATACATATCCTATCTTAGCAATGCCCAAATTCTTTTTGTCACTGTGCGTTTTAAAATATAAAAATTACATAATATAGAATTAAATTAACTTTATATTTTAAATTACAATAGCTAAATTTTTTTAAGGAAAATATAATATAATATAAAATTATCTCAATATGAGTTTGGATTACAGTATTTTAAATTTAAGTCTATAAAATTATATTAAGTAAAGTCTTTAAGAATTATTATTTAGTTACCAATTTACTAAATAATAAAATTTGAGTGGTAAAATTTATTAAGCAAAAACTTGAGTGATAAAATTTATAATTAATTTTTTATATATAGAGATTCCAATGGAAAGTCCTATGTTTAATAAATTTATATTTCATTTAATAAATTTAAAAACTATGTTATCTTTAATAAATATTTAATTCTATTTTAAAAAAATTTATTTATAAATTTATATAAATATTATATAAAATCATTAAAAACTATATTAATACCTACTCTCTTATATATATAGGCTAAAATAATCTCAAATTTATTTAATCCCTTCTTAATTTTATATGCACATTAAATTGAAAAAGTTTGAATTTTATTCTTGTAAAATTTCTTGTTAACTTTTCATCATAATATTTGGTCCGGAAAAAGGTTTGTATTTATCCAACTTTACCTGAGAATTTTTGTGGGTTAAAAACCATAACAAATTATAGAAAAATTATCATACTTTGCAGGAAAAAAATAAAAAATATAATTTTTGGCAATTTTTCTATAAGATAAAATTAGCTTATATAAGATAATTTATAAAAAAAATCTCTTATAATGGGATAACTATATTAATTATATTTGTTAGCAATTTCCTTCTATGTCAAAGATTGACACCAACAGTAACCACGATTTAAAACCTTGATGGGTATATATAAATAGATAAATTTGTGCGCATAGAAGAAATCATTAGCATTTCTTACATTAATACTAAATAAAATAAACTGATAATAGTGATATGAAAAAGTTTGTGTCTCTATTAATCTTCTTGAGATATCACTACATTATAAATTTTTCAAGTGTATAATACAAACCAAACAATGTGAGCTATTTTTTAATATTTCCATCTTTCTTAGAATGAGATGAACCCCATATTGGGGCTGAAGAGTAATAACGATGGTTGGAGAAAGTTCAAATGAGAAACATTGTAAAATCATTGACAAAGCAATCTTTGCTTCCAAAAAAGGAAAAGTTTTGTCCGATGCATATTCTAGGACCCCCTCCAAAGGCAAAAAATGAAACTCTGCCATTTGTGGCCTTTAGAACTCCTTCAGAAAATCTCTCTGGTTTAAACTCCTTAGCATCATCACCCCAGAGCTCACAATCATGGTGAACCAAAACTATTGGTAAGGAAATCTGCACTCCGGCAGGTAATGATAGGTTTCCAAGTTTAATATCTTCGTTAACTTTTTGAACAACACCAACTGCTGGTGGGTATAACCTAAGAACCTCATACAAAATCACGGTAACTTGTTGCAAAAATATCCAGAATAAATACCAAGAGCATACTATTTAAAATCAAGATGATAATACAAACTTACAATCTTAAGGTGGCTTAGTCCATCAAAATTTGGCTTTCGGTTGCCAAAAACTTGTAAGACTTCCTCCCTTGCGCGTGTTTGACAATCAGGGTACTTACTCAATAATATCATAGTCCAAACAAGCAAAACTGAAGTGGTCTCCTGCCCTGCAAAGTAAAATAGCTTGCATTCCGGAATAACTTCCTCAAGATTCAATCCAACATTTTTATTGTTTCTGTGTTCTTGAATTTCCTTGTGATTTGATTCCAGAAGTATATATTTCCTTAATCCTTCTATGGGTAGTAGTAGGTACAAACCTGCAAGTAAATATAATCGGCCTTGTAATATGAAGGGAATAACGCTTTTTTTCTGTATCAACTTGACTTTTAATGGTGGTTCTATCCACAGTAAACATAGTTTGATTTTCAAAGTTGTAATTCACTGAATTAAATTGAGAGATACCATGTAATATCCCATTTTAGTAAACTAGATTAAAAAGGATTATTATTTATAAATAAATAGAGTTTTAAAAAAAATGATGAAATTTTATAAATAAATAAATAAGGAGATATAATTATTAATTAAAATAATGATTTGAGAGAAAATAAAAAGGGTATTTTATTTATTTGTTTGATAGAGAATAAAATAAAGTTTGTTTTTATAAAATAATAAATAATAAATAAATAGAGTAAATAATAAGTCGTAAATGCCCCTAGCTATAAATAGCAACATGCTATGTCAGTTTTCAGACTGACTCCTCAGTCTCCTCTGCCTCACAATTTCGTTTCTTCTCTCTTCTCCCAAAACTCTCTCTATTTCCCGTAGGTCACCTAACCTGTCTCAGAAAAACGGCGATCTCGGACTCGTTCACCGTTGGATCGTCATGAAATTTGAGCACTACGTTCACAGCCCAATTCCGAGCATTCTCACCATTGTGAATTTTGATATCATGTTTAAGCTGAGAGAAATAACTTTCGCATTGTAGCCTTTTCCTTTCCCGCAGAAACCCAAAACGGTCTCAGTAAAATTATGATCCAGGTTTCGTTAACCGTTGGATTTTCATGAAATTTGGATATGTTGTTCGAATATCAATTTCTCACACTTTCACCGTTGGGATTTGCGAGATAATGTTCGTGGAGGGAGAAAAAAGAATCACATGAAGACAGTACAAGTGGAGGTTTCAATCCCTTCTCCGTCTCTCAGATGTTTGGGAACTCTATGAGAGCAATTGGAGGAAGAACTGGAGGAATCTTAGGGAACCGCTAGAGATGCCGCTGTCGTTGTTGGAAGACACGTGAGCTCGCTTAGAGGTAAGGGATGAGTTATTCACAATTGGGAATTAGTGAGAACATGTGTAGGGATCCTTAGAGATATCAATTGGAATGAGTTTTGGGGTGTTTTTGCAATTTTCATTTTATCCTTATAATTATTACAGTGAATTATATATGTTTGACAGACCAATTTTTGTGAAATTGATATGCTATTGTATTGAGCGTGAACCCTATAAATCGAGTACTTTTTCTAATTAATATGAATTGATGAAATAAAGTAAGGAGAAATTTAGAGAGAGATATTGATTTTATATTTTCTCTTTTTCTTGCTGTTTAGGTTTTTATATATAATTTTAAAAAATTAATATCATAATTGAAACTAACCTAAGTGTTCATATAATTATTTAGAATTTGTGCATTGAAAGCTTATTTTGAAATTTGTGATTCAATATGATGTATGCTAATTTATAGATATAGAGGTAGTTATTTATATTAATAATTTATGTAAATAATATTGTAGAGTGTTATAGTATGATTCCAAAAATTATTAAGTGTTGGAGTTTGAGAATATTATGGTTAAATTTTATGAATATGTGTATGTTGTACCTTATGAATATCATTGGGAATGTTATGAGATGGTTGATGTGATGCTATGAGATGTTAAAGTATGAACATGATATTCGATTGTGAATAAGTGGATGTGTTAACACTTGATGTTACATTAATTATATCGTGAGCTATGAATTATACAATAACCCGACCAGTGTTTATGCGCAATGTTAAAGAGAAAGTGTAGGTTCCTAGTTAGGAACCAGTGTTAAATTGTAGCGCAATTGTGTTAAACATGTTTGAAACATGAGTGTGAGGGTATTGTACAATTCATGAGCAGTGCTTATAAATGAAATATGTGATGAATTGTGGAATAATATGTTGCCTTGAGATTATAATATTGTTATTGAGATTGAGTAAAAGTGTAAAGTAAAACAGGTGTTGAATTATGAGATACGTGAAAACATGTAATGGTGGATTGTGACATTATGAGATGTGAAATTGTGAATGAATTTTGGTTGTGAATAAGTGTGTGATTAACTCTTGATGTGACATTATTTGTGTTATAAGCTGTGAATTGTACAATAACCCGACCAGTGTTATCTTGAGAAAAGTGTAAATGCACAGTGTTAAAGAGAAAGTATAGGTTCTTATTTAGGAACCAGTGTTAAATTGTAGCGCAATATGTTGTACGTGTTTAAGACACGAGTGTGAGGTCATGGGTATTGTATAATTCACTAGCAGTGTTTGTGTGCTAAAATGATTTTAGGGGTTGGACCTGAATCAGGAGGGAGAGGCCCTGACGGACTCTTCGGAGTGTAGGCCTTGGGGGTCACCGAGTTTGAGTGCTCCTTTAAGCCTATGTTGATCCCATATGGTTGGAGCATTCTCGCAAAACATCGTGACCCTGACAGGTCTCCCTATGATCTTACTTAGTGAGAGTGACCTGGCAAACCCATTGTGTGGTGTGTCTTGTTATGTACTCCTAAGTGCCCCAGGGTGGTTTTTCACTGACATGGTACCACATTGCATGTAGGCTTGAGTCTTAGCATAATTGTCTCATGCGCTTGCTAATTGTTTATTGTGAAATTGAGGTGTTATTATGTCTTGATCAGAGCGTGTGATTCTTGTGTAATGTGATTGATAATTGAAAAGTGTGATTGATGGATGAAAAGTGAACTTTGAATGACAAAGTGGTGGAGTTACGTGAATTACATGTAAGTAAGTTTTATTTGGTTTATATGATATGTATATCTAGTTGTCTTGTTTCTCTATTAGTTAGGAATGTGATAACTCACTCCCAGTTTGTTGTTTGTGTTTGGATCCTGTAATGATCTTGAACTTTGTGTTCGAGGGAGCAGATGACTAGGTGAACTGCTTTAAGAAATATTGTGCTGAAGGACGTCGGGACATAACGCTCTGATAAGATGTGACATTGGGATATAAGTTTTTATGTTAATTTTATGATGTTAGTCTATTTTATTTCACCTCACGGATTTAACAAAATATTTTTGTAAATTTTGATGGCCTTATTTTGAGCCGAATATATTTTTAATGAGTTTTATTTAGTAATTGAAGTGAATGTGAACCTTTTACCCATGTGATTTTGTTTACCAATATATTATATTTATTTATATATATGTAGGGGTTGAGGGTGTCACATACCACATATTCATGTCACAAATATTTGTTAAAATGGCTGTTGTAAAAAATAAATTTCTATGATTCTTTAGCCATAAGTGTAGTAATCCTTTATGAAATATGATAATGTTAGTTTAGTTAATTAATTAAAACTCATCCATTAAGCTTGATAACTTAAGTCTATCAAGTAGTCAATACATATTTGTCTTACCTCCATCCAGTGATGTAAACTTTGAATATAATTTTCATTGTAAGTTCAGTTTGCTCTTTTAGAAGTTGAAATATTCTTCTTCCTTCTTCATAACTACTTCCAAATGATGTTCTAGAAATAACATCACTAGCCAAATTCTGAAGGAAAGGCCATTACATCCATTTCACTTGATCTATTTGGAGACATCATGCCCTCCCATTTGCTAATCAGATCATCGCAGCATTTGATGAATAATGATAAGAAATTCTGTGGTGTAATGAAGAAATAGCAAGGTGTTAAAATTTTCCATGTCAAATTAAGCTCACAAGCATTCAGACTCCACATCATATTAGTTATAGACCAACTAATGTTACTTGCAAAAGTATATGTTGCAGGCTAAACTAACTCAAGCTTTGTGATACCAAAATATCTTGCTTGCAAGAGAATACATTTTGGGGAGAGTAATTTTCACATGCAAATCAAACACATACACATGTGCAGCACAAATTCCAATGTTTTTCTGACATGTTTTCGGAAGGCACAAAAGTCAATATATAAGATCTATATCTGCCTTCCAAAAAATATAAGATATGTATCTACTAATAGGAAACTAACCTTCAACTTTTCTAAATTGAATGCGGGGTTGTTATCTTTCTGTGCTTGCCCCACTTTTCTCGCTCATGCCTTGAAAGACCAGGAACTAGTAATCTGACATGCGGATTCATTTTAGGTTTTCCAAAGTCTTGTTGAGTACTTCTTTGATTAGTTCAGGATTTGTGACGGTCATCCTTGGTATTGGTACAAACCAGATAAAAGAGTGTTTGCCTGCATACCATCAGCAACAATAATAATAAAGGCTTAAAAGAGAAAATTTTCAAGAATAGAAGAGAATGGGAAAATTAACTTTGTGCATGCTATTTGAATTTGACATGAATAACAAACCATGGTAACTTTTGGTACACGCTAAGGTTAGTGAAACTAGTTTTCTATACCCCGAAAAACAAAACAATGCATTGATATGCTTTTGTTTAATTTATTATGTGTGACATCCTTAATAATAAAAGAAATAAAAATATGGAATTAATTAATAATTTTTAAAACACATTTAAATAAAAACATTTCAAAAGGATAAAAGACCCACATTCACTTTTCTAACATTATAATAGAATGTGTCCAAATAAATAATAAAATCATCTCGGCTCAAAACAAGGTCGCCTAAGACTTCATGTAATTAATATAGAAATCTATGTCCCAATGTCATATCCTATCAGAGCATTGTGTTCCAGCGTCCTATGACATGAGGTTCTTTAAAGTCATCCACCTAGTCATCTGCTCCCACGAACACAAGGTTCGAGATTATCATAAGATCCAAACACAAATAGCACACAAGAAATGATTTATCACATTTAAAAAAACAAAACAAATTAACAAAGATGTAATCAAAATAAAGTATGGAAGTGTTTATAATATAGCTCAACTTAATACAATCCACGTCACTTCACTACTTTATCATTTAAAATTAAATTTTCAATCACCAATCACATTACACATGAATCACACACTCGGGTCAAGACGTAATAACATCAATTTCATAATAAGCAATTAGTAAGCGTTATGCAACAATTATACTAAGACTCAAGCCTATATGCAATGTGATGCCATGTCAGTGAAAAACCACACTGGGACGCTTAGGAGTACATAACAAGACACACCACACAATGAGTATGTCAGGTCACTTTCACTAAGTAAAATCATAAGGTGATCAGTTAGGGTCACTCTGTTTTACGATAATGCTCTAACCATATGGGATCAACATAGGCTTAAAGGAGTACTCAAACCGAGTATCTTTACCCCCAAGGCCTAGACTCCGAAGAATCCGTTAGTTCCTCACCTTCCTGATTCAGGTTTAACCCATAAAACAATTTTTGCACACAGACACTACTCATGAATTATACAATACTCACGACCTTACCCTTGTGTTTCAAACACGTTTAACACATTGTGCTACAATTTAACACTTGAGGTTCCTCACTAGGAATCCTACACTTTTCCTTTAACACTGCGCATAAACATTTTTTTCAAGGTAAACACCAGTCGGATTATTGTATAATTCATAGCTTACAACACAAGTATTATCACATCAAGTGTTAACCACACATTTATTCACAACCAAATTCCATGTACACATTTTGACATCTCATAATGTCACAGTCCACCATCACATGTTTACATGTATCTAAAAAATTAACACATGTTCAACTTTGCACTTGTGCTCAATCTCAACAATAATATTATAATCTCATTATAACAATTTATTACACCTCATAACTCATATGCACATCACACAGTAATAATATTTGCATCACACAAAACACACACACACACACACATATGTATATATATATACATACATACATACATACTGAATCAAACTAAATTATTTTCAATCAAAAAGAGTTTCTACAACAATTAAATTAAAATTACATCAAAATAAATTATTACTAGGCATTAACTTTACAACTTTCTTTAATTTATTATTACAATATATATATATATATATATATATATATATATATATATATATATATATATATATATATATATATGAATATGTTGATCATCATCGTGGGAAAATACAGAGCAAAGAAAATAATTTGTATAAAATAAACAATTAAAGAGAATATTATTTAGAGTACAATTCATGTTAAAAAAAAACACTCAAACTTTAGGGTTCACACTTAACACAAGAACACATCAATTTCATAACAATTTCTCATTAGGACATCAATTGGTCCATCAAACATGTATAATTCACAATTATAATTGTAAAGATAGAATCAAAATTTGCAGAAACACCCCAAAAATTCATTCTAATTGATACTTTAAGGATCCCTACAAATGTTCTCATTACTCCCCAATTGTGAATAATTCATTTCTTACCTCTAAGCGAGCCCACGTGGGTATTCTGAAAGTGATAGCGGTATCTCTAGTAGTTTCCTAAGATTCTTCAACCTTTTCCTCTGTTTGCTCTGTTAGAGTTTCCAAGCGCTAGAGAGAAGGATAAGAGATTATAGCCTCTACTTTACTGTCAACGTGTGAGACTAATTTCTCTCTGTCACAATATTAAGTCTCAAATCCCAACGGTCAAAATGTGTGAAAATGGATTCTTAAAGTGGTGTCCAAATTTCACGATGATCCAACGGTTGACCAGCCAAGATCATAGTTTTACTAGAACAAGTTTTGGATCTTCGTGGGAAAAGAGAAAGCTACTATGCAAAGGGTATTTCTCTCACCTCACACATTTTTTCGCAAATTCCGATGGTGATGTTGGATTAAGTGGCCTCGGAATAATTAAGAAGGGAGGGTTGAATTAATTTTTAATGAACCTTTACTTATTAAAAATCTACCCTTCTTAGGCTTTTACTAAAATGTTAAGAAAGTAAAGAACAGAAATAGAAACTTAACCAAAAGTAAAATCGATAATTAAAGTGCACAGTGGAAATTAAAGAATGTAGGGAAGAAGAAGACAAACGCAAGAGTTTTATACTGGTTCGGCAACGACCTGTGCCTACATCCAGTCCCCAAGCGACCTGCGGTCCTTGAGATTTCTTTTCAACCTTGTAAAATCCTTTACAAGCAAAGATCTACAAGGGATGTACCCTCCCTTGTTCTCTTTGAACAACCAAGTGGATGTACCCTCCACTTGAACTGATCCACAAGAGATGTACCCTCTCTTGTTCTCAGTTACAATAACCCAAGTAGATGTACCCTCTACTTGTACCACAAAGGATGTACCCTCCAATGTGTTAAGACAAAGTTCTCAGGTGGTTAGTCCTTTGAAACTTTGTGAAGGGGGAAACAAAAGATATCTCAGGCGGTTAGTCCTTTGAAATCTTTTGTTTAAGGGAAAGGGAAAAATCAAAAGAATTCTCAAACTGTGTCGTTTTGAATTCTTTGACAAGGGAGAAGGGAGACACAAAAGAATTCAGGCGGTTAGTCCTTTGTTCTTTTGGAAAAGGGAGAAGAGAGACACAAAAAGAATTCAGGCGGTTAGTCCTTGGCGAATTCTTTTTGGTAAAGGGAGAAGAGAAAGAAAAAAGATGAATAGCACACTTTTGTTTTCAAGGTTTGGAAAACCAGAAAACTTTAGAAGGCTTTTGGCAAAGGAAGAAGAAGAAGAAATTCAAGAAGATGTTCAAAGAGATTCAAAGGTTGTAAAAGATTGTAATAGTTGTTCTTAAAATGCAAGTTAAAGTCTTGCTTTTATAGACTCTTCATGTCTGGTCAAGAAAACCATTAGAAGAGTTATAACCTTTAGAAAAACTTGAAAACCATTGGAAGAGTTACATCTTTTGATTTTTATTCAAAACTTATCACTGGTAATCGATTACGAAATCATTGTAATCGATTACACAAAGCATTTTTGTGAAAGGATGTGACTCTTCACAATTGAGTTTGAATTTCAACGTTTAAACACACTGTTAATCGATTACCAACACCATTTTGAAATTAATTGGAAAATTGTAAATTCAGTTTGAAAGCTTTTGAAAACAAACTTTGCTACTGGTAATCGATTACAGTAAACTGGTAATCGATTACCAGAGAGTAAAAACTCTTTGGTAAAAGCTTTTGTGAAAACTTCATGTGCTACTCAATGTTTTGAAAAACTTTTTAGTACTTATCTTGATTGAGTCTTCTCTTGATTCTTGAATCTTGAGTCTTGAATCTTGAAACTTGATTCTTGAATCTTGAAATCAAATTTCTCTTGATTCTTGAATTGTTCTTGACTCAATCTTGAAATCATTCTCTAGGGCTTTTTGTAATCATCTTTGTTATCATCAAAACAACTAGAATCAATCTTGATTCATCATCATCATGAAGCTTGCTTCTACAGGTGAGAAGTTAGAAAATTAGTTTCAACGTGGTGGTCAAATTTCACGACGATCCAACGGTTCGCGAGTCCGGGATCATCATTTTACTGAGACAGGTTTGGGTGTATGCTGAAAAAAGAAAGGGTTTTAGGAGAGGAAGAAGGAAAAACGAAATTGAGAGGAAGAAGAAACGTGGAGACTATCGTCCATCTGAAAACTGACCTATCATATCTCTATTTATAGCTAGGGCAATCCAGCCTATTATTTACTCTACTTTTCATTATTTTATAAACAAAAACTCTATTTTTTTTCCTATCAAATGAATAAATAAAATATCCTTTTTATTTTCCTTCAAACCATTATTTTAATTAATAATGTTATTTCTCGTTATTTATTTAATTACAAAAACCTCATCATTTTTTTTAAAACTATTTATTTTTTAAAAAAAAATCTTTTTGATTTATTTATGAAAAATGAGGTGTTACATTATGTCATGAAGTGCTTCCAATATTCTTGTTCTTCATCCATTCTATCGTATGATGTCAAATTCTAGATGGTTGAATATGCACCTAGTTTCTTGTCACTCGTAATGATAGGCATCTCCAATATTTGATGGATTCAAATACTAATGGGATGTGATTGGTGTTGATTACATGCTTCATTGCAAAAGTAGTTTGATCTAAGAGTATCTTTAACAATAGATCTAGAGCTCAAGATCTGATCTTTAACAAATCTACCATTAGAAGGATAATCAAAATCTCCATGCTAGAGGATGGGGCCTTCCACAAGATCCCTTGAGATCTGCACCTTTTTAAAAAAAAAATCATTTTTTACTCTCTTTCTCCTAAACAACTTCTCAAGGGAACCAACGATTTCATGAGGGGTGTGACACCCTCTACCCCGACATATATATATAAATAAACAAAATATATAAAAATATCGGTAACCAAATTCACATGGGTAAAAGGTTCACATTCACTTCACTATTATCCATTAAAACTTATTAAAACATATTCGGCTCAAAATAAGGCCGTCAAAATTTGCATAGATATTTTATTAGATTAGTGAAATAAAATAAAAAAGACTAACATCATGCAATTAATATAAAAACTTATGTCCCACTGTCACATTCTATCAGAGCGTTGTGTCTCGATGTCCTTCAGCGTAATGTTCCTTAAAGCAGTTCACCTAGTCATCTGCTCCCCGAACACAAAGTTCAAGATCATCACAGGATCCAAACACAAACAACACACGGGGAGTGAGTTATCACATTCCTAACTAATAGAGAAACAAGACAGCTAGATATACATATCATATAAGCCAAATAAAACTTACTTACACGTAATTCACGTAATTCCACCACTTTGTCATTCAAAGTTCACTTTTCATCCATCAATCACACTTTTCAATCATCAATCGCATTACACAAGAATCACACGCTCTGATCAAGACATAATAACACATCAATTACATAATAAACAATTAGCAAGCGCATGAAACAGTTATGCTAAGACTCAAGCCTATATGCAATGTGGTACCATGTTAGTGAAAAACCTCGTCGGGCGCCTAGGAGTACATGACAAGACAAACCACACACTAGCAAGTCAAGTCACTCTCACTAGGTAATATCATAGGGAGACCAGTCAGGGTCACAGTGTTTTGCGAGGATGCTCCAACCATATGGGATCAACATAGGCTTAAAGGAGCACTCAAACCGTGTGACCCCCAAGGCCTACACTCCGAAGAGTTCGTCAGGGCCTCTCCCTCCTGATTCAGGTCGAACCCAGAAAATATTTTAGCACACAGACTCTATCTATGAACTGTACAAAACACACGACTCCTCAATTGTTCTCTAAATAATTTTAACTCGTCGCCCTTTAAGGGTCTTATCATTAACTCGTCGCCCTTAAAGGGACTTAATATTAACTCGTCGCCCAAAAAGGGACTTAGCATTAACTCGTCGCCCTAAAAGGGACTTAGTATCAACTCGTCGCCCTAAAAGGGACTTAGCATTAACTCGTCGCCCTTGAAGGGACTTAACATTAACTCGTCGCCCTTAAAGGGACTTATAGTCGTGTGATTATACAATTCATAGTTCATACTCAATGCACACAATATCTCAATCACATACATACACAATTTATCACATACACTCGATCTCAATCACAATGGTATAATATCAAAATAGCATGTTATCACACCTCATGGATCATATACACTTTACTTATAAACTATGCAATGCACACATTTACTCAATTGTTTTCAAAAATTATTTTAACTCGTCGGGTTCCCACAGTGGACCCCATCACAATACTCGTCGCCCTTAAAGGGTCTTACAATTGTGTGATTGCACAGTTCATAGTTCACAACTCAATACATACATCTCATCTCAATATACATGTATTTCATCATCCGTCACATGTTCCATTTATCACATACGCACAGTTTGAATCATCATTTCATAACCTAAACATAAAAATTTATACAAAAGATTTTATCACAACATGGGGTGTAAAACCTCTGAAATAGTTTCTCATAATTGTATCAAAATCAATTAATCAAAATCATGGGTTAAACACAAAGACATCAAGAGCACTCAAGTTTATCAATCAATTCTCATCAGGACATCAATTGGTACATAGAACACAATAATATTGTATTTATAATCATAAAGGAAAAGTTATAATTCAATAAACATCCCAAAATAAACCCAAATTTAGTTCTCTTAGGATCCCTACACATGTTCATTCTAACCCCCAATTGCGACAAACTCATCCCTTACCTCTAAGCGGACTCACGTGTCTTCCAACAACGATAGCAACATCTCTAGCGGTTCCCTGAGATTCCTCCAGTTTTTCCTCCGACTGCTCCGATAGAATTCTTGAACGTCAGAGAGACGAAGAAGAGATTGAAGCCTCCACTTGTATTGTATTCATGTGATTTCTTTTTCTCCCTCCAAAAATATTATTTCGCAAATCCCAACGGCGAAAGTGTGCACAATTGAATTTAGAACAACATATCCAAATTTCATGAAAATCCAACGGTTAACGAAACCGGGATCATAGTTTTACCGAGACAGTTTTGGGTTTTTGCGGGAAAATAAAAGGCTACAATGCGAAGGGTTTTCCTCTAAGCTAAGACATGATTTTACAATTCCCAACGGTGAGAATGTTTTTAATTGGATTGTGAACGAGCTTCTAAAATGTCACAACGATCCAACAGTAAATGAGTCCGAGATCGTTGTTTTTCTGAGACAGGTTTGGTGGACTGCGGGAAAAAGAAAGAGTTTTGAGTGGAGAAAAGAGAAAAACAAAAATGAGGGGAAGAGGAGGCACCTGACTTAACATAACTATTTATACCTAGGGTACTCAGCCTATTATTTGCTCTATATTTATTTATTTATTTATTTATTTACTAAAAAGCTTTTTAAATTTATTTACGAAAAATTGGGATGTTACAAGGGGGAATGGGGAAAAAGAAATAGAACAATAGAAAGAAGAAGAATAGATCCACACCCAAAACAACAATAGATCCATACCTAAAACAACAACAGATCCAAACAACAACAACTACAACAAAAATTAAACTTTTTTGTTAACTTAAAAAACAATTAAAAGCATAGATCTAGTCTAAAGAAGTGTAGGCTGCAACAATTTTGAGGTAGGTGAAAAGACCATCACCAGCAATAGCAGAAGACGTGCGACCATGAAGGGTGAGATCTGTGATGAAGACGTATGACCATGGAGGGCAAGATCCAAGGTTGAGCATGGAGATTTTTGCAAGATCACCAACCATGGAGGCAAGATCAGGTGCTCGTTGTTGAAGATCGACGAGATCCTTGTTGATGGGGGGAGTGGAGGGGGGACAAAGGAGGAAGTTGTGGTTGTGATCTTGGGCTTGTGGAATGTGGTGGGGGGAAGAGAAAAGAAGAAGGGAAGGGGCTCATGGAAGGTTGGGGTAGAAAAGGGTAGGGTCGTGGAGGTTAGGGGTGGAGATGGATAGGGCCGTGGAGGTTGGGGGTTGAGGAAAAAGGGAAATGGAAGGTTTTCTCATGGAAGGAATAAGTAGCTATGAACGCTTGCTATATCATTTGTGAGACAAAATTTTACCGTTTGTAATATCATTTGTGAGAATTTTACCGTTTGCTACATTTGTAGCATGTTAGAATTAAAAAAAAAATAGATTGAATTATTGTTAAATTTAGACATGAAAAAAATATTATAAATAGCCTAATTGGTGGCAAGATTTTGCACACCAACTCTCATTTTCATCCTTAATTTCTCAATCTTTATTTCACAATCTTAATTTATGGGTTCAATTTCATACTAATGCATCCAAATAAATTTCATTAGTAAGCTTATTGCAATTTGTTGCAAAATTACCAAATATCTCCTTCAAATAAAAATTCTCAAAATCCTTCTCCGTTTTTTCCTTACTTGCCACCACCACCACCAATGAATTTTATGCAAAATAATCAATTCCTTTACACCTAAAATTCACAAAATCCTCATTTTCTGTTCTTGCCGCCCCCACCACCAATTCTACCATGTTTTGAATGTCTCTCAATAGTTCTAGTGGTCCATAAACTTCTTCCAATGATGAAGTTGAAAAGCAAATTGGGCTAGAAAACATCATACTAGAGGAACAAGGAGAGAATTCTACAAAAAAAAAATCACAAATTTTCAATTCAATTGAAGTTGATACACATCTCATTGGTTTGTGGCTTAATGTCTCAATGGATTCAATTGTCGTTGATGGTCAAGCAAGAGACCATTTTTGGTTGAGAGTAACAGAAAGTTAAAACAACTTTGTGGCAATCTACTAGAGAGAACATTGAATCAAGTGAAATCTCGATGACAAAAAAATTAATGGTGGTGTTCAAAAGTTCAAGGGCCGTTACAAGCAAGCTATTGATTTGTAGAAAAGCAGGCACACGGAGAATGATGTCATGATTCATGCATATGTCTTTTGGAAGGAAGATGAGGAAAGAGATTTTACTTTAGAGCATGCATGGCGACAGCTGAAAAATCAACCTAAATGGTTAGATAAACTCAAAGAAACTAGTTCCAAAAGATAAAAAAAAGATTTCTACTATTGGGGATTAATAATAGATAAAATCAACCTAATTGGTTCATCTAATCTGGAGACACCGATTAAGGTTTCAGAAACTAATACACCATCACGAATCCTCTACCCAATGAGACAAAGACAATCGAGAGGAAGATTAGGGGGAAAGGAGGTGCAACATCTTTATCGATTGTGGATTTATTAGGCATGAAAGCTACAATCAAGGAAAAAACTATTTCCATTAAAAAGTTAGCAGAGGCAAAGGAGACGATGAATGTAAAGATATTTTACAAAATTCTGATGAAGGACACATGTACCATGTCCAAAGAACAACGCAAGAAGAACTAAATCACTTGTAGTTATATTTTTTTTAAAAAAATAGTAATTAGTTATTATGTTGTAAGTTCGTTTGATTAGTCGTTATGTTGTAGGTTTATTTAAATTAGTCACGGTCTCTTGTAGGTTTATTTTAATGAATCCTATGTTGTGATGGTCTTAGTTTTAATTAGTCTTCTTATTGCAATTTTTATCATTTGAATGTTGAACTTTATTTTAATTAGTGTTCATGTTGTAACTTTTATGTTAATTATTATTTTTTAATTATGTAACTAGCCATTATAAAAGTGGTCGTTACTAAATTAGCCATTTTGAAAGTAGCCATTGTGATACTAATCATTATAAAAGTAACAGTTACAAAACCAGCCATTAGAAATCATGTTATTTAATTGCTCAAGTTTCTTCGAGTCATGCGTAGTTTCTACAAACTTTACAATCTTCTTTATTCTTTTCTATCTCCGCTTACTTTTAAAATGGATCAAAACTATGACTTCAATAGACTTTAGAGAGAAATTATTGATGAAATACTTGAAGACAACACTGAAGAAGAAATCATGAGGGACTTACACAAGGTGCAACTACAAGAAAAGAATAATAATTGGCCGAGGCAAACAAGATGCCATATAAATCACGATCATGAAAGTGGACATAGTCATTTGTTGAATGATTACTTCTCTGAAAATTTTGTATACACAAAAAGGTAATTTTGACAAAGGTTCCATATGCAAAAGCAATTGTTCCTTTGAATTTAGATCCTCTCAGTAATCATGATCCGTATTTTTTAATGAGATCTGATAAAGCTAGTAGAAGGGGTCTTTCCCATTGCAAAGTTGCACTGTAGCAATTTGTATATCACATATGGATCACCTGTCGATAGTGTCAATGAGTATGTTAGAATTCTGAATGCAGTGTAATTCAATGCTTAGTAAATTTTGTGAAGGGTGTCAATGAGATATTTGAGGATAAGTACTTGAGAAGGTCAAACAACAACGACATCAATCACCTACTACAAATTGAAGAGGCACATGGGTTTCCAAGTTGCATGCATTGGGAATGAAAATTTTGTCTAGTTGCATGGAAAGGATAATATTGTAGAGGTGGTCATCGCAAGCCCATAATAATACTTGAAGTTGTCGCATCACAAAACTTGTGGATTTGACATGCATATTATGGAGTTGCAAGTTTAAACAATGACATTAATGTGTTAAACCTATCGCATGTGTTAATGATATTTTGTAAAGTTAAGTTCCTCTGGTGCAGTTCAGAATTAATAGAACCCCATATAATATGAGATCCTATCTTGCATATAGCATTTATCCTAATTAAGTCACTTTTGTGAAGACCATCCCATACCACAAGGAGAGAAAAGAAAGTATTTGTAAAATGTCAAGAATCGACAAGAAAGGATTTGGAGAGAGCATTTGGTGTGCTAAAATCTCAATTGCAATTATATATGATCCATCGCGTAATTTATGTAAATGCATATGCTATATGAAGATTTGATGATGTCAAAAGATTAAAGCTATTCAACGTTAATTCAAGTCAAGATCAAGAAAAACGATTTACAAATAGTCCTTTATATGTTAAAAGAATCTCTTAAAAAGGTTGCAAAGGTTTGGCCTTAAAAGAATTAAGCTTTCAAGCATCTTATAAAGTTTTTAAGCAAATATTACATTTTGAAAAATATACCAGAAGCATAAACGGTTTTAATAGCTTTCAGAAAAGTTTGAATTTGAAATTTAAAAGTTGTAATCGATTACCACTATTGTGTAATTGATTACCATAATGGAAAATTTTGAATTCAAACTGAAAAGGTATAACTCCTCAAAATTAATTGTGTAATCGATTACCACATATCTGTAATCGATTATCAGTGAGGAAATTTCAAAAATAACTCTGAAAAGTCACAACTCTTCACATGTTTTTTGAAAGGTCACCAAAGGCTTTAAAATATGTGACTTGTATTCAAAATTCTTTAGAGTTTTTCAAGACATTCATTGTCCTATCCTCTCACAAGAAAATTTTTGGTCAAACACTTGCAAAATCATTAAGGATTCTTATAAGTTCTTCAAGTTGTATCATTCTTCTCTAAAAGAGAGAAAATATTATTAAAAATCTACCCTTCTTAGGCTTTTACTAAAATGTTAAGAAAGTAAAGAACAGAAATAGAAACTTAACCAAAAGTAAAATCGATAATTAAAGTGCACAGTGGAAATTAAAAAATGTAGGGAAGAAGAAGACAAACGCAAGAGTTTTATACTGGTTCGGCAACGACCTGTGCTACATCCAGTCCCCAAGCGACCTGCGGTCCTTGAGATTTCTTTTCAACCTTGTAAAATCCTTTACAAGCAAAGATCTACAAGGGATTGTACCCTCTTGTTCTCTTTGAACAACCAAGTGGATGTACCCTCCACTTGAACTGATCCACAAGAGATGTACCCTCTCTTGTTCTCAGTTACATAACCCAAGTAGATGTACCCTCTACTTGTACCACAAAGGATGTACCTCCAATGTGTTAAGACAAAGTTCTCAGGTGGTTAGTCCTTTGAAACTTTGTGAAGGGGGAAACAAAGATATCTCAGGCGGTTAGTCCTTTGAAATCTTTTGTTTAAGGGAAAGGGAAAAATCAAAAGAATTCTCAAACTGTGTCGTTTTGAATTCTTTGACAAGGGAGAAGGAGACACAAAAGAATTCAGGCGGTTAGTCCTTTGTTCTTTTGGAAAAGGGAGAAGAGAGACACAAAAAGAATTCAGGCGGTTAGTCCTTGGCGAATTCTTTTTGGTAAGGGAGAAGAGAAAGAAAAGATGAATAGCACACTTTTGTTTTCAAGGTTTGGAAAACCAGAAAACATTTAGAAGGCTTTGGCAAAGGAAGAAGAAGAAGAAATTCAAGAAGATGTTCAAAGAAGATTCAAAGGTTGTAAAAGATTGTAATAGTTGTTCTTAAAATGCAAGTTAAAGTCTTGCTTTTATAGACTCTTCATGTCTGGTCAAGAAAACCATTAGAAGAGTTATAACCTTTAGAAAAACTTGAAAACCATTGGAAGAGTACATCTTTTGATTTTTATTCAAAACTTATCACTGGTAATCGATTACGAAATCATTGTAATCGATTACACAAAGCATTTTTTGGAAGGATGTGACTCTTCACATTGAGTTTGAATTTCAACGTTTAAACACACTGTTAATCGATTACCAACACCATTTTGAAATTAATTGGAAAATTGTAAATTCAGTTTGAAGACTTTTGAAAACAAACTTTGCTACTGGTAATCGATTACAGTAAACTGGTAATCGATTACCAAGAGAGTAAAAACTCTTTGGTAAAGCTTTTGTGAAAACTTCATGTGCTACTCAATGTTTTGAAAAACTTTTTAGTACTTATCTTGATTGAGTTCTTTCTTGATTCTTGAATCTTGAGTCTTGAATCTTGAAAATTGATTCTTGAATCTTGAAATCAAATTTTCTTGATTCTTGAATTGTTCTTGACTCAATCTTGAAATCATTCTCTAGGGCTTTTTGTAATCATCTTTGTTATCATCAAAACAACTAGAATCAATCTTGATTCATCATCATCATGAAGCTTGCTTCTACAGGGTGAGAAGTTAGAAATTAGTTACACGTTGGTGGTCAAAATTTCACGACGATCCAACGGTTCGCGAGTCCGGGATCATCATTTTACTGAGACAGGTTTGGGTGTATGCTGAAAAAAGAAAGGGTTTTAGGAGAGGAAGAAGGAAAACGAAATTGAGAGGAAGAAGAAACGTGAGACTATCGTCATCTGAAAACTGACCTATCATATCTCTATTTATAGCTAGGGCAATCCAGCCTATTATTTACTCTACTTTTCATTATTTTATAAACAAAAACTCTATTTTTTTTCCTATCAAATGAATATAATAAAATATCCTTTTTATTTTCCTTCAAACCATTATTTTAATTAATAATGTTATTTCTCGTTAATTATTTTATTACAAAAACCTCATCATTTTTTTTTAAACTATTTATTTTATAAAAAAATCTTTTTGATTTATTTATGAAAAATGAGGTGTTACATTATGTCATGAAGTGCTTCCAATTTCTTGTTTCTTCATTCATTCTATCGTATGATGTCAAATTCTGATGGTGATATGCACCTAGTTTCTTGTCACTCGTAATGATAGGCATCTCCAATATTTGATGGATTCAAATACTAATGGGATGTGATTGGTGTTGATTACATGCTTCATTGAAAAAGTAGTTTGATCTAAGAGTATCTTTAACATAAGATCTAAGAGCTCAGATCTGATCTTTAACAAAATCTACCATTAGAAGGATAATCAAAATCTCCATGCATAGAGGATGGGCCTTCCACAAGATCCCTTGAGATCTGCACCTTTTTAAAAAAATCATTTTTTACTCTCTTTCTCCTAAACAACTTCTACAGGGAACCAACGATTTCATGAGGGGTGTGACACCCTCTACCCCGACAATATATATAAATAAAAAAAATATATAAAAATATCGGTAACCAAATTCACATGGGTAAAAGGTTCACAATTCACTTCACTATTATCCATTAAAACTTATTAAACATATTCGGCTCAAAATAAGGCCGTCAAAATTTGCATAGATATTTATAGATCAGTGAAATAAATAAAAAAAGACTACATCATAGCAATTATAATAAAAAACTTATGTCCCACTGTCACATTCTATCAGAGCGTGTGTTCGATGTCTTCAGCGTAATTTCCTTAAAGCAGTTCACCTAGTCATCTGCTCCCCGACACAAGTTCAAGATCATCACAGGATCCAAAACACAAACACACACGGGAGTGAGTTATCACAATCCTAACTAATAGAGAAACAAGACAGCTAGATATACATATCATATAAGCAAATAAAAACTTACTTACACGTAATTCACGTAATTCCACCACTTTGTCATTCAAAGTTCACTTTTCATCCATCAATCACACTTTTCAATCATCAATCGCATTACACAAGAATCACACGCTCTGATCAAGACATAATAAACACATCAATTACATAATAAACAATTAGCAAGCGCATGAAACAGTATTATGCTAAGACTCAAGCCTATATGCAATGTGGTACCATGTTAGTGAAAAACCTCGTCGGGCGCCTAGGAGTACATGACAAGACAAACCACACCACTAGCAGTCAAGTCACTCTCACTAGGTAATATCATAGGGAGACCAGTCAGGGTCACAGGTTTTGCGAGGATGCTCCAACCATATGGGATCAACATAGAGCTTAAAGGAGCACTCAAACCGTTGACCCCCAAGGCCTACACTCCGAAGAGTCCGTCAGGGCCTCTCCCTCCTGATTCATGTCCGAACCCAGAAAATATTTTAGCACACAGACTCTATCTATGAACTGTACAAAACACACGACTCCTCAATTGTTCTCTAAAAATAATTTAAACTCGTCGCCCTTTAAGGGTCTTATCATATACTTCGTCGCCTTAAAGGGACTTAAATTAACTCGTCGCCCAAAAAGGGACTTAGCATTAACTCGTCGCCCTAAAAGGGACTTAGTATCAACTCGTCGCCCTAAAAGGGACTTAGCATTAACTCTCGCCCTTGAGAGGACTTACATTAACTCGTCGCCCTTAAAGGACTTATAGTCGTGTGATTATACAATTCATAGTTCATACTCAATGCACACAATATCTCATCACATACATACACAATTTATCACATACACTCGATCTCAATCACAATGGTATAATATCAAATAGCATGTTATCACACCTCATGGATCATATACACTTTACTTATAAACTAAGCAATGCACACATTTACTCAATTGTTTTCAAAATTATTTTAACTCGTCGGGTTCCACAGTGGACCCCATCACAATACTCGTCGCCCTTAAGGTCTTACAATTGTGTGATTGCACAGTTCATAGTTCACAACTCAATACATACATCTCATCTCAATATACATGTATTCATCATCCGTCACATGTTCCATTTATCACATACGCACAGTTTGAATCATTTTCATAACCTAAACATAAAAATTATATACAAAAGATTTTATCACAACATGGGGTGTAAAACCTCTGAAATAGTTTCTCATAATTGTATCCAAATCAATTATCAAAATCATGGTTAAACACAAAGACATCAAGAGCACTCAAGTTTATCAATCAATTCTCATCAGGACATCAATTGGTACATAGAACACAATAATATTGTATTATAATCATAAAGGAAAAGTTATAATTCAATAAACATCCCAAAATAAACCCAAATTTAGTTCTCTTAGGATCCCTACACATGTTCATTCTTACCCCCCATATGCGACAAATCATCCCTTACCTCTAAGCGGACTCACGTGTCTTCCAACAACGATAGCAACATCTCTAGCGGTTCCTGAGATTCCTCCAGTTTTTCCTCCGACTGCTCCGATAGAAATTTTGAACGTCAGAGAGACGAAAGAGAGATTGAAGCCTCCACTTGTATTGTATTCATGTGATTTCTTTTCTCCCTCCAAAATATTATTTCGCAAATCCCAACGGCGAAAGTGTGCACAATTGAATTTAGAACAACATATCCAATTTCATGAAAATCCAACGGTTAACGAAACCGGGATCATAGTTTTACCGAGACAGTTTTGGGTTTTGCGGGAAAATAAAGGCTACAATGCGAAGGTTTCCTCTAAGCTAAGACATGATTTTACAATTCCAACGGTGAGAATGTTTTTAATTAGATTGTGAACGAGCTTCTAAATGTCACAACGATCCAACAGTAAATGAGTCCGAGATCATTGTTTTTCTGAGACAGGTTGGTGGACTGCAAGAAAAAAAGAGTTTTGAGTGGAGAAAAGAGAAAACAAAAATGAGGGAAGAGGAGGCACCTGACTTAACATAACTATTTATACCTAGGGTACTCAGCCTATTATTTGCTCTATATTTTTTATTATTTATTTATTTACTAAAAAGCTTTTTAAATTTATTACGAAAAATTGGGATGTTACAAGGGGAATGGGGAAAAAGAAATAGAACAATAGAAAGAAGAAGAATAGATCCACACCCAAAACAACAATAGATCCATACCTAAAACAACAACAGATCCAAACAACAACAACTACAACAAAAATTAAACTTTTTGTTAACTTAAAAAACAATTAAAAGCATAGATCTAGTCTAAAGAAGTGTAGGCTGCAACAATTTTGAGGTAGGTGAAAACACCATCGCCAGCAATAGCAGAAGACGTGCGACATGAAGGGTGAGATCTGTGATGAAGACGTATGACCATGGAGGGCAAGATCAAGGTTGAGCATGGAGATTTTTGCAAGATCACCAACCATGGAGGCAAGATCAGTGCTCGTTGTTTGAAGATCGACGAGATCCTTGTTGATGGGGGGAGTGGAGGGGGACAAAGGAGGAATTGTGGTTGTGATCTTGGGCTTGTGGAATGTGGTGGGGGGAAGAGAAAAGAAGAAGGGAACGGGTCATGGAAGGTTGGGTAGAAAAGGGTAGGGTCGTGGAGGTTAGGGTGGAGATGGATAGGGCCGTGGAGGTTGGGGGTTGAGGGAAAAGGGAAATGGAAGGTTTTCTCATGGAGGAATAAGTAGCTATGAACGCTTGCTATATCATTTGTAGACAAAATTTACCGTTTGTAATATCATTTGTGAGAATTTTACCGTTTGCTACATTTGTAGCATGTTAGAATTAAAAAAAAAAAATAGATTGAATTATTGTTAAATTTAGACATGAAAAAATATTATAAATAGCCTAATTGGTGGCAAGATTTTGCACACCAACTCTCAATTTCATCCTTAATTTCTCAATCTTTATTTCACAATCTTAATTTATGGGTTCAATTTCATACTAATGCATCCAAATAAATTTCATTAGTAAGCTTATTGCAATTTGTTGCAAAATTACCAAATATCTCCTTCAAAAATAAAATTCTCAAAATCCTTCTCCGTTTTTTCCTTACTTGCCACCACCACCACCAATGAATTTTATGCAAAATAATCAATTCCTTTACACCTAAAATTCACAAAATCCTCATTTTCTGTTCTTGCCGCCCCCACCACATTCTACCATTGTTTGAATGTCTCTTAGTTCTAGTGGTCCATAAACTTCTTCCATGATGAAGTTGAAGCAAAATTGGGCTAGAAAACATCATACTAAGGAACAAGGAGAGAATTCTACAAAAAAAAATCACAAATTTTCAATTCAATTGAAGTTGATACAATCTCATTGGTTTGTGGCTTAATGTCTCAATGGATTCAATTGTCGTTGATGGTCAAGCAAGAGACCATTTTTGGTTGAGAGTAACAGAAAGTTAAAACAACTTTGTGGCATCTACTAGAGAGAACATTGAATCAAGTGAAATCTCGATGACAAAAAATTAATGTGGTGTTCAAAAGTTCAAGAGGTCGTTACAAGCAAGTATTGATTTGTAGAAAAAGCAGCACAGGAGAATGATGTCATGATTCATGCATATGTCTTTTGAAGGAAGATGAGGAAGAGATTTTACTTTAGAGCATGCATTGCGGACAGTAAGAGAATGGGAAAATTAACCTTTGTGCATGCTATCTGAATTTGACATGAATAACAAACCATGGTAACTTTGGTACACGCTAAGGTTAGTGAAACTAGTTTTCTATACCCCGAAAAACAAAACAATGCATTGATATGCTTTTGTTTAATTTATTATGTGTGACATCCTTAATATAAAAGAAATAAAAATATGGAATTAATTAATAATTTTAAAACACATTTAAATAAAAACATTTCAAAAGGATAAAAGACCACATTCACTTTCTAACATTATAATAGAATGTGTCAAATAATAATAAAATCATCTCGGCTCAAAACAAGGTCGCCTAAGACTTCATGTAATTAATATAGAAATCTATGTCCAATGTCATATCCTATCAGAGCATTGTGTTCCAGCGTCCTATGACATGAGGTTCTTTAAGTCATCCACCTAGTCATCTGCTCCCACGAACACAAGGTTCGAGATTATCATAAGATCCAAACACAAATAGCACACAAGAAATGATTTATCACATTTAAAAAACAAAACAAATTAACAAAGATGTAATCAAATAAAGTATGGAAGTGTTTATAATATAGCTCAACTTAATACAATCCACGTCACTTCACTACTTTATCATTTAAAATTAAATTTTCAATCACCAATCACATTACACATGAATCACACACTCGGTCAAGACGTAATAACATCAATTTCATAATAAGCAATTAGTAAGCGTTATGCAACAATTATACTAAGACTCAAGCCTATATGCAATGTGATGCCATGTCAGTGAAAAACCACACTGGACGCTTAGGAGTACATAACAAGACACACCACACAATGAGTATGTCAGGTCACTTTCACTAAGTAAAATCATAAGGTGATCAGTTAGGGTCACTCTGTTTTACGATAATGCTCTAACCATATGGGATCAACATAGGCTTAAAGGAGTACTCAAACCGAGTATCTTTACCCCAAGGCCTAGACTCCGAAGAATCCGTTAGTTCCTCACCTTCCTGATTCAGGTTTAACCCATAAAACAATTTTTGCACACAGACACTACTCATGAATTATACAATACTCACGACCTTACCCTTGTGTTTCAAACACGTTTAACACATTGTGCTACAATTTAACACTTGAGGTTCCTCACTAGGAATCCTACACTTTTCCTTTAACACTGCGCATAAACATTTTTTTCAAGGTAAACACCAGTCGGATTATTGTATAATTCATAGCTTACAACACAAGTATTATCACATCAAGTGTTAACCACACATTTATTCACAACCAAATTCCATGTACACATTTGACATCTCATAATGTCACAGTCCACCATCACATGTTTACATGTATCTAAAAAATTAACACATGTTCAACTTTGCACTTGTGCTCAATCTCAACAATAATATTATAATCTCATTATAACAATTTATTACACCTCATAACTCATATGCACATCACACAGTAATAATATTTGCATCACACAAAACACACACACACACACACATATGTATATATATATACATACATACATACATACTGAATCAAACTAAATTATTTTCAATCAAAAGAGTTTCTACAACAATTAAATTAAAATTACATCAAAATAAATTATTACTAGGCATTAACTTTACAACTTTCTTTAATTTATTATTACAATATATATATATATATAATATATATATATATATATATATATATATATATATATATATATATATATGAATATGTTGATCATCATCGTGGGAAAATACAGAGCAAAGAAAATAATTTGTATAAAATAAACAATTAAAGAGAATATTATTTAGAGTACAATTCATGTTAAAAAAAAACACTCAAACTTTAGGGTTCACACTTAACACAAGAACACATCAATTTCATAACAATTTCTCATTAGGACATCAATTGGTCCATCAACATGTATAATTCACAATTATAATTGTAAAGATAGAATCAAAATTTGCAGAAACACCCCAAAAATTCATTCTAATTGATACTTTAAGGATCCCTACAAATGTTCTCATTACTCCCAATTGTGAATAATTCATTTCTTACCTCTAAGCGAGCCCACGTGGGTATTCTGAAAGTGATAGCGGTATCTCTAGTAGTTTCCTAAGATTCTTCAACCTTTTCCTCTGTTTGCTCTGTTAGAGTTTCCAAGCGCTAGAGAGAAGGATAAGAGATTATAGCCTCTACTTTACTGTCAACGTGTGAGACTAATTTCTCTCTGTCACAATATTAAGTCTCAAATCCCAACGGTCAAAATGTGTGAAAATGGATTCTTAAAGTGGTGTCCAAATTTCACGATGATCCAACGGTTGACCAGCCAAGATCATAGTTTTACTAGAACAAGTTTTGGATCTTCGTGGGAAAAGAGAAAGCTACTATGCAAAGGGTATTTCTCTCACCTCACACATTTTTTCGGCAAATTCCGATGGTGATGTTGGATTAAGTGGCCTCGGAATAATTAAGAAGGGAGGGTTGAATTAATTTTTAATGAACCTTTACTTATTAAAAATCTACCCTTCTTAGGCTTTTACTAAAATGTTAAGAAAGTAAAGAACAGAAATAGAAACTTAACCAAAAGTAAAATCGATAATTAAAGTGCACAGTGGAAATTAAAGAATGTAGGGAAGAAGAAGACAAACGCAAGAGTTTTATACTGGTTCGGCAACGACCTGTGCCTACATCCAGTCCCCAAGCGACCTGCGGTCCTTGAGATTTCTTTTCAACCTTGTAAAATCCTTTACAAGCAAAGATCTACAAGGGATGTACCCTCCCTTGTTCTCTTTGAACAACCAAGTGGATGTACCCTCCACTTGAACTGATCCACAAGAGATGTACCCTCTCTTGTTCTCAGTTACAATAACCCAAGTAGATGTACCCTCTACTTGTACCACAAAGGATGTACCCTCCAATGTGTTAAGACAAAGTTCTCAGGTGGTTAGTCCTTTGAAACTTTGTGAAGGGGGAAACAAAAGATATCTCAGGCGGTTAGTCCTTTGAAATCTTTTGTTTAAGGGAAAGGGAAAAATCAAAAGAATTCTCAAACTGTGTCGTTTTGAATTCTTTGACAAGGAGAAGGGAGACACAAAAGAATTCAGGCGGTTAGTCCTTTGTTCTTTTGGAAAAGGGAGAAGAGAGACACAAAAAGAATTCAGGCGGTTAGTCCTTGGTGAATTCTTTTTGGTAAAGGGAGAAGAGAAAGAAAAAAGATGAATAGCACACTTTTGTTTTCAAGGTTTGGAAAACCAGAAAACTTTAGAAGGCTTTTGGCAAAGGAAGAAGAAGAAGAAATTCAAGAAGATGTTCAAAGAGATTCAAAGGTTGTAAAAGATTGTAATAGTTGTTCTTAAAATGCAAGTTAAAGTCTTGCTTTTATAGACTCTTCATGTCTGGTCAAGAAAACCATTAGAAGAGTTATAACCTTTAGAAAAACTTGAAAACCATTGGAAGAGTTACATCTTTTGATTTTTATTCAAAACTTATCACTGGTAATCGATTACGAAATCATTGTAATCGATTACACAAAGCATTTTTGTGAAAGGATGTGACTCTTCACAATTGAGTTTGAATTTCAACGTTTAAACACACTGTTAATCGATTACCAACACATTTTGAAATTAATTGGAAAATTGTAAATTCAGTTTGAAAGCTTTTGAAAACAAACTTTGCTACTGGTAATCGATTACAGTAAACTGGTAATCGATTACCAGAGAGTAAAAACTCTTTGGTAAAAGCTTTTGTGAAAACTTCATGTGCTACTCAATGTTTTGAAAAACTTTTTAGTACTTATCTTGATTGAGTCTTCTCTTGATTCTTGAATCTTGAGTCTTGAATCTTGAAACTTGATTCTTGAATCTTGAAATCAAATTTCTCTTGATTCTTGAATTGTTCTTAACTCAATCTTGAAATCATTCTCTAGGGCTTTTTGTAATCATCTTTGTTATCATCAAAACAACTAGAATCAATCTTGATTCATCATCATCATGAAGCTTGCTTCTACAGGTGAGAAGTTAGAAAATTAGTTTCAACGTGGTGGTCAAATTCACGACGATCCAACGGTTCGCGAGTCCGGGATCATCATTTTACTGAGACAGGTTTGGGTGTATGCTGAAAAAAGAAAGGGTTTTAGGAGAGGAAGAAGGAAAAACGAAATTGAGAGGAAGAAGAAACGTGGAGACTATCGTCCATCTGAAAACTGACCTATCATATCTCTATTTATAGCTAGGGCAATCCAGCCTATTATTTACTCTACTTTTCATTATTTTATAAACAAAACTCTATTTTTTTCCTATCAAATGAATAAATAAAATATCCTTTTTATTTTCCTTCAAACCATTATTTTAATTAATAATGTTATTTCTCGTTATTTATTTAATTACAAAAACCTCATCATTTTTTTAAAACTATTTATTTTTTAAAAAAAAATCTTTTTGATTTATTTATGAAAAATGAGGTGTTACATTATGTCATGAAGTGCTTCCAATATTCTTGTTCTTCATCCATTCTATCGTATGATGTCAAATTCTAGATGGTTGAATATGCACCTAGTTTCTTGTCACTCGTAATGATAGGCATCTCCAATATTTGATGGATTCAAATACTAATGGGATGTGATTGGTGTTGATTACATGCTTCATTGAAAAAGTAGTTTGATCTAAGAGTATCTTTAACAATAGATCTAGAGCTCAAGATCTGATCTTTAACAAATCTACCATTAGAAGGATAATCAAAATCTCCATGCTAGAGGATGGGGCCTTCCACAAGATCCCTTGAGATCTGCACCTTTTTAAAAAAAAATCATTTTTTACTCTCTTTCTCCTAAACAACTTCTCAAGGGAACCAACGATTTCATGAGGGGTGTGACACCCTCTACCCCGACATATATATATAAATAAAAAAAATATATAAAAATATCGGTAACCAAATTCACATGGGTAAAAGGTTCACATTCACTTCACTATTATCCATTAAAACTTATTAAAACATATTCGGCTCAAAATAAGGCCGTCAAAATTTGCATAGATATTTTATTAGATCAGTGAAATAAAATAAAAAAAGACTAACATCATGCAATTAATATAAAAACTTATGTCCCACTGTCACATTCTATCAGAGCGTTGTGTCTCGATGTCCTTCAGCGTAATGTTCCTTAAAGCAGTTCACCTAGTCATCTGCTCCCCCGAACACAAAGTTCAAGATCATCACAGGATCCAAACACAAACAACACACGGGGAGTGAGTTATCACAATCCTAACTAATAGAGAAACAAGACAGCTAGATATACATATCATATAAGCCAAATAAAACTTACTTACACGTAATTCACGTAATTCCACCACTTTGTCATTCAAAGTTCACTTTTCATCCATCAATCACACTTTTCAATCATCAATCGCATTACACAAGAATCACACGCTCTGATCAAGACATAATAACACATCAATTACATAATAAACAATTAGCAAGCGCATGAAACAGTTATGCTAAGACTCAAGCCTATATGCAATGTGGTACCATGTTAGTGAAAAACCTCGTCGGGCGCCTAGGAGTACATGACAAGACAAACCACACACTAGCAAGTCAAGTCACTCTCACTAGGTAATATCATAGGGAGACCAGTCAGGGTCACAGTGTTTTGCGAGGATGCTCCAACCATATGGGATCAACATAGGCTTAAAGGAGCACTCAAACCGTGTGACCCCCAAGGCCTACACTCCGAAGAGTCCGTCAGGGCCTCTCCCTCCTGATTCATGTCGAACCCAGAAAATATTTTAGCACACAGACTCTATCTATGAACTGTACAAAACACACGACTCCTCAATTGTTCTCTAAATAATTTTAACTCGTCGCCCTTTAAGGGTCTTATCATTAACTCGTCGCCCTTAAAGGGACTTAATATTAACTCGTCGCCCAAAAAGGGACTTAGCATCAACTCGTCGCCCTAAAAGGGACTTAGCATCAACTCGTCGCCCTAAAAGGGACTTAGCATTAACTCGTCGCCCTTGAAGGGACTTAACATTAACTCGTCGCCCTTAAAGGGACTTATAGTCGTGTGATTATACAATTCATAGTTCATACTCAATGCACACAATATCTCAATCACATACATACACAATTTATCACATACACTCGATCTCAATCACAATGGTATAATATCAAAATAGCATGTTATCACACCTCATGGATCATATACTCTTTACTTATAAACTATGCAATGCACACATTTACTCAATTGTTTTCAAAAATTATTTTAACTCGTCGGGTTCCCACAGTGGACCCCATCACAATACTCGTCGCCCTTAAAGGGTCTTACAATTGTGTGATTGCACAGTTCATAGTTCACAACTCAATACATACATCTCATCTCAATATACATGTATTTCATCATCCGTCACATGTTCCATTTATCACATACGCACAGTTTGAATCATCATTTCATAACCTAAACATAAAAATTTATACAAAAGATTTTATCACAACATGGGGTGTAAAACCTCTGAAATAGTTTCTCATAATTGTATCAAAATCAATTAATCAAAATCATGGGTTAAACACAAAGACATCAAGAGCACTCAAGTTTATCAATCAATTCTCATCAGGACATCAATTGGTACATAGAACACAATAATATTGTATTTATAATCATAAAGGAAAAGTTATAATTCAATAAACATCCCAAAATAAACCCAAATTTAGTTCTCTTAGGATCCCTACACATGTTCATTCTAACCCCCAATTGCGACAAACTCATCCCTTACCTCTAAGCGGACTCACGTGTCTTCCAACAACGATAGCAACATCTCTAGCGGTTCCCTGAGATTCCTCCAGTTTTTCCTCCGACTGCTCCGATAGAATTCTTGAACGTCAGAGAGACGAAGAAGAGATTGAAGCCTCCACTTGTATTGTATTCATGTGATTTCTTTTTCTCCCTCCAAAAATATTATTTCGCAAATCCCAACGGCGAAAGTGTGCACAATTGAATTTAGAACAACATATCCAAATTTCATGAAAATCCAACGGTTAACGAAACCGGGATCATAGTTTTACCGAGACAGTTTTGGGTTTTTGCGGGAAAATAAAAGGCTACAATGCGAAGGGTTTTCCTCTAAGCTAAGACATGATTTTACAATTCCCAACGGTGAGAATGTTTTTAATTAGATTGTGAACGAGCTTCTAAAATGTCACAACGATCCAACAGTAAATGAGTCCGAGATCATTGTTTTTCTGAGACAGGTTTGGTGGACTGCAAGAAAAAGAAAGAGTTTTGAGTGGAGAAAAGAGAAAAACAAAAATGAGGGGAAGAGGAGGCACCTGACTTAACATAACTATTTATACCTAGGGTACTCAGCCTATTATTTGCTCTATATTTATTTATTTATTTATTTATTTACTAAAAAGCTTTTTAAATTTATTTACGAAAAATTGGGATGTTACAAGGGGGAATGGGGAAAAAGAAATAGAACAATAGAAAGAAGAAGAATAGATCCACACCCAAAACAACAATAGATCCATACCTAAAACAACAACAGATCCAAACAACAACAACTACAACAAAAATTAAACTTTTTTGTTAACTTAAAAAACAATTAAAAGCATAGATCTAGTCTAAAGAAGTGTAGGCTGCAACAATTTTGAGGTAGGTGAAAAGACCATCGCCAGCAATAGCAGAAGACGTGCGACCATGAAGGGTGAGATCTGTGATGAAGACGTATGACCATGGAGGGCAAGATCCAAGGTTGAGCATGGAGATTTTTGCAAGATCACCAACCATGGAGGCAAGATCAGGTGCTCGTTGTTGAAGATCGACGAGATCCTTGTTGATGGGGGGAGTGGAGGGGGGACAAAGGAGGAAGTTGTGGTTGTGATCTTGGGCTTGTGGAATGTGGTGGGGGGAAGAGAAAAGAAGAAGGGAAGGGGCTCATGGAAGGTTGGGGTAGAAAAGGGTAGGGTCGTGGAGGTTAGGGGTGGAGATGGATAGGGCCGTGGAGGTTGGGGGTTGAGGAAAAAGGGAAATGGAGGGTTTTCTCATGGAAGGAATAAGTAGCTATGAACGCTTGCTATATCATTTGTGAGACAAAATTTTACCGTTTGTAATATCATTTGTGAGAATTTTACCGTTTGCTACATTTGTAGCATGTTAGAATTAAAAAAAAAATAGATTGAATTATTGTTAAATTTAGACATGAAAAAAATATTATAAATAGCCTAATTGGTGGCAAGATTTTGCACACCAACTCTCATTTTCATCCTTAATTTCTCAATCTTTATTTCACAATCTTAATGTATGGGTTCAATTTCATACTAATGCATCCAAATAAATTTCATTAGTAAGCTTATTGCAATTTGTTGCAAAATTACCAAATATCTCCTTCAAATAAAAATTCTCAAAAATCCTTCTCCGTTTTTTCCTTACTTGCCACCACCACCACCAATGAATTTTATGCAAAATAATCAATTCCTTTACACCTAAAATTCACAAAATCCTCATTTTCTGTTCTTGCCGCCCCCACCACCAATTCTACCATGTTTTGAATGTCTCTCAATAGTTCTAGTGGTCCATAAACTTCTTCCAATGATGAAGTTGAAAAGCAAATTGGGCTAGAAAACATCATACTAGAGGAACAAGGAGAGAATTCTACAAAAAAAAATCACAAATTTTCAATTCAATTGAAGTTGATACACATCTCATTGGTTTGTGGCTTAATGTCTCAATGGATTCAATTGTCGTTGATGGTCAAGCAAGAGACCATTTTTGGTTGAGAGTAACAGAAAGTTAAAACAACTTTTGTGGCAATCTACTAGAGAGAACATTGAATCAAGTGAAATCTCGATGACAAAAAAATTAATGGTGGTGTTCAAAAGTTCAAGGGTCGTTACAAGCAAGCTATTGATTTGTAGAAAAGCAGGCACACGGAGAATGATGTCATGATTCATGCATATGTCTTTTGGAAGGAAGATGAGGAAAGAGATTTTACTTTAGAGCATGCATGGCGACAGTTGAAAAATCAACCTAAATGGTTAGATAAACTCAAAGAAACTAGTTCCAAAAGATAAAAAAAAGATTTCTACTATTGGGGATTAATAATAGATAAAATCAACCTAATTGGTTCATCTAATCTGGAGACACCGATTAAGGTTTCAGAAACTAATACACCATCACGAATCCTCTACCCAATGAGACAAAAGACAATCGAGAGGAAGATTAGGGGGAAAGGAGGTGCAACATCTTTATCGATTGTGGATTTATTAGGCATGAAAGCTACAATCAAGGAAAAAACTATTTCCATTAAAAAGTTAGCAGAGGCAAAGGAGACGATGAATGTAAAGATATTTTACAAAATTCTGATGAAGGACACATGTACCATGTCCAAAGAACAACGCAAGAAGAACTAAATCACTTGTAGTTATATTTTTTTTAAAAAAATAGTAATTAGTTATTATGTTGTAAGTTCGTTTGATTAGTCGTTATGTTGTAGGTTTATTTTAATTAGTCACGGTCTCTTGTAGGTTTATTTTAATGAATCCTATGTTGTGATGGTCTTAGTTTTAATTAGTCTTCTTATTGCAATTTTTTATCATTTGAATGTTGAACTTTGTTTTAATTAGTGTTCATGTTGTAACTTTTATGTTAATTATTATTTTTTAATTATGTAACTAGCCATTATAAAAGTGGTCGTTACTAAATTAGCCATTTTGAAAGTAGCCATTGTGATACTAATCATTATAAAAGTAACAGTTACAAAACCAGCCATTAGAAATCATGTTATTTAATTGCTCAAGTTTCTTCGAGTCATGCGTAGTTTCTACAAACTTTACAATCTTCTTTATTCTTTTCTATCTCCGCTTACTTTTAAAATGGATCAAAACTATGACTTCAATAGACTTTAGAGAGAAATTATTGATGAAATACTTGAAGACAACACTGAAGAAGAAATCATGAGGGACTTACACAAGGTGCAACTACAAGAAAAGAATAATAATTGGCCGAGGCAAACAAGATGCCATATAAATCACGATCATGAAAGTGGACATAGTCATTTGTTGAATGATTACTTCTCTGAAAATTTTGTATACACAAAAAGGTAATTTTGACAAAGGTTCCATATGCAAAAGCAATTGTTCCTTTGAATTTAGATCCTCTCAGTAATCATGATCCGTATTTTTTAATGAGATCTGATAAAGCTAGTAGAAGGGGTCTTTCACCATTGCAAAGTTGCACTGTAGCAATTTGTATATCACATATGGATCACCTGTCGATAGTGTCAATGAGTATGTTAGAATTTCTGAATGCAGTGTAATTCAATGCTTAGTAAATTTTGTGAAGGGTGTCAATGAGATATTTGAGGATAAGTACTTGAGAAGGTCAAACAACAACGACATCAAACACCTACTACAAATTGAAGAGGCACATGGGTTTCCAAGTTGCATGCATTGGGAATGAAAATTTTGTCTAGTTGCATGGAAAGGATAATATTGTAGAGGTGGTCATCGCAAGCCCATAATAATACTTGAAGTTGTCGCATCACAAAACTTGTGGATTTGACATGCATATTATGGAGTTGCAAGTTTAAACAATGACATTAATGTGTTAAACCTATCGCATGTGTTTAATGATATTTTGTAAAGTTAAGTTCCTCTGGTGCAGTTCAGAATTAATAGAACCCCATATAATATGAGATCCTATCTTGCATATAGCATTTATCCTAATTAAGTCACTTTTGTGAAGACCATCCCCATACCACAAGGAGAGAAAAGAAAGTTATTTGTAAAATGTCAAGAATCGACAAGAAAGGATTTGGAGAGAGCATTTGGTGTGCTAAAATCTCAATTTGCAATTATATATGATCCATCGCGTAATTTATGTAAATGCATATGCTATATGAAGATTTTGATGATGTCAAAAGATTAAAGCTATTCAACGTTAATTCAAGTCAAGATCAAGAAAAACGATTTACAAATAGTCCTTTATATGTTAAAAGAATCTCTTAAAAAGGTTGCAAAGGTTTGGCCTTAAAAGAATTAAGCTTTCAAGCATCTTATAAAGTTTTTAAGCAAATATTACATTTTGAAAAATATACCAGAAGCATAAACGGTTTTAATAGCTTTCAGAAAAGTTTGAATTTGAAATTTAAAAGTTGTAATCGATTACCACTATTGTGTAATTGATTACCAATAATGGAAAATTTTGAATTCAAACTGAAAAGGTATAACTCCTCAAAATTAATTGTGTAATCGATTACCACATATCTGTAATCGATTATCAGTGAGGAAATTTCAAAAATAACTCTGAAAAGTCACAACTCTTCACATGTTTTTTGAAAGGTCACCAAAGGCTTATAAATATGTGACTTGTATTCAAAATTCTTTAGAGTTTTTCAAGACATTCATTGTCCTATCCTCTCACAAGAAAATTTTTGGTCAAACACTTGCAAAATCATTAAGGATTCTTATAAGTTCTTCAAGTTGTATCATTCTTCTCTAAAAGAGAGAAAAACATTCTTCTGTACTTCAAAGCAAACTATTGTTAATCAAGAGGCAGTAAGTCTCTTGATTTGTAAAGTTTTCTGAACTCAAGGGAAGGGTATTCCTGGGTGGTTCAGAAGTTGTAAAGGGATTTACAAGTTAGTGGAAATCTCAAGTGGATTACTTGAGGACTGGACGTAGGCACATGGCGTGGCCAAACCAGTATAAAACTGAGTTTACAATTCTCTCTTCCCTAAACTCTTTTACTTTATTGTAGTTTAATTTTACTTTGCATATTTAAAGAAGCATCAAGTTCTCATTACTTCTTTTCTGCTTATTAAGTTTGCAAATTTCTTTTAAAGAGAGAATTAAAATTTGTTAGGGGAAATTTTTTAAACTTAATTCACCCCCCTCTTAAGTTATTGAGGTCACTTGTCTAACAAGTGGTATCAGAGCTTAATTCTTGTACAAAGTTTAGAACTTCAAGAATAGTCATGGCCTCATCAAACTTTTTATTTCCCGAAGGGAACTCTATAAATAGGCTTCCTATATTCAATGGTGTGGGTTATCATTACTGGAAAACCCATATGCAAATTTTCATATAGGCTATTGATTTAAACATCTGGGAAGCCATATAAATTGGTCCTTACATCCCTACTATGGTAGCAGGAAATGCAACTATAGAAAAACCTAGGGAACAATAGGATGAAGAGGAAAAGAAATTGGTACAATATAATTTTTCAAACCAAAGAAAAGAGGAGAAGATTCATGCTTTCTTCCAAAATGCTATGAATATAATCAACCAGGACATCTGAGAGTTGATTGCCCAAGTTTCAAGAAAAGAATAGAAAGATCTGAAAAGAAAACCTCCAATGATAAGAAAGCAAAGAAGGCTTACATCACTTGGGAAGACAACGATATGGATTCATCCGAAGATTCAAATAATGAAGTTGTGAATCTGAGTCTGATGGCCAAAAATTATGAAAGCGATCAAGAAGTAACATCTTCTGACAATAACTTATATATTTCCTTTGATGAATTGCAAGATGCATTCACTAATTTACATAAAGAATCAGTCAAACTTGCAAAACTAGTTTCATTTTCTAAGAAAACTATTTCAAACTTAGAAAAGGAAGTTTTAAAATTAAATGAAGAATTAGAAAATCTTAGAACTGAAGTCAAAACTTTAAAACCAATTGACACAAATCAATCTTCCACCACAAAAGTAATACATGATAGTAAAGAAATATCTAATTCTTGTAACTGTTGTAGCAAGTTTATAGAAGAAATCAAGGATCTAAAAAATTCTCTTGCCAAATTTACTATTGGCAAAAATAATTTAGATATTATATTAGGAAAGCAAAGATGTGTGTTTGATAAGGCTAGATTAGGATATAAACTTGATAAACAACAAAAATTTTATAAAAATTTCTTTGCATCCACTCAAAAGAATAGTTCTCCTTTCTTAACTTGTTTTTACTGTGGAAAGAAAAGACATGGTGCATCTACATGCTACTTTAGGAAAAATAGTAATAATATTAAAATGATATGGGTTCCAAAAGAATCTTTTATCAAACTGACACTCGAGGACCCAAGAAAGTTTGGGTACCTAAGTCATAAACATGATCATATAGGTATCTTTGAAGAAGAGTTGGTACATAGATAGCGGATGCTCTAAACACATGACGGGAGATGTATCAAAGTTCACTCATATTTCTCCCAAGAATAGTGGACATGTGACTTATGGCGACAACAATAAAGGTAGAATCCTTGGAGTCGAAAAAATAGGTACGAATTCATCTACCTCCATTGAAAATGTTCTACTTGTTGATGGTCTTAAGCACAGTTTACTAAGTGTTAGTCAATTATGTGATAAAGGCTATCTAGTATCATTTGACTCTCATAATTGTGTTATTGAAAACAAACATGATAGAAATATAAAGCATATAGGCTATAGATCAAATAATGTTTACATGATAAATTTAGATAAAACACCAAATCATGATCAATGTTTTCTTAGTAAAGATGATGATCCTTGGTTATGGCATAAAAGAATTGCCCATATAAACATGGAACATTTAAATAAACTAATTTCTAAAGATTTAGTTATTGGTTTACCAAAACTTAAATTTGAAAAAGATAGATTATATGATGCTTGTCAAAAAGGAAAACAAGTAAGGGTTTCTTTCAAATCAAAGAATATTGTGTCTACAACTCAACCCTTACAACTTTTGCATATGGATCTTTTTGGCCCCTCTAGAATTATGAGTTTTGGAGGAAACTACTATGCTCTTGTTATAGTTGATGATTACTCCAAATTTACATGGACATTATTTCTCACTCATAAAAGAGATGCTTTTCATGCTTTCAAGAAACTTGCTAAAATTATTCAAAATAAGAAAACTCTCAAAATTGCATCTATTAGGAGTGATCGTGGAGGAGAATTTGAAAATAAGGATTTTGAATCATTTTGTGATGAAAATGACATTGAACCCAATTTTTCTGCACCTAGAACCCCTCAACAAAATGGAGTAGTTGAGAGGAAAAATAGATCTTTAGAAGAGATAGCCAGAACTTTGCTTAATGATACAATCCTTTCTAAATATTTCTGGGCTGAAGCTATAAATACTGCGTGCTATATTATGAATAGAGCTTTAATTAGACCAATCTTAAAGAAAACTCCATATGAATTATATAACAGAAGAAAATCGAACATTTATCATCTTCATGTGTTTGGATGTAAATGTTTTGTGCTAAACAACGGCAAAGACAACTTAGGTAAGTTTGATGCAAAATCTGATGAAGGTATATTCCTTGGCTATTCCTTGCACAGTAAAGCATTTAGAATTTATAACAAAAGAACTATGATCATTGAAGAATCTATCAATGTTGCTTTTGATGAAACTAACCCAATTTTTCCAAGAAAGGATACTCTAGATGATATTTCAGATTCTTTAGAAGGAATGCATATTCATGGTGAAGATCACAAAGGAAAAGGAAAGGGAAATAATGGAGACTTTCAAATTGATGAAACAAAAACAAGTGCAGATCTTCCAAGAGAGTGGAGAACTTCTAGACACCATCCTCTTAATAACATCATCGGTGACATATCTAAAGGGGTAACAACTAGACACTCTCTCAAAGATGTTTGCAATAATATGACTTTTGTTTCTTTGATTGAACCTAAAAATTTAAAAGAAGTCATAATTGATGAACACTGGATTATAGCTATGCAAGAAGAGTTAAATCAGTTTGAAAGAAATAAAGTTTGGGAATTAGTTGCGAAACCTGATAATCATCCAGTTATAGGAACTAAATGGGTATTCAGAAATAAATTAGATGAACATGGAATAGCAATTAGAAATAAGGCTAGGCTAGTAGCCAAAGGATATAATCAAGAAGAAGGAATAGATTATGAGGAAACATATGCTCCAGTAGCCAGATTAGAAGTCATTAGAATGTTATTAGTCTTTGCATCCATAATGGACTTTAAATTTTATCAAATGGATGTGAAAAGTGCCTTTTTAAATGGTTTTATCCAAGAAGAAGTATATGTGGATCAACCTGCTGGCTTTGAAAACTCAGAAAAGCCTAATCATGTCTTTAAACTGAAAAAGGCTTTATATGGTTTAAAACAAGCCCTTAAGGCTTGGTATGAACGTTTGAGTAAATTCCTTTTAGAAAAGGGTTTTTCAAGAGGTAAGGTTGATACTACCCTTTTTATTAAAAGAAAATTGAATGATATACTATTAGTACAGATCTATGTTGATGATATCATTTTTAGGTCAACTAGTGATTTTCTTTGCAAAGAATTCTCTCAAGATATGCAAAATGAATTTGAAATGTCAATGATGGGTGAGTTAAACTTTTTTCTTGGACTGCAAATCAAGCAAACAAAGAATGGAATATTTATCAATCAATCAAAATATTACATAGACCTGATTCACAGATTTGGGATGGAAAATGTTAAACACATAACTATTTCAATGAGTACTACTTGCTATTTGGATAAAGATGAAACCGATCAGTCAATAGACATTAAGAAATATAGAGGTATGATCGGATCTCTTCTTTATTTATCTACAAGTAGACCTGATATATGTTTAGTGTTTGTAAGTGCGCAAAATTTCAAGCAAATCCCAAAGAATCTCACCTTAGTGCACTATTAATCTAGGATTATGGTATTCTAAAAAATTCCACTTGTAATCTAATAGGATACTCTGATTTTGATTTTGCCAGTTACAAATTTTCCACCTTCACCACTTTCTTTTACCTTATTTAAACATGTAATTGGATTTATCATGAAATAATTATAGTAATTAAAAAATCAGGAAAAAAATCATATAATTTTAAATCTATTATTCAAATCCAAAAATGAGAATAAGAAAATGTTATTGCAACAAGGTTTAGTATAGGAGGACATAACAAAACTATAATCAATTTAGCTATTAAAAGATTAAAAAATTATATTAGTTTTACTTTTTTATCCAAACTTTATCATTTCTTATTATTTTTTTCACTATCTCTTGTAATTTTGAAAATATTTTTAAAAATTCATAAAATCCTTTTAAATCTTGTAAATCTATAAATTCATTTCAAATCTTTTAAATTTTTATTATGTAAATCCATTAAAATTCAAACTATCATAAAAATCTTGTAAATAAATCTTATAAGTCATATTATTCCTAAATAATTTTTAATATCCACTAGACTTTTTTATGCTAAAATAGTTTTTTAGAATCCTGTTTTAATACACCCCCTTAATTGTATTATTTAAAGGTGGGTTCTTCTATATTTTCATAATAAGCAAATTGATCAGAGGATTCAATTTTCATAACCAAGTGTTATGATTGCAAATAATTAAAAATTGAAAATCTTTTGCAATGATAGAGAATAAAGTATGACAATAAATGAGCAAGCCAATACGAGATGGAGTTTACAAGCCAAATTGAATACTGCCTTCAGAAAATACACAAAAATTAAACATCAATTATCTTTTTTTATTCTTACTGTTTTCAAGATCCCAGAAAGGAAGAATGGGGGGAAAGAATGTACTGCAGACTTGTATTGATACAATAATGGAATATATTATGTTATTGGACTTTGCAGGAAGCTGCAAATATATTAAATGATGAGAATGCGCACTTGCTTTGCCCTTCAATGACTATATAAGTACCCCAAAAGTAGCACATGTGTAGATTTGCTGGATATTCTTGAAATGACAAAAAGTTCAAGGCTCTCTCATCCCTATATTAGGACCAAAAAAAGGTTTGTGTTTTTTTTTTTTAACAATGTGTCCTCGGCAGGCACAAGCTTATGCAATCCGTTGAAGGTTATATGCCACCATATCCTCAAGGGCTAAACGAAACACACTCTGAGGTAGGCATTGGAGACTTTGAATTGCAAGATCAGCTTTCTCTTTTGCTAACTCTTGTGCTCTTTCAATGCCCCCACAACTCTTGACCAAATTGATGGCCTCGTCAAGCGAACCAACCTCACTGAATTCAGACTCAATGATATCCCTCAATTTTGGTTCTTTCTCCAGTGCGAAAATCACTGGTGCAGTCAGGTTGCCCTTGGCAAGGTCACTGCCAGCAGGCTTTCCCAGTTGCTCTGCTGATTGCGTGAAATCCAATATGTCATCCACAACTTGAAAGGATAGACCAAGATTCTTTCCATATTCATACATTTTCTCAGTGACACTGCTGTCAGCACCACTAAAGATCGCAGCTCCTTTTGTGCTGGCAGCAATCAATGACGCTGTCTTGTAATAGCTCTTAATTAGATACTCATCAAGTTGTACATCACAATCAAACAAGCTCGAAGCCTGCTTTATTTCCCCACTTGCAAAATCTTTGATCACCTGCCACAGCACCAGATAGTAATGCAAAAGAACTTCAGAAAATGGAATTATGCATCTCTTCACCCTCTGCTAAGTAATTAGATTCAGGTGCATCAATCACTTGTTGAATAATGGTGTCTTAAACAGGTACAATGATGAAGCTTACCTGGCTGATAAGTTTAATGACTTCAATATTTTCAAGGTTGGCTAGATACCATGATGACTGTGCAAACATGAAGTCTCCAGCCAGCACTGCAACTCTTGTTCCAAACATTTGATGAACAGTTTTCTTCCCTATTAGTACATAGCAATCACGTTGAGTTCAAATTGAGGGAAACAGAAACAAGCAAAGGAGTTAGAAAACAAAAATTATCGTCCCTCCTTAAGAAGGTGATACATTGCTTTAGCCTAATGCCTAATACAAAATGTAAGACTCATACAGATTAATAAGTTCAATTCTCCATTATGCAATCTTAAGGGTTTTTATCAACAAAAGAAGAAGTTTATACTTTATATTACACATGATACCTATACATAACAAAATTAATGTAATAAAGCAGGAATTGAAATGTTCAAGTTAAACCCAAGCAAGATATTTAAAGATCTGTTCAATGTGTATAGTAGGAGTTAGGAGAACATATCATTTTATTCATTCTCTACTTGAATTCCCTTAAAAGGCACTAGAAACAATTCCATGAGGATGTGTTGAGAAATAATTCTCTCTTGGTTCTCAATTCTATGCTACAGATTCAGAATGGTGCTCTAGCAGCCTATCAAAAGGGTACATTTTACCAAAGCTTGCATTGTACTATGCTATTTAGGTTTGATATAATTGCTTAAACTTAAAGAGATGCACTTTGTGCAACCAACAATAATGAAGCACTTATGATTCACACTTTACCAATGTGTTCTCTCTTATACTTTTGTCCATTTTATTTTCTTTCATTTTTAAGTGGGTGGAGGGATTCTAGCAAGCATTATCTCAACAGATGATTGAAAACTAAAGTGACAGACTGAATTTTTTTATTCTTTATTAACATGTACAAATAGCAAGTCCTTTCCAAGACATCACAAAAATGAAGAAGCTTCTATTTTGCAATTTTTCCTCTTTCAGTACCAAAATCTGCTTTAGTTCTCTATTATTTTCTCACTCTTAGTCTCCTCAGTAAAGAGATATTTTTAGATAAAGTGTGTGCATAGTCTTTTCATGCAGAAAATCATCACTAAGTAAGCAAATACCAAACATGACGCAAGACCATGCATCACTGCTTTTGTACAAACATGACGTGTAAAGGAAATACTTGATCAAATAAATTGTAACATGGTTATCCCAGCTTAAAATCAAAACAACCTTATTGTATGAGCAAATTCAAAATTGCTTTATAGCATGCACTTGCCAAGTAAGACACATAATCAGAAATAAAAAGTGAAGTCAGGAAAACTAAATGAGTATACAAAGAGAAATCACAAGCCTACCTCGTCGAAGGTCACTCTCATCTAGTACATCATCATGTATCAAGCTTGCAGTATGAATCATTTCAATTATCTCTGCTAAACGTCGATGCTTTACAGTAAGTTCCCTGGAATTATCCATTTCAAAATGAAGTTTTCAACTTTTTTATTGTCATATAGAATTTTCTGGTCAGGCAAAGAACTTGTGCCCATGCCTGTGCCTGTGTTTATATGCACACACACGTGTGTGTGTGTGTGCGCACGTGCACGCGCGCAAGAGAGAGAGAGAGAGAGAGAGAGAGAATTCTGTGCTTACTTCAAGCCAAGTAACTCTGCAGTCGCCCTTGACACCAAGAACACCAGAGCTGGTCTCATCCTCTTCCCACCAGCACTAAAAATCTGCTCAGCTGCAGACATCAAAACAGGATTTTCTGCTCCAACAATCTATCAAAGAATCTTCATCAGATACATTAAAAGTTAGGCAACAAAAATCTAGTCATCACCGTTTGCAAAGCAAAAGAATCTAAAAAGCAAGAAGGTTCGGAAGACAATGTGAATGATAAGGAGTTGGCACCAGTTGACTGGATAAATATTCTTACAAAAGAAAAAGGACTAACAAGTGAGTAGTGACTTCACAATAAAAACAACTTAGAATGGCTTTTAAAAAAATTATCCAATCTCATTAACAATTAAATAAAATTCAACAACATTAATCCAGAAACATTGTAATTTGTAAACTGTATCAAGATACAAAGAAACATGTTATCAAACAGAATTGAAACAGGCAATTCAATAAAGGTTAACAAAAACAAAGAGAAAAGAACAACATGTGTCAAATCGCAGAACAAAGAAGTAGCATCATTCAAGTGCCTAAGCCCCATGTTGCCTTCCATTCAAAATAGTATACTTCTCTGGTTTGCTGAAGGCAATTTCACTCACCATAAATATAACAACAACGCGAGTTGATGAGATGGGACAGTGACAGTTACAAATCATTCATACTAAATGAAATTTTTATTGAGAGTTAGCAAAAGCATTACTCACCGACTGCAGATTTTTATTGAGAATTAGCAAATCATCGGCAACCGCTTCAAAAAACCTAGCTGGGGAAATGGGGGCTTCTGAATAACCCTTCAAGTTCAATCCTGTGGTAAGGCCTTCAATTGCATGAGTCCCCCCTACACAAAAACCAAACCAAAACTTTCAATGCCTAGTACCACAGCTTTAAGTAACCAACACCTACCATGTTTCTTCACTCAAACTGTACGCAACATAAATCACTTCTATAGTCTTATAACAAAATAGTACATGCCCTGAAATTTTAGAGTTTTACACCGTCATTCAATCACAAACGTCATAATACATGAACCTTAAAAATCATACCAATGATGATTTCTGAAAAATCATACCAACGATGATTTCTGATTGACTACCGGTGTAAAATTTTAACAATGATTTCTGACTGACAGAGAGTGTGAAATTTGTGCATAGAAATTAAACTCAAATATTGTACCATTCACAGTAGGCTGTGCAGTCTTCATAGAAGAAACCCGACATTGAGTGCTCCTCCTCTTACAACAAACCAATTTACGTCCATGGCCTCTGCCACACCCATTAGAATTATTACTATTCGCCTTGGCATAGTTCCTCACAGTGTACCAATCAAACGAAGCATTTGAAGAGCAGCCAGAGACCAAGTTTTTGCCAGCAAAATCAATGCCTTTGCCTGTGACAGACATCATTCTGACTACTTCTAAGCCAAGCCCAGAAGCGAGAAAACGCGGTTCCAATCGCAATTCACAAGACCCAGATGGAAAATGAGACTAATTTCACGTTAGGCAGCGAGGTGCAGCCATTGGAGGAAGAAAAGGAGGAGAATGGAAAGGAAAAAAAAAAAAAGAGGGTCTTTCTGGGTCACAAGTTTGAAGTGGAAAGAGGGAAAACACACACAAACGACGAGTTTAGAGTTAAGTGAGTGGATCCTAAGAGCCCACATGGGACTACGTTTCTTATCAGTTGGAGACAGTGAAATCTGTGACTCATGCTGGTTGCTTAGGACATTTGATTATGAGGATGGGTCAAATTGTCCTGTGTCATTAAGTCACAGGTCAATTTCTTAGTATAAAACACACTGAATTTAAGAAAAGTTTTAGACTTTTACTATTTTTCTTTTTACAATAGTCACATTAATGGTCATTTGTTGGAGCAAGAAAATATAGAAGGAAAAAAAGTTGAAATTCGAATTGGAAGGAAAGAAATTTTTTATTTTTTAATTTTAGAAGTCAATTTTTTTTTATTTTCTCTTCGATCAAACAAAAAAATATTTAATTATTTATATTTTTTCTTCTTATTTTCTCTCCAATCAAACATAAGATAAAATTAGAATTTATTACTTGTAAACGCTACTTATTTATTTTAATACATTTTTTTTATTCTGAGTTCTCCAAAACAAAAATTACTTATTTGTTCTAAAAAAATATTATTAATTAATATTTGTACAAGAGTGAAATTTAATAAATAAAAAATGAGACTCATAAAATTTTATAATTTTTTTTTATAAAATTCAGTTAATAAAATTTGTGTTCAAAGAATTATGTTTCTTTTAAGAGAAGAATTATGTTAAAAATAAGTTTTTTTAAAAATAAAAAAAAAGTTAAAAATACGTTATTTACCACTTCTCATGAAGTTAGCACCCCAGAGTGCTTATTCTTGCATGATTTTTAAATATGCATTTGATTGTTGTTTAATTAAATTTCAAATACGCCAAGAGTATAGATCTAAGTATTGATTTTTTTTTTATCTTGATTACAAATATCTTCTACTGAGATAATTTATGGTTGAACCACATGCTCTCCCTCCAATATTGATTGTTATAACTTCATTCTTGAATTAGAGTACAAGGAATACAGTTGTCTTGAAAGTTTGAAGAAGAAGTTTATCATCTTTAAAATTAAAACAACAAATTGAAATAAAATGTGACATCATAATTAATTTTATCAAAGAAATATATATTTATAAATTGAGTTAAATTTTCATAATTAGTATTAGTACAAACATCTTTTTAACTCTTGAAAAATTAAAAATCATTTTTTAGTGTAATTAAAAATCATCTTAAATACAATTTTTTAAGTAATTATTATTAGAGTAAAAAAATTATTATATATGACAATATATGATCAATGAGACCACAAGTATTTTTAATAGGTGATAATCATATTTGATCTAAATAAGATCATTACGCATAAAAAAATTATTTAATTGAATATTTAATATATTGCATATTCAAATTTTGAACTCGAGAATATTGGATAAGATAAAATCACACATTAGTATTTTTTTTATCAACCATAAATTAGTTGATCATCAACATGTTTAGTAGGATAATATAAAACCAACAAAATCAAGTATTTAATGTAACTATATATCTAAAATTTAAATTTAATGTCTTTAGTTTAATTAATTGGTCACAAATTCAATGGTTTCCTAACAATTTTATTAACCATTGTTATAAGAGTACTCGGTAATGGTTAAGAAATTGTGGTGAATAACGATTGGGAAATTAAAGTTGAAAGATTTTATTGAAAAATATAACATTATTAATCAGTCTTCTGCCCTAATTTTCAATAAAAAAAACATTTATATATTGATTAGTTAACTATTATCCCCAAAACACTTTCTTATAAAAATTAATTTTATTTATTTATTATTAATTTTTAATTAATAATATTATTTATGGTACAGATTTTTTTGGATTTGTTCGATAAAAAAAATTTAAGGAAAGTTGTTTTGAAGACGCATCTCTATCATTAATTAGTGTACATAGAAGTTTGCTTGTTGGATTTGCTAAAACAAGAGCCAGAAAAAACATCTACATAAGAATTTAAAGTACCCATGAAAAAACGACCGAATTTGAGTTTGAGGATTCAGCCACGTTGACATTTCTTTTAAACGACGTGATATTATTCAAGAGTACGCTGTGTCCAAATTCAAATATCGTTTGTGTGGCAATAAGTATTACAGCCAATCACACAAGGGTTCCATGGAAATGTATGAGAGATTTTTGTCTGTGTCAAACTAGTCTCACTTGTTACAAGAAGTAGTACATTAGAACAGGATTGTACAAAAGTTGAACTGGAATTGCAGTTACATTTGTAACCATCTCAACAAAAATCTGAAACTGAATACTGAATACTGAATACTGAAGAGATGGTTAGAGCTTGTTTATTTTTTATTTTATATTTTTACTACAGAAGACACATAAAATTCTAATAATAAAAAAAGTTTAATGATTATGCAATAAAAATGTAAAACACTCTTACATTATTATCTAATTATAATTCATTGTTAATTTAAAGTAATTATTATAAAATTAACAAACTTATCATCTGTGATTAAGGAATGATATCAAATATTTTTATCTCACTAATATATAATTATTTTATTCTATTAAAAATTAACAAACTAATACTAGTTTGCAAGATATAATGTAATGATAGTTTTTGTTATGCAAGCCGCAAAAATCAACAAATTAATAAATAATATTTGCTGATAAAAAAATATAAAATTCTGATATATATGACAAGTTTTTAAACACTATCAAACTTGTATATACTGCATATAACTACATACAGTATAAAAAATGAAATAAAAATTACTTAATAAAGTTAGATTTTTATTTTATTTTTTAAATTTGATTTTTTTATTTTAAAAATTAAATTTTATAAATACAATAAAAAATACATAATAACTATATTATAAGCTTGTGCATTGTAATAATTTTCTAAAAGATTATTTTTGGCATTTTTTATTTATTTTTTAATTTGTAGATAAATAAAATTATTAATTTTTAATTTATAGTAGTATATTAAATACAAAAGTAGATATAATAAATGTGAATATTACTTTTGAGTGTTCATTTTTATATTATGGATATTATTTACCATCTAATTGATTTTTTGTGTTTATAATTAATCAATTTAAATGTATTTTCAGTAAAATTAAAAAAATTTAAATTTGTTAAAATTGTGTGATTTTTTTTATCCTTTCAGAGTTATTTATTTTAATAATATTGTTTAAATTTTGAGTTGATTAATCTCATCACGACATAGTTTTCTACCTTATTTGAACATTTGGTTAATAATTTTATATATATATATATATATATATATATGAGCATGTTGAAGTTCAACTAAACCTTATTAGTTTCTGTGAACAACTAACACAAAAATAAAATACTCAAATAGTGCAAATAGGACCTTTGCACACTTTTAGGGAATGAAGAATGAAACTACTTATTCTAAAAACTCAAATCATAGATGCAAATAACAAAAAGGAAGCCATTTTTCTTTTAAAAATAATAATGTACTCATTTTCAGCCTTTGTTATTAAAGAAGTAAAAATAAAATACTCAAATTGTAGTATATAAGGAGGCAATTGATATTGAAAAAATCATGTTCATAGAATTTATGAGAAATATCATGGGCATCGTACCTCTCCAACATCAGCTTAAACATCGCTTAGGCTTTAGCAAATCTTGTAAATTTTATAACACAAATTAAAACATAATTGATAAGGTAGAACTCTAAAGACTCAAATTATGACGGAAATAAAAAGTCATTTTGATTTTAAAAAAACATTTATCGTATTTTATGTTATTATAAAAGAAAAAAATATTAATTTATAGGAAAAATAGGGAAAAAGTAGTATTTAAGAACAACATAATATAAAAACAATGTTTATCATGTAGAAGAATACAACTTTTGCTCACCTAAAAGTGATTGGAAACTTCAAATGTACTCCAATTGTATAGAAGATAGAAAGGTAGTAGAAAAATATATCTAACAATTCAGCATCTTATAAAACCCATCTAATGATTCTTCAAATGAATTTTAAATGGAACACTCTTATAAAAAAATTAAATTCTCGTGAACATGAAAAATTCTTTGCTTGAAGTAGCTATTGTTTCTTGATCTTGATTACTAATGAGAGTATTCATTGTTCCCTTATCATTACTAGAAGTAGTCATTGCTAGCATGTGTGAAGGAAGATAATATAAATAATATGTAAAATACAAGAAAGAAATTAATTTTTGTGAATAACTTGTTCTTTGTATTTAATTTAGAATGTTCATCTGGCATCAAAAAATTATAAACGTGTGATATAAAAAAACGTTACTAAAAAATAATGGCCATGAAGCTACGAAATAGCAAAAGTTGGAGTAAACGTTCCATTTTTTTGCTGGTATTAAATTAGTTTTATCATTTAATGAGAGTAAAAACTTTAAAATGTTATGTTAGTTTTAAATTATTTTTAAAAACTTGAATATGATCGGATTAATTGTCCTTTAATTATTATTAATGATAATATTAAGCAGAAATATTATTTTGTAATATAGTTATTTTAAAATTAATATTTTAATATATAAATTGAATAAAATATTCTTATATATGTCTAGGTATATTTTGTATAATTCATTTTTAAAATTGATTATAAGATCAACCAGAGTAAAAAATCTATTTGTTTAAAAATGTTTCATACTCTTTTTACATTAAATTTCCATTGAATAAAATTAATGGATTTGCATTGAATAAAATAAATATTTGTTGTCAAAATAATTTAAACAAATCTAATTGTTATAATTAAAATATTTAAGCATTTTTTTACAATTTTCTTTTACTACAATCATATCAACGACGGTTGTGAAATTAGAATTTCAATCCAATGATAATATTAAGTAATACATTTTATTTATTATATACATTTTTTAAATTAATATTTTAGTATAATAACTAAATAATAAATTATTATATATGTCTATGTATATATTTGTATAATTCATTTTTTAAATTGATTATAAAATCAATGGGAGTAAAAATAAAATCAAGGGAAGTAAAAAATTCTGTTTGTTTTAAAATGTTTAATACTTTTTTTACAAAAAAATTCCGTTGCATAAAATATTGGATTTCTTTTCTACAAAATTTTTTACAATAGCCATATGAATGATTGTTATAAAATTAGAATTTTGATTCAACAATAAATGTTTAAGTATACTAGATATTTATTGAATGAAATCAATAATTATTAATTAAAATTTATAACCAACGGCTGACAAAGTTTTAAGCTTCCTTTACATATAGTACCAAATCAATCATTGTTGTCAAATTAAAATTTCGATCATTGGTAAACAAATATAGATAGATATATACATATACATTAGAATTTTGATTCAATGGTTGAAAAAACTCCAAGCTTCCTTTACATATAACACCATATCAATGGTTGTTGTCAAATAAGAATTTTGATGTAGCAGTTGACAAAGTTTCAACCTTCTTTTACTTATAGTATATAGATTAATAACTAATTAATAAACACAAGAATTCAAATATTCATTAGCAATACAATTAAAACCCATTATCTTTCTCCAAATATCTAATAATAAACTCAATGTTTATTAAATGTCCTATTAGAATAAGAAAGTATTTATTGTGTGGAGAGTGTAAAAAAAGTCATGCACAACACAAATTTATGCATCCCATTAAAAAATTTCTCCTTTTAGTTCATTAACTAATGTTCTTATAGCATTTGTCATATAAAAACATAGGTTAAATCATCAAGACTAAAGAAAATAATAGTCGCATTTAATATTATCATAAATTTAAATTTTATTTAAAAAAATATCTGTAGTTTAAATGTTATAAATGATGGTCATATTTAATCTTAGTGTTCATAATTCAGTGAATAAATTTCTAGTAAATAAAATTAACAATAAATCAAGAATATAAAAAAACTTTAACCTAAATAAGTTTGAAAACTAATAATTATTTCTTATAATCAGGATGAAGGAAAAAGTCAATTTATTGCTTATATATTACTAGAAATAATACTCTCTTCAAACAGAATTATAAGCAAAAAAAACAAAAAAACTCTATCACATCCATCAAGAAAATTAGTTATTATCATTTAATTTTAATAATTTCACTATAAAAATTAATTTATTTTGCAAAATATCCTCCATATTAATTGCATAAACAAAAAAATTAGAGATGATTGGAAATAAAACTTCAATTAAATAAAAATTATTTTTGAGATACTATCAAGGAGAGTTAGTTATTGATTTATTTTTGTCAGGAGTTCCATAAAAGTACAGCTGGCAAAATAGATATACGACGAAAATCATGGTTATAAAGTCGAATGAGATATTCTGTTAACAGAAAAAAAAGTGGAATGAGATGTAGATTGTATATTAATAAACTATTATTTTTATCCTGTAAATATATTTTTAACAAAATATTACTTTTGTCCTCTAAATATTACTCTCCCTTGAGTAATTTCACAATAGTAAAATAAGTAATCGTTAAATATTTAGCATGATTTGATTTCTAATATTTATGGATTACTTGTATAATTTTTTTTTTTATCTTAAGGCATTATTTTTTTTTACAGAAATCTTTAAGCACTGTTTAGAAAAGAGAAAAATACTTCCACATGAAATTGATGGTTCGGTCGATTATAAAAAGTACTAGTAACTGCGCCATTCGTGCATAATTAGTATTCATTCCTTTCATTACAACAAACTTGATTTTTACAATCCTTCTGCCTTTCACCGCATATAGCATTCCCTTAAAAAAATTAGGTAATTGAAATTTCTTGTAATGCAGCATACATTTATATTACGGTTGACAATGGCAACCTAATTACGTAAATACAAGTACATGTACCACAAAATTACAGCAACACATAAATTCACCACCAAATTTTGCCTACATTGGATACTTCAGTTTATGTACTCCACCCTTCTATGCATAAATGCAATTACCATAACCTACAATTTAAAATGAGAAAAAACAAGGGCCAAAATTAGAATAGCAGACATGTATATCAGTTTATACACTCTAGTCCTATGTTAAATCAACATAAGTACTTCATTAATGAAAAAAACTTTGCTAAACAAGACAATGAGTAATGTGACATACTTGGATCAGTGACAACAACAAGGCCAGAGGCCCTGAAATCACAATTCCAGTGGTTTTTCCCCCTAGATTGGTAATAGAGATTCATGGCTATGGAAGCATGGTTCATGAGATTGTCAGGGTAAGAGCAGGGGCATCCTTTCTGCAGAATCCTGCAATCAACTTGAGAGCAGGCATAATTGAGGTTGGCCAAAAGGGTTGCTTGATCTGATGAAGGCTTTGCCACACACCAAGTTTTCTGTGATTCCATAACACCCTAATTAATTTCAGTAACAAGATTACATAATAGTCTCTTTCAAAGGCATTTGAGAAAATTGGTTATAGTTAGTTACCTGTCCATTAGCCATGATCAAATTCGCTCCTGCATAAGTTAAAAGAGGAGTAAGAAGAAAGGGAAATAAGAGTGCTGTTAGATTGTGATCTGTTACAAAGGAGAAAATCTAGGTAGATACTTAAATATCACCAAATTACATTACATACATTACATTGTGCTAAGCCCATCAACTATTTAATGGTCACAATAACCATGACCTGTGTGTAGAAATTAAAACTCATAAAACTATTGTTAAGTGAAGATTTTCTTTGAGATCATTCATCAAGGAAGCAACTACAGCATTGGGCTAATGCTACTCAATTAGACGCCAATACTTGCAATAAAAACTAGGAAATTTTTCAATTTTGGCAATTGAAAATTTTAAGTACTAACAAAACCCAGCACAGATCTGAAAGGTGGAATGAGAAAAGCCTTCAAAATTAACCTTTTCATCGTTATAACATCAGAGCAATGTAGGTGAGTTCTCATTGTAACATCAGAGCACAAAAGTCAATAATAGTATCTGACACAAACCTGATGAGAGAGACAAGAACACAAGGAAAAGGAGAAGGGACACATTAGACATGGTTACAAGTACTACTGTCTGAACTACTGCTACTGACTACTACTGTGATTATTGGAGCACAATGATGCAGAGAGAGAGAGAGATGCAAAGGCTTAAACTTAAGTAGAGTGTGTGTATGAGTATGTGTGTATGTGGAGTGAAAGGATGTGATCTTTTAAAAGGAAAAAAGATGGTGGGTGAAAACTAAGGTGAGGTCAACAACATAACGGCTACATTAACAGCAGCAAATGGAAATTAACGTTGTGGTGGGGACCCTAATGTTATATTATTATTATGTTATTGGAAAAGGGTCACAGTGAAAAGGGTAGATGCACGCACGTGATGTGAGTTTGTGTTGTGTTTTTTGTGACTAGTGAATTGTGAACGATTGATTCTAGTGGCGGTGACTGATTGCTCCTTACTTTCTCATTGGACATATTATATAATTATTGCAGAAAGAACCGTTGTGTGGAAAACCAATGACCCCACTATTATTAGCCCTTTATGGAGAATGGCGGTCCCATTTGGCGTGTTATTTATTTTCTGTTCCAAGCTCATAATCGTCGTGACGCTTGCATCCATCAATAGATACCTTACAGTGATTTAGTTCTTTTAATCAAATTTTTATTATAACTCAGTATAGAATAAATCTCATTGAGAAGGATATAACTCTTCAAGCACCTGAAACTTGCGGGGATACCTTTATACTAATATTATAGATGCTAGTGGAAAATAGAAGATAATACTTGATATTTATAATAATTTACTTATTTTTATTTAATCAACTGAATTAGATCTCTTCACAAATGAAAAGAATAATAATTTTATAAAATTAAACTTTTTGAAAAGAATTGTTATACTCCCTTCATTTCAGAATATATGATATTTTAGAGAGAAAAAATTGTTTCAAAATATACATAATTTTACAAAATCAATACTATATTAAATACCTTTTTTAGAAGGTTACACTTAATAAATACTTAGCCAAAGTAGTGCATAAGAAAAATAAATGAATGATTAATTAAAGAGATAAAAGGACATATTAAAAAATTATCTAATATTTTCTTTGAAATTTAACAAATTAATTGTATTTGTTAATACTTGTGCAAAAACTTTAAATGTCATATATTCTAATAGGGAGGGAGTATTAAGTGAAATTTATTGAAAATATTAGTAAAAAAACAATTAATATTATATTAATTAGAAAGACAACATGATACTTATTTTAGGATAATTTTTGTTTTCGAATGTAACACTTACTTTAGGATGGAAGAAATATGGTTTATCTATGTCCTGAGTTATAATTCAGTAAGAAAGGCCTGAATTTGATACCTATGAAATATATTTTTAAAGAGAGATAAATAACTTTAAGTAGAAATACATCATATAATAATATTATTTAACAAAGTGATGAATTATATAGTTTGTATTGATTATAATATTCGTGTGTTTTGCACAAGTTTGTGTAAACATAAACACAACGTAATTTAAAATATAAATTTCTATTAATATTTTTTAATTTATAATTTATTATAAATAATATTTTTAATATATATTTATATTTGATTAGAATCATAAATATGAATTGTCAATTTGTTTCTGTTGAAGTTATTCTTTTTAAACCTAGATTTTGAAATTTATTGAAGAGATCGTCATATCTTAAAATGAATATCATAGTCCATAACAAAAAAAAAGATTTCAGATTTTGAAAAATGAAAATAAAAATAAAAATAAAAATATATTTTATAGCAATTAAAATTAAAATTTGCTCATTATTTATAAATAAAAAAATCATTTTAGAGGGATGAAAAATAATATAGGAATTAAAAATATATTTAAATTTTTATTAAATATTTGCTCCATCTCATGCTTTTGTCTTTTACAAGGATGCATTTTCAAAAAAATTATTAATTAAATAATTTATAGTTTTATGATAAAATGGATTTTTTTAAATAAAACTAACTGGGTTAAAATCTTTTAAATAATTTTGTTGTAAGTTTTTTATTTTTGATTTTCAAATACAATTTTTAAAACAAAAATGTGTTTGGCCAAAAATGAAATTAAAATAGTTTTTAAATTATTTTTGAAACACTTATACTTTCATATTCAAAACTAAGAAAAAAGTTTTGTGAATTTATTTTTTGGTTGAAACAAAAACACATTTCTCACATTTAATAATGATATTTTTGTTGTCATCACTTGCTATTACCCCACGGTAATTTCCACGACAATCACCACCCATACCACTTTGTCGTTGTCGCCATCACACCAATGTCACTATCACAATCGTCGTCATTGTCATATCTAACTGTCACCACTACAACCATTAGCACTCCTACTATTATCACCATCATCATCATCATTGACACCACTATCATCATCGACATCACCATCACCACCAACATTATTATCATCATAATCACCACCATCAATGTCACTATCACTGTCATTGTCACCACCACTACCATGACTATCAACACCGCTATCATCACCACCATCGTCATTGACATTACCATCATCACTAACATTGCTACCACCACCACCAAAACATTTACTGTCACTGTCACTACAACTCCACTGCCACCATCATTGCCACCTACATCACCATCATCATTGGCATTGTTACCACCAACACCAACAATACCACCTCCATCATTGTCACCACAACCACCATCACGCGGTGTCACCACCATCACCATCGATATTACTATCAACGTCACTGCCACCACCACCTTTATCATTACTACCACTATTATCATCACATCGTCATTGTCACCACTACTGTGGTCATTGTCACTGCAACCATCACTCGTATCTCTACCATTATCGTTGTTGTTGACATCACCATAATCATTATTGTTGTCACTACTACACAAAAATACTTTTAAATTAATTTTGATATGATATGGAAAAAATGAGTTTATTTAAAATGAATCATATTTTAAAAATTATTTTAAAATATTTTTCAAACTAAAATTAAAATCTAATTGTTATTTTTAAAACTTTCAAAACTCAAAACTAATAATGACCCCAAACAAACCTTAGAAATTAGTTGTGAATTCATTAAAGTGTTTTAAAAAAGATACTAATAAAAAAAGGGATAGGAACACGGTTAATTTAGTTGTGAATTAATTTTATATGGATAAAACAAATATTTTAATTTTAGAGGGATGAAGAACAAAAAAGATTATAGGATCTAAAAACACATTTAAATTTTTATTATATTATTTTCTCCAACTCATGTTTTCGTCTTTTCTTAGGAATTTAAAATTAAAAAAAAATAATAATTTGAGAGTTCAAAAAAAATTAAAAAAGAAAGTTGAAAACAATGAATTCCGACGCATTAAAAAATTTAAAAGTATAAAGAAAAGTTATTTTATTCCTAAAAGCAAAATAACTATTGGTGAAGAATGAAATAAAATAAATTCTATGAAGTTGTATTCAGATTCACTCTTCTGTTAATTCTATGAAGTTGTATTCAGTTTCACTCTTCTGTTAATTCTATGAAGTTGTATTCAGTTTCACTCTTCTGTTAATTCTATGAAGTTGTATTCAGTTTTCATCAAGCAATCATTCTATCCACTTTCAATCTAAACATAATTTCACAGACTACACCAACTCAGAGCTCCCCCACAAAACGAAGACAAAAAATGTCATCAGGACCAGAAAACATATTCTCTTTATGCTTGACAACTTGGGACCAGGATTCGTTTAACTAGATAAAGGTAACTTTTTAGTAAAAAAATAAAATTAATGTAACTCTTTGTTAGGCAATAATTCCTAAACTGATAAAACTAATTATTTTAGTTAAAAAAGAAAAAAAAAGGAAAAATCTAACCGTAAAACCATAAACACAATTTTAAAAATTGATCCGCACCGAGACACTAACAATGAGTTAATGGGTCAAGCTTTTTGTATGAAAAAAAAGATGAAAACTTTACTGGTCTTGTTAACTATTACTCTTAGGATATTGATTGAGAAATTAAAAAAAAAATTATTAGGTAAATAACAAGAAAACGTAAAAAAAATCATATGAGAATAATAATCTTTCGTTTTTCAATAAAAAAATTTATACTTTTAAGTTTTTTAACTAATACTTTTTGGACACTAATAACATTTATCAAATTTTATGTTTGTCTTAAAAAAAGTTTAAAAAAAATACTACTCATACATAACATCACAATATCAAGTACTTAAAATAATTAAGCATATATACTCCTTAAATACAATAAATTAAACAAGTAATATTCAAAACAAATCAACAATCACATGACAAATGATATGGTTTTGAGTAATTTGGAAAAAAAGAAGTTATATTACCCCATCCAGGTTAATGGGTTAATTATTGGTTCAACCATAAATCCCGGTCGGATTACACTGAATTGACTGCATGACTGGAGTGATAGGGAACCCAACCCAGACCACCAGTTTGCGGTTGGACAGGGCGGATTGATCCGGGTTTTAATACTTTGCGTAAAACAGTAAAATAAAATTACACTTCAAGAAGATGACGGTTAGATTATGCTAATTACTATAACACAGGCGAAGTGAGAGTATTTCAGTTCAGATTTCTCCAATCTTATTCTATAGTCTATACATATATATTAATCTATTTCAATTTTTTTATTACCAATAAGGATCATTGCTGAGCATACACAATCCTAGTCCTTAAAATGCTTGGAGCTGTAGCAGCTTCCACATCGCTATACTTTTCACCATCCACAAACTCCACCAGAATTGTTGTTCTTAAAAGAATCTCAAATTCAACACTTCCATTCAGCAATGACCACTCTTTCTCACTCTTATCAGCCACCCCTATGCATTTCTCTTCACACAAGAGCAGTAGAAGGCAACCCCATTTCCTTGCACAAGCTGCTTCATCTTCTGGTTAGGTTCTGTGGTCACTATCATTTGTTTTTTTCAGTTTTATTTTTTGCTTTCTCAATTCAATTCTCATTAACCCTCATTTTTAGTTACCATTTTTATGCTTTAATTTGTTACTTGGTTTATTTCTTCAATTGCTTCTAGGAAATGCAGTTGGCACTTTCTTGGAAAATGAACAATGCAGACTGGGGAATAAACTTTAAGGGCAGTGCTGCATTTGTGAAGATTAATATATACCCTTGAATGTTAGATTGATGTTTCTGTGTAGAATATGTTTTTTTTTCTTTCTTTTTTCTTTTTTTAATTTTAAACTAAAGATAGATTTAATTTGAGTCCTGTCTGGTACCTTGTTTCATAGAGAATATTACCTTTTGCATATTTAATTGGATGGTAACATGGTTGTAGTGGAACTTATTTTTGAGATGCACTACAATCTTTTTAACTTGCTTCTTTGTAGCTGTACAACAAATATTCGCCTTTAAGAAAGCCAAGATGAAAAAAGAGTAAGGAAATAGTAGGGGAGATTCTGGTGTTATTGTTTTTATTGTTATTATTATACTTTCTTTTGGGATAGTTGCTGACTTTCGCTGAACTGTATCTTCAATAGTTGTAACAGGTTCTAAAAGTTGGATGAATTGTGCTCTTTAGTTCCTTTTGCATAACTAAACAAGGAATAAATGTGAGCAGGGACAAGGCTGATGCATTTGCTTTTCAGAACTATATATTCTAAATAACACCTGTCACTTCTTGTGGCATCTTGTGTGAGGCAATATTAAGAAATAACTAATTGTTGTACAGATCGAGCAAGTTAAAAGCATAAAAGATATATAAAATAAGAAATTTCTTTAATGGATGCTGTATTGCTAAACAATTTTTGCTGAGTCTAGAAGCTTTTTAAGATTCCCTAAAATAAGCATCTATATCTCTCATTTTATATTGCATCTGAGTTTGTTGACAAAAAAAACAAGAAGAACAAGTAAGGTAGCTGGAGTATCTTTCTATTGAACAGAGGTTCTAAGCTACGAGGCACAAGCTCTAACACAGACAAAAATACTTCGCCACTGTTATTGCCTAAAATATAGGACACTGACAATGCATATATGCATGCATGTGTGTGTGTGTGAGAGAGAGAGAGGGAGAGAGAGAACTCAAATAAAATTGAATATGAGAAACATGAGAAAACTTCTAAATTAATAGTCAAGGTTTGTATGTATCTAGGCATGACATATTGTTTATATCTTTTGATGATACCGAAAATAAATTAAAAGAATTATTTGTATGTCAGGCAGCATGAGATCTTCCTCTTTAACTTGGACAAAGAGGATAACAGCAATAGTAGGCTTCATTTTCAGGGTGCTTGTCAAGTGTTTAAATTTCTGTTAGGAGTTTGCAGACTGTTTGCATGTACTATTGCATAAGACTTGATTCAAACTATCAAGATCAGTCACAATTAATTAAGGTGTTGCCTGCCATAATTTTAATTTGTCATGCCACGTTGCTCTACTGAAGTATAATCCAATGGTAGCAAAATTATCCCAGTCTAACTTTAATCTGAAACTATTGGCAGGTTGTTTAGTAAGACGAGGATGAATTTCAGTTAATTGGTTTGCCAAGTTCATAAAACCACTATGAGAGTTACTATTCTTTTTCCTTTTCCTTTGCTCCAATTTTTAAGGTTGTTATGGTACCCATTTTAGATTTCATGTGGGCTGAGGCTTATCTTTCGGCAAGGGGTTGATTTGTGAAGTATATTAATAGTGAACTGTATATTAAAGAATACAGTTTATCGTGAATCATTTATTACAAAATTTTCTTTCCTTCACTGTGTCTTGCTAACTGATAATAAAAATTGATGTCTAATTTGGTTGTAATTGGTCATTGCAGCTGCAAATGCCGAATACGTGGAGGAACCAGCAACAAATGTGAAATTCCAGACATCTTTGAATTTTCCTGGTTGCTCAAATTCATTAACTTTGTTTGGAACAGGTTAGTTGTTATAGTACCACATGACTTTTGGAAGAGAGTAGATAAAAATGCTGTGAACGTGTGAAAATATGATCAGGCATCACTTGATCTGTTAATAAGAAAAGATTTATATTATATCAAAAATTCATGTTATAGTAACACATGACTTTTGGAAAAGAGAAAGATAAAAATGCTCTGAACATGTGAGAAAAGATTAATATGACTGCAACCATAATTTGGTCTGTTAATGTTAAATATATTACAGCAATTTCACATGCATGTGAGGAGCAGGATTGATTTTGTTTATTTTGTGCTTTAAAAGGTGTCTTGTAAATGGGGAGACTAAATTGGTTGGTATCATGATGAACTTATTTTCATGGACATGAACTTCCAAATAAATTCATGCCATTGATTGTGGTATTTTAACTTGATGATAAAGTGGAGCCTAAAATCAAACCTCTTGTGAGAAACTGCAAAGTGAAATTTCTGTATCATGCAGTAATTACAGGCAAACTGATGACATTTGGGGAATATATAGTGAACAACTGAGGTTAACTATGAGGAACTACATATTTGAAATGAGGAAATAGATATATTTTTAATATTGCAAATAGTTGCATGGGGAAACCAAATTTACAAATACAAACATGAAGTTTTTTATTTGAATCATCTTCTGTCTTTATTGTATTGCACATCTTTTTTCAGCCAGTGGTTATTGCCATTCTGAAGACCAGTAGAATTTAGTAAGTTTCCATAAAGTAGTCATGTTTTCTTTTTCAATGTTATAAGCTTTGATGGTTAATAATTCTTATTTCAGGATACAGGGAGAAAGTTTTTGCAATTATTGGTGTCAAGGTCTATGCTGCAGGTTTGTATCTAGATCAATCTGTCACCCAGGAATTGAATGCTTGGAAAGGGCAATCAAAAGATGCTATTCAAGGGAATTCTTCCTTGTTCGAGACCATTTTCCAATGTAACAACTTTATATTCAGTTTTTTATTTCTACAATGCTCTTTGCAAAGAGGCATGCTCAGAATAATTTGATAAACATATATGTCTTTATATGATTGCAGCTTCCTTTGAGAAATCATTGCAAATTGTTCTTGTCAGAGATGTTGATGGTAAAACTTTTTGGGATGCCTTAAGTGATGCCATATCACCAAGAATTCCACAACCCACAACTACAGATGAAACTGCTTTGACCACTTTCCGTGGTGTCTTTCTAGATCGCCCTCTTAAGAAAGGAGCTATCATAATTTTGACTTGGTTGAACCCCTCCAGATTGCTTGTAAGTCTACTTCCATATTTTTGTTGTGAAATTTTCTTCAGACAGATGAGATCATTGATATCTATTTCCCCTCCTTTTTACCTATGCTATCTAAAATTTTCCAACTAAATTCGTTGAGATTTCAGGTTTCTGTCTCCTCAAATGGGTTTCCATCTACTGTGGATGCTACAATCGAATCTGCAAACGTGGCTTCGGCTCTTTTTAATGTATTCCTTGGAGATAGTCCTGTTTCTCCCTCCTTGAAAGCTTCAGTGGCTGAAGGCTTGTCAAAAGTACTCAAATAAAAAAGTTTAATGTCTCTTGAGAGTTGCATACATCTATATTTTCTTGAAATGGTTCAGTCTCTAAATGTATTGCTGTAGCCTATATTCTCCTGATGTCTATGTATGCATGCTCCAAGGTCTACTGATGTATGCCTAGTGTACTATTGGAAGCTTTACCTAGTTTTAGTGTTTATTTCTAGTGATCTAAAATACTTGATTTGGAAATTAACATACACTTAGATCAAATCTGATTTCACATTGAAGGAAACACTTTATCAGTGTTAGTTCATACATGTGCTTCTCTGACCCAAGCTACATCTTCTACTTCGTCTTAGTTCTGACACATTCAACTTGGTGGATTGGAATTTAATCATGTCACCATGTATATTAAAATGTCTAGGTCCCTGTATAATTACAGAAAATTTGTTGAAGCTGATAGGCACCAGGCAGTGGCTGAGTCACTTTATATCTCAAGGCCCCCTCAATTTTTCTTTTCATTTCAAAATTCAATATTTTGCTGTACATTTTTGTAGTTTTTCATATCTTTGATTCCCCTTCCCCCTCACTTGAACACAGCATTCCCAAACTACATTTAACTTGGAGTCTAGCTTCCCCACTTCTAGTAGGATGGTTTTCCAGAAACTTCAGAGTGATGGTTTTGATGTGAACATCATGATGCAGTAATGAGTTTATCTGGTTCTGTTTGCTCAAGCAAAGTGACAACTTCAGCCATGGTTGGCCTCTTCAAGGGATCTGGTTCAAGACACATCATTGCAATGTTGAACACCTTGTTTACCTCTTTCATTGAACAATTCCCTAAGCTATTATCGAGAACTAACTCCTCCTTTTTGTCTCGAACAACAGCCTTCACCTGATGCAATAACATTTTCTAGAAAGTAAGTACTCAGTCAAAAGCTGGGTCCAGAATTTAGGTAATTTGAGATTTTAGGTAGAAAATATTGTTCTAGCTTAACTCCTTGGTAGCTAACATAAAAACTACGTTCCATTTTTAATATTCAATGGAATGCGTTTTATAACTCCATGAGAATAAAGGTATGAGTAAAAGCAAGTTATATGCCATTTATATTGTCCTTTCAACAGAAGAATAGATAATGCTTTAATCTGTACAATAGATTAATACAATTCACATTCGTGGTCAATGCTTCATAGTTTTGTTTTCAGTGTTTTACTAGTTTTGATGATCTTAATCTCCATATAACTTATTTTCAAATATAAATAAATGATGTGCTTTACTGTGGCTTTCAATAGCAATTTCACAATGATTGAGCTCAAACTAACCATCCTACTTGATTGAAATTTAAGTAATATATAGGCCATTCCCATATTGATTTCAAACTTGTTTGATGAATATAATCATAGAAGTAAATCTTCAAGAATTCCTGTCTTACCCATGTGACAAGCATAGTCCCCTCTTCCATAAATGCTTCATCACTGGGTTTTTTCCCAGTTAAAAGCTCCAGCAAAACAACTCCAAAGCTGTAAACATCCCCTTTCAGTGTTGCTCTTCCTGTATCAAAATATTCTGCATGCAAACACAGTCATCAATTTGAACATAAGTAGTGTGAAATGTAAAAACTGTGTGTTTAATCAGGTTGTGTCTATACCAGGTGCCAAGTATCCAAAAGTTCCAGCCACAATTGTTGAGACATGAGTTTTATTTGGTTGCATCAACGTGGCTAATCCAAAATCAGAAACTCGGGCATCCATATTTTGATCCAACAATATGTTACTTGACTTTATGTCTCTGTGGATAATGTGAGGGATGCAATCATGGTGAAGATATGATATTCCTCTAGCTGCACCTGCAGCTATTCTATATCTGGTTGGCCAATCCAAAACCTTCTCCCTTGATCTCCCTGCATGACTTTCAGCTTTGCTATTAGAAAACTCAGTTCAATTATCATTGACAAAATTCCAGAAGCATGAAACATAACACAAAAAACTTGCATTTCCATCAATGAATCACATGTTGTAAAATTGGTGATGTGCTGCTGAATAACAAAAGAAGTTCACCAAAAGAGAGTCAATAGTAAAAACTATAATGCATCAAAATGTTCATGATTTCCTTCCATTTCTTCCCCCTTTGACTCCTACCAAAAGTCTCAGAATGTAATGTTTGAAAGAAACAAATACATACCATGCAAAAAGGAATCCAAACTTCCATGGGGCATTAGCTCATATATGAGAAGATTGTAGAGTGGTGCAGTGTAATATCCATGAAGTGTCACAATGTTGCGGTGCTTTATGTCTGCCATTGCTTCCAACTCTCTCTCAAAACCTTTATCTCTCTCTGCAGTTCCGCGATTTAGTCTTTTTATTGCCAAGGCCGTGGAGTCATCTAGTTTTAGTTCATAAACCACACCATAACCACCTGATCCAATGATGTCCTTGCTGTTCAGTTTCTGTGTCTTCTTTAAGATCACATCAGTTGTGAGAGATTTAAGCACTGAGGACCTAAATATTACTATCTTCCCTCCTGCATTATCCAATCAGTGCATATTAGTTTGTCTTAAATTTTTTTCTCTGCAAGAACAAAAGTAGAAGAGTGAGATAACCTGGATAATCTTTTGCCTCCATACCTGGATAACCTTCTTCATGAATCAAATGTTTTCTTCTCCATCTTTTGTAGAGGAGGACTGAGATAACAATCTTCGATATCACAAAAGCGATGAAGCATATGGTTATGGAAAAGGCTATAACCAGGGAATTCCTCATTTGGTTCTATAAATAATGCTGAAATTTTAAGAACCTGAGGACACAACAAATTAAAATAACCAATGAAAAGCCATGGATTGGCTCAGGATTTCTGATTGTCTAAACTTGCAGAATCTAGAATACGAGGACAAGTTCAAAAATTGCTGCATGAAATATGCAGAACTTGCATTTTTTTCTCCTAAATGAAACAAAACTCATGTAAAGAAAGGAGGAAATCCCACATTATTTCTGTGCTAGTATTTTCTAGTATTCTGATTTCTAAGAAGAAATCACTTCAAATCTTCAATTTCTGGTTTCCATGACTGCTTCTGAAGATGAACATAGCTTCCATCTTAACACACTGCACTGCACAAAGTTTTCCAAACTTGTTAACAGTTCAGAACTTCACTTTTACATTGCTCTCATGAACTCAAAATCTGAAATCCTTTAGGTAAATAATATAATTTTAAAAAACTACAACTTGTGTCAGTGGGGAGAAACCAGCACGGAAAATTCAGTTATTTTCTCACAAGCTATATGTTACATCCTAGAATGGTGGAGCCTAAATTTAAGACCAAGAAAGATTACTGAAGATGATGATGATAGGAGGAAAAATAGAAGAAGCAACTTTTTGAAAACAAGGTATATCTAATAATAAAGTTTGACATGAAGAAGGCCTACCTTATTTTTTGTCTGTCCATCATTATCTGCTCTCTCGTGTCCAAACAAACTATTATAGACTCGATGGTTGTGACATGCCACCCATCTAGCATTTTTCTTATGGAAAACATAGGTAAGTGGATAAACCTGTCAAAAATGTCTGTATTATTGTGTGAAAACAAAACCTGAAGGGTTGGCCAAGTGAAACATGACAGGTCTTGTATTTGATAAGTCATAAATTTGAGTCTCCACTCTTATTTTTTTTAGGTGAGGTAAATGTAAGTATCGCTATAAGTATTATAAGTATTTTTTGAGTCTCGATATTTTTCATGCCTTAGGCAAGGGGACCACTCCCTGCCCCTAATTTTTTTTTTCAACCAAAAAGTATTGTGCGAAAACACTTGGACTTTTGTGGCATCATCAAATGAAAGTCAATACATTATATCAAGCCGGCAGTGGAAAATTTTCTAAACCAATGTGAACGGATTTTGTCATATCCTTACCATATTACTTTTATTATAATATGGGAATGTTCCCAGCTATTGAAATATAAAAGGTATGTTGAAAAGGACAGAAAAAGAAAAAAAGTAGGCATGGTGGGTGTGCTACATAACAGGTAAAAGTTTTATAACATTCAATGATCATGTGAATGGCTATGCTGTCACTCTATTTTCTTCACCACCTGTCCTTTTTTCCATTAAATTTGGAGGGTAGGAATTCGTTAAGCCGACGAGATACAGACAGATATACATCATTGGAATAGGAAGAAATAAGCACTATTGAAAATGATTGGCGTATAAGCTTCCAAGAGTTCGGCAAGCTTCTACTATTACTTTGATTAGGAACTTTTGTTGCGTGTTTCATTAGTATAATAAAAGCTTCTATATTTTGCATCTAAGATCACACAAGATTCCTGTCGGTAGTCTGAATGAGAACTTTATAGAACACCCTTTTTGAATTTTAAGTATGAATTTTTGTGAATTCGAGTAAGCAAGTAATGATATTACTGTGTAAAAAAAGATAATGATATATATTCCTCTGGACTTAAATATATATAAAAAAACTAACTCAATTTAATGTTGATAATCTCATGAAAAAAGTTAATTCATTTTTTAAAGTACCATTTATATTAATTGCATAGGACAAAAAAAATAAGGTTATTGAAAATAAAACTCTAATTAAATAAAGAGTATTTTGGGGATATTATAATTAAATAGGAGAGAATTAATTAAAATTTACTTATATTTTAATTCAACACACATTAATTTTTTTGTTACTTAAATTTCAGAGGGAGTATCATGTTATCGGGTATCCTATCATTATAAATTGTTTTACTTTAATAATGTAACAGTAAATATTTAAGATTATATTCTCACTTTAATGTTAGAGATTGTAAGTGTTTTTAATTATTGACTTTATACTATTTTTCTTCCATCAAAACGACATTTACTCTAATTCTTAATGATATTTTATGAATTTAAAGACTAAAATTCATACTTAGAAGTATGTATATCAAATAAAATTTCATTTCTAGCTTCTTACCCCAATCTGTAGTGAAAAACTAAACAAATTCCACAACTATCCAGAAATAGAGGTTTCTGGGGTGTCAGTAGCACGAATTGTTGTTTCTTTGGACTTGGTTTCGTCCAAATAATTTTGATAAATATAAGAACTTAAACCCAAGATGGCCAACAACATGGCCACAATCTTGACACCTTCCATTTGTTCATGGTAAAGAAGCACTGCAGCAACAGGAACAAGTGGCAAACTCAGCATGCTCATAACATTGGAGAACAAAGTAGACACCAAATAGATTAGCCTCACAACTCCAACAGAACAAATCTGCCAAGCCAAAGCAGTTCCAACAAGAGTCAACATGTAAACCTCTCTTCCTGCTTTGAACCTCCTCATTTCATCCTCCAAACCCTTCCCTTCTCCACTGGAAAAAAGCCCCACTATGCAAACACATGAAGCAACAAGAGATGTCCAAATTTGCATTTCCAGGACAACAGAAAATGTTTCCCTCTTCAAGACCCTTTCTAATGATAGCTGCATGAGGCACAGCAAAAGAGCATATCCTGCTGATGCACCAAGAGTGCACCAAATACCAACCATGTGCTTGTTTTTTGTAGCATTCTTAGTGTTATCCTATGAGGAGTCAGAATGAAGTGCTATAAGAGAAGCTGATACGGTGAGAAGAATCACTGAGTTAAGTATTAACATGGGTGAGTTTCTCAGCATTGATAAGAATGGAAAAGATGGCATTGAAAGCAAGTTGTGATGCACAAATGAGGGAGTAAGTAGGCACAGGAAGGTATAGAAGAAGCCCTATTGTGTCAATCAAGTTATCTCCAGCTAAGAGGATACCTAAGAGGAAGTAAACCATGATTGGTGCCAGAATGGTATTTGGGGTGAGGAAAGAAGAGTGAGAAGAAAACGATTGGGAATGCCACAGTTTGTACTAGTGTTGACATCCATATACTTTCTCCACCTTGGTCAAAGGAGAATCTCCCCAGCAAGACTGCACCAGATTGTCCCATCAAGAGAGGCTATGTTGACTACTACAAAAAACCACCATTTCCAACGGCTAAGCTTTGGCATCATTATCTGCAACAAGGTTATGTTCTGTAATATCCAATTATTGAACATCGTTTCTAAATAGTCACACAAGATTAGTTTGATGGTCCCTCTTTATATTTGCTAGAGAAAACACAGATTATCCAAACAAATAGAATTAGCTCTTGCTTTGTGAAAATCTGGATTTAGTGAAATATTCATTTAAAACTGAAAAGATCATGAATTGAATAAAATTGAAGATGCTATATTATTACTTGTGATGCCTTTTATTTTGAACACTTTTCATTATGCTCTGCCTTGTGCACTATGAGCCTAGGAAACTAGTAGATGAGGGGAAAAAGTGACCTGGATGGTATCTTGGGGAGGCTTCAATTTCTCAATCCGCCATTCAAATTTGTATAGTGAATGATGAATCACCATTGTCTGAGCATATGCTTGGTGTAAACTAAAATGATCCTCTAAATCTATAGGATATAACTATAATTGGAAGAAAACTTTTCTGCTCAAATTCCTATTTTTAAATGCCAACTGAACCTTCTATGTTCATAGTTTTGAATTGTTTATTCTTTTACTTGAAGCATAGAGATGTCTACATAGTTTCACAATGGAATCTTAAGTTGATCTTTTCCCCTTTAAGGCGGCAAGGAGTAGGTTTCCATTTGGACGGTTTCAAATTGGAATCAAATTCAAATTTAAAACCCCGTTACTCAAATTTTTTAAAAGAAACGGACACCTCTTTTATTATTGATGTAAAATAATTTAATTATGATAATAAAAGAGCTCATCAACACTTGGTTCTTCATCTATGTGACATTTAGCGTAGACTTGCAGATCATGTCTACAGTTTTTCTGCATCAATCAAACTTGGGGAAATGAATTTAGAAGAGGTTCAAAATAATAAGATCAGGAAACAAAATATGCATAACTATTCTTGCTTTGGTTAAATAACTCCTATTTGTACAATGATTTACTGATCCTATTTTCTTAAATTTGGCAGCTTCCTGTATTTGCTTCACCTCCTAGACTTTAGGATGTTTCTAAACAATAAACTTTCATTTGAGAAGCAGTGGCAGAAAGTTTAAACACAAAGTTAGGCAACATTGATGCAGAAAGGTGCAGTTAATTAGAAAATCCTGTTACAAAGTTTGTATATATCTCTATGCTCTTCGCCTACGTTAATGTTGATGCTGTTAAATATATGTACGTAGTTATTTACTTTCATTTAGATTAGATGTAGTGCTTATAATTGAGGGAAGGTGGCGGTGATATTCTAAATCTATGCAGTGTTATGACTACTATTCTCTGTGGTAAATATTTAAAATGAGAAATGCTAGTGACACTCTCAAAATAGTTCATCCAATCATAGAAGGTGTGAGAAAGAGAGTGCTAGAAAAGATGTCCCTAACATTCCTCAAATTATAAAGATAATGTTAACCAATTGGCATGTGCACCAAAATCAAACAAGAAATAAAACAATAAGATCGAATGTCGTATGCACAAGAACTTTATTTGTGCAAAGTAATTTGTGTAAAATCAAATTTTAAGTAATTGAATATGGTAAGTTGGTTGTGTTTAAATGTAAAGGTGCAGAAATTTAACGACTATGAACTGAAAACAATGTAAAAACAGAGAAATTTTCACATGAACAAAGATCAAACACTTGGAATGCGAAAGCTATGGACAATGATTAAATGACCTGGTTGGTGATAATGCTGATACTAAACCAACATCTCAGAAATAATAAATATTTCTTCCCTATTTAATGAAGTTCCTATGTTATCTCAACTCATTATAATCTTCTAACATTGAGCCCTCAACTGCTAGAAGCTAAATCACTCAATCTTACTCCTAATTGTTTAGCAAGTGCAATTAAATGATTTGGTATGAGCAAGAGTCATTAAGAGACTAATAAATATCCCTCTATCCCTAGAAAAGACACCCATTAATTATCATTCTCAAAACTTAGTTTTCAAGCATTTTCAATTGACAAAGAAAACTAAAAGATAAGCATATGGTTGATCAATCCACAAACCAACATTAAAATAGAAAAATGGAAATAACTGAGCACATTCATTAAATAGATAGTTATGGTAATTACATGAGAGTTGTTAGTACACCCCAATCCCCAATTATGGGAAGAAAATTAGTCTCTCATTGACATGAGAAACATGGAAGGTGGATGATGACAAGAAAAGAGATGAAGGAAAAATGGAGAGCTCAATAGTAGTGTTTTTTGCTTCGCATCAAGCCCTAGGTCGATTTGGCATTGATCCCAAGAGAATGTGGCTTTTATAATGGACCTAAGGCTTTGTCTTGTCACTTCAGAAAGCACACTACTTGCTGGGCGAGCAACACTTTCTGGGCGAGTTTTTCATGAAATCCAAGAGACACTTCCTCAACAGACCTTGCTCGTTGGGTGAGTTGAGCTAGCCGGGCCTTGCTCGTTGGGCGAGCTACTCTCGTTGGGAGAGCTATTCTTGTTGGGCGAGTTCTTCAAATGACCTGGCCCCTTCTTTCTCCACTCTTAAGCTTCCATGTGGCCTTCTCTACACGAGCTCTCTTGTTGGGTGAGCATAGCTTGCTAAACAAATCTTCTTTGCTGTGACAACTTCCTTTCCTCTCTAGGTGTACTAAAACTCTAATAAACATAAGAAAACTAGATAAATGCTTAAAGTTTTATGTACAAGCCTAGAGTTCTATAAAATCATTAAATTCTAATCATTTGAGACTAAACTAAAGAAAAAATAAATTATTGTTGTGTAAAATGAAGTTCAAAAGTAATTATGCACAACAATTCTCAGACAGTGCTAGAAAATATATTTTACTATTATTCCTGTATAAATGATTGAACCATAAATTTCGAAAGCTACTTCACTAAAAAAGGGGAACATATATAAATGCTAATTAAACTTGCATAATGTCCCACACCTAATATGTCCTAAAATTTATAGTCTATAGAATGAAAATCAGTCATGATCACATGTTTAAAAGACACGGTTATCTACCAACTATGTCAGATCTTGATAGTGAATAAAAATAACTTAATGTTAAATATCTTTGTTATCATTGTTCACATAAACCGATTTAAGAGTAGTTATTGGATGAAACAAAATAGTAGAGGATAAATCACATTCATCTAGGAACCAAACATTTTCCACAAATTTATTGATTTTCCAATCGAGATAAGTGAGGTTTCTTTGAAAAACTTGGAACTTCTATTCGTCGTTGAGATTGTAAAGAAATTAGGAGTTATGTAGTTTGAGAAAATGTTTTCAATTTTTATTTGTTGTTTTTATAACGAGTTATAAAATTACCATCTGTTATAATTTATTTTATTTTATATTTTTAAAATTAGTATATAATAAAATAAAAGCCAGATTTCTGTTGTTTTTGTTGTTTCTCGTATGAATCTTTAAAATCAGAAGAAAAAAATAATTAAAAGGAAACAATGTATCATTTTTATAATTGTTAATAATAAAAAAGAGAAAACACTTTCAAATCAAACAAGCCGTAATGATCTACTCAACTTCGTCTTGTCATCATTGTTAAAACTAATTTGATATTAAGCTTAATTAAATACAAGATACAAAACGAGATACGTGTTGTAATCGATAAATTATAAAGTGGGCAACGTTGTTGCTTTCAATACCCTAGTGAGACAGAAGTCTAGAAATTCTGGACTTCAATTATTTGGAAAGTATTAATTTCAACATTGGAGCCAACTTTGAACCTTGCAGGTCTTCACAAATTATGAGAAGTAGTAATTCATAAATCACTCATAATTTTATACACCCTATTAATATATTTTTTTTCTATCTTTCTCATTCTATTACATTATAAACTCTATCATATTTATATATTTTTTTTCCTCCTTTCTACTCTCTCTAGGTGTTTGAATAATATATTAGATGTTCACCAAACATTTTTCACGAACTATATATTATATATCCATCAAATGAACTTAGCTTAGGTGTGTGCATATATACACAGAGGGATCAATATTTAACTTGAAACATACCCGAAGTTAATCTTCTCCTTAATTATAGCATGGGGATTTGCTCTTATCATCTCCTCCTTTCCTTATGCTATGATGTTTTGTTCTGCATCCGTAAATCGATCCTTAAGTGTAGAGGCCAATCATGTTACATGTTGGCCTATGATGCTATAAACCCCCAGAAGACACCAAACATGACTCAGATTCATGTGCAAACATCATCCTCCGAAACAGGAACTTGGGTTTGGATACAGGTTCCTCGTCAAAAGCATCACCAAATGCGGGATCGGCAGAAACATTTACACTCCAAGAAACATCATGGCGGGAAGAGAAGCATTTTGCACTATTGAAGATTCCCTCAAAGAAATGGACGACATAATGTTCAACACATTTGACATCCTCTTCAATAACAACACTGCTTTCTTATCTCCCTCTCACATAGACATCCTTGTTGTAAATGAGCCAATGTTTGCATCTGTTCCTTTTTTCACATCTCGCATCATAAACAGGTACAAATTGAGGCAGAATATCATGGCCTTCAACCTTAGTGGAATGGAGTGTTCCGGAAGTGTAATTGCTATTAGTTTGGTGCAACAACTTTTTAGGACAGACAAAAACTCTTTTGCTATAGTTGTGAGCACAGAGGGTGCATTATGGTATTTTGTTATGCATTTTAGTTGGATGCGGATGACCCTTAGAGTATGCTATGTCTAGGTGAGAGATAACTATAAATCCTTCTTAGACAGAAGTTGTTTTGAGATGAGAGGAAACCCAAGAATAAGATGAAACACCCTTAATTAGTAGCCGAACCACGAAGTTGTTCTAGGATTCCTTGAATTAACCTTAACCCTTGTTAGAGATGACAAGTAAATTTAAGCTTTCCGGTGAGATCCCTGTAGGGAGTAAAACCCTAAGTTCATAGAGAAGTCGACCACCGTAAACTGTTGAGTGCTACCCTAGCCGAGTAAGTCCTTGTTGGAGTAGTAAAATATTAGAATTAAGTCTAAGTTTAGAGGAGCACTTATAGGAGGCCAAGTAGCGGCTTATGTTTTCTCGACAACTCAAGACTCATGAAAAGATTTATCTTACGCATGATTTAGAGTGGGTAACCATGGTGTCCACCTTAATGTTTGGAGGCACTATCGTTAGTCTAATACGTTGTGCGAACCTTAGGAGTTGAATCCGAGGTAGAAGAGATGGGTAGAATTCTTAAGAATCTTGTTATGAGTTTAGTTTCAACCATTAGAGCTGGCTTAGACATCGTAAACCCTTGATATGACTAGTGTCCTAGTTATAGAGTTAGACATCGTAAACAACAGTCGAACCCTCAACTTCAAGTGCGAAGTTATATAGTGGCATGAGTATAAATGTGATAAGATTACCTTAAGTTTTAGTAAGTTTATGGAAGTCATGAGTGACATGTTTTGCTTATCCAGTTAACACCCAATTAGTATCCGGTAGGAAATCGTTAGAATCCCTAGAACCTAAGTGAGAGTTATGAGTCAAGTATACCAAAGTGAGGAAGATCAGGTTGAGGGGAAAAAAACTAGATCCAAAGGTAGGTAAATCATGTATTCTCGAGAATCACATATGGAATAAGATTGGTTAAACGTTGAAGTCTCGAAACATATACCTTTTTTTAATCATCTCATGTTTAAATAGATACATATTAGGTCAGTTTTTAGATTGACGATACGTCTCTATGTTTTGTCTTCCTCTCAAATTCGTTTTCCCTTCCCCTTTCCCAAAACACTCTCTTTTTCCTGCATACACCAAAAGCCTATTTTAATAAAACAACAATCTCAAACTCATTAATCGTTGGATCATCGTGCAATTTGAACATAAGTTTCAGAACTTATATTCACACACTTCAGCCGTTGGGATTTTTGGGATAATGTCTGTGGTGGAAGAAATGCCCTTGCACCGAGTTTTATCTTTTCTCGCATATACCCAAACCTATCCTAGTAAAACTATGATCCCGTACTCGCCAACTGTTTGATCTTCGTGAAATTTGGACCCCAGGTTCAATATTCATTTCTGCACATTTGCACCATTGGATGTGAAAATTAATGTATATGGAGGGAGAAATACTCATTGCACGCAGACAGTGGAATGAAGGCTTCAATCCCTTATCTTTCTCTCTAACGCTTGGAAACCCTATCAAAGCAACCAGAGGAAAAGTTTGAGAAATCTCAGGAAACCGCTAGAGATGCCGCTATCGTTGTCAGAATACACACGTGAGCCCGCTTAGAGGTAAGGGATGAGTTTATCGCAATTGAGGTTAGAATAAACATGTGTAGGGATCCTTAGAGGATTAAATTGGGGTTTATATTGTGATGTTTATTGAATTGTAATTTTTCCTTTACAATTATAAATACGATATTGTTGTGTTTGACATACCAATTGATGTCTTGATGCGAATTGGTTGATAAAATTGAGTGCTCTTGTTGTTTTCGTGTTTTTGACCTATGATTTAGATTCATTGATTTTGATATAATTGTGTGAAATTGTTTGAGGGGTTTTACTTCTCATGTTGTGAGAATTTTTTTTGTATAATTTGTTTGTATTTTGGACAAGATTATCTGGATTAACATGACAAATTATTATATTGGGATCATGAAATTGTGATTGAAAATTTGAGTAAGTGATAAATTGAATATGTGATAAATTATGATATACCTGTGTATTGAGATATTGTATGTATTGAGTTATGAGCTATGAACTGTGCAATCATGCAATTGTAAGACCCTTTAAGGGCGACGAGTTTTTGTGCGGTGAATATTATGATGGGATCTACCGTGGGAATCCGACGAGTTGAATCACTTTGAGGTGCGACATGTTAAAATGATTTTGAAAACTATTGAGTACTTGTGTGTATTGCATAGTTCATAAGTAAAGTTTATGTGTGTGTCATGTATATATTAATATTGTGTGATGCGTATATGATTCATGATGTGTGATGACATGTTGCTTTGAAATTATACCATTGTGATTTTACCTAGTGAGAGTGACCTGACTTACTTGTGTGTGGTTTTTCTTGTAATGTACTCCCGGGCGCTCGATGAGGTTTTTTACTGACATGATACCACATTGCATATAGGATTGAGTCTTAGTATAATTGTTGCATAACGCTTGTGTATTGATTAATATTGATTGGTTGAGTGGTTGAGTGATATTGTGTTTAACCCTTGAGTACGTGAATGATGTGAAAATAAATGAGGCGTGGTGTTACACGACAGTTAGTGGAATGACATGAACTGTGTTTAAGTAAGTTATATTTCATTTATATGATATGTATATCTATGTTGTCTCGTTTCTCTCTATTAGTTAGGACTGTGATAACTTACTCCCCATGTGCTATTTGTGTTTGGATCTTGTGATGATGTCGAACTTTGTGTTCATGGGAGCAAATGGTTAGGTGGATGGTTATGAAGAACCTCATGCTAGAGGACATTGAAACACAATGCTCTGATAGGATGTGACATTAGAGTATAGATTTCTATATTAATTGCATGAAGTCTTGGACGACCTTATTTTGAGCGGAGATGAATTTTGGAGAGAAAAATTACATATTCCTATATAATTTAACCCCATAATATACTCATAATTAGCATTTATCAAACTCCCCCAAATTTAAAGCTTTGCTTGTCCTCAAGCAAAAAGAAAAAGTTGAGAGTTTACCAATCATAATTCATAGATAACTGCATACATTCTAAAAAGTTTCATTGGCCAATTCTTAGATTCACATTTTCATAAGTTCATGAAAGCAGCAGAACAAGATGTACTTCAAATGAAATGGTTAGCAAGAATGACAGATCACAAGGAAGAATCACCAAACTTTAGTCCTCACGAGGCCAGTGTTTCTCTCAATCCCACAAGTGTCTCGGTAAAAGTGTTTGAATTATAACAACTAAATAGTAAAATTCCCAACCTTGCCCTTAATCTTAGTCAATGTTATCATACATGCACAATGTGGATCACTAAGGACTTTATTAGGCTTGTAACGTGGTTGGGCTAACAAAAAAATCATGGTTTTTCTAGGATTCAAAGCTTAGGATCTAGGAGAGCATTCATTCCCCCAAATTATTTACAAACCACTACTTAGAATTTTTCACAACACCAACCTTATTGCTTTACTACTCTTTTTAGCACCTTTATTTTCTTTGATGATGGTTTACCCCAAATTTTATTCTTTAATTTTATTTTTTTTTTTGCAAATGTAACTAGACATTCAAGCTGGGCTGGAGTAAAACCATGTTTGGTGACTCAATTTAACTTGTGTCGTTTATTCGTTTTCTTGCAATAGAAAATCATCCAAAAATATTCCCCCAAATTTGGGACAAATTTGTCTGGATCCATGAGTACTCTCCTACAACCTAAGAAAGGTAGTTAGTAAATATCACATTTTGGGCTATAGTTCCAATGGCAAAAATTTTACATTAGGCTTAAAAAGGGTGCAAGCGATGCATTCATTCACAGGATGACTTTTTGGCCAAGTAACTGAATAATAATAAACGAGGCATTGATCATCTCCAAATCATACATACATCTCAAGAAATCCAAGAATCATGCAAAATCAGGAAATTAAAATCAGTTGTTCTCTCACAATTTAAGGATCACACAACTTACCAATTTTCATTGAAGTATTCAGGTTCTCATTCCATGCTTTTCTATCAGAAATACTAACCTTTTTACTCTTGCACTGTTAGTTCACACTGTGACACCCTCTACCCCGACATATATATAAATAAATAAAATATATAAAAATATATTGGTAAACAAAATCACATGGGTAAAAGGTTCACATTCACTTCAATTACCAAATAAAACTTATTAAAAACAAATTCGACTCAAAATAAGGCCGCCAAAATTTACAAAAATATTTTGTTAAATCACTGAGGTGAACTAAAATAGACTAACATTATAAAATTAATATAAAAACTTATATCCCAATGTCACATCTTATCAGAGCGTTGTGTCCCGACGTCCATCAGCACAATATTCCTTAAAGCAGTTCACCTAGTCATCTGCTCCCCCGAACACAATTCAAGATCATCACAGGATCCAAACATAAACAACAAACCGGGAGTGAGTTATCACATTCCTAACTAATAGAGAAACAAGACAACTAGATATACATATCATATAAACCAAATAAAACTTACTTACATGTAATTCACGTAATTCCACCACTTTGTCATTCAAAGTTTACTTTTCATCCATCAATCGCACTTTTCAATCATCAATCACATTACACAAGAATCACACGCTCTGATCAAGACATAATAACACCTCAATTTCATAATAAACAATTAGCAAGCGCATGAGACAGTTATGCTAAGACTCAAGCCTATATGCAATGTGGTACCATGTTAGTGAAAAACCACCCTGGGGCGCTTAGGAGTACATAACAAGACACACCACACAATGGGTTTGTCAGGTCACTCTCACTAAGTAAGATCATAAGGAGACAAGTCAGGGTCATGATGTTTTACGAGAATGCTCCAACCATATGGGATCAGCATAGGCTTAAAGGAGCACTCAAACCCAGTGACCCCTAAGGCCTACACTCTGAAGAGTCTGTCATGGCCTCTCCCTCTTGATTCAGGTCCAACCCCTAAAATCATTTTAGCACACAGACACTGCTCGTGAATTATACAATACCCACGACCGCACACTCGTGTGTTAAACACGTACAACATATTGCGCTACAATTTAACACTGGTTCCTAAATAGGAAACCTACACTTTCTCTTTAACACTGGTCCCTAAATAGGAAACCTACACTTTCTCTTTAACACTGCGCATTTACACTTTTCTCAAGATAACACTGGTCGGGTTATTGTACAATTCACAGCTTACAAAACTCATTCACAATTTTACATCTCATAATGTCACAATCCACCATCACATGTTTTTACGTATCTCATAATTTAACACCTGTTCTACTTTACACTTTTACTCAATCTCAATAATAATATTATAATCTCAAGGCAACATATTATTCCACAATTCATCACATATTTCATTTATAAGCATTGCTCATGAATTATACAATACTACAACCTCACACTCATGTTTCAAACATGTTTAACACAATTGCGCTACAATTTAATGCTGGTTCCTAACTAGGAACCTACACTTTCTCTTTAACACTGCGCATAAACACTGGTCGGGTAATTGTATAATTCATAGCTCACAATATAATTAATGTAACATCTAGTGTTAAACACATCCACTTATTCACAATCGAATATCATGTCCATACTTTAACATCTCATAACATCACATCAACCATCTCATAACATTCCTAATGATATTCATAACGTATAACATACACATGTTCATCAAATTTAACCATAATATTCTCAAACTCCAACACTTAATAATTTTTGGAATCATACTATAACACTCTACAATATTATTTACATAAATTATTAATATAAATAACTACCTCTATATATATAAACTAGCATACATCATATTGAATCACAAATTACAAAGTAAACTTTCAATGCACAAATTCTAAATAATTATATAAACACTTTGGTCAATTTCAATTATGATATTAATTTTTTTAAATTATATATAAAAACCTAAAAAACAAGAAAAAGAGAAAATACAAAATCAATATCTCTCTCTAAATTTCTCCTTACTTTATTTCATCAATTCATATTAATTAGAAAAAAATACTCGATTTATAGGGTTCACGCTCAACACAATAGCATATCAATTTCACAACAATTGGTCTGTCAAACATATATAATTCACTGTAATAATTATAAGGATAAAATGAAAATTGCAAAAACACCCCAAAACCCATTCCAATTGATATCTCTAAGGATTCCTACACATGTTCTCACTAATTCCCAATTGTGAATAACTTATCCCTTACCTCTAAGCGGATGCACGTGTCTTCCGACAACGATAGCGACATCTCTAGCGATTCCCTAAGATTCCTCCAGTTTTTCCTCCGACTGCTCCGATAGAGTTCCCAAATGTCAGAGAAACGGAGAAGGGATCAAAGCCTTCATTTGGACTATCTTCATGCGATTCATGTTTCTCCCTCCACAAACATTATCTCAAAAATCCCAACGGTCAAAGCGTGAGAAATTGAATTTCTAACAAGATATCCAAATTTCACGATAATCCAACGGTTAATGAAACCGAGATCGTAGTTTTACCAAGACAGCTCTGGGTTTCTACAGGAAAGAGAAAGGCAACAATGCGAAGAATATTTCTCTCAGCCCAGACATGATATCAAAATGCCCAACGGTGAGAATTCGCCGAATTGGGTTGCGAACATGGTGTTTAAATTTCACGGTCATTTTTTTGAGACAGGTTTGGTGGCCTGCGGGAAAAAGAGAGGGTTTTGGGAGAAGAAGAGAGAAAAAACGAAATTGGTAGGTAGAGGAGGCTGAGAAGTCTGAAAACTGATCTAGTATGTTGCTATTTATAATAACTAGGGGTATTCACGACTTATTATTTACTCTATTTATTTATTTTTATTATTTTGTAAAAAAAAAGAAACTCTATTTTATTCTCCATCAAATGAAGAATAAATTACTTTTTTATTTTCTCTCAAACCATTATTTTATTATAATTATTTTTCTTGATTTGTTTAATTATAAAACATCATTATTCTCTAAAATTTTATTTACGAAAACAAATGGGATGTTACAATTCCACCCCCTTAAAAGAAGTTTCGTCCTCGAAACTTTGCCGAAGATCAAGAAAAAGATATTACACATATAGTTCTCAATATCAAGTTGTGTGCTCGATTGAAACACTTCTCTGTGACTTCAATCATAATAGTCTTCTACACTTGACGATAAATCTAGTGATCCTCGTTCCCTTAATGATAGTTTTTCATGAGTTAAGTTGTGTTGCAAGAGTAACATCTCAACGATAATAGAATGTGAATGACATACTATTTGGAGTATAAGAATATCATAGGAGACACTAATGATAATTTGAAACGAACAAACAAACACAAGGAGACGCGACTGATCACATGGTTGACTCTTTTTCGAACATCGGACGGTTCAAGAAATTGTAACAATTCCACTCTAAGGTTTGCTACCTGATACTTACTGGGTGCTAATTAGATAAGCAATACAGATTACTCCTCACTTTTGTAAGTTTGTTCACCTTGAGGTAATCTTCACACATTTATACTCATGTCACCCTATAACTTTGCACTTGAAGTTGAGGTTTCAACTATTGTTTACGATGTCTAACTCTATAACTAGGACACCGGCTATATCAACGGTTTCCTACTCAAGCTCTAACTATTAAGCTAGTTCTAACGATTGAAACTAAACTCATAACAAGATTCTTGAGAATTTTACCCATCTCTTTTATCTCGGATTCAACTCCAAAGGTCCTCACAATGTATCAAACTAACGGTAATGTCTCTCAAAACATTATGGTGAACACCATGGTTACCTATTCTAAATCACACATAGGATAAATCTTTTCATAAGTCTTAAGTTGTCAAGAAAACATCGATCACTATTTGTCCTCCTACAAGCACTCCTCTAAACTTAAAAATTATTTCAAATATTTTACTACTCCAATAAGGACCTACGCGGCTACGATAGCACTCAACGGTTTACAGTGGTCGAATTCTCTATGAACTTATGGCTTACTCCTTACAAGGATCTCACTCAAAAACTTAAACTTACTTGAGTCATCTCCAACAAGCATTAAGGTTAATCTAATAAGTCCTAAAATAACCTTTTGGTTCGACTACTAGTTAAGAGCATTTCATCTTAATCTTAGGTTTCCTCTCATCTCAAAACAACTTCTGCCCAAGAAGGATTTGTAGTTATCTTTCACCTATACGTAGCATACTCTAAGGGTCATCTTCATGTAACTAAAATGCATAACAAAACTCTTAGCTCAAAACATGATGCCCAAGGGTCTATAACAACCTTATAATACACATCATAATTCAACTTAACTGGAAACATACTAAACACTAATCATCAAAACCACAACAAGAGTTAACTCAGGGGAGAGATCCTATCACACATTCTACGAACACACATGGACATCAATCATATTATGACATGACCAGGTACACATAGAGGTCACAATAGGCACTAAGGTATTTCTTAAAGCATCCACAAACTTTTTCCATATTAAGGTAAAAAGAACTAATATTTATCTTGCTAATCATACAACTATCATCAATAATCTTTTAGGTCACCTACCTTACGCAAGAACACTCACTCTTGAATCCTTCTATGCTTAACAATTAATGTCTTACAAACTACCTTACTCTCTTCTTAAGGTTCCACATTAAACCTCTTAACTATACTTCATAACTTTTCCAACTACACTATGTTCTCAAACAACTCTACACTAGATATTTCCCATGAACTACGGTTACAAGTTTCTATGGGTACTACACTTATAAGATTCTCAATCTTGCACTTAGGTGGTAACTAAGCATATCCTCAAGAAACACAAGTACATGACTTACTAAGTTTGACTTTCGTCTATAGGTAACAAGGATAATGCATACTCAAGTGGTTCCCTTCAAAACATCTTAACGTGATTAACAAGGGCGAAGTCTCTCTCTATTCGTAACACAAGTAACAACATGACAGATTATCAAGCAGTTTAACTAGACATGATTGGAAGATGAGAAACCCATAACAAAATGAACAGCCAATTGATTAGAAGACAATAATTTTAAATCAAGAAGGATCACTCATCCAGAATCAACAACAAATATTCCAAATGAATTCTAGAAACGAAAATATAATCACAGTGTACGCACATATGGAGACATCAACTATCGCTTGATTGTGACAGAAACATCAATAATCCAATTGTTTGATGTAGGCTCATAACACAAATAATGAATTATACTCAAGTTTGCAAGAGAAATTGAATTACTTGACTTAAGCATGCAACACAAAGAATAGTTTGCACTAGAATTAGAAGGTACAGTCAAAAGAGTATTCTATATGAAATATATCTCGATACGATTCCTCGAACTATAGAGTATCAACATTGTTAAGAACAAGAAATCACGAACAACCATACTATCTATGCAATTAAGGCAAAACACCATACTACAAACATACCTAAAATTATAAGGTTCTTATAATAAGTATACAACGTACATATAAGAAGTAAGAATTAAATAGTTAATAAAGATGTATTAAGGAATCACAAACTTCAACTACTACATTCACTGTGGAAGCAAAGCTTCATGATGAATCAAAAATGATTCAAAGGTGTTTTGATGATAACAATGATGACAACAAAAGATGATGACAAAAATGATGAACAAAAAGCTCAAAAGATCAAAAAACAACTTAAGTGAATCAAAGAACAACTCAAGTGAATCAAAGAACAACTCAAGTGAATCAAAGAACATCTCAAGTGAATCGAGAATAAGTCAAGAGTTCAAGAATCAAGAAGAACTCATGACTCAAGAAGAAAGTCTACAATCAAGAACCAAGATTCAAGATTCAAGATCTCAAGAATCAAGATCAAGATTCAAGACTCAAGATTCAAGAATGAAGAAAAGACTCAATCAAGATAAGTATTAAAAAGTTTTTTCAAAACTTTAAATAGCACATGAGTTTTTGACAAAACCTTAACCAAAGAGTTTTTACTCTCTAGTAATCGATTACCATATTGTTGTAATCGATTACCAGTAGCAAAATGAGTTTGAAAAAGTTTTCAAACTGAATTTACAACGTTCCAAATATTTTCAAAAGGCTATAATCGATTACAATGTTTTGGTAATCGATTACAAGTGTCCTTGAACGTTGAAATTCAAATTTAAATGTGAAGAGTCACATTGTTGCACTCAAAAGCTTTGTGTAATCAAGTACACTTATTTGGTAATCGATTACCAGTGTTTGTTTCTGATAAATCTAAAGATGTAACTCTTCAAAAAAGTTTTGACTTTTTCAAATGGGTTTTAAGTTTTTTTAAAAGTTATAACTCTTCTGAATGACCTTCTTGACCAGACATGAAGAGTCTATAAAAGTAAGGCTTTGTTTTGCATTTTCAATCAATCTTTTTAACAACAATCTTGAACAATTATTCATACAATCCTTTACAAGCCTTGAATCTCTTTGAACTTCTTCTTCTTCTTTGTACCAAAAGCTTTCTGAAGTTTTCTGGTTTTCTAAACCTTGAAAACTTGTGCTATTCATCTTTTCATTCTCTTCTCCCTTTGCCAAAAAGAATTCGCCAAGGACTAACCGCCTGAATTCTTTTTGTGTCTCTCTTCTCCCTTTTCCAAAAGAACAAAGGACTAACTGCCTGAATTCTTTTGTGTGTCCCTTCTCCCTTGTCAAAGAATTCAACACGACACAATCTGAGAATTCTTTTGATTCTTCCCATTCCCTAATACAAAAGCGTTCAAAGGTTTAACCACCTGAGAATTCTTTTGTATCCCCATTCACAAAGTATCAAAGGTTTAACAGCCTGAGATCTTTGTCTTAACACATTGGAGGGTACATCCTTTGTGGTACAAGTAGAGGGTACATCTACTTGGGTTTGACTGAGAACAAGAGAGGGTACATCTCTTGTGGATCAGTTCTAGTGGAGGGTACATCCACTAGGGTTTCAAAGAGAACAAGGGAGGGTACATCCCTTGTGGATCTTTGCTTGTAAAAGGATTTTTACAAGGTTGAAAGAAATCTCAAGGACCACAGGTCGCTTGGGGACTGGAGGTAGGCACGGGTTGTTGCCGAACCAGTATAAAAACTCTTGTGTGTTTGTTTCCTTCTTCCCTACTCTTTTACTTTCCGCTGTGCATTTAATTTTCGCTTTTACTTTCTGTTAAGTTTCTCTTCTACTCCATATTCTCTTAACAACATAAGTAAAAGTCTTAGAAGAGTAATTTTTTAATTAGTAAAGGTTTAGGAATAATTAATTCAACCCCCCCTTCTTAATTATTCTGTGGTCATTGGATCTAACATTCACGACTACGCACAAAATAAAGGGAGTTAAGTAGTATGCATTTACACATCAAGATAGAAATAAGTTTATTAACAACATACACGCAGGAAGATAAGGGCTCATTAAGGCATTATCCATCTGTATCAAGGCTTCTTGCATCACCTAACGGCTTGCCATAATGTCAAATCGCACTTCATAAATTATAGAGATGGCCAGTCTCATAACTTATGACTCAACAATGGATTTATGGTATAGCAAACATTAAGGATGCAAGACACATACAAGCATTATTATTAAGTCTCATTTAATCATGTAGGAGAAAATAAAAATAATAATTCAAGCATGTTCAACAAAACTAGTCATAAGTAACCACACAAAGTGCATACCAGAATATGATAAGCACATAACACACTGGCCGAAAGGTTCGACCTGCTCTATTACCACTAAATGTGACACCCTCTACCCTGACATATATATAAATAAATAAAATACATAAAAATATATTGGTAAACAAAATCACATGGGTAAAAGGTTCACATTCACTTCAATTACCAAATAAAACTTATTAAAAACAAATTCGACTCAAAATAAGGCCGTCAAAATTTACAAAATTATTTTGTTAAATTAGTGAAGTGAAATAAAATAGACTAACATCATAAAATTAATGTAAAAACTTATATCCCAATGTCACATCTTATCAGAGCATTGTGTCCCGACGTCCTTCAGCACAATATTCCTTAAAGCAGTTCACCTAGTCATCTGCTCCCCCGATCATAGTTCAAGATCATCACAGGATCCAAACACAAACAACAAATCGGGAGTGAGTTATCACATTCCTAACTAATAGAGAAACAAGACAACTAGATATACATATCATATAAACCAAATAAAACTTACTTACATGTAATTCACGTAATTCCACCACTTTGTCATTCAAAGTTTACTTTTCATCCATCAATCGCACTTTTCAATCATCAATCACATTACACAAGAATCACACGCTCTGATCAAGACATAATAACACCTCAATTTCATAATAAACAATTAGCAAGCGCATGAGACAGTTATGCTAAGACTCAAGCCTATATGCAATATGGTACCATGTTAGTGAAAAACCACCCTGGGGCCCTTAGGAGTACATAACAAGACACACCACACAATGGGTTTGTCAGGTCACTCTCACTAAGTAAGATCATAGGGAGACCAGTCAAGGTCACGATGTTTTGCGAAAATGCTCCAACCATATGGGACCAGTATAAGCTTAAAGGAGCACTCAAACCCAGTGACCCCCAAGGCCTACAATCCGCAGAGTCCGTGAGGGCCTCTCCCTCCTGATTCAGGTCCAACTCCTAAAATCATTTTAGCACACAGGCACTGCTCGTCAATTATACAATACCCACGACCTCACACTCGTGTGTTAAACACATACAACATATTACGCTACAATTTAACACTGGTTCCTAAATAGGAAACCTACACTTTCTCTTTAACACTGGTCCCTAAATAGGAAACCTACACTTTCTCTTTAACACTGCGCATTTACACTTTTCTCAAGATAACATTGGTCGGGTTATTGTACAATTCACAGCTTACAACACCAATAATGTCACATCAAGAGTTAATCACACACTTATTCATGACCAAAACTCATTCACAATTTTACATCTCATAATTTCACAATCCACCATCATATGTTTTTACGTATCTCACATTTCAACACCTGCTCTACTTTACACTTTTACTCAATCTCAATAACAATATTATAATCTCAAGGCAACATATTATTCCACAATTCATCACATATTTCATTTATAAGAACTGCTCATGAATTATACAATACCACAACCTCACACTCATGTTTCAAACATGTTTAACACAATTGCACTACAATTTAACGCTGGTTCCTAACTAGGAACCACACTTTCTCTTTAACACTGCGAATAAACACTGGTCGGGTTATTGTATAATTCATAGCTCACAATATAATTAATGTAACATCAAGTGTTAAATACATCCACTTATTCACAATCGAATATCTTGTCCACACTTTAACATCTCATAATATCACATTAACCATCTCATAACATTCCTAATGATATTCATAAGGTACAACATACACATGTTCATCAAATTTAACCATAATATTCTCAAACTCCAACACTAAATAATTTTTGGAATCATACTATAACACTCTACAATATTATTTACATAAATTATTAATATAAATAACTACCTCTATATATATAAACTAGCATACATCATATTCAATCACAAATTACAAAGTAAGCTTTCAATGCACAAATTCTAAATAATTATATGAACACTTTGGTCAATTTCAATTAGGATATTAATTTTTTAAAATTATATATAAAAACCTAAAAAGCAAGAAAAAGAGAAAATACAAAATCAATATCTCTCTCTAAATTTCCCGTTACTTTATTTCATCAATTCATATTAATTTGAAAAAAATACTTGATTTATAGGGTTCACGCTCAACACAATAGCATATCAATTTCACAACAATTGGTCTGTCAAACATATATAATTCATTGTAATTATTATAAGGATAAAATGAAAATTGCAAAAACACCACAAAACTCATTCCAATTGATATCTCTAAGGATCCCTACACATGTTCTCACTAATTCCCAATTGTGAATAACTCATCCCTTACCTCTAAGAGGACTCACGTGTCTTCCGACAGTGATAACGACATCTCTAGCGGTTCCCTAAGATTCCTCCTGTTTTTCCTCCGACTACTCCGATAGAGTTCCCAAATGTCAGAGAAACGGAGAAGGGATCAAAGCCTCCATTTGTACTATCTTCATGCGATTCTTTTTTCTCCCTCCAAGAACATTATCTCACAAATCCCAACGGGCAAAGCGTGTGAAATTGAATTTCGAACAACATATCCAAATTTTGCGATAAACCAACGGTTAACAAAACCGGGATTGTAGTTTTACCAAGACAGCTCTGGGTTTCTATGGGAAAGAAAAAGGAAACAATGCGAAGGATATTTCTCTCAGCTCAGACATGATATCAAAATTCCCAATGGTGAAAATTCGTGGAATTGGGTTGCGAAAATGGTGTTTAAATTTCACGATGATCCAACGGTGAATGAGTCCGAGATCGTCATTTTTCTGAGACAGGTTTTGTGGCCTGCGGGAAAAAGAGAGGGTTTTGGGAGAAGAAGAGAGAAAAAACGAAATTGGTAGGCAAAGGAGGCTGAGAAGTTTGAAAACTAACCTAGCATGTTACTATTTATAACTAGGGGTATTCGCCACCTATTATTTACTCTATTTATTTGTTTTTATTATTTTGTAAAAAAAAAGAAACTCTATTTTATTCTCCATCAAATGAATAATAAAATACTCTTTTTATTTTCTCTCAAACTATTATTTTATTATAATTATTTTTCTTTATTTATTTAATTATAAAACAACATTATTTTCTAAAATTTTATTTACGGAAAAAAGGGATGTTACACACACTCCATCACTTACACTGAGCCATGCTTACACGAAGATCAGCAATAAAAAAGTATCCGTTAGTACACAATTAATCTCACTCAAGCAATCGATTCACTCAAAATGTGTTGCAGCCAATTAATAAATAGTTACTCCTCTATCATGCATCGAACTAAATTGAAACTATTAAATGACTAAATTTAAACTGCTAAAATTAAACTATCCTAAATGTAAGAAATTAAAGTGAAAAAAATAAAATAAATCAAATCAAAACAAAATAAATAAATACAATTAAAGAAAATTAAAGAAAAACCCTGATCAAAATGTATTCAATCTTGTGTGGGCCCTGGATCCCAAGCTTCCTGTGAGTAGTGATGTCTGCAACGTAATCATCATCAGCTCTAGTCTCTGTGGTATCATCATTACCAGTACCAATGGTATCACCCCTCCTACAGAAGGAAGCTAGATTCCTGGCCAAGCAACTTGTACAGGCATTTGGTCGCTTCTTATTACTTCATTTATGCAAGGCATTCCTACAGTTTTCTTAACCTCTTAGAGCTAAGGAAAACACACATTATTATTGAAATAAATTGAACACAACTATCCTTAGAAATAACATAAAAATACACAATGCAATTAAAAGAAAATATAAAGTAAGAAATCCTAGGTTGCCTCCCAGTAAGCACTTCTTTAATGTCACTAGCTTGACGGTTAAATGCCTTCAAGGTGGCATGAATATCACATAGAACACATCTTCCTTGCATTTTTGCTTCTTAGCCAGAGACTCCATGAAATTCATGTATTCCAAAAGCCTCTTCCATACCATTGCAAGAGAAGTGTTGATGTTCAAGGAGAGAATGACACTTAAAGATTTATCACATTCTACATGTCTTTCTTCCTTTCCAATCAGTTGATGAGGAGAGGTATTGACTTAGAGAATGCTTTCTTGTTGGATCTCTACTTGTGAGCACTTCTCCCACTATTGTTGTGTTCTCTCCTCACCTTTATCTTATTTTTCTTCATCTCTTTCTCTTGAATCATGCTCTTCTACAAGACCCTCCTCGTGAACTTTAACTTCTTCAAAGTTTTCTTCTCTTGTGACTAAAAAGGGTATTTTAGCCACTTCTTTTGCTACCTTACCAACCTGAATCTCCAAATTTTGAATTGCGTTTTGATTGACTTTGGAGTTAGCTTTAGATGTTTCCATGAATTACATCAACACATTCTCAAGATTAGAAAGTCTTTCTTCTTCATATTGATCATAAGGGTGTAACTCTTGCTCCCACCAATAATTTTCCATGGAGTAAAGATAACAACTATCATTGAAATGCTCTCCTCCATAGAAATCAAAATTTATCGGTGGTGGGTGAATGACCCCTAATTGCATGACTTCAACATACTCAGACAACCTCTTTAATTGGTTACTAAGAAGCTTTCGATGTCTGAGCATACCACTCAAAATATCTTCCATGGATCAAGTCCTTCTAAGGTTTCACCTTCCAAGCATAGACTCAGAAGAAAAAGATACTATTTTTTTGTCATTTAAATTTGAAAATTAAGGAAAAATAACAATTAAAAATAGAATATCCAAAATACCAAGTACAAAGAACAAAGGCCCCAACAACAGTGCAAAAATCTTGTTGATGAATTGACAAGTGCACTAATGCATCCAAAGTAGTAAAGTTAAAACGGAAGTCCGAGTGTCGAATTCACAAAGACTTTGTTTGTATTTAGGTAGATGAATATTTTATTAATAAAAGAGGTTAAAGAAAATTGATTTGAAAAGGTTATGAGAAAATAATAATTTGAATTGGCAGAAAATTTAATCAAACAAAAGGAGAAATTAAACAAGAATTTAAATTATTTAATTAAAGACAGAAAAGATGAGAAAATCCAATATTATTCTAGAAGGAATTTTAAAAGATGAGAATGTTGAAAACTTAGCCTACCAGAGCTACTATTTGATGTAATGTTAATAATTCTTCTTTATTTATAATCATTCCAATTTACACATACATTTACTAGTATACTCTTACTTTGTTCCCCCGCATGAAAGAGCATAATTTATCTATTTTTTCTCTCAAATTCCTTTGTAGAACTAAAATAGTAAATTGCATTAAGAATAAAGATATATAATAGGCTAGACAAATATCAACCTACCCTTAGTGATGACTTTATTTAGATACTCTTTACCAGTTCTATTAGAAAATAATGTTTCCCAATGCTACCCCTAAAACTCACCATGCAAATGGGTGATCAAGCCACAAGCAACAATAATAAGAATAGGAAAAGATAATGCAAATGTAATATTCATAAATAGATATGAAACAAAATTACATCAAGAGTAGTTGGCTGCCAAGTTTCCAACAAAGGGGGTTTAGCCTCTCATTGTCATGGAGGGTTTACATTTGCAAGAAGGGGATATTCAGTAAAAGGGGAAATTGAGGGAAGGAATGACTCCCAATGCTTGCTTCTCTTTATTCTAGCCTTTGCCTTCTATAAGAAATTGCATTCTCTTTGAATTTCCGTCTGTCTTTTCCTTCTTCTCTCTTATTCTTTAATAGGTGCAGATTAGCGAACTTCTTACACTAAGCTCGCCTTTACTTTCCTGAATTAGTCTGCTTTCCTTAATTAGTCTATTTTCTTTAATTAGACTTGCTTTCCTTAATTAGCTTTGTTTTCCTTAATTAACTCACTTTTCTTAATTATTCCTGCTTTCCTGAGTTATCCTACTTTTTTGGGCTTTATTTTATTCACTAAGCATCATAAATTCATCACTTTTAATATTCTCTGCACAAAAACTTAAATGATGTTAATTTAACAATTATTTTCTCAAAAAGGAAAAATTAGCAGAGAAAAATTACAAATTCTTATATAATTTAACCTTAAAATATACTCATAATTAACAGTTATCAGTATTTCACTCTTTCACAAAGGGATACTATGTTTGTGGTGGGATGCAAAAGCATGTAGAAGTGCTAGCTATTTATAGGAATGTGTTTGAGATAAACATTTAATGCCAAGGTATAAAATTTGGAGCTTGTAACCAATCCACATGTCTATGCACGTAGAGTTAAAAATTTTCAGCCTTCCTTTGTTGACTTACATGCAACAAAAAGTGGTTTTACACACTTACGACTTCACAATCTCCCACTTAAACTTACTTTTTTTGTGCTTTCAAAACCATTTCTCTATTTTGCCAGTTCATTGTTGCTTACGTTTTTTATAGGCCAGATGAGGACTGACACCATACAAACTTGTTTGTATTGATTAGCTACATCATAACATTTGCTAGGTTATCTTTAGTGTGAATCTTCTGCATGTATGCACTCCTTTCCTCTATTACTTCTTTGACAAAGTGCTATTGAACACCTATTGGCTTTATCCTCGAATGAATGGTTGGATTCCTTGCAATGAGCAAGGAATTTTGATTGTCACAATACACAATAATCTTTTGTTGCTTGTGTCTGAGTTCCTCCATTAACCTTTGAATCCAAATAGCTTTCTTGCAAGCTTTGGTAGTCGTCATGTACTCAACTTCTACAGTAGACAAGGCTACAACAATTTGTAACTTGGATAACCAACTCATTGCCCTTTTTGCAAGTGTAAACACATAGTCAACAATAGATTTTCTTTTATCGAGGTTGCCTATAAAATTTGAATCCACATAGCCTCTGAAAATAAATTTTGATCATTCAAAACATAATGCTACACTTGACATTCCTTTGTTGTATCTAAGAATACTCTTCATAGCACTCCAATTCTCTCTACCAAAATATTCCATGAACCTACTAACTGGTCCCACTGCTTGTGCAATGTCTAGTCTAGTGCAAATCATGGCGTACATAAGGCTTCCTACCGTTGATGCATACGACACTCGAGACATATTCATCCTTTTTGCTTCATTGCTAGGACTCATACTTAAGGATAACATATAATTGACTAGAAGTGGGGTAGAAATTGGCTTACAATCTTGCATGTTGAAGCGCCACAAGACTTTCAGTAAGTAATTCTTCTGAGAAAGCCAAACCTTCCCGTCTTCTCTTTCTCAGTGAATTTGCATCTCTAAAATCTTGTTTTCAAGTCACAAGTCCTTCATTTCAAACTTCCTAGCCAACTATTCCTTTAACTCTTTGATTCAATCTTTGTTAGGGCACATGTATCTTCTTTTCTAGTTTTCCATGGAGAAAAGTAGTCTTTACATCAAGTTGCTCAAGATGTAAATCAGATGCAACAAACATAGCTAGAACAACTATGTCTGTGGTTAATCTAACAACTAGAGAGAATATCTGATTGAATTAGATACCTTCTCTTTGAGTATTTGCCTTGACGACCAACCTTGCACAATATCTTTCCACTTGATCATTGGCATCATGTTTAATCTCATAGACCTATTTGCATCCTATGGCTTTTTGACCTTTTGGAAGTTCAAGAAGTTCTGAAGTCTTGTTCTTATGCAAGGTTCCATTTCTTCATGCATTACTATCATCCATAAAGAAGCATCTAAACTATTCATAGTCTCTTGAAAGGTTGATGATTCTCATTTTCCAGTTAGAAAATAGTAGGCACCATGGATTACCATGACACAATCTAAGTATCGATTATTGTCTCCTTGGCAAGCGTACCAAGTTGCACAAGTAGTATAAAATAGTAAGACCGAGTATCGAATTCCATAGGGACTATACTTGTACTCAGAGTTATACACACACACATCTAATGATTAAGCATTTAGTGACTCAAATTGAATCTTGTTCATTGATTAACTACAAGTATAAACTACAAAGCAAGGAAAATGAAGGTTAAGAAAACAAACTTGAAGTTATGAGATGGTGTTGTGATGAGTTAAGGAACGTGTTGGGAGCTCTGCTGGCCAAAACTACTCTTAATGTAATCTTAATACATTTTTCTCTTTTAACATTGACATAATTATTACCTGCATCTACTAGTCTATTCTAACCAAGATCCCTCAAGTGAAAGAACCTAAATCACTTAATATCGTTCTCAATCTCTTGGTGTTTGATTACTAAATGATTCATATTATGAGCAGAGATGCATGAATAGGCTAAAAAAGACCACTTTATCCCTAGATATGTCTCCCTTTAGATATTCTTCCCAAGTTCTTAGCATACAAACATTTCCCAATATTTATTACCTAAAACAATACATAAAGATAAATGATCAAACCATAAGTATGTGAATAAGCATAGGGATGAATAATAATAATAACATTATATTAAAAGATAGTTTAGAATCATTACATAAAAGATAGGTTAGTTTGTAAAGCTCCCAAAAATGGGTGGTTTTAGCCTTTCATTGTCATGAGAGACTTACAAATATAAAATTGAGATGAAAGGGAAGGAAATGGAAGAGAAATGAATTGAAACGAATCGGCCAAAGCTCTGGAAATGGATTTTCCTTGCACTGGCTTCTTTGTTTTCCTCTGCTTCTTGGTTTTCTTCATTGCTGAGGAAACAAATGTTTCCTTTCCTTTTTATATGCTTCACCAACTGATTGGCCAATCAGAACTCTCTTGTGCGCTTAGCATGACCCTTGCATTGAGTGCGCTTGTACAACTGGATCAAGTGGGCGCATTCTAAGCATAGGATGCGAGTTAATGTGCTTGCTCGTGATAGCTGTCTTCCAATGTTGCTTCTTGCACTAAGTGAACTTCTTGGGATGAGTGGTTATGACTCGCTGAGCAAGGAGGTTGCACTGAGTATGACACTTCAGTTCATGAATCCTCTTCCAGGCCTTCTCTACAACTATACACAAAATATAATAAGAATTACTCTAAAAATCATTAACTTTAGCATCTTCTGAATAAATACTCAGAAGAAGCCAAGTTCCTATTGTTTTAACACAAAATAAGCAAAAAAATAGAAGAAAATGAGAAAATTGCTATGTGATTTCAGTATACAAATAATGTATGCATAACACTTATCATCGAGCTGGTATAGATTTATGCCTTGTTGATCGTTGAAGTACTTGTCCACCATTGGCCTCATTTGTTCTTGTTCTTCATGTTCTTATTCTGCTCCAGAAAATTTATCTTCTCTTGACTTCTTCTCTATCTACACTATAGCAGTGTCTTTGGCAGTGTTGTCATCTTTTTGGTCACTTTGTAGTTCCTTTTCTCCAAAAACTACATCCTTGCTAACAACAACATTGTAGGTAGTGGGATCCCATAAACCACACCCCCTAACATTGTTAGCATACCCCAAGATTTATGCATCATGTACATAGGACATCCAAACACTTGTAAGGAAGAATAATCATTCGGCTTTCCTTTCCACATCTCTATCAATGTCTTTAAACCAATCATTGTTGATGGTGAACAATTTATCAAGTAATAGGCAGTCTTAACTGCTTTTGCCTAGAAAGATTTGGCTACTTTTGTTGTTCTCAGCGTGAATATTGTTCTATCTAGGAGAGTTTTGTTCATCTATTCTGCCACACTATTCTGCTGAGGTGTATGTGGAATTGAGAATTGTCTCACAATACACCCTTGCTTGCAGAACACAAAAAAATTTCCATTTACACATTTTCCTCCATTATTTTCCCTCAAGAACTTGATTCTTTTACCTGTTTCAAGCTCCACTTGTGCTTTGAATTCCTTGAATACTAGAAACACATATGACTTCTTCTTCATTGGGTACACCCGCAATCTCCTAGAGTAATCATCAATGAGTGATTCCCCCACATTAGAATGGGTCAAGTCTAGTATGTGTTTGCTTCTAGTAGTTACTTTAGCAAACTTTAATCTATGCTGCTTACTTATCACACAATGCTTACAAAACTATAAATTGATTGTTTTTGAGCCCATGTAAAAGAATATGTTCCATAAGAATTTCCATGCCTCACTTTGATATGTGACCCAATGATCGAGGCCGTACCCGAATCAAATAAACATTAAAAATGCAGTATCTAGGAAGTGATCCTAGGTCGTCTCCCAACAAGCAATGGTCAACCAAACGTTCATAACAGATAGTAATAAAACAGTAACGAATGGGGGGGTTGTTTGTTTTTTTGTAATTTAAACAGCGAGCAAATTTTAATTAGAAAATAACAGAATTAAAACATGTTATTTCCCCTTGATTCACAAGCAAGTCTCTTATCCTAGGTTACGAGAATTTATCCTTTATCAGTTCAACCACTTAATCCACCCCTAAATTAAATTACTAAGCGAAATTTAACATAAGGCTATCATTATGTGATTAAGCAACACATACACCAATTAATCATAAACGAAACTGATCATTAAGCATGAACGTAAATTAAGCGTAGAGACAATTAATCAAACACTAAGTATGCATGGATTAATAGCAATAAATACAGAGTAATTTGTGAAGAGGAAAAACTGATCAAAATTCAATAGTAATAATAAAACATCAAAGAGAGCTGTGCTTGATTCTCAAGAGAAAACAATGCTGGAGACTTAGCCTTCCATTAATCAGTAGAAAATGAAATTGCTAATTGAAGCAGAAAATGAAATTGCAACTTGAAGTAGAAAACAAATTTTATTGCTACGTGAATAGTACGCATGAACAATAAAAACTGGAATTGCAAAACCTAAAATTATTCTCCTCTCCAAACGAAAAAACCTTAAAACTAAAACCTTGGTGTTGTTATATAGGTTCTCAGCCCCAAAGCTTACAAATCTGTTTTAAGTCTAAGCCCATAAATAAAATAAAATCTGGACAAGATAAGATAAGATTTGATAAAATAAAATCTAGATGAAATAAAATCTAGATAAGATAATATAAGATTGGATGAAATAATATCTAGACGAGATAAAATCTAGATAAGATAAGATTTGATAAAATAAGATTGTCTGCTCTCTTCAAGTCCAAGCCCAATTCCGGATTCAAGCCCAATTGCTTATAATTCTCCTGAAATTAAATTAAAAACACATAATTAGTCCAGTAGGCCCAAATGATAAAATTGCATAATTAATTTGACAATTAAGGATAATCAGTAATTAAAATAGTGACAAAAAGGATTAAGAAATAGGTGAAAATAATGACACATCACCCAGTCTATGATGTCACATCATTGTTGCTTCTTCTTGACTTGTTGCTACAACTGATGCATCTACTTCCTTCAACGTATCTCCTAAATGCATGTATTGATTAGGTGTGATCCTTTCAGCTTTCATCACTACAAGATTGCCCTTCGCTACCTTTAAGATCCCACCTTCAGTATGGATCTTGCACTCGAGGTCATCCAATTGCCCAACGAACAATAAATTCTTCTTTAAACCTTTCAGATGTTGTACCCCTTGAATTGTGTGTGCGGTACCATTATACATTTTTATTTGACTTGTTCTAGATTTTCTTGAGATGGATATTCTTTGATTCTCTTGAGCTTTTTGTCATCATCTTTTGTTGTCATAATTGTTATCATCAAAACACCTTTGAATCATTGTTGATTCATCATGAAGCTTTGCTTCCACAATCTCCCCCTTTTTGATGATGACAACTTCTGAAATCAAGAAACACACACACACTTTTTCCTAGTCGATCACTCTTATAAATGCTCTCCCTTTGTTTTTGAATTTATGCTTATCTTAAAATAAGTTGATTACTCATGTGAATTCTTGATTTAATCCCATTTCTCTCCCCCTTTGGCATCAACAAAAAGCCAAAGTGCGTATCAAATAAATTTAATTTAAACATCCATACAATGTTCATAAAAAATATCAACCAAATCATGAAGCAAGAAGCAAGAACCATGAAACCATGAAGCAAACAACCATGCATAGATAAATTATAAACTCCACATAGTCAAATAACATACTTAATAATTGTTCAAACATACCATGCAAATAGGGAAATAGTAAATTGTTCAAATAGTATAATAATATAGCCAAAATACAAGGCTGAAAATCAAAGTACTAATATTAAAATATAAGTCTAAGATAATGGTGGCGGCGGTGGTGGAAGATCAAAGCTTGACCGGATGTAAGATACATCTTCTTCAACCTTAGTCATTCTTGACTCCATTTCATTGAAGCGCATATCCACTTGCAGTTCCAAAGTATCAAACCTCTCACCAACAAAGGTTTGAAGACCATCAAACCTTTCCAAAATCTTCAAAAGAAGAGATGAATCTTCTCCCTCATGTCCTTCTTCACCAATGTTTCTAGCACCCTTCTTTACCATGATCCATCATGCTCCTTAATATAACCAAAGGATGCTATGACTGAAGCGCCTATAAGGAATGATCTCTTGATTGGAACTTAAGGTTCAAAATCAAGAGGGATGTTGAAATGTTGAAGGAAGAGGGTAACAAGGTGAGGATAAGGCAATGGGGCATTCAATCGCAATGCCTTATGCATGCGATATCTAACAAGATGTGACCAATCAATTTGTAAACCTTTATGAAAGGCCCACATGACAATGAGATCTTCTTCAGAAACCTGGGCAAGGTTTGAAGATCTAGGTAGCAAAATGTGAACAATAAGGTAATGAAGGATGCGGCTTTCAAAAGCCAATGAACCGGCAAGAAGTCTTCCGGTCATATTCGCTTGGTTGGTGCAAACCAACCGGCGGGCATCATGCACAGAGAAATCGAATTTCCATTCATCAATCAGTGCACCCTCAAAAGGCACACCTTCACTAGGCAATTTTGTTAAATCATAGAATAGGGATTGGTCAATGACCATCTTAATCCCATAGATTTCAGACATTAGAACATCTTCATGAATTTCTAAATTTGAATAAAAAGCTTTAACTAACTCAGAATAGACAGGTAATTTCAGAGACATGAATGGAATAAGATTGGAGTTTTCAAATGATTGGAAGCATTCAAAATTTTCATTAGAGAAGAACTCCATATCTATGAATTTTGGGTCTACAATGGAACGAGAGGAAAAGAGATTTGTGTACCGTGTATGCTGTTCCTCTGATGAGAATAATGACCTAGAGGGAATGGAGGGAGGAATTGGAGCTTCCTGTGTCCCAAAATGCCACTGACTACGACTCAAAGTTCCTTTGCGCTTTTTTGATGGTTCCGCCATTTGAAGAGTTTTTTCAGGATTTCAATCGGTTCAAATGAAAGAGATTGAAAAAAGATGAAGTTTGGGCTTTGTGGGGAGTTATTTGGATAAGAATTGAGTGAGATAAGGCTGAAAGAAAAATTGGGGGCGAGGGTTTTCGAGAGAATGAAAGGTTGCAGGTTTCAGAATTTGAAATTTGAATATATAGGTGCAGGGACACGTCGTAATCGATTACACAAATATGGTAATCGATTACCAGAGAGCAACTTTGCCAGAAATAACTGCTTGTAATCGATTACACTTATTATGGTAATCGATTACCAGTGGTTATTTTAGCCAGAAAACAAAAATAGAAAGCTTTCTAGGAGAGAAGAAGTTTTGAAAACTATTTTTGAAAATACTATATTTGAAAATACGTTATGACTAATCTTCAATTATTTAATTTACATATCATGTCATGCAAAAATATTCAAATCATGAAGATAATCAATTTTATCAAGAACAATTACAACACAAGTATGAAGAATATTGATTTTACTTGAATAAATGAATGAATATTTTATGCAAATAGAATGAAATCAATCAAGCAAATATGCTCATTATTTCAATCAATCAAAAGACAAACAAATAAAGAATTGCTAGTCATCATAGTCAAATTGTTTGAATGAAAATTTCAACTTTAAGAGAAATTTTAATAAGATAATGGTTTTGATATTACCTTTTTCAGGATTGAAGTGTCTATATCTTCAAAGATGAGAATCATTCTTTTTCTCCTTGTTTTTCATCATTGAGAGATGTTCTCGTCACTTTCATAATCTTTGGTTAAAAGATTAATCTCCTTTTCTGAACCATCGGATGAATCATTGTCATCCCATGCAATGTATGCTTTCTTAGTTCTTCTTTCGTCAAATCTTTGCTTTTCACTTTTCTCCGGCCATTCTTCATTTGATGGACAGTTGGCCTTGATGTGACCAATTTGATTACATTTGTAGCACCTAAGGACTTGAGAATCATCTTGTGATTTTCTTCCATTATTGAAATTCTGGCGCCTGTCAATTCTTCTTTTCTTGATGAATTTCTGAAATTTCTTAACAAAGAAAGAAAAATCTTCCTCATCATCTGAATCTTCTTCTTCATTTTCTTCCTGTATTGAAGATAAGGCTTTAAGGGCTATGCTTCTCTTCTTTTTGTCATTTTCTTCATTCTGATTGAGTCGTTGAAGTTCCATCTCGTGTTCCTGCAATTTACCAAACAAAGTGGCAAGAGACATGGAAGATAGATCTTTGCTTTCAGAAATAGCAGTTACCTTGGGCTGCCATTCCCTACTTAGACATCTTAATACTTTATTAATTAAATCTTCATTGGGAAAGATTTTTCCTAAGGATGCAAGATGGTTTACTATATGTGTAAATCTCTTTTGTAAACTATGGATATTTTCATTTGGGTTCATCCTAAATAACTCATATTCATGGGTAAGGGTATTTATTCTAGACCTTTTTACATCTGTGGTTCCTTCATGGGTTATCCGAAGAGTATCCCACATATCCTTGGCATTAATACAATTTGACACTCTAAAGTACTCATCTATCCCTAGGGTTGAAGTGATGATATTTTTGGCTTTGAGATTGTACTGGATTTTTCTCCTATCTTCTTTTGTCCACTGATCTCTTGGTTTTTGGGTTGAAGTACTTGTGCTTACATCTACTATAGTGGGTATATGTGGTCCTAATTCTATTGCTTCCCATATATTTAGATCTATGGCTTCAATGAATATTTGCATGCGGGTTTTCCAATAATGGTAACCCTCACCATTGAAAATGGGTGGTCTGTGAATAGAATTTCCTTCAGGAAACAAGGGATTTGAGGAGGCCATCCTACAAGAAACCTGCTCTGATACCACTTGTTGGATCAAGTGGCCTCAGAATAATTAAGAAGGGGGGGTTGAATTAATTATTCCTAAAACTTTACCAATTAAAAATTACTCTTTTAAGGTTTTTACTTTTGTTGTTAAGAGAATATGGAGTAGAAGAGAAACTTAACAGAAAGTAAAAGCGGAAATTAAATGCACAGCGGAAAGTAAAAGAGTAGGGAAGAAGGAAACAAACACACAAGGATTTTTATATTGGTTCAGCACAAACCCGTGCCTACCTCCAGTCCCCAAGCAACCTGCGGTCCTTGGGATTTCTTTCAACCTTGTAAAAAACCTTTTACAAGCAAAGATCCACAAGGGATGTACCCTCCCTTGTTCTCTTTGAACCTAGTGGATGTACCCTCCACTAGAATTGATCCACATGAGATGTACCCTCTCTTGTTCTCAGTCAAACCCAAGTAGATGTACCCTCTACTTGTGCCACAAAGGATGTACCCTCCAATGTGTTAAGACAAAGATCTCAAGCTGTTACACCTTTGATACTTTGTGAATGGGGATACAAAATAATTCTTAGGCGGTTAAACCTTTGAACGCTTTTGTATTAGGGAATGGGAAGAATCAAAAGAATTCTCAGACTGTGTCATTTTGAATTCTTTGACAAGGGAGAAGGGAGACACAAAAGAATTCAGGCAGTTAGTCCTTCCTTCTTTTGGAAAAGGGAGAAGAGAGACAAAAAAAGAATTCAGGTGATTAGTCCTTGGCGAATTCTTTTTGGCAAAGGGAGAGGAGAATGGAAAGGATGAATAACACAAGTTTTCAAGGTTTGGAAAAACCAGAAAACTTCAGAAAACTTTTTGGTACAAAGAAGAAGAAGAAGTTCAAAGAGATTCAAGACTTGTAAAGGATTGTAAGAGATTGTTAGAAAGACTTGGAATAATTGATTCAAAATGCAAAACAAAGTCGTGCTTTTATAGACTCTTCATGTCTGGTCAAGAAAGCCATTCAAAAGAGTTATATCTTTTAGAAAAACTTAAAACCCATTTGAAAGAGTCAAAACCTTTTTGAAGAGTTACATCTTTAGATTTTTCAGAAACAAACACTGGTAATCGTTTACCAAATATGTGTAATCGATTACACAAAGCTTTTGAATGAAACAATGTGACTCTTCACATTTAAATTTGAATTTCAACGTTCAAGGGCACTGGTAATCGATTACCAAAACATTGTAATCGATTACAGCCTTTTGAAAATATTTGGAACGTTGTAAATTCAGTTTGAAAACATTTTCAAACTCATTTTGCTACTGGTAATCGATTACAACAATATGGTAATCGATTACCAGAGAGTAAAAACTCTTTGGTAAAGGTTTTGTCAAAAACTCATGTGCTATTCAAAGTTTTGAAAAACTTTTTAATACTTATCTTGATTGAGTCTTTTCTTCATTCTTGAATCTTGAGTCTTGAATCTTGATCTTGATTCTTTAGATCTTGAATCTTGATTCTTGTTTGTAGGCTTTCTTCTTGAGTCTTGAATTCTTCTTGATTCTTGAACTCTTTGACTTGTTCTAGATTTTCTTGAGATGGATGTTCTTTGATTCTCTTGAGCTTTTTGTCATCATCTTTTGTTGTCATCATTGTTATCATCAAAACACCTTTGAATCATTGTTGATTCATCATGAAGCTTTGCTTCCACAGGAAGCAAACATAATTTTATTCAATCACGCAGGGCTAGGTTCCTCAACCTTACTTCCACTCCAACAACTACTTTACGAGTTATGGTTGACAATGTTAACATTCTTGATTGTGACACTTCTTGCCAACAGGTTTCCATTTCGATACAGGGCTGCTCATTCATTCTCAGTGGTGCCGATGTTGTTTTCGGTGTTCAATGGCTAAAATTACTTAGCCCAATTACTACAGACTATTCTGCACTCACCATGTCCTTTAATTATTTGGGCCAACCCATTTCGCTTCATGTAGACGTTCCCTTTTAGCTTACCCAGGCCTCAACGCAACATTTCAGCCTTGTTTCATATTTCCCACACCCCTGATCAAGCCCACTTGTTTTCCTTTTCACCACCCCCTCCAGACACTTCAACCCCATCCTTATTGACCTTTCTCTTTGTTTTTCGGCGATATTTTTTGGGAACCTCACCAACTCCCACCACACTGCAATATCACTCACCATATTCACTTACTTCCTAATTCGACTCCAGTGAATGTCAAACCATACCGCTACCCCTGTTGCTAGAAAAATGAGCTTGAGAAGCAGGTGGCCACGATGTTAGATGCTGGTCTGATTCAACCCAGCCATAGTTCGTTTTCATCTCCAGTCTTACTAGTTAAAAAGAAAGATGACATTTGGGTGTTGTGTCGATTACAGGGCACTCAACGCGATTGCCATCAAATACCATTTTCCAGTGCCAACTATCAATGAATTGCTTGATGAACTTGGTCGTGCTTCCTAGTTCACCAAATTGGATTTGCATCAGGGATTCCATCAGATAAGAATGGCAGAAGCTGATATCCCTAAGACTGTGTTTCACACACATCGGGGTCATTATGAATTCAAAGTCATGCCATTTGGGCTCTACAATGCCCCCTCCACGTTCCAGACCACCATGAATGACCTCCTGCAACCCTTCCTTCACAAATTCATGGCAGTGTTCTTTGATGATATTCTCATTTACAGCCCACCGTTCTCCTTGCAACCCTTCTTTGATGATTCTCATTTACATTAAACTTGCTATAGCACCATTTAAGATGATAGGATGATAAACCAATAATTAGTAATTTCATAAAAGCATCTATAACTAAATTGTTTGTTGTGATAACAAATATATTGGTAGAATGATAGCAATATCGGGGTATCGCATACTAGACCACGTAGGCCCATAAGGAGACCAGCATATCTCACTAATTATGCATAGAGGTGGGACAAGGCAGTTACCAGCATATTCCACAAACTCCACTACTTTTCTATTATTACCAAATTCCACTATCATGATAGTATATTTCTGTTACCACTAATATTTCTATTCTAGCCTATGTAGCATATAGACAACTATTGTATCACCTATAAATATAGAATCCACGGAATAAAAGCTGCCAGTGAATTTTTGTCCAATCTTAGTCTTTACTATTTCCTGCATAATCTTAGTCATAGCAATAGCCATTGCTAACACAGAAACACTCCAAAGTGGGGATAAGTGTGGACATTTATGTCTATAACTAGATAGAGACATGCCTCATTGTAAATATTGAATGGAATCACTATTGTGCTACAAGATCTGAGAAGGATGAAAATAAAGTAAATATTAAGAGTCAGCTCAATTACATGCCCTTGTATTGTCATTTCTAGTCCTGGTAAAATTTCATAGTTCTCATTGAATTTTTGGTTAGTTATATTTACATATATACCAGCTGCATTTTGGCAAGGTCCTTCTCTTCCCCTTCCTTGTTTTCTTTTCTTTTTCCATATCTGTCTCAACAAAAATTTAACTGATTGTGTATTACTACTACAGAATGTAGGCCTTTTCTTTGGCACGATTACCTTAGTTTAACTGAATTGTGCTTCTCTAATTATTACTCGCTGTCATTTTGCTTAGGATTAGAATAACATCCATTAAATTGGTGGTCATTGGTGAGGATGAGATATTGCAATTTGTATGTGATCAACTTTTTTTTGGCAGCATCAAAGATCCTGCCATATTGCCCTGAAATGAAAAATCTTGCGTGTGCAATCCACAAATGTTTTATTAATTTCACTACTTTGACTAACTATGCTCTGTTTGTAAAGAAATCAAAGTCTATGCATGTTTTGATTTGAATGAAATTTGTTGTTGTGATTGGATTTTTTTCTGCCAAGATTGGAATTTGGAAGAGTGGTTTAATTAAGGTCATTAGAAATGTAAGATAAATCAACTCAGGATGTCGAAAGAAACCGTAGCCTCTAATATATGTAATATGAAGTGATTTATCCTTTACAAGACTGCTCAATCTAAAGACAAGATGCCGACTTTGATTAAAAAAGAAAATACGGTAAACGCACTCAATTTCTTTTATTGTCAAAGATCCATTTCTTTATTTGTCAAATGTTAAATACATGGAATGCATACTTTGAAATTCCAATGTTGTAAGGGTCACTAGAGCCTTTTAAATTTTAATCCTCTGCCATTTTGGTCATACTTAGATGTAGAGAATGTGGGAGGGAAAATGATTTTTTTCTCTCACTAATTTTGATGTTATCTATTAGCATGCAACTTTTAGTGTAGAAAGTTTTAATGTCAAGTCAGGATTGCTATTTTGTTTTCAATTAACCTATCCTTGTTTTTTTTTTTTTTTTTATAAGCTATCATAATAAAGTTGACACTTGATCTTTATTTTGATATAGATCCTCCGGAACGCCGCTGCAGCGGGTTACTTTTAACAGGGCCTTCCAAAAAATTTGTTCAGTGAAACAAAAAATAATATTTTTTATTAGTGGCCAGAACACAATATATTATATCTTTATAGAAGAAAAATATTACAAAGTTTTACAAACTATAAAATTTTATGATAAAAGATCCAAATTTTTTATATAAGTTTTTACGGTTACAATCGAACCAAGGTATGTTTCTCACCAATTTCATGAATGTATTTAGTATTGTAAGAGCAAAAAAGTAAAAATTAGGTAGATGAAATCATAAAATTTGTATCAATTTATTATCTCTTTTATCTCTTAATTATAACTTGGACAAAATATTTTTGTATCAAATACATGTAAGAATAGAAAAATCTTGTGAGGACAATTGGCCCGTAGTTCCCTAGCCAGCATCGGTCCATGCCTTTGAAGGGCAAGTGATGATGAAGTGTTACTTGGTATGCAATCATTGAAGCCAACTAGTGGTTCTCAAATATTGCAACCTCACATTGGCAGTAAGCACTGGTAGAAATTCACTAGTTTGATTTTGTTGCGAAAACAAATCCGTAGGCATTTGTTGCGGTTTTTGATGAAACAATAATCTGTAAGTATTCGCTGGGGATTTATTTTTGAAAACGAATCCACAAATATTTGCTGCAGTTTTTTATGAGAAAAAAACCTACAGGTAAATTTCCTGCAGATTTTTCAACCAATTTTATTCCACAAGAATTATTATGTTAAAATTTTACTAAATTTTTTGATGATATAAAATAATTAAAAATAATTTGCTAAAAATTAATATTTTATTAAATATTATGATGATTTAAAGTAATTAAAAATATTGTTTTGTTTTGAATTTATATACATAAATAAAATAAAATTTCATTATTTTAATTATAATTACAATAAAAGTAAAATTTTATTTTGTTTGGAGATAAAAAAAAGTAAAAAGTATTTATTGGGTCAATTGTAGAGACACAAAATGTTGTTAAGCACTCATTTTAAAAATCTTAGCATTTAAGTGAATTTTCATTTAGAGTTCTAAAATATATATGATATTATAAGTCTCATAAAATTATTATAAACAACTCACCTAAATCTATGTGTTTGAATTTGAATCAATTGGAATTAAATATAAAATATATTCAAGATAACTGATTTTTGTTTGATTTTCTTAAAATTCTTATATGTTTATAATTATATTATTATCTTCAAATTTAAATAATTTTATTATGTAAGGCCCAATATACATGGAACAAAAAGTAAGAATATTTTTTATCATGTAAGAAAAATATAAATAATTGTATATCAATAAAAAATAATAGACTATGTTATGAATTTGAGATATATCTATGGCGTAATTAAAAAAAAAATAGATGTTAGAATTTTGAGTAAGTTTTGGCTTACCCAACAAGATAGTAAAATTTTCCGCTAACAAGTTAGAGAGTGAGTGAGTAACCAATCATTTCAAAGAATTTTATTTATTTGGCCCTATAATGGCTGCAATTATGTTGCTTTAATCACTCCTAAATCTCTTAATAAGTCAATGAAGTAAGTTAAGAGGGGAAAGGGGAAGATGCAAGAGTCATTTTTTGACATTGTGGACACAAGGAAATTAAGATGGTGCACTTTTGGTGCATCATAAAACAAATTGCAATAAAGTAGTAATTACTTATTACATAAAATAAACTACATTTTTTTTGTTGGGTCTCTATACTAGGGTTTTCATTCTGTCAAGCACCTCTCTGTTGTGCGAGTTGCTAGACTTCACTTTGGTACTTGATTTCTCACTTCATATTTGAGTCTCTTCTCCTTTGTCTTTTTACTTGTTTTGTTTGAGTTTGAGTACCCTTTTTTTTGTTTTTTTTCTTTTATCTTATTCCCTTTTATTTTCTTGTCCTATTTAAACTATGGTTTTTTTCTTACCCCTTCCTTTGTATCTCTCTTCATTGTTCTTCTGCATTAATTTGCAGTTTCTACATCAGTTTTTTTTCACTACTGCATAAAAGGACTTTAATATTGATTATGGAGGAGTTTCAAGATCGGTTTTAGAATAGATGTTGAAACGATCGTCGTTGAAAGTAGGCATTTTTAAAATTATTTTTAAAACCTATGTTAAAAATCATTATCTACATCGATTCTAACTTAAAGCAATGCAGAAATGTGACCAAAATTGTGTATTCTAAAGCAATTTCTACATCAATTTTGAAAAAACCGATGTTCAAAGTTATATACAACATCAGTTTTGGTCAAAACCAAAATTGTAAAGATACTTTCTACATCGGTTCTAGACTAACAAACGTTATTTTTTGCAAAAAATTTAATAATAATAATAATAATCTTCAATGATGAAAACCAATTAAAAAAATTAATTACAAAGTCAAATGCTTTCGGTTTATAAAATTCCATTTATGAGGCTCCATATTTTATCAAAGTTAAAAGATTCCTAACATGTTCACTGAAAATTAATCAAGCTATAACATAACCAGGGAAGCATTGTGTTGACATCATTAGTATCAGTAAAATGCCGACAATCCCAGAAGGCTAGAACTATAAGATAATCATATAAAGACTTCAAAATATATCAATTCACCATAATTTTTACATTTATATCACAAATAATATCATATAAAAACATATCAAGTCTAATGCAAATCACATGGAATCCTCTCTAACCATAATGACACAACTCATAACTACTACCTATCACTTAGAGTCACATGAATACTTGAGAGGGATAATCTATCTATTAGATTATTTACTTAAATTAATTAAGGTGCAGTTTTTTTTATAAACGTACACAACCTTTTTTTTTTTTTGCAATTCTCCAACTACTACCTGTTACTTAGAGTCACATGAATACTTGAGGGATAATCTTTCTATTAGAGTATATACTTAAATTAATTAAGGTGCAGATTTTTTATAAACTTAAAACAATACTCCCTCAAGTAACTTAAGTATATACCCTAATAGGTAGCTTAATTATATATGCAACCTAATTAATTGTAAGAGGCAACTTATGGGTTAGTATAGCTTTAATGTGCATGCTAAAGGAGGGGACCTGATTGATTACTTCTGGCAAAGATAGAAAAATGTTCTTAAATGGGCACCTTTCCTAATTTCTGAAATATTTAAAGGTCCAATTTGACCACAACAAATGTTTTTCAACTCCCAACTAGGTCAATAATAGATATAACATTCAAGACTACAAAACTTACAACACCTTCATTTGAAGAGCATTGTAGATGTAAAACAGAATATAACATACATACATACATACATACAAAATTATGTGAATGCAATAACAGACAAGAACCTTATTTTAAGGTAATTAACTTCAACTCTGTTATCTGTTGTTCTCATTTTTTAACTGTTACAATGAACACAACTTTCTTTTTCTTTTCCTTTCTAAGCTGATATCTAATAGAAAAATGATAAAGGATCAATGAAACCACATCAATGTATGATGAATTATTTTCAAAGAAAAAAAAAAGAAAATAGATTCTAAACCTGCTCCCTTAAAGACTCTTCAGAGGATTTCAAGGCCAGTGGATAATTAATCAACATCTTGGGCTCTAGAAAGAAGAAAGATTCAATGGTTGTTTAGGTATGCATTTAGAACACAAAATAATTATAAAGAATTTTAGTTCTTGAACAATTAATACAACATATGTCACTTGTAAAACACAGTACAAGCAAACCTAGAGTGATCCCAACAATTATGGATGGCTCATTTTTAAGCTCTGAATCTCAGATTTTGCAGCCTTCATTATGGAAAATGCAATGATTTGATCAATGTTTAGAAGCAAGGAAAAAGTACAACTAAACCTATGATATGAGAATATGACTATCATATGTGGAAATTTATACAAAAAGCAAGACAACTGAAAGCACCAATAATATTCCTATTGAGTTCAATATATTATGCAATGAAAATAGGCAATACAAGAAGAAAACGCTAAGTCCTCAAGTGAGAAAAACTCTCTAACCTCCAATTAAAATTCAAATAAAAGCCCCTATCCCCGATATTCTATTATTCCCCTATATTCCATTATTAACTTTTCCTTCCCATTCCACTTCTTGCCTAAGGTAAGAGTTAAGGCCCAGGTGTTTGGATGTTTGGGCCTTTAGGTGCACACCTTAACAGACTTATATTCTCTGAACTTGGGCCATTGGTTGAGACCAATATGACTCGGGTTCCTATCAAGAACCCTCAATTCTAACAGATTAGAGTCAACTATGGAAATGGAAGATTTAAGGCAATGTTGTAAGAACATTTGGTTCCAAATCACTCATGAATGTGTCTTAAATCATATAAATTATAACCAAAGTTTCCTTCCTTCAAAACAAAAGTTCAAATTCTTTCATAAAGAAAAACAAAAAGATACCAGGAACATAACTAGGGAGCAAACAATGTCAATTTTTTAAAGAATAATGTACTTGGCATGTTGCAAGTGTATCCTTATAGTTCTAGAGACTGCAAAATACAGAGTTAAAAAAAATATTTTAGTCCCAAATAATTTACAACAATCTTAGCAAAGTACAATATATATCACATCATCTATAATACCTCTCATGAAGTAACAAGATCATTCATATTGTTATGCCAAAAGCTTCTTCAGATTTTGTTTTAGCCTACAACACAGTAAAATCACTCAAGTTTATCTATCCTCAATCTAAACACTTCATGCACAACCACAATCCAACACGAAAAAAATAAAGGAAAACAAAAGCACATTCCACAATAACCTAGACCTAAATCCATTACCTACTTCGAAGCAACAGGATCTTTGTCATAATCCTTATCGTCATAATCGGTAGATGACCTCTTATTACCCAAGCAACGAAACAATCAAACTCAACACAAGAATTCAAATCCAAACAATGTTTGGCGACAAAATAAGAAAACCTAAATGCCTTTCGCAAAATCCGCCTTTGAAATCAAAGTCATCAAAATAGAGGTTAAAGAGAATTGCGAGAACAAAGGAAAAGAGATTGGCCTCGCTCGGCACAAAATCTGCAACCTTAACCCTAATGTAGTTAATCCTAATCAGCGCTAAGGTCTCTCCTCTGAAGGTAGTGATAAGCAGCGAATGGCCTCGCTCCAGCATCAACAGAGCAGTTCTGATCGGAAGCTTCTCGAGATCCATGATGGATGGCTAATGGTTCGACACGAAGTGGAACCCAACATTGGTGATGTACGTGTGCAAACCAGAGAAGATGGAGAAATCATCGACAACGAACACAATCATGTTGTTCAACATCACGAGTTCCGCGTTCTTCATCACTAAGGCAAGGATGTTGAAGCCATTATTGCAAAGATGAAGCATTGCATCAATCAACATCAGGAATACCTCTGTGGCGTGTTGTTTGATAACTGCTAATTATTAGTATATTTTGGGGTTAAATTATCTAGGAATTTGTAATTATTTTCTCCTAAATCTTCCCTTTTGAGCAAATAATTATTAAATCAACATCAATTAAGTTTTTGTGCAGAAAATATTAAAAGTGATGAATTTATGACGCTTAGTGAGTCAAATAAAGCCCAAAAAGCAGGATAATTCATGAAAACATGGATAATTAAGGAAAGCATGGCTAATTAAGAAAAACATGCTAACTCAGGAAAATAAAGGCGGGCTTAGCACGAGAAGCCCGCTAATTTGCACCTATAAAAGAAGAAGAAAGAAGAAGGAGAAAACACACAGAAATTCCAAGAGAATACAATTTCTTATAGAAGGCAAAGGCTAGAAGAAGGAGAAGCAAGCATTGCGAGTCATTCCTTCCCTCCATTCCCTTTCTTATCTTCTTCCCCTTTACTAAATATTCTCCTCTTGCAATTGTAAAGCCTCCATGACAATGAAAGACTAAACCCCTTTTGTTGGGAAATGGCAGCCAACTACTCTTAATGTAATTTCACTTCCTATCTATTTAATAATATTACTTGTGCATTATCTTTTCTTGTGCTTAATATTATTGCTTGTGGCTTGATCACCCATTTGCATGGTAAGTTTTAGGGGTAGCATTGGGAAACGTTATTTTCTAATAGAACTGTGAAAGGATATCTAAATAAAGTCATCACTAGGGATAGGTTGATTTTTGTTTAACTTGTTATACATCTTTATTCTTAATGCAATTTACCATTTTAGCTCTGCAAAGGGATTTGGGAGAGAAAATAGATATATTAGGCTCTTTCATGCGGGGGGACCAAAGTTAGAGTATACTAGCAGATGCTAGTGTAAATTGGAATAATTATAAATAGAGAAAAATCATTAACATTACATTAGAGAGTGGCTCTGGTAGGCTAAGTTGTCAACATTCTCATCTTTTGAATTTTCTTCTACAATAATATTGGATTTTCTCACATTTTCTGTCCTTAATTAATTAATTTAAATTATTGTTTAATTTCTCCTCTTGTTTGATTTAATTTTTTGCTAATTTAAATTATTGTTTTTCTCATACCCTTTTTAAATCAATTTTCTTTCACTTCTTTTACTAATAAAATATTCATCTACCTAAGTACAAACAAAGTTGTTGTGGATTCGACACTCGGACTTTCGTTTTAACTTTACTACTTCGGACGAATTGGTGCACTTGTCAATTCATCAACAAGTTTTTGGCGCCATTGTCAGGGACTTTGTTCTTTGTACTTGGTATTTGGGATATTCTAATTTGTTTAGCAATTGATTTTTCTCTAGTTTTATCTTCAATTAATGTTTTGAAAAATAAATAAATAAATAAATATATAATTTTCAAATTTTATTTTTCACTCTTAATTTGAATCATTAGTTTTTAATTTTTAATTTGTGATAATGTGCACAATAGTGTTTTTCTTTCTTGTATGTGAGGAAACAATCTTGTTCCATTGGATCTAGAGATTAAACATTGTGCAGAAAAAACAACGTTGTAAGAAGAAAGAGAAAACTACAAGGGAATCAAAAACCATCATCCTCAGTATCATCTTCTTCTTTCCCATATTCCAACTTTGAAGAGCACATCATGGAAGAGGACCAACCATAGAGAATCACTCTAGAGGACTACTTTAGTACCTCTACACCTCAATGTTTCACAAGCATAGCCTGACCCAAAGTTCAAGCTGCCAACATAACTTATCCATATTCCGTCATCCATTTGATTCAAGGCAATCTCTTTCATGGGCTACCCAATGAAGATCCATATGCCCACCTTGCTACATACATAGAGATTTGTAACACAGTGAAGATAACAAGAGTTTCTAAAAATGCCATCCGCCTCAACCTATTTTCTTTCTCCTTGGCTGGTGAAGCAAAATGATGGCTTCACTTGTTCAAAGGAAATAGCTTGCGGACATGGGAAGAGGTGGTGGAGAAGTTCTTGAAGAAATATTTTCCAGAGTAAAAGACCGCTGAAGGGAAGGTGGAGATCTCTTTATTCCACAAATTCCCTAATGAATCATTGAGTTAAGCTCTTGACTGCTTCCACGGTTTACTCCAAAAGACTCTCACCCACGGTTTCAACGAGCTGGTTCAGCTCAATATATTCATTGATGGCTTGCAACCCCATTCAAAGCAACTTTTTGATGCCTCCGTTGGTGGAAAGATCAAATTGAAAACACCTGATGAAGCTATGGAGTTAATTGAAAACATGACAGCCAGTGACAATGCCATTCTTCATGGTCGAGCTTACACACGCACAAAGAAAAGTCTTCTTGAGCTCACATCACAAGATGCACTACTCGCACAAAACAAGCTCTGAGCCAAGCAAATAGAGACCCTCACAGAGACGTTGAGCAAGCTTCCTCAATAGTTGCATACAGTGCAACTTTCACATTCTTCACTCATGCAAATTGGGGATGCAACATTTAGGGTGGGGCCCCTGAGTTAGGCATGTGAATGGCTAAGATGATGCATCTAAAAAGGTCAATTATATAACCAATCCACACTATCAAGGGTTGCATCAAGGAGGACTTCCAGGATATAATCAGGGGCAAAATTTCTCTCAAGAACAAGGCTGGAGATTTCAACCTGAGAATAACTTCAACAAAGATCAAGGTGGTCCATCTATTCGGCCTCCCAATCAAGGGCTTAATCAATATGAGAGGACCGCCAAGCTAGAGGATACTGACTCAGTTTATGTAGGTTTCTTTGTCAAATTACAAAAGCACTGAATCTGGCATTAGGAATCTGGAGGTACAAGTGGACCAATTAGCTAAGCAATTGGCTGAAATGTCCACAAGAAGTTTTATGGCCAACACGAAGAAGAATCCCAAGGAGTAGTGCAAGGTAATTTTCACTAGGAGTCAGAGGAGGGAGAATGCAAAGAGAGAAAAGAGAGCTGAGGGAGTAGTTGAGGATGTGAGTAATGAGGAAGGAGAGAATAAAAAGAAAGAAAAAAGTGAAGAAAATAAAAATGAGAGTAAAAAGATAGGTGATGAGGTCTTTCTTATTAAGACCAAAAGTCAGCTAGCTAGGGAGGCTAGAAAAGAGATACCCTTAATCCCAGTGAAGGAGATCCCATATCCCTTGGTGCCTTCAAAGAAATAAAGGGAGCAATATTTTTCTTGGTTTCTTGACATCTTCAATAAGCTAGAGATCACCATTCCCTTTAGAGAGGGCTTACAGTAGATTCCTTTGTATACCAAATTTCTAAAGGACCTCCTCACAAAGAAAGGGAAGTATATCAATGATGAGAGCATCGTGGTGGAAGGAAATTGCAATGTTGTGATCCAGAGAGTTTTACCACAAAAATTCAAAGACCCAAGGAATGTAACCATCCCATGCTCTATTGGGGATGTTTCAATGGGTAAAGCTCTCGTTGATATGGGGGCAAGCATCAATTTAATGCCCCTCTCTATGTATCGGAGAATCAGAAATCTAAGGGTTGCTCCTACTAAAATGACTCTTCATTATCAGACCATATGGTGTAGTTGAAGATGTCATGGTTAAAGTTCACCAATTCACTTTTTCGATGGACTTTGTGACTATGGATATAGAAGAGGACTCTGATATTCCTCTAATACTGGGTCATCCATTCATGCTTATTGCAAAATATGTTGTTGACATGGGGAATGGAAACTTAGAGATGAGTATCGAAGACCAGAAATCCACCTTCAACTTGTTTGAGGCAATAAAGCATCCCAGTGATAGCAAGACTTGCTTTAAGGTGGAGGCAATCGAGCAAGAAGTTGACCTTGCTAGGCAACACCCGAAGTTTGTGTTTCTAGAAAAAGCCAAGCCAATCGTGAATCTAGTAGACGCTTCCATTGTCTTCCTGGGGCCAAGGCGAGTCAAGGCCTGAACCACTTCATACGCTCCACCAGCTCCACTTCGATGATCCCTCCTCCAGCCACTTCTTCTATAGACGGCAAGCCTTCTCCCTCTTTTTCTCAACGAAGCAACTCCTTCCCATGCTACAGAGCCTCCACCACAGCCAATACCTTTTGATGTAAAGCTTCCACCATCTCTCACTTTAGTAGCCAGTGATGACACCAGAGGCATTCCTAGCCTAGGTTCCTTGGCCAGGAATTCAGCTTCCTTCTGTTGGGGGGTGACACCTTTGGCGCTAGTAATGATCATGCCGCAGATGATGTAGCTGATCATGATTATGTTGCAGACATCACTGCTGCTCAGGAAGCTTGGGATCTAGGGCCACCACAGAATTGAGGCTAATTTTGATCAGGATTTTTCTTTTTTTTTAGTTTTATTTTATTTTCTTTTAGTTTATTTTATTTTCATTTTAATTTCTCAAGTTTAATTTCAGTAGTTAAATTTAGTCATTTAATATTTTTAATTTAGTTTGATGCATGATAAGGAAGTAAGTACTTATTGATTGGTTGTAACACATTTTGAGTGGATTAATTGCATAAGTGAGATGAACTGGGTACTATTGAGTACTTTTTATTGTTGATTCTCTTGCAAGCATGCCTTAGTGTAAGTCATGGAGTGTGAACTAATAGTACAAGAGTGAAAAGGTTGGTATTTATGACAAAAAAAAAACATGGAATGAGAACCTTCATACTTCAATGAAAACTAGTAAGTTGTGTGAAATTTCAACTGTGAGAGAATGACCGGTTTTAATTTCCTGATTTTACATGATTCTTGGATTTCTTGAAATGCATGTATGATGTGGAAATGATCAAGGCTTTGTTTGTTATTTTATTTCAGCTACTTAGCCAAAAAGTCATTGTGTGAATGAATGTATCCCTTACACCCTTTTTGAGCCTAATGTAAAATTTTTGTCATTGGAACCCAAGCCCAAAATGTGATATTTACTAACTACCCTTTCTTAGGTTGTAGGAAGGTACTCATGGATCCAGAAAAATTTGTCCCAAATTTGGGGGGATATTTTTTGGTGATTTTCTATTGCAGGAAAATGAATAAACAACACAAGTTAAATTGAGTCACAAAACATGGTTTTACTCCAGCCCAACATGAATTTCTAGTTACATTTGCAAAAAAAATAAAAAAAAAATATATTTTACTTTAAAGAATAAAAGCTGGAGTAAACCATCATCAAAGGAAATGAAAGTGCTAAAAAGAGTAGCAAAGCAAAAAGGTTGGTGTTGTGAAAAATTCTAAGTTGTGGTTTGTTAATAATTTGGGGGAATGAATACTCTCCTAGATCCTAAGTTTTGAATCCTAGAAAAATCATGATTTCTTTGTTAGCCCAACCACGTTACAAGCCTAATAAAATTCTTAGTGATCTATATTGTGCATGTATGATAGCATTGACTAAGATGATCTGAAAAGTTGGGAATTTTACTATTCAGTTGTTATAATTCAAACACTTTTACCGAGACACTTGTGGGATAGAGAGAAACACTAGCCTTGTGAGAACAAAAACTTGGTGATTATTCCTTGTGATCTGTCATTCTTGCTAAGCATTTCATTTGAAGTGCATCTTGTTATGCTAATTTCATGAACTTATGATAACTGTGAACATAAGAATTGGACAGTGAAGCTTTTTAGAATGTATGTAGTTATCTCATGAACTGTGATTGGTAAACTTTAAACTTTTTCTTTTTTCTTGAGGACAAGCAAAGCTTTAAATTTGGGGTTGCTTCTTCTAATTATGAGTATATTTTGAGGTTGAATTATATAAGAATTTGTAATTTTGCTCTCACAATTCTTCTTTTTTGAGCAAATAATTGTTAAACTAACATCATTTAAGTTTTTGTGCAGAGAATATTAAAATTGATAAATTTATGATGCTTAGTGTTCATCGATCGGCAAGTGTACTGATTCACACATGTAGTATATAAAACGGTAAGACCGAGTATCATATCCACAGAGAATTTGTTTCACCAAGACTATGTATATTTAGTATGTAAACACTTTTTAAGCTTGGAAATAAGTAAATATTGAGTGGTAAATTAGGTTTTCTACAATCTTAACTACTTGGACAATAGTAAAATACTCAAAGCTGTAAAATGTGACAAATATCAAGTTAAAAGCGTTAGGGAGTTTCCTACTGAAATTTCTCTTGCCGTATAAAAAGGTTTTTCTCTATTTGATGTTATCCTAGTGTTCTTACACCGAGAAAATACTCAGACCATGATTCCTCACGTGAATGAGCCTAACTCTCTTAGCCTTTGTTCTTGATTCCTCAACAAACTCACTCTAAAAGAGTTGCACTAAGCATACAGTGTAAAATATACTAGATCACTGCACTCTATTCCTAGACATACAGGTTTCTAGCTTGCTCTATCAAGTTCTAAGGTTTTAAAGCATTTTCCAATACTAAAAAGCCTAACTAAACATACAAATGGGTGATCAAGCCACAAGTATGTAAAATGAGTATAGATAGAAGCAAAGAACACCATAAAATAACATTAAATAGATAGTTAGATCATTACATCAAGAGTTTCAGTAGTCTACTCCCCAACAAACAGGTTCTAGCCTTCCATTACAAGTAAAGCTTCAAAATACAAATAAAGAAAATGTTTTTGGTGAAAGAAAATGGAAGAAGATGAATGAGAATGTCTTTTCTAGCCTCTCAGCCCTATTTCTCTCTGTTTTTCACGTAGCAAAGGTTGGCTAGACTCTGGTTGTGGTGATGGTGGGAGGTTGTGTCCTTTTGTTTTCTGCCCCTCTCAGTGTTTTAAAGGCTTTTGGACTTCTCAGCACACGAAGGCTCGCTCTGAGAGTATGTCTCGCTGAGCGAGAGTAAGTGAAATTCCGCTAAGCGAGAGAAGAGACAACATCCTCGCTGGGCAGGCTGGCTTGGCACTGAGCGCCTAGATCTTTGACTTATCCTCTTCTAGGGTTTCCCATCCGCTGAGCGAGTGGCTGCCTTACTAAGCGGATGAGGCTCGTTTAGCCAATCTGCCTCGCTAAGCGAGTTCATCAGTAGCTTTTTGCACCTTCTCTTCTTTGGTCTACAAACTGAGTTGAATTCAACATTAGGTCACAAAAATGGAGTTTCTACTCTATAAAATCACACAAGAAAGAAAATATATACAATTTCCGTAAAAAGAACCGTAAATTGGAGGCACATTGCTATTTTCTTACAAATTTTCAATACAATACTAACTCATAAATAGCAACTAACAAACTCCCCCAAATTTACAATTTTCTTGTCATCAAGCAAAGAAAATAATAGTTTACTTGTCCTCAACTGAAAGGAATCAACAGTGGTTAACCAAAATTGTGTTTGTTTCAAATGTATCAATCACACAAGCAGTGATGAATAAGCAATGATTTAACCAACAACCTTTCACAGTGATATGCAATATTTTTAAAGATATGAGCATGTCTATTAAGCAGCCTAAACGAAATAAGCTAGCAAGAATGACAGGTATCAAGGAAGGTTAACCAAGCTTAATCCTCACGACCACTATTTCTCTCATATGCACAAGTGTTTAAGGTAATTCTTCAAGTTAACAACCAACACAATTCCCAACTTTTGCATTTCATTTCATTCCATACAATCACAAACACACAAAATGAATCTGAAGGACCTTCTTGGCTTGTAATGAGGCTGGGCTACAAACAATTCATGGTTTTTCTAGGATGCAAAACTTAGGTTCTAGGAGAGCATTCATCCTTAGATCACCTTCCTTTTTAACCTCCCAGCTTCTATTGATATGCCACAAGCACATGAAGTTACAACATAATTAATAGCACACAAAGCTTCACTTATTTTTTATATTCTCTTCTCTTTTTTTTTTATTTTAGCAGTTTATGATTACTGCTACTAGTTATTACTTTAGCTCTCTGTGTAGCTGTTACTTTCCTTCCTGCATCCAAGATCACCCAAACATACTCCCCCAAATTTGGGACAAATTTGTCTTAAACCATAATGCTCTCCTATAACCTAAGGAATGGCAGACAGAGATCGCAATTGCATTTAAGTTCAGGGTTCAAAGACTCGTTCAATCATATTCAAGCTCAAAATGGGTGCAAGGGTTTAATCATTCATGAACAAGGTAAAGCTGTTTGGCTAAGTGGCTAAATCAAATCAATCATGGCCTTCGTCATTTCCAAATCATGCATTCATTTAGTATTCAGAGATTCATGCAAAAATTGGTACTTGACGCTAGTCGTTCTCTCATAATTTAAGATTCACACATCTCACCAGGTTACAACAATTGGTTACCTTCGCTATTTACCTGTCAAACAAGCTAACATTTTCACTCACACCCCTAATTTTCATGTTCTTTCTCTTTTATATACAGCATACTTATTCGAGATATATGATCTCGCATCGCAAGTCACTCATCATGCAACCAATTCAAATCAATCCCATATCAAACAAACACTGTTTGATGCTGGCAAGTGTACCGGATCGCACAAGTAGTATAAAACGGAAAGAACCGAGTATCGAACTCTCGGGGAACTTGTGTTATCTAGCAAGCTATATCGGTAAATAGGTGTCTGGTATGAAAAGATGATTGTGGTTATGAACAGGTATGTAAACTATCTATGCAAAAAGAAAGAAAATCACGCAAGAGAAATGTTGTGTAAAAACAAGTAGAGAACGCATTGGTCTTCCTAATAGGTTCTTGATACTAAAACGAATATTCTCTATCTAACAATGCTCATGTATTCCTATGTTGTCTCCTGGACATCTAGATCCCGATTCCTCATGATAGCCTAGCCTAATCCTGATCAAGCCTCGTCCGTAGATTCCTCTTGTAAGACTAAACTCAACCAGGACCGGATTAAGACACATATACACAACTAAGTTCTTGTACCCCGATTCCTCGTGATAGTACAACAACTTAGCCCCGTACTATCAAGGTCTTTAGAATCAGACCAGTTTCCACTATTGAATGACCCTAACAAAGCATGCATCTACGTGATCAAGGTAAAGGCATATTGGAATGAAAAGCAAATAGCACAAAGAACACACAAAACATCATTACATAGATAGAAATATATTTACATCAAGTACCTACAGGGAAGATCCAATAAAGGATTTAGCTTTCCATAGTCCAGAAACCTCCTTTACAACACAAAGAAGAACAAGATGAAAGATTGCAAAAATACAAGTGGTGAGGATGTCTCCTTCACCTCTAGGATCTCACAATCACTCATAAACTCATCTGAAGCTCTCAGAATGGCTTTCGATTTGAGGTCTCATCTCTGCAGATCTTCACACAGCAAAATCTCTCAGAACTCTCTAGAACTTGGACCTTTCTCTCTCTAGAACTTCCTACACATGCAAAAGTTTCAAGCCAAGGCCAGACTCTCGTGCATGCAAAGGCTTCTTAAGAAAAAAATGCCAAACTCCCCCAAAAAATCTGATTTTAAGCTTAAATAGGTGGGTTGGTTCGTGCTCGCGCGCTTAGCACAAATCTGAATCGCTTAGCGCGCATAAGTGGATTTTGGCTTAGCGCGCTTCTCTCGCTTAGCGGATGAGCTGAAGTGGTGCGCTTAATGGCTTGGAGCGGTGCGCTCAGTGAACCTAACAGCTCATCTTCTTCTGGATTCTTCCTCGCACTTAGCCACTGAGTGTCGCGCTTAGCGCATGCTCGCTAAGCCAGAAGATTGGCTTAGCGAGAAGGTGAAAACAACACTTTTGCCAATTTGCCTAATTAACCTGAAATTGAGAGAAATTGATTATTAAACACACAAAACAAAAGTATAAATTATTTATTACCTATATGTAACAGAAAGTACTTATAATATTACAAAACAACTATAAATTGGAGAAGTTTGATACAATATACACAAGTTTTATACACAAAAGTTAGTCGTATTCATCGACTAACAAACACCACTAGTAATTAAAAACCAAAAAGTGTATCATAAAACCACTGTGCAAAATCCAAAACCAGTAAACTATTCAAAAGCAGTAAAAGTATGCTAAGTAAAAAATAAAACTAAAATAAAAATTGTCCAAAAAGCAGAATAATTAAATGGGGTCCTATCATCACTCCTCCTGAGTTGGTGTTGGATCATCATAAGGTGGAATAGGAGTATCTTGAGCTGGAGTGGGCCATGGGTCCCAAGTCCTCTGCACCGTAGTGACATATGCTACATAGTGACATCTGCACCATGGATCATCATCTGTTGCGCCTCCCTCTTCAAGCTCCTCCACAGGTGTGTCTATTGGCGTCTCCTTAGGTGTCTCCTCAGCCTCTGCCCCTGCCTCTGGTGCCTATGGCTATGGTTCCTAGGCTGTAGGAGCCTCACCTCCCCGCCCCCCTAAGAGGAAGGCTGGACTCCGGGCCAGGCCACTTGAGCCATGAAGTCCTCTATGTTGATGATCGGCCTCTACTAAGCTAAATAATGAATACTCTACATCACCAGGCGAAGGCTGTGGTGAAGGCTCTGCAACATTGACACTATGGCATTTATGCTCTGCATGGAAGGGTCGGCTGGTGCTGGAGGTGCTAGAGCTGGTACTAGTGTTGGTGTGGGAGCAGGAGCTGAGGTGGAAGCATCGGAGGGAGCCCTAGCCCTGGCCTTACGGGACCCAGGAAATGTGATAGTCGGATCATTTGGGTTCCAATAGCTCTTTCTGATGTAGGCCAAATTAATGATTGGGCTGAGGGACTCGAAGGTGAGTAAGTCAGATACTACTCCTCTGGCTATGCACAATGCTATGATAAGTGCAAGAAATCCAAGCCTAGAGGAGTTAGACTGGGCCATCTGGGAGATCTGGCTTGAGATGATCGAGCCCACATCCATATCCATCTTCATCACGAGCCCGTATACCAACCTAACCCTATCCATGTTTAGATCAGAAGTGGGAGAAGTACGGGCAAGGTTGGAGTAGCAGAGGACACTCCAAGTCTGAGCCAGTGTGGTCAGGTCCTTCCTGAGCTGCTTCCATGGGGCCTCCTCTGCATTCAACACAAATCCTTGCCCTGGAATACATAATTTAGCGGCGAGCTCTTGAGGGTCTGGATAAGTGTTGTAGAAGCGGGAATAAGCGAGCCCATCTCGCTTAGCGTGCCTACACAAATAACAGATATGCACTTAGCGCGACAATAGAAAAAAACTAACACTGGCTAAGCGAGACACCCTTGCTTAGCTGAAACACAATTGTGGCTAAGCGAGAGTGACTCACTAAGCCTTATTCACAGACAGAGAGCTAATTGCGCTTAGCGAACATGCCTCGCTTAGCGTGACACACTATCTAGGCTTAACGCCAGTGGGTGCTTAACGGGACTGACTACTGCAACATTAATGGCTTAGCGAGACAAGCTCGTGTTAGACATGTGGCCTCAGAAATCTTAAGAAGGGGGAGGGGGTTGAATTAAGATTTTACAAACTATTTCCCTAATTAAAAATTACTACACTTAGAAAGCTTTACTTGTGTGAAAATTACATGTTTGGTGAAGTGCCAGAGAAGCTTGGGAATTTAGTATGGTCATTTATAGCAATAACTTAATTGGAAGAATTCCATCATCAATAGGAAAGTTGAAGCAACTTAGAGTTATATGGGTAGGTTTGAATGCACTATCAGGGCCAATACAGGTTGAAATCAGTGAGTGTGAGAGCTTGGAGATATTGGGGTTGGCACAAAATCAGCTAGAAGGTTCAATTCCAAGGGAGCTACAAAAACTTCAGAACCTCACCAATATAGTTCTGTGGCAAAACACTTTCTCTAAGAATATTCCTCCAGAGATTGGAAACATTAGTAGCTTGGAACTACTTGCTTTGCACCCACTAATTTATATATAAGTATTGTTCCCATAATTTAATATATTTTTAAATCCTTCACTCTTGCCTGAACTAATTTTTTCCACCAGACTCAAATCCAAGTTGGTGGCATGTACTATTATATGTTTTTTTTTTGTGTATGTGTATACATCTATGCAAAACCTACCACAACCCCAGTTCAATATTTATCTGGTGGCTCTGGATGGATGTTAAGATAAATAAATCTTCAAGATATTGAATACAAAAATTGTTGTCACTTTGTAGCGATTGTTATTCCCATGTCATTTCACTTTTTCTTATCAACTTGAACATTAAGCTTTTTCTTTCAATATATGTGTGTGTGAGGTGTTATTAGACCCAACCTAAACCCAAGCAAACGCATACCCAGCCCTCCCCCCTCCCTACCCTAACTGCACTATTGTGTTGTGCTCAGGAAAATGAAACCATGCCAAGTTGTAGGGCTGGAAAATTAAAAAAAAAAAAAGATGTGTAGGATAGATTAGAACATATATATACCTGTAAGAGATCACCCACATTAACACAAAAAGCTAAGGGGTCAGGGGCAACTGGGTTCCACATGCCATCTTGAAGAGAGATTTGGAGGCCAGCCACGTCGTTGGATCTGAGGATGGTAAGAATCTGAGGGTCAGAATCCTCCCTAAAGCCAATTACCTTGGTGTGGTTGTGGTTGTCCTTAAAGCAGTCTTTGTTAAGTATAATAGGTGGGTAGTGATTGAACCTCAGGACTGAGTCACTGTCAACCTCCCTGATCAACCTGCTGAAAAACCATGTATCCGGGACCCCCAGACCCTCTGCCATTAGCTCCAAAATCTCACATGCTAGCTCCCTCACACCTTCTGTGTATGCAGTCACACTAGAGCTGTCATTACCACAAACCCTCTGCCATTATCACAGTCACACACCTCTCAGCCTATAACCAGCTATTTGTTTTTGCTATTTTTGCCTATATAAAATGCTGCTTTTAATAAATTCTATGCTCCCAGAAGTAAGAAGGATTCACATAATATCATAGTTTACACATGAGCAAACATTAACAATTAAAAAAGCTAATTAATTAACACTAAGATGTCTCACTTAATTGATTAAATAATATGTTGTTATAAACATATTAATTGAACACGTGTATAAGTTGTTATAAACACTAAGGTGTTTCACTTAGTTAATTAAATAATATGTAAGTTGTTATACATCTTTGATTAAACACTAAGATATTGGGGTTGATACCTATCAATGTTTGTGGATATCAAAAGCTGCAATTCCTTATATATGGTTCAAATAGGTTGTTTGGAAACATTCCTTATAGCCTCAAAACATGCAAATCTCTTGTGCAGCTTATGCTAGGGGACAACCTTTTGACAGGAAGCCTACCTATGGAATTGTATAAGCTTGACAATCTCACTCACACACACACTCATCATACAAACACACACTCATCACACACACACACACACTCATCTCTCTCTCTCTCTCACACACACACACACACACCCTCATCACCCTCTGTACACACACACACAAACCCTAATGACAGACACACACGCAAACCCTAATGACAGACACACACACACACACATACACACACACAAACCCTAATGAAAGACAGACACACACACACAAACCCTGGCGTACATCCATCATTGAGTCATAAAGCCCTCAAAGACACTTCCATTATTTCCCTCAACCCTATTCCACTACATGGTCTAGGTGCTATGAACTTAGTCAAGTAATTACCAAATATAGGGAATTAAAATTGAACGGGATATAGTCATATAGATATAGTACATGATAATAATAGTCTCAGATTCTCACTATAGATAAACCAGCTCGTTCCTGTACCTCCCAACTTGTATACCAGCCCTCTATCATCATCCTTTTGCCAGACAAGAATTTAGAAAGAGGCATAGCTAGGCACAAGGGTTAATTAAATTAATTAATAAAAACTATATATGTAATTGGATTATATTGAGTTGAGAGAGTTCCACCACAGGGAGCCAGGAACTCCAAATCTGGAGCATATTTTTTTATAATTGTGATGTTGATTATATGTTTAAGACAGTTCCTAAAGCTATAAAGTGAAGATCTGGGACATTAATAAACTAATTAAAAGAAGCACTTATTACAATAGAGGGCTGATATAGACTCTAATTCCCAACATCGATCCCTTACTATTAACAATTGGAAGTCCCGCCTTTGTTTAATTAGGATATTAAACTAAAACAGAGCCTTTAATTTTCTCACAAAGAGATGGTGTACTAAACCACTGGGCACCCATATTTGTTAGAGCCCCACCTCAATCAAATATCATCAAAATGGAATCTCAAAATAGTAATATATTATAAAATGGAATAGATCTGATTTTTAGTTTAATGGGTTGTTTTCAAAGGGTTAGGTGTGTGAAAGGGAAACCCACTACTTTGAGAATCTTATAAATGGTTGAGGAGGAGTTGGAATCCACTTAAAGTACTTATTTTGCATAAGACATTGGGATGCTTAATGGGGACACCAAACATGCTTCCAAGCCTCAGAACCCATGCCCTTCATTTTTATACGTGTAAAGATAGGTTTCCACTAGATTCAGTTTCATCATTGGTGCCTTAATTAAACTGAAATAAACTAAGTCTTAGAAGCTCCAATTATTGGTAGAAAATGGGCACTCCCCCAACACATCCATCTAAACACCTCATCACACTTAATTTGATTAATTATGCTAAAGACCAACAACTTTCATTCATGTTAACACATCCATCTGAACACCTCATCACTCTTGTTCTCTCAATTCAATTATTCATTTCCTTCTTATTTGTTTTAAATATCTACATACATAGGCTACCAAGAACAGCTCAAGTGCATTTGAATTTTGCCCTTTTAAATGCTAGGAAGTAGGCTTATTTTGTTGCTGTTTCGTGGCTATTTTCTTATAAAAGAAGAAAAACTCGCTAATTTAATTCTGTGCTACAACATTTTAGAAAATTTTCTCCATTCTGGTTATGCAAATTTCCTCATTACGGACTGGGTTGTGCACCTCTTTCTTCTTCCATTTTGTTTGGTTTCATCGCAGTTAGTTATGGTTACTCTAATTCTTCAGGAAAACATAACAGTATTTTCTAAATTTGGGAATTACTCACAATGGAGGTACCATTTGTTGGTACTTGCCAATAGGTGGATGGATGGTGGGGAAAGTGGCTTGTGTTGAAATGCTATCATCATTGCTATAGGTTAAAGGCTAGAACTGTAAAGGGGAGAGACATTTGTATCCACTTTTATGGCATCCTAATCATCAAGAGATCAAACAAATTTCGAAAATTGTTTTGATCGTGCGTTGGCTGGCTTCTATTCAGCCATTGGCAAGAATCTTGAATCACTCCAACCCGCTAGTGAGTTATTCCTAGTCAAGTGCAAGTTTCAGCTTTATGCTTCTTGTCTTAAAAGGTCAAACCTGTCTCAACTTGTGGCAAAATTCGCTTCTACCAAAAGTTTGAGAATGTAGCTAAATTTAATTAATGGTGAAGTTGGTTAACTGAAAAATTAAAAGCTCAATTTCAAAAGTCATGACAATTCCCATCCTAAAAAGAAAGATTGCATTAAAAAATATATTCTGATTTGGAACTGACACTATCTATATTCAAATAATTACCATAGGTCAGAGAGTTGATTATTTGGAGCAACCGGCCTGGATATAATTTTGTTAGCAGTAGTGCTTTGCTGATAGTGCCCTAGTTTTTTCTTGTTAGTGCTTGTCGTATTGCTTTCTGTTTTGCCTTGTCTTGTAGCTATGACAACATCTATATATAGTTGTATTGAGGTCATGAATGATAAGCATAAAATTATTATCCTCATATCCTTCTTCTTATTCTTAGGAGGTCCCTTACAACTAGGAGTAGATTTTAAAAACATATATTACAAGTATGCTTAACAACCACATTGTCTTCTGCCTGTATGCATAAGAACCTCACTTATTACCTATGTTAATTGATTATAAGTCCTACTGTCATTTAATTTTCAGATTCCACTAGGAGTGATTTTAGCCATTGTTGATCCTGCGCTCATTGTTGTTTCCAAAAGTTCTCATGCGCTCATTACTGGAAAGTCAAGTGTGTTGAAGCCTCTAACTCAGGTATTTATATCTTTGATTCAAAAAATACTTTGAAATTGTTTTTGTAAGCATTACTTGTATAGTTGTAGAAGTATATGATTTATACTAGCAGGCTAATGGAGAGCACACAAAAAACTAAAGCCTGCTTTTAATAATAGCTACTAATAACCTGATTCATATCTTGAATCCTGCAAAGAAAAAGATAATAGACACTAGTTTGTCCAAACCAAATACAACTAATAGAACAAGAAATATTACTCTCATAATTTAAAATATGAAGCAACAGTAGTAATAGCAGCTTCAAAACAATTGCCTTCTATACGATATTACCAATTGCCTTCTTCAGCTGTTTTCCCTACCCAAAACAATCAAAACTAAAATACATTAAAATTGCTGAATGAAATGAGCAGTAACAATTTTATGTACATCGACCTCTTGGGAAATGTTGATAAAAAAATTCCTTTTATGAATCTGCTATTGTCGTGAAGGCCTTAGGGGATGAATACGCTGCTTGTGCATAGGGATTGTAAGGCCTAATTTTATCTGGTATAGAGGTTTTCAGTAGTGGAATATACCCTCCACACACACAAAGACACACACACACACACACAGTTTGCAAACTTAAGTTTAATCCAAACATGCACTAAGTTTGCAAACTTAATAATTGTAGAAGGGTTTTCTCCCTTGGCAGAGCAAAATAATAGATTTTTCTCTCTGATTTTCTTCTCTCTCAATTATGTTGATCTTTAAGGACCTTCCAAATTACCTGTATGATCAATCCAGCATCCAATTTCAATCACAACTCCATTAACACCTCATGGATTTTCTGAAAAGTAAATCTGAAACATCCCCAACAACCCATGCTTCAACACTAGCAAAATCATGACCCTTGTCCACAGTTCTAAGCACTGGAACCAATTCAATGCCCTTTCCTTCCAAATCATATAAGCTATCTTTTCGAGATGCTGTGACTTTCTTGCAAGTTGATGCTAATAGGGTGTCACTTTTCTATAAACCATATCAATTTAGAGATTGTAGCGGTTGTTTCTTTCTCTGGGAATCTCTGTATGCCAGCAATATAGGAGTACATGGTGTGGATGATGATGTTTAGAATATGATGATCCTTTGCTACCCTCGAATGACCCCCCCCACACATGCACACACACACACACACACCCTCATCACAAACACTCACACACCCTCATGACACACACACAAACACACACCCTCATCACAAACACACACACACACCCTTATCACACATACACACACACACAAACTCTAATCACAAACACACACACACCCTCATCACCTTCATCACACACAAACACACACCTTGATCACACACCCTCATGACACACCCACACAAACCCTAATGACACACCCTGACACACACCCTCATGACACACACACACACACACACACACCCTCATGACACACACACACACACAAACCCTAATCTCACACACACATACACAAACCCTAATCTCTCACACACACACAAACACACCCTAATTACACACACACCCTCATCACCCTCATCACACACACACACACACACACACACACACACACACACACACACACACACACACACACACACACACACACACACACACACACACACACACACACACTTAGTCTGTAATCGAAATTTAGATTGTGTATGTTCTTGTATGTCATCAATGTAATTTGCTATATAAACAATTGTTGTTCATGTTGAGTGAACCTTAGATTCTCATTTGATACTGAATGCAATGATTCTTGCGGACAGTTTGCATTAGTCATTGTATTTAGTCTTGAATTGTCCGTTTGGACAGTTTTGAGAGACTGGTATTTTTATGTTAGATTCATTCGTTAAGGTTATTATTATTTTGATTAATTTGATGAAATTTTGGTACAATGCATTTCAAGTTGTTCTCTGAGTGCATACTTGATTATCGGAAAATTAATTTCACCGTTGTCATGTCGTGTACTTGGAGACCAATCCGAAATGCTGCCGAAATTTAGTCAAATTTTTCAAAATAATGCTAACCCTAACGTTTGAAGCTAACATAAAAAACAGTCTTCCTAAATGGGATAGGGCCACACCTACTAATAAAAAAGTGAGATTTTCATGCATGAAGAATTGGGTGTTGAAAAAGCATAACAAGACTTTATGTGATTGGTTTAAAAATACAATCTTTGCAGATGAAAATGCTTCAGAAACTTTAAGAAAGCTAGCAGATGAGCCTAAAAGAAATGTTATAACTTGGCAAGGATACGACTTAAAAAAGTATTCATTTTTCACAAAAGCACAAGACGACAAAAGTACAATGCAAAACAGTGGGGTCGCCCTAAGGGTTGAATCTCAACACTTCGCAAGTGTGCATGACGCCAATCCCTGTGTAGCTTCCATCCCTTACTTTTGGTTCATTGATGAAATTTGGGAGCTTAACTATGTGAAATTTACTGTTTGTGTTTTCAAATGTAAATGGGTTGACAGCAACACCGGTGTACGCACCGATGATATAGGATTTATGTTGGTAGACCTAAAGAAACTTGGTTACCACAATGACCCTTTCATCATGGTAGAACAAGATAGACAAGTATTTTACGTGCAAGATGTGGAAGCAATGCCTTCCAAGATTATTTTGATGATGCCAAAGAATCAAGAGTCAAGCAAGTTCCAAAGAATCAAGAGTCAAGCAAGTTTCAAGAATCAAGATCAAGATTCAAGATTCAATATTCAAGTAAAGAATCAAGAACTCAAGATTCAAGAATCAAGAGAAGACTCAATCAAGATAAGTATTAAAAGAGTTTTTCAAAATATTGAATAGCACAAGAATTTTTCAAAAAGAAAAATCTTTTACCAAAGAGTTTTACTCTCTGGTAATCGATTACAAGAAGGCAGTAATCGATTACCAATAGCTAGCATTGTTTTCAAAACTGATTTACAAAGTTGTAATCGATTACCATAATCATGTAATCGATTACCAATGTTTTAAAACGTTAGATTTCAAATTTCAAAAGTCACAACTTGTGATAAAACTTTTTCAAATCATTTCAAACTTGTGTAATCGATTACACAATACTTGTAATCAATTACCAGAGTTTCTAAACGTTTTGATTTTCAAATTTAAACATGAAGAGTCACATCTGTTGATGTGTAATCGATTACACCTTGATGGTAATCGATTACCAGTGACTGATTTTGAAAAATAAATTACCAAAAGTCACAATTCTAAAAGTGACTTGTTTCTGAAGAGTTTTTCAAAAGTCACAACTTATAAAGTGACTAGTTTTCAAAAGAGTCACAACTTTTAAAAAGTGACTAGTTTTAAAGAAATTGCCAAGAGTCACAAACTTTAACTTAAGTCATCAAATGATTATAAATATGTGACCATGGCACGAATTTAAAAAGATTGATTCCTTTCATGCATAACAAGATTTCTTTCATTCATTTCTCTTCATCTTTCTAAAAGTTTTTGTTCAATACTTTCTCTTTCAAGAAAAGTTCATTGTCCAAAAACTTGTGTTATTCTTCTTCTTCATTCACTTCTTTCTCTTGCCAAAAGATTCAAAGGACTAACCACCTGAGAATTCTTTTGTTTCTTCACTTCTTTCTCTTGCCAAAAGATTCAAAGGACTAACCGCCTGAGAATTCTTTTGTTTCTTCCCTTTTCCCTCTTGACAAAAGATTTCAAAGGACTAACCGCCTGAGATATCTTTTTCCCTTTCGCTTTATACAAAAGATTTCAAAGGACTAACCGCCTGAGATATCTTTTGTATCCCCCTCACAGAGAATTCAAGGGACTAACCGCCTAAGAATTCTTTGTCCTAACACATTGGAGGGTATATCCTTTGTGGTACAAGTAGAGGATACATCTACTTGGGTTGTTATACTGAGAACAAGAGAGGGTGCATCTCTTATGGATCAATTCAAGTGGAGGGTACATCCACTTGGTTGTTCAAAGAGAACAAGGGAGGGTACATCTCTTATGGATCTTTGGCTTGTAAAGGATTTTACAAGGTTGAAAGAAATCTCAAGAACCGTTGGTTGCTTGGGAACTGGATGTAGGCATGGATTGTTGCCGAACCAGTATAAATATTGTGTTTATCTTCTTCTTCCCTACACTCTTTAATTTTTGTTGTGTACTTTTAATTGTCGTTTTTACTTTTGGTTAAGTTATTGTTTCTGTTCTTTACTTTCTTAACTTAGTAGTAAAAGCCTAGTTGAATCTAGTAACATTAAGAAGGATAAATTTTTTAATTAGTCAAGACACATTAATAATTAATTCAACCCCCCCTTTTTAATTTTTTCGAGGCCACTTGATCCAACATAAGACCCTTGTGATGAAAGGTGGTGCATGGTTCTACAGGGCAAAACAATTGGTGTTAATGTAGAAGATGATGATTCATACATGGACACCTATGTTAGTCCTTTGTCCACACAAATGACTCCTAACGTTGTCAGAGAAGAAGAAGCTGACGACATTCATGCTAATCGTAATAATCATGATGAAGGAGAATTAATTAACATCGTCTAATGTAATTTTCTATTGATATATTTGATTTTGCTAGATGCATTTACATAAGTCATACAGTTGTTTTTTGTAATGTTCATTAAACATGGTTTTTTTGTATGTAGGATCATGGCTTCTCCACCTGCCTCGCCTCCTCCTCCTTCCAATGCATCAGCTTCGCCGTCTGTCGTGAAGCGGACACGTAAAGCCTCACATATATGATCCTTGTCTACTAGACCACCTGGTGCTGAAAGACCAGTGGTCCATGTTGATCATACTACCGGCAAGGCTGACGGTCCCCATAGGAAGAAATTAAGAACATATTTGGGGATTGTGGCGCGTGATTAGGTGGACGTGACGTACGAGAACTGGAAAGAGATCCCTACTGCTCAGAAGGACTTGATTTGGGAGGATATTCAGGTATTTTTCTTTTCTTATTTGATGTTCTTTAATTAATAGGCAAACAATACATTATTGTAACAAATAAACCTTATTTGTTATTGTCAGGCGGAATTTGAAATCTTAGAGGCTTCTGACAGTAGGACGAAAAAGAAGTTACTTCAGACTGTCAGTGAGAGTTGGAGGCAGTTTAAATCAGACCTCACGAGGAAATGGGCCCTTGCAGCCGATCAAGATGGTGTGGACGACACTGTCTGTGAGAAATATGGCATAAGCAAGGAAAAATGGGCCCAGTTTTGCCAGACTCGCAGAGACCCTTCTTGGGAGGTATGTACCTTGCCATTTAAGTTGTTTTTCAAAAAACATTAACTTGTTATAATTCATTCTAGAAATTTGAAATGTTATTGTTTTATTTTTGTAGGATGTGCTGAAAAAGGCATAGACCATCCAGAAACAGAACACTGGCCCCCATGTTTTGTCTCGTGGGGGTTATGAATATTTGGAGCAGAAGCTCCTAGCTGAGAAGATGAAGAAGAAGCTAGAGGAAGCTGCAGAGTCAGGAAGCGTTGATTGCGTCATTGACCCTCCATCCCCCATCAGACGCCACGTGAAGTGGAAGATGGCTCGCACGAAGAAAATAGGGGAGATGACGACTGAGGCCGTAAAGGAAATTGCTGAGAAGATCGTAAGTCATTTTCAACTAACCATTAGAATTATATTTCAATATTTTTTGAATGCCATGTACAATTGTGTCTTTTCTATGCAGGATTCCTTTGAGGAGCAGGCGACACAGGGATCCTTCGTCCCCCATGGACGTTAGGATGTTCTCACCGCTGCTATTGGACGTCTAGAGCACCCTGGACGTGTCCGTGCTGCTGGAGCCGGTGTCACCATCAAGCAATACTTCGGATCGGCTCCACGGACGTCCCACAACTCTTCCTCGCTGCCTCCTAAAGAATTGCAGTAGCTGACCCAGCAAATCAGGGACCAGCTAGAGGAGTCGATCACAGAAAAAGTGGCTCGGCAACTCATGGCATCGTTCAGCCAGATGCAGTCCCAGATGCAATCTTAGGGACTTGCACTACCTCCAGAGCCTCTGGTGGGTCCCTCAGGTCCTCGAGTAAGCACAAAGGGGAGTTGTGTTGATCCCTTAGTAAACGATCTTGAGACGGGTGACTCAGATAGGTGCGGCTTGTACATCGAAGCAAATCCTGCCCGTCTGGTTGCCCTGGGGAGAGTTTATGAGGGATCCACTATTGTTCATAACACTCCTTTATTGCCTAGCCAAGTAAAGGTGGGTGTGGAGGAGGTTAAAGATCCTGATGCTCTAGTTCTTGTACCCACTGATGAGGTTTCCTTAGTGGGGCAGGCAATTCACACCTTCCTTGCTTGGCCGACACATCTGGTCAAGTCTTTATCACAGCAGGTACTTTACTCTTACTATATGTTTCTTCTTTTTGAATTAATTCATTCAGCGTGCCTCAAATTAGGTCATTTAACTATGTTTCATGAATAGGCAGCTGTGTCTCCGGCAAAACCACCTCAAAAGCTGGATCCGAAGGTCGATGATCCGCTTTATCTGATGACATTGACCATCCCAGAGCTTTTCTTGAGGCCTTACCAAGTTACATGGGATGCCACCATGTTCGGGGTCTTTAATCCAGACTTCCCGCTCTACATAAAGCACGAAGACCTCTCCAAAATCACACACAGTGGTCAATGTCTCAGCATAACAGTGTTACAGTTGTGGATTCTGTAAGTCATTTTAGATTACTTTTAATTACCTAAGTTATTGTTTTCAATTCATAAATATTTAACTTTGACTTAACATAAATAGGCATCTGACGGAAACAGGTATGCGAGCGGGGGATTCTGATATCTATGGATTCCTCGAGCCACAGTCCATTCAGAGGTCTGGGCAATCGCAGTTTGAGACTGAAAGTTACATAAAGAGTTGGATGCAAAGTTCAAAACGTGATGTCTACCTTGGAGCCTACCTGAATGGGTAAGTCACACAAAATAACTGAATTTAATTAATGTTTACTAATATGCTAACCCATATTCGTCCCCACTGCAGCGGACACTGGCAGATGGTGGTCATCGTGCCCAAGGAACAACTAGTTGTCTGGTTTTGTTCATTGCATAACATGCTAGACAACTACCTTAAGGGGATCATTAATAGGTTAGTGTTATTTTCAATGCATTTGCATTCAAATACCTCAACAACACCATTTTTTAATTGTTACTCACCTGGAACAGTGCTTTAAAAGGTCTTGATGATGCTCCACAACCTAAATCAAAGGCTCCTGCTAGGCGGATTGTCGTCAAGGTACGTCATTTACATAAAACTTCCACTTATATATACTTCTTATGTGTCTGTACACTAATTGTTTAATTAATATCCAAATTTCATTATGTATTTAGTGTAATAAACAAAAAGGAAGTACTGAGTGCGGCTATTATTTCATGCACTGGATGTCCACCATCATTTTAGGAAGTTTCAGGAATAACTGGGAAGCGGTACGTTTATTTCAAACAAATTCGATTTTTTTATAATTTGTATTACATTATTAACTTATTATCATTAATTTCATGATGCAGTATTTTAACGATCCTAAACCATTGGAGCTAGAGAGATTAAAGGCGTTGCGGATCCAGTGGGCACAATATTATCTCCAAGTTAGAGCTCAGAGCTAGGATTTAGGGACATTAAGTTTAGCTTAGTTTACTTTGATTTAACATTTTTCACATTTCCTATGTAATTTGAACATTGAATTCATTTGTGGATAGTTGTTCATAATAAATCAATTATTCAATGTTTATTGTGATTAAAACTGCTTGAAAGCATAATAAAATGTTTATTTGCTGTGAATTTGGTCTGAAATTGCATTTTACAAGTACAATTTTGGGTTTATTGTAAAAACAGAAAGTTTATATAAAAAAAACTTGAAAAGAACATCGGTAATTAACAAAAACCGATGTTAATATACTAAACAACATCAGTTATTTAGAAAAACCGATGTCAAAATGCACCTTAACGTTGGTTTTTCAAAAAACCGATGTTGGTTATTTCTAATAACATCGGTTATTTATACATAACCGATGTTAATATACAAACTTTAACATTGGTTATTTATAAATAAATGATGTTATATATAACTAACTACAGCAAAATAAGTGTATAGATGATGGACGTTCACATCGGTTATACATGAAAAACCGATGTTAATATATTAGTTAACATCGGTTTTTATAGAAAATGTCAATGTTCATCATGCATACACTTATTTTGATGTAGTTCTTTGTATATAACATCGGTTATTTAGAAAACCAATGTTAGCATTTTTATGTTAATATCGATTTTTCAAAACCAATGTTAACAATAATACATTTAACATCGGTACTTTCAACATCGGTTTTAAAACCGATGTAGAATGTCGTAAATAACAGATGTTAAAAATGTATTTTCTAATAGTAACTCTAATTAATTCACTCTCCGATTGCTATAGTGACCAATTTTCTAAGTTTAGTGGCCGAAGTTGTTGTCATGAGTTTTTCATGTAGTGATTAACTATGGAGTAAAGGTGTTTTGACTTAATTATATATCTCCACAAAACTAAACTTTGTCACGAGGGAAACCTTTATGTGGACAATCAATATCTTTTTGGTTTATGGTAATATATATTTTATCTAGGTAGGCTTTCCAAGGTAAATTGGCATGTTGAATATGGATGAGTGGTACAAAGTTATTTACCTTAAAATATGGTGGCAAACTTAGTATTTGATTGTTATTTTGATGAAATCTACTATTAAAATGAGACAACATTACCAAAATAGAACAATCAAATGAGACATATCTAGAATAAAAAAAGTAAAAGTGTGTTGCATCATCCATCTAATGAAGATACATAGGAACCCTTTGATTACATTTATCCAAACTTTGCACGAATGGCTCAAGAAATGTAAGAATTGGTCTTTGTGCAGATGAGTTAACACCTTATTTAGCCATGCATATTCATCCTTATACTCATGTTGTCTTGTTATTGTCACACCATAAAATCTTCCCCTTTGAAATGTGTATGGCAAGACCATACATGTTTTTTACTTAATTATTTGATACCAATCCAACTAACCCAAAAGCACATATAGATGCGTAAGTATTAATAACCATTAATCAATGATGTTCAATTAAGTAATAATGGAGTAATGGTTCCCTTTATGTGCATAATTTAATGACTTTCCAACTTATGAAAAAATATGGCAAGAAAATGCAGAGAAAAGAGTACGAGTTTTCAATGATTCGGTATATAGGCAGGGCTAATCTTCAATGTCGTTCTCATGTGCAGCGACATTGAACTCATGAAAAAAGCCTATTTAATTCTTTACAATGAACAATAAGTAGATGCATTAAAAAATAAAAAATAGTATAAATGTAATCTTTTATCCTATAATTTTATCAATTATATGTAAATGTATGAATATAGGGTTTTGATGATGTCAAAAGTATAATCAAACAAGATTGCTTCAACAAACATTCAACGTTAAGCAAATAGAGATTGCTTCAAGATTAATTCAAGGTCAAGCAAACAAGATCAAGAAAAAGATAAGGCCTTAAAACATTTGTTAAAAGAATCTCACTAGTTGATCAGTTTTTGCCTCAAACAAATTGTTTTCAAGAGATCAAAGGTACTGGTAATCAATTACCAGGCAGTGTAATCGATTACCAGAAGACAAGATTTCAAATGAGCTTTTCAAAAGGGTTTCGAAATTTAAATTTTGAATCTTGTAATCGATTACCATATGTTTGTAATTGATTACCGGTAACGGCACTTCAAAAAACACTTTGAAAAGTCATGACCCTTCAAAATATAAATGTGTAATCGATTACCAGAAACATGTAATCAATTACTAGTAAGAAAACAGCAGAAAAGCTCTTTGAAATGACACATCTCTTCAAACTATTTTTGAAAAGGCACGATGGGCCTATATATGTGTGTGTCTGACTTCAAAAAGAAAGTGAGAGATATATTCTAAGAGAACTTAATTGTCAAATGCTCTCTCAGCAACTATTGGCCCAACACTTGCAAATCTATTGAGAATTCATCTAGGAACTTCAATTTGTATTATCATCTCTAAAAGAGAGAAATTCCTCTAGGATCTACAATTTGTATCATCAACTCTAAAGGAGAGAAATATTTTTGTTCATCTCTTGAACTCAGTTGTAATCAAGAGACGGTGTGTCTCTTGGATTGTGAGAATCTTGAACACAAGGGTGAGGGATCCCAAGGTGTGTTCAAAGTCTATAAAGGATTTACAGAGATAGTGGAAAATCTCAAGTGGATTGCTTGAGGACTAGACATAGGCACGGGAAGTGGCCGAACCAGTATAAATTGAGTTTACAATTCTCTCTTCCCTTATCTTATTTATTGTATTGCAATCAATTTTGTCTTACACATTTAAAGAACATTATTAAATTCATTGTTGCTTCTTCTTTTGCATTCTAAGCCTATCATTTAAAAGAGGATTAAAAGTTTGTTAGTGGGAAATTTTGTAAGACTTAATTCACCCCCCCCCCCTCTTAAGTTATTGAGGTCACTTGTCCAATATTATATAGATAAGACTAAAAAGAACTTAATTCCTTTTTTTAAAAAAATTTTTTATAAAATTTTTTTTCATTATTATTTTATATTTTTTATAAATAAATTGAAATAGTTATTTTATTTTATGTCTCCTTTTTTATTCAAATTAAAATGTGACAAAGTGATTAAAAATATCACTCTTTTAGTTAATTTTTCTAACATTTTACTGTCATAAATTCATATTAAATGAATTTTCAGCTATGTGATATACCAACATACTTTTTTGTTGATCATGATAATGATACGAAGTAGCCCCTACAAAGTAGTATCTAATCTTTGTTGGGGACTACAAGCGTGTACAAGGTGGATATTCGCCTCTCAACATTTATTTCATACCTAATGGTCAACTCTCATTCGGATCCTAGATTGCTTGATTAAGAAACATAAATCGCTATCACTTGTATTAACCATTGTTGATTATATATCAACATATTGAAGAAAGGAAAACAAAAATTAAAGCTAAAAAGGAAATAAAACTTAAATTAGCATATTAATAAAGAAAAAATAAATAAATTATAAACATAATTATTATTTAAAAATTATAATATCAACAAGTTATTATTTGAAAAATATATAAATAAAACAAAATTTTAAAAATGAGATGAATTCCTTGTGTGTTTCCCCAAACTCGATCAAATTTGACAAGACACTACAACAAAAACCAAATTTAACATCGGTTTTTGACAAAACCAATGTTAACATAAACACGGTGGCATAATTGTAAATAATGTGTATCTGTTAACATCGGTTTTCTTAAAATCTGATGTTAACAAAGTGACATTAACATCGGTTCTTGTAAAACCGATGTTAACATTAATTTGTTAACATCGATTTTGGAAAAACCAATGTTAATGTCTCTTTGTTAACATTGGGTTTGAAGAAAACCGATGTTAACCTATGCTCGTTAACATCGATTTTGTGAAAACCGATGTTAACGTATGACCGATTAACATCAGTTTCTTGAAGAAAACTGATGTTAACATTAACATCATTTTGTTAACATCGGTTTTGTATTGAAAATCGATGTTGGACTTACATTTTAAATTATATCATACGTGACCTATTTTGCTTGCGTTCTCTTCTTCTCCGTGTAACCTCTCTTGTTTTGCATCTAAGCTTGTTGTTCTCCATCACACTGAAGACCATGACAGGTCGCTTTTTGTTGTCCATCGCCAACATACCTAGGTACATTTTGTCTAAGCTTCATGTCTTCATTGTAACTTACCTGTGTTGTTATATTGAAAACCTAGGTCTGCTTCAAGAACTCGTGGCTAACCCAAGGACCTTTTTTGGTTTCTGCTGGAAGGATTGGGAAACTCGTGGTGACCTGAGATACGAGGTAAGCTTCATGTCTCCGTGCCATTGTCACTGATCTCACTGCCAGTCTCGCTGCCATTGTCACTGTTGGGTTCGAGGTAAGCTTCGTGTCTTCATTGTAACTTCGTGCCTCCACGTACGTGCTAAATTTGAGAAGCAATGTTTCCTTTTTCCAACTCGTGAGGGAAACATAGACATTATATTTAGAAATGTTGCAATAGTTTTGTTTGTTTCACTGGCCCAATTTTAATTCAAATAAATTTCTTTAGTACCAAATTACTACACTTTATTTCCATATGCTTCAAGCAAACATATACACCAACTTCTTTTATCGATTTAACTTTGGAAACAAATGCTCTCATTTGAAATAATCAACAAAAAAATACCTACGTGTACAACTGTATATTCTGCCAATATAAGTTGTCATTGTTTTTCTTCATCAAGAACTCAGTATAAATTCCAGTTAATGTTGTTTGATTTATAGTCTTCAGTCATTGATTGATGAGTTTGATTTACAGGGTTGCTTCAAGAGCTTGGGTTATAATACAATCTAAACTATATTGAGACAGAACAAGTGACAGCTCTTAAAATATTTTTGTTTCAGAGGTTAGACAGCAACCAAAAACTACTAGTTTTTTATCTTTTGTTTGAATGAAACATGATGATGGTATATATTTATGTAGGTCCTTGATGATGGTATATATTTATGTAGGTCCATGTGATATATTTATGTAGAATATTTTTTTTTGCATGTATTGCCTAGGATTATTTGCTATCAAGATGCCAAAAGTTTTGACACTAGTTAATTAATTTCAGTTTTACCTTAACACTTAACTCTTTATTGTACAAATTTTTGTATGAAGAGATATATTCTTTATGTAGGTCCATGTGATATATTCTTTCTCTTTATCTCTCTTCATCACATTGTGGCCATCTTATTACATACTTCCCTGTCTTCTCATCCTATATCGCTCTTTATTGTACAAATTTTTGTATGAAGAGATTTTATGAATGCAATTTCTCAAAGCAATAATGATAAGAAAGTACTCAAAATTTTCTATCATGTGTACTTACAAAGATTCCAACGAGGAGAGATTGGAAATGGCAGAAGTTATTATTCCACTCAAACTACTTGAGCTCATATTCCACCACCTTACCTGACTTAACCCTCATATGTTATAGCTTTCTCAAAGCAATAAATGAACATTTGTTCTTTTTTTGTGATAACATGTTACATAGAAGGGAACCCGTCCAATCTTATGAGGTGGAGCTTGACAGCACAAAATTCCATCAGCTAAAACCTCAACAGGAACCTCCACTTCCCCAAACATACAGGACCAGTTACATTTTGCCACCACAGCTTGACATTTTAAAAATGTTCCAACAATCAACACCTGTATAGTTTTGAATAGGATAAGATATAAGTCAAATAACAGCTGACTTCTCTTCATTTCATATTTTGGTAGAAACCCATAGAAAAATTAGTAAACCATTAATATGTATAAAACTCCAAAGCAAATAAAGAATATCAACAGGATACTGGATACACCATGAAATACAAAAAATATTCAGTAACAATGAGAAGAGATACATGTTGGGAATATCCAAATAAATAAAGAAAAAAACTATATGCATCTGACCTGAAAAAAAGTTGTCAATATCCAAGGAAAAAATATATAAATCTAAAGTAGATTCCAACTACCATACATATTTAATTACTTATGTTCATGACATACAAGAAAAGGAAAACAAACTGCACAACCATAAATGGTTGCTAAAATATATATTATAATTATGTGGATCTCAAACAAATTACCTCAATCTCTGATTCAGCATAAGCCCATTTTTGTGAAAAATCATTTATGCTAAACAGTTGGTCTTGAGATAGGGATAGGTGCAATGAGGTATCATCTATCACATTGATAACTACTAAACAATTGTATTATGATAGTAGAAAATAAAGCAAATTATCTTTAAAAATAATTATTTAGCTGTTATTTGCACTTAAAATGTGAGAATTGATGTTCCGTGATTTTTGGCTGTAGATATTTAAACCAAATGGCAAATAGAAAAAGTGGGCAAAAACAAAGAAGAAATCAAGGCCCAGCCCAATGTCGCGCTCAGCGCGCTACTCGCGCTAAGCGAGCAGCACGAGAAGTAACAGACTAGCTAAGCGCGTGACGCCAGAAAACATGCGCTAAGCAAGAGGAGCTCACTAAGCGTGCACGCTAAGTGAGGTAGGGCATGCTAAGCGGGCCTATGAAGGCCCAAGTCCATTTCAGCAGCTATAAATAGAGAGTCAGACCAAGGGAAAAGACACACTGAGTCTCAAAGCACTCTCACTACTACCTAAAGCCTGAGAACTCCTCCTCTCCTCTCTTTTTATCATTTATCCCAATTCTTTCTTCCATCCCTCTCATTTCCTCATGGAAATAAGTGGCTAATCCCCTAGTTAGGGTCTGGCAGGCCTAAAAAGTCAAACGATGTATGGTGTACTTCAAATTTATCAATGCAAAAGGAGTCTCTTCCAGGTTTCTTTCTATTTTATTATCTTTTCTGTTTTTATCTTGAATACTTCATGTTGTTATTCTGTTAGGGGTTATGTGCTCGAGAGAGGGTAACCTTTAATTAAGATTTAAGGAGAATATGCATGTATCGGTTTTAGGGGTTAGATGCTCGAGAGAGGGTAACCTTTAATAGAACAAGAAGAAAGGATATCTTAATAAAATCATTGCTAGACAGAATGATTGCATTATGCCCATGCGTCAAAGCAAACATCTAGACTTAAATCTTCATGCATTTTATTTATTGAATCTTTTCAAAGACATTTGGGAGATAGGTAAGTAAAATAGGCTTGTCATTGTGAGACATCAGGGGCAAGTAAATGGATAGATGAGGGTAGAATAGAATCAATTGAGTTGATAAAGAAAATCATGAATTCATACATCCTAGGCGATAAAGGCATGCTAGGTCCTAACATTTCTATTCATTGAATTTTATCTTTAATTATTTTGCTGTTTATTTACGAATATTAATTCTTATTCTGTTCTCCAACCCTTAAATTCATTATTCTTATAAATTGAAAAAGTATTTAAAATAAGTACAACACAAAATCCCTGTGGAAATCGACACTCGGACTTTTGAGCTTTTACTACTTGAACAAATTGGTACACTTGCCAAACTATTAACACACATCCCCACATTCATATGTGCTCCATGAAATACTAGGGGAAGACTGCATATGAAGATCATCCACACCTGCAAGTTCTTTGGTAATCCACCTAGAGAAACTATTAACCTTCTTGAGGCTCTCCTCCCCATCCAATAATCCACGCCTCATGGTCAAGGCATAATTGATACTTGTTTCACCATGAACTTTATACTCAGAATTGGATTTCAGTGCAGGTTGAGACTGCCCATGTGTATACTACTCTTTTAACTCACCATTAAAAGTGAACAGCTCAGGATCAATTTCTAGGCTGACATTATTAGTTACATCCCCCAGTAAACTAGCACTATAATCAGATCCAAATTCCAAACCCAATGATTGGGTAAAGCCCCAATTAGGCAATTCTCCAGTATTGTCTTCAAAAGGAATCTAAACCAACAATTAAAATAACAAAATCAAAATAGTTATATATCATGGCTAAATCTCACAATCTAGTGCAGATTAAAAATTTTGATGAGATAACACTACAAGTTAAAACATCAGGGTTACAGATCAAATATAAAATTGACACCAAACTAATGCAAGGCCACTCCCTCCATCAAACTACTTAATTCTCATCTCAGCAAATTAAATAATGATACATTAGGACAAACATAAAGTAAAAAATAAAGTCTAGCAAAAATTTAAGATAAGCACTACTATGTTCTTTAGCATTTCAACAAGTTCAAAAACAATTCAAAATATTTGGTGCTACACATGTACACCAGTAACAAGAATTTATGAATAAGCTCCATCCTAATTCATCATTCTATTGTATTGCAACTTAATAAAAATTTAAAATACATGGCTAAATGACTAACTCCCTGGAAAGAAAGTAACTGTATATTCCCAGGCCACTTTTTCTACAAATCCATCTTCTAGAATCTCTTAATATTCTTTTGATATGAAGCAACAGCTCCCACAAATTCTCACCTTCCCTAGCTTCCCCTCCTCAAGCAATTATTTTCAAAGATAAAAGAATAGGAGAACCATACACACCTCATCAAGCATAAAGTCCATTAGCAACAACATAGAATGCACTTAAAACTTTAATCAACTGCCTAACCTAAACTTTGTTGCTGGTTAGTGTTAGCAAGTAGTAGCTACTGGGATGGTGCCCTTTTAGATATTGAGTTGTTGATCCTCATTTTCTTGGCATTTGCTTTTTGTGTAGCTGGTTCACTAGCTTTTAAGTGCATAATCATTTTTTTAATTATGTGTTGTTCAAATTTTAGGAGGGCATTTTCTTGACATTTTCTTAATGATTTATTTGATGAAAATAGTCTAGTTCATTAAATGAGATGAATTCATGTGAACATAATCAACTTGATGGCTGGTACACACCTTTTATTGGCATTGTAGGAAATAAATTTAGTCATACTAGTAAGTGATGACTATAAACTGATAATAGAAAACTAGAATAACAAATACAAATTGCTTAAATAATGTTTCCACCAAGTGCTTCAAAAGTTCTAAAGGTTTCTTTCACTACATCATGAGCTTTCTTTCATGCTTTTCAAATTTTCTGGATTACATCCTTCCCATGTACTCCCTTCTCTCGTGAACTGAACAAGGGTTTCAATGAAACTAAGTTGTCCAATCTCTTCTCTTGCTTTTGAATTTGATTGAAGGAGTAACAAAATGGAGGGAGCCTCGTCAATCTTATCTCTTTTGACCATAATTGTCTTGATCCATAAAATTTATGGATCTTTTAACTTATCATTACAATCAAGTATGCCAAGAAACTTTGTAGCATTCTAGTGACAAGCATCAAAATAGGCAACACTTGATTTTCCTCATAACTCTCCTTCATCTTAGTGCACCCGCTTGCAAATTTTTTTATACCAAAAGCAGCATGTGCTTTTAGGAACTGGATTCAGTGCTGTCATTTTTTTTGTAGTTCAAGCTTGCTGTTAGCATATTGTATTTTTAAGTTTGGTTTATGGAGATAAATTGAATAGTTCGATTTTCATTCAACAGTTTGAAGTTAGTGAACTTACTGAATGTGTAAATAGCACGGAAAAGCCAATTGTGGGAATCCGGATCCTTCCTTTTAAGGCCTATGTTTAAACTACCTAGGTTTAGTTTTTGAAAAATGAATGAATAATTTGAGAACTGTGACTAGCTTGCCATGGTAGGAGTAACATAGTAAGTTAAAGAATCATCCGATACAATCTTAGCAAAAGATATAGCAATGGAAAGTGACTAATCAACATACATAAATACATATTTATCATTTAGGTGAGTGACTTGATTAACTACTTACCATTAATGTTATCCTGCAAATGTAACATGTTGGACATTTTCCCTTCACATTTTTAACCATGATTGCCACCGAGACTAACCATTAGGCTAAGAATTATGATTTTTAAGAAATGATGATTAATTTTCTCATTTCCCACCACTGATGTGGTTAATATTCAATTTGTGTCCTACACCACTAGCAATTTTGATCTACCATTGCAAGGAGCAAGCCCTATGGAGTATACACGGTGGCTTTTGCTTTTGCACAATAGGGAGTACTTTTTCCATTAGCTTCCGAAAAACACCCAGGTCAGTCGTAATTAAATTGTTGTCTATACCTAACATCTATTCTATAAACCACACTTTATTATAGTGAATAGTGATAGGCTGGTAGCTCAAAATCTAATCCTTTCATGCGCACTGATTTGTCTCTTCATATTGTCTTCCATTAGGGGAGTGTACTATTTTCAAAAGAGAACATTGACTTATTGAGATTGTATGATTGTCCTCACTACTGTGTATGGTAGTTAGAGTTATGATTTTTGAGACACTGATGACGTCAATTGATAAATTCAAAATATAGTGCAGCTAGCATGCATTACAAAATCCCTTCTTGAATTAATTAATAGTCCTGTGATACTTTAAGCCGACTCATTGTCAAATATTGATATCTGTTTTTCGTAATGATGATTAATGTAGGTGGTGATTGAGTTATTTATTGGATTCTTGCTTTCATTTTGGACCGTGTTGCTCATCAGCACAGGTACAAATGTTTGTTACCAATTATTATTTTTATTACTTGTTCACTGCCATTAATGACAACTGATATATGCTATACAAATTGTGTTCATGATGAGTGAACCTTAGAATCCCATTTGAGACTAAATGCAATGATTCTTGCGGACAGATTGCATTAATCATTGTATTCAATCTTGAATTTTCCGTTTGGACAGTTTGGGGTGACTGATATTTTTATGGTAGATTCATGCGTTAAGGTTAACATTATTTTGTTTAATTTGATGAAATTTTGGTATAATGCATTTCTAGTTGTTCTCTGAGTGCATACTTGATTTACATAACTGATTCAGTTTTTTGATAATGTTAAATAACTAAAGTTTTTTTCTTTACAGGCCGATGGCTATTCCACCCAGCTCTCCTCCTCCTCCTCCTCCTCCTTCTCCTCCTCCTTTTATTGAAGCAGCATCACAGTCGCCGTCTAGCATGAAGCAGACAAGAAAAGTCATACGGCTAAGATCATTGGTGACTAGACCACCTGGGGCAGACAGATCGATTGTCCACATCGATCCTTCGACTGGGAAGGCCAACGGTCCCCACAAGAAGAAATTAAAAACATATTTAGGGATCGTCGCTCGTGATAAGGTCGACGTGACATACGAGAATCGGAATCAAGTCTCTGTTGCTCAGAAGGATTTGATATGGGAGGATATTAAGGTATTTTAGTTTTCATCTTGCATTTTGTTTATTAGGCAAAATTTATAATTTGCTAACAATAAAACCTAATTTGTTATTTGTCAAGCTGAATTTGATATCCCTAAAGCATCTGACGTTAGGACAAAGAAAAAAATACTTCAGATTGTGGGGGAGCGGTGGAGACGATTTAAGTATGATTTGACGTCAAAATGGGCACTTGCAGCCGATAAGGACAATGTGGATGACACTATTTGTGAAAAATATGGCATTAGCAAGGAGAAATGGGCTCAGTTTTGTCAGAGTCACAGAGACCCCTCATGGGAGGTTTGTACTTTGTAATCATAAGTTTCATTAATGTTTAATTTTTGCAGGATGTGCAGAAAAAGGCACATACAAAAGCAAAACACTACCCCCCACGTGTTGTCTCGTGTGGGTTATGAATATTTAGAACAGAAGCTGATGGCTGAGAAGACAAAGAAAAAACTGGAGGAAGTTTCTCAATCCATAAGCACTAAGGCCATGATTGACCCTCCATCTTCCATTAGACGACACGTAAAGTGGAAGATGGCCTGCATGAAGAAAACTGGCCAGATGACATCTTAGGCAGCAAAGGAAATTGCTGAGAAGATTATAAGTCACTTTCAATTAATAATTGTGATTATTTATGTTTATTCTATGATTGACTAAACAAATAAATGTGTTTTGTACAAGACTCATTGGAGGAGCAGGCGTCACAGGATTCCTTTATCCCTTTGTTGCATGATCAAGTGAAACTGGGACTACCCTGGTCGTGTGCGTGCTGCTGGAGCCGGTGTGACCATCAAGCAATACTTTGGATCGGCTCCACGGACCTCCTGCACTTCTTCCTTCATGGCTCCCAAAGAACTAGAGCAGATGACTCAACAAATTAGGGACCAGCTAAAGGAGTCGATCACAAAAAAAGTGACTCGGCAGCTGATGTTATCCTTCAGCCAGATGTAGTCCCAGTTTCAGTCACAGATGCAATCACAGGGACTTGCACTACCTCCGGAGCCTGAGGTTGGTCCCTCAACTGCTCGTGTCAGCACAAAGGAGAGTTTTGTTGATCCCTCAAGGAACGATCCAGAGACGGGTGACTCAGACAAATGCGGGTTGTACATCGAAGAAAATCCTCCCCGCCTGATTGCCCTAGGAAGAGTTTATGAGGGATCCACAACTGTTCACAACATCCCTTTGTTGCATGATCAAGTGAAGGTCGGTGTTGAGGAGGTTAAAGATGCAGATGCTCCCGTTCCTGTACCCACTGACGAGGTTAACTTAGTGGGACAGGCACTTAACACCTTCCTTGCTTGGCTGACACATCTCGTGAAACGTTTATCAGAACATGTATTTTGCTTTCATTAAATGCTTTTTTTTTCAATTCAATTGTTCACTATAATTGCCTAATGTTAATTCACTCTGTTAGATAAACATGGAGCTGTAGGACCCACAAAACCTGCAGATAGGCTAGATCATGAGGTCGATGATCCCCTATATTTGATGACATTGACTATCTCACAGGTTTTTTTGAAGCCTTTCCAGGTTATGTGGGATGCTACCGTGTTTGGGGTGTTTAATCAAGACTTCTTGGTGTACATAAAGCACGAAGATCTGTCTGAAATTGCACACGGTGGTCAATGTCTCAGCATATTTGTTATACAGTTATGGATTCTGTAAGTCGATTTAGATTATTGTTAATTACTTAAGTTATTGTTTTCAATTCATACATAATTAATAGGCATCTGATTGAGACAAGTATGCGAGCGGGAAATTCCGATGTGTATGGATTCCTTGAGCCACAGTCCATCCAGAGATCTGGGCAATCACAATTTGAATCAAAAAGTTACATGAAAAACTGAATGCATAATTCAAAACGCGATGTCTACCTAGGAGCCTACCTGAATGGGTAAGTAAAACTGAACAACTTAATTTAAATAATGTATAATACTACAATAACCCATATTGGTCTCCACTGCAGCGCACACTGGCAAATGGTCGTCATATTGCCTAAGGAAAATATTGTTGTTTGGTTTTGTTCCTTGCATAACAGGCCAGACAACTACCTAAAAGGAATAATTAACAAGTCAGTATTGTTTTTCAATACATTTGCATTAGCATAACTCAACAACATCAATATTTTAATGTTTCTTGTATTCAACAGTGCTTTGAAAGGACTTGATGATATTCCACAACCTAAATCCAAGGCTGGTACTAGGTGGATTGTTGTTAAGGTACGTGATTTAAATAAAACTTCTACTTATATATATTTTATGTGTGTGTACACTAATTGTAGTTAACATTTAATATCCAAATTTCATTATGTATTTAGTGTAATAGACAAAAAGGAAGCACTAAGTGCGGCTATTACGTTATACACTGGATGTCCACGATAATCTTAGAAACTTTCAGGAATAATTGAGAAACGGTAATTGTTTATTTCAAACAAAGTTGATTTTCTTATCATTGGTATTATATTATTAACTTATGTTTTATTTGATCATGCAGTATTTTAATGATGTTAGACCATTGGAAGTAGAGAGATTAAAGGCGTTTCGCATCCAGTGGGCCTAATAGCATCTCAAAGTTAGAAATCAAACTTAGGATGTTAGGGAACTATGTAATTTTAGGTTACTTAGTTAACTAGCTTGCTTTACATTTTTTACAATTGTTGTTTTATTTTAACATTCAATATTCTTTATTGATAGTTATTAATAAATTATTTATTCATAGTCATCAATGGATTTTTTACAATTGATAGTTTACTAGCTAGCTTTCTGCTAAAAACTATATCAAAGCAGAATGCAAATGATATATGATGTGTTGTGTGGTCTGATTTGAAATTTATAAGTTAAATTTTAGATTTTTTGTAAAAACATAAAGTGTGTTTTAAAAAAAATCCTAAAAACATCGGTTTAAAAACCGATATTAATATCCAAAAACATTAACATCAATTTTGTTAAAAAACCAATGTTAACTTATACGTTAACATCAATTTTTTAGTGAAACTGATGTTAACATAACCAATGTTAACATAATCAATGTTAACATCGGTTTTCTACAAAAATTGATGTTAACATATGAGTTAACATCGATTTTTGAGTGAAACTGATGTTAACGTTTGGAAGTTAACATCAATTTTTGTACAAAACTGATGTTAACGTATAAGTTATCGATTTTTATAGAAAACCAATGTTAACTTACAATGTTAACATCGTTTTCTACGTTAACATCTATTTTGTACAAAAACCAATGTTAACATTGTAAGTTAACATCGGTTTTGTACAAAAACCGATGTGAATTGTCAACATTCATATCTTTTTTTTGTGTAATTCTTATTATATAACATCGGTTATTTAAATAATCGTTGTTGTCAATTTTACGTTAACATCAGTTTTAGAAAATCAATGTTAATGATAATATTTTTAACATTGGTTAAAAACCGATGCGGAAAACCATAAATAATCGATATGAAAAGCCATAAATAATCGATGTAAAAAACATATTTTCTAATAGTGAGAGTGTGATTGAATTTCAAAAATATAATCCTACCTCTTTAATTTAAACCAAATATTTCCTATCTTTGGGACCACATCAAGAAAGTCAAACCCATCTCTCACTTTGTCATATTTACCCATCTCTCACTTTGTCATATTTACTTTTTATATAGATATATAAATTAAATAATAGACTATTACATAAGAATAAATTAAACAAAAATATATTATTATTTTTAGATTTGTTAATATTGTTCATTTAGTAAGATAAAATGTATATTTTTTTAGAATTTATATATTTATTTTTAAATACTTACATATAAAAGAATCTTATTTAATATTTCCTGATGAGCACATAAAATCTTAAAACCACCTTATATATTATATTGGAATTATAACCTTCTTCATATAACATGTTAATCTTAAAGGATTCAGATCATTGTTCTTTAATCAATCAGCTTCACATCTATTCATTTAAATCTATAATTTTAACGAGAATACGGGATGCGAATTCATTTTTCATAGAGCAGTGATTTTCCGATAATTAATGTCGTTTCTAAAATTTTCTATGCATAATAATACTTTTTGTCTTGTTATTTCTACTACCACAATTTATATTTCAATATTTTAATATCTATGTCTTATATAAAATATTTAATTCATTAGTGGATCAAATGCACCGAATTTTCGGTCAATATTTTGTTAAGTATAATTATTAAAAACATAAAACAAGGAACACAGATAAAAACTTATATACATTTTATTTTATTAAAATTTTAGTTATTCTTAATAAATGTGTGTGTTGATTTAAGATGATTCTTTTGAAACAAAAATGTCTACTTTCAAGTTTAACAAATATATTTTTAGTTAAATTAGAAAATTTGTTCATAAAAATAATAAGTATATTTTTTATTTACAATCGTTATAAAGAAATTAAAGGTTTATGTGTCTATCTATCCATTATTTTAAATATAAAATAAAATTTATATTTTTCATTTTCATTTCATGATTACTATTTTACTTTTAAATTAATAAATAAGTAAATTTAAAAATAAGTATAATTATTACTTAAATAAATATAAAATATATAGTTAAAAACCAACAAATGATTAATTCAAATGGTGCTCAACTCGGTATCTTTAAGTATAATTATTAAGGACATAAAAGAAAAAATATAATTAATAAAAAAGACTGTAGTTTTTTATTAAAGTTGTAGTTCTATTTAACAATTAAAATTGTATCTATCAAATCAAATTTATATTTTCTATTTTCAGTTCATGATTACTATGCTTAATTTTAATTTAACTGATAAGTAAATTTAAAAAATAAGTATAATAATTACAGAAATAAATGGAAAAAATATAGTTATAAAATATACTTATTTTCTGTTTAAAATAAAATTGTAATTTTATTTAATAAATATGTATAATGTCTTGGTCTGAGATTATTCTTTGGGAAAAAAAGTATTCTCTATTTATAGTTGACAAAATGTATTTTAAGTTAAATTAAATGATTTTTACTAATAAAATTAATAGGTATAATTCTTATTTTCAACCATTTATTTAGAAATTGAAGATTTATCCGTTTATCTACACATTATTTTTAGTTTATTTAAAAATTTATATTTTCTATTTTCAGTTCTTGATTACTACGCTTTTTTTATTTAATGGATACGTAAATTTAAAAATAAGAGAACAATTATAAAAGGACATAAATGAAAAAAATAAAGTTGAAAAAACTTATGTCTTTTTTTAATTAAAATTATAATTACATTGTTTTGTTTGATTTTATCAACAGGTACTAGTGGATTAGGATCTTTGTTATTCCTCTATCAAGAAGACTCTAAGCTTTAATATCATATAAGAATTATTTATTATTTTGTGTTGTGTATTAAATCATATGAAACACTTTTATTTATAACGAAAGAGATTTATAAAATAATAAAATTAAATAATGAATAAAAAAAATAATATCATATTAAACTATAATAATTAAAACATATCAAATTATATATTATACAATAATCCATAAGTAACATTAATGACTTTAACCAAACATTTTAATGAAGAATGTGTTCTTAATTATATTTCATCATGCTTTCTTCTTTTTTATTTTATGCGAATTACTTTAGTTAAATATATCTTTTGTTCTAGAGTTAAAGAAAATATAAAAAATATGATTAAATCAGACAAAACAATACCCACTTAACAATAGCTATATGAAAAGCAATAGCTCTACGAATTACGATATATACTTAAAAGCAAATCTTTCAAGGCAACTCCCTCTAAACAATAGCTACACAACCAAAAAAGCACATCTTATATCATGTTATCTATCCAATATATCTTATTTAAAAATAAAAAATACCCAGACATCACCAAATATAAACATTAGTATGTATTCAAATGTGAAACGCTTGCTATCTGCGCAACCCATAACATCATAGTGATAATATTCAATGATCTCTAAACTGTCAGATTTATTTATTAAGATCATCAATTTCCATATCATCATCACAACAATACAACAAGCAATCATAATATATTAACACCATCGGTCACTATCCAATTCGTAAATTCCAACCATGGCAATATTATATTTAGTTATTTACTTAATCGAAAAAACCAAAGTGATATAATATGGTTATGATTTGTCAAGGATGACTAATTTGTGAATTCTGATTATAAGGCTATTGGCCGTAAAAATACATAATTCTTCTTTATAGGCTTATCATTTTACCCCTTTATCAATGACGACCTATATGCTTACGAAACTGAAACATTTTTCTTAATTAAAAAACAGAAATTCAAAAGAAATATCAAAAGAGGAATTAAGAACAATTGTCGTATAGATATAGCTGGGTGTTGCGGGTTTGACTAATAATCAGATCAATTTCCATATCTTCACAAGAATAACTAATCATAATATACTATTAACACCATCAGTCATTATCCAATTGGAAAATTCCCAAATGACTATAATGTTTATTAAATAGAAAATTCCAAAGTGATATAATATGATTATGATTTACCAAGGATTACTAATTTGTGAATTCCTGACTACTGGCCATAAAAAACAATATAACTCCACTTTATAGGCTTATAATATTAGCCCTGGAGCAGTGACGACTCATATTGAACATCAATTCAATTGCTTGCGAAACTAAAACATTTTCTTCAATTAAAAAACAGAAATTCAAAAGAAATTTTAGAAGAGGAATTAAGAAGGATATGTATGGAAATCACTCGTGAAAACCCGGCCCTATCCAAACATTAAATAATTGAAAAGGTTGAATCTTAATATTAATCAAACAATGAGGACATGTCTGATATCATGATATTTAATCCTTATAGTCAAAAGGTTGAATTCAAGTGATCACTTGCTAGAATTTAATCCTTTGTATTTTTTATGCAGAAAAAAAAGTATAAATTATAGGTATATATATCCTAAAACAGTCCTCTAAAAGTTGTGAAATCTACATAATCCCATTCATTAATTTCTAATCTAAGTGTTCTTCTAGCATTATTGTAAAATCATTGTGGCAATATGAACACAAAAAAAGGAAACCAATGATTTTATGGCTTTTATTCAATCAAATCTCTTAAAATCTCAATAGTACCTTAATTTCTCTTCAAATGGAAGAAAAGATCGAGTATGAGTTTTCACTGATTCTGTAAATTAGAAATGATAAGTCTTCTCATAGTATTCATAGTATAGTGTGTTAATAGAATTTTAATAAAATATATTGCTCATTTAAGCTCCTAAAATTTTATTTAGTAATATTATAAGTTCACTTAATTTGACAACATAAAATAAAGTTCCTAACAATAATAGATGATATAATTGTTTTAAAATATTAGCCTACATTAGTTATTGAAATATAAATTTTTAACACATTGTTATTTTTATATATTGTACATAATTTTTTAAATTGAATTAAAAAGAAAAGAATTAAATCATATGAAATAAAAATACCATTATTATTAAATAATGGTGAAATTGGGTATTTTTAAAAGAAAAATATAATAAAATATGTCTTTGTTGGTAACAATTAATATTTTATTTTTATTATATAGAAATATATTAAGAAGATAAAGTTTTTAAATTAAAGAATTACTAAAATTAATTATTTAAATTAAAATACATCGTCTATATAAACCTTCACAGTATATTTAGATCCTAAATCAGGAAGTGTCAAGAATGGAAGATACCACAAAAAAAAAAAAAAAAACTAGTGTGTAACAACGGACTGGTTGATAAACCTCATAGTAACAAATACCATAAAAAAAATGTCTACCGATAACTATAATATATAATTAACACACAATTATATACGTCTGTGTTTTTTTTTTACATATATAAGTGTGTGTTAATTTTATATTACGTAAGCTGTATTCATGTATTAAGATAATATATAATCATAATTCAACTGTTATAAAAATCATTACAATTGACTTAAATTTAAATAGTTTACACAAGATTTTATATTCAAATTAATCTTGTGCCTCCCATTGAACACTTAAAAAAAATTAACCGTACGTTCAATCTATAAAAACAGATTATATAGGAGTATAAAGTTATTAATGGTAGAAGAGTTTATATATATATATATATATATATATATATATATATTTTAAAAAAGGAGTTGATACAACTTGATGCAGAGTTTTCTCTATTCAGTCTTTAAATCATCAATCTTAGGTAGCGCAGCACATGCTAACTACTTTCTAGTTCAGAAAATAAAATCATTTCAATAATAATAATAATAATAATAATAATAATAATAATAATAATAATAATAATAATAATAATAATAATAATAACTTTCTTAAAGAAATCACAATTAAATATAAGATTAATTATACATTTATTTTTACATATTTGAATCTTCATATAGTTTTTCTATGAGAATATCCTTTATTACATTTTTTTGTCTTTTCACACGTAATTTTAGCATTATTTAATATTTTATTCAAAAAACTAAAATAAATTACTTTAAAATCTTTCATTTACTATAAGACTTCCTTTTTTCGTACAGTTCAGCTTAATTTTGATAACTTCAATATTTTACGCATTAAAATTTCACCTAGTTACTTATGCTGTCTAAAGTGCAGGTAAAAACATATTTTAATTAGCATGAATTATCATTGAAATGTTTTTTTATTATTGAAATGGCTATGTGGTTAATCATTGACAAATCTATGGGGGCAACGAGGGGCCTTGGGCCTCCATCCTCAACATCCTTTGTGTATATGAGAGGAAACAAAGAAAATTAAAAAAATTATTAATTAAGAAAAATAAATAAATAATAAATTTTTAAGTTAATATTTGTTAAATTTTCTTTCTAGCTAGTAATAGATCCTAACGTTAATTTTACACGTAAAGTTAATAATAAATATTTTAAAATATATTATTTATGACAATTTAATTAATATTAAATAATTATGTTGAAATTTTTTTTATCTCGATACACTTTTGGATCCATCCAATACTTAATTAGGATAATATATTACTATTAACATCTAAAAAGTGTCATTGGAGTAATAACTACTAATTGGATACAGCTAACAGAAAGAAGTTGATTGAGGCAGTTAACGTGGCTAAGTTGGGGTAAAAAGGTAAAACGACTAAAGGATGTGTAAGACAAATTGATCATGATGGAACTGTTGAAGGAATGATAGCCATGATCTCCTAAATTTTAGGAATTTTTAATAATGTTTAAGCTAACGTAACGGTTAATCGATACGATCTATCACATTGTAACAGACACAAGACACAAACATCGATATACAAAAACTCAGTCATTCTACTGTTTATTATTTGCATTATTTTGTTTATTTGTCTTATTTCGCCTACTTTTTTCCAAAATTCCTTTATTGGTTTTAGTTATTTATGGCTTTCCTTTACGACAACCCTCAATTCGACATAGGAGTAATTTAATTTAGAAACGTCTTGTTTATTGATTATTATAAAATTCTTTGGAGTGAACTAAAAGTCCAACTAATGAATAAAGTTCCTTTTTTAATCAAATCACCTAAAGGAAGTCAATGCTTATCCAACTAATGAATAAAGTTCCTTTTTTAATCAAATCACCTAAAGGAAGTCAATGCTTATCCAACTAATGAATAAAGTTCCATTTTTAATCGATCACCTAAAGGAAATCAATGCTTAGTTCTTAAACACCATCACGAATTAAAGAAATTTCACACCAATAATTACTAAACATCCAAATGAAAATTTTCAAACTCATACAATACAATGATTTAGTTTGAATGTTGTAAATATACTGGCTGCTACAGCTTCGACTTGCAAGACTGTTTTAGCTTCTGAAAGCACCATATTTGAAAACTAGGTGACTAGGTTCACGTGCTGTGGTCCAAATGAAAATTTTCATACTCATACAATAAAGTGAATGTTCTAATATACTACCTGCTAGAGTTTCTTGTAAGACTGTTGTAGCTTCTGAAAGCCCCATATTTGAAAACTAGCTAGGTGACTAGGTGCACGTGCTGAGGACCGTGGACCAATAACACGTATGCTGCTAGAGTTTCAGCAAGGGGTCTTCTAACTGAAACTCCAAACACCACTCCTTCATTCTTTTCACATAATAAATTTCATTTATATATTGTTTTTAAAAAATCGTCACAAATTTTTTTTCTTACTCCAACCCTTATGAAATCTCTAAGTCGTATTTTAATAAGGGAATTTCTTTTTATTTTCTTGTATCAAGTTACTTTAGTGTTAGTAGTATTTAATATTTTTAAACACAAATAATTGATATTGATATAAAATCTGATTTCGTTCACATGTGAAGAAATGAATTATTTAATGACATAACTCTTATTTAATTTTTGAGTGTGTAAAATTCTTTTAAATTAATAATAATTATATATTATAAGAGAAATTAATCTTTCACAGATAGGTTGAAAGATATATTTAATCTTTCACTCAAGACAAAAAAAAGTTAATAATTTCGAATTTAAAAACAAATATTTTAAATCATGCATTTATAATAATACCTTTTTCTTAATTTGTAAATTTTAGCTTTAATTAATTAGTTTAAATATTATATATTAAATTTTAGTTATTCATACAGTCAAAAGTCTGATAAAAGTATTAAACCATATTATACCAAAAAAAGTATAAAACCATATTATATAAAAAAAAGTATAATCATTGAAATGTAAATTTAGGATTCAGGATCAGTTTGGCTTACTCTCTCCATCCCTATCTCTACATAAGATATGACTAGTATGAGTTTGGGTTCATCCTTATCTCTATATAAGACCTGATGAATATGAGTTTAGGTATAAAAGAAATGAATTTAAAATTTTAATACATATCTTTATTCTAGTCGATTTTTATTATATCTTTATTCTAGTCGGTTTTTATTGAATTTAAGGATATTCTGGGTAACCAATTGGATTATTTTATAACTTAAATTTATTTATTTTTTTATATAAATTATATATTAAGTTATTAATTATATTTTAGTTAAAATAATATATGATGAATAATAAGACATTAAAGATAAAAAATTAAGAATTAAATTATATTTTTAGTTAAATGTATAAATTTAAGTTTGTTATTTAATTTTTATTCTAATTTAAATTATTTAACTAGTAATATTGGTTGTACTTTATACTGAATATTTAAATGATGTTGAAAAAATATTTTTTATATTTTTCAAAAATTTATATAATAAATATTTCTTTTTCTTTTAAGCTCTTAATGGATGTCCACAAATTAACAAGATCATACAACATCTAACGAATAACTTGATTTACATATGGCCACCAATCATACTAGTTTAGAAAAATTAAGAAAAGTAAAAGATAAAGGCATAATAGCATACGTCAGTACGACGTCAATTTTATGTTTTTATTTGTTCATTCGTCAATATTTTAGTATAAAACAATTATGTCTTTTCTCTTGACTGGTCAACACTGACTTCCTATGACCAAAACCGATCCGTCATTTTCAAATTCTCCCTATTCCGAATGAGAAAGAGACTTTTATATAAAAAAATATTAATAAAACAACACAATTTTATTATTCTCTTTTTCTCACTTTATATTATACCATGATTAATTTATCTTCTCTTTTCATCTTTGCCTGACGCTTAGTTCGGTAAAAACAATGTTATGAGAATGCAAATGAAAAAAGTTGAAAGGAAATAAAGAGTAAAATTACATGTGTTTGTTAGATGTGAAAGTGGATAACAGATTCAAATTTTGTGACACCTAAAAGTATGAACATTAAAATTAGTAGTTTTAAGATATTGATGCATAAAAAAAAATCATGAATCATAAAATTTTATACTTCTTAATAAAAAAAATTATTTTAATTTCTTAATCCCTATTATAATAACATATGCTATTATTTGAAATATTTTTTTAAGAATATTTTATAAAAAGAAACAAGTACATTAAAAGTAAGAGAAGGGATGAATGACCGTACGGGTAATAAGAGAGAGAGGGACACACCATCTGACTTTTTGCATTCCGCATAATGCCATAGTCGATGATGCATTTGCATAATCGGAAAAGTTCCTCTTTTTTAAGGCACTTCCCACTTAATAATAATAATAATAATAATAATATATTTTATTTAATATTTTTTCTCTTTTTAGCCATTTGTTTATTTTAATTCAAATATTTTTTCACTTTTTTCATTTTAATCAAACATATTGTTCACACTTTGATTCATTTTCATTTTATTCTATCGAACATATTGTAAGTATAGTCATTCCTTGAGTGTTTAAATTGTGTTCGGTAGAGTAAAAAGAAAAAATAAAAGAGAATGAAAAAAATAAGATTATTTGATTTAGATGAAAAAGTGTATAAGAGATAAAATATCGGAGGTTCAAAAAGGCATTTACATCTTAAAGATAAATCAAGGTTCTTAATTATTTTAATTAGATATAAACAAATAAACATGTTAAGAGTTGCATGTTATGCATTTGATATTTCATATCTAATGTTTTATTAGAACATGCATTAAAAAATTTGTGTTTGATGTTATAGACGATAGGCAGATGGAGTCATAACTTGATACAACATGTGAAGTGACATTTAAGACCTCATTTAATATCTTATGTCTGAGATCTTCTTTACAGAAACATTCTTCAAGGATTTGTCGAATCCTATGAAGAATAAATGAAATCAAAATCCAAAATTCGTCAATCGCCATAAAAAAAAGCTTTGATATGCAGGACTTGCTCTAACACAAAGTGACTACCTGTTGTAGTTCGCTAGCACGCGGACGTTGAAGAAATGACTTTCTACATGAGGAAATGACATGCATTTAATGCTCTCAACAACCATTTTCATTAGACGAAGATCAAGTGAAGATATCTACCTGTTATATGTGACAGCCTCTACCCCACACATATATGTACTAATAATAAAAGAAATAATTAAAAAAATTAAACTTAATTCAAGTTTTTAAAACATATTTAAATACAAGCCTTTCAAGAGGGTAGCAGGCTCACATTCACCTTTCTAACATCATCATAAAACTTTTCTAAATAAATAATAAATTCACTTCGACTCAAACAAGGTCGTCTATAAAACCCTATACCCCAATGTCACATCCTGATGCAATCCTACCCCGCAAGGGCATTGGTTAGAATACTCCAAGTAGATTGGGCTAGAGATCCAAGGAAAGGCCCTAGGGTTCTCATGAGCCTTAGGGTAGATTTCGAGCCCATGGGCTAAGTATGAGCCCGCTTATCTTTGTAAATATTAGAATAGGTTTTTCCTTCGTCAAGGCCTTGTATTTTGGCCATTCTAGTAGTATAGGGTTTTAGCCTTGTATTTCGGGGCATTTTGAGTTGTCTTTGTAATAAGGACTTTTTTTTTATTTTCATGTTTTTTGTCATGGGGGTGAGCTTAGCTATTATAGGGGGTGTGTAGCTAAGCTCTAGCTTCTCATCTCAAGGAGGTGAGCTTAGTTATTAGAGAGGTATGTGTAGCTAAGCTCTAGCTTCTTTACGAATCTTCTTAAGGAAGCTTCTCAAGGAGGTGAGCTTAGTTATGAGAGGGGTGTGTGTAGCTAAGCTCTAGCTTCTCAAGGAAGTTTTCTCAAAGAAGCTTCTCAAGGAAGTTTTCTCAAGAAAGATTCTCAAGGAAGCTACCTAGTCTATAAATAGAAGCATGTGTAACACTTGTTGTAACTTTGATGAATGAAAGTCTTATGAGATACACTTCAAAGTTCCACTTCTTTCCTTCTTTTATTCTTTCAATTTCGTGCTCCCCCCTTCTCTCTTTCTTTTCCTCCATTAAAGCATCCTCTTCAAGCTTCTTATCCAAGGCAATTCTTGGTGGTGAAGCTCCTTCTTCCTTGGCTTATTCCCTAGTGGATGGTGCCTCCCCTATCCTCTTCTCCTTTGCCTTCCGCTGCATCTCCATGGTGAAAAATCACCATTGAAGGACCTCATTGAAGCTCAAAGATCCAGCCTCCATAGAAGCTCCACAAGCAAGCTTCCATCACATCCTATCAGAGCGTTGTGTCCCGACGTCCTTCAGCACATGGTTCCTTAAAGAAATTCACCTAGTCATCTGCTCCCCCGAACACAAAGTTCAAAATCATCACAGGATCCAAACACAAACAACACACGGGGAGTGAGTTATCACATTCCTAACTAATAGAGAAACAAGACAACTAGATATACATATCATATAAACCAAATAAAACTTAGTTACACGTAATTCACGTAATTCCACCACTTTGTCATTCAAAGTTCACTTTTTAATCATCAATCACATTACACAAGAATCACATGCTCTGATCAAGACATAATAACACATCAATTTCATAATAAACAATTAGCAAGCACATGAGACAGTTATGCTAAGACTCAAGCCTATATGCAATGTGGTACCATGTCAGTGAAAAACCACATTGGGGCGCTTAGGAGTACATAACAAGACACACCAAACAATGGGTTTGTCAGGTCACTCTCACTAAGTAAGATCATAGGGAGACCAGTCAGGGTCACGATGTTTTGCGAGAATGCTCCAACCATATGGGATCAGCATAGGCTTAAAGGAGCATTCAAATCCGGTGACCCCCAAGGCCTACACTCCGAAGAGTCCGTTAGGGCCTCTCCCTCCTGATTCAGGTCCAACCCCTAAAATCATTTTAACACACAGACACTGCTCGTGAATTATACAATACCCATGACCTCACACTCGTGTGTTAAACACGTACAACATATTGCGCTACAATTTAACACTGGTTCCTAAATAGGAAACCTACACTTTCTCTTTAACATTGCGCATTTACACTTTTCTCAAGATAACACTGGTCGGGTTATTGTACAATTCTCAGCTTACAACACAAATAATGTCACATCAAGAGTTAATCACACACTTATTCACAACCAAAACTCATTCACAATTTCACATCTCATAATGTCACAATCCACCATCACATGTTTTCACGTATCTCACAATTCAACACATGTTCTACTTTACGCTTTTACTCAATCTCAATAACAATATTATAATCTCAAGGCAACATATTATTCCATAATTCATCACATATTTCATTTATAAACACTACTCATGAATTATACCATACTACGACCTCACACTCATGTTTCAAACATGTTTAACACAATTGCGCTACAATTTAACACTGGTTCATAACTAGGAACCTACACTTTCTCTTTAACACTGCGCATAAACACAAGTCGAGTTATTGTATAATTCATAGCTCACAATATAATTAATGTAACATCAAGTGTTAAACACATCCACTTATTCACAATCGAATATTATGTCCACACTTTAATATCTCATAACATCACATCAACCATCTCATAACATTCCTAATGATATTCATAAGGTACAACACACACATGTTCATCAAATTTAACCATAATATTCTCAAACTCCAACACTTAATAATTTTTGGAATCATACCATAACACTTTATAATATTATTTAAATAAATTATTAATATAAATAACTACCTCTATATATATAAGCTAGCATACATCATATTGAATCACAAATATAAAAGTAAGCTTTCAATGCACAAATTCTAAATAGTTATATGAACACTTTGGTCAATTTCAATTATGATATTAATTTTTTAAATTATATATAAAAACCTAAAAAAAGCAAGAAAAAGAGAAAATACAAAATCAATATCTCTCTCTAAATTGTTCCTTACTTTATTTCATCAATTCATATTAATTAGTAGCATCTCTAGCAGTTCCCTGAGATTCCTTCAATTATTCCTCCGACTGCTCCGATAGAATTCTCAAACGTCAGAGAGACAGAGAAGAGATTGAAACCTCCACTTGTATTATCTTCATGAGATTCCTTTTTCTCCCTCCACAAATATTATCTCGCAAATCTCAACGGTGGAAGTGTGCGAAATTTAACGTCTAACAACATATCCAAATCTCATGAAAATCCAACGGTTAACGAAACCGGGATCATAATTTTACCGAGACAGTTTTGGGTTTCTGCGGGAAATTAAAAGGCTACAATGCGAAGAGTTTTCCTATAAGCTTAGACATGATTTTGAAATTTCCAACGGTGATAATTCTCGGAATTGAGTTGTGAACCTGGTGTTTATATTTCACAACGATCCAACGGTGAATGAGTCAGAGATCTTCATTTTTATGAGACAGGTTTAGTGAGCTGCGGGAAAAAGAAAGGGTTTTGAGAGGAGAAGGGAAAAAACGAAAATGAGAGGTAGAGGAGGCTGAGGAGTCAGTCTGAAAAACCTAGCATGTTGCTATTTATAGCTAGGGGCATTTACGATATATTATTTACTCTATTTATTTATTTTTATTATTTTTACTAAAAAACTTTTTAAATTTATTTTATGAAAAAAATGGGATGTTACATTATGAGATAACGGATACTTGAAAATGTTGCCTATATAAACTAGAAGCTTTGAAGATTGAATACAAGAATCTTGCATGAAAAACATTCATTATTCTTTTTTGCAAAAAAAAAAAAAACATTCAACAAATCATTGTAAAGTTAGAAAAAAAAAAACTCTCAAAATATCTTGAATATATTGAGATAAAAAGACTAAGCATTGATTTGTATATCCGTTTGTAAGACGATTTCAGATTCAATCTTTGAGCATACCTCAGCCACAAATCTATTCTAATTTGTATAAAGCCAACAATGACTTGGTAGGATAAAGAATACTAGGTGACAATCAAGCTTAGGGTTGAACTTGATTTGTAGAGCTAGAAGTGGTCATGATACAATACTTGTAACTTGTAAAAAGTTTGTAAAACTTGATGTTTTGCCAAGAACTGGACATAGTCTCCATGGTAGAGACGAATCAATATAAATTTTTGTGTCATATATTTTCTTGCTTTTTTGCTGCTTATAATTAACCCAAGGTTGGAATTGGTTATAGGCTTTTGAAAATATCTTTTGATTTACATTTTTGTTTTGCATCGTCTGTGTGTGTTTTTCAAAAAGTTTTGTTATATGATTTACAAAGTTCTCTTTTTAGATGAAAATCTTTGGTGATTTCAGAAAAAGGTTTAAAAATGTACAATTCAACCCCCCTTCTTGTGATTTTTGTATTTACAATTTGGTATTAGGGCTCAGCCTCTAAGGGTTAAGCACCTGATAGTGTCTAGAGGAAAAAGTTCCTAAGGGCAAATAACAACAACAACGGTTAATTCATTGTTGATGTAGCATCTCTCACAAGACCATCAAGTTTCATTGGAGAGGACTATCCATACTAGAAAGATAGAATGAAGATGTACATCGAGTGTTAGAAATCGGGACATATGAAGGTAGACTGTCCTCAGTTAAAAAGAAAAAGACACTCTTGAGACAAGAAAAAAAAATTCCAATGGTTACTAGGGATGACTTAGAGAGTGAGAAGAGTAGCAGTTCAAATGATGAGCAAGCTAATATCTGTTTGATGGCAGATATAGACAAAAAAATTGAGGTAAAAACCTACTCTGAATTTGACTATTCTTCTTGTTCTTCATCAAAAGATGAAGAAGATATGCCTTATGATGTTATTCTTCAGAATAATCATATGATTTCTCTTCAATGCAAAAGGTATAAAGATCACTGCCTCCACTACCACCTCCAAAGAATAATCCTACTGAACTAGATGTGAATGTCATATTTTATCCTGACTCTAGAAGACATAGAGTTTTGGAATTACAAACTTGCAACAACATATAGAGAGACGAGGTTGACATTGGGACTCATGCGTTTGATCCAAAGTTGCAAAAGTTGGAGTTGGAAAAGCTTAATCTTCTTAATCTTTGGAAAGAAGGTTTCCCAAGGATTGACCTTTTCTCCTATCAATCTAGGGACACCTTACCTGAAGAAGAGAAGCATACTTATGGAGTTTATGGTGAAAATGAACCAGTCTTCAAGACATTCCCTCAATGAAAGATTGTTTCTCCCAATCCTAATAGTCTGATTTTCATGCATTTGCCCATAGATAGAAAGGTTTATCCTTCTGAAGCCAACATCTGGAAAAGTAGAGAAGTTGCATTTGCTAACATTCCCTTCTCTATTCCCTTGAATTTACAACAATTGATGGGCCTTATATGTACCTTCAATGTTGTTCATCCATGGGATCGTTCTAATTCATACGTGACCTTCCAGACAGAAAACATTTTGTTGGAGGAACCTAAAGCGAGTCTTGAGACAAGAAAAAGAAAAGTCCAATGGTTACTAGGGATGAGTTAGAGAGTGAGAAGAACAACAGTTCAAACGATGAACAAGCTAATATTTGTTTGATGGCAGATATAGACAAAAATTGAGGTAAAAACCTACTCTGAATTTGACTCTTCTTCTTGTTCTAGGTGACTAGGTTCACGTGCTATGGACCAAATGAAAATTTTCAAACTCATGCAATAAAGTGATTTAATTTGAATGTTCTAATATACTAGCGGCTAGAGTTTCAACTTGTAAGGTTGTAGCTTCTGAAAGCCCGTATTTGAAAACTAGCTAGGTGACTAGGTCCACGTGCTGAGGATCATGGACCAATAACACGCATGATGCTACTTTATCGATATATCAACAAGGGGTCTTCTAACTGAAACTCCAAACACCACTCCTTCCTTCTTTTCACATAATAAATTTCATTTATATATTGTTTTTAAAAAATCGTCACAAAATTTTTTCTTACTCCAACCCTTATGAAATCTCTATGTCGTTATTTTTAATATGAGAATTTCTTTTTATTTTCTTGTATCAAGTCACTTCACTATTAGTAGTATTTAATATTTTTCAACACAAAGGATTGATAGTGGTATAAGATCTCGTTCCATTCATATGTGAAGAAATGAATTATTTAGTGACATAACTCATATTTTTTTTTCGTGTGTAAAATTTTCTTAGACTAATAGTAATCACAAACTACGAGCGGAATTAATCTCTCACCATAGGTTGGAAGACATATTTAATCTTTCACTCAAGACAAAAACAATTAATACTTTCAAATTTAAAAATAAATATTTTAAATCATGCATTTATAATAATACTTTTTTTTCTTAATTTGTAAATTTTAGCTTTAATTAATTAGTTTAAATATTATATATTAAATTTTAGTTATTCAGACAGTCTAAAGTATGATAAAAGTATTAAACCAGATTACATAAAAAAAGTATAAAACCATATTATATAAAAAAGTATAATCTTTGAAATGTAATTTTAGGGTCTAGGATCAGTTTGGCTTACTCTCTCCATCCCTGTGTATACAAAAGACAGGACGAGTATGAGTTCAGGTATAAAAGAGGTGGGTTTAAAATTTTAATACATATTTTTATTCTAGTCGGTTTTTATTGAATTTAGGGATACTTTGGGTAACTAATTGGACTATTTTATAACTTAAATTTTATTATATTTTTTTATATAAATTATATATTAAGTTATTAATTATGTTTTAGTTCAAACAATATATGAAAGAATAATGAATAACAAAGATATTAAAGATAAAAAATTAAGAATTAAATTATATTTTTAGTTAAATGTATTAGTTTAAGTTTATTATTTATTTTTTATTATAATTTAAATTATTTAACTAGTAAGATAATTATTTTATATTTTTAAAATTATAAGTTATGACAAAAAAATATAAAAAAAATTAACAATGGTGGGTACGAGTAGAGTACGGGTATAGTTTGATACTTATCTTCATCGTCCACATTCTCATTTGGATAATACCCATACTCATATTCGATCAAAGTAGATATTCATGTCATAGTCAAGAGGAATTTAGGGCGATACCCATGAGTTCAAGATTATTTGGCATGCCACCACTATAGCGACGACAACAACGGTCATGGCGGCGAAGGTGGCGATGATGGTGATCATGGCGGTGGTTGCAACACTAGTCTTGGAGGTGGCAGTAATAATCATGTTAGTGATGGTAATGGGTTAATTGAGATGCTTTAAGAAGTAATAATCAATGATGGTGGTGGAGGCACCAACGACAACGATGGTGGCAGGTGACGGTGGTGGTGGTGGCAATCATGATGATGGTTGTAGCGATGGTCATGAAGGTGGTAGTGACAATCATGGTGGTGGTGGTGATTGGTTAATTGAGATATTTTATGAAGTGATAATTGATATCTTTATATATTAGATTTTTTATTGAATATTTTAGAGATTTGATAGTTATATTAGATTTTAATTTGAATTTATAAATATTTTAATCTTAACCATCTATTATTTTTAATCTTGATCGGATAGTTGTTATTAGTTGCTCTCATGTTCTCACATAAGAGAGTGTCTTACAGGAGTCGTACTATGTATGAGGATGTTTCAATTGAGAAAAATCTTAAAATGAGAAATGAAAATAACTAAGGACAATTATCAGATCAAGATAAAGAAATACTAAAAAATTTTGAATTAAAGTCTCATATAACAAACAAATCTCTAAAAGAATCATCTGACAAAAATAAAATAAAATCTATAAAAGTTCTTAATTATCAAATCATAAAATATCTTAATTATCATGTCATTCTCCTTTAAGATTATTGTCAACTCATCACCATGACCAGCACCAATGTCCTCCCCCAAGATCGTCCCAGCTTCTACCACAATAGTTATCACCACTATTGTCATCATGTGCCAATGCCACTATGATTTTCGTTGTCATCACTAGTGTTGCTACCACCATCACAATCATGACAATGGTGGTATCTATTTTTGGTGGCAGTGGTGACAACAACAATCATCACATGGTGGCAATGGCGGTGGCAAGAGTCACAATGGTGATGATGATGGGTTAATTGAGATATTTTTGAACGTGATAATTGAAATTTTTTATTGATTTTATTTTTATCAATGAATCTTTTAGAGATTTGATTGATACATGTAACTTTAGTTCAAATTTTTAAGTATTTTAATGTCAATTATGTTCTTTTTTCTAATATTGATCTGATGGTTGCTATTAGTTGTTCTCATTTCTCATTTTAAGATTTTTCTCATTTGAAACATCCCCTATATATGTGTGTGTGTGTGTGTGTGTATGTATGTATAGAATAAGGCTCCTATGAGAATTTTTTTATGTGAGAACATGAGAACAATTAATAACAACCATTAGACCATCATTGTTAGTGCCACCGCCACCACCGTCAATTATCACTTCCTAAAATATCTCAAATTAACCCATCATCATCACCATTACAACTGTTGGTACCACACCTCTACTGCCATGACTATCACTATTGTTGTTGCCATCATTGCTAGCAACGATGCCGGTTTTGACGGTGGAGGTGGTGGTGATAGTGGTGGTGGTGGTGGTGGTGGTGATGATGATGATGGATTAACAGTAGTTGAGATGTTTAAGTCATGATAATTGACATTTTTTATATATTTAATTTTTGTTCGGTGCATCCTTTAAAGATTCAATAGTTATATTAAATTTTGATTTTAATTTTTAAATATTTTAATATATAGAATGCGACTCCTGTAAGAACACTTTCTTATGTGAGAACATGATAATAATTAATAACAACTATCATATTAATATTAAAAATCATAGTTATCTGAGATTAAAATATTTAAAAATTCAAACTAAAATCTAATACAATAATTAAATCTCTAAAATATTTATCAAACAAAATCATATTCTAAAATATCTCAACTATCGTTAACCCATCATTATCAATTTGATCTCCACTACCTCTACCATCATGATTGTCGTTGTCGTCGCCTCTGTCACAGCAGAGGTGGTGACCATGTGGTGGTTGTAGTGGTGGTAGTGACTGTCATACCCTAAATTCGTCCAAGAACTATCATTTGTTGATCTTTTGATCCTTGCTAGTTGACTTATGGTGTTAAACGCCAGTTACAGTGCGAAACAGATAATCATTCAATGTTTAGATCAAGGATGCAAAAATACCCAAAGGGGAGGGCAAAATGGTCATTTTAAGGCTTTTTCTGAACCTTGGCTCGCCTGGGCCACCAAATAACTTCATGGTGAAGTAACCAGCTCGCCTGGGCGAGCTATCATGACCCCAAATGCCTTGTTTTGCTATAAATAAGCATGAAGAGAGGCTGAGAGGGAAGTTCTGAGGTCCAGAGGTGAAGGATTGGAGAGAAAGAAGAGAAAAAAAGAAGGAAAAAGAAAAAAAAGAAGCTAAATTGCTATCGAATTGCGACTACAATCAACTTCTATATCGTTCTTCGTTTGTTCTTCGTTCTTCATCCAATTAGTGTTTGTCTTTAAGGATTGGGACATGATTCATGGACCCTTAAGGGTCCTCTCTATTTTTTGTACATCTTCATCTCCTTCTCTTATCATTGGTAATCACTTTTCTTTTGTACAGTAAGTTTTAACCGATCGTTAGTGCCACAAGTTATCTTTAAAAAAAAGATTGAAGGTTAATAAATGAAAACCAAAATAAAACCAACTCATAACTATTTCCCTTTTATCAAATATCACTTGAGATCGTTTCAAGGTCAAACTCCTTAACGATTCTCTCCGCTTTTCATCAAACATCACTTGAGGTTGTTTCAAGGTCCAACGCCTTAAACGACTCTCTCCACTTCTCAAAGTTTAAAACATCATTTCAAGGTCCAACATCTTAAACGAGTTTTGTTTGTAATTAAAATCAACCTTTCAAAAAAATATAAAAATAATTGAACACACAAACTTTCAGACTTAAAGAACTATGTAGATCTAAATTCCTCATCGCACCTGAGGATACGTAGGAGCAAAGGCCACGCTCTTGTCGACCCCAAAAAATAAAAAATATAAAAAGAGAAAATACATAAAAAAATATAAAAAAGGGAAATACACAATTTTGAAGTCATGTTTTGCATACTCGATTAAAGGTTGTCATCCCTTGTGATGGACACGTGGGGTGCTAATACCTTCCCCACACATAAACAACTCTCAAACCCTCATTTTCAAAATCCGTAGACCTTCATCTTTTTGGTTTTTCTAACATTTTCCTCGAATAAACGTTGGTGGCGACTCTGCGTGTTTTTTTCATGAGAAGACAAACTTTTGGCTTTTCACCTTGCTCCCCTGCCGAAGGGTAGGTTGCGACAGTTGGTGACTCCGCTGGGGACTTGTTAGAGAGTTAAGTCATTCAATCAATGTGCAATGTTTTTTATCATGACTTTTTCTTTATTTATGTTCCCTTTTCCCTTTCTATCTCTTGTTTTGTCCATATTTGTATATATCCTTTGCTATGTTGTTGTGTTTGGTGTGTTTGTCTATCGATTACATTCATAGTTAAAAATATTTTTTTTTCTACGCACACATGGCACCTACACCTCGCACACACATTGAGATATTAGGCCCTATACCCGGGTCTATGTGAGCCATAAGGAGTGGAGGTCGATCTGTGGTCATGCTAGGTCTTTGACTCGCTTGATGACAGTGAAGCCTCATCTAGAGTTTTCCTCTTTTAGTGATGCGTTGTCACTGATAGTCCCTATCGCCACAATGTATTACCTAAGAGGATGATATCTCTAGAAGCCAATAAATTTACATGAAACCACCCTTGGGAATTATCACTAGAAGTGGACTTTTGGATATTTTCCATTAGATTCCTTAATTAGGGGGGGCACATAGCAAACTCGCTCTGGCATGTTCCTTGATTGCATCATGCATCTGTTCATGGAATCATAATGGACATATCATTCCGGCATTTATCATTTACCATTTGTCATATCCATGCATTGCATTTGCATAAGTCATTGCATTGTCATACCTCTTCATTTAGCATGCTTTTGTTCTGCCAACTGCATACATTCTATTTCCACAGTTCGCATGCATGATCCTTGCAATTTCCTCTGTAAAAAAAACAAAAAAAAGAAAAAAACAAAAGAAAGTCATTGTCACAACTTGCCCTCCGGCGAGGGGGCAACATGGGACTCGATGGTGCGTCTTCCAAGGAAGGAAAAATGCACAGAGTCGCCACCAACGTTTATTCGAGGAAAATGTCGGGAAAACCAAAATTGGAAAAGGTTGAAGGTCTGCGTATTTTGAAAATGAGGGTTTGGGAGTTGTTTATGCATAGGGAAGGTATTAGCACCCCACGCGCCCGTCACAAGGGACAACAGCCTCTAATTGAGTGTGCAAATCATGACTTCAATTTTATTTATTTTCCCTTTTATCTTTATTTTTCCTTTTATATTTTTTTTTACCTTTTTTGGATTTTTATGTTTTTTACTTTTTTGGGGTCGACAAGCATGTTTCCCTCGCTCCTATGTATACCTCAATTGTGATGAGGAAATCAGAACTACGTAGTTCTTTAAGAACTGAACGTTGGTTAAGTTGTTTTTTTTAATCTTTTTTGAGAGATTGATTTTAATCGAGCAAAAGTCATTTAAGGCGTTGGACCTCGAAACGATATTTTGGTTTTTGAAAGGAGAGAATCGTTAAGGCGTTGGACCTTGAAACAATCTCTTGATTTTTGAAAAGAGGAGAAAGAGTCGTTTAGGCGTTGGACCTTGAAACAATCTTCTCAAGTTTGAAAGGCGGGAATCATTAAGGCGTTGGACCTTTGAACGATCTCTTGATTTCTTTTGATGAAATGAAGAAGTTTATGAGTTGGTTTTATTTGGTTTTGGCTCATTAATCTTCAATCATTTTTTAGGGATAACTTGCGGTGCTAATGACCGGTTAAAACTTATTTTACATTGATGAAAAGAGTTTACGACACAAACAATCGGTCGAAAATTATTTAAACAATGATTAAGTGAGATTACAACACAAATGATCAGTTGAATTTTATTTTAATGGTGATTAAACGAGATTATGGTATGAACGATTGGTCGAAACTTATTTAAACAGTGATTAAGTGAGATTACAACACAAATGATCAGTCGAATTTTATTTTAATGGTGATTAAACGAGATTATGGTATGAACGATCGATCGAAACTTGCTTTAAACAAAGAAAAAGATCATCGATGATCGAAGAAGGAGATGAAGATGCACAAACAATAAAAGGGAACTCCTAAGGGTCCATAAATCAAGTTCAAATCCTTAAAAGCAAACACTAACTGGATGAAGAATGAAGAACGGCTGGAGAACGAACGATGAACGATGTAGGAATCGATCATGGATGCGATTCGGAAGCGTTTCAGCCTTATTTTCTCTTTTTTCTTCTTCTTTATGGACCTCTGGACTTCAGGAAACATCTGGGACCCTTTCCTTAAGCCTTCCCATGCCTATTTATAGCAAAATGAAGCATTTGGGTTGAAGGCATGGCGAGCTGAGCTCGCCCAGGCAAGCTGATGACTTAATTTTGAAGTAACTTGCTCGCCCAGGCGAGCTGGTTAGTTCACCTTTAAGTTTTCTAATGGGCCCAGGGGCTAGAAAATGTCCCCAAAATGATCATTTTGCTCATCTTTTGAATATTTTGCACATTTCCTTCCGAAACGTCGCAAAACCCTTCAGAATGCGCGACAATTGGTGTTAAGCAGCTCAATTCGGCTGGAAAGAAATCCAAATGTTTGCAAATGATCATCCTCGGACAAAATTAGGGTATGAAAGTCACCATAAAGTTTACACCATATTCTTAGTTACATGTGTTGGGTACCATGATGATGGCTATAAACCAACCATGTTGGAATTATACACCTACTTCTCTTGGAAAATGATTGAAAATCATGTGAACATGATACCTAATGCATGGTTAACTAGGAAATGATGGTTCTTTGGGCATCTAGTGTCAATCTCATAATTACATGTGTCATGCATAGCATAAGTATGCCCAAGTCATTCATCTCTATGATATTTTGTCAAAGTATTGACAGTCAAAATTTCTATTCCTTGGATTATGGGGTTGAACCAAGCACATACTTTTAAGGAAAGGTTCATCAAGTCAAGGTCAAGTATGGAAGTAACCAGCTTGCAAAAGTTGGGGCAGAAGATGGATCAAGTTACATTGCTTCTTTGTCTATTGCCAACACATGATTAAGCTAAATAATGTACAAAAAATTAAGGACTATTGATGTCCATGTTTTATTTCTAGTTTCACTTTGACAAGATGTGATGGGCCATGTTGTTTTAATGAAAATCTAAATTGATTCAACCCTATGTCCTGTGTAAAATCCACAATACTTCAAAAATGCATCATTCACATACACCCATGCTTATTTTTCTTTTCACATTGGTGGCCTTGCTCATTACATTATTTCCTTGAAATTAGAACTGTAATCATTGTAATCAAAAGGAAAGAATGCTCTTTACGGTGCCCTTACCAAACACGTGCTAGAGCTAGAGTAATGAGTGAAGTAGAGGAGGTGCAAGAGAAAATGAAGGCCGACATGGAGGTTATGAAAGACCAAATGGCCGCCATGATGGAGGCCATGTTGAGCATGAAGAAAATAATGGAAAGCAATGCGGCAATGGTCGCCCCTACGAGTACCGCTACAGAAGTGGACCCGACTCACCCATCTAGCCTCAATCAAGTAAATCCTCCAGTCTCGAATATGGTAGGTCAGGAAGGCGAAACATTGGGAAGTATAGGCGGCCCTCATTTTGTGCAGGATCAGAACAAGCATTCCTTCCCACCATATGGCCTACCTCCCAACTATACACCACCCAATGTTGCAATGCTCCCGATGAGGATGTCAATAACTCCACTCCCATACTCTTAAAGATGTACTATCGGAAGATAGGGGTGTACGCGAAAGATGAGAAACTGTTGATGCATTTCTTCCAGGAAAGTCCTACTGAGGCAACTGTCACCTGGTATACTAATTTGGAACCTTCCTGAGTCCATTCTTGGAAGGACCTAATGGTTGCCTTCATTGGGCAGTATTAGTACAATTCTGATATGGCTCCGGATAGAATGCAGCTACAGAACATGTGTAAGAAGGAACATGAATCTTTCAAAGAATACGCCCAAAGGTGGAGGGATCTGGCAGCTCAAGAAGCACATCCAATGATGGAGAAGGAGATGATAACAATGATAGTAGACACATTACCAGTGTTATACTATGAGAAGATGGTGGGTTACCTGCCCTCAAGCTTTGCCGATTTAGTTTTCACCAGTGAAAGGATCGAAGTGGGTCTGAGAAGAGGCAAATTTGATCATCCTGCTAAGATGAATAAAAAGCCTGGGGAAAATGGAGAGAATAAGAAGGAGGGAGGAACCCATGCTATGACTGTCGTTCCTACATGGCCAAATTTCCCACTAGCTCAACAATATCAATAGTCGGCCAATATCATTCCTTCTCATTACCCACCACCCTATCAGCCAAGAACACCCAATCATCCATAAAGGCCACCCCTAAATCAGCCACAAAGCCTGCTTGCCACACAACTGATACCAGACGCCACCCTTAACACAAATCAAAACACCAACCAGAGAAGGAATTTTCCAAAAAATAAGCCCTTAGAATTCACCCCAATTTCAATGCCATATGCTGACTTACTCCCCTATCTGCTCGATAATGCAATGGCAGTCATAGGCTTAACAAAGACTCCTCAACCTCCATTTCCCAGACGATATAACCCCAATGTGACATGTGCTTATCATGGAGGAGTTCCGAGGCATTCCATTGAGCATTGTATGACCTTGAAACATAAGGTGCAAAGTCTAATTGATGCTGGCTGGCTAAAATTTGAGGAGGATAATTGCTTGTGAATTCTGACGTTGGAAAACGACACTATGCATGGGGCAATTTGAAGGTTGTTGTTAGATGTCCCCAATGACTCATTAGGATTTTCAAGTTTATGCCATTACTGTAAACGACAGTCACAATGCTAATAATATGGATAAATTTGATGTCTCTCATTCTCTCAATTACATCTTTGCTTATTTAACTTTCCCTAGAATGTGAATGTAAGCTGATGGTTTGTTTGCTCAAGCGACCTATGCTCCTGAGTTTGACTTCCAAGTCTGTTCAATCAGAAATTGCTCGTTCTACACGTTTGGTGAGGGTGCCATAAACGATGAGTAAAAAGTAAAAAAAATGTTTGATTGATTGTGTTTCAAATAAAAAGTACAGACGTTCATGTGACCTCATTTTATCATTCCTAAAAGTTTATCTTTTTGAGAGAAAAGTGAGTTATCAAGAAAAAGGGTCATTTGACTTAATCTGTCAATTGAAAATCCTTTAAATGTGTATCATTCTTGAAAATTCATTTTTGAGAATCTGCACAGTTTCTTTCATTTTCCCTTGCTACAAGGTCATGATAAAAGACAACAATAGACACCTCAGAACCCTACACTGGGGCAATGAAAGGCACCATGCATGAGCCTCAAGCAAACCTAGGGGCAAATTAGAAGTTCTTACCCGATAGGTCAAAAAACCGGAAAAGGGCGACCTAAGAAAATATTAGGGTTGATATAATAAAAAAACAATCAGAGGCATGTTATTAAGGTTTTTTCCCAAAATCCAAACTACAAAAGATCTAAGTCAAGATTTGAAATGACACATGGCCATGTTTCAACATACCAAACACTGGTTTATCCTTTGCTACCCCCTCCAAGTCAAAGCATATTTGTTTTCTAAAAACAACAAAAATAAAAACAGCAAACCAAAATAGGAACCCTGAGTAGGAATCACTGCTAAACCGGCGGGAAGAGCAAAACAAACAGCACATGCATGAAGTTGGGCAACCATGAAAAGAAAAAAATAATAAAATCCGCCAAAGGCGAGTGAAGATAAAGAGAGATAAAAGATTTCCAAATTTTGCAAGAAAGGCACAAAAGTGCAATGAAAGATTAATGTACAAGACAAAAGGAGTAGAGTCCAACTCAAAAGTTGAAATGAATAAAAGTACAAACAAGACTCTCAAGGTTCCTATTCAATGTAACCCTTAAACACTCTTTGATCCTCTCTAATCCTTTCTTTTATATCCCTCTTGCCCCTGACCACGTTACAAGCCCAATAAAGCCCATGCGGATCGAGGAATGACTAATTTCACTTTTGAGTTCGGATTCTAGAATGGAACCCACACACGCTGGTGATTGTTGAAAAAAATATATAAAAAGAAAAAAGAGAATCCCCTGAGGTTTGCACTTGCACATTTGAGAAGAAAACTCATTTAACCAGGAGCTCGTGGAAAATGCTCAAAGACAATTATGATAGTGTGATACACCTAATATTGATCGCCCATGCAAAACTCCTTAGGATTCCTTTCGAATCCAAGGGTAGCCTTCGCTAGATAAATTCTTTCAGGATCAACCCTTTCCATTGAGTATCAGTGGGATCAACAGACCCATGGCATCACTCTATAACCTTAAATTAAGAAAGTTTCACTTAGTCGTATACCAAAGTGTAACAATCCATTGCCATCCTTCAATGGTGCATGCACTTGGTCCCAAAGCCTTGTGTTTTCTTGCTGTGCGGAATAATTGAAGTTTTTGAAAAAGGGAAAACCCTAGGATTAGTATTTCAATTGATTGATTAAATGTCAAATGGCTCCACTGCCGTCACCCAAAATTGTCAAGTGACTAAATGAAACAGAACATCCACTCTGAGGGAGTTCCCGACGAGATTTGCAAAAGATAGGATGAGGTTGCATGAGTTATCACATCTTTCAAGAAAGAGACAATCAATCTGTGTTTTCCAAAAAAATAAATCAAATCAAAATCAAAATCACAAAAAATAGGAAAGAATGTCATAAACATTGTACAATTTTCCATTGCATTGCATTGTTGCATACAAAGTCTGCATTTACTGCATTTCAAGATAAAGGTTGCATGCATTTGCATCCCAAAAAATCATGTTTAGTGCATAGATTTCTCTTTATATACCAATTTCCCAAATCTAATGTCCTATCTTTTGAGTTTAGGATGAGAGGCACTCTCAAAGAGTCAACCTCTTGCTTGCTCATAAGGTTAAGCCCTTTGGTACTAGTACCTATTGGCATGTTCCGTAGGACTCAAAGTCCTTGCTTTTATCTTTCATAGGACTCAAAGTCCTCGTTTTTACCTTTCATAGGACTCAAAGTCCTTGCTTTTACCTTTCGTAGGACTCAAAGTCCTTTTTTTTACCTTTCATAGGACTCAAAGTCCTCACTTTTACCTTTCATAGGACTCAAAGTCCTCTGTCTTTATGCTTTCGCAGGACTTAAAGTCCTCTATCCTTTACTTTTCAAAGATTATCATAGTCTTTTGTCTTGCAGAGACAATCAAGGTCATATGCTCCTTTACTTTTCAAAGACTATTATAGTCTTTTGTCTTGCAGAGAAAATCAAGGTCATCTGCTCCTTTACTTTTCAAGGACTTCAATGTCTTTTGTTAGGACTATCAAGACTTTCTTTACATTCTAAAGATGACAATGCCTTCATTTACTTTTCAAAAGACTTCAATGTCTTCAATCATTTATGCTTTCAAAAGACGACAATGTCTTCATTTACCTTTCAAAAGATAACAATGTCTTCATTTACGTTTCAAAGACTTCAATGTTTTTTGTCTTTTATAAGACTCAATGTCCTTGGTAGGACTCGACGTTCTCTATTTCTATGCTTTGAAAAAAAAAAGAACTTCAAATATCTTCCACTCTGCAGAACTTCAATGTCCTCATGTTTTCTCGGTTTCACTTCCTTGGTTCGCTAGTTGCCCGGTCGAATCGTAAGATCATTCAAACGAAATCAGTGTCCTTATCTTTATTTCCCTTTTATTTCCAATAAAAGATCAGTAAAGAGGGGTAACTGTAATACCCTAATTTCATCCGGGGATTATCATTTGTTGATCTTTTAATCTTTGCTAGTCGACTTGAGATGTTAAATGCCAGTTACAGTGTGAAACATATGATCATTCAATGTTTTGATCAAGGATGCGAAAATACCCAAAGGGGAGGGCAAAATGGTCATTTTAAGGCTTTTCCTGAACCCTGGCTTGCCCATGCTAGCTTCTGGCTCACCTGGGCCACCAAATAACTTCATGGTGAAGTAACCAGCTCACTTGGGCGAGCAAGGTTGCTTCAGGATGAAGTAACAACTCACCTGGGCGAGCTGTCATGACCCCAAATGCCTTGTTTTGCTATAAATAAGCATGAAGAAAGGCTAAGAGGGAAGTTCTGAGGTCCAGAGGTGAAGGATTGGAGAGAAAGAAGAGAAAAGAAGAGGGAAGAAGAGAAAAAGAAGCTAAATTGTTGTCGAATCGCGGCTGCAATCAACTTCTATATCGTTCTTCGTTCGTTCTTCGTTCTTCATCCGATTAGTGTTTGTCTTTAAGGATTTGAACATGATTCATGGACCCTTAGGGGTCCTCTCTATTGTTTTGTGCATCTTCACCTTGGGTATACATTAGGATGGACCTTTTCAGGTTTTGGAGAGGATCAATAACAATGCCTATAGGTTGGACCTCCAAGAAGAGTATGGAGTCAACACCACTTTTAACATTTCTGATTTAATTCCTTTTGCAGGTGGAGCTGATACTGAGGAGGAGGAACTAATAGATTTGAGGTTAAATCCTCATCAAGGGGGAGGGGATGATGCAATCCTCCCTAGGAAGAAACCAGTCACTAGAGCCATGAGCAAGAGGCTCCAAGAGGATTAGGCTAGAGCTGCTGAAGAAGACCCTAGGGTTCTCATGAACCTCAGGGTAGATTTCTGAGCCCACAGACCAAGGTTGAGTCCAATTATCTTTATACATATTAGACTAGGATGTCATTATATTTGGTCCTTGTATTTAGGGCTCCATAATGTAGGTAGGGTACCCTAGAAATATAGGATTTTTCAGCTCTTGTATTTTAGGGCACCTAGACTAGTTTTTGTATTAAGAGTAGTTTTGTAATTTCACATGCACTAAGTGAATATTTGATATGTGTGTTGGGAAATAAATTTAATTGAATTGGTAGAAGCCCAATCCAATTAAATTTTAGAGGGGGAGGTGAGCATTTGCTTACTACACCCTATTGCCACATCATATAGTCACACTTTGTGCATGTCTTTCATGCTTTATTGCAGAAGCAAGCTTCATCATTGAATCAAGACTGAGTCATGAATCAAGATTGATTCATGATGATGAATCAAGATTGATTCAAGGTGTTTTGATGATAACAAAGATCATGACAAAAAGCCCAAGAGAATGACTTCAAGATTGAGTCAAGAACAACCCAAGAATCAAGTTTCAAGAATCAAGAATCAAGAATAATCAAGATCAAGATTCAAGACTCAAGATTCAAGAATCAAGTGAAGACTCAATCAAGATAAGTACTAAAAAGTTTTTCAAAACATTGAGTAGCACATGAAATTTTCACAAAAGCTTTTACCAAAGAGTTTTTACTCTCGGGTGATCGATTACCAGTTTACTGTAATCGATTACCAGTAGCAAAGTTTGTTTTCAAAAGCTTTCAAACTGAATTTAAAACGTTCCAATTAATTTCAAAATGGTGTAATCGATTACAAGATTTTGGTAATCGATTACCAGTGTGTTTGAACGTTGAAATTCAAATTCAATTGTGAAGAGTCACATCCTTTCACAAAAATGCTTTGTGTAATCGATTACAATGATTTGGTAATCGATTACCAGTGATAAGTTTTGAATAAAAATCAAAAGATGTAACTCTTCCAATGGTTTTCAAGTTTTTCTAAAGGTTATAACTCTTCTAATGGTTTTCTTGACCAGACATGAAGAGTCTATAAAAGCAAGACCTTGACTTGCATTTTAAGATTTCATTCATAAAAATTATTACAATCCTTTACAATCTTTGAATCTCTTTGAACATTTTCTTCTTCTTCTTCCTTTGCCAAAAGATTTCTAAAGTTTTCTGGTTTTCTAAACCTTGAAAACAAAACTGTGTTATTCATCTTTTTCATTCCCTTCTCCCTTTGCCAAAAAGAATTCGCCAAGGACTAACCGCCTGAATTCTTTTTGTGTCTCTCTTCTCCCTTTACCAAAAGAACGAAGGACTAACCGCCGGAATTCTTTTGTGTCTCCCTTCTCCCTTGTCAAAGAATTCAAAACGACACAGTCTGAGAATTCTTTTGATTCTTCCCTTTCCCATAAACAAAAGATTTCAAAGGACTAACCGCCTGAGAATTCTTTTGTTTCCCCATTCACAAAGTTTCAAAGTACTAACCGCCTGAGAACTTTGTCTTAACACATTGGAGGTACATCTTTTGTGGTACAAGTAGAGGGTACATCTACTTGGGTTGTTGTGTCTGAGAACAAGAGATGGTACATCTCTTGTGGATCAGTTCTAGTGGAGGGTACATCCACTTGGTTGTTCAAAGAGAATAAGGGAGGGCACATCCCTTGTGGACCTTTGCTTGTAAAGGACTTTACAAGGTTGAAAAGAAATCTCAAGGACCGCAGGTCGCTTGGGGACTGAATGTAGGCACGGGTTGTTGCCGAACCAGTATAAAACTCTTGTGTTTGTCTTTTTCTTCTCTACACTCTTTAATTTCCGCTGTTCACTTTAATTATCGCTTTTACTTTTGGTTAAGTTTCTATTTCTGGTCTTTACTTTCTTAACATTATAGTAAAAGCCTAATTGAATTTAGTAACATTAAGAAGGATAGATTTTTAATTTGTAAAGGTTCATTAATAATTAATTCAACCCCCCTTCTTAATTATTCCGAGGCCTCTTGATCCAACATTTACATGTCTCATGACACCTAAGCAAACTTAGTGGAGAATCTTGGAATTGATCTTGGATTAGTGGGCTGAACCATAACTAAAATTCACTAATCATAGTTAGTGAAATTTTGGCTCCACAAATTCAAGTGAAATTTGAATTTCAATTCAAATTTCCCTCCAATTTTGTGTGACACTTAGGCTATAAATAGAGGTCATGTGTGTGCATTTTTTGGAACTTTGATCATTTGAAAATTAAACTTCAGATTTCAGAGCTCTCTTAGAACACAAAATTTCGTGCTCTTCTCTTCCTCTCCCTTCATTCATCTCCTTCTTCCTCCAAGTTCTTATCCATGGCCTCCTATGGTGGTGAGCTTCTTTTAGACTCATCTTCTCCTTGAAGTGGCGTCTCCTCTCTCTCTTCCTTCTCCATTCCACTGCCATTCATCTTCCAAGAAGTAAAGGAATCCATAGATGAAGAAGATCCTAGGCCTACAAGCTCCAATGGATGTCATCGATAATCTTTTTTTTTGTACAATAAGTTTTAACCGATCATTAGTGCCGCAAGTGATCTTTAAAAAAAAGATTGAAGGTTAATTAACGAAAACCAAAATAAAACCAACTCATAACTATTTTCTTTTTATCAAATATCACTTGAGATTGTTTCAAGGTCCAACGCCTTAACGATTCTCTCCACTTTTCATCAAACATCACTTGAGGTCGTTTCAAGGTCCAACGCCTTAAACGAGTTTTGTTCATAATTAAAATCAACCTTTCAAAAAATATATAAAAATAATTTTACACATAAACTTTCAGACTTAAAACTGTGTAGGTCTGAATTCCTCATTGCACCTGAGGATACGTAGGAGCAAGGGCCACGCTCTTGTCGACCCCAGAAAAACAAAAAATATAAAAAGGGAAAATACATAAAAAAATATAAAAAAGGGAAATACACAATTTTGAACTCATGTTTTGCACACTCGATTAAATGTTGTCATCCCTTGTGACGAACGTGTGGGGTGCTAATACCTTTCCCACACGTAAATAACTTCCGAACCCTCATTTTCAAAATCTGTATACCTTCATCTTTTTGGTTTTTCTAACATTTTCCTCGAATAAACGTTGGTGGTGACTCCGCGGGTTTTCTTCATGAGAAGACACACTTTTGGCTTTTCGCCTCGCTCCCTCGTCGAAGGGTAGGTTGCGATAGTGACAATGATGGTGGTGATGATGATTGGTTAATTAACATATTTTAGGAAGTGATAATTGAGATCTTTATAAATTTATTTGTTGCTTGGTTAATTTTTTTAGAGATTTGATTATTGATTGAAGATTTGAATATTGTGAGGTTTTACAATGCCAAACATGTTTAATAGATATGACATTTGTATTGGTTGTTTTAGACTAGACATTTGTGGTTGATATTAGCTTAGACTAGTTTATCCATGCTCATAAAGAGTATCAAGTATATTAAATATTGGTAGATCCATAAGTTTCTTAAAGCAACATGAGTTTTGTTGAGTCAAAAACCCTAGGTCTTTTAATTTTGACAAACCTTCTGAACACAAATTATAAGTCTTTCGAGTTTATGCTTACTGATGAGTTTGCTTAAGTGTATTCAGAAAAGACAAGTTTTGTAAAGAACAACAATTGAAGTAAACTGAGGGTTGTCATGAGTCACTCAAAAAGGATGATAAGCTTGAATGTTCAAAATAATACTCAAATTTTCCTTGACTGTGTACTACAATTAAGAAGTCAATATGCTTACTAGATGAAGAGAAAAAATCAATTTTGTATGTTGCAGACATGAAGATCCACCCAATGAACATGACATGAAGAACAATTTTTCTACAAACACTCAAAATGAAATTTCGTCAACAAGATGAGTTCATTCTGGACATTGTATATGGAGTTCAAAAATGCAATTGAGCTATTCTTGATGGATATAGAAAGCTTGAATAACGATCTTCAACTTTCATAAACAAGTTGTGGTCTGGTACAACCTGTATCGTGGACAAAATTGAGCCTAAAGTTATAGACGTTGATTTGCCTAGATAACTTGATATGAATGTAGCAATTTGAATACTTTTGAGCTACACAAGTTCATTTAAGATGATCTCAGTGTCTATGGAAATCTAAAAGAAAGATCTATATCTTTAATGAAGAAGTCATGAGCTAATATGACTTTTATCTTTGAGGAAATTCATGATTAAGATAAAGATGTCATTTTGTCCTCACAATATAACACAACTACAGTGTTGTAAAGATTTCTTATATTATGTAGTGGTCTAAATGACATGAGACTAGTGCCCAAATGTCAAGGATAGAATTGTCTACAACTTTCATGAAGACATCAAAAGCCATTTTGGCCATTTAAAGGGTCAAAGAAATAATAAAAAATAAGTAGCAAACATAACATGCTACAACAAGCTCACACTAGAATGTTTGGAATACAAGTCTATCATGCTATAAGAAGAACATCCAGTGGCTTTCCATCTACATAAGAGAACTATCTCAAAACATAACATTATATGCAAGAAAGCTATGCAAGATCTACGAATGGCAATGAAGGATATAAAAAGGGCATAACATAGCAAGCGTTTTGATAGCAAGCTTAGAATGGATGTATAAACTATGCTTTCAAGTGAGAAGCTTTAGAAGATTTTGAAATAAGCCCATTTGTTAATGAAGTTAGTGTTTCCCTCTAAAGATCTCAACCTTACTAAGTTGCAAAGACATCAAGAAAGCCTTACATAGGATATTTATCAAAGGCTACAATGAACATAGAACATTAGAATGAAGTTGTACTAGAGTCAACATCAGAATGATGTTATTAAGGATTTTAAGAATATGAACCTTAGAATGATATTCTATAAATAGAACATAATCAAGACAAGATAGATTCTGAGATGACTACATCATAATGATGTATTGAAGTCAAGATCACGCAGTATCTATGCATTAGAATGAAGTTGCATCAAGGTCTACATCATAATAATGAAGATCTTTACTCTGAAGATTGAACTTTAGAATGAAGTTCCTAATGATTCATACTACACCTCAAAGACAACTTCATGTTTTCTATATGCTACCACACATACAAAGGCCACATCAAAATACTAAGGTTCACAACATCTCACTTTCCATATGTTGCGTACGCACTGAGGACACATTAGAAAGTGAATGCTAATAGCATTAAAAAGGCACAAATTGAAAGCTAAAAATGTCACTGAGAAGATTTTGGGTGCAACATCAGAAAGAAGAATGAAGAGACTTTATGAAGTATAAACCAAATGTAGATGCAAATGCCTTTGGTGTTTTGATGATGATCATGATGATATGATGCAATTGATGCAAATGGGCTTTTCAACATTAAATTCAAGACAATGCTTCAAGATTACAAGTCACAACATCAAGATGATCACTAGTAAATTAGGAAGGGAATTCCTAATTGAATTAGCAAAAGGTTTGGCCAAGTAATTTTAATTAAAAAGTGTTTTTCAAAGGTTTTACTCTCTGGTAATCGATTACCAGAGGATGTAATCGATTACCAGTGGCCAAATATATTTTATAACAGCTACTGAAATTTGAATTCAAAATTTTAGACTGTGTAATCGATTGCACAATTTTGGTAATCGATTACCAGCAGTTAATAAACGTTTTAATTCAAATTTTAAAAGCTGTAATCGATTACACAATTCCTGTAATCGATTACCAGACAGGATTTTCAGAAAAATAATTCTAAGAGTCACAACTTTTCAAAGGCTTTATTCTTGACCACCAATGGTCTATATATATGTGACTTAAACACGAATTTGCTCAGAGATTTTCAGAACAACAAGTGTTTATCCTCTCAAAGAGAAAAATCATTTTATCCTCTTAAGAATTCCTTGGCCAATTCAATTGCAATTCATTAAGGAATTATTTTAGTGCTCAATCTGTAAAATCCATCTCTTTCTAGAGAGATTTATTCTTCTTCTTCTCCTCATTTTCTAAGGGATTAAGAGACCGTGAGTCTCTTGTTGTAAAGGAACTCTAAACACAAGGGAAGGATTGTCCTTGTGTGTTTAGAACTTGTAAAAGGAATTTACAAGATAGTGGAACTCTCAAGCGGGTTGCTTGGGGACTGGACGTAGGCACAAGGGTGTGGCCGAACCAGTATAAATCTGAGTTTGCACTTTCTCTTCCCTTAATCTCCTTTATTTGTTATTGCTTTATATTCATATTCAAATTGTTTTATTTGAATCAATATTTAAGAAGATTGTCATTAAGGGAATTCATAACTTGAATAAAAAGTGAAATAGATTTTTAATTGGGGAAGTAGTTTGGAATATCTTAATTCAACCCCCCCTTCTTAAGATATCTGAGGCCACTTGTCTAACAAGTGGTATCAGAGCTTCATTCTTGTATAAAGTTTAGAAGCTTCAAGAAAAAGATGGCCTCAGCAAATTCCTTATTTCCAGAAGGGAATTCTATCAATAGACCTACAATCTTTAATGGAGAGGGTTACCACTACTGGAAAACCCGAATGCAAATTTTTATTGAGGCAATAGATCTAAATATCTGGGAAGCCATAGAAATAGGGCCTTATAAACCCACCACAGTAGAAAGAGTTTCAATAGATGGTAGTTCATCAAGTGAAAGCATAGCCATAGAAAAACCTAGAGATAGATGGTCTGAAGAGGATAGAAAACGAGTACAATACAACTTAAAAGCCAAAAACATAATAACATCTGCCCTGGGAATGGATGAATATTTCAGGGTTTCAAATTGTAAGAGTGCTAAGGAAATGTGGGACACTCTTCGATTAACACATGAAGGAACTACAGATGTTAAAAGATCTAGGATAAATGCACTAACTCATGAGTATGAATTATTTAGAATGAATGCAAATGAAAATATTCAAAGCATGCAAAAGAGATTTACACATATAGTAAATCATCTAGCAGCCTTAGGCAAAGAATTTCAAAATGAGGATCTCATAAACAAGGTGTTAAGATGTTTAAGTAGAGAATGGCAACCCAAAGTAACGGCCATTACTGAGTCAAGAGATTTGTCTAATATGTCTCTTGCCACTTTGTTTGGAAAGTTGCAGGAACACGAGATGGAACTATTGAGATTACATCAACATGAAGAAAATGACAAGAAAAAGAAAGGAATTGCTCTTAAAGCATCATCCTCAATTCAAGAAGAAAGTGATCAGGATAATGATCCAGATGATGATGATGATCTAAGTCTTTTTGTAAAAAGGTTCAACAAATTTCTTAAAGTAAGAGGAAATCAGAGGCGACCCAATTTTAAATCAAAGAGAAGGACAGAAACTTCACCCTCTACTTTAAAATGCTTTGAATGTAATCAACCTGGACATCTGAGGATTGATTGTCCCATCTTCAAGAAAAAGATGGAAAAATCTGAAAAGAAAAATCATAGTGAAAAGAAACTGAAGAAAGCATACATCACATGGGATGAAAATGATATGGAATCTTCTAAAGATTCTGAAAATGAAGAGATAAATCTCTGCCTTATGGCTAAAAGTTACGAAAGTGATGAAGAGGTAACATCTTCAAATAACCTATCTATTTCTTTTGATGAATTGCAAGATGCATTTGCTGATCTGCATAAAGAGTCAATTAAACTTGCAAAATTAGTTTCATCTTCAAAGAAAACAATTTCAAATTTAGAAAATGAAATTTCGAAATTAAACAAAGAATTAGATCTTCTTAGAAATGAAGTCTCAATTTCTAAAACAAATGAAAAGGTTAATATCTCCACTATTTCTGACAAGAAAATATCAGATTCTTGTAGTTGTTGTGATAAATATGTAAAAGAAATTAAAGAGTTGAAAAATTCACTTGCAAAATTTTCATATAGTAAAAATAATTTAGATGTTATATTAAGTAAACAAAGATATGTGTCTAATAAAAATGGACTAGGGTATAAATCTGATAAACAACAAAAGTTTCATAAAAACTTTTCCACTTCCACACAAAAATGTAATTCTAATTCTATCACTTGTTTTTACTGTGGAAGAAGAGGACATGGCATATCAACTTGCTACTTCAAGAAAAATTACAGTAACATTAAAATGATATGGGTCCCAAAAGGATCCTCAGTTTATACTAACATGCAAGGACCCAATAAAATTTGGGTACCTAAGTCAAAAACTTGATTATACAGGTATCTTTGAGAAAGAAGTGGTACATAGATAGCGGATGCTCAAAACATATGACTGGAGATGCATCAAATTTTACACATATCTCTCCAAAGAAAAGCGGGCATGTAACATATGGTGACAACAACAAAGGTAGAATCCTTGGAGTGGGTAAAATAGGTACAAATTCTTCAAACTCCATTGAAAATGTTCTACTTGTTGAAGGACTTAAGCATAGCCTGCTTAGTGTTAGTCAACTATGCGACAAAGGCTATCTAGTATCATTTGATTCTCAGAAATGTCTTATAGAACATAAGCATGACATTAATATAAAGCATGTAGGACATAGAGTCAATAATGTTTACATGATAGACTTAAGCATAAAACAAGAAAACAATCATTGCTTTCTTAGTAAAGATGATGATCCATGGTTATGGCATAAAAGAATTGCTCACATAAACATGGATCACTTAAATAAATTAATTTCAAAAGATTTAGTAATTGGTTTGCCTAAATTGAAATTTGAAAAAGATAAACTATACGATGCATGTCAAAAGGGCAAACAAACAAGAGTCTCATTCAAACCTAAAAATGTTGTTTGAACCACTCAACCCTTACAGTTATTGCATATGGATTTATTTGGTCCATCTAGAACCATGAGTTTTGGAGGAAATTACTATGCTCTAGTTATAGTTGATGATTTCTCTAGATATACTTGGACATTATTTATTACACATAAAAGTGATTCATTCCAAGCATTTAGAAAACTAGCTAAAGTCATACAAAACAAGAAAAATCTTAAGATTGCATCCATTAGAAGTGATCATGGGGGTCAATTTGAAAACAAATATTTTGAATTATTCTGTGATGAACATGGTATTGAACACAATTTTTCTGCACCTAGAACCCCTCAAAAAAATGGAGTTGTTGAGAGGAAAAATAGGTCATTGGAAGAAATTGCTAGAACTTTATTAAATGATACTTCTCTTCCAAAGTATTTTTGGGCTGAAGCGGTCAATACTGCATGTTACATCATGAATAGAGCCTTAATAAGACCTATTTTAAAGAAAACCCCATATGAGTTATTTAATGGTAGAAAACCTAATATTTCTCATCTACATGTTTTTGGTTGCAAATGCTTTGTGCTTAATAATGGTAAAGATAATCTAGGAAAATTTGATGCAAAATCTGATGAAGGTATTTTTCTTGGATATTCATTACAAAGCAAAGCATATAGGATATATAATAAAAGAACTATGAATATCAAGGAATCCATTCATGTTACCTTTGATGAATCTAATGCTATCTTGTCAAGAAAGAATATGCTATATGATATTGCAGATTCTTTAGAACATATGAATATTCATGAACAAGATTCCAAAGGAAATGATAAAGGAAACAATGAAGATCCTCCAGAAGAAGTCAAATCCAATGATGAACTTCCAAGAGAATGGAAAGCTTCAAGAGATCATCCTCTCGACAACGTTATTGGTGATATCTCAAAAGGGGTAACAACTAGACATTCTCTTAAAGATTTATGCAATAATATGGCTTTTGTATCTATGATTGAACCTAAAAATATAAAAGAAGCCATAGTAGATGATAACTGGATCATTGCCATGCAAGAAGAACTAAACCAATTTGAAAGAAACAATGTGTGGAAATTAGTAGAAAAACCTGAAAATTATCCTATCATAGGAACAAAATGGGTTTTTAGAAATAAATTAGATGAACATGGTATAATTATTAGAAATAAAGTCAGGTTAGTAGCAAAAGGGTATAATCAAGAAGAAGGAATAGACTATGAAGAAACATATGCTCCTGTTGCAAGATTAGAAGCCATTAGAATGCTTTTGGCATATGCATCCATAATGGATTTTAAACTTTATCAAATGGATGTTAAGAGTGCCTTTCTAAATGGCTTAATTCAAGAAGAGGTATATGTTGAACAACCCCCTGGTTTTGAAATTCCTGATAAACCAAACCATGTTTATAAATTACAAAAGGCTCTTTATGGTTTGAAACAAGCCCCTAGGGCGTGGTATGAACGCTTAAGCAATTTTCTTCTAGAAAAAGAATTCTCTAGAGGTAAAGTGGATACCACATTGTTCATAAAGAGAAAGCATAATGATATTTTGTTGGTTCAAATATATGTTGATGATATAATTTTTGGATCCACTAATGATTCATTGTGCAAGGAGTTTTCCCTTGATATGCAAAGTGAATTTGAAATGTCAATGATGGGAGAACTAAAGTACTTTCTGGGATTACAAATCAAGCAAACTCAAGAAGGTATATTCATCAATCAATCCAAGTACTGCAAGGAATTGATCAAAAGATTTGGGATGGATAGTGCAAAACACATGTCCACACCTATGAGCACTAGTTGTTACTTAGATAAAGATGAATCTGGTCAGTCTATAGACATAAAACAATATCGAGGTATGATCGGATCTCTTCTTTATTTATCTGCTAGTAGACCTGATATTATGTTTAGTGTATGCATGTGTGCTAGGTTTCAATCCAACCCCAAACAATCACATTTAAGTGCAGTAAAGAGAATCATGAGATATCTATTAGGAACAATCAATTTAGGATTATGGTATCCTAAGAATTCAACATGTAACTTAATAGGATATTCTGATTCTGATTTTGCCGGATCTAAAACTGATAGAAAAAGTACAAGTGGAACTTGTCAATTTATTGGATCGGCTCTTGTCTCATGGCATAGTAAGAAACAAAACAGTGTTGCTTTATCTACTGCTGAAGCGGAGTATATCTCTGCCGGTAGTTGTTGTGCACAGATTTTATGGATGAAGCAAGAATTACCTGACTATGGCATCATTCTTGATCGCATACCTATTAAGTGTGATAATACTAGTGCCATAAATCTATCCAAAAACCCAGTTCAACACTCTAGAACTAAACATATAGAGATTAGACACCACTTTCTTAGAGATCATGTCCTAAAGGGAGATTGTGTATTAGAGTTTGTTGATACTAAGAATCAACTTGCTGATATTTTCACCAAACCTCTCCCCAAGGAAGTGTTCTTCTCTATTAGAAGAGAATTAGGTCTCTTAGATGTAAGAGATTTAGAAAAATAGGGATTGATTGGTTGATTGATTGATTGATTGATTTAATCTTATTTATTGTGTGTAGATTATTTTGTTTGGTTGATCTTGTTTGAATTCTCGTTTTTATGATAGAATTTATGATTTCTTGTGTATATAATAATTGAATGATTGAATTTAGTGTATTAGTAGTGAAAATTAATCATATAGGATGTATTTTAGCATAAACATAGATATTCTCTTAAGAAACTAGCCTAGGATAGGCTCTGGTAATCGATTACCATCCAGTGTAATCGATTACACATGAACAGGCAGCCTGTAATCGATTACAACATCCTGTAATTGATTACCAGTAGGCTTATTGGTCCTGTAATCGATTACCAATACTTGTAATCGATTACAATACGTCATCTTCTATAAATACTCACGAAATCAGAGCTGCTGTGCAGCCAAAACCTCCTCCACGTTTTCCTCCATACATAAAACTTCAAATCTTCGATTCTCACTCAATTCTTCACCAAATCACGTCCCGTAAAGCCAAATCTTCCTCTTTTTCACTCCTCTTTCACTTCCACCGATCAAAATCCACAAAAACTTCATCAAATGGCAGAGCCATCGAAGAAGAGAAAGGGATTATCTTCCACCGCTGCTGCTGTTGCCCATCGCCGCCACGACCCATCCGGAGCACCCACAGCACCTATTCCTCCTTCTTTGTCATCTCCAAGATCATCAACATTGTTTTCATCCGATGATCAGCGTCTACGGTACCTTTCTCAGTTTTCTTCTAGAATAATCTTAGACCCTAAGTACCTAGACGTAGAATTCTTTAATGATGAAACGTTTGATTGCTATCAAGTGTTTCAAAATTCTGGTCTTGTTGATTTCATGTCATTAAAATTGTCATATTATCCTGAACTTGTAAAGGTCTTCTACTGCAATTTAAAAATTCAGGATGGTATTATTATGTCTGAGGTGCATGGTATTTCTATGGTCATTGATCAGTCACTATTCTTTTCTTTGACTCATTTACCCAGTCAAGGTGCACCTTTTGAGGGCACCATTGTTGATGACTGGAAATTCGATTATTCGAGTCATGATGCTCGTCGCATGGTCTGCAATGATCAAGCTGAAATGACCGGTAGATTGCTGGCCGGGTCATTAACATTTGATAATCGCATCATGCATTATATCATTGTTAGAATTTTGCTTCCTCGGTCTTCAAATTTAGCACAAGCCTCTGAGGAGGATTTGATTCTTATGTGGGCTTTTCTTACCGGTCGTCAGATCGACTGGGCCCATTTGGTTCGGTACTGAATGCATAAGGCATTACGGGCCAATGCACCTCTTCCTTATCCACATTTGATTACTCTGTTTTTGCGTCACTTTCAAATTCCGCTTGATGATGAACCCTTTGTTCAAGTCAAGCGTTCCTTTGCAATTGGTGCTGGTGCAGTGACCTCCTTTGGGTACCGTAAAGATCGGAATGGTCAATGGCTAAAGAAGGATGCACTCCCTCCTCAAGATGAACGTACTCCTTCACCTCCTCCTCAACGCGAAGATTCCGCACTCATGAATGAAGTCCTCTCCGAATTACGGGGTCTTCGTTGACCGCTTCGACTCGTTAGATTCACGCTTTGCCGGTATGGACATTCGCCTCACACAGCTTGAAGAGGATGTCGGATACATTCGTCAGAGTTTCGATCTTCCACCACCACCTCCCTCTTCTTAGATTTTAGTTTCTGATTATATGTCTTTTATAAGCCATGTATTTTGGCTATTTAGTCTCTTAGGGTTTAAATTATTATGTTAAGTACTTTGCTTATTTATCTTGTGGTATTTAAATTTCAGCCTTGTTTTTTTCTGCTTTGACATTATGTGGTTGTTGACATTTTGAGTTATTTGGATTTTGGTTTGATTATTTCTTGTTTGTGAGTTTGGATGGTTATGTTTTATACTCTGATATTTATATCTTTCTACTCCATTATTATATCTGTGTTGATTCCCGAGTTCTTTGGCTTTTTGATGTTGCCAAAGGGGGAGAAAAGGTTGTAGAAAAAGCTTAAGAAAAATCTTAACAAACTTAGAAATCAAGTGGTCATAAATTCCGAAATATAGGGGGAGTAAACGCACATTTTATCTATATACAATTGTTTGTTGCTTGCTTGAATCTTGATTTCAGGTATTGTATTGTCATCATCAAAAAGGGGGAGATTGTAGATGCAAATGCCTTTGGTGTTTTGATGATGATCATGATGATATGATGCAATTGATGCAAATGGGCTTTTCAACATTAAATTCAAGACAATGCTTCAAGATTACAAGTCACAACATCAAGATGATCACTAGTAAATTAGGAAGGGAATTCCTAATTGAATTAGCAAAAGGTTTGGCCAAGTAATTTTAATTAAAAAAGTGTTTTTCAAAGGTTTTTCTCTCTGGTAATCGATTACCAGAGGATGTAATCGATTACCAGTGGCCAAATATATTTTATAACAGCTACTGAAATTTGAATTCGAAATTTTAGACTGTGTAATCGATTACACAATTTTGGTAATCGATTACCAGCAGTTAATAAACGTTTTAATTCAATTTTTAAAAGTTGTAATCGATTACACAATTCCTGTAATCGATTACCAGACAGGATTTTCAGAAAAATAATTCTAAGAGTCACAACTTTTCAAAGGCTTTATTCTTGACCACCAATGGTCTATATATATGTGACTTAAACACGAATTTGCTCAGAGATTTTCAGAACAACAAGTGTTTATCCTCTCAAAGAGCAAAATCATTTTATCCTCTTAAGAATTCCTTGGCCAATTCAATTGCAATTCATTAAGGAATTATTTTAGTGCTCAATCTGTAAAATCCATCTCTTTCTAGAGAGATTTATTCTTCTTCTTCTCCTCATTTTCTAAGGGATTAAGAGACTGTGAGTCTCTTGTTGTAAAGGAACTCTAAACACAAGGGAAGGATTGTCCTTGTGTGTTTAGAACTTGTAAAAGGAATTTACAAGATAGTGGAACTCTCAAGAGGGTTGCTTGGGGACTGGACGTAGGCACAAGGGTGTGGCCGAACCAGTATAAATCTGAGTTTGCACTTTCTCTTCCCTTAATCTCCTTTATTTATTATTGCTTTATATTCATATTCAAATTGTTTTATTTGAATCAATATTTAAGAAGATTGTCATTAAGGGAATTCATAACTTGAATAAAAAGTGAAATAGATTTTTAATTGGGGAAGTAGTTTGGAATATCTTAATTCAACCCCCCCTTCTTAAGATATCTGAGGCCACTTGTCTAACACCAAAGATAGAAAACTAACATGACAACAACAACAACCTTCACAAGTTACCTATGCTAAAGTATGCTACTTTAGAATGATATGCGTTGTGACGAAGTGTTTGGATTAATGGATTTGAAATATCTACAATGTCATATCATGTTATCTTCATTAGAAGGAACCTACATCAGAATATGTCCTTTCTCAACAACATCAAAATATAATCCTGATATACCATTAGAAAGTTGCTCAAAATTTGACAATTAGAATGAAAACAATATAATGGATTGATAGAAAAGGAGTTGAGAACTGTAAAGTTAAAAGTAATCTGTCTACTTAGAAAAGAAGTCACCCAACTGTCATAATGACTAGTTTGACATGTGGGGCTTAAAAAAGGACCAATGATTGCTACAAAACATGAGAGAGAAGGTTGAAGACAACCTACACTATGCAGAAGCTAGATTCATCTTCTCTCCCCACTCTAGATGTGTTATAAGCTTATAATGGTTGTAACAAGAGTGCATACAACTTAAAGTTTTAGAGAAGATTCATTCCAATGAGTGTTGTAAAGTTGTAAAACCCCCTCAAACACATTCTTCTAATTTATAATCTATATGTATCCCAAATTAACCATACAAACTAAGTTTGGTTGTGAGAGAAGTGATAGGGAGAACCCATGGAATATGGGTAGCTTAGAGATAGTCTTTAAGATGATAGCCTAAAATGGCTAAAGTGAAATAATACTTGGGTAGCTTGAAGAAGTGCGAGAAATACTTCTATTGTCTCTCCCATAACCAAGTGTGTGTCGTTGTTGAGTGAGTTTTGATTCCAAAGAGTAATGAGAATCATTTTGTGGGTTAAGCCCACCTGAAAAGGTGAAGAATACTTTGATTGTCTCTCCCATAGTTTTGTGGTTGACACAAGTTATCTCCAAGCCAGGACCAAGTGTGGTGTTGTGGTGAGGGAGACGTTGTGAAGTCCAAAAAGTGGTTGATAGTTGTAAAAATCAAGCATGTGTTTGGTTTTGTTAATGGAAATCTCATTAGTTTGGGTGAGGAATGAATGTAGCCAAAGGTTGAGGTGAACCAATATAAGAATCCCAATGTTAAATCCCATTTTCTCTTCCTCTGTACATTATGTTATATGTTGTTATATATATTGTATTTGCATCAGAACATTCTGAGCATCATAATGCATACATAAGAAGATTTTCATAACAAGCCTAATAGTTTTGTAAAATGACATATTTGAACTAAATCATATTTGTGATAACAAGATTTGCCTTAAACCAGTTCAATCATATGTATCAAGGTATTAAAGCTTTCATAAAACATAAAAATGGTTTTGTGCATGAAAAGCTTGAAGCATCATTCTGAATAATAGATTTCTAAGCACAACATTCTGAGTGCTACATCTACATAACAAACCGAGTTTTTCATAGTAACAATATTTTGATAAATGCTTTTATTTAAGTAATGAACTTATGTACATAAACAAATGTGCATTGATATTAGCTTCTCATAATCATATCAAATATTTCATAATGAGTGTTGGGACTAACCACGTAGAGAGCTTAGTTATCTAAGGACTTGAACCTCTATGTGCAGAGTTTATGAACACCAAGGTAATCTTGAGCAAAAGTCCAGAAAGGACAAAGTTTCAGGAAAAGTTGGTAAAGTTACAATTCAACTCACCTTCATGTGACATTCTGATCACTTCAAGTTCAACATAAATTAATCAATTAAAAATTTATGTAATCAATTATAGTATGTTAGAACAAGCACTAGAACTAACTTCTATTGAAATTTGGATAAGAACATTGGGATAATTGATTACAGAATTCTCGTAATAAATTACAATGCCTATTTCAAGAGAATGAAGACTCTATGTTTTGAGATAATCAATTACCATTTTTCATAATCGATTACATTACATTTGAAAAACTTAAGGAATTCTTTGGAAATAGAAATAATTGATTACGATATATTATAATTGATTATGACTACTTCTAAGGAGCTTTTTTGTTTGGTCTCTATTGATCGAGATAATCGATTACCATATGTCGTAATTGATTACTGTGATTCTATAAATGCATGACAAAGTGTATTTGATCAAAATAATCAATTACAAGGTTTCTGTAATCAATTATAGCAGTTTTATTAGTTAAAATCTATATCAACCCTCACGTGTTATATCTCTCTAGTGAAATAATTCTAAACATATTCTAAGAGTCAACAAAAGAGGTTCTTGTGCATTCCTTTCAAGAGATCAACATAGCACAGATCTTGGAATCTCCATCATTGGTTGATATCTTTGTTATATTTTAATTTAAAATTTTGAAGTGTTACCTAAATTGATTTAAGGACAAAAAACAAAACAAACATAGTTTGCACATACTAAATTGAAAATTTTTATTGGTGAGGAAAAGAAACAAAAAATGTTAAATTGCAAGAACTAAAAAGATATTTAAGCCTAATGATGCGTAAAATATGAATGGAAAAGCACAAGTGTACGCTCACGCAATAGTATTGAGTACTAAAGTCTAGATATCAAACCCAAAGGACTAATCGTGTTCCCAAAATAATATATTTTGTAACTAAGTAATTGAAGAAAGAACTTGAAATTAAGATATGATTAATGAGCAATTATCTAATACAAAATTGAATCTAAACAATAAAGATAATGTGAAAGATCGAATGAGATGAATAGCCAAGGATTATTAGTTCACACAACCAATTCCCCTAATCCTAATTCTAACAAGATTCTTACGATTCCCAGTCAATTATTAGCCATTGAGAGTGGTCTAATGATACATACTCTTTGCCTTAAATAATACTCAATTGATGGTTGGCATATTAAATAATTCAAAGGATTAAGATTGATGACCAGGGTGATTAATCAATTTCTTGATTAACCTACCAAATATTATCCAACCAGTTTGACAATATAGTTTGGTATAAAACACTTTATTCCTAATCCTACCAAATACATACAAATAATCACTACTATGCAATCAATTATGTATTAGAATGATTGTTTCCAAATAGAAATTCAAAGTAAGGAATAGAATCAATTAACTGAATAACATCAACAATCTCATTAATAAAATCAAGAAAGAAGTTCAAGGTAGGTTACATCATAATACCCGAACTAGGGAGACTTGAGACTCATAGCCATGAATACACTAGATATCCTAAGAAGAAGCACAAACATACCAAGAGATTTGATATCCGAGCGAGGAATCTTCCTAATCGTAATCTTCGTGCTTTTGGGTCTAAGGACTCTTACATAGTTCTCTTGCTCTTTCAAAACTCAAAATTTTTTGCTAGAGTAAAAACTACTCAACCTACAGTCTAAAAGAGACTATTTATAACAAAAGATTTAAGTGACAACCAACGTGAATTAATCACGACCTTAATGAATTGATTAGGGTTGTGATGGTTTTTCGAATGCAAATCTATGTTTAGTCGTGATCAATCTATCAAGGCCTTGATGAATGTTCATGACCTTAATGAAGTGATCTGAGCCTTGATGAATTGATCACAACCTTGATGAAATGATTAGAGCATTGACAAATTTCTGACGTTGAGCCCTAATGCAATTAACATAGCCTTGATTATGCTAAAGTTGATCACAACCTTGATGATTAATCAAGGTCGTGATGAATGGTCACAGTCCAACTTTATCATATTTTCACTGGTTTTTTTAGTTTTTTTTTCTTCAAATACTCCTTAATAGCCTGTCTAACAAAACTAAGCATATATCATGAGTTATGCCCACAAATTGTATCATAAATGCACACAATAGACCTAGAACTATACATAAAAGACAATCAAAATCTAGTGTATCACCTACAAAATAGTATATTACAAGAACCAATGGACTTGGTTCTTGACATATGATTTGAGGTTTTTAATTTATTTTTTGCTTTAATTATTTTTGTTATGAGATTTGTTGTTGATTTGAGATCTATTGCTTTTTTTTTTGCTTTAATTAATTTGTTTTGAGGCTCAAAACTTCACTCTTTTTTGTTTTTAATTTCATATCTATATTTTTTTATCATCCAAGCAAAAGCAATATATTAAAACAGCCACAAGGGACATAAAACACATCTTAACCTAAGAGACTAAGCACCTCTCCTCTTAAACGACCCAATAGATCCACTAAGGGCCTTCTCTTATTCTTTACACTTCTACACAAAAACAAATAGATATAATTGATAGCTCTTACTAGATCCCTTCAACATTGCATCTATTACGAGCAAAGGCTTTTGTCTTGTATTCGAGAACAAGGTAACCTCTTTGTATCTACGCTATTCTAAGTAAAAGATAAAAAACTTAGTGATAATTTTCCATGCTTGCTGTTATTTCATATATCATGGTACTTATAATTGCATCTACATAGGATATTGGTACTAAAGGCCTCAATAGAGGAGACTAGATAATAATAGAATGGAAATATCCTAATAATAAAATTGTGGAAATATCCTAAGTGGTTGTAACGACTTACCGATAGGATAAGAGCAAAGAATATGTTGTTTATGAATCAAGCATAGTCACGAAGGTAAGCTGGTATCTGTACCCTTTTGAGCCTACTCTCCCTTTGGGTTGTATTTCTATCACTACCCACTGTTGGAAAACCAACCTTGTCCTTAAGGTTGGGCAACGAAAACAAAACTAAAACAAGAGTGGGTTTAGAAAAAAACATGATGGAAGTTGCTTTGTTGGTGGGGTTGTTTGGGCCTTGACAATGTTGGAAAGCAAAGGGCAAAAATGGTGTCGTGTGGGAATGCAAAACCCAATCCCTCTTTTTCTTTCTCAATAGTGTTATTTTTTTTATTTTCTTCTTTGCAGCAACTATGCCTAACCCTAAGGTCTTCTTCTACATGACCATTGGTGGGCAGCTTGTTGGTCGCATCATGATGGAGCTCTATGCCAACATGACTCCTCGCACTGCCGGGAACTTCTACGCGCTCTGCACCGACGAAAAAGGCGTAAGGCAGAGTTGTAAGCCCCTTCATTACAAGGGCTCATCCTTCCACCGCGTGATCTTGAGCTTCATGTGTCAGGGTGGCCACTTCACCTCCGAAAAAGGAAGTGGCAGCAAGTTGATCTATGGTGCCAAGTTCGCTGTGAAGAAACACACTGGTCCCAATATCTGCTCTATGGAAAACGCCAGTCCCATAACCAATAGATCACAGTTCTTTATTTGCGCAGAGAAGACAAAATGGCTTGATGAAATTGGGAGGTGATGGATGATATTGAATGTTGGCACAAAGGTTTTCAAAAGGAGAATGGCTTTGGTGAAGGAGGGGAAAACTTGGAAGATAGGAGCAGGATCACACAAGCCATGGTGGTGGAGGAGGCGGTGGTTTGTGCATCACCATTCATGTCGCTAACCTTGTTGATGGCTCTGCTGCACCAACGAAGGTGGGAGTAAACAATGATGTTTAGTGCTTGGAGACGGAGGATGTTGGAAGGGGCGATATCGAAGGCGATGAGCGTTGAGGTAGTTGCGGAGCGCGATTTGGCGAAAGATGAAGGCATGTACTGTGGTGGGAGTGTGGGCAATTGGCTCTTCTGATTGGCTCTTCTGCACTCTTGTGAAGAAGTGTGCTGGCAGGGAGGCTTAGTGACTGTTGATGTTGTCTTGACTATTGCATTTGTCAGGTCGTGTTTACATGTAGTAGTGTTAACTTGTGAACGAAATGGTGGATATGGTGGTGGGGTGGTGGTGGCAAATACGATGACTGTGGAAGGGAGACATTTATACTCTCAAGAGGCAAGTAGGACATTTTATGGTTTCGGTAGTCGTCGTGAAAGTGGAAGATGAAGGTTAAAGAGTTTCCACGATACCACATAAGGTACCTAATTCAACTCAAATTAATTTAACACATAATATAGTGTCCAAACATAAATAACCTCGTGAGAGGAAAGTTATAACATGCAACTTTCAACTAATGATAATGAGGAATTATAAATAAATTTCTTAAAAATTAATTTCTTTTATGTTACTTTAAGAGTCACTTACTATAACTAATTTTAAATGTTTTGTTTTAAATTTTAAAAATTTAAATAGTAAAATCAAATTTTAAATGTTTTTATCAATTCTAAAATTTTATAAGAAAAATCTTATTTTAAATAATAAAAAATCAATTCTTTAATTTTATAACTTTCTTTATAAAATTTATATAATAAAATCATTATTTTTAAGTTGGTCTTTATACTGAATATTTAAATGATGTTGAAAAATTATTTTTATATTTTTCTAAAATTTATATAATAAATATTTCTTTTCTTTTAGGCTATTAATCGATGTCCACAAATTAACAAGATCTTAAAACATCTTGCGAATAACTTGATTTACATATGGCGAACAAAATCATGCTTGTTTAGAAAAATTAAGAAAAATAAAAGATAAAGGCGTAATAGCATACGTCAGTACGACGTCAATTTTATAGTTTTTATTTGTTCTTTCGTCAATTTTTTAGTATAAAACAATTATGTCTTCTCTCTTGACCGGTCAACACTGACTTCCTATGACCAAAACCGATCGGTCATTTCCAAATTTTCCCTATTCCGAAGGTGGAGGCAAGTTTCTATGATACTGGCAAAGAGACTTTTATATAAAAAAATATTAATAAAACAACATAATTTTTATTATTCTCCTTTTCTCACTTTATATTATACAATGATCAATTTATCTTCTCTTTTCATCTTTGCCTGACGCTTAGTTCGGTAAAAACAATGTTATGAGAATGAAAATGAAAAAAGTTGAAAGGAAATAAAGAGTAAAATTACATGTGTTTGTTACATGTGAAAGTGGATAACAGATTCAAATTTTGTGTGACACCTAAAAGTATGAACATTGAAATTAATATTTTTAAGATATTGATGGAAGAATTAAAAATATATTTATTGTGAAGATAGTAGAAATACATAAAAAAAAATCATGAATCATAAAATTTTGTACTTCTTAAAAAAATTATTTTAATTTCTTAATCAATATTCTAATAACATATGTTATTGTTTGAAATATTTTTTTAAGAATATTTTATGAAAAGAAACCAGTACATTAAAAGTAAGAGAGAGAGGGAGACACCATCTGACTTTTTGCATTCTGCATAATGCCATAGTCGATGATGCATTTCTATATATAATCGGAAATGCTCCTCCTCCTTTTTTTAAGACACTTTCCCACTTATTAATAATAATAATAATAATAATAATAATAATAATAATAATAATAGTAATATATTTTTATTTAATTTTTTTTTCTCTTTTTAGTCATTTAGTTATTATAATTCAAATATTTTTTCACTTTTTTCATTTTAATCAAACAACCTTATTTTTTATCTGCTATCTATTTTTTTATTTCTTTTTATTCTTCAGACTCTCATTCATTTTCATTTTATTTTGTCGAACATATTATAAGTATAGTTATCCCTTAAGTGTTTGAATTGTGTTTGGTAGAGTAGAAAGAAAAAAAATAAAAGAGAATGAAAAAAATAAGATTATTTGATTTAAATGAAAAAGTGTATAAAAGAGAAAAATATCATTGAGTCAAACATATATTTATGTCTTAAAAGACAAATCAAGGTCCTTAATTATTTTAATTAGATATAAACAAATAAAAAGGTTAAGAGTTGTGTGTTAAAACCTCATTTAATACTTTGTGTCTGAGATCTTCTTTGTAGAAACATTCTTTAAAGATTTATCGAATCCTATGAAGAATAAAAGAAATCAACATCAGAAATTCCTCAATCACCATAAAAAAGAAAAAGCTTTGCTATGCAGGACCTATTCTAACACAAAGAAGTGACTTCCTGTCGTAGTTTGCTAACATGCGAATGTTGAAGAAAGGGGTTTCTACATGAGAAAATGACGTGCATTTAATGCTCTCAATGACCATTTTCATTAGACGAAGATCAAGTGAGATATCTACTCGTTGTGAGATAACGGATACTTGAAAATGTTGTCTATATAAACTAGAAGCTTTGAAGATTGAATACAAGAATCTTGCAAAAAAAAATTCATTATTCTTTTTGCAAAAAACCTTCAGTAAATCATTGTAAAGTTAGAAAAAACTCTCAAAATACCTTAAATATATTGAGATAAAAAGACTAAGCATTGTGTTCATTTTTCCATATGGTTCCTTTTTCTCCAATTTTTAACAAATATATTCAAGGGAAATGAAATACCGGAAAGCGCACCGGGTCATCAAGTATTTAAAATTAAAACGGAATGGTCTGAGTATCGAACTCAGGAAACTTGCTTATTAGACAGAGTTTTATTCAGATGTAAGGCATTGTTGGAATAAACACTGATAATTGATGGTTAAAAACAAAAATAAACTAATTCTATGGTAAAAACAATAAATGTAAGTAAGTAAAAGTTGACAACAATAGGTAAAAAGCGTTGGGTCTTTCTAGCAAACAAGTTGATGCATATGAGGATATTTCTCTAATTAATCATGTTCTCGTGTTCTATGTTGTAGCCTAAAGTACTAAATCTCGATCCCTCGTAAGTTTAGACTAATTTAACCTAAGCTTCACCGCAGATCCCTCTTGTAAGACTAGGCTTAACTTAAACAGCATTATCATCACAGCATATTTAGAAAACCAAAACCCCACAATCCATCTCTGGTAATGTAGTTATTTAGTCCTGCTTCTATCAAGTTCTAAGGCAATAGTACATTTCCCAATGCTAAAGTCACCTAACAGTACACACAAATGGGTGATCAGGCTAAGAGCATGCAATAATTAAGCATTGAAAGAAGCATTGAACACAAAAAACATAGTTAATTAGATATTAAAGATAATGATGCAATCCTCCCTAGGAAGGGACCAATCACTAGAACCATGAGCAAGAGGCTCCAAGAAGATTGGGCTAGAGCTGCTGAAGAAGGCCCTAGGGTTCTCATGAACCTTAGGGTAGATTTCTGAGCCCATGGGCCAAGGTTGGGTCCAATTATCTTTGTACATATTAGACTAGGATGTCATTATATTTGGTCCTTGTATATAGGGCTCTATATTGTAGTTAGGGTACCCTAGAAATATAGGATTTTTCAGCCCTTGTATTTTTGGGCACCTAGACTAGTTTTTGTATTAGGGGTAGTTTTGTAATTTCACATGCACTAAGTGGATATTTGATGTGTGTGGCTGGAAATAAATTTAATTGAATTGGTAGAAGCCCAATCCAATTAAATTTTAGAGGGGGAGGTGAGCATTTGCTTACTACACCCCATTGCCACATCATATAGTCACACTTTGTGCATGTCCTTCATGCTTTTCATGCCTCATGACACCTAAGCACACTTAGTGGAGAATCTTGGAATTGATCTTGGATTAGTGGGCTGAACCATAACTAAAATTCACTAATCATAATTAGTGAAATTTTGGCTCCAAAGTTTGGCTCCACAAATTCAATTTCAAATTCAAGTGAAATTTGAATTTCCCTCCAATTTTGTGTGACACTTAGGCTATAAATAGAGGTCATGTGTGTGTATTTTTTTTGAACTTTGATCATTTGAATATTAACTTCAGATTTCAGAGCTCCTTTTGAGCACAAAATTTCGTGCTCTTCTCTCCCTCTCCCTTCATTCATCTCCTTCTTCCTCCAAGCTCTTATCCATGGCCTCCTATGGTGGTGAGCTTCTTCTAGACTCATCTTCTCCTTGAAGTGGCGTCTCCTCTCTCTCTTCCTTCTCCATTCCGCTGCCATTTATCTTCCAAGAAGCAAAGGAATCCATTGATGAAGAAGATCCTAGGCCTACAAGCTCCAATGGAGCTTACATCATGTGGTATCAAGAGCATCTTCATCTAGGTGATGTTCTTTTGCTTCCTCTATCTTTTTGTTCGGTGAATTCTCTTTAATTCCTTGTTCTTCATCTTATTCTCCATGTATATCCTCCATTGTCTTGTGGTTTGGTGCTGTTTAGAGTAGATTCAAAAAAAAATAAACCGATTAAATCTTAGATCTACACTTGTTCTTGCATTTCTATGGTTCAAATTTTGTAGATCTACTCTTGAATCTTGTTTTTGTGTTGATTTTAGGTTCTATCATTTTTCATTCATAATATTCTTGTGCTGAACCTTAGATCTAAATTTTCTTCCAAAATATTGATTAAAAAAAAAAACACAAAAATCTAAGTGTAAATCACTTAATCCATGTTGTCTTAGAGTCATGTTTAGTCATAGTAATTGTCACATTATGTTCTAAGTTTGTGTTGAATTTTATTTTGTTGATTGAATTCTAGATACATTTGTTCATGTATTCTTGTCATTCTTAGCCTATCTTTTGAATTTTGAGTCTAATTCATGCATGTTATTTAGTTCATAACATGTTCTAAATCAATTCCTAGAAGTAGTCTTGTTCTTGAACTCTTTTTTGTTTTCTAAGATTCCTACATGATGCCTATGATGAAGTTGAGTTGTGGTGCTGAGTTGTGGCTGGATTTGTGAATCAAATAAGTCTTAAGCTCTCTTGAATTGTGTTATTCAAGATAATTGAGCTTAAGCAAACACAAATTGTAACTATCCAAGCCTTAAGCAACATAAACACTACTCTTGATTTCTAGGTTGAAATCGCTGGTGCAGGCAGCTTGAACATACAAAAGTGTATAAATTACTGGGAATTGGTCACTACGTTTTTTGAGCTGAAACTTTTACTGAATTTTTTAGACATCTGGACCAAAATTATAAAAAAAGAACCAAGCGATTTGCATTAAAGGAAAAATAAAGAAAAATCTCACAAGTTGGCAGAAAAATCAGTGTCCAGGAAAAAAAAAAAAAGGTGAAAGGAAAGTGTGCTTGTTGTTTTGGCTCAAAATTTGTTCTATAATTGGTGCCTATTTTATACCAATCCTAGTTCTGAAATTTCAATTGAAAATTATTGTGAAAACAAGTGCCAAAACTAGAGGTTTCTTGAGTCGTTTTTGTTTTTTTTTTTTTAGTTTTTCTACTCTACTCTAGAGCCATTCTAGGTTTCTCTTTGAGTCCTAGCTTGCTTTTTTGTGCTTTCCATTGCTTTAATTGTTGAATAATCCTTGGAAATTTGTCTTGTTAAAACTCTATTGGTTTAGCTTTCATTTCATTTTTTTTTGTCTTTGGTTATTGTTTGTCTCTTTGTTTCCTTGCTTGTGAGTTGCCATATAGGGAATTGGAAAGGAGGATTGGTGCCATATCTTGAAGAATTTGAGTCAAGAAGCAAGGGGCCAACCACCTTAAGAGCTATTGGACTAAGAAGCACTCCAAATTGAGTGAAACACTAAAGAGAGAATAGCCACCACAATTGAGGACTTTTTTCTTTGTAATTTTGTAATTGGCAATTTGCTTTGCTTTCAAATTTTGTAACAAAAAGGCCTTCCATTGGAAGTAAGTTGGGAGCCTCCGCTAGGTCACCCTACTTCCATTTGTGTGTAATAATTTTAGGCAATTTTCCCTTAGGATAGTGAGTGTTTTGTTGGGAACCTTAAATGAGGTCATCCAAACACTCTTAGGATCCGCCTAGTTTGCATTTCTTGCACTTTAATTTCTTGCTTACTTTCATAGCTTATTTCCTTTACCCTCCATTGTCAAACCGCCTAGATAGCTTTCCTTTTACCAATTAGTTTTTACCTTATCTTTCACACCTTTTTTAGTGTTTATTTTGGCTAGTTTCAACCATAGTTTCTTTTACCTTTTGTTTTCAAACCCCCAACAAGAAAGAACCATAACTTAGGAACCAACATGAGTCTTCATTCTTCATCTAGTGTTAATGGTGAGGGTTCTACTCCTAAGGACCCCTTGTATAAGATATTAGATGAGTTGAGATCCCTTAAGTTGTGGAAAGAAAAACAAGAGAGAAAAGAAAAAGGTAAAAAAAGAGTGGACAAAATAAGTCAAGATGAAAGAGAGAAAATAAGAGAGGAAGAAAGAAGAAAAATAATGAAAGAAATGAAAAGAGAAAAACATGCCTCCTATAGTAGTCATGACTCTTGCAAAAGTTTAAGTGAAGAACTTAGCGACTATTATAGAGGGCGTCATAGTTCACATACTAAACATCACTCCCAAAGAAGAGAAAAGGATAGAAGGCCTCAAGAGGTTAACATTAGCCTCCCATATTTCCACGGAAAAGATAATGTTGAGGCCTACTTAGATTGGGAAATGAAGGTTGAACAACTCTTTGCTTGCCATCATATTAGCGAAGAGAGAAAAGTTCCATTGGCTACCCTTAGCTTTCAAGGGTATGCCCTCTATTGGTGGACTTCCCTTGTTAAAGAACGAAGGATTCATGAGGATCCTCCAGTAGAGTATTGGAATGATCTTAAGAGTGCCCTTAGGAAGAGGCACATTCCCTCCTACTATGAAAGGGAGCTTATGGACAAGCTCCAAAGGCTTAGACAAGGGAGTATGAGTGTTGAAGAATATAGACAACAAATGGAACTACTCCTTTTAAGAGCTGGACTTAGGGAGGAGGAAAGAACAAGCATAGCTAGGTTCCTTAGTGGGCTCAATATGGAAGTGAGGGACAAGGTTGAACTCCTTCCATATAGGGACCTAGATGAGCTAGTCCAACTTTGTATAAGAGTGGAGCAACAACTTAAAAGAAAGCCTTCTTAAAAATCTTATGGCTCTCACTCTTATCCAAGGAAGGACCAAGCCCATGGAATTTTAGGGGCTGCACCTTCAAAACCCAAGGAAGATAAGGGTAAGACCATAGAGAAATACACCCCTAAGACTAGTTCTCAAGAAAGGACTAGCAACATTAAATGCTTCAAATGTCTTGGGAGAGGTCACATTGCCTCTCAATGCCCCACAAAGAAAACCATGATCATGAGGGGTCAAGACATTTATAGTAGTCAAGAGGAGATTACTTCTTGCCCTTCCTCTAGTGGAAGTGAAGATGAAGTAAGGGGTGAAGAGTCTAGTGAGGAAGTCTACCCTCATGAAGAAGGTGACCTCTTAATGGTTAGAAGGCTCCTTGGAGGTCAATCTTGTGATTTATCTCAATCCCAAAGAGAGAACATCTTTCATACAAGATGCAAAATTTTAGATAAAACTTGTTCTCTCATTGTGGATAGTGGATCTTGTTGCAATTGTTGTAGCACAAGATTAGTTTCCAAGTTGAACCTCACTATCATTCCCCACCCAAAACCTTATAAACTTCAATGGCTCAATGAGCAAGGGGAAATGATAGTTAACCAACAAGTGAAGGTACCTTTCTCCATTGGGACATATAAGGATGAAGTTAATTGTGATATAGTTCCCATGGAGGCAGGACATATTCTTTTAGGAAGGCCGTGGCAATTTGATAGGAAGATCATTTATAATGGCCTAACTAATGAGATTAGCCTCACCCATCTTGGCACTAAATTTGTGTTGCATCCTCAAACACCTTCACAGGTGGCCAAAGATCAACTAACTATGAAAGATAAGAGGGATGAGGAAGAAAAATTAGAAAAACAAAAGAAAAAGAAGGATAGTAAGGTCTTGTCTTCAAAGGCCAGGGGGAAGGAAAAAGAGGGAAAGGATTCCTCCAAGAAGATTGTTAAGAAGGAAAATCATTTTGCAACAAAAGGTGATATTGAAAGAGCACTCCTTCTTAAACAATATTTCTACCTTCTCCTATCAAGGGAAACATCCCTTAGCACTGCCACAATTCCTACATTTGAGACCTTACCCCCAAAGGTCCAAGAACTCTTACATGAATTTGGTGATATATTTCCCAAAGAGATACCCCCTGGGCTACCTCCTTTAAGGGGAATAGAACACCAAATAGATTTAGTCCCAGGAGCAAGCCTTCCTAATAGGCCAGCCTATAGGACTAACCCTCAGGAGACTAAGGAGATAGAGTCTCAGGTTAAAGAATTGTTGGAGAAGGGCTGGGTCCAAGAGAGCCTAAGCCCATGTGCTGTGCCAGTGTTGTTGGTGCCCAAAAAGGATGGTACGTGGAGAATGTGTACAGATTGAGGGCCATCAACAACATCACTGTAAAGTATAGGCACCCCATTCCTAGACTTGATGATCTGCTTGATGAGTTGCATGGTGCCAATATCTTTTCAAAAATTGATCTTAAAAGTGGTTATCACCAAATCAGGATGAAAAAGGGTGATGAGTGGAAAACTGCTTTCAAGACCAAGTTTGGTTTGTATGAATGGCTAGTGATGCCTTTTGGGCTCACTAATGCACCAAGCACCTTTATGAGGCTTATGCATCATGTCTTAAGGGATTTCATAGGTAGATTTGTAGTTGTTTATTTTGATGATATTTTAGTGTATAGTAGGAGCCTAGATGATCACTTAGGACATCTCAGACAAGTTCTTTCAGTCCTTAGGAAAAACACCCTCTATGCAAATATAGAGAAGTGTACCTTTTGTGTAGATAATATAGTTTTCTTAGGTTTTGTAGTTGGTAGAAATGGGGTCCAAGTGGACCCTGAGAAAATCAAGGCCATCCAAGAATGGCCCACCCCAAAAAGTGTGGGAGATATTAGGAGCTTCCATGGGTTAGCAAGCTTCTATAGAAGGTTCGTTCCTAATTTCTCTACAATTGCATCACCTCTCAATGAGCTGGTGAAGAAGAATGTGGCATTTACCTGGGGTGAAAAACAAGAGCAAGCCTTTGCTTTGCTCAAAGAAAAGCTTACTAAGGCACCTGTTCTAGCTCTTCCTGACTTTTCTAAAACTTTTGAGCTAGAATGTGATGCCTCTGGAGTGGGAGTTGGAGCTGTATTGTTACAAGGTGGGCACCCTATTGCTTATTTTAGTGAAAAACTTCATAGTGCCACCCTCAACTACCCCACCTATGATAAAGAGCTTTATGCCTTAATAAGAGCCCTCCAAACTTGGGAACATTACCTTGTTTCCAAGGAATTTGTCATTCATAGTGATCATCAATCACTTAAGTACATTAGAGGGCAAAGCAAGTTAAACAAGAGGCATGCAAAATGGGTAGAGTACCTAGAGCAATTTCCATATGTTATCAAATACAAAAAGGGAAAAACAAATGTGGTAGCTGATGCCCTCTCTAGGAGACACACATTGTTTTGCTCCCTAGGAGCTCAAATTTTAGGATTTGATAATATTAGGGACTTGTATGCTTTAGATGAACATTTCTCTCCCATTTATGAGAGTTGTGGGAAAAAGGCCCAAGATGGATTCTATTTGGCTGAGGGGTATTTGTTCAAAGAGGGAAAGCTTTGCATACCCCAAGGATCCATTAGGAAATTACTTGTGAAAGAGAGCCATGAGGGTGGGCTCATGGGCCACTTTGGGATAGATAAGACCCTTGTCTTCCTCAAAGAAAAGTTTTATTGGCCCCATATGAAGAAAGATGTCCATAAGCATTGCACTAGGTGTGTGGCTTGTTTACAAGCCAAGTCTAGGGTGATGCCTCATGGGCTATACACACCCTTACCCATCCCATCTGCACCTTGGGTAGACATTAGTATGGACTTTGTCCTTGGGCTTCCTAGAACCCAAAGAGGTGTAGACTCTATCTTTGTGGTGGTGGATAGGTTTAGCAAGATGGCACACTTTATACCATGCCACAAGGTGGATGATGCTTCCCACATCTCAAAACTCTTTTTCAAGGAAGTTGTGAGACTCCATGGTTTGCCTAGGACCATTGTGTCAGATAGAGATGCTAAGTTCCTTAGCCACTTCTGGAAAACCTTATGGGCTAAGTTAGGAACTAAACTTCTTTTCTCTACCACTTGTCATCCACAAACTGATGGGCAAACAGAGGTAGTGAATAGGTCTTTATCCACCCTTTTAAGGGCTCTTCTGAAAGGCAACCATAAGTCTTGGGATGAGTATCTTCCTCATGTAGAATTTGCCTACAACAGGGGGGTTCATAGAACCACCAAGCAGTCCCCTTTTGAGGTTGTCTATGGGTTCAATCCCCTAACACCGTTAGACCTCATTCCCCTCCCACCGGACACTTCTTTTATACATAAAGAAGGGGAATCTAGGTCAGAATTTGTAAAGAAGATGCATGAGAGGGTTAAGAACCAAATAGAGAACCAAACAAAGGTGTATTCAACTAAAGGCAATAGAGGAAGAAAAGAGCTAGTTCTTAATGAGGGTGACTGGGTTTGGCTCCATCTTAGGAAGGATAGATTCCCTACTAAAAGGAAATCCAAGCTTAGCCCTAGAGGGGATGGACCTTTTCAGGTTTTGGAGAGGATCAATAACAATGCCTATAGGTTGGACCTCCCAGAAGAGTATGGAGTCAGCACCACTTTTAACATTTCTGATTTAACTCCTTTTGCAGGTGGAGCTGATATTGAGGAGGAGGAACTAACAGATTTGAGGTCAAATCCTCTTCAAGGGGAAGGGGATGATGCAATCCTCCCTAGGAAGGGACCAATCACTAGAACCATGAGCAAGAGGCTCCAAGAAGATTGGGCTAGAGCTGCTGAAGAAGGCCCTAGGGTTCTCATGAACCTTAGGGTAGATTTCTGAGCCCATGGGCCAAGGTTGGGTCCAATTATCTTTGTACATATTAGACTAGGATGTCATTATATTTGGTCCTTGTATATAGGGCTCCATATTGTAGTTAGGGTACCCTAGAAATATAGGATTTTTCAGCCTTTGTATTTTTGGGCACCTAGACTAGTTTTTGTATTAGGGGTAGTTTTGTAATTTCACATGCACTAAGTGGATATTTGATGTGTGTGGCTGGAAATAAATTTAATTGAATTGGTAGAAGCCCAATCCAATTAAATTTTAGAGGGGGAGGTGAGCATTTGCTTACTACACCCCATTGCCACATCATATAGTCACACTTTGTGCATGTCCTTCATGCTTTTCATGCCTCATGACACCTAAGCACACTTAGTGGAGAATCTTGGAATTGATCTTGGATTAGTGGGCTAAACCATAACTAAAATTCACTAATCATAATTAGTGAAATTTTGGCTCCAAAGTTTGGCTCCACAAATTCAATTTCAAATTCAAGTGAAATTTGAATTTCCCTCCAATTTTGTGTGACACTTAGGCTATAAATAGAGATCATGTGTGTGTATTTTTTTTTGAACTTTGATCATTTGAATATTAACTTCAGATTTCAGAGCTCCTTTTGAGCACAAAATTTCGTGCTCTTCTCTCCCTCTCCCTTCATTCATCTCCTTCTTCCTCCAAGCTCTTATCCATGGCCTCCTATGGTGGTGAGCTTCTTCTAGACTCATCTTCTCCTTGAAGTGGCGTCTCCTCTCTCTCTTCCTTCTCCATTCCGCTGCCATTTATCTTCCAAGAAGCAAAGGAATCCATTGATGAAGAAGATCCTAGGCCTACAAGCTCCAATGGAGCTTACATCAGATAATTACATCAACTATTCCTTAGAAATCTCCAACTAGGGTGTTTAACCAACCATACAAGGAACCCTAATACAAATGAGACAGAAAGTACAAAGCAATTGTTGCTTACACAAGAAGGGGGATCCCTCCTCCTCTTCTTGGCACCCCACAATCACTCAAACACTCTCTAATCTCTCTAAAAATGTAGAACCCTAGGCTTCTCTGCACAGCTACTCCTCTTTGCTGCCTCCAGAGTCTCTCTCGAAGTCTGTGCAGCTCTGGTCTCCAAAAATCATTCCCTAATTATGACAATTTAGGCTTTAAATAGGCTCTAAAATCGCGTCGTCGCGCTTAGTGCGAGTAAGTGGATTTGGGCTAAGCGCCAATGTTGTGCTGAGCTTGGCAAGAGACAAACGTCTCGCTTAGCGAGCTGATCTCGCGCTTAGCGTGCGGCCTTGATTCTTAAGCTCTTCCAGATTCCCTTGTCACGCTAAGCACGCTGAAGCGGCGCTTAGCCCAGGATGTGCGCTAAGCCCAACAACTACTTTGGCACTTCAAGAATTTAGCCTCTTTTGACCTGAAATTGTGCAAATTTTATCATTAAATCACATGGGATATACTCTAAAGACAACTATTCAAACAAAACAAGATTTATATACAAATTCCTATCAAATAACTATAAATTAGGGAACTATACAAGTTTTAGAAAAAATTTTCTACACAAAAGTTAGTTGTATAAAAAGACTAACACATTGATTTGTATATCCGTCTGTAAGATGATTTCAGATTCAATCTTTGAGAAAACCTCAGCCACAAATCTATTCTAATTTGTATAAAGCTAACAATGGCTTGGTAGGATAAAGAATACTAGGTGACAATCAAGCTTAAGGTAGAACTTGATTTGTAGAGCTAGAAGTGGTCATGATGCAATACTTGTAACTAGTATGAAGTTTGAAAAACTTGGTGTTTTGCTAAGAACTGGACGTAGTCTCCATGGTAGAGACGAATCAATATAAATTTTTGTGTCAGATACTTTCTTGCTTTTCTGCTGCTTATAATTAACCCAAGGTCTGAATTGGTTGCAGGCTTTTGAAAACATCTTTTGCTTTACATTTTTGTTTTGCATCATGTGAGTGTGTTTTTCAAAAAGTTTTGTTATATGACTTACAAAGTTCTCTTTTCAGACAAAAAACTTTGTTCAAAAAAAGGTTTAAAAATGTACAATTCAACCCCCCATTCTTGTGATTTTTGTCTTTACAATTTGGTATTAGGGCTTAGCCTCTAAGGGTTGAGCACCTAATAGTGTCTAGAGGAAAAAGTTCCCGATGGCAAATAGCAACAACAACGGTTAATTCATTGTCGATGGAGCATCTCTCACAAGACCATCAAGTTTCATAGGAGAGGACTATCCATACTAGAAAGATAGGATGAAGATGTACATCAAGTCCAATCACTATAGGCTCTGGCTGATCATCACAAATGGAGACATACCCATTTCCAGACCTGAAGCAAAATAGACACACAAATATCTAGCTACAATGAGCTAAACACAAAAGCTCGTTATACTCTAACATGTGCTCTCTCTAGAAATGAGTATAAAAAGATATGTAGACCAAAGAAAACCAAAGGGATATAGGACTCTCTAAGTACTAATTATGAAGGAACATAAGATGCCCAACTCAGAAAAGTTGTCACTCTAACGTATCACTATGAATGCTTTTGCATGAAGGATGGAGAATTTTTGGATGACATGTTTAGGATACTACAAGTTATTCTGGATGGACTTGAAGCTCTAGGACACACCTTTACTAAAGCTCATATCAATTTGAAGATCCTAGACAACTTTCCAAAGATGTAAGAACCAAAAACAACAACCATCCAAGAAGCTAGAAACTTTAAAACCCTAGCTTAGGATGAACTATTAGGTATTCTAAGAGTTCATAAAGTCCATCTTCAGAACATGGATCATTTGAAAAAAAGGAACTTTATTGCCCTCAAAACTAGAGAAACTAGCTCCAAATGTGAAGAAAGAAAGAGCTCATCTAAGGCTCTGAAGGTGTAGATGGCTGAGTTTGATGACTTAGATAATAATTCTAAAGGATTCATAAGCAATGAAGTACCCTTTATGTCAAGAAAATTCAAATAAATAATCAAGAAGAAAGGAAAGCTCCAACACTCTTCTAGACGTAAAGATACAAGATTTAAAAAGAAACACAAGGAGGAGAGCAACGAGATCATCTGCTTCAAGTGTAAGAGAAAGAAAAAGAAAAAGACATACTTGAGAAAAGAAAAAGAAATGTCCAACGGTTACTAGGGATAACTCAGAGAGTGAGAAGAGAAGTAATTCAAATGATGATCAAGCTAATATATTTTTGATGGCAGATATAGACAAAAAAATTGAGGAAAAAACCTACTTTGAATTTGACTCTTCTTTTTGTTCTTCATCAGAAGATGAAGAAGATGTGCCCTATGATGTTCTTCTTGAGAATAGTCATATGATTTCTCTTCAATGCAAAAAGTATAAAGAAAATACAAAATATCCGTTTGTGAAAATAAAGAACTGAAGAAATCAAATGAAGATCAAAAAAGAAAATCTAGACTCTAGAAGAGAGTCTAAGTCATGGCAGTAAGACTAATGAATCCTTTATAGTTGAAAAGCTAAGAGAGGAAATCGCTTGTATTACAAAAGGCTTTGGGAAGACAAATAATGATTATATTGTATCCTTTAATAAAGACTGGTGTATAGTCAAGACAGAAGATGACAAGTTCTTCTTTACTAGCAGACGACACAACAATTTGTAAGAAATTGGCTTAATAGGTCTAAGTAAATAAAATGTAACGTGTCTACTTTCTAGAGAAATTGAAAGATGGTTTTTGCATAAAAAACTCAGGCTTGTCAATCTAAGACACATTTCAAAACTATCCAAAAGGGATTTAGTAAATAAACTTCCTACGATTTTTTGGAAAACTTATTTTCTCTTAAAAGCATGTCAACAAGGGAAATAGATCAAAACCTCTTTTCAATCTAAAGATGATGTTTCCACTACTAGACCATTACAACAATTAGACATGGATCTATTTGGACCAACGAGAAAGTTAAGTCTAGGAGGGAAGAAATATGGCTTTGTTATAGTCAATGACTATTCTAGATGCACATGGGTATACTTCCTTGTTCATAAACTTGAGTCTTTTAAGGTTTTTGAAATATTTTGTAAAAGGTTTTTGTATCACTTCTATGAGAAGTGATCATGGGACTAAGTTTGAAAATATTGAGTTCGGATCATTCTATGAAAAGAATGGTATTTTTAACAGCTTCTCTTCATCGAGAACTCCTTAAAAAGGAAAAATAGAATATTGATTAGACCTTTGATAAAAAAGACTCCTTATGAACTATGGAGAGAACAAGATCCAACATCTCATACTTCTATCCATTTGGATGTGAGTGTTTTATCCTAAACACTAAAGATGACCTGGCTAAGTTTAATTCAAAAGTGGATAATTCTCAGGATATTTTGATAGATCTAAAACCTATAATGTTTTCAACTCAAGGACTTTAGTCATAGAATAATCTGTTCATGTTAAATTCAATGATGAACTAACATATGATAGGAAGCTATCAGATCTTGAGGATGATTTTGTAGATATGCAGATTAGTCCGTTTGATGTATCTAAAGAAAATAAACTCAAACAGTATATTGAAATTCTTCCATTGACTAAACAATCCCCAAATCAACCATCTTAGATGAAGGACTAGAAATTCGTTCTTTGTCATCCATAAGATCAAATGATTGGAGATCAAACTGAAGGAGTTAAAACTAGATCATCATTCCAAGATATTGCATCTTATGCATTTGTGTCTGAAGTTGAACCTAAAACAATAGATGAAGTTTTGACAGACAATGACTGGATCATTGCAATGGAAGAAGAACTTCATCAGTTCACTAGAAATTATGTCAAAACACTTGTTCCCAAGTAAAAAAAAAAAGTGTCCTTGGAACAAGATGGGTCTTTAGAAACAAGTTGGATGAACAAGATAAAGTAGTACGAAACAAAGCTACGTTAGTGGCTTAAGGCTATAACCAGCAAGAAGGTATAAATTTCATTGAAACCTTGCTTGCAAGACTTGAAGCCATAAGAATCATGCTTGCCTTTGTTGCTCATAAAAAACATTAAGGTTTTTCAAATGGATGTTAAAAGTGTCTTTTTAAATGGTTTTATTAAAGAGGAAGTATATGTCAAATAACCTCCTGGTTTTGAGGATCAAACTCTTCCAGACCATGTTTTCAAACTTAAAAAGGTTTTGTATGGTCTGAAATAGGCACCATGTACTTGGTATGATAAGATGGACTTTTTCCTTTTAGAAAATGGTTTTATGAGAGGCAAGGTAGACACAACTCTTTTTAGAAGAGAAGTTGGCAAGGATTTCATTAGAGTTCAAATATACATTGATGATATTATCAAGCTACTAATGAATCTTTGTGCAAAGATTTCTTTGATCTGATGAAGAGTAAGTTTAAAATGATGAAGAGTGAGCATAATGGGAGAACTTAAGTTCTTTTTGGGGCTTCAAATCAAACAGGATAACAAAGGTATATTCATTAATAAAAAAAATACACTAAAGAGCTTATAAGAAAGTTTAAGATGGAAGGTGCTAAACCAATGAAAACTCCCATGCATGCTTCCAATCCTCTAAGTAAAGACAAAAAAGTAAACCATTAGATCAAACGATCTACAAAGGTATGATTGGATCACTTCTGTATCTAAGTGCTAGAATACCTAATATTATGTATACTGTATTTTTGTGTGTAGATTTCAGTATGATCCTCGGGAGTCACATCTCAAATTTGTTAAAAGAATCTTGCAATATCTAGTAGGCACTACTAACCAATTTTTGTTCTATAAGAAAAACTAGGATTTCATGTTAGTAGGATACTGTTATGCAGATTATGCATGAGACAAAGTTGAACTAAAAAGTACAAGTGGTGGATGTCATTATCTTAGACCTTGTATAATATCGTAGGCAAGTAAGAAGCATAATTCCATTGCAATATTTACAGGTGATGTTGAGTATGTGTTTACTGAATGCTATTGTTCACAACTGTTATCAATAAAATATTAACTACAAGATTACTCTAAGTCTGTCTAAAGAATATATTGAAAACAATATACTAGTATATTGTGACAATACTAGTGCAATCAGTCTGTCTAAAAATCCCATATAGCATTCAAAGGCTAACCATATTGAGATAAGATATTATTTCATTTGTGATTATGTGCAAAACGGGATCTTTAATGTAAAATTTGTAGACACAGATCATCAATGGGTTGATATCTTTACTAAACCTTTGTCTAAAGAACGTTTTATCTATATAAGGGAACATTTACATATGGTTAGCTTATCAGAGTAATGATGAATATCATATTGCTTTAGATGATGTCATCATTATAGCTTTTCATTAATCTATTTGGACTAATGTGTGTTCAAGTGTACAAACAGAAGGGGAAACGTGTTTACAAAGATAAAACCTTTCAATTTTATTTTGAAAAAGGTGTGCCACCATATTTTTCGCCATGATTGAAAAACAATTTTAAAAAAAATTAAATGTGTTTTCAACCATTACTGCATGTTTCTCTCTCTCTCTCTCTCTCTCTCTCTCTCTCTCTTTCTCATTTCAAAAACCTATAAAAAGCTAGGGCGGACAACTAGAGAGACTCTTTTGAAAAACTTGAACTCTCTGAAACTTCTTGTGCTTTTTGCTTACATCTAAGAACTTGTTTCTTCAAAAAAATATCTCCTTTTCTCTTTAAAAGTTTGAATCTTTGTGAACAATGACTCCCAAGAAAAGTGAAAATGTTAGGGTTTATGCTATAAAAAATGTTGAAGACACAAAGAAGGCTTTTCTAGATGATTGGTTCATCCTTGGGAAATGAGTGAACTTTCAAAGTCTGATAGAAAAAGGTTTCATTGTCAAAGTCCTGTTTAATTGTGTTAGCTGGACACCTTTCTTGGAGAAATTCAATTCATGGCACTATGGGTCCTATGCCTTATTTTAGGGCACAACAAGGCAAGACAATGTCAGCATTTGGGGAATCGTAAATGGAAGGGAGGTGGTCATCTCACCTAAAACTCTTGTTGCTGCGATTGGATGTCTAGAAGAATGTCTAGTCTTTGATAAAGATTGGGAGAAGGAGATAACCTGTGAAACAGTGGACTTTATGCTCTATGGAAAACAGTGTCCAAAATCATCTGATAAGAAGGGTTTGGTCAGCTTTCTGAGGACCGCTAACCTCACATATGTGCAGGCTCATCAACAACTTTCTGCTCAACATAGTCATGCCCAAACTAGCATCAAGAGATTATGTAACTGACAAAGATAGTTTTTGCATGTATAAAGTGATGGTGGGTGAAAGTTGAATCTCCCTGAAGTCATATTCTTCTACTGGCTTCAAGCTTTGAAGGTTAGATTTAATACCAAAGATAAGATGAACCTCATTCCTAATGGAATATTGTTCACTCAGATCATGAGGAATAATGGGGTAGATGTGTTTGTGTTAGAACCATCTGCAGGTCCCACACAACTTAATGGATTGACCTTTGTCAAAATGGGAATGGCTGATAACTTCCCTGAATATGCTAAAAAATATAACAAAAGAAAGATAAAAAAATAAGAAGCATGGTCTGTGGCAGAGTAGATGAAAGAGGCTTAGAAGTAGCCAATTGATCTAGAGTCTGAAGTAGCCTCTTAGCAGACTTAGGGGGAGCAAGCTTAAGTCAAGCCAAAACCCTCTAAACCTAGCTAACCCAAACTACTTACAAAAGAAAAGACCCACCTCCATCATCTAATCCCAAATCCTCAGACCAATCCAAGAAATCTAACAAATAACCACCATTTAACCCCAAACCTTCAGACCTTCAAACAACCCAAAAAATGAAGGAACCAGACTCTAAGTCTGAATGTGAATCTATGCCCCCACAAAAAACACCAACCATAGAAATCAAACACCCTCGTTCCATAACTTGCACCTATTTCATCACCCAAACCATTCTCACCATCCAACACCCAAGAATCTGAAGTAGAGATTCTTAACACCCCAACCCTTCAACCTTGACCCTCCTTGGCCCCCTTCCATCACAAACTTCACAATCATCACCCAAACCAACCTCTCCCCCCTTAAGCAAGAAAGAAGTCGCCGCCATGGCTAAGGCAACCAAACAATATTTGGCTAAGTCTAGAAGAAATGCCAAGATAGATAAACATCTTGAAAGGAAGGATGCCATACAAGAAGAAGCTGGCATCATTACATCTACAGAAGTTGCGTTAATGGAAAAACATAAAAAGAAGCTAGCTGAAGATGCAACTTTAAAAGTCTTGGCTGGAAAGGTTTCTGAAGAAATTCTAGAAGACATTATTCTAAAACTCTAAAGACTTTGTTTGCTAAGGAGGTGTAAAGGAAAGAAATTGAAGAGGCTACCATGTTTGTTTTTTATGGTGAGTCAGTGCCTAAAGAAGTTATCCTAAAATTTATACAGGCATAAGCTGAATTGGAAGCTAAACAAGCTAAGATGGAAGAGCTTGAGAGGATTCAATCTGCTATTGAGCATGTAGTTGAGGTATTCTCTGTAGATGTTGTTGCAAGACAAGTAGAAGTTGAACAGGTTCTAATTGTTGAATACTTGGACCTGTGAAAAAAGAATCTCTTGAATAAGCTATGGTATAATCTGTCATTGAAGCTTCTCTCCATGAGTCCAAAGACAACATAATTGAGACAAACCTTGGTGTTGAACCTTTTAGATCAAGGCCAGTGTCTAATGTTGATGAAAGACAAATTGATGTCGTCTTGTCTGAAGTAATGGGTGAAGACAACATCAGATGCTTTGAAGCTATATATGGACCACCGTCATCTCATACTATTGCAAATGTATAAGTTGGTTTCAAACAAAGGAAAGTGTTGCAAGCCATTAAAGCACCTATCATATTGACAACTTTTTTTCCAATCTTGATCGATGTCTGACAAGGAAAGATCTGCAACAAGTTACTGAGTGGCTACTTCTTTCAAGATCATTGCCTCCACCACCACCTCCAAAGAATAATCTTATTGAACTAGATGCGAGTGTCATATTTTATCCTGACTTCAAAAGACAGAGTTTTGGAATGACAAACTTGCAACAGAGTCTAGAGAGACAAGGTTGACATTGGGGCTCATGCGCTTGATCCAAAGATGCAAAAGTTGGAGTTGGAAAAGCATAATCTTCTTAATCCTAGAAAGGAAGGTTTCCCAATGATTGACCTTTTCTCCTATCAATATTGGGACAACTTACCTGAAAAAGAGAAGCATGCTCATGGATTTTATGGTGAAAACGAACAAGTCTTCAATCCTAATAGTCTGATCTTCGTGCATATGCCCACAGATAGAAAGGTTTATCCTTCTGGAGCCAGCATCTGGAGAAGTAGAGAGGCTGCATTTGCTGACATGCCCTTCTTTATTCCCTTGAATTTACAACAGATGGTGGGCCTTCTATGTACCTTTAATATTATTCTTCCATGGGATCATTCTAAGTCTGGCATGAACTTCTAGACATAAAACATTTTGTTGGAGGAACCTGAAGCGAGTTTGAACTTTTCAAACTGGGAACAATTAGACTATGACCTAGAGTTGAGAATGATGTTATCTGCCTACAAAGAGGAGATCAGATCAAGCCAAGCTTCTTTTCACAAAATCCAAAGGCTCAATACTCACATGCCTTTCATGTTATGGTCATAATTCTCTTGCCTGGCCACTTTAGAAACTCACTTTTAGATAGTTGTTGATAACCTTGTCTTATATCAAAAGATCTAATGCTACAAGGGCAAAGAATTATTTATTGAAGATGAAGAAGATGCTTACTCTACTCAACTTGATCGTTTGTTCAAACATAAGCTTGAAGCTCTCAAACACAAGTCTGAACTCACAACCCTGGATGGATATGCCATAATGAGGTTCTACAGATTGTAGGCATGTTGCTCTAGATTGGAACCTGAGGAGAAACCACCTGTTGATGCTTATCATCATAAAGTTGGGCATTTTTATCAAACTCTAAACCACTCGTGCTTCACTCAAGAAACTCCTTTCAACATGATCTGCACATGACAAAGGGATTTCTATGCTAAGTCTGATCGCACCTTATCATTTATGGTGTTATTTCCTTTCTCTAGATTCTTCTTCACACATCATGTGGATCCTATCATTGAAGAAGTTGAGTTTGACACTGCATTTGGATTCCTGGCTATTCAAGTGTATGATCCTTCACCTTCATGAGCCTATGTTTAACTACTTGAAAAGGAACTTGTCAGAACCAGAGAGGCACTTGCTCAAGCCTTGAATGAATGTGCCCATGTTGAGAAGGAGGCTTGCAAATGGTCTTTGATCAATGATTTCTTCTACAAGAAATCCACTGGGTGGAAACCTCCTCATTCTCCAACACCCCTAGTTAGTCTTGTTAATTTTTCCTTTGACTCTAAGACTCTAGTGATGAGTTTCTTAGGAAGTTTGATGAAGAAGCTGCCAAACAAAAAGGGGACAAAAAGTAAAAAAGTTGAAGCTTGGCATCATTTGAGGAGGAATGCAAAGTCGGATGAAAGCATCAATTAAGGGGGAGCTCATACAGTTAATTATGTCCTAAACATCTTATTCTATACTCAAAACACATCTTCTCAATGTGAAAATCTTTATATGAATAAAATGAGATATTTTATGATACTTGTACAGACTTTGCCTCAAAGTCTTATTATGCTTTATGTTTTATTTATCTTATGTATCCTTGCATCTAATAAGACTAACTAATGTTTTTAATGATATATCTTATAAGTCTGCTCTTATTTTTTACATTTGTGTTTGTTTGACATCATCAAAAGGGTGAGATTGTTGAGTCAAAAATACATTTACGTCTTAAAGATGAATCAGGACCCTTAATTATTTTGATTAGATATAAACAAATACAAAGGTTAAAAGTTACGTGTTACGCGTATCTAATGTTTTTATCAGAACATGCATTAAAAAATTTGTGCTTGATGTTTCAAATGATAGGCAAATGGAATCATGATATGATACAATATGTGAGATGAGATTTAAGACATCTTTTAATACCCTGTGTCTAAGATCTTTGTCGAAATATTCTTCTAGGATCTGTCGAATCCTATGCAGAATAAATGAGGTCAAGATATGAAATTCCTCAATCGCCATCAAAAGAAGAGCTCAACAATGCAGGACTTGCTCTAACACAAAGAATTGACTACTTGCTATAGTTTTCTAACACGCAAGTGTTGAAGAAAGGACTTTCCGCATGAAGAAATGACGTGCATTTAATGCTAGCATTAGATGAAGATCAAGTGAAGATATCTATCCATTGTGAGACAACGGATGTTGAGTGCATTTTTTACAAAGATTTGTTATCTATTTTATAAAGTTATCTTTTTAGATGAAAATCTTTGTTGATTTCCGAAAAACTTTAAAAATTTATAATTCAACCTCCCTTACTGTGAAAATATATTTTTCCTTTCTTTTGTTAATTTTTGTCAGATCATATATCCACTTTTATTTTTGGACAGGACATCATATCACTTGTTATACATATATTTGCCCCTCTCTCTATAAGTGGTAGTTAACATTTAAGTATCCATGCATGGCCTTGCAAAAAAAGAAAAAAAAATATCCATCCATGATTTTTCCTTCTTTTTTTCCTTTTACAAGTAAAAAGTTGAACAGTCCAATTAGCGCAATTTTCTAATTGAAAGCTTCAGTTTTCTAATTTTTTTTAATAAACATAATCTCCCGGTTAACATTTAAGTATCCATGCATGATTATTCATTTTAAAAGTAAAATGTTGAACAGTCCAATTAGCGCAATTTTTTATATCAAATGAAAGTTGCAAACTTTTAATTTTCTTTTTTGCATCAGCATAATTTCCCAGTTAAATATCACCTCATTCGCCATTCTGTTTCATACACATTCTAAGCATAACCCAGAATGAGCAAATTTACTCAATAGTACTATCTCCTCTGTCTCTCTACTGATATTAATTGCACATATACTTCACGTTAATTCAATCTTATGTTGCATTACTAAACGGTGTATCTTTGAAGTAATTTTTACATAAATCTGTTTTATTTCCTTCATAATTATTCATCTTTAGACAATTTGTGAAACTTGACACCTTCAGGAATCGTGCGCACACTTGCTTCAAAGTCATGAATTCAATCATTGCAACAAAAAGGTTACCTCCTGAGCAAACTGTGGTTGAAGGGGAAGGCATAATTAGCAAGTTGCATGAAAGCATTCTTGGTAAGATTCTGTCTTTCCTTCCAACTACAGATGCAGTTCACACTAGTGTGTTATCAAAAGGGTGGATTCATGTTTGGAAATCCATCACAGGCCTACAGTTTAATGATGCTTTGCACCCTTTGGGGAAAAAGATGCAAAAAGAACACTTTGTGTGTTTTGTGAAAAAGGTGATTCTTCACCTAGCCAATTCAAGCATCCAAAGTTTCTCTCTTTGTTTAACATGTTATCATTATGATTCAACCCTGGTAAGTGCATGGATTTCCTCTATCTTGCAAAGGGGTGTCCAGAATCTTCATATTCAGTATGCCGATGAAATCCTATTTCCTTCTTGTTCCCTCTTTAGTTGCAATTCTCTAGTGCAATTGGTGCTTCAAATGAAATGTACTGTTAGTGTTCCAATCTTTTCTTCTCTCCCAAATCTTGAAAACCTTAGCATTTCTGGGATAAGGTTAGTGAGTGAATCCTCCAATTATTCAGAAGATCTAATTCTTAACTTTCCAGTTCTCAAAGTGCTTGAAGCTAGAGGATGTGAGTGGTTAACTAAGCAGAACATTGGTATCAAAGCACCTCTACTGGAAAGGTTTTCCATAGCAATATGGAACTCTCTATCAAATAAATCACATAAATCTGCCATCAAGATTTTTGCTCCCAATCTAGCAGATTTCTCTTATGGGGGTGATCTTGAGCAAGAAATCATTCTACTGAATTCAGCATCAATTCACAGTGCATCTGTTGTGATTGTTGCTGATGAAGACAAAATGACCAATGTTGGAAAACTTGGGTTTCAAGTACACAAGCTTCTTGCACAAATCCGTGAAGTGAAGCAATTGAAATTATTGTTTTACAAGGTATGCTATTTAATGCCATGTGGATGGGAATTTTGCAGAGTGATGGACAAATCTTTGAGAGAGAAGATATAAAATTATTCACTAAATTGCTCTTGCAGGATTTAACTGATGAGAAAGATTTTTTTAGGAATTATTAGTTTTGAGGAAAAAAAAATCGATACTTAGTTTTGAGAAATCTTTAAGGAACTGAAGTAGTGACGCAAATATATTTAAAAAATTAATGTAGTAACCAAATTATTTCAAAAGGTGACGCATACAATTTTGAATAACAAGATGAGGAGTTTTTGTTACAATTTTATATAAAATACAAACTATTTTGTAGAATGTTAAAACAATATTGAAAACTTTGACTCCCAGAATTTGAAGTTTTTCTTTGTTATACAGGTTTTGATGCATGCCAGAGATATTTTCACCCATCTACCAGCTTTTAGTAGGTTGAGTTATCTGCAACTAAATGAGGTCACTGGTGAAGCTCTGCTCAACATTCTGAACAATTGCCCAATTCTTAGTAGTCTTGTTTTACAAAATGTAAGTTTTCAACTGTTACTTAATTTGGGTTCACAGAAATATAAGTGCTTGTTTATATTTTTTTGACATACAACAAATGGTGGATGCATGGCTGATTTTACACACTAAAAAATGTTTCAGGGAGTATCAGAATCAAATAAAGATCATGTCTTGACTTCTGCATCAGTGCCTCAGTGCTTCCTGTCTAGCCTCAAAGTTTTTCAGTTTAAGGAATTTAATGTGCGCGAGCATGAGCTTCTTTTGGCAAAATTTGTGTTGGCAAATGCAGCAGTCTTGGAGCAAATGATCATATGTACTGCTTTCTGGTTGCGGTATTCAGAAATCGACGTGGAGAAAGTCAAGGACCAGATACTATCTTTTCCAAAGTGTTCCAACTTAGTCATGATACAATTCTAATGCATTAGTCAAAGAGATATATTTGTAAATTAAAGAAGATATATTGTGTGGAACAGATACATTAATATTTTAATTCATGGGTTTTATATACAGGGACGGACCGAGAACTAAATGAGAGGGGGGGACCAAATTTAAAACTTAAACTTTATCTAAGAGATAAATAAACCATCGAATAAGACTTTATACAAAATATTTGTAATTATGTATTCCGAAACATTAATTAAATTAATAATTTATCTCATATATATATATATATATATATATATATATATATATATATATGTATATATACATCATGAGAATTATTTATAATTGAATCTATAATTGTGATAATCACTACTACCTAGAAAACAAATCTCTACAGACATTTGATGCAATATAATATCTAATTTGCCTTTTCACATCGTATGTTTAGACTAATGCATTCAAGGCCAGAAATACATTGAAACTTTACAAACAATGTCCAAAAGACATGCAAGATAAGAAAAACAAATATAATATACTGAAAATTACGATAATAAAAGCGAATATTTTTTGGTGTCTTTCAAAACTCAAATTGTCTATTTCTTATGTTAGTGTTTATAATAAGTTTGTCTTATTAGCAAAGATTAATAAATAACTTTTAATTCTCAAATCATTATATATAGAAAACTAATAAAGTTATTTGGTTGCAAATGTATTTATTTTTAGCCTTTAAAATAACTGAATTATAAAAAGAAAATATTATTAAAAATAACAAAATATACTAACATATTGTATAAAAAAAAATGCAATTAATTTCTACATTAAAGAGCATAAAAAAAGATTCACTATATCAACAGGTTTTAAAAGATTTAATTTAATCTTAAATTGTTAAAACATCCAATTTAATTTTCAAATTTTTTAAAGTGTCTCAATTAGATTCTTTTCGTCAAATTATATGATTAGGTAATAAATTTTGACAGCTTAATTTGCAAACAATGGTGACAATTCACATATCTTTTTCTTCTTTTCCTTTCCTTTCGTTATCTTCTTCCCTTCTCTTCCTCCCCAACACAACTCCACCTTCATGCTGGCCGTCAATGTCTCCATCCTCTCCGCCTTCGGCAGCATCTGCTCACACTCCGATTGCATCCCTCACTGCTTTGACCAAATTGGAGACGCGGCCAGCCTCGAAAAAATGCGCATATCTGGGGAGGGAAAATCAAGATGGTGATGATCTGTCGGGTGCTGTAAGGTTGTTGGAAGAAGTCGAGGATGGTGGCTTTGCCCAATGGGATGCCATGGTAGATGACGGTGAAGTTGGACTCGTCGTACCTGATCTCGACCTTGTTGGGGTTGGTGGCAGCGAAGAGGAGGCGAATGGAGAGAGAGAGAGGGAAGCAGTAGAGAGGGGATTGGAAGTGATGCCCATGTACTGCACCCCCACTTGCTCCAGATCGAACTGTGGCTTCTTCGGCATCATCGCTAAGGAACGATAATAGAAGGAATAGGCAGCAACAACACCCTTTGATGAAACAGATCTGGAGAGGAAGAGAAAGGAAAAGGAAAAAAGAAAATATAATGTTATTTTTCAGTCGTCAATATTTTTAAATGAAACCGCTTCAAATGTCCATCCTAGCACCATCTGTTATGGAAGAACCACATTGATATGTTTCTTTTGAACTGAAGGAATAAATTGGAGCTTTGAAAAATTCTGGTATCAAATTAATTTTTATGAAAATAAATTGATAATTAAGTCTAAAAAAAATAAAATATTTATCTAAAGAGATGAAAAAAATCATTATATTCAAAATTAAATAATAACACTTAAAACTAAGTCATGCCTAAAATCAAACCACAATCGATAAAATAATTACATTAATTTTATAATATATCACTTGTTTTTAAAAAATTAATTCCAAAATATTGCGGGTCAATTCCCCCAAGCTGTAATGCCCTGAAATTTCGATAACTGTAAATAGATATTTGATGTATTTCTTGTATTATTTAATTACTTGATTAAGTTTGATTAGTGAAGTGTTGTGTGAATTATCCTTGTGCAACTCCTTGGTGTGAATATTAGGTTATATGGACTTTGACTGATCTATGTGGAACTATGTGATTTCGAGATTGATTCAAAACCTATTTTGGTAAAACTATAATCTCGGATTTGTTAACCATTAGATCACCTTCAAAGTTGAACTATACACTTGCAACCCACGTCTTCATGTTTTGATTGTTGCGATTTACAAAATAACATCTGAAGTGTGAGATATGATATTTGCACACAAGCAATAAATTATGTTGGAGCATAATTCACCCAGAACTCGCCCAAGCGAGTTTGAGGTGGGCTAGCTCGCCGAGGCGAGCAAAATTTTCCTCGAACAAGTCTTGCAGGCTACAAATATGTCCAATAGCGTAAAACATACATTTTTCTCCCATTTACTCCCCTAAACCCTCACCCAACACCCCCAACCTCCTCCTTCACCACTATCGACCACCGATGACTGCCACGAACCTCCGTTGCTTGCCATCAGACCACTGCACGGAGAAGAACAATTTAATTGGAGCAGAATCTTCAAAACTCAACTCGAGAATTTGGAAGAGAATGAAGCCTCCAATCCTCCTTTGGCAATTTCTTCGAGGTAACTATGATTTCTAAGCCTTCTCCTAGTTAGTTTGAGTCTATCTTTGCATCTTTTGTGACTTAGGTACTGTTATTGGATGTTTTTACACTTCCTTTGAAAAACCCTTGAAATTGAGACGTTGTACAAGTTACCTTTTATAAAATAGACTTCATTTTTGTAACCTTCGCTGAACCCTGGCCATAGTTGCATGATCAGAATTTCAAAATGGCATCTCTTTGATGTGGATCTCAAAATACCCATTTATCCCTTTTTAATTTGAATGGGTATTTGACCCCAAATGTTGATATTAACATCGTCTTTGAAATCTATACTAAATTGTCTTCGATTTGGTATATAAAGCTTTGTGTTTGGATGAACAGACGTGAATCTAAGAAATATTTGAACAACGTAGCAAGGAACTAACAGAGAGATATAGATAGGTGAAGGGAGTTTATTGTTTGTTTATAGCTTTTGATATCGTAGTTGGGGTCAAGGAACCCAATTATGGGGATGTATGTTTGTCCCTGTGCATGTTGGTTTTGAAGAAAAACTGTGTTTTTAACTAATAGGATATGATATATCTGTTATTGATGTCCATGCTGGTTTTCAAGAAAACTGTATTTTTAACTAATTGAATGTGATATATCTATTATTGATGTGCATGTTGGTTTTTAAGAAAAATCATGTTTTTAACTAATGGGATGTGATATATTTATTATTGATGATTAAAATTGTGAATGATGTTGTTGTTGTAATGATTGGAATTTTTGGGAAAAGTTTTAATTACAGAGGAGACTCTGCCCAAAATTTTATATTTGTTCTTCTATTTACTTCTTTATTAAATTTTAAATGGGCATAAGAGTTTTTTTTAATACCATAGTTCTCCTCTTTAATTTAGATTTTTACTTAAAATATTAGTCTCGTGATATTATGGATGGTGGTTGTATGAGGTTTGTGTTGTCTGAAGACCTGGGGAATATGAATCTCAGGCATGAATTTATATGTATGTATGTGGAATGAGATTTCTTGTGATGTTGATGATGATATTGAGATGAGATGATGTTGATGTTAATGATGACATTGAGATGAGGTGATGTTGATGTTGATGATGTCATTTTGATCATGTATGATGTGTATGTACATGGAGTGCAGTGACCATGTTGGATATCCCTGGAGGGGAAATAGAGTGTTTAAAGAGTTTTAAGCATTCCTGGAGAGAGAAGGGAATGATTTAGAATCTTTAACTATCCATGGTCAGTGCATTGTGATGCTCATGTTTCATACTTCATATTGCATGAAAATAGTATAAACTTTTGCAGTAAGTACTCGTAGTTTTTCATGAGGAAATATACTTGTACTTGGAGGCATGTCACTCGGTTTGGAACTTCCTTGAGACTCAGGTTCATCACCATGGAGGTGACATCGACACTCGTTGCCTAGTTTTCCTAAGTGAGAGTGTCATGTGGACACACTTAAACTATTTCCTGATGAATGATATCACATTAAATTTTAGACTTGAGTTAGGTGCATGCATCATTTTGAGCATAATTGATTTGAATTGAGGAAAAGTTGATGACTAGTTTGTTAAGTGTATGCTGAACTGACACACACACACACACACACACACACACGCGCGCACGCACGCACGCACGCATGCACACACACATGTATCTATTCAAAAAAGAGAGAAAAAATGAAATAAAAAATAAAAAAAGAAAGACAAAAGGGAAAGAAAAAGAAAACGAAAAAAATAAAAAATAAAGGAAAAGAAAAAGAAAAAAAAGGAAAGGAAAGAATAGAAAAAGAAAACCAAAAAAAGAAAGAATAGAAAAAGACAAAGAAAGAAAGAAAACAAATAAAAAAAGGGAAAGAAAGAAAATAAGAAAAAAAACAAAAAAAAAGGAAAGAAAGAATAAAACTAAAGTAGAAAAATAATAACAAAAAGGGAAAGAATTATAAAGGATGGAAAGAGAAAGAACACTATAAAAGGAGAAGGTACAAACACAATTAAACACACATAATTAGAGAGAAGAAAAAATTACACAAAAACATGTAAAGAATACGCGGAAAATAAGAAGAATAGATAGGAATCCTGAAGAGGCAAAAGAAGTTCAATGAATCGCATCGTTTGATACTACATTCAAGAAAGGGGGGAGGGACCTCCAATATCTTTTTATTCCTTTATCTCATCTCTTTCTTTCTTTTTCTTTTTCTTTTCCTTTACTTCACTCTTTCTTCTCTCCCTTCTTCTTTTTCTATTGGTCTCTTGCTTGATTTGTTTCAACTCATCGATAAACCCTTGGCTGCTAGTGAGACTCTTAGAATTTTTTTGTTTTTGTAAATATTTGTTGTCCATCTTTTTTTTCTATAATAAAAAACAAAAAAAGAAATAAAAAAAAAAACAAAATAAAAAAAAAACAGAAAATAAAAGCAAAATAAAAATTGCTACTAACACCACCTTTTTCACATATATAGTTTTTACTTTCATTTTGGGCCTGACCCATTTCTTTTGAAAAACAATAATTGTACACAAAATAAATACCACTAATCACACCTCCATTTACATGCACACCTCACTCCTTTTAGGCATAGCCCAAATGAAGTAAAAACTTCTATTTACACCTCTTTTTTTTCGGTTTGGCTCTATTATTCTTTTTTTATTTATCATTGTCTCGTTAGTTCGTAGTGTATTATAAATATTTTGTCACTTATTTATTTCCCCCATGTTTTAACCCTGCACCTTTAGTTACTAAAGTCTATTCCCCGCTTCTATTCCCATTTGATTTATTTTTGTGTGTCTCGTTACTTAACGCTACGTTAATCATTTTGAAATTCTACATTAGTACTCTTTAGTACACACTTATATTTCGTGCACTTCATGTTAGGTCTCCGACTTGCTTGGTGGTATTTTAATAAACATGTGGGAAATTTAACAAATGTCATGTTGGGTCTCTGACTTTCTTGACTCTGCAAAGTTTACTGCAAACTTGAAATTTTTTTCACATTTCGTACACTCCACGTTGGGTCTCTGACTTGCTTGTTAGTGTTTCAATAACGTGTGAGTAATGTAACATCCCAATTTTTTCGTAAATAAATTTAAAAAGCTTTTTAGTAATAAATAAATAAATATAGAGCAAATAATAGGCTGAGTACCCTAGGTATAAATAGTTATGTTAAGTCAACTGCCTCCTTTTGGCCTCATTTTCGTTTTTCCCCTTCTCTCAAAACCCTTTCTTTTTCCCGCAGCCCACCAAACCAGTCTCAGAAAAATGACGATCTCGAACCCGTTCACCGTTGGATCGTCGTGAAATTTGAGTATCATGTTCGCAACACAATTCCGAGCATTCTCACCGTTGGGAATTTCGATATCATGTCTGAACTGAGAGAAAAACCCTTCGCATTGTAGCCTTTTTCTTTCCCGCAGAAACCCAGAGCTGTCTTGGTAAAACTACGATCCCGGTTTCGTTAACCGTTGGATTATTGTGAAATTTGGATATGTTGTTCGAAATTCAATTCCGCACGCTTCCACCGTTGGGATTTACGAGATAATATTTGTGGAGGGAGAAAAAGGAATCGTATGAAGACAGTACAAGTGGAAGTTTCAATCTCTTCTCCGTCTCTCTGACGTTTGGGAATTCTATCGGAGCAGTCGGATGAATAATTGAAAGAATTTCCGGGAACCGCTAGAGATGTTGCTATCGCTGGCTGAAGACACGTGAGCCCGCTTAGAGGTAAGGGATGAGTTATTCACAGTTGGGGATTAGTGAGAACATGGGTAGGGATCCTTAGAGGATTAAATTGGGATTTTATTTTGGGATGTTTGTTAAATTGCAATTTTTCCTTTATGATTATAAATAAAATATTGATGTCCTGATGAAAATTGCTTGATAAATTGTGCTCTTGATATTTGTATATTTGGACCTATGATTTGGATATAATTGTGTAATATTATTTGAGGGGTTTTAGTCCTCATGTTGTGATAGTCTTTTATATAAATTGTTATATTGAGGATATGAAATGATAATTCAAATTGTGAGTATGTGATGAATTGTAGAATAACATGTTGCTTTGAGATTATAATATTGTTATTGAGATTGAGTATAAGTGTAAAGTTGAACATGTGTTAATTTGTGAGATACGTGTAAACATGTGATGGTGGATTGTGACACTATGAGATGTGAAATTGTGAATGAGTTCTAGTTGTGGATAAGTGTGTAGTTAACACTTGATGTGAAATTACTTGTGTTGTAAGCCATGAATTGTACAATACCCGACCAGCGTTATCTTGAGAAAAGCGTTGATGCGCAGTGTTAAAGAGAAAATGTAGGTTTCCTATTTAGGAACCAGTGTTAAATCGTAGCGCAATTGTGTTGAACGTGTTTAAAACACGAGTGTAAGGTCGTGAGTATTGTATAATTCATGAGCAGTGTTTGCATGTAAAAAAAATTATTTTAGGGGTTGGACCTGAATCAGGAGGGAGAGGCCCTGACGGACTCTTCGGAGTGTAGGCCTTGGGGGTCACCGGGTTTGAGTGCTCCTTTAAGCCTATGCTGATCTCATATGGTTGGAGCATTCTCGCAAAACATCGTGACCCTGACTGGTCTCCCTATGATCTTACTTAGTGAGAGTGACCTGACAAACCCATTGTGTGGTGTGTCTTGTTATGTACTCCTAAGCGCCCCAGGGTGGTTTTTCACTGACATGGTACCACATTGCATATAGAATTGAGTCTTAGCATAACTATTGCATATGCTTGCTAATTGATGTGTTATTATATCTTGATCGAAGTGTGGGATTCTTGTGTAATGTGATTGATAATTGAAAAGTTAATTTTGAATGACGAAGTGGTGAAGTTACGTGAGCTATGTTTAAGCAAGTGGTATCTCATTTATATAATATGTATATTTAATTGTCTTGTTTCTCTATTAGTTAGGAATGTGATAACTCACTCCCTGTGTGTTGTTGTGTTTGGATCCTGTGATGATCTTGAACTTGTGTTCGGGGGAGCAGATGAATAGGTGGATGACTATGAAGAACCTCATGCTAGAGGACACGGGAACACCACGCTCTGATAGGATGTGACATTAGGATATAGGTTCTATATTAATTGTATGAGACTTATATGACTTTCTTTGAGTCGAGATGACTTTATTATTTATTTGGACAAGTTTGAATATGATGTAGAAGAAAGTGAACGTGAGCCTTTTACCCATTTGAAAAGCTTGTATTTAAAAATGTTTTAAAAATACTTTTAATTAATATTTGAATTTTTTATTCCTTTATTAATATATATGTGAGGGGTAGAGGGTGTCACAAGTAAAATTTTGTGAAAGCCATGTTGGGTCTTTGACTCGCTTGACTTCATAAAGTTTATCGCAAAGCCAAAATCTTTTTCACATTCTACGCACTCCATGTTGGGTCTCTGACTTGCAAGTGGTGTTTCAATAACATGTGCGTAAATTTTGTGAATGCCAAGTTGGATCTCTGACTTGCTTGACTTCGTAAAGTTTACCGCAAACCCAAAATATTTTTTTTCACATTACGTGCACTCCATGCTAGCCCTCAAACTTGCTTGGTGGTGTTTCAATAACGTCTGAGTAAATTATCGTGAAAGCCATATTGGGTCTTTGACTTGCTTGACTTCACAAAGTTTACCGCAAACCAGAAATCTTTTTCACATTTTGTGCACTCCATGCTGGGTCTTCGACTTGCTTGGTGGTGTTTTAATAACGTGTGAGTAAATTTTGTGAATGTCATGTTGGGTCTCCGACTTGCTTTGTGACATCCTGGAAATTTCTACTTGGAATTTTGTAAACGATGCATTTTGAATGATTATATATATATAAGTATTATTCAGTGTATATATATATATATACTTCTGGTAGAGGTAGGTATATTGGGGGAAAGATACGCGGGTTAGGCTAATTAAGGAAGAGAAATCCATAACTGGATAGTTATAGGTTAATTCTCGAAATCCATAATGTGGATATTGGGTGTTTGGGAGATATGATGGGTAGTTTTACTAGGTTTATGCCTTATGATAGTTATTTGTGAAGAAATTTGTTCAAAGAATGCTAAACTTGTCATGTTGGGTGTGAGTCAAGCTTACCCATTCTGTTTTAGGGTTTTATGATGATGTTTGTGATGTTTGTGTGCTGAAATTGCTGATGGAAAATTGATAGAGATGAAGGGTAGAGTTAACCTAGGGTTAAAAAGTGAGAATGTAGTGATATGAGTGGAAAAGTGTGATGCTTTAAGGATTTGAAAAGCTAAAGCTGGATTTAGTGGTAATTGGAGGTTAAAGTGAGTTAATCCTAGTTTGAAATGTCATTTAGGACTTGTGGGAAAGCTTGGGCTTTGCAAAGGAGGAAAATGAGTGACCAAAGTGAAGGCAAGAGCCATTTCTAGGGCAAATTGGGTGTTGAGGAGTCAAATTTTGATTCGGTGGAGTTTTCATCGTAAAACCAGTTTGAGCGAGTTAAGATTAATGTTATAGACTTGTGTGAGATGAGAGTTTGCTCCAAAATTACCTCATTCTCATTTTCACTTCTCAAACCTTGAAAATCCACTAAATTGAGGGGTTTTAGATACCTAGATTTTGAATTGCTTTGGTCTGAAGCTTGTCTTTGGTTTAGGTATGATTTATACTTGATTTAGGACTTGTAGGATCTAATTTGGGCAAAATTGGATGAAGGCAAGAGTGATTTCGAAAATCTGCACTATTATGCAGAATTTTGCTGTTGAAAGGTGCAGCAGAATTTTGTGCTTGTGCAGAAAATGCTTATGCATGGCTGATTGTGGAAAGGGTTGTAAATATTTGGTTCTGGACGTTTTCTAGAAGATCCCAACGGTCAAAATGTAGACTTATGTACTAGGGACCTCCAATAAAAGTTTCGAGTCGATCCAACGGTGAACGAATTGGAACAAAGAGAATGTTACTGGGGTATTTGAGTAAGGAAAGTCGTGGTATTGGTTGTGTTTTGGGCAGAGTTTTCTGCCTCTGCCCTGTTTTCTTGGTTTTGGATAGTTTATGATGTTTGTATGTTGAATTGCTTGGATGTTGTGGAAGCTTGGAGAGATTGATGGGGACCTAGTGTTGAGAGGAACGAGGATAAGGGCTACGTGGGAGTACGTGAGCTCAGTTGAAGGTGGGCAACTGGGGATGGTGGGTTTATGTGTGATTTGTGGATGTGGAGAGTCGACTTGCACCATCACCCGATCGCCACCTAGTACCACATATGAGGGGTACCCCATAATCCTACAAGCTTGAAGTGAGAAAGTGTGGAAGAGTCAGTCTTCCTACTTTTATTCGTTAACCACAGAGTGGTACCTAGAGATATGTCGCGGGGGTCAGGAGACCTTGGGGACGTCAGGTGGGGTGCTATTGCCCAAAACCAAGCTTGACCAATCCCGACCCAACCCGGGCATAGTCAGTCAGTGAGAACCTGTGATGTACCTAAACAGGCGAGCTCCTGGCAGTCAACCGATAAAAGAACAAAGACCACAAAGCAAGGAGGCTTGTGTGGTGGCTGGCCAGCTATGGATCTTGAGTGATAATTGGAATATGGCCTCTGGTAATCGATTACAAAGGGTGTGTACTCGATTACAAGGCTTAAAAATGGGGTCAGGAAGTTGAGATGGCCTCTAGTAATCGATTACCAAGGGGTGTAATCGATTACCAGGCTTAGAAATAGAGACAGTATGTTGAGGAGGTCTTTGGTAATCGATTACCAATACTGTGTAATCGATTACACAGAGTAACAGGTCACTGGTAATCGATTACCAGTTATGTGTAATCGATTACACAGTGCATATTACAGGTTTCCATGTTCTGAAGCTGTGTAACTCGAGTTTGGCCTCTGGTAATCGATTACCAATGCTGTGTAATCGATTACCAGAGATGAAAAGCCTTGAGGCACACCTTTTAATTACATGTAGTGGTTATGGGACGCATTGTGTTGCTACTGTAGTTAGATCTCTCGTGAAAGAGTCTACCCCCTTTCTTTTATTTCTTGTAGATCGCGATGGCAGCGCAATTAATCCATGACCGAGTGGAGATGGAGTGCCTAGAGGGAGTTTGGGAGACCCTCGAAGGCAATGCAAGGTGCCGATTACGGGGCACGATTCGATTTACGGCTACTTCATTGGTACATCCAGAGGAACCAGCACGCACGTTTCAACGCACTGTCGAGTGGATATTACCTACACCTACTCTTTATCGACTAGTGGAGCCAATCCAAGTGATAGAGGTGACGTCATCTGAAGAAGACCCTGAGGAGGACCCAGAGGAGCTACCTCCTGAGCTTGCTGTGGATGCTCTTGACTTTCCAGAGGGTGATGAGGACCCACTCCCTGAGGTGGATTCTCCCGAGGACATCATGTCGGCATCTGAGGCAAACTCTACGGAGGAGAGCGGTCCTGGAGGGATAGCGACTAGCGGAGGTTCTTCATCATAGTAGACGGCTCCTTAGACTAGGTTTATATACTTTTTGGGGGTGGGTGTATCTAGTACAGACTGTTAGGTTTACTCTTTTTGTTTTTGTATGGGTAGACCTATTGTATAGGAATTTGATGATTGTATACATGTGGCTGAAGCCACCACAGTGGATACCTTTGCTCTGGATGTCACTATGTATTTTGCAAAACTCCCATATTTTGGACAGCTTTAGATGATGAATGTACTTATGTTTAATCTTGTTATTTGAAACGAAAGTGTTAACACACTTTATTTGCAAGAGAGTTCACTGACCGTATTTTATTTTATTATTTTACACGTGACAACCTAAAATGATGGCTGGTACACTTTTATTTTTGAAAGAGCAAAATAGTTTAGAGGTTATGAGTGATCAGAAAGAAATGACTCTGAATAGAGTTGTGAACTGGCCATTCAGGACTCTATGGTGATGATTTTCTTTTTGAACTTAATTACTGTGAAAAAGAGAAAGAAACGAAAAAAAAAGAAAAAAAATTCCCATGGTTTTTGTTATTTAAATCATTACTATTAAACCAGTCATTATTTAGGGACGTCACAATTGGTGGTATCAGAGCAAAAGTTGGATTCTAGTGAACCTGTTTATGGTCTTGCTGTGTGAATGTTGTGTATCTCTGAAATTTTGGAGTAGGTTCCGGGGAGTGACGTTAAGTCACACATTGTGAGTATTTCCACTTTCTTGTCTTAAGCAGGAATGTGCAATTAATTCAGTAGAATTGTTGTGAGTATATGTATGTATAGAGAGAAGGATATTGTTGTAACTGTCATAGCCTGTGTGGTACACTCTCTCAATAGAATTTCTTGGGTACTAATAGCTTCCCTACAGGTTAGGTATGGCGGGACGTGGTAGGGATCAGAACCGTGATGTCCTAGATCGTATCACAACTGTGCTGGAAACTCTAGTGCAGGAACATGATGTGGAGCCGGCGGAGTATCGAGGACTCATGGCTGGTACACTTTTATTTTTGAAAGAGCAAAATAGTTTAGAGGTTATGAGTGATCAGAAAGAAATGACTCCGAATAGAGTTGTGAACTGGCCATTCAGGACTCTATGGTGATGATTTTCCTTATGAACTTAATTACTGTGAAAAAGAGAAAGAAACGAAAAAGAAAAAGAAAAAAAAATTCCCCATGGTTTTTTTATTTAAATCATTACTATTAAACCAGTCATTATTTAGGGACGCTACATGCTTGACTTCACAAAGTTTATCGCAAACCCAAAATATTTTTTTTTCACATTTTGTGCACTTCATTCTGGGTTTTCGACTTGCTTGGTGGTGTTTCAATAACGTGTGGGTAAAATTTCATGGAAGTCATGTTGGGTCTCCAACTTGCTTAACTTTACAAAGTATACTTCAGATTCTCCCTTTTCACCAGAAACAAATAATCACTCAATTCTCGTTTTTCTCCACAAAAATTACACATTAATCAAGATCGCTTCAAGGTCCAATGCCTTAAGCGATTCTCTCTGTTGTTTTCTTAAAATTCAACGTCGTTTCAAAGTCCAACGCCTTAATGACTCTTTGTCATGCAGTTAAAACAAATCCTTCAAAAAAAGAAAAATCAACCCAACACACAAACTGTTTTCTATCCAAAGAACTACGTAAATCTGATTTCCTTATTGCACCCGAGGATATGTAGGAGCGAGAGCAAACCCTTTATCGACCTAAAAAACTAAAATAAATAATAAAACTCCCTTTTTTCCTAAAAAAATAAAAATTTGATTTCTTTTTCTAAATAAACAAAAAATATAACAATCATAACTCATGTTCTCAAGGGAGAATAAATAATTAAAAAGTCACTTTATTTTTAGCACACTCGATTAAAGGTTGTCGTCTTAATGACAGATGTGTGGGGTGTTAACACCTTATCCTTTTTTCTCAAATTGTAGACTATTCCTTATTCTTTTTGGTTTTTTCAACGTTTTCCTTAAATAAATGTTGGTGGCAACTCCCCCTGTTTTTCTTTTTGGAAGACCTCTCTTTTTATCTTTTTTTTATCTTCGTCTCGTCGTGACCCACATTGCGAAAATAACAACAAATTTTGAGTCGATAACCACGACCCAATATGAAATCAGTGCTTGCCAAAATTCACGAGATTAAGAACACAAAAAGTGACAAAAAAAACTAGGACACAACCATCCATATGGGGACTACTATTGGCCCTTATCATAATTACTCTTGGCCCCTACTTGAAGAGGAAAAGACCCTTCTACCCCCATTTCAAATTTCTCACCCCTCTCTCTTCTCTCTTCCCCAACCCTTCTCCTCCTAACACCTCTCTCTTCTTCCCTTCCCCAACCTTCCTCCTTCACTTCCCAACCCATCTCTTCTCCTTCTCTGCCCCCAACTTATTCTGAGATACCTTTTTTTTTCACAAGTTTGTGGTCAACAGAATTGTGATATATTGTAGACGTAAATACAACAAAATATTGATTCCATTTATATTTTTTTGGGCGAAAATAGGTAATGGAATCATGATTCCATTACTTTTTTTTTTGGGTTTGTGAAACCACAACAGAATTGTGATTCTGTTGTGTTGTTTTCCAGAGCCACAATTAAATCATGTGCATTCTAATGACACACACAACGGAATTCTGATTCCTTTGTATGATTTCTAGAGAAGTGATCTCATCAGCAGGGGAAGCCAGAGCTAAAGCCACATATTGGTAGGATCATTGGACCTTCCTTCATTTGGAGGAAGTCCAGTTGATTTGTCCTTTCTTGAGTTGTATAGGAACCAATGTGTTGGGTATGTCTAGATACGTCAGGAGGGGCCAGAGCTGGAGCTTATAAGCCACGATGGTTAGGCGCTACCGCCCCCTACTCATCCCCAGGTGAAGGCTTATGTGAATCGGTCATGGTTAACAGCCCTTGCTATAACACAATATCATGCTGGGACAATAACTTGGTGAATGTGTTTTTGGAGAGATGGCACCAAGAGACATCTTTCTTCCACTTGCCCATTGAAGAGATAACCATTACACTAGATGACGTGTCTTGTTTGTTGCACTTGCTTGTGGTAGGCAGACCCAAAGATCATGTCCCATCACTCTTTGACAGAGAGGCAGTGAAGATCCTATTGATGAGTCATATGGACATTCTAACAAAGACTAAGGCTTCTGTGGTAGCAAACGCAAGTGCTAGGATGAGGTTGAAGTGGCTAGAACACCTTTACCACCACTATGTTGAGTCAAACTCTTATGTTTAGGATGTGACGACTTATCTCTTGTACTTGATCGATGGCACGATATTTGCTGACAAGTACTCCACTCATGTCCATGTCACCTACCTCTAATACCTCAGCAACCTAGACGTTTGCCATGAGTAGACATCGGGAGTAGCAGCGTTGACGTACCTGTATGGCCATCTCTCATGTGCAAGCCAGTATAGCAGCAAGCAGTGTGGAGGTTATATGAAATTACTTTTGGTAAGTAAATTATTTTAGTATTTTTATTATTTATTATTATTATAATAAATATTTTTATTGATATTTTTTATAGTCATGGGTATTTGCGCATCTACTCACTGTTGGTTACTCAGAGGCAGAGGATTATGTTGTGAACAATTTGGTAGCCACCAGTTAGAAGTCGTTCAGAGGTTTCAAGGATGCCCTTCCAGTCAAGGGGAGAGTGGATGACCTACAGATGGATGATGTTATGTGGTGTCCATATGTGGACTACAAGACAATAAGGCTTTTCGCATAACAGTCCATTTTCTCTGGCTTCATTAGATGCGAGACTGATGTGAGATTATATCGTTCGGAGAGGGTACTGAGGTAGTTTGGCCATGTCCAGACGATTCCATGCTAGCTATGTCTCTGTCCTATGTATCAGCTTTATGATCGGGTGTGGGCAGAGTAACAACAACATATCATTCATCTTGGTGATGTTGTGCCACTTGGGGGTCCTTGGGCTTGCACCTATGACTATTTGCCTTGGTTTTATATGGTTTCCCATCCCTATGTCATTTCGCCGGAGAAGGCACAACCACCACGTGGTCCTGTACGCTTACTCCCCGTAAAAGTACAACCACTAGCAGGCTATGTACTAGGTGGAGACTACTCTTATAAGGTAATGCAAATTGGATTTTGTTGATTTTTTTTTTTGCACTGTCACTGAAAAAATAGTTACTAATTGTAATATAATTGTTATTGCACAATTGATTCTGAATAGAGTCAGAAGCTATGCAAAGCTTGTTGGACCTCAGAGTTATGTTAGAAGGCACGAGTCATCATCAGCTCATATGGCTAGCTTTGGAATTATTGCAGGAGGGCTTAGTAGTTGGGTGCAACTTAGACACAAAGAGACCCAGGAAGAGGAATGGCAAGGGTGGCAAAGACCATCGAGTTTTTGTTGTATTGTTGTATTATTAGTATATTTTGATGTATTATGCACAACTATTGTTGTTTTGATCTTTTTTTTAGTTTACATTGTGGTTGAATTACTTTTTATTTTTTGCATTCAACAACTATTTAAACAACACACGCCTAGTAACAAGAATTGTTTCTTTAGTTGATTAATAAAACAAACATCAACATGAACAACTAAAGAAACATTGATAATACAAAATTTTCTTTTAAAAAAATCCAACGTATGATTTTTATAAAGTAAAAACAAACATGACTACATAGATTTATCACGCATCAAAACAATGATCTCATCAGCAGATATGTGTTTTTTGGTTTGCACGGTAGGACAAGAACTTCATCAGGAGATCAGCCAAAAGTTGTATTCAACTCAATTAGATCTTTGCTACTAAATTCCAAAAAGATGAAAAACATTTTTCCCACATCATCATTACTTTTAAGCTCCATACACTCATATTCAATACAATCATCACCTACATAAATAGGTTGGTGGTAAAAAAAAGGTCAGGTAAAATTATGCTACCTTTGATAGTGTTTGTAATTATTTTCCTTAAAGCATCAAGCGATGTATCCTCACTTATTCTGATGACTTTTAGAACCACTTAGATATTCAAATAATGCCCCTTCATATGATGAAATCATTTCACCATCGCAATACACAACAAGTACACTCTCCATGTTTTTAGCAATATGGTGAATATCATGGTAAGAAAAAACGATTGGAACTCTATGAATAGTGGTAACTAGGCTTGGAACTCTAACAAATCCTTTTGGAGCATTGGGAATGAAAACAAGAATTCTAACTGGAGTTTTGGGGGTCCTAGAAATAAAGATTCTAATTGGGGCAAGAAAAGTAATTGGAATTATGGATCTAGTGATGCTAATCAAAGCACCATTTGGAGAAGAAATAGTAGCTGGAACATAGCAAATGCCTCAAGCGATGAAGGTTCCAATGAAAATTCCATTGGAGTAGGTGGTGGGAACTCTCGGTGGTTACCAAAGTAGAGGTGGCTCAAATAGATATAGCTTTAGTGGTAGAGATTATTAGGGTAAAGGAAAATGCTATGACTTTGGTCCGACAATATAGACGATTTAGACTATGTCTATATTTAATTTGGTTGGTATGTGTGTCAGAAAAAAAAAATAATGTTTTGTCAATACATCTTGGAAAAAGTAGTGTTCAGTCAATAAATGTAATGTCACAATGTTCAATCAATGAAAAATACAAACTATAATTCTTTTTCCTTTTTTATTCAATTTTTTTAAAACACAGTGCAATAGAATCTCGATTCTGTTGTTTAAGTTTTTTTTATGATAACAAAATCATGATTCTATTATGATAAGGGGGTCGCCAACAAAAATAACAACGAAACATTGATTCCATTGTGATAACAACATATTCTTGATTCCATTGTGATAAGAAGGATGCCAAAAAAAAAACGGAATCGTGATTCCATTGTATATTTTATTGTATGATATACAACAGAAACATGATTCCGTCGTATATTTTATTGTATAATATACAACAGAATCGTGATTCTGTTGTTATAAGGGGAGCGAATTTGATTATGTAACATAATCATAATTCCGTTGCCTATCTTATTCAATGAAATATGATTCCATGGAAAGGGTATTCTTGGAATAAGAAAACTGTCAACTCATATTGTTAGGGGTAAAGAGCAATTCCAATGGGTCCAATTGAAACCCCATCCATATTTGTCTCTCACTGGTGCGGCCCATTCCAAGTATCCACCGAGCAATCCATATAACAAAAGCTTTCTCAATTTCAAAACAGATGAGGATATAAACCTAACAAGGTAACACATAATTTTAAAGCAATGGTAATTTTTTTTATTAAAATTTTATAATAGAATACAAACTACTAGTTAGGGGTCAAATATAAACATAATAACATATGAAGTTAGTGAAAAGTAGGTATAGTGTGAGTCACCATTCGTTTTATAATTGGAAAATTAATTCTGTTATCTTCCAATGAAAAAAATGCTTTAATTTAATTTCTCTCTTAGACTTTTCAAAATCATTTTCATCTAATTATATTGACTTTCGTTCCATTAAACCAAGAAAATTTATATGATAACCCCACAAAATTTGGAGGTTTTGGTACTGTTGGTATTTAAACCAATTGAGTATAAATTACATATTCATATCATTATCTTGATTTTTAGTACTAAATTTATTGCGCATTTTAATTTAGTCCTTGTTTAATTAAAATATTTTTAAATGAATTTTGTAACATACCAAAACATCACAAAATCAAACCTCAACAAACAAAATAACTGAATGAAAAAAAAAAAGACGAAAGAAAGATTACTGACTTTATCTGTCTCCATGTCCTCCTTCATTTGGTAAACGAAGATAGCATTCAACAATTTCGATCACCGACTCAACAACACAAAAAATGAAACAAGCGTACACACACATCCTTTGCCTCACTTTTCCTATCTTCGCTTTATTCGCAACTCGTCATTTGAAGTCGCAATTTACAAACTCTCCCACACTTGTGAGACTTTTATTTTGGTAATCATTAATCTTAATAAATATGAGGTTAGTTATTATCAGGAAGCTAAACAATTGTTAACAGGGTCTTCGGAAGGAAAAATTAAAACAATTTTGGTCTAATAAGATTTGGGGAGTTTTACTCTTTGGCTTAATTGGCTCCAAGCCGCCAACGTCACACTACCTTTGTGGTTATTCTTGTTCTTCAATTTGTTTCTCTCAATCGATCTTATGTTTTGTTTGAGAAGATTCAAGATACGGATTTTTTATTTTATTTTAATTTAGCATTTAGAATATTAGAATTGCTTCGATACAATCACAACATAATATTGACATTTGGGTTTCGACATATTCACAACGGTGCATTGAAGTTTTGGGAGAGAGAAAAAAGACATTTGGTATATTTGTTGAGGTTTGATTTTGTGATGTTTTGGTATGTTTATTGAGGAAGGAGGTCTGATTACGTGAAATTAGAATGTAGGACAAATGCTATCTTTCCATGGTATATTTTCTAAACAATTTGCCATCTTCAATGCAAGTTTACGAGTTAGATGTCTATATCTACTTGGTTTTAATTTTTTGGTGAAATGATGGTACACTTGAATGCTGGCTTCTATGGTGGATGAGCTTTCAAGTCAATTGTCTTGAAATCTTGAATAGTTTAACTCCTTTGTCTTGCATCCAAATTTGCAAACTTTGACTTTAAAAATTTGAACGAGTTTTGTCGTACAGGTTTTGTTCTCACCCATTTACCTGGAGCTTTTGGGAGGTTGACTTATCTGCAACAAAATGAGGTTAGTGGTGAAGCTGCTGAAGCTGAACATTCTTCATAATTCCCCAATTCTTAATACTCTAGTTTAGGTAGTTTTGCAAAATGTAAGTTTGAAATTGCTTTTGATTCACAGATACTCAAAGTGCTTGTTTATTTGTTAAATAATACTAGTACAAATAATGATTGATTTTACACACACTAAAAATGTTTCAGGGAGTATCTGAATTAAATAATGATGTCTTGACTTCTGCATCAGTCCCTCAGTGTTTTCTATTAAGTTACAAGTTTTTCAGTATATGGAATTTAATGTGCATGAACATGAGCTTTTTTGGGCAAAAATCGTGATGGCAAATGCTGTAGTCTTGGGACACCGCGATATAATTAATAATAATAATTCTGTTAACAAACTTTTGATAAAATCTTTTGAGGACTTATCTGAAATTTTAGATAGCCTAATAAAAACACAAAATTTGTTGTTTAACAAAATATAAACTTTAGAAAATAAAGTTAACGACATTTTGAATATTCTTAAATCTAAAGAATAACAAATTTGTTTTTCCACAAATGAATTTGATAAAATTACAACGCAGCTTTCTAAACTTGATTTAGGAAAAACAAGTCAAACCTCAACCAAATTTGTTTTAGCAATACCTAGAAAATGAGGACAATACCTCTTACAGGAACCTCACAAACAGTTTCAGGACACAATCCTGTTACTGAATCCATAAACCAACATCCTGGAATCTTGGATAGATTCTTTAGAAGGACAAACTCCTGAACCAGACAATTGGAACAAATAGTAGATATAGAATCCAATATTAATATTAGATCAAATTCTAGGATAGACTCTCTTAATCCTAGACAATTATACAATCTAAACTGGTTTGCTTCTGATAGAACTAGCTTATACAGATATAGAAGGATTGATGATTTTCATCTCCCTGACAGGAGACATGAGATTATCAAATTAATCTCAGAACAAACCGGACGACAACTCCTTAACACAAATAGAAGATATGTACACCTAGGGTTAATTGCCATAGGCGTCAAGTCTCTAACAAGATCTTTCGTAGGAGTAAAAGCTTTTGTAGTCCTTTTTGATCAAAGGTTCAGAGATAACAATTCTCAGGCCATAATAGGGATGATAGAAATAGATCTAAACCAAACAGTCTCCCTAATTTATATTTCCCCTAATTACACTATGAATCTTAGTGATTTCATACAAAACATAAACCTAGAAGTCCAGACAATAGGTTTTGGAAGAAACTTTGAGGGACATAATTTATACTTGGATATTAACTTCATTGGTAGAATAAGTGATCAAATATCCCCTAGATACAGGATAAACACTAATCCATTAGTGACAACCTTATCATCTGATGGAATCCAATTTTTGCCACCCAAAATATTTGATTCCTCCAGAAACCAAAACAATCAATGGCAAACACATATTGAGGCTGGATCCTCTAGGAGTGCAATAACCACTCCCGGATCAACTATAATAACAAACAAAAGAAATAGTCTTTCAGTAAGATTTATTGATTATGAAGACATACAAAATCCCCCAGAAGAGGAAATGGAACCCTCTAGAATGTCTATGATGAATCTATGACATTGTTCATATTTCGAATCATATATTCCTTATGAGGAACATAAACAAATTGAAACTTCTTTTTTAGAAAAAACTTTCCTTTCCCAAAAACTCCTTAAAGCAGTTGAAAATGGGAAGAAGAGAAGAAGTGTCAAGGACAAAGTTTTGTAAATAATGGAACGGATTCCAATGACATTGATGAAGAAAATAAATATGTTTTTAGACAAAGATTATTCTCAATGATAGATAAAGAAAATTATGACACAGAGAATATTGAAGATTTACTTGAAAAAATCAATTTACATGAATTTTATGAAAAAGAAATAAATTTCAAAAAGACTTTAGAAATAAATTTTGGGATTGATGAAATAGAATCACTAGTTTCATTTCCTGAAACTCATAAAGGTCTCATGGCTGATGCTTCTAGCTCAAATTTTACCCCTTAATTTGATTATATCACGGAAGACTACACAACATGAGATTTCCCCCCACCCCCCCCCCCCCCACCCCCCTTGAAAAAGTTATCAGCCCAGTAAATTTAACTCTAGGAGATAATATAAAATCAAAAGGGAAAAGGCTGCCTATTGAACCAACATTCAATATGCCATCTCTTTTACTAAACATAGGGAGTATTGACACCCAATTTCTTCTGAACTACATAGAACAGTGGACTTTTGCGATTATAAGAGACTATAGAGTAAACCATGAAGCCATGTTTCCAATAGTCAAGACATGATAGCAAGAGCTGAAACATATCTAGGAGATATAGCTGGAGCCTGTTGGGAATCTTTCAAACAAACCTTCCCAGAACAAATCAAAACAAATCTAGTAGACCCTGGTTCAAATATCTACAATTTTTGTAGCTTAATACAAAGAATTTTTACGGCCCAATTTGTAAATGATGAAAATACCATCAGACAAAAAATTTATCTAGGCAATCTAGAAAGACTCTCTATAAGTTATTTTGGTAAAATAAAAGAATTTACCCAAGATTACCTAATGCATGCCTCTATAGCAAGAGGATTTACAGATAAATCTTTGGGAGAAAAATTATTTTTAAAACTCCCGGGTAAGTTAGGACAAAAAATTAGAGACATTTGGAACGATGACCAAATTGACCCAGTCATGAATAATTTAACTGTCAAAATTCAACACATAATGAAAGTAATGGAAGATACATGCACCAACATAGCCATTAACAAACAAATAAAAATGGTTGATTCAGAGATCTGTAAACAGATTTACACTCCTCAACAATACCATAAAGAAATTAGGAGAAAAAGACCTTAGTATAGACCTCCTAATAAGCAACCCTCCAAGAAAAAGAATCCAACTCATAGGTATTCAATTAGAGCCTCTAATTCTAGAAAACCTACTCTTAACAAAGAAAAACATGTTAGAAAACTCAAAGATAACAAAACATATACAAAGCAACTAAAATGTTATGCTTGTCATCAACCAGGACATTACTCTAGAGATTGTCTAAACAAAACCAATTTGTTTACAAGAGAAGCATAATTGATTAAAAGTTGTAGGATGAATCTCATTCCTATAGATGAGACAGTCTCTATTGATTCAAAAATATATTCAATAGTTAGTTGGTCTGACTATACTTCTGGAGAAGAAGAACTTAACAAAGATTATAAAATCTTAAATGAATTCACTAGAAATGAATACACCAATCTATACCCAGTGGATGACAAATATAATCATTATGGAGAAATCCTTGATGATTTGGCATACAGCCTAATGTTCAAAACAAAATTAAATGACTGTGAAGATGAAATACAATTCCACATAGGATCGGATCATAAGGAATGTCATTTCTGTAAAAGATATCCCCACAAAACGTTAAGAGCTCACTGTAGTTTATGCTACAAAAACTTTTTGTAAAACTTGCGTACAAACGATTTTGAAAACAGAATTTCCCGATTTTAAGAAAGAAAACAATTTTGGAAATAAAATTATGAACAATAGGATTTTCACTTTGGAAATTAGATTAAACCAAATAGAAAAAACTGTAGATTTTCTTTACGAAAATTTTAAAAAAAGCAGAAACCCAAACTTTTCTGAAGAACATACAAGTGGGCTTATGGCACTACAAAACAAAGATTGCATCCCCATAATTTGCAATAAAAAGAAAAATAAAAGCCTGCATAAATTTTCAAAAAATAAACAATTTGGACCAAACTGAAGTAATTTTGCAAGCTTTGGTGGATATTGGTTGTTCTTTTACTTCCATATGCAAAAGTGTTGTACCCCAACATAATTGTTTTAGAAGTAATATAATAACTAAAACCAGAACGATGTCTAGAGACATAATAACTAATGATACATAAACCATAAATTTTACTATCCAATTATCTACAAAGTGTGATATTTTTGGCAATAAAATCTTTATAAATAGAGTAGATGTTGTAGACTTGCAACCAACCAAAGAAAAAATGATTTTAGGACTTGATTTTATCATATACGATAACATATCAGTCAGTATTACCAAAGATTACTTATTAATTTCTACAAATTCACAAATGTCACTGATAATAGACGAACTCACATCAAAGTTACGAACAAAGCATGGTGATACCCCCACTAATGTTAGTGATCAATGTCCTTGTGACACACCTGGAAGCTATAAAATAAAAGAATCACAAAATTATGGTAGGATGGACACTTTAGAAACTTCCCATGATTCTTACCATGAAAATATTTTAGAAAGCATAAAAACAGAAACTGAGCTACAATATGAATTATCCATAGCAGAATCTGATTATAATTCCGTCAAAATTAACAAAATTATAACCTTCAATAATATACAACAGATTATAGACAGATTGAACAAAATAAGCATAATAGGAGAAGACCCTACAAAATATTTGGAAAAAGATCCTGTTATATGTAAATTAGAGATTATAAACCCACATCTGATAATTAAAACTAAAGATATTTAGTATGGGAACTTCGAACAAGAAGAATGTAAAAACCACATAAAAATCCTCTTGAATCTGAAAGTTATAGTACCCAACACTAGTCCCCATAGAAGCCTTGCTTTTATTGTTAATAAACATTTAGAACAAAAAAGAGGAAAAACTAGAATGGACTATAGTTACAAAAGGATTAATGACAACACTCACATAGATGGATACATTATTCCTTCTAAATATGTGTTGATAAACAGGATATAGAAAGCTAAATGGTTTTCTAAATTTGATCTAAAATCTGGATTTCACCAAGTTAAGATGCATCCCGATTCTATAAAATGGATTGCCTTTTCTTGTTCAGAATGATTATTCGAATGGAAAGTAATGTTTTTCGGATTGAAAATTGCACCACAAATTTTCCAAAGAAAAATGGATAATATTTTTAGAAATTACAAAGAACTTACTTATACATATATAGATGATGTACTCGTCTTTTCAAAAACTAAAGAAGAATATTATCTACATCTCAAACAAGTTCTTCATTTATTTGAAAATTTTGGCTTAATTATTTCAAAGTCAAAAATGGAGATTTGCATGACTCATATTTCTTTCCTAAAAACAGAAATAGAAAATGGAAAAGTAAGGTTTCAACCTCATATCTCCCAAAAAATTCTTGGTTTCCCAGATAAAATGGAAGACATAAAAACCCTGAGAGCTTTTCTAGGCCTTCTCAATTATGCAAGAAATTTTATTAAAGATCTAGGAAAATACACAACTCCTTTTTACAACAAAACATCTTTGACGGGACAAAGGAAATTCAATATGGAGGATATAAAATTAGTCCAGAAAATAAAAGAAATAGTTAATAATTTGTCATATCTACCACTAGATTCCGACTATTTAGTCATAGAACATCCTAAAGAAAAAGAAAGATAAATATGAAAAAAATTCATGATGAAGAAATCTGTAGGTATGCTTCAGGAAAATACCACATAAAACCACAAGTATACTCAACTTCTACAGATTACGAAGTAAATGCCGTAATAAATGCTTTAGAAGGATTTAAACTCTTCTTGATTAATAAAAGTGAAATTACCATAAGAATCGATTGCGAAGCAATAGTGGCTTATGGTAGCCAACAAATAAATACTGATAAAAAGTCTCACAAAAGATGGCTCGTGTTCTAAGAGTATGTTTATCATAACGGAATAAAAATAAATTTTGAACACATAAAAAGAGTTAAGAATGTTGTTGCTGATATTCTTTCTCGTTTTGCAGAGATACAACAAGATGAGACCCTGTAAGGTATCTTACCAAAATATAAAACAAAAAATGAAGTTTGGTAATCAACAATTATCTGTACTTACAAACAAGTTTCACTACCCCAGTAGGGAAGTTGTTAATGACAAATTTAATTGTGTAACACCCTGAAATGTTATTAATTATAAATCGATGTTTGATTGTGTTTAGCTTGTTGTTTGAATATACATTTGACTTGAATGATTTGAAATATGACTTGAATTAGTCATGTATGAATTTCTTGATGTGGATGTTGAGTTATGTGGAGTTTTGTTGAGCAAAGTTGAAATTATGAGATTTTAGATTTTTGCCTAAACCTAGTTCTGTAAAATCATGATCCCGAATTCGTTAACCGTTGGATCATCTTTAAATTTTGTCTAGAGCTTTCTAATACATGTTTCCACAGTCTAACCGTTGGGATTTTGAAAATAAAAACTATTGGTCTCTTGCTAAGCACGAATGGAGCACTAAGCACAATTCCAACCGAGAGGAAGTTGCGCTGAGTGCCCAAAGGTGCGTTACGCCCAATTACAACCGAGAGGAAGTTGCGCTAAGCGCCCAAGGGTGCGCTAAGCCTTTCCTAGTGCAAAGGGGGCTGCGCTAAGCCTAAATTCTTGCACTAAGAGCAAGAAGTGGACTTTGGCTTAGCGCGACAGTCTCGCTAAGCAAAATTTGCAGGTTATAAATATGTCCTCAGCGTGAAAAACACGATTTTTCACTCTCCTCTTCTCCAAAAATGCCACCCAAACCCTAAAACCTCATTTTCACCACCCAAGACCACCGGTTTCCATCGTAAGCCGCCGTTGCTTGCCGTTGGACCCCCACACCAAGAGGAGCACTTTAATCGGAGCGGAATCCTCAGAATCCTCCTCAAAGCTTCGGTGGAGAAAATGCCTCAATCCTCTATTTCAAAGTTTCTCTAAGGTAATCTTGACTTCTAAACCTTCTCCTAGCTAGTTTGTGTTCCTCTTAGTGTCTCTTATGTGTTGGGTATTGTAATAGGGTGTTTTTACACTTCCTTTGAAAAACCCTAGAGAATGAGACATTGTAAAAGTTATCTTTTTATAACACTGAGCTTATTTTTGTGCCATTCACTGAACCCCGGTCACATTGGCGTGATCGGAATTTCAAAATGATGTTTCCATTTGTAGAATCTGAAACACCCCTCATCCCTATATGTTTTGACTGAGGCTGAATGTTGCCTTTGACCTTGTTTTTGAAATCCATACTAAATTCCTTTCATTTTGGCATAATAGAGACTTACATTGGACCGACAAGCGTGAATGAGAGAGAGACCTCTAAGTGACACAAAGAAGAATCGACGGGGAGCTCACGATAGGTGAGGGGAGTTTATTATAAATTTACCATTTCTACACCATGGTTAGGGTCAGGGAACCTAGCTATGAGAATATATGCTTGTCCCTGTTGCATGCTGATTTTTTTTCTTCTAGAAAACCATGTTTTCAATGAATGGGATGCAATATATATATACAGTTGATGAATAAAATTATTGTCCTTATTTGACTTGTGTTGTTTGAAGACCTGGGAGTGTGAATCTCAGGCATGAAAGATATATGTACATGCGGGATGTGACTTACTATTGATGTTGCTATTGATGACTTTAAATTGATATGTGATGATGTTGATATGCAATGAGGTTGTTGTTGTTGATAACGTCATTAAGACGAGATGATGTTCATGTTGAGAATGATATTGAAATTAAATGTTGATGATGTTGGAAATGCATTGAGATGATGCATGTTGTGTATGTTCGTGGAGGGGGGGGTGCATTGACCTTGGCGGATGTTCTTGGTGGGAGAAAATATAGTGATTAAAGAGTTTATACATCTCTTAGGGGATGTTTAGGATCTTTAATTCATCCATGGTCTTTGTACTTGATGGTGCTCACGTTCATACGTTGTATGTTGTGTATGTTCATGGGGGTGCATTGACCTTGTCAGATGTCCCTGGTGGGGGAAATAGAGTGGTTAAAGAGTTTAAGCATCTTTGAGGGGATGGCTTAGGATCTTTAACTCATCCATGGTCATTATACTTGATGGTGTCCATGTTTCATGCCCCATATGACACGGGAAATAGTATAAACTATGGCAGTATGTACTTTGTGCTAGGAGGTGCATCACCTGGTAGGGAACTCCCTTGTGGCCCAGGCTGATCATCGAGGGTGGGGGGGGGGGGGGAGTTATGGTGCACGACTCGGTGGCCTCAACAATTACTGCATAGTTTCCCTAAGTGAGGTGTTGTGTGGACATGCTTAGGCTATTTCCTTGGTTGATGGTACGTACCACATTGCATCTGAGAGTTGAGGTCAGGTGCATGCATCATTCTGAGTAATATTGATTGGATCCATGGATGGATGATGAATAATTGTTGAATGTGGATGATGAATAATTGTTGAATGTGGGTGTTGAATAATGAATGTTGTGTAAGCTCATGATGTTTGCCTATGTTTTCTTGCTAATTGTGATTATTTGGATTTAGCATTGGTTCTTTTTATAATGAACTCACCCTTGCAATTTTGTATCAGGCAGTTGATACCTGTGATGATCGCGAACCTTGTTCACGGGAGCAGAATGACAACAGTAGGGTGCAGGAAGTGAGATTCTATTGAGGAGCCACCGAGCCGACATGATGACGCTAAGATTATTTTGGGAGAGAGTTGTATTTTGTTAATCAACTCCTCCATAGTTGGTTCTATGATACTTTTGTTGAATTAAAGATGTAAATAACATATTTGAATTATATGTATGAACAAGTTTAATTTCCATTATGTGAATGATGTGTACTGAGTTACTATACTAATATATATGTATCCACTTAAGTAATGTGTGTCGTTTCGTGAATGTATGTCGAGACAAAAATTACTCATTTTTTATATATAAGCAAATTAATGGAGTTTTCATTTAAAATTTGAAATAATCGCGATTTAGAATGGTGATATCGTAGTGACGAGACGGATCGTTACAAATTGCCTTATTGATTATATTTGGAATATTCCAAAACATACAAACAATAAAGAGCAATTTGTTTGTTCAGGGAAAAATGGCATAATTTGTGCCTTATACAACTTCTGCATAGCAGATAACCAAAGAGTCTCTCTCCTTACAAAAGCCTCTCCTTCTGGGAAAGGTTATACAACTTTTGTCCTGTTATCAGGGCCCCATGAAGGTGTTTATACCAATTTTAAAGACCTTTGCCTTGCAAAAGAGGGTATTTAAAGCCCAATTTACAAAAGATTATATTTAAGGGAAGAAGCAGAAAAAGCCCTCGAACTAAATACCACATACATCAATAAAATAAAAAGGCCCTTGAACTAGAAAACACGAATATAGTCATAAATGCTGACCAAACCAAGACCATCCACAAAACCTATAAAGACTCAGTCAGCCTAAATATCCCCGCATCAATAAATAGCTTGAACCTAGACAATTTCGAGAAAATACAGAACTTATTGTTTAAGGTACACAACAACCAAACCCAAATTCTGGGTCTCTACATAGGCGTACATACTTATTTCAATCAAAAATTTGTATGCACCAACAAAACCCCATTTTGCAAAGACAAAACCAATTGTCCTTGCAAAATAAAATTCTTTATCGGAAAAGCCAGATTAGACCTGGACCAGTTTAAGTCCTTTGGATACGAGGACTTAGCAATCTCCACAAAGAGTCTACAGGATTATGGATGTTTGGTATCAATCTTGATTCCTCCATCGGATAGATTTGAAGGATTTAACCCCTCAATTAATGAAGCTATAAACCTAATACAACCAGAAATGATGGATTACATTGCCATCAAAATAACAACCTGCCCGAACAATTTTTCTGCTCAAAATTACCCCTGCCATGTCATGAAACTCCTACCAGAGGATCATAGAAACTTTCCGTTCAATGATGAATACGAAAATTGGGATGTACAGGGTAACACACAATACCAATACAGCCTCATGAGGGCACAAATACAAGGGTACCAATGGTTCTTCTCAGAATCAGACAAACAAGAGTTTGATCTAATAAGAGAAACTCATTACACAAAGCTCTTCCAGCCATCATACAATGGGAAGTTCTTCATTCCCTTCCCGGTTGATCACAACAACAAATTTGTCCAATTCTTCCAAAAAGAAAAAAAAGATAAAGAGATTTATGGAGCCAGTGGATGTCATAGACAACAAACTCCTCCTTTTCCATCCACTGGTCTTTTAATGGAAGACTCATCAGACATTTTCTGTTATGGAAATATCCAAGAAGAAGAAGATATTACTATTACAAAATCAACAAAGAACTGAAGATAGAAGTATCATGCCAAAATACAACTATAAATTCAAGGCGGGAATCTTTACTATTGCAAAGACTCTGACACTGGGTCTATCTATAAAATTTTATTGTAAGAAGAGCCCTGCGACAAAGTAAATGAACAGTAACTTTACTGTTCTTGACTGAAGGGACTTTTGTCTTTTTCTTTCCGCTTTCTCTATATAAAGGGTCTTTGGACTCAGTTGTAGACATGCCAAAAAACACTAGAAAAACAAGTGAGAGAAATAGAGAGGAAAAAGTTTGTAATAGTGCATTGTGCAATAATATCAAGCTTCTTTTTGGATCTTCCCCCTCTTGATTTTTTTGTCAATCTGTACCTATAATATCCACCATGTCTGGCTAAATTCTCTGAAGGCACCCTCAAGGGGCCTTAGTTATCTTCATTTAGAAAATGTGAATATGATTTAGAACCCAAATGTTTAATTTACTTTTGAGTTTTTTTTTGTTTTGTTTTTCGAAAACCTGGGATTTGTAAGCCTGCAAAGGTGTGCCCTCGATATCTGTTTTTGAAAAGCAATGGAAATCCTTTATGGTTAGGCTAGTGCTTGGAGGTAAATAAGATCATCGTAAGACCCAAAGAGTGTGGGCTGGTAAGGATCTTCAGTACTCGGCTTAATATCCAAAAAACTGATAAAGATCCTGTATGTTTATTTTTCTTAAAAAAAGAGCTTGGGATCATCATATTCTATATTTTTCTTAAATGAGATAACTTATAGTGTCCACTTGAGGAGTATCCTCTATCCATCTAATTTGATTTTTTTCTCCGCTTATCGCTTACTCTTAATTGTGTATTTTATTTAACTGTTAAAATATAATATAAATCTAACTAGAAGGCTCTGCCACCTTTGCTGATCTATATTATATTATCTTACGTACTAGAGGCTTTGCCACCTTACCTGATCTATATTATATTACCTTACGTACCATTGTTTTTACGTGCTACTATTTTTACTTTTTCGTTGTTTAAAATACAAGCAACTCGGTACCTCATTGGTACATAGAATTTTTTTTAACAATTCATGTACCTTATTTACATCGAATTGTAATAATTTATATTTAAATATTTTTATTATAAAACCAAGTTAATACAAAATTTTAGATCTAACGAAAAAACTATTCAAAGTTGTTTCTTCAACTCATAATTAATTATAAACCCAAAATTTATTGTGAATTCTTTTCCAACTTGAAACTAAATATGTAAAAATTTATTTAAAATTAATTTTGAACCCAAAATGAATTCTCAAATGTAAAATCAAATACGCAAACTTATATGATTTTATAATTTTTATGAGATGTTTCTTTTAAAGTATCATGTTATTTTTTTCGGTTCCATTATAATTCCATGTTATTGGTATCTTAGGAAATAACTTTCCTTGTTTTTATAGGAATATCACTTAAAATAAAAAATTTAACATGTTTGAGACTCCTCAATATTTGAGAATAATTTTTCAAAAATTAAAATAAATATGGAATATTACATTCTTATATTTACATTTTCGAAAATCAACTTTTAATTCCCAATTGATTGAATAGAATATATGAACATTATAAATGTCTTAATACTATCTTCAACTCATATAAATAATTTTCTTTTAATTTGTTAAATAAATGCATTTTGAGTTTTTTCATGTCAAAATAAAATTTTAAAATCTTAATCCAATAGGATATGATTCTCATCCAAAATCATAACTCAGTGTTGAAAAAGACGCTTTCTAAGTCGATTAAAAGACACACTCGATGACAGTTATTAACTTTCGTTCCATAAAAATCATCTTAGAAAAAGATTTCCTTTAACTATCTTATAAGACGGTTTTTAATTAAAAATAATTTTAAAAGGATAGATTTTATATTTGCAAAATTGTCACCACTTTATATACTAAGAAGATTTTGCAAAAATTGTGGTAGAAGGTGGCCATAAAAAAAAGTAAAATTTTGTCAAGATCAAATACATGAGATCATCTTAGTTTTTCGTAAAAAAAAAAAAAAAAGTAATTTTGTCACCACCTTGTACATGGTGTCCTTGGCTTTTTGGCCATTTCTTTCTTGGAGCTTTTCCATGCACTTGCTTTTATAATACATAATCTCCAACCCTCAAAACAATTTAAGTTAGATATCAAGATCTTGAACCTTTGAAATGAATTATGTTAGTTATAAATAATTTATAATGTTTTTCAATTAAATCTTTTTTTAATAAAAAAAATTCTTTTGAAATAAGATTCGGATTCATAGATTTTGAGTTTGTCAATTTAAAAAAGGCAAAATTGCACTTTTGGTTTCCCAGTTTATCTTCAATTTCGGATTTGGTCCCCCTATAATTTAATTCACAAATTTAGTCCTCTAGTTTTATAAATCTCTGTAAAATTGGTCCTGAAAGCCCGATTTGGTTGTTGACCGTTAGCCTCAAACGTTGACTGCCACGTGTCAATGCCACATGTCAACGTCTGAGTGGTTCCTCGTAAAGACTTCATTTTTTGTAGGTAAAATTGTACTTTTGGTCCCTCAGTTTTATTCCAATTTTGATTTTGGTCCCCTTATAATTTAATTCACACATTTGGTCCCCAGTTTTATAAATCTCTTTATAAATTCAGCCAAATTTCATTATTGGAGAAGTTGTATTTCAAATTTCAAACAAAGATATCATTGTCATACATAGGCCACTTAAGCAGTCGTATACACATAATATCGCACAGGGGAGCAAAAAAAGAAAAAAAAAAGAGTGAGTTATTACAAAACCTATTAAAGTAAGAGATATGAAAAATTCAAACCCAGTTTAGGATTCATGCACTACTTTCCCAAGTTGAACAACCCCGGAAGTAGGAGAGAGACAAGGAGTGATTCTTCTCTGCGTTCCAAGTGAGTGAAAAACTTGCGATAAAAAAAAGTGTGAGATTTACCAAGATCTACCATGTCTCTAACACCACTGGCTAAACCATTCAAAAGATCAATTTTGCAGGAACAATTTATAAAGGGATTTATAAAATTGGGGGACCAAATGTGTGAATTAAACTATAGGGGAATCAAAATCGAAATTGGAGTAAAACTGAGGGACCAAAAATGCAATTTTACCTACAAAAAATGAAGCCTTTACGAGGAACCACTTAAACGTTGACATGTGGCAGTCAACGTGTGAGGTTCACGGTCAACGTCCAAATTGAGCTTTCAGGACCAATTTTATAAGGATTTATAAAATTGGAGGATCAAATTTGTGAATTAAATTATAAGAGAACTAAATCCGTAATTAAAGATAAAGTAGGAGACCAATTTTACAATTTTGCCTTACAAAAAATTGGTTCAACTTAGATACTCTCTCTTTCAGAGAAATTGTTGGACAAGAGATTGAAAGGAAAGGAGAGAACTGAGTATACGACATTATGGTTTCTCCGGTCAAGCCATCCGGAATTGTGTTTGGAGTTAGATCGGAAGCACCCACTGGGAACCAAATTTTTTCCGGCAATAGAGATTTTTTGGGACGATGGGGTGAAGGGTGCACCATGGTCGAAAATCGTCTCCGACAACGACAAAATGGTCAGTGACAGGATCACACAGGAGAAGAATAATCTTGTTTGGTAGATACAAAACATATCTATTAACATCATCAGCTTAATCTAATGATCAATATTTATGATTCTTAACAGTCTACCTATTAAGTGGTACACTAATGGCCCACGTTAGACAAATGGGTGGTGCTTTGTAAAAGTTAGGTTGCAACTTGCAACATAAATGGCGTGACAGTGAGTCCGTCCGTGACTGTCAGATAGCGTGACTTTCAGATAAATGGTTAACCTCAAACGCCGAAATTCCCTTTCAACTAAACGTGCTAACAACCCCCGAGGAACCAAATTTAAATTGTCGTCTCTGGTACGTAGACGTGGCTCTCTGTCTTCCATATTGCTCCTAATCATTTATTAGGTTAAATAAAATTACATAAATAGGAGTATTTTTTATTCTGCAAATAGTGTTCTTAATGTATTAGTAGAAAAATTAGAAGGAAACTTTTTATGAAAATGCATCAAATGGTGTTATTTATGATTTATTTACAGTTTATTATTATTATTATTATTTTTAATTTCTTAATTAATGTTATAAGAACATTAGTTGTGACCTTTTCTTTTAACATTTTTTTTCATTCTCCGTCTTAGCAATGGGATCGAGAACAAATTAGGATCAAGAAATTAGCTTTGTTGTAACCAATTTAAGTGATAATAATAAATAAATAAATGAAATTTGTTAAAAATCGATGATAATAATGATGAAACACTTTATTCATCGCATCATCCATTGACATACAATATTCACTACTGATGGTAGGACGAAAATAAAAAAAATATTATATGTATCAAAAGCAAAAAAGGAAATAAATATGTTTTTTTATATATATAAAATATATTTTTACATATACAAAAAACATATATATTTAATCCATTATATTACTAATATTTTTGTAAAATTAAGGTTCTGTTTGGTTTAAGGAGAAAGGAGAAAATTTTTGGGGATCCCATGTGAGATCCACACCCTTTACACTATATGTTTTGTTTGGATAAATGTTATCAATATTGATTTTAAATGAATTTGATTTTGTAAAAAATTATTTTTGATGAAAATTAAAATTAAGTAAAAAGTAAAACTAAATATAGATTTTTTTATCCAACACAAAAATTGCTTAAAATTATTTTAATTTAAAATTAATTTTGAATCTAGAATCAATTCTCTCAGGTGAAATCAATTACACATTATTTTTTAATTTAAACTTTTCTCTTCTAGTTTTATCTAAATCAAACAGAACTTAATAGAGTTAGTGTAACTTTAAAAAAACTAAAATTAAAAACTTTATTTGATAAGGATAAAAGATGGTTTAAGAAAGAAAAAAAAATATAATAAGTTGAAGAGCGTGTTTGCTTGAACTTCTAATACACACGCTGTTCTACCTTTTTCATGTCCAATTAAAATTAACGTGAAAGCTAGGAAGTAGCCTTTTTCATGTCATAAAATTCTATCCAAACAAGCTTTAAAGGCTTAATTGCGTCCGTCAGTACGTACAATGTCAATTTACTATTACGTGGAGTTATTGTGTTTGCATTTTCTTGAAGTGGGTGTATAAGTGAAAATGACGTGAAGATCGAAACGTTGATTTAGAAATTTAATGAAAATTGAAAATTAAATTTGAGTTCAGACTCAGGAGCCCGATGGGCGTGTTTTAAACAAGTGCAAGAGTCCTTACATTAACAAAGAGACTTTTTTTTAGACTTAATTGTAACGAATAATAATATATAAATATTTTTATATCTATATTTTTCTCTTTTTTTATCCGAAGTGGTCACCCGGAAACCGAGAAGTACATATAAAGTGCCGTAGCGTTTAGTTCTACCTTAATGTAATAGATTCCATTTTACTTTTTTTCTCAATCCAGACTTTCTGGAATGCTCAAACATTTCTTCATCAAGGTGAGCTTTAATTCTTCTCATCTGCTTCAAATTGCATGTTCTACTCTTCTTCATATTAATTCATAGGCTTTTTTTTTTCTTTTCAATTGTTAAAATGTTTGCAGTAAGCTCCTGGAAATTCCAACGATATGAAGTGAAAGTTACATTTTCTCACTTTCTTTTCCAATAAGCATAATTTCCCAGTTAAATCTCACCTCAGTCGCCATTCTGTTTCTTACACACAATTTTATCTGTCTCTCTACTGATATTAATTAAACTACATGTTAATTCACATTATTTTGTATTACTAAACTGCGAATACTTGAGGTTATGATAAAAATTGAACATAAATCTGTGTTATTTCCTTTTCAATTATTGATATTTAGACAATTTGTGAAGCTTGACACATTCTGGCATTGTGCACCAGGTGATTCAAAGTCATGAATTCAATTATTGCAACTCAGAACAATGCAACAGCAAAAAGGTTTCCCACTGAGGAAACTGTTGTTGATGGGGAAGACATAATTAGCAAGTTGCATGAAAGCATTCTTGGTCACATTCTGTCTTTCCTTCCAACAATGGAATCAGTCCACACTAGTGTGTTATCAAAAAGGTGGGTTGATGCTTGGAAATCCATCACTGGCCTACAATTTAATGATACTTTGCTTTGTTTTGGGAAAAAGATGCAAAAAGAACAGTTTGTGTGTTTTGTGAACATGGTGTTTCTTCACCTTGCCAATTCAAGTATCCACAATTTCTCTCTTTGTTTAACACGTTATCAGTATGATTCAACCTTGATAAGTGCATGGATCTCCTTTATCTTTAAAAGGGGTGTCCATAATCTTCATATTCAGTATGCTGATAATGTCCACTTTCCTTCCCATTCACTCTTTAGTTGCAACTCTCTGGTACAATTAGTGCTTCAAATGAAATGTACTATTAGTGTTCCCATCTTTTCTTTTCTCCCAAATCTTCAAAACCTTAGCATTTCTGGGATCAGGTTAGTGAGTGAATCCTCCAATTATTCAGAAGATCTAATTCTTAACTTCCCAGTTCTCAAAGTGCTTGAAGCTAGAGGATGTGAGTGGTTAACTAAGCAGAACATTAGTATCAAAGCACCTCAACTTGAAAGGTTTTCCATAGCAATATGGAACTCCCTATCAAATGAATCACATAAATCTGCCATCAAGATTTTTGCTCCTAATCTAACAGATTTCTCTTATGAGGGTGATCTTGAGCAACATATCATTCTGTTGAATTCAGCATCAATTCGTAGTGCGTCTGTTGTGGTTGTTATTGATGAGGACAACAAAGAAAGAATGGAAAATCTTGGGTTTAAAGTGCATAATCTTCTTGCACAAATCCGTGAAGTGGAGCGATTGAAACTATTGTTTTACAAGGTATGCTTTGATTTCATTATATGTGAATTGGAAATTTGCATAGAGATGTGTGGAATAGTTATTTGCCTGTGATTGCATAAATAACATGTTTAGTGATAAGCATTGTCTGGAAATGCATTTCAAATACAGAAAGAGGCACCTGCAATGCTTTAGAGAAAAATATTTAGATTGTTAGCTTTTCCCTTTTTTCTTAAAAGAAAAATCATCAATTTGGCCACTTAAGTTATAAGGATTATATTTACATGGTTCATGCGTTTTGTGCAGTGCTTTTTCGTACTAAATAGCACTCCTCTTTTTTTACTAATTTAGTGATAGAGTCATAGAAAAAAGAGCTTTTATTTCACCAAATTAATCTTTCAAGAGGATTAAAGTGGCGAAAAAATATTTTAAAAATTAATTTGAAAAAAAAATTAATTAATTGAAAGATTAATATAGTGACAAAATTTTTAGAGAACTGAAGTGACGACAATTTTCTTTTTTGAGTGACTGATAACCAAAACGTTTGAAATAGTAATTGATATAACTTTAGATCACCAAACAGGATTTCCTCTTAAAATATTACAATACAAACTATTCTGTACAGTATAAAATAATAATAAAAAATTTGGGAGTTAGCCAGTGGTAAGTATAAATAAGTGGTGAAGCTTTGCGCACGTTTGTTAACTAACTCTCCATCTTTTTAGGACAACTAATTAACTTATGTATGCTTTTTCTTTGCAAAATTGATTGATATAAGAATACTTTGAATATTCTTTGTAAAAAATAAAAAATATTTTAATATTTTTCTCTAATTTTATTGATCTTCTTACATATTAAATAAAAAGTATCACATTTTTATTTTAAATAATAAATATATAATTTTTATTTCATATTTTTATAAAATATTAAAAAAAATAAAAAAGACAATGAAAAGACAACATTTCTCTTATGGCTACCGTTTAACGTTTTATGAGATAGATAATTAATTTTTCTTTTTATATATTTTTTGTTGAAATGTCTTATCTAGTTTTAATTATACACTTCAATAATCTAACCAGCTTGTCTTGCACGCAATAAATTACGAAAAATTTGATCAAGTTTTTCTTTGTCGGCAGGTTTTAATGCATGTCAGTGATATTTTCAGCCATCTACCTGCATTTGGAAGGTTGGCATCCCTACAATTAAATGAGGTTACTGGAGAAGCTCTGTTAAACATTCTTCACAATTCCCCATTTCTTAATACTCTTGTTTTAAAAAATGTAAGTTTTGAACTCTTGATTTTGGTTCACAGAAATTCTAAGTGCTTGTTAATTGTGTCTTTTTGGCATATACTACGTGGTGGATGACTGATTTTACACACTCTAAAAAATGTTTCAGGGGGTATCTGAATTAAATAAAGATGTTTTGACTTCTGCATCAGTGCCTCAGTGCTTTCAGTCTAGCCTCAGAGTTTTTCAGTTCAAAGAATTTAATGTGCATGAGCATGAGCTTCTTTTGCTGAAATTTGTGATGGCAAATGCAAAAGTCTTGGAGAAAATGACTATATATACTGCTTTTTGGCTGCGGTATTCAGATACTGACATGGAAAAGGTCAAGGAGCAAATACTCTCTTTTCCAAAGTGTTCCGACTTTGTCATGATACAATTATCTAATGTTAACAGTTGCTGAAGAGGAGGTGTCGTTAATAACCATAGGTAAAAGGTGTGGTGTCATAGATTCACAAATAAAGGTGACCCTGATTTCAAGATATGTTTGTTTTACTTTTCATTTTTTTCATTTCACATTTTTAAGATTTAGAAAATGGGATTATTTTCTATTTTTCAAAAATAACAACGTTAAAAATGTGTTTGATTTAATCATTTTTCATGATGAATTTGATAAAATATATTGTGCATTTAATTTAAAATAATAATAATAATGTGTTTTTTATATACAAATGTAAAAGTTTTATACATATAGATGATATATGATGTAAAAATAATTCTCTTGAGTGAGAATAAAAATAATTAATTTTAACCATGAATAATAAAAATTTAAATTTAAATTTTATTTAATTAAATTTTTTTATAAGATTTATCACACAAATAATTAAATATTTTAAAAATTAATTTATAAAAATTGAGCTTTAAACTGAAAATATTTTCATTCAAAACATTCTCTAAATTTTAAATAAACATATTTATATCTATTTTTTATTTTTATTAAAAATAAAGACAGAAAATGATCAAGCCTCACCTCAAGGCTTTCTCCATGACTTGTAGTAACTTGTGATCTAAGCCTAAAAAGCACCCAATTATGGATAGGATATTTTGAAATTTTGTTGCCATATTTGGTCAGGTAGGGTTTAATTCAAATAAATATGAATTTAAGTAGAAAATGAGTAATTAAATTGTGATTAGCATAGCTAAAAAATTATTCTCGTAGTGACAGATAAAATCTTATCCGCTTTAGGGAAGTTTTGTTTGTTAAGCGGTGGATTTCGTATTAAAATAAAAATTATTTTAATCAATGCCTTGAGAATTTTCAGAATTTCTCTCAGGCCTAACTATAATTGATTTTCCAGTAAAAAAATTATAATTGGTTTCTATTAATTATAATTAATTTCTCAGGCAATTTAACCATTTGCTTACAAAGTCTTATAATTCTAGTTTGCAACACAGTCTTGCTTCCAGCAATAATCTCTATTTAAACTCATGCAAAAAATAGCATATTACTTAATTAAATTTTCACATGAATGAAATTTTATTTTATTTTTTAATTATGTGAAAATTTAATTAAAATTTTTAATTATTGCCAATCACTTAATCACAAATTAAAAAAATTATGGTGTTACAATCCTTCTCAACAAAAAGTATTTTATTTCGCTTCTCAACAAGAAGAATTATGGTGTTACACTTCCTTTGGGGTTATTTTGTTTCTTGATTCCAGCCTTTCCCCGAGTGGAATATCAGTGACTAGTCTTTCCTTACTTGCACTTTACTAGGCCTTCAAACATAGATAAACTTTAGCATAGACCTATTAAATTTTACAAGGATATAAAGTAAAACAATCATAGAAAGAAAGAAACACATCTAGAAATTAGATCCTTAAACTTGACTTGGAAAAGAGTGGTTCACATACAAATTAAAGGAGGAAACACATGTTTTTAATATCTTGCAAGAGATGGTGGTGAAAAAAAAGCCTAAAGAAAGTCAATGGCTTGTTTAAGACATTATTTAGAAGAAGGAATTTACTCTTGTGTCTAGAGGAACTTGGTGAAGATATATCTTTATGGATTTCATAATCTTGCCTACCCCTCGTACATATATGACTTTAGTATTGTCCTTTCAATTCCCAAGCATGTATTCTGTGTTTGTTAGAATTAATGTTAGAGAAGATATGTGACTTATATAAAGACTAATAAATAAATAATTAAAGATTAAAGATTAAATTATAATTAAATTAAATAAAAAAAGTTTTTAAAAATAACTGATACTTATAAAAAATAGTAATTATAAAAAGAGTTAATACTAACTAACGTTAAATAAAGTCTTCTTATCAAACAAATGTTCTCTATGTATATTGATTTTTTTTCATGGGAAAGTATAATATTGGAAAAAGAAATCAATTTTTTTTAATTAAGTGGCGGATTCACTCAACACTATGTGGGCAATTGCCTTCACAAATATATTTTTTTGTTTTACTTAAAGATTTTTAATAAAAAAATTACCCCCCTAAAAGAATAGGCATTGCTCTCACAAAATAGTTATTTTTTAAAATGAAGGTAAAAAATTATAAAAGATAAAAGACAGAGTGAATTAATATGTCTAGAAGATAAATTTATAGAAACTTGAACATTTTGAAAAAAATAATAATTCTTAAGATTATGTATTTTATAAAAACATTAAATATTTTTTTATGAAAATATTATGAATTATTTTCTTATCCCTACTTAATAAATTTTCTGGATCCATGCACTAACTAACATTCACCCCTGCATAACGACTTTAACCAGGGTATAAAAAAATATTAGATTACACTGAATTTATATCACATGGAAATTGTGGCCTTTTACTTTCCCCCATTTTCGAATCTGCGTAACGATTCTGTTAATCTCATTCTTATCCACTCTGTTTCTACAACACATTATAAAAATAACCCAAATGCAACCACTTGGGTACGATTGCCAATCCGATATTCATGTTATTTTTTTTGGAATCTTTTCACTACTAGAAAAGATGCATTCTACAACCAGGTTTTACGATAGTTCTAACAAAACGGATGTTGTAAGTAAAACAGTGATATTTTTATAAATAACTACAAAATTTTAAAGACGATCTTATTAAAAACATCTTTGAAAGCACATTATGAGATCGGTTATCGAAGAACCGATGTAGGATGTGAGACTACAGTATCTTTAGGAATGCGAATAGGCTCTCTTTCACTCCTTTTTTTTAATCTCTCTCCATCAGTTTCAGAAAACCCTAAATTCCTCCCGCAACCCTAAATTCCTTGCTCTATGTCTCTCTTCACGCCTCCATCGTTGTGGAGACCCCCACAGAGGTGTCAGTGAAGGTCAATAAGTACACTCGTTCTAGTGCACCAACACTTTCACCCTCACTCCTCATTTTCGAGCGAGGATTTGTAGAAGTTGCAACTGATATCGGGTGTGAAAGATTTTCGAGCGAGCAACAAGGGCTTATTATTAAGTGGAAAAAAAGAGGTTCAATTAGCCTCATCGCGCGCTGTTGGAAGCCATTTGGGCACGGTGACGACGCCGATAATGCTACCATTGTCGGAAGAGAATGCAAGGACGACCTCCTCTGGTACTACGACATCGAAAAGTTCGCCGCCAACTATTTCTCCATGGTCGTCGTCTAGGCAAATTAGGTCCTCGAGGACCAGAGCCAGATCGAGTCCGACGGCTTCGGCAACTTTGTCGACGTGTACGACGGCCAGGGGATGGTGGACCCGAAGCAGGTTCCGTTGGACCACGTTCTCTTCCAACCCAACAAGGGGATGGTGGACCCCTCCAGTAACCTCCACTATGATAACATGCTTTTCACGCAGATCGATGCGGTGTATTCCGCGTTGGACTCCTTGGCCTACAGGAAGTTGCCAGTTCACATTTCAGAAACCAGTTCGCCTTCCAAAGGGGATCTGGACGAAACCAGTGTGAACCTCGAGAACGCCAAGAACTATAACGGGAATCTTATTAAGATCTCTCTCTCTCTCCCCCCTTTCAGGTACTCACAAAATACAATATCATTTCAATCTTAATTTGGAACCTGAATTAGTGGAATGCACAATTTCAATTTGCTAATTTCACGATTGACTAATTTTTCAATTGTTTCTATATATTTTGACATTAAATTGAGATGACCAATCTGAACCTGGAAACTTTTAGGCATTACTTGGTTGTTCCTGTGGTGCACATTCCTACTGTTAAATATCTTCAGAGGAAAACTGACGACTATTATTTGGGTAAAGAAACTGATAGTTGTTGTCACTTCGGAATATAAGATTTATGTATGCATATGTTCAAATTTCTATTGTTCCAATCTATTTCATGATTGCCTATTTTATACAGTGAGTCACATGTTAAAGGTGGGGAAGATGTTATTAAATAGAGATGCACCTCAGTCCCAGCAGTACATGTATTTTAGTTGCTTACAACTTACAAGGACAATGCTTATTATTTTTGTTTGTCGAGTTTCTTGTGAAATTAGATTATTGACACATGATGTTGGTTTCAATTGCATTTGCTGCCCCTAATTAATAATTATTATATTTTACCTATTACCTGTGCCAACACTTTTGCTTTAGTCTGATACAAGTAACACAAAAAATATGTTTTAGATACTGTTATTAGTTTTCTTTAATCAAGCTTGAAACACTTGTCAAGCCATATTTCTAAAGATACTCATTTTCTCAAGAGACTACAAAAAAATAGAATAAAGGAACTAAAGAATATCAGTAAATACGTAACAGTTTTTACTTTTTTTTTTTTTTACGTTTTTTAGTATTTTTTATATTAAATATAAAGATAAGACTGCATTAATTAATTGTTACGCAAACAGGCTAAGCATGGATTGAATATATGAGCTTATAGTGCCTTGTACTAGTGATAAGGGCGGTAAAAAAATGGTTTTCATCTTGATTTGTGGGTTTGATTTGTATTTGAGATTTGTTTTGAATTTTGATTTGTATTCCATTCATTGCAGTTGGGCAGAGTCATGTTTGTTTCATGCATATTTGGAATAATAGGTATTTGCATTTAGCTTGAATATGATGGTATGTACGAAGTCTCCACTCCATTTCTTGCTACTTGATTTGAGATTGGATAATTAGACTACGGGTGGTATTAGGTTTGGGGTTAATGTGTAAATTATTTTTTGTTTTTGTATGTGATTTTTTTGTTATTGATCTTTATTTCAGCATACTTGTTTGACGTTTTTTTTGAAATTGTAATAGGTTTGAATATTATTTTTCCAAATGTCACTGTTTTTCAATTATGGGTGCATGTGTCATGAGTTTTTTTTCTTTCTTTTAAGTGAGAAGTATGACTTCAACTTATGTATGTAATTTTGCAAATATTTTTTGTTTATACATTTAGAAGTCAAGTTTTCTATACTTAACTTCTTAACATGAAAAATAAAATAATTCAAAATTACACATAGAAGTTAAGGTGATCAAACTTGACTTCTCACCTAAAAAAACTTGTGGGATATGCAAAAGAAAAACTCTTAAAAATTAATATTTCTTGAATAGTGTATTATTAAGTCTTAAGTTTTGCAATAAAGAAATGCAAAAGAAAAACTCTTTAAAATGTTTTTTAAAATTTTCCTTAATTTTTTCTTCGTTAAAAAAAACTTCCTTATAAAATTGGGGTGATTCTGGTGTACTTTCATGATGTTGACCTTGGAGGAAATTTTCTTGTAAAAGCACTATAAGCCCAAGTTAATTTTTGCAGAAAATGAGTGAAGAATTGAAAGTGTTTATCCAAGACGCATTTGATTAACTACGAGGACATGTGCAAATGGTGCTAGACGTGGCCATAGACCCATAGTGATGGAATTGTCTTAGGGTACATACAGATGGACCTGGAGTTGCAGTGAGATCCAAACCAAATAATGATATTTTGACTTACATTTTCATCAAATTGAATATATTTTATTTTATCCCTGACCTTGCTCAAACCTATAATTATTTCCTGACAACACAAATAAACAAAGATATTCCAAGATTCATATTCACTTCCATATTTTCCTCTCACCTTTGTTTTCGATGTGTGCACAACTTGTGTTTGCAGTAACAAAGCTTTTTGAAGTAATGGTTAGTGGGTATGTACCAAAGTCTTTTGGGGCCTGCGCTTATTCATGTCATTTAGGCCAGTAGCTTTTGGACACTCCATATGGAATTGAGCACCCATATTCATGATAATATGAGAGTCTAACCTTTGCTGAATTTTTTATTTACTAACAATCGTTTCTCTTCTAACATTTTGGGGGCTGCTACATGCATTCATATAATTCCAATCCATTCATTTTGAATCCTTTATGATAATAAGCCATAGACATATCAATAATTTAATTTTTCATTATTTTTTCTTGTGTAAAGTGTTATTGATTTGAATAAAAAATACTTATGCTATTCATCTTGAGATAGGTCAGTCATCACCCCATGATTGTTGCATGCCATTGTGAGGGAAGTGGCTAGAAATGTTGGGGTGACAACAATTTAAAAAGTAAATTTATGTTAGTAGTCTTTTTGTGAGATAGATACCAATGTGTTTTTACATAGGATTAGAAAACTAGGATCCTTGAAAAAAAAACCGCTTTTAATATTCATTTTTTTTAACTTTTAGTTTCTTTTTTCTAATAATAATGTGAATATTTGTTTTTCCTGATCACCCATTTCTTTCTATTTTAGAATGAAATTGAAGACGTCTGGTTGCCTAATTAATGTATATAATTTGTTTATCCAAATAAAAATGATAATGAAAAAGTTCAAAAAAAATATTTGTTTCAGCTACTTCTAAAGTGGCAAGTAGCGTGCCTATGCCTGACAATACTAAAAAGGGTTTATGCAACTATCCAATTTAGGTACCTTGGGGAGTAAAACAAAAAATAAGGGTAATGTATCATAAGATATGTCTTTGTTTCTGAAGCCTGCTTGGAATATTTTGTTATCCTGTTTCTCTGTTTGAATCTTCTGTCCTTTGTTTTTGTGGATCACAATTGTTGGTGATCTTATTATCCTTGTTTATGCAGTTTGAAGATTTGTTGCAATTCTTGTGTTATTATTCCCCTATTTTCTTTTCTTGTCCTGCTTTTAGCATTGTTTGTTCACTTGTTATAGCTATTGTTGTTCAATACTTGTAGAGTTGTAGTTTAGTTGATGAACTACTATATTTTTTAATGCTCATTGTATTTTGCTATTGTTGTGAAGTATTAAGATTCCCACCGTGTTTATTGCAGGCATTTGAAGAACGTAGCTTTCAATTCTGTAAAAAAAAAAAAATAAGTGTAGCTCGAATTAAAAAATAAAAAGGCATTCTACATCGGTTCTGAGACGACTGCTGTAGAATGCTAACCATTCTAAGATGGTCACGTGTCAAAGACCGTCTTAGAATGCAATGCATTCTACATCGGTTCTGAGATGACCGATGTAGAATGTTCAGCATTCTAAGACGGTCGTTCCTGACCATCGTAGAAAAAGCTTCCCCTTTTTACGATGTTTGTTATGACGACGATTGAAAACTGATGTAGAATGACTCAAATAACTAATGTAGAAAGCCTTATTTGTAGTAGTGTTTGGGTTTTACAAGAAACAATTTGTTTTTTTTTTACTTGGTTAAAAAATTAATGCGCACTTTATTTCCTTTAACTATATATATTGATGTGTGGATAGTTGATGTTAGCTACCAAAATCACGTAAGAGTTGTATAGTCAAATTTATCAACCCAGAAACTGTGTAACTCTCTTAACCTCTCAAGTTTATATTTTCAGACATGCCCTTCATACTTGTTACTTCAATACTTTACATTGTATATTTTAGTCTCCCAATAAAATGTTGCACTTGCATGCTTGATTTATGATGCTATACATATAATAGAGATTTGTTTTATTCCAACTTAAATTGCTTAACATTGTCACAAATTGTGTACTAGGTTCTTTGTACGTAGTCATGGATTCAAATGCTGCAACCATGGATGGTACAATAAAACAACTCAAGTATGGAGCAATAAACATAATAAGCCAAATACATGACAGCATTCTTGGTCACATCTTGTCTTTCCTTCCAACTATGGAGGCAGTCCAAACTAGTGTGTTATCAACGAGGTGGATCAATGTTTGGACATCCATCACCAATCTAAAATTGAATGATCGTGTACTAAAGAAGATGCAAAAGAAACAATATGAGCATTTGGTGAACACAATGCTTCTTCACCTTGCCAATTTAAGCATCCAAAGTTTCTCTCTTTGTTTAACATGTTTTCATTATGAGTCATCCCAAGTCAGTGCATGGATCTCCTCTATATTGGAAATGGGAGTCCAAAGGCTTGAAATTCAGTATGAAAGTAATTTTTCCTTCACATTCCCTCTTTAGTTGCAACTTTCTAGTACAGTTGGTGCTTCAAATGAGATGCAATCTTAGTGTTCCAATCTTTGCATGTCTCATAAACCTTCAAAATTGTTATGAATAAAGAAGATGAATTTGTTGTGAAAACAAAAAAAAAATGGACAAAATGGAGATGTGTTATTTTATTATCAGAAAATCAGAGCTGATATACATATGATAACATGCATTCTGTTATTAACAAAATAACAGAAAAAATAACTATCTAAGACTGTCAACTAGTCCCCCTAACTAACCAACTAATATTAGACCACATACAACAATCTTCACCTTGGTCTAATGCTTAGTTAGAATCAGTAATATTCATATTCAACAACCATAAACAATAGTTGAACTTCTCATAGGGTAAAGTCTTTGTGAGCATGCCTGCAACATTCTCATTTGTAGATATCTTGTCAATATCAACTGCTTCACTCTTGATCATATCTCGGATGAAGTAATACTTGACATCCACATGCTTTATTCTGTCATGATACACTTGGTTTTTGCTTAAACTCACTGCACTTTGATTGTTACAGTGAATTATAGTGGTTTTCAGCTCTTTCATTTGGAGTAGTTCTGAAACTAAGCCTCTTAACCACATTACTTCCTTTACAACTTCACTAGCTGCTATGTCTTCAGCTTCAGTAGTGGATAAGGCCACTACTGACTGCAAATTAGCCCTCCAACTAAGTTTCCAAACACCTTGAAAGCATAGCCAATAGTGGACTTCCTTGTATCAATGCTCCCAGCAAAATCAAAATCCACAAACCTTTCAGTAATAGGAACTTCACCTCGATTAGCGTACTTCAGTCCAACATCAATGGTCCCAAATATGTACCTCAAAACCCATTTAGCAGCCTCCTAATGCCTCTTGCCTAGATTTGCCATAAATCTACTTACCACACTCATAGAGTATGATAGATCTGGCCTACAACACACCATGGAGTACATGATACTTCCAACAGTACTAGCATATGTCATTTTTTGCAATTAGGTTATATCTTCACCAGACTTTGGTTCTTGTTCCTTAGATAGCTTAAAGTGTTGTGCTAGGGGAGTGGTAACTGACTTTGCTCCCTTTAAATTGAATCTTTCCAATACCTTTTTAAGATAATCCACCTAAGATAGGTACAACACTTTTTCCTTCCTGTTTGTGGTTATTTCTATATCAACGATCTTCTTAGCATGTCCAAGATCTTTCATCTCAAACTCTAGATCCAACAATTTCTTAACTCTAGCGATTTCAGTCATGCTTTGGCTAGCCAATAACATATCATCAACATAGAGCAACAATTAAATTGGTTTCTTATTCTTATGACATTTTCAGTACACACAATAGTCATAAGCACTCCTAGAGAATCCAATTTTAATCATATAACCATAAAAGTGCCTATACCACATCCTAGGAGACTGCTTAAGACCATATAAGGACCGATTGAGCAAACATTCCTTTAATTCATCACCCTTTTTGACAAAACCAATGGGCAGCTTCATATAAATGGTCTCACCCAACTTCCCATGCAAAAAGGTTGTTTTGAAATTCATCTGCTTAAGTTCCAAATCAAAATGAGCTACCATAGCAAGAAGAACTCTTATTGAACTATGCTTTACCAAAGGTGAGAAGATTTCTACAAAATCTGCTCCTTCCTTTTGAGTAAACTCATTGGCTACTAGCCTAGCTTTGAACCTTGCATTTTTAACTCCTTCAACACCTTCTTTCTTCTTGAATAGCCATCTGCATCCAATAATTGACTATCCTTTAGGACAATCCACAAGTGTCCAGGTTTGATTCTTTTCTAGAAAAGCCATTTCTTCTTCCATAGCTTCAATCCATTTTGAATTTTCCATACTACTTATGGCCTCGTCATAGGACAGAGGTTCTTCCTACTCTTCAATCTCCTTTCCAACTATTAAAGCATAGGAGATCAGATATGCATGGCCATATCTTTTAGGAGGTTTGAATGTCCTTCCTTCCTGTCTCTATCCAAACAATAATCCTAAGTTATTTCTTCATTTGCTTGTCCAGATGCAAGAATAAACTTGTATCTTGCCACAACTGATTCCTCATGAGTCTGAGTAGTCACACTCTCTTCAGACTTCACCTGAACCTGTGAACTCTGACTTCCAACAGACTTGAATGACATAATTAAATTTGACATTTGTAGTTCATTAAACACTATATCTATGCTAATGGTGCACTTATTGTGTTTAGGTTTTAAACACCATAGCTTGTATCCCTTCACTCCTTGCGGATAGCCTATGAAGATACACTTCAAGGCCCTTGGTTCCAACTTATCCTACTTTAGATGAGCATTAGCTATACAACCAAATGTCTTCAGTTCATTATAATCAGCTTTCATGCCACTCCAAACTTCTTGTGGGGTTTTAAAGCCTATGGGAGTTGACGGACTTCTATTTATGCAGTAGACAACAATGCTTACAACCTCTGCTCAGAAGGACTTTGGCAGACCAACATGATTCAACATACACCTAACTATTTCAAGTATGGTTTTGTTGAACCTCTCCACCAAGCCATTTTGTTGTGGTGTCCCTCTCACAGTTAAGTGCCTAGCAATACCATTCTATTTGCATAAGGTTTTGAACCTTTAATCATAGAATTCAAGTCCATTATATGTCCTTAGTTTCTTCACCTTTCTTCTTGTTTGAGTTTCAACTAAAATTTTCCATTCTTCAAACACCTTGACAGCTTCATTCTTGTGTTTTAGAAAGTAAACCCAAACCTTTTTGGAGAAGTCATCTACTAAGGATGGAAAATACCTTGCTCCTCCATGTGACTCAGTTCTTAATGGTCCCCAAAGATTTGCATGCATATAATCAAGAGCTGCATTTCTGAAATGAGTGCTTGTGGGAAATTTTTGCCTCTTTGCCTTGCTTAGCACACAATGCTCACAAAGCTTCAGTGGCTCAAATCTGCCTTGCCCAAAACCATCTTGTTTTGCTAACTCATCCAGCCATTCTGACTGATATGTGTCAATCTGTAGTGCCATAACTTTGTGTTATCATCAGTTACAACATTTGCAGAATAAAAAACAATTGTCTGTCCAACCAAGGAATACAATCCATTATACCTTACTCCTCTTATGATCAAATTCTTCCCCTTATAGATTTCAACGCTACCATGATCACACTTGTAGCGACAACCTTCCTTGTCCAATGTGCCTAAGGAGATCAGATTTCTATTCAATTCTAGAACATGTCTCACTTCTTCCAGCACTCTCTCTATTACATTGTGCATCCTAACGAGAACCATGGTTTTCTTCCTTCTTTCCCTTAGGATCTCAACTCAGCTTCGATACCACTTGTTGTGAATGAAGAAGATGAATTTGTTGTGAAAACAAAAAATTGGGAACAAAATGGAGCTGTGTTATTTTATTATTAGAAAAAGAGAACTTATATACATGTGATAGCATGCCTTTTGTTATTAACAGAATAATAGAAAAAAATAACTACCTAAGGCTGCCAACTAACCCCCCACTAACCAACTAATATTAGACCATATACAACAAAAACCTAAGCCTTTCCGAGATCAAGTTAATGAGTGATCATGAATCATCCACTTATTCAAAAGATCTAGTTCTTAGCTTCCCACTTCTCAAAGTGTTTGAAGCTAAAGGATGTGAGTGGTCAACTAAGCAGAATCTTTGCATACAAGCACCTCTACTTGAAAGGTTTTCCATAGCAATCTAGAATTCCCTATCAAATGAATCATGCAAATCTTCCATCAAGATTTTCTCCTCCCATCTAATAGATTTCTCTTATGAGGGTGATCTTGAACAGGAAATCATTCTATTAAATCCATCATCAATTCGCAGTGCTTCTGTAACATCCCATTTTTTTCATAAATAAATTTAAAAAGTTTTTTAGTAAAAATAATAAAATTAAATAAATAGAGTAAATAATAGGTCGTAAATGCCCCTAGCTATAAATAACAACATGTTAGGTTTTTCAGACTGACTCCTCAGCCTCATCTGCCTCTCATTTTCGTTTTTCCCCTTCTCATCTCAAAACCCTTTCTTTTTCCCGCAGCCCACAAAACCTGACTCAGAAAAACGATCATCTTGGACTCATTCACCGTTGGATCGTCGTGAAATTTGAGTACCACGTTCGAAACCCAATTTCGAGCATTCTAACCGTTGGGAATCGCAAAATCATGTCTGAGCTTAGAGGAAAATCCTTCGCATTGTAGCCTTTTATTTTCTCGTAGAAAGCCAAAACTGTCTCGGTAAAACTACGATCCCGGTTTCGTTAACCGTTGGATTTTCATGAAATTTGGATATGTTGTTAGAAATTCAACTTTTCACACTCTCACCATTGGGATTTGCAAGATAAAATTCGTGGTGGGAGAAAAAGGAATCACATGAACACAGTACAAGTGGAGGCTTCAATCTCTTCTCCGTCTCTCTGACGTTCGAGAATTCTATCGGAGTAGTCGGAGGAAAAACTTGAGGAATTTCAGGGAACCGCTAGAGATGCCGCTATCGTTGTCGAAAGACATGTGAGTCCGCTCAGAGGTAAGGGATGAGTTATTCACAATTGGGGATTAGTGAGAACATGTGTAGGGATCCTTAGAGATATCAATTGGAATGAGTTTTGGGGTGTTTTTGTAATTTTCATTTTACCCTTATAATTATTACAGTGAATTATATATGTTTGACAAACCAATTGTTGTGAAATTGATATGCTATTGTGTTGAGCGTGAACCCTATAAATCGAACATTTTTCTAATTAATATGAATTGATGAAATAAAGTAAGGAAAAATTTAGAGAGAGATATTGATTTTCTATTTTCTCTTTTTCTTGATTTTTTTAGGTTTTTATATATAATTTAAAAAATTAATATCATAATTGAAATTGACCAAAGTGTTCATATAATTATTTAGAATTTGTGCATTGAAAGCTTACTTTGATATTTGTGATTCAATATGATGTATGCTAGCTTATATATATAGAGGTAGTTATTTATATTAATAATTTATGTAAATAATATTGTAGAGTGTTATAGTATGATTCCAAAAATTATTAAGTGTTGGAGTTTGAGAATGTTATGGTTAAATTTGATGAACATGTGTGTGTTGTACCTTATGAATATCATTAGGAATGTTATGAGATGGTTGATGTGATGTTATGAGATGTTAAAGTGTGGACATGATATTCGATTGTGAATAAGTGGATGTATTTAACACTTGATGTTACATTAATTATATTGTGAGCTATGAATTATACAATAACCCGACCGGTGTTTATGTGCAGTGTTAAAGAGAAAGTGTAGGTTTCTAATTAGAAACCAGTGTTAAATTGTAGCGCAATTGTGTTAAACATGTTTGAAACATGAGTGTGAGGTCGTGATATTGTATAATTCATGAGCAGTGTTTATAAATGAAATATGTGATGAATTATGGAATAATATGCTGCCTTGAGATTATAATATTGTTATTGAGATTGAGTAAAAGTGTAAAGTAAAACATGTGTTGAATTATGAGATACGTGAAAACATGTGATGGTGGATGGTGACATTATGAGATGTGAAATTGCGAATGAGTTTTGGTTGTAAATAAGTGTGTGATTAACTCTTGATGTGACATTATTTGTGTTGTAAGCTGTGAATTGTACAATAACCCGACCAGTGTTATCTTGAGAAAAGTGTAAATGCGCAGTGTTAAAGAGAAAGTGTAGATTTCCTATTTAGGAACCAGTGTTAAAGAGAAAGTGTAGGTTTCCTATTTAGGAACCAGTGTTAAATTGTAGTGCAATACGTTGTACGTGTTTAAAACACGAGTGTGAGATTGTGGGTATTGTATAATTCACGAGCAGTGTCTGTGTGTTAAAATAATTTTAGGGGTGGACCTGAATCAGGAGGGAGAGACCCTGACGGACTCTTCAGAGTGTAGGCCTTGGGGGTCACTGGGTTTGAGTGCTCCTTTAAGCCTATGCTGATCCCATATGGTTGGAGCATTCTCACAAAACATCGTGACCCTGACTGGTCTCCCTATGATCTTACTTAGTGAGAGTGACCTGTCAAACCCATTGTGTGGTGTGTCTTGTTATGTACTCCTAAGCGTCCCAGGGTGGTTTTTCACTGACATGGTACCACATTGCATATAGGCTTGAGTCTTAACATAACTGTCTCATGCGCTTGCTAATTGTTGATTATGAAATTGAGATGTTATTATGTCTTGATCATAGCGGGTGATTCTTGTGTAATGTGATTGATGATTGAAAAGTGTGATTGATGGATGAAAAGTGAACTTTAGATGACAAAGTGGTGGAATTACGTGAATTACGTGTAAGTAAGTTTTATTTGGTTTATATGATATGTATATCTAGTTGTCTTATTTCTTTATTAGTTAGAAATGTGATAACTCACTCCCGATTTTTTGTGTGTGTTTGGATCCTGTGATGATCTTGAACTCTGTGTTCGGGGGAGCAGATAACTAGGTGAACTGCTTTAAGGGATATTGTGCTGAAGGACGTTGAGACACAACGCTCTGATAGGATGTGACATTGGGGTATAGGGTTTTATATTAATTGTATGAAGTCTCAGACGACCTTGTTTGAGCCGATGACTTTATTATTTATTTGGACAAGTTTGAATATGATGTAGAAGAAAGTGATTGTGAATCTTTTATCCCTTTGAAAGACTTGTATTTAAAAATGTTTAAAAAAAGATACTTTTAATTAATATTTAAATTTTTATTCCTTTGTTAGTATATATGTGAGGGGTAGAGGGTGTCACAGCTTCTCTAGTTATTGTCATTGATGAAGAAAGAAAGGATAGAATGGGAAAAGTTGGATTTCAAGTACATAAGCTTCTCACCCAAATCCGTGATGTGGAACAGTTGAAATTACTGTGGTACAATGTATGCTTAATTTGTTTTCCTGTGGTTGCTTTTATGAAAAGAGATGACTGTAATAGTTATTTTCCTGTGGTTGCTTTTATGATAAGAATTCAATATACGTGTTTGTTTAGTTTCCTTTTTAAATTTTTTGATAGAATATAAACTAGTTGTCAACTGTCAAGTCCAGACAGTTCCTCAAATGTAAGGAAGGCAGTGGCTGCGGCAAGATCAACACTGGCATGTTTGACTCCTGTGCAAGTTTCTAAATTTTTTATACATTCTTATAATTTTTATAGTTAATTAAAATTATACAGTAAATATAAGTTTTTGCTTAGTGAAAATGTGTTGACATAATATGCAAACAAGTTAACCTCAATTACTAGACACCTGCATTCTTGGTCTGTATGGAAATTGTATTCATAAGGAACTGGGTTCGAATGCCAGTAACATCCAGAAAACCTCAATTACTAGACATTTTACCTGCCACGTACTATAGCCTAACTAGTTTTAATCTTTCAATAGAAAGAAAAAAAAAGGAAAAACAGAAAAGTTGATGATATTGAGAATTTGAACAAATTTTTCCTTGTCATTCAGGTTTTAGTGCATGCTGCTGATATTTTCACCCATCTACCAGTTTTCGGAAAGTTGACTTCTGCAATTGAATGAGGTTACTGGTGAAGCTCTGTTGAACCTACTCCACAATTCTTCTCTTTTTAATACTCTGGTTTTACAAAATGTAAGTTTTGAATTCTTGCTTTTGCTTAACTGAAATTCAATTCAAGTGTTTGTTTATGTGTCTGTTAGTCATATAATACAAATGATGGATAACTCGTTTTACACAAAATAAAATATGTTTCAGGGAGTATTTGACTTAAACAAAGATGTGTTGACATCTGCATCAGTGCCTCAATGCTTGTTGTCTAGCCTCAAAGTTTTTCAGTTTAAAGGATTTAATGTGCGTGAGCATGAGCTTCTTCTGGCGAAATTCGTGATGGCAAATGCAACAGCTTGGAGAGAATGACTATATGCACAGCTTTTTGGCTGCAGTATTCAAATATTGACTTGGAGAAAGTTAAGGAGCAGATACTCTCTTTTCCAAAGCATTCAAGCTTTGTCATGATAGAATTTTCTCATGGCTACGGTTCCTGAAGCCACAACTGTCATATATATCCTGAAGTGTATTTAAATAAGTTTGAAGAAAATAAAAAAGCTTTAACTTTTAGAAAGTATTCTTTTAGAAGCTTTTACTAAGCATGTATAGAAGAGTGGCTTATTGAAGGAGATATAAGATAGGTTGGATGGTTAAAAGAAGAAAAGGTTATCCTTCCTGCTAACATTTTAACAATTAACATTTGTCAATTGTTAAAATAATGTGTATGTAATTTGCCTCTTCTTCCTGCATCTTTCCAATATTGAACTCCTCTTCCTTATGATAGGAAGAAAAAAATGTGTAGGCATGTAAGAATTATTTTATTGAAGCAGCTAGCTCTATATAAAGAGCACAAAACATAACTAATACACCCCTTATTTGTAGGCATAACAGCATAATTTTAAATTTAAAAATAGAATCATAAACTCTTAATATCTCCTAATATTTGAAATATAACTTTAAAATTAAACTCCTAAAAACTAGGGAAGAGACTGCAGCTGCTATGAGCACATTTGCAACATCCTTGTCATCAGGTTTTAATGCATGCTAAAGATATTCACCCATACGCTTGCCTTTGGGAAATGAGGGTACCGGTGAAGCACGGTTGAACTCACTCCACAATTTCCTAAATTCTTAATACTCTTGTTTTGCTCAATTCAAGTTTAGATACTCTTGCTTTACTTCACTGAAATTCAAAGTTTAGATGCACTTCCCTTATGGAAGAGATGAGGTCTGACTTTGGAAAAAGAAACAATAGGGATCAAGGAAGCATTTTAAGTAGGACCAAGTTGCCAACTCAATTAACAATCTGCAAAATGATTTTAGTTCAACCTTCAATAAGGGCATGACTCATGATTTATCTTAATGCTTTTGTAAACACTTGGAAAAATAATACTCGGTTGATGGAATTGTTCTGTCTGTGACATCAATGATTCTTCTACTCATAAAACTACCGGCTAACTATATATACAAGATTCTATGTGATCCATCATCAGTTCTTAACTCTTTAGCTGATGTATTTGGCAAGACTTAATGGTATGAATCTGTGGAAAAGCTCTTCAGCTAGATGGCAGTGCTTGCACAATGGTACGTGCACCCGTTCTTGCAGGGCAAAGGCTTCTGTATCTCAAAGTATGAACTACACAATAGGCAATTAATTTTTTGATAATAAAAGTAGGAAACAGAATAACCAAAATTTGATGTACGTAATAAATGTTCAAATAGTAATGAAAGTAAGATATTTGAACTGATTAATACCCTTAAGTAGATGAGGTTTTTCCTCATTAATATTCTTACTCTTGCCAATGTTCCTTGGTGAATCTTCCTGCATTAAGAAAGTGGAGTCTTTTGCTGCTACGCAAGTGGAATTTTGGCGGCTTTACTTTACTGATCATCAATTTTGCTTCATCCTCTTCCCTACTCACCTATCACAAGCCACTAACATTAAATATTGAAATGGAACTAAGCACCATGTTTTGCTTGTTTGCTCCTTTTCTCTTCATTGTTCTGTTCAAGTAACTGCTTTAATCCTACCCTTACAAACCTTGGAGTAGCTGCTCGCACCTGATTCCAAGGTCGACCTTACATAGGAGAAACCTTTCAAATGTATTCTCTAAACCCAAACATTTGCTTTGTCACAAAAATAAAAAGGCCACATATCAAATTCTCACTTTCCATTTTATCTAGAACCTCTCGAATCCTTCAACTAGTTCATGTGATTGCCAAGTAAAATAATTACCAAACAATGGAAGTATAACTCATTTTTTTGCTGAATAGCATTGAATATGCAAAAGAGCATCACATGAACCACTAGCAACTGTACAAGGAATGAATAATGAAATTGCATGTGTATGTTTGCAAGTGAAAGCAATGATATAAACCTTTTTTATTTTTGTGACTAAGAAGATTGTTTTGGGTGTTGGGAACGCATTTGAAAGGATTCTCTAATGTAAAGACCAACCAATGGAATTGGGAGGGAGTGACTATTTCTAGTGTTTGGAAGAGAATGATGTCAGCAATGACTTAAAGAGAACTATGAATAGAAAAGAAGCATAAATGCAAAATATGGTGCTGAATTCCATGTCCAACATTAAGTGAATGGCCATGTAATAGGTGAATGGGAAAGAAGAAGAAGAAGAAGATTAAATGGGGAAAAAGCAAATTAGACACTTTAGATATTTATAGGCTCTAAGGTGTGCAATGAGAGTGAAATCATATGAAGAGATGTGAAATAGAGGGAAACAGAGAGAAGGGTCTCAATTACAGCTCAATTTCTCCACACGGAATCTCCAGCTCATAACACAATCATGTATAAATATGTGGTCTAATTTACTTTTATCTACAATTTGTGACTTTATTTCAGTGTAGTCAGTGTACTTGAGCCATAAGCGTGCTCACAAACAACTGTCTCACCCCAAAAGTCCAATACTTGAAGGTTCATTCAGTAATTAACCATTTGAGTTTGAAAGTAGTCAACATTGGCTCCTCCACATGATGTAACGCATAAGGTTAAATTCATAAATGCTTTTTATGGGCACTGAAGTTAGATTACATGTACAATACTTTGCAAAAAAAGATTAAATCATTCTAACATATTTAAAAGTTCATTTAATATTGTAATAAAAATATATGAGCAATAAAAGAAGTTATTGATAAATAATTAATAGTTTAGATATAAGAGTTCACAAATTACAATTTACAACTTGATTGTTTATGTTTAAGAATTTAATCAAAATGTTTTAATACTTGTATTATCATCTAATTATAAATTATTTTGTATGATAAAATTGTTCATTTTTATAATAATTATTTTAAAATTTATATTTAAAATTAATAATTTTTAATTAGTTAAAAAAATTATTTGTAAGAAAAAGGTGTTAAAAAACATACATCACGGAATAAAATGATCTATTTTGTATTTAAATTATATTATAAACAGATGACATATTAAAAAATATACCTGTTGATGAGCTCTTAAAACAAAATTTTCTTCAATAATGTGAAGACTCTACGTGTATCCACACCGAGACTGACCTATATTCGTCAACAACTTTGATATGTGGAAAAATCAGAATAGATAAGCGATTTTTTCAAAATCATTCAACGTGCAGCCGAATGCTCTATTTATAGCCCAAGACTCTACGTGTATCCATACCGAGATTGACCTATATTCGTCAACAACTTTGACATGTGGAAAGATCAGAATAGATAAGCGATTTTTTCAAAATCATTCAACGTGCAGCCCAAGGCTCTATTTATAGCACGCTATGTTTCTATTCTTTCATCTAATCTTTCATATTATTTATATTTTCAATGCTAGCAAAAATATAATAATATTCCATCTTTTGAAATTAATTAATCATTTGATCATATTAAATTCTCTAATTTAATTAATAATCAAATATTAAAATAATTTCTTTTAACAGAGATTATAACACTCATTTGTGTGTGACCCCGAGCCGGTAATATATTAATCAAATTAATATATTAATCAAGGTAGGCGTCTAACAACACTCCTTAACGTCTGGATAGCATGGAGTAGCATTTTACTTTCAAAAACCATTAGAAGTAGAAGAGTAGTGTAATAATTTCTTCCATCTTTACAGCTCTGGGTTAACTCTAGAGTATGGTATTACTGTCAAACCCTTTTGAGTTAACTTATAATGACTTAAGAAACTCATTTCTTCTTTCATTTAATTTTTCTGATCGGGATTTTATTCATAGAGCTTAAACTCATTACCAAGAGTTGATGGATTCCTTCTTGATTAATCATTAATTCTACAGGTATTTAATTATATCCAATATCCATTCAACAAGTGCTCTAAAGTATTAGGTATCCGGAATCGTGTGTCTGTCACAAGAGACAACAACCTTCAATCGGGTGCGCAAAATCGTGACTTCAATATTTATTTATTTTCCCTTTGTTATGTTTTTTACTTTTCGGGGTTGACAAGAGTGTTGCCCTTGCTCTTACGTATCCTCAAGTGTGATGAAGAACTTAGACCTATGTAGTTCTTTAAAATCAAGAAAGTTGTGCGTTGAGTTGATTTTAAACTTTTGAAAGGTTCATTTTAATCGACAAAAATGAAAGAGACCATTAAGTCGTTGGACCTTGAATGAATTCAAGCGACTTTTGTGGATGAAAACTCAATTACATGTTGATTTCATCTTGGTTTCACTTATTTACTTTCAATCTCATTAAAAGGCGACTTGTGATGTAAATGATTAGTCAAAACTCATTTTACAAGAAAAAAAGAGATTACTGATGGTAGAGGAATGAGATGAAGATGTGCAATGCAACAAAGAGGACCCCTAAGGGTGCATAGATTGTATCCAAATACTTAAAATAAATACTAACTGGATGAGGAACGAAGAACACCGAATGAAGAATGATGTAGAAGTTGATTACGGTCACAATTCGGTAGCGCCTCGACCTCATTTTTCTCTTTTTTCCTTCAAATTTCACTGAAATCTTTCAATGTTTGAAAACTGAACCCTTTCTTCAACCCCATTCACTCCTATTTATAGGAAATGAGAAGGGTTTTGGTGTTCTGTAGTTCACCCATGCGAGCTGTTGCTTCATCCAAAAGTAACCTTGCTTGTCTAGGCGAGCTGGTTACTTCACCCCTAAGCTATTTGGGGGCCAGGCGAGCTATAGGCTAGCCTAGGCAAGCCGGGGGTTAGAAAAAGCTTTAAAATGACCCTTTTACCATATTTTTTGTGTATTTTCCGCATTTTTTTTACCGAAACATCGAATAATATTTCGTCTTGCGTAACAGCTGGTGTCGAACAACTTTATTCGGCTAGCAAGAATCAAAACGCTAGCGAGTGATAGTCCCCGGACAAAATTAGGGTCTAACAGTTGCCCCTCTTTACTTATCTTTTATTGAAAATGAAAAGGTAAGTAAAGATAAGGACTTTAATTTCATCCCAGCAATCTTGATATTCGGCCGGTAGTTGGCGAAAACCAAAGCAGTGAAATCTGTCAAAAGAATGAAATGTATGAAGTATCCAGAGTATCGAACAAAAGACCTTGAAGTCTTGAAATGTAATGAAGACGTTGAAGTCTCAACAAAAGACATTGAAGTTGGGAAATCTAAAGAAGACGTTGAAGTCTTGACAAAAGACATTGATAGTCTTTGAAAGGTAAATGAGACATGGAAGTCTCGACAAAAAACTCTGATAGTCTTTGAAAAGTAAAGGATACATTGAAGTCTCGAAAAAAGACTATGATAGTCTTCGAAAATTAAAGGAGACATTGAAGTCTCAACAAAAGACTCTGATAGTCTTTGAAAAGTAAAGAAGATTTTGATAGTCTTGACAAAAGACTTTGATAGTCTTTGAAATGTAAAGAAGACTTTGATATTTGATAGTCTTGACAAAAGACTTTGATAGTCTTGGAAAAGTAAAGAAGACTTTGATAGTCTTGACAAATGACTCTGATAGTCTTGAAAAAGTAAAGAAGACTTTTAGAGTCTTGACAAAAGACTTTGATAGTCTTGGAAAAGTAAAGAAGACTTTGATAGTATTGACGAAAGACTCTGATAGTCTTTGAAATGTAAAGAAGACTTTGATAGTCTTGAAAAAAAAGACTCTGATAGTCTTGGAAAAGTAAAGAAGACTTTGATAGTCTTGACAAAAGACTCTGATAGTCTTGGAAATGTAAAGAAGACTTTGATAGTCTTGACAAAAGACTCTGATAGTCTGGGAAAGACTTTGATAGTCTTGACAAAAGACTCTGGTAGTCTTGACAAAAGACTCTGATAGTCTTTGAAATGTAAAGAAGACTTTGCTAGTCTTGACAAAAGACTCTGATTGTCTTTGAAATCTTTCGCAAAAACATGAACACGCTTAGCAAAGAAACAAACCCCCAAACCGATCAGAACAACATACATTTTTTTTGAAGAAAAACAAATGTGACTAATGGGAAATGAAAGCATGCAGATATAATTTCTCATAACCACAAAAATGAGATTTAAGACATTAGCATTTCGTTTTTAAAAGAACATTAGAAGAAACACTGGGTCCAATCGAATAGAGGAAAACCACTCAAGGTGTATAAATTGAATTTGCAAGTCATTTCCCATCAAATCAAAGATAATATGCGTAATCATCATGGATCAATAGGACTTTATAAGGTTAGATTTTGGTAGAAAATTTGGCTTTGGTTGTTCTGGCCTTTCCCCTTCCTTTTTCCTTTTCTCTTTGGTTTGGTGCAAAACAAAAAGGGCATACACAAAGATTTGGTTTGTAACTAAAGTAGGCGATCACTTTACACATTCCCTAGGTTTTAACCAAGTTACTATTGCTTTTTTTTTCTTTTCCTTATATTTTTTCTTTTCGACAATTCTGCACATTGTTCAGATATTGTCTGGTCCAAAGAACTCATTCTTTCTTTTCTATTTTCCTTTGCTTTTCCTCTATCTTGATTGATTGATTCTTTCTCTTTCTTTTTTTCCTTTCTTTTTGATGAACACCTCTAACCCAAGATAATAGAAGCTTCGCTTGGAAGACCCTCCTACTTTCTCATCCTAAGGCAAGGTTGGAAATTTCGATCCTAGGTCAAGGTTATGGCAAAAAATCGATGTTTGGCTCAAAAGGCCTACAAATGGTGGGACATAATGTATGTCGGGATATTTTTTTAGCCAGTGGCTTAGAAAGAAGAGAATGCTCAAATCATTTCCACGAAACGCATATTATGACAATTAGAAATTCATGCAAAATTAATCATAGCACACATCCATGTGGACACTCAAATATAATGCTTTGTGGCCACGCAAACAATAAGGCTTAGGGTTCGTTTCCACATTTAGGCCAAGCCAGTGTTTCAACGATTGCACTTTTTATCAAGTAATACAAACATCCGAATCCATTTTGGCATTCAAAAAAATCTTTCATTGTTTTCACCCTCTAGGTGCACATTTCCTTTTTTTTTTTTTAAAAAAAAAACCTTTTGTGTTTTGATCCATGAATTTTCCAAAGAAAATTGGAGATCATTTATTTTTTTCAAAAGCGTGTTAGTTTTAGTTTTTTTTTTATAGAAAAAGTTCAAATCCTAGGCAAAGTTATAACTCGAGACCACACTTATCAAAGGGACAAAAGGACCCATGAAAGAAAGAAAACCATACACCAATCCCCTTTCTCTTTTTTCTTTGTTCAATTTTTTCTTGTTTTCAAAGCATCACAACGAAATAACACATCAACATATTGGAAGCGATAAAGTCAAGTTCTATCACAATGAGATAACAAACAAATACTGAAAGCGATAAAACAAAGTCAAGTTCCATCACAATAAGATAACAAACAATACTAAAAGCGATAAGAACAAAATAAAGACGAGTTCACAATTTTAAGCGATCTTGGTCAAATGGCTCAGCCTCCTCGAAGGAAGTAGTCCATCACATCGGCCATGTCATTGTCTTCCCGAGTTCCATCTTCATCTCTTGGGGTCACTGCGGGTCCTGCCCTTGCCTGAAAACTGGGCCTATCTCCAGGCCATGCAACTATGGCCCCGAACTGCTCGGGAGTAGGCCATGAGTAAGGGCTGGGATCCTGGCTTGGTTGATGCAAGGTGTACCGGTAAAAAATCTCATTCAATTGTGTCTGACCCTATGATTGGCCACTTGCTGGTCAGCCACATGCTGCATATAGAGTTCCATCCTTTGCATCTGAGCAAAGATGGACTCTAGGGATGGTGGCTGTCATAGAGGTGGTGATGGTGCATCTGCAGCTGGCTACTGCTGATGGTCTTGCCCCTGCTGCTGCGCTTTTCTTGGCATGCAGTACTTTTCTATGAAGGTCCTATTAATGGGAGGCCAGATAAGCTTTGTGGGTGTAACCGGCACCCATAGAACTGGCAAAGACCCATGATCAAGGCCGGAAACCCCAGTGCTCTGTTGGACTTTTTTGGGACCACTTGGAGGTGTGATCCGTGCAAATTGGTAAATGGCGTTCGAGATTAGCTGGGCCACATGAATACTAACCTGAGTCAAGATGGCATAGACTAGCTATCACTTCTACAAGGGAAGATTAGAATTATGATCGTCAGGAAGGATGTTGCTCAGGAGCAGCGTCATCCAGATCTATGTCAGGGTGGTCATGCTAGTGTGCATGATCAACACCTATCGAATTCCATCCAATTCTATATCCGCTTGTGGGAACGCAGTAGATCCTTCTCCCATGGCATCCTTCCTTGCCCTCTTTGAGAGAAGCTTCTTAGGAACTATTTCCTGTAAAGACACATCCATAAAAAGTTAGTTTGCACGAAACACATAACCATCATTTCACTTATCTTGAACAAGCAAAAGCCAACTAATTTTGGACGGTGTAAGTTTCTTTTTACTAATTTCAGGTGTTACCGTGCAACTAATTAAAACCAATCATACATTGGTGCACACACACACACACACACACACACACACACACATATAAAACATTTTAGCTACCTAGATGCAAGGTGCCTATCATAGTGTAGCAAGCTCAGCCAATAATTAGGCTAATTCCAACCAATCACTTTCACATATTTATGTAATTCATGTATTTTGCATTCAAAATAAAGTTTAGATTTCTATGCCTAGCTCATGCTCTTGGCATTTTGATCCAACCACTAAGTTACTCACACATTCTAAATGATGGTTGTACATGTGCCAACATCATTTCACCATTCAAATTTCACAACACATGCAATGGTCATTGAGGCATTTTATCGAACGATTGGTGGGTGCATGTTCAAGCATGTAAAAACGAGAAATGGAGAACAATATGGCATGCCAATCTACAATATGATCAAGGATAGGCCTAGGGCCATCCATTACAACCCCTAATCAAGTATTCAAGTCATGGATTCACAAACAATTTATCTCACAAAATTGCAAAGAACATAACAAATAAAGCACCAAGATACCACAATGGAAAGGTAAAATTTGAATGGAGATGGTACTTACTTGTATGAGATGAAAGAAATGCAAAAAAAATGAAAGCAAAAGTGGACAAAGGAAGCTTGGGGCTGCTGTCTATGGTGGCTCCCATAAGCTTTTGTTGGAGGTTTTATTTTAGGGAAGAATGGGGTGAAAATGGCTTCACCCCTCCCCTTTTATGTTTTTTTTTCTCATCGGACATGCTCGCCCAGGCGAGCTATTTTTTTTTTTTTGAAAAATGATCCTTTTCAAAGTTGTGATATTCATTGTTATACTTTCTCTCTTAAAATCCTATAACTGCATATAAACTTAGGCAAATTCAGGATATAATTTAAGAAAACGAACAAGTATGAAACAGGAAATTAAAGAGCAAAGTTAGAGATACTAGGCTGACTCCTAGGAGCGTTCCTTTAACGTCTTTAGTCGGACGTGGGGTGATGATCGATCAATCATGGGCCTAGCACCTGCTCGTACCTTCCTCTAATCTTGGACAAAGAAAGTGTCATCATGCAACAAGTGTGAAACAATACTACAAGATGCTTGTATTACCTTTCACTTCCCCTAGTGCTTACCCAAATTGGCGTCGTGTTGACCATCACTGAAAATGACTCTTTATTCATCTTCCGATTTGCAGGATCCCGAATGACAAGATGCAAATGTATGCTTGTTTATGATTGAACGTTAAATATAACAATTAAACACGTGTTATCGTGTGCAATTTTTACTTAAACGCTTATGACACCCCATTGATTGAGCCGGATGGCTCTGGATTTAGTGGGCAAGATCGAGATTGTAGTTCTTTAAAGACAATAAAAAGTAAAGGACACAACACTGGAGGTAGAGATGCAAATCATTAACCCATATTTATTAATTCTGCGATTTATGGTTTACAAAAGATTTCCAGACTTGGAGATTCCAATGAGTCCTTGAGGACGGTCAGAAGTTGAGCCTTCTGATTGCCCCAGGCATTATGCGTAATACTGCTTGATGATATCGAAGTTCGCAGGCAAAGGCAGCTCTTCGTCATCCATGTTCATAAGCAACAATGCTTCTCCCAAAAAAGCCTTCTTCACAACAAATGGTCCTTCATAATTCGGGGCCCATTTCCCTCTATGGTCCTTTTGAACCTGCGATACTTTCTTTAGGACAAGGTCTCCCACGCTGAACTTGTGCGGGTGCACCCTCTTGTCAAAAGCATTCTTCACTCTACTTTGATATAGTTGCCCATGACTCATGATGGCCAATCTCTTACCCTCAATAAGGTTCAACTGATCAAAGCGAGCTTGGGCCACTTCTGATTCTTCCAACCCCGACTCGGCTAGGATTCTCAATGAAGGAACCTCCACCTCAAATGGAAGCACAACCTCCATCCTGTACACCAAAGAGAAAGGGGTTGCCCCGGTAGACGTGCGCACCGAAGTTTGATAACCATGCAATGCAAAGGGAAGCATCGCGTGCCAATCCTTGTATGACACAATCATCTTTTGAACTATCTTCTTGATATTTTTATTGGTAGCCTCAACTGCCCCTTTCATCTTAGGCCTGTAAGGCGTAGAATTATGGTGTTTGATTTTGAAATCCTCACACATCTCTTTCACCATCTTGTTGTTCAGATTGGTTGCATTATCGGTGATAATTTTCCTAGGCAACCCATATCGGCATATTATCTCTTTCTTGATGAATCTAATCACCACACTCCTAGTCACACTAGCGCAGGAAACTGCATCGACCCATTTGGTGAAGTAGTTAATGGCGACTAAGATGAAGCGATGTCCATTTGGAACTTTAGGCTCAATGGCTCCAATCACATCTATGCCCCACATAGAGAATGGCCAAGGTGCTGCCAAGACGCTCAAAGGTATGGGTGGAGCATTAACATTATCAGCGAAGGCCTGGCACTTACGGCATTTCCTCACATGGATGCTGCAATCGCTCTCCATAGTGAGCTAGTAATACCCCGCTCTTAGAATTTTTTGGGCCATGGCATGTCCATTGGCATGAATTCCAAAGGATCCCTCATGCACCTCTACCAACATTTGCTCAGCCTCTCTGGCATCCACACATCGAAGTAGTACCATGTCATGGTTTCTCTTGTATAGGATGTCCCCACTCAGGAAGAAGCCAGCTGTCAACCTTCGCAACGTTCTCTTATCGTTGTCAAATGCCTCCTGTGGGTATTTCTTGTCTTCGATGTATCGTTTGATATCGAAGTACCAAGGCTTGCCATGCTTCTCTTCTTCTATTAAGCAACAATGTGCAGGCTTTCCGCGACATCTGAATTCGATGTACAACAAATCTCCGTGTGGGCTTAGCTAGAACATGGACGCTAGTGTGGCAAGGGCGTCGACCATCTGATTTTCCTCTCTAGGAATGTGATGAAAAGATATTTCATCAAAGAATTCTATCAACTTCCTGATGTAAGTTTGGTAAGGCACCAATTTATGGTCTTTGGTCTCCTATTCACCCTTGAACTGGCGAATTACCATGGCCGAGTCCCTGTATACCTTGAGCAACTTCACCTTGAAGTCAATTGCCATTTGGATCCCAAGGGCACAAGCCTCATACTATGCTATATTGCTTGTGTGGTCGAAACCCAACCTAGTCGTGAAAGGTATATACTGCTTGTCTAGGGAAACCAATACCACCCCAACTCCATGGCCTAGTGCATTAGACATGCCATCAAACCACATGATCCATTTGTCCTGGTCTTCATCCTCTACTTCCTCCTCAAACAAGGTCATGATGTCCTTATCAGGGAATTCTGGATGCATAGGCTGATATCCTTTGGACTGGCTCGGTTTAGATCCCGATAGTCTATGCACATTCGCACCTTTCCATCCTTTTTAGGGACCAGCATGATGTTGGCAACCTATTCCGGGTACCGAGAAATGGCTAAGAAGCCAACGTCGAATTGCTTCTTTATTTGTTCTTTTATTTTCAAGGACATCTCGGACTTCATCCTCCTCATCTTTTGCTTTATTGGGGAACACTCGGGATTTAGAGGTAATCTATGTTGCACGATGTTAGAACTCAAACCAGGCATATCTTGGTAGGAATAAGCGAAGATGTCTTGGTAGTCTCACAATAGAGCTACTAATTCATCTCGGATGTTTGCAGACATGCTAGTGCCGACCTTGACTTCCTTTCTTTCTTTGCTAACACCTAAGTTCACAACTTTCGTTTCCTCTTGGTGTGGCTTTACTTCCTTGTCTTCTTGCTCAACCATTCTTTTCAACTCTGGAGGAAGCCCCCAATCCTCATCTTCCCCTTTCTCGGCTTGATTTATTAGTTACTCAAAATCAGCATCCGGGTCCTCAGTATCACTACTTTCATAGGACTCATTGTTGGATATGTATCAAATCATTTAATCGAAACAAAAATAAATATGTAGAAGAACGAAAATAGACGAAAGTGCAAGATTAAACTCATCAAATGAAGAAGGGTTATGTATTTTATAATTTTGTGGGATAAAAAAGATATGCCCAAATAGAAAGCAAACCCTAAAGCCTAGAACAATAGGGTTAGAACTAACAAATTACATTGAATTTTCCATGGAAATCTCGGGCCGCTTGGTGACTTGCCAATTTCCCAATTCAAACTCTGGAGGACACGGTCGCACCCAAATTGGTTGGTCTTGAGGGGTTTTTTCACTTATCATGGAAACCCGTCCTTCGCACATCCACCCCACGCTGACGAAGCTTTCATCGATGTGACAAAAGGGGACTCTTCCACTTGTAGCCCTTGCGGCTGACCCATGCTTCTCTCCCTCCTTTCTAGGGCGATTCTCCTCATGTCAGCATGCATAGGCTCGTATCCTAACCTGAACCTTCTGCGATTCCCTATGAACTCCACCAAACTTGCTATGCCATTCCTGTTTTGGCCCAAACCCATTTTGGGCTCATCTCCGTGCCCCAACATCACCCGAGCCACCATCAACACGGCACCAGATAAAGGCAGCTGGACCCGGGGGAGACTCCATGTAAGCATTGCTCACAACTTCCAATTCCTAGAAGGATGTTTCCAATTACTCCTCTGTAGCCTCAACATAAGGCGTAAAAGATGTACAACTTACAAGTATGCCTTTTTCTCTCAAAACTATAATTAGCTACCCCTCCACCACAAATTTTAACTTTTGATGCAGTGTTGACGGGACCACCCCAATCGAATGAATCCAAGGCCGACCTAATAAGCAGCTATAGGCAGGATTTATGTCCATTACTTGGAAGGTAATTTGGCACACGTGGGGTTTGATTTGAATTCTGAGATCGATCTCCCCTCTTACATCCCAGTGACTGTCGTCAAAAGCCTGCACTACCATGGAGCTTGATCTTAGGTGCGATGCATTAAAAGGCAGCTTGTCCAAAGTAGCCTTGGGCATGACATTGAGGGAAGAGCCATTGTCGATAAGCACTTTGGCCACTATGTGGTCCAAACATTTGACAGATACGCACAAGGCTCTATTATGTCCCCTACCCTCGACGGGTATTTCTTCGTCGGAAAAAGTGAGGTAGTTGTTGGTAGTGATGCTATTAATTATATCCCCGAAACCCTCCACGGATATGTCTTGTGCTACATGGGACTTGCTCAAAATCTTGACCAACAACGCCTGATGAGGCTCGGAGTTCATAAGCAACCCCAATAGAGAGATCCTAACTGGGGTTTTATTTAGTTGTTCAATCACCTTGAACTCACTTTGTTGGATGATCATTAGGAACTCAGTCACCTCCTTTGCGGATTTTCCCTTCTTGCTAAAGTCGTCCCCTTCCTCAGCAATCTTTCCAACTGGGACCTCATTATTCGGGGTCAGGCACGCCTTATCACTCTCGCCCACATCCTTCTTTGCCTTTCTTTTTGGGTCTTTGGACCATATTGGTAGTTCGGGTGCCTCAAAGATCCATCTACTACGAGTCATGCCACTCATACCGAATACGTTTGTGACTTTAGCGAAGGATAGATCATCCTTAACATGCACAATAGACGCGTCTTTCCTTCCGTTAGGCCCTTATGTAGCGTACTTCCATGGCACCGCCTTATCACTTTTGTAAGGGAAAGGCGTAGGCTTCTTAACTGTGATGGGCTGGAAACCTCAAGGCTTTTGAGTGGTGACATCCCTAGTGAAGTGGATCACCAAAGGCTTGGGCTTGCTTGGTTTCTTATCATCTGACTGCATGCACATGTCCCCCTCCCATTTTCTAACATTGCTGACTTCAATTTGCCCTTTATCCATCATCCCTTGTAGCAACTCTTCTGCCATCGAGCACGTCTCCACATCGTGCGGTGCCCCCGAATGCATTAAATAGGAATCTCCCTTGTTCCAAAATGAACCTTCTAGAGGTTAACAAGTCTCCCATTTTCTTCAACCCCTGAGGCTCCCACTCTTCCACTACATTAACAGCTGAGCCTTCATGACTAGCGAATGGATTAGTCCTCACATTTGGACTGCCCTCCTGAAACGTCAGCCATCCTGCATCAATCAAGCTTTGTACCTTGTGCTTGAAGGCCACGTACTGCTCTATAGAACGCCCCAGAACTCCACCATGATAGGCATAGGTTGCATTGGGATTGTACCATTGGGGAAGGGGGATTGATAGATCTTACCGGGTTTCACCACATCCATTTGGCTGCTGATCAAAGATGGAAGTAGGTTAGCATAAAGCATTGGTATTGGAGTGAACTCCGAGGGCTTTCTTTCCGGGAAGTTCCTCCTCAGGTTTGTGTTTGTGTTAGGATTGGCGCTTCTAGCTGGTCGAGATTGTGTGGGAAAGGAATTTTGTGGGGGAGCCCTTTGTGGTTGAGTGGGCAATCTTTATTGGACGGGCGCCAGATTAAGAGGGGTTCCAACATTGGCTGAATAATTTGGTTGATGTGGGGAATATTGGTAGGTGGGGTTGTAAGGGGTTTGTTGGGATTTAGGCCATGTGGGAGCTGAAGTCATAGCATGGGTGTCCCCCTCCTTCTTCTTGGCTCCACCCGCTCCAGACCTCCTAATGCTTGTACTTGCTAAAGCGGCATAATCGAACTTCCCCATTCTTAAGCCCACTTCAATTCTCTCGCCCACAAACACCAAATTTGCAAAACTAGAGGGCATATAACATACCATTTTCTCATAGTAGAACACTGGTTGTGTCCACTATTAGGGTTATCATCTCCCTCTCCATCATGGGAGGTGCTACTTAGGCTGCCAAATCCCTCCACCTCTGGGCATACTCCTTGAAAGACTCATGCTCCTTCTTGCACATATTTTGTAATTGGGTTCTATCGGGAGCCATGTTAGTGTTGTATTGATACTGCCTGATGAAAGAAGCCATCAAGTCCTTCCAAGAACAGATCCAGGAAGCTTCCTAGTTAGTATACCACGTGATTGTCGTCCTGACCAAACTCTCTTGGAAAAAGTGCATCAAGAGTTTTTCATCTCTTGAGTATGCCCTATCTTTTGACAATACATCTTTAAGTGGTTCCTGGGGCAAGTGGTCCGTTTGTACTTGTCGAAGTCTGACACCTTGAATTTGGGAGGGATGATGACATCGGGTACTAAGCATAGCTCTGCCATGTCGAAAAATGGATAATCATTGATCCCCCAATGGCCCTCATCGTCTCCACTATGAGATCAAACTTCTCTCTTTCTTCTATGGCCGGAGGTAGTCTCCTTCCCGAGAAATGCAAAGGTTGCAGCGGGCGGGGTTGAATGGCTCCCACAACAATAGGCAGAGGCATGCCACCAAACATTGGTCCCTCAATGACATATGTAGGGTATGGTTCAAACTCACCCAGAGCGTGATCCCAGAGCTCTTTACGGGCTTCTTCCATAGGTTGAACAAAGGGTGCATGCCCCAACTGGGGTTGCTGGCCCTCAAGCAGAACGGGAGTGGAGTGGTTGGTGTTCTCGTTGGGCATGTGCACTGCATTGGGTGATGTATAATTAGGTGGAAAGCCATATGGTGGGAACAAATTTTTACTTTGCACCGTATGTACTGCCCAACCATGTTTAGGGCTGGATGAACTGTTTGGTTTATGCCAGATGGGTGAGTGGGATCCGCCTCATTGACGACTATTAGTCGTCTTATATGACTAACTTTTGTATAGAAAACTTTTACAAAATGCATATATTTTCCTCAATTTAGTGTCCTTTTTGTAGGATTGTAAATAAATTTTGCTTTGTTTTTATCTGTGCTCAGTAGAAGCCTTGCTCATGGAATTAATGTCAAATTCTCTTCAATTTCAGGCAAAAAGGAACTATTTTGAAGAAGTGCTAAAGTTGATGTCTCGCTAAGCGAGCTCAATGCGCTTAGCGAGCACCATCCGTTAAGCGAGGCATCAGTGCACTTAGTGAGTAGGAGGAATCTAGAAGGGAATCTGTCACGTAGGCACACGCTCAGCGCGTCATCAACTCGCTTAGCGAGTCATTTGTCTCTTTCCAGGCTTAGCGCGAGTTTGGCGTTGAGCGAAAATTCACTTACTTGCGCTAAGTAGGAAAATGGCGCTAAGTGCGACGTCGAGGTCAGAGAGCCCTTTTTAAGCCTGATTTGTGCAGAATGACAAAGAAAGAGGTCTGAATAAACTATGAAGAGACTTGTAAGAGCTTGAAGAGTGAAATACATAGAGGCAAAGAACAGAGCAAAGAAGCCAAGTGTTGATCTTTTTGGAAGATTTGTGAGTTTTTGAGTGATTGTGAGATTCCTAAAGGTCGAGGAGACATCCCCACTCCTTTGTAAGCAAGCAATTCCTCTTAATTCCTCTTCTTCAATGTAAAAGGAGCCTCCTTGCTATGGAAGGCTAAACCCTCAGTTGGGGATTCTTGTTGAGTAATTGATGTAAATTCTTTCCCTATCTAATTAAGGTTGTTTTATGTGTTCATTGTTTCTATCAACATTTTATTATTTCATTCTTGTGGCTTGATCACCCATATGTATGTACTGTTAGGGGCTTTAGCATTGAAAGATGTATTTTCTCCTTAGAACTTGATAGAGGAGGATTAGGTTATCGTATGTCAGGACACGGAGTGCGGTAATTTAGTTTTTATTATGTTGTGATCATAAAGCTGTTCAATTAAGCTAAGTTCAACAAGGGACATCTAGGAACGAAGTTTAATCATAATTAGGCTAAACTCACAAGACATAGATGTTTAGTACTTGAGCCTTCAACATAGAACACAAGAGCATCTTTAATTAGAGAAACATCCTTAATTGCATCAATTTGCTCAGTAAGAGGACCCAACGCCTTTAGATATCTGTTTTCACACTTCCTTGCTCACGTTTATTGCTTTGTAACTAGAATAGAACATACTTTTACTTTCATTCAAAGTAATTATTTCTGTTTGCAAATGCCTACTTATTGAACAAACCTTTACCAAATAAACAAGTTCCTTGAGTTTGATATGTTAGACAAGTGGCCTCAGATATCTTAAGAAGGGGGGGTTGAATTAAGATATTACAAACTATTTCTCCAATTAAAATTCTATCAAGTTATAAATTCCCTTAATAATGAACTTCTTAAATATTGATTCAAATAGAACAATTTGAATATGAATATAAAACAATAATAAGTAAAGGAGTTTAAGGGAAGAGAAAGTGCAAACTCAGATTTATACTTGTTCGGCCACACCCTTGTGCCTACGTCCAGTCCCCAAGCAACCTGCTTGAGAGTTCCACTATCTTGTAAATTCCTTTTAGAAGTTCTAAACACACAAGGACAATCCTTCATTTGTGTTTAGAATTCTTTTACAACAAGAGACCCCCGGTCTCTTAATCCCTTTTCAGAATAAAGAAGAAGAGAAGAAGAAATCTCTCTTGAAAGAGATAGATTGAACAATTTGAGCACTCAAATAATTCCTTATTGAATCACAAGTGTTTTGGCCAAGGAATTTGTAAGAGGATAAAACAATTTTGCTTTTTAAGAGGATAAGACCTTTTTGTTCAAAAAACTCTTTGTAAATTCGTGTCTCAAGTCACATATATATAGGCCTTTGATAGCCATTCAAGAACCAAATGAAAAGATGTGACAGTTGAGAATATTTTCTGAAAATCTCCTCTGGTAATTGATTACAGTATGTGTGTAATCTATTACTAGCTTTAAAATTTGAATTAAAACGTTCAATAACTGCTGGTAATCGATTACCATATATGTGTAATTGATTACACAGTGCAAATTTTGAATTCAAATTTTAATAGCTGTTGTAAATCATTTTTGGCCACTAGTAATCGATTACATCCTCTGGTAATCGATTACCAGAGAGTAAATATCTTGAAAAACACTTTTTAACTTAAATTACTTGGCCAAACCTTTTGCTACTTCAGTTAGGAATTCCCTTCCTATTTAATATACCCTTCCTAAGACTCTAGAGACTGTCTTGATCATCCATCTTGAATATCTTTAATTTCTTTGTCTTGAATAAAGCTTTGAGAATCATGTGATCCTTTGGCATCATCAAAACATTCAGCTTGATCCTTTGTCTACACGATACTCGGTTCACACCATTTTAATTATTTACTTGATGACCCGGTGCACTTGCCGATAGATTTTTCATCCACACAGACAAGTAGTACACCCAGAGTGAGAACAAGTATTTTGGTGTTGTTGTCGGGGAACTTCTTCCTTTTGGAAAGTTTAGTTCAGTTTGAAGGCATTAATTTATTATTTTTTGATCCATTGATTTTTGTTTTTGTTAATATTTGTTTAGTTCAGAATCATTGTTCTTTGGAATTGGTTAACTACTATTTTGCTTGTTTTGCATACAAAGAAGGTCTTCTGCAAGTGTTTTGATTCCCATAAACTTGGAAATTAACGCAACTTGCAGGAAAGGAACGCGAAAAGGAATAGAAAGTTTTTGCAGGACATTGAGGTAGCAACAATTCAAGAAGAACCTCTATCTTCTGAGGCATCTTATAGTTTTCCAAAACAAGGGGAATCTCACACAGTATTATTTGAAGCCAATATTATGGCTAATAAGCCAAGAAGAGTTACCCTTGAAGATTACTCTAGCTCAAGTATGCCACAGTTCTTTACTAGCATTGCACGACCGGAGGTTCAAGCACAAAATATAACATATCCACATTCATTAATTCAGTTGATTTAGAACAATTTGTTTCATGGTCTGCCCAAGGAAGACCCGTATGTACATCTAGCCACTTATATTGAGATTTGCAACACTATCAGACTGGCTGGTGTACCTGAGGATGCTGTTAGATTGAGCTTGTTTTCATTTTCTTTGTCTAGAGAGGCAAAAAGATGGCTCCATTCATTTAAAGGTAACAATATTAAGACTTGGGATGAAGTGGTTGAAAAATTCTTGAAGAAATACTTTCTAGAGTCCAAGACTGCTGAAGGAAAGCTGCCATCTCATCCTTTCATCAATTTCCAAACGAGTCCTTGAGTGAGGCTTTGGAAAGATTTTGTGGGTTACTAAGAAAGATGCCTACTCATGGATTTTCAGAACCAATCCAGCTCAATATTTTCATTGACGGGTTAAGGCCACAATCCAAGCAGCTTTTAGATGCTTCTCTAGGGGGAAAAATAAAATTGAAGACCCCTGAAGAAGCCATGGAATTGATTGAGAATATGGCTGCTTGTGACCATGCAATCTTGCATGATAGAGCATACATCCCAACCAAAAGAAGCCTGCTGGAGCTCATATCAAAAGATGCATTGTTGGCACAGAACAAGTTGCTATCCAAGCAACTTGAAGCATTAATAGAAACATTGAGTAAGTTGCCAACCCAATTACATTCTGGACAACCTTCACCCTCTTCTGCTTTGCAGGTTGCAAGTTGTGTTATATGTGGTGGAGCACATGATTTTGGCTGCTGCATTCCCACAGAAGATACAACACATGAAGTGAACTATATGGGGAACCAGCCAAGACCAAACTTTAATGCATGTAGGTATTCCGGATTTCAACATGGCCAACAATATAATCAGCAACAGGGACAGTGGAGAACTCACCCTAGTAATCAGTTCAATAAAGACTAGGGTGGGCCATCTAACAAGCCACATCAACAAGGGCCTAGTCTTTATGATAGAACGACGAAGCTTGAAGAGACACTTGCTCAATTCATGCAAGTATCCATGTCCAATCAAAAGAGCACAGAGTCAGCCATCAAGAATCTAGAAGTCCAGGTGGGATAATTGGCAAAACAACTGGCAGACCGATCGTCAAGCAGCTTTGGAGCCAACACATAGAAGAATCCAAAGGAGGAGTGCAAGGCTGTTATGACTAGAAGCAAAATGGTGAGCATGAACGAAGGTGAGAAGAGGATAGGTGAAGAAAAACAACAACTGGTGACTGAACTAGCAATTGACCCAGTGGTGGAACCTTTGAGTGAGACTGAGGAAGAAGTGGAAGCAGAAGATGATCAACAAAAGGAGATACCAATAATTGTGAGTGAAAAAGAAATAAGTGAGAAGGAAAAGAAAGAAAAAGAAAAAGAGAAAGAAAAAGAAACTGAAAAAAATTAAAAAATTGAGAAAAAAAAGAAAAAGAGAATGAAAGAAAATAAGAGAAGAAAAATACCAAGAATGAGCTGGCTAGAGAAAAGAGAAAGGAGGCAAGTCCAGGAAAAAGGGAGGAGGTGCCATATCCATTGGTACCAACAAAGAAAGACAAGGAACGACATCTGGCTCGTCTCCTTGATATCTTCAAGAAATTGGAGATCACTATGCCCTTTAGAGAAGCTCTTCAACAAATGCTATTATACTCTAAGTTTTTAAAAGATATGCTCACACGGAAGAATAAGTACATTCATAGTGAAAACATCATTGTGGAAGGAAACTACAGTGCCGTAATTCAGAAGATTCTTCCACCTAAGCACAAAGATTTTGGGAGTGTGACTATTTCGTGTGCAATTGGTGAAGTTTCTGTTGGCAAGGCTCTTATTGATTTGGGAGCTAGTATTAATTTGATGCCGCTTTCCATGTGCCAGAGGCTTGGAGAGTTGGAGATAATGCCAACAAGAATGACTCTTCAATTAGATGATCGCTCCAGAACCAGACCTTACGGTGTTATTGAAGATGTTTTGGTTCGAGTTAAACACCTTATCTTTCCTGCTGACTTTGTGGTAATGGACATAGAGGAAGATGAAAATATTCCCTTAATTTTGGGTCGTCAATTTATGGCTACTACAAGTTGTGTAGTAGACATGGGAAAGAAGAAGCTAGAAATGGGTATTGAAGACCAAAAGATTAGCTTTGAGTTGTTTGATGAAGAAAAACATTTGTCGAACCAAAATGTCTGCTTACAGGTGAAGGAGTATGAAAAAGAGGTTATGATGGAGGGAACCAAGTTTGATCCGGACCCATGAAAAAGCTACGCGTCAAGCTAATGACATTAAATGTGCGCTTATTGGGAGGCAACCCGACCCTTTTTAATTCTGTTTTTCTTGCATTTAGTTAAGTTTGATTGCTTGTAATTGTTTGAATTTAGCATGTTTAGTATTGGAAAAGGGGTTAAAAAGCTTTTGTGAAGTTGTGGACAGAAAAATAACTTGAAAATTTTTTTTTATTGTCCACTCGCTAACTGAACCACTTGCGCTAAGCGAGCTGTTGTTCGCACTAAGCGCATTAACCCTTGATAATTGGCTGAATGGTCACGCTAAGCGAGTGACTTGTGTGCTAAGCCCAATAAAATCTCTGTCCATTTAATTTTTGGAATTGGGCTAAGTGAGTCATCTCGCTAAGTGCACAAGTCTAGTCTCACTAAGCGTGCTGACGCGCTATTCTGGAAATCGTGATGAGCGCAATAAGCGCGGCTGTACGCTAAGCGAGTTCATCATTTTTGTTGAATATCTGGATTTCCAGATGAACTCGCTAAGCACAACCCTGTCTCACTTAGTGCGTTCGTCTTCTCTGATGAAAGTAATTTCTTGAACTTGCTAAGCGCGTCTACGTGCTAAGCGAGTGCTATGTTCTCAGACACTTAGAAATTTTTGTGTTTTGTTGTGCGCTAAGCGTGCCCTGTCACGCTAAGTGAAATTATCTCTCTGTTTTTCAAATTGTTGGAATTGGGCATAGCGAGCCTGCTCACTAAGCCAGTTCTGTACAGTAGAGTAGTCGCGCTAAGCACAAATCCTTATCTATTTGAAAATTTGTGAAATTGGGCTTAGTGAGCCTACTTGCTAAGCCCATTCTGCAAAAAAAATAGATTTTGTGTTCACTCGCTAAGAGCGTAGCTATCGCGCTTAGCGCATGAGTAGATTTTCCTAAGGCGCGCTAAGCGAGTCATTTTTGCTAAGCGCCCAGTCTGATTTAGTTTTATTTTCTGCTTTTCAATTTGAATAAATTCCTGTCTAATCTTGTGCTTTGATTATTTTGTATTGCAGATGGCTTCCCGTAAGAGAAAAGCCACAACTTCAGTGTCTCAGGCCAGTTATGATAGATCAAGATTTATATCATAGGAGGCTTGGGACCGTTACTCAGATAATGTGCTTGCCAGGAACATTTTGCCAGAAAGAAATGTCAAGCTGTATATCATAGAGTTTGATGATTTTAGAAGAGAATTGATTAGAAGAAATTGGCATAAATAGCTGACCAACTTGACTGAGGGAAGCATTGATTTGGAAATTATGAAGGAATTCTATGCAAATCTATATGACCCTGAGGACAAGTCTCCTAAGCAAGTTTGGGTTCGAGGGCACCTTATAAAATTTGATGCTAATTCCCTCAACACCTTTTTGGAGACTCTAGTGGTCTTGGAGCAAGGGGAAAGCTTACCTTATTACTCCAGGTTTGCTAGACTGAGGCCTGATCCTTAAGAGCTTGCAACTCGGCTGTGTATCCCTGGGAGGGGATTTGTACTTAATGCCGAGGGTCTACCGTGGAAGTTCTTGAGGAAAGATCTTACCACTCTGGCCCAAACTTGGAATGTTCTATCTTATTCTAACTTGGCCCCGACATCCCATACTTCTAATCTGAATCTGGATAGGGCCAAGTTAGTCTACAGGCTTGTAATGAAGATGAACATGAACTTAGGATCACTTATTTCTGGTCAGATTTCACTCATTGCTCAATCCAACTCCTCGCGGCATGGATTTCCAACCCTGATTACTACCTTGTGCAAGGCCCGAGGAGTCACCTCAGATTCTCTTACCTTTGAGTCACTCAGCCCAACCATTAATTTGGCCTATATTAAGAATAATCGTTGGAACCTGGATAACCCTTCGGTCACTTTTTTGAGGACTCGCAAATCTAGGGCTAGAGGATCTGAGGCACCATCTACCTCAGCTCCCTCTACATCTGCTCCTTCTACTTTTACTCTTCCTTCACCACCAGCAGCTCTAGTTCTTCCAGGTCTCTTCGCTCAGAGCTCATAGCCTTTCATGTCTATGCTACAGAGCCTGCATTAGGGTCAGCTCCTGATCATGCAGAGTTTGTAGGATGTGGTCCAACAACGACCAGTTATGAGCCTAGAGGAGTTTGTTCAGAAGGTGGCCTAACCAGGAGTCTAGCCTTCTCTTTTTGGAGGGGGTGAGGCCTCTGTAGCCTAGGAGCCTCAGCCGGACTAGGAGGAGGACATTCTTGAGGCCTCAGAGCCCATCCCACTTGAACCATTCACTTTCGAGTCTGATCTAGTTATTGTACAGGAGGATGTTGCAGCACCAGAGCCATCTCCTCAGCCTAAGCCATCTGCACCAGTGTCAGACCTGCCCTTTCCTCATGATTCATCAGTTGGCACTTTGGCATTGGATTTAAATGAGCATGCCATGGACCAGGATCATTGATAGGATCGGGATTTTTATTTCCTTGCTTTTTGAATAGTTTTATTATAATCATGTCTTTAGTACATTTTATAATTTAGATTTATGTTTATGTTTTAGTTTTTAAATTTCAGTTCAGTTTAAAATTTCAGTTTTTAGTTTTTAGTTATTTGGCAACTTGTATAAAGCTTGATTGAACAGTGCATTTATATTATCCAGTGGTTGATACTTGATTTTGGAATTCAGTGTTTGTTGATTGGTTTGAATTGATCAATTGTTTGAATTCAGTGAATTGAAATGCATAGATCATATGCCTAGAATGAGCATGCAATTATTAGAAGAGAAAGAACATAGAATTAGGATCATGATTGAAAATGTTAGTTGGTTTGTCAGGTTGATTGTGAAGGAACGCATTAGCCGCAACCGGTGAGAGTGTGATCTTTAATTGTGAGAGAACGACTAACATTGTGGTATTGTGTCCTAGACATGGTTTTTCACGTTTACTTGTAAGCAAGCAGTTATAGCTTACAGATTTTGTAGAATAATTGATGTGATTTCTGGTTTTGCAATGACTTTCTACACAATTTTAGTTGTATTTTCTTATTTCACAATTTCATACTTTTGCTTCATCAGTAATAGATGGCTTAACTCATATAAATAAGGGGAGGAAACCCCTTCACTTTTTGCCTCTGTTCTCCTTGATTTTTCTGGAGGGGTCTTTAATTATTCACAAATGCCTGTGCAGTCCAAAGATCAAGGTTTGTGAAGTAATTATGAGTTAGAATCTGTCATCAGATTTTATCCTTGATTTCAACTTTAATGATGAATTTCAACTTAATTATCTAAATCTAGGTTCCTGGGTGAACTTCTATGGAAACATTGGGAAAGTTTTATATCCTTGGTATGTAATCCCTCTCTCCTTAATTATTATATTTTTTCATAAATCTATTTTTTTATAAGATTTTTTTAATTTTTAGATGTATTAATTATTTTTTTCCTATATATCCTTATTTAATTAGTCACTCTCTAAACATAAGCAATCTGTAGATGGATAAATATGTATAAGATAGTTTTAAAATAATAATATAAATAATTAGCATATTTAATTTAGTTGAATAAATTAATTATTATTCCTGTAAATTAATTGAAATCATCTGAAAGAGATTTGTTACATGAGCTATGTAGTAAACCGTAAAGCCCGTTAAAGTTTGTGAGTTTCTTTTTATGACTATACCTAGCTCACTAAATTTAATAAATGAATTCTGATTTGTTTCCTTTTTTTTTTTTTTGGAAAAACTAAAACCATTGCAGGTATCCATATTATATGATTCTATTATAATGGGTCAACATTATGTAATATACCCTGACAACAAGAAAGGGCTTACTTCTATGTACTATTATGTCGTTTTATCTGATTTTTACCCCATCCTAGTGGTCTAAGACGGCTTGGGTTGTAATCTCATTTTGCTATTGTCTATATATGATTTTTTTTTTCATTTCAAAATCGTGTTTGCACCACTTCTTTTATTTGATATTTAATTTTATTAATGTGATTGCGGAAAAAATATTGATATTAAATTTTATTATGAAAATTAAGATTAAAACATATAACTTGTATGATTTTTTTAATAAAAAAAACATATAGTAATTTTCTTAAGTAATCATGTAATTTTAACTTTTGACCATTAATGTAGGAAAATATTGAATGAAAATTAGTTTTAGCATTAATTGTAAGCAGTAAGAATCAAATTAGTATTGAATGAAAATATTTTTTAAATTTTATTTTTAACAAGTGATATAATTGTGTATATTACAATGGCTTTACTGACCCTTACGTGTAGGAATAAAAAATATTTTTTTTATTAAAAATGTACTATTTAACGTTACTAATGTATTAAATATCATAATTTTTAATAAAATTATTAATTTTTTTAAGTTTTAATCAAATTTTTTAAAGATTTAGATAAAATATGTCCATGATGTATTTTTTATATTTTCACCTAATAATAAATTGCTATGTAATTAAACTTAAATTCATAGCATATCTGAAGTATTTTAAATTGATGAACAATAAAAATTTACAGCATATCAAAATTAAACTGAATTCTTAAAAATAATTAAGAAAATTGTAATTACAATAACGTCTGTCATTGTATAGTTTTGTACAATGAGACAAGGTCAATTGGTAGCCAATCCTAAAAGTGGAGTAAGTAGCTATCATGTTCTCATGCCAAATTAGTTTTCTTGGAGAGAATTTTGGCCTTGCCTTATCTTATTAATATTCAAGAGTGTATTTGGTACGATATTTAAATTAATTGATAATTTATTTGATTAGATTAAAAGTATTTGATAAACTAGCTTCTTTCACTAGCTTATGACTTATAATTAATTTGTTGAGAGAGACCAGGTTTGTGATAAACTCTTACATGGATATTGCCTTCTCCTCTTCTTCTCAAAAGAGCAGTGGTCAAAATTGGTTGAGAGAGACAAGGTACTATAGCAATTCCTATATTTTGTATTTTGTGCTCATAAACATTTCTTTGGAGTCCAATTAATAAGGTCAAATTTGATGTTTTCTAACCTGGTTGGGTTCAAGCCAACTTGAGAGGGTTTATTATTTTGTGAAAAAAGTTTTCTGTGAAAAAATATTTTGATCCCTTTATCTGTTGGGTAATAGTAAAAATATTTTGGTAACTTGTGCTGCTATTCAAATGTTATTCTTTTTTCATTTCATACTAAATTTACAAGTCACTAATACTGCTAGGTAAGGAATTACTTAAATTATAATTTTAGACAATGCCTCGCTTTCTATTTCCCTCCTACTATTTAAGCTAAGCCATAAGGCAATTTTTAACTAAGTACTAATAACAACTATAACTAATTCTACAACTGTTCTTACTACTTTACTGGATCCTATCAAATTATTTGGCTGTTCAATAAATTAAATTGACATCATATTATCACACAGCTCATACGGGAACTCAAGTACAATGTGTTTGGAGGATGGTCAGAAGGTGTGTTAAACTTTCCACCAACTTATAAGTATGAGGTTAATTCAGATAAGTATTATGGAGAGGATCCCAAGGTTGGAAAGTGCTCACCAGCATGGTATGCTTTTTTTCTGAGATTCTGCTTCCATGTTTGCTAATCCTGCACCATTATGTTTATTTATCTATTAAAACCATTGTTTTTTTATGTTTTCAAATTTCTTAGGAATATATAATATTAATCATTATCTGTATTGGTGTTTATTCTTGATTTTACTATATGTACTTTAAATACACACCTAAAAATAAAAACGAGGTGTTTTAGATCAGCTGGTATCTTGTGTAGGAAACAAGTTGAATGATTCAAGCTTTCCTCACAGGAGACAATTGGTATCAGATCCCGGTGCTTAAGGGTTAAGCGCTCCCGGTGCTTGCTTTTTTCATTTTCTAGGCTTATTATCAATTGATATCAAATCTGGTATTCTTGTAGATTTTTTTTCTCGATGAAAGAATAAATTCATAAAGACCGAATGAAATCAAATACGGTAAAAATATTTCTAGGATCATTTAATTGTTTATTTTTAGATAACCTTACTTAAAATTAAGCCTTGGTTGTTTATAAGTAAAAATATATTTCTAGGATCATTTAACGAAATAATTTAATTGTTTATAATTATAATTATATAATGAGAGCAAAATATACATGAATTGTTTAATTATAATATGATATTATAGAGATCAATTAGCATAAGGTAAAGAAGTCAAAATAGGTTGCTTAAATTTTATCCATTGAAGATGCTCTTAAAAAAGTCTAAACGAGTTTCTAATTCCATTTTCAGGTTTATCGCTTAAGACCCAAGAGCTCACAACTTTATTCCTAGCAGCAAGATTAAGTTGTAGCACCTTGACAGAGGCCAACATACACACCGTGTTAAATCTGATCTCTCTTTTTTCGCAACATTATTCCTTATATGGATCTTGACAACCTGTGTTTGTACTTTGTGGTAAATATAGTTAACTGTTGACTCTCGTGTTAATTTAGAACATACTTTGAAGTTTGCTTTGTTTGCATTCAATGAATATATTGTATGTCCAATTTGAGTAGGCTACATTGACTACTATGATTCAACGAATCAAAGTTTCCTTTGTATGTTTTCTTCCCAGCTTTGGGTCTGTTTCTTGTGGATCTTTGTTATGTCATTATATTTGTAAACATTAGTATTTCTTCTGGAGAGCAACATTAAAAAAAATGCAACCAAAGAGCAACACAAAAAAAATGCAATAAAAAACGCCAAAAAAAACCAAAAGAAAAAAAAAGAACATACTAAGACGGTTCCGAAAACTGTCGTAAAATGGCAATACATATTAAGACGGTCTTTGAAAATCGTCTTTGTATGTAATCTTCGAGCATGGTCTAAGATGGTTATCGAATAAACCGTCGTAAAAATCCAGCACATACTAAGACGGTTATGGATGACCGTCTTAGTATCCCATAGAAAATAATCACTTTTTAAGTCGGTTATTGCAATAACTGTCATAGATATACAGGACATGCTAAGACGGTTATTTCGAATTAACCGTCATAGTAAACAAGATAACATGCATATATAGAGATGATTTTGGAAACCGTTGTAAAAAGCTCCACTTATAAAGACGGTTACAAAAACCGTCGTAAAATCTATTTTATCTTTTACGACACTAGCATTTACGATGATTCAAAACCGTCTTAAAATGCTCTTTACAACCGACTTAAAATACGTTTTTTCTAGTAGTGTAAAGCCACATGATAATAGCCCAGGACCATACTTATGAGCTCCTCGTGATATTGTAACCACAAGGCTAGGTTGGCCGAAACAGCTCACTCGCAAACAAGGTATGTGACAGACATAGTTTAAGCATAATAAACTTCAACATAAGCCACATTTGATAAATCTACTCTTCCAACTTGTTATCATCAGTGTTGCCATAAATCCACCACCAGCAGTGTATCCGCCTATAATACATGAAGATACAAGCAGACCATCAAGAAGAAACAATTGAATTCCAAAATATGCAAATTGACCCAACTCCAGATTTGATAAACCTCCTATTTCGTACCACTACCATATACATATATAAGACATAATCCTGGTTGATAGACCACTGAATATATGAATAACTAAATCCCTTACTTCAGCTCTTCAATCATGGCCATGCATGAATTAAACATAATGTTCTGCACAATTAGACTTTTATCAAATGTCCCTCCCCTGAAAACACTATCATTCTGTCGCACCCAATATACTTCACACTATGACACTCCACATCACATACCACTTTTCGATGTTGCTATTGGACATCATGTAATGTTTGTGTGGCCATAAATGCAAAATGGGATTTTGTCAGTAATGTTTTAGTTTCTTGTAGTATACCTCTCCACAAAAATTTCTTTGAATTTTTTTTCAACTTTTTCATTCACCCTATAAGGATAATCCGTCCAAAACCATCCACATTAAGCTCAGTAAGTGTCACTACTACATAAAAGATTTTTCGAATGGTTAAAAATGACATTTTAGAATGATTGCATGCTGCTCTAAAAGTCATGTTATAACAAGTGATGAGTTTTTAGATAGGTTTTTAACTAGTCTTCATAGTAACTTTTTAGATAAGTTATTTTGTAAACCGTTTTAAAAAGCTATTTTAGATCTTTTCATTTAGATAACTTGTCTAAAAAGTTATCTTTGAAAATAAATTATATACAATGCTTTTATTTATTTTCCTTCCTATAATTTGAAAAACACTTAATTTGATCATAAATGGCCAAATTGAATATTGAAAATTTATAATATAATAATATATTTTAAAATTTATTCTTGTAATATATCATAATTATAGAGGTTTAAAGTGTAGCATGAAACAATATAAAAGGATAAAATTGTACTACTACAAAAACAAGCTTTAAGGACACAGATTCAATGATGGTTCTATCAAAATTGTCGTCATTAAAGATGTGGTGACATTTTTTAAATAGTAGTAATATTTTAACAACCATTTAAAAAAAAAAACATCATTGAAATCGCAAATTGACGACGGTTTTTAGGAAAACTATCATTGAAATAGATAATTCAACAATAGTTTTAAAAAATCATGTTTGAAAGTGAGGAGTTTTGACTTTTGAGTCTCGTGCCCTTTAAGAGTCTCACTCCATCTACTGACACCCTCTTAGAGTCTCTTTGCGCACTCTCTCACTCTGTTTCAATTGCACCCTAAAATGTGTCACCGTCGAAGCTGTCTAGCATTGCCATCGATGCTTATTTTCGGTGGCAACTGTAACAGTCATAACTTTTAATAAATAAATAAGGAATCAATAAGTTAATAAATAAATAAATAAGTAAAAAAAATAATTAGGTCATAAATTTCCACTATATAAACCAAATGTTAACCTAGAGTAGCTTTTATGAAACACTTCTGTTCCTTTTTCTTCTTCTGACGCACAAGAACCCTAACAGGGCAACCGGAGGAGGAGCTCTAGAGAGCACCAGAAATGCCACAATTGCTAACAAAGAACGCTTGGGCGACTACATCGAGGTAAGGGATGAGTTACTCACGCTTGGAGATTAGAAAGAACATGTATAGGGATCTCTAGAGGATCAATTTTGGGGTATTTTGGGTTGTTTTATAAAATGTCAATTCATGATTCTTTCAAATTGAATAATTCTTGCGCTAAATTGAGTGTGATATCTATTATTATAAAATTTTATGATCCTATTAGTGTATATTGATATGATATTTTCTTGGTGTATATTAGATTTTTTTTAATTATCAATTGTTATTACTTGATTTATTTGGTATATTAACGCGCATGATTGTTCGTTGTTTGGTGCTTGTAATTTACCTTTTTTTTTAGAATGTGTCAGTGAATTGTTATCATTGGAATGAAAAATTTGATCCAAATAATTTTATTCTTTTTTGTTTGTAATCAAATTGTTTTGAACCACGCTTACGTACTCGGCTTTGTTGAAATATATATATCCTTTTTGCTTGCAATTCATGTCTTAGCACGTTGGTTTTGTACATATATATAAAGCATGTTTTTTTTGGGTGAAAGTGTCTGTACGTTGGTTTTATATATATATATATATATATATATATATATATATATATATAGAGTAGATATTAAAGCTTTTTGGGTGAAAGTGACTATACGTGATTCCTCGAGGTATCATTTTACTGTTTGAGATTTCTATAACAATAATAATAATAACAAATAAAATAAGGTTATAGAAATTATTTTATTTTCATAAATAAATTAAATATTATTATAAAATTTTTATTTTATTTCTTTTCAGTTATATGTTATATAAGCTAGTAATTACAATTTTTTTTTTATAAATGGCTATACAGTAGTTATGTTTTCCGTTTTAAATATGTTGTAAATATTCCTTCATCATTGGTTGTGTAGTAGTTACGGTTTCTGCTTTAATACTATTGTAAATATTATTTTATGTAATTATATCTGTTAATAATTGCAAATATTACTTCATAAAGGTTGTGCAACAATTACGGGTTCCGCTTTACAAATTTACATATATATACATATTTGTTAATTCATGTAACTGTACTATGTATGACATATATTATTACATATAAATATATTTATACGCTTTAAGGTTAGATATATTTCAATGATTATAATTTGTGCTTACCTATTAGTTAAATTCTTACTGGTTAATTAATCGAGACTTAGAGGTACATATCATTATTTTATCCCTAAATGTTTTGATTTGGTTAGTGCGTATATACTACCTGGAATTCATATTATTAATATATTTTAGTTTAATTTATATTTTTGTTGTGTCAAGTAAATGTTACTATTGAATAATATGTGTAGGATGCATGAGATGCAATAAATTATTTTATTATGAAAATGTGATTGAGATGATGTGTAAGTGATAATCATTTGATACGTAATGGATTGTGAATTACATGACTCTTGAGATGTTGTATGTTTTGAGTTGTGAGCCATGAATTATGTAATCACACAATTGTAAGATCCTTTAAGAGCGACGAGTTAATGCGCGATGAGTTGTGATGAGATCCACTGTGGGAACCTGACAAGTTTAATCACTTGAGGCGCACTGAGTTAAAATATTTTTTTAAAATATATATATATATATAATTGAGATTTTGAAAACAATTGAGTAGTTGTGTGCATTGCATAATTCATAAGTAGAGTCTGTGTGTTCAAATGTTTTTTTTGGGTTGGACCTGAATCAGGAGGGAAAGGCCCTGACGGACACTTTGGAGTGTAGGCCTTGGGGGTCATCCGACTTGAGTGCTCCTGTAAGCCTATGCCAATCCCACATGGTTGGAGCATTCTCACAAAACAGCATGACCTTGACTGGTTTCCCTATGATTTCACTTAGTGAGAGTGACCTGACTTACCCATTGTGAGGCATGTCCTATCATGTACTCCTAGGCGCCCGACGAGGTTTTTCACTGAAAAATGGTACCATATTGCATGTAGGCTTGAGTCTAAAGTATTTGTTGCATAACGCATGTGTTTGACTTTCATTGGGTTAACAATTGTGGTTTGATGTTATTTTCTGGAGTGGATGAACTTGAATGGATGTGCATAAAGTGTGTGATTTTGTGAAGTGGTGTTAATTATATAAATTCAGCTATAAGTATTATACGTTTTACATGCTCTAATATTTTATTATATATAAATGTGATAACTCATTCCTAGTGTGTGTTTGTGTTTGGGCTAATTGCCATTTGTTCAGGTGAGCTATCACATGATGAATTCCATGTTAGAGCTGGAGAGACTTAGTCTGTGATAGAGACATGCTCTGATTGTGATAGAGATATGCTCTGATAAGTGTGACATTGGGGCACAGGATTTACTTCACATGCTATATTTTCCGTAAACGATATGATTGTGTTATGTTTTCTGTTTTAGTTTTTTATTATTCATTCAGTATGGACGACCTTGTTTTGAGCCGAGATAACTTTGTTGTTTTTATTCGAACAATTTCTACTTTTTTTCATTAAGTGAATGCGAATCCTTTATCTTTTGAAATCAATTTAAAGTCAATATGTTTTAAATAAAAAAAAATTCTGCATGATTTTATTTCCTTTTATTCGTTATTTGTGAGGGTAGAGGGTGTTACATTTAGTGGTATCAAGAGGGTGTTACAGCAACTCTCTATCCCAGTCTCTATTTCCCAACAATCTTCTTATCCTTCTTCTTTTTCTTATTCTCCCCTATAACCACCACGGCCAAAATGCACCATTTTGCGTAAACCATCTCTCCCTCTACCCTGGGCCTCAATGACTAGCAACAGAAACTAAGCCACCTCCACTTATTCTTCCACGATGCCTTTTCTACTTGTTAGTTGCTACTACTCGAAACAAATTTTACTTGTTTTGTTTCCGGTAACTATGTTAGTATAACTTTTCATGGTGTCATGTATGATGTTATTGATTAATTTGCTCTCATTGTTTTAAATATGTCATTAATTTTAATTAGGTTAAATTAATCTATTCCTTGTAGTTTCATCAAGATGTTAATTAAATCCCTTAAATTTTAATTATGTTGTATGGCATTTTCATGTCTCTGTTCATAGTTATTTAAGCTATGCCAGATTGGTAGACAATCTCAGGAATGAACTAAAACATAGGAGGTGTGCCAAGGTGAAGGTGATTGAATTGTAATATTTTCAGTATGTTCTGTTTTTAAACAATATAGGAAGTTCTGTTTTTAATGAATTGAGAGGAGTTGCTGTTGGAGAAAAGAAAATAGAATATAATAAAATTCAGTATGTTTAAGAACGTTTTATCCCTTATATGCTAAGAAGGTTTCTTTTGGTGTCCTGTCATTTCTTATAAATTGGTTGTTTGAAAAATGTTTTGGGGCAATCTATGATAGAAAACAGTATATGTGAGAAAGGGATGGAAAGTGAGAGAGAAAAAAGCAAGAAAATATTTAGAGATAATTTGGGAGCTTTCTATTGCTGAGAAAGTAACCAATTATATTGACATACTTTACAATGAAAACTAGAAATACATTTATATATGGAGATAGGAATTGACTTCTTTAATTACGACATGAGTGGTTACTCTAATATTCCTATCACACTCAAGAAGTGTGGATTAATGAAAATTGGTTGGATACCTTAAGTTTGTCACACAACTCAAAACTGTTCTACTGAAAGAGCCTTAGTGAGAACACCAGTTAGATTATGTGAGTTGTTATGTGAGACAATGGGATTCATGTTGATGACCATCTCTTGGACATAAAACAAGTGTAGTTCCATGTGTACTTTTAAGGTATGAATGATGGTATCTTTAAGTATACAATTTACAACTTTCCAGTTCTCCTCAGGGTTTGTGAAAGAATTAATAAACGACCTTGTTCATTGCCTGTAAGGCTGTAACTAATCTCTGGTCTTGTGAGTGGCATATCGCAAGGAACCTAGTATGGACTGATAGAAGCAAATATGCCTTTATCATCTTCCATGTTTTCCTTGTAGAGTAGGTGACAAATATGCTTGCATTAAGCAGCACTGTACCATTGGGAAGGTGCTTGACCTCGATACATGAGTAGTCTGGCAACACTTCCCTAATGTAAACTCATTCTGAACTTCAACATGGTAGAGATTATTTTTACAATTTGGTTGAAGAAGAGTAGTGCACTAATTCTGTTTATACTTATATTGAATTTATTTATGTGCTGGGATTTTACTAGTGATAATATACTGTTTAGTTCTATCAATATAATGTTGAACTAAATCAGTTGCTTTGTTGATTTTTTTAATTGTTGATGTTTTGTCTTTCAAATACTCGGATGATACTGACTTGCAAGATATTGTAAAATATTAAGTGATATAAAATATTAGTTCTAGGACACTATTCTATTTATACTTTTGCATTTTTAAATTCTAAGTTTCTTTCTTGCTGACAGAAAAGCATGGTATAATTATTGAATTTTCCGATCCTGTCTATAACACAAGGCATAGTGCTACATACCTGCCTAAATTGGTGCCAATGAAGGTAACCTATGTTCACTATTGAATATTGTTTTACATTTTAGAAATGATATCAGAGTCATCAAATTGAGATGCCACAAATAAAAGTTGTCATGCGTTACATCCTCCACACCTAGCTCTCTAAAATTCATTAGAAAGAAATTAAGGAGAGGAAGTTCATGATTAGGAGGACAAAATATACTCTAGAACATATAAGTAACTCATTAAAACATAATTATAACAGTAGAAGCTACCAAATGTCTATGTGAAATGGTAACTTGCTATGGTACAAGCACTACTAGAAAAAAAAAATTTAACATCAGCACTTTAACATTGATTTTTAATAAAATCTATGTTAGAAAAAGGATGATGGTATAATTGTAAATAAAATGAATTCATTAACATCGATTTTCCAAGAATCAATGTTAACATTGCCACGTTAACATCGGTTTTCGAAATACCGATGTTAACACCGAAAGTCAATGTTAGTAAAGATGGAAGGATCAACTAGAGCATACTTGACATCTACTAGACAATAATGACAACATGCACTTTGTTACATTCAACTAAGATCTAGTGAAGCCAACCATATTGGCTAGATGGACATAACTCAGAGATTTCTATAAACTCAAAGAAAATCATCAAGTGACCATGATCCATTTTGGATATAGTGTTTTCTTCCTGACCATCTTCGAAAGCAGCTCTCAACCAAAAGTTTATCCTAAATGACACTCATTGTACTACCAAATTTCTAACTTAGCCACGTTTAATGTCCTCTTGAATAAGTACAAAGTGACTTGCAACAGTTTGGTGACTAACTTAGTATTGTATATAATCAGTACAACAATATCTTTGTCTGTCAAATTTTAAAATCATATACATATCTGAGCTGAACTTAATGTTTATTTTTAGGATGTGTCGAGTACCATGTACAAAGTTACAGGATTCACCATATGAATTTGGAAGGGATTATAAAATGCAGAATTTTTTATAATCATTGGAGGAAATCTGCAAAAATTGGTCATGGATGGAGGACTTTTGTATAGTCACAAAATCTAGAAGCTGGAACTCAAATTATTTTGAGTTCCCAGATGTAACATCTAACTTTGTTTTATTTTGAATTTTTTTTTTTTTGTAATTTAAGTACATTATACTATACTAATATCTATAAATTTTTTGTTTATAACTCTTGGTGGTATATTTTGTAGGAAATGATGCTTGGAATGTTTTTAATAGGAATCTTTTGTCAACTTACCGTTTTGTGGATAGACAATTTATCATATAAAATATATTACATATTCTAATTTTATTACATTTAGTTTTCATTTATTTCTTTTCAAGGATGACTTATATTTATTTTTAGAGTTTTTACAACTTTGAATGATAAGTTGTGCTATGTATAATTACAATTTTTCATTTAAAAAATAGACAAAATATTAATTTTTTTTTCCAAAACACATGTTGTTGCTTAAAAACAACATAAGTTTTTAGGAAAACCGGTGTTCTCTACCAAAAAACATCATCGTTTTTTTTGTAAAAACCGATATTGTGGTTTACTGACAACAATAGTTTTTTTAAAAGCCGATGTTGTTGAGTAGAAAATAATATCGATTTTCTGAAAAATCGATGTTGTGTAGTTTAGTTTAACATCGATGTTATCATCGGTAGTTTCAACATCGATTAATAACCAATATTAAAAGTCCTTAATAACCGATATTAAAAATTTATTTTTTAGTAGTGAAGAATTGTAGTCTATAATATTATAGGATACAATCCTTGTACCATAGCAAGTTGAGGGACAAAGAGGAGCAGTTCCTATCTTACTTGGAAGTATACATCAACTGTGAATGGCTAACGTTTAACTAAGTCAGTGAATTATAACATGTCTCACTTGGTATGACTTGGATTTACTACCAGCAATATGTAAATTATTAAGTAGAGAGACTCCATTAAACACAAAAGCATTCTATTCCAACCAAATGCTAAAAGACTGCATAAACCACACGTTGCCAAAAACATATTGCCTCATTTTTCCCCCCAAGTCTTTATCGTTAATAATCAAAAGCTATTTCAAAGTAAAACAACACCCAATATTGACTTAATATCTAAACAATTATAAGAAGCTACCGTACAGTGTAAATGCAAGTTCCCTTCTGCTTATGAAGAATAAACATTTCCAACCATAAAGAAATAGTATTTATCCTAGTAAAGTTACTTATTTGCCCCTCTTCTCTTTCTATTTGTCTAACTAACTGTTACTATTCTTCCAAATGCAATTACTTGTCCCTCTTTTTTAATCGTCCTTTCAGCTAATTCATACTATAAACATTTTTAACCTTTGATTTGCTCAATTTTTAAGCAACTATTTTTTTATCTAATTATCTTTTGGAATAAAATTTTTTCAAAAGCTAAGCACAATTTTACGTGGGTTTATAAATTATAGTTTTATGATTAAGTAAGAAATTTGCTCAACTTTTATCCCAACTCAACAGATTAAGTTGCTCTGCTAGGAGCGCTAGTTAGCACAGTTTGGACTATTAAGCTGTTGACTTTTACAGAAGAGTAAACTTCTAATTTCATCCTCGAAGTATCTCAATCTCTCTAAGATGACACAAATATAATAAGAAAACTTTGTGGGGTCTACTTTGATAGTTTGAATTCCTATATCGTTCTTAGTCTTACTTGACAATTAGTAATTATAAGTCTTTCATTGTTGCTGCAAAAGAATTGACTTGTGAGAGATCCATGTCCAAGAATGTTATTCTTTGAATCAAATTGGGGTTGAATCAGAGGAAGAAGATACTGAAACCCTCCTCCGGTGGCTTTTATATCTGTTGCGGCAATCTTTCAATATAAGCCCACCAGTTTACTATTCATGTTTGTTAGTGAACCTAAGTAATATGATACCTTCTAGTTGATAATAATTTTTAATATTCATTTTAGTCTTAGCAAGAGCATTGGATTGAACGAAAATAGTCATTAATTGTATATTACAGAAGAGAGTGAGTTTAATTTATGTTCTTTAATGGGTTGTTCTCAAGACTTGAGGACCGTGTAACACGTAAGGCGATTAAGGATAGTGCCTTAGGCTCCTGATTTTTATTTATTTATTTCTTTTGTGAATAGGCCCTTAGTTATTTAAATGTTTATTCTATAATGTTCAAAAATTTTACTATTTCAATTCAGGCACCATGTTTATTAAAATACTAGAAATATCACTCATTAATTTTGTGCAGTTTGTATCTATTGATCATTACTACAATAAATATTGATAATTTCATTATTCAATTGTTCTCTTGATAAAAAAATTATGGAATAATACCGGTAATTAAAACTAATAATTGAATATAGTAATTTTAAGATAATTTAATTAAAATTAATAATATTTTTTTAAAAAAATTCAATATGGAATTATTTTTACCTTTTATTTTGCATCTATAAATTAAACTTTTAGAAGAAGAAGAATTGAAAAATATTGTACTATTCATGAATTTTACCTACAGTCAAAATCTATCATTAGAAGTCCAAAATCCGTAAGTAGATGTATAAAGGACTTTGTCCTACAGACGTTTTTTGCGTCAACTTTGAGGAGTATACAGTGATAACTAATAGTCTGTCACTATAGGCTTTACCTACGGATATATTTTTATCTACAGTCAAATTTAAATATCACTATAGGTAACACCTACTATTTCAAATGTGTAGGTAAAAAATATTAATTTATACCTATAATCTCTAACTGTAGGTAAAAGTCAATTTACTTGTACCTACGGTCTTCTGTAGGTAAATGTCATATAATAATAATAAAACTAATTCCTAATTACACTCTTTGTTGATTATAATTTTTAATTAAATATACATGAGCTTATTATTATGCTGTACAAAGTTAGAGATCTGCTGTAACATGACCTTTGAAAAGTTACAACAACCTGCAAAAGGAGTTACATCATGTATAACATATAAGAAACTGAGCAAGTGGACAATTTCCATTCAAATATACATAATGTTCAATAGAAATAGGAGAGAAAGAGAACCTTCTCAATTTGTGTAAACAAGCAATCTAGCAGAAGGGTGCGATCATCAGCATTTAATGCTTGCTTAAGCAAAACATGTACAGAGTCTGCACTTGGAGGCTTTGTTGGGATAGAAGATTCTTGCTCTATATCACTCCTTGATTTGTTCCCATCCAGAACACTTAGACTGGCAAGTTTCTCTCCCATTGTTGGCTCATTCAAATCATCATCAAGAAGGACTCCTTCAGCAGCCTCATGTTGATCTACATTAAATGATAGTACAAAAAATACCAATCAATTCTTAAATATACTCAGATGGTGGTACCGTGGTAGTACTACTGCTCATCATGCCAAAGAGTAAATTTTACATAAACTAATGGAGGATGTCTTATGGGAAGTGTAGGACCTCTACACAGACTTCCTGAATTTAAATCACACTTCCAAACTTGAAGATGTTTACCCTTAAAATCTGATGTAACTAAATTTTTGGCATCACTCGATATAGAAATATGCTCTACATTTCCCTGTTGAGGAATAAAACTAAAATGTAATGATGCTTTTAACTTCTAAAGACAAATATTCATATCCAAAATAAGTAATGAAGATTACCAAACCATTAGGGAATTTCAGAATCTCTTCCCCAATTTCCCAACTTATAACCCGTGGTCTAGAGTTGACAATAACTAAATATTTTTCATCTACAAAATTAGAAAAGAAAAAACAAAATAAGGTAACAAAATAAGGATTGAAGAGTGCCATTTACGATTCCCTCCATCCTTATTATAAAAGAAAGATTTGATAGCAGATACGAAGGTTGGCTGTTCAAGATAGACTTTCCAGTCCATGCATCACTGAACCATCTTTCTCTAAGAAGAAAAACAACAACAACAACAGCAACTGAATGATGATACCCATTGATGTTAAAATTCAAATCATAGCATCTTTGCAGGGACGGGGACTTGCAGAATTGAAGAGCACACCTGGGAATGTGACAACAAGTTTTCCTCATTAGGAACAGACATGAATGAGTCTTGACCAAGGCTTTTGGATCCTAATTTACACCAATTATTGGCGAAAGTCAGAAATGTCCACAAAAGCTTTATGGAAGTATAAATTAAAGACAACAACAAAATAACCAAAAGAAAATAACAAAAGGAAACAATGTAGAGATCTACATGACCTGAACCTATTGTTAAGAATTAATTTGATTTTGAAATTTCAAAATATGCTAAGTGTGACACCCTCTACCCCTCACATATATACTAATAAGGAATAAAAAAATTCAAATATTAATTAAAAGTAATTTTAAAACATTTTTTTTAACAAGTCTTTCAAAAGGGAAAAAGGCTCACATTCATTTTCTTCTACATCATATTCAAACTTGTCCAAATAAATAATAAAGTATTCTCGACTCAACAAGGTCGTCTAAGCTTCATACAATTAATATAGAACCTATATCCTAATGTCACATCCTATCAGAGCGTTGTGTTCCCGTGTCTTCTAGCATGAGATTCTTCATAGTCATCCACCTATTCATCTGCTCCCCCGAACACAAGTTCAAGATCATCACAGGATCCAAACACAACAACACACAGGGAGTGAGTTATCACATTCCTAGCTAATAGAGAAACAAGACAATTAAATATACATATTATATAAATGAGATACCACTTGCTTAAACATAGCTCACGTAACTTCACCACTTCATCACTCAAAATTGACTTTTCAATTATCAATCACATTTCACAAGAATCTCACACTTCGATCAAGATATAATAACACATCAATTAGAAAGCATATGCAATATTTATGCTAAGACTCAATCCTATATGCAATGTAGTACCATGTCAGTGAAAAACCACCCTGGGGCGCTTAGGAGTACATAACAAGACACACCAGACAATGGGTTTGTCAGGTCACTCTCACTAAGTAAGATCATAGGGAGACCAGTCAGGGTCACGATGTTTTGCGAGAATGTTCCAACCATATGGGATCAACATAGGCTTAAAGGAGCACTCAAACCCGGTGACCCCCAAGGCCTACACTCTGAAGAGTCCGTCAGGGCCTCTCCCTCCTGATTCAGGTTCAACCCCTAAAATAATTTTTGCATGCAGACACTGCTCATGAATTATACAATACCCACGACCTTACACTCGTGTTTTAAACACATTCAACACAATTGCGCTACGATTTAACACTGGTTCCTAAATAGGAAACCTACATTTTCTCTTTAACACTGCGCATCAACGCTTTTCTCAAGATAACGCTGGTTGGGTTATTGTACAATTCATAGCTTACAACAAAAGTGATTTCACATCAAGTGTTAACTACACACTTATCCACAACTAGAACTCATTCACAATTTCACATCTCATAGTGTCACAATCCACCATCACATGTTCACATGTATCTCACAAATTAACACATGTTCAACTTTGCACTTATACTCAATCTCAATAACAATATTATAATCTCAAAGCAACATGTTATTCTACAATTCATCACATACTCACAATTTGAATCATCATTTCATATCCTCAATATAACAATTTATATAAAAGACTATCACAACATGAGGACTAAAACCCCTCAAATAATATTACACAATTATATCAAAATCATAGGTCGAAATATACAAATATCAAGAACACAATTTATCAAGCAATTTTCATTAGGACATCAATATTTTATTTATAATCATAAAGGAAAAATTGCAATTTAACAAACATCCTAAAATAAAACCTCAATTTAATCCTCTAAGGATCCCTACACATGTTCTCACTAATCCCCAACTGTGAATAACTCATCCCTTACCTCTGAGCGGACTCACGTGTCTTCAGCCAGCGATGGCAACATCTCTAGCGGTTCCCTGAAATTCTTTCAATTATTCATCCGACTGCTCCGATAAAATTCCCAAATGTCAGAGAGACGGAGAAGAGATTGAAACCTCCACTTGTACTGTCTTCATGCGATTCCTTTTTCTCCCTCCGAAAATATTATCTCGCAAATCCCAACGGTGGAAGCGTGCGGAATTTAATTTCCAACAACATATCCAAATTTCATCAAAATCCAACGGCTAACGAAACCGGGATCGTAGTTTTACCGAGACAGTTTTGGGTTTCTGCGGGAAATTAAAATGCTACAATGCGAAGGGTTTTCCTCTAATCACAGATATGATTTTGAAATTCTCAACGGTAAATATGTTTGGAATTGGGTTGCGAACATGATACTCAAATTTCACGACGATCCAACGGTGAACGGGTTCGAGATTGTCATTTTTCTGAGACAGGTTTGGTGGGCTGCGGGAAAAAGAAAGGGTTTTGAGGAGAAGGGGAAAAACGAAAATGAAGCCAAAAAGGAGGCAGCTGACTTAACATAACTATTTATACCTAGGGTACTCAGTCTATTATTTGCTCTATATTTATTTATTTTTTTTTTTACTAAAAAGCTTTTTAAATTTATTTACGAAAAATTGGGATGTTACACTAAGACATCATTAAAGAAAATCTAAAGATAGTAAGACATTGAATATGCTTAAGTAATTACTGATTAGAACTTAACTCATTTGATTGGTATATATATCATATATATTGTGAGAATTTTTATAGGTATTCATTGAATATGGTTCTAAATTGTCGTTCCTACATTTTTTCTATCAGCAAATAAATAAATATTTCTAAAAATGGGGTACACGGGTACTCTAACTCAGGTACAAAAAAGTTTTGGAGTAAACCAACTGAAATGTGCTCTATGACAAAATTTTTTTCTCATCCTACTTTAGTCCTCTAATTTTTTTTCTATTTTTTATTTTTTCTTTTTTAATTTTTGTTCCAATATTTTTCTCATTGACACTTCCAACTAAACAGAGTTGTCCTACATAACATTCTTTTTCTATTTTTCTTTTACCACACCCACTAAACAGACTTGTGTTTCATTGATATATTTACTGTATATTGAAATTTAATCAATTAAAAATAAAAATATAAGTTATAAAATTTTAAAATTTTTAGTTTACTTATTACTAGTTTTTACATTTTATTGTTTATTCTTGGTCCACAAGCTAGCCTATAAAATCGTGGACTAAATAAGGCAGGTAGGCACAAAAGAAAATGGAACCCATTTATGTCACAAACAAAGATGGTCCAACTTATTGAAATTGAAAGCTAAAGAAGATAGACCTTAATAATAATGCCATCAAATAATAATAATTATTATTATTATATCAGTAAAAAAACTGCTCATGTGCACTAAAAGTGAAAAACTTGTGGCATACCTTGGGTTGCCCGCATAATTACATCAAAGCTTTGTGGCATACCTTGGGTTGCCCGCATTATCCTCTTGAATTTCTGAATAGAAGAAAAAGTAAAGCCAAAAGTCAAAGGAAGAAAGTAATAAAATTGCTCATGTGCACTAAAAAAACAAAATAGAGATCGAATAGTTCCATCAAATAAGCATCATGATAAATTACACTCTTTCTTTCTTATATAAATTGTCTCCTTGTAATTAAAAGGTGTGCCACAAGCAAACCAGGACATGCACTGCTATTTTTTTTAATTTTGATTTAATTAATGTTGGAGAATATGCACTGTCAAAAATTATAAAATCTTTTTAAAAAAATTATATGCACTGTCAAAAGAGAGTTGTGATAATAAAAAGTAAAAGAAAATAGAAATACCATTGAGCTTGGGTGGGAACAAGCTCTTTGGTGAAAATTCTTTTGTAAGTAAGGCATTTGATACAAAGAAATAATAGTCTATTACCTAGGGATCAAAGACCGTAGAAGCTTTTGAAAGTCTCATACGTCCTTCTGTCCAATAACAACCAAATAAAAGATGTAAATCCAAAGAGCAAAAACAACTTTTTACAACAATAATCTGAGTACCCTTTAGATGGTACAAGTGGAATCTCAGTACCCCATTAATCAGAATCCTTCATGTATTAAGCTCAAGAGCTTGCTGTAAAATATTTTTTAAAAAAACTACATGAATCCAAAGGTTAAACGTGTCTGTATGCCTTCAGATTCCAGCTACCTTGCAGCCTCTATTCCCTAAATAAAATGCAAGCAGCTCATCAGTACATAAAGTAAATAATCACTCATCAGTATTTCTGAATTCAGCTGGCACTACAATAAGTAGACAAATAAGTAGACAAATGCAAAGTACATGACACAATTGAAAAAGTAAAGCAAAAGTGAACATTTATTATTTCACAAGCCTCAAGTGTTGGAAAAGAAAAGAATGCATAACCTATCCTTAGATCCCTTAGATCCAATAAACTTTCTGAACCATTATTAGAGTGCCAAATTTGGTTCACATTTTGATTTATTAGTTAGATATGGACACCTTTGCATGCATAAACCTAATAATACATTAAGTAGTTGAGGTACCATGAATATGTGTCTTGAACCTTGATTATTGATAGGATATATTTGGTACTTACAGACTGTTTAACATGGAAAATAAATGACAGGATATACAATCTTTCTCGCCCAAGGCGCCGTGCCAGCTCTTCCGCTAAAGCTTGACCTAGTGGATCATTATCAGTTGTCAGGATAATGTGAACTGCCTAAAAAAACAAAGAGAGGAAACCAAACTACTAAGCAGTTCACTTCTGTGTTAGAAAGATCCAATTGAATGGGAAGAAACCAAATGTGTGTACCTTATCCAAGTACTCTTTCCAGTTCCACAGGTATCAAAATGCAGTGTCCTGACTTCATAGAGACAAGCTCACACAAATTAACATATTATAAAAGCTAGAGTAACATAAACAGAATTTATACATAACGGCAATATAACACATTTTCAAATAATAAGCAAGCTATATTTGGACAATTTTGCTATAAAGGAAATTTGCTATGATTAGTAGGTAAAAGGAAAAAACAGAAATCCATTTAGATAGATTCTTCTTTCCAAAATTAAGAATTATAACTTATAATGTTTCTTAGAATGAAAGTGGTTCCAAAACACAAAAGATCTCTCTTGAAACAATTAGTATCTAAGTCAAAAAGATTTGTACTTTGACTCTTAGTTATTACATTTTCAACTACCCCAGACTCAGTGGAATAAAAATGAAAAATTAGAAGAGCAAATTAGTTATTACCTGTGGTTACACACTTCTTTTGGCCACCAGATACACCTCTCTGCATTTCATCACCCACAATGGTATCTTTGCAAATATTAAGCCCCAATATCTATTCATATAGCAAACAATGAATATGTGATTTTTTATAACAAAATCAAAGTCGTTAGTCCGGAAATTGGAAATAATTATTTTGTCTATCACGCCAATTTAATTTAATATATTAAAATTATTTACAATAAAAAAATTATTAATTCTTTGAAAAAATATCAAAGAACAAGAGGTCCTCTTCTCTACCTAACCTTAAACATAATGTTGAGTATGAAAAGTCACTTGCTTTGAGTGTATAGTCAGTAATGAGACTCTGCTTTCTATTCCTTCCATTGCAATAGCCCTAAAATCCAATCAAAACACATAAATTAAATTAAACGACATCATTTAGAGTTGCATTGCGCTCAAAACTCACTGTTTTTTTTTTCAATCTCGCATAACAGCGAATGATTGAGAGAGAGAGAGAATAAAAAAGCGTCGAGTGTTGAAGCTGGTGAAGTTTCAAAATGGAATTTGGAGTGTGAACTTGCTTACCTACTACGAGAAAGAAGAACACGGAGTGAGAGTGAAAAGAAAGAAGATTGAGACGAAAATAAGAAGAAGCAAGGGTTCTAAGTTTTGAAAGTGGGCAGCAATTTTGAATGAAATAAAGAGAAGGTGAACAAAACTTCTTATAAGTTTAAAATTTGGTCACATTTTGTAGGGGCAATTATTTTGTGAAAATATTTAATACTATTGAACAATTTCTGGATGTTTCAATTTCAGGGACTTTGGGGAGTGAAATTTGGAAAAGAGTTTGGGTTTAGGGGAACATAAATTGGTGTAGAATGGAACCAGAGGTTTGATAATCGTGTTTGTCATGGCCACCGCTTGCTTGTTGCACTCCGACATTGTGACATTTTCACTAATACTTTATGTGCATGTGCGTAAAGTGAATCAATGTTCTGAAGGGTAGCATAGGACTGTGGGGCAACAGGGGTTTTCAACAAGGAAACAAGCAATGAGTAAAGATGTGTGCGTGAGAGGGAGGTTGCAATTGGTTTCAGGAGTTTTATTATAAGTTTTTACAAGGGGCGCTTGTTTTGGTTCATAGTCAAGGGGGCGCACAATTGGACAATTGGTAATTTGCTTTCGGCATTCTGCTTACAAAATGTTTTTTTCATATTATCACCGGTATACTTAATATGGTATGGGACTAAAAACTTAATCAGAGAATAGTTTAAGGATCATGACCTATCAAATATTTGTTTATGAATTTTAAAAAATTGAGAAAGGTTAATGTTTTACTTCTTCTTCTACACTTTTCTCTTTGGCGAACAAGTCACGATTTTTGTTATTCTTCTTCAATCACAAAATAAAGAGAAAGTTGTGTTGGGTTAGATTAAAGTGGATTTGAGAAAACAACGCTTAGGTCCGAAGTTCAAATGGGAAATTTGGTCACACACGTGTCACGTGTCCCGAAGAATGTCAATGAAAATTTTGAATAATTATTAACTAAAAATTAATTTAAATTGAATGATTATTTTTTGAGATTGAGTATTTACTAAAAAAACAAGAGACTAGTATTCAAATTCAAATAGTCTTAAAGAGTTTTACCTACACCAACAATCGTAGGTATAAGACTTTTGAGGTTATACCTACACCAACCAATTATAGGCACAGATTTTGTGAAGTTTTATCTACACCACATAGTTGTAGGTATAAGTTTTTTAAAATTTTGCCTACATTGTGCTTCTGTAGGTAGTAATTCTTTTGAGTTTTACCTACACTAATCAACCATAGGCACAAGTTTTTTGGAGTTTTACCTACACAACATAGTTGTAGGTAGAAGTATTTTTTTAGTTTTAATGAATTTGCCTACACCAAATAATGGTTGGTACAAGTGATTGAGTTTTACCTTTATTAGTCAGTTGTAGGTAAAAGTATTTTTGAGATTTACCTACACTAATTTATGTCTGTAGCAAAAAAGCGTCCGTAGGCATAGGTTATTTTCTTGTAGTGGATCATAAAGGTATTATTATTTTTTCCTATTCAAAATCACTCTTCCTTTTCTTTCCCTATGTATTTTGAGATTTATTTGGTCTTGGATTGTTGGATTTTGGTCTGGTCTCTTATTTGAAAGTTGTCTAGGTGAATTTTATAAATACACTAATGTTAATTGTTTATTTAATAAATACACAAATGTTAATTGTTTTCCTTTTTTAACCATGGGGCTGAGTGGTGGATACATTAAAGAGGCCACTAAGGCGCTAACTCATTATGACAACTATATTAAAGAAATTATTTCATTAATTTTTATGTGTTTTTGTTCCTTCATAGGCTTGGTTTAGAGAACTACCAACTAGAGTATTGGACCCTCTTTCGCCAGAGCAGGTGATGCAATCCCAGTCAGAAGAAGAATGTGCTCAGCTTGTGAGGCTTCTTCCTCCAACAAAAGCTGCTTTGCTAGATTAGGCAATAAATTTAATGGCAGATGTTGCTCAAATGGAAAACTTAAACAACATGAATGCACGTAATATTGCAATGGTTTTTGCACCAAACATGACTCAAGTAAGACTAAATCATTTTTTGTTGTAAATGTAGTATACAATTTTGCTCTTAGCTCCAATTTTTGTTATTGAGTTCATACCAGTCAAATTCTTCTTATTGGATATAACATCAATGAGTAAAACAAACATTTTGATATGTTTTCATTTATGTAAAAGTCTTCTATTGAAGGAATAAAAAGAATTGGTGAAAAAGATTTACATTATTAGTTTTTTCACCCTTAACAAGGGTTTTGGAGATTTTTGAAAATCTGGGAGAGCATACTAATGTAAAATGGGCTTGTAGTTTTAGGATTTTAATTTTGAAATTGAGTCTTTTGTTTCAATATTATTTGTTACTTTGGGAATTTATTGTATGTTGGATTATCTTAAGGTTAGCTTGTTATGTTGAGTCTCTAGATCAGTGTTGTTAAATGGTGGCGCTATGGCAGAATGGCTTGGCTTTTTTTTTTGCCAACTGCCATAGGTAATTTGTGAAGGGAAACCCGCCACGACAGCACCATAGGCCACAATGGTTGTATTGTAAAATGAAGTAGGGAATAGGGATATGTAGTTATCGTAGAAAATAACTTTTTACATTCCTAAGAATCAACAAATCATAAGAATAATTTTTAATTTTCCTTTTTTGTGATGCATTCATATCTAAATAACAACTTTCAATTTCTCTGTTAGGAATCTGCACACCATTGTAATAAGCAACATCAAACATTTTATGCTAATTAAACATATAAATATAAATATACACAAAATTTCAATGTAATTAGCATCTGTAGTTGTATTTTTAGCTTTTTGTAGGTTGCTATGATCAGATTTCTCAAACTGAACTCTCTTTGGATGTTATAGTTAAAGTTGAGCTATTATCGGAGTCCACTGCTTTCCTTGTTCAGCCCCTTGATTTAGTTCAGATGAATTTTTAAGATAATTATGATTATTAAATACATACTAATAGTTGAAACTGCTTGACAATGATTCAACATATATGGTTATTTGTGGTAAACCTGTTTATTGTACTACTCCATCTAAAATTTGGCATAACATTCAAAGACGGTTAATAACAATTAACCATCTTTGAAAGACACAACATTCAAAGACGGTTATTAGCAAATAACCGTCTTTAAATGCCTATTTTGACACAGCATTCAAAGACGATTATTTGTTAATAACCGTTTTTGATTGTAAAGTCTGATACACCTTTCAAAGACGGTTATTAGCTAATAACCGTCATAAAAAGTCATTTTTTTAGTAGTGAATTTACCATTTCATATAGCTTTGTTATGATAATGCAACAACATGACAATCATATGATATTGAGAGGAAGTCAAAGTCAACACTTGGTATAAAGGATGAGGTATATTTCAATCTCTTTTTCTGTCATTCGATATCCAGCATGGTGTGATGCTATTTATGAGTTGTATAAGTTGGAGTCATGCGAAGAATTTGAGCACCAATGGTCAGACGTTATTGCCAAGTATAAGTTAGAGTCCAATAAACTTGTGAAAGGATCATATGAAATAAATAATTATTGGTAAATTGCTTATGTTAATTCATGATCATTACCTAAGGGGATGACAACCACTGGATTATTGAAGAGTATTAATGCATTTATTAAAAGATTCATCAATTCTCACATTTATACTCTAGAACATATGGTGTTTTGGGATAGTAAATTAGAAACTTGCAGTTGTAAGAATTTTTAGTTTTGACTATTTTTTTTAGAGTTCTAAGTTAAAAGATAAGTTGCATGCATATTGAGAATTAAATTTTTATCACTAACACTATTAGAAAATAGAGTTTTAACATCAATTTTTAAGAATTTTTAACATTGGTTATTAATCGATGTTGAAACTACCGACGTTTAAAGTAATAATGTTAATATTGATTTTCCAAAACTGATGTTAACATAAAAATGATAACATTGGTTTTTTAAAAAACCAAAAAACCAATGTTATATAGTAATAATTATAAAAAAGGTCATATATCTTAACATCAACATCGATTTTTTTTACCAAAACTGATGTTAACAGATACATACAATTAACATCGGTCTTTTGAAAAATCGATGTTATATGTATAAGTTAACATCGGGTTTTCCAAAAATCGATGTTGGCAGTCATCCAACAACATTGATTTTACAAAAAACTGATGTTGTTGTCTGATTACCGACATCAATTTTTGGTAAAAACTGATGTTGTATATTCAACAACAACATCGGTTTCTATAAAATTGATGTTGTGAATGAGGCTTAGCATCGATTTTAGAGAAAACCGATGTTAATATATACATACAACATAATGTGTTGTTACTAAAAACTGATGTTGTTTTGTGGATTTTTTTTAAGGTGTTGTCTGTTTTTTTAATAATTTCAAATTAACATACAAATTTAAATGCACAACCACAACAGATAATATTCATTTTATTTCAAACAGTTTTTAGCAGAAATTTAATAAAAATTGAATATTTACTATGAATTAAAAGAATATTTAATGTGCATATCAGCTACCTACCTGATGTCATTATTGGTCGCATTCTCTCCTTTTTGCTAACTAAAGAAGCAGTTCATACTAGTGCTTTATCCAACAGATGCATATACCTTTGGACATTCATCACCAAGCTAGAGTTTGAGGATAGAGACACATTCTACCACAAAATTAGAATAAGGAAAGCGCCCTTTTATAACTTTGTGGATAAAGTATTACTTCATCTAAAGAGTTCAATCATCCAAAGTTTCCTTCTTTTTCTTACATAAAGTTATTGTAATCGTCGTGTTAATAACTGGATATATAACATTATAAATCAGAGAGTCAATAAATTTTTTATCATTCCAATGACAACACAAGACATCTCCCCTCATTCCCTTTGGAATTCCCTATTCTAGAAATAGTTGATTTTCTTTCCAAAATTATTGTTCCCACCTTTGTTTGTCTTTCATCATCCAATATCCTCAAAAGGGTGAAAGATAAGCATGATTGTGGACAACTTGAGGATAATGAGGGATGAAAGATAAACAAAGGTGGGGACCTTAACTCTAGTAGGAAAATCATACATTGATCAACTCCCATTTCTCTAAGAATTGGGAATTCCAAAGGAAATATATGTGTGGCAAGGTCTTGTGTAGTCATTGAAATGATATAAAGCTTTTTGACTTTTCGGATCCGATTTATAATATTATATAACCACTTATCAACATGATGATTATTAAAACTCTTTGTAATAAAAAGAGAGAAACTTTGGATGATTGAACTCTTTAGATAAAGTAATACTTTTTCCATAAAGTTATAAAAATGGGGCTTTCCTTATCCTATTATTGCTACGGAAAGTGTCTTTATCCTCAAATAGTAGCTTGGTGATGAATGTCCAAATATATCTTCATCTCTTGGATAAAACACTAGCACAAACTACTTCTTTAGTTGGTAGAAAGAAGAGAATGCGACCAATAATGACATCAGGTAGATCATTGATTTTGTCTGGACCTTCACAATTGCAGTTTTTGCTTTTTTCAATTTCATCTCCCCAAATTGAGTCTATGATTGCTTGAAGTTGCAACAAAAGGTTAAACAAATAAAAACACAATTACCATGCATTGCCAAGCCATAAAACATAGTCTATAAATTGATACAATCAAAGTTTGAATTGGCAGGTGCATAAGATACTCTATCATACTAAGAATGTTTTCTTGAGGCCAGATTTTAAAGGAAACAATAAATCTCAACTAATAGATGGTAGAGACACAAATAATGGAAAACCAATGGTCAAAATGTCCAAAATGATCACCAATTGAAGTTAAAAAAAATGGGACCCTAAATCTCATGAGTGAAGAACATACCATAGGGAGGTAGTCCGTAAAAATTTTCTACTGGATGGAACCTTTTACACATGAGAGGAGGCTACACAGAAACTCACAAACACTACCAAAACCTAAGGCACCATAGTAAGAGAGAGAAAGAGAGTATGTGACTGAGAGAGAAAGAGTGTGTGACGCTGTTGAGTGAGAGGGGTAAATGAAAAGTGTCAATATAAAGAGGTCAATGATGACTACAATAAGAAAGAGACGTTACTAATTAATATAATTCAATTTTATTTTAATTACATAAAACAATGTGGGTTGACTAGCTTTATGACTTTTTGCAAAATAAGAAAAAAGAGTTTTTGATTAGTAAAAGAAGTAAAGTTTATTTTAACCAAATAAATACAATTTGGCGTGACTAGAATCGTTTCATGAAAACCATAGTAAAAAAATACCAGTTTCACCATTTAACTACTTGATATGAATTATCCAGTTGTATTAATTAAATATGCATAAAAGAATATATGTCACTCATAATAGTTGTATGAAGCTCAAATAAAATAGCTTTTAATGAAAAAATAATTTTAATTTGTAAAAAATATCATATAAAGATCTCATTTAACATAACATTAATTAAGTATTTAATTGCATTCACTATTTTCTTGATGTAACTTTTAGAAATGCATGAATAAAACTTGTTCCCCTTATATATTTATAATATCATGTATCTAACACCAACACTTAATCAAATGATTCTATTTAACAGGCACACTACTTTTTGTGTTTGTGGTATACATGGAAATTTTATGTTGCATGTAGATCATAATTATTATTAAAATTATACTTTATATTTTATGTGGATATATTTTGAAATACATTTTGTAATTAAATATCATTGATGCAAGACAAGAAAATAATTATTTAAATATTTTTTATTGACTATTTTTAATTAGATAAAACATATATTTTATTTTTAGTTAAAATATTTAATGCCTTAATTGAATTGACTTTATTATATATATATATATATATATATATATATATATATATATATATATATGTGTGTGTGTGTGTGTGTGTGTGTGTGTGTGTGTATAATATTGTTTTCTTTTAAAAATATTAAGGCTAAAATTATTTTGATAAATGAATGCATAATCTTCTATTAATGAAAAACTAAAGTCAAATATTCATTAATGACATTATTAAACCCCATTTTTGTTCTCCTAATAACTAATAAACAATATATATTTAAAATCTACTTTCTATTAAATCTCTAATTAATTAATATACTCCATTTGGTTCATAATTTATGACACCATTGAGAGGAATTGATGGCCTTTCTATAAGGCATTTTAACAAAAATGAAGGATTTTTTCATTATTTACCCTTATAAAAATACTATAAGTATCTTTTTTTTTATTTAAGTGATGTATAATGCTCTTAGACTTTATTCTTTTGACACAGGTGTTGAGAAATGAAATTATCATCTCGAAACTCATAAAAAATACTACCTTTGGTTCTATTTATAAGCAACATGTGTAGTGTAAAAATGCTTCATTAGATTTGTAAAATGAAAACTAATTTAGAACAATTTTTTTTATTAAAAGATATCATATAAAGAATGTTATATAGGGTTAAGGAAAAATAAATGAATGCATAATAATCAAATAATGAAAACCTGAAGTCAAATATTCATTATTTATACCATTAAAATTCATTATCCTTCTCCTAATAACAAATAATAAATATGTATTTAAAATCCACTATCTGTTAAATGCATCACTAATTAATATAATTTATTAAAAATACTACAAATAACTAAAAGAAATTTTCTAAAGTACATTGATTTAATTTGAGAGTGAAAAGTGTGTAAAATTCAATTATTTTATATTGTAAAAGATGAGGAGTGCTAGGAGCATGGCTTTTAACACACTCCTTCAAATAGAAACTTTCTAACTGGTTAAATTTAATTGAAATCCACAAAATTAGGAGAAATAATAATTAAATATCATGTGTGATCAACAAATTCTTTTAATTTTAACCAATTAAAAAGTGTTCAATATAATGTGTCAAAAAATGTATTCTTGACATTTTTCATAGGTACATATTTGGGTATAGTGTGAATGTATGAATACAGGTTTTTGATGATGCCAAAGTATAATCAAATAAGATTACTTCAAGAAACATTCAAGGTCAAGCAAACAGAGATTGCTTCAAGATTAAATCAAGATCAAGAAAATAAAGATCAAGAAGAAAGCTAAGTTTTAGTCTATCTTTGTTAAAAGAGTCTCTTAGTGATTGCAAAGGTTTCGCCTCATAACCAAGTTTTTATATTGATTATAAAAAAGTTTTAGAATATTTTTAACATTGTCTGAAAAAGGAATTTTCCACTAGAAATCGATTACCAGGCATTGTAATTGATTACCAGAAGTAAAATTATTTTAAAAACCTTTTTCAGAAAGTTAGAAATTTGAAATTTGAAAATTTCAAAAAAGCTTTTTGAAAAGACACTTATCTTCAAATCATTTTGAAAAGGCACAATAGGCCTATATATATGTGTCTTTGACTTCGAAAAGCAAGAGAGAGATTTTTCTAAGAGAACTTAATTGTCAAATGCTCTCTAAACAACTAATTGCTAAACACTTGCAAATCGATTGAGAATTCTTCTAGGAACTTCAATTTGTATCATCTACTCTAAAGGAGATGAATCTTTCTATTCATATCTTAAACTCAGTTGTAATCAAGAGACTGATTGTCTCTTGAATTATGATAATCTTGAACACAAGGGTGAGGGATCCCAAGGTGTGTTTAAAGTTTGTAAAGGATTTACAAAAGATAGTGAAAAATCTCAGGTGGGTTGCTTTAGGAATTGACTTAGGCATGGGAACCAGTATAAATTAAGTTTGCATTTCTCTCTTCTCCTATCTCATTTATTTTATTACAATCAATTTTGTCTTGCACGTTTAAAGAACATCAATTAAATCATTTAAAATAGGGTTAAAGTTTGTTAGTGGAATAATTTTGTAAGACTTAATTCACTCCCCTCTTAAGTTATAGAGGCCACTTGTCCAACATAAATGATATAAAATAGGAAAAACAAACAAAACATGGTAGACCTATTTCACTTGTTTCCCTAACTTAAATAATCATCCTATGAAAATTCAAAAATAGCAAAAGAGAAACCTTTCTTTGATGAGAATAGATTCTCTTTTTAATTAATCTTCAATTCTCCTAACCAATGGTTGGGAAGGTAGAAACAATTTTGTTGAGTCTGACTATAATAATATAGTAGTATATCACTCATTCTAGTATAATAGAAAAACATATTAGTAATCATACTAATAATTTAAATTATATTTCAACAATTGATCTCGTATTTTCAATATTGACTAATTATATTTGTTTTTTTTTTATTAGAAAGCTCTTGTTTTAATGTAAAGTCATGATTAAATTGTAACCTAAAATTAAATTTAAATTATGTTTTAAATTTAAAATTAATTTTTAAAATCAATTCAATCGAATTTTACAACAATCGTTTGCCTTAACAAATTTAGTGAAGTACATTTGGATAATATAAAAAATGTAATTTTCATGATGCATAAATAGTTATATAAAGCTATAAATGTTGGCAATGATATAATATATAGTGTTCACTTGGTGTGAGGTTTGGCAACAATTTGTTGTCTTGTGCTCAAAAAATATATGAGACAAGCCAACATCTCAAATGCCATTTCCCATTCCACCAATTCCTATTCCAACCCTTCCAAATTCTTCCACCTCTCCTCCAAACACCCCTCTTTCAAAATCACCTTCCTCTTCCTTACCAATACCAATCTCTACTTCTTTGCCTTATGGGACCAATTCTTTTCTTCCACCCCTTCCAACCTCTTCCACATTTACATCCACATAGACCACTTCATCAACATCACACACCCTCCCCTCTTTTTAAAAACAAATACATCTCCTCCAAACGCACCCTCCCCACCTCCCCAACCCTTATCTCTGCCCTATGCCTCCTCCTTGCTATCGCACTCCTCGAAAACCCTTCCAACGCCTACTTGCCCTCCTTTCCCATCATTATATCCCTCTCCACTCCTTCAAATACATCTACAACTGCCTCTTCATATTATGCAGCTTCGTTGTTGACGTTGACAATTTACAAGCATTTAAGGTGGTATCTCAGGTGGCGCCTCCTTCAAAAATACAAAAGACCACCAGGAATTGCCATCTTAGATGGTGCCTCCTCCTGCCTACATGGAAAAAGAAATCCTTGCTAGTAAATAGTTTTTTTCCTACACCTATTTGATATATATATTTTTAAATAATGCTTGTTTCTTCAAAAAGCCAAATCATTTTTTATGTCATTCAATGGATAATTATATTTTGGAGCTTTATACTGAAAGGCATTATTACTTAATTTCAATGAAAATCAATGTGCTTCTAGAGACAACTGAAGGGCATAAGCGAAGATATTGTAATGTATGAAAATGATGAAAATTCTTCATGCAATCCTCCCAAGTAGGGGACCTATCACAAGATCCATGGCTACGAGAATCCAAGAAGATTGGGCCAGAGATGTAAGAGTAGGCCCAAGGGTTCTCATGAGCCTTAGGATAGATTTTGGGCTCATGGGCTAAGTATGAACCCACTTATCTTTTTACATATTAGATTAGAATTTCATTATTTTTGGGACTTGTATTTAGGGATCCATAATATAGGGAGAGTACCCTAGCAATATAGGATTTTTTAACCCTTGTATTCTAGGGCACCTAGACTAGTTTTTGTATTAGGGGTAGTTTTGTAATTTCACAAGAATTAAGTGCACTATTTCAAAATTTGTAAAATTATTTCAGATAACAATTTGGCCACTGGTAATCGATTACATCCTCTAGTAATCGATTACCAGAGAGTAAATATCATATTTTTGAAATCTTAAAAAGCTTTTTGGAAAATATCCTTTGGCCAAACCTGTGCATCATCAATTAAGAAAATCTTTCTAAGATTCTAGGAACTAAGTTCATCAATTATCTTGAATTTCTGGATTCTTGACTTGGATCAAACGTGAGAAGCGCTTATCTTTGGCATCATCAAAACTTCATATCATATATGCTTCTACAAAAGTGAAGATGAAGTAAGGGGTGAAGAGTACAGTGAGGAAGTCTACCCCCATGAAGAAGGTGACCTCCTAATGGTTAGAAGGATATTTGGAGGTCAATCTTGTGATCTATCTCAATCCTAAATAGAGAACATCTTTCATACAAAATGAAAAATTTTAGATAAAACTTGTTCTCTCATTGTGGATAGTGGACCTTGTTGCAATTGTTGTAGCACAAGATTAGTTTCCAAGTTGAACCTCACTATCATTCCCCACCAAAAACCTTATAAACTTCAATGGCTCAATGGGAAAGGGGAAATGATAGTTAACTAACAATTCAAGTTACCTTTCTCCACTGGGACACATAAGGATGAAGTTAATTGTGATATAGTTCCCATGAAGGCATGACATATTCTTTTAGGAAGGCCATGGAAATTTGATTGGAATATCATTTACAATGGCCTAACTAATGAGATTACCCTCACCTATTTTGGCACTAAATTTGTGTTGCATCCTCAAACACCTTCACAGGTAGCTAAGGATAAACTTACAATGAAGGACAAGAGGGATGAGGAAAAGTTAGAAAAACAAATGAAAAAAAAGGATAGTAAGGCCTTAGCTCCAAAAGTCAAGGAAAAGGAAAAAGAGGGAATGTGTTCCTCTAAGACAGTTGTAAAAAAAAGAAGAGTCATTTTGCAACAAAAGGAGATGTTAAGAAAGCTCTTCTTCTCAAGCAATCTTTCTACCTTTTCCTTTCAAGGGAGACTTCCCTTAGCACTGCCACAATTCCCCCACTTGAGACCATTCCCCTAAAGGTCCAAGAACTCTTACAGGAATTTGGTGATGTATTTCCCAAAGAGATACCCCTGGATTACCTCCTCTTAGGGGAATAGAACACCAAATAGACTAAGTCCCAGGAACAAGCCTTCCTAATAGGCTAGCTTATAGGACTAATCCTCAAGAGACCAAGGAGATTGAATCCCAGTTTAAGGAATTGTTGGAGAAAGTTTTGGTCCAAGAGAGCCTAAGTCCTTGTGTTGTGCCTGTGTTCTTGGTGCCAAAGAAGGATGGTAAGTGGAGAATGTGTACAGATTGTAGGGCCATTAACAACATAACTATGAATTATAGGCACCCCATTCCTAGGCTTAATGAGTTGCATGGTGTAAGTATATTTTCCAAAAATTGATCTTAAAAATGGTTATCACCAAATAAGGATGAGAGAAGGTGATGAATGGAAAACCGCTTTCTAGACCAAGTTTGGGTTGTATAAGTGGTTAGTGATGCCTTTTGGACTCACTAATGCACCAAGAACCTTCATGAGGCTAATGAATCATGTCCTAAGGGAGTTCTTAGGTAGGTTTGTAGTTGTTTATTTTGGTGATATCTTAGTCTATAGTAGGGACCTAGATGATCACCTAGGACATCTAAGGCAATTTCTTTTACTTCTTAGGAAACACACTCTCTTTGCTAATATAGATAAATGCACCTTTTGTGTTGATAGTGTAGTCATATTAGGTTTTGTGGTTAACAAAAATGAGGTCCATGTGGACCCTAATAAAATCAAGGCCATCCAAGAGTGGCCCACCCCAAAAAGTGTAGGAGATATTAGGAGCTTCCATGGGTTGGCAAGTTTCTATAGAAGGTTTGATGCTAATTTCTCTACACTTGCTTTGCCACTCAATGAGTTGGTGAAGAAGAATGTGGCATCACATGGGGAGAGAGACGAGCAAGCCTTTTCTTTGCTCATAGAATAGCTCACCAAGGCACCCGTTCTAGCTCTCTCGGACTTTTCTAAAACTTTTGAGCTAGAGTGTGATGCCTCTGGTGTTGGTGTAGAAGTTGTGTTGTTGCAAGGTGGGCACCCTATTGCTTACTTTAGTGAGAAACTTCATGGTGCCACTCTCAAATACCCCATATATGATAAGAAGCTTTATTCCTTAGTTAGAGCCCTCCAAACTTGGAAACATTACCTTATTTCCAAGGAGTTTGTTATTCATAGTGATCATGAATCATTTAAGTATATTAGAGGGCAATGCAAGTTAAACAAGAGGCATGCAAAATAGGTAGAGTTCCTAGAGAATTTTTCATATGTTATCAAATACAAAAAGGGAAAGACCAATGTGGTTATAAATGTTCTTTCTAGGAGACACACAATAATTTCTTCCCTTAGAGCTCAAATTTTAGGATTTGATAACATAAGGGAATTATATGTTTTTGATGATTACTTCTCTCCCATTTATGCTAGCTGTGGGCACAAGGCCCAAGATGGATTCTAGATTGCTAAGGGGTATTTGTTCAAGGAGGGAAGACTTTGTATACCCTAAGGATCCATTAGAAAGGCGTTGGTCAAAGAGAGCCATGAGGGTGGGCTAATGGGACATTTTGGAATTGATAAGACTCTTGTCTTCCTCAAGGAAAAATTCTTTTGGCCAGATATGAAAAAAGATGTCCATAGGTATTGCACTAGGTGTGTGGCTTGTTTACATGCCAAGTATAGGGTGATGCCTCATGGGCTATACACACCCTTACCCATTCCATCTACACCCTGGGTAGATATAAGTAGGGACTTTGTCCTTGGGCTTCCTAGGACTTAGAGAGGTGTAGACTCTATCTTTGTGGTGGTGGATAGGTTTAGCAAGATGGCACATTTCATACCATGCCACAAGGTAGATTATGCTAGTCACATCTCAATACTTTTTTTAGAGAAGTTATGACGTTTCATGGTTTTCCTAAGGCTATTGTGTCTGATAGAGATGCTAAGTTCCTTAACAATTTTTGGAAAACTTTATGGGTTAAGCCAGGAACTAAGCTTCTTTTCTCCACCGCTTGTCACCCACATACTGATGGGCAGATAAAGGTAGTGAATAGATCTCTATCCATATTGTTAAGGGCTCTCCTAAAAGGTAATCACAAGTCTTGGGATGACTACCTTCCTCATGTGGAGTTTTCCTATAATAGGGGGGCAGGGGTTCATAGAACTACCAGGCAGTTACTTTTTGAGGTTGTCTATGGGTTCAATCTTCTCATACCTTTCGACCTAATTCCCCTTCCACTTGACACTTATTTTATACATAAAGAAGGGGTATCTAGGTCAGAGTTTGTGAAGAAATTACGCGAGAGGGTTAGGAACCAAATAAAAATGTATGCAACTAAAGGCAATAGAGGAAGGAAGGAATCAGTGTTTAATAAAGGGGATTGGGTTTGGCTCCATCTTAGGAAGGATAGATTTCCTACTAAGATAAAGTCCAAACTTATCCCCAAAGGTGATGGCCCTTTTTCAGGTCTTGGAGAGGATCAACAACAATGCTTATAGGCTAGACCTCCCAGAGGAGTATGGATTTAGCAGCACCTTTAACATTACTGATTTGGTTCCTTTTGTAGTTGTACCTGATTCAGATGATGAAGGGTCTACAAATTTGAGGACAAATCCTATTCAAGAGGGACAAGATGATGCAATCCTCCCAAGGAGGGGACCCATCACCAAAGCAATGGCTAGGAGACTCCAAGGAGATTGGGCTAGAGATGCAGGAGAAGACCCTAGGGTTCTCATGAGCCTTAGGGTAGATTTTGGGCCAATGGGATAAATATGAGCCCACTTATCTTTGTACATATTAGATTAGGGTTTTATTATTTTTGGGCCTTGTATTTAGGGCTCTATAATGAAGGGAGGGTACCTTAGTAATATAGGATTTTTTAGCCTTTGTATTCTAGGGCACCTAGACTAGTTTTTGTATTAGGGGTAGTTTTGTAATTTCACATGCATTAAGTGCACTATTTGATGTGTGTGTGTTGGGAGAGAAATTTAATTGAATTGGGAGAAGCCCAATCCAATTAAATTTTGGACCATCCTTAGGGGGAGGTGAACATTTGCTTGCTACACCCTATTGTCACATCATATAGTCACACTTTGCGCATGTCCTTCATGCTTTACATGTCTCATGACACATAAGCACACTTAGTGAAGAATCATGGACTTGATTTTGGATTCGTGGGTTGAACCATAGCTAAAATTCACTATAATCATAAATAGTAAGATTTTGGCTCCAAATTTTGCTCCATAAATTCAAATTCAAATTCAAGTGAAATTTGAATAGAAATTCAAATTTTCCTCCAAATTAGGCTATAAATAGAGGCCTTGTGTGTGTATTTTTTCAAATTTTATCATTTAAGAAATTAGACTTCAAAGTTCAAACCTCATTTGAGGCATAAAATTTGTCCCCATTTCTCTCCCTCTCCTTCCTCTCATCTTCTCCTACCTTCAACCTTTTATCCATGACCTCCTATGGTGGTGAGCCTGTTCTTGACTCATCTTCTCCTTGAAGTGGTGTCTCCAATCACCTTTTCTCCTTCGCTATTCTGCTACCACTGATCTTCAAGAAGCAAAGGACTCCATTGATGAAGTTGATACTAGGCCTACAAGCTCTACATAGAGCTACATCAATTCTGTAACTGCAAATTTGTTACTTCTCTCAAATGAAAATATCATCTCTTTAACATTTTCATCCTCTCTAAAAACTTGAGTATTTTCCAATACATGTTTAGAAAAATGAAACTCATGCTCATCATCACATACAAACCACAAAAATTTATCACTTGAAGTTTAGATATTAAACAGGAAGGCACATAATCAGGATTTAAGAGCTCTTCATGAAATTCATTTAGGCCTCGGTGATAGTTAAAGATAAAACTAAACAATAGTTGTGAGAAAATTCCTTTGTGGAAAATGTTGACAATCTACACAAGTATTTTGTAAATTTAGTTATTATGGGGTCACATCACCAGTTTCAATCAATCAACTACCAACCTTTAAAATAAGTATCTTCAGACTACTCAACATTCCAAAATGTAGGAAGATCATTTTTTTTTTGCTAGTGCGAGAACATGGGTGACAAAAAACCATTTTTCCTTAGTGGGATTTTGTTAGAAAAAAAAATTCAAAGCAAATTTTGTGAAAAGATGGTAGGAAGGCCGGGTTAGTGAAGGTATAAATGACAAAGGGAATATGCATAGGCTAGATCATTGAGCAAAATGTTTAGCTGGTCAAAATTTGCCCAATCTACTATCATTTAGCCTCGAGTGGTTGACAAAATAGAGGAGACGTATGAGACAACTCAGAAATTGAATGTCGAGCTCATGGCAGAGGGAGATAAGGAGATGACACTTGAGGAACCTATGGTGCAACAAATGCATAAGCATGAACAACAAAAAGAGAAGATTCGTCAGAAAAATGAGCAAATGCAACTTATATTACAACACTTTAATATTATGTCTCTCGTGCTAGGTCGTATACTATGTCGAGTACCATTGCATATGACACTAAGAAGCACATGCTAATTGTAGCACCCCATCTTTCGTCAAATAAATAAAATTTTATTTAAAAATTAATAGAGTTTTTAGAAATGAAATAAATGAGAAAATTGTTTTGGAAAATTAAAATAAATGTTTCATAATATTAGAAAATAAATAGAGTAAAATGATTTTTTAGAAAATAATGTGATGTTTTAATTGGTTATTTATTCAATGAAAGAGTAAAATATAGTTTTTTTATACAAATTAAAAACTAAAAGTAGAGTAAATAACAGGCTGAGTACCTTAGCTATAAATAACGACATATTATGTCAGTTTTTACATTTAGGAAACGTCTCTACGATTTTTTTTTTCCTTTCAAATTTGTTTTCCCTTCTTCGTCTTCCTAAAATCCATCTTTTTCCCGCTTACACCCAAACTTGTCCCAGTAAAATTATGACCTCAGACTCGTTAACCTTTGGATCATCGTGAAATTTGGCTCCCCCTTAGGGACTCATGTTTTGACATTCCCACCATTGGGATTTGTGACATAATATATGTAGGGAGAAAAATTCCCTTTGCATGGAGACAATGAAATTCAAGCTCCAATCCCTTCTCTTTCCCTCTAAAGATCAGAAGAAAAGCTTGATGTCATTATCGCTGCCGGACTACACATGTGAGCCCACTTTGAGGTAAGGGATGAGTTTATCGCAATTGGGGTTAGAATGAACATGTGTAAGGATCCATAGAGGATCAAATTGGGGTTTATTTTGGGATTTTTATGATTATAATTTTCTCTTTATAATCATAAGATTGTTATGTTTGAGGGGCCAATTGATGTCCTACTGCAAATTGGTTAATAAAATTGAGTGTTCTTGGTGTTCTTTTTTGTGTTTTTGAATCTATGATTTTGATATGATTATGTGAAATTGTTTGAGGTGCTTTATTCCCCATTTTGTGAGAATAATTTTTGTATAATTTGTTTGTGTTTTGGAGAAGATTTATTAGATTAACGTGATAAATTGTTATATTGGGATCATGAAATTGTGATCTATATTGTCTGTAAGTGATAAATTGAATATCTGATGAATTGTGAGATACATGTCTATTAATATATTGTATGTATTCAGTTGTGAGCAATGAACTTTGCAATCACACAATTGTAAGACCGTCTAAGGGCGATGAGTATTGTGATAAGATCCACTATGGGAACCCAACGGTTGAATCACTTTGAGGCACGACGAGTTAAAATAATTGAGTAGTTGTGTGTATTGTATAATTCATATGCAAAGTCTGTGTTTGCGCCATGTGTATATTAATATTCTATGATGAGTATGTGATTCATGAGGTGTGATAACATGTTTCTTTGGGATTATAACATTCTGATTGAGATTGAGTTTACATTATAAGTTGAGTATTTGTTAAATTGTGAGATCACATGTGTATTGAGATATTGTGTGCATTGAGTTGTGACCTATGAATTGTACAATCAAACGACTGTAAGGCCCTTTAAGGGTGAATATTTAATGTGCGATGAGTATTATGATGGGGTCCACTGTGGTAACCTGACAAGTTGACTCACTTTGAGGTGCGATGAGTTAAAATTATTTTGAGAACAATTAAGGAGTTGTGTGTTTTGTATAGTTCATAGATAAAGTCTACGTGTTAAAATGTTTTCTGAGTTAGACTTTAATTAGCAGGGAGAGTCCCTGATTGACTTTTCCGAGTCTAGGCCTTGGGGGTAAATGCACCAGGTTTGAGTGCTCCTTTAAACCTATGTCAATCCTACATGGTTGGAGCAGTCTCGCAAAACAACGCGACCCTGACTGGTCTCCCTATGATTTTACCTAGTGAGAGTTACCTAACTAACCAGTGTGTGGTCTGTCTTGTCAAGTACTCCTAGGTGCTCAATGAGATTTTTCACTGACATAATATCACATTGCATATAGGATTGAGTCTTAGTGTATTTGTTGCATGACACATACGTAATGACTATTGTGACTTGTTACGTGATGATGGGTAATGCATTATGTGAGTGTGAGATGTTGCGTTGTACTTGAGATGTGTTGTTCTAAACACATGATTAATGTGAAGGTGTGGAATGTGATTTTGTGATTAAATCCTTGTGACAAGCAATGTTACAAAATGAGTCGTAAAATGATGCGAATTATGCTAAGTTGAGCTTGTTGTACTTATATTACATGTATGTGCTTTTGTTTATCTCTACCTGTTTAGGAATGTGATAACTCACTCCCTGTGTATTGTTTGTGTTTGGATCCTGTGATGATCTCGAACCTTGTGTTCATGGAAGAAGATGATTAGGTAGATGACTTTAAAGAACCTCGTGCTAGAAGATACTTGGACACGACGCTCTTATAGGATATGACATTGGGACATGTATTTCTATATTTTTTGCATAATTTTCTGAACATGTTACTTTATGTTATTTCACTCCTTAAATTATTTCCTTTTGTAAAAATTAGACGACCTTGCTTTGGGCCAGAGATATTTTTATACCCTTATTAGATAAGTTTTTAATTTGATTATTAACGTGAATGTAAACCTTTTACCCACGTGAACTCTTTTATGTTTATTAAATAAAATCTCTTTAATTAATTCCACATTTTCATGTACTATATTATATAAATGTGTATGTCAGGGTAGAGGGTGTCACATTGGTGATGCTAGAGTTAACTAATTTCATGACATACCATAGGATTGTTCATTTCAAATTCATTTTAATTTTATTCACTATTAGATTTTTTTGTGGGCACTTATTTATCAATTATAAATTTTCACTTTATTTTTCATTCCATTTTGATTCTTTTTTATCAGTTTCATAACTTGATGTATATTTTGTTGGCACTTTTTGAGGTATGAATATGCAATTTTGTCATACATTGTGTTTTGGTACTTTTTATAGGTTTTGAAGTTTCAATTTATTATACATTTTGTTTATGGAGAAACTATATATCATACTAAGTTTGATTATGATAAATAAATATTTTATTTGTTATTTATAATTATTAAGTAGGTTTAAAATTTATTAATTACAAAAGTAATGCAAAGGCAGTCATCGAAATGTAATTTAGCAATTGAGATAGAATCTGAACTGTCCGGCTTAAAGTACCCTCTTAAAATACTCCTCCGGCCCCTCTTGTTTTGATAGTTGTCAATAGCTTATCATGAATTGACCTACATGTCATATATAACATCCTTGTTTGAGCTATGCTTGTTTTAACAAGAATAAAAAACATGATTTGAATTGATTTCACATGTTGGAACATGAGAGATATCTTTAATTATGTTGCTATACTGTTTTGTTTTATTTGTAAATATTTTTTATTCATAGAAAAATGTAAGGCAATTCTCAGAAAGTTGTGTTGTTTATGTTTTGTTTTTAGTTCTTGAACTAATATTTTATCATGTTTTTTTTTTTTACAAATTGTAGGTCTTCAACAATCTAGGTCCAATGGCTAAGGAGAATATTGCCAACTTTCAACAATGTTAGGCAAATATTTTTCATGAAGTTGCCGATTTATAAACTTATTTGTTTAGGATTTTTGTTTAGAACCCAACGAGTACTTATGTTTTAATGTTGACATATAAGGTTGTGATAAATCAATTCGTGTTGTGTATATGAAAGTAATGAGCAGTATAATTTGCTTAGAAGGTCTTACTAGAATTTGTTTACAATGAGTATGTAGTACATTTGCTTATATATGTCATGGAAACATATTAAGTTGAGAATCAGCCTGATTTTGTTGTCTTTTGTGTGACTCTGATGTCTATATTTATAGGGAGGAAATAAATAAAACATTATATTAAAAAATTAAAAAACTAGATCAGCTATTGTCATAATCGATCTAAAAAGTTCACCTTTTAGACCAGTCATGGCAAATAATCATTCTCCAAAGTTACTTTTTAGAATGGTTATGGCAATGCAATAGCAATGATATATCAAGGAACCATTCTAAAAAGATTCGTGATGATATATTTGACACTCGAAGGATCTGTTTGGTGAAGCCAAAATAGCAATGAAATAAAGATCGAGAAAGAAAGAGAAATGGGAACTGAGTTATATTAAACTTTCATAATTTGATTGGATTGAAATACCATTAAAAAACGGTGTGGATGTCACATAAGAACCCTTTCATGGAAAATTTTGAAGAAAAGCCACTGCGTTTCTTTGATCAAACTCCATGGATCCAAGTATTCCTTAAACCTTTTTCTCGATAATATGACTTAATGTGTTTGAGGTATTCCTTAAACTCCACTGCATTTCATAATATTTGTCAAAATTCCAACAAGAACTACAACTCTCATTCTTCCAGTAACATCCAGAAACTATAGAATGTGACTGAAATAAAGGGCTTCAAATGCAAGAGAAATGGAAATTAATGATTTGCAAAGTGCCAAGTGCCAAATGCAAGATAAAGGGAAATTATTAATAAAGGTCGTGTGGATTAATAAAGTCGATTCCGCCTTTTGCTTTTTCTTAGAAATTACTAGACTAGAAAGTTTCTTTGCATTGTAAACAACCTGCAAATGTCCTTTGTTGGATAAAACACAATAACAACCTACTCTAATTATGCTATGAGATTGAAGGTTTAAAACGAGTTGATCTTAATATCCTAGAATCATTATATCAACAAAACAAATGAAGCTAATTGGCAAGGTTTCCTGTTGATAACGAGACACCATCCTGTTGAGTTTAAGGTCTATCCTAGACTCATAGATAAATCTGTTTCAACATGGCACTTAACATAAGAAATATTGGCCATTGACTTAATCATGCTACACAACATTGGTTATAAGTTATTATGACAAACATATATTAAGACTAACCTGATTGGGATTAGCTACCTTAGGAAACACAACACAAGTGTCCTTCCTGATTTATACCAAAATTTTGTATTAAAAAAACGGAGATTTGATGTGTATCAAAACATACAAAAATAAACTAGGTACAGTGCAAGAGCAAGAGAAAATATGAAATTTAATTAAATCAATTTTATTCAAATTACTTAAACTAATTCATGTGGGTAAAAGGGTCAGATTCGATTTGCTATTGCCAAATAAAACTTATTAAAACCATATTCAAATCAAAATAAGGTCGTCCAAGTTTACAAAAGAACTCAAGTTAAACAGTGGAATAAAATAAAGTAAAATACATGTTTGCAACATCATGCAATTAAAATAGAAACTCATGCCCTAATATCACATCTTATCAGAGCATTGTGTCCTAGTGTCCTGTAGCATGAGGTTCTTTAAAGTCATCCACCTAGTCATCTGCTTCCCCGAACACAAGGTTTGAGATCAACATAGGATCCAAACACAAACAACACATAGTGAGTGAGTTATCGCATTTCTAAATAAAATACAGAAAAACAAAGACATAATAAAAATACATTATAAAAATATTTATAACATAGCTCGACTTAACACAATCCACGTCACTTCACCACTCCATCATTTAAAATTCATTTTTCAATCACCAATCACATTACACATGAATCACACACTTGAATCAAGACGCAACAACACTCTCCAATTTCATAATAAACAATTCACATATATTATGTAACAATTATACTAAGACTCAAACTTATATGCAATTTGGTACCATGATAGTGAAAAACCACACTGGGCGCTTAGGAGAACATAACAAGATACGCCACACAATAGGTATATCAGGTCAATCTCACTAAGTAAAATCATAAGGTGACTAGTTAGGGTCACTCTATTTTGCGAGAATGCTCCAATCATATGGGATCAACATAGGCTTAAAGGAGCACTCAAACCGAGTGTATTTACCCCCATGCCTAGACTTCAAAGAATCAGTTAGGGCCTCACCTTCCTAATTCAGGTCCATCCCCTAAAACAACTTTTGCACATAGACACTGCTCATGAATATACAATACCAATGACTTTTAAAACATGTTTTACACATTGCACTACAATTTAACACTTCATGTTCCTAACTTGGAACCATACACTTTTCTTTTAACTCTTCACACATAAACATTTTTCTCAAGGTAAGTATCAGTCGGGTTATTATATAATTCACAATTCACAACATTAGTATTTTCACATCAAGTATTAACCACACACTTATTCACAACCATATCCTATGGCCAAAATTTAACATCTCACAATGCCACAATCCATCATCACATGTTTACGTGTACCCATAAATTAACACATGTTCAAATTTGCACTTATACTCAATCTCAATAACAATGTTATAATCTCAAAGAAAATGTTTTCTCACAATTCATTACATATTCAATTTATCAATTACTCATAATTTCATGATCCCAATATAACAATTTATCATGCAAATCTAGTAAATCTTGTCCAAAATACAAACAAATTATACAAAAATGTTTCGCACAACATGTGGAGTAAAACCTCTCAAACAATTTCACGTAATCATATCAAAATCAAAGAATAAAAAATCATAGGTCAAAAACAACAATATTGTAATTAAAAGCATAAAGGAAGAATTATAATTCGCATCAGGACATCAATTCATCTGTCAAAAACAACAATATTGTAATTAAAAGCATAAAGGAAGAATTATAATTCAATAAGCATCCTAAAATAAACCTCAATATAATCCTTTAATGATCCCTACACATGTTCATTCTAACCCCAACAATGATAAACTCATTCCTTACCTCTAAGCGCGCACACGTGTGTAGTCCGATAGTGATAGTGGCATCTCTAGTAGTTCCCAAAGATTCCTCAAGTTTTTCCTTTGGTTTCCCTGCTAGGGTTTCTGAGCATTAGATCATAGTTTTGTGAGGAGATTAATGAGTCTCAAATCATAGTTTTGCGAGGAGATTTCTGAGTGTATGCGGGAAAAGAGATGGGTTTGGGAGAGAGAGAAGCGAAAACGAATTTGAGAGGAAAAAAAAGCATAGAGACGTATCGTAAATGTAAAAACTGACCAATGTGTCTTTCTTTATAGTGAGGATACTCTCAACCTATTATTTACTCTATTTTTCTTTATTTTATTATTTTATAAAAAAGAACTCTATTTTACTCTCTATTAAATAAATAAATAAACAGTTTTTTATTTTCTAAGAATATATATTTATTTTATTCACCTTAAAACCATTATTTAATTAATAAAATTATTCCTCCTTATTTATTTAATTACAAAAACCTCATTATTTTCCTAAACCCTATTTATTTTTAAATAAAATCTGTTTTAATTTATTTTACAAAAAATAAGGGTGTTACATAAGATGACTATGACAACGAAATCATCTTAGAATAGCTCCCATTCTAAGACAATTACTAGGTCTAAAACATAAAAAAAAAAAAAAAATCATAGAGAGCCTAGAATGAGTCCTTTTCAACGATGGTTTTGAGTAGATAACCCTCTTAGAATGAGAGTTATTTTAAGATGGTTTCATCATCATAACCGTCTTAGAAAATCCTCCCTTCTAAGACGAATTTCATGCTATTAAGTAGTCCTTTACAATTCTCAAGCTTTCATCCAATGAAATAGAATGCAAAGAGGTATATCTTTTCAGTTGCTCTTCACTCAATTCTCTGTGATGATTCATCCATTAAATGTTGAAGTTATAACATAATAGTTAGCTTACTCAAACTTTCAAGTTTCAACAATTGGAATAAAAACCCCTTCCATCCAAAATGCTTCAATTTATATAGCTTAAATTAAAATTCAATTTAGAGAAGAAAAAAAATTGATTCACCTAACTTGTTGGTCATCATAACCATAGTAATCAATTCAAGGCAAGCTTAGCTGCTAAAGACAACATTCATATACACGGGTAAGATTATTGTGACATTACATGCTTCAAGCCAACCAACAAACACCAGGTATTGCTCTCTATTTTAACAAAGCCACTAATCCTACTCATTACACTTGACGAAGCTAATATGTGATAGTTCCATCAGTAACCGAAAAGTGGTACAATGGATGGACTCCATGGAGGGAACCTTCTCCCCCCACCTCAACTTTTGGAAAGTATAAACTAAAATCAAGCTCCGATATTCAATTATATGTGTACACTATAAGGCTAGGTACTAGTAGTTCATACAAATCACTCACACCAACAAATACTCATGGTACAATTGTGGGCTTGTCAGGTTCAAGGAGTTTAATGGGCCAATTGAATCAATAGGGCATTGGGGTTGTACACACTCATGACAAGAAAAGCCCTAACCTAGCAGGTCAAGGAAGAGAGCTCAAGGATTTTAATGGGGACTTACCTGTATGAAGATGATGACACATAATAGGCAGCACGACACACGGGAGACAGTTCAACTGTTGGTCAGTTGGGGGGAGTGAGGGCACGACACACACGACACATGTGAGTACATAAGCTGAGTGAGGTAGGGCATGAGGGAGGGATAGTGGGTGAGGTCAGACTACGCGGTTAGGGAGACCACGATGGACAGGGTGGCAATTTTCTAAATAGAGTTAACAAATACGATGATTGTTTTATGCAAAACCGTCGTCATTTTCATTCCCTCTATTTACAAAATTGTCACTGTGTTGCATTCTAAGATGGTCCACATAATTGTCGTCATATTCAAGTCATTTTTTTGGGTATTCAAATGGCAACTAAAACAGTTTCAACTAAATCCGTGGTCATTTTAATTCCACTAATTACAACTTTACCACCTAGTGACATTCTAAGACAGTTCCACATAACTGCCTTAGAATGTGTGTCGTAAAAAATATAATTTTTAGTAGTAAGCCACTTGTGGATCTAGATGAGCATGCATGTGTATCTACAGTTCAAAACATCAAATTAACTTAGAAGGCATCACTATCTCCACAAGTTCAGTGGAAATTAATAACAAAATCAAGGTATTGGGATAGAATCCAAACAGTCCAAATTAAAGTACCCTATTAAAATACTTCTTCAACTCCCCTGTTTTGATAGTAGCCAATAGCTTATCATGAATTGACCTTCATGTCCTATATAACATCCTTCTTTGCGCTATGCTTGATTTAATGAGAAAATAACAAGAAAATGTTGTTAGCTGATTGTGGTATAGTTTGGTAAAAAAAAAAAAAGAGAGCTGATTTGAATTGATTAGGCATGTTCAGACATGAGAGATATGTTTAATTATGTTGTTTCCCTGCTTTGTTTTATTTGTTTGAAAATTTATTCATAGAAAAATGTAAGGTTTTGGCAATGCAATAGCAATGATATATCAAAGAACTGTTCTAAAATGAATCACAATGATATATTTAACACTCAAAGGATCTATTTGGTGAAGTCAAAATATCAATGAAATGAAGAGAAAGAAAGAGAAATGGGAACTTAAGTTATATTAAACTTCCATAATCTGATCGGATTGAAATACCAAAGAAATCTTTAAAAACAGTGTGGGTCTCACATAAAAAACCTTTCATGCAAAGTTGTGAAGGTAAACAACTGTGTTTGTTTGATCGAACTCCATGGATCTAGGTATTTCTTAAACTCTTCTCTCGATAATATGACTTAATATGTTTGATGCTCATTTGGTATTTTATATTATTTGTTAAAATTCCAAAAAGAACTACAATTCTCAAGCTTCCAGTCACATCCAGTTTAAAAACTACAGAGTGTAACTAAAATAAAGGACTTCTAATGCAAAAGAAAGGGAAATTAATGATGTGCCAAGTTCAAAATGCAAGATAAAGGGAAATTACAAATAATGGCCATGTGGATTAATAAAGTCGATTCTGCCTTTTGTTTATCTAAGAAATTACTAGATAACAAAGTTTCTTTGCATTGGAAACAACCTGCAGAAGTACTTGATTGGATAACACACAATAATAACCTACTATAATTATGCTATGAGATTGAAGGGTTAAAACGGGTTGATCTTGATATCCTAGTATTATTATATCAACAAAATCAAATGAAGCTAATTGGCATGGTGTTTGGTTAATAATGAGACATCATCCCATTGAGTTAAAGGTCTCTCCTAGCTAAATCCATTTCAACAGTGCACTTAACATAATAAATCATGGCCATTGACTTGATCATGCTACTTACCATTGGTGATAAGTTATTGTGACAAACATATGTTAAGACTAACCTGATTTGGATTAGCTGCCTTGGGAAACACAACACAAGTGTCCTTCCTAATTTATGCCAAAATTTTGTACAAAAATTGGAGTTTTGATGTGTATCAAAACATACAAATACCAACTAGCTGTGGTGCAAGAGCAAGCGAAATCATACTTTTAAAGCTTGTCCAAAACCAGGTAAAGATGTTCAGGGTCCAGAATCCAATTAATTAAGTCCATGCAAAGATTAGATAACACTATAACAGTCATGAAGCTCTCATAATAAAATTACCTCTTTTGTTTATGGCAGATACTTTACTATCAAGCAAACAAGATAAATAAAATTAGAAAGATACCCACGAAAGATGAAGAAACACTTGAGAATTTTCGTTCTAGTAACTAATTTGTTAGAAGATTTGCACTGCTAGATCCTCCCATAACCAATCTTTCCTGAAAAAGCATTAATGATTTACCATTCTTATTTCAAAAATATTAAGGTTAACTTTTATGGACTATAATAATGGATCATGTTATTCGAAAGAAAATTTATACCATCATCAAGAAGGAGAATGATACTTTAATAATGATACTTCTAATTGTACCATCAAAAGGCAATTTTTAAGTTTGTAATGATTGAATATTGTGCAGAAGTATTAATGTTAGTCTTGGAAATTATGTTCATCTACCTAGAGAAGTACATGTATTTAGAAAATATGTACCTAGGTAATGAGAGTTCATGCACTAGTGAATTGATACTCTCTAGAAAGTTCATTACTCACTATAAATATGTGAACTCACTAGTTGCATCATCAACCCAACTGAAGCCAAGAAAAAGTTGAAATAAAATCCGAGAATTATTCAGCCCCAAATAATCTTCCTCTTATTCTATTTTGTGTGAGTTTGCACCTCCAGAATACCACCAATGGTAACACTATAAAATTTCAACAAATGACATAGAAGTTACAAGTAAGAAACATATGCCAAACCACTATCTATTGTGATACATAACCTGCCCCTTAAATAGCACAACACCCTTAGATCAAAACATTTGCAAAATCAAATGAACATCAAAACCAATTATCTACTATGATATATAAAGAGAGAAAATACCAGCAACTCCAACTACATCCTTGCCAACATTGCTGATGGAATAAGCACCAAACAAAGACATCAGTCAACAAACAACAAAATTAATGTGCATCCTTAATTTAGTAACTAATTGGGATAGTTCAATATCTAAATTAAAATTAATTCAGATTCTTACCGGAAACACCATCAATTAAATGAAGTAAAATATCTGGAAGAAAAATATATGATCATATGGGTGGTAAACACCACCTGAAACACCAATTAAGATAGAAATTATATCTTCTTGTCTCTACACCAAAACAGATTCATATGATATCATCAAATATAACTAACAAAAAACACCTTACCAATGTTCTTCAAATGATAAATCTATAAAATTATACAAAACCAATGAAAGCTCAAAGATTCCTAGTATGATTGCATATCAAATGAAATCCATAACATGCTCAAAATTCACAATTATTTTATTTATTGCACTTGTTTTCCTTATATTCTATAAATCAAATCCCTTTGAGCAAGGACCTAAAAATGAAATATCTAACTTTTTTCACAGTTGCTAATTTACTCTTAATGGATGTAGAATCATGAACAAAAAATGAAAAAATAGGGTGAATTTTATAACTTTTGTCGAAGCCATGTAACATTCATTAGCGGAGGTCACACTAAGACAGTCACTCTCAATATGTTCTCAGCATGCAAATTCTTTCAGCGACACATTCAAAGACTAACTCATGTCCGTTATTCGGTTACAGTAATCAAACATCAAATACAATTACATTCACCACTGAATACTGATTTGAAAAAATTACAAAACTCCTCATTCACCACTTCTAATAACTCCAATTCTCAATTCTTATCAACCCTCGGGATTCGAGAACATGAAAGGTGACCAGCGCCTCGATGCTGAAGCACGCAATGAAACAGACGTCAAGATTCATAATGCTACTCTCAATGAATGAATAAACCACTAGCAAAAGGGAAATAAGGCACGCTGATAAAGAGATTGTGATTGTGAAATCAAAATCCCTAACAATAAAGGGTGAAATCACAATTGAGGCGCAAAAATATCACTTGAAGCCACATAGTGAGGGTGGCATCACACGTGCGCTCCATTGTAGACGAAGATAGAAATGAAAAAATAAGACTCTAAACAAGCACAAACAGAGGTGGTGAGAGAGCTCCGCTGTGAAGGAGCCTCAGTTGAAGCAGCGAGGGTGGCATTGTGATGGAGTTCCTCTTTGTGTCTCGGCAATGGCACACGACAAAGATTCAAGAGAAGCAACAAGGAGAGTGAGTGATAAAAGAGCACGAGTGAGAGTGAGTGTACTTACTGGATTTTCTTGAGTGCTAAATTTTTGAAATAGTTTAACATATAGTCTTTAAAAAAAATAACCTTTTAGAATTATTTAACATATAACCATTCTTAAAAGTTAACCTTAAATGGTTTACTTTATAACCGTTCTAAAAGAACTTTTAAGAGCAACTTCCTTACAACCTTTTCTAAAAATAATGTTTTTATTTATAAAAATAAAATACCATCACATTTGTTTAGAATGGTACTTTAATAACTATTCTAAAGTCTCTATTTTGCATCAGTGTTACTTTTATCAACTTGTTCACACTTTTATGGTATCAATTTTTAGACTATGTTTTACGGATTTGAAATACATGCTAATTGTGTTTTTAATTTTTAAAACTTTTGTACAAACTCCAAAAAATCATGGACTCAATTTGGGTAGCGGAAATTAAAACGAGCAAAAAATCCAATTATGAAGGTTCAAACGAAATCAGCTACCTACCTGATGTCATTGTCGGTGGCATTCTCTCCTTTCACCAACTAAAGAAGCAGATCGTACTAGTGTTTTATTCAAGAGGTGGATATACCTCTGGACATTCATCACCAAGCTAGAGTTTGAGGATAAAGACACATTTTACCACAAAATTAGAATAAGGAAAGCCCCCTTTTATAATTTTGTGGATAAAGTATTACTTCATCTAAAGAGTTCAATCATCCAAAGTTTCGTTGTTTTTCTTACAAAGTTATTATAATCGTCGTGTTGATAAGTGGATATACAACATTATAAATCAGAGAGTCAATAAACTTTTTATCATTTCAATGACAACACAAGACATCTCCATGCATTTCCTTTGGAATTCCTCATTCTAGAATAATAAGAACTGAAAATGTTTGATTTTCTTGCCAAAATTAATGTTTCCACCTTTTTTTGTCTCTCATCCCCTACTATCCTCAAGTTGTCCACAATTAGATATATCTCTGACCCGTCTGATTACACTCAAAATCTAGCAGGAAACTCATACATTTTCACCTCCAATTTCTCAGAGAATTGGGAATTCCAAAGAGAATATATGGGTGACATGGTCTGGTGTAGTCATTAAAATGATATAAAGCTTTTTGATTTTCTGGATCCAATTTATAATATTATATATCCACTTATCAACACGGTGATTATTATAACTCTCTGTAATAAAAAGAGAGAAACTTTGGATGATTGAACTCTTTAAACAAAGTAATACTTTATCCACAAAGTTATAAATGGGGGCTTTACTTCATGTATGGATTTTTTGCTCTTTTCAATTTCACCTTCCCAAATTGTGTCTATGATTGCTTGGAGTTCCAACAAAAGGTTAAAAACATCAAAACACTATTAAAATGCACTGCCAAACCATAAAACAGTCTAGAAATTGATACAACCAGAGTTTGAATTGACAAGTGTAACATCCCAGTTTTTCGTAAATAAATTTAAAAAGCTTTTTAGTAAAATTAAATAAATAAATAAATATAGAGCAAATAATAAGCTGAGTACCCTAGGTATAAATAGTTATGTTAAGTCAGCTGCCTCCTTTTTGGTCTCATTTTCGTTTATTCCTTCTCTTCTCAAAACCCTTTCTTTTTTTCGCAGCCCACCAAACCTATCTTAGAAAAACGACGATCTCGAACCTGTTCACCGTTGGATCGTCGTGAAATTTGAGTATCATGTTTGCAACCCAATTTCGAATATTCTCACCGTTGGGAATTTCAAAATCATATCTGAGCTTAGAGGAAAACCCTTCGCATTGTAGCATTTTAATTTCCCGCAGAAACCCAAAACTGTCTCGGTAAAACTAGGATCCCAGTTTCGTTAGCCGTTGGATTTTCATGAAATTTGGATATGTTATTCGAAATTCAATTCCTCACACTTCCACCGTTGGGATTTGCGAGATAATATTCGTGAAGGGAGAAAAAGGAATCGCATGAAGACCGTACAAGTGGAGGTTTCAATCTCTTCTCCGTCTCTCTGACGTTTGGGAATTCTATCGGAGCAGTCGGAGGAATAATTGAAAGAATTTCAGGGAACCGCTAGAGATGTTGCTATCGCTGGCTGAAGACACGTGAGTCCGCTCAGAGGTAAGGGATGAGTTATTCACAGTTGGGGCTTAGTGAGAACATGTGTAGGGATCCTTAGAGGATTAAATTGGGGTTTTTCCTTTATGATTATAAATAAAATATTGATGTCCTAATGAAAATTGCTTGATAAATTGTGCTCTTGATATTTGTATATTTCGACCTATGATTTTGATATAATTGTGTAATATTATTTAAGGGTTTTAGTCCTAATGTTGTGATAGTCTTTTATATAAATTGTTATATTGAGGATATGAAATGATGATTCAAATTGTGAGTATGTGATGAATTGTAGAAGAACATGTTGCTTTGAGATTATAATATTGTTATTGAGATTGAGTATAAGTGTAAAGTTCAACATGTGTTAATTTGTGAGATACGTGTAAACATGTGATGGTGAATTGTGATACTATGAGATGTGAAATTGTGAATGAGTTCTACTTGTGGATAAGTGTGTAGTTAACACTTGATGTAAAATTACTTGTATTGTAAGCTATGAATTGTACAATAACCCGACCAGCGTTATCTTGAGAAAAACGTTGATGCGCAGTGTTAAAGAGAAAATGTAGGTTTCCTATTTAGGAACCAGTGTTAAATCGTAGCGCAATTGTGTTGAACGTGTTTAAAACACGAGTGTAAGTTCGTGGGTATTGTATAATTCATGAGCAGTGTCTGCATGTAAAAAAAAATTATTTTAGGGGTTGGACCTGAATTAGGAGGGAGAGGCCCTGACGGACTCTTCGGAGTGTAGGCCTTGGGAGTCACCGGGTTTGAGTGTTCCTTTAAGCCTATGCTGATCCCATAAGGTTGGAGCATTCTCGCAAAACATCGTGACCCTGACTGGTCTCCCTATGATCTTACTTAGTGAGAGTGACCTGACAAACCCATTGTGTGGTGTGTCTTGTTATGTACTCCTAAGCGCCCCAGGGTGGTTTTTCACTAACATGGTACCACATTGCATATAGGATTGAGTCTTAGCATAACTGTTGCATATGCTTGCTAATTGATGTGTTATTATATCTTGATCGAAGTGTGGGATTCTTGTGTAATGTGATTGATTATTGAAAAGTGAATTTTGAATGACGAAGTGGTGAAGTTACGTGAGCTATGTTTAAGCAAGTGGTATCTCATTTATATAATATGTATATTTAATTGTCTTGTTTCTCTATTAGCTAGGAATGTGATAACTCACTCCCTGTGTGTTGTTGTGTTTGGATCTTGTGATGATCTTGAACTTGTGTTCGGGGGAGCAGATGAATAGGTGGATGACTATGAAGAACCTCATGCTAGAGGACACGGGAACACAACGCTCTGATAGGATGTGACATTAGGATATAGGTTCTATATTAATTGTATGAAGCTTAGACGACCTTGTTGAGTCGAGAATACTTTATTATTTATTTGGACAAATTTGAATATGATATAGAAGAAAATGAATGTCAGCCTTTTTCCCCTTTGAAAGACTTGTTTAAAAAAAATGTTTTAAAAATACTTTTAATTAATATTTTAATTTTTTTATTCCTTATTAGTATATATGTGAGGGGTAGAGGGTGTCACAACAAGTGTAAGTTGATATGTAAAACCTGTAGTGGATCCATTTATTAGTCAAGGGGGTACCAATGCACCCCTTCCCTTTTAAAGAAATACATGTAAATATTTTCAATGTGTATATTTGAACCCCTATGGTTATTTTTTTACTTTTTTTGCGATAATGATTATAAATTATTATTTTTTCAATAGATTTTCTCCCTTGACTTGGGGTCCTATCCGTCAGTGCATAAGATACCCATCATTCTAAGAATGTTTTCTTGTGGCTAGATTTTAAAGGAAACACTAAATCTCAGGTAATGGATAATAGAGGCACAAATAATGGAAAACCAACCGTCAAAATGTCCAAAATAATCAGCAACTGAAATTAAAAAAAAAAATGAGACCCAAAATCTGATGAGTGAAGAACATATCATGTAGAGGTGGCTGGTAGAACCCTTGACACATGAGAGGAGGCTACACAGAAACTCACAAACACTACCAAAACCTAAGGCACCATAGTAAGAGAGAGAGAGAAAGAGAGAGAAAGTGAGTATGTGAGTGAGAGAGAAAGAGTGTTTGAGTGAGAGGGGTGAATGAAAAATGTCTATATAAAGCGGTCAATGACGGCTACAATGAGAAAGAGACATTACTAATTAATATAAATTAAATTTTATTGTAATTACATAAAATAGTGAGGTTTGACTAGCTTGTATGACTTTTTGCAAGGTAAGAAAAAAAAGTTTCTGATTAGTAAAAGAAGTAAATTTCCTTTTAACCAAATAAAACAATCTGGTGTGACTAGAATCGTTTCGTGAAACTCATGGTCAAACTTATCAATTTCACCATATAACTTCTTGATATGAATTATCCAGTTGTATTAATTAAATATGCATAAAGAAATATATGTCACTAATAATAGTTGTATGAAGCTCAAATAAGATTGCTTTCAATGAAAAGTTAATGTAATTTGTAAAAAAAGGATTATATAAAGAAGATCTCTCTCTCTCTCTCTCACACACACACACAAAATACTATTTTTTTTTATAAATATTAAGGCCAAAAAAAGTTTGATAAATGAATGCATAATAATCAATTATTGAAAACCTAAAGTCAAATATTCATTAATGCCATTATTAAACATCATTGTTCTTCCCCCAATAAGTGATGAAATATATGTATTTAAAATATACTTTCTATTAAATGTCTAACTAATTAATATACTCCATTTGACACCATTGAGAGGAACTTTTGGTTCTTCTATAAGGCTTTTTACAAAAATGAAGCATTTTTTCATTATTTACCCTTACAAAAATACCGTAAGTATCTATTTGTTTTTATTTAAGTGATGTATAATGCTCTTAGACTTTATTGTTTTTACATCACCAAAAATAAGTTAATGATTACTAACAAGGGTAAAATTGGTATATTAATAAAAAAAATTAAAACCCCATCAAACCAACTAGTTTAGAAATTTTTATTAATTGGTCCATGTAATTTTGTTACAAATGTCTTATCCTAATATATTAAATAAATGAAAAGTAACAATTAAAAAAAAGTAATCGAAAGAGCCTTTATTTTGGAAAGAAAAAGACTGCGTCAAAACTTTCTTACTTTATATTTCATCCATTTCATATTATATGAAGTATAAGGTTTAGACACAGGTGTTAAGAAATTAAATTATTATCTTTAATTTCATAAAAAATACTACATTTGATTCTAGTTATAAGCAACATGTGTAGTGTAAACATGCTTCATTGGATTTGTAAATAACAACTAATTTAGAACAATTTTTTTAAAAAGACATCATGTAATATTAACAAAAAGAATTTTATAAAAGGTAAAGAAAAAGTAAATTTCAATAAACAAATACATAATAATCAATTAATGAAAACATGAAGCCAAATATTCATTATGTGTAGCATTAAAATTCATTATCCTTCTCTTGATAACAAATAATAAATATGTATTTAAAATCCACTATTTGTTACATGTATCACTAGTTAATGCAATTTATTTAAAAAAGTGCTAAAAATAATTAAAACCAATTGTCTAAAGTGCCCTTATTTAATTTGGGAGGGAAAAGTATGTAAAAATTCAATTATTTTATATTATAAAAGATGAGGAGTGCTAGTAGCTTGACTTTTAACACACTCCTTGAAACACAAACTTTCTAATTGGTTAAAATTAATTGAAAGCCACAAAATTAGGAGAAATAATAATTAAATATCATGTGTGACCAACAATTTTTTTTTAATTTTAACCAATTAAAAAGTGTTAAAAAAAATGTATTCCTGACATTTTTCATAGGTACATGTTTGGGTAAAGGACATAAAATAGAAAAAAGAAAAACATGGTAGACCTATTTCACTTGTTTCCCTAACTTAAATAATGGTGATATGAAAATTCAATAATAGAAAAAGAGAAATCTTTCTTCGATGAGAATAACTTCTCATTTTAATTCATCTTCAATTCTCCTAACCAATGGTTGGCAAGGTAAAAACAAGTTTGATGAGTATGACTACAATAGTATAGTAGTATATAACTCATTCTAGTATAATAGAAAAAATAGAATACTAATAGGATTAATAATTTAAATTATATTTCAAAAATTGAACTAGTATTTTCAATATTGACTAATTAAAACTATATACATTTCATAATGATTAGGTGTTTCTTATTTGACTAATTAAAACTATATAGTGCGTGCTTGGTGTATGAATTTTGGCAATAATTTGTTGTCATGTGCTCAAAAAATATGAAACAAACCAACATCTCAAATGCCATTTCCCATTCCACCAATTCCCATTCCAACCCTTCCAAATTCTTCCACCTCTCCTCCAAAAAACCCTTTCCCAAAATTTCCTTTCTCTTCCTCACCCACACTGATATCTAATTCTCCCCCTATGGGACAAATTCTTCTCTTCCACCCCTCCCAACCTCCTCAACATTTACATCCACACAGACCCCTTCAACAACCTCACGTGCCCTCTTTCCACTTTTTTAGAAAACAAATTCATCTCCTCTAAACACACCTTTCGTGCCTCCCCAACCCTTATCTCTGCCATTCACTGCCTCCTTCCCATCACGCTCATCAATGACCCTTCCAATGCCTACTTTGCTTTCCTCTCCTAGCACTGCATCCCTCTCCACTCCTTCAAATACACCTACAACTGCCTCTTTGTATTATGCAAATTCATTGTTGACGTTGACAATTTACAAACATTTAAGGTGAAATCTCATATGGCGCCTCCTGCAAAAGTACAAAAGACCACCAGGAAGTGCCATCTTAGATGGTGCCTCCTCCTACCTACATGGAAAGAGAAACCCTTGCAAGTAAATAGATTTTTCCTACACTTGTCTGATATATATATTTTCTTAATAATGCTTGTTTTGTCAAAAAGCCAAAACATTTTTTTTTGTTGTTCAATGGATAATTATATTTTGGAGCTCTATATTGAAAGTCACTATTACTTAATTTCAATGAAAATCAATGTGCTTTCAGAGAGACATGGGGGACATAAATGAAGATATAGTAAAGTGTGAATTTAGATTGAAGTTTAGATATAAAACAAGAAGGCACGTAATCAGGATTTGAGTGCTCTTCATCAAATTCATTTAGGTCTTGGTGACAGTTAAAAATAAAACTAAATAGTAGTTGTTAGAAAATTCCTTTGCAGAAATGTTAACAATTTTTAACTCATTGGCAAGTACACCAAATTGTCACAAGTAAGAAGGTTACTCGGAAGTCCAAGTGTTAAATCCACAGTGACTTTGTTCGTACTTAGATTGGTGCAAACCCAATTTTCAAGCAATAGAAGAGATAAGGAATGAATAATTGTAAAATTTAAAGAAAGTAAAAGATAAGAAGGATAAGAAATTTAAAATAAAAGATTAGGAGATAAGATACAAATTTAAAGAGATAAGAGATTTAAAGATAAAAAACTAGAAGATAAAATAGATAAGAGATTCAATGTAAAAGATAAGAAAAGTAAAAGATAAAGATGATGATAAAAAGATGAATTCAGCATGCAACAAATATGTTAGGGCCTAGCATGCCCAAACTACTTGTGATGCAATGCTAATGATTTTCTCTATCTAATGTTATCCCATTTTTCACTCATATCTACTATGACACTCTATCTTTGGTTTCCTGCAGAAGAGCTTAATTTCTCTATTTTTCTCTCTCAAATTTCTTTGCAAAGATAAAAACAATAAATTGCATTAAGATTAAATATGCATAAAATAGGATCAACAAATATCAATCTATTTCAAGCAATAATTTCATTTTGAGATACTTCGGTTTAGGATTTATTCATTAGCGAGCTCTTAGTCTCCGTGTGTGTTTCTCCTTTGCTTCCTACTCCTTTTATAGGCCTACGGTAGCTTAAAATTCATGTGATGTCACACTAAGGGGGCCTTTTGGGCTTAGTGTGTATGGCGGTGATCACGCACTTTGTGTGGGATTCACACTAGGCGTGGCTTTGAGTTTCTTCATGGGCCTTCTTGCGTGCTAAGCGAGCTGTCCCAATATTCAACTTTTTTCTTCAAGGCTTTTTCTTCTAGTTTTTCATCACTTTTCCTCCACATCACTTGCAATTTTCTTCTTTTGAATCTTGCTGGTAAAAAAATAACATGATATTCAATTCCTCATTAAACCCAAATTTTGTTGTTTTTAACAATCTACAAAAGCATTTTGTAATTTTAGTTATTCTTGTCTTTGCAACAAAACAAATTCATATGACATCATCAAATATAACTAGCAAAAAATACCTTACCAATATTCTTCAAATGATAATGTTGTGAAATTATACGAAATCAACGAAAGCTCAAAGGTTCCTAGTATGATCTGCATATCAACTGAAATCCACTACATGCTTAAAATTCACAATTATTTTCATTTATTGCTCTTTTTTATTCTATAAATCAAATCCCAATGAACAAGGACCTAAAACAGAAATATCTAACTTTGTTCACAGTTGCTAATTCACTCTTAGTGGATGCAGAATCATAAACAACAAATGAAAAAATAGGGTGAATTTTAGAACTTTTAGGGAAGCTAGGTAGCATTCATTAGTAGAGGTCATACTAAGACATTCACTCTCAATATGTTGTCAGCTTGCAAATTATTTCAATGACACATTCAAAGACTAACTCTTGCCCATAATTCGGCTACAGTAATCAAACATCAAACACAATTATTACATTCACAACTGGATACTGATTTGGAAATCAACATTACAAAACTCAACATTCACCACTTCAGAAAACTCCAATTCTAAATTCTTACCTCAAATCAAGCCGTGGAATTCGAGAACATGAAAGGTGACTAGGGCCTTGATGCCGAAGCATGCACTGAAAAAGATGTCGTGATTCACAATTTTACTCTCAATGGATGAAAAAAAAATGGTTGTGAAACCAAAATCTCTAACAACAATTGACAAATGAGAAATGATGCATGGAAATAAAGGGATTGTGTTTGCAAAATCAAAATCCCTAAAAATAAAGGGTAAAATTACAATTGAGGCACAAAAATATCACTTGAAATAGCATGGTGAGGGTGGCCTCTAAAGGGTGCTCCATTGTGGACGAAGATGGAGATGAGAAAATAAGACTTTGAACAAGCGCAAACGGCGGTGGTGAGGGAGCTCCACTATGAATCAGGCTCAGTAGCAGTGGCGATGGTGGCATTGTGAGGGAGTTTCTCTTTGTGTCTTAGTAGTAGCAAACAATGGGGATTCAAGAGAAGCAACGAGGGAGAATGAGTGAGAGAAGAGCGTGACTCAGAGTGAGTGTACTTAATGGATTTTCTTGAGCGACAAAGTTTTTGGAATAGTTTAACATATAATCTTTCAAAAAAACTAACATCCCTACAACCTTTAGGAATGGTAGTTTTATAAAAATAATTGTTTTATTTATAAAAATACATCTCATTTTTTTAGAATGGTAGTTTTATAACTTTTTTAAAAAGTTCTTCTAAAGTCTCTTTGTTGCACTAGTGTTACTTTTACCGACTTGTTCAAACTTTTATTGTATCATTTTTTATACTATTTTTTATGGATTGGAAATGCATGATAATTGTGTTTTTATTTTTTAAAACTTTTGTAGGAACTCCAAGAAATCATGGACTCAATTTTGGGAGTGGAAATTAAAAAGAGCAAAAAATCCAACCATGAAGGTCCAAACAAAATCAGCTACGTACCTAATGTCATTATTGGTCGCATTCTCTTCTTTCTACCAAATAAAGACGCAGTTTGTACTAGTGTTTTATCCAAAAGATGGATGTAGCTCTTGACATTCATCACCAAGCTAGAGTTTGAGGATGGAGACACATTCTGCCGCAAAATTAGGATAAGGAAAGCCTCCTTTTAAAACTTTGTGGATAAAGTACTACTTCGTCTGAAGAGTTCAATCATCAAGATTTTCTATCTTTTTTTTACAAAGACTTATTTTAGTTGCTGTGTTGATTAAAGGATATTTAACATTATAAATTAGAGAGTCAATAAAATTTTTATCATTTGAATGACAACACAAGATATCTCCACATATTCCCTCTAGAATTCCCCTTTCTTAGAGAAATTGAAATTGAAAATTTATGATTTTCTTGTCAAAGATAACATTCCCACCTTTGTTTGTCTTTCATCCCTCACTATCCTCAACTTGTCCTCAATCACGTTCATTTCTGGCTTGGTGACACGCAAAATCTCACCATTAATTGAACTTCCTAGTTCTTAGAGAGTGTGAGATAATAATGAGTAGATGGTGAGATTTTGAGTGTCATCAAAAGGGTCAAAGGTAAACATGATTGTGGACAACTTGTGGACAATGAGAGATGAAAGACAAAGAAAGGTGGGGACGTTAACTCTAGCAGGAAAATCATACATTTTCACCTCTAATTTCTCTAAGAATTGGGAATTCAGAAAGGAATGTGTGGCAATGTCTTGTGTAGTCATTGAAATGGCATAAAGATTTTTGAATTTCTGGATTCTATTTATAAATTTATATATGCACCGATCAACACCGCAATTATTATAACTGTCTGTAAGAAAAAGAGAGAAACTCTAGATGATTGAACTCTCTTCAAATGAAGTAATACTTTATCCACAAAGTTATAAAAGGGGGTTTCCTATATCCTAATTTTTTTTGGCAGAATATGTCTCGATGCTCAAACTCTAGCTTGGTGATGAATGACCAAAGGTATATTCATCTCTTGGATAAAACACTAGTACGATCTGCTTCTATAGTTGGTAGAAGGAAGAGAATGCAACCAATAATGACATCAGGTAGATCACTGATTTTGTTTGGACCTTCATAATTGAAGTTTTTGCTCTATTTAATTTTACCTCCCAAAATTGAGTCTATGATTGCTTGGAGTTTTGGCAAAAGGTTAAAAAAATAAAAACACAATTAACATGCATTGCCAAGCCATAAAACAAAGCGTAAAAATTGATATAATCAAAGTTTGAATTGGTAAGAGTAAGTTCATATGTAAGACCTGCAGTGTATCCATTTATTAGTCAAGGGGGTACCAATGCACGCTTTTCCTTTTAAAGAATCACATGTAAATATCTACAATTCGTATATTTTAACCCCTATCATTATTTTTTTTACTCTTTTTGTGATAATAATTAATATTTTTTACTTTTTCAGAAATTAAATTTTTAAAAAATGAGACAAAATCTCATGAGTGAAGAATGTACCATGGGGAGGTGGTCGGTAGAAATTTGCTAATGGATGGAGAAGAGGCTATACTCATAAACTCAAACGCTACCAAAACCTAAGGCACCATAGAGAGAGAGAGAGAGAGAGAGAGAGAGAGAGAGAGAGAGAGGGAGAGAGAGAGAGAGAGAGGGTGAGTGATTGAGAGAGAGACAAAGGATTTGATCCTATTGAGTGAGAGGGGTGAATGAAAGATGTCAATATAAAGATGTCAATGATGGCTACAATGAGAGACGTAACTAACTAACGTAAATTAAATTTCATTGTAATTACATAAAACAATGAGGTTTGACTAGTTTGTATGACTTTTTTGCAAAATAGGAAAAAGAAGTAAATTTTATTTTGACTAAATGAAACAATTTGGTGTGACTAGAATCATTTCATGAAAATCAAGGTCAAACTTATGAGTTTCACCATTAAACTTGGATTTTATTGTCTACTTGATATGAAATATATATTTTGACTGATATATTTAACAACAATATACTTTTTTATATTTAGTTTTAAAACTATTTCAATATATGATTTTAGCATTTTACTTATCCATATAAATTGAAGAAAGTGTTGGGAGTTTTTTACAACAATTCAACCAACTAACCTAGACCCCTTAACTTTAGCATTTTACATTTAGTCTATGTAAGACTTTATTTCAATTTTAGATTCTAACCTTTCCAAAAATTTCATTTTATTGTCTTTGTTGACTACCACCAACACAAAAAACGTTATTAAAGATTTCATCATCAAAGGAATATTATAAATAAGATCTAGGTATGCATATGAATACTAATTAATGGTCTTGAATTTGAATATTGGATATGCAATTGTGTTAATGAAATATGCATAAAGAAATATATGTCACACATAATAGCTATATGAAGCTCAAATAAGATTCCTTCAAATGAAAAGTTAATGTAATTTGTAAAAAAAATCATATAAAGAAGATCCCATTTAACCTAATGAGTGAAGTATTTAATTGCATGCACTATCTTCTGAAATGTAACATTTAGAAATGCATGAATACAACCTTTTCCCCTCATATATTATTAAAACTATAACATCATGTATCTAGCACCAACATTCAATCAAATGTTTCTATTTAATAGGCACACAACTTTTTGTGTCCGTGCTATACACGAAAAACTTTATGTTGGATGTAGATCATAATTACTATTAAAATTATATTTTATATTTTTAAAGATATATTTTAGAGTACATTTTGTAATTAAATATTATTGATGAAAGATAAGCATATAATTATTTAAATATAATATATTGACTATTTTTAATTCGGTAAAATATATATTTTAATTTAAGTTAAAAAATTTAATTTCTTAATTTAATTGATTTGATTATATATATATATATAATAATTTTTCTTTTATAAATATCAAGGCCAAATAAATTTTAATAAATGAATGCATAATCATCTATTAATGAAAAACTGAAGTCAAATATTCATTAATGGCATTATTAAACCTCATTATTCTTCTCCCAATAACTAATAATAATTGTGTATTTAAAATCTATTTTATATTAAATGTCTCACTAATTAATATACTTCATTTGGTCCTTAATTTAAGACACCATTGACTGGAATTGATGGTCCTTCTATAAGGCTTTTTACAAAAATGGAGCATGTTTTCATTATTTGCCCTTATAAAAATACTATAAGTATCTATTATTTTATTTAAGTGATGTATAATACTCTTAGACTGTATTGCTTTTACATAGGGGTGGGAATAGGCCAGACCAGGCTTTGAAAGGCCTGAGCCTAGCCTACGATAAATTTTTGAGGCCTGAGCCTGACCTATAGCCTATCAAAGGCTTTTTATTTTGGTTCGGCCTGACCTTTTTAAAAACCTAGCCTGGCCTGATAATCTTCTTAAAATCCTTCTTCACATTAAATCTTTAATATTCCTTTGCTTTGGAGAAGGAACGTAGTAGGAAAGTTAGAGGAAAAGGAAAGCCAATAAAAATAATGAGGAATATAAAGGGGCATATGACTCACACCTAAATTGTAATTAAAGTCTTACTTGATTATAGGAATAGAAGTTATGGAGCAGTAATGTGTAATCAAAGTCTGATAGTTTCAAAAAAAATTAATTATACCCAAAAAATAATATAAGTATATATTGGTACCCAAAAAATAATATAAGTATATATACATATATATATAGGCCAGCCTATCAGGCTTATAAGAATTTTTAATAAGCCTAAGCTTGGTCTATTTAATTTAATAGGCTTTTAAAAAAATCTAAGCCTAACCTTCTAATTAAATAGGCCAGTTCAGGCCAGGCTTTATATTGACCTGGTTATAGGCCCCTGTAGGCCAGTCTAACCTATTTCCACCCCTAACAATGGTAAAATTGGTATATTAAGAAAAAAATTAAAACCCAATAAAACCAACTAATTTACCTATTTTTTATTGATTGGTCCATGTAATTTTGTTACAAATGTCATATCCTAATGTATTAAATAGATGAAAAATAACATAATTTGAAACAAGTTATCGAAAGAGTCCTTATTTTGGGAAGAAAAAAGTGTGTCAAAACTTTCTTACTTTATATTCCATCCATTTCATATTATATGATGTATAAAATTTTGACACATGTATTAAGAAATGAAATTATTATCTTGAAACTACCTTTGGTTCTATTTATAAGTAAAAAAAGTGTAGTGCAAAAATGCACTATAGTTGTTTCTTATAAATACTAAACTAGTATCATGTAACTTCCTAATATATCTCTTACCTGATCTCTAATTAATTACCTAATAACAACTACTTTCACAAAGGGTATTTCATAGGGGAAAAAAATTAATGCTTCATTGGATTTGTAAAATGACAACTAATTTAGAACATTTTTTTTTGTAAAAATAATGTCATATAATATGAGGAATGTTATAAAATGTTAAGGGAAACTAAATTTCAATAAATGAATGCATAATAATCAATTAAGAAAAATATGATGTAAAATATTCATTAATTATACCAATAAAATCCAATATCCTTCTCCTAATAACTAATAATAAATACACATTTAAAATCCATTATCAGTTAAATGAGGAGTGTTAGGAGCATGTCTTTTAACACACTCCTTCAAACACAATCTTTCTAACTCGTTAAAATTAATTGAAAGTCACAAAATTAGGAGAAATGGTAATTAAATATCATGTGTGGCCAACAATTTTTTTTATTTTAACCAATTGAAAAGCATTCATAAGAATGAGTCAAAAAATGTATTCTTGGCATTTTTTATAGGTACATATTTGGGTAAACGACATAAAATAGGCAAAACAAACAAAATATGGTAGACCTATTTCACTTGCTTCCCTAACTTAAATAATCATCATATTAAAATTCAATAATAGCAAAAGATAAACCTCTCCTCGATGAGAATAGCTTCTATTTGTAATTAATCTTTGATTCTCCTAACCAATGGTTCACAAGGTAGAAACAAGTTTGATGAGTCTAACTACAATAGTATAGTAGTATATAACTAATTCTAGTATGATATAAAAACAAATTACTAATCTGATTAATAATTTAAATTATATTTGAACAATTAAACTCGGATTTTCAATATTAATTAATTAAAACTATAGTCATTATGTAATGATTAGGTGTTTAACATTTGTTTTTTCATTTAGAAAATAATTAATTCTCATAATTTTTTATTAGAAAGCACATGTTTTAATGTAAAGTTACAGTTAAATTGTAATATAAAAATACATTTAAATTATGCTTAACAATTGAAAATTAATTTTTAAAATCAATTATATTGAATTTTACAACAATCATATCCCTTGAAAAATTTAGTGAACTTCATCTGGATAATATAAAAAATGTAATTTTCATGATACATGAATAGTTATATAGAGCTATAAATGTTGGTGATGATATGATATATAATGCGCTCTTGGTGTAAGGTTTGGCAGTAATTTGTTGTCTTATACACAACTAATATATGAGACAAGCCAACATCTCAAATGGCACCACCCAAAGAGTGAAAATGGGATGGCACTTCCTATTATGCAACTTCATTGTTGACGTTGACAATTTACAAGCATTTAAGGTGGTATCTCATATGACACCTCTTGCAAAAGATAAAAGACCACTAAAAAGTGTCATCTTAGATGGTGTGTCCTCTTGCCTACATAGAAAAGAAACCCTTGCAAGTAAATAGTTTTTTTTCCTACACCTGTTTGATATTTTCTTTTTCGTCAAAAAGCCATATCTTTTTTTTTGTCACTCAATGGATAATTATATTTTGGAGCAATATATTGAAAGTCGCTATTACTTAATTTTAAATAAAAATCAATGTGCTTTGAGAGACACATGAAGGGCATAAATGAAGATATAGTAAAGTATGAATTTGAATTGGAGGCCAGCCACTCTAGCCAAAGATGTTTATATAACCTAATAGAAAAATGATGAAAATTCTATAACTGCAAATCTATTACTTCTCTCAAATGAAAATATCATCTCTTTAACATCTTCAACCTCTCCAAAGACTTGAGCATTTTCCAATACATATTTAAAAAAATGGAACTCATGCACATCGAATATAAACCACAAAAATTTATTACTTGAAATTTAAATATAATACATGATGGCACATAATCAGGATTTGAGAGCTCTTCATCAAATTCATTTAGACCTTGGTGACAGTTAAAGATAAAACTAAACAGTAGTTGTTAGAAAATTACTTTGCAGAAATGTCGACAATCTACAAAAGCATTTTGAAAATTTAGTTATTATTGGGTCACATCATTAGTTTCAATCAATCAACTACCAACCTTTAAAATAAGAGTCATTAGACTACTCAACATTCCAAAATGTAGGAAGATCATCTTTTTTCTAGTGCAAGAACCTGAGGGAAAGAGGGAGATTGTAACACAAAATTGTTTCATACAATGGTGAATTGCATAGGCTAGATCATTGAGCAAAATGTTTAGCTGCTGGATCAACATCTGCCCAATCTACTATCATTTAGCCTCAAGTGGTTGACCAAATAGATATGTATGAAACAACTCAAAAAATTGAATGTTGAGCTCATGAAAAAGGGAGATAAGGATATGGCACTTAAGGAACCTATGGTGCAATTAATGCCTAATGATGAACAACAAAAAGAGTAGATTCGTCAGCACAAGGAGAAAATGCAACTTATATTACAACACATTAATATTAAGTCTCTCATGGTAGGTCCTATACTACATTGACTACCAATGCATATGACACTGAGCACCCCATGCTGATGATGAGAGAGTTGATTGAGTTCATGGCATATCAAAGAACTGTTCATTTCATGTTTATTTTGATTTTATTCATTATTAGATGTTTTTGTGGGGTACTTATTTATCAATTATAAATTTTCACTTTATTCTTCATTCTATTTTGATACTTTTTTTTTATCAGTTTTCATAACTACATTTGATGTATATTTATTTGGTACTATTTGTGGTATGAATATGCACTTTTGTCATACATTGTGTTTTGGTACTTTTTATAGGTATTGAAGTTTCAATTTATTATACATTCTATTTATGGAGAAATTACATATCTTACTAAGTTTGATTGTGATAAATAAATATTTTTAAAATTATTTATAATTATTAAGCATGTTTCAAATTTATTAATTACAAAACTAATGCAAAGCCATACATCTAAATTTAATTTAGCAATTGAATTTTTTTGGTTGTTGATTCATAAACAAGGACAATATGAATTGCAATAGAAAAGTATGTGTCACTATTTAACGATCAAAATGGTAACTACCCTATTTTTTCCTAAATATTAAATTATTTAATTTTTCAGTGAATTTTTTCATCATAATGTAGCCATCAACATGGAGACTAATAGGACTTTCCAGAATTATATTTTCAAATAATTTAAATTAAAATTAGCGAATGAATTAGAGATAGATGTTTGGTGGTTGTATTACTCTTAAGTCAAGAAAAGAGACAACCACAGGCCCCAAAATAGTTTATAATAGTGACCAATTACATCAGTAGCTAGATAGTGACCGACGAAAACTTCAAAAGCTAATGGTTTAGCAACATGGGTTTTCGGGACCATATTTTTAGCGACCAATTTATCAATTGATTTTGTCGGCAGCTGAATGTCGTTTTTTGTGTTATAGCCTTTTCAAGGTACTTGATTGTTAGATGAAAGATAAAAGCCTTGAAAAATAACAATGAAACATGGTCTACCCTACATGTGGAAGGTTGGGGTGCTTATGTCTTAAAAAGAAACTCAAAGGCTTGAAGGCAAAGTTATATATATATATGATCTAGGCTTGATGGAAAAGTTGAAAGAATGGAATTAGCACCATTTTGGGAACCTATAGAAGAGGTATCAAGAGATAGAGCTAAATATGAATGATCTTGATAGAAGACAGGAGGCGGTTCAATTAAGTGAAGAGGAGATTCAAGAAAGAATTTACCAGAATTGTTTTGGGAGGCAATAGGATAATGAGTTGTTGCTAAGACAAAAGTCAAGAACTGTTTAGAGAGTAACACAAAATTATTCCATACAATGGTGCATTGGAGAAAAAGGTAATATACACACTAGTGCAAATATGGGATTTTAGAGTAGCTTTTTAGAATGATTATAAACGCACCATTCTAGAAAAAAATGCAGTGACATTTTTGAAAATAAAGACTTTGTTTTTAGAACAGTTGTAGGGAAACCATTCTTAAAACCTTCACACATAACAAAACTCTAAAAGTACATATTTGCACTTTGCTCTTACTCCCTTCTACCTCGATGTGCTCTACTCTCACAGTGTCTCCCTCATCACCCTTACACTCCCTTTCTTGCCCACTGTTGTTCTTCCACCGAATTGTTGTCACTGCGACTGTCTTCCTTCTTCCTCACACTCCCTCTCTTGCGACCTTGTTTTTTGTGAAGGTAAGAAACCTCACGACTTTCTCTCTTGCACTTCTTCCCTTAGCGCGTTGGGAAATCCTAGAAGAGGATCAATCAGTAGGTTCCATGTTCAGCGCACCACCAGCTCGCCCAGCCTGGAGTTTGTCCATTCTCGCGCTTAGCACGCCCAGCTCGCTAAGCCAAAATTCACTTACTCACACTTAGCGAGCAAATCGTGCTAAGCGAGCCTTCAAAATATGAAACATTCAAGAGCCTTTTAAAACAACGAAGATTATTGAAAATGATATATACCGAAGAGAGGTCTGAAAGAGAATAAACAAAAACGATGGAGCTTCAGCTTCAAGATAGTTTTAGGTTTTGGGAGTGATTCTAGGTTTCTAAAGGTGGAGGAGAGATCCTCATCATTTGTAAACTCAATTTCCCTTCCAAAAATCTCTTCTTGGTGCTGAAAGTTACTACCTTGCAATGGAAGACTAAGCCTCTTGTTGGGGATTTTGACTGAACATTGATGTAATATTTTCTTACTATCTATTTGAAGTTGTTTTTATGTGTTCGTTGCTTCTATCTGTGCTTATTTCTTGCATGGTAGTGGCTTGATCACCTATTTGCGTGTAAAGTTAGGATTTTTAGTATTGGGAAGTGCTTTAAATCCTTAGAACTTGATAGAGCAGGCTAGATAACTGTATGTCTTGACACGGAGTGCAGGGATTTAGTTTATTTTATGTCATAATCTTAATGCAACTCGTTTAGGCTAAGTTCGACGAGGGATCTAGAACAAAGTTTAAATAGAGTTAGACCCATTCACTCGAGGAATCATGGTTTGGGTAGTTATTTTCGGCATAGAACACGAAAACAACCTAAAATGGAGAAAATACTTTGTAACATCAAATAGGTTCATTAGAATGACCCAACATTTTTAATCATTTGTTTTATCTCTCATTGTTAGATAGTTAATTTTGTAGTTACTTTAGACTTGTAGACATAACTTCTTTTTACAGTCACTTGCTTTACACAAATGTTTACTCATTGAACACATATCTTTAGAATGAAACAAGTTCCCTGGGATTCGATACTCGGTTCTTACTATTTTATATTACTTGTGCGACTGAGTACACTTGTTGATTAGCATCGCGAATTAATTCATTTAGCGAAACAAGTTTTTGCCGTGAACAAGTTTTTGGCGCTGTTGCCGAGGACTTTGTTCTTCGTACTTGGTTGTTTGCATAGTTCATTTTAAAATAATCAATTTTATCTTTTAACTTTTATTTTTATTTTTAACTATTTTATATTTTTCTTTGTTCACTCTTACATTAAAAAAAAAGACTTTTTTCTTGAGATTCTATGCTTGCAGGGTGGAACTCAGAAGAACTTAATCCATGGAAGACATTGCAAGAATGGAAGATCTTTTTAAGAGGTGGACTGAGTATCTTGATAGCATACAATCAAGGGTCAGTCACTCACCACCAATAAATTGTGGTTTTTGTGGAGGAGAGCATTGCAATCATCTCTACTCCATGAATAACTCTTGGTGGGAACAAGAGTTAGTCCCTTACAATCAATATGAAGAAGAAAGAACTCCTAATCTTGAAGCAATTCAAGGAAACAACTGAATCTACTCAACAAGCATTTAAAAGTTTAGAAATTCAAGTTGGTAAGCTAGCAAAAGAAGTGGCCAAATTTGTGGCCACAAGTGAAGAAAACTTTGTAGAAGTTGAAGCTCATGAGGAAAGCCTTGTAGAAGAGCATGATTCATAAGAAAAAGATGAAGGAAAAAATGAGGAGAAAGCACAACAATGGGAGGAGTGCTCACAAGTAGAATTTCAACAAGAAAGTATTCTCTAAGTCAATACTGCTCCTCATCAATTGATTGACAAGGAAGAAAGACGTGGAGAATGTGATAAATCTTTAAGTGTCATTTTCTCCTTGATCACCAACACTTCCCTTGCAATAATATGGAAGGAATTTCAAGGATACACGATTTTCATGGAGTTTCTAGCTGAGAAGTGAAAATGCAAGGAAGATGTGTTCTATGTGACTTTGATGCCACCTTGAACACATTTGTCCGTGAAGCTAGTGACGTTAAAGAAGCGCTTACTGGGAGACAACCCAGGATTTCTACCTTTTTCTTCTTTTTTTCTATGACTTTTTTAATAATTGTGTTAGTTGGTTTATTTGTTGATATTTGTTGATGTGTTGATGTTAGGTTGATTTTGGTTATGCCCATGATTTTGTGAATATTTGTGTTAGTTAATTTGAGTACAAATGTTTTTTTTGTTGTTGTTTGTTGTTTGATTATGCTATGCACTCAGCAGTGAGCGCTCAGCGCGCAAGTGTAGGCTCAAGATGCAAGGGCAACTGGCTAAGCCAGCATGTCTCACTAAGCCCAAAAATGTCTCTATTTTGTAATATCTTGAATTGGGCTAAGCTCGCAGGCACAGGCTAAGCGAGTCATGCATTCTCGCTAAGCCAACGGTTCTTGTTAAGCGGATTTTGCAGGAAATTTCCTTCTGTAAAACTCGCTAAGCCCAATGTGGTGTGCTAAGCCCAATAATGTCTTTGGAGCTGCAATTTAATTGTTTGGGCTTAGTGCGCAAGTCTGGGCTTAGCGCACAAGTTTAGGTTTAGCCAAAAAAAATTCAAAATTTCTTGTGCTTTTATTTTGACATGTTTGGTTGAATTAATTGCACAACTAATGTTGTGAAATTTCCGATTTTTGAGTGAGCACACTTTATTTTTTATTGATGGTTTTGTGAATTAAATGCACGTGAGTGAGTTGGTTAGCTTGCATGGCAAGAAATTATGGATGAAAAACTAAATGCTTCACATTACTATGTGAGTTGTGTGCACCTTAATTTCTAGGGAGCGACTAATTTCATTTTCTCAATTTCCATAATTCTTGAACTGCTTGAGTGCATACATGATGTGGATATGATCAAGGCCTTGTTGTTTATTTTAATTTCAGCCACTTAGCCAAATAAGTACCCTGTGTTAATGAATGATTGAATCACTTGCACCCTTTTGAGCCTAAATGCGAATGAATATGTCATTGAACCCTGAGCTAAATGCAAATACTATTTTTGTGCACCCTAACTTAGGCTATAGGAGAGCATTATTATGGATCAAGAAAAATTTGTACCAAATTTGGGGGAGTGTTTTGGGTAAATTATGTTCCAGGAATATGAGTAACAGACACACAGAGAATCAGAACTACATTCTTTTGTAATACCTATCATCGTAGAAAAAAAAGGGGAAATATGAGCTGAAAGCAAATGCATACAAAAAAAAAAACCTCTGTGTGCTGCTAATTGTGGCATGTCAATAAAGGTTGGGAGGTGAATGAAAAAATGGTTCTTTAAGTAGACAAGGAATAGGTGAATGCTCTCCTTGAACCTAAGTGTTTTAATCTAAGAAAAACCATGATTTTCTTGTTAACTCGACCACGTTACAAGCTTAATAAAGTCCTTAGTGATCCATATCGTGTATGTGCTCTGCCTTTTGCTTTTTCTTAGAAATTACTAGACTAGAAAATTTCTTTGCATTGTAAACAACCTGCAAATGTCCTTCGTTGGATAAAACACAATAACAACCTACTCTAATTATGCTATGAGATGGACGGTTTAAAACGAGTTGATCTTAATATCCTAGTATCATTATATCAACAAAACAAATGAAACTAATTGACAAGGTGTCCTGTTGATAACGAGACACCATCCTATTGAGCTTAAGGTCTATCCTAGACTCCTAGATAAATCTGTTTCAACATGGCACTTAACATAAGAAATCTTGGCCATTGACTTAATCATGCTACACAACATTGGTTATAAGTTATTATGACAAACATATATTAAGACTAACCTGATTGGGATTAGCTACCATAGGAAACACAACACAAGTGTCCTTCCTGATTTATACCAAAATTTTGTATTAAAAAAAATGGAGACTTGATGTGTATCAAAACATACAAACATAAACTAGGTACAGTGCAAGAGCAAGAGAAAATATGAAATTTAATTAAATCAATTTTATTCAAATTACTTAAACTAATTCACGTGGGTAAAAGGGTCAAATTCGATTCACTGTTGCCAAATAAAACTTATTAAATCATCTTTGACTCAAAACAAGGTCATCCAAGTTTACAAAAGAACTCAAGTTAAACAGTGGAATAAAATAAAGTAAAATACATGTTTGCAACATCATGCAATTAAAATAGAAACTCATGCCCTAATATCACATCTTATCAGAGCATTGTGTCCTAGTGTCCTCTAGCATGAGGTTCTTTAAAGTCATCCACATAGTCATCTGCTTCCCCGAACACAAGGTTTGAGATCAGCATAGGATCCAAACACAAACAACACATAGTGAGTGAGTTATCACATTCCTAAATAAAATACAGAAAAACAAAGACATAATAAAAATACAATATAGAAATATTTATAACATAGCTCTACTCAACACAATCCACGTCACTTCACCACTTCATCATTTAAAATTCATTTTTCAATCACCAATCACATTACACATGAATCACACACTCGAATCAATACACAACAACACTCTCCAATTTCATAATAAACAATTCACAGATGTTATGTAACAATTATAATAAGACTCAAACTTATATGCAATTTGGTATCATGATAGTGAAAAACCACACCGGGCACTTAGGGGAACATAACAAGACATGCCACACAATGGGTGTATCAGGTCAATCTCACTAAGTAACATCATAAGGTGACTAGTTAGGGTCACTCTATTTTTTGAGAATGCTCCAACCATATGGGATCAACATAGACTTAAAGGAGCACTCAAACCGAGTGTATTTACCCCCATGCCTAGACTTCAAAGAATCCATTAGGGTCTCACCTTCCTAATTCAGGTGCAACCCCTAAAACAACTTTTGCACATAGATACTGCTCATCAATTATATAATACCAATGACTTCTAAAACATGTTTAACACATTGCACTACAATTTAACACTTCATGTTCCTAACTTGGAACCATACACTTTCCATTTAACACTTCACGCATAAACATTTTTCTCAAGGTAAATACCAGTCGGGTTATTATATAATTCACAACTCACAACATAAGTATTTTCACATCAAGTATTAACCACACACTTATTCACAACCATATCCCATGTCCAAAATTTAACATCTCACAATGCCACAATCTACCATCACATGTTTACGTGTACTCACAAATTAACACATGTTCAAATTTGCACTTATACTCAATCTCAATAACAATGTTATAATCTCAAAGAAACATGTTATCTCACAATTCATTACATATTATATTTATCACTTACTCACAATTTCATGATCCCAATATAACAATTTATCATACAAATCTAGTAAATCTTGTCCAAAATACAAACAAATTATACAAAAATGCTTCTCACAACATGTGGAGTAAAACCTCTCAAATAATTTCACATAATCATATCAAAATCAAAGAATCAAAAACCATAGGTCAAAAACACAAAAACACCAAGATCACTCAATTTTATCAACCAATTCGCATCAGGACATCAACTGATCCGTCAAAGACAACAATATTGTAATTAAAAGCACAAAGGAAGAATTATAATTCAATAAGCATCCTAAAATAAATCTCAATTTAATCCTTTAATGATGCCTACATATGTTCATTCTAACCCCAACTACAATAAACTCATTCTTTACCTAGTGATAGTGACATCTCTAGTAGTTCTCCATGATTCCTCATGTTTTTCCTTTGGTTGTCCTGCTAGGATTTCTGAGCATTAGAGAGAAGGAGAAGGGACTAAAACCTTCATTTTACTGTCTTCATGCAAGGTACATTTTTCTCACCAAAGATATTATTTTCCAAATCCCAATGGTGGTGATGTTAGAAAATGAGTTTCACACCCGACGTTCAAATTTCACAATGATCCAACGATTAATGAGTCTCAGATCATAGTTTTACGAGGAGATTTCTGAGTTTATGCGGGAAAAGAGAGGATTTTGGGAGAGGGAGAAGCGAAAATGAATTTGAGAGGAAAAAAAACATAGAGACATATCGTAAATATAGAAACTGACCAATGTGTCTTTCTTTATAGTGAGGATACTCTCAACTTATTATTTACTCTATTTTTCTTTATTTTATTATTTTATAAAAAATAATTCTATTTTACTCTCTATCAAATAAATAAATAAACATTTTTTTTATTTTCTAAGAACATATATTTATTTTATTCACCTTAAAACCATTATTTAATTAATAAAATTATTCCTCCTTATTTATTTAATTACAAAAACCTCATCATTTTCCTAAACCCTATTTGTTTTTAAATAAAATCTGTTTTAATTTATTTTACAAAAAATAAGGGTGTTACATAAGACGACTATGACAACGAAATCATCTTAGAATAGCTCCCATTCTAAGACAATTACTAGGTCTAAAACATAAAATAAAAAAAAGCACAGAGAGCCTAGAATGAGTCCTTTTCAACGATGATTTTGATTAGATAACCCTCTTAGAATGAGAGTTATTTTAAGATGGTTTCATCATCATAACCGTCTTAGAAAATCGTCCCTTCTAAGACAAATTTCATGCTATTAAGTAGTCCTTTACAGTTCTCAAGCTTTCATCCAATGAAGTAGAATGCAAAGAGGTATATATTTTCAGTTGCTCTTCACTCAATTCTCTATGATTCATCCATTAAATGTTGAGGTTATAACATAATAGTTGGCTTACTCAAACTTTCAAGTTTCAACAATTGGAATAAAAACCCCTTCCATCCAAAATGCTTCAATTTATATAGCTTAAATTAAAATTCAATTTATAGAAGAAAAAAAATTGATTCACCTAACTTGTTGGTCATCATAACCATAGTAATCAATTCAAGGTAAGCTTAGCTGCTAAAGACAATATTCATATACACGGGTAAGATTATTGTGACATTACATGCTTCAAGCCAACCAACAAACACCAGGTATTGCTCTCTATTTTAACAAAGCCATTAATCGTACTCATTACACTTGACGAAGCTAATATGTGATAGTTCCATCAGTAACCAAAAAGTGGTACAATGGATGGACTCCATGGAGGGAACCCTCTCCCCCCACCTTAACTTTTGGAAAGTATAAACTAAAATCAAGCTTCGATATTCAATTATATGTGTACACTATAAGGCTAGGTACTAGTAGTTCATACAAATCACTCACACCAGCTAATACTCATGGTACAATTGTGGGCTTGTCAGGTTCAAGGAGTTTAATGGGCCAATTGAATCAATCGGGCATTGGGGTTGTACACACTCATGACAAGAAAAGCCCTAACCTAGCAGGTCAAGGAAGAGAGCTCAAGGATTTTAATGGGTACTTGCCTGTGTGACGATGATGGCACAATAGGCAGCACGACACACGGGAGACAGTTCAACTGTTGGTTAGTTGGGGGGAGTGAGGGCACGACACACACGACACATGTGAGTACACGAGCTGAGTGAGTGAGGGCATGAGGGAGGGACAATGGGTGAGGTCAGACTACGCGGTTAGGGAGACCACGATGGACAGGGTGGCAATTTTCTAAATAGAGTTAACAAATACGAAGATGGTTTTATGCAAAACCATCGTCATTTTCATTCCCTCTATTTACAAAATTGTCACTGCGTTGCCTTCTAAGATGGTCTGCATAACTGTCATCATATTCAAGTCAGTTTTTTTTTTTTTTTTTTTTTTTGTATTCAAATGGCAACTAAAACAGTTTCAACTAAATCCATGGTCATTTTAATTCCACTAATTACAACTTTACCACCAAGTGACATTCTAAGACAGTTTCACATAAATGTCTTAGAATGTGTGTCGTAAAAAATATAATTTTTAGTAGTGAGCCACTTGTGGATCTAGATTAGCATGCATGTGTATCTAGAGTTCAAAACATCAAATTAACTTAGAAGGCATCACTATCTCCACAAGTTCAGTGGTAATTAATAACAAAATTCAGGTATTGGGATAGAATCCAAACAGCCCAACTTAAAGAACCCTATTAAAATACTTCTTCAACTCCCTTGTTTTGATAGTAGCCAATAGCTTATCATGAATTGACCTTCATGTCCTATATAACATCCTTCTTTGCACTATGCTTGTTTTAATGAGAAAATAACAAGAAAATATTGTTAGCTGATTGTGGTACAGTTTGGAAAAAAAAAGAGAGCTGATTTGAATTGATTAGGCATGTTTAGACATGAGAGATATGTTAAATTATGTTGTTGCCCTGCTTTGTTTTATTTGTAAAAAAAATTAATTCATAGAAAAAAGTAAGGTCATGGCAATGCAATAGCAATGATATATCAAAGAACTGTTCTAAAATGAATCACAATGATATATTTAACACTCAAAGGATCTATTTGGTGAAGTCAAAATATCAATGAAATGAAGAGAAAGAAAGAGAAATGGGAACTTAAGTTATATTAAACTTCCATAATCTGATCGGATTGAAATACCAAAGAAATCTTTAAAAACGGTGTGGGTCTCACATAAAAAACCTTTCATGCAAAGTTGTGAAGGAAAACAACTGTGTTTGTTTGATCGAAATCCATGGATCTAGGTATTTCTTAAACTCTTCTCCATGGAGTTTTGATGTGTATCAAAACATACAAATACCAACTAACTATGGTGCAAGAGCAAGCAAAATCATACTTTTAAAGCTTGTCCAAAACTAGGTAAAGATGTTCAGGGTCCAGAATCCAATTAATTAAGTCCATGCAAAGATTAGATAACACTATAACAATCATGAAGCTCTCATAATAAAATTACCGCTTTTATTTATGGCAGATACTTTACTATCAAGCAAACAAGATAAATAAAATTAGAAAGATACCCAAGAAAGATGAAGAAACACTTGAGAATTTTCGTTCTAGTAACTAATTTGTTATAAGATTTGCACTGCTAGATCCTCCCACAACCAATCTTTCCAGAAAAATCATTAATGATTTACCATTCTTATTTAAAAAATATCAAGGTTAACTTTTATGAACCATAATCATGGATCATGTTATTTGAAACAAAATTTATACCATCATCAAGAAGGAGAATGATACTTTAATAATGATACTTCAAATTGTACCATCAAAAGGCAATTTTTAAGTTTGTAATGATTGAATAATGTGCAGAAGTATTAATGTTAGTCTTGGAAATTATGTTCATCTACCTAGAGAATTACATGTATCAAGAAAATATGTACCTAGGTAATGAGAGTTCATGCACTAGTGAATTGATACTCTCTAGAAAGTTCATTACTCACTATAAATATGTGAACTCACTAGTTGCATCATCAACCCAACTCAAGCCAAGAAAAAGTTGAAATAAAATCCGAGAATTATTCAGCCCCAAATAATCTTCCTCTTATTCTATTTTGTGTGAGTTTGCACCTCCAGAATACCACCAATGGTAACACTATAAAATTTCAACAAATGACATAGAAGTTACACGTAAGAATCATATGCCAAACCACTATCTATTGTGATACATAACCTGCCCCTTAAATAGCACAACACCCTTAGATCAAAACATTTGCAAAATCAAATAAACATCAAAACCAATTATCTACTATCATATATAAAGAGAGAAAATACCAGCAACTCCAACTACATCCTTGCCAACATTGCTGATGGAATAAGCACCAAACAAAGACATCAGTCAACAAACAACAAAATTAATGTACATCCTTAATTTAGTAACTAATTGGAATAGTTCAATATCTAAATTAAAATTAATTCAGATTCTTACCGGAAACACCATCAATTATATGAAGTAAAATATCTGGAAGAAAAATATATGATCATATGGGTGGTAAACACCACCTGAAACACCAATTAAGATAGAAATTAAATCTTCTTGTCTCTACACCAAAACAGATTCATATGATATCATCAAATATAACTAACAAAAAACACCTTACCAATGTTCTTCAAATGATAAATCTATGAAATTATACAAAACCAATGAAAGCTCAAAGATTCCTAGTATGATCTGCATATCAAATGAAATCCATAACATGCTTAAAATTCACAATTATTTTATTTATTGCACTTGTTTTCCTTATATTCTATAAATCAAATTCCTTTGAGCAAGGACCTAAAAATGAAATATCTAACTTTTTTCACAGTTGCTAATTTACTCTTAATGGATGTAGAATCATGAACAAAAAATGAAAAAATAGGTTGAATTTTATAACTTTTGTCGAAGCCATGTAACATTCATTAGCAGAGGTCACACTAAGACAGACACTCTGAATATGTTCTCAGCTTGCAAATTCTTTCAGCGACACATTCAAAGACTAACTCATGTCCATTATTCGGTTACGGTAATAAAACATCAAATACAATTACATTCACCACTGGATACTGATTTTAAAAAATTACAAAACTCCTCATTCGCCACTTCTAATAACTCCAATTCTCAAATCTTATCAACCCTCGGGATTCGAGAACACGAAAGGTAACCAGCACCTCGATGCTGAAGCACGCACTGAAACAGACATCAAGATTCATAATGCTACTCTCAATGAATGAATAAACCACTAACAAAAGGGAAATGAGGGACGCTGATAAAGAGATTGTGATTGTGAAATCAAAATCCCTAACAATAAAGTGTGAAATCACAATTGAGGCACAAAAGTATCACTTGAAGCCACATAGTGTGGGTTGCATCACAAGTGCACTCCATTGTGGATGAAAAAATAAAACTCTAAACAAGCACAAACAGAGGTGGTGAGAGAGCTCGACTATGAAGGAGCCTCAGTTGAAGCAGCGAGGGTGGCATTTTGAAGGAGTTCCTCTTCGTGTCTCAGTAGTGGCACACAACAAAGATACAAGAGAAGCAACAAAGAGAGTGAGTGATAAAAGAGCACGAGTGAGAGTGAGTGTACTTACTGGATTTTCTTGAGTGCTAAATTTTTGAAATAGTTTAACATATAGTCTTTCAAAAAAAAAAAATAACCTTTTAGAATTATTTAACATATAACCATTCTTAAAAGTTAACCTTAAATGGTTTACTTTATAACCGTTCTAAAAGAACTTTTAAGAACAACTTCCTTACGACATTTTCTAAAAATAATGTTTTTATTTATAAAAATACCATCACATTTGTTTAGAATGGTACTTTAATAACTATTCTAAAGAGTTGTTCTAAAGTCTCTATTTTTCATCAGTGTTACTTTTACCAACTTGTTCACTCTTTTATTGTATCAATTTTTAAACTATGTTTTACGGATTTGAAATACATGCTAATTGTGTTTTTATTTTTTAAAAATTTTGTACAAACTCCAAAAAATCATGGACTCAATTTGGGGAGCGGAAATTAAAAAGAGCAAAAAATCCAATTATGAAGGTCCAAATGAAATCAGCTACCTACCTGATGTCATTGTTGGTGGCATTCTCTCCTTTCACCAACTAAAGAAGCAGTTCTACTAGTGTTTTATTCAAGAGGTGGATATACCTCTGGACATTCATCACCAAGCTAGAGTTTGAGGATAAAGACACATTCTACCACAAAATTAGAATAAGGAAATCCCCCTTTTATAATTTTGTGGATAAAGTATTCATCTAAAGAGTTCAATCATCCAAAGTTTCGTTGTTTTTCTTACAAAGTTATTATAGTCGTCGTGTTGATAAGTGGATATACAACATTATAAATTAGAGAGTCAATATACTTTTTATCATTTCAATGACAACACAAGACATCTCCATGCATTTCCTTTGGAATTCCTCATTCTAGAATAATAAGAACTGAAAACGTTTGATTTTCTTGCTAAAATTAATGTTTCCAACTTGTTTGTCTCTCATCCCCTACTATCCTCAAGTTGTTCACAATTAGATATATCTCTGACCCGTCTGATGGCACTCAAAATCTAGCAGGAAACTCATACATTTTCACCTCCAATTTCTCAGAGAATTGGGAATTCCAAAGAGAATATATGGGTGACACAGTCTTGTGTAGTCATTAAAATGATATAAAGCTTTTTGATTTTCTGGATCCAATTTATAATATTATATATCCACTTATCAACACGGTGATTATTATAACTCTCTCTAATAAAAAGAGAGAAACTTTGGATGATTGAACTCTTTAAACAAAGTAATATTTTATCCACAAAGTTATAAATGGGGGCTTTACTTATGCTAATTTTAATGCAGAATGTATCTCTATCCTCAAACTCTAGATTGGTGATGAATCTCCAGAGGTATATCCAATTCTTGGATAAAACACTAGTACGAATTGCTTCTTTAGTTGGTAGAAAGAAAAGAATGCAACCAATAATGACATCAGGTAGATTGCTGAGTTTGTCTTGACCTTCGTGTATGGATTTTTCGCTCTTTTAAATTTCACCTTCACAAATTGAGTCTATGATTGCTTGGAGTTCCAACAAAAGGATAAAAACATAAAAACACTATTAAAATGCAATGCCAAGCCATAAAAAAGTCTAAAAATTGATACAACCAGAGTTTGAATGGCAAGTGTAAGTTGATATGTAAAACCTGTAGTGGATCCATTTATTAGTCAAGGGGGTACCAATGCACCCCTTCCCTTTTAAAGAAATACATGTAAATATTTACAATGTGTATATTTGAACCCCTATCTTTATATTTTTACTTTTTTTGCGATAATGATTATTACAACAACAACAACAACAACGCCTTATCCCACTAGGTGGGGTCGGCTACATGGATCAACTTCCGCCAAAATGTTCTATCAAGTACCATACTTCTATCCAAACCATTAATTTCGAGATCCTTTTTGATAACCTCTCTTATAGTCTTTTTGGGTCTTCCTCTGCCTCGAATTGTGTCTTCTCTCTATCTGGTCTACTTTCCTCACTACAGAGTCTACCGGTCTTCTCTCTACATGCCCAAACCACCTAAGTCTATTTTCCACCATCTTCTCTACAATAGGCGCTACTCCAACCCTCTCTCTAATAGCTTCGTTTCTAATTTTATCTTGTCGAGTCTTACCACACATCCACCGCAATATCCTCATCTCCGCTACACCTACTTTATTCTCATGTTGGCTCTTGACCGCCCAACATTCTGTTCCGTACAAAATCGCTGGTCTTACCACAGTCCGATAAAACTTTCCCTTTAGCTTGATCAGTACCTTTGCATCACATAACACCCCCGATGCTTTTCTCCATTTCATCCATCCTGCTTGAATGCGATGATTCACATCCCCTTCAATTTCCCCATCATCCTGTATTACAGACCCAAGATATTTAAACCGTGTGACTTGAGGGATAATATGGTCTCCTATTTTCACCTCTGAGTTAGAAACCCTCCTTCTTTTGTTGAACTTACATTCCATATACTCCGATTTGCTTCTGCTTAGGCGAAAGCCATGTGTTTCTAGAGCTCGTCTCCAAGTTTCCAACCTCTCATTCAACTCCTCCCTCGACTCTCCAAGGAGGACTATGTCATCTGCAAAAAGCATGCATCTTGGCGCTATCTCTTGGATTTGTTCCGTGAGGACATCCAGAATTAAGGTAAAAAGGTAGGGGCTAAGGGTTGACCCTTGATGTAAACCAATTGTGATGGGAAAATCGTCTGACTCTCCACCCTGTGTCCTAACACTAGTCGATACCCTATCATACATATCTTGGATAGCTCGAATATATGCAACCCTAACCCCTTTCTTCTCTAGAGCTTTCCACAAAATCTCTCTAGGCACTCTATCATACGCTTTCTCCAAGTCAATAAAAATCAAGTGCAAGTCTTGTTGGGCCATGCGATATTGCTCCATCACCCGCCGTAATAAATAAATCGCTTCCATGGTCGACCTTCCCGGCATGAAACCAAATTGATTCTCAGTAACTTGAGTCTCCTTTCTTAATCTCCGTTCGATCACTCTTTCCCATAATTTCATGGTATGACTCATGAGCTTGATTCCCCTATAATTTGCACAATTTTGTATATCCCCCTTGTTCTTATAGATTGGCACTAACGTGCTTCTCCTCCATTCCTCCGGCATGTGTTTTGACCTCATAATTTCGTTAAAGAGTTCGGTGAGCCACTCAAGACCTCTATCTCCAAGAGTTTTCCACACTTCAATAGGTATGTTTTCTGGCCCCACCGCCTTACCATTACTCATTCTTTTCAACGCTTCCTTTACTTCCTGTTTCTGAATCCGACGATAGTACTTATAGTTCCGGTCCTCTTCTCTTGTGTCTAGACTGCTAGAGTCATATCCATATCCATCATTAAATAAGTTGTGGAAATACACCTTCCACCTTTCCTTGATATCTTTTTCATGCACTAAGACTTTGCCTTCTTCATCCTTAACACACTTTACTTGATCCAAATCTCTAGTCTTCCTCTCTCTACCCTTAGCAAGCCTATATATAGATCTTTCTCCGTCCCTGGTTCCTAGAGCTTGGTATAGTCCGTCAAAAGCTTGGGCTCTTGCCTCACTCACCGCCTTTTTGGTTTCATTTCTAGCTATCTTATACTTATCCCAAGTTTCAGAATTTCTACACCTAGACCACTCCTTGAAACACTCCTTTTTTACTCTAACTTTGCTCTGAACATTTTCATTCCACCACCACGATTCTTTACCCCTAGGTCCAAAACCTCTAGATTCACCCAACGTCTCTTTAGCCACTTTAATAATCTCTTGGGACATCTTGTTCCACATATCATTTGCACTTCCTTGTGATTGTCCACACCAACCCTCCCATATCTTTTGTTGGAAGATTCCTTGTTTCTCACCCTTCAAGTGCCACCATTTGATCCTTGGTGCTACCAGAGGACTTCTTCTCTTTGCCCTATCTCTAATTCTTACATCCATAACCAAAACTCTATGTTGGGTAGTCAAGCTCTCTCCCGGGATAACTTTACAGTTCAAGCAATACTTCCTATCAGACTTCCTGATAAGGAAGAAATCTATCTGAGAACATGTCCCTCCACTTTTGTAAGTGATAAGATGTTCCTCTCTTTTCTTAAACCATGTATTGGCTATAGAAAGATCCAAAGCCTCCGAAAACTCCAAGATGGATTTACCCTCCCCATTCATCTCCCCTAGGCCAAAACCCCCATGCACCCCCTCAAAACCTCTAGCCACGCTACCTACATGTCCATTGAGATCCCCTCCTAGGAAAACTTTCTCTCCTTGGGGTATATCCTGAAGTACCCCTTCTAGATCCTCCCAAAATTTTACCTTAAAGTGTTCTGCTAACCCAACCTGAGGTGCGTACCCACTAATAACATTAAAGGTGTCCTGTCCCACTACCAATTTTAAGACTATGATACGATCTCCTACTCTTCTTACATCCACGACATCCTTCTTCCACTCCTTGTCCACAATAATCCCTACCCCATTTCTTGATCTGATTTTTCCCGTATACCACAGCTTAAATCCCGAGTTGTCTAATTCTTTCGCTTTTTCACCTGTCCACTTAGTTTCTTGTAGGCACAAAAAATTGATCTTCCTCCTCACCATAACATCCACTATTTCCATAGATTTTCCAGTAAGTGTGCCTATATTCCATGTACCAAAGCGAATCCTCCTGTCATCAACTAGCTTCTTTACCCACACCCGTTCACGAAAATGTGGGAACCCTTGCTTACTTTTCACTACATCCGGGCGGCGATGCAGCGGCCCTTGCTCTTTTGACACTGTACTCGAGCCATACAGCGCGTTGCTTCCGGGCAACGACCTAGCATTCACATTATTACGTAATTGATCCATGTCATAGAGATTCGACAAAGTTTAACGTTGGCTGTCGAAAGCCTAACACAACCCTCTCCTTTTATCCGGGCTTGGGACCGGCTAAGAATAGCAAAGCTACCCTAGGCAGGTTATTTTTTCAATAGATTTTCTCCCTTGACTTGGGGTCCTATCCGTCAGTGCACTTACCCATCATTCTAAGAATGTTTTCTTGTGGCCAAATTTTAAAGGAAACACTAAATCTCAGGTAATGGATAATAGAGGCACAAATAATGGAAAACCAATCGTCAAAATGTCCAAAATAATCAGCAACTGAAATTAAAAAAAAAAAATGAGACCCAAAATCTGATGAGTGAAGAACATACCATGTAGAGGTGGTTGGTAAAAATTTGCTACTAGATGGAACCCTTGACACATGAGAGGAGATTACACAGAAACTCACAAACACTACCAAAACCTAAGGCACCATAGTAAGAGAGAGAGAGAAAGAGAGAGAAATTGAGTATGTGAGTGAGAGAGAAAGAGTGTTTGATGCTGTTGAGTGAGAGGGGTGAATGAAAAATGTCAATATAAAGCAGTCAATGACGGCTACAATGAGAAAGAGACATTACTAATTAATATAAATTAAATTTTATTTTAATTACATAAAATAGTTAGGTTTGATTAGCTTGTATGACTTTTTGCAAAGTAAGAAAAAGAAGTTTCTGATTAGTAAAAGAAGTAAATTTTATTTTAACCAAATAAAACAATCTGGTGTGACTAGAATCGTTTCATGAAAATCATGGTCAAACTTATCAATTTCACCATATAACTTCTTGATATGAATTATCCAGTTGTATTAATTAAATATGCATAAAGAAATATATGTCACTCATAATAGTTGTATGAAGCTCAAATAAGATTGCTTTCAATGAAAAGTTAATGTAATTTGTAAAAAAAAGGATTATATAAAGAAGATCTCTCTCTCTCTCTCTCACACACACACACACAAAATACTATTTTGTTTTATAAATATTAAGGCCAAAAAAAGTTTGATAAATGAATGCATAATAATATATTATTGAAAAACTAAAGTCAAATATTCATTAATGTCATTATTAAACATCATTGTTCTTCCCACAGTAAGTGATAAAATATATGTATTTAAAATATACTTCCTATTAAATGTCTAACTAATTAGTATACTCCATTTGACACCATTGAGAGGAATTTTTGGTTCTTTTATAAGGCTTTTTACAAGAATGAAGCATTTTTTATTATTTACCCTTACAAAAATACAATAAGTATCTATTTGTTTTTATTTAAGTGATGTATAATGCTCTTAGACTTTATTGTTTTTACATCACCGAAAATAAGTTAATGATTACTAACAAGGGTAAAATTGGTATATTAATAAAAAATTTAAACCCCATCAAACCAACTAGTTTAGAAATTTTTATTAATTGGTCCATCTAATTTAGTTACAAATGTCTTATCCTGATATATTAAATAAATGAAAAGTAACAATTAAAAAAAAGTAATCCAAAGAGCCTTTATTTTGGGAAGAAAAAGAGTGCGTCAAAACTTTCTTACTTTATATTTCATCCATTTCATATTATATGAAGTATAAGGTTTAGACACAGGTGTTAAGAAATGAAATTATTATCTTTAATTTCATAAAAAAAAATACTACATTTGATTCTAGTTATAAGCAACATGTGTAGCGTAAACATGCTTCATTGGATTTGTAAATAACAACTAATTTAGAACAATTTTTTTAAAAGACGTCATGTATTATTAACAAGAAGAATGTTATAAAAGGTAAAGGAAAAGTAAATTTCAATAAACAAATACATAATAATCAATTAATGAAAACATGAAGCCAAATATTCATTATGTATGGCATTAAAATTCATTATCCTTCTCTTGATAACAAATAATAAATATGTATTTAAAATCCACTATCTGTTACATGTATCACTAGTTAACACAATTTATTAAAAAATGATAAAAATAATTAAAACCAATTGTCTAAAGTGCCCTTATTTAATTTGGGAGGGAAAAGTATGTAAAAATTCCATTATTTTATATTATAAAAGATGAGGAGTGCTAGTAGCTTGACTTTTAACACACTCCTTGAAACACAAACTTTCTAACTGGTTAAAATTAATTGAATGCCACAAAATTAGGAGAAATAATAAATAAATATCATGTGTAACCAACAATTTTTTTAATTTTAACCAATTGAAAAGTGTTCAAAAGAATGTGTCAAAAAAATGTGTTCCTGACATTTTTCATAGGTGCATGTTTGGGTAAAGGACATAAAATAGAAAGAAAAAAACATGGTAGACATATTTCACTTGTTTCCCTAACTTAAATAATCGTCATATGAAAATTCAATAATAGAGAAAGAGAAACCTTTCTTCGATGAGAATAACTTCTCATTCTAATTAATCTTCAATTCTCCTAACCAATGGTTGGCAAGGTAAAAACAAGTTTGATGAGTATGACTACAATAGTATAGTAGTATATAACTCATTCTAGTATAATAGAAAAAAACAGATTACTAATAAGATTAATAATTTAAATTATATTTCAAAAATTGAACTAGTATTTTCAATATTAACTAATTAAAACTATATACATTTCATAATGATTAGGTGTTTCTTATTTGACTAATTAAAACTATATAGTGTGCGCTTGGTGTGTGAAGTTTGGCAATAATTTGTTGTCATTCCAACCTTTCCAAATTTTTCCACCTCTCCTCCAAAAAACCCTTTCCCAAAATAGCCTTCCTCTTCCTCACCCACATTGATATCTAATTCTCCCCCTTATGGGACAAATTCTTCTCTTCCACCCCTTCCAACCTCCTCAACATTTACATCCACACAGACCCCTTCAACAACCTCATGTGCCCTCTTTCCACTTTTTTAAAAAACAAATTCATCTCCTCTAAACACACCTTTCATGATTCACCAACCCTTATCTCTGCCATTCACTGCCTCCTTCCCATCACGCTCATCAATGACCCTTCCAATGCCTACTTTGCTTTCCTCTCCTAGCATTGCATCCCTCTCCACTCCTTCAAATACACCTACAACTGCCTGTTTCAATTATGCAAATTCATTGTTGACGTTGACAATTTACAAACATTTAAGGTGGTATCTCATATGGCGCCTCCTGCAAAAATACAAAAGACCACCAGAAAGTGCCATCTTAGATGGTGCCTCCTCCTACCTACATGGAAAGAGGAACCCTTGCAAGTAAATAGTTTTTTTCCTACACTTGTCTGATATATATATATTTTCTAAATAATGCTTGTTTTGTTAAAAGCCAAAACATTTTTTTTATTGTTCAATGGATAATTATATTTTGGAGCTCTATATTGAAAGTCACTATTACTTAATTTCAACGAAAATCAATGTGCTTTTAGAGACACATGGGGGGCATAAACAAAGATATAGTAAAGTATGAATTTAGATTGAAGTTTAGATATAAAACAAGAAGGCACGTAATCAGGATTTGAGAGCTCTTCATCAAATTCATTTAGGTCTTAGTTACAATTAAAAATAAAACTAAATAGTAGTTGTTAGAAAATTCCTTTGCAGAAATGTTGACAATTGTTAACTCATTGGCAAGTGCACCAAATTGTCACAAGTAATAAAGTTACTCGGAAGTCTGAGTGTCTAATCCACAGCGACTTTGTTCGTACTTAGATTGGTGCAAACCCAATTTTCAAGCAATAGAAGAGATAAGGAATGAATAATTGTAAAATTTAAAGAAAGTAAAAGATAAGAAGGATAAGAAATTTAAAATAAAAGATTAGGAGATAAGATACAAATTTAAAGAGATAAGAGATTTAAAGATAAAAGACTAGAAGATAAAATAGATAAGACATTCAATGTAAAAGATAATAAAAGTAAAAGATAAAGATGAAGATAAAAAGATGAATTCAGCATGCAACAAATATGTTAGGGCCTAGCATGCCTAAACTACTTGTGATGCAATGCTAATGATTTTCTCTATCTAATGTTATTCCATTTTTTACTCATATCTACTATGACACTCTATCTTTGGTTTCCCGCATGAAGAGCTTAATTTCTCTATTTTATCTCCCAAATTTCTTTGCAAAGATAAAAACAATAAATTGCATTAAGATTAAAGATGCATAAAATAGGATAAATAGATATCAATCTATTTCAAGCAATGATTTCATTTAGATGCTCTTTCCCATTTCTTAGAAAATAATCATTTTTTAATTTTTTACCCCCTAAATAGTACATGAGTATGGTGATCAGACCATAATCAATAAACAATGAAGCACAAAAAAGAGCAATAAAAATGGGATTGGTTTAAATAGACAATAGGATAGAATTACATTATAGAGTTGGCCTGTCAAGCTCCCAACAATGGGGGTTTAGCCTCTCATTACCATGAAAGACTTTACTGTGGAAGCAAATCTTCATGATGAATCAACAATGATTCAAAGGTGTTTTGATGATAACAATGATGACAACAAAAGATGATGACAAAAGTGATGAACAAAAAGCTCAAGTGAATCAAAGAACATCTCAAGAGAATCAAGAACAAGTCAAGAGTTCAAGACTCAAGAAGAAAGCCTACAAACAAGAATCAAGATTCAAGATTCAAGATCTCAAGAATCAAGATCAAGATTCAAGACTCAAGATTCAAGAATAAAGAAAGGACTCAAATCAAGATATGTATTAAAAAGTTTTTCAAAACTTTGAATAGCACATGAGTTTTTGACAAAACCTTTACCAAAGAGTTTTTACTCTCTGGTAATCGATTACCATATTGTTGTAATCGATTACCAGTAGCAAAATGAGTTTGAAAATGTTTTCAAACTGAATTTACAACGTTCCAAATATTTTCAAAAGGCTGTAATCGATTACAATGTTTTGGTAATCGATTACTAGTGTTCTTGAACGTTGAAATTCAAATTTAAAAGTGAAGAGTCACATTGTTTCACTCAAAAGCTTTGTGTAATCGATTACACATATGTGGTAATCGATTACCAGTGTTTGTTTCTGAAAAATCTAAAGATGTAACTCTTCAAAAAGGTTTTGACTTTTTCAAATGGGTTTTAAGTTTTTCTAAAAGTTATAACTCTTCTGAATGGCCTTCTTGACCAGACATGAAGAGTCTATAAAAGCAAGGCTTTGTTTTGCATTTTCTGATCAATCATTCCAATCTTGAACACTTTTCCAATTCATTCAAACAATCCTTTACAAGCCTTGAAATCTCTTTGAAGTTCTTCTTCTTCTTCTTTGTACCAAAAGCTTTCTGAAGTTTTCTGGTTTTCCAAACCTTGAAAACTTGTGCTATTCATCTTTTCATTCTCTTCTCCCTTTGCCAAAAAGAATTCGCCAAGGACTAACCGCCTGAATTCTTTTTGTGTCTCTCTTCTCTCTTTTCCAAAAGAACAAGGGACTAACCGCCTGAATTCTTTTGTGTCTCCCTTCTCCCTTGTCAAAAAATTAAACACGACACAGTCTAAGAATTCTTTTGATTCTTCCCATTCCCTAATACAAAAGCGTTCAAAGGTTTAACCGCCTGAGAATTCTTTTGTATCCCCATTCACAAAGTATCAAAGGTGTAATAGCCTGAGATCTTTGTCTTAACACATTGGAGGGTACATCCTTTATGGTACAAGTAGAGGGTACATCTACTTTGGTTTGACTGAGAACAAGAGAGGGTACATCTCTTGTGGATCAGTTCTAGTGGAGGGTACATCCACTAGGGTTTCAAAGAGAACAAGGGTACATCCCTTGTGGATATTTGCTTGTAAAAGGATTTTTACAAGGTTAAAAGAAATCTCAAGGACCGCAGGTCGCTTGGGGACACGAGGTAGGCACTGGTTGTTGCCGAACCAGTATAAAAACTCTTGTGTGTTTGTTTCCTTCTTCCCTACTCTTTTACTTTCCGCTGTGCATTTAATTTTCGCTTTTACTTTCTGTTAAGTTTCTCTTCTACTCCATATTCCCTTAACAACAAAAGTAAAAGCCTTAAAAGAGTAATTTGTAATTGGTAAAGTTTTAGGAATAATTAATTCAACCCCCCCTCTTCTTAATTATTCTGAGGCCACTCGATCTAACATTTACACTTTAGGAGCTGTTGTGGATAGAAGAAGGGAAGGGATGGAAAAAGGAAGAGAAGGGGATAATAGACATAGAAAGAGGGTTTCCCCTATTTGAGATACTTTGACTTAGGATTTATTCATTAGAGAATTCTAAGTCTCTCTGTGTGTTTCTCCTTTGCTTCCTACTCCTTTTATAGGCTTACGGTAGCTTAAAATTCATGTGACGTCACACTAAGCGAGCCTTTTGAGCTTAGTGTGTATGGCGGTGATCACACTCTTTGTGCAGGATTCACACTAGGGGTGCCTTTGGGTTTCTTCATGGGCCTTCTTGCGTGCTAAGCGAGCTGTCCCAATATTCAACTTTTTTCTTCAAGGCTTTTTCTTCAAGTTTTTCATCAATTTTCCTCCAAAACACTTGCAATTTTCTTCTTTTGAATCTTGTAGGTAAGAAATTAACATGATATTCAATTCCTCATTAAACCCAAATTTTGTTGTTATCAACAATCTACAAAAGCATTTTGTAATTTTAGTTATTCTTGTCTTTGCAACAAAACAAATTCATATGATATTATCAAATATAACTAGCAAAAAATACCTTACCAATATTCTTCAAATGATAATGTTGTGAAATTATACTAAATCAACGAAAGCTCAAAGGTTCCTAGTATGATCTGCATATCAACTGAAATCCACTACATGCTTAAAATTCACAATTATTTTCATTTATTGCTCTTTTTTATTCTATAAATCAAATCCCAATGAACAAGGACCTAAAACAGAAATATCTAACTTTGTTCATAGTTGCTAATTCACTCTTAGTGGATGCTGAATCATAAACAACAAATGAAAAAATAGGGTGAATTTTAGAACTTTTAGGGAAGCTAGGTAGCATTCATTAGTAGAGGTCATACTAAGACATTCAGTCTCAATATGTTGTCAGATTGCAAATTATTTCAATGACACATTCAAAGACTAACTCTTGCCCATAATTTGGCTACAGTAATCAAACATCAAACACAATTATTACATTCACAACTGGATACTGATTTGGAAAACAACATTACAAAACTCAACATTCACCACTTCAGAAAACTCCAACTCTAAATTCTTACCTCAAATCAAGCCTTGGAATTTAAGAACATGAAAGGTGACTAGGGCCTTGATGCCGAAGCATGCGCTGAAGAAGATGTCGTGATTCACAATTTTACTCTCAATGGATGAAAAAACAATGGTTGTGAAACCAAAATCTCTAAAAACAATTGAAAAATGAGAAATGATGCATGGAAATAAAGGGATTGTGTTTGTTAAATCAAAATCCTTAAAAATAAAGGTAAAATTACAATTAAGGCACAAAAATATCACTTGAAATAGCATGGTGAGGGTGGCCTCTAAAGGGTGCTCCATTGTGGACGAAGACGGAGATGAGAAAATAAGACTTTGAACAAGCGCAAATGGCGGAGGTGAGGGAGCTCCACTATGAATCAGGCTCAGTTGCAGTGGTGGCGATGGTGGCATTGTGAGGAAGTTTCTCTTTGTGTCTTAGTAGTAGCGAACAATGGGGATTCAAGAGAAATAACGGGGGAGAATGAGTGAGAGAAGAGCGCGACTTATAGTGAGTGTAATTAATGGATTTTCTAGAGCGACAAAGTTTTTGGAATAGTTTAACATATAATCTTTCAAAAAAAAATTAACATCCCTACAACCTATAAGAATGGTATTTTTATAAAAATAATGCTATTATTTATAAAAATACATCTCATTTTTTTAGAATGGAAGTTTTACAACTTTTCTAAAAAAATCTTCTAATGTCTCTTTGTTGCACTAGTGTTACTTTTACCGACTTGTTCAAACTTTTATTGTATCATTTTTTATACTATGTTTTATGGATTGGAAATGCATGCTAATTGTGTTTTTACTTTTTAAAACTTTTGTAGGAACTCCAAGAAATCATGGACTCAATTTTGGGAGTGGAAATTAAAAAGAGCAAAAAATCCAACCATGAAGGTCCAAACAATATCAGCTACCTACCTGAGGTCATTATTGGTCGCATTCTCTTATTTCTACCAAATAAAGTCGCAGTTCGTACTAGTGTTTTATCCAAAAGATGGATGTAGCTGTTGACATTCATCACCAGGCTAGAGTTTGAGGATGGAGACACATTCTGCCGCAAAATTAGGATAAGGAAAGCCTCCTTTTAAAACTTTATGGATAAAGTACTACTTCGTCTGAAGAGTTCAATCATCAAGATTTTCTATCTTTTTTTTAAAGACTTATTTTAATTGCTGTGTTGATTAAAGGATATTTAACATTATAAATCAGAGAGTCAATAAACTTTTTATCATTTGAATGACAACACAGGATATCTCCACATATTGCCTCTAGAATTCCCCTTTCTTAGAGAAATTGAAACTAAAAATTTATGATTTTCTTGTCAAAGTTAACATTCTCACCTTTGTTTGTCTTTCATCCCTCACTATCCTCAACTTGTCCTCAATCACGTTCATTTCTGGCTTGGTGACACGCAAAATCTCACCATTAATTGAACTTCCTAGTTCTTAGAGAGTGTGAGATAATAATGAGTAGATGGTGAGATTTTGAGTGTCATCAGAAGGGTCAAAGATAAACATGATTGTGGACAACTTGTGGACAATGAGTGATGAAAGACAAAGAAAGGTGGGGACGTTAACTATAGCAGGAAAATCATACATTTTCACCTCTAATTTCTCTAAGAATTAGGAATTCAGAAAGGAATGTGTGGCAATGTCTAGTGTAGTCATTGAAATGACATTAAGATTTTTGAATTTCTGGATTCTATTTAAAAATTTATATATCCACTGATCAACAACGCAATTATTATAACTCTCTGTAAGAAAAAGAGAGAAACTCTAGATGATTGAACTCTCTTCAAATGAAGTAATACTTTATCCACAAAGTTATAAAAGGGGGTTTCCTATATCCTAATTTTTTTTGGCAGAATATGTCTCGATGCTCAAACTCTAGCTTGGTGATGAATGACCAAAGGTATATTCATCTCTTGGATAAAACACTAGTACGATCTGCTTCTATAGTTGGTAGAAGGAAGAGAATGCAACCAATAGTGACATCAGGTAGATAGCTGATTTTGTTTGGACCTTCATAATTGAAGTTTTTGCTCTATTTAATTTTTCCTCCCAAAATTGAGTCTATGATTGTTTGGAGTTTTGGCAAAAGGTTAAAAAAATAAAAACACAATTAGCATGCATTGCCAAGCCATAAAACAAAGTGTAAAAATTGATACAAGCAAAGTTTGAATTTGTAAGAGTAAGTTCATATGTAAGACCTGCAGTGTATCCATTTATTAGTCAAGGGGGTACCAATGCACCCTTTCCCTTTTAAAGAATCACATGTAAATATCTGCAATGTGTATATTTTAACCCCTATCATTAATTTTTTTTACTCTTTTTGTGATAATAATAATTATTTTTTACTTTTTCAGAAATTAAATTTTAAAAAAATGAGACAAAATCTCATGAGTGAAGAACGTACCATGGGGAGGTGGTCGGTAGAAATTTGCTAATGGATGGAACCTTTGACACATGAGAAGAGGCTATGCAGAAACTCACAAACGCTACCAAAACCTAAGGCACCATAGAGAGAGAGAGAGAGAAAGTGGGTGAGTGATTGAGAGAGAGACAGGATTTGATCCTATTGAGTGAGAGGAGTGAATGAAAGATGTCAATATAAAGATGTCAATGATGGCTACAATGAGAGACGTAACTAATTAACGTAAATTAAATTTTATTGTAATTACATAAAACAATGACGTTTGATTAGTTTGTATGACTTTTTTGCAAAATAGGAAAAAGAAGTAAATTTTATTTTGACTAAATAAAAACAATTTGGTGTGACTAGAATCATTTCATGAAAATCAAGGTCAAACTTATGAGTTTCACCATTAAACTTGGATTTTATTGTCTACTTGATATGAAATATATATTTTGACTGATATATTTAACAACAATCTACTTTTTTATATTTAGTTTTAAAACTATTTCAATATATGATTTTAGCATTTTGCTTATCCATATAAATTGAAGAAAGTGTTTGGAGTTTTTTACAATAATTCAACCAACTAACCTAGACCCCTTAACTTTAGCATTTTACATTTAGTCTATGTAATACTTTATTTCAATTTTAGATTCTAACCTTTCCAAAAATTTCATTTTATTGTCTTTGTTGACTACCACCAACACAAAAAATGTTATAAAATATTTCATCATGAAAGGAATATTATAAATAAAATCTAGGTATGCATATGAATACTAATTAATGGTCTTGAATTTGAATATTAGATATGCAATTGTGTTAATTAAATATGCATAAAGAAATATATGTCACACATAATAGTTATATGAAGCTCAAATAAGATTCCTTTAAATGAAAAGTTAATGTATTTTGTAAAAAAATCATATAAAGAAGATCCCATTTAACCTAATATGAGTTAAGTATTTAATTGCATGCACTATCTTCTGAATGTAACATTATTTAGAAATGCATGAATACAACCTTTTCCCCTTATATATTATTAAACGTATAACAGCATGTATCTAGCACCAACATTCAATCAAATGTTTCTATTTAATAGGCACACAACTTTTTGTGTCCGTGCTGTACACGAAAAACTTTATGTTGGATGTAGATCATAATTATTATTAAAATTATACTTTATATTTTTAAGGATATATTTTAGAGTACATTTTGTAATTAAATATCTTTGATGGAAGATAAGCATATAATTATTTAAATATTCTATATTGACTATTTTTAATTCGGTAAAATATATATTTTCATTTTAGTTAAAAAATTTAATTCCTTAATTTAATTGATTTTATTATATATATATATATATATATATATATATATATAATACTTTTTCTTATTTAAATATCAAGGCCAAATAAATTTGGATAAATGAATGCATAATCATCTAATAATGAAAAACTAAGTCAAATATTCACTAATGACATTATTAAACCTCATTATTCTTCTCCCAATAATTAATAATAAATGTGTATTTAAAATCTATTTTATATTAAATGTCTTACTAATTAATATACTTCATTGGGTCCTTAATTTAAGACACCGTTGACGGGAATTGATGGTCCTTCTATAAAGCTTTTTACAAAAATGGAGCATGTTTTCGTTATTTGCCCTTATAAAAATACTATAAGTATCTATTATTTTATTTAAGTGATGTATAATACTCTTAGACTGTATTGCTTTTACATCAACGAAAATAAGTCAAAGACTACTAACAAGGGTAAAATTGGTATATTAATAAAAAATTAAAACCCCATAAAACCAACTAATTTACCTATTTTTATTGATTGGTCCATGTAATTTTATTACAAATATCTTATCCTAATGTATTAAATAGATGAAAAATAACATAATTTGAAACAAGTTATCGAAAGAGTCCTTATTTTGGGAAGAAAAAAGTGTGTCAAAACTTTCTTACTTTATATTCCATCCATTTCATATTATATGATGTATAAGATTTTGACACATGTATTAAGAAATGAAATTATTATCTTGAAACTACCTTTGGTTCTATTTATAAGTAAAAAAAGTGCAGTGCAAAAATGCACTATAGTTGTTGCTTATAAATACTAAACTAGTATCATGTAACTTCCTAATATATCTCTTACCTGATCTCTAGTTAATTACCTAATAACAACTACTTTCACAAAGGGTATTTCATAGGAAAAAAAATTAATGCTTCATTGGATTTGTAAAATGGCAACTAATTTAGAACATTTTTTTGTAAAAAAAATGTCATATAATATGAGGAATGTTATAAAATGTTGTGGGAAAATAAATTTCAATAAATGAATGCATAATAATCAATTAAGAAAAATATGATGTAAAATATTCATTAATTATACAAATAAAATCCAATATCCTTCTCCTAATAAATAATAACAAATACTCATTTAAAATCCATTATCGGTTAAATGAGGAGTGTTAGGAGCATGTCTTTTAACACACTCCTTCAAACACAAACTTTCTAACTTGTTAAAATTAATTGAAAGTCACAAAATTAGGAGAAATGGTAATTCAATATCATGTGTGGCCAACAATTTTTTTATATTTTAACCAATTGAAAAGTATTCATAAGAATGAGTCAAAAATGTATTCTTGGCATTTTTTATATATTTGGGTAAAGGACATAAAATTGGCAAAAACAAACAAAATATGGTAGACCTATTTCACTTGCTTCCCTAACTTAAATAATCATCATATTGAAATTCAATAATAGCAAAAGATAAACCTCTCCTTGATGAGAATAGCTTCTATTTTTAATTAATCTTTGATTCTCCTAACCAATTGTTCGCAAGGTAGAAACAAGTTTGATGAGTCAAACTACAATAGCATAGTAGTATATAACTAATTCTAGTATGATATAAAAACAAATTACTAATCCAATTAATAATTTAAATTATATTTGAACAATTGAACTCGGATTTTCAATATTAATTAATTAAAACTATAGTCATTGTGTAATGATTAGGTGTTTAACATTTGTTTTTTCATTTAGAAAATAATTAATTCTCATAATTTTTTTATTAGAAAGCACATGTTTTAATGTAAAGTTACAGTTAAATTGTAATATAAAAATACATTTAAATTATGCTTAACAATTGAAAATTAATTTTTAAAATCAATTATATTGAATTTTACAGCAATCATATCCCTTAAAAAATTTAGTGAACTACATCTGGATAATATAAAAAATGTAATTTTCATGATACATGAATAGTTATATAGAGCTATAAATGTTGGTGATGATATAATATATAATGCGCTCTTGGTGTAAGGTTTGGTAGTGATTTTTTGCCTTATACACAACAAATATATGAGACAAGCCAACAGCTCAAATGGCACCACCCAAAGAGTGAAAATGGGATGGCACTTCCTATTATGCAACTTCATTCTTGACGTTGACAATTTACAAGCATTTAAGGTGGTATCTCATATGGCGCCTCTTGCAAAAGACAAAAGACCACCAAAAGGTGCCATCTTAGATGGTGTGTCCTCTTGCCTACATAGAAAAGAAACCCTTGCAAGTAAATAGTTTTTTTTCCTACACCTGTTTGATACTTTTTTTTTCATCAAAAAGCCAAATCATTTTTTCTGTCACTCAATGGATAATTATATTTGGGAGCAATATATTGAAAGTCGTTGTTACTTAATTTTAAATAAAAATCAATGTGCTTTGAGAGACACATGAATGGCATAAACGAAGATATAGTAAAGTATGAATTTGAATTGGAGGCCAGCCGCTCTAGCCAAAGATGTTTATGTAACCTAATAGAAAAATGATGAAAATTCTATAACTGCAAATCTGTTACTTCTCTCAAATGAAAATATCATCTCTTTAACATCTTCAACCTCTCCAAAGACTTGAGCATTGTCCAATACATATTTAACAAAATGGAACTCATGCTCATCGAATATAAACAACAAAAATTTATCACTTGAAATTTAGATATAATACATGATGGCAAGTAATCAGGATTCGAGAGCTCTTCATCAAATTCATTTAGACCTTGGTGACAGTTAAAGATAAAACTAAACAGTAGTTGTTAGAAAATTATTTTGCAGAAATGTCGACAATCTACAAAAGCATTTTGAAAATTTAGTTATTATTGGGTCACATCATCAGTTTCAATCAATCAACTACCAACCTTTAAAATAAAAGTCATTAGACTACTCAAAATTTCAAAATGTAGGAAGATCATCTTTTTTCTAGTGCAAGAACCTGAGTGAAAGAGGGAGATTGTAACACAAAATTGTTTCATACAATGGTGAATTGGAGAAGCAAAGAAGCACTTAGTGGGCTTTTGTGGATGGTTCTTGGGTGGATGATCCTTGTAGGGTGAAGGAGGAAGTTAGAAAAAAATTTGAAAGCAAATTTTGTGAATATATGGGACCAAGGCCGAGGTTAGTGGAGGTATAAATGACAAAGGGAATATGCATAGGCTAGATCATTGAGCAAAATGTTTAGCTGCTCGATCAACATCTGCCCAATCTACTATCATTTAGCCTCAAGTGATTGACCAAATAGATATGTATGAAAGAACTCAAAAAATTGAATGTTAAGCACATGAAAAAGGGAGATAAGGAGATGGCACTTAAGGAACCTATGGTGCAATTAATGCCTAATGATGAACATTAAAAAGAATAGATTCATCAGCACAAGGAGCAAATGCAACTTATATTACAACACTTTAATATTAAGTCTCTCATGGTAGGCCCTATACTACATTGACTACCATTGCATATGACATTGAGCACCCCATGCTGATGAAGAGAGAGTTGATTGAGTTCATGACATATCGAAGGAATGTTCATTTCATGTTTATTTTGATTTTATTCATTATTAGATGTTTTTGTAAGGTACTTATTTATCAATTATAAATTTTCACTTTATTCTTCATTCTATTTTGATACTATTTTTTTTATCAGTTTTCATAACTACACTTGATGTATATTTATTTGGTACTATTTGTGGTATGAATGTGCACTTTTGTCATACATTGTGTTTTGGTACTTTTTATAGGTATTGAAGTTTCAATTTATTATACATTCTATTTATGGAGAAATTACATATCTTACTAAGTTTGATTGTGATAAATAAATATTTTTTAATTATTTATAATTATTAAGCATGTTTCAAATTTATTAATTACAAAACTAATGCAAAGCCAGACATCTAAAATTAATTTAGCAATTGAATTTTTTGGTTGTTAATTCATAAACAAGGACAATATGAATTGCAATAGAAAAGTATGTGTCACTATTTAGCGATCAAAATGGTAACTACCCTATTTTTCCTAAATATTAAATTATTAAATTTTTCAGTGCATTTTTTTTATCATAATGTAGCCATCAACATGGAGACTAATAGGACTTTCCAGAATTATATTTTCAAATAATTTAAATTAAAATTAGCGAATGAATTAGAGATAGATGTTTGGTGGTTGTATTACTCTTAAGTCAAGAAAAGAGACAACCACCGCCCCCAAAATAGTTTATAATAGTGACCAATTACATCAATAGCTGGATAGTGACTGATGAAATTAAAACTTCAAAAGCTAATGGTTTAGCAACTTGGGTTTTTGGGACCATATTTTTAGCGACCAATTTATCAATTGATTTTGTCGGCAGCTGAATGGCATTTTTTGTGTTATAGCCTTTTCAAGGTACTTGATTGTTAGATGAAAGATAAAAGCGTTGAAAAATATATCAATGAAACATGGTCTACCCTACATGTGGAAGGTTGGGTTGCTTATGTCTTAAAAAGAAACTCAAAGGTTGGGGTGCTTATGTCTTAAAAAGAATTTACCAGAACTGTTTTGGGAGGCAAAAGGGTAATGAGTTGTTGCTAAGACAAAAGTCAAGAACTGTTTAGAGAGTAACACAAAATTATTCCATACAATGGTGCATTGGAGAAAAAGGTAATATACACACTAGTGCAAAGATAAGATTTTAGAGTAGCTTTTTAGAATGATTATAAACGCACCATTCTAGAAAAAAAATGCAGTGACATTTTTGAAAATAAAGACTTTGTTTTTAGAACGGTTGTAGGGAAACCATTCTTAAAACCTTCACAAATAACAAAACTCTAAAAGTACATATTTGCACTTTGCTCTTACTCCCTTCTCCCTCGATGTGCTCTACTCTCATAGTGTCTCCCTCATCGCCCTTGCACTCCCTTCCTTGTCCACTGTTATACTTCCACCGAATTTTTGTCACTCTGACTGTCTTCCTTGCACTTCATCCCTTAGCGCGTTGGGAAATCCTAGATGAGGATCAATTAGTAGGTTCCACACTCAGTGCGCCACCAGCTCTCCCAGCCTGGAGTTTGTCCCTTCTCGCGCTTAGCGCGCCCAGCTCGCTAAGCCAAAATTCACTTACTCGCGCTTAGCGAGCAAATCGCACTAAGCGAGCCTTCAGAATCTAAAACATTCAAGAGCCTTTTAAAACAATGAAGATTAGTGAAAATGATATATATAGAAGCGAGGTCTGAAAGAGAAGAAAACAAAACGATAGAGCTTCAGCTACAAGATAGTTTTAGGTTTTGGGAGTGATTCTAGGTTTCTAAAGGTGGAAGAGACATCCTCACCATTTGTAAACTCAGTTTCCCTTCCAAAAATCTGTTCTTGGTGCTCAAAGTTACTACCTTGCAATCGAAGGCTAAGCCTCTTGTTGGGGATTTTTACTAAACATTGATGTAATATTTTCTTACTATCTATTTGAAGTTGTTTTTATGTGTTCATTGCTTCTATCTGTGCTTATTTCTTGCATGGTTGTGTCTTTATCACCTATTTATAGTACCGGGTTAGGATTTATAGTATTGGGAAGTGCTTTAAATCCTTAGAACTTGATAGAGTAGGCTAGAGAACTGTATGTCTTGACACAAAGTGCAGGGATTTAGTTTATTTTAAGTCGTAATCTTAATGCAACTCGTTTAGGCTAAGTTCGACGAGGAATCTAGAACAAAGTTTGAATAGAGTTAGGCCCATTCACTCAAGGAATCGTGGTTTGGCTAGTTATTTTCGGCATATAACACTAAAACAACCTTAAATGGAGAAAATACTTAGTAACATCAAATAAGTTTAGTAGAATGACCCAACGTTTTTAATCATTTGTTTTATCTCTCATTGTTAGATAGTTAATTTTGTAGTTACTTTAGACTTGTAGACATAACTTCTTTTTATAGTCACTTGCTTTACACAAATGTTTACTCATTGAACACATATTTTTAGAATGAAACAAGTTCCCTGAGATTCGATACTCGGTTCTTACTGTTTTATATTACTTGTGCAACTTAGTACAGTTACTGATTAGCATCACGGATTTTATGCTTGCAGGGTAGAACCTCAGAAGAACTTAATCCATGGAAGACATTGTAAGGATGGAAGATCTTTTTAAGAGGTGGATTGAGTATCTTGATAGCATACAATCAAGGGTCAGTCACTCACCACCGATAAATTGTGATTTTTGTGGAGGAGAGCATTGTAATGACAATTGTCATCTCTACTCCATGAATAACTCTTGGTGGGGACAAGAGTTACTCCCTTACAATCAATATGAAGAAGAAAGAACTCCTAATCTTGAAGGTGTGTTTGCGGAATTCATGGCATACCATGCTAGCTCTAAAGCCAATCAAAACTCAATGCAAAATCAGGAAATTCATGTTGGCAAGAGCTACTCCATGGAAAATTATCAGTGGGAGCAAGAGTTACAACCCTACAATCAATATGAAGAAGAAAGAGTTTCTAATCTAGATAATCTATTGAAGCAATTCAAGGAATCAACTGAACCTACTCAACGAGCATTTAAAAGTTTAGAAATTCAAGTTGGAAAGCTAGCAGAAGAAATGGCCAAATTTGTGGCCACAAGTGAAGAAAACTATGTAGAAGTTGAAGCTCATGAGGAAAGCCTTGTAGAAGAGCATTATTCAACATAAAAAGATGAAGAAAAAAATGAGGAGAAAGCACAACAATGGGAGGAGTGCTCACAAGTAAAATTTCAACAAGAAAGTATTCTCCAAGTCAATACCGCTCCTCATCAATTGATTGACAAGAAAGGCATGGAGAATGTGATAAATCTTTAAGTGTCATTTTCTCCTTGATCACCAACACTTCCCTTGCAATAATATGGAAGGAATTTCAAGGATACATGATTTTCATGGAGTTTCTAGCTGAGAAGTGAAAATGCAAGGAAAATGTTTTCTATGTGACCTTCATGCCACCTTGAAGCATTTGGCCGTCAAGCTAGTGACGTTAAAGAAGCACTTACTGGGAGGCAACCCAGGATTTCTACCTTTTTCTTCTCTTTTTCTATGACTTGTTTAATAATTGTGTTAGTTGGTTTATTTGTTGATGTGTTGATGTTAGGTCGATTTTGGTTATGCCCATGATTTTGTGAATATTTGTGCTAGTTAATTTGAGTACAAATGTTTTTGTTGTTGTTGTTTCTTGTCTGATTATGCTATGCACTCAGCAGTGTGGGCTTAGCGCACATGGGCAACTAAGCCCAATGTGGTGCGCTAAGCCCAATAATGTCTTTGGAGCTAGAATTAATTGTTTGGGCTTAGCGCGCAAGTCTGGGCTTAGCGCACAAGTTCAGGCTTAGCCAAAAAAAAAAATTCAAAATTTCTTTTGCTTTTATTTTGGCATGTTTGGTTGAATTGGTTGCATGATTGATACATTGCGTACTGATGATTAATGTTGTGAAATTTCCGATTTTTGAGTGAGCACGCTTTATTGTTGATTGATGGTTTTGTGAATTAAATGCCCGTGAGTGAGTTGGTTAGCTTGCATAACAATAAATTATGGATGAAAAAATAAATGCTTCACATTACCATGTGAGTTGTGTGCACCTTAATTTCCAGAGAGCGACTGATTTCATTTTTTCAATTTTGCATAATTCTTGAACTTCTTGAGTGCATACATGATGTGGATATGATCAAGGCCTTGTTGTTTATTTTAATTTCAGTCACTTAGCCAAATAGTTACCCTATGTTAATGAATGATTGAATCCCTTGCACCCTTTTGAGCCTAAAAGTGAATGAATGTGTCGTTCAACCCTGAGCAAAATGCAAATGCTATTTTTGTGCACCCAACCTTAGGCTATAGGAGAGCATTATTATGGATCAAGACAAATTTGTTCCAAATTTGGGGGACTGTTTTGGGTAAATTATGTTCCAGGAATATGAGTAACAAACACACAGAGAATCAGAACTACATTCTTTTGTAATACCTATCATCGTAGAAAAAAAAGGGGGGAAATATGAGCTGAAAGCAAATGCATACCAAAAAAAAAAAACCTTTGAGCACTGTTAATTGTGGCATGTCAATAAAGGTTGGGAGGTCAAAGAAAAAGTGGTTCTTTAAGTAGACAAGGAATAGGTGAATGCTCTCCTTGAACCTAAGTGTTTGAATCTAAGAAAAACCATGATTTTCTTGTTAACCCGACCACATTACAAGCTTAATAAAGTCCTTAGTGATCCATATCGTGTATATGCTCTGCCTTTTGCTTTTTCTTAGAAATTACTAGACTAGAAAGTTTCTTTGCATTGTAAACAACTTGCAAATGTCCTTCGTTGGATAAAACATAATAACAACCTACTTTAATTATGCTATGAGATTGAAGGTTTAAAATGAGTTGATCTTAATATCCAAGTATCATTATATCAACAAAACAAATGAAGCAAATTGGCAAGGTGTCCTGTTGATAACGAGACACCATCCTATTGAGTTTAAGGTCTAGCCTAGACTCCTAGATAAATCTGTTTCAACATGGCACTTAACATAAGAAATCTTGGCCATTGACTTAATCATGCAATACAACATTGGTTATAAGTTATAATGACAATCGTATATTAAGACTAACCTAATTGGGATTAGATACCTTAGGAAACTCAACACAAGTGTCCTTCCTGATTTATACCAAAATTTTGTATTAAAAAAATGGAGATTTGATGTGTATCAAAACATACAAACATAAACTAGGTACGGTGCAAGAGCAAGAGAAAATATGAAATTTAATTAAATCAATTTTATTCAAATTACTTAAACTAATTCACGTGGGTAAAAGGGTCAGATTCGAATCACTGTTGCCAAATAAAACTTATTAAAACCATCTTCGACTCAAAACAAGGTCGTCCAAGTTTACAAAAGAACTCAAGTTAAACAGTGGAATAAAATACATGTTTGCAACATCATGCAATTAAAATAGAAACCCATGCCCTAATATCACATCTTATCAAAGCATTGTGTCCTAGTGTCCTCTAGCATGAGGTTCTTTAAAGTCATCCACCTAGTCATCTACTTCCCCAAACACAAGGTTTGAGATCAACATAGGATTCAAACGTAAACAACACATAGTGACTGAGTTATCACATTTCTAAATAAAATACAAAAAAACAAAGACATAATAAAAATACATTATAGAAATATTTATAACATAGCTCAACTTAACGCAATCCACGTCACTTCACCACTTCATCATTTAAAATTCATTTTTCAATCACCAAGCACATTACACATGAATCACACACACGAATCAAGACACAACAACACTCTCCAATTTCATAGTAAACAATACACAAATTTTATGTAACAATTATACTAAGACTCAAACTTATATGCAATTTGGTACCATGATAGTGAAAAACTACATTGGGCGATTAGGAGACATAACAAGACACGCCACACAATGGGTATATCAAGTCAATCTCACTAAGTAAAATCATAAGGTGACTAGTTAGGGTCACTCTATTTTGAGAGAATGCATCAACCATATGGGATCAACATAGACTTAAAGGAGCACTCAAACCGAGTGTTTTTACCCCTATGCCTAGACTTCAAAGAATCCGTTAGGGTCTCACCTTCCTAATTCAAGTCCAACCCCTAAAACAACTTTTGCACATAGACATTGCTCATGAATTATACAATACCAACCAACATTCATATACACGGGTAAGATTATTGTGACATTACATGCTTCAAGCCAACCAACAAACACTAGGTATTGCTGTCAATTTTAACAAAGCCACTAATCCTACTCATTACACTTGACGAAGCTAATATGTGATAGTTCCATCTGTAATCGAAAAGTGGTACAATGGATGGACTCCATGGAGGGAACCCTCTCCCCCCACCTTAGCTTTTGGAAAGTATAAACTAAAATCAGGCTCTGATATTCAATTATATGTGTACACTATAAGGCTAGGTACTAGTAGTTCATACAGATCACTCACACCAACAAATACTCATGGTACAATTGTGGGCTTGTCAGGTTCAAGGAGTTTAATGGCCCAATTGAATCAATAGGGCATTAGGGTTGTACACACTCATGACAAGAAAAGCCCTAACCTAGCAGGTCAAGGAAGAGAGCTCAAGGATTTTAATGGGTACTTACCTGTATGACGATGATGGCACACAATAGGCAGCACAACACACGGGAGACAGTTCAATTGTTGGTCAGTTGGGGGGAGTGAGGGCATGATACACACGGCACATGTGAGTACATAAGCTGAGTGAGGGAGGGCATGAGGGAGGGATAGTGGGTGAGGTCAGACTACGCGGTTAGGGAGACCACGATGGACAGAGTGGCAATTTTCTAAATAGAGTTAACAAATACGACGATGGTTTGATGCAAAACCGTCGTCATTTTCGTTCCCTCTATTTACAAAATTGTCACTGTGTTGCCTTCTAAGATGGTCCGTATAACTGTCGTCATATTCAAGTCCTTATTTTTTGTATTCAAATGGCAACTAAAACAGTTTCAACTAAATCCGTGGTCATTTTAATTCCACTAATTATAACTTTGCCACCAAGTGACATTCTAAGACGGTTCCACATAACTGCCTTAGAATGTGTGTCGTAAAAAATATAATTTTTAGTAGTGAGCCACTTGTGGATCTAGATGAGCATGCATGTGTATCTAGAGTTCAAAGCATCAATTTAACTTAGAAGGCATCACTATCTCCACAAGTTCAGTGGTAATTAATAACAAAATTCAGGTATTGGGATAGAATCCGAACAGTCCAACTTAAAGTACCCTATTAAAATACTTCTTTAACTCCCTTGTTTTGATAGTAGCCAATAGCTTATCATGAATTGACCTTCATGTCCTATATAACATCCTTCTTTGCGCTATGCTTGATTTAATGAGAAAATAACAAGAAAATATTGTTAGCTAATTGTGGTATAGTTTGGTAAAAAAAAAAGGAGCTGATTTGAACTGATTAGGCATGTTCAGACATGAGAGATATGTTTAATTATGTTGTTGCCCTGCTTTTTTTTACTTGTAAAAAAATTTATTCTTAGAAAAATGTAAGGTCATGGCAATGCAATAGCAACGATATATCAAAGAACTGTTCTAAAATGAATCACAATGATATATTTAATGTAACATCCCAATTTTTATAATCTAGATTAAAAAGGATTGTTATTTATAAATAAATGGAGTTTTAGAAAAATGATGAGATTATATAAATAAATAAATAAATAATGAGACATAATCATTAATTAAAATAATAATTTGAGAGAAAATAAAAAGGGTATTTCATTTATTTGTTTGATAGAAAATAAAATAGAGTTTGTTTTTATAAAATAAATAAATATAGAGCAAATAATAGGCTGAGTACCCTAGGTATAAATAGTTATGTTAAGTCACGTATCTCTTGTTGGCCTCATTTTCGTTTTTCCCCTTCTCCTCTCAAAACCCTTTCTTTTTCCCGCAGCCCACCAAACCTGTCTTAGAAAAACGACGATCTAAGAATTGTGGACCGTTGGATCGTCGTGAAATTTGAGTACCACGTTCACAACCCAATTTCGAACATTTTCACCGTTTGGAATTTCAAAATCATATCTGAGCTTAGAGGAGAACCCTTCGCATTGTAGCATTTTAATTTCCCGCAGAAACCCAAAACTGTTTCGGTAAAACTACGATCTCGGTTTCTTTAACCGTTGGAATTTCTGAGATAATATTTGTGGAGGGAGAAAAATGAATCGCATGAAAACAGGACAAGTGGAGGTTTCAATCTCTTCTCCGTCTCTCTGACGTTTGGGAATTCTATCGGAGTAGTCAGAAGAATAATTGAAGAAATCTTAGGAAACCGCTAGAGATGTTACTATCGCTGGCTGAAGACACGTGAGTCCGCTCAGAGGTAAGGGATGAGTTTATCGCAATTGGGGGTTAGAATGAACATGTGTATGGATCCTTAGAGAACTAAATTTGGGTTTATTTTGGGATGTTTATTGAATTATAATTTTTCGTTTATGATTATAAATACAATATTATTGTGTTCTATGTACCAATTGATGTCCTGATGAGGATTGATTGATAAACTTGAGTGCTCTTGATGTTTTTGTGTTTAACCCATGATTTTGATTAATTGATTTTGATACAATTGTGAGAAATTATTTCAGAGGTTTTACACCCCATGTTGTGATAAAATCTTTTGTATAAATTGTTGTGTTTAGGTTATGAAATGAAGATTCAAACTGTGCGTATGTGATAAATTGAACATGTGACGGATGATGAAATACATGTGTATTGAGATGAGATGTATGTATTGAGTTGTGAACTATGAACTGTGCAATCACACAATTGTAAGACCCTTTAAGGGCGACGAGTATTGTGATGGGATCCACTGTGGAAACCCGACGAGTTAAAATGATTTTGAAAACAATTGAGTAAATGTGTGTATTGCATAGTTCATAGGTAAAGTGTATATGATTCATGAGGTGTGATAATATGTTAAATTGAGATTGTACCATTGTGATTGGGATTAAGTGTATGTGATAAATTGAGTATGTATATGATTGAGATATATATGTGCATTGAGGTGTTGTGTGCATCGAGTTGTGAACTATGAATTGTACAATCACACGATCATAAGTCCCTTCAAGGGCGACGAGTTAATGTTAAGTCCCTTTTAGGGCGACGAGTTGATGTTAAGTCCCTTTTTGGGCGACGAGTTAATGTTAAGTCTCTTTACGGGCGACGAGTTAATGATAAGACCCTTAAAGGGCGACGAGTTAAAATTATTTTGAGAACAATTAAAGAGTCGTGTGTTTTGTACAATTCATAGATAGAATCTGTGTGCTAAAATATTTTCTGGGTTGAACCTGAATCAGGAGGGAGAGGCCCTGACGGACTCTTCGGAGTGTAGGCCTTGGGGGTCACACGGTTTGAGTGCTCCTTTAAGCCTATGTTGATCCCATATGGTTGGAGCATTCTCGCAAAACACTGTGACCTTGACTGGTCTCCATATGATATTACCTAGTGAGAGTGACTTGACTTGCGAGTGTGTGGTTTGTCTTGTCATGTACTCCTAGGTGCCCGACGATGTTTTTCACTGACATGGTACCACATTGCATATAGGCTTGAGTTTTAGCATAACTGTTTCATGCGCTTGCTAATTGTTTATTATGAAATTGATGTGTTATTATGTCTTGATCAGAGCATGTGATTCTTGTGTAATGTGATTGATGATTGAAAAATGTGATTGATGGATGAAAAGTGAACTTTGAATGACAAAGTGGTGGAATTACATGAATTACGTGTAAGTAAGTTTTATTTGATTTATATGATATGTATATCTAGCTGTCTTGTTTCTCTATTAGTTAGGAATGTGATAACTCACTCCCTGTGTGTTGTTTGTGTTTGGATCCTGTGATGATCTTGAACTTTGTGTTCGGGGGAGCAGATGACTAGGTGAATTGCTTTAAGGAACATTATGCTGAAGGATGTCGAGACACAACGCTCTGATAGAATGTGACAGTGGGACATAAGTTTTTGTATTAGTTGCATGATGTTAGTCTATTTTATTTTATTTCACTGATATAATAAAATATCTATGTAAATTTTGATGGCCTTATTTTGAGCCAAATATGTTTTAATAAGTTTTAATTGATAATAGTGAAGTGAATGTGAACTTTTTACCCGTGTGAATTTGGTTACCAATATTTTTATATATTTTGTTTATTTATATATATGTCGGGGTAGAGGGTGTCACATTTAACACTCAAAGGATCTATTTGGTGAAGTCAAAATATCAATGAAATGAAGAGAAATGGGAACTTAAGTTATATTAAACTTCCATAATCTGATCGGATTGAAATATCAAAGAAATCTTTAAAAACGGTGTGGGCCTCACATAAAAAACCTTTCATGCAAAGTTGTGAAGGTAAACAACTGTGTTTGTTTGATCGAACTCCATGGATCTAGGTATTTCTTAAACTCTTCTCTCGATAATATGACTTAATATGTCTGATGCTTATTTGGTATTTTATATTATTTGTTAAAATTCCAAAAAGAACTACAATTCTCAAGCTTTCAGTCACATCCAGTTTAAAAACTATAGAGTGTAACTAAAATAAAGGACTTCTAATGCAAAAGCAAGGGAAATTAATGATGTGCCAAGTTCCAAATGCAAGATAAAGGGAAATTACAAATAATGGCTATGTGGATTAATAAAGCCAATTCTGCCTTTTGTTTATCTAAGAAATTACTAGATAACAAAGTTTCTTTGCATTGGAAACAACCTGCAGAAGTACTTGATTGCATAACACACAATAACAACCTACTATAATTATGCTATGAGATTGAAGGGTTAAAACGGGTTGATCTTGATATCCTAGTATTATTATATCAACAAAATCAAATGAAGCTAATTGGCATGGTGTTTGGTTAATAATGAGACATCATCCCATTGAGTTAAAGGTCTCTCCTAGCTAAATCCATTTCAACAGTGCACTTAACATAATAAATCTTGGCCATTGACTTGATCATGCTACTCACCATTGGTGATAAGTTATTGTGACAAACACATATTAAGACTAACCTGATTTGGATTAGCTGCCTTGGGAAACACAACACAAGTGTCCTTCCTAATTTATGCCAACATTTTGTACAAAAAATGGAGTTTTGATGTGTATCAAAACATACAAATACCAACTAGCTATGTTGCAAGAGCAAGCAAAATCATACTTTTAAAGCTTGTCCAAAACTAGGTAATTAAAGATGTTCAGGGTCCAGAATCCAATTAAGTCCATGCAAAGATTAGATAACACTATAACAATCATGAAGCTCTCATAATAAAATTACCTCTTTGATTTATGGCAGATACTTTACTATCAAGCAAACAAGATAAATAAAATTAGAAAGAAACCCATGAAAGATGAAGAAACACTTGAGAATTTTCATTCTAGTAACTAATTTGTTAGAAGATTTGTAATGCTAGATCTTCCCACAACCAATCTTTCCTGAAAAACCATTAATGATTTACCATTCTTATTTCAAAAATATTAAGGTTAACTTTTATGAACCATAATCATGGATCATGTTATTCGAAAGAAAATTTATACCATCATCAAGAAGGAGAATGATACTTTAATAATGATACTTCAAATTGTACCATCAAAAGGCAATTTTTAAGTTTGTAATGATTGAATAATGTGCATAAGTATTAATGTTTGTCTTGGAAATTATGTTCATCTACCTAGAGAATTACATGTATCTAGAAAATATGTACTTAGGTAATGAGAGTTCATGCACTAGTGAATTGATACTCTCTAGAAAGTTCCATTACTCACTATAAATATGTGAACTCACTAGTTGCATCATCAACCCAACTCAAGCCAAGAAAAAGTTGAAATAAAATCCGAGAATTATTCAGCCCAAAATAATCTTCCTCTTATTCTATTTTCTGTGAGTTTGCACCTCCAGAATACCACCAATGGTAACACTATAAAATTTCAACAAATGACATAGAAGTTACACGTAAGAAACATATGCCAAACCACTATCTATTGTGATACATAACCTGCCCCTTAAATAGCACAACACCTTTAGATCAAAACATTTGCAAAATCAAATAAACATCAAAACCAATTATCTACTATGATATATAAAGAGAGAAAATACCAGCAACTCCAACTACATCCTTGTCAACATTGCTGATGGAATAAGCACCAAACAAAGACATCAGTCAACAAACAACAAAATTAATGTACATCCTTAATTTAGTAACTAATTGGAATAGTTCAATATCTAAATTAAAATTAATTCAGATTCTTACCGGAAACACCATCAATTATATGAAGTAAAATATCTGGAAGAAAAATATATGATCATATGGGTGGTAAACAGCACCTGAAACACCAATTAAGATAGAAATTAAATCTTCTTGTCTCTACACCAAAACGGATTCATATGATATCATCAAATATAACTAACAAAAAACACCTTACCAATGTTCTTCAAATGATAAATCTATGAAATTATACAAAACCAATGAAAGCTCAAAGATTCCTGGTATGATCTGCATATCAAATGAAATCCATAACATGCTAAAAATTCACAATTATTTTATTTATTGCACTTTTTTTCCCTTATATTCTATAAATCAAATCCCTTTGAGCAAGGACCTAAAAATGAAATATCTAACTTTTTTCATAGTTGCTAATTTACTCTTAATGGATGTAGAATCATGAACAAAAAATGAAAAAATAGGGTGAATTTTATAACTTTTGTCGAAGCCACGTAACATTCATTAGCAGAGGTCACACTAAGACAGTCACTCTCAATATGTTCTCAGCTTGCAAATTCTTTCAGCGACACATTCAAAGACTAATTCACGTCCATTATTCGGTTACAGGGATCAAACATCAAATACAATTACATTCACCACTGGATACTGATTTGAAAAAATTACAAAACTCCTGAGTCACCACTTCTAATAATTCCAATTCTCAATTCTTATCAACCCTCGGGATTCAAGAACATGAAAGGTGACCAGTGCCTCGATGCTGAAGCACGCATTGAAACAGACGTCAAGATTCATAATGCTACTCTCAATGAATGAATAAACCACTAACAAAAGGGAAATGAGGCACGCTGATAAAGAGATTGTGATTGTGAAATCAAAATCCCTAACAATAAAGGGTGAAATCACAATTGAGGCGCAAAAATATCACTTGAAGCCACATAGTGAGGGGGCATCACACGTGCGCTCCATTGTGGACGAAGATAGAAATGAAAAAATAAGACTCTAAACAAGCACAAACAGAGGTGGTGAGAGAGCTCCGCTATGAAGGAGTCTCAGTTGAAGCAGTGAGGGTGGCATTGTGAAGGAGTTCCTCTTCGTGTCTCAGCAGTGGCACACGACAAAGATTCAAGAGAAGCAACAAGGAGAGTGAGTGATATAAGAGCACGAGTGAGAGTGAGTGTACTTACTGGATTTCCTTGAGTGCTAAATTTTTGAAATAGTTTAACATGTAGTCTTTCAAAAAAAATAAACTTTTAGAATTATTTAACATATAACCATTCTTAAAAGTTAACCTTAAATGGTTTACTTTATAACTGTTCTAAAAGAACTTTTAAGAACAACTTCCTTACAACCTTTTCTGAACATAATGTTTTTATTTATAAAAATACCATTACATTTTTTTAGAATGGTACTTTAATAACTATTCTAAAGAGTTGTTCTAAAGTCTCTATTTTGCATCACTGTTAATTTTATCAACTTGTTCACACTTTTATTGTATCAATTTTTAGACTATGTTTTATGGATTTGAAATGCATGCTAATTGTGTTTTTATTTTTTAAAAATTTTGTACAAACTCCAAAAAATCATGGACTCAGTTTGGGGAGCGGAAATTAAAAAGAGCAAAAAATCCAAGTATGAAGGTCCAAACGAAATCAGCTACCTACCTGATGTCATTCTTGGAAGCATTCTCTCCTTTCACCAAAAAAAGAAGCAGTTTGAACTAGTGTTTTATTCAAGAGGTGGATATACCTCTCGACATTCATCGCCAAGCTAGAGTTTGAGGATAAAGACACATTCTACCACAAAATTAGAATAAGGAAAGCCCTCTTCTATAATTTTGTGGATAAAGTATTACTTTATCTAAAGAGTTCAATCATCCAAAGTTTCGTTGTTTTTCTTACAAAGTTATTATAATTGTCGTGTTGATAAGTGGATATACAACATTATAAATCAGAGAGTCAATAAACTTTTTATCATTTCAATGACAACACAAGACATCTCCATGCATTTCCTTTGGAATTCCTCATTCTAGAATAATAAGAACTAAAAACGTTTGATTTTCTTGCTAAAATTAATGTTTCCAGCTTTGTTTGTCTCTCATCCCCTACTATCCTCAAGTTGTTCACAATTAGATATATCTCTGACCCGTCTGATGGCACTCAAAATCTAGCAGGAAACTCATACATTTTCACCTCCAATTTCTCAGAGAATTGGGAATTCCAAAGAGAATATATGGGTGATACAGTCTTGTGTAGTCATTAAAATGATATAAAGCTTTTTTATTTTCTGGATCCAATTAATAATATTATATATCCACTTATCAAAACGGTGATTATTATATCTCTCTATAATAAAAAGAGAGAAACTTTGGATGATTGAACTCTTTAAACAAAGTAATACTTTATCCACAAAGTTATAAATGGGGGCTTTACTTATGCTAATTTTAATGCAGAATGTATCTCTATCCTCAAACTCTAGATTGGTGATGAATGTCCAGAGGTATATCCAATTCTTGGATAAAACACTAGTACAAATTGCTTCTTTAGTTGGTAGAAAGAGGAGAATGCAACCAATAATGACATCAGGTAGAGATTGCTGAGTTTGTCTGGAGCTTCGTGTATGGATTTTTTGCTCTTTTCAATTTCACCTTCCCAAATTGAGTCTATGATTGCTTGGGGTTCCAACAAAAGGTTAAAAACATAAAAACACTATTAAAATGCACTGCCAAGCCATAAAATAATCTAAAAATTGATACTGCGAGAGTTTGAATTGGCAAGTGTAAGTTGATATGTAAAACCTCTAGTGGATCCATTCATTAGTCAAGGGGGTACCAATGCACTCCTTCCCTTTTAAAGAAATACATGTAAATATTTACAATGTGTATATTTGAACCCCTATCTTTATTTTTTTGCTTTTTTTGCGATAATGATTATTAATTATTATTTTTTCAATAGATTTTCTCCCTTGACTTGGGGTCAGTGCATAAGATACCCATCATTCTAAGAATGTTTTCTTGTGGCCAGATTTTAAAGGAAACACTAAATCTCAGGTAATGGATAATAGAGGCACAAATAATGGAAAACCAATCGTCAAAATCTCCAAAATAATCAGCAACTGAAATTAAAAAACAAAATGAGACCCAAAATCTCATGAGTGAAGAACATACCATGTAGAGGTGGTTGGTAGAAATTTGCTACTAGATGGAACCCTTGACACATGAGATCGAGGAGGCTACACAGAAACTCACGAACACTACCAAAACCTAAGGCACCATAGTAAGAGAGAGAGAGAGAAAGAGAGAGAATGTGAGTATGTGAGTGAGAGAGAAAGAGTGTTTGATGCTGTTGAGTGAGAGGGGTGAATGAAAAATGTCTATATAAAGCGGTCAATGACGGCTACAATGAGAAAGAGACATTACTAATTAATATAAATTAAATTTTATTTTAATTACATAAAACAGTGAGATTTGACTAGCTTGTATGAATTTTTGCAAAGAAAGAAAAAGAAGTTTCTAATTAGTAAAAGAAGTAAATTTCATTTTAACCAAATAAAACAATCTGGTGTGACTGGAATCATTTCATGAAAATCATGGTCAAACTTATCAATTTCACCATATAACTTCTTGATATGAATTATCCAGTTGTATTAATTGAATATGCATAAAGAAATATATGTCACTCATAATAGTTGTATGAAGCTCAAATAAGATTGCTTTCAATGAAAAGTTAATGTAATTTGTAAAAAAAAGGATTATATAAAAAGGATCTCTCTCTCTCTCTCTCTCTCTCTCTCTCTCTCACACACACACACACACACACACACAAAATACTATTTTGTTTTATAAATATTAAGGCCAAAAAAAGTTTGATAAATGAATGCATAATAATCTATTATTGAAAAACTAAAGTCAAATATTCATTAATGCCATTATTGAACATCATTGTTCTTCCCCCAATAAGTGATAAAATATATGTATTTAAAATATACTTTGTATTAAATGTCTAACTAATTAATATACTCCATTTGACACCATTGAGAGGAATTTTTGGTTCTTCTATAAAGCTTTTTACAAGAATGAAGTATTTTTTTCATTATTTACCCTTACAAAAATACAATAAGTATCTATTTGTTTTTATTTAAGTGATGTCTAATGCTCTTAGACTTTATTTTTTTTACATCACCGAAAATAAGTTAATGATTACTAACAAGAGTAAAATTGGTATATTAATAAAAAAAATTAAAACCCCATCAAACCAACTAGTTTAGAAATTTTTATTAATTGGTCCATGTAATTTTGTTACAAATGTCTTATCCTAATATATTAAATAAATGAAAAGTAACAGTTCAAAAAAAGTAATCGAAAGAGCCTTTATTTTCGGAAGAAAAAAAGTGCGTCAAAACTTTCTTACTTTATATTTCATCCATTTCATATTATATGAAGTATAAGGTTTAGACACATGTGTTAAGAAATGAAATTATTATCTTTAATTTCATTAAAAAAATACTACATTTGATTCTAGTTATAAGCAATATGTGTAGTGTAAACATGCTTCATTGGATTTGTAAATAACAACTAATTTAGAACAATTTTTTTTAAAAGACATCATGTAATATTAACAAGAAGAATGTTATAAAAGGTAAAGGAAAAGTAAATTTCAATAAACAAGTACATAATAATCAATTAATGAAAACATGAAGCCAAATATTCATTATGTATAGCCTTAAATTCATTATCCTTCTCTTGATAATAAATAATAAATATGTATTTAAAATCCACTATCTGTTACATGTATCACTAGTTAATGCAATTTATTAAAAAATGCTAAAAATAATTAAAACCAATTGTCTAAAGTGCCCTTATTTAATTTGAGAGGGAAAAGTATGTAAAAATTCCATTATTTTATATTATAAAAGATGAGGAGTGCTAGTAGCTTGACTTTTAACACACTCCTTGAAACACAAACTTTCTAACTGGTTAAAATTAATTGAAAGCCACAAAATTAGGAGAAATGATAATTAATTATCATGTGTGACCAACAATTTTTTTTTTAATTTTAACCAATTCAAAAGTGTTTAAAAGAATGTGTCAAAAAGATGTGTTCTTGACATTTTTCATAGGTACATGTTTGGGTAAAGGACATAAAATAGAAAGAAAAAAACATGGTAAACCTATTTCACTTGTTTCCCGAACTTAAATAATCGTCATATGGAAATTCAATAATAGAAAAAGAGAAACCTTTCTTCGATGAGAATAACTTCTCATTTTAATTAATCTTCAATTCTCCTAACCAATGGTTGGGAAGGTAAAAACAAGTTTGATGAGTATGACTACAATAGTATAGTAGTATATAACTCATTCTAGTATAATAAAAAAAACAAATTGCTAATAAGATTAATAATTTAAATTATATTTCAAAAATTGAACTAGTATTTTCAATATTGACTAATTAAAACTATATACATTTCATAATGATTAGGTGTTTCTTATTTGACTAATTAAAACTATATAGTGCACGCTTGGTGTATGATGTTTGGCAATAATTTGTTGTCATGTGCTCAAAAAATATGAAACAAGCCAACATCTCAAATGCCATTTCCCATTCCACCAATTCCCATTCCAACCCTCCCAAATTCTTCCACCTCTCCTCCAAAAACCCTTTACCAAAATTGCCTTCCTCTTCCTCACCCACACTGATATCTAATTCTCCCCCTTATGGGACAAATTCTTCTCTTCCACCCCTCACAACCTCCTCAACATTTACATCCACACAGACCCCTTACACAACCTCACGTGCCCTCTTTCCACCTTTTTAAAAAACAAATTCATCTCCTCTAAACACACCTTTCGTGCCTCCCCAACCCTTATCTCTGCCATTCACTGCCTCCTTCCCATCACGCTCGTCAATGACCCTTCCAATGCCTACTTTGCTTTCCTCTCCTTGCACTGCATCCCTCTCTACTCCTTCAAATACATCTACAACTGCCTCTTTCTATTATGCAAATTCATTGTTGACGTTGACAATTTACAAACATTTAAGGTGGTATCTCATATGGCGCCTCCTGCAAAAATACAAAAGACCATTAGGAAGTGCCATCTTAGATGGTGCCTCCTCCTACCTACATGGAAAGAGAAACCCTTGCAAGTAAATAGTTTTTTTTCCTACACTTGTCTATTTTCTAAATAATGCTTGTTTTGTCAAAAAGCCAAACATTTTTTTTTGTTGTTCAATGGATAATTATATTTTGGAGCTCTATATTGAAAGTCACTATTACTTAATTTCAATGAAAATCAATGTGCTTTCAGAGACACATGGGGGGCATAAACAAAGATATAGTAAAGTATGAATTTAGATTGAAGTTTAGATATAAAACAAGAAGGCACGTAATTAGGATTTGAGAGCTCTTCATCAAATTCATTTAGGACTTGGTGACAGTTAAAAATAAAACTAAATAGTAGTTGTTAGAAAATTCCTTTGCAGAAATGTTGACAATCGTTAACTCATTGGCAAGCGCACCAAATTGTCACAAGTAGTAAAGTTACTCGGAAGTTCGAGTGTCAAATCCACGGCGACTTTGTTCGTACTTAGATTGGTGCAAACCCAATTTTCAAGCAATAGAAGAGATAAGCAATGAATAATTGTAAAATTTAAAGAAAGTAAAAGATAAGAAGGATAAGAAATTCAAAATAAAATATTAGGAGATAAGATACAAATTTAAAGAGATAAGAGATTTAAAGATAAAAGACTAGAAGATAAAATAGATAAGAGATTCAATGTAAAAGATAAGAAAAGTAAAAGATAAAGATCATGATAAAAAGATGAATTCAGCATGCAACAAATATGTTAGGGCCTAGCATGTCTAAACTACTTGTGATGCAATGCTAATGATTTTCTCTATCTAATGTTATCCCATTTTTCACTCATATCTACTATGACACTCTATCTTTGGTTTCCCGCATGAAGAGCTTAATTTCTCTATTTTTCTCTCCCAAATTTCTTTGCAAAGATAAAAACAATAAATTGCATTAAGATTAAAGATGCATAAAATAGTTTAAACAAATATCAATCTATTTCAAGCAATGATTTCATTTAGATGCTCTTTCCCATTTCTTAGAAAATAATCATTTTTCAATGTATTACCCCCTAAATAGTACATGAGTATGGGTGATCAAACAATAATCAATAAACAATGAAGCACAAAAAAGAGCATTAAAAATGGGATTGGTTTAAATAGACAATTGGATAGAATTACATTATAGAGTTGGCCTGTCAAGCTCCCAACAATGGGGGTTTAGCCTCTCATTACCATGAAAGGCTTTACACTTTAGGAGCTGTTGTGGATAGAAGAAGGGAAGGGATGGAAAAACGAAGAGAAGGGGATAATAGACATAGAAAGAGGGTTTCCCCTATTTGAGATACTTTGGCTCAGAATTTATTCATTAGAGAGTTCTGTGTCTCCGTGTGTGTTTCTCCTTTGCTTCCTACTCCTTTTATAGGCCTACGGTAGCTTAAAATTCATGCGACATCACACTAAGTGGGCCTTTTGCGGAGGAAATTATAAAAAACAGAGGAAAGAAGAGAGACAATGCGTATGCGGAGGAAATAGAATTATTCTATTCTAATTCAAATTGTTCTCAGCAGCGATACAATAAATAACAAAAGATAAACTAATTAGATAACAAGATATTAGCAAAACAGAATATTAAAACTAATTTGCTCCTTAAAGATAGGAACCACTTATTGACTAGGCTAATCCATCAAAACTTACTTACTCCTAAAATATAGGAAATCAACTTATTTACTAAATTCTATCTTAAAAACTGAAAAATAAAATATTATGTAGTTACAAAAGTATATCTTCAACACTCCTCCTTGCTTTTGGAACTGCAAACTCCAATTCTTTGAGTTCAAGTTTGTTGATAGGTAGTGACTTTGTAAACATGTTAGTCAGTTGATCTTTAGACTTGCAGTAAATTAAGTTCACTTCTCCACTTTGTTGCATCTTTATCAAATAATAAACCTTGATGTTGAAATGTTTAGTCTTCCCATGACACACAGGATTGTTTGCAATAGCAATGACTACTTGATTGTCAACAAAAATTTCAGTTTTGTTCTTTTGAGAAAATAGAATGTTTGGCCTTGTTGTAGTGAGACTTGTTGTAGTGAGATACATTAGACATTCAATCAAGCTCCCACAATATCCTTCATCAATGTTATCAACATCTTCTTCCTTGCTGAACTTCTCCTTTTGATTCATTGGTGTGCTAACAGATTTGCAGTCCTCCATTTGAAACTTCTTCAAATTTTCTTTTGCATATTTCCTTTTTTTCATGTTTAGCATTCTTTCAAGATGGCAATGACCAAGTCTCTTGTGCTTGAATTTCGTGGGTGTGACTTGAGTGAAATAGATTGTATGCTCCTCCTCTGCTGGATCAAATGAAAAGCTTTTACCTTTCATTTTAACCCTTAGAACTTCCCGGCCAAAAATGTCATAGATAAAGCAATGTTGATGTTCAAAGGACACTTTAAATCCCTTTTTAATCAACTGACCTACACTTAGCAAGTTTTGGTCAATGTTAGGGACATAAAGAACATCTGATATTAATTTGATACCTGAACATGTTGAAATTGCAACAGTTCCTTTTCCTTTTACTGGAATATAGCCACCATTCCCAATTCTGACATTTGAGACATTAGTTGGCTTCAAATCCTTGAATAGAGTATTATTATATGTCATGTGGTTTGTACAACCACTATCAATCAACCAAATTTCACTTGATTCACTACTCAAGAAGCATGTGGCCACAAACAGTTGGTCCTCCTCTTCTTGATTAGCAATCTGAGCTCCCTCATCATGGTGATTTTTGTTGGGGCAGATCACCGCTTCATGCCCTATCTGGTTGCACTTGTTACATTTTGCATCTGGTCTCCTCCAACATCTGAAAGGTGCATGACCTTTTTTGCCACAATGATGGCAAGGTGGATAATTTTTCTTTTTATCCTTACCTTTGTTTTGGTTGTTTGCACTATTTTCGCTGCTTGTTGGTTGATTCTTCTTGAAAAAATCCTTTTTGCTTTCATCAACTTCATGATGTTTGGCGGGCAAAACACCTTCGACAACACGATCTTGCCTCATCAACCTTCGCTGCTCTTGAGCTTGCAGGGCATGTAGCACTTCTGCCAATGTGATTTTTGACAGATCCTTTGTGTTCTCCAATGAAGCTATAGATGCTTCATACCTCTCTGGCACTGTTACCAAAATTTTCTCTACAATTCTCGAATCAACAAAATCACTTCCCAACAACTTTATCTTGTTGGCAATATCCAACAATTTGTTTGAGTATTCTTTGATTGTCTCTAACTCTTGCATCCTTTGAAGCTCAAATTCCCTCCTTAAATTCAGCACTTGCATGCTTCGTATTCTATCATCTCCAGGGTATTCCTCTTTTAGATAATCCCAAATTGCTTTGGGTGATTTAAGAGTCATGATTCTGATGAATATCATTTGTGAAACACCAGTGAACAAACATGACCTCGCCTTTGCCTTCTTCATCTTCATTTCCTTGTGATTTTTAATTTGGGCCATTGTGGGATTTTTAGGCAGCGGATATATTTCATAATCCTCTTCCACAGCATCCCATAAATCCAAAGACTCCATGTAGGATTGCATTTTCACTTCCCAAAGATCATAATTCTCTCCATCAAAGATTGGAAGAGTTATGTGGGAAAAACTTGTTTCACCTTGAGGGAAATCTTTTTTGGAATAGTTTAACATATAATCTTTCAAAAAAATTAAAATTTTAGAATGATTTAACATGTAGCCATTCTAAAAAGCTAGCCTTTTAGAACAGTTTATTTTATAATCATTCTAAAAAGAACCTTTAAGAACATCCCTACAACCTTTTCTAAAAATAATGCTTTTATTTATAAAAACACATTTAATTTTTTTAGAATGGTAGTTTTATATCTTTTCTAAAAAGTTCTTCTAAAGTCTCTTTGTTGCACTAGTGTTACTTTTACCCACTTGTTCAAACTTTTATTGTATCATTTTTTATGCTATGTTTTATGGATTGGAAATGCATGCTAATTGTGTTTTTATTTTTTTAAAACTTTTGTAGGAACTCCAAGAAATCGTGGACTCAATTTTGGGAGTGGAAATTAAAAAGAGCAAAAAATCCAACCATGAAGGTCCAAACAAAATCAGCTACCTACCTGATGTCATTATTGGTCACATTCTCTCCTTTCTACCAAATAAAGATGAAGTTCGTACTAGTATTTTATCCAAAAGATGGATGTAGCTCTTGACATTCATCACCAAGCTAGAGTTTGAGGATGGAGACACATTCTGCCGCAAAATTAGGATAAGGAAAGCCCCCTTTTACCGACTTATTCAAACTTTTATTGTATCGTTGTTTAGACTATGTTTTATGGATTGGAAATGCATGTGAATTGTGTTTTTATTTTTTAAAACTTTTGTAGCAACTCCAAGAAATCATGGATTCAATTGGGGGAGTGGAAACTAAAAAGAGCAAAAAATCCAATTAAGAAGGTCCAAACAAAATCTGCAACGTACCTACTTTTATTATTGGTCGCAATCTCTCCTTTCTACCAACTAATGAAGTAGTTTGTACCAGTGTTTTACCCAAGAGATGGATATACCTCTTGACATTCATCACCAAGCTAGAGTTTGAGGATGGAGACACATTCTGCCGCAAAATTACGATCAGGAAAGCTTCCTTTTATAACTTTATGGATAAAGTATTACTTCGTCTGAAGAGTTCAATCATTCAAAATTTCTCTCTTTTTCTTACAAAGAGTTATTAGAATCACCGTGTTGATAAGAAGATATTTAACATTATAAATCTGAGAGTAAATAAACTTTTTATCATTTCAATAAGAACACAAGATATCTCCACACATTCCCTTCATATTTAACATTCCCACCTTTGTTTGTCTTTCATCCTTTACTATCCTCAAGTCATCCACAATCACCCTTCTGATGATAATCAAAATCTCACCATGAATTGAACTTCCTAGTTCTTAGAGTGAGACAATAGTGAGTACATGATGAGATTTCGAGTGTCATCAAAAGTGTCAAAGACAAACATGATTGTGGACAAATTGAGGACAATGAGGGATGAGAGACAAAGAGAGGTGGGGATGTTAACTCTAGCAGGAAAATCATACATTTTCACCAATTTCTCTAAGAATTGGGAATTCCAAAGGGATTGTGTGGCAATGTCTTGTGAAGTCATTGAAATGATATAAATTTTTTTGACTTTCCATATCCAATTTATAATATTATATATCCACTTATCAACACAACGATTATTATAACTCTCTGTAAGATAAAGAGAGAAACTTTTGATGATTTAACTCTCGTCAAGTGAAGTAATACTTTATCCACAAAGTTATAAAAGAGGGTTTCCCATATCCTAATTTTTTGGCTGAATATGTCTGTATGCTCAAACTCTAGCTTTGTGATGAATGTCCAGAGGTATATCCATCTCTTGGATAAAACACTAGTACTAATTGCTTCTTTAGTTGGTAGAAAGAAGAGAATGAGACCAATAATAACATCGGGTAGATCGCTGATTTTGTTTGGACCTTCATAATTGAAATTTTTGCTCTTTTTAATTTCACCTCCCCAAATTGAGTATATGATTGCTTGGAGTTCAGACAAAAGGTTAAAAAATAAAAACACAATTAGCATGCATTGCCAAGCCATAAAACAAAATCTAAAAATTGATTTTATCAAAGTTTGAATTGGTAAGAGTAAGTTGATACGTAAGACCTGCAATGGATCCATTTAGTAGTCAAGGGGGTACCAATGCACCCCTTCCCTTTTAAACAATCAGATGTAAATATCTACCATGTGTATATTTGAACCCCTATCTTTAATTATTCATTTTTATTTTTTCAATAGATTGTCTACCTTGACTTGGGATTCTATCTGCCAATGCATAAGATACCCCATCATTCTAAGGACATTTTCTTGTGGCCAAATTTTAAAGGAAAAACTAAATCTCAAGTAATGGATAACAGAGACACAAATAATGGAAAACCAAACGTCAAAATGTCCAAAATAATCAGCAATTGAAATTTAAAAAAATGAGACCCAAAATCTCATGAGTGAAGAACATACCATGGGGAGGTGGTTGGTAGAAATTTGCTATTGGATGGAACCTTTGACACATCAGAAGAGACTACACAGAAACTCACGAACACTATCAAAACCTAAGGCACCATAGAGATAGAGAGAGAAAGAGAAAGAGAGAGAGAGAGAGAGAGAGAGAGAGAGAAAGTGAGTGAGTGAGTGATTGAGAGATAGAGGGGGTTTGATCCTATTGAGTGAGAGGGGTGAATGAAAAATGTCAATATAAAGAGGTCAATGATGGCTACAAAGAGAAAGAGATGTAACTAATTAACATAAATTAAATTTTATTTTAATTACATAAAACAGTGAGACTTGACTAGTTTGTATGACTTTTTTTGCAAAATAAGAGAAAGATATTTTTGATTAGTAAAAGAAGTAAATTTCATTTTAACTAAATAAAACAATCTGGTGTGGCTAGAATCACTTCATGAAAGTCAAGGTCAAACTTATCAGTGTCACCATTTAACATGGTTTTTATTGTCTACTTGATATGGAATATTTATTTTGACGATCAACTGCACCGTCAATGGTGAAAATAGTCAGTCTTAAGTCAATAATATATTTTAGAACAATCTTTTTTTTTGTATTTAGTTTTAAAAGTATTTCAATATATGATTTTAGCATTTTACTTATCCATATAAATTGAAGAAAGTGTTAGGAGTTTTTTTTATAATAATTCATACATCTTGTTCAACCAGCTGACCTAGGTCCCTTAACTTTAGCATTTTACATTTTATCTGTGTAATATTTTATTTCAATTTTTTTATTGTTTTTGTTGACTTCCACCAACACAAAAGATGTTAATAATGATGTCATCATGAAAGGAATATTATAAATAATACCTGGGTATGCATATGAATACTAATTAATGGTTTTGAATTTGAATATTAGATATGCAATTGTGTAGTTAAATATACAAAAAGAAATATGTGTCACACATAATAGTTGTATGCAGCTCGAATAAGATTCCTTTCAAAGAAAAATTAATGTAGTTTGAAAAAAAAATCATATAAAGAAGATCTCATTCAACGTAATATAAATTAAGTTTTTAATTACTTGCACTATTTTTTTAATGTAACTTTTAGAAATGCATGAATACAATCTTTCCCCCTTATATATTATTAATTTAATTATAATATCATGTATCTAGACCCAACATTCAATCAAATGTTTCTATTTAATAGGCATGCAACTTTTTGTGTTTGTCCTATACATGAAAAATTTTATATTGGATGTGGATCATAATTATTATTAAAATTATAATTTATATTTTTGTAGATATATTTTAAAATACATTTTGTAATTAAATATCATTGATGGAAGCTAAGCAAATAATTATTTAAATATTCTATATTGACTATTTTAAATTGCATAAAATATATATTTTATGTTTAGTTAAAAATTTAATTCTTTAATTGAATTGATTTTATTATATATATATATAATAATTTTTTATTTTATAAATATTAACGCCTAATAAATTTGGATAAATGAATACATAATCGCTGATTAATGACAAAACTGAAGTCAAATATTCATTAATGACATTATTAAACCCCATTATTCTTCTGATAATAAGTAATAATAAATGTGTATTTAAAATCTACTTTCTATTAAATGTCTCACTAATTAATATATTCCATTTGGTCCTTAATGTAAGACACTATTGAGAGGAAGTGATGGTACTTCTATAAGGCTTTTTACAAAAATGGAGCATTTTTTTTCGTTATTTGCCCTTCTAAAAATACTATAAGTATCTATTTTTTATTTAAGTGATGCATAATGCTCTTAGACTTTATTGCTTTTACATCACCGAAAATAAGCTAATGACTACTAACATGAGTAAAATTGGTATATTAATAAAAAATTAAAACCCCATAAAACCAACTAATTTATTACCTATTTTTATTAATTGGTCCATATAATTTTGTTACAAATGTCTTATCCAAATGTATTAAATAAATAAAAAATAACATAATTTGAAACAAGTTATCCAAAAAGTCCTTATTTTGGAAAGAAAAAGTGTGTCAAACCTTTCTTACTTTATATTCCATCCATTTCATATTATATGACATATAAGATTTTGACACATGCATTAAGAAATGAAATTATTATCTTGAATTTCTTTAAAAAAAATACTACATTTTGACACATGTAGTGTAAAATTGCACTATAGTTGTTGCTTATAAATAGTACTAAAGTAGTATAATGCAACTTCCTAATACATCTTTTTTTCTAATCTCTAATTAATCATCTAATAACAACTATTTTCATGAAGGTATTTCACAAGAAAAAAAAATTAATGCTTCATTAGTTTTGTAAAATGACAACTAATTTAGAACATTTTTTTGTGTAAAAAGAGTCATATAATATGTTATAACAGGTCAAGGGAAACTAAACTTCAATAAATGAATACATAATAATTCTTGGCATGTTTGATAGGTACATATTTGGGTAAACGACATAAAATAGGAAAAACAAACAAAACATGGTAGACCTATTTCACTTTCTTCCCTAAAATAATCATCATATGAAAATTCAATAATAGCAAAAGAGAAATCTTTCTTAGATGAGAATAACTTTTATTTTTAATTAATCTTCAATTCTCCTAACCAATGGTTGGTAAAGTAGAAACAAGTTTGATGAGCATTAGAGAGAAGGAGAAGGGACTGAAACCTTCATTTTACTGTCTTCATGCAAGGTACATTTTTCTCACCAAAGAAATTATTTTCCAAATCCCAACGGTGGTGATGTTAGAAAATGAGTTTCACATCCGTCGTTCAAATTTCACAATGATCCAACGATTAATGAGTCTCAGATCATAGTTTTACGATGAGATTTCTGAGTTTATGCGAGAAAAGAGAGGATTTTGAGAGGGAGAAGCGAAAACGAATTTGAGTGGAAAAAAAAAGCATAGAGACATATCGTAAATATAGAAACTGACCAATGTGTCTTTCTTTATAGTGGGGATACTCTCAACCTATTATTTACTCTATTTTTCTTTATTTTATTATTTTATAAAAAAGAATTCTATTTTACACTCTATCAAATAAATAAATAAACATTTTTTTATTTTCTAAGAACATATATTTATTTTATTCACCTTAAAACCATTATTTAATTAATAAAATTATTTCTCCTTATTTATTTAATTACAAAAGGCTCATTATTTTCCTAAACCCTATTTATTTTTAAATAAAATCTGTTTTAATTTATTTTACAAAAAATAAGGGTGTTACATAAGACGACTATGACAACGAAATCATCTTAGAATAGCTCCCATTCTAAGACCATTACTAGGTCTAAAACATAAAAAAAAACAAAACACAGAGAGCCTAGAATGAGTCCTTTTCAACGATGATTTTGATTAGATAACCCTCTTAGAATGAGAGTTATTTTAAGATGGTTTCATCATCATAACTGTCTTAGAAAATCCTCCCTTCTAAGACGAATTTCATGCTATTAAGTAGTCCTTTACAATTCTCAAGCTTTCATCCAATGAAGTAGAATGCAAAGAGGTATATCTTTTCAGTTGCTCTTCACTCAATTCTCTATGATTCATCCATTAAATGTTGAGGTTATAACATAATAGTTAGCTTACTCAAACTTTCAAGTTTCAACAATTGGAATAAAAACCCCTTCCATCCAAAATGCTTCAATTTATATAGCTTAAATTAAAATTCAATTTATAGAAGAAAAAAAATTGATTCACCTAACTTGTTGGTCATCATAACCATAGTAATCAATTCAAGGCAAGCTTAGATACTAAAGACAATATTCATATACACGGGTAAGATTATTGTGACATTACATGCTTCAAGCCAACCAACAAACACCAGGTATTGCTCTCTATTTTAACAAAGCCACTAATCCTACTCATTACACTTGACGAAGCTAATATGTGATAGTTCCATCAGTAACCAAAAAGTGGTACAATGGATGGACTCCATGGAGGGAACCCTCTCCCCCCACCACAACTTTTGGAAAGTATAAACTAAAATCAAGCTCCGATATTCAATTATATGTGTACACTATAAGGCTAGGTACTAGTAGTTCATACAAATCACTCACACCAACAAATACTCATGGTACAATTGTGGGCTTGTCAGGTTCAAGGAGTTTAATGGGCCAATTGAATCAATCGGGCATTGGGGTTGTACACAGTCATAACAAGAAAAGCCCTAACCTAGCAGGTCAAGGAAGAGAGCTCAAGGATTTTAATGGGTACTTGCCTGTGTGACGATGATGGCACAATAGGCAGCACGACACACGGGAGACAGTTCAACTGTTGGTCAGTTGGGGGGAGTGAGGGCACGACACACACGACACATGTGAGTACACGAGCTGAGTGAGGGAGGGCATGAGGGAGGGACAGTGGGTGAGGTCAGACAACGCGGTTTGGGAGACCACGATGGACAGGGTGGCAATTTTCTAAATAGAGTTAACAAATACAATGATGGTTTTATGCAAAACCATCATCATTTTCATTCCCTCTATTTACAAAATTGTCACTGTGTTGCCTTCTAAGATGGTCTGCATAACTGTCATCATATTCCAGTCATTTTTTTTTGTATTCAAATGGCAACTAAAACAGTTTCAACTAAATCCATGGTCATTTTAATTCCACTAATTACAACTTTACCACCAAGTGACATTCTAAGACAGTTCCACATAAATGTCTTAGAATGTGTGTCGTAAAAAATATAATTTTTAGTAGTAAGCCACTTTTGGATCTAGATTAGCATGCATGTGTATCTAGAGTTCAAAACATCAATTTAACTTAGAAGGCATCACTATCTCCACAAGTTCAGTGGTAATTAATAACAAAATTCAGGTATTGGGATAGAATCCAAACAGTCCAACTTAAAGTACCCTATTAAAATACTTCTTCAACTCCCTTGTTTTGATAGTAGCCAATAGCTTATCATGAATTGACCTTCATGTCCTATATAACATCCTTCTTTGCACTATGCTTGTTTTAATGAGAAAATAACAAGAAAATATTATTAGCTGATTGTGGTACAGTTTGGAAACAAAAAGAGCTGATTTGAATTGATTAGGCATGTTTAGACATGAGAAATATGTTTAATTATGTTGTTGCCCTGCTTTGTTTTATTTGTAAAAAAAATTAATTCATAGAAAAAAGTAAGGTCATGGCAATGCAATAGCAATGATATATCAAAGAACTGTTCTAAAATGAATCACAATGATATATTTAACACTCAAAGGATCTATTTGGTAAAGTCAAAATATCAATGAAATGAAGAGAAATGGGAACTTAAGTTATATTAAACTTCCATAATCTGATCGGATTGAAATACCAAAGAAATCTTTAAAAATGGTGTTGGTCTCGCATAAAAAACCTTTCATGCAAAGTTGTGAAGGAAAACAACTGTGTTTGTTTGATCGAACTCCATGGATCTAGGTATTTCTTAAACTCTTCTCCGTGGAGTTTTGATGTGTATCAAAACATACAAATACCAACTAGCTATGGTGCAAGAGCAAGCAAAATCATACTTTCAAAGCTTGTCCAAAACTAGGTAAAGATGTTCAGGGTCCAGAATCCAATTAATTAAGTCGATGCAAAGATTAGATAACACTATAACAATCATGAAGCTCTCATAATAAAATTACCTCTTTTATTTATGGCAGATACTTTACTATCAAGCAAACAAGATAAATAAAATTAGAAAGATACCCAAGAAAGATGAAGAAACACTTGAGAATTTTCGTTCTAGTAACTAATTTGTTATAAGATTTGCACTGCTAGATCCTCAAACAACCAATCTTTCCAGAAAAATCATTAATGATTTACCATTCTTATTTAAAAAATATTAAGGTTAACTTTTATGAACCATAATCATGGATCATGTTATTTGAAACAAAATTTATACCATCATCAAGAAGGAGAATGATACTTTAATAATGATACTTCAAATTGTACCATCAAAAGGCAATTTTTAAGTTTGTAGTGATTGAATAATGTGCAGAAGTATTAATGTTAGTCTTGGAAATTATGTTCATCTACCTAGAGAATTACATGTATCTAGAAAATATGTACCTAGGTAATGAGAGTTCATGCACTAGTGAATTGATACTCTCTAGAAAGTTCATTACTCACTATAAATATTTGAACTCACTAGTTGCATCATCAACCCAACTCAAGCCAAGAAAAAGTTGAAATAAAATCCGAGAATTATTCAGTCCCAAATAATCTTCCTCTTATTCTATTTTTTGTGAGTTTGCACCTCCAGAATACCACCAATGGTAACACTATAAAATTTCAACAAACGACATAGAAGTTACACGTAAGAAACATATGCCAAACCACTATCTATTATGATACATAACCTGCCCCTTAAATAGCACAACACCCTTAGATCAAAAAATTTGCAAAATCAAATAAACATCAAAACCAATTATCTACTATGATATATAAAGGGAGAAAATACCACCAACTCCAACTACATCCTTGCCAACATTGCTGATGGAATAAGCACCAAACAAAGACATCAGTCAACAAACAACAAAATTAATGTACATCCTTAATTTAGTAACTAATTGGAATAGTTCAATATCTAAATTAAAATTAATTCAGATTCTTACCGGAAACACCATCAATTAAATGAAGTAAAATATCTGGAAGAAAAATATATGATCATATGGGTGGTAAACACCACCTGAAACACCAATTAAGATAGAAATTAAATCTTTTTGTCTCTACACCAAAACAGATTCATATGATATCATCAAATATAACTAACAAAAAACACCTTACCAATGTTCTTCAAATGATAAATCTATGAAATTATACAAAACCAATGAAAGCTCAAAGATTCCTAGTATGATCTGCATATCAAATGAAATCCATAACATGCTTAAAATTCACAATTATTTTATTTATTGCACTTGTTTTCCTTATATTCTATACATCAAATCCCTTTGAGCAAGGACCTAAAAATGAAATATCTAACTTTTTTCACAGTTGCTAATTTACTCTTAATGGATGTAGAATCATGAAAAAAAAATTAAAAAATAGGGTGAATTTTATAACTTTTGTCGAAGCTATGTAACATTCATTAGCAGAGGTCACACTAAGACAGTCACTCTCAGTATGTTCTCAGCTTGCAAATTCTTTCAGCGACACATTGAAAGACTAACTCATGTCCATTATTCGGTTACAGTAATCAAACATCAAATACAATTACATTCACCACTGGATACTGATTTGAAAAAATTACAAAACTCCTCATTCACCACTTCTAATAACTCCAATTCTCAATTCTTATCAACCCTCGGGATTCGAGAACACGAAAGGTGACCAGTGCCTCGATGCAGAAGCGCGCACTGAAACAGACGTCAAGCTTCATAATGCTACTCTCAATGAATGAATAAACCACTAACAAAAGGGAAATGAGGGACGCTGATAAAGAGATTGTGATTGTGAAATCAAAATCCCTAACAATAAAGGGTGAAATCACAATTGAGGCACAAAAATATCACTTGAAGCCACATAGTGTGGGTTGCATCACACGTGCACTCCATTGTGGATGAAGATAGAAAGGAAAAAATAAAACTCTAAACAAGCACAAACAGAGATGGTGAGAGAGCTCGACTATGAAGGATTCTCAGTTGAAGCAGCGAGGGTGGCATTGTGAAGGAGTTCCTCTTCGTGTCTCAGTAGTGGCACACGACAAAGATTCAAGAGAAGCAACAAGGAGAGCGAGTGATAAAAGAGCACGAGTGAGAGTGAGTGTACTTACTGGATTTTCTTGAGTGCTAAATTTTTGAAATAGTTTAACATATAGTCTTTCAAAAAAATAACCTTTTAGAATTATTTAACATATAACCATTCTTAAAAGTTAACCTTAAATGGTTTACTTTATTACCGTTCTAAAAGAACTTTTAAGAACAACTTCCTTACGACATTTTCTAAAAATAATGTTTTTATTTATAAAAATACCATCACATTTGTTTAGAATGGTACTTTAATAACTATTCTAAAGAGTTGTTCTAAAGACTCTATTTTTCATCAATGTTAATTTTACCAACTTGTTCACTCTTTTATTGTGTCAATTTTTAGACTATGTTTTACGGATTTGAAATACATGCTAATTGTGTTTTTATTTTTTAAAAATTTTGTACAAACTCCAAAAAATCATGGACTCAATTTGGGGAGCGGAAATTAAAAAGAGCAAAAAATCCAATTATGAAGGTCCAAACGAAATCAGCTACCTACCTGATGTCATTGTTGGTGGCATTCTCTCCTTTCACCAACTAAAGAAGCAGTTCGTACTAGTGTTTTATTCAAGAGGTGGATATACCTCTGGACATTCATCACCAAGCTAGAGTTTGAGGATAAAGACACATTCTACCACAAAATTAGAATAAGGAAAGCCCCCTTTTATAATTTTGTGGATAAAGTATTACTTCATCTAAAGAGTTCAATCATCCAAAGTTTCGTTGTTTTTCTTACAAAGTTATTATAGTCGTCGTGTTGATAAGTGGATATACAACATTATAAATCAGAGAGTCAATATACTTTTTATCATTTCAATGACAACACAAGACATCTCCATGCATTTCCTTTGAAATTCTTCATTCTAGAATAATAAGAACTGAAAACGTTTGATTTTCTTGCTAAAATTAATGTTTCCAGCTTGTTTGTCTCTCATCCCCTACTATCCTCAAGTTGTTCACAATTAGATATATCTCTGACCCGTCTGATGGCACTCAAAATCTAGCAGGAAACTCATACATTTTCACCTCCAATTTCTCAGAGAATTGGGAATTCCAAAGAGAATATATGGGTGACAGTCTTGTGTAGTCATTAAAATGATATAAAGCTTTTTGATTTTATGGATCCAATTTATAATATTATATATCCACTTATCAACACGGTGATTATTATAACACTTTGTAATAAAAAGAGAGAAACTTTGGATGATTGAACTCTTTAAACAAAGTAATATTTTATCCACAAAGTTATAAATGGGGGCTTTACTTGTGCTAATTTTATTGGATAAAACACTAGTACGAATTGCTTCTTTAGTGGTAGAAAGAGGAGAATGCAATCAATAATGACATCAGGTAGATTGCTGAGTTTGTCTTGACCTTCGTGTATGGATTTTTTGCTCTTTTAAATTTCACCTTCCCAAATTGAGTCTATGATTGCTTGGAGTTCCAACAAAAGGTTAAAAACATAAAAACACTATTAAAATGCACTGCCAAGCCATAAAACAGTCTAAAAATTGATACAACCAGAGTTTGAATGGCAAGTGAAAGTTGATATGTAAAACCTGTAGTGGATCCATTTATTAGTCAAGGGGGTACCAATGCACCCCTTCCCTTTTAATGAAATACATGTAAATATTTACAATGTGTATATTTGAACCCCTATCTTTATATTTTTACTTTTTTTGCGATAATGATTATTAATTATTATTTTTTCAATAGATTTTCTCCCTTGACTTGGGGTCCTATCCGTCAGTGCACAAGATACCCATCATTCTAAGAATGTTTTCTTGTGGCCAGATTTTAAAGAAAACACTAAATCTCAGGTAATGGATAATAGAGGCACAAATAATGGAAAACCAATCGTCAAAATGTCCAAAATAATCAGCAACTGAAATTAAAAAAAAAATGAGACCGAAAATCTGATGAGTGAAGAACATACCATGTAGAGGTGGTTGTTGGTAGAAATTTGCTACTAGATGGAACCCTCGACACATGAGATCAAGGAGGCTACACAGAAACTCACGAACACTACCAAAACCTAAGGCACCATAGTAAGAGAGAGAGAGAGAGAGAGAGAGAGAGAGAGAGAGAGAAAGTGAGTATGTGAGTGAGAGAGAAAGAGTGTTTGATGCTGTTGAGTGAGAGGGGTGAATGAAAAATGTCTATATAAAGCGGTCAATGACCGCTACAATGAGAAAGAGACATTGCTAATTAATATAAAATAAATTCTATTTTAATTACATAAAATAGTTAGGTTTGATTAGCTTGTATGACTTTTTGCAAAGTAAGAAAAAGAAGTTTCTGATTAGTAAAAGAAGTAAATTTTATTTTAACCAAATAAAACAATCTGGTGTGACTAGAATCATTTCATGAAAATCATGGTCAAACTTATCAATTTCACCATAAAACTTCTTGATATGAATTATCCAGTTGTATTAATTAAATATGCATAAAGAAATATATGTCACTCATAAGAGTTGTATGAAGCTCAAATAAGATTGCTTTCAATGAAAAGTTAATGTAATTTGTAAAAAAAAGGATTATATAAAGAAGATCTATCTCTCTCTCTCTCTCACACACACACACAAAATACTATTTTGTTTTATAAATATTAAGGGCAAAAAAAGTTTGATAAATGAATGCATAATAATATATTATTGAAAAACTAAAGTGAAATATTCATTAATGTCATTATTAAACATCATTGTTCCTCCCACAGTAAGTGATAAAATATATGTATTTAAAATATACTTTTTATTAAATGTCTAACTAATTAGTATACTCCATTTGACACCATTGAGAGAAATTTTTGGTTCTTCTATAAGGCTTTTTACAAGAATGAAGCATTTTTTATTATTTACCCTTACAAAAATACAATATGTATCTATTTGTTTTTATTTAAGTGATGTATAATGATCTTAGACTTTATTGTTTTTACATCACCGAAAATAAGTTAATGATTACTAACAAGGGTAAAATTGGTATATTAATAAAAAAATTTAAACCCCATCAAACCAACTAGTTTAAAAAATTTTATTAATTGGTCCATGTAATTTAGTTACAAATGTCTTATCCTAATATATTAAATAAATGAAAAGTAACAATTAAAAAAAAGTAATCCAAAGAGCCTTTATTTTGGGAAGAAAAAGAGTGCATCAAAACTTTCTTAGTTTATATTTCATCCATTTCATATTATATGAAGTATAAGGTTTAGACACAGGTGTTAAGAAACGAAATTATTATCTTTAATTTCATAAAAAAAATACTACATTTGATTCTAGTTATAAGCAACATGTGTAGTGTAAACATGCTTCATTGGATTTGTAAATAACAACTAATTTAGAACAACTTTTTTAAAAGACGTCATGTAATATTAACAAGAAGAATGTTATAAAAGGTAAAGGAAAAGTAAATTTCAATAAACAAATACATAATAATCAATTAATGAAAACATGAAGCCAAATATTCATTATGTATAGCATTAAAATTCATTATCCTTCTCTTGATAACAAATAATAAATATGTATTTAAAATCCACTATCTGTTACATGTATCATTAGTTAACACAATTTATTAAAAAATGCTAAAAATAATTAAAACCAATTGTCTAAAGTGCCCTTATTTAATTTGGGAGGGAAAAGTATGTAAAAATTCCATTATTTTATATTATAAAAGATGAGGAGTGCTAGTAGCTTGACTTTTAACACACTCCTTGAAACACAAATCTTCTAACTGGTTAAAATTAATTGAAAGCCACAAAATTAGGAGAAATAATAATTAAATATCATGTGTAACCAACAATTTTTTTAATTTTAACCAATTAAAAAGTGTTCAAAAGAATGTGTAAAAAAAATGTGTTCCTGACATTTATCATTGGTGCATGTTTGGGTAAAGGACATAAAATAGAAAGAAAAAAATATGGTAGACATATTTCACTTGTTTCCCTAACTTAAATAATCGTCATATGAAAATTCAATAATAGAGAAAGAGAAAGATTTCTTCGATGAGAATAACTTCTCATTTTAATTAATCTTCAATTCTCCTAACCAATCGTTGGCAAGGTAAAAACAAGTTTGATGAGTATGACTACAATAGTATAGTAGTATATAACTCATTCTAGTATAACAGAAAAAAACAGATTACTAATAAGATTAATAATTTAAATTATATTTCAAAAATTGAACTAGTATTTTCAATATTAACTAATTAAAACTATATACATTTCATAATGATTAGGTGTTTCTTATTTGACTAATTAAAACTATATAGTGCATGCTTGGTGTGTGAAGTTTGGCAATAATTTGTTGTCATGTGCTCAAAAAATATGAAACAAGCCAACATCTCAAATACCATTTCCCATTCCACCAATTCTCATTCCAACCCTTCCAAATTTGTCCACCTCTCCTCCAAAAAACCCTTTCCCAAAATTGCCTTCCTCTTCCTCACCCACACTGATATCTAATTCTCCCCCTTATGGGACATGTTCTCTTCCACCCTTCCCAACCTCCTCAACATTTACATCCACACAGACCCCTTCAACAACCTCACGTGCCCTCTTTCCACTTTTTTAAAAAACAAATTCATCTCCTCTAAACACACCTTTCGAGATTCACCAACCCTTATCTCTGCCATTCACTGCCTCCTTCCCATCACGCTCATCAATGACCCTTCCAATGCCTACTTTGCTTTCCTCTCCTAGCATTGCATCCCTCTCCACTCCTTCAAATACACCTACAACTACCTGTTTCTATTATGCAAATTCATTGTTGACGTTGACAGTTTACAAACATTTAAGGTGGTATCTCATATGGCGCCTCCTGCAAAAATACAAAAGACCACCAGGAAGTGCCATCTTAGATGGTGCCTCCTCCTACCTACATGGAAAGAGAAACCCTTGCAAGTAAATAGTTTTTTCCTACACTTGTCTGATATATATATTTTCTAAATAATGATTGTTTTGTCAAAAAGCCAAAACATTTTTTTTATTATTCAATGGATAATTATATTTTGGAGCTCTATATTGAAAGTCACTATTACTTAATTTCAATGAAAATCAATGTGCTTTCAGAGACACATGGGGGGCATAATCGAAGATATAGTAAAGTATGAATTTAGATTGAAGTTTAGATATAAAATAAGAAGGCACGTAATCAGGATTTGAGAGCTCTTCATCAAATTCATTTAGGTCTTGGTTACAGTTTAAAATAAAACTAAATAGTAGTTGTTAGAAAATTTCTTTGCAGAAATGTTAACAATTGTTAACTCATTGGCAAGTGCACCAAATTGTCACAAGTAATAAAGTTACTCAGAACTCCGAGTGTCTAATCCACAGCGACTTTGTTCGTACTTAGATTGGTGCAAACCCAATTTTCAAGCAATAGAAGAGATAAGGAATGAATAATTGTAAAATTTAAAGAAAGTAAAAGATAAGAAGGATAAGAAATTTAAAATAAAAGATTAGGAGATAAGATACAAATTTAAAGAGATAAGAGATTTAAAGATAAAAAACTAGAAGATAAAATAGATAAGAGATTCAATGTAAAAGATAAGAAAAGTAAAAGATAAAGATGAAGATAAAAAGATGAATTCAGCATGCAACAAATATGTTAGGGCCAAGCATGCCTAAACAACTTGTGTTGCAATGCTAATGATTTTCTCTATCTAATGTTATCCTATTTTTTACTCATATCTACTATGACATTCTATCTTTGGTTTCCCGCATGAAGAGCTTAATTTCTCTATTTTTCTCTCCTAAATTTTTGTGCAAAGATAAAAACAATAAATTGTATTAAGATTAAAGATGCATAAAATAGGATAAACAAATATCAATCTATTTCAAGCAATGATTTCATTTAGATGCTCTTTCCCATTTCTTAGAAAATAATCATTTGTCAATGTATTACCCCCTAAATAGTACATGAGTATGGGTGATCAGACCATAATCAATAAACAATGAAGCACAAAAAAGAGCAATAAAAATGGGATTGGTTTAAATAGACAATAGGATAGAATTACATTATAGAGTTGGCCTGTCAAGCTCCTAACAATGGGGGTTTAGCCTCTCATTACCATGAAAGACTTTACACTTTAGGAGCTGCTGTGGATAGAAGAAGGGAAGGGATGAAAAAACGAAGAGAAGGGGATAATAGACATAGAAAGAGGGTTTCCCCTATTTGAGATACTCCGACATAGGATTTATCCATTAGAGAGTTCTAAGTCTCTCTGTGTGTTTCTCCTTTGCTTCCTACTCCTTTTATAGGCTTACGGTAGCTTAAAATTCATGTGACGTCACACTATGCGAGCCTTTTGAGCTTAGTGTGTATGGCGGTGATCACACGCTTTGTGTAGGATTCACACTAGGGGTGCCTTTGGGTTTCTTCATGGGCCTTCTTGCGTGCTAAGCGAGCTGTCCCTATATTCAACTTTTTTCTTCAAGGCTTTTTCTTCAAGTTTTTCATCAATTTTCCTCCAAAACACTTGCAATTTTCTTCTTTTGAATCTTGCAGGTAAAAAATTAACATGATATTCAATTCCTCATTAAACCCAAATTTTGTTGTTATCAACAATCTACAAAAGCATTTTGTAATTTTAGTTATTCTTGTATTTGCAACAAAACAAATTCATATGATATCATCAAATATAACTAGCAAAAAATACCTTACCAATATCCTTCTAATGATAATGTTGTGAAATTATACTAAATCAACGAAAGCTCAAAGGTTCCTAGTATGATCTGCATATCAACTGAAATCCACTACATGCTTAAAATTCACAATTATTTTCATTTATTGCTCTTTTTTATTCTGTAAATCAAATCCCAATCAACAAGGACCTAAAACAGAAATATCTAACTTTGTTCACAGTTGCTAATTCACTCTTAGTGGATGCAGAATCATAAACAACAAATGAAAAAATAGGGTGAATTTTAGAACTTTTAGGGAAGCTAGGTAGCATTCATTAGTAGAGGTCATACTAAGACATTCACTCTCAATATGTTGTCAGCTTGCAAATTATTTCAATGACACATTCAAAGACTAACTCTTGCCCATAATTCGGCTACAGTAATCAAACATCAAACACAATTATTACATTCACAACTGGATACTGATTTGGAAAACAACATTACAAAACTCAACATTCACCACTTCAGAAAACTCCAATTCGAAATTCTTACCTCAAATCAAGCCTAGGAATTCGAGAACATGAAAGGTGACTAGGGCCTTGATGCCGAAGCATGCGCTGAAGAAGATGTCGTGATTCACAATTTTACTCTCAATGGATGAAAAAACAATGGTTATGAAACCAAAATCTCTAAAAACAATTGACAAATGAGAAATGACGCATGGAAATAAAGGGATTGTGTTTGTTAAATCAAAATCCCTAAAAATAAAGGGTAAAATTACAATTAAGGCACAAAAATATCACTTGAAATAGCATGGTGAGGGTGGCCTCTAAAGGGTGCTCCATTGTGGACGAAGACGGAGATGAGAAAATAAGACGTTGAACAAGCGCAAACGGCGGTGGTGAGGGAGCTCCACTATGAATCAGGCTCAGTTGCAGTGGTGGCGATGGTGGCATTGTGAGGAAGTTTCTCTTTGTGTCTTGGTAGTAGCGAACAATGGGGATTCAAGAGAAATAACGAGGGAGAATGAGTGAGAGAAGAGCGCGACTCAGAGTGAGTGTAATTAATGGATTTTCTTGAGCGACAAAGTTTTTGGAATAGTTTAACATATAATCTTTCAAAAAAAACTAACATCCCTATAACCTATAAGAATGGTATTTTTTATAAAAATAATGCTATTATTTATAAAAATACATCTCATTTTTTTAGAATGGAAGTTTTATAACTTTTCTAAAAAAATCTTCTAATGTCTGTTTGTTGCACTAGTGTTACTTTTACCGACTTGTTCAAAATTTTATTGTCTCATTTTTTATACTATGTTTTATGGATTAGAAATGCATGCTAATTGTGTTTTTACTTTTTAAAACTTTTGTAGGAACTCCAAGAAATCATGGACTCAATTTTGGGAGTGGAAATTAAAAAAAGCAAAAAATCCAACCATGAAGGTCCAAACAAAATCAGCGACCTACCTGATGTCATTATTGGTCGCATTCTGTTCTTTCTACCAAATAAAGACGCAGTTCGTACTAGTGTTTTATCCAAAAGATGGATGTAGCTGTTGACATTCATCACCAGGCTAGAGTTTGAAGATGGAGACACATTCTGCCGCAAAATTAGGATAAGGAAAGCCTCCTTTTAAAACTTTGTGGATAAAGTACTACTTCGTCTGAAGAGTTCAATCATCAAGATTTTCTATCTTTTTTTTACAAAGACTTATTTTAATTGCTGTGTTGACTAAAGGATATTTAACATTATAAATCAGAGGATCAATAAAATTTTTATCATTTGAATGACAACACAGGATATCTCCACATATTCCCTCTAGAATTCCCCTTTCTTAGAGAAATTGAAACTAAAAATTTATGATTTTCTTGTCAAAGTTAACATTCTCACCTTTGTTTGTTTTTCATCCCTCACTATCCTCAACTTGTCCTCAATCACGTTCATTTCTGGCTTGGTGACACGCAAAATCTCACCATTAATTGAACTTCCTAGTTCTTAGAGAGTGAGAGATAATAATGAGTAGATGGTGAGATTTTGAGTGTCATCAGAAGGGTCAAAGATAAACATGACTGTGGACAACTTGTGGACAATGAGTGATGAAAGACAAAGAAAGGTGGGGACGTTAACTCTAGCAGGAAAATCATACATTTTCACCTCTAATTTCTCTAAGAATTAGGAATTCAGAAAGGAATGTGTGGCAATGTCTTGTGTAGTCATTGAAATGACATTAAGATTTTTGAATTTCTGGATTCTATTTAAAAATTTATATATCCACTGATCAACAACGCAATTATTATAACTCTCTGTAAGAAAAAGAGAGAAACTCTAGATGATTGAACTCTCTTCAAATGAAGTAATACTTTATCCACAAAGTTATAAAAGGGGGTTTCCTATATCCTAATTTTTTTGGCAGAATATGTCTCGATGCTCAAACTCTAGCTTGGTGATGAATGACCAAAGGTATATTCATCTCTTGGATAAAACACTAGTACGATCTGCTTCTATTGTTGGTAGAAGGAAGAGAATGCAACCAATAATGACATCAGGTAGATAGATGATTTTGTTTGGACCTTCATAATTGAAGTTTTTGCTCTATTTAATTTTACCTCCCAAAATTGAGTCTATGATTGCTTGGAGTTTTGGCAAAAGGTTAAAAAAATAAAAACACAATTAGCAAGCATTGCCAAGCCATAAAACAAAGTGTAAAAATTGATACAATCAAAGTTCGAATTTGTAAGAGTAAGTTCATATGTAAGACCTGCAGTGTATCCATTTATTAGTCAAGGGGGTACCAATGCACGCTTTCCCTTTTAAAGAATCACATGTAAATATCTACAATGTGTATATTTTAACCCCTATCATTAATTTTTTTTTTTACTCTTTTTGCGATAATAATAATTATTTTTTACTTTTTCTGAAATTAAAATTAAAAAAAATGAGACAAAATCTCATGAATGAAGAACGTACCATGGGGAGGTGGTCGGTAGAAAATTGCTATGGATGGAACCTTTGACACATGAGAAGAGGCTACGCAGAAACTCACAAACGCTACCAAAACCTAAGGCACCATAGAGAGAGAGAGAGAGAGAGAGAGAGAGAGAAAGTGAGCGAGTGATTGAGAGAGAGACAGGATTTGATCCTATTGAGTGAGAGGAGTGAATGAAAGATGTCAATATAAAGATGTCAATGATGGCTACAATGAGAGACGTAAGTAATTAACGTAAATTAAATTTTATTGTAATTACATAATACAATGAGGTTTGACTAGTTTGTATGACTTTTTTGCAAAATAGGAAAAAGAAGTAAATTTTATTTTGACTAAATAAAACAATTTGGTGTGACTAGAATCATTTCATCAAAATCAAGGTCAAACTTATGAGTTTCACCATTAAACTTGGATTGTATAAACTACTTGATATGAAATATATATTTTGACTGATATATTTAACAACAATCTACTTTTTATATTTAGTTTTAAAACTATTTCAATATATGATTTTACCATTTTACTTATCCATATAAATTGAAGAAAGTGCTTGGAGTTTTTTACAATAATTCAACCAACTAACCTAGACCCCTTAACTGTAGCATTTTACATTTAGTCTATGTAAGACTTTATTTCAATTTTAGATTCTAACCTTTCCAAAAATTTCATTTTATTGTCTTTGTTGACTACCACCAACACAAAAAATGTTATTAAATATTTCATCATGAAAGGAATATTATAAATAAGATCTAGGTATGCATATGAATACTAATTAATGGTCTTGAATTTGAATATTAGATATGCAATTGTGTTAATTAAATATGCATAAAGAAATATATGTCACACATAATAGTTATATGAAGCTCAAATAAGATTCCTTTAAATGAAAAGTTAATTTATTTTGTAAAAAAATCATATAAAGAAGATCCCATTTAACCTAATATGAGTTAAGTATTTAATTGCATGCACTATCTTCTGAATGTAACATTATTTAGAAATGCATGAATACAACCTTTTCCCCTTATATATTATTAAAAGTATAACATCATGTATCTAGCACCAACATTCAATCAAATGTTTCTATTTAATAGGCACACAACTTTTTGTGTCCGTGCTATACACGAAAAACTTTATGTTGGATGTAGATGATAATTATTATTAAAATTATACTTTATATTTTTAAGGATATATTTTAGAGTACATTTTTTAATTAAATATCTTTGATGGAAGATAAGCATATAATTATTTAAATATTCTATATTGACTATTTTTAATTCGGTAAAATATATTTTTTAATTTTAGTTAAAAACTTTAATTCCTTAATTTAATTGATTTTATTTTATATATATATATATATATATATATAAGACTTTTTCTTATTTAAATATCAAGGCCAAATAAATTTGGATAAAACTGAAGTCAAATATTCACTAATGACATTATTAAACCTCATTATTCTTCTCCCAATAACTAATAATAAATGTGTATTAAAATCTATTTTATATTAAATGTCTCACTAATTAATATACTTCATTGGGTCCTTAATTTAAGCCACCGTTGACGGGAATTGATGGTCCTTCTATAAAGCTTTTTACAAAAATGGAGCATGTTTTCATTATTTGCCCTTATAAAAATACTATAAGTATCTATTATTTTATTTAAGTGATGTATAATACTCTTAGACTGTATTGCTTTTACATCAACGAAAATAAGTCAAAGACTACTAACAAGGGTAAAATTGGTATATTAATAAAAATTTAAAACCCCATAAAACCAACTAATTTACCTATTTTTATTGATTGGTCCATGTAATTTTATTTCAAATATCTTATCCTAATGTATTAAATAGATGAAAAATAACATAATTTGAAACAAGTTATCGAAAGAGTCCTTATTTTGGGAAGAAAAAAGTGTGTCAAAACTTTCTTACTTTATATTCCATCCATTTCATATTATATGATGTATAAGATTTTGACACATGTATTAAGAAATGAAATTATTATCTTGAAACTACCTTTGGTTCTATTTATAAGTAAAAAAAGTGTAGTGCAAAATTGCACTATAGTTGTTGCTTATAAATACTAAACTAGTATCATGTAACTTCCTAATATATCTCTTACCTGATCTCTAGTTAATTACCTAATAACAACTACTTTCACAAAGGGTATTTCATCGGAAAAAAAATTAATGCTTCATTGGATTTGTAAAATGGCAACTAATTTAGAACATTTTTTTTGTAAAAACAAATGTCATATAATATGAGGAATGTTATAAAATGTTGTGGGAAAATAAATTTCAATATATGAATGCATAATAATCAATTAAGAAAAATATGATGTAAAATATTCATTAATTATACAAATAAAATCCAATATCCTTCTCCTAATAACTAATAACAAATACTCATTTAAAATCCATTATCGGTTAAATGAGGAGTGTTAGGAGCATGTCTTTTAACACACTCCTTCAAACACAAACTTTCTAACTTGTTAAAATTAATTAAAAGTCACAAAATTAGGAGAAATGGTAATTAAATATCATGTGTGGCCAACAATTTTTTTTTTATTTTAACCAATTGAAAAGTATTCATAAGAATTAGTCAAAAATGTATTCTTGGCATTTTTTATAGGTACATATTTGGGTAAAGGACATAAAATTGGCAAAACAAACAAAATATGGTAGACCTATTTCACTTGCTTCCCTAACTTAAATAATCATCATATTAAAATTCAATAATAGCAAAAGATAAAACTCTCCTTGATGAGAATAGCTTCTATTTTTAATAAATCTTTGATTCTCCTAACCAATTGTTCGCTAGGTAGAAACAAGTTTGATGAGTCAAACTACAATAGCATAGTAGTATATAACTAATTCTAGTATGATATAAAAACAAATTACTAATCCGATTAATAATTTAAATTATATTTGAACAATTGAACTCGGATTTTCAATATTAATTAATTAAAACTGTAGTCATTGTGTAATGATTAGGTGTTTAACATTTGTTTTTTCATTTAGAAAATAATTAATTCTCATAATTTTTTATTAGAAAGCACATGTTTTAATGTAAAGTTACAGTTAAATTGTAATATAAAAATACATTTAAATTATGCTTAACAATTGAAAATTAATTTTTAAAATCAATTATATTGAATTTTACAGAAATCATATCCCTTAAAAAATTTAGTGAACTACATCTGGATAATATAAAAAATGTAATTTTCATGATACATGAATAGTTATATAGAGCTATAAATGTTGGTGATGATATAATATATAATGCGCTCTTGGTGTAAGGTTTGGCAGTGATTTGTTGTCTTATACACAACAAATATATGAGACAAGCCAACAGCTCAAATGGCACCACCCAAAGAGTGAAAATGGGATGGCACTTCCTATTATGCAACTTCATTCCTGACATTGACAATTTACAAGCATTTAAGGTGGTATCTCATATGGCGCCTCTTGCAAAAGACAAAAGACCACCAAAAAGTGTCATCTTAGATGGTGTGTCCTCTTGCCTACATAGAAAAGAAACCCTTGCAAGTAAATAGTTTTTTTTCCTGCACCTGTTCGATATATTTTTTTTCATCAAAAAGCCAAATCATTTTTTCTGTCACTCAATGGATAATTATATTTTGGAGCAATATATTGAAAGTCGTTGTTACTTAATTTTAAATAAAAATCAATGTGCTTTGAGAGACACATGAATGGCATAAACCAAGATATAGTAAAGTATGAATTTGAATTGGAGGCCAGCCGCTCTTGCAAGTAAATAGTTTTTTTTTCTACACCTGTTCGATATTTTTTTTTCATCAAAAAGCCAAATCATTTTTTCTGTCACTCAATGGATAATTATATTTTGGAGCAATATATTGAAAGTCATTGTTACTTAATTTTAAATAAAAATCAATGTGCTTTGAGAGACACATGAATGGCATAAACAAAGATATAGTAAAGTACGAATTTGAATTGGAGGCCAGCCGCTCTAGCCAAAGATGTTTATCTAACCTAATAGAAAAATGATGAAAATTCTATAACTGCAAATCTGTTACTTCTCTCAAATGAAAATATCATATCTTTAACATCTTCAACCTCTCCAAAGACTTGAGCATTTTCCAATACATATTTAACAAAATGGAACTCATGCTCATTGAATATAAACAACAAAAATTTATCACTTGAAATTTAGATATAATACATGATGGCAAGTAATCAGGATTCGAGAGCTCTTCATCAAATTCATTTAGACCTTGGTGACAGTTAAAGATAAAACTAAACAGTAGTTGTTAGAAAATTACTTTGCAAAAATGTCGACAATCTACAAAAGCATTTTGAAAATTTAGTTATTATTGGGTCACATCATCAGTTTCAATCAATCAAACTACCAACCTTTAAAATAAGAGTCATTAGACTACTCAACATTTCAAAATGTAGGAAGATCATCTTTTTTCTAGTGCAAGAACCTGAGTGAAAGAGGGAGATTGTAACACAAAATTGTTTCATACAATGGTGAATTGGAGAAGCAAAGAAGCACTTAGTGGGCTTTTGTGGATGGTTCTTGGGTGGATGATCCTTGTAGGGTGAAGGAGGAAGTTAGAAAAAAATTTGAAAGCAAATTTTGTGAATATATGGGACCAAGGCCGAGGTTAGTGGAGGTATAAATGACAAAGGGAATATGCATAGGCTAGATCATTGAGCAAAATGTTTAGCTGCTCGATCAACATCTGCCCAATCTACTATCATTTAGCCTCAAGTGATTGACCAAATAGATATGTATGAAATAACTCAAAAAATTGAATGTTAAGCTCATGAAAAAGGGAGATAAGGAGATGGCACTTAAGGAACCTATGGTGCAATTAATGCCTAATGATGAACATTAAAAAGAGTAGATTCGTCAGCACAAGGAGGAAATGCAACTTATATTACAACACTTTAATATTAAGTCTCTCATGGTAGGTCCTATACTACATTGACTACCATTGCATATGACACTGAGCACCCCATGCTGATGAAGAGAGAGTTGATTGAGTTCATGACATATCGAAGGAATGCTCATTTCATGTTTATTTAAATTTTATTCATTATTAGATGTTTTTGTAAGGTACTTATTTATCAATTATAAATTTTCACTTTATTCTTCATTCTATTTTGATACTTTTTTTTTTTATCAGTTTTCATAACTACACTTGATGTATATTTATTTGGTACTATTTGTGGTATGAATATGCACTTTTGTCATACATTGTGTTTTGGTACTTTTTAAAGGTATTGAAGTTTCAATTTATTATACATTCTATTTATGGAGAAATTACATATGTTACTAAGTTTGATCGTGATAAATAAATATTTTTTTAATTATTTATAATTATTAAGCATGTTTCAAATTTATTAATTACAAAACTAATGCAAAGCCAGACATCTAAATTTAATTTAGCAATTGAATTTTTTGGTTGTTAATTCATAAACAAGGACAATATGAATTGCAATAGAAAAGTATGTGTCACTATTTAGCGATCAAAATGGTAACTACCCTATTTTTCCTAAATAATAAATTATTAAATTTTTCAGTGCATTTTTTTTATCATAATGTAGCCATCAACATGGAGACTAATAGGACTTTCCAGAATTATATTTTTAAATAATTTAAATTAAAATTAGCGAATGAATTAGAGATAGATGTTTGGTGGTTGTATTACTCTTAAGTCAAGAAAAGAGACAACCACCGGCCCCAAAATAGTTTATAATAGTGACCAATTACATCAGTAGCTGGATAGTGACTGATGAAATTAAAACTTCAAAAGCTAATGGTTTAGAACCTTGGGTTTTTGGGACCATATTTTAAGCGACCAATTTATCAACTGATTTTGTCGGCAGCTGAATGGCATTTTTTGTGTTATAGCCTTTTCAAGGTACTTGATTGTTAGATGAAAGATAAAAGCCTTGAAAAATATATCAACGAAACATGGTCTACCCTACATGTGGAAGGTTGGGGTGCTTATGTCTTAAAAACAAACTCAAAGGTTGGGGTGCTTATGTCTTAAAAAGAATTTACCAGAATTGTTTTCGGAGGTAATAGGGTAATGAGTTGTTGCTAAGACAAAAGTCAAGAACTGTTTAGAGAGTAACACAAAATTATTCCATACAATGGTGCATTGGAGAAAAAGGTAATATACACACTAGTGCAAAGATGAGATTTTAGAGTAGCTTTTTAGAATGATTATAAACGCACCATTCTAGAAAAAAATGCAGTGACATTTTTGAAAATAAAGACTTTGGTTTTAGAACGGTTGTAGGGAAACCATTCTTAAAACCTTCACACATAACAAAACTCTAAAAGTACATATTTGCACTTTGCTCTTACTCCCTTCTCCCTCGATGTGCTCTACTCTCATAGTGTCTCCCTCACCGCCCTTACACTCCCTTCCTTGCCCACTGTTACTCTTCCACCGAATTGTTGTCACTCTGACTGTCTTCCTTGCACTCCATCCGTTAGCGCGTTGGGAAATCCTAGAAGAGGATCAATCAGTAGGTTCCACACTCAGTGCGCCACCAGCTCTCCCAGCCTAGAGTTTGTCCCTTCTCGGGCTTAGCGCGCCCAGCTCGCTAAGCCAAAATTCACTTACTTGCGCTTAGCAAGAAAATCGCACTAAGCAAGCCTTCAGAATCTAAAACATTCAAGAGCCTTTTAAAACAATGAAGATTAGTGAAAATGATATATACAGAAGAGAGGTCTGAAAGAGAAGAAACCAAAACGATAGAGCTTCAGCTACAAGATAGTTTTAGGTTTTGGGAGTGATTCTAGGTTTCTAAAGGTGGAAGAGACATCCTCACCATTTGTAAACTCAGTTTCCCTTCCAAAAATCTCTTCTTGGTGCTCAAAGTTACTACCTTGCAATCGAAGGCTAAGCCTCTTGTTGGGGATTTTTACTGAACATTGATGTAATATTTTCTTACTATCAATTTGAAGTTGTTTTATGTGTTCGTTGCTTCTATCTGTGCTTATTTCTTGCATGCTTGTGTCTTGATCACCTATTGATGTGTAAAGTAAGGATTTATAGTACTGGGAAGTGCTTTAAATCCTTAGAACTTGATAGAGCAGGGTAGAGAACTGTATGTCTTGACACAAAGTGCAGGGATTTAGTTTATTTTAAGTCGTAATTTTAATGCAACTCGTTTAGGCTAAGTTCGACGAGGGATCTAGAACAAAGTTTAAATAGAGTTAGGCCCATTCACTCGAGAAATCGTGGTTTGGGTAGTTATTTTTGGCATATAACACTAAAACAACCTTAAATGGAGAAAATACTTAGTAACATCAAATAGGTTCAGTAGAATGACCCAACATTTTTAATCATTTGTTTTATCTCTCATTGTTAGATAGTTAATTTTGTAGTTACTTTAGACTTATAGACATAACTTCTTTTTATAGTCACTTGCTTTACACAAATGTTTACTCATTGAATATATATTTTTAGAATGAAACAAGTTCCCTGAGATTCGATACTCGGTTCTTACTGTTTTATATTACTTGTGCGACTCAGCACACTTACTGATTAACATCACAGATTAATTCATTTAGCGAAACAAGTTTTTGCCGCGAACAAGTTTTTGGTGCTGTTGCCGAGGACTTTGTTCTTCGTACTTAGTTGTTTGCATAGTTCAATTTTATCTTTTAACTTTTATTTTTATTTTTAACTATTTTCTATTTTTCTTTATTCACTCTTACATTAAAAAAAGACTTTTTTCTTGAGATTCTATGCTTGCATGGTGGAACCTCAGAAGAACTTAATCCATGGAAGACATTGTAAGGATGGAAGATATTTTTAAGAGGTGGACTGAGTATCTTGATAGCATACAATCAAGGGTCAGTCACTCACCACCAATAAATTGTGATTTTTGTGGAGGAGAGCATTGTAATGACAATTGTCATCTCTACTCCATGAATAACTCTTGGTGGGGACAAGAGTTACTCCCTTTCAATCAATATGAAGAAGAAAGAACTCCTAATCTTGAAGGTGTGTTTGCGGAATTCATGGCATGCCATGCTAGCTCTAAAGCCAATCAAAACTCAATGCAAAATCAGGAAATTCATGTTGGCAAGAGCTACTCCATAGAAAATTATCAATGGGAGCAAGAGTTACAACCCTACAATCAATATGAAGAAGATAGAGGTTCTAATCTAGATAATCTATTGAAGCAATTCACGGAAACAACTGAATCTACTCAACGAGCATTTAAAAGTTTTGAAATTCAAGTTGGTAAGCTAGCAGAAGAAGTGGCCAAATTTGTGGCCACAAGTGAAGAAAACTTTGTTTAAGGTCTAGCCTAGACTCCTAGATAAATCTGTTTCAACATGGCACTTAACATAAGAAATCTTGGCCATTGACTTAATCATGCAATACAACATTGGTTATAAGTTGTTATGACAATCATATATTAAGACTAACCTGATTGGGATTAGATACCTTAGGAAACACAACACAAGTGTCCTTCCTGATTTATACCAAAATTTTGCATTAAAAAAATGGAGATTTGATGTGTATCAAAACATACAAACATAAACTAGGTACGGTGCAAGAGCAAGAGAAAATATGAAATTTAATTAAATCAATTTTATTCAAATTACTTAAACTAATTCACGTGGGTAAAAGGGTCAGATTCGAATCACTGTTGCCAAATAAAACTTATTAAAACCATCTTCGACTCAAAACAAGGTTGTCCAAGTTTACAAAAGAACTCAAGTTAAATAGTGGAATAAAATAAAGTAAAATACATGTTTGCAACATCATGCAATTAAAATAGAAACACATACCCTAATATCACATCTTATCAAAGCATTGTGTCCTAGTGCCCTCTAGCATGAGGTTCTTTAAAGTCATCCACCTAGTCATCTGCTTCCCTGAACACAAGGTTTAAGATCAACATAGGATCCAAACATAAACAACACATAGTAAGTGAGTTATCACATTTCTAAATAAAATACAGAAAAACAAAGACATAATAAAAATACATTATAGAAATATTTATAACATAGCTCAACTTAACACAATCCACGTCACTTCACCACTTCATCATTTAAAATTCATTTTTCAATCACCAAGCACATTACACATGAATCACACACTCGAATCAAGACGCAACAACACTCTCCAATTTCATAATAAACAATTCACAGATGTTATGTAATAATTATACTAAGACTCAAACTTATATGCAATTTGGTACCATGATAGTGAAAAACTACATTGGGCGCTTAGGAGACATAAAAAAACACGTCACACAATGGGTATATCAAGTCAATCTCACTAAGTAAAATCATAAGGTGACTAGTTAGGGTCACTCTATTTTGCGAGAATGCTTCAACCATATGGGATCAACATAGACTTAAAGGAGCACTCAAACTGAGTGTATTTACCCCTATGCCTAGCTGCTAAAGACAACATTCATATACAAGGGTAAGGTTATTGTGACATTACATGCTTCAAGCCAACCAACAAACACCAGGTATTGCTGTCAATTTTAACAAAGCCACTAATCCTACTCATGGTACAATTGTGGGCTTGTCAGGTTCAAGGAGTTTAATGAGCCAATTGAATCAATAGGGCATTGGGGTTGTACACACTCATGACATGAAAAGCCCTAACCTAGCAGGTCAAGGAAGAGAGCTCAAGGATTTTAATGGGTACTTACTTGTATGACGATAATGGCACACAATAGGCAGCACAACACACGGGAGACAGTTCAACTGTTGGTCAGTTGGGGGGAGTGAGGGCATGATACACACGACACATGTGAGTACATAAGCTGAGGGAGGGAGGGCATGAGGGAGGGACAGTGGGTGAGGTCAGACTACACGGTTAGGGAGACCACGATGGACAGGGTGGCAATTTTCTAAATAGAGTTAACAAATACGATGATGGTTTTATGCAAAACCGTCGTCATTTTCGTTCCCTCTATTTACAAAATTGTCACTGTGTTGCCTTCTAAGATGGTCTGCATAACTGTCATCATATTCAAGTCATTTTATTTTTGTATTCAAATGGAAACTAAAACAGTTTCAACTAAATCCATGGTCATTTTAATTCCACTAATTACAACTTTACCACCAAGTGGCATTCTAAGACGGTTCCACATAACTGCCTTAGAATGTGTGTCGTAAAAAATATAATTTTTAGTAGTGAGCCACTTGTGGATCTAGATGAGCATGCATGTGTATCTAGAGTTCAAAACATCAAATTAACTTAGAAGGCATCACTACCTCCAGAAGTTTAGTGGTAATTAATAACAAAATTCAGGTATTGGTATAGAATCCGAATAGTCCAACTTAAAGTACCCTATTAAAATACTTCTTCAAGTCCCTTGTTTTGATAGTAACCAATAGCTTATCATGAATTGACCTTCATGTCCTATATAACATCCTTCTTTGCGCTATGCTTGATTTAACGAGAAAATAACAAGAAAATATTGTTAGCTGATTGTGGTATAGTTTGGTAAAAACAAAAAGAGCTGATTTGAATTGATTAGGCATGTTCAGACATGAGAGGTATGTTTAATTATGTTTTTGCCCTACAATAGCAACGATATATCAAAGAACTATTCTAAAATGAATCACAATGATATATTTAACACTCAAAGGATCTATTTGGTGAAGTCAAAATATGAATGAAATGAAGAGAAATGGGAACTTAAGTTATATTAAACTTCCATAATCTGATCGGATTGAAATACCAAAGAAATCTTTAAAAACGGTGTGGGTCTCACATAAAAAACCTTTCATGCAAAGTTGTGAAGGAAAACAAGTGTGTTTGTTTGATCGAACTCCATGGATCTAGGCATTTCTTAAACTCTTCTCTCGATAATATGACTTAATATGTCTGATGCTCATTTGGTATTTTATATTATTTGTTAAAATTCCAAAAAGAACTACAATTCTCAAGTTTTCAGTCACATCCAGTTTAAAAACTATAGAGTGTAACTAAAATAAAGGACTTCTAATGCAAAAGAAAGGGAAATTAATGATGTGCCAAGTTCCAAATGCAAGATAAAGGGAAATTACAAATAATGGCCATGTGGATTAATAAAGCCAATTCTGCCTTTTGTTTATCTAAGAAATTACTAGATAACAAAGTTTCTTTGCATTGGAAACAACTTGCAGAAGTACTTGATTGGATAACACACAATAACAACCTACTATAATTATGCTATGAGATTGAAGGGTTAAAATGGGTTGATCTTGATATCCTAGTATCATTATATCAACAAAATCAAATGAAGCTAATTGGCATGGTGTTTGGTTAATAATGAGACATCATCCCATTGAGTTAAAGGTCTCTCCTAGCTAAATCCATTTCAACAGTGCACTTAACATAATAAATCTTGGCCATTGACTTGATCATACTACTCACCATTGGTGATAAGTTATTGTGACAAACATATATTAAGACTAACCTGATTTGGATTAGCTGCCTTGGGAAACACAACACAAGTGTCCTTCCTAATTTATGCTAAAATTTTGTACAAAAAACGGAGTTTTGATGTGTATCAAAACATACAAATACCAACTAGCTATGTTGCAAGAGCAAGCAAAATCATACTATTAAAGCTTGTCCAAAACTAGGTAAAGATGTTCAGGGTCCAGAATCCAATTAAGTCCATGCAAAGATTAGATAACACTATAATAATCATGAAGCTCTCATAATAAAATAACCTCTTTGATTTATGGCAGATACTTTACTATCAAGCAAACAAGATAAATAAAATTAGAAAGAAACCCATGAAAGATGAAGAAACACTTGAGAATTTTAATTCTAGTAACTAATTTGTTAGAAGATTTGTACTGCTAGATCCTCCCACAACCAATCTTTCCTGAAAAATCATTAATGATTTACCATTCTTATTTCAAAAATATTAAGGTTAACTTTTATGAACCATAATCATGGATCATGTTATTCGAAAGAAAATTTATACCATCATCAAGAAGGAGAATGATACTTTAATAATGATACTTCAAATTGTACCATCAAAAGGCAATTTTTAAATTTGTAATGATTGAATAATGTGCATAAGTATTAATGTTAGTCTTGGAAATTATGTTCATCTACCTATAGAATTACATGTATCTAGAAAATATGTACCTAGGTAATGAGAGTTCATGCACTTGTGAATTGATACTCTCTAGAAAGTTCCATTACTCATTATAAATATGTGAACTCACTAGTTGCATCATCAACCCAACTCAAGCCAAGAAAAAGTTGAAATAAAATCCGAGAATTATTCAGCCCAAAATAATCTTCCTCTTATTCTATTTTTTGTGAGTTTGCACCTCCAGAATACCACCAATGGTAACACTATAAAATTTCAACAAATGACATAGAAGTTACACGTAAGAAACATATGCCAAACCACTATCTATTGTGATACATAACCTGCCCCTTAAATAGCACAACACCCTTAGATCAAAACATTTGCAAAATCAAATAAACATCAAAACCAATTATCTACTATGATATATAAAGAGAGAAAATACCAGCAACTCCAACTACATCCTTGCCAACATTGCTGATGGAATAAGCACCAAACAAAGACATCAGTCAACAAACAACAAAATTAATGTACATCCTTAATTTAGTAACTAATTGGAATAGTTCAGTATCTAAATTAAAATTAATTCAGATTCTTACCGGAAACACCATCAATTATATGAAGTAAAATATCTGGAAGAAAAATATATGATCATATGGGTGGTAAACACCACCTGAAACACCAATTAAGATAGAAATTAAATCTTCTTGTCTCTACACCAAAACAGATTCATATGATATCATCAAATATAACTAACAAAAAACACCTTACCAATGTTCTTCAAATGATAAATCTATGAAATTATACAAAACCAATGAAAGCTCAAAGATTCCTGGTATGATCTGCATATCAAATGAAATCCATAACATGCTTAAAATTCACAATTATTTTATTTATTGCACTTTTTTCCTTATATTCTATAAATCAAATCCCTTTGAGCAAGGACCAAAAAAAGAAATATCTAACTTTTTCCACAGTTGCTAATTTACTCTTAATGGATGTAGAATCATGAACAAAAAATGAAAAAATAGGGTGAATTTTATAACTTTTGTCGAAGCCATGTAACATTCATTAGCAGAGGTCACACTAAGACAGTCACTCAATATGTTCTCAGCTTGCAAATTCTTTCAGCGACACATTCAAAGACTAACTCATGTCCATTATTCGGTTACAGGGATCAAACATCAAATACAATTACATTCACCACTGGATACTGATTTGAAAAAATTACAAAACTCCTCATTCACCACTTCTAATAATTCCAATTCTCAATTCTTATCAACCCTCGGGATTCGAGAACATGAAAGGTGACCAGCGCCTCGATGCTGAAGCACGCACAGAAACAGACGTCAAGATTCATAATGCTACTCTCAATTAATGAATAAACCACTAACAAAAAGGAAATGAGGCACGTTGATAAAGAGATTGTGATTGTGAAATCAAAATCCCTAACAATAAATGGTGAAATCATAATTGAGGCGCAAAAATATCACTTGAAGCCACATAGTGAGGGTGGCATCACACGTGCGCTCCATTGTGGACGAAGATAGAAATGAAAAAATAAGACTCTAAACAAGCACAAACAGAGGTGGTGAGAGAGCTCCGCTATGAAGGAGCCTCAGTTGAAGCAGCGAGGGTGGCATTGTGAAGGAGTTCCTCTTCGTGTCTCAGCAGTGGCACACGACAAAGATTCAAGAGAACCAACAAGGAGAGTGAGTGATAAAAGAAGCAACAAGGCATTGTGAACATAATGTTTTTATTTATAAAAATACCATCACATTTTTTTAGAATGGTACTTTAATAACTATTCTAAAGAGTTGTTCTAAAGTCTCTATTTTGCATCACTGTTAATATTATCAACTTGTTCACACTTTTATTGTATCAATTTTTAGACTATGTTTTATGGATTTGAAATGCATGCTAATTGTGTTTTTATTTTTTAAAAATTTTGTACAAACTCCAAAAAATCATGGACTCAATTTGGGGAGCGGAAATTAAAAAGAGCAAAAAATCCAAGTATGAAGGTCCAAACGAAATCAGCTACCTACCTGATGTCATTATTGGTGGCATTCTCTCCTTTCACCAACTAAAGAAGCAGTTCGAACTAGTGTTTTATTCAAGAGGTGGATATACCTCTTGACATTCATCACCAAGCTAGAGTTTGAGGATAAAGACACATTCTACCACAAAATTAGAATAAGGAAAGCCCTCTTTTATAATTTTGTGGATAAAGTATTACTTTATCTAAAGAGTTCAATCATCCAAAGTTTCGTTGTTTTTCTTACAAAGTTATTATAATCGTCGTGTTGATAAGTGGATATACAACATTATAAATCAGAGAGTCAATAAACTTTTTATCATTTCAATGACAACACAAGACATCTCCATGCATTTCCTTTGGAATTCCTCATTCTAGAATAATAAGAACTGAAAACGTTTGATTTTCTTGCTAAAATTAATGTTTCCAGCTTTGTTTGTCTCTCATCCCCTACTATCCTCAAGTTGTTCACAATTAGATATATCTCTGACCCGTCAGATGGCACTCAAAATCTAGCAGGAAACTCATACATTTTCACCTCCAATTTCTCAGAGAATTGGGAATTCCAAAGAGAATACATGGGTGATACAGTCTTGTTTAGTCATTAAAATGATATAAAGCTTTTTGATTTTCTGGATCCAATTAATAATATTATATATCCACTTATCAAAATGGTGATTATTATATCTCTCTATAATAAAAAGAGAGAAACTTTGGATGATTGAACTCTTTAAACAAAGTAATACTTTATCCACAAAGTTATAAATGGGGGCTTTACTTATGCTAATTTTAATGCAGAATGTAGCTCTATCCTCAAACTCTAGATTGGTGATGAATGTCCAGAGGTATATCCAATTCTTGGATAAAACACTAGTACGAATTGCTTCTTTAGTTGGTAGAAAGAGGAGAATGCAACCAATAATGACATCAGGTAGATTGCTGAGTTTGTCTTGACCTTTGTGTATGGATTTTTTGCTCTTTTTAATTTCACCTTCCCAAATTTAGTCTACGATTGCTTGGAGTTCCAACAAAAGGATAAAAACATAAAAACACTATTAAAATGCACAGCCAAGCCATAAAATAGTCTAAAAATTGATACAGCGAGAGTTTGAATTGGCAAGTGTAAGTTGATATGTAAAACCTCTAGTGGATCGATTCATTAGTCAAGGGGGTACCAGTGCACTCCTTCCCTTTTAAAGAAATACATGTAAATATTTACAATGTGTATATTTGAACCCCTATCTTTATTTTTTTGCGATAATGATTATTAATTATTATTTTTTCAATAGATTTTCTCCCTTGACTTGGGGTCAGTGCATAAGATACCCATCATTCTAAGAATGTTTTCTTGTGGCCAGATTTTAAAGGAAACACTAAATCTCAGGTAATGGATAATAGAGGCACAAATAATGGAAAACCAATCGTCAAAATCTCCAAAATAATCAGCAACTGAAATTAAAAAAAAATGAGACCCAAAATCTCATGAGTGAAGAACATACCATGTAGAGGTGGTTGGTAGAAATTTGCTACTAGATGGAACCCTTGACACATGAGATCGAGGAGGCTACACAGAAACTCATGAACACTACCAAAACCTAAGGCACCATAGTAAGAGAGAGAGAGAGAGAGAAAGAAAGAGAGAGAAAGTGAGTATGTGAGTGAGAGAGAAAGAGTGTTTGATGCTGTTGAGTGAGAGGGGTGAATGAAAAATGTCTATATAAAGCGGTCAATGACGACTACAATGAGAAAGAGACATTGCTAATTAATATAAATTAAATTTTATTTTAATTACATAAAATAGTTAGGTTTGACTAGCTTGTATGAATTTTTGCAATGTAAGAAAAAGAAGTTTCTGATTAGTAAAAGAAGTAAATTTCATTTTAACCAAATAAAACAATCTGGTGTGACTAAAATCGTTTCATGAAAATCATGGTCAAACTTATCAATTTCACCATATAACTTCTTGATATGAATTATCCAGTTGTATTAATTAAATATGCATAAAGAAATATATGTCACTCATAATAGTTGTATGAAGCTCAAATAAGATTGCTTTCAATGAAAAGTTAATGTAATTTGTAAAAAAAGGATTATATAAAAAAGATCTCTCTCTCTCTCTCTCTCTCTCTCTCTCTCTCTCTCTCTCTCTCTCACACACACACACACACAAAATACTATTTTGTTTTATAAATATTAAGGGCAAAAAAAGTTTGATAAATGAATGCATAATAATCTATTATTGAAAAACTAAAGTCAAATATTCATTAATGCCATTTTAAAATATACTTTGTATTAAATGTCTAACTAATTAATATACTCCATTTGACACCATTGAGAGGAATTTTTGGTTCTTCTATAAAGCTTTTTACAAGAATGAAGTATTTTTTTCATTATTTACCCTTACAAAAATACAATAAGTATCTATTTGTTTTTATTTAAGTGATGTCTAATGCTCTTAGACTTTATTTTTTTTACATCACCAAAAATAAGTTAATGGTTACTAACAAGGGTAAAATTGGTATATTAATAAAAAAAATTAAATCCCCATCAAACCAACTAGTTTAGAAATTTTTATTAATTGGTCCATGTAATTTTGTTACAAATGTCTTATCCTAATATATTAAATAAATGAAAAGTAACAGTTAAAAAAAAGTAATTGAAAGAGCCTTTATTTTGGGAAGAAAAAGAGTGCGTCAAAACTTTCTTACTTTATATTTCATCCATTTCATATTATATGAAGTATAAGGTTTAGACACATGAGTTAAGAAATGAAATTTTTATCTTTAATTTCATTAAAAAAAATACTACATTTGATTCTAGTTATAAGCAACATGTGTAGTGTAAACATGCTTCATTGGATTTGTAAATAACAACTAATTTAGAACAATTTTTTTAAAAGACGTCATGTAATATTAACAAGAAGAATGTTATAAAAGGTAAAAGAAAAGTAAATTTCAATAAACAAATACATAATAATCAATTAATGAAAACATGAAGCCAAATATTCATTATGTATAGCATTAAATTCATTATCCTTCTCTTGATAATAAATAATAAATATGTATTTAAAATCCACTATTTGTTACATGTATCACTAGTTAATGCAATTTATTAGAAAATGCTAAAAATAATTAAAACCAATTGTCTAAAGTGCCCTTATTTAATTTGAGAGGGAAAAGTATGTAAAAATTCCATTATTTTATATTATAAAAGATGAGGAGTGCTAGTAGCTTGACTTTTAACACACTCCTTGAAACACAAACTTTCTAACGGGTTAAAATTAATTGAAAGCCACAAAATTAGGAGAAATAATAATTAATTATCATGTGTGACCAACAATTTTTTTTTTAATTTTAACCAAATCAAAAGTGTTCAAAAGATTGTGTCAAAAAGATGTGTTCCTGACATTTTTCATAGGTACATGTTTGGGTAAAGGACATAAAATAGAAAGAAAAAAACATGGTAGACCTATTTCACTTGTTTCCCTAACTTAAATAATCGTCATATGGAAATTCAATTATAGAAAAAGAGAAACCTTTCTTCGATGAGAATAACTTCTCATTTTAATTAATCTTCAATTCTCCTAACCAATGGTTGGCAAGGTAAAAACAAGTTTGATGAGTACGACTACAATAGTATAGTAGTATATAACTCATTCTAGTATAATAAAAAAAACAGATTGCTAATAAGATTAATAATTTAAATTATATTTGAAAAATTGAACTAGTATTTTCAATATTGACTAATTAAAACTATATACATTTCATAATGATTAGGTGTTTCTTATTTGACAAATTAAAACTATATAGTGCGTGCTTGGTGTATGATGTTTGGCAATAATTTGTTGTCATGTGCTCAAAAAATATGAAACAAGCCAACATCTCAAATGCCATTTCCCATTTCACCAATTCCCATTCCAACCCTCCCAAATTCTTCCACCTCTCCTCCAAAAAACCCTTTACCAAAATTGCCTTCCTCTTCCTCACCCACACTGATATCTAATTCTCCCCCTTATGGGACAAATTCTTCTCTTCCACCCCTCCCAACCTCCTCAACATTTACATCCACACAGACCCCTTCAACAACCTCAGATGCCCTCTTTCCACCTTTTTAAAAAACAAATTCATCTCCTCTAAACACACCTTTCGTGCCTCCCCAACCCTTATCTTAGCCATTCACAGCCTCCTTCCCATCACGCTCGTCAATGACCCTTCCAATGCCTACTTTGCTTTCCTCTCCTAGCACTGCATCCCTCTCTACTCCTTCAAATACACCTACAACTGCCTCTTTCTATTATGCAAATTCATTGTTGATGTTGACAATTTACAAGCTTTTAAGGTGGTATCTCATATGGCGCCTCCTGCAAAAATACAAAAGACCATCAGGAAGTGCCATCTTAGATGGTGCCTCCTCCTACCTACATGGAAAGAGAAACCCTTGCAAGTAAATAGTTTTTTTCCTACACTTGTCTATTTTCTAAATAATGCTTGTTTTGTCAAAAAGCCAAAACATTTTTTTTTGTTGTTCAATGGATAATTATATTTTGGAGCTCTATATTGAAAGCCACTATTACTTAATTTCAATGAAAATCAATGTGCTTTCAGAGACACATGGGGGGCATAAACGAAGATATAGTAAAGTATGAATTTAGATTGAAGTTTAGATATAAAACAAGAAGGCATGTAATCAGGATTTGAGAGTTCTTCATCAAATTCATTTGGGTCTTGGTTGCAGTTAAAAATAAAACTAAATAGTAGATGTTAGAAAATTCCTTTGCAGAAATGTTGACAATTGTTAACTCGTTGGCAAGTGCACCAAATTGTCACAAGTAATAAAGTTACTCGGAAGTCCGAGTGTCTAATCCACAACGACTTTGTTCATACTTAGATTGGTGCAAATCCAATTTTCAAGCAATAGAAGAGATAAGGAATGAATAATTGTAAAATTTAAAGAAAGTAAAGGATAAGAAGGATAAGAAATTTAAAATAAAAGATTAGGAGATAAGAGATTTAAAGATAAAAAACTAGAAGATAAAATAGATAAGAGAAAGAGACATTACTAATTAATATAAATTAAATTTTATTTTAATTACATAAAATAGTTAGGTTTGATTAGCTTGTATGACTTTTTGCAAAGTAAGAAAAAGATGTTTCTGATTAGTAAAGGAAGTAAATTTTATTTTAACCAAATAAAACAATCTGGTGTGACTAGAATCGTTTCAGGAAAATGATGGTCAAACTTATCAATTTCACCATATAACTTCTTGATATGAATTATCCAGTTGTATTAATTAAATATGCATAAAGAAATATATGTCACTCATAATAGTTGTATGAAGCTCAAATAAGATTGCTTTCAATGAAAAGTTAATGTAATTTGTAAAAATAAAAGATTATATAAAGAAGATATCTCTCTCTCTCTCACACACAGACACACAAAATACTATTTTGTTTTATAAATATTAAGGCCAAAAAAAGTTTGATAAATGAATGCATAATAATATATTATTGAAAAACTAAAGTCAAATATTCATTAATGTCATTATTAAACATCATTGTTCTTCCCACAGTAAGTGATAAAATATATGTATTTAAAATATACTTTCTATTAAATGTCTAACTAATTTGTATACTCCATTTGACACCATTGAGAGGAATTTTTGGTTCTTCTATAAGGCTTTTTACAAGAATGAAGCATTTTTTTATTATTTACACTTACAAAAATACAATAAGTATCTATTTGTTTTTATTTAAGTGATGTATAATTCTCTTAGACTTTATTGTTTTTACATCACCAAAAATAAGTTAATGATTACTAACAAGGGTAAAATTGGTATATTAATAAAAAAATTTAAACCCCATCAAACCAACTAGTTTAGAAATTTTTATTAATTGGTCCATGTAATTTAGTTACAAATGTCTTATCCTAATATATTAAATAAATGAAAAGTAACAATTAATAAAAAGTAATCCAAAGAGCCTTTATTTTGGGAAGAAAAAGAGTGCGTCAAAACTTTTTCTTACTTTATATTTCATCCATTTCATATTATTTGAAGTATATGGTTTAGACACATGTGTTAAGAAATGAAATTATAATCTTTAATTTCATAAAAAAAATACTACATTTGATTCTAGTTATAGGCAACATGTGTAGTGTAAACATGCTTCATTGAATTTGTAAATAACAACTAATTTAGAACAATTTTTTTTTAAAAGACGTCATGTAATATTAACAACAAGAATGTTATAAAAGGTAAAGGAAAATTAAATTTCAATAAACAAATACATAATAATCAATTAATGAAAACATGAAGCCAAATATTTATTATGTATAGCATTAAAATTCATTATCCTTCTCTTGATAACAAATAATAAATATGTATTTAAAATCCACTATCTGTTACGTGTATCACTAGTTAACACAATTTATTAAAAAATGCTAAAAATAATTAAAACCAATTGCCTAAAGTGCCCTTATTTAATTTGGGAGGGAAAAGTATGTAAAAATTCCATTATTTTATATTATAAAAGATGAGGAGTGCTAGTAGCTTGACTTTTAACACAATCCTTGAAACACAAATTCTCTAACTGGTTAAAATTAATTGAAAGCCACAAAATTAGGAGAAATAATAATTAAATATCATGTGTAACCAACAATTTTTTTAATTTTAACCAGTTAAAAAGTGTTCAAAAGAATGTGTAAAAAAAATGTGTTCCTGACATTTATCATTGGTGCATGTTTGGGTAAAGGACATAAAATAGAAAGAAAAAAATATGGTAGACATATTTCACTTGTTTCCCTAACTTAAATAATCGTCATATGAAAATTCAATAATAGAGAAAGAGAAAGATTTCTTCGATGAGAATAACTTCTCATTTTAATTAATCTTCAATTCTCCTAACCAATCGTTGGCAAGGTAAAAACAAGTTTGATGAGTATGACTACAATAGTATAGTAGTATATAACTCATTCTAGTATAATAGAAAAAAACAGATTACTAATAAGATTAATAATTTAAATTATATTTCAAAAATTGAACTAGTATTTTCATTATTAACTAATTAAAACTATATACATTTCATAATGATTAGGTGTTTCTTATTTGACTAATTAAAACTATATAGTGCGCGCTTGGTGTTTCTTATTTGGCAATAATTTGTTGTCATGTGCTAAAAAAATATGAAACAAGCCAACATCTCAAATGCCATTTCCCATTCCACCAATTCTCATTCCAACCCTTCCAAATTTGTCCGCCTCTCCTCCAAACAACCCTTTCCCAAAATTGCCTTCCTCTTCCTCACCCACACTGATATCTAATTCTCCCCCTTATGGGACAAATTCTTCTCTTCCACCCCTCCCAACCTCCTCAACATTTACATCCACACAGACCCCTTCAACAACCTCACGTGCCCTCTTTCCACTTTTTTAAAAAACAAATTCATCTCCTCTAAACACACCTTTCGAGATTCACCAACCCTTATCTCATCCATTCACTGCCTCCTTCCCATTACGTTCATCAATGACCCTTCCAATGCCTACTTTGCTTTCCTCTCCTAGCATTGCATCCCTCTCCACTCCTTCAAATACACTTACAACTGCCTGTTTCTATTATGCAAATTCATTGTTGACGTTGACAATTTACAAACATTTAAGGTGGTATCTCATATGGCGCCTCCTGCAAAAATACAAAAGACCACCAGGAAGTGCCATCTTAGATGGTGCCTCTTCCTACCTACATGGAAAGAGAAACCCTTGCAAGTAAATAGTTTTTTTCCTACACTTTTCTGATATATATATTTTCTAAATAATGCTTGTTTTGTCAAAAAGCCAAAACATTTTTTTTATTATTCAATGGATAATTATATTTTGGAGCTCTATATTGAAAGTCACTATTACTTAATTTCAATGAAAATCAATGTGCTCTCAGAGACACATGGGGGGCATAAACGAAGATATAGTAAAGTATGAATTTAGATTGAAGTTTAGATATAAAATAAGAAGGCACGTCATCAGGATTTGAGAGCTCTTCATCAAATTCATTTAGGTCTTGGTTACAGTTAAAAATAAAACTAAATATTGGATGTTAGAAAATTCCTTTGCAGAAATGTTGACAATTGTTAACTCATTGGCAAGTGCACCAAATTGTCACAAGTAATAAAGTTACTCGGAAGTCCGAGTGTCTAATCCATAGCGACTTTGTTCGTACTTAGATTGGTGCAAATCCAATTTTCAAGCAATAGAAGATATAAGGAATGAATAATTGTAAAATTTAAAGAAAGTAAAAGATAAGAAGGATAAGAAATTTAAAATAAAAGATTAGGAGATAAGATACAAATTTAAAGAGATAAGAGATTTAAAGATAAAATAGATAAGAGATTCAATGTAAAAGATAAGAAAAGTAAAAGATAAAGAACATGATAAAAAGATGAATTCAGCATGCAACAAATATGTTATGGCCTAGCATGTCTAAACTATTTGTGAGGCAATGCTAATGATTTTCTCTATCTAATGTTATCCCATTTTTCACTCATATCTACTATGACACTCTATCTTTGGTTTCCCGCATGAAGAGCTTAATTTCTCTATTTTCTCTCCCAAATTTCTTTGCAAAGATAAAAACAATAAATTGCATTAAGATTAAAGATGCATAAAATGGTTTAAACAAATATCAATCTATTTCAAGCAATGATTTCATTTAGATGCTCTTTCCCATTTCTTAGAAAATAATCATTTTTCAATGTATTACCCCCTAAATAGTACATGAGTATGGGTGATCAAACAATAATCAATAAACAATGAAGCACAAAAAAGAGCAATAAAAATGGGATTGGTTTAAATAGACAATAGGATAGAATTACATTATAGAGTTGGCCTGTCAAGCTCCCAACAATGGGGGTTTAGCCTCTCATTACCATGAAAGGCTTTACACTTTAGGAGCTGTTGTGGATAGAAGAAGGGAAGGGATGGAAAAAGGAAGAGAAGGGGATAATAGACATAGAAAGAGGGTTTCCCCTATTTGAGATACTCTGGCTTAGGATTTATTCATTAGAGAGTTCTGAGTCTCCATGTGTGTTTCTCCTTTGCTTCCTACTCCTTTTATAGGCCTACGATAGCTTAAAATTCATGCGACATCACACTAAGTGGGCCTTTTGAGCTTAGTGTGTATGGCGGTGATCATGCGCTTTGTACGGGATTCACACTAGGCGTGCCTTTAGGTTTCTTCATGGGTCTTCTTGCATGCTAAGCGAGCTGTCCCAATATTCAACTTTTTTCTTCAAGTTTTTCATCAATTTTCCTCCAAAGCACTTGCAATTTTCTTCTTTTGAATCTTGCTGGTAAAAAATTAACATTATATTCAATGCCTCATTAAACCCAAATTTTGTTGTTATCAACAATACTACAAGAAATATGACTTGTACCTACAAACATAATCTATCACTAGAAGTCCAAAATCCATAAGTAGATGTATAAAGGACTTTGTCCTACAGACATTTTGGACGTCAACTTTGAGGAGGTATATAGTGACAACTAATAGTCTGTCACTATAGGCTTTACCTACGAATATATTTTTCCCTACAGTCAAATTTGACTATCACTATAGGTAACACCTACAATTTCAAATGTGTAGATAAAAGATATTAATTGATACCTATAATCTCTAACTGTAGGTAGAAGTCAATTTACTTGTACCTACGGTCTTTTGTAGGTAAATGACATATAATAATAATAAAACTAGTTCCTAATTACACTCTTTGTTGATTATAATGTTTAATTAAATATATTTTTTTTTCTTTGAAAAAATAATATAATTGAAAGAAGGATTGTTGAAACTTAAAATACAAGAAACCACCAACAATTTATACACTTGAAAGTTGGAACTTAAACATTATTTGCTATATCTTTTGTTTGAATTTTTTGTGTACTTGAATTTCACAATTCAATGGGTAATGACAATCAACATTCTTTCATATTCCTCTGTTGCGGTAGCTGCAATCTCTTCTGGTACCATCCCTCCTTTATTAATCCTCTCTGCCAACTGTCAGAAATAAGTAAATTATTAAGAAAGATTAAATCATAAATTAGTAAATAAGTAGTGACCACAGTATGTACCAAAGGAGCAAATTGATGTGAAGATTGGACAACATTTCTTGCTTCATCGTAATAAACAGACCTCAAGCAAAAATATATTTGTTACCAAAATAAATAAATAAAATAATGCAAGCTTAGCCCATAATCAATATTGATTTCAAGAAACGAAAAAGCAAGTATATATATCAGTGAACTGAGCCCGACCAAGGAAAAATACATCAAAGAAAATAAATAATCTAGTATAGCTAATTTTATAATCAGATAAAGCTTAATGGATTTTCTTGAGCGACAAAGTTTTTGGAATAGTTTAACATATAATCTTTCAAAAAAACTAACATCCTACAACCTTTAAGAGTGGTAGTTTTATAAAAATAATGCTTTTATTTATAAAAATACATCACATTTTTCTAGAATGGTAGTTTTATAACTTTTCTAAAAAAATCTTCTAAAGTAGCTTTGTTGCACTAGTGTTACTTTTACCGACTTGTTCAAACTTTTATTGTATCATTTTTTATACTATGTTTTATGGATTCGAAATGCATGCTAATTGTGTTTTTATTTTTTAAAACTTTTGTAGGAACTCCAAGAAATCATGGACTCAATTTTGGGAGTGGAAATTAAAAAAAGCAAAAAATCCAACCATGAAGGTCCAAACAAAATTAGCTACCTACCTGATGTCATTATTGGTCGCATTCTCTTCTTTCTACCAAATAAAGACGCAGTTCGTACTAGTATTTTATCCAAAAGATGGATGTAGCTCTTGACATTCATCACCAAGCTAGAGTTTGAGGATGAAGACACATTCTGCCGCAAAATTAGGATAAGGAAAGCCTCCTTTTAAAGCTTTGTGGATAAAGTACTACTTCGTCTGAAGAGTTCAATCATCAAGATTTTCTATCTTTTTTTACGAAGACTTATTTTAATTGCTGTGTTGATTAAAGGATATTTAACATTATAAATCAGAGAGTCAATAAACTTTTTATCATTTGAATGACAACACAGGATATCTCCACATATTCCCTCTAGAATTCCCCTTTCTTAGAGAAATTGAAACTAAAAATTTATGATTTTCTTGTCAGTTAACATTCTCACCTTTGTTTGTCTTTCATCCCTCACTATCCTCAACTTGTCCTCAATCAGGTTCATTTCTGGCTTGGTGACACGCAAAATCTCACCATTAATTGAACTTCCTAGTTCTTAGCTAGAGAGTGTGAGATAATAATGAGTAGATGGTGAAATTTTGAGTGTCATCAAAAGGGTCAAAGATATTTGAATTTGTGGCAATGTCTTGTGTAGTCATTGAAATGACATAAAGATTTTTGAATTTCTGGATTCTATTTATAAATTTATATATCCACTGATCAACACCGCAATTATTATAACTCTCTGTAAGAAAAAGAGAAAAACTCTAGATGATTGAACTCTCTTCAAATGAAGTAATACTTTATCCACAAAGTTATAAAAGGGGGTTTCCTATATCCTAATTTTGTTGGCAGAATACGTCTCGATGCTCAAACTCTAGCTTGGTGATGAATGACCAAAGGTATATTCATCTCTTGGATAAAACACTAGTACGATCTGCTTCTATAGTTGGTAGAAGGAAAAGAATGCAACCAATAATGGCATCAAGTAGACCGCTGATGTTGTTTGGACCTTCATAATTGAAGCTTTTGCTCTATTTAATTTTACCTCCCAAATTTGAGTCTATGATTGCTTGGAGTTTTGACAAAAGGTTAAAAAAATAAAAATACACTTAGCGTGCATTGCCAAGCCATAAAACAAAGTGTAAAAATTGATACAATCAAAGTTTGAATTTGTAAGAGTAAGTTCATATGTAAGACCTGCCGTGTATCCATTTATTAGTCAAGGGGGTACCAATGCACGCTTTCCCTTTTAAAGAATCACATGTAAATATCTACAATGTGTATATTTTAACCCCTGTCATTAATTGTTTTTACTCTTTTTGTGATAATAATAATTATTTTTTACTTTTTCAGAAATTAAATTTTAAAAAAATCTGACAAAATCTCATGAGTGAAGAACGTACCATGGGGAGGTGGTCGGTAGAGATTTGCGAATGGATGGAACCTTTGACACACGAGAAGAGGCTATGCAGAAACTCACAAACGCTACCATAACCTAAGGCACCATACATACATATATATATATATATATATATATATATATATATATATATATATAGAGAGAGAGAGAGAGAGAGAGAGAGAGAGAGAGAAAGTGGGTGAGTGATTGAGAGAGAGACAAAGGATTTGATCCTATTGAGTGAGAGGAGTGAATGAAAGATGTCAATGATGGCTACAATGACATTATTAAACCTCATTATTCTTCTCCCAATAACTAATAATAAATGTGTATTTAAAATATTTTATATTAAATGTCTCACTAATTAATATACTTCATTTGGTCCTTAATTTAAGCACCATTGACGGGAATTGATGGTCCTTCTATAAGGCTTTTTACAAAAATGGAGCATGTTTTCATTATTTGCCCTTATAAAAATACTATAAGTATCTATTATTTTATTTAACTGATGTATAATACTCTTAGACTGTATTGCTTTTACATCAATGAAAATAAGTCAACGACTACTAACAAGGGTAAAATTGGTATATTAATAAAAATTTAAAACCCCATAAAACCAACTAATTTACCTATTTTTATTGATTGGTCCATGTAATTTTATTACAAATGTCTTATCCTAATGTATTAAATAGATGAAAAATAACATAATTTGAAACAAGTTATCGAAAGAGTCCTTATTTTGGGAAGAAAAAAGTGTGTCAAAACTTTCTTACTTTATATTACATCCATTTCATATTATATGATGTATAAGATTTTTGACACATGCACTTTTGTCATACATTGTGTTTTGGTACTTTTTATAGGTATTGAAGTTTCAATTTATTATACATTCTATTTATGGAGAAATTACATATCTTACTAAGTTTGATTGTGATAAATAAATATTTTTTTAATTATTTATAATTATTAAGCATGTTTCAAATTTATTAATTACAAAACTAATGCAAAGCCAGACATCTAAATTTAATTTAGCAATTGAATTTTTTGGTTGTTAATTCATAAAGAAGGACAATATGAATTGCAATAGAAAAGTATTTGTCACTATTTAGCGATCAAAATGGTAACTACCCTATTTTTTCCTAAATATTAAATTATTAAATTTTTCAGTGAATTTTTTTATCATAATGTAGCCATCAACATGGAGACTAATAGGACTTTCCAGAATTATATTTTCAAATAATTTAAATTAAAATTAGCGAATGAATTAGAGATAGATGTTTGGTGGTTGTATTACTCATAAGTCAAGAAAAGAGACAACCACCGGCCCCAAAATAGTTTATAATAGTGACCAATTACATCATTAGCTGGATAGTGACTGACGAAAACTTCAAAAGCTAATGGTTTAGCAACTTGGGTTTTTGGGACCATATTTTTAGCGACCAATTTATCAATTGATTTCGTCGGCAGCTGAATGGCATTTTTTGTGTTATAGCCTTCTCAAGGTACTTGATTGTTAGATGAAAGATAAAAGCCTTGAAAAATATATCAATGAAACATGGTCTGCCCTACATGAGGAAGGTTGGGGTGCTTATGTCTTAAAAAGAAAATCAAAGGTTTGAAGACAAAGTTAGGCTTGATGGAAAAGTTGAAAGAATAGAATTAGCACCATTTTGGGAACCTATAGAAGAGGTATCAAGAGATAGAGCTAAATATGAATGATCTTGATAGAAGACAGGAGGCGGTTCAATTAAGTGAAGAGGAGTTTCAAGAAAGAATTTACCAGAATTGTTTTGGGAGGCAATAGGGTAATGAGTTGTTGCTAAGACAAAAGTCAAGAACTGTTTAGAGAGTAACATAAAATTATTCCATACAATGGTGCATTGGAGAAAAAGGTAATATACACACTAGTGCAAAGATGGGATTTTAGAGTAGCTTTTTAAAATGATTATAAATGCACCATTCTAGAATAAAATGCAATGACATTTTTGAAAATAAAGACTTTGTTTTTAGAACGGTTGTAGGGAAACCATTCTAAAAACCTTCACACATAACAAAACTCTAAAAGTACATATTTGCACTTTGCTCTTACTCCCTTCTCCCTCATGTGCTCTACTCTCACAGTGTCTCCCTCATCGCTATTACACTCCCTTTTTTTGCCCAATGTTATTCTTCCACCAAATTGTTGTCACTTCGACTGTCTTCCTTGCACTCCATCCCTTAGCGCATTGGGAAATCCTAGAAGAGGATCAATCAGTAGGTTCTACGCTTAGTGCGCCACCAGCTCGCCCAGCTTGGAGTTTGTCCCTTCTCGCGTTTAGCGCGCCCAGCTCGCTAAGCCAAAAGTCACTTGCTCGCGCTTAGCCAGCTAATCGCGCTAAGCGAGCCTTCAGAATCTGAAACATTCAAGAGCCTTTTAAAACAATCAAGATTAGTGAAAATGATATATACCGAAGAGAGGTCTGAAAGAGAAGAAACCAAAATGATAGAGCTTCAGCTACAAGATAGTTTTATGTTTTGGGAGTGATTCTAGGTTTCTAAAGGTGGAAGAGACATCCTCACCATTTGTAAACTCAGTTTCCCTTCAAAAAATCTCTTCTTGGTGCTCAAAGTTACTACCTTGCAATGGAAGGCTAAGCCTCTTGTTGGGGATTTTTACTGAACATGGATGCAATATTGTTTTACTATCTATTTGAAGTTGTTTTTATGTGTTCATTGCTTCTATCTATGCTTATTTCTTGCATGCTTGTGGCTTGATCACCTATTTATGTGTAAAGTTAGGATTTATAGTACTGTGAAGTGCTTTAAATCCTTGGAACTTGATAGACCAGGCTAGAGAACTGTATGTCTTGACACAGAGTGCAAGGATTTAGTTTATTTTAAGTCGTAATCTTAATGCAACTCGTTTAGGCTAAGTTCGACGAGGGATCTAGAACAAAGTTTAAATAGAGTTAGGCCCATTCACTCGAGGAATTGTGGTTTGGGTAGTTATTTTTGGCATATAACACTAAAACAACCTTAAATGGAGAAAATACTTAGTAACATCAAATAGGTTCAGTAGAATGACCCAACGTTTTTAATCATCTGTTTTATCTCTCATTGTTAGATAGTTAATTTTGTAGTTACTTTAGACTTGTAGACATAACTTCTTTTTATAGTCACTTGCTTTACACAAATGTTTACTCACTGAACACATATTTTTAGAATGAAACAAGTTCCCTGAGATTCGATACTCAATTCTTACTGTTTTATATTACTTGTGCGACTCAGTACACTTACTGATTAGCATCGCGGATTTATTCATTTAGCGAAACAAGATTTTGCCACGAACAAGTTTTTGGCGCTGTTGCCGAGGACTTTTCTCTTCGTACTTGGTTGTTTGCATAGTTCAATTTTAAAGCAATCAATTTTATCTTTTAACTTTTTTTTTAATTTTTAAGTATTTTCTATTTTTCTTTATCCACTCTTACATTTAAAAAAAGACTTTTTTTTCTTGAGATTCTATGTTTGCAGGGTGGAACCTTAGAAGGACTTAATCCATGGATGACATTGTAAGAATGGAAGATCTTTTTAAGAGGTGGACTGAGTATCTTGATATCATACAATCAAGGGTGAGTCACTCACCACCGATAAATTGTGATTTTTGTGGAGGAGAGCATTGCAATGACAATTGTCATCTCTACTCCATGAATAACTCTTAGTGGGGACAAGAGTTACTCCCTTACAATAAATATGAAGATGAAAGAACTCGTAATCTTGAAGGTGTGTTTGCGGAATTCATGGCATACCATGCTAGCTCTAAACCCAATCAAAACTCAATGCAAAATCAGGTAATTCATGTTGGCAAGAGCTACTCCATGGAAAATTATCAGTGGGAGCAAGAGTTACAACCCTACAATCAATATGAAGAAGAAAGAGTTTCTAATCTAGATAATCTATTGAAGCAATTCAAGGAAACAACTGAATCTACTCAACAATGATTTAACAGTTTAGAAATTCAAGTTGGTAAGCTAGTAGAAGAAGTGGCCAAATTTGTGGCCACAAGTGAAGAAAACTTTGTAGAAGTTGAAGCTCATGAGGAAAGCCTTGTAGAAGAGCATGATTGAAGAGAAAAAGATGAAGAAAAAAATGAGGAGAAAGCACGACAATGGGAGGAGTGCTCACAACTAGAATTTCAACAAGAAAGTATTCTCCAAGTCAATACCGCTCCTCATCAATTGATTGACAAGGAAGAAAGGCATGGAAAATGTGATAAATCTTTAAGTGTCATTTTCTCCTTGATCACCAACACTTCCCTTGCAATAATATGGAAGGAAATTCAAGGATACATGATTTTCATGGAGTTTCTAGCTGAGAAGTGAAAATGCAAGGAAGATGTGTTCTATGTGACCTTCATGCCACCTTGAACGCATTTGGCCGTCAAGCTAGTGATGTTAAAGAAACGCTTACTGGGAGGCTTAAATAGCACAACACCCTTAGATAAAAACAATTGCAAAATCAAATAAACACCGAAACCAATCTATTGTGATATATAAAGAGAGAAAGTACCAGCAACTCCGACTACCTCCTTGCCAACGTTGCTGATGGAATTAGTACCAAACAAACACATCAGTCTACAAACAACAAAGTTAATGGACATCCTTAATTTGGTAACTAATTGAAATAATTCAATATCTAAATTAAAAATTAATTCAAATTTTTACCGGCAACACCATAATTTGAAGTAAAATATATGATCTTATGGGTGGTAAACACTGCCTGAAAGATCAATTAAGATAGAAATCTTCTTGTCTTTGCAGCATAACAGATTCATATGATATCATCATCAAATATAACTAGCAAAAAACCTTAACAATGTTCTTCAAATGATAAATCTGTCAAATTATACAAAATCAACGAAAGCTCAAAGGTTCCTAGTATGATCTGCATATATCAATTGAAATCCACAACATGCTTAAAAATCACAATTATTTTCGTTAATTGCTCTTTTTTTGTACTCTATAAATCAAATCTCTATGAAGAAGGAACTAAAACAGAAATAGTTAAACAGTTGGTAATTCACTCTTAAAGGATCCAAAATTGTAAACAACAAATGATAAAATAGGGTGAATTTTATAACTTTTGGGGAAGCCAGGTAGCATTCACTAGCAGAGGTCATACTAAGACACTCACTCTCAATATGTTGTCAGCTTGCAAATTCTTTCAGTGACTCGTTCAAAGACTAACTCTTGCCCATAATTGAGTTACATTCATCAAACATTAAATACAATTACGTTCACCACTGGATACTGATTTCAAAAACAACATTACAAAACTTCACATTTACCACTTCCAAAAACTCCAATTCTAAATTCTTACCTGAAATCAACCCTCTGAATTCGAGAACATAAAAGGTGACCAGTGCCTCGATGTTGAAGCACGCGTCAAAGATGATGTCATGATTCGCAATGTTACTCTCAATCGATGAAAAAACAATGGTTGTGAAACCAAAATCCCTGAAAACCACTTACAAACGAGAAATGAGGCATAAAAATAAAGGGATTGTGTTTGCAAAATCAAAATCCCTAAAAATAAATGGTAAAATCATGCTTGAGGGAGAACAATCTCACTTGAAACAACATGGTGAGGGTTGTCAACTAATTTAAAAAGGATTGTATTTATAAATAAATAGAGTTTTAAAAAAATGATGAGGTTTTTATAATTAAATAAATAAGGAAAAATAAATTTATTAATTAAAATAATGGTTTGAGAGAAAATAAAAAGAATATTTTATTTATTCATTTGATAGGAAATAAAATATAGCTTGTTTTTATAAAATAATAAAAATAAATAAATAGAGTAAATAATAGATTGCAAGTACTCTAGCTATAAATAGAGACGTGTTAGATCAGGTTAAACACTGATGATGCCTCCTCTTCCTCTCAATTTCGTTTTCTCATCTCTTCCTCCCAAAATCTTCTCTTTTCCCGCATACCACCTAACCTATCTCATAAAAAATGACAATCTAGGACTCATTCACCGTTGGATCGTCGTGACATTTAAGCACCAGGTTCAAAACTCAATTTCAAGCATTCTCACCATTGGGAATTACGAAAAGATGTTGGAGCTGAGAGAAATACACTTTGCATCTTAGCCTTTTCTTTTCTCACAGAAACCCAAAACCATCCTAGTAAAACTACGATCCTGGTTTCGTTAACTGTTGGATTGTCGTGAAATTTCGATATGTGGCTCAAGATTCGATTCCCCACATCTTCACCGTTGGGATTTGTGAGATAATATTCATGGAGATCAGAGGAAAACTTGAGGAATTTCAGGAAAACTGCTAGAGATGTCGCTATTGCTGTCACAATACACACGTGAGTCCGCTTAGAGGTAAGAGATGAATTTATCGCAATTGGGGTTAGAATGAACATGTGTAGGGATCCTTAGAGAATTAAATTGATATTTATTTTTGGATGTTTATTGAATTTTAATTTTTCCTTTACGATTATAAATACAATATTGTTATGTTTTATGTGCCAATTGATGTTCCGATGGGAATTGATTGATAAACTTGAGTACTCTTGATGTTTTTATTTTTTGACTTATGATTTTGATTTAATTGTGTGAAATTATTTGAGGGGTTTTAGTCCCCATGTTGTCATAAACCTTTTGTATAAATTGTTATATTGAGATTATGAAATGGTGATTCAAATTGTGAGTATGTGATAAATTGAACCTGTGATGAATGGTGAAATAAATGTGTATTGAGATGTGTGTATTGAGTTTTGAGCTATGAACTGTGCAATCACACAATTTTTGTAAGACCCTTTAAGGGCGACAAGTATTATGATGGGATCCACTGTGAGAACCCAATGAGATAAAATGATTTTGAAAACAATTGAGTAGTTGTGTGTATTGCATAGTTTATAGGTAAAGTGTGTATGATTCAGGAAGTGTGATAACGTGTTAAATTGAGATTATACCATTGTGATTGAGATCGAGTGTATGTGATAAATTGAGGATGTATGAGATTGAGATATATATGTGTGCATTGAGTTGTGAACTATGAATTGTATAATTGCATGACTATCAGACCCTTTAAGGGCAACGAGTTAATGTTAAGACCCTTTAAGGGCGATGAGTTAATACTATGATGCGTTAAGGATGACGATTTAATCCTAAGACCCTTAAAGGGCGACAAGTTAAAACTATTTTGAGAACAATTGAGGAGTCGTGTGTTTTGTACAGTTCATAGATAGAGTCTGTGTACTAAAATGTTTTCTGGGTTGGACCTGAATCAAGAGGGAGAGGCCCTGACGAACTCTTCGAAGTGTAGGCCTTGAGGGTAAATACATCAGGTTTGAGTGCTCCTTTAAGCCTGTACCGATCCGACATGTTGTCTTGTCATGTACTCCTAGGCGCCCGACGTGGTTTTTCACTGACATGGTACCACATTGCATATAGGATTGAGTCTTAGTGTATATGTTGCATAACGCTTGTGTATTGATTGACTTGATGATATTGTGTTTTGATCCTTGAGTACGTGAATATTATGAAAATGAATGAGATATGTTGTGTTGTTATGTGATGTTGGGTGACAAAAAGGTGGAATGACGTGAGCTATATTTAAGTAAGTTTTATTTTGTTTATATGATATTTATACCTACATGTTATCTTGTTTCTCTCCATTAGTTAGGAATGTGATAACTCACTCCATGTGTGTTGTTTGTGTTTGGATCCTGTGATAATTTTGAACCTTGTGTTCGGGGGAGCAGATGATTAGATGAATTGCTTTAAGGAACCTTGTGCTGAAGGACGTCGAGACACAATGCTCTGATAGGATGTGACATTAGGGTATAAGTTTCTATATTATTTATATGAAGTCTTAGACGACCTTGTTTGAACCGAGATGACTTTATTGTATATTTGGACAAGTTTGAATATGATGTAAAAAAAAGTGAATGTGAGCCTTTTACCCTGTTGAAAGGTTTGTTTTTAAATGTGTTTTAAAAACTTTTAATTATTTATAATTTCTTTTCCTTTTATTAGTACATGGGGGCATCACAAGGACGCTCCGTTGTGGACAAGGACGAAGACGAGAAAATAAGACTTTGAACAAGCGCAAATGGCGGTGGTAAGGGAGCTCCACTATGAATTAGACTCAGTTGCAGTAGCGAGGGTGGCATTGTGAGGGAGTTCCTCTTCGTCTCTTAGCAGTGGCGCACAATGGGGATTCAAGGGAAGCAACAAGGGAGAGTGAGTGACAGAAGAGAACGAGTGAGAGTTAGTGTCCTTAATCGATTTTCTTGAGGGAAATTTTTTTTGGAATAGTTTAACATATAATATTTCAAAAAAATTAAAATTTTAGAATGATTTAACATGTAGCCATTCTAAAGAGCTAGCCTTTTAGAACAGTTTATTTTATAATTATTCTAAAAAGAACCTTTAAGAACATCCCTACAACCTTTTCTAAAAATAATGCTTTTATTTATAAAAATACATTTAATTTTTTTAGAATGGTAGTTTTATATCTTTTCTAAAAAGTTCTTCTAAAGTTTATTTGTTGCACTAGTGTTACTTTTACCGACTTGTTCAAACTTTTATTGTATCATTTTTTATGCTATGTTTTATGGATTGGAAATGCATGCTAATTGTGTTTTTATTTTTTAAAACTTTTGTAGGAACTCCAAGAAATCATGGACTCAATTTTGGGAGTGGAAATTAAATAGAGCAAAAAATCCAACCATGAAGGTCCAAACAAAATCAGCTACCTACCTGATGTCATTATTGGTCGCATTCTCTTCTTTCTACCAAATAAAGATGCAGTTCTTACTAGTATTTTATCCAAAAGATGGATGTAGCTCTTGACATTCATCACCAAGCTAGAGTTTGAGGATGGAGACACATTCTGCCGCAAAATTAGGATAAGGAAAGCCTCCTTTTACCGACTTGTTCAAACTTTTATTGTATCATTGTTTAGACTATGTTTTATGGATTGGAAATGCATGTTAATTGTGTTTTTATTTTTTAAAAATTTTGTAGCAACTCCAAGAAATCATGGATTCAATTGGGGGAGTGGAAACTAAAAAGAGCAAAAAATCCAATTACGAAGGTCCAAACAAAATCTGCTACGTACCTACTTTTATTATTGGTCGCAATCTCTCCTTTCAACCAACTAATGAAGCAGTTTGTACCAGTGTTTTATCCAAGAGATGGATATACCTCTTGACATTCATCACCAAGCTAGAGTTTGAGGATGGAGACACATTCTGCCGCAAAATTACAATCAGGAAAGCTTCCTTTTATAACATTATGGATAAAGTATTACTTCGTCTGAGAGTTCAATTATCCAAAATTTCTCTCTTCTTCTTACAAAGAGTTATTACAATCACTGTGTTGATAAGAAGATATTTAACATTATAAATCAGAGAGTAAATAAACTTTTTATCATTTCAATAAGAACACAAGATATCTCCAAACATTCCCTTCAGAATTCCCCGTTCTTAGAGAAATTGAAACTAAAAATGTATGATTTTCTTGCCATAGTTAACATTCCCACCTTCGTTTGTCTTTCATCCATTACTATCCTCAAGTCATCCACAATCACCCTTATGATGATAATCAAAATCTCACCATGAATTGAACTTCCTAGTTCTTAGAGTGAGACAATAGTGAGTACATGATGAGATTTCGAGTGTCATCAAAAGTGTCAAAGACAAACATGATTGTGGACAAATTGAGGACAATGAGGGATGAGAGACAAAGAGAGGTGGGGATGTTAACTCTAGCAGGAAAATCATACATTTTCACCAATTTCTCTAAGAATTGGGAATTCCAAAGGGATTGTGTGGCAATGTCTTGTGAAGTCATTGAAATGATATAAATTTTTTTGACTTTCCATATCCAATTTATAATATTATATATCCACTTATCAACACGACGATTATTATAACTCTCTGTAAGATAAAGAGAGAAACTTTTGATGATTTAACTCTCGTCAAGTGAAGTAATACTTTATCCACAAAGTTATAAAAGAGGGTTTCCCATATCCTAATTTTTTGGCTGAATATGTCTGTATGCTCAAACTCTAGCTTTGTGATGAATGTCCAGAGGTATATTCATCTCTTGGATAAAACACTAGTACTAATTGCTTCTTTAGTTGGTAGAAAGAAGTGAATGCGACCAATAATAACATCGGGTAGATCGCTGATTTTGTTTGGACCTTCATAATTGAAATTTTTGCTCTTTTTAATTTCACCTCCCCAAATTGAGTATATGATTGCTTGGAGTTCAGACAAAAGGTTAAAAAATAAAAACACAATTAGCATGCATTGCCAAGCCATAAAACAAAATCTAAAAATTGATTTTATCAAAGTTTGAATTGGTAAGAGTAAGTTGATACGTAAGACCTGCAGTGGATCCATTTATTAGTCAAGGGGGTACCAATGCACCCCTTCCCTTTTAAAGAATCAGATGTAAATATCTACCATGTGTATATTTGAACCCCTATCTTTAATTTTTCTACTCTTTTTGCGATAATAATTATTCATTTTTATTTTTTCAATAGATTGTCTACCTTGACTTGGGATTCTATCTGCCAATGCATAAGATACCCCATCATTCTAAGGACATTTTCTTGTGGCCAAATTTTAAAGGAAAAACTAAATCTCAAGTAATGGATAAAAGAGGCACAAATAATGGAAAACCAAACGTCAAAATGTCCAAAATAATCAGCAATTGAAATTTAAAAAAATGAGACCCAAAATCTCATGAGTGAAGAACATACCATGGGGAGGTGGTTGGTAGAAATTTGCTATTGGGTGGAACCATTGACACATCAGAAGAGACTACACAGAAACTCACCAACACTACCAAAATCTAAGGCACCATAGAGATAGAGAGAGAAAGAGAGAGAGAGAGAGAGAGAGAGAGAGAGAGAGAGAGAGAGAGAGAGAAAGTGAGTGAGTGAGTGATTGAGAGAGAGAGGGGGTTTGATCCTATTGAGTGAGAGGGGTGAATGAAAAATGTCAATATAAAGAGGTCAATGATGGCTACAATGAGAAAGAGATGTAACTAATTAACATAAATTAAATTTTATTTTAATTACATAAAACAGTGAGGCTTGACTAGTTTGTATGACTTTTTTTGCAAAATAAGAAAAAGAAGTTTTTGATTAGTAAAAGAAGTAAATTTCATTTTAACTAAATAAAATAATCTGGTGTGGCTAGAATCACTTCATGAAATTCAAGGTCAAACTTATCAGTGTTACCATTTAACATGGTTTTTATTGTCTACTTGATATGGAATATTTATTTTGACGATCAACTGAACCGTCAATGGTGAAAATAGTCAGTCTTAAGTCAATAATATATTTTAGAACAATCAATTTTTTGTATTTAGTTTTAAAAGTATTTCAATATATGATTTTAACATTTTACTTATCCATATAAATTGAAGAAAGTGTTAGGAGTTTTTTTTTATAATAATTCATACATCTTGTTCAACCAGCTGACCTAGGTCCCTTAACTTTAGCATTTTACATTTTATCTGTGTAAGATTTTATTTCAATTTTTTTTTTATTGTTTTTGTTGACTTCCACCAACATAAAAGATGTTAATAATGATGTCATCATGAAAGGAATATTATAAATAATACCTGGGTATGCATATGAATACTAATTAATGGTTTTGAATTTGAATTAATATTAGATATGCAATTCTGTAATTAAATATGCAAAAAGAAATATGTGTCACACATAATAGTTGTATGCAGCTCGAATAAGATTCCTTTCAATGAAAAATTAATGTAGTTTGAAAAAAATCATATAAAGAAGATCTCATTCAACATAATATAAATTAAGTATTTAATTGCTTGCACTATTTTTTTAATGTAACTTTTAGAAATGCATGAATACAATCTTTCCCCCTTATATATTATTAATTTAATTATAATATCATGTATCTAGACCCAACATTCAATCAAATGTTTCTATTTAATAGGCACGCAACTTTTTGTGTTTGTGCTATACATGAAAAATTTTATATTGGATGTGGATCATAATTATTATTAAAATTATATTTTATATTTTTGTAGATATATTATAAAATACATTTTGTAATTAAATATCATTGATGGAAGATAAGCAAATAATTATTTAAATATTCTATATTGACTATTTTTAATTGGATAAAATATATATTTTATGTTTAGTTAAAAATTTAATTCTTTAATTGAATTGATTTTATTTTATATATATATAATAATTTTTTCTTTTATAAATATTAACGCCTAATAAATTTGGATAAATGAATAGATAATCGCCGATTAATGAAAAAACTGAAGTCAAATATTCATTAATGACATTATTAAACCTCATTATTCTTCTCATAATAACTAATATTAAATGTGTATTTAAAATCTACTTTCTATTAAATGTCTCACTAATTAATATATTGCATTTGGTCCTTGATGTAAGACACTATTGAGAGGAAGTGATGGTACTTCTATAAGGCTTTTTACAAAAATGGAGCATTTTTTTCGTTATTTGCCCTTCTAAAAATACTATAAGTATCTATTTTTTATTTAAGTGATGCATAATGCTCTTAGACTTTATTGCTTTTACATCACCGAAAATAAGCTAATGACTACTAACATGAGTAAAATTGGTATATTAATTAAAAATTAAAACCCCATAAAACCAACTAATTTATTACCTATTTTTATTAATTGGTCCATATAATTTTGTTACAAATGTCTTATCCTAATGTATTAAATAAATAAAAAATATCATAATTCGAAACAAGTTATCCAAAAAGTCCTTATTTTGGAAAGAAAAAGTGTGTCAAACCTTTCTTACTTTATATTCCATCCATTTCATATTATATGACATATAAGATTTTGACACATGTATTAAGAAATGAAATTATTATCTTGAATTTCATAAAAAAAAAATACTACATTTTGACACATGTAGTGTAAAATTGCACTATAGTTGTTGCTTATAAATAGCACTAAAGTAGTATAATGCAACTTCCTAATAAATCTTTTATCTAATCACTAATTAATCATCTAATAACAACTATTTTCATGAAGGTATTTCACAGGAAAAAAATAATTAATGCTTCATTAGATTTGTAAAATGACAACTAATTTAGAACATTTTTTTTGTGTAAAAAGAGTCATATAATATGTTATAACAGGTCAAGGGAAACTCAACTTCAATAAATGAATACATAATAATTCTTGGCATGTTTGATAGGTACATATTTGGGTAAACGACATAAAATAGGAAAAACAAACAAAACATGGTAGACCTATTTCACTTTCTTCCCTAAAATAATCATCATATGAAAATTCAATAATAGCAAAAGAGAAATCTTTCTTCGATGAGAATAAGTTTTATTTTTAATTAATCTTCAATTCTCCTAACCAATGGTTGGTAAGGTAGAAACAAGTTTGATGAGCATTAGAGAGAAGGAGAAGGGATTGAAACCTTCATTTTACTGTCTTCATGCAAGGTACATTTTTCTCACCAAAGATATTATTTTCCAAATCCCAACGGTGGTGATGTTAGAAAATGAGTTTCACACCCGACGTTCAAATTTCACAATGATCCAATGATTAATGAGTCTCAGATCATAGTTTTATGATGAAATTTCTGAGTTTATGCGGGAAAAGAGAGGATTTTGGGACAGGGAGAAGCGAAAACGAATTTGAGAGGAAAAAAAAAAGCGTAGAGACATATCGTAAATATAGAAACTGACCAATGTGTCTTTCTTTATAGTGAGGATACTCTCAACCTAGTATTTACTCTATTTTTCTTTATTTTATTATTTTATAAAAAAGAATTCTATTTTACATTGTATCAAATAAATAAATAAACATTTTTTTATTTTCTAAGAACATATATTTATTTTATTCAACTTAAAACCATTATTTAATTAATAAAATTATTCCTCATTTATTTAATTACAAAAACCTCATTATTTTCCTAAAGCCTATTTATTTTTAAATAAAATATGTTTTAATTTATTTTACAAAAAATAAGGGTGTTACATAAGACGACTATGACAACGAAATCATCTTAGAATAGCTCCCATTCTAAGACAATTACTAGGTCTAAAACATAAAAAAAAAAAAGCACAAAGAGCCTAGAATGAGTCCTTTTCAACGATGATTTTGATTAGATAACCCTCTTAGAATGAGAGTTATTTTAAGATGGTTTCATCATCATAACCGTCTTAGAAAATCCTCCCTTCTAAGACGAATTTCATGCTATTAAGTAGTCCTTTACAATTCTCAAGCTTTCATCCAATGAATTAGAATGCAAAGAGGTATATCTTTTCAGTTGCTCTTCACTCAATTCTCTATGATTCATCCATTAAATGTTGAGGTTATAACATAATAGTTAGCTTACTCAAACTTTCAAGTTTCAACAATTGGAATAAAAACCCCTTCCATCCAAAATAGTTAGCAGAACACACGGGAGACATTTCAACTGTTGGTCAGTTGGGGGGAGTGAGGGCACGACACACACGACACATGTGAGTACACGAGCTAAGTGAGGGAGGGCATGAGGGAGGGACAGTGGGTGAGGTTAGACTACGCTGTTAGGGAGACCATGATGGATAGGGTGGCAATTTTCTAAATAGAGTTAACAAATATGATGATGGTTTTATGCAAAACCATCGTCATTTTCATTCCCTCTATTTACAAAATTGTCATTGTGTTGCCTTCTAAGATGGTCTGCATAACTGTCATCATATTCAAGTCATTTTTTTTGTATTCAAATGGCAACTAAAACAGTTTCAACTAAATCCATGGTCATTTTAATTCCACTAATTACAACTTTACCACCAAGTGACATTCTAAGACAGTTCCACATAAATGTCTTAGAATGTGTGTCGTAAAAAATATAATTTTTAGTAGTGAGCCACTTGTGGATCTAGATTAGCATGCATGTGTATCTAGAGTTCAAAACATCAATTTAACTTAGAAGACATCACTATCTCCACAAGTTCAGTGGTAATTAATAACAAAATTCAGGTATTGGGATAGAATCCAAACAGTCCAACTTAAAGTACCCTATTAAAATACTTCTTCAACTCCCTTGTTTTGATAGTAGCCAATAGCTTATCATGAATTGACCTTCATGTCCTATATAACATCCTTCTTTGCACTATGCTTGTTTTAATGAGAAAATAACAAGAAAATATTGTTAGCTGATTGTGGTACAGTTTTGAAAAAAAAGAGCTGATTTGAATTGATTAGGCATGTTTAGACATGAGAGATATGTTTAATTATGTTGTTGCCCTGCTTTGTTTTATTTGTAAAAAAAATTAATTCATAGAAAATAGAAAGGTCATGGCAATGCAATAACAATGATATATCAAAGAACTGTTCTAAAATGAATCACAATGATATATTTAACACTCAAAGGATCTATTTGGTGAAGTCAAAATATCAATGAAATGAAGAGAAAGAAAGAGAAATGGGAACTTAAGTTATATTAAACTTCCATAATCTGATCGGATTGAAATACCAAAGAAATCTTTAAAAACGGTGTGGGTCTCTCATAAAAAACCTTTCATGCAAAGTTGTGAAGGAAAACAACTGTGCTTGTTTGATCGAACTCCATGGATCTAGGTATTTCTTAAACTCTTCTCCATGGAGTTTTGATGTGTATCAAAACATACAAATGCCAACTAGCTATGCTGCAAGAGCAAGCGAAATCATACTTTTAAAGCTTGTCCAAAACTAGGTAAAGATGTTCAGGGTCCAGAATCCAATTAATTAAGTCCATGCAAAGATTAGATAACACTATAACAATCATGAAGCTCTCATAATAAAATTACCTCTTTTATTAGAAAGATACCCACGAAAGATGAAGAAACACTTGAGAATTTTCGTTCTAGTAACTAATTTGTTATAAGATTTGCACTGCTAGATCCTCCCACAACCAATCTTTCCAGAAAAATCATTAATGATTTACCATTCTTATTAAAAAATATTAAGGATAACTTTTGTGAACCATAATCATGGATCATGTTATTTGAAAGAAAATTTATACCATCATCAAGAAGGAGAATGATACTTTAATAATGATACTTCAAATTGTACCATCACAAAAGGCAATTTTTAAGTTTGTAATGATTGAATAATGTGCAGAAGTATTAATGTTAGTCTTGGAAATTATGTTCATCTACCTAGAGAATTACATGTATCTAGAAAATATGTACCTAGGTAATGAGAGTTCATGCACTAGTGAATTGATACTCTCTAGAAAGTTCCATTACTCACTATAAATATGTGAACTCACTAGATGCGTCATCAACCCAACTCAAGCCAAGAAAAAGTTGTAATAAAATCCGAGAATTATTCAGCCCAAAATAATCTTCCTCTTATTCTATTTTGTGTGAGTTTGCACCTCCAGAATACCACCAATGGTAACACTATAAAATTTCAACAAATGACATAGAAGTTACACGTAAGAAACATATGCCAAACCACTATCTATTGTGATACATAACCTGCCCCTTAAATATCACAACACCCTTAGATCAAAACATTTGCAAAATCAAATAAACATCAAAACCAATTATCTACTATGTGTTGGACATTTTAGTGTAATTGATCTCTTTATTATGTTAAAATAAGAGTCCACGCTTGTTTTAATGTAATAACGAGATGTTTGGTTTAGGGAAATTTTGGAAATTACATGGAAGTGACTTTCAGGAAAAGACAGTTTTTAAAAAAGATAAAACTTCCATCAACCGCCAAAAACCACCTATTCATCAACCGCCAAAAACCACCTGTTCTTTGATCATAAATAATCATTCTGGTTCAGAAAGCATTATGGGTGACAAAACATACAAGACCAAAACAAAACTCTTGAATTATAATCTTCTGATTTTATCCAATTGAACAATTTTGGTTGAACCCCGAAATTTGATTCAATCTGAAAGTGTTATATACGACTTCAGATTTATCCAGTATTATCTCGATTTTCAAATTAACCAACAAAAGATTGAATCAAATTTTTTTCGAGATGATGAACGATAGTTCGAAGATGACAAGCAAGTTTGCGAAGTTGGACAAGTTTGAAGGGCAGGATTTCAGAAGATGGCAGAAGAAGATGCACTTTCTCTTAACAACATTGAAGGTGGTGTATATGCTGAGTACACCAATGCCGGTGTTTATGGAAGACGAAACTCTAGATCAAACAAGGAAGCGTTCGAAATGGGAGAACGACGATTACATTTGTCGTGGAAACATTCTGAACGGTATGTCTGACTCTCTCTTTGATATTTATCAAAATGTTGAGTCTGCTAAGGAATTATGGGACTCTCTTGAATCCAAGTATATGGCAGAAGATGCCTCAAGTAACAAACTCTTAGTTAGTAATTTCTTTAATTACAAAATGATTGATTCGAGGCCTGTTATGGAACAATATAATGAACTGCTGCAGATTTTGGGTCAGTTTACTCAACATGATTTGAAAATGGATGAATCCATTGCAGTTTCATCTATAATTGATAAATTGCCTTCTTCTTGGAAAGACTTCAAGCATACCTTGAAACATAAGAAGGAAGAGTTGACTCTGGTTCAACTCGGTAGTCATTTCATGATTGAGGAGTCGCTGAGGGCTCAGGAAATTGACAAAGTCAATGATAAAAACATAGCAGGTTCCTCTTCCGTTAATATGGTAGAGGAAAGTGGAATAGTTAAGCAAAATTACAATGCTAAAGGTAACAAACGAAAATTTCAAGGAAATAAGAACTAAGGTCTAAACAAACAGACAAAATTGTCATGTTGGAAGTGTGGGAAACCTGGTCATTTAAAGAGGGATTGTCGGGTGTTCAAAGGAAAGAACAAGGCTGGTCCAAGTGGGTCTAATGATCCTGAAAGGTAACAAGGTCAGATTGTAGTGAATAATTTTAATTCGAATACGAATTCAAATTATGTATCACTAATATTTGATGCATTCTATGTGCAAGATGATGACGTTGCTTGGTGGTTTGATTCGGGAGCAACAAGCCATGTGTGCAAAGATCCTCGTTGGTTCAAGGAATTTAGACCAATCGATGATGGCTCTATTGTGAAGATGGGCAATGTTGCAACTGAACCAATCCTAGGATTAGGTTGTGTGAATTTAGTTTTTACTTCCGGAAAAAGTTTGTATTTGGATAATGTCTTATTTGTACCTGGTATTCGTAAGAACTTATTGTCTGGTATGGTTTTAAATAATTGTGGTTTCAAGCAAGTACTTGAAAGTGACAAGTACATCTTGTCAAGACATGGTTCGTTTGTTGGATTTGGTTATCGTTGTAATGGAATGTTTAAATTAAACATTGATGTTCCTTTTGTTCATGAATCTGTTTGTATGGCCTCGTGTAGTTCTATAAGTAATATGACAAAATCAGAAATTTGGCATGCTAGATTAGGACATGTTCATTACAAAAGATTAAAAGATATGTCAAAAACAAGTATGATTCCTCCTTTTGATATGAACATTGAATAATGAAAAACTTGCATGTTGACCAAGATCACTAGGAAACCTTTTAAGGATGTTAAAAGTGAGACTAAAGTCTTAGACCTTATTCATAGTGATTTGTGTGATTTGCATGCTACTCCATCATTAGGTCATAAAAAATATCTTGTTACTTTTATTGATGATGCATCAAGGTATTGTTATGTATATTTATTAAATACAAAAGATGAAGCTCTTGATAAATTTAAAATTTATAAGAAAGAGGTAGAACTTCATCAAAATGGGCTAATCAAAACTCTTCGTACGGATAAGGGAGGTGAGTATTATGATCCGATTTATTTTCAATCTACTACAGCTTCCTATACACCACAACAGAATGGTGTAGCCGAAAGGAAGAATAGAACCTTGAAAGAAATGGTGAATTCCATGTTATCCTATTCGGGTTTAAGTGAAGGATTTTGGGGTGAGGCTATGTTGACAGCCTGTTACTTGTTGAACCGAATTCCTAACAAAAGGAATAAGGTTACCCCATATGAACTTTGGCACAAAAAGACACCAAATTTGAGTTATCTCAAAATTTGGGGATGTAGGGCTGTAGTCAGGCTTACAGAACCTAAAAGGAAAACCATAGGGGAAAGAGGTATAGATTGCATATTTATTGGATATGCTGAACATTCTAAAGCATATAGATTCTATGTGCTAGAATCTAATGATTCTGTTGCTGTGAACTCGGTTATAGAGTCACGGGATGCTATCTTTGATGAACAAAGGTTTACATCTATACCTAGGCCAAAAGACATGAATTCCATGTCGAAAGTCTCAGTTAATATTGAGGATATACCTTCAACTAGTACTGAAACTAGAAAGAGTACGAGAGTAAGAAAGGCTAAGTAATTTGGTGATGACTTTCAACTCTATTTGGTTGAAGGGTCAAGGAATGATATTGAATTTCAATATCAATATTGCCTTAATGTTGAGGAAGACCCAAAGACTTTTAGTGAAGCAATGGCTTCAAGGGATGTTGTATTCTGGAAAGAAGCAATCCAAAGTGAGATGGATTCCATCATGCAAAATAATACCTGGAAGTTGGTTGACTTACCTCCTGGATGTAAGCCATTAGGATGTAAGATGATCTTTAGGAGAAAGATGAAAGTGGATGGTACTGTTGACAAGTACAAAGCCAAATTGGTTATCCAAGGCTTTAGGCAAAAGGAGGGTATTGATTTTTTCGATACATATGCTCCTGTTGCTAGGATATCCACTATTAGACTGTTGTTAGCACTTGCTGCTATCGACAATCTGGTGATTCACCAAATGGATGTGAAAACTGCATTCTTAAATGGTGAATTGGATGAAGAGATATACATGAAACAACCTGAAGGGTTTGTTATGCCAGGAAATGAAAATAAGGTGTGTAAACTGATGAAATCTCTTTATGGCTTGAAACAAGCGCCTAAACAATGGCATCAAAAATTTGATGAGGTTGTGTTGTCTAGTGGTTTTGTTCTAAACCAAGCAGATAAATGTCTATACAACAAGTTTAATACTCATGGCAAAGGAGTTATCGTTTGTCTGTATGTAGACGACATGTTGATCTTTGGTACCGACCAAGATCAAGTTGATGAAACTAAGGCATTTTTGTCTTCTAAGTTTGATATGAAAGATATGGGGGAGGCGGATGTGATCTTAGGAATAAAGATCAAATGTGGAAACAATGGCATTTCCATCTCTCAATCACATTATATTGAGAAGATATTGGAGAAATTTAATTTTAAAGATTGTTCTCCGGTAAGTACTCCCATTGATCCTAACCTGAAGCTATTACCTAATAAAGGTGTAGCAGTGTCTCAACTTGAATACTCAAGGGCAATAGGATCACTCATGTATGCAATGATTAGTACTAGGCCTGATATAGCTTATGCTGTTGCTAAACTTAGTAGGTTTACAAGTAATCCCAGTTCTCATCATTGGCAAGCTATGAATAGAGTATTCAAGTACTTAAAGGGAACCATTGACTATGGTTTGACATATACTGGATTTCCTTCAGTTATTGAAGGTTACTCTGATGCAAGTTGGATAACCAATATGGAAGATTATTCATCCACAAGTGGTTGGGTATTCCTCCTTGGAGGAGGTGCTATCTCTTGGGCATCCAAGAAACAGACCTGCATTACAAATTCAACAATGAAATCTGAATTTGTAGCTTTAGCAGCAGTTGGTAAAGAAGCTGAGTGGCTAAGAAATCTTATCTATGAGATTCCATTGTGGCCCAAACCTATACCTCCCATGTCTATCAGGTGCGATAGTCAGGCTACTTTGGCTAAGGCATATAGTCAAGTGTATAATGGGAAGTCTAGACACTTGGGTGTTAGACACAACATGGTTCAGGAGTTAATCATGTATGGTGTGATATCAGTGGAGTTTGTGAGAACTCAGCATAATTTGGCCGATCATTTAACCAAAGGGTTAAGTAGAGATCTCGTGAAAAGGTCGGCTGTGGGATTAGGATTAAAGTCCATCTGAAATCTCTTATGTTAAGATACCCAATTCCCATCTAATATGACATTAGGTGCTGAATTCAATGTGGAAAGCTTAACATGTAGAGATTGGAACACATCAGCGAAAGTATCCCAAAAGGTATGTGTTCGGTTCTGTAAGTTAGGGAGGTTGAAGTATAACTCCTCAATGGTTCTTTTGAAAAATTGCATTCGCAGGTGCAAGAAAGAAAAGGACTACCTATATAAGCATGAAGTTTAGCCGCTTGAAGAAGCTGGGACTTGGCTTTGATATGCTTATGAAGGATAGGGACACAGGCTAGTAAACTAGTGTCGAGCAAGAGTAATGTTATAAACTATTATGCAAATTATCTTCATGTATTCATTATGAATAGAAAGGGTTCAATCCTTAGTGACACCCTGATATTCAAATATTTGAAACGTGTAATTTGCTAAGATGAAATTCAATCGTCACGATATTTCATCTATGCAGTAGTTTGTGGTATGTTATGACTTTGGTGATTTGATCGGTAATTACACTAAAATGGGGGAGGTTTGTTGGACATTTTAGTGTAATTGATCTCTTTATTATGTTAAAATAAGAGTGCACCCTTGTTTTAATGCAATAACGAGATGTTCGGTTTACGCAAATTTTGGAAATTACATGGAAGTGACTTTCAGGAAAAGGCAATTTTTAAAAAAGATAAAACTTCCATCAACAGCCAAAAACCACCTGTTCATCAACCGCCAAAAACCACCTGTTCTTTGATCATAAATAATCATTCTGGTTTAGAAAGCATTACGGGTGACAAAACATACAAGACCAAAACAAAACTCTTGAATTATAATCTTCTGATTTTATCCGATTGAACAATTTTGATTGAACCCCGAAATTTGATTCAATCTGAAAGTGTTATACACGACTTTAGATTTATCCAGTATTATCTCGATTTTCAAATTAACCAACACTATGGTACATAAAGAGAGAAAATACCAGCAACTCCAACTACATCCTTGCCAACATTGCTGATGGAATAAGCACCAAACAAAGACATCAGTCAACAAACAACAACATTAATGTACATCCTTAATTTAGTAACTAATTGGAATAGTTCAATATCTAAATTAAAATTAATACAGATTCTTACCGGAAACACCATCAATTAAATGAAGAAAAATATCTGGAAGAAAAATATATGATCATATGGGTGGTAAACACCACCTGAAACACCAATTAAGATAGAAATTAAATCTTCTTGTCTCTACACCAAAACAGATTCATATGATATCATCAAATATAACTAACAAAAAACACCTTACCAATGTTCTTCAAATGATAAATCTATGAAATTATACAAAACCAATGAAAGCTTAAAGATTCCTAGTATGATCTGCATATCAAATGAAATCCATAACATGCTTAAAATTCACAATTATTTTATTTATTGCACTTATTTTCCTTATATTCTATAAATCAAATCCCTTTGAGCAAGGACCTAAAAATGAAATATCTAATTTACTCTTAATGGATGTAGAATCATGAACAAAAAATTTAAAAATAGAGTGAATTTTATAACTTTTGTCGAAGCCATGTAACATTCATTAGCAGAGGTCACACTAAGACAGTCAGTCTCAATATGTTCTCAGCTTGCAAATTCTTTCAGCGACACATTCAAAGACTAACTCATGTCCATTATTCGGTTACAGAAATCAAACATCAAATACAATTACATTCACCACTGGATACTGATTTGAAAAAATTACAAAACTCCTCATTCACCACTTCTAATAACTCCAATTTCAATTCTTATCAACCCTCGGCATTCAAGAACACGAAAGGTGACCAGCGCCTCGATGCTGAAGCACGCACTGAAACAGACCTCAAGATTCATAATGCTACTCTCAATGAATGAATAAACCACTAACAAAAGGGAAATGAGGGACGCTGATAAAGAGATTGTGATTGTGAAATCAAAATCCCTAACAATAAAGGGTGAAATCACAATTGAGGCACAAAAATATCACTTGAAGCCACATAGTGTGGGTTGCATCACACATGCACTCCATTGTGGATGAAGATAGAAATGAAAAAATAAAACTCTAAACAAGCAAAAACAGAGATGGTGAGAGAGCTCGACTATGAAGGAGCCTCAGCTGAAGCAGCGAGGGTGACATTGTGAAGGAGTTCCTCTTCGTGTCTCAGTAGTGGCACACGACAAAGATTCAAGAGAAGCAACAAGGAGAGTGAGTGATAAAAGAGCACGAGTGAGAGTGAGTGTACTTACTGGATTTTCTTGAGTGCTAAATTTTTTAAATAGTTTAACATATAGTCTTTCAAAAAAAAAAAAACCTTTTAGAATTATTTAACATCACATTTGTTTTTAATAACCATTCTAAAAGAACTTTTAAGAACAACTTCCTTACAACATTTTCTAAAAATAATGTTTTTATTTATAAAAATACCATCACATTTGTTTAGAATGGTACTTTAATAACTATTCTAAAGATTTGTTCTAAAGTCTCTATTTTTCATCAGTGTTACTTTTATCAACTTGTTCACTCTTTTATTGTATCAATTTTTAGACTATGTTTTACGGATTTGAAATACATGCTAATTGTGTTTTTATTTTTTAAAAATTTTGTACAAACTCCAAAAAATCATGGACTCAATTTGGGGAGTGGAAATTAAAAAGAGAAAAAAATCCAATTGTGAAGGTCCAAATGAAATCAGCTACCTACCTGATGTCATTGTTGGTGGCATTCTCTGCATTCACCAACTAAAGAAGCAGTTTGTACTAGTGTTTTATTCAAGAGGTGGATATACCTCTGGACATTCATCACCAAGCTAGAGTTTGAGGATAAAGACACATTCTACCACAAAATTAGAATAAGGAAAGCCCCCTTTTATAATTTTGTGGATAAAGTATTACTTCATCTAAAGAGTTCAATCACCCAAAGTTTCGTTGTTTTTCTTACAAAGTTATTATAGTCGTCGTGTTGATAAGTGGATATACAACATTATAAATCAGAGAGTCAATAAACTTTTTATCATTTCAATGACAACACAAGACATCTCCATGCATTTCCTTTGGAATTCCTCATTCTAGAATAATAAGAACTGAAAACGTTTGATTTTCTTGCTAAAATTAATGTTTCCAGCTTGTTTGTCTCTCATCCCCTACTATCCTCAAGTTGTTCACAATTAGATATATCTCTGACCCATCTGATGGCACTCAAAATCTAGCAGGAAACTCATACATTTTCACCTCCAATTTCTCAGAGAATTGGGAATTCCAAAGAGAATATATGGGTGACACAGTCTTGTGTAGTCATTAAAATGATATAAAGCTTTTTGATTTTCTGGATCCAATTTATAATATTATATATCCACTTATCAACACGGTGATTATTATAACTCTCTGTAATAAAAAGGGAGAAACTTTGGATGATTGAACTCTTTAAACAAAGTAATATTTTATCCACAAAGTTATAAATGGGGGCTTTACTTGTGCTAATTTTAATGCAGAATGTATCTCTATCCTCAAACTCTAGATTGGTGATGAATCTCCAGAGGTATATCCAATTCTTGGATAAAACACTAGTACGAATTGCTTCTTTAGTTGATAGAAAGAAAAGAATGCAACCAATAATGACATCAGGTAGATTGCTGAGTTTGTCTTGACCTTCGTGTATGGATTTTTTGCTCTTTTAAATTTCACCTTCCCAAATTGAGTCTATGATTGCTTGGAGTTCCAACAAAAGGTTAAAAACATAAAAACACTACTAAAATGCACTGCCAAGCCATAAAACAGTCTAAAAATTGATACAACCAGAGTTTGAATGGCAAGTGTAAGTTGATATGTAAAACCTGTAGTGGATCCATTTATTAGTCAAGGGGGTACCAATGCACCCCTTCCCTTTTAAAGAAATACATGTAAATATTTACAATGTGTATATTTGAACCCCTATCTTTATATTTTTACTTTTTTTGCGATAATGATTATTAATTATTATTTTTTCAATAGATTTTCTCCCTTGACTTGGGGTCCTATCCGTCAGTGCATAAGATACCCATCATTCTAAGAATGTTTTCTTGTGGCCAGATTTTAAAGGAAACACTAAATCTCAGGTAATGGATAATAGAGGCACAAATAATGGAAAACCAATCGTCAAAATGTCCAAAATAATCAGCAACTGAAATTTAAAAAAAAAAAATGAGACCCAAAATCTGATGAGTGAAGAACATACCATGTAGAGGTGGTTGGTAGAAATTTGCTACTTGATGGAACCCTTGACACATGAGAGGAGATTACACAGAAACTCACAAACACTACCAAAACCTAAGGCACCATAGTAAGAGAGAGAGAGAGAGAAAGAGAGAGAAAGTGAGTATGTGAGTGAGAGAGAAAGAGTGTTTGATGCTGTTGAGTGAGAGGGGTGAATGAAAAATGTCTATATAAAGCGGTCAATGATGGCTACAATGAGAAAGAGACATTGCTAATTAATACAAATTAAATTTTATTTTAATTACATAAAATAGTTAGGTTTGATTAGCTTGTATGACTTTTTGCAAAGTAAGAAAAAGAAGTTTCTGATTAATAAAAGAAGTAAATTTTATTTTAACCAAATAAAACAATCTGGTGTGACTAGAATCGTTCCATGAAAATCATGGTCAAACTTATCAATTTCACCATATAACTTCTTGATATGAATTATCCAGTTGTATTAATTAAATATGCATAAAGAAATATATGTCACTCATAATAGTTGTATGAAGCTCAAATAAGATTGCTTTCAATGAAAAGTTAATGTAATTTGTAAAAAAAAGGATTATATAAAGAAGATCTCTCTCTCTCTCTCACACACACACACACACAAAATACTATTTTGTTTTATAAATATTAAGGCCAAAAAAAGTTTGATAAATGAATGCATAATAATATATTATTGAAAAACTAAAGTCAAATATTCATTAATGTCATTATTAAACATCATTGTTCTTCCCACAGTAAGTGATAAAATATATGGATTTAAAATATACTTTCTATTAAATGTCTAACTAATTAGTATACTCCATTTGACACCATTGAGAGGAATTTTTGGTTCTTCTATAAGGCTTTTTACAAGAATGAAGCATTTTTTATTATTTACCCTTACAAAAATACAATAAGTATCTATTTGTTTTCATTTAAGTGATGTATAATGCTCTTAGACTTTATTGTTTTTACATCACCGAAAATAAGTTAATGATTACTAACAAGGGTAAAATTGGTATATTAATAAAAAAGTTTAAACCCCATCAAACCAACTAGTTTAGAAATTTTTATTAATTGGTCCATATAATTTAGTTACAAATGTCTTATCCTAATATATTAAATAAATGAAAAGTAACAATTAAAAAAAAGTAATCCAAAGAGCCTTTATTTTGGGAAGGAAAGGAGTGCGTCAAAACTTTCTTACTTTATATTTCATCCATTTCATATTATATGAAGTATAAGGTTTAGACACAGGTGTTAAGAAATGAAATTATTATCTTTAATTTCATAAAAAAAATACTACATTTGATTCTAGTTATAAGCAACATGTGTAGTGTAAACATGCTTCATTGGATTTGTAAATAACAACTAATTTAGAACAATTTTTTTAAAAGACGTCATGTAATATTAACAAGAAGAATGTTATAAAAGGTAAAGGAAAAGTAAATTTCAATAAACAAATACATAATAATCAATTAATGAAAACATGAAGCCAAATATTCATTATGTATAGCATTAAAATTCATCATCCTTCTCTTGATAACAAATAATGAATATGTATTTAAAATCCACTATCTGTTACATGTATCACTAGTTAACACAATTTATTAAAAAATGCTAAAAATAATTAAAACCAATTGTCTAAAGTGCCCTTATTTAATTTGGGAGGGAAAAGTATGTAAAAATTCCATTATTTTATATTATAAAAGATGAGGAGTGCTAGTAGCTTGACTTTTAACACACTCCTTGAAACACAAACTTTCTAACTGGTTAAAATTAATTGAAAGCCACAAAATTAGGAGAAATAATAATTAAATATCATGTGTAACCAATTTTTTTTTTAATTTTAACCAATTAAAAAGTGTTCAAAAGAATGTGTAAAAAAAATGTGTTCCTGACATTTTTCATATATGCATGTTTGGGTAAAGGACATAAAATAGAAAGAAAAAAACATGGTAGACATATTTCACTTGTTTCCCTAACTTAAATAATCTTCATATGAAAATTCAATAATAGAGAAAGAGAAACTTTTCTTCGATGAGAATAACTTCTCATTTTAATTAATCTTCAATTCTCCTAACCAATGGTTGGCAAGGTAAAAACAAGTTTGATGAGTATGACTACAATAGTATAGTAGTATATAAATCATTCTAGTATAATAGAAAAAACAGATTACTAATAAGATTAATAATTTAAATTATGTTTCAAAAATTGAACTAGTATTTTCAATATTAACTAATTAAAACTATATGCATTTCATAATGATTAGGTGTTTCGTATTTGACTAATTAAAACTATATAGTGCGCGCTTGGTGTGTGAAGTTTGGCAATAATTTGTTGTCATGTGCTCAAAAAATATGAAACAAGCCAACATCTCAAATGCCATTTCCCATTCCACCAATTCTCATTCCAACCCTTCCAAATTTGTCCACCTCTCCTCCAAAAAACCCTTTCCCAAAATTGCCTTCCTCTTCCTCACCCACACTGATATCTAATTCTCCCCCTTATGGGACAAATTCTTCTCTTCCACCCCTCCCAACCTCCTCAACATTTACATCCACATAGACCCCTTCAACAACCTCACGTGCCCTCTTTCCACTTTTTTAAAAAACAAATTCATCTCCTCTAAACACACCTTTCGAGATTTACCAACCCTTATCTTTGCCATTCACTGCCTCCTTCCCATCAGGCTCATCAATGACCCTTCGAATGCCTACTTTGCTTTCCTCTCCTAGCATTGCATCCCTCTCCACTCCTTCAAATACACCTACAACTGCCTGTTTCTATTATGCAAATTCATTGCTGACGTTGACAATTTACAAACATTTAAGGTGGTATCTCATATGGCGCCTCCTGCAAAAATACAAAAGACCACCAGGAAGTGCCATCTTAGATGGTGCCTCCTCCTACCTACATGGAAAGAGAAACCCTTGCAAGTAAATAGTTTTTTTCCTACACTTGTCTGATATATATATTTTCTAAATAATGCTTGTTTTGTCAAAAAGCCAAAACATTTTTTTTATTATTCAATGGATAATTATATTTTGGAGCTCTATGTTGAAAGTCACTATTACTTAATTTCAATGAAAATCAATGTGCTTTCAGAGACACATGGGGGGCATAAACGAAGATATAGTAAAGTATGAATTTAGATTGAAGTTTAGATATAAAACAAGAAGGCACGTAATCAGGATTTGAGAGCTCTTCATCAAATTCATTTAGGTTTTGGTTACAGTTAAAAATAAAACTAAATAGTAGTTGTTAGAAAATTCCTTTGCAGAAATGTTGACAATTGTTAACTCATTGGCAAGTGCATCAAATTGTCACAAGTAATAAAGTTACTTGGAAGTCCGGGTGTCTAATCCACAGCAACTTTGTTCGTACTTAGATTGGTGCAAACCCAATTTTCAAGCAATAGAAGAGATAAGGAATGAATAATTGTAAAATTTAAAGAAAGTAAAAGATACGAAGGATAAGAAATTTAAAATAAAAGATTAGGAGATAAGATAAAAATTTAAAGAGATAAGAGATTTAAAGATAAAAAACTAGAAGATAAAATAGATAAGAGATTCAATGTAAAAAATAAGAAAAGTAAAAGATAAAGATGAAGATAAAAAGATGAATTCAGCATGCAACAAATATGTTAGGGCCTAGCATGCCTAAACTACTTGTGATGCAATGCTAATGATTTTCTCTATCTAATGTTATCCCATTTTTTACTCATATCTACTATGACACTCTATCTTTGGTTTCCCGCATGAAGAGCTTAATTTCTCTATTTTTCTCTCCTAAATTTTTTTGCAAAGATAAAACAATAAATTGCATTAAGATTAAAGATGCATAAAATAGGATAAACAAATATCAATCTATTTCAAGCAATGATTTCATTTAGATGTTCTTTCCCATTTCTTAGAAAATAATCATTTGTCAATGTATTACCCCCTAAATAGTGCATGAGTATGGGTGATCAGGCCATAATCAATAAACAATGAAGCACAAAAAAGAGCAATAAAAATGGGATTGGTTTAAATAGACAATTGGATAGAATTACATTATAAAGTTGGCCTATCAAGCTCCCAACAATGGGGGTTTAGCCTCTCATTACCATGAAAGGCTTTACACTTTAGGAGCTGCTGTGGATAGAAGAAGGGAAGGGATGGAAAAATGAAGAGAAGGGGATAATAGACATAGAAAGAGGGTTTTCCCTATTTGAGATTCTCCAACTTAGGATTTATTCATTAGAGAGTTCTAAGTCTCTCTGTGTGTTTCTCCTTTGTTTCCTACTCCTTTTATAGGCTTACGGTAGCTTAAAATTCATGTGACGTCACACTAAGCGAGCCATTTGAGCTTAGTGTGTATGGCGGTGATCACACGTTTTGTGCAGGATTCACACTAGGGGTGCCGTTGGGTTTCTTCATGGGCCTTCTTGCATGCTAAGCGAGCTGCCCCAATATTCAACTTTTTTCTTCAAGGCTTTTTCTTCAAGTTTTTCATCCATTTTCCTCCCAAACACTTGCAATTTTCTTCTTTAGAATCTTGCCGGTAAAAAAATAACATGATATTCAATTCCTCATTAAACCCAAATTTGTTTGTTATCAACAATCTACAAAAGCATTTTGTAATTTTAGTTATTCTTGTCTTTGCAACAAAACAAATTCATATGATATCATCAAATATAACTAGCAAAAAATACCTTACCAATATTCTTCAAATGATAATGTTGTGAAATTATACTAAATCAACGAAAGCTCAAAGGTTCCTAGTATGATCTGCATATCAACTGAAATCCACTACATGCTTAAAATTCACAATTATTTTCATTTATTGCTCTTTTTTATTCTATAAATCAAATCCCAATGAACAAGAACCTAAAACAGAAATATCTAACTTTGTTCGCAGTTGCTAATTCACTCTTAGTGGATGCAGAATCATAAACAACAAATGAAAAAATAGGGTGAATTTCAGAACTTTTAGGGAAGCTAGGTAGCATTCATTAGTAGAGGTCATACTAAGACATTCGCTCTCAATATGTTGTGAGCTTGCAAATTATTTCAATGACACATTCAAAGACTAACTCTTGCCCATAATTCGGCTACAGTAATCAAACATCAAACACAATTATTACATTCACAACTGGATACTGATTTGGAAAACAACATTACAAAACTCAACATTCACCACTTCAGAAAACTCCAATTCTAAATTCTTACCTCAAATAAAGCCTTGGAATTCGAGAACATGAAAGGTGACTAGGGCCTTGATGTCGAAGCATGCGCTGAAGAAGATGTCGTGATTCACAATTTTACTCTCAATGGATGAAAAAACAATGGTTGTGCAACCAAAATCTCTAAAAACAATTGACAAATGAGAAATGACGCATGGAAATAAAGGGATTGTGTTTGTTAAATCAAAATCCCTAAAAATAAAGGGTAAAATTAAAATTAAGGCACAAAAATATCACTTGAAATAGCATGGTGAGGGTGGCCTCTAAAGGGTGCTCCATTGTGGACGAAGACGGAGATGAGAAAATAAGACTTTGAACAAGCGCAAACGGCGGTGGTGAGGGAGCTCCACTATGAATCAGGCTCAGTTGCAGTGGTGGCGATGGTGGCATTGTGAGGAAGTTTCTCTTTGTGTCTTAGAAGTAGCGAACAATGGGGATTCAAGAGAAATAACGAGGGAGAATGAGTGAGAGAAGAGCGCGACTCAGAGTGAGTGTAATTAATGGATTTTCTTGAGCGACATAGTTTTTGGAATTGTTTAACATATAATCTTTCAAAAAAAACTAACATCCCTACAACCTATAAGAATGGTATTATTTATAAAAATACATCTCATTTTTTTAGAATGGAAGTTTTATAACTTTTCTAAAAAAATCTTCTAATGTCTGTTTGTTGCACTAGTGTTACTTTTACCGACTTGTTCAAACTTTTATTGTATCATATTTTATACTATGTTTTATGGATTGGAAATGCATGCTAATTGTGTTTTTATTTTTTAAAACTTTTGTAGGAACTCCAAGAAATCATGGACTCAATTTTGGGAGTGGAAATTAAAAAGAGCAAAAAATTCAACCATGAAGGTCCAAACAAAATCAGCTACATACCTGATGTCATTATTGGTCGCATTCTCTTCTTTCTACCAAATAAAGACGCAGTTCATACTAGTGTTTTATCCAAAAGCTGGATCTAGCTGTTGACATTCATCACCAGGCTAGAGTTTGAAGATGGAGACACATCCTGCCGCAAAATTAGGATAAGGAAAGCCTCCTTTTAAAACTTTGTGGATAAAGTACTACTTCGTCTGAAGAGTTCAATCATCAAGATTTTCTATCGTTTTTTTACAAAGAGTTATTTTAATTGCTGTGTTGATTAAATGATATTTAACATTATAAATTAGAGAGTCAATAAACTTTTTATCATTTGAATGACAACACAAGATATCTCCACATATTCCCTCTAGAATTCCCCTTTCTTAGAGAAATTGAAACTGAAAATTTATGATTTTCTTGTCAAAGTTAACATTCCCACCTTTGTTTGTCTTTCATCCCTCACTATCCTCAACTTGTCCTCAATCACGTTCATTTCTGGCTTGGTGACACGCAAAATCTCACCATTAATTGAACTTCCTAGTTCTTAGAGAGTGTGAGATAATAATGAGTAGATGGTGAGATTTTGAGTGTCATCAGAAGGGTCAAAGATAAACATGATTGTGGACAATGAGTGATGAAAGACAAAGAAAGGTGGGGACGTTAACTCTAGCAGGAAAATCATACATTTTCACCTCTAATTTCTCTAAGAATTAGGAATTCAGAAAGGAATGTGTGGCAATGTCTTGTGTAGTCATTGAAATGACATAAAGATTTTTGAATTTCTGGATTCTATTTAAAAATTTATATATCCACTGATCAACAACGCAATTATTATAACTATCTGTAAGAAAAAGAGAGAAACTCTAGAGGATTGAACTCTCTTCAAATGAAGTAATACTTTATCCACAAAGTTATAAAAGGGGGTTTCCTATATCCTAATTTTTTTTGGCAGAATATGTCTCAATGCTCAAACTCTAGCTTGGTGATGAATGACCAAAGGTATATTCATCTCTTGGATAAAACACTACTACGATCTGCTTCTATAGTTGGTAGAAGGAAGAGAATGCAACCAATAATGACATCAGGTAGATAGCTGATTTTGTTTGGACCTTCATAATTGAAGTTTTTGCTCTATTTAATTTTACCTCCCAAAATTGAGTCTATGATTGCTTGGAGTTTTGGCAAAAGGTTAAAAAAATAAAAACACAATTAGCATGCATTGCCAAGCCATAAAACAAAGTGTAAAAATTGATACAATCAAAGTTTGAATTTGTAAGAGTAAGTTCATATGTAAGACCTGCAGTGTATCAATTTATTAGTCAAGGGGGTACCAATGCACTCTTTCCCTTTTAAAGAATCACAAGTAAATATCTACAATGTGTATATTTTAACCCCTATCATTAATTTTTTTTACTCTTTTTGCGATAATAATTATTATTTTTTAATTTTTCTGAAATTAAATTTTAAAAAAATGAGACAAAATCTCATGAGTGAAGAACGTACCATGTGGAGGTGGTCGGTAGAAATTTGCTAATGGATGGAACCTTTGACACATGAGAAGAGGCTACACAGAAACTCACAAACGCTACCAAAACCTAAGGCACCATAGAGAGAGAGAGAGAGAGAGAGAATGTGGGTGAGTGATTGAGAGAGAGACAAAGGATTTGATCCTATTGAGTGAGAGGAGTGAATGAAAGATGTCAATGATGGCTACAATGAGAGACGTAACTAATTAACGTAAATTAAATTTTATTGTAATTACATAATACAATGAGGTTTGACTAGTTTGTATGACTTTTTTGCAAAATAGGAAAAAGAAGTAAATTTTATTTTGACTAAATAAAACAATTTGGTGTGTCTAGAATCATTTCATGAAAATCAAGGTCAAACTTATGAGTTTCACCATTAAACTTGGATTTTATTGTCTACTTGATATGAAATATATATTTTGACTGATATATTTAACAACAATCTACCTTTTTATATTTAGTTTTAAAACTATTTCAATATATGATTTTACCATTTTACTTATCCATATAAATTGAAGAAAGTGTTTGGAGTTTTTTACAATAATTCAACCAACTAACCTAGACCCCTTAACTTTAGCATTTTACATTTAGTCTATGCAAGACTTTATTTCAATTTTAGATTCTAACCTTTCCAAAAATTTCATTTTATTGTCTTTGTTGACTACCACTAACACAAAAAATGTTATTAAATATTTCATCATGAAAGGAATATTATAAATAAGATCTAGGTATGCATATGAATACTAATTAATGGTCTTGAAATTGAATATTAGATATGCAATTGTGTCAATTAAATATGCATAAAGAAATATATGTCACACATAATAGTTATATGAAGCTCAAATAAGATTCCTTTAAATGAAAAGTTAATGTATTTTGTAAAAAAATCATATAAAGAAGATCCCATTTAACCTAATATGAGTTAAGTATTTAATTGCATGCACTATCTTCTGAATGTAACATTATTTAGAAATGCATCAATACAAACTTTTCCCCTTATATATTATTAAACGTATAACATCATGTATCTAGCACCAACATTCAATCAAATGTTTCTATTTAATAGGCACACAACTTTTTGTGTCCGTGCTATACACTAAAAACTTTATGTTGGATGTAGATCATAATTATTATTAAAATTATACTTTATATTTTTAAGGATATATTTTAGAGTACATTTTGTGATTAAATATCTTTGATGGAAGATAAGCATGTAATTATTTAAATATTCTATATTGACTATTTTTAATTCGGTAAAATATATTTTTTAATTTTAGTTAAAAAATTTAATTCCTTAATTTAATTGATTTTATTTTATATATATATATATATAATACTTTTTCTTTTATAAATATCAAGGCGAAATAAATTTGGATAAATGAATGCATAATCATCTATTAATGAAAAACTGAAGTCAAATATTCATTAATGACATTATTAAACCTCATTATTCTTCTTCCAATAACTGAAGTCAACATTTTTTCCTTTTATAAGGTTTTTTACAAAAATGGAGCATGTTTTCATTATTTGCCCTTATAAAAATACTATAAGTATGTATTATTTTATTTAACTGATGTATAATACTCTTAGACTATATTGCTTTTACATCAACGAAAATAAGTCAAAGACTACTAACAAGGGTAAAATTGGTATATTAATAAAAAATTAAAACCCCATAAAACCAACTAATTTACCTATTTTTATTGATTGGTCCATGTAATTTTTTTAAAGATATCTTATCCTAATGTATTAAATAGATGAAAAATAACATAATTTGAAACAAGTTATCGAAAGAGTCCTTATTTTGGGAAGAAAAAAGTGTGTCAAAACTTTCTTACTTTATATTCCATCCATTTCATATTATATGATGTATAAGATTTTGACACATGTATTAAGAAATGACATTATTATCTTGAAACTACCTTTGGTTCTATTTATAAGTAAAAAAAGTGTAGTGCAAAAATGCACTATAGTTGTCGTTTATAAATACTAAACTAGTATCATGTAACTTCCTAATATATCTCTTACCTGATCTCTAGTTAATTACCTAATAACAACTACTTTCACAAAGGGTATTTCATAGGAAAAAAAATTAATGCTTCATTGGATTCGTAAAATGGCGACTAATTTAGAACATTTTTTTTTGTAAAAAAAATGTCATATAATATGAGGAATGTTATAAAATGTTGTGGGAAAATAAATTTCAATAAATGAATGCATAATAATCAATTAAGAAAAATATGATGTAAAATATTCATTAATTATACAAATAAAATCCAATATCCTTCTCCTAATAACTAATAACAAATACTCATTTAAAATCGATTATCGGTTAAATGAGGAGTGTTAGGAGCATGTTTTGTAACACACTCCTTCAAACACAAACTTTCTAACTTGTTAAAATTAATTGAAAGTCACAAAATTAAGAGAAATGGTAATTATATATCATGTGTGGCCAACAATTTTTTTTATTTTAACCTATTGAAAAGTATTCATAAGAATGAGTCAAAAATGTATTCTTGGCATTTTTTATAGGTACATATTTGGGTAAAGGACATAAAATTGGCAAAACAAACAAAATATGGTAGACCTATTTCACTTGCTTCCCTAACTTAAATAATCATCATATTAAAATTCAATAATAGCAAAAGATAAACCTCTTCTTGATGAAAATAGCTTCTATTTTTAATTAATCTTTGATTCTCCTAACCAATTGTTCGCAAGGTAGAAACAAGTTTGATGAGTCAAACTACAATAGCATAGTAGTATATAACTAATTCTAGTATGATATAAAAACAAATTACTAATCCGATTAATAATTTAAATTATATTTGAACAATTGAACTCGGATTTTCAATATTAATTAATTAAAACTATAGTCATTGTGTAATGATTAGGTGTTTAACATTTGTTTTTTCATTTAGAAAATAATTAATTCTCATAATTTTTTATTAGAAAGCACATGTTTTAATGTAAAGTTACAGTTAAATTGTAATATAAAAATACATTTAAATTATGCTTAACAATTGAAAATTAATTTTTAAAATCAATTATATTGAATTTTACAGCAATCATATCCCTTAAAAAATTTAGTGAACTACATCTGGATAATATAAAAAATGTAATTTTCATGATACATGAATAGTTATATAGAGCTATAAATGTTGGTGATGATATAATATATAATGCGCTCTTGGTGTAAGGTTTGGCAGTGATTTGTTGTCTTATACACAACAAATATATGAGACAAGCCAACAGCTCAAATGGCACCACCCAAAGAGTGAAAATGGGATGGCACTTCCTATTATGCAACTTCATTCGTGACGTTGACAATTTACAAGCATTTAAGGTGGTATCTCATATGGCGCCTCTTGCAAAAGACAAAAGACCACCAAAAAGTGTCATCTTAGATGGTGTGTCCTCTTGCCTACATAGAAAAGAAACCGTTGCAAGTAAATAGTTTTTTTTCCTACACTTGTTTGATATTTTTTTTTTCATCAAAAAGCCAAATCATTTTTTCTGTCACTCAATGGATAATTATATTTTGGAGCAATATATTGAAAGTCGTTGTTACTTAATTTTAAATAAAAATCAATGTGCTTTGAGAGACACATGAATGGCATAAACAAATATATAGTAAAGTATGAATTTGAATTGGAGGCCAGCCACTCTAGCCAAAGATGTTTATGTAACCTAATAGAAAAATGATGAAAATTCTATAACTGCAAATATGTTACTTCTCTCAAATGAAAATATCATCTCTTTAACATCTTCAACCTCTCCAAAGACTTGAGCATTTTCCAATACATATTTAACCAAATGGAACTCATGCTCATCGAATATAAACAACAAAAATTTATCACTTGAAATTTAGATATAATACATGATGGCAAGTAATCAGGATTCGAGAGCTCTTCACCAAATTCATTTAGACCTTGGTGACAGTTAAAGATAAAACTAAACAGTAGTTGTTAGAAATTTACTTTGCAGAAATGTCAACAATCTACAAAAGCATTTTGAAAATTTAGTTATTATTGGGTCACATCATCAGTTTCAATCAATCAACTACCAACCTTTAAAATAAGAGTCATTAGACTACTCAACATTTCAAAATGTAGGAAATCATCTTTTTTCTAGTGCAAGAACCTGAGTGAAAGAGGGAGATTGTAACACAAAATTGTTTCATACAATGGTGAATTGGAGAAGCAAAGAAGCACTTAGTGGGCTTTTGTGGATGGTTCTTGGGTGGATGATCCTTGTAGGGTGAAGGAGGAAGTTAGAAAAAAATTTGAAAGCAAATTTTGTGAATATGCATAGGCTAGATAATTGAGCAAAATGTTTAGCTGCTCGATCAACATCTGCCCAATCTACTATCATTTAGCCTCAAGTGATTGACCAAATAGATATGTATGAAAGAACTCAAAAAATTGAATGTTAAGCTCATGAAAATGGGAGATAAGGAGATGGCACTTAAGGAACCTATGGTGCAATTAATGCCTAATGATGAACATTAAAAAGAGTAGATTCGTCAGCACATGGAGCAAATGCAACTTATATTACAATACTTTAATATTAAGTCTCTCATGGTAGGTCCTATACTACATTGACTACCATTGCATATGACATTGAGAACCCCATGCTAATGAAGAGAGAGTTGATTGAGTTCATGACATATCGAAGGAATGTTCATTTTATGTTTATTTGGATTTTATTCATTATTAGATGTTTTTGTAAGGTACTTATTTATCAATTATAAATTTTCACTTTATTCTTCATTCTATTTTGATACTTTTTTTTTATCAGTTTTCATAACTACACTTGATGTATATTTATTTGGTACTATTTGTGGTATGAATATGCACTTTTGTCATACATTGTGTTTTGGTACTTTTTATAGGTATTGAAGTTTCAATTTATTATACATTCTATTTATGGAGAAATTACATATCTTACTAAGTATGATTGTGATAAATAAATATTTTTTTAATTATTTATAATTATTAAGCATGTTTCAAATTTATTAATTACAAAACTAATGCAAAGCCAGACATCTAAATTTAATTTAGCAATTGAATTTTTTGGTTGTTAATTCATAAACAAGGACAATATGAATTGCAATAGAAAAGTATGTGTCACTATTTAGCGATCCAAATGGTAACTACCTTATTTTTCCTAAATATTAAATTATTAAATTTTTCAGTGCATTTTTTTTATCATAATGTAGCCATCAACATGGAGACTAATAGGACTTTCTAGAATTATATTTTCAAATAATTTAAATTAAAATTAGCGAATGAATTAGAGATAGATGTTTGGTGGTTGTATTACTCTTAAGTCAAGAAAAGAGACAACCACCGGCCCCAAAATAGTTTATAATAGTGACCAATTACATCAGTAGCTGAATAGTGACTGATGAAATTAAAACTTCAAAAGCAAATGGTTTAGCAACTTGGGTTTTTGGGACCATATTTTTAGCGACCAATTTATCAATTGATTTTGTCGGCAGCTGAATGGCATTTTTTGTGTTATAGCCTTTTCAAGGTACTTGATTGTTAGATGAAAGATAAAAGCCTTGAAAAATATATCAATGAAACATGGTCTACCCTACATGTGGAAGGTTGGGGTGCTTATGTCTTAAAAAGAAACTCAAAGGTTGGGGTGCTTATGTCTTAAAAAGAATTTACCAGAATTGTTTTGGGAGGCAATAGGGTAATGAGTTGTTGCTAAGACAAAAGTCAAGAACTGTTTAGAGAGTAACACAAAATTATTCCATACAATGGTGCATTGGAGAAAAAGGTAATATACACACTAGTGCAAAGATGGGATTTTAGAGTAGCTTTTTAGAATGATTATAAACGCACCATTCTAGAAAAAAATGCAGTGACATTTTTGAAAATAAATACTTTGTTTTTAGAACGGTTGTAGGGAAACCATTCTTAAAACCTTCACACATAACAAAACTCTAAAAGTACATATTTGCACTTTGCTCTTACTCCCTTCTCCCTCGATGTGCTCTACTCTCATAGTGTCTCCCTCATCGCCCTTACACTCCCTTCCTTGCCCACTGTTATTCTTCCACCGAATTGTTGTCACTCTGACTGTCTTCCTTGCACTCCATCCCTTAGCGCGTTGGAAAATCCTAGAAGAGGATCAATTAGTAGGTTCCACACTCAGTGCGCCACCAGCTCTCCCAGCCTGGAGTTTGTCCCTTCTCGCGCTAAGCGCGCCCAGCTCGCTAAGCCAAAATTCACTTACTCGCGCTTAGCGAGCAAATCACACTAAGCGAGCCTTCAGAATCTAAAACATTCAAGAGCCTTTTAAAACAATGAAGATTAGTGAAAATGATATATACAGAAGAGAGGTCTGAAAGAGAAGAAACCAAAACGATAGAGCTTCAGCTACAAGATAGTTTTAGGTTTTGAGAGTGATTCTAGGTTTCTAAAGGTGGAAGAGACATCCTCACCATTTGTAAACTCAGTTTCGATTCCAAAAATTTCTTCTTGGTGCTCAAAGTTACTACCTTGCAATCGAAGGCTAAGCCTCTTGTTGGGGATTTTTACTGAACATTGATGTAATATTTTCTTACTATCTATTTGAAGTTGTTTTTATGTGTTCCTTGCTTCTATATGTGCTTATTTCTTGCATGCTTGTGTCTTGATCACCTATTTATGTGTAAAGTTAGGATTTATAGTGCTGGGAAGTGCTTTAAATCCTTAGAACTTGATAGAACAGGCTAGAGAACTGTATGTCTTGACACAAAGTGTAGGGATTTAGTTTATTTTAAGTTGTAATCTTAATGCAACTCGTTTAGGCTAAGTTCGACGAGGGATCTAGAACAAAGTTTAAATAGAGTTAGGCCCATTCACTCGAAGAATCGTGGTTTGGGTAGTTATTTTCGGCATATAACACTAAAACAACCTTAAATGGAGAAAATACTTAGTAACATCAAATAGGTTTAGTAGAATGACCCAACGTTTTTAATCATTTGTTTTATCTCTCATTGTTAGATGGTTAATTTTGTAGTTACTTTAGACTTGTAGACATAACTTCTTTTTATAGTCATTTGCTTTACACAAATGTTTACTCATTGAACACATATTTTTAGAATGAAACAAGTTCCCTGAGATTCGATACTCGGTTCTTACTGTTTTATATTACTTGTGCGACTCAGTACACTTACTGATTAGCATCGCGAAACAAGTTTTTGCTGCGAAGAAGTTTTTGGCGCTGTTGTCGAGGACTTTGTTCTTCGTACTTGGTTGTTTGCATAGTTCAATTTTATTTTTTGACTTTTATTTTTATTTTTAACTATTTTCTATTTTTCTTTATTCACTCTTACATTAAAAAAAAGACTTTTTTCTTGAGATTCTATGCTTGCAGGGTGGAACCTCAGAAGAACTTAATCCATGGAAGACATTGTAAGGATGGAAGATCGTTTTAAGAGGTGGACTGAGTATCTTGATAGCATACAATCAAGGGTCAGTCACTCACCACCGATAAATTGTGATTTTTGTGGAGGAGAGCATTGTAATGACAATTGTCATCTCTACTCCATGAATAACTCTTGGTGGGGACAAGAGTTACTCCTTTACAATCAATATGAAGAAGAAAGAACTCCTAATCTTGAAGGTGTGTTGGCGCAATTCATGGCATACCATGCTAGCTCTAAAGCCAATCAAAACTCAATGCAAAATCAGGAAATTCATGTTGGCAAGAGCTACTCCATAGAAAATTATCAGTGGGAGCAAGAGTTACAACCCTACAATCAATATGAAGAAGAAAGAGGTTCTAATCTAGATAATCTATTGAAGCAATTCACGGAAACAACTGAATCTACTCAACGAGCATTTAAAAGTTTAGAAATTAAAGTTGGTAAGCTAGCAGAAGAAGTGGCCAAATTTGTGGCCACAAGTGAAGAAAACTTTGTAGAAGTTGAAGCTCATGAGGAAAGCCTTGTAGAAGAGCATTATTTAATGAAAAAGATGAAGAAAAAAATGAGGAGAAAGCACAACAATGGGAGGAGTGCTCACAAGTAAAATTTCAACAAGAGAGTATTCTCCAAGTCAATACCGCTCCTCATCAATTGATTGACAAGAAAGGCATGGAGAATGTGATAAATCTGTAAGTGTCATTTTCTCCTTGATCACCAACACTTCCCTTGCAATAATATGGAAGGAATTTCAAGGATACATGATTTTCATGGAGTTTCTAGCTGAGAATTGAAAATGCAAGGAAAATGTTTTCTATGTTACCTTCATGCCACCTTGAAGCATTTGGCCGTCAAGCTAGTGACGTTAAAGAAGCACTTACTCGGAGGCAACCCATGATTTCTACCTTTTTCTTCTCTTTTTCTATGACTTGTTTAATAATTGTGTTAGTTGGTTTATTTGTTGATGTGTTGATGTTAGGTCGATTTTGGTTATGCCCATGATTTTGTGAATATTTGTGCTAGTTAATTTGAGTACAAATGTTTTTGTTGTTGTTGTTTGTTGTCTGATTATGCTATGCACTCAGCAGTGTGTGCTTAGCGCGCATGGGCAACTAAGCCCAATGTGGTGCGCTAAGCCCAATAATGTCTTTGGAGCTAGAATTAATTGTTTGGGCTTAGCGCACAAGTTCAGGCTTAGCCAAAAAAAATTCAAAATTTCTTGTGCTTTTATTTTGGCATGTTTGGTTGAATTGATTGCATGATTGATACATTGTGTACTATTATTAATGTTGTGAAATTTCCGATTTTTGAGTGAGCACGCTTTATTGTTGATTGATGGTTTTGTGAATTAAATGTACGTGAGTGAGTTGGTTAGCTTGCATAACAATAAATTATGGATGAAAAAATAAATGCTTCGCATTACCATGTGAGTCGTGTGCACCTTAATTTCCAAAGAGCGACTGATTTCATTTTTTCAATTTTGAATAATTCTTGAACTGCTTGAGTGCATACATGATGTGGATATGATCAAGGCCTTGTTGTTTATTTTAATTTCAGCCACTTAGCCAAATATTTACCCTATGTTAATGAATGATTGAATCCCTTGCACCCTTTTGAGCCTAAATGTGAATGAATGTGTCATTGAACCATGAGCAAAATGCAAATGGTATTTTTGTGCACCCAACCTTAGGCTATAGGAGAGCATTATTATGGATCAAGACAAATTTGTTCCAAATTTGGGAGAGTGTTTTGGGTAAATTATGTTCCAGGAATATGAGTAACAAACACATAGAAAATCAGAACTACATTCTTTTGTAATACCTATCATCGTAGAAAAAAAAGGGGGAAATATGAACTGAAAGCAAATGCATACCAAAAAAAAAAAACCTTTGGGCACTGTTAATTGTGGCATGTCAATAAAGGTTGGGAGGTCAAAGAAAAAGTGGTTCTTTAAGTAGACAAGGAATAGGTGAATGCTCTCCTTGAACCTAAGTGTTTGAATCTAAGAAAAACCATGATTTTCTTGTTAACCCGACCACGTTACAAGCTTAATAAAGTCTTTAGTGATCCATATCGTGTATGTGCTCTGCCTTTTGCTTTTTCTTAGAAATTACTAGACTAGAAAGTTTCTTTGCATTGTAAACAACTTGCAAATGTCCTTCGTTGGATAAAACATAATAACAACCTACTCTAATTATGCTATGAGATTGAAGGTTTAAAATGAGTTGATCTTAATATCCTAGTATCATTATATCAACAAAACAAATGAAGCTAATTGGCAAGGTGTCCTGTTGACAACGAAACACCATCCTATTGAGTTTAAGGTCAAGCCTAGACTCCTAGATAAATCTGTTTCAACATGGCACTTAACATAAGAAATCTTGGCCATTGACTTAATCATGCAATACAACATTGGTTATAAGTTATTATGACAATCATATATTAAGACTAACCTGATTGGGATTAGATACCTTAGGAAACACAACACAAGTGTCCTTCCTGATTTATACCTATATTTTATATTAAAAAAAATGGAGATTTGATGTGTATCAAAACATACAAACATAAACTAGGTATGGTGCAAGAGCAAGAGAAAATATGAAATTTAATTAAATCAATTCTATTCAAATTACTTAAACTAATTCACGTGGGTAAAAGGGTCAGATTCGAATCACTACTGCCAAATAAAACTTATTAAAACCATCTTCGACTCAAAACAAGGTCGTCCAAGTTTACAAAAGAACTCAAGTTAAACAGTGGAATAAAATAAAGTAAAATACATGTTTGCAACATCATGCAATTAAAATAGAAACCCATGCCCTAATATCACATCTTATCAAAGCATTGTGTCCTAGTGTCCTCTAGCATGAGGTTCTTTAAAGTCATCCACCTAGTCATCTGCTTCTCCGAACACAAGGTTTGCGATCAACATAGGATCCAAACATAAACAACACATAGTGAGTGAGTTATCACATTTCTAAATAAAATACAGAAAAACAAAGACATAATAAAAATACATTATAGAAATATTTATAACATAGCTCAACTTAACACAATCCACGTCACTTCACCACTTCATCATTTAAAATTCATTTTTCAATCACCAAGCACATTACACATGAATCACACACTCGAATCAAGACGCAACAACACTCTCCAATTTCATAATAAACAATTCAAAGATGTTATGTAACAATTATACTAAGACTCAAACTTATATGCAATTTGGTACCATGATAGTGAAAAACTACATTGGGCGCTTAGGAGACATAACAAGACACGCTACACAATGGGTATATCAAGTCAATCTCACTAAGTAAAATCATAAGGTGACTAGTTAGGGTCACACTATTTTGTGAGAATGCTTCAACCATATGGGATCAACATAGATTTAAAGGAGCACTCAAACCGAGTGTATTTACCCCTATGCCTAGACTTCAAAGAATCCGTTAGGGCCTCACCTTCCTAATTCAAGTCCAACCCCTAAAAAAACTTTTGCACATAGACATTGCTCATGAATTATACAATACCAATGACTTCTAAAACATGTTAAACACATTGCACTACAATTTAACACTTCATGTTCCTAACTTGGAACTATTGCACTACAAAATTGATTCACTTAACTTGTTGGTCATCATAACCATAGTAATCAATTCAAGGCAAGCTTAGCTGCTAAAGACAACATTCATATACACAGGTAAGATTGTTGTGACATTACATGCTTCAAGCCAACCAACAAACACCAGGTATTGCTGTCAATTTTAACAAAGCCACTAATCCTACTCATTACACTTGACGAAGCTAATATGTGATAGTTCCATCAGTAATCAAAAAGTGGTACAATGGATGGACTCCATGGAGGGAACCCTCTCCCCCCACCTCAGCTTTTGGAAAGTATAAACTAAAATCAGGCTCTGATATTCAATTATATGTGTACACTATAAGACTAGGTACTAGTAGTTCATACAAATCACTCACACCAACAAATACTCATGGTACAATTGTGGGCTTGTCAGGTTCAAGGACTTTAATGGGCCAATTGAATCAACAAGGCATTGGGGTTGTACACACTCATGACAAGAAAAGCCCTAACCTAGCAGGTCAAGGAAGAGAGCTCAAGGATTTTAATGGGTACTTACTTGTATGACGATGATGGCACATAATAGGCAGCACAACACACGGGAGACAGTTCAACTGTTGGTCAGTTGGGGGGAGTGAGGGCATGATACACACGACACATGTGAGTACATAAGCTGAGTGAGGGAGGGACAGTGAGTGAGGTCAAACTATGCGGTTAGGGAGACCATGATGGACAGGGTGGCAATTTTCTAAATAGAGTTAACATATACGATGATGGTTTTATGCAAAACCGTCGTCATTTTCGTTCCCTCTATTTACAAAATTGTCACTGTGTTGCCTTCTAAGATGGTTCGTATAACTGTCGTCATATTCAAGTCATTTTTTTTTGTATTCAAATGGCAACTAAAACAGTTTCAACTAAATCCGTGGTCATTTTAATTCCACTAATTACAACTTTACCACCAAGTGACATTCTAAGACGGTTCCACATAACTACCTTAGAATGTGTGTCGTAAAAAATATAATTTTTAGTAGTGAGCCACTTGTGAATCTAGATGAGCATGCATGTGTATCTAGAGTTCAAAACATCAAATTAACTTAGAAGGCATCACTATCTCCACAAGTTCAGTGGTAATTAATAACAAAATTTAGGTATTGGGATAGAATCCGAACAGTCCAACTTAAAGTACCCTATTAAAATACTTCTTCAACTCCCTTGTTTTGATAGTAGCCAATAGCTTATCATGAATTGACCTTCATGTCCTATATAACATCCTTCTTTGCGCTATGCTTGATTTAACGAGAAAATAACAAGAAAATATTGTTAGCAGATTGTGGTATAGTTTCGTAAAAAAAAGAGCTGATTTGAATTGATTAGGCATGTTCAGACATGAGAGATATGTTTAATTATGTTGTTGCCCTGCTTTGTTTTACTTGTAAAAAAATTTATTCATAGAAAAATGTAAGGTCATGGCAAGGCAATAGCAACGATATATCAAAGAACTGTTCTAAAATGAATCACAATGATATATTTAACACTCAAACAATCTATTTGGTGAAGTCAAAATATCAATGAAATGAAGAGAAATGGGAACTTAAGTTATATTAAACTTCCATAATCTGATCGGATTGAAATACCAAAGAAATCTTTAAAAATGGTGTGGGTCTCACATAAAAAACCTTTCATGCAAAGTTGTGAAGGAAAACAAGTGTGTTTGTTTGATCGAACTCCATGGATCTATGTATTTCTTAAACTCTTCTCTCGATAAGATGACTTAATATGTCTGATGCTCATTTGGTATTTTATATTATTTGTTAAAATTCCAAAAAGAACTACAATTCTCTAGCTTTCAGTCACATCCAGTATAAAAACTATAGAGTGTAACTAAAATAAAGGACTTCTAATGCAAAAGAAAGGGAAATTAATGATGTGCCAAGTTCCAAATGCAAGACAAAGGGAAATTACAAATAATGGCCATGTGGATTAATAAAGCCAATTCTGCCTTTTGTTTATCTAAGAAATTACTAGATAACAAAGTTTCTTTGCATTGGAAACAACCTGCAGAAGTACTTGATTGGATAACACACAATAACAACCTACTATAATTATGCTATGAGATTGAAGGGTTAAAACGGGTTGATCTTGATATCCTAGTATCATTATATCAACAAAATCAAATGAAGCTAATTGGCATGGTGTTTGGTTAATAATGAGACATCATCCCATTGAGTTAAAGGTCTCTCCTAGCTAAATCCATTTCAACAGTGCACTTAACATAATAAATCTTGGCCATTGACTTGATCATGCTACTCACCATTGGTGATAAGTTATTGTGACAAACATATATTAAGACTAACCTGATTTGGATTAGCTGCCTTGGGAAACACAACACAAGTGTCCTTCCTAATTTATGCCAAAATTTTGTACAAAAAACGGAGTTTTGATGTGTATCAAAACATACAAATACCAACTAGCTATGTTGCAAGAGCAAGCAAAATCATACTATTAAAGCTTGTCCAAAACTAGGTAAAGATGTTCAGGGTCCAGAATCCAATTTAGTCCATGCAAAGATTAGATAACACTATAACAATTATGAAGCTCTCATAATAAAATTACCTCTTTGATTTATGGCAGATACTTTACTATCAAGCAAACAAGATAAATAAAATTAGAAAGAAACCCATGAAAGATGAAGAAACACTTGAGAATTTTCATTCTAGTAACTAATTTGTTAGAAGATTTGTACTGCTAGATCCTCCCACAACCAATCTTTCCTGAAAAATCATTAATGATTTACCATTCTTATTTAAAAAATATTAAGGTTAACTTTTATGAACCATAATCATGGATCATGTTATTCGAAAGAAAATTTATACCATCATCAAGAAGGAGAATGATACTTTAATAATGATACTTCAAATTGTACCATCAAAAGGCAATTTTTAAGTTTGTAATGATTGAATAATGTGCATAAGTATTAATGTTAGTCTTGGAAATTATGTTCTTCTACCTAGAGAATTACATGTATCTAGAAAATATGTACCTAGGTAATGAGAGTTCATGCACTAGTGAATTGATACTCTCTAGAAAGTTCCATTACTCACTATAAATATGTGAACTCACTAGTTGCATCATCAACCCAGTTCAAGCCAAGAAAAAGTTGAAATAAAATCCGAGAATTATTCAGCCCAAAATAATCTTCCTCTTATTCTAATTGGAATAGTTCAATATCTAAATTAAAATTAATTCAGATTCTTACCGGAAACACCATCAATTAAATGAAGTAAAATATCTGGAAGAAAAATATATGATCATATGCGTGGTAAACACCACCTGAAACACCGATTAAGATAGAAATTAAATCTTCTTGTCTCTACACCAAAACAGATTCATATGATATCATCAAATATAACTAACAAAAAACTCCTTACCAATGTTCTTCAAATGATAAATCTATGAAATTATACAAAACCAATGAAAGCTCAAAGATTCCTGGTATGATCTGCATATCAAATGAAATCCATAACATGCTTGAAATTCACAATTATTTTATTTATTGCACTTTTTTTCCTTATATTCTATAAATCAAATCCCTTTGAGCAAGGACCTAAAAATTAAATATCTAACTTTTTTTCACAGTTGCTAATTTACTCTTAATGGATGTAGAATCATGAACAAAAAATGAAAAAATAGGGTGAATTTTATAACTTTTGTCGAAGCCACGTAACATTCATTAGCAGAGGTCACAGTAAGAAAGTCACTCTCAATATGTTCTCAGCTTGCAAATTCTTTCAGCGACACATTCAAAGACTAACTCATGTCCATTATTTGGTTACAGGAATCAAACATCAAATACAATTACATTCACCACTGGATACTGATTTGAAAAAATTACAAAACTCCTCATTCACCACTTCTAATAACTCCAATTCTCAATTCTTATCAACCCTCGGGATTCGAGAACATGAAAGGTGACCAGCGCCTCGATGCTGAAGCACACACTGAAACAGACGTCAAGATTCATAATGCTACTCTCAATGAATGAATAAACCACTAACAAAAGGGAAATGAGGCACGCTGATAAAGAGATTGTGATTGTGAAATCAAAATCCCTAACAATAAAGGGTGAAATCACAATTGAGGCGCAAAAATATCACTTGAAGCCACATAGTGAGGGTGGCATCACACGTGCACTCCATTGTGGACGAAGATACAAATGAAAAAATAAGACTCTAAACAAGCACAAACAGAGGTGGTGAGAGAGCTCCGCTATGAAGGAGCCTCAGTTGAAGCAGCGAGGGTGGCATTGTGAAGGAGTTCCTCTTCGTGTCTCAGCAGTGGCACACGACAAAGATTCAAGAGAAGCAACAAGGAGAGTGAGTGATAAAAGAGCACGAGTGGCCAAGCCTGACACAAAAACGCAAACTCAGTTTTATAAGTAATAGCATTTTTTTTTCAAAATTTTAAAAAACTTAAACATAAAATAAAAAAAAGTGCAACCATAGAACCTCCAATAGCTAAAAAAGGTAATTAAACTTAATAGCTTACCAAGCTCATAAGCCTTAGCAGCAACATTGGCAGCTATGTGTGCTGAAATCTTTCTTATGTTGGTGAATGGTGGGTATATGAGTCCCTTATCAAAGTTCTCTTGGCTCACTTGTGCAGCCAAAGCCTCAGCTTCTCCATCACGAAATAATATGATATTGTATTAAATTTCAAATGATTATAATAAAATGTATATTTCATTCCTACCATCATCCCATTTTGACCTGTCCCAAACATAGATTTAAAATTAATCTTCACAAGTGTCATGAGTACTTACAGGCAGCCCAAAGCAGGTCATCATGCACTCGAGTGGTCCCAGACATTATTAAACCAAGACCAAATCCAGGAAATATGTATGCATTATTGGCCTGATGAACAAACAAGCAAAATGTCCAAATTAGACCTTGTTGCTGAGGTAATTTTTTTTTAATGTTTAGTTAAAATCTCAAGGGCTTATATTATAGACCTGGCCAGGCACAAACACTTAGACCTCATACTCAACGGGAGGAAATGGGCTCCCACTTGCAAAAATGGCACTTCCCTGATGGTGATACACAAGAATAAGGGAACAAACACAAACACATATGAATAAACAAAAATTGACTCTGATAGTTCATTTTTCAATCAAGCCAAAGAAGAAGGGTGTTCACAAAATACATAAAAAGTAGCTTACCAAAACAAAGCAAGCAACACATATAGTTGAAATTCAAATAAAGAAACAAATATACTGTAAATGAAATTTATAATACATACACATGCTTCAATGGGGAACCAAAACTAAATCACTAATTGACATTAACTTTCCAATACCTTGCCTTCATTTACATAAAATATTTAAAAAGGTAGAAGGAAAAAGTTGAAAAGGAAAACATGCAATTTCTTGATGAAATTTGAGGAGCCAAGTTTAGATGAGAAAAAGAGTCATATATTTTCTATTTCTACCTAGACTTGCAGCTTATTGAACACATCTTCCAAATAAAATATCTGTCAAAAAACTAAGGTAATTATGCTATATATAATATATACCACTTCAGCTGTCCGAGCATTAGTTATATCTTAGGCCAAATACGAAGCAAAAATGCCTAATCTTATCCCATATCAGCTGCTGCAATAAAACCTCCTTAAGGATATGAGTTATACTCCAACCAAGTGCCCCAAACCCCTAAGTGTTTTGTGCAATAAAATTTCACAAAACACTCCGCAACTAATTGCTTATGTTTGAATAAATTCATCACTCTTACTATGCATATAAATTCAATTTATCACTATTGATAAGAGAAATTGAAACGAACACGCGCCGGCCGCAGCATGGCCGCGGACTCACCGTGATCCGCCCCCCGCTGCCTTCCATATCTCACCGAGCGAAGGAGACCTCCGCCGCTGCCACTCTACGCCACACCGAGCGCAGGAAAAGCCTAAATCCGGTGAGAATTTTTCCGCGAAAAATGGGGGATTTAGGGTTTGGAGAGCGCTGGTCGCAGAGTGCTTACTCTAACTCTCTTCGAGTTCAAGTTTTCTATCTCGTTTTCAAATTTTGTGAAGGGAAGCGGATGAAAATAAAAAGAAAAAGAAAAATAGAGAAAAAAAATATTTAACAAATTGGAAGTTGAAACTAAAGGTGAAGGAGATGATAAAGTTTATTGGTGCTCTCTCTAGTAAATTCTTTAATTTTTTTAAATACGCTTTTGATTTTTTAGGTGACCATATTCAGAATTTGGTACGCCAACGACATGGGATATGCATAATTTGGAATGAAATGAATAATTAGTTTTCATTTTATACTTTTTTATTTTTTTATTATTACATATTTTATTTTCTTATTTTATATTTTTCTTTGAAATTATATTTTTATTTTTATTTTTTTCTATTAACACTTATCCAATCCAACCAAAAGTTATTTATAAACAGTTACAACATTATATATTTGTAGGAATGTGTTATCTATACTCATGGTTCTAAATTCATCATTAAAATAAACAGTGATAGAAATACAATATATATATATATATATATATAATTAAAAGATACTTATATCTATAGTTATTCATATGTAGGTATAAGTTACATATATGCATAATTTTAAATCTAAAAATAAATAGTGTCCAAATTAACACTTATAATGATTGTCATTGAAAGTGTATGTAGGTATATAACGAATTTCTTGTAGTGAGTTTTACCTACACTAATCAACCATAGATATAATTTTTTTTTTAGTTTTACCTACATAAAATAGTTGTAGGTAAAAGTGTAAAGAATTTACCTACACCAAATAATGGTAAGTACAAGTTATTAAGTTTTACCTACATTCATTCATTGTAGATAGAAGTATTTTTGAGTTTTACCTACACTAATTTATGACTGTGGGCAAAAGAAGTCCGTAGGCATAAATTATTTTTCTTGTAGTGAATCTACAAAAGCATTTTGTAATTTTAGTTATTCTTGTCTTTGCAACAAAACAAATTCATATGATATCATCAAATATAACTAGCAAAAAATACCTTACAAATATTCTTCAAATGATAATGTTGTGAAATTATACTAAATCAACGAAAGCTCAAAGGTTCCTAGTATGATCTGCATATCAACTGAAATCCACAACATGTTTAAAATTCACAATTATTTTCATTTATTGCTCTTTTTTATTCTATAAATCAAATCCCAATGAACAAGGACCTAAAACAGAAATATATAACTTTGTTCACAGTTGCTAATTCACTCTTAATGGAAGCAGAATCATAAACAACAAATGAAAAAATAGGGTGAATTTTAGAACTTTTAGGGAAGCTAGGTAGCATTCATTAGTAGAGGTCATACTAAGACATTCACTCTCAATATGTTGTCAGCTTGCAAATTATTTCAATGACACATTCAAAGACTAACTCTTGCCCATAATTCGGCTACCATAATTCACAACTGGATACTGATTTGGAAAACAACATTACAAAACTCAACATTCACCACTTCAGAAAACTCCAATTCTAAATTCTTACCTCAAATCAAGCCTTGGAATTCGAGAACATGAAAGGTGACTAGGGCCTTGATGTCAAAGCATGCGATGAAGAATATGTCGTGATTCACAATTTTACTCTCAATGGAGGAAAAAACAATGGTTGTGAAACCAAAATCTCTAAAAACAATTGACAAATGAGAAATGATGCATGGAAATAAAGGGATTGTGTTTGGAAAATCAAAATCCCTAAAAATAAAGGGTAAAATTACAATTGAGGCACAAAAATATCACTTGAAATAGCATGGTGAGGGTGGCCTCTAAAGGGTGCTCCATTGTGGACGAAGACAGAAACGAGAAAATAAGACTTTGAATAAGCGCAAACGGCGGTGGTGAGGGAGCTCCACTATGAATCAGGCTCAGTTGCAGTGGCGATGGTGGCATTGTGAGGGAGTTTCTCTTTGTGTCTTAGTAGTAGCGAACAATGGGGATTCAAGAGAAGCAACGAGGGAGAATGAGTGAGAGAAGAGCGCGACTCAGAGTGAGTGTACTTAATGGATTTTCTAGAGTGACAAAGTTTTTGGAATAGTTTAACATAAAATCTTTCAAATAAACTAACATCCTACAACCTTTAAGAATGGTAGTTTTATAAAAATAATGCTTTTATTTATAAAAATACTTCTCATTTTTTTAGAATGGTAGTTTTATAACTTTTCTAAAAAAATCTTCTAAAGTCTCTTTGTTGCACTAGTGTTACTTTTACCGACTTGTTCAAACTTTTATTGTATCATTTTTTATACTATGTTTTATGGATTCAAAATGCATGCTAATTGTGTTTTTATTTTTTAAAACTTTTGTAGGAACTCCAAGAAATCATGGACTCAATTTTGGGAGTGGAAATTAAAAAGAGCAAAAAATCCAACCATGAAGGTCCAAACAAAATCAGCTACCTACCTGATGTCATTATTGGTCGCATTCTCTTCTTTCTACCAAATAAAGATGAAGTTCGTACTAGTATTTTATCCAAAAGATGGATGTAGCTCTTGACATTCATCACCAAGCTAGAGTTTGAGGATGGAGACACATTCTGTGTTGGATTTGGTTATCGTTGTAATGGAATGTTTAAATTAAACATTGATGTTCCTTTTGTTCATGAATCTATTTGTATGACCTCGTGTAGTTCTATAACTAATATGACAAAATCAGAAATTTGGCATGCTAGATTAGGACATGTTCATTACAAAAGATTAAAAGATATGTCAAAAACAAGTATGATTCCTCCTTTTGATATGAACATTGAAAAATGCAAAACTTGCATGTTGACCAAGATCACTAGGAAACCTTTTAAGGATGTTAAAAGTGAGACTAAAGTCTTAGACCTTATTCATAGTGATTTGTGTGATTTGCATGCTACTCCATCATTAGGTCATAAAAAATATCTTGTTACTTTTATTGATGATGCATCAAGGTATTGTTATGTATATTTATTAAATACAAAAGATGAAGCTCTTGATAAATTTAAAATTTATAAGAAAGAGGTAGAACTTCATCAAAATGGGCTAATCAAAACTCTTCGTACGGATAGGGGAGGTGAGTATTATGATCCGGTTTATTTTCAATCTACTGGAATAATACATCAAACTACAGCTCCCTATACACCACAACAGAATGGTGTAGCCGAAAGGAAGAATAGAACCTTGAAAGAAATGGTGAATTCCATGTTATCCTATTCGGGTTTAAGTGAAGGATTTTGGGGTGAGGCTATGTTGACAGCCTGTTACTTGTTGAACCGAATTCCTGACAAAAGGAATAAGGTTACCCCATATGAACTTTGGCACAAAAAGACACCAAATTTGAGTTATCTCAAAATTTGGGGATGTAGGGCTGTGAGAACTCAGCATAATTTGGCCGATCATTTAACCAAAGGGTTAAGTAGAGATCTCGTAAAAAGGTCGGCTGTGGGATTAGGATTAAAGTCCATCTGAAATCTCTTATGTTAAGATACCCAATTCCCATCTAATATGACATTAGGTGCTGAATTCAATGTGGAAAGCTTAACATGTAGAGATTGGAACACATCATCGAAAGTATCCCAAAAGGTATGTGTTCGGTTCTGCAAGTTAAGGAGGTTGAAGTATAACTTCTCAATGGTTCTTTTGAAAAATTGCATTTGCAGGTGCAAGAAAGAAAAGGACTACCTATATAAGCATGAAGTTTAGCCGCTTTAAGAAGCTGGGACTTGGCTTTGATATGCTTATGAAGGATAGGGACACAGGCTAGTAAAACTAGTGTCGAGCAAGAGTAATGTTATAAACTATTGTGCAGATTATCTTCATGTATTCATTATGAATAGAAAGGGTTCAATCCTTAGTGACACCCTGATATTCGAATATTTGAAACGTGTAATTTGCTAAGATGAAATTCAATCGTCACGATATTTCATCTATGCAGTAGTTTGTGGTATGTTATGACTTTGGTGATTTGAGCGGTAATTACACTAAAATGGGGGAGGTTTGTTGGACATTTTAGTGTAATTGATCTCTTTATTGTGTTAAAATAAGAGTGCACGCTTGTTTTAATGTAATAACGAGATGTTCGGTTTAGGCAAAGGTTGGAAGTTACATGGAAGTTACTAAAACTTCCATCAACGGTTGGAAGTTACATGGAAGTTACTAAAACTTCCATCAACGACAATTTTTAAAAATAAATAACTTCCATCAACCGCCAATAACCACCTGTTCTTTGATTATAAATAATCATCCTGGTTCAGAAAGCATAACATGTGAAAAACATACAAGACCAAAACAAAATTCTTGAATTATAATCTTCTGATTTTATCCGATTGAACAATTTTGGTTGAACCCCGAAATTTGATTCAATCTGAAAGTGTTTATACACGACTTCAGATTTATCCAGGATTATCTCGATTTTCAAATTTAACCAACATTCTGCCGCAAAATTAGGATAAGGAAAGCCTCCTTTTACTGACTTGTTCAAACTTTTATTGTATCGTTGTTTAGACTATGTTTTATGGATTGGAAATGCATGTTAATTGTGTTTTTATTTTTTAAAACTTTTGTAGCAACTCCAAGAAATCATGGATTCAATTGGGGGAGTGGAAACTAAAAAGAGCAAAAAATCCAATTACGAAGGTCCAAACAAAATCTGCTACGTACCTACTTTTATTATTGGTCGCAGTTTCTCCTTTCTACCAACTAATGAAGCAGTTTGTACCAGTGTTTTATCCAAGAGATGAATATACCTCTTGAAATTCATCACCAAGCTAGAGTTTGAGGATGGAGACACATTCTGCCGCAAAATTACGATCACGAAAGCTTCCTTTTATAACTTTATGGATAAAGTATTATTTCATCTGAAGAGTTCAATCATCCAAAAATTTCTCTCTTTTTCTTACAAAGAGTTATTAGAATCACCGTGTTGATAAGAAGATATTTAACATTATAAATCAGAGTAAATAAAATTTTTATCATTTCAATAAGAACACAAGATATCTCCACACATTCCCTTCAGAATTCCCCGTTCTTAAAGAAATTGAAACTAAAAATGTATGATTTTCTTGCCATAGTTAACATTCCCACCTTTGTTTGTCTTTCATCCTTTACTATCCTCAAGTCATCCACAATCACCCTTCTGATGATAATCAAAATCTCACCATGAATTGAACTTCCTAGTTCTTAGAGTGAGACAATAGTGAGTACATGATGAGATTTCGAGTGTCATCAAAAGTGTCAAAGACAAACATGATTGTGGACAAATTGAGGACAATGAGGGATTAGAGACAAAGAGAGGTGGGGATGTTAACTCTAGCAGGAAAATCATACATTTTCACCAATTTCTCTAAGAATTGGGAGTTCCAAAGGGATTGTGTGGCAATGTCTTGTGAAGTCATTGAAAAGATATAAATTTTTTTGACTTTCCATATCCAATTTATAATATTATATATCCACTTATCAACACGACGATTATTATAACTCTCTGTAAGATAAAGAGAGAAACTTTTGATGATTTGACTCTCGTCAGGTGAAGTAATACTTTATCCACAAAGTTATAAAAGATGGTTTCCCATATCCTAATTTTTTGGCTGAATATGTCTGTATGCTCAAACTCTAGCTTTGTGATGAATGTCCAGAGGTATATTCATCTCTTGGATAAAACACTAGTACTAATTGCTTCTTTAGTTGGTAGAAAGAAGAGAATGCGACCAATAATAACATCGGGTAGATCGCTGATTTTGTTTGGACCTTCATAATTGAAATTTTTGCTCTTTTTAATTTCACCTCCCCAAATTGAGTATATGATTGCTTGGAGTTCAGACAAAAGGTGAAAAAATAAAAACACAATTAGCATGCATTGCCAAGCCATAAAACAAAATCTAAAAATTGATTTTATCAAAGTTTGAATTGGTAAGAGTAAGTTGATACGTAAGACCTGCAGTGGATCCATTTATTAGTCAAGCAGGTACCAATGCACCCCTTCCCTTTTAAAGAATCAGATGTAAATATCTACCATGTGTATATTTGAACCCCTATCTTTAATTTTTCTACTCTTTTTGCGATAATAATTATTCATTTTTATTTTTTCAATAGATTGTCTACCTTGACTTGGGATTCTATCTGCCAATGCATAAGATACCCCATCATTCTAAGGACATTTTCTTGTGGCCAAATTTTAAAGGAAAAACTAAATCTCAAGTAATGGATAACAGAGGCACAAATAATGGAAAACCAAACGTCAAAATGTCCAAAATAATCAGCAATTGAAATTTAAAAAAATGAGACCCAAAATCTCATGAGTGAAGAACATACCATGGGGAGGTGGTTGGTAGAAATTTGCTATTGGGTGGAACCTTTGACACATCAGAAGAGACTTCACAGAAACTCACGAACACTACCAAAACCTAAGGCACCATAGAGATAGAGAGAGAAAGAGAGAGAGAGAGAGAGAGAAAGTGAGTGAGTGTGATTGAGAGAGAGAGGGGGTTTGATCCTATTGAGTGAGAGGGGTGAATGAAAAATGTCAATATAAAGAGGTCAATGATGGCTACAATGAGAAAGAGATGTAACTAATTAACATAAATTAAATTTTATTTTAATTACATAAAACAGTGAGGCTTGACTAGTTTGTATGACTTTTTTTGCAAAATAAGAAAAAGATGTTTTTGATTAGTAAAAGAAGTAAATTTTATTTTAACTAAATAAAACAATCTGGTGTGGCTAGAATCACTTCATGAAAGTCAAGGTCAAACTTATCAGTGTCACCATTTAACATGGTTTTTATTGTCTACTTGATATGGAATATTTATTTTGACGATCAACTGAACCGTCAATGGTGAAAATAGTCAGTCTTAAGTCAATAATATATTTTTGAATAATCTATTTTTTGTATTTAGTTTTAAAAGTATTTCAATATATGATTTTAGCATTTTACTTATCCATATAAATTGAAGAAAGTGTTAGGAGTTTTTTTTTATAATAATTCATACATCTTGTTCAACCAGCTCACCTATGTCCCTTAACTTTAGCATTTTACATTTTATCTGTGTAAGATTTTATTTCAATTTTTTTATTGTTTTTGTTGACTTCCACCAACACAAAATATGTTAATAATGATGTCATCATGAAAGGAATATTATAAATAATACCTGGGTATGCATATGAATACTAATTAATGGTTTTGAATTTGAATATTAGATATGCAATTGTGTAATTAAATATGCAAAAAGAAATATGTGTCACACATAATAGATGTATGCAGCTCGAATAAGATTCCTTTCAATGAAAAATTAATGTAGTTTGAAAAAAAAAATCATATAAAGAAGATGTCATTCAACATAATATAAATTAAGTATTTAATTTCTTGCACTATTTTTTTAATGTAACTTTTAGAAATGCATGAATACAATCTTTCCCCCTTATATATTATTAATTTAATTATAATATCATGTATCTAGACCCAACATTCAATCAAATGTTTCTATTTTTTGTGTCTGTGCTATACATGAAAAATTTTATATTGGATGTGGATCATAATTATTATTAAAATTATAATTTATATTTTTGTAGATATATTTTAAAATACATTTTGTAATTAAATATCATTGATGGAAGATAAGCAAATAATTATTTAAATATTCTATATTGACTATTTTTAATTGGATAAAATATATATTTTATGTTTAGTTAAAAATTTAATTCTTTAATTGAATTGATTTTATTTGATATATATATAATAATTTTTTTCTTTTATAAATATTAACCCCTAATAAATTTGGATAAATGAATACATAATCACCGATTAATGAAAAAACTGAAGTCAAATATTCATTAATGACATTATTAAACCCTATTATTCTTCTCATAATAACTAATAATAAATGTGTATTTAAAATCTACTTTCTATTGAATGTCTCACTAATTAATATATTCCATTTGGTCCTTAATGTAAGACACTATTGAGAGGAAGTGATGGTACTTCTATAAGGCTTTTTACAAAAATGGAGCATTTTTTTCGTTATTTGCCCTTCTAAAAATACTATAAGTATCTATTTTTTATTTAAGTGATGCATAATGCTCTTAGACTTTATTGCTTTTACATCACCGAAAATAAGCTAATGACTACTAACATGAGTAAAATTGGTATATTAATAAAAAAATTAAAACCCCATAAAACCAACTAATTTATTACCTATTTTTATTAATTGGTCCATATAATTTTGTTACAAATGTCTTATCCTAATGTATTAAATAAATAAAAAATAACATAATTCGAAACAAGTTATCCAAAAAGTCCTTATTTTGGAAAGAAAAAGTGTGTCAAACCTTTCTTACTTTATATTCCATCCATTTCATATTATATGACATATAAGATTTTGACACATGTATTAAGAAATGAAATTATTATCTTGAATTTCATAAAAAAAATACTACATTTTGACACATGTAGTGTAAAATTGCACTATAGTTGTTGCTTATAAATAGTACTAAAGTAGTATAATGCAACTTCCTAATAAATCTTTTATCTAATCTCTAATTAATCATCTAATAACAACTATTTTCATGAAGGTATTTCACAGGAAAAAAATAATTAATGCTTCATTAGATTTGTAAAATGACAACTAATTTAGAACATTTTTTTGTGTAAAATGACAACTAAAATGAGTTTCACACCCAACGTTCAAATTTCACAATGATCCAATGATTAATGAGTCTCAGATCATAGTTTTACGATGAGATTTCTGAGTTTATGCGGGAAAAGAGAGGATTTTGGGAGAGGGAGAAGCGAAAACGAATTTGAGAGGAAAAAAAAAAAGCATAGAGACATATCGTAAATATAGAAATTGACCTATATGTCTTTCTTTATAGTGAGGATACTCTCAACCTATTATTTACTCTATTTTTCTTTATTTTATTATTTTATAAAAAAGAATTCTATTTTACCCTCTATCAAATAAATAAATAAATATTTTTTTATTTTCTAAGAACATATATTTATTTTATTCACCTTAAAACCATTATTTAATTAATAAAATTATTCCTCCTTATTTATTTAATTACAAAAACCTCATTATTTTCCTAAACCCTATTTATTTTTAAAAAAAATGTTTTAATTTATTTTACAAAAAATAAGGGTGTTACATAAGACGACTATGACAACGAAATCATCTTAGAATAGCTCCCATTCTAAGACAATTACTAGGTCTAAAACATAAAAAAAAAAAAAAAGCACAGAGAGCCTAGAATGAGTCCTTTTCAACGATGATTTTGATTAGATAACCCTCTTAGAATGAGAGTTATTTTAAGATGGTTTCATCATCATAACCGTCTTAGAAAATCCTCCCTTCTAAGACGTATTTCATGCTATTAAGTAGTCCTTTACAATTCTCAAGCTTTCATCCAATGAAGTAGAATGCAAAGAGGTATTTCTTTTCAGTTGCTCTTCACTCAATTCTCTATGATTCATCCATTAAATGTTGAGGTTATAACATAATAGTTAGCTTACTCAAACTTTCAAGTTTCAACAATTGGAATAAAAACCCCTTCCATCCAAAATGCTTCAATTTATATAGCTTAAATTAAAATTCAATTTATAGAAGAAAAAAAATTGATTCACCTAACTTGTTGGTCATCATAACCACAGTAATCAATTCAAGGCAAGCTTAGCTGCTAAAGACAATATTCATATACACGGGTAAGATTATTGTGACATTACATGCTTCAAGCCAACCAACAAACACCAGGTATTGCTCTCTATTTTAACAAAGCCACTAATCCTACTCATTACACTTGACGAAGCTAATATGTGATAGTTCCATCAGTAACTAAAAAGTGGTACAATGGATGGACTCCATGGAGGGAACCCTCTCCCCCCACCTCAACTTTTGGAAAGTATAAACTAAAATCAAGCTCCGATATTCAATTATATGTGTACACTATAAGGCTAGGTACAAGTAGTTCATACAAATCACTCACACCAACAAATACTCATGGTACAATTGTGGGCTTGTCAGGTTCAAGGAGTTTAATGGGCCAATTGAATCAATCGGGCATTGGGGTTGTACACACTCATGACAAGAAAAGCCCTAACCTAGCAGGTCAAGGAAGAGAGCTCAAGGAATTTAATGGGTACTTGCCTGTATGACGATGATGGCACAATAGGCAGCACGACACACGGGAGACAGTTCAACTGTTGATCAGTTGGGAGGAGTGAGGGCACGACACGCACGACACATGTGAGTACACGAGCTGAGTGAGGGAGGGCATGAGGGACAAACAGTGGGTGAGGTCAAACTACGCGGTTAGGGATACCACGATGGACAGGGTGGCAATTTTCTAAATAGAGTTAACAAATACGACGATGGTTTTATGCAAAACCATCGTCATTTTCATTCCCTTTATTTACAAAATTGTCACTGTGTTGCCTTCTAAGATGGTCTACATAACTGTCATTATATTCAAGTCATTTTCTTTTTGTATTCAAATGACAACTAAAACAGTTTCAACTAAATCCATGGTCATTTTAATTCCACTAATTACAACTTTACCACCAAGTGACATTCTAAGACAGTTCCACATAAATGTCTTAGAATGTGTGTCGTAAAAAATATAATTTTTAGTAGTGAGCCACTTGTGTATCTAGATTAGCATGCATGTGTATCTAGAGTTCAAAACATCAATTTAACTTAGAAGGCATCACTATCTCCACAAGTTCAGTGGTAATTAATAACAAAATTCAGGTATTGGGATAGAATCCAAACAGTCCAACTTAAAGTAACCTATTAAAATACTTCTTCAACTCCCTTGTTTTGATAGTAGCCAATAGCTTATCATGAATTGACCTTCATGTCCTATATAACATCCTTCTTTGCACTATGCTTGTTTTAATGAGAAAATAACAAGAAAATATTATTAGCTGATTGTGGTACAGTTTGGGAACAAAAAGAGCTGATTTGAATTTATTAGGCATGTTTAGACATGAGAGATATGTTTAATTATGCTGTTGCCCTGCTTTGTTTTATTTGTAAAAAAAATTAATTCATAGAAAAAAGTAAGGTCATGGCAATGCAATAGCAATGATATATCAAAGAACTGTTCTAAAATGAATCACAATGATATATTTAACACTCAAAGGATCTATTTGGTAAAGTCAAAATATCAATGAAATGAAGAGAAATGGGAACTTAAGTTATATTAAACTTCCATAATCTGATCGGATTGAAATACCAAAGAAATCTTTAAAAACGGTGTTGGTCTCGCCTAAAAAACCTTTCATGCAAAGTTGTGAAGGAAAACAACTGTGTTTGTTTGATCGAACTCCATGGATCTAGGTATTTCTTAAACTCTTCTCCATGGAGTTTTGATGTGTATCAAAACATACAAATACCAACTAGCTATGGTGCAAGAGCAAGCGAAATCATATTTTTAAAGCTTGTCCAAAACTAGGTAAAGATGTTCAGGGTCCAGAATCCAATTAATTAAGTCCATGCAAAGATTAGATAACACTATAACAATCATGAAGCTCTCATAATAAAATTACCTCTTTTATTTATGGCAGATACTTTACTATCAAGCAAACAAGATAAATAAAAATAGAAAGATACCTTGGAAAGATGAAGAAACACTTGAGAATTTTCGTTCTAGTAACTAATTTGTTATAAGATTTGCACTGCTAGATCCTCCCACAACCAATCTTTCCAGAAAAATCATTAATTATTTACCATTCTTATTTAAAAAATATTAAGGTTAACTTTTATGAACCATAATCACGGATCATGTTATTTGAAAGAAAATTTATACCATCGTCAAGAAGGAGAATGATACTTTAATAATGATACTTCAAATTGTACCATCAAAAGGCAATTTTTAAGTTTGTAATGATTGAATAATGTGCAGAAGTATTAATGTTAGTCTTGGAAATTATGTTCATCTACCTAGAGAATTACATGTATCTAGAAAATATGTACCTAGGTAATGAGAGTTCATGCACTAGTGAATTGATACTCTCTAGAAATTTCATTACTCACTATAAATATGTGAACTCACTAGTTGCATCATCAACCCAACTCAAGCCAAGAAAAAGTTGAAATAAAATCCGAGACAACTCCAACTACATCCTTGCCAACATTGCTGATGGAATAAGCACCAAACAAAGACATCAGTCAACAAACAACAAAATTAATGTACACCCTTAATTTAGTAACTAATTGGAATAGTTCAATATCTAAATTAAAATTAATTCAGATTCTTACCGGAAACACCATCAATTAAATGAAGTAAAATATCTGGAAGAAAAATATATGATCATATGGGTGGTAAACACCACCTGAAACACCAATTATGATAGAAATTAAATCTTCTTGTCTCTATACCAAAACAGATTCATATGATATCATCAAATATAACTAACAAAAAACACCTTACCAATGTTCTTCAAATGATAAATCTATGAAATTATACAAAACCAATGAAAGCTCAAAAATTCCTGGTATGATCTGCATATCAAATGAAATCCATAACATGCTTAAAATTCACAATTATTTTATTTATTGCACTTGTTTTCCTTATATTCTATAAATCAAATCCCTTTGAGCAAGGACCTAAAAATGAAATATCTAACTTTTTTCACAGTTGCTAATTTACTCTTAATGGATGTAGAATCATGAACAAAAAATGAAAAAATAGGGTGAATTTTATAACTTTTGTCGAAGCCATGTAACATTCATTAGCAGAGGTCACACTATGACAGTCACTCTCAATATGTTCTCAGCTTGCAAATTCTTTCAGCGACACATTCAAAGACTAACTCATGTCCATTATTCGGTTACAGTAATCAAACATCAAATACAATTACATTCACCACAGGATACTGATTTGAAAAAATTACAAAATTCCTCATTCACCAGTTCTAATAACTCCAATTCTCAATTCTTATCAACCCTTGGGATTCGAGAACACGAAAGGTGACTAGCGCCTCTATTATTCATCAGTGTTACTTTTACCAACTTGTTCACTCTTTTATTGTATCAATTTTTAGACTATGTTTTACGGATTTGAAATACATGCCAATTGTGTTTTTATTTTTTAAAAATTTTGTACAAACTCCAAAAAATCAAGGACTCAATTTGGGGAGCGGAAATTAAAAAGAGCAAAAAATCCAATTATGAAGGTCCAAATGAAATCAGCTACCTACCTGATGTCATTGTTGGTGGCATTCTCTCCTTTCACCAACTAAAGAAGCAGTCCGTACTAGTGTTTTATTCAAGAGGTGGATATACCTCTGGATATTCATCACCAAGCTAGAGTTTGAGGATAAAGACACATTCTACCACAAAATTAGAATAAGGAAAGCCCCCTTTTATAATTTTGTGGATAAAGTATTACTTCATCTAAAGAGTTCAATCATCCAAAGTTTCGTTGTTTTTCTTACAAAGTTATTATAGTCGTCGTGTTGATAAGTGGATATACAACATTATAAATCAGAGAGTCAATAAACTTTTTATCATTTCAATGACAACACAAGACATCTCCATGCATTTCCTTTGGAATTCCTCATTCTAGAATAATAAGAACTGAAAACGTTTGATTTTCTTGCTAAAATTAATGTTTCCAGCTTGTTTGTCTCTCATCCCCTACTATCCTCAAGTTGTTCACAATTAGATATATCTCTGACCCGTCTAATGGCACTCAAAATCTAGCAAGAAACTCATACATTTTCACCTCCAATTTCTCAGAGAATTGGGAATTCCAAAGAGAATATATGGGTGACACAGTCTTGTGTAGTCATTAAAATGATATAAAGCTTTTTGATTTTCTGGATCCAATTTATAATATTATATATCCACTTATCAACACGGTGATTATTATAACTCTATGTAATAAAAAGAGAGAAACTTTGGATGATTGAACTCTTTAAACAAAGTAATATTTTATCCACAAAGTTATAAATGGGGGCTTTACTTATGCTAATTTTAATGCAGAATGTATCTCTATCCTCAAACTCTAGATTGGTGATGAATCTCCAGAGGTATATCCACTTCTTGGATAAAACACTAGTACGAATTGCTTCTTTAGTTGGTAGAAAGAGGAGAATGCAACCAATAATGACATCAGGTAGATTGCTGAGTTTGTCTTGACCTTCATGTATGGATTTTTTGCTCTTTTAAATTTCACCTTCCCAAATTGAGTCTATGATTGCTTGGAGTTCCAACAAAAGGTTAAAAAGATAAAAACACTATTAAAATGCACTGCCAAGCCATATAACAGTCCAAAAATTGATACAACCAGAGTTTGAATGGCAAGTGTAAGTTGATATGTAAAACCTATAGTGGATCCATTTATTAGTCAAGGGGGTACCAATGCACCCCTTCCCTTTTAAAGAAATACATGTAAATATTTACAATGTGTATATTTGAACCCCTATCTTTATATTTTTACTTTTTTTGCGATAATGATTATTAATTATTATTTTTTCAATAGATTTTCTCCCTTGACTTGGGGTCATATCCATCAGTGCAAAAGATACCCATCATTCTAAGAATGTTTTCTTGTGGCCAGATTTTAAAGCAAACACTAAATCTCAGGTAATGGATAATAGAGGCACAAATAATGGAAAACCAATCGTCAAAATGTCCAAAATAATCAGCAACTGAAATTAAAAAAAAATGAGACCCAAAATCTGATGAGTGAAGAACATACCATGTAGAGGTGGTTGGTAGAAATTTGCTACTAGATGGAACCCTTGACACATGAGAGGAGATTACACAAAACTCACAAACACTACCAAAACCTAAGGCACCATAGTAAGAGAGAGAGAGAGAGAGAGAGAAAGAGAGAGAAAGTGAGTATGTGAGTGAGAGAGAAAGAGTGTTTGATGCTGTTGAGTGAGAGGGGTGAATGAAAAATGTCTATATAAAGCGGTCAATGACGGCTACAATGAGAAAGAGACATTACTAATTAATATAAATTAAATTTTATTTTAATTACATAAAATAGTTAGGTTTGATTAGCTTGTATGACTTTTTGCAAAGTAAGAAAAAGATGTTTCTGATTAGTAAAAGAAGTAAAATTTATTTTAACCAAATAAAACAATCTGGTGTGACTAGAATCGTTTCATGAAAATGATGGTCAAACTTATCAATTTCACCATATAACTTCTTGATATGAATTATCCAGTTGTATTAATTAAATATGCATAAAGAAATATATGTCACTCATAATAGTTGTATGAAGCTCAAATAAGATTGCTTTCAATGAAAAGTTAATGTAATTTGTAAAAAAAAAAGATTATATAAAGAAGATATATCTCTCTCTCTCTCACACACAGACACACAAAATACTATTTTGTTTTATAAATATTAAGGCCAAAAAAAGTTTGATAAACGAATGCATAATAATATATTATTGAAAAACTAAAGTCAAATATTCATTAATGTCATTATTAAACATCATTGTTCTTCCCACAGTAAGTGATAAAATATATGTATTTAAAATATACTTTCTATTAAATGTCTAACTAATTAGTATACTCCATTTGACACCATTGAGAGGAATTTTTGGTTCTTCTATAAGGCTTTTTACAAGAATGAAGCATTTTTTTATTATTTACCCTTACAAAAATACAATAAGTATCTATTTGTTTTTATTTAAGTGATGTATAATTCTCTTAGACTTTATTGTTTTTACATCACCAAAAATAAGTTAATGATTACTAACAAGGGTAAAATTGGTATATAAATAAAAAAATTTAAACCCCATCAAACCAACTAGTTTAGAAATTTTTATTAATTGGTCCATGTAATTTAGTTACAAATGTCTTATCCTAATATATTAAATAAATGAAAAGTAACAATTAAAAAAAAGTAATCCAAAGAGCCTTTATTTTGGGAAGAAAAAGAGTGCGTCAAAACTTTTTCTTACTTTATATTTCATCCATTTCATATTATTTGAAGTATAAGGTTTAGACACATGTGTTAAGAAATGAAATTATAATCTTTAATTTCATAAAAAAAATACTACATTTGATTCTAGTTATAGGCAACATGTGTAGTGTAAACATGCTTCATTGAATTTGTAAATAACAACTAATTTAGAACAATTTTTTTTAAAAGACGTCATGTAATATTAACAACAAGAATGTTATAAAAGGTAAAGGAAAATTAAATTTCAATAAACAAATACATAATAATCAATTAATGAAAACATGAAGCCAAATATTTATTATGTATAGCATTAAAATTCATTATCCTTCTCTTGATAACAAATAATAAGTATGTATTTAAAATCCACTATCTGTTACGTGTATCACTAGTTAACACAATTTATTAAAAAATGCTAAAAATAATTAAAACCAATTGCCTAAAGTGCCCTTATTTAATTTGGGAGGGAAAAGTATGTAAAAATTCCATTATTTTATATTATAAAAGATGAGGAGTGCTAGTAGCTTGACTTTTAACACACTCCTTGAAACACAAACTCTCTAACTGGTTAAAATTAATTGAAAGCCACAAAATTAGGAGAAATAATAATTAAATATCATGTGTAACCAACAATTTTTTTAATTTTAACCAATTAAAAAGTGTTCAAAAGAATGTGTAAAAAAAATGTGTTCCTGACATTTTTCATAGGTGCATGTTTGGGTAAAGGACATAAAATAGAAAGAAAAAAAACATGGTAGACATATTTCACTTGTTTCCCTAACTTAAATAATCGTCATATGAAAATTCAATAATAGAGAAAGAGAAACCTTTCTTCGATGAGAATAACTTCTCATTTTAATTAATCTTCAATTCTCCTAACCAATGGTTGGTAAAGTAAAAACAAGTTTGATGAGTATGACTACAATAGTATAGTAGTATATAACTCATTCTAGTATAATAGAAAAAACAGATTACTAATAAGATTAATAATTTAAATTATATTTCAAAAATTGAACTAGTATTTTCATTATTAACTAATTAAAACTATATACATTTCATAATGATTAGGTGTTTCTTATTTGACTAATTAAAACTATATAGTGCGCGCTTGGTGTGTGAAGTTTGGCAATAATTTGTTGTCATGTGCTCAAAAAATATGAAACAAGCCAACATCTCAAATGCCATTTCCCATTCCACCAATTCTCATTCCAACCCTTCCAAATTTGTCCACCTCTCCTCCAAAAAACCCTTTCCCAAAATTGCCTTCCTCTTCCTCACCCACACTGATATCTAATTCTCCCCCTTATGGGACAAATTCTTCTCTTCCACCCCTCCCAACCTCCTCAACATTTACATCCACACAGACCCCTTCAACAACCTCACGTGCCCTCTTTCCACTTTTATTAAAAAACAAATTCATCTCCTCTAAACACACCTTTCGAGATTCACCAACCCTTATCTCATCCATTCACTGCCTCCTTCCCATCACGTTCATCAATGACCCTTCCAATGCCTACTTTGCTTTCCTCTCCTAGCATTGCATCCCTCTCCAACTCCTTCAAATACACTTACAACTGCCTGTTTCTATTATGCAAATTCATTGTTGACGTTGACAATTTACAAACATTTAAGGTGGTATCTCATATGGCGCCTCCTGCAAAAATACAAAAGACCACCAGGAAGTGCCATCTTAGATGGTGCCTCCTCCTACCTACATGGAAAGAGAAACCCTTGCAAGTAAATAGTTTTTTTCCTACACTTTTCTGATATATATATTTTCTAAATAATGCTTGTTTTGTCAAAAAGCCAAAACATTTTTTTTATTATTCAATGGATAATTATATTTTGGAGCTCTATATTGAAAGTCACTATTACTTAATTTCAATGAAAATCAATGTGCTCTCAGAGACACATGGGGGGCATAAACGAAGATATAGTAAAGTATGAATTTAGATTGAAGTTTAGATATAAAATAAGAAGGCACGTCATCAGGATTTGAGAGCTCTTCATCAAATTCATTTAGGTCTTGGTTACAGTTAAAAATAAAACTAAATAGTGGATGTTAGAAAATTCCTTTGCAGAAATGTTGACAATTGTTAACTCATTGGCAAGTGCACCAAATTGTCACAAGTAATAAAGTTACTCGGAAGTCCGAGTGTCTAATCCATAGCGACTTTGTTCGTACTTAGATTGGTGCAAATCCAATTTTCAAGCAATAGAAGAGATAAGCAATGAATAATTGTAAAATTTAAAGAAAGTAAAAGATAAGAAGGATAAGAAATTTAAAATAAAAGATTAGGAGATAAGATACAAATTTAAAGAGATAAGAGATTTAAAGATAAAAAAAATAGAAGATAAAATAGATAAGAGATTCAATGTAAAAGATAAGAAAAGTAAAAGATAAAGATGAAGATAAAAAGATGAATTCAGCATGCAACAAATATGTTAGGGTCTAGCATGCCTAAACTACTTGTGATACAATGCTAATGATTTTCTCTATCTAATGTTATCCCATTTTTTACTCATATCTACTATGACACTCTATCTTTGGTTTCCCGCATGAAGAGTTTAATTTCTCTATTTTTCTCTCCTAAATTTTTTTGCAAAGATAAAAACAATAAATTGCATTAAGATTAAAGATGCATAAAATAGGATAAACAAATATCAATCTATTTCAAGCAATGATTTCATTTTGATGCTCTTTCCCATTTCTTAGAAAATAATCATTTTTCAATGTATTACCCCCTAAATAGTACATGAGTATGGGTGATCATACCATAATCAATAAACAATGAAGCACTAGAAAGAGCAATAAAAATGGGATTGGTTTAAATAGACAATAGGATAGAATTACATTATAGAGTTGGCCTGTCAAGCTCCCAACAATGGGGGTTTAGCCTCTCATTACCATGAAAGGCTTTACACTTTAGGAGCTGTTGTGGATAGAAGAAGGGAAGGGATGGAAAAACGAAGAGAAGGGGATAATAGACATAGAAAGAGGGTTTCCCCTATTTGAGATACTTCGACTTAGGATTTATTCATTAGAGAGTTCTAAGTCTCTCTGTGTGTTTCTCCTTTGCTTCCTACTCCTTTTATAGGCTTACGGTAGCTTAAAATTCATGTGACGTCACACTAAGCGAGCCTTTTGAGCTTAGTGTGTATGGCGGTGATCACGCGCTTTGTGCAAGATTCACACTAGGGGTGCCTTTGGGTTTCTTCATGGGCCTTCTTGCGTGCTAAGCGAGCTGTCCAAATATTCAACTTTTTTCTTCAAGGCTTTTTCTTCAAGTTTTTCATCAATTTTCCTCCAAAACACTTGCAATTTTCTTCTTTTGAATCTTGCAGGTAAAAAATTAACATGATATTCAATTCCTCATTAAACCCAAATTTTGTTGTTATCAACAATCTACAAAAGCATTTTGTAATTTGTTATTCTTGTCTTTGCAACAAAACAAATTCATATGATATCAACAAATATAACTAGCAAAAAATACCTTACCAATATTCTTCAAATGATAATGTTGTGAAATTATACTAAATCAACGAAAGCTCAAAGGTTCCTAGTATGATCTGCATATCAACTGAAATCCACTACATGCTTAAAATTCACAATTATTTTCATTTATTGCTCTTTTTTATTCTATAAATCAAATCCCAATGAACAAGGACCTAAAACAGAAATATCTAACTTTGTTCACAGTTGCTAATTCACTCTTAGTGGATGCAGAATCATAAACAACAAATGAAAAAATAGGGTGAATTTTAGAACTTTTAGGGAAGCTAGGTAGCATTCATTAGTAGAGGTCATTCACTCTCAATATGTTGTCAGATTGCAAATTATTTCAATGACACATTCAAAGACTAACTTTTGCCCATAATTCGGCTACAGTAATCAAACATCAAACACAATTATTACATTCACAACTGGATACTGATTTGGAAAACAACATTACAAAACTCAACATTCACCACTTCAGAAAACTCCAATTCTAAATTCTTACCTCAAATCAAGCCTTGGAATTCGTGAACATGAAAGGTGACTAGGGCCTTGATGCCGAAGCATGCGATGAAGAAGATGTCGTGATTCACAATTTTACTCTCAATGGATGAAAAAAAAATGGTTGTGAAACCAAAATCTCTAAAAACAATTGACAAATGAGAAATGACGCATGGAAATAAAGGGATTGTGTTTGCAAAATCAAAATTCCTAAAAATAAAGGGTAAAATTACAACTGAGGCACAAAAATATCACTTGAAATAGCATGGTGAGGGTGGCCTCTAAAGGGTGCTCCATTGTGGACGAAGACAGAAACGAGAAAATAAGACTTTGAACAAGCGCAAACGGCGGTGGTGAGGGAGCTCCACTATGAATCAGGCTCAGTTGCAGAGGCGATTGTGGCACTGTGAGGAAGTTTCTCTTTGTGTCTTAGTAGTAGCGAACAATGGGGATTCAAGAGAAATAACCAGGGAGAATGAGTGAGAGAAGAGCGCGACTCAGAGTGAGTGTAATTAATGGATTTTCTTGAGCGACAAAGTTTTTGGAATAGTTTAACATATAATCTTTCAAAAAAAACTAACATCCCTACATCCTATAAGAATGGTATTTTTGTAAAAATAATGCTATTATTTATAAAAATACATCTCATTTTTTTAGAATGGAAGTTTTATAACTTTTCTAAAAAAATCTTCTAATGTCTCTTTGTTGCACTAGTGTTACTTTTACCGACTTGTTCAAACTTTTATTGTATCATTTTTTATACTATGATTTATGGATTGGAAATGCATGCTAATTGTGTTTTTATTTTTTAAAACTTTTGTTGGAACTCCAAGAAATCATGGACTCAATTTTGGGAGTGGAAATTAAAAAGAGCAAAACATCCAATCATGACGGTCCAAACAAAATCACACTACTAGAAAACACGGTTTCAACATCGGTCAAAAATCACATTTTACATCGATGGTCGACCGATGTTGAATAGGATGTTGTTGAAAGTTTAAAGTTTCAACATCGGTCCCTATATCACCATTGTAGAAAGTTTCAACATCGGTGCTCAGTTAAGAAATGATGTAGAAATTACACCTTCTACATCGTTTTTATCTTAGTGAACGTTGTAAAATAGTGTTTTTCAACATCGGTGCTTAGTTAAGAAATGATGTAGAAATTAAACTTTCTACATCATTTTTATCTTAGTGAACGTTGTAAAATAGCGTTTTTCAACATCGGTGCTTAGTTAAGAAATGATGTAGAAATTACACATTCTACATCATTTTTATCTTAGTGAACGTTGTAAAATAACGCTTTTCAACATCGGTGTTAAGTTAAGAAACGATGTTAAATATTTAATAACCTGCAATTAAAAATTTGTTAATTAATGATCATCTTTTATATTTTTAATATTATCAATATTGCTAATAATCAATAAATCAGTATTTATAATATGAAAACCAGTATTTTAATTACAAGGGAGAAAAGAAGCTTAAGTTAACAACTAGTAGCAGAACGTGAATAAAAATACTTATTTCGTATTGCCATGGAAATTAAGAAGTGTTTTCACAAAACTATATGAACAGCGATGCCATATTTTCCCCAGGTCAATAAAACAATCCATTAGTCCAACTCCTTTCAAGGACATTTAAGGTTATATATTATAATCAAACAACGAGCTACTCATGTAGCAATGTTATAGAGGAGCACTTGGATCAGGTTTTTAATTATTAATCAATAACCCACGAAAAATAAACCCTGAGAAAGAGTGTTCAGAAGCAAAGATCCATCAAAAGCTTGTTCATTGAAAAATAAACCGAGAAAGAGTGTTCAAAAGCAAAAATAAACTTAGAAAGATATTATTAGAGTTCAAATCTAGCCTCATTAACTTTCCCAAATCACCTAGACTAGCAGGGATAGCTCCACCCAGCAGGTTTGACTAAAGAGCAAGAACACTAAGCTTCTTCAAATCACCAAGTTGTGTAGGTATGCTTCCAATTAACTGTTTATAGCAAAGCTGCAAAACTGTACAACAAGTAAAAAAACGCATATCAGTAGACTCCCAGATTCGAACCACCAATGAAAACATTCTTTTTTATGAAAAACCAAAGAAAACAGTAGGAAAAAAATCAAATTTTGGGTTGCAACTTCAGTTCCAAGAACAAAGTCTGCATTCCATTTCAAAAATCCTTAGAAATATACCTATGTACTGTCTTTAAAATAACACAACACCTAGTTCTGAAATAAGACAATCAAAAATGAAAAAAAATTAAGAACGAAGCAAAAGGGAGAAAAAAAATTAAGAACCAAATATCACTTCATCCGGGCTGCAGCATTGGGATTGGAGTGCCCTCATTCCACACGATGAAAAAAGAACAACAACAAGAAAGAGAAAAATAAAATTAACTGCACCTTAAGGACATGGTTGTGATGGGTTTTCCAGTGAGAGTAGGAGAAGAATCACCATCAATAATTCTGTAGATATAAGGTTCCAATTCTTTGTGGGTGACCATTGGAACACAGGCCTTGAAACTCTCAGGGTCAGTTCTTCCATTGAGACCCAAACTCTGCAAATACTCTGCTGATGCGTTATCCTCCAAAATCCTCTTGAGTGTTTCCCTCTGAACTCTTTCTGCATCCCTTGTCAATAATTCAAACTCTTGTATAACTTTATCCATGTTAAACTCCTCCACTTTCTCTAACATCCTCACGGCCCTTCAACTGCACCACTGTTATAACAAACAACACAACCATACGGCTATTATTAATAAAATTAGACATAAAAAATGTTCCTAATTTTGAAAGGGAGATGGGGGAATACTCAATTCAGACAGAGTGGTAATGCAGAAAAAGACAAACAAGATTATTCATTAATAGAGAAAATCGGATAAAGCCAAACAAAAATCTACACTGTGTTTTTATTTATTTATTATGCGCGTGTAATTTTTTTAAACGCGTACATCGAATCTTGAGAAACATCAAAACAAAGGGAAAACTTCAAAATTCTGGAGACAGTCGTAAGAGAAAAGTTTAAGTAAAATAACCAAATTAGAAATTGATGAAAAAAGGTGGAAAGACTAGAGTAATAACAACGAAAATTCTAAGCCTTGATATTTTTGTTTTCCTTTTTGTTTTTCTATCCTAACTGTTGCACCACTCATTAAGGTCAACTCAGCTTTTGGATAGAACAATCTAACAGTCTCCAACATGAGAAAGAAATATTCAAAAAACCAAATCTAAATAATTCATATCGAGCAAACAGAGAGAAATTTTCCAAATCCAAAACCAGATTCCACATTCGTTGCTCCACTCCCGAGATTCAAACCCGAACCTGTCGATCTCCTCCGCCATTGAACGAATCGCCAAGAAGCTCCACAGCCTCGGCATCATCGAACCCCTTACCTCCTCCTTTGAAATTCACGTTCTGTTCCCGCATGATCTCCCGAAGCAGCGCGTGGGGCACACCTTCGAGCCGAGCTGGAGCATGCCGCTGAAACCGGTGTCGATCCCAGGGACCGGTATCGCGGCGCTGAGCAAGAGCTAGGTGAGGAGGCAGAAGAAACTGCAGGCAGAGGAGTCGAGGAGGAGGAAAGAATTGGTGCCGACCCTGGTGGAGTTGAGCCTCTCGAACTCAGAGATTCGGCACCTGACCAAGCTAGGGTTTACGACAAAGAAAAAGGGAGATACAAGGCAACAATGAGAGAGAGGAAAGTGAAGGGTGAGTGGAAAATGAAGGGTCAGCAAAAGTGTACCCGAGAAGAGAAGATAAATAAAAGAGAGAAAAAACATAACAATTCAATGACGGGTTTTTAAAAAACGTCGTAGTATTCATTGGCATGCTGTGAAATACGAAGACGTTTTTTCACTCAAACATACTCATTTGTTGAACTGCTCAAATAAGACATCGGGCAGCACCAAAAACGTTGTTGTTAATGTTGGGGTATTTACAAAAATGCCACCGCTACAGATTCAACAACGTTCGCATAGCACCGATGTTATATTGATGTTGTGGAAATGCTTTTTTATAGTAGTGTCAGCTACCTACCTGATGTCATTATTGGTCGCATTCTCTTCTTTCTACCAAATAAAGACACAGTTCGTACTAGTGTTTTATCCAAAAGATGAATGTAGCTGTTGACATTCATCACCAGGCTAGAGTTTGAAGATGGAGACACATTCTGCCGCAAAATTAGGATAAGGAAAGCCTCCTTTTAAAACTTTGTGGATAAAGTACTACTTCGTCTGAAGAGTTCAATCATCAAGATTTTCTATCTTTTTTTTACAAAGAGTTATTTTAATTGCTGTGTTGATTAAATGATATTTAACATTATAAATTAGAGAGTCAATAAACTTTTTATCATTTGAATGACAACACAAGATATTTCCACATATTCCCTCTAGAATTTCCCTTTCTTAGAGAAATTGAAACTGAAAATTTATGATTTTCTTGTCAAAGTTAACATTCCCACCTTTGTTTGTCTTTCATCCTTCACTATCCTCAACTTGTCCTCAATCATGTTCATTTCTGGCTTGGTGACACGCAAAATCTCACCATTAATTGAAATTCCTAGTTCTTAGAGAGTGTGAGATAATAATGAGTAGATGGTGAGATTTTGAGTGTCATCAGAAGGGTCAAAGATAAACATGATTGTGGACAACTTGTGGACAATGAGTGATGAAAGACAAAGAAAGGTGGGGACGTTAACTCTAGCAGGAAAATCATACATTTTCACCTCTAATTTCTCTAAGAATTAGGAATTCAGAAAGGAATGTGTGGCAATGTCTTGTGTAGTCATTGAAATGACATAAAGATTTTTGAATTTCTGGACTCTATTTAAAAATTTATATATCCACTGATCAACAACGCAATTATCATAACTCTCTGTAAGAAAAAGAGAGAAACTCTAGATGATTGAACTCTCTTCAAATGAAGTAATACTTTATCCACAAAGTTATAAAAGGGGGTTTCCTATATCCTAATTTTTTTGGCAGAATATGTCTCGATGCTCAAACTCTAGCTTGGTGATGAATGACCAAAGGTATATTCATCTCTTGGATAAAACACTAGTATGATCTGCTTCTATAGTTGGTAGAAGAAAGAGAATGCAACCAATAATGACATCAGGTAGATAGCTGATTTTGTTTGGACCTTCATAATTGAAGTTTTTGCTCTATTTAATTTTACCTCCCAAAATTGAGTCTATGATTGCTTGGAGTTTTGGCAAAAGGATAAAAAAATAAAAACACAATTAGCATGCACTGCCAAGCCATAAAACAAAGTGTAAAAATTGATACAATCAAAGTTTGTATTTGTAAGAGTAAGTTCATATGTAAGACCTGTAGTGTATCCATTTATTAGTCAAGGGGGTACCAATGCACGCTTTCCCTTTTAAAGAATCACATGTAAATATCTACAATGTGTATATTTTAACCCCTATCATTAATTTTTTTTACTCTTTTTGCGATAATAATTATTATTTTTTACTTTTTCAGAAATTAAATTTAAAAAAAAATGAGACAAAATCTCGTGAGTGAAGAACGTACCATGGGGAGGTGGTCGGTAGAAATTTGCTAATGGATGGAACCTTTGACACATGAGAAGAGGCTACGTAGAAACTCACAAACGCTACCAAAACCTAAGGCACCATAGAGAGAGAGAGAGAGAAAGTGGGTGAGTGATTGAGAGAGAGACAAAGGATTTGATCCTATTGAGTGAGAGGAGTGAATGAAAGATGTCAATATAAAGATGGCAATGATGGCTACAATGAGAGACGTAACTAATTAACGTAAATTAAATTTTATTGTAATTACATAATACAATGAGGTTTGACTAGTTTGTATGACTTTTTTGCAAAATAGGAAAAAGAAGTAAATTTTATTTTGACTAAATAAAACAATTTGGTGTGACTAGAATCATTTCATGAAAATCAAGGTCAAACTTATGAGTTTCACCATTAAACTTGGATTTTATTGTCTACTTGATATGAAATATATATTTTGACTGATATATTTAACAACAATCTACCTTTTTATATTTAGTTTTAAAACTATTTCAATATATGATTTTACCATATAAATTGAAGAAAGTGTTTGGAGTTTTTTACAATAATTCAACCAACTAACCTAGACCCCTTAACTTTAGCATTTTACATTTAGTCTATGAAAGACTTTATTTCAATTTTAGATTCTAACCTTTCCAAAAATTTCATTTTATTGTCTTTGTTGACTACCACTAACACAAAAAATGTTATTAAATATTTCATCATGAAAGGAATATTATAAATAAGATCTAGGTATGCATATGAATACTAATTAATGGTCTTGAATTTGAATATTAGATATGCAATTGTGTTAATTAAATATGCATAAAGAAATATATGTCACACATAATAGTTATATGAAGCTCAAATAAGATTCCTTTAAATGAAAAGTTAATGTATTTTGTAAAAAAATCATATAAAGAAGATCCCATTTAACCTAATATGAGTTAAGTATTTAAGTGCATGCACTATCTTCTGAATGTAACATTATTTAGAAATGCATGAAAACAACCTTTTCCCCTTATATATTATTAAACGTATAACATCATGTATCTAGCACCAACATTCAATCAAATGTTTCTATTTAATAGGCACACAACTTTTTGTGTCCGTGCTATACACGAAAAACTTTATGTTGGATGTAGATCATAATTATTATTAAAATTATACTTTATATTTTTAAGGATATATTTTAGAGTACATTTTGTAATTAAATATCTTTGATGGAAGATAAGCATATAATTATTTAAATATTCTATATTGACTATTTTTAATTCGGTAAAATATATTTTTTAATTTTAGTTAAAAACTTTAATTCCTTAATTTAATTGATTTTATTATATATATATATATATATATATATATATATAATACTTTTTCTTATTTAAATATCAAGGCCAAATAAATTTGGATAAATGAATGCATAATCATCTAATAATGAAAAACTGAAGTCAAATATTCACTAATGACATTATTAAACCTCATTATTCTTCTCCCAATAACTAATAATAAATGTGTATTAAAATCTATTTTATATTAAATGTCTCACTAATTAATATACTTCATTGGGTCCTTAATTTAAGACACCGTTGACGGGAATTGATGGTCCTTCTATAAAGCTTTTTACAAAAATGGAGCATGTTTTCATTATTTGCCCTTATAAAAATACTATAAGTATCTATTATTTTATTTAAGTGATGTATAATACTCTTAGACTGTATTGCTTTTACATCAACGAAAATAAGTCAAAGACTACTAACAAGGGTAAAATTGGTATATTAATAAAAATTTAAAACCCCATAAAACCAACTAATTTACCTATTTTTATTGATTGGTCCATGTAATTTTATTACAAATATCTTATCCTAATGCATTAAATAGATGAAAAATAACATAATTTGAAACAAGTTATCGAAAGAGTCCTTATTTTGGGAAGAAAAAAGTGTGTCAAAACTTTCTTACTTTACATTCCATCCATTTCATATTATATGATGTATAAGATTTTGACACATGTATTAAGAAATGAAATTATTATCTTGAAACTACCTTTGGTTCTATTTATAAGTAAAAAAAGTGTAGTGCAAAATTGCACTATAGTTGTTGCTTATAAATACTAAACTAGTATCATGTAACTTCCTAATATATCTCTTACCTGATCTCTAGTTAATTACCTAATAACAACTACTTTCACAAAGGGTATTTCATAGGAAAAAAAATTAATGCTTCATTGGATTTGTAAAATGGCAACTAATTTAGAACATTTTTTTTGTAAAAAAAAATGTCATATAATATGAGGAATGTTATAAAATGTTGTGGGAAAATAAATTTCAATAAATGAATGCATAATAATCAATTAAGAAAAATATGATGTAAAATATTCATTAATTATACAAATAAAATCCAATATCCATCTCCTAATAACTAATAACAAATACTCATTTAAAATCCATTATCGGTTAAATGAGGAGTGTTAGGAGCATGTCTTTTAACACACTCCTTCAAACACAAACTTTCTAACTTGTTAAAATTAATTGAAAGTCACAAAATTAGGAGAAATGGTAATTAAATATCATGTGTGGCCAACAATTTTTATTTTATTTTAACCAATTGAAAAGTATTCATAAGAATGAGTCAAAAATGTATTCTTGGCATTTTTTATAGGTACATATTTGGGTAATGGACATAAAATTGGCAAAACAAACAAAATATGGTAGACCTATTTCACTTGCTTCCCTAACTTAAATAATCATCATATTAAAATTCAATAATAGCAAAAGATAAACCTCACCTTGATGAGAATAGCTTCTATTTTTAATTAATCTTTGATTCTCCTAACCAATTGTTCGCAAGGTAGAAACAAGTTTGATGAGTCAAACTACAATAGCATAGCACTATATAACTAATTCAAGTATGATATAAAAACAAATTACTAATCCGATTAATAATTTAAATTATATTTGAACAATTGAACTCGGATTTTCAATATTAATTAATTAAAACTATAGTCATTGTGTAATGATTAGGTGTTTAACATTTGTTTTTTCATTTAGAAAATAATTAATTCTCATAATTTTTTATTAGAAAGCACATGTTTTAATGTAAAGTTACAGTTAAATTGTAATATAAAAATACATTTAAATTATGCTTAACAATTGAAAATTAATTTTTAAAATCAATTATATTGAATTTTAAAGCAATCATATCCCTTAAAAAATTTAGTTAACTACATCTGGATAATATAAAAAATGTAATTTTCATGATACATGAATAGTTATATAGAGCTATAAATGTTGGTGATGATATAATATATAATGCGCTCTTGGTGTAAGGTTTGGCAGTGATTTGTTGTCTTATGCACAACAAATATATGAGACAAGCCAACAGCTCAAATGGCACCACCCAAAGAGTGAAAATGGGATGGCACTTCCTATTATGCAACTTCATTCCTGACGTTGACAATTTACAAGCATTTAAGGTGGTATCTCATATGGCGCCTCTTGCAAAAGACAAAAGACCACCAAAAAGTGCCATCTTAGATGGTGTGTCCTCTTGCCTACATAGAAAAGAAACCCTTGCAAGTAAATAGTTTTTTTTCCTACACCTGTTTGATATTTTTTTTCATCAAAAAGCCAAATCATTTTTTTTGTCACTCAATGGATAATTATATTTTGGAGCAATATATTGAAAGTCGTTGTTACTTAATTTTAAATAAAAATCAATGTGCTTTGAGAGACACATGAATGGCATAAACGAAGATATAGTAAAGTATGAATTTGAATTGGAGGCCAGCCGCTCTAGCCAAAGATGTTTATGTAACCTAATAGAAAAATGCTGAAAATTCTATAACTGCAAATCTGTTACTTCTCTCAAATGAAAATATCATCTCTTTAACATCTTCAACCTCTCCAAAGACTTGAGCATTTTCCAATACATATTTAACAAAATGGAAATCATGCTCATCGAATATAAACAACAAAAATTTATCACTTGAAATTTAGATATAATACATGATGGCAAGTAATCAGGATTCGAGAGCTCTTCATCAAATTCATTTAGACCTTGGTGACAGTTAAAGATAAAACTAAACAGTAGTTGTTAGAAAATTACTTTGCAGAAATGTTGACAATCTACAAAAGCATTTTGAAAATTTAGTTATTATTGGGTCACATCATCAGTTTCAATCAATCAACTACCAACCTTTAAAATAAGAGTCATTAGACTACTCAACATTTCAAAATGTAGGAAGATAATCTTTTTTCTAGTGCAAGAACCTGAGTGAAAGAGGGAGATTGTAACACAAAATTGTTTCATACAATGGTGAATTGGAGAAGCTAAGAAGCACTTAGTGGGCTTTTGTGGATGGTTCTTGGGTGGATGATCCTTGTAGGGTGAAGGAGGAAGTTAGAAAAAAATTTGAAAGCAAATTTTGTGAATATATGGGACCAAGGCCGAGGTTAGTGGAGGTATAAATGACAAAGGGAATATGCATAGGCTAGATCATTGAGCAAAATGTTTAGCTGCTCGATCAACATCTACCCAATCTACTATCATTTAGCCTCAAGTGATTGACCAAATAGATATGTATGAAAGAACTCAAAAAATTGAATGTTAAGCTCATGAAAAAGGGAGATAAGGAGATGGCACTTAAGGAACCTATGGTGCAATTAATGCCTAATGATGAACATTAAAAAGAGTAGATTCGTCAGCACAAGGAGCAAATGCAACTTATATTACAACACTTTAATATTAAGTCTCTCATGGTAGGTCCTATACTACATTGACTACCACTGCATATGAAACTGAGCACCCCATGCTGATGAAGAGAGAGTTGATTGAGTTCATGACATATCGAAGGAATGTTCATTTCATGTTTATTTTGATTTTATTCATTATTAGATGTTTTTGTAAGGTACTTATTTATCAATTATAAATTTTCACTTTATTCTTCATTCTATTTTGATACCTTTTTTTTTTATCAGTTTTCATAACTACACTTGATGTATATTTATTTGGTACTATTTGTGGTATGAATATGCACTTTTGTCATACATTGTGTTTTGGTACTTTTCATAGGTATTGAAGTTTCAATTTATTATACATTCTATTTATGGAGAAATTACATATCTTACTAAGTTTGATTGTGATAAATAAATATTTTTTTAATTATTTATAATTATTAAGCATGTTTCAAATTTATTAATTACAAAACTAATGCAAAGCCAGACATCTAAATTTAATTTAGCAATTGAATTTTTTGGTTGTTAATTCATAAACAAGGACAATATGAATTGCAATAGAAAAGTATGTGTCACTATTCACTATTAGGAAATAAGGTTTTTACATCGGTTATTTAAGACTTTTAACATCGGTTAAATAACCGATGTTGAAAGTCCCGATGTTGAAAGTAATATCGTTAACATCGGTTTTTTAAAACCGATGTGATGTTAACTAATAATTACAACATCGGTTATTTAAATAACCGATGTTATATAATAAAAATTTTGAAAAAAGAAGTTATAAATTTACAAGTTAGCATCGGTTATTTAAAAAACCGATGTTAACGAGCACTAACAACATTGGTTATTTAAAAAACCGATGTTAACGGGCACTAACAACATTGGTTATTTAAAAAACCGATGTTGTTAGTGGCAGTTAACATCGGTTTTTTAAATAACCGATGTTGTTAGTGACAGTTAACATCGGTTTTTTAAATAACCGATGTTGATATGTAAATTTAAATGAGCATCTTCAACTGCATTATATGTTTGTTTGTTACAGTATAATGCATTCAATTTAAAGAGTCATCAGACTTGTAACTAAGCCTTAACATTTAAAACTAAAACATAATAGAATATAAACTTGAAGGGCAATCAAAGATCTCATTATTCAAACCACTAGGGTCGGCCAAAAAGTGGGAGTTATAGTAGTTTGCATGGAATCTTAAGTACAAGCCTCATTACCACCATTATACACCCAAAAAAAATCTCATATGCATGTAGATGGTCAAATAAACTAGCATTCTATCCAACATGACAGTGAGCTTACAAACACATTCATAACAAAAAGTGGGAGTTATAGTAGTTTGCATGGAATCTTAAGTACAAGCCTCATTACCACCATTATACACCCAAAAAAATCTCATATGCATGTAGATAGTCAAATAAACTAGCATTCTATCCAACATGACAGTGAGCTTACAAACACATTCATAACAAAATTTTAGTGAACTTACAGTCTCTCTTTCACTTGTTCCTTCTGGTAGCTAAATATCTTGTATCCATTCATGGTGTAGTAGTAGGCACCAAAGACAAAAGCTCTCAAATCCCCCACAACTACCAAATTCTTTGCCTTAGGTGGAAGGCTCCTATATCCCAGTTGTCAACAAATGAGTAATTATCAATATATTAGATTTCAGAAAGAAAAAATCCAAAATAATTTGACTAATTGCAAACCATGAATGTTACAACCACATATATTAACCAATTTATCTATAGCCAATTGATTCAGTAGCTTACCTTTTAGTATTCCGGATAGGGAAGCAAGATGTAGTAGTTGAGGATATGAACCATCCTTTGAAGAAGAATTTATGATAGGGATAATTGAAAAATTGAAGCATTAGGAGAGCGAATTACAACAATAAAAAAATAGAGCATGACAACATTTCTATATGATTGCTTGCAAAATCACCAGTCCTACTCTTCTCAAATGCTTGTGTTATCTTTTCCTTTTTTAGTTTTCTAGAGTTTCATACAGAGCTACTTCCTAGAGTTTAATAATATATAAAAACATATTAATTGAGATCCTGCCTGCAAACATAAAAAACAAACATGATATTTCATAAACATTAATTGAGACAACATAGCAAGTTCAGTATTAGCTTTGGGTCAAGGTGCATTACTACATCACAATTCAAGAGTGTAATGCATATCCCAAACTAATCATTTAAAAGCAAATCCAAACCTTGACTGCATTATGAACGCCAATCATATTTTCAAATTCAACAAATGCGTAACAAACACCGACATCCTGGATAAGATTGAAAAGTTTAGATTCAAAAATCATAATTAATACATGTATTTAGAGATAAACAATTGCAGATAAGGCCAAGTCCCTTCAAACAATTAAGGACATAATAAAATGTAAGAAATCTAAATCAGCATAGAGAATGGCTTATCATTTTAAGTCTCTAACAAAGTAAGTTTTTAATAGAATGGTAAGAGTGCATTATAGACAAAAATCATCCAAGAAAAAGTGAGATGATAAGGAAGATAAAAATGCTTTCCCAAATATGTAGTTTATCATTAGAAGGAAAACTTATATAACATGGAGATAAATAAGAAAAAATGGAAATACTAAGGATTTTCAAGCTCTTAATTGTCAAGACAAGAACACTAAATTTGGGCACCCACACTCCCATTGAAAGTTTTCAACTTAAAAAGGCCGCTCTGTATTCTGACATATCACCCCTTCTCATCATCAATGCACTAACAAAAAGCATACCACAAAATTCTCTCTCTAGTAGTCAAGCCACAAAAAACACTACACGACACCGCCAAACAAATCCCGTGCGTATTTGGAAACCAATTTGCCCCCGACTCGAACGACCAACACAACAACATAGCACACGACAGAAACAAAAACCTAACAATTCTCAAACCACACCAAAACAAAAACAAAAACAAAAAATAACAAAAACCTCAAAAAAAATAGGGGTTAACAACAGAACAACAAAAACAACAGAAATTACAAGCATTGCTGCTGCAGTTTCTCTGGCATTGCCGTCGATATGGAGCATGGTGCTGGCATCGGAGTAAAACTGGTGCATGAACTCGGGTTGGCTTTGAAGCACCTGATAGTATTGTCCTATGAAGTACGTTTCTACCTGAACGAACAAAAAAAAAAACCAAAAACACGTGATTCAAGTTTTTGATATGAGCTGATACGAATCAAAGAAGAGAAGAAGAACAAGAAGAGAGGAAGAAGAAGAAAAACCTGAGCTGCAGTGACGGGAATGGGAAAGGGCGTGACCATTGAAGAAAATGGAAAAACCCTTCAAAACCCTAACATTGCGAATTCAGATCTTCAATTGAACCCTCCCTTCCTTGTTTTCCTGCTAGATCCACACGCACGCGCAGACAAAAGGGGGTAAACATTTTATTATTATTATTATTTTTTGCATTGCTTTCTTCACGGGTTGGATTTCTTTCTATTTTGTGCTGAAGAGATGAATGAAGATGTGTGCTCTGCTGTTATTAACGTGTGCTTCTTTGCACCAATGAGTGGCACTATAACAATTTCAAATACATATATAAAACCCGAAAGAAAAAAAAGACATATTTTCCAAAAAAAGTTATGTACTGCACAGAATCGTTTATGTTATTATCCAATTAAATTATAAACTAATTAACTTTATGTCATGTTGACGTTTATTTATAATTAAATAATAATAATAATAATATAAAATTATTTTATAATAATAATAATAATAATATAAAATTAATTTATATTAATAATAATATAAGTATAAAAATATATAAATCTACTCCACTCACATTAAATAAAAAAATTGTTAATTGCTAAATATAAATTATTTTATAATAAAAATATATTGAAAATATTTATTTAACAGTTATTTTTGGCTTAAATGATAAAAATTGATATTTTTTATTATTTATGGCTTGGAGATATGAAAAGATAAGATTACAAGATCCAAAAGATATTGATATCTACTAAATATGAGCTAATTTGAAAATATTTTTTGGATCTTGTAATCTTATCTTTTCATATCTCCAAGGCATAAATAATAAAAGTATCAATTTTTATCATTTAAGCAAAAAATAACTGCTAAATAAATATTTTCAACGATATTTTTAATATATTTTTATTATAAAATAACTCATACTTAGCAGTTATCAAAAACCATGCATTAATATAAAGAGAAAAGTAGATTATGCAAAACAGTAACTTTTTCATGAGACTTTATAATCAAATTATCTTAGACATTGTTTATTTACTCTTATAAATCTATTAGACCTGACATAGTACCTTGCTCAAATATGGTGGGTTTGGAAGTGGAACTGTAACAATATCTTTAAATTCAACCTTCTATAAAAAAAAAATTTCTTGTAGTGTATTAGTAATAATTTTTAATTTTTATTGTAGTGTATTAATAATAAATATTAATTTTTATAAGATATAATTGTTTTTACCAACATTCTATAAAAGTTAAACTCTATTATTAAAAATAGTTTTTTTCAAATGAACTAATATGCAATAATTTATATAAATGTGTGTTATATTCAAATGATAAACAAAATTTATTTTAAAATTTTAGTTTTATTTTTAAATGCTTACCTTTTGAATTTGTTATTGTTTATTAATTATTATATTTTTTAAAATTAAAATATAATTAATAACTCAACATATGATTTTTTTAAAAATATATAAATAATTAAAGAAAAATTTTTTATATTAACATCGGTTATTTGAAAATCGATGTCGTTAAGCACTTACAACATCGGTTTTTAAATAACCAATGTTAAAACTGAATTTAGTGCGATTTTAACATCGATTTTCAAATAACCGATGTTAAAACTGAATTTTTTTAACATTGGTTACTTGAAAACCGATGTCGTTAAGCACTTACAACATCGGTTTTCAAATATCCAATGTTAAAATTACACTAAATTCAATTTTAACATCGGTTATTTGAAAACCGATGTTGTAAGTGCTTAACGACGTCAGTTTTCAAGTAACCGATGTTAATAGAACGATGTTAAAACTCATTTTTTTAGTAGTGATTTAGCGATCAAAATGGTAACTACCCTATTTTTCCTAAATATTAAATTATTAAATTTTTCAATGCATTTTTTTTATCATAATGTAGTCATCAACATGGAGACTAATAGGACTTTCCAGAATTATATTTTCAAATAATTTAAATAAAATTAGCGAATGAATTAGAGATAGATGTTTGGTGGTTGTATTACTCTTAAGTCAAGAAAAGAGACAACCACCGGCCCCAAAATAGTTTATAATAGTGACCAATTACATCAGTAGCTGGATAGTGACTGATGAAATTAAAACTTCAAAAGCTAATGGTTTAGCAACTTGGGTTTTTGGGACCATATTTTTAGCGACCAATTTATCAATTGATTTTGTTGGCAGCTGAATGGCATTTTTTGTGTTATAGCCTTCTCAAGGTACTTGATTGTTAGAAGAAAGATAAAAGCCTTGAAAAATATATCAATGAAACATGGTCTACCCTACATGTAGAAGGTTGGGGTGCTTATGTCTTAAAAAGAAACTCAAAGGTTGGGGTGCTTATGTCTTAAAAAGAATTTACCAGAATTGTTTTGGGAGGCAATAGGGTAATGAGTTGTTGCTAAGACAAAAGTCAAGAACTGTTTAGAGAGTAACACAAAATTATTTCATACAATGGTGCATTGGAGAAAAAGGTAATATACACACTAGTGCAAAGATGGGATTTTAGAGTAGCTTTTTAGAATGATTATAAACGCCCCATTCTAGAAAAAAAAAATGCAGTGACATTTTTGAAAATAAAGACTTTGTTTTTAGAACGGTTGTAGGGAAACCATTCTTAAAACCTTCACACATAACAAAACTCTAAAAGTACATATTTGCACTTTGCTCTTACTCCCTTCTCCCTCGATGTGCTTTACTCTCATAGTGTCTCCCTCATCGCCCTTACACTCCCTTCCTTGCCCACTGTTATTCTTCCACCGAATTGTTGTCACTCTGACTGTCTTCCTTGCACTCCATCCCTTAGCGCGTTGGGAAACCTTAGAAGAGGATCAATCAGTAGGTTTCACACTCAGTGCGCCACCAGCTCTCCCAGCCTGGAGTTTGTCCCTTCTCGCGCTTAGCGCGCCCAGCTCGCTAAGCCAAAATTCACTTACTCACACTTAGCGAGCAAATCGCACTAAGCGAGCCTTCAGAATCTAAAACATTCAAGACCTTTTAAAACAATGAAGATTAGTGAAAATGATATATACTGAAGAGAGGTCTGAAAGAGAAGAAACCAAAATGATAGAGCTTCAGCTACAAGATAGTTTTAGGTTTTGGGAGTGATTCTAGGTTTCTAAAGGTGGAAAAGACATCCTCACCATTTGTAAACTCAGTTTCCCTTCCAAAAATCTCTTCTTGGTGCTCAAAGTAACTACCTTGCAATCGAAGGCTAAGCCTCTTGTTGGGGATTTTTACTGAACATTGATGTAATATTTTCTTACTATCTATTTGAAGTTGTTTTTATGTGTTCATTGCTTCTATCTGTGCTTATTTCTTGCATGCTCGTGTCTTGATCACCTATTTATGTGTAAAGTTAGGATTTATAGTACTGGGAAGTGCTTTAAATCCTTAGAACTTGATAGAGCAGGCTAGAGAACTGTATGTCTTGACACAAAGTGTAGGGATTTAGTTTATTTTAAGTCGTAATCTTAATGCAACTCGTTTAGGCTTAGTTCGACGAAGGATCTAGAACAAAGTTTAAATAGAGTTAGGCTCATTCACTCGAGGAATCGTGGTTTGGGTAGTTATTTTCGGCATATAACACTAAAACAACCTTAAATGGAGAAAATACTTAGTAACATCAAATAGGTTTAGTAGAATGACCCAACGTTTTTAATCATTTGTTTTATCTCTCATTGCTAGATAGTTAATTTTGTAGTTACTTTAGACTTGTAGACATAACTTCTTTTTATAGTCACTTGCTTTACACAAATGTTTACTCATTGAACACATATTTTTAGAATGAAACAAGTTCACTGAGATTCGATACCCGGTTCTTACTGTTTTATATTACTTGTGCGACTCAGTATACTTACTGATTAGCATCACAGATTAATTCATTTAGCGAAACAAGTTTTTGCCGCGAACAAGTTTTTGGCGCTGTTGCCGAGGACTTTGTTCTTCGTACTTGGTTGTTTGCATAGTTCAATTTTAAAGCAATCAATTTTATCTTTTAACTTTTATTTTTATTTTTAACTATTTTCTATTTTTCTTTATTCACTCTTACATTAAAAAAAAAGACTTTTTTTCTTGAGATTCTATGCTTGCAGGGTGGAACCTCAGAAGAACTTAATCCATGGAAGACATTGTAAGGATGGAAGATCTTTTTAAGAGGTGGACTGAGTATCTTGATAGTCGACAATCAAGGGTCAGTCACTCACCACCGATAAATTATGATTTTTGTGGAGGAGAGCATTGTAATGACAATTGTCATCTCTACTCCATGAATAACTCTTGGTGGGGACAAGAGTTACTCCCTTACAATCAATATGAAGAAGAAAGAACTCCTAATCTTGAAGGTGTGTTTGCGGAATTCATGGCATACCATGCTAGCTCTAAAGCCAATCAAAACTCAATGCAAAATCAGGAAATTCATGTTGGCAAGAGCTACTCCATAGAAAATTATCAATGGGAGCAAGAGTTACAACCCTACAATCATTATGAAGAAGAAAGAGGTTCTAATCTAGATAATCTATTGAAGCAATTCACGGAAACAACTGAATCTACTCAACGAGCATTTAAAAGTTTAGAAATTCAAGTTGGTAAGCTAGCAGAAGAAGTGGCCAAATTTGTGGCCACAAGTGAAGAAAACTTTGCAGAAGTTGAAGCTCATGAGGAAAGCCTTGTAGAAGAGCATGATTCAAGAGAAAAAGATGAAGAAAAAAATGAGGAGAAAGCACAACAATGGGAGGAGTGCTCACAAGTAAAATTTCGACAAGAAAGTATTCTCCAAGTCAATACCGCTCCTCATCAATTGATTGACAAGAAATGCATGGAGAATGTGATAAATATTTAAGCGTCATTTTCTCCTTGATCACCAACACTTCCCTTGCAATAATATGGAAGGAATTTCAAGGATACATGATTTTCATGGAGTTTCTAGCTGAGAATTGAAAATGCAAGGAAAATGTTTTCTATGTGACCTTCATGCCACCTTGAAGTATTTGGCCGTCAAGCTAGTGACGTTTAATAATTGTGTTAGTTGGTTTATTTGTTGATGTCTTGATGTTAGGTCGATTTTGGTTATGCCCATGATTCTGTGAATATTTGTGCTTGTTAATTTGAGTACAAATGTTTTTGTTGTTGTTGTTTATTGTCTAATTATGCTATGCACTCAGCAGTGTGCGCTTAGCACGCATGGGCAACTAAGCCCAATGTGGTGCGCTAAGCCCAATAATGTCTTTGGAGCTAGAATTAATTGTTTGGGCTTAGCACACAAGTCTGGGCTTAGCGCACAAGTTCAGGCTTAGCCAAAAAAAAAAATTCAAAATTTCTTGTGGTTTTATTTTGGCATGTTTGGTTGAATTGATTGCATGATTGATAGATTGCGTACTGATGATTAATGTTGTGAAATTTCCGATTTTGAGTGAGCACGCTTTATTGTTGATTGATTGTTTTGCGAATTAAATGCACGTGAGTGAGTTGGTTAGCTTGCATAACAATAAATTATGGATGAAAAAATAAATGCTTCACATTACCATGTGAGTTGTGTGCACCTTAATTTCCAGAGAGCGACTGATTTCATTTTTTCAATTTTGCATAATTCTTGAACTGCTTGAGTGCATACATGATGTGGATATGATCAAGGCCTTGTTGTTTATTTTAATTTCAGCCACTTAGCCAAATAGTTACCCTATGTTAATGAATGATTGAATCCCTTGCACCCTTTTGAGCCTAAATGTGAATGAATGTGTCATTGAACCCTGAGCAAAATGCAAATGCTATTTTTGTGCACCCAACCTTAGGCTATAGGAGAGCATTATTATGGATCAAGACAAATTTGTTCCAACTTTGGGGGAGTGTTTTGGGTAAATTATGTTCCAGGAATATGAGTAACAAACACATAGAGAATCAGAACTACATTCTTTTGTAATACCTATCATCGTAGAAAAAAAAGGGGGAAATATGAGTTGAAAGCAAATGCATACCAAAAAAAAAAAACCTTTGGGCACTGTTAATTGTGGCATGTCAATAAAGGTTGGGAGGTCAAAGAAAAAGTGGTTCTTTAAGTAGACAAGGAATAGGTGAATGCTCTCCTTGAACCTAAGTGTTTGAATCTAAGAAAAACCATGATTTTCTTGTTAACCCAACCACGTTATAAGCTTACTAAAGTCCTTAGTGATCGATATCATGTATGTGCTCTGCCTTTTGCTTTTTCTTAGAAATTACTAGACTAGAAAGTTTCTTTGCATTGTAAACAACTTGCAAATGTCCTTCGTTGGATAAAACATAATAACAACCTACTCTAATTATGCCATGAGATTGAAGGTTTAAAATGAGTTGATCTTAATATCCTAGTATCATTATATCAACAAAACAAATGAAGCTAATTGGCAAGGTGTCCTGTTGATAACGAGACACCATCCTATTGAGTTTAAGGTCTAGCCTAGACTCCTAGATAAATTTGTTTCAACATGGCACTTAACATAAGAAATCTTGGCCATTGACTTAATCATGCAATACAACATTGGTTATAAGTTACTATGACAATCATATATTAAGACTAACCTGATTGGGATTAGATACCTTAGGAAACACAACACAAGTGTCCTTCCTGATTTATACCAAAATTTTGTATTAAAAAAATGGAGATTTGATGTGTATCAAAACATACAAACATAAACTAGGTACGGTGCAAGAGCAAGAGAAACTATGAAATTTAATTAAATCAATTTTATTCAAATTACTTAAACTAATTCACGTGGGTAAAAGGGTCAGATTCAAATCACTATTGCCAAATAAAACTTATTAAAACCATCTTTGACTCAAAACAAGGTCGTCCAAGTTTACAAAAGAACTCAAGTTAAATAGTGGAATAAAATAAAGTAAAATACATGTTTGCAACATCATGCAATTAAAATAGAAACACATGCCCTAATATCACATCTTATCAAAGCATTGTGTCCTAGTGTCCTCTAGCATGAGGTTCTTTAAAGTCATCCACCTAGTCATCTGCTTCCCCGAACACAAGGTTTGAGATCAACATAGGATCCAAACATAAACAACACATAGTGAGTGAGTTATCACATTTCTAAATAAAATACAGAAAAACAAAGACATAATAAAAATACATTATAGAAATATTTATAACATAGCTCAACTTAACACAATCCACGTCACTTCACCACTTCATCATTTAAAATTCATTTTTCAATCACCAAGCACATTACACATGAATCACACACTCGAATCAAGACGCAACAACACTCTCCAATTTTATAATAAACAATTCACAGAAGTTATGTAACAATTATACTAAGACTCAAACTTATATGCAGTTTGGTACCATGATAGTGAAAAACTACATTGGGCGCTTAGGAGACATAACAAGACACGCCACACAATGGGTATATCAAGTCAATCTCACTAAGTAAAATCATAAGGTGACTAGTTAGGGTCACTCTATTTTGCGAGAATGCTTCAACCATATGGGATCAACATAGACTTAAAGGAGCACTCAAACCGAGTGTATTTACCCCTATGCCTAGACTTCAAAGAATCCGTTAGGGCCTCACCTTCCTAATTGAAGTCCAACCCCTAAAACAAATTTTGCACATAGACATTGCTCATGAATTATACAATACCAATGACTTCTAAAACATGTTTAACACATTGCACTACAATTTAACACTTCATGTTCCAAACTTGGAACTATTGCACTACAAAATTGATTCACTTAACTTGTTGGTCATCATAACCATAGTAATCAATTCAAGGCAAGCTTAGCTGCTAAAGACAACATTCATATACACGGGTAAGATTATTGTGACATTACATGCTTTAAGCCAACCAACAAACACCAGGTATTTCTGTCAATTTTAACAAAGCCACTAATCCTACTCATTACACTTGACGAAGCTAATATGTGATAGTTCCATCAGCAATCGAAAAGTGGTACAATGGATGAACTCCATGGAGGGAACCCTCTCCCCCCACCTCTGCTTTTGGAAAGTATAAACTAAAATCAGGCTCTGATATTCAATTATATGTGTACACTATAAGGCTAGGTACTAGTAGTTCATACAAATCACTCACACCAACAAATACTCATGGTACAATTGTGGGCTTGTCAGGTTCAAGGAGTTTAATGGGCTAATTGAATCAACAGTGCATTGGTGTTGTACACACTCATGACAAGAAAAGCCCTAACCTAGAAGGTCAAGGAAGAGAGCTCAAGGATTTTAATGGGTACTTACTTGTTTGACGGTGATGGCACACGATAGGCAGCACAACACACGGGAGGCAGTTCAACTGTTGGTCAGTTGGGGGGAGTGAGGGCATGATACACACGACACATGTGAGTACATAAGTTGAGTGAGGGAGGGCATGAGGGAGGGACAGTGGGTGAGGTCAGACTATGCGGTTAGGGAGACCACGATGGACAGGGTGGCAATTTTCTAAATAGAGTTAACAAATACGATGATGGTTTTATGCAAAATCGTCGTCATTTTTGTTCCCTCTATTTACAAAATTGTCACTATGTTGCCTTCTAAGATGGTCCGTATAACTGTTGTCATATTCAAGTCATTTTTTTTTGTATTCAAATGGCAACTAAAACAGTTTCAACTAAATCCGTGGTCATTTTAATTCCACTAATTACAACTTTACCACCAAGTGACATTCTAAGACGGTTCCACATAACTGCCTTAGAATGTGTGTCATAAAAAATATAATTTTTAGTAGTGAGCCACTTGTGGATCTAGATGACCATGCATATGCATGTGTATCTAGAGTTCAAAACATCAAATTAACTTAGAAGGCATCACTATCTCCACAAGTTCAATGGTAATTAATAACAAAATTCAGGTATTGGGATAGAATCCGAACAGTCCAACTTAAAGTACCCTATTAAAATACTTCTTCAACTCCCTTGTTTTGATAGTAGCCAATAGCTTATCATGAATTGACCTTCATGTCCTATATAACATCCTTCTTTGCGCTATGCTTGATTTAACGAGAAAATATCAAGAAAATATTGTTAGCTGATTGTGGTATAGTTTGGTAAAAAAAAAAAGAGCTGATTTGAATTGATTAGGCATGTTCAGACATGAGAGATATGTATAATTATGTTGTTGCCCTGCTTTGTTTTACTTGTAAAAAAATTTATTCATAGAAAAAATGTAAGGTCATGGCAATGCAATAGCAACGATATATCAAAGAACTGTTCTAAAATGAGTCACAATGATATATTTAACACTGAAAGGATCTATTTGGTGAAGTCAAAATATCAATGAAATGAAGAGAAATGGGAACTTAAGTTATATTAAACTTCCATAATCTGATTGGATTGAAATACAAAAGAAATCTTTAAAAACGGTGTGGGTCTCACAAAAAAAAAAACCTTTCATGCAAAGTTGTGAAGGAAAACAAGTGTTTTTGTTTGATTGAACTCCATGGATCTAGGTATTTCTTAAACTCTTCTCTCGATAATATGACTTAATATGTCTGATGCTCATTTGGTATTTTATATTATTTGTTAAAATTCCAAAAAGAACTACAATTCTCAAGCTTTCAGTCACATCCAGTTTGTAAAAAAAGGATTATATAAAAAAGATCTCTCTCTCTCCACACAATACTATTTTGTTTTATAAATATTAAGGCCAAAAAAAGTTTGAAAAATGAATGCATAATAATCTATTATTGAAAAACTAAAGTCAAATATTCATTAAATCCATTATTAAACATCATTGTTCTTCCCCCAATAAGTGATAAAATATATGTATTTAAAATATACTTTGTATTAAATGTCTAACTAATTAATATACTCCATTTGACACCATTGAGAGGAATTTTTGGTTCTTCTATAAAGCTTTTTACAAGAATGAAGTATTGTTTCATTATTTACCCTTACAAAAATACAATAAGTATCTATTTGTTTTTATTTAAGTGATGTCTAATGCTCTTAGACTTTTTTTTTTTTACATCACCGAAAATAAGTTAATGATTACTAACAAGGGTAAAATTGGTATATTAATAAAAAAATTAAAGCCCCATCAAACCAACAAGTTTAGAAATTTTTATTAATTGGTCCATGTAATTTTGTTACAAATGTCTTATCCTAATATATTAAAAAAAAAGGAAAAGTAACAATTAAAAAAAAAGTAATCGAAAGAGCCTTTATTTTGGGAAGAAAAAGAGTGCGCCAAAACTTTCTTACTTTATATTTCATCCATTTCATATTATATGAAGTATAAGGTTTAGACACATGTGTATTTAACAAGAAGAATGTAATAAAAGGTAAAGGAAAAGTAAATTTCAATAAACAAATACATAATAATCAATTAATGAAAACATGAAGCCAAATATTCATTATGTATAGCATTAAATTCATTATCCTTCTCTTGATAATAAATAATAAATATGTATTTAAAATCCACTATCTGTTACATGTATCACTTGTTAATGCAATTTATCAAAAAATGCTAGAAATAATTAAAACCAATTGTCTAAACTGCCCTTATTTAATTTGAGAGGTAAAAGTATGTAAAAATTCCATTATTTTATATTATAAAAGATGAGGAGTGCTAGTAGCTTGACTTTTAACACACTCCTTGAAACACAAACTTTCTAACTGGTTAAAATTAATTGAAAGCCACAAAATTAGGAGAAATAATAATTAATTATCATGTGTGACCAACAATTTTTTTTTAATTTTAACCAATTCAAAAGTGTTCAAAAGAATGTGTCAAAAAGATGTGTTCCTGACATTTTTCATAGGTACATGTTTGGGTAAAGGACATAAAATAGAATGAAAAAAAACATGGTAGACCTATTTCACTTGTTTCCCGAACTTAAATAATCGTCATATGAAAATTCAATAATAGAAAAAGAGAAACCTTTCTTCAATGAGAATAACTTCTCATTTTAATTAATCTTCAATTCTCCTAATCAATGGTTGGCAAGGTAAAAACAAGTTTGATGAGTATGACTACAATAGTATAGTAGTATATAACTCATTCTAGTATAATAGAAAAAACAGATTGCTAATAAGATTAATAATTTAAATTATATTTCAAAAATTGAACTAGTATTTTCAATATTGACTAATTGAAACTATATACATTTCATAATGATTTGGTGTTTCTTATTTGACTAATTAAAACTATATAGTGCGCCCTTGGTGTATGATGTTTGGCAATAATTTGTTGTCATGTGCTCAAAAAATATGAAACAAGCCAACATCTCAAATGCCATTTCCCATTCCACCAATTCCCATTCCAACCCTTCCAAATTCTTCCACCTCTCCTCCAAAAAACCCTTTACCAAAATTGCCTTCCTCTTCCTCACCCACACTGATATCTAATTCTCCCCCTTATGGGACAAATTCTTCTCTTCCACCCCTCCCAACCTCCTCAACATTTACATCGACACAGACCCCTTCAACAACCTCATGTGCCCTCTTTCCACCTCTTTAAAAAAACAAATTCATCTCCTCTAAACACACCTTTTGTGCCTCCCCAACCCTTATCTCTGCCATTCACTGCCTCCTTCCCATCACGCTCGTCAATGACCCTTCCAATGCCTACTTTGCTTTCCTCTCCTAGCACTGCATCCCTCTCTACTCCTTCAAATACACCTACAACTGCTTCTTTCTATTATGCAAATTCATTGTTGACGTTGACAATTTACAAACATTTAAGGTGGTATCTCATATGGCGCCTCCTGCAAAAATACAAAAGACCATAAGGAAGTGCCATCTTAGATGGTGCCTCCTCCTACCTACATGGAAAGAGAAACCCTTGCAAGTAAATAGTTTTTTTCCTACACTTGTCTATTTTCTAAATAATGCTTGTTTTTTCAAAAAGCCAAAACATTTTTTTTTGTTGTTCAATGGATAATTATATTTTGGATCTCTATATTGAAAGTCACTATTACTTAATTTCAATGAAAATCAATGTGCTTTTAGAGACACATGGGGGGCATAAACAAAGATATAGTAAAGTATGAATTTAGATCGAAGTTTAGATATAAAACAAGAAGGCACGTAATTAGGATTTGAGAGCTCTTCATCAAATTCATTTAGGTCATGGTGACAATTAAAAAATAAATCTAAATAGTAGTTGTTAGAAAATTCCTTTGCAGAAATGTTGACAATCGTTAACTCATTGGCAAGTGCACCAAATTGTCACAATTAATAAAGTTACTTGGAAGTTCGAGTGTCAAATCCACAGCGACTTTGTTCGTACTTAGATTTGTGCAAACCCAATTTTCAAGCAATAGAAGAGATAAGGAATGAATAATTGTAAAATTTAAAGAAAGTAAAAGATAAGAAGGATATATAAGAAATTTAAAATAAAAGATTAAGAGATAAGATACAAATTTAAAGAGATAAGATATTTAAAGATAAAAAACTAGAAGATAAAATAGATAAGAAATTCAATGTAAAAGATAAGAAAAGTAAAAGATAAAGATGATGATAAAAAGATGAATTCAGCATGCAACAAATATGTTAGGGCCTAGCATGTCTAAACTACTTGTGAAGCAATGCTAATGATTTTCTCTATCTAATGTTATCCCATTTTTCACTCATATCTACTATGACACTCTATCTTTGGTTTCCTGCATGAAGAGCTTAATTTCTCTATTTTTCTCTCCCAAATTTCTTTGCAAAGATAAAAACATTAAATTGCATTAAGATTAAAGATGCATAAAATAGTATAAACAAATATCAATCTATTTCAAGCAATGATTTCATTTAGATGCTCTTTCCCATTTCTTAGAAAATAATCATTTTTCAATGTATTACCCCCTAAATAGTACATGAGTATGGGTGATCAAACCATAATCAATAAACAATGAAGCACAAAAAAGAGCAATAAAAATGGGATTGGTTTAAATAGACAATAAGATAAAATTACATTATAGAGTTGGTCTGTCAAGCTCCCAACAATGGGGGTTTAGCCTCTCATTACCATGAAAGGCTTTAATTTACACTTTAGGAGCTGTTGTGGATAGAAGAAGGGAAGGGAAAGAAAAAGGAAGAGAAGGAGATAATAGACATAGAAAGAGGGTTTCCCCTATTTGAGATACTCTGGCTCAGGATTTATTCATTAGAGAGTTCTGAGTCTCCGTGTGTGTTTCTCCTTTGCTTCCTACTCCTTTTATAGGTCTACGGTAGCTTAAAATTCATGCGACATCACACTAAGTGGGCCTTTTGAGCTTAGTGTGTATGGCGGTGATCATGCGCTTTGTGCGGAATTCACACTAGGCGTGCCTTTGGGTTTCTTCATGGGTCTTCTTGCGTGCTAAGCGAGCTGTCCCAATATTCAACTTTTTTCTTCAAGTTTTTCATCAATTTTCCTCCAAAACACTTGCAATTTTCTTCTTTTGAATCTTGCTGGTAAAAAATTAACATGATATTCAATTCCTCATTAAACCCAAATTTTGTTGTTGTCAACAATACTACAAGAAAAATGACTTGTACCTACAAACAAAATCTGTCACTAGAAGTCCAAAATCCATAGGTAGATGTATAAAGGATTTTGTCCTACAGACATTTTGGACGTCAACTTTGAGGAGGTATATAGTGACAACTAATAGTCTGTCACTATAGGCTTTACCTACGGATATATTTTTCCCTACATTCAAATTTGACTATCACTATAGGTAACACCTACAATTTCAAATGTGTAGATAAAAGATACTAATTTATACCTATAATCTCTAACTGTAGGTAAAAGTCAATTTACTTGTACCTACGGTCTTTTGTAGGTAAATACCATATAATAATAATAAAACTAGTTCCTAATTACACTCTTTGTTGATTATAATTTTTAATTAAATATATTTTTTTCTTTGAAAAAATAATATAATTGAAAGAAGGATTGTTGAAACTTAAAATACAAGAAACCACCAACAATTTATGCACTTGAAAGTTGGAACTTAAACATTATTTCCTATATCTTTTGTTTGAATTTTTTGTGTACTTGGATTTCACAAGTCAATGGGTAATGACAATCAACATTCTTTCACATTCCTCTGTTGCGGCAGCTGCAATCTCTTCAGGTACCATCCCTCCTTTATTAATCCACTCTGCCAGCTGTCAGAAATAAGTAAATTATTAAGAAAGATTAAATCATAAATTAGTAAATAAGTAGTGACCACAGTATGTACCAAAGGAGCAAATTGATGTGAAGATTGGGCAACATTTCTTGCTTCATCGTAATAACCAGACCTCAAGCAAAAATATATTTGTTACCAAAATAAATAAATAAAATAATGCAAGCTTAGCCCATCATCAATATTGATTTCAAGAAACAAAAAAGCAAGTATATATATCAGTGAACTGAGCCAGACCAAGGAAAAATACATCAAAGAAAATAAATAATCTAGTATAGCTAATTTTATAATCAGATAAAGCATCTAAGACCTGCTGCCATGTGGTATCAACAAGAGGCAGCCGCCGAGCATTGCCAGCATCAAAATCCAGTACACCATAATCCCTCAACCGAATCTACACAGCAATAACTAAAATAAGAAGTCTTTTGAGAATTAAATGCATGGCATTATCTATAAGACACATTTTTCAAAATGAGACAAACCCAAAGGAAGGCACGGATTCTTTGCAAATTCCCAACACCAACACCAAGAGCAGCCTACCATTAGATAAAAAAGCAAGCAGAAATTAAGTGTTGATAACAAAAACAAATTCATGCTTGCTCTCTTATATGAATTATGAAACAAAGAACAGCAGATATAAACAAAAAAAAAATTGAGAGAAGGTTACAAAGTATTTCATTATTTCTTGAAGCATGTCCCTCAAAACCATGGCATGCAAACATAAGAAATTCAAATGTGTTGTCTTATATTAATAAAGAACAACCAATGGGAAGCAATAGTCCACAAAGTTTGACAAAGTTATTCTCAAAAGGATCCCTCAAAAGCATAGCATGCAATTGCAGGGACTCAACAATCAACAAAGAAAGAATTAACAAAAAAAAAACATAAAGTACTAGAAAAATTATCAGCAGACATTAGTTTCATGTCTAAAATGAAGAGTCAACATGATACTGAATTAAAAATTCAAAACATTAGTTTCATGTCAATTAATGTTTGATCAATAAAGGCTTGACCAGACTCCCTTGCTTTATTCAGTTTTTTCACTACCTCAGCATAGACAGATGCCTTTTTCTCCGCAATAGGTCTGCCAGTCAGAGGAACAATCTCCATGCTAGGCATACCAAAAGAGACTTGTGAAGTAGAAGACACAAATGCAAGCTGACCCGGGAGGGTACCCACGTTGCTGTTAGCAGCAATGAGAAATTTTAACAGAAAGAGTAAATAAGGATTACAAAGAAGGTTAACTTCACCCAAAAAGGAGATATACTCATTAACAAAGACACATAAATAAAACAAAAAAATAACAATTAAATAAACAATTCTATTAGTGCAATAAATCTATCCAATCCCTTTGTCATAATCAAGTCCTAAAAGGCATAAAAATCTAAAGGTATTTTTTATTCAAGGCATTTTACTACAATTTAACAAATAAAAGAAAAGCAAATATAACTATATAGGACAGATTTATTATTTTCAGCAATGCAAGGGAAATGTAAAAACACATCAAATATGCTAAAAAAAAAATGGTTTACTAATACTATGCCAAGGATTCTTAGCCAAGGCCTATTGCAAAAGATATCTCCAGTAAAATATGAAAAGAAACCAAACCTCTAATTACAAGAAGATAATAGAAAACATAATCAAGGATTATACCATAAAAGGCATCATTACACTAACCTCTAATACTTTCATCATATAATCATTGAAACTCCTGAGATTATCCTTCTGAGCTTCCTGGACATCAGAGACCATTGCCATTTCATGAACATGAGAGAGAAACATAGTACACAATATTTGTCACAATTCCATTCAAAAAGGACTAGATGTATAGTGTAAGAAGATTATCTTGATTTTCCATATCAAATAACAGAACTTCACATACAAACTGAATACTTTTTCTTATAGAACAAAGGGGGCAACAGAAAAAAGCTATGTGATTGAATACATAATAAAAAAAACTTACTAACAATCAAAACTCATAACCACAGAGTACCTTGTTGCTGCAATAGATTGAGAAGGTGCTTCCTTTTCTAATTTAGATTACTGTCACATAACATTTATAGCATAACACAAATTTTCAAGCTACCTTTTTAGTCCAACTACCACCGTCCTAACCTACTAACCCAACAAATAACTTACAAGAACAGAACAGCAACATAAAGAAGGTAAAAAAATTAAAATATTCACAATAAAATGATAAAACAAAAAGGAAAAAGAAAAATAGGCTATTTATTATCGCTTCACCGGTAGCTTCGGTAGGCTGGGGTATACATACAGCTCTCTGCAAACTTCACCAAATCTTTAGGTTGAGGAAGGCGAGTGGCCAAGCCTGACACAAAAACACAAACTCAGTTTTATAAGTCATAGCATTTTTTTTTTCAAAATTTTAAAAAACTTAACGTAAAATTAAAAAAAAAGTGCAACCATAGAACCTCCAATAGCTAAAAAAGGTAATTAAACTTAATAGCTTACCAAGCTCATAAGCCTTAGCAGCAACATTGGCAGCTATGTGTGCTGAAGTCTTTCTTATGTTGGTGAATGGTGGGTATATGAGTCCCTTATCAAAGTTCTCTTGGCTCACTTGTGCAGCCAAAGCCTCAGCTGCTCCATCACGAAATAATATGATATTGTATTAAATTTCAAATGATTATAATAAAATGTATATTTCATTCCTACCATCATCCCATTTTGACCTGTCCCAAACATAGATTTAAAATTAATCTTCACAAGTGTAATGAGTACTTACAGGCAGCCCAAAGCAGGTCATCATGCACTCGAGTGGTCCCAGACATTATTAAACCAAGACCAAATCCAGGAAATATGTATGCATTATTGGCCTGATGAACAAACAAGCAAAATGTCCAAATTAGACCTTGTTGCTGAGGTAATTTTTTTTTAATGTTTAGTTAAAATCTCAAGGGCTTATATTATAGACCTGGCCAGGCACAAACACTTTGCCCTCATACTCAACGGGAGGAAATGGGCTCCCACTTGCAAAAATGGCACTTCCCTGATGGTGATACACAAGAATAAGGGAACAAACAAAAACACATATGAATAAACAAAAATTGACTCTGATAGTTCATTTTTCAATCAAGCCAAAGAAGAAGGGTGTTCACAAAATACATAAAAAGTAGCTTACCAAAACAAAGCAAGCAACACATATAGTTGAAATTCAAATAAAGAAACAAATATATTGTAAATGAAATTTATAATACATACACATGCTTCAATGGGGAACCAAAACTAAATCACTAATTAACATTATCTTTCCAATACCTTGCCTTCATTTACATAAAATATTTAAAAAGGTAGAAGGAAAAAGTTGAAAAGGAAAACATGCAATTTCTTGATGAAATTTGAGGAGCCAAGTTTAGATGAGAAAAGGAGTCATATATTTTTGTTGAAATTGCTACAAATTTCTAGAATATTCTTAAATATAATATGTATGAAAATAGTAGAATATCCTAGAACTATAGAATATGGTAGAACAATCTAGAACTATAATGTGTATGAATATGGTAGAACAATCTAAAACTATAAGTCTATGTATAAGATAGAAGAATCTAGAACTAAAATTATACTAATCTATCATGAAAACTCTAGAAAGACCTAAAGTAATGTAGAAACATTCACCACCATTGAGAGGTTGGTGACTTGAGCCTATAAATAGGCAATTGGTATGTTGTAATTGATCAATCCAAGAAATCAATGACATAGCCTTCTTTCTAAAACAATTCTCTAAAACTATCAACTATCAACTATCAACTATCATCTAACCAACTACCAACAGTGGCATCAGAGCTACGTTCGGTCATACATTGGGCGTAGTTATATTACCTACCTACCATTCCAAAATCCTCCCAACTACTTCAAAAATTTCCTTTGTACTATTAACCCACTCTAATAATATTTTTTCTAAGCTATGGATAACACTACTTAATCGTCAACTATTTCTGTCCCTATCTTCAATGGTGAAAATTATGATTTCTGGCATGTTAAAATGGAAACATATTTTTCATCTCAAGATTTATGGGACATAGTAGAAGAAGGCTTCACCATTCCTGCGGATACTTCAGCTCTTAATGCATCTCAAGAAAAAGAGTTGAAGAAAAATAAACAAAAAAATTCAAAGGCGTTGTTCACCTTGCAACAAGCGGTGACTGATCCAATTTTCCCAAGAATTATGGGAGCTAAGACTGCCAAAGAAGCGTGGAACACATTGCAGGAGGAGTTTCAAGGAAGTGTTAAGGTACGTGCCGTTAAACTTCAATCTCTAAGAAGAGATTTTGAACTATTGAAGATGAAGGAGTCCGAGACAGTTAAAGATTACTATTCTAAAGTTAAAGGAATAGTTAACAAATGAGAGCTTTTGGGGAAGATATTCTTGACAAGAAAATTGTTGAGAAAATTCTAATTACTATGCCCCAAAAGTTTGACCCAATCGTGACAACGATTGAGGAAACCAAAGATCTGTCCACTCTATCAGAGACAGAACTTGTGGGCTCTCTTGAAGCATATGAGCAAAGACTGTATATGCATAAAGAAGATACAATTGAAAATGTCTTCCCGTCAAAGTTTAAATTTCAGCCCCAAAACAAAGAAAATAGAGGAAAGAAAAATTATGGAGAAACTTCCAAAAGAAGAGAAGGCTCTAGGAATTTCCTTAAGAACAAAATAGATAAAAATCCTTCATGCAATATATGCAAAAGGCAAGGTCACGCAGAGAAAAATTGTTGGTTCCGTAATATGCAACAATGCAACCATTGCAAGAAGTTCGGGCACGTAGAGAAAAATTGTCGCAACAAAAATAGGCATCAAGCCAATATCACAGAGGAGCATGATCAAGAACAATGTACGTTTTACGCCACTCAATACTCAATAAAAGAAAAGGGAGGAAACTGGTACTTGGATAGTGGATGTAGCAATCACATGGACAAGGATGAGACTATTTTCAAAAGTATTGATGAGTCTGTCAAAGTCAAAGTTCGACTGGGAAATGGAAGTGTGGTTGAATCAAAAGGCAACGGCACTGTCATGGTGAAGACAGATAAAGGTACGCGACTCATCCATGATGTCTTACTAGTTCCCAGCCTAAAAGAAAATCTTCTAAGCATTGGCCAAATGATGGAGAGAGGCTACACACTTCACTTTGAAGGAGGTGTATGCAAAATCTTAGACAACAAAAATAAAAGGTTCTGAGATAGCCCAAGTAAAGATGAATAAGAGCAATAGCAGCTTCCCTCTAAATTTAAAATATGCAATAAACATTGCCATGAAGGTACAAGTTGATGATTCATGGCTATGGCATCGAAGATTTGGCCACTTCAACTCACATGCCTTGAAGTTGTTACATGAGAAGAACATGATGAGAGATCTTCCAAGCATAAAGGAGAACAATGAAGTGTGTGAAGGATGTCTTCTTGGTAAGCAACACCGATTTCCTTTCTCAACAAGTGGAGCATGGAGAGCGAAAGATCTATTGGAGCTGATACATATGGACGTTTGTGGACCAATGAGGACGCCATCACATGGGAACAATAGGTACTTCATACTCTTCATTGATGACTTCTCTAGAATGACATGGGTATATTTTCTAAAAGAAAAATCAGAAGTCCTTGGAGTATTCAAAAAGTTCAAGGCCCTTGCTGAAAATCAAAGTGGAAAATGGATAAAAGTACTAAGAAGTGATCGCGGCAAAGAGAACACCTCTCGCGAGTTTGAAAGATTTTGTGAGGATGAAGGCATTGAGAGACAACTTACAGTCGCATATTCTCCTCAACAAAATGGAGTGTCCGAGAGAAAGAATCGCACAGCTATGGAGATGGCTAGATCGATGCTCAAGGAGAAGGGACTACCTAACACATTCTGGGCTGAAGCAGTCTACACTGCTGTTTACATACTCAACAGATGTCCAACTAAGTCTGTAAAAGACAGGACTCCAATTGAAGCTTGGAACGGGAAGAAGCCATCAGCAAAGCACCTAAGGGTCTTTGGATCTATATGCTACATTCATATTCCAGACGTGAAGAGGCACAAGCTTGAAGACAAGACTATACGAGGTATCTTCCTTGGGTATAGCAATATCTCTAAGGGCTACCGTGTCTACAACTTGCAAACTAAGAAACTCGTCATCAGTCGAGATGTTGAAGTTGATGAATATGCTTCATGGAATTGGGATGAAGAAAAAGTGGAGAAGAACGTTCTTATACCCGCTCAACTACCTCAAGAAGAAGATGAGGAAGAAGACCCAGGTGAACCACCTTTACCTCTATCACAACAACAAGATCAAGAACTATCATCACCAGAGTCTACTCCAAGACGAGTAAGATCTTTGGTGGACATATATGAAACCTGTAACTTGGCCATACTTGAACCTGGAAGCTTTGAAGAAGCATCAAAGCAGGAAGTATGGGTCAAGGCAATGGAAGAAGAGATACAGATGATCGAGAAAAGCAACACATGGGAGTTAGTAAATCGTCCCCATGGAAAAGATATCATTAGGGTTAAGTGGGTCTATAAGACAAAGCTCAACCCTGATGGCACCATACAGAAACACAAGGCGAGGCTAGTAGCTAAGGGTTACTCACAGCAACCCGAAATTGACTACAATGAGACATTTGCACCAGTAGCTCGTCTTGATACCATAAGAGCTCTAATAGCTCTTGCGTCACAAAAAGGATGGAGTATCCATCAACTAGATGTCAAATCCGCCTTCCTTAACGGCGTACTTGAAGAAGAGATCTATGTGGAGCAACCACAAGGATTCGTGTCTGAAGGCAAAGAAAACAAAGTGTTAAAACTAAGAAAAGCACTCTACGGTTTGAAGTAAGCACCTCGAGCATGGTATAGCAAAATCGATCAGTATTTCATGGATCAAGGATTCAGGAGGAGCAAAAGTGAGCCTACACTTTACATCAAGTCTCAAGCTACACGGCCTGACATAATGTATGCTACAAGTCTTCTATCAAGATTCATGCAAAGCCCAAGTCAAATACACTTTGGAGCAGGAAAAAGAATTTTGAGGTATCTACAAGGAACAAAAGAGTTCGGTATATGGTATACTACCGAAACCAACTCAGAATTACTTGGCTACACCGACAGTGATTGGGCAGGTTCAGCAGATGACATGAAGAGTACCTCTGGCTATGCTTTCTCACTAGGATCAGGAATGTTCTCTTGGGCATCGAAGAAGCAAGCTACAGTAGCACAATCAACAGCAGAAGTAGAGTACGTGGCAGCTGCTGAAGCAACGAGTCAAGCTATATGGCTTCGTAGGATACTTGAAGACATGGGAGAAAAACAAGATAAGCCTACTAAAATCAACTGCGACAACAAATTAGCAATTGCAATGGCGAAGAATCCAGTTCATCACAACAGAACAAAACACATAGCAATCAAGTATCACTTTATCAGAGAAGCTGAAGCAACTAAAGAGATCAAACTCGACTACTGCAGAACAGAAGATCAAATTGCAGACATATTCACGAAGGCTTTGCCAAGACCAAGATTTGAAGAATTACGAGCTATGCTCGGAGTCACAGGAATTTGCATCACGGAGGAGTGTTGAAATTGCTACAGATTTCTAAAATATTCTTAAATATAATATGTATGAAAATAGTAGAATATCCTAGAACTATAGAATATGGTAGAAGAATCTAGAACTATAATGTGTATGAATATGGAAGAACAATCTAGAACTATAAGTCTATGTATAAGATAGAAGAATCTAGAACTATCATGATACTAATCTATCATGAAAACTCTAGAAAGACCTAAAGTAATGTAGAAACATTCACCACCATTGAGAGGTTGGTGACTTGAGCCTATAAATAGGCAATTGGTATGTTGTAATTGATCAATCCAAGAAATCAATGACATAGCCTTCTTTCTAAAACAATTCTCTAAAACTATCAACTATCAACTATCAACTATCATCTAATAAACTACCAACAATTTTCTATTTCTACCTAGACTTGCAGCTTATTGAACACATCTTCCAAATAAAATATCTATGTAAAAACTAAGGTAATTATGCTATATATAATATATACCACTTCAGCTGTCCGAGCATTAGTTATATCTTAGACCAAATACGAAGCAAAAATGCCTAATCTTATCCCATATCAGCTGCTGCAATAAAACCTCCTTAAGGATATGAGTTATACTCCAACCAAGTGCCCCAAACCCCTAAGTGTTTTGTGCAATAAAATTTCACAAAACACTCCGCAACTAATTGCTTATGTTTGAATAAATTCATCACTCTTACTATGCATATAAATTCAATTTATCACTATTGATAAGCGAAATTGAAACGAACATGCGCCGGCCGCAGCATGGCCGCGGACTCACCGTGATCCGCCTCCCGCTGCCTTCCATATCTCACCGAGCGAAGGAGACCTCCGCCGCTGCCACTCTACGCCGCACCGAGCGCAGGAAAAGCCTAAATCCGGTGAGAATTTTCCCGCGAAAAAATGGGGGATTTAGGGTTTGGAGAGCGTCGGTCGCAGAGTGCTTACTCTAACTCTCTTCGAGTTCAAGTTTTCTATCTTGTTTTCACATTTTTGGAAGGGAAGCGGAAGAAAATAAAAAGAAAAAGAAAAATAGAGAAAAAAATATTTAACAAATTGGAAGTTGAAACTAAAAGTGAAGGAGATGATAAAGTTTATTGGTGCTCTCTTTAATTTTTTGAAATACGCTTTTGATTTTTTAGGTGACCATTTTCAGAATTTGGTATGCCAACGACATGGGATATGCATAATTCGGAATGAAATGAATAATTAGTTTTCATTTTATACTTTTTTATTTTTTATTATTACATCTTTTATTTTCTTATTTTATATTTTTCTTTGAAATTATATTTTTATTTTTATTTTTTTCTATTAACACTTATCCAATCCAACCAAAAGTTATTTATAAACGGTTACAACATTATATATTTGTAGGAATGTGTTATCTATACTCTTGGTTCTAAATTCATCATTAAAATAAACAGTGATAGAAATACAAAAAATATATATATATATATATAATTAAAAGATACTTATGTCTATAGTTATTCATATGTAGGTATAAGTTACATATATCCATAATTTTAAATCTAAAAAAAAATAGTGTCCAAATTAAACACTTATAATGATTGTCATTGAAAGTGTATGTAGGTATATAACGAATTTCTTGTAGTGAGTTTTACCTACACTAATCAACCATAGATATAATTTTTTTTTTTAGTTTTACCTACATAAAATAGTTGTAGGTAAAAGTGTAAAGAATTTACCTACACCAAATAATGGTAAGTACAAGTTATTAAGTTTTACCTACATTCATTCATTGTAGATAGAAGTATTTTTGAGTTTTACCTACACTAATTTATGACTGTAGGCAAAAGAAGTCCGTAGGCATAAATTATTTTTCTTGTAGTAAATCTACAAAAGCATTTTGTAATTTTAGTTATTCTTGTCTTTTCAACAAAACAAATTCATATGATATCATCAAATATAACTAGCAAAAAATACCTTACCAATATTCTTCAAATGATAATGTTGTGAAATTACACTAAATCAACGAAAGCTCAAAGGTTCCTAGTATGATCTGCATATCAACTGAAATCCACAACATGTTTAAAATTCACAATTATTTTCATTTATTGCTCTTTTTTATTCTATAAATCAAATCCCAATGAACAAGGACCTAAAACAGAAATATCTAACTTTGTTCACAGTTGCTAATTCACTCTTAATGGAAGCAGAATCATAAACAAGAAATGAAAAAATAGGGTGAATTTTAGAACTTTTAGGGAAGCTAGGTAGCATTCATTAGTAGAGGTCATACTAAGACATTCACTCTCAATATGTTGTCAGCTTGCAAATTCTTTCAATGACACATTCAAAGACTAACTCTTGCCCATAATTCGGCTACAGTAATTCACAACTGGATACTGATTTGGAAAACAACATTACAAAACTCAACATTCACCACTTCAGAAAACTCCAATTCTAAATTCTTACCTCATATCAAGCCTTGGAATTCGAGAGCATGAAAGGTGACTAGGGCCTTGATGCTGAAGCATGCGATGAAGAAGATGTCGTGATTCGCAATTTTACTCTCAATGGATGAAAAAACAATGGTTGTGAAACCAAAATCTCTAAAAACAATTGACAAATGAGAAATGACGCATGGAAATAAAGGGATTGTGTTTGCAAAATAAAAATCCCTAAAAATAAAGGGTAAAATTACAATTGAGGCACAAAAATATCACTTGAAAAAGCATGGTGAGGGTGGCCTCTAAAGGGTGCTCCATTGTGGACGAAGACAGAAATGAGAAAATAAGACTTTGAATAAGCGCAAACGGCGGTGGTGAGGGAGCTCCACTATGAATCAGGCTCAGTTGCAGTGGCGATGGTGGCATTGTGAGGGAGTTTCTCTTTGTGTCTTAGTAGTAGCGAACAATGGGGATTCAAGAGAAGCAACGAGAGAGAATGAGTGAGAGAAGAGCGCGACTCAGAGTGAGTGTACTTAATGGATTTTCTTGAGCGACAAAGTTTTTGGAATAGTTTAACATATAATCTTTCAAAAAAACTAACATCCTACAACCTTTAAGAATGGTAGTTTTATAAAAATAATGCTTTTATTTATAAAAATACATCTCATTTTTCTAGAATGGTAGTTTTATAACTTTTCTAAAAAAATCTTCTAAAGTCTCTTTGTTGCACTAGTGTTACTTTTACCGACTTGTTCAAACTTTTATTGTATAATTTTTTATACTATGTTTTATGGATTCGAAATGCATGCTAATTGTGTTTTTATTTTTTAAAACTTTTGTAGGAACTCCAAGAAATCATGGACTCAATTTTGGGAGTGGAAATTAAAAAAAGCAAAAAATCCAACCATGAAGGTCCAAACAAAATCAGCTACCTATCTGATGTCATTATTGGTCGCATTCTCTTCTTTCTACCAAATAAAGACACAGTTCGTACTAGTATTTTATCCAAAAGATGGATGTAGCTCTTGACATTCATCACCAAGCTAGAGTTTGAGGATGGAGACACATTCTGCCGCAAAATTAGGATAAGGAAAGCCTCCTTTTAAAACTTTGTGGATAAAGTACTACTTCGTCTGAAGAGTTCAATCATCAAGATTTTCTATCTTTTTTTTTTTACAAAGACTTATTTTAATTGCTGTGTTGATTAAAGGATACTTAACATTATAAATCAGAGAGTCAATAAACTTTTTATCATTTGAATGACAACACAGGATATCTCCACATATTCCCTCTAGAATTCCCCTTTCTTAGAGAAATTGAAACTAAAAATTTATGATTTTCTTGTCAAAGTTAACATTCTCACCTTTGTTTGTCTTTCATCCCTCACTATCCTCAACTTGTCCTCAATCACATTCATTTCTGGCTTGGTGACACGCAAAATCTCACCATTAATTGAACTTCCTAGTTCTTAGAGAGTGTGAGATAATAATGAGTAGATGGTGAGATTTTGAGTGTCATCAAAAGGGTAAAAGATAAACATGATTGTGGACAACTTGTGGACAATGAGGGATGAAAGACAAAGAAAGGTGGGGACGTTAACTCTAGCAGGACAATCATACATTTTCACCTCTAATTTCTCTAAGAATTGGGAATTCAGAAAGGAATGTGTGGCAATGTCTTGTGTAGTCATTGAAATGACATAAAGATTTTTGAATTTCTGGATTCTATTTATAAATTTATATATCCACTGATCAACACCGCAATTATTATAACTCTCTGTAAGAAAAAGAGAAAAACTCTAGATGATTGAACTCTCTTCAAATGAAGTAATACTTTATCCACAAAGTTATAAAAGGGGGTTTCCTATATCCTAATTTTGTTGGCAGAATATGTCTCGATGCTCAAACTCTAGCTTGGTGATGAATGACCAAAGGTATATTCATCTCTTGGATAAAACACTAGTACGATCTGCTTCTATAGTTGGTAGAAGGAAGAGAATGCAACCAATAATGACATCAGGTAGATCGCTGATTTTGTTTGGACCTTCATAATTGAAGCTTTTGCTCTATTTAATTTTACCTCGCAAAATTGAGTCTATGATTGCTTGGAGTTTTGGCAAAAGGTTAAAAAAATAAAAACACAATTAGCATGCATTGCCAAGCCATAAAACAAAGTGTAAAAATTGATACAATCAAAGTTTGAATTTGTAAGAGTAAGTTCATATGTAACACCTGCATTGTATCCATTTATTAGTCAAGGGGGTACCAATGCACGCTTTCCCTTTTAAAGAATCAAATGTTAATATCTACAATGTGTATATTTTAACCCCTGTCATTAATTGTTTTTACTCTTTTTGCGATAATAATTATTATTTTTTACTTTTTCAGAAATTAAATTTTAAATAAATCAGACAAAATCTCATTAGTGAAGAACGTACCATGGGGAGGTGGTCGGTAGAAATTTGCTAATGGATGGAACCTTTGACACACGAGAAGAGGCTACGCAGAAACTCACAAACGCTACCAAAACCTAAGGCACCATACATACATATATATATATATATATATATATATATATATATATATATATATATAGAGAGAGAGAGAGAGAGAGTGGGTGAGTGATTTAGAGAGAGACAAAGGATTTGATCCTATTGAGTGAGAGGAGTGAAATGAAAGATGTCAATATAAAGATGTCAATAATGGCTACAATGACATTATTAAACCTCATTATTCTTCTCCCAATAACTAATAATAAATTTTTATTTAAAATATATTTTATATTAAATGTCTCACTAATTAATATACTTCATTTGGTCCTTAATTTATAACACCATTGACGGGAATTGATGGTCCTTCTATAAGGCTTTTTACAAAAATGGAGCATGTTTTCATTATTTGCCCTTATAAAAATACTATAAGTATCTATTATTTTATTTAAGTGATGTATAATACTCTTAGACAGTATTGCTTTTACATCAATGAAAATAAGTCAACGACTACTAACAAGGGTAAAATTGGTATTAATAAAAAATTAAAACCCCATAAAACCAACTAATTTACCTATTTTTATTGATTGGTCCATGTAATTTTATTACAAATGTCTTATCCTAATGTATTAAATAGTTGAAAAATAACATAATTTGAAACAAGTTATCGAAAGAGTCCTTATTTTGGGAAGAAAAAAGTGTGTCAAAACTTTCTTACTTTATATTACATCCATTTCATATTATATGATGTATAAGATTTTTGACACATGCACTTTTGTCATACATTGTGTTTTGGTACTTTTTATAGGTATTGAAGTTTCAATTTATTATACATTCTATTTATGGAGAAATTACATATCTTACTAAGTTTGATTGCGATAAATAAATATTTTTTTAATTATTTATAATTATTAAGTATGTTTCAAATTTATTGATTACAAAACTAATGCAAAGCCAGACATCTAAATTTAATTTAGCAATTGAATTTTTTGGTTGTTAATTCATAATCAAGGACAATATGAATTGCAATAGAAATGTATTTGTCACTATTTAGCGATCAAAATGGTAACTACCCTATTTTTCCTAAATATTAAATTATTAAATTTTTCAGTAAATTTTTTTTATCATAATGTAGCCATCAAGACATAGGACTTTCCAGAATTATATTTTCAAATAATTTAAATTAAAATTAGCGAATGAATTAGAGATAGATGTTTGGTGGTTGTATTACTCTTAAGTCAAGAAAAGAGACAACCACCGTCCCCAAAATAGTTTATAATAGTGACCAATTACATCTGGATAGTGACTGACAAAAACTTCAAAAGCTAATGGTTTAGTAACTTGGGTTTTTGGGACCATATTTTTAGCGACCAATTTATCAATTGATTTTGTCAGCAGCTGAATGGCATTTTTTGTGTTATAGCCTTCTCAAGGTACTTGATTGTTAGATGAAAGATAAAAGCCTTGAAAAATATATCAATGAAACATGGTCTGCCCTACATGAGGAAGGTTGGGGTGCTTATGTCTTAAAAAGAAAATCAAAGGCTTGAAGGCATAGGCTTGATGGAAAAGTTGAAAGAATGGAATTAGCACCATTTTGGGAACCTATAGAAGAGGTATCAAGAGATAGAGCTAAATATGAATGATCTTGATAGACGACAGGAGGCAGTTCAATTATGTGAAGAGGAGTTTCAAGAAAGAATTTACCAGAATTGTTTTGGGAGGCAATAGGGTAATGAGTTGTTGCTAAGACAAAAGTCAAGAACTGTTTAGAGAGTAACATAAAATTATTCCATACAATGGTGCATTGGAGAAAAAGGTAATATACACACTAGTGCAAAGATGGGATTTTAGAGTAGCTTTTTAAAATGATTATAAATGCACCATTCTAGAATAAAATGCAATGACATTTTTGAAAATAAAGACTTTGTTTTTAGAACGGTTGTAGGGAAACCATTCTTAATATCTTCACACATAACAAAACTCTAAAAGTACATATTTGCACTTTGCTCTTACTCCCTTCTCCCTCGTGTGCTCTACTCTCACAGTGTCTCCCTCATCGCTCTTACACTCCTTTTTTTTGCCCACTGTTATTCTTCCACCAAATTGTTGTCACTTCGACTGTCTTCCTTGCACTCCATCCCTTAGCGCATTGGGAAATCCTAGAAGAGAAAATAAGGAAAAATAAATTTTACCGACTTGTTCAAACTTTTATTGTATCATTTTCTATTCTATGTTTTATGGATTGGAAATGCATGCTAATTGTGTTTTTATTTTTTAAAAATTTTGTAGGAACTCCAAGAAATCATGGACTCAATTTTGGAAGTGGAAATTAAAACGAGCAAAAAATACAACCATGAAGGTCCAAACAAAATAAGCTACCTACCTGATGTCATTATTGGTCGCATTCTCTTCTTTCTACCAAATAAAGATGCAGTTTGTACTAGTATTTTATCCAAAAGATGGATGTAGCTCTTGATATTCATCACCAAGCTAGAGTTTGAGGATGGAGACACATTCTGCCGCAAAATTAGGATAAGGAAAGCCTCTTTTTACCGACTTGTTCAAACTTTTATTGTATCGTTGTTTAGACTATGTTTTATGGATTGGAAATGCATGCTAATTGTGTTTTTATTTTTTAAAACTTTTGTAGCAACTCAAAGAAATCATGGATTCAATTGGGGGAGTGGAAACTAAAAAGAGCAAAAAATCCAATTACGAAGGTCCAAACAAAATCTGCTACGTACCTACTTTTATTATTGGTCACAATGTCTCCTTTCTACCAACTAATGAAGCAGTTTGTACCAGTGTTTTATCCAAGAGATGGATATACCTCTTGACATTCATCACCAAGCTAGAGTTTGAGGATGGAGACACATTCTGCCGCAAAATTACGATCAGGAAAGCTTCCTTTTATAACTTTATGGATAAAGTATTACTTCGTCTGAAGAGTTCAATCATCCAAAATTTCTCTCTTTTTCTTACAAAGAGTTATTAGAATCACCGTGTTGATAAGAAGATATTTAACATTATAAATCAGAGAGTAAATAAACATTTTATCATTTCAATAAGAACACAAGATATCTCCACACATTCCCTTCAGAATTCCCCGTTCTTAGAGAAATTGAAACTAAAAATGTATGATTTTCTTGCCATAGTTAACATTCCCACCTTTGTTTGTCTTTCATCCTTTACTATCCTCAAGTCATCCACAATCACCCTTCTGATGACAATCAAAATCTCACCATGAATTGAACTTCCTAGTTCTTAGAGTGAGACAATAGTGAGTACATGATGAGATTTTGAGTGTCAAAGACAAACATGATTGTGGACAAATTGAGTTCAATGAGGGATGAGAGACAAAGAGAGGTGGGGATGTTAACTCTAGCAGGAAAATCATACATTTTCACCAATTTCTCTAAGAATTGGGAATTCCAAAGAGATTGTGTGGCAATGTCTTGTGAAGTCATTGAAATGATATAAATTTTTTTGATATTCCATATCCAATTTATAATATTATATATCCACTTATCAACACGACGATTATTATAACTCTCTGTAAGATAAAGAGAGAAACTTTTGATGATTTAACTCTCGTCAGGTGAAGTAATACTTTATCCACAAAGTTATAAAAGAGGGTTTCCCATATCCTAATTTTTTGGCTGAATTTGTCTGTATGCTCAAACTCTAGCTTTGTGATGAATGTCCAGAGGTATATTCATCTCTTGGATAAAACACTAGTACTAATTGCTTCTTTAGTTGGTAGAAAGAAGAGAATGTGACCAATAATAACATCGGGTAGATCGCTGATTTTGTTTGGACCTTCATAATTGAAATTTTTACTCTTTTTAATTTCACCTCCCCAAATTGAGTATATGATTGCTTGGAGTTCAGACAAAAGGTTAAAAAATAAAAACACAATTAGCATGCATTGCCAAGCCATAAAACAAAATCTAAAAATTGATTTTATCAAAGTTTGAATTGGTAAGAGTAAGTTGATACGTAAGACCTGCAGTGGATCCATTTATTAGTCAAGGGGGTACCAATGCACCCCTTCCCTTTTAAAGAATCAGATGTAAATATCTACCATGTGTATATTTGAACCCCTATCTTTAATTTTTCTACTCTTTTTGCGATAATAATTATTCATTTTTATTTTTTCAATAGATTGTCTACCTTGACTTGGGATTCTATCTGCCAATGCATAAGATACCCCATCATTCTAAGGACATTTTCTTGTGGCCAAATTTTAAAGGAAAAACTAAATCTCAAGTAATGGATAACAGAGGCACAAATAATGGAAAACCAATCGTCAAAATGTCCAAAATAATCAGCAATTGAAATTTAAAAAAATGAGACCCAAAATCTCATGAGTGAAGAACATACCATGGGGAGGTGGTTGGTAGAAATTTGCTATTGGGTGGAACCTTTGACACATCAGAAGAGACTACACAGAAACTCACGAACACTACCAAAACCTAAGGCACCATAGAGATAGAGAGAGAAAGAGTGAGAGAGAGAGAGAGAGAGAGAGAGAGAGAAAGAGAGAGAGAAAGTGAGTGAGTGAGTGATTGAGAGAGAGAGGGGGTTTGATCCTATTGAGTGAGAGGAGTGAATGAAAAATGTCAATATAAAGAGGTCAATGATGGCTACAATCAGAAAGAGATGTAACTAATTAACATAAATTAAATTTTATTTTAATTACATAAAACAGTGAGGCTTGACTAGTTTGTATGACTTTTTTTGCAAAATAAGAAAAAGATGTTTTTGATTAGTAAAAGAAGTAAATTTTATTTTAACTAAATAAAACAATCTGGTGTGACTAGAATCACTTCATGAAAGTCAAGGTCAAACTTATCAGTGTCACCATTTAACATGGTTTTTATTGTCTACTTGATATGGAATATTTATTTTGACGATCAACTGAACCGTCAATGGTGAAAATAGTCAGTCTTAAGTCAATAATATATTTTAGAACAATCTATTTTTTGTATTTAGTTTTAAAAGTATTTCAATATATGATTTTAGCATTTTACTTATCCATATAAATTGAAGAAAGTGTTAGGATTTTTTTTTATAATAATTCATACATCTTGTTCAACCAGCTGACCTAGGTCCCTTAACTTTAGCATTTTACATTTTATCTGTGTAAGATTTTATTTCAATTTTTTTTATTGTTTTTGTTGACTTCCACCAACACAAAAGATGTTAATAATGATGTCATCATGAAAGGAATATTATAAATAATACCTGGGTATGCATATGAATACTAATTAATGGTTTTGAATTTGAATTAATATTAGATATGCAATTGTGTAATTAAATATGCAAAAAGAAATATGTGTCACACATAATAGTTGTGTGCAGCTCGAATAAGATTCCTTTCAATGAAAAATTAATGTAGTTTGAAAAAAAAATCATATAAAGAAGATCTCATTCAATAAATTAAGTATTTAATTGCTTGCACTATTTTTTTAATGTAACTTTTAGAAATGCATGAATACAATCTTTCCCCCTTATATATTATTAATTTAATTATAATATCATGTATCTAGACCCAACATTCAATCAAATGTTTCTATTTAATAGGCACACAACTTTTTGTGTCTGTGCTATACATGAAATTTTTTATATTGGATGTGGATCATAATTATTATTAAAATTATAATTTATATTTTTGTAGATATATTTTAAAATACATTTTGTAATTAAATATCATTGATGCAAGATAAGCAAATAATTATTTAAATATTCTATATTGACTATTTTTAATTGGATAAAATATATATTTTATGTTTAGTTAAAAATTTAATTCTTTAATTGAATTGATTTTATTTTATATATATATAATAATTTTTTCCTGTATAAATATTAACGCCTAATAAATTTGGATAAATGAATACATAATCGCCGATTAATGAAAAAACTGAAGTCAAATATTCATTAATGACATTATTAAACCCCATTATTCTTCTCATAATAACTAATAATAAATGTGTATTTAAAATCTACTTTCTATTAAATGTCTCACTAATTAATATATTCCATTTGGTCCTTAATGTAAGACACTATTGAGAGGAAGTGATGGTACTTCTATAAGGTTTTTTACAAAGATGGAGCATTTTTTTTCGTTATTTGCCCTTCTAAAAATACTATAAGTATCTATTTTTTATTTAAGTGATGCATAATGTTCTTAGACTTTATTGCTTTTACATCACCGAAAATAAGCTAATGACTACTAACATGAGTAAAATTGCTATATTAATAAAAAAAATTAAAACCCCATAAAACCAACTAATTTATTACCTATTTTTATTAATTGGTCCATATAATTTTGTTACAAATGTCTTATCCTAATGTATTAAATAAATAAAAAATAACATAATTCGAAACAAGTTATCCAAAAAGTCCTTATTTTGGAAAGAAAAAGTGTGTCAAACCTTTCGTACTTTATATACCATCCATTTCATATTATATGACATATAAGATTTTGACACATGTATTAAGAAATGAAATTATTATCTTAAATTTCATAAAAACAAATACTACATTTTGACACATGTAGTGTAAAATTGCACTATAGTTGTTGCTTATAAATAGTACTAAAGTAGTATAATGCAACTTCCTAATAAATCTTTTATCTAATCTCTAATTAATCATCTAATAACAACTATTTTCATGAAGGTATTTCACAGGAAAAAAATAATTAATGCTTCATTAGATTTGTAAAATGGTAACTAATTTAGAACATTTTTTTGTGTAAAAAGAGTCATATAATATGAAACGGAAGAATGTTATAACAGGTCAAGGGAAACTAAACTTCAATAAATGAATACATAATAATTCTTGGCATGTTTGATATGTACATATTTGGGTAAACGACATAAAATAGGAAAAACAAACAAAACATGGTAGACCTATTTCACTTTCTTCCCTAAAATAATCATCATATGAAAATTCAATAATAGCAAAAGAGAAATCTTTCTTCGATGAGAATAACTTTTATTTTTAATTAATCATCAATTCTCCTAACCAATGGTTGGTAAGGTAGAAACAAGTTTGATGAGTCTGGCTCCAATACTATAGTTGTCTATACCTTATTCTAGTATAAAAGAAAAAAAATTACTAATCAAATTAATAATTTAAATTATATTTGAACAATTGAACTTGGATTTTCAATATTGATTAATTAAAACTATTGACATTGTGTAATAATTAGGTGTTTCTTATTTGTTTTTGCGTTTAGAAAATAATTAATTCTCATAATTTTTTTATTAGAAAGCACATGTTATAATGTAAAGTTACAGTTAAATTGTAATAAAAAAAATACATTTAAATTATGCTTAAAAATTTAAAGTTAATTTTTAAAATCAATTCAATTGAATTTTACAACAATCATATCCCTTAAAAATTTAGTGAACTACATTTGGGTAATGTAAAAAATTTCAATTTTCATTATGCATAAATAGTTATATAGAGCTATAAATGTTGGCAATAATATAATATATAATGCATTCTTGGTGTGAGGTTTGGCAATAATTTGTTGTCTTATACAAAACATATATATGAGACAAACCAACATCTCTAATGGTGCCACCCAAAGGGCAAAAATGGGATGACACTTCCTATTATGCAACTTCATTGTTGACATTGACAATTTATAAGAATTTAAGGTGGTATTTTAGATGGCGCCTCTTCCAAAAGGCAAAAGACCACGAGGAAGTGCCATCTTTGATGGTGGGTCCTCTTGCCTACATAGAACAAGAAACCCTTTCAAGTAACACCAAATTATAAATTAAGTAATACCAATAAATATCTTGTAAATGATATATAATGTCAAGCATTGATCAATGCATTATTTTTAAATTCTTAAAGAGTATCTTGTCCATTCCTTGCAAATTGTTGTAATTTTCTCTAATTCCAATGGTGTTCCATCACTAAGTCTGCAACATGTAATATAAACACAAGTTAATCACATTGAATAATGAAAAGTGTAATTACTAAAAATGTCAAAGTAAACAAGTACATTTTATAATTAAAATTTTAATATTGAAACTTGTTAAAGTAAACTAGTATATCATGTTCCATTTATTCTTCAAACCCCCCATGAATATGGTACACATCCCATGCATGACATAATATTCGAATTTGTTGGGGGGTTGAAAAAACAAAGTCAAATAGTCTTCTTGGCAATATCCATACTCGAGTTTATTTGTATTAGGTTACAAGTAAATCTTTAAATATAGTATAATAGCCACACTCATAGCCTCTGGATTGAATATGACTCTAAATGCAATATGAAATATAGTTAATCTCATAATTACAAAGTTACAAAATATACCCAATAAGATTGAAGCATTGATTAAATGACTTACCTTTATGTCAATCCAGTAGGTGCAATTAAATTTTTACTCTAGGGGGGATTACCATGGAATATGTTAAATTCCTTCATAGCACTAGTTAAAAGAAATATGCATGTATATTATAAGATCAAAATATCCATGTGTATCCATACTAAGAATATAGTAATAGTGTTACAAATTGAAACTTAACTTGTTAGCTGGGAATTCGATGTTAATTTCAAGCATCTTATGCAAGGAACAATGATGTGGTCAAGGTGGGTGCTGAAGAAGTTTGAGATGCTAATGCTCAAGTTTCTTTTCCCACTTTAGAGGTTTAGTGTATGGAGAAAGCCCTCAACACCTTCATTTCATAGCCGAGAAATCTTGTGAAGCCTATTTCGCACGAGGTATTTACTTAAGTTATATTTATTTGTATAAAGAAATTCTTATATATATTGACAAAAACTCTTTACGAACATTAACTTATGTTATTTATTAACTAAATAAGATTCATAAACATGACCAAAGAAACATGTTGAATTTGTTCATAGGTTGAATCCCATTGGTGATCCCTTAGCTGATTTGTCTAAGAATTTGCTTGACCTTCAGACAAAGCCTTTTCAAGTGTCATGGGATGCAACTACATTTGGGGTTCACAATGATTATTTTCCCTTATTCTTAGAGTTAAGTGTTGTAAGTGAAATAATCTCAAGCCAACAATGTTTGAACATCTCTATATTATTGTTGTGGACATTGTAAGTATATTTTATTAGAAGGTTTTATTAACTAATTACTTATAATATAATTAACAATTTCCATTTGTTCAAACACAAATTGGTTTCTGAATGAGTTGTCAATAAACTTGGGTCATAGTTTTGTGTGTGGATTCCTAGAGTCTCAATCCAAACACAATGCAAATGATAGATGTGATGAATCTCAACTTTAAATTCAAAATGGTTGAAGGGATCACAAAGAGAGATCAACTTACGAGCTTACTTGAATCCGTCAGTAAAAGTCAACTAATGCATTTAAATAATGTTTGCATGATCACTAATTATTATTCTCCTATGTAAGGGCATTTGGCAACACCTTATTATCCAACCTGAATTCTCAATTAATGTGATGCTTGGTATTCAACTTTTATTTATCAGAATTTTTTTCATGCTAAGTTTGGGGAGAAAGAACTATACAAATAAGTTACATCATTTTATGTAAAGCTAGAACAGTGTGCCCATGCAAAAAAGAGAAAGAGAGAGAATAAAAGGGAGGGAGTGGAGTGGGGTGGGGGGTGGGGGAATCAATGGGCCCTTACTGCACAGAATGCTGACATATGTAAGTGTAAAATGGTGGCTGGACAGATTTTATATTACTATCAATTACCTTCCTTGATAAGGACTTATGTGATTCTGGTTTCATTTTATGTAATTTAAGTGTACCACAAGTATTGGGTGCAGTATTATTGCATCTTCATTGACTGATGGAAATGTATCTAGTAAAAGAATTCAAATAGAAAATTAAATATAGCTTTCTTTCATTTTATTTGGTCATTTACCTCGGCTAATTCTCTTTGTAATCTCTGCAAAATGTTCTTTCTTTCAGATTCATGGTGAAACAGAATTGGTAACATCATCAAAACGCCCAGTTCCATAAAGGCTCTTACTCTTGATATTGATTGATTACTCAATGAGAAATGAGTAGGATGCACTAGTAGTTTACTAATTAGTAATTACCAAAAAATATAACAATACTTGTTAGATTATATGGAAAAATATTTACCCATGTCACATATCATGGAAGGTTCTGTTTGTGATGTTTCATTTCTTATATCTTGCAGTGTGTGGTACTGCTGCTTTACAAGATTTATGGGAGGCTGGAATCATCATATTCCACCGCCACACCCAACTCCGTGGTTTTTTTTCAGTACTAGAAACAATTTTGTTTGAGGTAGATAAAAATAACGTAGATGACAAAGTGCTTCTTTGAGTATTTAACACAAAAACAATTTTGTTCTGAGTTTAGATAGAAATTATATAGATAACAATGTGTTTCTTTGAGTATTTAAATTTGAGACATCTTTATTAAACTGAATCAATCTCTTATATTTTCTTTTTCTCCTTTTGTGAAGCATCAAGAGAAACAATCTCTTTGTTCTTTTCAGAACCAATGGTCTAGTGTTCTTTGGTATAGTCTCAAGAGCCATGACTCTAGAAGTGTTATCAACAGGGGTTGCCGGGAACTACAATGGTGCCTTACAAGTGGTACATATTTTATTTGTTAAAGTTGTTTAACATACTATGGAGTTATGCTAAAGAAGCAAATGAACCATTTTTTTCCGCGCATATAGATGACAGCAGAACTACAACTACCCACACCACTTGTGCCAACTCGTGAGAGTTATTTTGTAAGGTATTGTAAGCAACATGCAGATGGGACTTGGGCTGTTGTGAATGTTTCTTTGGATAATTTGCGCCCAAGTCCTTCAGCCAGATGTAGAAGAAGGCCTTCTGGCTGCCTAATTCAAGAAATGACAAATGCCTATTCAAAGGTACGAGACACTAGTATAATAAGAATTTAATACTTGTATACTGCCAAGAGTAAAATTATCATCTAATTATAAATTATCTAGTATGATAAATTGTAATTAGATAACATTTTCAGTACTTGTATACTTGTAATTACTGATAGAGGTGTTCACAATCCGAAAAAAAATTTTAACTTATGATAAATTATAAATTATCTAATATGATAAAATTATAAATTATCTAATATTATTATTTTGTTCTTTTATATAAATTTTAACTTATGATAACAAGTGAGTTTGTTTAATCTTAAAAAAATAATTTTAAATAAACACATTTTTTTAATAAAGAAATAAAATTTCGTTATTATAAGGAAAAAAAACTGTAGCATTCCTTAAAGTCTTTGATGGTGAGAATTTTGTATCTTAAAATTAACTTTTTTATTCTTCTTACTATGATATAAATAGTGATAACAAACCAAGAAGGGAGAAAAAGCATGATGAAGCTGGCTGAAAGAATGGTGATAAGCTTTTGTGCTGGAGTGAGTGCTTCCACTGCTCACACATGGACAACACTCTCAGGGACAGGTGCTAATGATGTAAGGGTTATGACTTGAAAGAGTGTGGATGACCCTGGAAGACTCCCTGGCATTGTTCTCAGTGCTGCCACTTCTTTTTGGCTTCCTGTTCCTCCTAAATGAGTCTTTGACTTCCTCCGTGACGAAAACTCTAGGAATGAGGTATGTGCAAAAATTCCAAAAAGCTAAGTTTAATAATGTTTTAGTGTGAATTATTGTGTGTTCATAGACCCATTATTAATTAATAGACAACCTCATTTGGTATTCTTGCTTACTTGGTGGATTTATTATTATGATTTGACTTGCCTATAGTTGCTGAAATCTATTATGTTACTAAGTTGCCTGATCATGTCTTTGTTGCATTGCTCTCCAAGTTCATTTTGTTTGGCTTTATAACACACATGGATTTTCAGTGTTGCATAATTTTTCATTTTGATGAAATGCATTTTAGATGCGTGTTTAACGATTGTCCTTTTTTTTTGTTTCCTGTAGGTGCTTTGGTTTTACCCATTATACGTGTTTAGCATAGTTCTTAGCACAATTTGGCAATTAGCATATTTTGCTTTACACTACTAAAATAGAAGCCAATTGTAGGCATCATTTAATTTTTTCATTGCATGATGAAAGATATATTCACATTATTTCAAGGGATAAAATTAATAACTATTTTAATTTGTGTTGGGATATATTCTTGGAAAAAGTTGAATTTTTTATTCATTCATGAGGAATGGGTATGGAAGAAAATGTCTTTTAATTTTTTTTTTAAAAAAATACATTCTCAAATGGCTTTTAACTTTTTCTTCGTGTTTTAACATGGTCATCCTCATATATTCTTTGTCGCAGGACCTTACAAGCTTCTCCATCAGATCAATGTTCTGTGTAGCTTCTGAGAAAGGTGAACTTTGAACTACTGAGACTTGCTTCTTCATGATATCTCTAGTCAGATATTTTTTTTTTGAATTAGAACTATACACTGAGAAGTTAGTTACACTAAAGCTAACCAAATAAAAACTAACTTTTTTACAGCAACATAGAACATACTGAGAATGTCTTTTTTATTTAACAAAAGAAAAAAAATTGCCCTGTTTGTTGTTCTTGATTTGGGAGTTACTGCATGTTTGTTTGAATTTGTTCCCCTGTTTGTTGTTCCTGATTTGGGAGTCTAAACCATTTTACTCTTGCTTCTGTGTCATTTTTCAATTTGGAAGTGCTTTTCAAGATGGAGAAGATGGAGACGAGGATGAAAATGCACAAGAGGAGGATGAAGAAGATATTAGTCATGATGATTATAATCAGGTTCCACTATAACCTCTACTTTAATGTGTTAATTTTGCCATTCTAGGACTCGAGATGGTTCTTTCTCATTCTCATCTTTATGATGTAGTAATAATACATTTTATTCTCAAAAACTTACCCAGCAAAATTTTCAAATTGAAGTTAAAGAAGCTATAAACTAAACCTTCCAGGTATATGGTTTACTGTGTCTAAATGAAAACCATTTTGTTGAAATATGTCAAGGGTTGAGCATGACCTTTAAAATTTTAAATTTTAAAAGAGATATACTGAAAACACCTTTAATTTTTAAGTTGATAATGGAGGCAAGTTTCTTAGCTGTGGCAGTATAGCATCTTGATCTTTCCCCCTTCTTTATAGAGAAATTAAGTGTCTCTCGTTAACATATATAACCTTGGCAAATTGGGCTTTGTGATTGTTCAAGATCCACCAGACCCAACTGATGATTCATTAGCTATCCACAATTGTACTGCCCCTTCTGACCCGAAACCAAAATATAAAACTGAAAAAGATAAAAAGAGTAGGTTTGGAGAAGAAAATTAGTTTGTTTTGTTTTGTTAGGTTTCTTTGAAATTTTAAGTGGATTCCATATCAAACTTGGCACTTAGATGACGAAAATTGTGATGTTTGGTTTATCTTGCTCTTGCTATGAGATTTGTTAGGTTTCTTTTAAATTGCAGAAGTGAATTTTATATTAAACGTTCCATTTGCTTAAATGTTGCAAACACATATTGCACTTTCTTCCTTTGACAATAGGTGGTGGTAAAATTGGATTTTTTTTAAGTTGCTTAATTTGATGATGCTGGTTTTGGTTTATAATTCCCTGGCACACTAACCTCCTTTTTTTCTTGGATTTTGCATGTTGAAATGCTGACCCAATTGGGTTCTCTTGCTTGAATTATGAGTACTTCATTTCTTTCATAAGGGCACTTAGATCCTTATATGTGTATTTCTTTTGATGGTTTTTGAAAATACCTTTTTTCATAACATGAATGTGCAGGTAGCAAGTGCCATGACCACTTTTGTGTGGATGAAGATGAGGCTGGAGACTACATTACAAGCCCACTTTTGTAAGTATATAATCTTTCTAAATTTTAACATGATTTGTCATATTTTTCTTTCTGAGTATATTAAGTAAATGTCACACAGCCTTGAATGACTCAATTACCCTAAATGAACTTCAATTTCTTTTTCCCTTTTAGGCATGCAATGCTACAGAAGTTGTCAGGAATTACATTCAAACTGTATTCGTTTTAAAGTGAAACTTTTACCATTTATATTTATTTAAATATTTAATTATAAATACTGATTTTCATATTATATAATAATATTTATTGATTATTAGCAATATTGAAAATATAAAAATGATCATTAATTAATCAATTTTTAATTGCAGGTTATTAAATATTTAACATCGTTTCTTAACTGAGCACCGATGTCGGAAAGCGCTATTTTACATCGTTTCTTATGATAACACTGATGTAGAAGGTCTAACTTCTACATCATTTCTTAACTGAGCCCCGATGTCGAAAAGTGTTATTTTACATCGTTTCTTATGATAACACTAATATAGAAGGTCTAATTTCTACATCGTTTCTTAACTGAGCATCGATGTGGAAAAGCGCTATTTAACAACGTTTTCTTTGATAACACCGATGTAGAAGGTCTAACTTCTACATCGTTTCTTAACTGACCAACGATGTGGAAAAATGCTATTTTATATCATTTTCTATGATAACACTGATGTAGAAGGGCTAACTTCTACATCTGTTGGTACATTAGGCCCGATGTAGAAAATGTTGACTTTCTACAATGATGGTTGGAGGACCGATGTTGAAACTTTTAACTTTCAACAATATCCTATTCAACATCGATTGACCACCGATGTTAAATGTTGATTTCCACCAATGTTGAAACTTCCTTTTCTAGTAGTGATTCCAGTAGCTCCCATGCCCATCTCTTCTATAAATATAGTTTGTATCACTTGTTACATATCTCATTATTTTATTTATAAATACAATAACAGATTACTTCTATCCTCTCTCCTTTGCTTTGAACTTTATGACCTTTGACCTCTCCAAGTTTGATGGGGCACCAATCCTTTATTACATATATATGCATCTCAAAAGAGATAAACTAAGACATTAAAAAGTCCATATGTGCTAAATGCAAAATCTAGATCCTATTTATCTCTAAATACCATGATGTACAGGAAAACTAGCCTAGCTACCTCCAACACGGCTCCGATTACCGCTTGTTATCATTCATGTTATTTCCTTCCAAAAACTCACCTAAGATTTGCTCTAGATCTTCAGCAGTGTATTTGAAGCACAAGGATCTCAGTTATAATTTATATAGCTAAATAATAGCTCGTACCAAAACCACAAGACAAGGCCAACAAATTAACCCTTGAGGTGTTGAAGGAGTGAATTGGTAACTAGACAAAACTGTCAGAAAATTTATTTACTTTATTTGCGAAGGAGGAAAAGACATTAGTTCACATCCATGGATACTTTCCCATAAAGTAAAGATAAATTGATTAGAATACACTACACACTCTCAAAGATACACTACACCCATTTTCTTTTGATAGAAAAGATAAATAGAATGGCTCTGACTAAACGATCATTGTAAATACACAATTTTTTTCTTCCAGAAAAAGTAGGATGCTAAATGAGAAAATTTGTATGAGACTTATTTTGGCCCCTTAAACAAAAGGAACCACCCTTCCATTCATTCATGCACTTAGAACTTTTATGAATCACAATGTAATACTAGAGTAAGAAGCCAAACAAGGGTCAAACAAGCAACTATACAAGCTAGAAGGAAGAGTCTAGTATCAACATTCAACCTCGCGAAGCCACACTTCGAAAATTGTTTTTAAAATTTAAACCAAAGCACAGGCTCAATTAATTATATCATGATAGAAGCATCAATGGGACCATCTCTGTTCTTTTCTGAAAACAAACTTGCATCATCCATACATAGCAAATGGAAGACTACAACTTCCTCTAACACACTTAACCTTTTTGACGAGAACTTCTACCTTATCTCTAATTTCAACAAAAAAAAACAATTATTTGATTTTATATTTATATGAACTCTCTAATTTTTTCTTCTCTGGATATTATACAAGGTGTGATTTACTATAAAAGGTGTGATTCCAAGCCATAAATATAAATTTCAGTAGTTTTTTAAAACACAAGTATGTTCAATGATTTGATTAGTGTCGGCACTTTATTATTTTAAAGATGATTAAGCTAATTAAAATTGAAAAGAACAAACTTCTAAAATGGTTCCCCAATGATTACAATGTTATTACTTTATTCTTCTAAAGTTTTTGTCACCAAGTTAGTCCCTTAAAGATCTAAATTGTCATCACATTTGTTCTTATGAAGGACAAAAGTGATTACCCCAAATGAAAAATTTAGTAACAAGAATGTATATTTTGATAGACAAATTGGTGACAAAAGCATTTTAAAAACCATCAGAAGACTAAGATGGTAACATCAAATGTTTGGAGGATCATTTTAGGATTTTCTCCATTTCAAACAATATAATGGTCAAATAAAGAAGATCAAGCTAGCCGAATTCTTAATGCCTTTTTTTATCTCTTTTTCCCTGGTACATTCACAATTCAAAGGATAGCATCATAATTCCAAAAAGTGAACAAAAATAATTTATGCAACAAAATTCATAAAGATCCACATCACATGAACCAATCATAACCATATGTTTTTCTTAATAATCGTCAGAACTAACAAAAAACTGAAGTAACATCCAAGAAAGCTGCAAGCCATATATATAGTAGACATATAAATCAATAGGAAACCACCTCTGCCCAAACATTTCTTTTGTATTGATTGGCATGTTGTTGCACAATCTTCCTATGCTGTTGTATCCAATCGTCCCCATACAAGTCCTTCTCTTCAAACCTAAAATAGAAGGGGATTAGGAGAACAATAAATTTTAACTAGTAGAGAATGTAGTAAACTTCACGTTTCAATGAAATTAAAACCACAACATTATTAGTTGTTGTATTTCAATCTTAGTTCAGGAGTTGTTGTTTCAGAAGTTCTGGTGTTTCAGAACTTGGTAGTTCAGAGGATGATAGTCCAGGTTCTGAGTGTTTCAAAACTTGGTAGTTGATCAGAATCTGAAGTTTGTTTTGTCCAGCTGTCATTTCGGTTAGTTAGTTAGAATGACAGCTGTAGGTTGTTAAAGTTTGTGGCCTATATATAGGGCCTTTGTAATCTACATTTAGTGTTGTGATCAATAAAATTTCTTCCTTCTTTAATTCAATTTCTCTTAAAACTTAGTAACAATTTTTCTCCATTAGCGTTCAAAACTCCAACAGAATTGGTATCAAGAGCCAGGTTCGCTTTCAAGAACCTCAAGAAAGTTGCAGAATCTGTGAAAGATGGCTACAACATTATCAAATAATGGTTTTCCAGCACACCTACCAATATTTGATGGGAAAAACTATGATCAATGGATCGCGAAGATGAAGGTAATATTCAGATTTCAAGATGTGGTTGAAATCGTGAATACTGGAGTTGCTGCATTACCCAGAAACCCAACTGATGATCAAAATGCTGCGCACAAAGAACAAAAGAAAAGGGATGGTAAAGCTTTGTTCATCATTCATCAATGTTTGGATGCAGACATTTTTGAGAAGATTGTGCATTGTGAAAATGCAAAAGAAGCTTGGGATACTTTGGCTAGGAACTATGGTGGAGATGAAAAGTTAAAGAAGGTACGATTGCAAGCTCTAAGAAGGCAATATGAATTGCTGCAGATGACTGAGGGTGAAACTGTTAATCAATACTTTGTGAGGTTAACAAGCTTAACTAATCAAATGGTGAGAAATGGTGAAAAAATCTCTGATTTGATGAAGATTGAGAAGGTGTTGAGAACACTAACTCCTAAGTTTGATCACATAGTAGTAGCTAAAGAAGAGTCAAAGAATCTTGATGAGTTGAAGATTGAAGAACTTCAAGCATCGCTAAAGGCTCATGAACTGAGATTAAATGAAAGAAGCAAGATCAAAGACAAGTCAAATGAAAGTGCAGCTGATCAAGCTCTGCAGGCTCAGCATCAGAAGAAAGGAAAGTATAAGAAAGGCAAAAGAAAGAATCAGAATTCAAAGAACTCAAATGAAGGAACAAGCAAAGGCCATGATCACAGTTCTCAAGAAGGAAATAAAGGTCAGAAGAAGAAGATCAACAAGAAAGATATTCAGTGTTATAATTGTCAGAAGTGGGGTCACTTTGCAGCTGAATGCAAATCTAAGAAGGTACCAAGAGAAGAATCTGATGAAGCTCAATTTGTTCATGACAATGAGGGTTACGATTCAGAAGGAGCTATGTTAATGGCAATCATCAAAGAAGAAGATGATGATGATCAATGGTATCTAGACACAGGTTGTTCAAACCACATGAGTGGGAAGAAAACCTGGTTTTGTGAGCTTGATGAGTCAGTCACAAGGAAGATTAGATTTGCTGATGACAGTGTGGTGAATGCTGAAGGCATAGGCAAGATCAAGATTCAGAGCAAAGATGGTAAAGACTCATTCATTTCTGATGTTCTTTATGTTCCAAATATGAAAAGTAATCTCATTAGTATTGGACAATTGCTTGAGAAGGGTTATACTGTGAGAATGGAAGACAAGATCTTGAGAATTTTTGACAATAAAATGAGAACAATTCTGAAAGTTCAAATGTCAAGACAAAGAACTTTCAAAATTGGAATCAATATTGTTGAAAATCAGTGCTTGTTGACAAAAGCTGGTAATGAGAACTGGTTATGGCACCAAAGATTTGGGCATTTGAATTTTGGAGATCTCAATAAGCTTCAGAAGAAGAAAATGGTAATTGGATTGCCTCAGATTACTGAACCTGACAAGGTGTGTGACAAGTGTTGTATTTCAAAGCAGTCAAGGAGTTCTTACAACACTGAGATTCCAACCAGAGCAACAAGAAAGCTGGAGACAATTCACTCTGATGTGTGTGGACCATTTGAAGTAAAATCAATGGGAGGTAATAACTATTTTGTATCATTCATAGATGAGTTTACTAGAAAATTATGGATATACTTGATAGTTAAGAAAAGTGAAGTCCTTGATGTCTTTAAGAAGTTTAGAATAATGGTTCAGAATGAAAGTGGTGAAGTAGTAAGCAAGCTTAGAACTGATGGTGGTGGAGAATACACATCTAATGAGTTCAGGTCATTTTGTGAATCAAATGGCATTAAGCATGAAGTGACTGCACCCTATACTCCACAACACAATGGTATTGCAGAGAGAAAGAATAGAACCATTGTGAATATGGTGAGAAGCATGATTAAAGAAAAGGGTTTACCAACCTATCTGTGGGGTGAAGCAACTGCTACTGCAGTTTATTTGTTGAACAGATGTCCAACCAAGAGATTAGAGTATGTTACACCTGAAGAAGCTTGGTCAGGAATCAAACCGTGTGTGAAGCATCTGAGAGTGTTTGGTTCATTGTGTTTTAGGCACATACCTGATCAATTGAGAAGGAAGCTAGATGACAAGGCTCAAGCAGTTGTCATGGTTGGTTATCACTCAACAGGTTCATACAAATTGTATGATCCTATAGAGAAGAAAATAATGTTCAGCAAAGATGTAAAGTTTGATGAAGCAAGTAGCTGGAATTGGGAAGGTAGCTCATCAAGGAAGAATAGTATGGTGTATCTCAATAATACTGAATCACCAATACAAGAGGTGAACACAAATCAAGGAGGTGCATCTGAAAGACCAACTAGAAATGTACAAGCTCCACAAAGGCTGAATGATTGTGTGAGGTTTCCAGATACTGCAGTGGCTGATGATGGTGAACTAATTCAACTAGCTATGTTAGCTGAATCTGAGCCAGTCAGTCTTGAACAAGCAATGAAGGAAGAGCATTGGAGGAATGCTATGTTAGATGAGTTACAGTCCATAGAAAAGAATGAAACATGGTCTTTGGTTAAGTTACCTACGAGCAAGAAGTGTATTGATGTGAAGTGGGTATACAAGACTAAATTGAAGCCAGATGGTCAAGTTGCAAAATATAAGGCTAGGCTTGTGGCAAGAGGTTTTCTGCAGAGACAAGGCCTAGATTATAATGAGGTTTTTGCCCCTGTAGCTAGAATGGAGACAATAAGATTGATTATTGCAATAGCTAGCTGGAAGAGTTGGAAGATGTTTCAACTAGATGTCAAATCAGCATTTTTGAATGGTGAGCTAGAAGAAGAAGTTTATGTGAGTCAGCCACCTGGATTTGAGATAAAGGGCAAGGAGGATTATGTGTACAGACTGAGGAAAGCTCTATATGGCCTTAAGCAGGCACCCAGAGCTTGGAATAAGAAAATTGACCAATTTCTTATCAGTCAAGGCTTTGAGAAATGCATCACAGAACATGGAATTTACTTTAGAAATTCTGATGACAACCAGAAGTTGATAGTATGTTTGTATGTTGATGATATGATTGTAACTGGAAGTGATACAATGGAAATTGAATGGTTTAAGGAAGCCATGATGAGAAAGTTTGAAATGTCAGATTTGGGTGTGTTATCATATTTTCTAGGAATAGAAATTGTGATGTCCACAGAAGGAGTGCTTATTCATCAGAAGAAGTATGCAAGAGACATATTGAAGAGGTTCAATATGAATAATAGCAAGCCTGTCACCACTCCAATTGATACTGGTACAAAGCTAATCAAGGAAGGCGTAGAAGAACCAGTGGATGCTACTTTGTTCAAGCAGATTGTAGGTTCACTGAGATATTTGTGCCACACTAGGCCTGATATTACTTATGGTGTTGGATTGATTAGTAGATTCATGGAAAAGCCCATGACTTCACACTTGGTAGCAGCTAAGAGGATACTAAGATATGTGAAGGGTACAGAGGGACTTGGTATTCTATATAGAACTGGAATTGACACACCAGATGCTGAACTATATGGATACTCAGACTCTGACTGGAGTGGAGATGTTAATGACAGAAAGAGTACTGCAGCTTATGTGTTTATGTATGGTAATGCACCATTCTCATGGTGTTCAAAGAAGCAGGCAGTGGTTGCATTATCATCGTGTGAAGCTGAGTACATAGCTGCTTCAATGGCAGCTTGTCAAGCTCAATGGTTATGCATGCTTATGCAGGAATTGGGTTTGAAGTCTGATGATAAGGTTAGAATTATGTTAGATAGCAAGTCTGCTATCGATTTGGCTAAGCATCCTGTAGCTCATGGTAGGAGCAAGCATATAGAGACCAGATATCATTTCTTGAGAGATCAAGTGAACAATGATAAGCTGGAGCTTCTGCACTGCAAGACTGAAGATCAACTTGCAGACATTCTGACTAAGGCTCTGAAGACGAGCACACTTGAAAACCTGAAGATGAAGTTAGAGATGAATTCGACAAGCTAAGATTGTAATAAGGAGGTGTATTAGTTGTTGTATTTCAATCTTAGTTCAGGAGTTGTTGTTTCAGAAGTTCTGGTGTTTCAGAACTTGGTAGTTCAGAGGATGATAGTCCAGGTTCTGAGTGTTTCAAAACTTGGTAGTTGATCAGAATCTGAAGTTTGTTTTGTCCAGCTGTCATTTCGGTTAGTTAGTTAGAATGACAGCTGTAGGTTGTTAAAGTTTGTGGCCTATATATAGGGCCTTTGTAATCTACATTTAGTGTTGTGATCAATAAAATTTCTTCCTTCTTTAATTCAATTTCTCTTAAAACTTAGTAACAAGTTTTCTCCATTAGCGTTCAAAACTCCAACAAACATGTGTATGAAATACCTCCAAACTGATATGATAATATAATGAACATTGTTCATGAGAAATAGATGGGTCCAAGCAGGGTCTCTATACTGCTTTGATTTCCCATCTAAATTGGTTTGAAGAGCTTGCAATATTCGCATTGTCACCGATGCTAGCTATGAAGAATCACCTTCACCTTCAATTCCTTGCAAAAGTTGGTGTAAGGTAGATCGATGGCTGCAAATATTTATTGAATTCTGGTATGGTTAAATATGTCGAGATCTCGAATAAATAGAGGCACAATTTACAAACATGAACAAAGGAGAAAGTACACAAGGTTTAAGCATTATCCTTGCACAAAGTGAGAGAAATTGAATGGTTGATAAGTAACTTCACCTAATTTAGAATTAATGCATGGGACTTCCCAATTTTTTCATTGAAACATCAATAGAATGGAAAATAAAATTTAGTTAGAAAGAGTTGGAATTTTCAAATTAGTACAATAGAATAATCAATAGGATGATTTGGTAAAGATCTGACAAATTTGAAGGCAACAAATTTGTAAAAGTAAAGGCAAGCTACAACACAACACCCTCACAATTGATCTTATTGGCATTGGGAAATCTGATGCAATATTTTGCAGCTCCCTAAAGCAGCAGATAATATGCTAACTACCATGGACTATAGCAAGAAAAAATAGACCAATATCAAACATATTAGCACGAAAATCATAAAGGGAATATAAAAACTAGTGTTATCAAGCTTACTTGTTTCGCATATATGACATCAGTGGACCCTCATTTAGAAGATCGTGATCCTCAAAAACAACATCCACAACATCAGTGGACTCTCATAAGCTGATATTGTTCCAGAAATGCCTCCTAGCCTCCCATCCCCAACAAAAGCTGCGTGAATACGGAATGGCCTAACAAAAAATATAAAGAACAAACATATTTAACCGAAAAATAAATAAATATGGCAACAATTCTTATTAAGAACAAGATTGCAACAACATAGACCTGTACAAGTAACATCGAAGCGAGCCAGAAGGTCCTGGACTGGCAACTTCACCAACAGTCTCTCCTTACTGGCCCCCCATTCCGCCACATCGTTGAGACATTCACCAAGAGTTTCCAGCACCGTCGAGTCCTTCGGGACCAAACCCTCCCTCTCTGTGGCCAAGAGTGGGGACACGGCCTCCTCCCACGCATACAATGTCTTACAAAGCATCTCCAAGGGGGGCCCAACTCCTTCCTCGTCGGCCAACAGATTTGATGCCATCACAATAGGGACACGTTGATGATGTGGTGGTAGGCGGAGAGTGGAATGTGGGGATTGCGGATGAGGGAGAGTTGGCAGAGCTTGTTGAAGATGAAGTGGGAGTCGAAGTGTCGGAGGGGAAGCCGGTTTGGAGGGGCTTGAGGGAAAGGAGGGAGCCTCTGCTTCTGACCATTCGCGGGATCAGGGAAGGATAGAAAATCGCTTAGGGTTTTTGCTAGTGAGAGAGACCATTGTTGAAGAACGTGAGTGGATGCGTGAAAGAGACACATGCCTTTTGAATAAGTGAAATGTGTTTTCGAAGACAATTTTTTACAACATCAATGTGTAATGCGTTTTCAAAAAGACGATTTTAAAAAAAAATCATTTTAAAAAAGTTATAATTATTTACAAAAATATCACCTTTTTTATAAGATGATTTTTGTATAACCATCGTAGATCCACCGTGATAAAAAATATTTGTTTTTGTAATATAAGTTTGCTCTATTTAATAAGTCTATCTTTAAAATATCTTTCATTTAATAATTGATGCAACTTATATTTAAATTCGGAGGAAATAATTCATATAGCTTTATCTTTGATTGTTAGTAGGGCCTACTTCAATTTAGTGAAGAGCTTTCAAATCCTCGTAAGGTGCCTTCATGTTTTATATTTAATCTTCAAGTGGTGAATTTTGAAGGTCTGAACGGTAAAGAGCATGAGCTGTGTTTCGCTAAATTTGCAATGGATCATGCTTAAGACTTGAAGGGGGTGAGTTTCAAATCAACCGCTTATCTTTTATTTCTAGATTATTTTATTTAATATTTATTTTGAAAAAAAAACAATTCTATTTGGTACGAAGAGTTTTTAAAGTTCTGCCTTTCTGTTGGTTGAAACAACAATTAAATAATTTAAAAATTAAAACAAAAGCGCAGCAGTCATTCGTGCAATGCATTTGTGCAAAATATGTCGTACCATTAGGCTTTTCCGAAAAAAAATTTGCCCTATATAACTCATTCCTGCGATTTGTGCATAACACCTTTTTTAGGAAAAAGCATTCTTGTTCTTCAAAAGCGTCCAAGAAGGCAAGTACTTAAAATCTCCTACTGATTAAGAAGTAATAGTAATAGAAAGGTAGTTTGAATCATATTTATGTCTCTAGACCCTCAAATTGAAAAATGGAACGCTGCAGACGTGATACCAAACTCTGGTAGAAAAATGAATATGATTAGCTAAAGAACAATACATTGCAAATACCTACATACCTAACACGGCCTAGTTGCTTTATCTGTAATTACAACATTTATTACACGTGCCCACCCACTGGCTTTTTACCAGCTGCACGTGCCCACCCACTGGCTTTTTAGTTACCATCTTCATCCAAAATGGCTGCTCAAAATTGAGTGTTTATATTTTGATAATAAAAAATTTCAAACACTTACCTCTCATTTCTTCTTTTCTCTTTCAAGGTATATACAACTCAAGAGTACCTAAGAAACATTTTTCCACACACACACACACAGAGATATATATCCTCAAGCACATTAATTCAAGCCTTCAAGCACAAAAATGGTAACCATTGTGGCTTCTTACAATGTCACTCCAAATCAACCAACTCCCAAGGATCCTTTATGGCTATCCGATAGTGACCTAATCGGCAACCTAGGTCACATATCCGTCATCTATATTTACAAAGCTAAACACAACACCGACACCATTGAGAGGTTGAGGAATTCGCTTAGCAAGATTTTGGTCTACTTCTATCCCGTAGCTGGCAGGTTGAACTTGACAAAAAGTGGTCGAATAGAAGTGGATTGTAATGCAAAAGGGGTGAGATTGCTTGAAGCTGAAACCACAAAAACATTTGGTGATTATGGAGATTTTTCACCCTCCGAGTCCACCGAGGAACTTGTTCCAAAAGTTGATAATACTCAACCCAGAGAGGAAATTCCCCTGCTGCTACTTCAATTAACAAGGTTCCTTGGTGGTGATGAAGGCCTTGCCATTGGAGTTACTTTCGCTCATCCTTTGATTGATGCCACCGGCCTCGTTCACTTCATCAATAGTTGGGCAAAGCTGGCTCGAGGAGAAGCACTAGAGCCTAATGAAATGCCTTTGCTCAATCGAACAATACTCAAATTCCAACACCAGCCATCATCCTCACAAGTCCTTGGTTCGAGTGAAACCGAGTTCGATCCACATAAGCAAGATCTCGAGAAGCCTATAGCACAAACACCGTTGGGAGTAGAGCGAAAGAAGGTAAGTGCTACAATCTTGAAACTCACATCAAGCCACCTGGAGAGGCTAAAGAAGAAGGCTAATGATCAACCTTCAAAAGAAGGGTCAAGACCTTATACCAGATTTGAAGTTGTTGCTGCTCATATATGGAGATGTGCATCCAAGGCTCGTGAATCTGGTGAGAACCACCCAACCCTAGTTACTTTTAGTGTTAATTTTCGCAATAGATTGAATCCTCCTCTCCCTCAGAATTATTTTGGGAATGCTCTGGCAAAAGTAGTGACACCCGAATGTTATGAGGGAGATATCATATCAAACCCATTAGGTTTTGCTGCTCAAAAGATAAGGGAAGCAGCTCAAATGGTTACGGATGAGTCTATAAGGTCACAACTACATGCTAGTTTAGGCCAAGGGCAACTGAATCACATAAGGGCTTTTTTCACGGGACATGCACACAGTATTAATATTCCTTTTGATGTGAATCATAGCATTTTCCTCACAAGCTGGATGAACATGCCAGTGTATGAATCAGATTTTGGTTGGGAAAAGCCTTTGCATTTTGGTATAGTAAGTCGGGCTCAAGTAGATAGGGCAACCATTCTTCCAAGCCCTGATGGGGATGGTGTTGTTATCACTATATTTTTCCAGACAGCACTTATGGAGCTTTTCTTAAAGTTCTTCTTCGAGGATATGGATAATATGGAGATATGAAATATCCTGTGTTTGGGATATGCTTTTGAACATTTCAAATTCTGTTTTGTTGTTTTTTAGAGTTGGTAATGTTAATATTTATTTTAAGAATAAAGGACATGATCTTGGTGATCTGTTATGTGAGTAAGGGAAATACTTGTTTTTATATATAGGAACCCTACGTTATGTAGTACCGCTAATAATTTCATGTCTAGACTGTTATTTAAATCTATGTTTACACAGTCAGGTAATTTCCTGTGTGGTATTTTCTTATTAGGGCAGTATTATAAAAGGAGATAGAGATGGATTACAATACAATAAAAAAAAAAAACAGAGAAGTGAGAGATATAAATAAAAGAAGTTAATATTAAATATAACTCGCAAAACTTTTATTTTTTTCAGAGTATCCTTTTCTTAAAAGAAAATAAATGCTCCTGAGAAAAGTTTCATCCTATTAAATTCATTTCTTTTGCATGATAATGAATATACATTAAGATAATTGCTCGTGTTGCTCGAGTTGCTCGAGTATTCCAGAGATGGGTCAGAACGTCAATAAAAAATAAGTGAGCATGTTCCTAGCTCGCCGCCCGTCTTCTGTTCATTGAATACGAACACGTCACTCACTCACAAAATACTCCACGTTCTCCCACTAACTGGCTTACAAAATGTCACTCACAGACAATCACTGATTTTTTATTAAACTTTCTCCCGTGAATTTAACACAAATGAAGTAGAAACAAAAGCATTTAATTTGAAAAGGGTTTTATTATTTTCTAATTTTTAAATTATTTAGGATTTTTATTTTTAGTCTTTAACTTATTCTTTTTTTTACTGATTTTAATTTCTTAACATGGACTAAAAGTACTGAAAAAAAAGAGACATTGACCTGTAAAAAAATTATAAACTAGAAATAAAAATCATAAAATGTTTAATTAAGGAAGTAAAAAGATTGTAAATCCTTCAAGAAAATAAAAAATAGATAAATGCGTGAATAAAAATATATGAAAAATAAAGTGAAAATAAAAAAATAGATCTTATATCAAAAGAAGCGACTGAGATAGCTAGAGCTGACAAGGATAAACGAGCCAAAACACATTGACCTAAATAATGTTATTGTTCATCCGTCAGGAATTTTGTAGAGTTTCAACTTTTGTGCCACAAAAGATGTGCGATCAAGATAACAATGGAAGAAAATGTTGGACACCATATTTCATTAAATCTATGTTATCTCTTCCATTCAAAGGTAGACCTATTTATTTGTATAAATATGGGTAATGTATGGAGGTTAACTCAATATCTCATAATCTATAAACCATTTATTTTTCTCAAAAAGTTTCATTCATTATGGACAATACACCGTGAGAATTGCTTGACATTGACAACTTAGACCCCCCATCCTTTATAACCCAAATCTATCATCCTCTAATTCAAGAGCACTTATTTCTAGTCCCATAGGATAGTACAAGCTGTCATGATGAATAACAAATCTAAGAAAAATTACTCTCAACTAGAGAATTCATAATGCGTGCCCACCAAAAAGGCCAATGTGAATTTAAAAGGAATCTATGGTTGTGTGCTTTAGATTTCATTCGATCACAAGGTCAGCTATCGTAAAACATTTATTGTATTTGACACACAACCCTCAATTAATTGTTGAATTTGTATAATTCTAGAATTGATAAATGCTAATGACACACCTCACGAGAAACCGTTAAGGTGCATTGACTATACTTTTGGTCGTGTACCTTTAACACACATTGTCAAAACTTGTAAATAACCTTGTGATCATAAGCAAACCAATGCACATGATGCATTGTATTGTTCGTACGAAATAACCTCATATTCATAAGTATAAATATCCAACAAAGACCATCAAGAAACTATTCAAGTGCAAAAACTGATTTTTTTTTGCGTTTCCAAACACCTTTTTCAAGTCATTTTTAAAACTAAGTCAAGATGTGAATCTTATACAATTGGATTCATTTACATGAAAACTATCAAAATTAACTATTTTTTGAACAATAAAACATCATAAATATTCAAAACAATGCAAAAATCACCCCATAAATAATTAGTTACGTTATATATTAAAAATTACAACAATTAATTATATTATTTAAATATAATAATTAAATATATTACTAATTATCATTTTATTAATATAATTAAAAAAATTATAAACCAATAAAAGTCATAACAAAAAAAAAGAAGAAAAAAGACCTGTTTAGAATTCGGGTTTGGGGTCCCAAATTCTAAGTGAGGGTTTGATAAAAGTAAAGTAAAAACTAGATGTGAATTGGGGAGTTAGGGGCTCCAATTCATGTTGTGAATAGTAAATGAGATGATTATGTTAATAATTTGAGGGGAGAGATAGTTGGGTAGATAAAATTATTAAATGGATTAGTTGGATCTTTAACTAGAATATTAAGTTGGTTTGATATAAAATCTTATTTTAGTAGCTTATTTTGTTTAGTTATTTAAAGTAGCCTATGAAAAATAAGTTAATTTATGAGATATTAACTTTTTTCTTCTTCTCAATTTTATACTTGTTATTTTATTTGAATTTTCATTGTATCCTTATATTCAATTTAAAAATTATCTTATCTTTTTTGTTATTTGTCTAGAAAATTACTTGTATCTAATTTTTCTTAATCATGCAAGAGATGTACACATCTAAATCCAAATTCTTGTTGTAAAAATAAAAAAATGATCTTTTTAAGAAAATTATAAAGAAACAAACTTTTTATCTTTTGTTTTAAAATAATATTATTAATAAAGTATTTAAATGTTAAAAATTTACTTTTAAAAAGTATAATGCTAATAAAGTTTATTTAATTTAATGTTACTTCTCCAAAAAATAGAAAATTTAATTTTTCCATTTCCATATTATAAAACTAAAAAATTTGTTATCTTACTTTTTAAGATGATAAGTTATTAGATATAAATTCAAATATTAAAAATATTTAATATGTCATTTGACATTTATTTATAAGTTAAGTTATTAGTTAATTTTACCGAACATTTTTAATTAAATCAGTTAAATTAATTAAATCAATTAGCTTATAAGATTTTAGTTTTTTAAATGCTACTTATAACTTACAAATTTTAGCTAATATATCAACTAATTTTTTTCAAACATAACTTATATATGAGTATTCTTTATTTTTCGTGTGACACTGATAAGCAAATCCATTTTCAGTTTAGGTTTTGGGTGAACTTATTTACATTATCTTTAGGGTACATGAATAGGTATGTGGGATATATTTATAAATTTTTAGTTTATTCCGATTATTATTTTTGGATAGCTTACGCAAGTATTTTATATGAAATTAGCTTAACTCAATTTTTTATTTAATTAATGTAAAAAATTATACATGAATTATTTTAGTACATTATGGAAAGTAAAAAACAAAAATGTTTATAGTTATATAATAAATTCTTGTTTTGATTATCCAAATTGGACCGTAAATTAATTAATAATGACTTTTAATTTAGAGGATCGGAATATAGCTATGGAATAAACAACAAAAAAATAATATCCATAACTTATAAAAGCTGTTTTAGTACCATGTACAAGCTACAAAATGATTCACCATTCTTTTTATTTTCTTACTTCTAAACTTTTTTTTTTAAAGAAATGCATTTTCTTTGGAAATTATTTTGGGATCACTTATGATCTGTTTGGTAGAATAGAAAGGAATGAAAAAATGTTTTAATTAAAATTGTGTAGTGAAAGTATTACTAATTTTTAAAAACTTTCCTTCATTTCCCTGCTACTACAGTGCATGCAGCAAAAAAAGGAGTTATACATTTGATTTTTCAGAATAAAAGGAAGGCGACATGTCAATGTGTATGACATTCAGTAAAAAAAAAATAAAAAATTTCAACTTGTATGACTTATATCTGTGATGCAAATATCCAGTAGAAGGGCATTGGCAAGGAACCTAAAAACTGGTTTTTAATTATTTTTTAACAAAATCACTACTAAAATTAGAATATTTTAAGTCGGTCATATAGGACCCTATACGACGGTTTTGAACCGTTGTAAAAAGCCACATCGTAAAATTACAACACACTTATAACGATAGTTTTGTAACCATCTTACAAAGTAGAGTTTTCTAAGACAATTATTTAATAATTGTCTTAGAATGTTTCCTCTTCGAATGAGCTTTTTTGTAGTAACCCGTCTTAGTACGACTAACTTTCTAAGATGGTTATTACAATAACCGTCTTAGAATGTAATAGATAATAAGACGATTTTCAGAATAACCGTCTTAATATGTCATCATCAACATGTCAAATCTAAGACGATTATTACAATTACCGTCTTAGAAAGTTAGACATACTAAGACGGTTATCAGAATAACCGTCTTAAGATGTCCTCGTCATCATTACAAATCTAAGACAGTTATTATAATAACCGTCTTAGAATGTTGGATAAACTAAGACGATTATTGGAATAACCGTCTTAGAATAACATTATTGTTGTTGCTTTTCTACAACGGTTATTCTAATAATCACTTTAGTTTCTCTACAATTTTAAGACGGTTATTAATAACCGTCTTAGATAGGATTTTTTTTGGTGTTGTTTTATTTTATTTCTTTTGGTTTTTTTTGGGTGTTCTTTTTTTTTTTGTGATCCTTGGTAGCTTTAAGCAAGACACTGTACATTGATGGAAAGAAAAAAATATGATCATGAATTTCAACAATTATAAAATCATTTAATTACATATTACAATAATTTACACAATAAATGAGACTAATGTCAAGTATATATATATATATATATATATATATATATATATATATATATATATATATATATATATATATATATATATATATATATATATATATATATATATATATATGACCATTACACAATTTGTAAGCTTCATAACATGTATGTAATAAGTAATGGTTGAAATACTATACAACACAATAGCACGTACAATATGATTTTACTCCAAATTCTTAACACGCAAATGAAATAAATGATATTTTAACAACACACAATTTACCCAATTGTCTAGTATCCAAGCATCCTGCAAATAAAGCAAATTGTAGTTTGCATCAGTAAATTGTAAATATATATGTTTCCCACGTTATTATTCATTACAGATTTAAACGGGTGGCAGTGAACATGCATGATCCATTCACACAGATAAAAAAGGTTGAAATCCGAACTGTTATATGGTTAGTAGAGTTGAACCTAAGAATGACTCATCTGCTAGCAAATAAATGGTAATACATTATGTTGTTTTTCAGAAATTTCACAAATGAAATCTGCTGAAACCTTCATCAGTTGACTGTTATATGATTAGTATCTGTGCATGCATTTAGATGACTGAGACCTTCATCAGTTGTTACACTCAAGTTACATAAGGTTTTCCATGTTAATTTTGTTTCTGATATGTGCAAAATTGAAGGTAATGCAACTAAGTAATTGCCTAAGCATTGAAGAGCTACTCACTAGTCACTGCTATAGCAGATAAGATATTAGCTAATATCTTATCTAGCATTTTAAAACAATTGATTCAAAAACATCACATCTCCAACAGGCAAAGCATGAAGTAGACTAAAGTGCACATTTATTAAATATCACATCAGTACTTTAGTAGAATAAAAATAATGACATCGATTCTTGGAAATTCAGGGGGGGAAGGAAAATTTATACCTGTCCTATAACATCTTCTCCATTGAGGTTCAAGGGACAAGCGGATTTGATAAGCAAATACTTTTGTAGGTCTTCAAAGCATAAGCAATGCAGAAGCACGAACCTTAAGTACAATTACCATTTATAAGTTTCCAAGAAAAGATCAATCACCAAAATTAACCAATAGATGTAAAAAAAAACAATTAGGTAATAATCAAAATAGATAAGCAAATTGGAATATCCCATGCATCATCAATGAGTAAGCATAATGGTTCAAATATCTTGCGCTGATTAAGGAATCAAGCATAATGATAGATGAAAACTACTGGACCTAAAATCAGTTTGTAAGCAACACCATGGCAATGATTTCAATTAAATAAATATAATCCCGTATGTGGAGCTTATAATGTTCAAGCCTAGACAGAATAAATGATGATAACAAAGGTTTAGTAAAAAAAATGCTTCTGCTCACCTTAACTTCACACAAACTGCAATATATAGAACATGCCATCTTCACTTTCTTGTTGATCAAAAGATTCGTTACTTGAACTTGAGCAACGACAGATATAAGCATAAGGAGAGAAAAGCATGTTAGATTACGGGATAAAGAAGGTGATATAGAACATCCCAATTCTTCCTTATCAACCGATTTTGGTCCAATAGTTCAAGCATCTCCATCATGTGCTGCATTGATGAAGTTGATTTGCCTCCTAGTTTACTATTGTTGAGTCCATCAACCTTTTTGTTATCTACAATTTAAAGATATTTTTTGGACTTCAAAACCCCAAGATCTGCAGGGTTAGATGCTGCACACCAAATGTACAATCCAAAGACACAAGTAATCGGGAAAGAGTTGATGTATTAGTATATTACTAGACCAATTAATGTCCTTTCTACAGTTTAAGACTAATACACAGATAGTTCCCATCTTTTACAAGCGTATAAATTGGTATGAAAATAACCATTTGTCAGTCAATATTGGTAGTAGCACGGTAGCATCCCTAAAAAGCCCATAGTCATATATAGGTCTAACAAAAAGTGTAGAGTATGTGATGCACAAAACATACATAATATTCACCCACACAGGCAGAGTGATGCAAGGCAGTAGCAAGGTAGCAGCCCTAAAAAGGCCATAGTCATATATAGATCTAACAAAAAGTGCAGACAGCAACACAAATTATAAGAGAGTTGAACATAGGTTGCAAAATCATACTAGCCTAGAAAAACTTATCCAAAATTACAATAATGAAGCATATTATATTTATTGGATAGTCGACATATATTGTTACCCACCCATTTAATATTCCATTAGCTCTACGATTAAAGAGTAACATTATATAAGTCAAGGATTGTTGTGAGTTCAGTTCATAAACCCAAGAATTTGTTCACTCTCCACTACTGAATAGTTAAAGTAGTTTTTGGGTTCATTCTCGACTTGTGGATACATGGATCAAATCAAACTACACCATAATTATGTCATAAATCATAATTACAAATAGCACACACAAACCAGAAGTTCAGTAGTCAATTTGCCAGAGAATTCCTTCTTAACTAAGTGTTTAATGCAGATTATGTTGGATCAAGTGGCCTCGGAATAATTAAGAAGGGGGGATTTAATTAATTATGAACGTGTCTTGACAAATTAAAAATCTATCCTTCTTAATGTTACTAGATTCAATTAGGCTTTTACTACTAAGTTAAGAAAGTAAAGAATAGAAATAGAAACTTAACCAAAAGTAAAAGTGATAATTAAAAGTACACAGCGAAAATTAAAGAGAGTAGGGAAGAAGAAGACAAACACAAGATTTATACTAATTCGGCCATAAACTGTGCCTACATCCAGTCCCCAAGCAACCTGCGGTTCTTGAGATTTCTTTCAACCTTGTAAAATCCTTTATAAGACAAAGATCCACAAGGGATGTACCCTCCCTTGTTCTCTTTGATAAACCAAGTGGATGTACCCTCCATTTGAACTGATCCACAAGAGATGTACCCTCTCTTGTTCTCAGTATAACAATCCCCAAGTAGATGTATCCTCTACTTGTACCACAAAGGATGTACCCTCCGATGTGTTGGGACAAAGAATTCTCAGGCGGTTAGTCCTTTGAATCTTTGTAAAGAGGGAAACAAAAGATATCTCAGGTAGTTAGTCCTTTGAAATCTTTTGCTTAAGGGAAAGGGAAGAATCAAAAGAATTCTCAGGCGGTTAGTCCTTTGAATCTTTTGTAAGGGAGAAGAGAGACAAAAGAATTCTAGCGGTTAGTCCTTCGTTCTTTTGGAAAAGGGAGAAGAGAATGAAAAAGATGAATAACACAAGTTTTTGATCAAAGAACTTTTCTTGGAAGAGAAAGTGTTGAACAAAAACTTTTAGAAAGATGAAGAGAAATGAATTAGAAAGTTCTATTAAAAGTGTTGAAAGAGATGAAAGAAGATATTGAGAGATGTTGAAAGATTGATTCAAGGATGTTGAAAGAAGATGATGTAAAAGATAGATGATTCAAAGATGATTGATTATTGATTGTTATTGAAACTCATGCCATGGTCGCATATTTATAATCTCTTGATGACTCAAGTCAAAGCTTGTGACTCTTAGCAATTTCTTTAAAACTAGTCACTTAAAAAGTTGTGACTTTTGAAAGAATCTTCAGAAATAAGTCACTTGAAGAATTGTGACTTTTGGAAATGTATTTTTCAAAATCAATCACTGGTGATCTATTACCATTAAGGTGTAATCGATTACACATCAACAGATGTGACTCTTTATTTTGAATTTTGAAAATTAAAACGCTTAGAAGCTCTGGTAATCGATTACAAGTATTGTGTAATCGATTACACAAGTTTAAAATACTTTAAAACTGTTTAAACATAAGTTGTAACTCTTGAAATTTGAAATCTTAACATTTTAAAACACTGGTAATTGATTACTACCTTCTGGTAATCGATTACCAGAGAGTAAAACTCTTTGGTAATGATTTTGTGAAAACTTCTTGTGCTACTCAATGTTTTGAAAAAACATTTTAGTACTTATCTTGATTGAGTCTTCCCTTGATTCTTGAATCTTGAGTCTTGAATCTTGATTTTGATTATTCTTGAATCTTGATTCTTGAAACTTGATTCTTGAATCTTGAATCTTGATTCTTGAAACTTGATTCTTGAATATTTGGATTTTGCTTGATTCTTGATTCTTTGGCATCATCAAAATAACCTTGGAAGACATTGGTTCCACAGACTACCCAAACGAATTCAAACATTTTTTTGCAGCTTATGGTCTCGTGGCTCATTAAGGAAAACAATTCATTTTACCAAGAAGCTCTATAATGATATCCAATGAGTTTCCCTAAAACTCTCATTTAACTTAGCAATTACGTAAATGAAAATTCTAAATTCTCAAGAGACCACCTAAACCATTATCTGCAATGATCTCCAAACAGAACCACCACTAAGTTGCAATTGTTAGTGGTATGCTATGTTAAAACAGTTGTACGAAACTGCTAATTTTTGTACGAAACTGCTAATTTTTATACGAAACACATTTTCCTTTATCTATTATTAATAGTATAATGTTTGTGTATTGGTCTAATTCCACATTTTTGTTAAAATCTTAAAAGTGAAAGGTTCAAGACGATGTTGATGGTTCAGTTGGCAATTGGCATAATGACCAGCAGACAAAAGCTATCTCCGTCATCCATGGATATGTCATCGGAAAACATACATAATATAATTCCAACTTCCACATCTGCTTAAATGTCACCCATATTCATACATTGAGGCTGTAAAAATTAAGCATAATGTTGAAGCCATTGCAAAATTGAATGTCACCAGATTGAACATTCAAGTTATATTCCATTAACACTTGAACATGTCCCAGATTCAACAAAGGGGTTACTGTACATGTATCAGCAATTTAATAGTAATTGAGAAGAGGATAATTTAATTAAGGAATGGATAATAAGCAGGAAAATGGGCCACTCATAAGCTATGTAGAGACAACTCCATACAACATTATATTGAACACCATGTAAATGGTAAGCCCAAAATAAACTAAAAATAAAAATAATAGAAAACGAAAAGGAACCCAAATTGGACATCAAGATTAGAGACACATGAAACCAAAACCTTGAATCAGAAAGCAACAATAATAGATCTCATCACACTTTCCCCCAACCCACATGAAATCAGTAAAATGAGCATAAAGTAGGTGAAAAGTTGAAGATTGGGTTACCAGGGGTGTGTAGAGACCCATAACAACATACTGATATACATCTTCTTCCCAAGAAAAGGAGCAAAGAAGACATAGAAGGCAAACCCCAGAGTCATATACACAGCAATAGGCACCACCTTGACACATAAAAGAAAATTTGTCAAAATGACAAAACCCCGACAAAAACAACAGTAACAAATCCCCACAAAAATAATAAAAATCAAAACTTTACACTCACCTGGAGACAATGAAAAGGTAGCTGCCACCAGTCATAGTAAATAAGGAGTGTAATAAGTGGGTAAGATATCTACGGAAGGGAACTACAAGTAGAAGTTCCAAAATTTCTATATATGATTTGTTACTCTGAAGAGAATGATGAGGTAGTTATTCTGTTAAAAGTGATGCTCTTGCTCGCTACGAGATTCTACAAAAGGTATAATATAGCATTCATTTAATAAACATTAACTTCTAGTGTCTCTAATGTTATTTTCTCTCTACTTCCCTAATTGTACATATTTTAGTCTTGGCAATGGGAAGGATGGACCTGGGTGTTTGCTTAACGTTTCACCCTTATGAATTCAACACCAAAAAAGTGTCATGTAGGCTTAATAAAACTTTCTTAAGGAAAGGCAAATAAAAGATAAATGGGAGTCATGTGGGCCTAATCAAAACTAAGCATAAAAAATGTAAATGTTTTCCTGCATTGACATGCCATGTTGCAATCAATCTAATTGATGATATGCAAGTCCAGAAGGAGAAAACACAGCCCGGGAAAATAAAGAAAATTGGTTGTAACTTGGGAATCCTTTGAGGGAGTGACGAACCTTGCAAGCACAACCTTCGCAGTGCATGAACACTTTAAGCACGATGTCTGGCGGCGTAGATTCCTCTTTAGATTCCTTATCATCTTTTGATTCCTGTGGCTTTTTCTCTTCTTCTTTCTTTTTCTTCTTCCTCTGCTTTTTTCTCCTCCACTTTGTTTTCCTCTGGTTTTTTGTCTTCCTATTCAGAACATAAAAAAAAAAAATCAAAACCCAGAATGATACAATGATGGAAATTGAAGAAAAAAAGAGGAAAAAAGAATAGTTATGTAGACCTTGACCATTGGTGTTGATGGCTACAGAGATAAGGTTGTTACTTTGGATTTTTGGTTCTTTTTATTTTTGCAAGTGTGTGTGGGTTCTTTGTTATATATGCCTCAATTGGTTCAGAACCATTAGATTTGAAGAAGCGACTCATTAAATGACGTCGCATCTTTTAACAGGCATGTGCGACGCTGAGAGTTCCTGCTTCCAACACATGGTACTTCTTGGTGGTTACACTGAGTCCCATTGCAACATTACTTGGGCAATATTGTTTACTTCCACCCTCAATTCTTTCTCTGCTAGTCCCCTGTGAATTGAACAAATTATGCAATGAAGGAGCAAGTTCAAAGGTTATTGTTCGAGCAAAATATAGGGGCAATAGGATAAAATAAAAGATCGAACCAATGATACTATGAAGGTCAGATTCTCCTAATTAAAGACATAAAAAAATATTGTTGTAAGGGGAGGAAAAAAGTACAAAGAAACCCAACAATATATTTCATTTACTATAAAGTAAGGCTAGAAGCAAATATGAATTTTGGTATTTAAAACTAAGACAAAAGTGAAAAATGACTAAAGTTATGTGTACAACAAAGATTAAGTACAATTACAAATTAAATTTCTCATAATTGTCACTAATTGAGGGTCAAAGACAAATAAATAGATATTAACAAGTTCATTTGCTAGGATATAGAAATACAGCATATCCCGTCAGTGTCATAAGGATATAGAAAATATAAATTAACAAGTTCATTAACAAGGATAAAATTTAAAATAGCACTAAACACTGTTATGAAGTAGTTAATAACAAATTAACACTGAAAGCCACTTACATAATTGCACAAACATAGGCTCTGCCATAGCTTTATCTGACTCACGAAATTACTTTTTCTTGAATATCAGTTTACAGTGCAAGATTTCTCCTTTACTTCGATCCTTTGCGGCTTTGAATTTCTCCAGGAGATCCCCTATATATTTGTTTGCATCTAACCCAATGTACTCCTCTTAGTAACAATAAAAGGAGTTGTCAGACATTTAACTACAACTTGATTACAATATAACAAAAATAAGGAGAGGAAAAAACACATGCCATTCCCAACATCAACTGCTTTGGAGCGAGTAACAACTTTACGACATTCAAATAGACTAAAGTTGGAGTAAGTTGATAGTTTAATGACCCCTGCAAGTTCTTGGAGGTAAGGAATAAAATGATATAAACTTTGTAGTATAAAGTATAAACATAAGTGTTTAAGGTATGAAGAACTTCAAATATAAGTAAACGGACAAACACCATATAGCATCCTTTTAAGAAAATTAAGTTAATTAACCAAATACATTGTTCTATTTATGAAAAAAGTTTAAGAATAGAATGTTGCAATTTAGCAGCTACTAAATATGTCATGCAATGAAAAGAACACATCAAGTAGAAGAAACAAAAATACAGATAATGAGATTATGTTACAAAAGTAATCTGCCTATGTATAACACAACAAAGCAGTAACCTGATGCAAAAAACAGAGCAGAATGGCTATTTGTTCATCAAAACAGTTAGTTGCCTAAAACAGTAAAAATATAGTCACACAGTCAACACAGCAAAAAATCTCCTCACGTCCAGGAATTATATGTCTGGGACCAACCTTGACAGAATGTTTAAAAGCATTTAATGTATTTAATGCAAGGACTTGAATCTCAGAATCAGTAGCCACACCATTTGCTATGGTATGAATGTATTCTGATAGATAACTGCTAATATCTTTACTAGGAGACATTGAGGATGCACACAAATACATGAGGTCCTATGCTTTAATCAAGTATTGTCTATTTTTGACAGACACATATCAATGAGCAAAAAACACAGTGGATATACTTGTAATGATTAAAGGCCAAAATTGACAAAACATGACACTCAATACTGAATCTAAATGTTGCATACCTCTCAGGGTTATTTCTTGTTTGCTTTGATATTTGAAGAAAAAGTTCATGTCGGAGTTCTGGTCATTTCAAACTTTGCTTGTACAGTTTCCCTACAGTTTCAAACTTTGGAATATTAGTCAGACAAATCATTGACATACAAAGGAAATAGGGAAACAATAAGATTTCAAGAATTATATTTATGTCTAGATTAAAAATAAATTTTTTCACCTGGAATCTGTTGATCAAGGGTACAACTCCACCTAGTTCTATTGGAACAACCATTGACATAGTTGATGGCGTGCTGGAACAAACAAATCATTACCAAGTTACAAAATGGATAATGTTACACATGGAAAAACAACAAATTCTCTTGCTTGATATAAAATTAGCCACACAGTTCAATGGGAAAAGGCGAAAAAAACATGTTGTTTTCTTTGGCTTAACAATTACAACAGTTGTTGTTTCCCAGACTAGTGGCTTGTCTCTAGATACTAAGAAGGCCAAAGATTCTGCAGCCTCCACATTTGAAATTCTTGACAGCAAACCAGCTATTCACTCCAGCAGTGATGAGGGAACATCATTAGACATAGTAAAAGGTTAAATTGAACTTGAACAAGTCAGCTAGCTTCTGTTACCCAACAAGACCTAATATTCAAATTTTCAAACACATGTGTCTAACCATGCCAACTGGAAAGGTAATCAGTAATCATTTTCAGTAACAACAAAACTTACATATAGTTTCCTATATGTTTCTAGTGTTGCTTGTTAATAAAAAAAAACATAGTTTCATGTCAATAATCCATGTAATAAAGAGTTGCACAAGGGGAAGGGAAGAGTGTTAAAACCTAGCACCTAATCTTTTTATTTTAATTTTAAAATTCACAAATGTGAACCTGGATAGCCAAGGCCAAGTGACTATTGCAGTCAATAGACATGCTCAACCCAGTCATATTTATAGCACTAAGGCAAGGAGCACCTGATACACATGATCAGGTGATGACTTATCATTAAAAGTTAGCACAAAGTCTTTGTTTGTAGGAGTCAACAGAAGCAAAAGTCTCACATAAATAATGTTACAAAGCCATACTATATTAAAGATAACTAGAAGAAAGTTAGGTTTCGAATTTACCAGTTGTCACAACCTACCCTTCGGCGGGAGGGCGACGCGGGGCTCACGGGTGCGTCTTCCAAGAAAGGAAAATGCGCAGAGTCGCCACCAACGTTTATTTGAGAAAAACGTCGGAAAAACCGGAAAGGTGTAGTCTACGAACTTTAATTTGCGAAAGGTCCGGGAGTTATTTTTACGCACGGGGAAGGTATTAGCACCCCATGCATCCGTCACAAGGGACGACAGCCTTTAACCAATGTGCAATATCATGTCTTCGATTTGTTTTATTTTCCCTTTTTTACGTTTTTATGTCTTTTTATGCCTTTTGTATTTTTTATCTTTTTGTGGTCGACAAGGGTATTTCCCTTGCTCCTACGTATTCCTCAATTGTGATGAAGAAATCAGACCTACGTAGTTCTTTCAGAACTAAACGTTGGTTAAGTTGTTTTGATCTTTATCTGCAAGATCGATTTTAACCGCACAAAAGTTGTTTGAGGCATTGGACCATTAAACGATCTTTTGATTCTTTTGAAAGGAGAAAACGTTAAGGCATTGGACCATTAATGATCTCCTGGTTTTGAAAGGAGAGAAACGTTAAGGCGTTGGACCATTAATGATCTCTTGGTTTTTGAAAGGAGAGGAACGTTAAGGCGTTGGACCATTAACGATCTCTTGGGGTGGTCGACAAAAGCGGGGCTTTTGCTCCTACGTATCCTCAATTGCGATGAGGAAATCAGACCTACGTAGTTCTTGCAAAAGCGGTAAAGTTACGTCTTGATTTTATGCTTTTGAACGGTTCATGTTAACCGATAAAAGCAAAGACCATTTAAGGTGTTTGACCTTAAAACGGTTTTTAGTGATTTTTGCGGACAAAACTTGATTTATGAGTTGATTTTAGCCTTAGCTTCACTTTGGTTATTAGTAAATTCATTCAAGGAAACTTTCAAAGAAAAATGTCCGATTGATTTTTTTGATTTATTTTATTATTATTTTTTTCCAAGATATTTTGATTATTTTATTATTATTTTTCCTTTTTTGGTTTAACCGAGGTTACAGTGTGAATGATTGGTTAGATTTTGCTTTAACAGTGATTAAACGAGATTACAATGCAAATGATCGGTTAAAATTCATTTTATCATTTATTAGGCCAAATAACGACTTAAATAAACAGTTAAAGCACGTTAAAAACGAAAGAAAAGAAAATCGAAAGTGAACGATAAGAAGATGAAAGCAAACAAAACAAGAAATGAATTGAAAGTCTCGGATTCAAACACTTACCGATTGAAGAATGAAGAACGAACGAAGAACGGAGGAAAATCTTCACAAATTTGCTCACGGGAATGTCTCGGAAGCGTTACGAAAGCACTTCGACTCGATTTTTGTTCGCGGAAACGTGTTTTCTTACCCAAAATAGTCGAAATGCATAGCCTAAGGGTCATGAACATTTTTGTAACAGCCCCCCTCATCTATTTATATGGAAAAAGAGAGGTGGTTGCCGCCCATAGGCTTCTTGAGGAAGATTTCTAAGCGCACCCCAATTACTAAGTTCACCCCCCTTTACGTACTTTGCGGAAAAGTTACGGAAGCCTTACGGAAGTTTTTCGGATTTGATTTTCATCTTTTTTTCTCTTCTCTTTCATCAATATTAAGTGAAATATGCTTACCCAAGGTTTTCAGAAATTTTATGGAAGCATTACAGAAGCCTTGAAAATCATTTTTCAACAAAACGTGGAGGAGCTTGCCGCCCAGTTGCTTCCTCCTTAAGCAACCCAACTTCCAAAATGTCCCGGAAGGGCCTAGATTCAAATTGCTATTTACACCCTTATCTTGATAAGTTCAGCCCTCGTTTTTGTGGTTTTGGCTGTTTTCTTTCCGAAATCTCACGAAACTTTACTGATTCCACCGCGATGAGTGTTAAGCCTTCCGAAGCGATCAACAATGGTCCTCGGATGAAATTAGAGTGCAACGGTTTATTTACACACACCCCACTTTGCTAAATACACTCCCGTAACAATTGAAATTTGAAGTAGGAAATTTACCTTGTTCCACTCATCCTTCAAACCGACAGTAACTATGCACCACATTCAATGCATGACATAATATCCACACTTGTACCCTCCGGTTTGAACATGACTCTAAATTTAACAGGAAAAATATATTTAACATTCAATCCTTAAAAAATTACAAAGGGGTTTAGTGAAAATAGGTATTGATTAAATAATTTCTAACCTTGGGTTCAACCCATCGAGGTGCAGCTTGATCAGACATACCTTCGAAAGAACTAGTTATTATCTTCATTGCCCAAGTAAAAAAAAATATAAAAAACCATATATATGACAAACATTTTTCCTATATATCTAACAACAATTCCAAAGACCATCATTTGTATATTTGAATAGAACCTGTTAATTACAACTTGGATGTTAATATTAGGCTTCTTCCGCAGAGAACAAAACCAAACAACCATGTTTTCCCTTGTACACAGAACAAATAGTTGCCAATGTGCCCTGAAGTTGACAATTATAATTAGGTAATTCTTCAACCAAATAATTTCCTAAATTAGAACAAAAGTTGAACTTACTGATGCAAGTAAGCTCCTAAGTACAATTGTCATTGTGATTCCTTGACCCATGTTTGAATGTATTGTTGGCATTGTTCACATCTGTCCTTAGCATTGTGTATCGACTGAGGCTCAAGGAAACCATACAGTGACCCATCACCTCTGCTTCTACCGCACTCATCCTTAAAACTATTTCGAAGACAAGGAAATGAATATTGTTAATTTATTAGATATAAAAATGTTGGTTATAAGGTAATCAAACCTAAAGGTTGTAGTTAAATGGCTTACATGATCCAAAACTGCAATATAGATATGCTTAAACACTTGTGACCTGATATTATTTCTGCTACATCAGCATGTGTGTGAAAAATTTTGCCCCAATATTTGGAAGTCCAAATTGGCTCCCTTCCCACGGCAATTCCACTAGATTCAGCAGCAACTTCTACCTGATCAACACGTCTATCTGGCTTCTGCACATTATGATTTGAATCCTATATGGTTAAAGAAAATAAGTATTAAATTTAATCAAAAAGTAGGTATTACCAATGCAATTTAAATGACATGAAGCAAGGTGAAAATTAAATTACTTACATCAGATATAGGTTTCACAAGATGTGTAGGTCATCCAATGAATGTGTTACTCGCCTCCCTGACATACTGAATCTCTGACGTGGGAAATGGGACCCTAGCGTCACCATTGTAAATAGTCAGAACACAGACCCTTACCACATCATCTGCAGACCCTTACTTGCCCATAGTAGTTTCATCAACTGCAGACCGGTCCTTAGCAACAACATTTGCAGCAGCTTCAACACAACTTTCTTTGGTGCTAACACGTGCAACCAATACATCAGGGTTAAGTGGTCTAACAAGGGCTGAGTGTTACATTTGAATTTGGGATAACTCAGTCTTGATCGCATCCAACTCCTTTTTCATTATGTCCATAGTCCGTTTGTTTTCATCTACTACCTCTCTCCTCCACTCTTGCTTTAGATTTCCTATGATTTCCACCAATTGATATGGGGTGATCATTGCCGAAGAACTGTTGGAGCCACTGGCATGCTGTCCAAAAATTACCTATGGTGACACCATGTCCAGCTACACGAACACGACCAGGATGCTTTGGACTGCCAAGCACAGTGTTGAGAATGTCTTGACGACCATGTGGGACAAATGTTCTATGTGTTGTTTGTTCCTGTAAATCATCCCGTCACAATGACACAAAAAAACTCATAAGTGTGATTAGAAGAGGGATTATTGAAATTTAAAAATGTGTCATATATTGAACCTACAATTTTGTCAAAGATTTCTTGAGCTGCTATAGATGTCATTTGGCCATATTTGTTTGTTCTAGCCATCTTCCACTTGACATGTCTTGCAATGGGGGATGGAGGGGCGACGACCATATCTGTATTTTCAGTAAACTCAACATGATTCAATCTTGTCTTTGTTTTCTCGGCCATCAATTTTTTTCAAGCACATCGTACCCTCCATGAGACAGTAAGTAGGGAGAGTCGTTGAATTTTTGTATTTCCTGTGCTTTTTTGCGTATTCCATGTCCGTATTTACAAATACAATTCAGTAAATAATGACTTTAACAAAAATTACCTAAGTTAAATGTTGTGTAAAAATAATTAAATTCAAACCTGCCAAGTAGGGGTCGGTCGAGTCTTTGCAAATTGTTCCCATGTTTCTCGATCCAAACCATACTTAGCAGATGGATCATTTTTTTGTTGATCGTCTTTGTTAGCGTATACATATCTGATGGTGAGGGAGGACTTAAATTGCCTCTATCTGGTCGCAACTGTGGACATCACCTTCTTCTTGGCAGATGTTCCTTCAGGGATGTAAAATTTACCCTTAAATAATAAATAGTTTTGAAATAGTTATTGCATTAACCACATTTGCACCTGCATCAAAAATAAAGAAAACCAAATTGGTTACTTAAGTGCACTTACCAAAATGTCCTCCCATATAATAATTTTTAGACTTTCGGGGACATCTTTCCAAGTAGAATGCACAATAGGAATTTTCTCCCGCACCACTAACCCCAGGTAACTAAGAAATTTTTCTTTATGAGGGCCAGATCCTCTACCAGTAATAGGGTTGATGTTGACAGTTGGTCGTGGTTGATCCAAGCTTCTGCCAGTCAACCTTCGCAGCCTGGTAGTTTGTCTAGTCTTCCTTTTTGTGATTGCGCTAGGAGAATCTGGAGGTGGAGGGGATCTCCGGGGTGTTGCCATGGCTGCATAGAAAAAGAAAATAAAAAATAAGCCAAGTTAATTAGCACAACGTACAAGTATGAAATTGTAATGAAAGACAGGTAATTGGAAATTCAAAATGACAATGGACAAGGTAAATATTATTTGGGTATATACCGCATTCAAGTAGCCATATTTTCCCATAAACCTTCATCATGATCGATACGATTTGCATATACATCATCCTCCTCATTTTCAGCATTTACAGAAGGCATTTGTGTGGAGAACGTTGGCATGTCGTTAACATCAAGGGTTGAAGCATCAGTATCGGGAGGGATACCACTTGTTTTCCCCTGAAGAACAACTAACCATCTTGAGTCACTGGGATCTTCAACATAAAACACCTGTCTTGCTTGTGCTGCCATGATGAATGGCTTGTCCTTGTAACCAATCCTTTCAAGGTCAACTAAAGTAAACCCCATTTTGTCTTGCTGGACACCCGCATTTCCATTAACCCATTGGCACTTGAAAACAGGCACTTTAAATTCACCATAATCAAGCTCCCAGATTTCCTTAATGACTCCATAATAAGGCATGGATGCTCGAATAGGATGGTTATCTAATGCACTACTAAAGTGGTCCGAATGAGCATCAATCGTGACTCCACTATTTTGCATGGTACTTTTATCACCTGTGACTTTGTGTAGAATGAATAATTGTTGATATCATACCCCTTCCAAGTAAGGACATTGAGATTAGGCCTAACAACTAACAATGGTAATGTCTTAGAACCACTATCGCTAGCAAATATTGTTTTTCTAAACCAATTAATGAAACTCTTATTGTTCTCCTGCAACACCCGCATCATATTCATGTTTGGGTGACAAGCTGCGACATATTCTTTGTGAGCATCTATGTATGGTATAACCTCAGTTGTGTTGTTTAGTACATATAAATGCGCTTGTGAGACATGTTGGCGATCCATGGTTATAACATTGAATCCTCGTGTACCTTTACCTTGCCATGTAGACTCATGACGACTTTCAGGAAGACCAACAGGTGAAGCATTTTCGATGTACTCAGAACAAAACTCAATAGCTTCTTCTGCTACATACCTTTCAACAATGCTTGCTTCTAAGCGATATTGATTCTTCGTATAACTTTTCAATACCTTCATGTACCACTCAATCGGATACATCCACCGCAGATATACGGGCCCGCACAACCGTATTTCTCAAACAAGATGAACAACTAAGTGAATCATTATGTCAAAAAATGCTGGTGGAAAATACATCTCCAACTGACAAATAATAATGGAAGCCTCATTTTCCAAATCATCCAAGTGTTTTGGGTCGATGACTTTGCTGCAGATGGAATTGAAGAAAAAACACAATTGAGTTATTGCAACCTTAACTTTGTCAGGCAATATACCACGAGTGGCTACAGACAATAATTGTTGCATTAAAACGTGACAATCATGGGACTTCAACCCAACCAATTTCATATCAGTCACAGATACAAGGCTCTTGATATTTGAAGAGTATCCTTGTGGGACTTTTACATTTTTCAGACAATGACAAACTTTTTTTCTCAGTGGTTGACATTGTATGACATGCTGGGGGAAAATACGTTCAAAGACCTTTTGACATTGGATGCAACTATTGTTGTATGCCCGTTTCTACTAAATCTTGATGACATTTCAAACCATCTATGTCTAACCTTTAATGTTAAGCAGCATGCCTACTAAACTATCACAGACATTTTTCTCAACATGCATAACATCTAAACAATGTCTCACATGTAAATTGCACTAGTAAGGCAGATCAAAGAAGATAGACTTTTTCTTCCAAATGTTGTTGTGGGACCCATCCCTTTTTTGTGTCTTTCCATACATATAGATTATATTGTTCACCCGATCCAAAACTTCATGACCTGACAAGGGTTTTGGTGCACTGTCAATCTCAGATGTGCCATTAAATGCATTCTTCATTCGCCTATATGGGTGAAAAGGTTTTAAAAATCTTCGATGTCTTGTATACACTGTCTTCTTTCCATGCTTTAATTAGATGTAACATGTGTCTTTCTCACATATAGGACATGCTTGGTGGCCTTTCACACTATATCCACTCAAATTCTCATATGTTGGAAAGTCGTTAATGGTGCAAAAAATCATTGCACATAACCTGAAGGTCTCCTGAGCATTTCCATCATACACATTAACCCCTTCTACCCACAACTTTCTGAGGTCTTCAATCAAGGGAGCAAGATACACATCAATGTTATTTCCTAGCTGCCTTGGACCGGCTATCATCATACACATCATTATGTACTTCCGCTTGATGCATAAACCAAGGAGGCAGGTTGTAAATGATCAACAAAATAAGCCACGAACTATGGTTGCAACTCAAGTTTCCCAAAGGATTCATTCCATCCGAAGCGAGACCAGCCCTTAGGTTTTTGGGATCTTGTCCAAATTCTGGATACAACTGATCAATTGTCTTCCATTGAGTTGAATCAGCATGATGACGAAGCAATCCATCTTTGATCCTCCCATCAGCATGCCATGTTAGGTTTTTTGCGTCTTGTGCATTAGCAAACAATCTCTTAAACCTTAGTATTACTGGAAGATAGCAACACACTTTTGATGGAAGATCGTTGTATGTGCTTGCATCACCACTGCATTCGTCAGACTTGACTTTGTACCGTGACACCCCACATGTAGGGCAGTTGCATATTTCAGCAAACTGATGTCTATACAAAATACAATCATTAGGGCAAGCATGTATTTTTTCGTATTCCATACCCACAGGGCATAATATCTTTTTTGCCTCGTAATGGTTCTTCGGTAACATGTTATCTACAGGAAGCATATTCTTCAATAACAAAAGTAATTCGTTAAAGCTTTTGTCACTCCATCCAAATCTTGCTTTCAAATTCACCAAAGCTAACACCCCTGATAATCGTGTGTACTTTGTGCATCCCATATATAATGGCTTCTTAGAATCAGTATCTAACTTTTCATAATAAGGTGCTTGTGCTTGCCTAAAACCCTCTTGTCCAAGATCGTGTAGCATGTCTTCTATACGATCACCGACTTGTTCATCAACTGTAGCAGTCGGAGGGATTGATGACATTTGTGGTAATTCACCATGCCATATCCATTTTGTATAACTAGGACTGATACCATCATATATAAGATGTGTTCTAATGTCATCCAAAGATTGTCGTCGCCCATTCAAACATTTAACACATGGACAAAAGTATACTCCACCAATGTGTGGTGCATTTTATTTGGCAAATTGCAAGAAATCTTCAACCCCATTCTCATACTCGTCACTTATGCGTGATCTTTTCATCCATGTTCGGTCCATCTTTGGTGTACTGTTAGATTAGGTACATTATCGGATATGCATGTCAACCTCTCTTTTTGATAAAAAGGTGTGACCTTACCCCATTCGGGAAGACAACTTTTTACTTCATTCAAACAAACAAGTTAAGATGAATATCTTAAATTTGACAAAATTTTGGAAGCATTTCGCTTTTGTCTCCAAGTACACGAAATGAAAGCGGTGACATCAATTCACCCGGATCATGTATGCACCCAGAGAACAAAGCAAGATGCACTGTCCGAAATTTAGTCAAAAATAACACAACATACTTAACTTATAAGTGAAAATGAAGTAAAAATAATTAGTCTTCCCAAACTGTCTAAACGAAAAATTCAAGATTCAATACAACAATTAATCCAAATTGTCTGTATTAATCGTTGTATTGAATCTCAAACGAGGAACTATGGCTCACTCAATGAACTACAATGTAATACTAAAGAGTAGTTACATTTCCTATAATACTTTATGACATAAGTGCGAGAATGACATACATACCTCTAAAGATGGTACTAACCAAAGGTTTGTTTACGGCCGAGCTGGAGATCAATGAGATGACTGTATGTTTAGTGAAGGTGTTTCAACTTTATTGCTATCCTGAACAGCCAGTACACACTTTAACAGTACTACCTACAAAAATAAAAAGCTTTTAAGACCACAGTAGGAGTACAGTTGTGTAACGAAAAATTATTGCTATCCTGAACAGCCAGTACACACTTTAACAGTACTACCTACAAAAATAAAAAGCTTTTAAGACCACAGTAGGAGTACAGTTGTGTAACGAAAAATAATTCAATTACACATATAACATATGTATTTGCCATCCACAAATACATCTGCATATGGCTTTTCAAGTAACCACATTAAGTTTCAGACTAGAGGCATTATTCCCAATCGATTTATTGTCAAATGTAAACTTTTCTCACAATGGGTGCATGATTCAATCATATTCATAACATTGGTTACATTCAACTATATAATTTCAGTTTGTTACTCATGACTTAATTTAGTATGATAAAGCAAAGAAAAAGTGCTGATAAAGCTGCAGAATTTTGCATGTGCAGCCCTGCAGTAACACTGTAATGTTAATGTGCATTCAATGGGATTTGGTTCCTCAACCTATGAGTGCATCTGCCCTTGATTTTAAATTAAAGAAGCTTCACTCGATCACTTTACATTAGCCATCAATATTGTAGAATTGACAGATCTTCAACTACTTTCTTTATAGTCTGTAGATTTTATGAATATGAGTAATCATGTAGACTAATTTTAGGGAACTCAATTTTGTGTTATGTATGCAGTAGATCATCTTGTAGAATGTGCTTAATGGAAATCCGAGCCTTGACTTGTCAATACATTAAAACTAGTCCATTCTATTATACTAAAGTTTTATTGGTTGTAATTTATTGTTTTAGTATAAAAGAAAACTTTACCCTTACCAAAAAATATCGTAAGTTCATTGTGTAACAAATCCTATGTTAAAAGACTAGTGTTTCACTCTCTGAATTCTGAAACAAAGATACCATAAACAAAAAAAAAACAATAAATTCGAAAGCAAGACAGACCCCATAGTACCATGCCACACCACGCTGTCAATTAAGTCTTAACACACACTAACAATAATTGAACCATTTGGCTATCTGATTCTAAGCAAATAAATAAATGGACTGTACCTCAATATTCCATTGTTACTAACATTTCACACTTAGCAAAGGTTTCTAAGATATCACAGAAATGAAAGTCGCAGGTGCCTTGGGAGCCAAGACAGCACTAGCCTGCGATAGCTGCGTAAGCAGAAGGCCAAGGTGGTTCTGTGCAGCAGATGATGCTTTCCTCTGCCATGCCAGCAACACTTTGGTTCATTCCGCAAACCAGTTAGCAAGCACACATGAAAGGGCTCAGCTTCAAACTGCATCCTCTAAGGTAATGACAAACACTACGCACGGATGGCACAGTGGATTCACAAGCAAGGCAAGAACCCCGCGTCACAACAGGGAGGAATATAGACTAATTTTTTGGACTAAACTATCATGAGGTTATTACTGCTTGGTCTAGCCAAGGTTGTTCCCCATGGATAATTTCAAACCCACCTAAGTTGAACTCTGATTATGACTTCTCCTTGGTACTACTACTACTACTACTTAACTTTCCTTTTTCAATGGTTTTGTACATATTTAGATTAAAATGTTGAAAATTTAAGTTTGCAAAAATAACCGTTCATTTTCTTCCATTCGAAATTTAGTTTTCAGGCAACATTGAAGCAAAAATCCTGCCTCAATTGATTGAATAACATGTGTGAGTTATTGTAAATTATTTAACACTTTGATTCTCATAGATAACTCCAGTTTAATTTTACTAGAATTGTTGCTTGGGATATTTCTGTCTATATATCTCTCTAACAGGTTTAGTAATCAGTACTAATTAATGATCATCATTCTCAGCAGGTTTAAGCCTTTTGTAATCCAATATTGGAAGCCTTTTCATTATTTGTCATTAGAAATTCAATTGTTCAATGTTGATGCAGTTATTTGTTAGGTAGTTGATATTTTGGCCTGCTGATTAACATTGTTTAATGTCATCACAGGTTTAGATGAGTGTTACATTTTATATTTATCTGTTCGTCACTTCGGTTCCATATATATGTCTGTGTGTGTACACACACACACACACTCACACACACATGTTTTTACATGAAGAACAAAACAACATCATGGGAAACAACATGATGACCAGAGTTGGAAAGATGAAGGAATCACAAAATAATTTGAACAAATATAGTTTTGTCAACTAATATATATATAGTGCACAATGGGAATCTGAAATTCATCTCAGTTGTAATGAATGGGTTGGAATAGTTGTTAATGCAATTAATTAGATTTACAAATATATGCCTGCATGAGATATGTAAATGGGAAGCTACCCCATCCCTATATTAGGACAATAAATCCAGCTCCTGCTTAACTCCTAAAACGTCATCTTGGGTTGAAGTTAACTTTGTTAAGAATATGAAAGGTGCAAGCACTAAATATAAAAATGAGAACATGTGTATTGCATATTTTATGCTGGCTTTACTCTGGGTTGTTAAACTGCTTCAAAATATTATTAGTAGTTTTAGTGTTAGTGGTGGTTTAAAATTGTAAGAATTGATTTTAAAAAAACATAATCAGTTTTTTAAGGCAACATAATCAATTTCCACTCAAAATAAACACTCCTAAAATTGATCTTATTTTTCATTTATTGTTATGTACTTTTTTTCTGTCTTCCCTCTTTATTGTCATGCACTAAATTTCTTTTATTCTTACCAAACAGATATGAAATGTTTTTCCTAGAACAACCTCATATACTTGTGGTAAAATTATATTTGGTATATCAAGGAGTATAGCAAGTTAAAGGGTCTCTTATGAAGTTGTTATTAATTATTCCCTATTGAGTGGGTACACAAGTTTTGTAGGGTTATACGCTATCTTTTTAAGTTTGTTTTGGCACTGGCACAAGACAAACTCAAAATGGCATATGGGTCTGCACATGACATATAATCATCATGATGTCTCAATTTGTATTGCTATTGGTCCCTCTAAATTACTCTGACCATCCTTAACTTTTGTTTATGAATGACTTTCCTTTTTTTGGGTCCCTTTTTTGCTGCAATTAGCTTCAAGATAATAGGAGTAGAACCACCCCATGCTACATGGCATCTCCTTCTCCTTTGACAACTTCAACTTGCAAACGTTGTTGAGAGGTAGGAAAGAGAAGGAAAAACAGAAGAGAAAATCTACAACAACATGAATTGTTCTTCAAATGGAACAGAAAAATCAACCCCTCAAAGTTGCATAACCGCAAAGGACAAAAAGAGATGAAGTTTTAGAAGATCATCATCCTCAGCCACTACTGCACAACCACACCACCAACAACTTATAAGGAATTGAATTTTGTAGACACAAATGTCACTGTTTCACGGACACTGGAAACTGACATTGATATTGAGAATGAGCAAATGAAGCACGCCATGGCTGTGGCTACTGCCACTACAGTACCAGCTCATGCTGCAATGGCAGCTATAGCTGCTGTGATCCTTTTGACTTCTGCTGCCAATGGAACATCTAAAAGCATTGAAGAGGCTGCTGCCATCAAAATCCAATCTTCCTTTCGCTCTCACTTGCTATTTCACTTTCTAAGGAATCGAGTTTTGTCTTTGAGATTTAATGTTGTTGGTATTTGAGTATGTCAATGATTGATATGATATATGAGTTAATGTTTCTATGAGAGGCAACAAAAGCATTTTATGCTCTAAGAGGATTAGTGAAGTTGCAGGCACAAGTAATAGGTCACTTGGTGAAAAAACAATCGAAGGCAACACTGACATGCATGCAGGCTTTGGTCACATGCAACACAAGTCAGACCTCGTGCTTAGAGGATCCAAATGAGGTCTAAAGGAAACCCTAATCATAAGCACACAAATGCCATCAAGGATAATTTGTTGAGGCATAAGGTAAGTGGAGTGTTTTATGGTCTGACAGAGGAAATACCCACATTGGATAAAGACTCCTGGTTTAAGGATTGATGTGAATCTGGGAGTTTCAAAGCAGGACCAACATCCACTAAGGATGGAACTGTTGCTAACTGGTGAACAACCACCTGAGAAGCAGATTGAGAAGCATGTGTATGACTAACTCCTGTGGCAGAAGTTGCTGTTGTGGAAGGAGCAGACAAGACAGTCAAGAATTGTTGAGGAGAAGCAAGTACAACAGTTAAAGAGTCTAAGGTTGGTTCAGCAAACAAACGAAGAAAAGGAAAACTGAATTCATCAAATACGACATCCTTGGAAATATAAATTCTTCCATGTGCTGCCATGCACTTGTAACCTTTGTGAGAAAGGGAATACCCCAAAAAAAGCCATTCTTCAGACCTTGGGTTAAGTTTGTGCTGGTTATAGGGCGTTAGAAGAGGATAGGTAGCACATGCAAACATTATAAGTTCTGACAAGTTTTGCAACATAATTGGTAAATGGCCTATAGTCTCCCTCCCCCCCAGTCAGACTACACGACTTTAACAATTAAATTGAATTGAGTTTTAAGTAAAGTATCAAACTGTATAAACAGATTAAAGAGTTTCATAATTACATTTCAACAAATAAAGTCAAGTCAGTGTGACCATCAACAAAGGTTACATATTATTTATAACCAGTGCTGGATAAGAAAGGGGATGGGCCACACAAATATGTATATATGAGTTCAAAGGTAGTACAGTACTGAGTAAGGGAAGGGAAAGAAGGAAGACGATGACACTTGTCAATGCAAAAATGAGAACAAAAATCAAAACCTGTTTTATTGATAAAAAGGTATATTACACAATTTGAGCACAACTTTCATACTAACACCATTATGATTATATATGGAATGCCAAGTGGCAAAACAAATAGCACTAGTAGAGGCAGTGTTTACAAGAGACACAGTAGGACACATTCTCAACACAAGTTACTAAATTTGATGAACAAGCACTTGGCACAGGTTTTGAGCTAGCATAGGAAATGGTATTGACACTGAAAGAGGCCTTGCATTGATGTCTAGTTGACTAAAGAAAGTCAGGGAATTCATAGAGGCCATCACAGCCTACCATCCCTTTAAGAAGCATGTCTTTAGATACCTGAGATTTGACCAAACACAGATGAGAATGAAACTAAAGAAAAAAAAAAGAATTATCCTTACAGAATTGACTGACACTGATTAAGTTTTTTGTAATTGAAGGAACAAAGAAGAGATTATTAAGGACAAGAGGAAATTTAGGATTAAAGGGAGAGACAAAGGATGTTAAACCTGAAGAGTTGATATTCAACCCTTGGCCATTACCAATTGTTATTTCATCTGGTCCATCAAAAGGAGTAGTTTGATGAATATTCTCAACATTTGTGACAAGATGGTAAGCTGCACAAGGACATGATGAACATTCTGAACAATGGTGATAACATTTTCGGCACTACATGGCCACTTGCATGGCATGTTCTACGTATCTAAATAATGACATAGCAAGTAACAACAAAAAACTCAAGAAAGCAGCAGGATAGCCACCCCAAAAAGCTCAGGTAAAGAGACAGACCTTTGAGGATGTATGTGAGCATATTGCTCCAACCTGGAGAAGCAATGGATTGCATGTTGCATGTTAGTCGATGAATACGACTAACTTTTGTGTATAAAACTTGTGTATATTGTATCAAACTTTCCCAATTTAAGGTTGTTTTGTAATACTATAAGTACTTTTTGTTAAATATAGGTAATAGATAATTTATACTTTTGTTTTGTGCGATTAATAATCAATTTCTCTCAATTTCAGGTTAAATATGCAACTTTGGCAAAGTGTTGTTTTTCACTCTTTCGCTAAGCCAAGCTGCTGGCTTAGCGAGAATTCGCTAAGTACAACCTTTAGTGGCTAAGCGCGAGGAAGAATCCAGAAGAAGATGAGCTGTCAAGTTCGCTAAGCGCACCACTCCAGGTCATCAAGTGCACCGCTTCAGCTCATCCGCTAAGCGAAACAAGCGCGCTAAGCCAAAATCCACTTATGTGTGCTAAGCGATCTAGATCTGCGCTAAGCGCACGAGCATGAACAAGGCCACCTATTTAAGCCTGAAATGATATTTGCAAAGGGAGTTTGGCACTTTTCTAGAGAAGCTCTGCATGCACGAAGGTTCTAGAGAGAGAAAGGTCCAAGTTCCAGAGAGTTCTAATAGATTTTGCTGTGTGAAGATCTGCAGAGATGTGATTGAGATGAGTTTGTGAGTTTGTGAGTGATTATGAGATCCTAGAGGTGAAGGAGACATCCTCACCACTTGTGTTTTTGCAGTCTTTCATCTTGTTCTTCTCTTTGTTGTAAAGGAGGTTTCTGGACTATGGAAAGCTAAATCCTTTGTTGGATCTTCCCTGTAGGTACCTGATGTAAATATATTTCTATCTATGTAATGATGTTTTGTGTGTTCTCTATGCTATCTGCTTTTCATTCCAGTGTGCTTTTACCTTGATCACGTAGATGCATGCTTTGTTAGGGTCATTCAACAGTGGAAACTGGTCTGATTCTAAAGTCCTTGATAGTACGGAACTAAATTGTTGTGCTATCACAAGGAATCGGGGTACAAGAACTTAGTTGTGTATGTGTGTCTTAATGCGGTCTTGGTTGAGTTTAGTCTTACAAGAGGAATCTGCGGACGAGGCTTGATCAGGACTAGGCTAGGCTATCATGAGGAGTCGGGGTCTAGCAGTCTAGGAGACAACATAGGAACGCATGAGCATTATTAAATAGAGAACATCCTTTTTAGCATCAAGAACCTATGAGGAAGACCAACACATTCTCTACCTGTTTTTACACAGTATTTGTCTTGCGTGATTTTCTTTCTTTTTGCCTAGATAGTTTAAATACTTGTTCATAACCACAATCATATTTTCATACTAGACGCCTATTTATCGAAATAGCTTGCCAGATAACACAAGTTCCCTGAGAGTTCGATACTTGGTTCTTACCGTTTTATACTACTTGTGCGATTCGGTACACTTTTCGGTAGCGAACATTGCACAGACACAAAACTTTAGCCTCGTTGTTTTTACCAGAAACTTAATAAGGGTCTAACAAAGACTTCTCTAATGTGAGACACACTTAGTGCTCACCAACAATCCTTTAACATTGTTCAATACAATGTTTACTATGATACAATGCTTAATTAAATGGTATAATTTTATTGTTATTATTATTATTTATTTTTCTTTTGCACAAAATATATGTTAGAAGAGTTCTGTTACTATAGACTTGAATTGAAAACTGGATCTAGATGGGATTGTGAACTAAATTGTATCTCATGTTGAACAACAATTTGTGAATATAGTAGTGCACTTCATTACAGGTTTTACGAGCTTAAAAAAATTCATGGAATTGAGGATGAAAGCCCTTGAATTGGACCTACTATCCCACAAACAGTCACCTGTGGATTATTGTGTATGGACTATGGATGTTAAGTTTGTGCATTGACTTATTTTTCTGACCTTGCAATAGCTTTAATTTTCATATATTGATTAAGGCACCTATTACTCTGAATTATGTTGAAGCATCCATGGGTGAGGAGCCATTATTGACGAAGAAGATACCACCAACAACTACAGGTGAATATCAATACTACTCTATTGATGTAATCTTCAGTCTGCCAAGATTTAAAAAACCCTTATGATTAGCTTGTTTTTCTCAGCTTGGTAATTTGAAATTTCTCTACGAAAGCTTTTTTAAGCTGAATTTTCTCAACTACAGGTTTTTTTTTTATTGAGAATCAGATGTCTTATTTAGTATGATGATTGCTTGACTCAAAATTTATAAAGTGGGAAGCAGAAACTCCAAAGAGTCATAAAAAATTCATTCTAATCTACATTGATTGTCTTAGAATTTTCAAATTGATGTTGGAAAAATGAACTAATAACAAAAAATTCTTGTGAAAAATGAAGGAGGTGGGTTATAGTACATTTTTGTAAGTAAAGGAACTATGCAGTCAGCATCATCATTTGTGAGTATGAGGGGACCTACCACTTGTTGTGGGTGGGAATTAGTTGGTGCATAGTGGGTGGCAGAATGAGTTACTAAGAGGGAACCTAACTACCGCTTGTTGTGGATATGAGGGGAAACAAACTAAAAACAATCAAAAATTAAAAACAAACAAAAAAACTAAACCTAAAAATTTCACTGACAATCTTCATTGTTCAGTACTCCTTCTCATTGTACAGACACAAAAAAAAAGTCAGACAGACAAAATACAAATTAAGTCACCCATGCACTCAACAACAACATAATCAAATCCATGAAAGTTTCATATGTAAACATTCATTAAGCTTTTGAGGAAGACATCGTTTCATGACTTACCTGTACGACGACCTAAGATGTGCTTTCCACGGCAAAAGGGGTTTCAGGGAGAGGGTGCTTCAACGTAGCTACAGTGTTCGAATATGGCCGATTCGTTCACAGCAGCTACACTGGTTCAGGGAGACAAGGGTTACAGCTACAATGGTGAACTGCACGAGCTCACTTTGAGGGACACAATGGTAACAACGTAAGCTAGGGCAGAAGAATGTCGAACGCGCAGCGGCTAAGTGTTTGAAAGTAGTTCAGCACGTATAGGGCCAGGGCATATGGGACGCAATTAAACGGGTGTACGAAGACGGACTTACACAATAACTGTCATTGACTTATTTATCCTAATTACAAAATTGCCACTACCTTACATTCTAAGACGGTTCTTTCTAACCGCCTTAGAATGTGACGTAAAAAACATTATTTCTTCCCCAAATTACAAAATTGACATCGCCTCCTATTCTAAGACGGTCCTTCAAAATCGTCTTAGAAACAACGTTGTAAATGAGCGCTTTTGTAGTAGTGAATGTAGAAGGGCATTGGTAAGGAAACTTGAAAACTTGTTTTTAATTATTTTTTAACAAAATGTCTAGCTAAAATCTTATCCCAAAAAGAAAACACTAAACAACCATTGAATGTGTGAATTAATTGGTTGTTGATTTTTTTTTAATTAGCTTCCAAAATGCAATCAATTAGAATATTTAGAATAGTAATAAAGAATTACAAAATGAAAAATTATTAAATTGGAAAATAAAATATACTCTAATATTCTATCTTAAACAAATGAAATTATCTTCACAAGGAAGATTGTAAAAAAGGGAAATAAAATATTTGTCTAAAAAATAAAAAGAATGTTATTATCTTATTCATAAAAACTATAAAAAAAATAAAATATTTTATAAAAAAATGAAAGAGATAAACTAAATTTGAATAATATCATGTCTATCTATGACCAAAATACCATGTAAAATACTCAGCATAATTTTAAATTACCATTTGAAAAAAATATATTTAAATTTTAAGGACTAAAAAAATTATCCATTTTTTTTAAAAAAAATCTAGTAATTTTAAATTTAAACTAATTTTATGATTTAGATTATCCAAATCTAAATCATTCTTTGCAGTGGCTATCCTAAGGAATGTCATATCTTGAACCCGATAAAAATGCGCTTGTTGAACCATTCTTCTAATTTCAACGGTTGATAATCTTTCTTTGTCATTATTTATAGTAATCTGGTTCTTACTGTCAGTGGTCTTTTCCTCAGCAGACACAGATAGTATGCCATTTTCATCTATGGCAAAGCATATATTCAAACAAACAAAGACCAGAAGGCTTAAAAACCCCAACAAATTGTTATCACTTAGTGTTGTTCTCTCACCCTCATAAACCCTAATCAGGATATTGGATTGGTTATCTTCAACTATAAGTTATACCCATGTCCTCTTTACGGGAATAGTAGTATTCCTAGGAATCACTACAGTCATAAGATATCCTTGTACCAAAACACCGAGAGACAGTGGTGCAACATCCAACAACACAAGTCTGGAACATTCGTAATGCCTCCACACAACAATGCAGCCTGCACAACTGCATCATAAACCACAGCCTCATCAAGGTTGATGCTCTTGCACAAATATTTACCATGGAAAAAGTCTTGCAATAGCTGTTGTACTTTGGGAATCCTAGAAGAGCCACCAACAAGGACAACATCATGCACACTGCTCTTGTCCATCTTAGCATCATTGAAACACCTGTCTACGGTCTCCATATAGGTAGCAAGGAATTTTTCCATGAATCCACCTTCTCTTTCCTCTATTTTTCCAACATATACCACTCAGAAAATTAATTCTTGACATGTACCTCTCTGTAATGGTGGTGAGATGTCGCTATTGGGAACCGACTTCTCTAGGGGTTGGTTTTTTAAAATTAAAAAAAAAATTAGTTAACATTATAATGTAAGGAAGTTAAGAAGTGGGGAATTCAAACTTCCCTACTTTACTTATTTAAAATATTATATTTTATGGAAAATATTTTTTATTGATGTAAGATGTACTGGTGGACATCCTGGAGATATCTGTGCGAATAAGTCAAGTGCAGCTGAATGGACTTGATCAATTATCCAAAAAATATAAGGTACAATGTTTCGATGAGGGAAAACATTGAAGGCATATGACTACAAATCAGTGTGAGTCGGTCAACCCCATGTTCAAAAGCACAAGATATTTCTCGGTATCATTGTTTGTTGAAGAGACATACTTCAAGATCGCTAAACTTTTTGCTATTAAAGGCAACAAACCCAAGCAATGATCAACTCCCCCTTGCAGTATTCCGGTGTCATTCCGATGTCGTCTATGAGGCAATGAATAACGGTCAACAAGAATCAAATACTCATACGGTTAACGTATTCGACAGACACAACCACACTTATTGTAACAGAGACCCAAGTCCCACTTCAAACACCTAGACTACCTGGAAGGTTAAGGTCATCACTACTACAAAAGTGGCATTTCACGGCGCCGTATCTACATCGGTTATTAAAAACCGATGTAGTAAATGATACGGTGACATTTTTGAAAATAAAGCAAAGTTTTTAGAGACAACTACGACGGTTTTTATAAAACCGCCTTTGATGTGAACGTTACGAAGGTGGTTTTATAAAAACCGTCTTTGTTAGTGGACCTAACTACTACGGTTTTTAAAAACTGTCTTTGATGGAATTTATAAAACTTTTAATTATTTTTGTATTTCAATTTTTCCTCTGAATTAATAAAAACAAAATGCAGCCAGCACAGCAATGTACAACTGCAACCCTAGCCTAACGCGAATTGAAGCCCGTTGCAGCTCCGAAGGCCTCTGCAGTCTCTGTCGCACCTGAGTCCAGACCTATCATCGTGAACTGTGAGTTATCATATCCCCTCCCTCTTTCTCTTCTCCTTGGCTCTCTCAGAAGTGTGAGTTTTGAAATGTTAAGCAGACCAGAAATCAAAATATTTGGCAACTGTTGGTGCGTTGTGTTAAATTTATCAAAAGCTAAGTGTAAAAGTAAAATGACAGCAACTCGTAGTTATATAAAACACCAGGGTACGTATACATAAATAAAATAATGAAGCTATAATTCTGATTAGGGTGTAGAAAGCAAGCTAGAAGCAGATATAAAAGGAAGTTACCTTCACCACATGGGGATTTCCTGGTGGTGATGTTAAGGACTTTAGTTGGCATCCTAACAGGTCCCTTCACCGTGAGGCGCTTGTCCTTGGCGCCACGAACAAGGTCGGCACACACTATAATTAAGACAAAAACAATAAAACAATTTGAGTATGAAATAAATAAATAAAAAATAAAGAATATTGTGCCTAAGTAGGTAGGGTTTGTTTATATAGACGAATGTTAGCAGTTAGTATGTTAGGTTCATGGGATTGCTAATGTCTTAAGAGTGTACTCCCCACATAAACAACTCTCTGTTAATTGCTAATAGTTCTGATGAAGAATTTTGTGGCTAACTGCCTATCTCACATACAATTTGATAGACTGGTACAGTGCATAGTTTTGAATATACATTCTACATTTGTGTCATGATAACAAGGCACAGTAACATTCATCTATGTTATCATAGGTTTTTTTTCCTCCTATTGATTAATGGTTCAATCGGGTTTTAAATGCATGAATCCTATTTTTTTACTGCTTGAAGTTATAAGCCATATTTTCTTGGATACATTTTTATATGATTCTGAAAAAATTCATTTTAGATCCACATATGCGACTACAATACGTGACTCAAGATATGCTCGAGAGAGGGAATTTCTTAAAGCGGTATGAATTTGCAACACTTACTCTGTAGGACTGATGCAATGCTGCTTATGTAATTTGGTGTCTTGTTTTCTTTCAGATATGTATTTAAGGGAAAAAAACATTGTTGATCTCATTTTCTCAGTCCTTTCTTTTCAGCTAATCTTGTCATACTTTTTCTGTTTACATTTTACATTGACCTGTCATTGGTTATATTCGAATTGGGCTATTTAGTGTTTTTGGAGAATCCTTGGTTTGTACTCAGTGTGGACCAATTTTTGTTTATTAGATTAAGAGGTTTTGACTGAAGTGAAAAAAGGAAAGGTCTTGTGGATGAGTGCTATTTATGCTCCTATTTGGTGCATTAGCATTTGGTTGGAATAGAATATTAGGACTGTCACGGTTTTAGGAATTTTTTTATAGTGTTACTGGATTGGGCTTGTTGACCGACCTATATTGGCTTGACGAGTAAGTGCTAGTGATTTTCTGTGTGAATCAAACCCTAAACTATTGATACCATATTATGTATGGTAATTGTGTGTCAAATGTTGACCCCAACCATGTATATTTATACTGACAACAGTAACTGCAAAATGATATCCCTAATAATGCTAATTTTAATCAAATAATACAGATATAAAAGTTTGCTAAAACTAATAGTTTACAATTCTAAAATATTTTATGCAATAAAATTTATCATCATTAATTTCTATGTTAGATGTGTTGATAGCTGTAGTGTTACTTTTGTTTTTAATGAGGAGTTCTTGTCTTTATTTGAAAGAAAAAAAAAACAGGATAGTTACATGCTGTGTTACCTTTCATTGTGTCGCATATTACTTTACATCAACAGAAACTTCCTTATGTTTTAATTTTTTCACCACTTTTAGCTAATCGCTAATCACTAAACACATATCCTTGTCTAATAGTCATAGATGTTTGTAGTGACACAATGAAAGGTACTAAATTCATTACTTTGGGATAGAAACCTAGTGTTGCTTTGTTTTTCATGTCTTGTATAATAATATGATTATAGGAGTACAACCATATATAGGGGAATGTTCTGTTGCTTAAAAATTGTCTTCCACAATATGTTCTCTTAAATGTTATATAAATAAAGTCATTCCTGTTCGTCTTCCTTACTGCATAACCCTCTAGGCTAGTTGATCATTTGACATGGTTTGAAGCCTCTTTGATGAAGTGGTCAGGTGTTTGATCGTTGCCTCCTTCATTGTTTATAATTAAATGAAATTTCAATAGAAGATGAAGTTAAACAATGATGAATGCATTTTTAGCAAAAGATATAACAATGGAAAGTGATTAATCAACATACATAAATAAATATTTATCATTTAGTTGAGTGACTTGATTAACTACTTACCATTAATTTTATCCTGCAAATGTAACATGTTGGGCAGGGCAACAATTCTGTTTATAAACACCAGTGAAGTTAGCACACTAATTGTAATAGTCAGGTTGCAATTATATAGTGGTATCTAGACAAATCCAAGTGTACATATAATATTGTAGGATGTGTAAACAGCTGACACAAGGAAAAGGAAGGATGTTGGACATTTTAGTGTAATTGATCTCTTTATTATGTTAAAATAAGAGTGCACGCTTGTTTTAATGTAATAACGAGATGTTCGGTTTAGGCAAAGGTTGGAAGTTACATGGAAGTTACTAAAACTTCCATCAACGGTTGGAAGTTACATGGAAGTTACTAAAACTTCCATCAACGGCAATTTTTAAAAATAAATAACTTCCATCAACCGCCAATAACCACCTGTTCTTTGATTATAAATAATCATCCTGGTTCAGAAAGCATAACATGTGAAAAACTCACAAGACCAAAACAAAACTCTTGAATTATAATCTTCTGATTTTATCCGATTGAACAATTTTGGTTGAACCCCGAAATTTGATTCAATCTGAAAGTGTTTATACACGACTTCAGATTTATCCAGGATTATCTCGATTTTCAAAATTAACCAACAAAAGATTGAATCAAATCTTTCGAGATGACGAACGATAGTTCGAAGATGACAAGCAAGTTTGCAAAGTTGGACAAGTTTGAAGGGCAGGATTTCAGAAGATGGCAGAAGAAGATGCACTTTCTCTTGACAACATTGAATGTGGTGTATGTGCTGAGTACACCGATGCCGGTGTATATGGAAGGCGAAACTCTGGATCAAACAAGGAAGCGTTCGAAATTGGAGAACGACGATTACATTTGTCGTGGACACATTCTGAACGGTATGTCTGACTCTCTCTTTGATATTTATCAAAATGTTGAGTCTGCTAAGGAATTATGGGACTCTCTTGAATCCAAGTATATGGCAGAAGATGCCTCAAGTAACAAATTCTTAGTTAGTAATTTCTTTAATTACAAAATGATTGATTCGAGGCCTGTTATGGAGCAATATAATGAACTGCTGCGGATTTTGGGTCAGTTTACTCAACATGATTTGAAAATGGATGAATCCATTGCAGTTTCATCTATAATTGATAAACTGCCTTCTTCTTGGAAAGACTTCAAGCATACATTGAAACATATGAAGGAAGAGTTGACTCTGGTTCAACTCGGCAGTCATTTCATGATTGAGGAGTCGCTGAGGGCTCAGGAAATTGACAAAGTCAATAATAAAACCGTAGCAGGTTCCTCTTCCGTTAATATGGTAGAGGAAAGTGGAACAGTTAAGCAAAATTACAATGCTAAAGGTAACAAACGAAAATTTCAAGGAAATAAGAACAAAGGTCCAAACAAACAGACAAAATTGTCATGTTGGAAGTGTGGGAAACCTGGTCATTTAAAGAGGGATTGCCGGGTGTTCAAAGGAAAGAACAAGGTTGGTCCAAGTGGGTCTAATGATCCTGAAAAGCAACAAGGTCAGATTGTAGTGAATAATTTTAATTCGAATACGAATTCAAATTATGTATCACTAATATCTGATGCATTCTATGTGCAGGATGACGACGTTGCTTGGTGGTTTGATTCGGGAGCAACAAGCCATGTGTGCAAAGATCGTCGTTGGTTCAAGGAATTTAGACCAATCGATGATGGCTCTATTGTGAAGATGGGCAATGTTGCAACTGAACCAATCCTAGGATTAGGTTGTGTGAATTTAGTTTTTACTTCCGGAAAAAGTTTGTATTTGGATAATGTCTAATTTGTACCTGGTATTCGTAAGAACTTATTGTCTGGTATGGTTTTAAATAATTGTGGTTTCAAGCAAGTACTTGAAAGTGACAAGTACATCTTGTCAAGACATGGTTCGTTTGTTGGATTTGGTTATCGTTGTAATGGAATGTTTAAATTAAACATTGATGTTCCTTTTGTTCATGAATCTGTTTGTATGGCCTCGTGTAGTTCTATAACTAATATGACAAATTCAGAAATTTGGCATGCTAGATTAGGACATGTTCATTACAAAAGATTAAAAGATATGTCAAAAACAAGTATGATTCCTCCTTTTGATATGAACATTGAAAAATGCAAAACTTGCATGTTGACCAAGATCACTAGGAAACCTTTTAAGGATGTTAAAAGTGAGACTAAAGTCTTAGACCTTATTCATAGTGATTTGTGTGATTTGCATGATACTCCATCATTAGGTCATAAAAAATATCTTGTTACTTTTATTGATGATGCATCAAGGTATTGTTATGTATATTTATTAAATACAAAAGATGAAGCTCTTGATAAATTTAAAATTTATAAGAAAGAGGTAGAACTTCATCAAAATGGGCTAATCAAAACTCTTCGTACGGATAGGGGAGGTGAGTATTATGATCCGGTTTATTTTCAATCTACTGGAATAATACATCAAACTACAGCTCCCTATACACCACAACAGAATGGTGTAGCCGAAAGGAAGAATAGAACCTTGAAAGAAATGGTGAATTCCATGTTATCCTATTCGAGTTTAAGTGAAGGATTTTGGGGTGAGGCTATGTTGACAGCCTATTACTTGTTGAACCGAATTCCTAACAAAAGGAATAAGGTTACCCCATATGAACTTTGGCACAAAAAGACACCAAATTTGAGTTATCTCAAAATTTGGGGATGTAGGGCTGTAGTCAGGCTTACAGAACCTAAAAGGAAAACCATAGGTGAAAGAGGTATAGATTGCATATTTATTGGATATGCTGAACATTCTAAAGCATATAGATTCTATGTGCTAGAATCTAATGATTATGTTGCTGTGAACTCGGTTATAGAGTCACGAGATGCTATCTTTGATGAACAAAGGTTTACATCTATACCTAGGCCAAAGGACATGAATTCCATGTCGAAAGTCTCAGTTAATATTGAGGATATACCTTTAACTAGTACTGAAACTAGAAAGAGTACGAGAGTAAGAAAAGCTAAGTCATTTGGTGATGACTTTCAACTCTATTTGGTTGAAGGGTCAAGGAATGATATTGAATTTCAATATCAATATTGCCTTAATGTTGAGGAAGACCCAAAGACTTTTAGTGAAGCAATGGCTTCAAGGGATGCTGTATTCTGGAAAGAAGCAATCCAAAGTGAGATGGATTCCATCATGCAAAATAATACCTGGAAATTGGTTGACTTACCTCCTGGATGTAAGCCATTAGGATGTAAGATGATCTTTAGGAGAAAGATGAAAGTGGATGGTACTGTTGACAAGTACAAAGCCAGATTGGTTATCCAAGGCTTTAGGCAAAAGGAGGGTATTGATTTTTTTGATACATATGCTCCTGTTGCTAGGATATCCACTATTAGACTGTTGTTAGCACTTGCTGCTATCCACAATCTGATGATTCACCAAATGGATGTGAAAACTGCATTCTTAAATGGTGAATTGGATGAAGAGATATACATGAAACAACCTGAAGGGTTTGTTATGCCAGGAAATGAAAATAAGGTGTGTAAACTGATGAAATCTCTTTATGGCTTGAAACAAGCGCCTAAGCAATGGCATCAAAAATTTGATGAGGTTGTGTTGTCTAGTGGTTTTGTTATAAACCAAGCAGATAAATGTCTATACAGCAAGTTTGATACTCATGGCAAAGGAGTTATCATTTGTCTGTATGTAGACGACATGTTGATCTTTGGTACCAACCAAGATCAAGTTGATGAAACTAAGGCATTTTTGTCTTCTAAGTTTGATATGAAAGATATGGGGGAGGCGGATGTGATCTTAGGAATAAAGATCAAACGTGGAAACAATGGTATTTCCATCTCTCAATCACATTATATTGAGAAGATATTGGAGAAATTTAATTTTAAAGATTGTTCTCCGGTAAGTACTCCCATTGATCCTAACCTGAAGCTATTACCTAATAAAGGTGTAGCAGTGTCTCAACTTGAATACTCAAGGGCGATAGGATCACTCATGTATGCAATGATTAGTACTAGGCCTGATATAGCTTATGCTGTTGCTAAACTCAGTAGGTTTACAAGTAATCCTAGTTCTCATCATTGGCAAGCTATGAATAGAGTATTCAAGTACTTAAAGGGAACCATTGACTATGGTTTGACATATACTGGATTTCCTTCGGTTATTGAAGGTTACTCTGATGCAAGTTGGATAACCAATATGGAGGATTATTCATCCACAAGTGGTTGGGTATTCCTCCTTGGAGGAGGTGCTATCTCTTGGGCATCCAAGAAACAGACCTGCATTACAAATTCAACAATGGAATATGAATTTGTAGCTTTAGCAGCAGCTGGTAAAGAAGCTGAGTGGCTAAGAAATCTAATCTATGAGATTCCATTGTGGCCCAAACCTATACCTCCCATGTCTATCAGGTGTGATAGTCAGGCAACTTTGGCTAAGGCATATAGTCAAGTGTATAATGGGAAGTCTAGACACTTGGGTGTTAGACACAACATGGTTCGGGAGTTAATCATGCATGGTGTGATATCAGTGGAGTTTGTGAGAACTCAGCATAATTTGGCCGATCATTTAACCAAAGGGTTAAGTAGAGATCTCGTAAAAAGGTCGGCTGTGGGATTAGGATTAAAGTCCATCTGAAATCTCTTATGTTAAGATACCCAATTCCCATCTAATATGACATTAGGTGCTGAATTCAATGTGGAAAGCTTAACATGTAGAGATTGGAACACATCATCGAAAGTATCCCAAAAGGTATGTGTTCGGTTCTGCAAGTTAAGGAGGTTGAAGTATAACTTCTCAATGGTTCTTTTGAAAAATTGCATTTGCAGGTGCAAGAAAGAAAAGGACTACCTATATAAGCATGAAGTTTAGCCGCTTCAAGAAGCTGGGACTTGGCTTTGATATGCTTATGAAGGATAGGGACACAGGCTAGTAAAACTAGTGTCGAGCAAGAGTAATGTTATAAACTATTGTGCAGATTATCTTCATGTATTCATTATGAATAGAAAGGGTTCAATCCTTAGTGACACCCTGATATTCGAATATTTGAAACGTGTAATTTGCTAAGATGAAATTTAATCGTCACGATATTTCATCTATGCAGTAGTTTGTGGTATGTTATGACTTTGGTGATTTGATCGGTAATTACACTAAAATGGGGGAGGTTTGTTGGACATTTTAGTGTAATTGATCTCTTTATTATGTTAAAATAAGAGTGCACGCTTGTTTTAATGTAATAACGAGATGTTCGGTTTAGGCAAAGGTTGGAAGTTACATGGAAGTTACTAAAACTTCCATCAACGGTTGGAAGTTACATGGAAGTTACTAAAACTTCCATCAACGGCAATTTTTAAAAATAAATAACTTCCATCAACCGCCAATAACCACCTGTTCTTTGATTATAAATAATCATCCCGGTTCAGAAAGCATAACATGTGAAAAACTCACAAGACCAAAACAAAACTCTTGAATTATAATCTTCTGATTTTATCCGATTGAACAATTTTGGTTGAACCCCGAAATTTGATTCAATCTGAAAGTGTTTATACACGACTTCAGATTTATCCAGGATTATCTCGATTTTCAAAATTAACCAACAAAGGATTGCATCAAACACTCTTTAAAGATTAAAAAGGAAAAGTAATAACTTCTTTTCAAGTGGTACTGCATGATACCTGGTCATGTGCTAACCGGATTTATGGTGTAAAGTGACTACAGTATATATAGTAGTATCAATTTAGAGAACAATAAAGGTAAATAATTACAGTTCGGTAGTGGGTTATATTAATGTTAATATTTTAAAAATTATAAATCTTTAATTTTATCATCAGTAGTTACAAATTTGTAAGTTAAATAATTCTTAATTATATTATGCATGTCCTTGACAATTAATGCTAATTATTCTTTTATGGTTACAGAAGCACTTTAAAAATTTCTCCACTATGAGAAGGCAATGTAGCTTGTGGGTTGCTTAGGTTACTCGGCCAATTTATTTAGGAACACAATAATTTCTTTGTGAGGAAGCTAAACCTGATATGACTAAATAAATCGTAATGCCTGAAAGTCCATGCTATACTCCAAAGTATATCTATTAGCTTTAAAACTTAAAAGAAAAGAAGTCGACGTCCCCTTCACAGTGGTTGTGTGTCATTGTTCATCCCCACTCTTTTTTTTTTCCTTCTTTCAATTTCTTATAAGAATTTTATTTTAAATTAAAAATAATAATTTCACTTTGACCTTTATTTAATTTATTTAAAATGTTGTATTTTGAAAAATGATTTACATATATATTGTATTGCTGGAACTGTGGGGTTTTTTTATTATTATTTCATCTTTATTATTTTTTGCCGTTATAAATTTTTTTATTTGAATACTCAAAACATATATATTGTATTGCTGAAACCAGTGTTTTCTGGAAACTGAAAAAGTATTCAAGAAATTAAGAGCAGAACCAATCAGACAAACCCGAAACCCATGGTTTCAAAGACATTTACTCCAACTAATAACCAGATAAACAACACAGGTTACACTAGAGCAAGGATATTTATGATTGGATGCACCTATAGTTTGCAGCTGTAGTTCCCTCAACAATAAGTCCCTCCCAGTACAAATAGCAGTCCAATATTTGGACATAATTAACGTAATTAGTTATTTGTACTTATATATGAGTTTAGAGGAAGTAATACAAACTAATTAGTACTGGCAGGCATTCCCAAGGCCATTGAAAATAAAAGTAATTAGTACTTATATATGCAGTGCTTGCTGAAGGGAAGCCCCCAGTTTATGATAATGAGCACGACATAGTTGTTGTAACTACTACAACATGCCATAATTTTCTATCAGCAGTACCACTGAACTTTTGGTCTTGTTCGTCTTGAACCCCGCTTGGTGGCTGCAAAGGTTCGTCCAATGTTGCATCTGCAGGAGTAACAGTCTCAGCAAATGCTTTTTCATGTAAGTGTTCAACAGATTCTACTTCTTGTTTTGTCTTGCCATTGCCTAAATTTTTATCAGAAATTTAGTAAGATCAGGATCAAATTGTATGTTTGACCAGAAAACATGTATTGAAAGAGAAAATAGAACCAAATTGCATTCCTGTGCAACAACCAACCCCCACATCTCCTCCTCAATTATGTCGTGGCTTGGTTCAGCATTCAACCCTTTATAGTGTCTATTTGACTTCCATTCCCCAATATGTTAGAAAGCTATGGTTTTTCTTTATTCTTTTTCCGTTGGGTCTTTTTCCTTTTCAGTGAAATATAGCGGAATTTTTTTTTTTTTTGAGTTTTTCTTGTCAAGAGAAGATATTTCAAAACTTTATATCTTATTCTTTTAAAAATTCTAACAACACGTTATTCATCCATTTTTAACATATTTTTTTTATTGATTTATATTTCATCTGATATCCATAAAATAATATAATTACAAACTTTATTTTAGTAAGACTTATAAAAATTCAGCATAAAAAGTGTTAAATTTTTTGGTCAAAAGGTATATTTGCTATAAAAAAAAAATATGCTCTCAAGTTCATCGTTGTGATCTTTCTAAGAATTTTTTTTTCTAAAATATAATGCTTATATATAGATAAAAAAAAGGCTTTGCTTGCTTGTTCTATTTTGAATTTGCTTGAATTCGGTTAATTTAACACTTGAATGCTTTGGACTCCATACTTTCATACTTTGGAAGGATGAAAAACTAAAGCATACAATAATTGAAGTTGAAAATTTAGAGTGTATATTTCAGTGTCGAAATTATTAGTATTCATTTTAATTTTTTTAAATACAGAATGCACGAAGGTTTCAACTCAAAACAATTACTTAAACCTAAAATTGTCATTTAATAATACAATATTTCTCATTCTTGATCTAAAAGCTTTAGACTTTATTTTGAAGAGAAAGGAAAATAGATATTAGAAATTAGTAAATGTGTCAGTGTTTCTCTTGTTAATTCATCAAAATAAAAAAAAATGTGTAAAATTTTAAGGCAAAAAAAGGAATACAAATAAGAACTCTTTTTATTATTTTACTCAAAAATGGGTGTACATTTCAATATATTTTTTTCTAAAAATAAACAACATCTTTCTTTCTAAAATCTAACCGTTTACCTATTAAATGTTTTTAATTTGCTAGCTCAACTTTTTTTTTTTGGTAGATATAACTAGCTCTACTTCTCTACTGAATTTTTTTATGCGTACAAAAAATATATTCAGTTGAATTTTGACGTGATCATGAACACGTTTAACCACATGCAATATTCCCATCACCATGCTCTCAAGTGCATGCATCTAGCTACATCAAGGTCTAATACGTCTTCAAAAAGATTTAATACAAAAGTATCTGTCTCCTAGCTAGGTACTTGTAAGGTACAGTCAAACTTCATAGTAAGATTGGATACTTTCTAGAACCTTTCCCCTGAAATCTTAAGCTTAAGGTTAAAGTCTGAGAACGTCATATTTAATGAGAAATAATCGATCTTAATTTGAGATAATATCAGATAAAAGATATTTTGGAATCTTCAGTGTATATATTCAATTGTATCATTTACATACACAAAACCTTTCATATATATGTGGCATAACATTCATTTCATAGCATGATACCCATAAAGCGTACAAATATGTTAGCAAAACACATTGTTTTAAATAAAAAGGAAAGCTTAGGCACAATAAGCACTGTTTATAATATAAGTAAAAGAGGATATTCTAACTCAAAAAACTAATATATTGGGTGAGAAAACCTTGTGGTTTAAGTATTATATATGAGATTTTAACACTATCTTCTCTTTTGAGGGCAGACATCCAAAAATCTTTACATAATTAAAACTATCTCAACGGTAGCCATTTTTTCTTATATTGACGACTTGACTCATTTATTAGTATTTAGTACATTAATTATACCTTAATCTAGTCTATAGATAGTCTTTTATGTAACCAAAGACTTAACGAAAGCACCATATTTGTTACTCAATTCAAGCAGGTGAAGGAAGTCCAACCCAAAAAATTAATTAATTAGGTGAAAGAGCTTAAAGTTCATCAACTCCATAATTCTAGTATCATATTAAGCTTTATTCTACTAAATATGAGGCTCAAAACCAGTAATGCCCAAATAAGCAAAGACATAGTCCGTAAAGCATAAAGAAATAAATAAATAGTTAATGATATTCAGTAAATTTATTTAAATTTTAAAAAAATAACTTTAAAATAAATATTTTTATGTAAATTTTTTTAAGAAATAAATAAAATTTCTTTCTTAAAATAAACAAAAAATTAATTTTTAAAACAAAAATAATTTAAAGAAACATACTAAAAAGATAAAAAAAATTACTTATTTTATTATAATAAATATTTATTTCAACAAATAAATTCAAAAAACCTAGTTACTAGACAAAGATTTAGGCAAGAAGAAAAAAACATTGAAAAAGAAAAGAAACTCATGGTTTTCAATGATTTGAATATGCTGTAACAGCTTAAATTGTGACTGCTTTTGTATTGTTTTACTTCTTGTTTTGATTTCCCTATTCATGCTACAGATTATACCTCCTGTTTAGAACAATATATTTTATTCTACCATTTTACTGCATCCCCGCACTCATTGTGGTTGTTAGTCATCGTCTTTCGAGGTATGTATCTATCTATTTCTGAAACAGTTGTGCTTATTACATGCGTGTTGATATATCAATATTGTTTGATATTACTAGTTATGTGCATTATGAGTGAATCTTAGTTTCCCGTTCGAGATTCAATACATTGATTAATACAGATAGTTTGGATTAATCGATGTATTGAGTCTTGAATCGTCCGTTTGGACAGTTTGGGAGGACATTTTTTTATACTTGATTCATACATAGAGGTAAATTCTATTTTGCATGATTTGAAGAAATTTCGGTATACTACATTTGACATTGTTCTTCGGGTGCATACTTGACTGCAGTGATTGTGCACCATGTCACCGCTTTCATCTTGTGTATCTGAAGACCAATGTGAAATACTGCCGAAATTTCGTCAAATCTAATAAAAGAGATTTTACCTATACGTTTGAATCAACTATAAAAATGTCTTCTTGAATGGGATAGGGTCACACCTTTAAAGAAAATAAAAGTGAGGTTCTCATGCATGATAGATAACTTAATGAAGTGTAACAACAAAGGGAAACATGGATCAAAGTTGGATGAAAGCATCATGCATCAGTGATGAATATCAACATGGGGTGGAACAATTCTTACAATTTACTGAACAAAATGCACAAAGTTTGGGGAAAATTTTTTCTGTCCATGTGTTAAATGTGTAAATGGGAGATGCCACTCAGTAAATGAGATAAGATTGCATCTTATATGTCATGGGATCATTCCTAACTACACAAAATGGATATGGCATGGGAAATTGACAGACATGCCAATAGTTTGTCCCATCGAGCCTGTTCGTGAAGACATCGGAGATCATATAGAAGACATGATTCGTGACCTTGGACAAGATTGCTTTCAGCAAGCACATGCACCTTTGTATGACAAATTAGAAAGTGATTCGAGAAATCCATTGTATGAGGGATGCACAAGTTTTACAAGGTTGTCAGCGGTGTTAGCTTTGGTGAACTTGAAGGCAAGATTTTGGTGGAGTGACAAAAGTTTAACTCAATTGCTTGTGCTATTGAAGAAGATGCTTCCTAAAACAACACATTGCCGAAGAATCAATACGAGGCGAAGAAGATATTATGTCCTGTGGGAATGGAGAACCAAAAAATCCATGCTTGCCCTAATGATTGCATATTGTATAGAAATCAGTTTGTAGAACTGCATAAGTGCCCCACATTTGGGGTATCACTGTACAAATTAAAGGATGACAACTGCATTGATGATGCGATCACTAATAGTCATCCAGCTAAGGTGTGCGGGTATCTTCCAATAATACCAAGGTTTAAGCGATGTTTGCCAATGAAAATGATGCAAGAAACCTTACATGGCATGCAGATGGCAAAAAAAGTGATGGTTTGCTCCGGCATCTAGCCGATTCTCCGCAATGTAAGACAATTGATCGTTTGTATCCATATTTTGGGGAGGAACCAAGAAACCTAAGGCTTGGTCTTGCTTCAGATGGAATGAATCCTTTTGGTAACTTAAGCACAAACCACAATTCATGGCCTATTTTGTTGATGATTTACAATCTCCCTCCTTGGTTATGCATCAAGCGAAAATACATTATGCTTTGTCTAATGATATCGGGTCCAAAGCAGCCTGGCAATGATATTGATGTGTATCTTAGCCCATTGATTGAAGACTTGACAACATTGTGGGAAGACGGGGTTGATGTGTGGGATGCCAATCTGCAACAAACCTTCAGGTTACGTTCAATGGTGTTTTGTACTATTAATGACTTTTCCGCTTATGGAAATTTAAGTGGATATAGTGTGAAAGGACATTATGCATGTCTTGTATGTGAGACAGACACCAGCTTCATCCAACTGAAACATGACAAGAAAATAGTATATAGCAGACACCGAAGATTTCTAAAACCTTATCACTTGTATCGGCGATTGAAGAAAGCTTTTAATGGAAGTTAGGAGAATGAAAGTGCCCCACAACCATTAACTGGAAGTGAAGTTTATGATCGGGTGAAAGACATCATTACTATCTTTAGGAAAACCCAAAAGAAGACATCATCTGAGACAAACATATGGAAGAAAAGGTCAATATTCTTTGGTCTTTCATACTGGTCTGATCTACATGTGCATCACTGCCTAGACGTAATGCATGTAGAGAAAAATGTTTGTGATAGTTTAATTGGCACCCTTCTTAACATTAAAGGGAAGACAAAGGATGGTTTGAAATGTCGTCAAGACCTACTTAACATGGGAATACAAGAGCAATTGCATCCGATATCACAAGGTTGGCAAATGTATTTGCCCCCAGCATGCAACAGAATGTCAACAATAGAGAAGCGAAGTTTTTGTCAATGCCCACGGAGTGTAAAAGTCCCACAAGGATACTCTTCAAATATCAAGAGCCTTGTAGCTCTCAATGATCTGAAGTTGGTTGGCTTGAAGTCTCATGATTGTCATGTACTAGCTGTAGCGATTCAGGGTATCCTACTTGACAAAGTTAGGCTTGCCATAACTCATTTGTGCTTTCTTTTTAATGCTATCTGTAGCAAGGTCATTGACCCTCGACAATTAGATGATTTGGAGAATGAGGCTGCCACTACTAAAAAAACAGCTTTCTACATCGCCCAATTAACATCGGTTATAGCTAAAACCGATGTTAACAAAAGCGCGATGGCATTTTTGTAAATAAGTAGACTTAGTTAACATCGGTTTTTCCAAAACAGATGTTAGTATGCCATTGTTAACATCGGTTTTGTAAAAACTGATGTTATCGAGTCGATGTTAACATCGGTTTTATTATAACCGATGTTACGTAGTTGATGTTAACATCGGTTATTTTTAAAAAACCAATGTTGTTATCATTATAAATTAAACTTCTGAAATTGCACAACCCACGCTTGAACCCTATCGTTCTTCTTCTTTCTCCTTGCGCTTGAACCCTATCGTTCTTCTTCTTTCTCCTTGTGTCAAAGTCGCCTGTGCTTCCGTGACTGCAACCATATTGTGGAGATCGTGCTTGTGGAGATCGTCTTTGGCACTTATCCATTGAGGTACGTCCTTTCGTTTTAACATTAGGCGTTCGTCGTTTTAACCCAGGGCTTTATTGTTGTTTCTCCTTCTGCCTGAGTTCGTGTTTGTCGCAAACTGGGCTGCGCTTCCGTGACTGCAACCACATTGTCGAGTTCGCGTTTGTGGAGTTCGTGTCTGCGCTTCCATCGAAGGTATGTCTCTGTTGTATGTTAATGATGAAAATCCATTGTTCAATGGTTTGTCTCTGTTGTGATGTTTCGAAACCCTAGTTAGGCACAAAGGGTTAATCGTAACTGAATGTGTAGTGATTTAGGACCATATGTAACTGCCTTAAGCAGTTATTGTAGAATAAATTATGGAGTAACAGCAAGGGGTTAGGCAGTTTTTAGTGGGTTTTCAGGAAGGGAGACATGAGGCTGTCAAATTTACATAGAGGGTTTCAGGGACAAAGCTTTGATTTACACAGAGGGTTTCAAGGACAAAGCTTTGATTTACATATTGAATTTCATCCAAATTTTTGACAAGTCATTGTTACTTCCATGAATATTGATATTGTATCATGCTTAATTATATGCATTTGCTTATTCTGATCATTGTGTGTTGTGTGATTATTTCTTCCATGCAGGTACATGATTCCTATTTGTTGTGAGAGTGAAATGATGGGCAGCAGCAGCAACTAAGGTGAGTTTATATTTCCTTTTTTTGTCTTTATCTTTGTTAGTTTGTTATATAGTTTTTATTTTATATGTTTGAGTTTTAAATGTGAAAAAAAAATAGAAATAGAAAGGTCTGCTGATTGCTTAGGAATTCCTTGATGTTTCATTGCATTCCTTTTGAACCTCAAAAGGTGCTTATGATGGCCTTTGGTTAAATTTCTGATTATATGTATTGGGGTCCTTGTGCTGAGTTATTGTTGGGTTTGTTTTGCTTTTTGGAAGGTGGCACTTTTGTGTCTTGTATCTTTTATTTTCAGTACCTGTGGTACTGTTCTGTTTAATTTTTTTTTTTGAACTGCAAAGATAATTTATATTGATAATTAGAAGTACCAGTGGTACTACAGATTACAAAGAGACATTTTTTTTTGCACAGCAAAAATCAATATATTATATATGAAATTCAGTACTAGGTGTACTGAAGATACAAAGTTAAAAAGCAAGACAATTACAGTCTGCATCCCATTAGGAAAGACCGAATATAGCCCACAAAAATACAAACCCATCCCCTCTAAGAAAGAACATCCTTTAGATTGGTTGACCAGAAATTAAAGTGCATTTGGAAGTCCTTCTCCACACATTTTATCCAGGACTAGGTGTGGAACAAGGCATCATCCATGACCTTTTCAGGAGTGAATGGCTGGTTCTTGAATATCTTGGCATTTCTATGGTACTAAATGGAGAAGGACAGGGCTAGCCACAGAAATTCCCATCTTTTGTTGGTACTATCTTTGCTATTCCACTGGGTGAATTGTAAAAAATGATTCTTTGGATCTATGGAATAGGAACCCACTCTATTAACCCATCTCATTGTCTCCCACCAAAGACTCCTAGTCTTTTCACAGTTGAACATAAGATGATAAATCGATTCTTCTTCATGGTCACATAAAGGACAGCTATAAGAAGGCAGTGTGACCTGTGTCTTTCTAAGATTATCCCTAGTAGGAAGTCTATTCTTGAAAAGTCTCCAAGAAAAAGCACTCACTTTTGGGGGAATTTTCAATTTCCACATAATGTTAAGAACATTGTCTTCACTATCACTATGGTGAGCCTCCTGCAGCACTTTGTAGGCAAAATTTGTTGAAAAAACTCCATTAGTGTCTGGCTTCCACCAAAGGAAATCTATGCTGGATTGGTGAATGTGAACATAATCGATCTCAACAAGGAAATCAGCTGCCAATTGAATTTCATGATCAAAAAAATTCCTTCTCCATGATAACTTCCATTCCCACCTACCCTCCACAAAATCTCCCATAGAATTGATTGATGAATTCTGCTGTTTACTTATTAAATATAACTGGGGATATTTTCCTTGGAGAGTACAGTTGTCCTCCATCCATTTATGCTTCCAGAAATTGATGCTGGACCCCCTTCCCACTCTCCATTTTAAATTATCAGTTAAGCATTCATTGTGATGCTGCTGGAAGATACTCTTCAAATCCTGCCACCATTAGGAAGTGAAATTCCTCCTTCCACCACAAATCAACTCCTTCCACCCACCATACTTAGAGATTAAAATTCTAGACCAAGGCTGGTCTTGATTGTTAGCCAGCTGCCACCCTCATTTGCCAAGTAAAGCCGCATTAAATAAAGATAAGTCTTTAATCCCTAGACCCCCTTTGTTCTTAGGAAGACAAACTTTGTCCCACTTCACCCAAGGAATCTTGCTGGCCTCTTGGTGACTTCCCCACAGAAAATTTCTCTGGAAGGAGACAATTTTTTGCACCACTTTTTTGGGAATCCTAAAGAAGGATAGAAGGTAGATAGGTAAGGCTGAGAGGACAGAATTAATAAGAGTGATTCTGCCCCCCATTGATAGAGTTCTTTGCTTCCATTTTGCAAGTTTGACTTCAAACTTCCTTACAATAGGCTGCCACACGATCCAGCTCTTAGAGGACACCCCAACTGGAATTCCAAGATAAGTAAAAGGAAATTCCAAAGTACTGCAATTAAGGAATTGGGCAGCTTCCCTGCACCAACTTGCTGATTTACCCAAACAACCAAAGTGGCTTTTAGAGTAATTTATCTTGAGACCAGATGCTTCCTCAAAGCACCTCAGAACACATTTTAAGGTTCTCACATTTTGCTTAGTAGCATCTCCAAAAAACAAAGTATCATCAGCATATTGGAGGATGTTCACCTCTTCTTTTAAAGATCCCACTAAGTAGCTTTTGAACAGGTTCTTGGACACAGCTGACCTCATCAAGCCTGTGAGACCTTCCGCTACAATGTTGAAGAGAAAAGGTGCAAGGGAATCACCTTGCCTTAGACCTCTTTTAGGAGTAAACTCCTTAGATGGACTCCCATTAATTAAAATGGATATAGTTGCAGTATTTAGACAACCATTTGTCCATTTCCTCTAGCTTTCACAAAATCCCATCCTTTTAAGCATGTAGTCAAGAAAACCCCAAGAAACCAAGTCATATGCCTTTTCAAAGTCGGCTTTGAAGACCATGCAAGGTTTACTTCTAGATTTGGCCTCAGCTATAGTCTCATTGGCAATTAAAACACCATGAAGAATGTGTCTCCCCTTCATAAAAGCCGTCTGCCTTTCATCTATAAGGTGAGGTAATACAGCAGCCAGCCTCTTGGCCAAAACTCTTGCCACAATTTTATAGACACACCCTATAAGGGAGATGGGTCTATAATCATTGAAAGATTGAGGGTCATTAATCTTTGGAATGAAGGCTATAAAGGAAGCATTAGTTCCTTTTGGAAAGGATCCATTGATATAGAATTCATCCATGAATCTCATGATGTCTGGTTTCAAAATCTCCCAAAAGTGTTTAATAAAATTAAAATTGAAGCCATCCGGGCCAGGGCTTTTGTCCCCCCCACAATCCCAAACTGCAGATTTGATCTCCAATTCATTAAATCTAGACACAAGGCTTTCTTTGTCTCTTAGATCCAGAGAGGAGAAGTAAACACCATCCAGTGTTGGCCTATTAGAACAATCCTCCAAAAATCTGTCTTTGAAATAAAGGACAGCCACATTTTTAACCCTGCAAGGTTCATGAATCCACACACCATCCATGAAAATACCTGGAATAGCATTTTTTCTTCTTTTATGATTGATCAATCTGTGAAAATAAGTAGAGTTGTTGTCCCCTTCTTTTAGCCACTTAATTCTAGCCTTTTGTCTCAACATAGATTCATATGCATAAGCTGCCTCCCACAATTGAACTTGAAGAGATTTCTTGAGAGTGACTTCCACTTGGGATAGAGGTCTGTCATTTAGAACATTCTCCAAAGCATTTAGCTCCTTTTTAATCATAGTAACTTTTCTAGCATTAGCTTCACCATTTGTTAAGCTCCACTGCTTTATGCACTGTTGAGGAGTTTTATTTTATGGTTCAGAACATATCCTCCCCATCCTGGAGTATGATAATTGCCCCACTACTACAGAACAGGCAGGTTGCAGTTTTATTTTATGGTTCAGAACATTTCAAACTTTACAGTGACTGGGTAATTAGGTTAATGGGTGGACAGGCAGGTTGCAGTTTTACTAATTCTGTTGCTATCCATGTGGTGGTATTAAGATGGGCACTGTTATTGTCTATAATTGAAATATAGTGTAATTGTTTTTTTTTCTTCTTAAATTTTGAACCGGCGCTATCATTCTTTGAATGCCATCATCTACCTTTAATGATTCACATCTAAATTGGTCCCTGTTTAATTAAATTAATTAGTTATTGCTTTAGTTTGACTGGATAGAAGTATGATATGTATTATTAAAAAATTGTCAATGAGTTGTTTGATAGAATGACTGAAAAAGGCTTTAAATACACTCTCAGTATAATGTCTTTTGAGAGTCAATTTATCACCATGAAGTGAGAGTCATATTGTTGATAAAAGGCTTTAAATACACTGTGGCTAATTTTTGTATGGTTTTTTTTAGGGCTATCATTTACTACTGCTAATTGGCGTTGCTGCGGAAGCGCTTTGATTATATATTTGAAGCCTCAAAGTCAGGTATTTATATCTTTGATTCGAAAACTAATTTGAAATTGTTGTTGTATGCATTACTGGTATATTTGTAACTTATGCTATGCCTGTCTACATGACCTTTGTTTCATTGGACTGATATCTTTGAAGTATTTACTGTGATTTAAACTCTCAGAACTTGTTCATTGTTAGTGTTGAATGTTTTTGTAATTTTATCTGCTGCCCTTCTCTATATATATGTTGTGACTGTCACTGCCCTTCTCTCTCTCTTGTATTATCTTTTTTTTTATCAGCAAAATTATAATTTGTATTAATAACTATGAGTACCAGAGGTACTAAATATACAAGGTAGAAACCAGCAGACTAGCAGAAGCATAGGTCCTACGAATCAGGTGCCAATCTAAATAGAATACAATAACCCTGCACTGCTACCCTAATCAAAAAATGTTGTTGATAAATTACTAGACCAATAGTTGTAGGGCTGGGCAAAGCCTTTCTCCAGCTGTCTTGTCCGCAAATTCCCTTTTTTTTGCTCAACAAAATTAGATATTATATATATTGAAAACTACCAGTGGTACTAAGATTACATTGGTAGATATAAATGTGCATTTGGTTCCTGTTTTATAACAGAACCACTTACAACAAGCTAATTGATACATAGATTCTGAATCCTCTACAGCCTATTTACTTAACACTTCCTTTAGGTTGGAGGACCACTGATTAAAATGTGTTCCAAAGTCTGTCTCCATATTTCTAAATGGGCAGGCTCCTCCTCTACATCTCCACAAAATGGGCACTGTACCTCATTTAATTATCACAACCTGCCACCTTCTAAGATTCATCCTAGTTGGAAGTCTGTCCCTAATTAGCCTCCAAGCAAAAACCAGTGATTTACTTGGTATTTTGAGCTTCCAAATGTCCACAAAGTCCAAATTCTGATTAGCTCCCATCTGTGCTTCCCATATCAAGTCATATCCGCTTTTTGTTGAGTAGTGTCCAGTTTGATCATGCTTCCAGCTGCACCTATCCTCCCTATTTGGCTGAATCTGTTGCTGTGATAGTTCTCCAAGGAAATTATCTGCCATTTGAATTTCACTATCAAAAAGAGCTGTCCTCCAAGATAGCTTCCACTCCCATCCGCCGTTGGTGTTATTCCCCATATTCATAATGATTTGTTTCTGTTGATCAGAAATTCGGTACAGCCTTGGTTATTTGTCCATTAATGGCATAGCATTATGTGTCCAAGGGTCCTCCCAAAATCTTAACTTCTCCCCACCTCCCACCTTCCAATTTCTTTCCGTTTTGACTACCTGGTTCTGCTGTTGCTGCTGACTTGATAGCAGGTCCCTCCACCAAATAGAGTCTTGGCTTCCTCTAATGCCTTCCTCCAATGCCCTCCAGCCTCCATACTTTGAGACTATGAACTCTGCAGATTATCAACCCCTTCCATTCGCTGCAAGAGTTCCAATATGCTTCTAGCTTTTATCTTAGCTCTATCAGTTCCATTTTCTGACAACTCCTGCAGTGCTGCTTCTGCACCATGTTCTTTCGCTAGTTTTAATTGCAGTGGATCTCCGATGCATAGTGACCACAAGACAGCAGCAACATTCTCTCGATTGCGTGGAGAGCCGGTTCGTATAACCTCAACAACAATATGAATTGGCTTGGTTCTTCAACACAAGTGTCTGTTGTCCTGTATGCAAAGGACAGCAGCAGCAGCATCCTGTATACACACACACAGACAGAAACACACACACACATGCACACACACAGCCACAACCACACACACACACAGAAACACACACACACACACAGCCACACCCCCACACACACACACAACCATACACACACACACACACAGAAACACACACACACACACACACACACACACACACACACAGAAACACACACACACATACACACTGCCAGAAACCCATACACACACACATCCATACACACACACACACACACACACACACACACACACACACACACAAAAACACACACAGCCAGAAACCCACACACACACACACAGCCATACACACACGCACACACACACACAGAAACCCACACACACACACACCCACAGCCATACACACACACACACACACACACACACAGAAACACACACACACACACACACACACACAGAAACACACACACACATACAGTCATACACACACACACACACACACAGAAACACACACACACGCACACACACACACACACACACACGCACACACACACACACACACACACACACACACACACACACACACAGACCCTCATTAGCCCTGTCAGTCCTTCAGCCACTAAGTCAAAGAGTAATGGAGTCAAAGGGTCTCCTTGTCTCAACCCTCATGATACACACAGATCCTCATGATACACACACACACATATACCCAACTACAATATTAAACCATAAGCACCCTTCAAACCCAGCATTTGAAATTAGTTACATAAACAACTGCTGATGTCTATATTCGTCTGTAATTGAATTTGACCTTTTGTATGTTCTTGTATGCGATCAGTGTAATTTGCTATATAAACAACTGTTGTTCATGGTGAGTGAACCTTAGATTCCCGTTTGAGACTGAATGCAATGACTCTTGCGAACAGTTTGCATTAGCCATTGTATTTAGTCTTGAATTGTCCGTTTGGACAGTTTGGGGAGATTGGTATTTTTATGTTAGATTCATTTGTGAAGGTTATTATTATTTTCATTAATTTGATTAAATTTCAGTTCACTGCATTTCAAGTTGTTCTCCAAGTGCATACTTGATTATCGGGAAATTCATTTCACCAATGTCATGTCGTGTACTTGGAGACCAATGTGAAATGCTATCGAAATTTAGTCAAATTTTTGTAAATAATGGTAACCTTGACGATTGAAGCTAACATAAAAGGCAGCTTTCCTAAATGGGATAGGCCCACACCTATAAATAAAAAAGTGAGATTTTCATGCATGGAATTGCGTAGATGGATCGAAGTTGGATGAATGAAAGTCGCATGAGCCCAGAATATGAGGATGGCGTCGAACAGTTCTTGCAATTTTCTTTAGAAAGAGGTCGACCGAATGAAGAAGGAAAATATTATTGTCCTTGCATCAACTGTTTGAATGGAAGACGACAATTACTCGATGACATACGAGACCATCTATTGTGTGATGGGATTAAGAAGAATTACACAATGTGGATATGGCATGGTGAAGTGACAGACATGCAGAGTGGGTCCCAATCTGAACCGTTTGATGTAGAAATGGGAGATCGGTTAGAGAACATGATTCGTGACCTTGGACAGGAGTCTTTCCAGCAAGCACACGCCCCTGTGTATGAAGGATTACAGAGTGATTCTAAGAAGCCTTTGTATGCAGGCTGCAAGAATTCCTTAACCCTGTTGTCTGTTGTGTTAAGTCTGGTTAATGTGAAGGCCAGGTATGGGTGGAGTGACAAAAGTTTCACCTCACTGCTTGAGGTAGTGCACAATCTGCTTCCAGAGGACAACACATTGCCTAAAAGTTACTATAAGGCGAAAAAGATATTGTGTCCGATGGGTATGGAGTATCAGAAGATTCATGCTTGCCCCAATGATTGCATACTGTACAAGCATGAATTCCAAGAAATGTCCAAATGCCCTATATGTGGGACTTCACGGTACAAAGTCAAGGATGAAGAGGAAAGCAATTCTGATGAAAACTCCAACAAGGGTCCCCCAGCGAAGGTTTTGTGGTATCTTCCAATCATTCAAAGGTTTAAGCGTCTCTTTGCTAACGAGGATGACGCAAAAGACCTTTCATGGCATGCAAATGGAAGGATTTCTGATGGAATGGTCCGTCATCCGGCTGATTGCTCCCAGTGGAAGAAGATTGATGGTTTGTATCCGGATTTCGGGAATGAGCCAAGAAATCTTAGACTTGGACTAGCCAGTGATGGAATGAATCCATATGGCACCTGTCGCAACCTACCCTTCGGCGGGAGGGCGACGCGAGACTCGCGGGATGCGTGTTCCACGAAAGGAATACGCGCGGAGTCGCCACCAACGTTTATTTGAGGAAAACGTCGGAAAAACCGGAAAAGACGTGATCTACGAACTTTTTAGTGAAAGGTTCGGGAGTTGTATTTACGCACGGGGAAGGTATTAGCACCCCACACGCCCGTCTCAAGGGACGGCAGCCTTTAATCGAATGTGCAAACATGACTTTGATTTTTATGTTCCCTTTTATGTTCTTATATCCTTTATACCCTTTTTATATTTTCTCTTTTTGTGGTCGACAAGGGTGTTTCCCTTTGCTCCTACGTATTCCTCAATTTGGGATGAGAAAATCATACCTACGTAGTTCTTTTGGAACAAAGTGTTTGGTTAAGTTGTTTTTGTCTTTTTTTGCAAAATATGTTTTTATTGAACAAAAGGTCATTTAAGGTGTTGGACCATTAAACGGTCTTTTGATTTTGAAAGGAGAGGAACGTTAAGGCGTTGGACCATTAACGACCTCTTGTTTTTGAAAGGAGAGAAACGTTAAGGCATTGGACCATTAACGATCTCTTGTTTTTTTGAAAGGAGAGAAACGTTAAGGCATTGGACCATTAACGATCTCTTGGGGTGGTCGACAAAAGCGGGACTTTTGCTCCTACGTATCCTCAATGAGGAACTCAGACCTACGTAGTTCTTTTTTATCAAGTGATTCTTTTTGATTTTAAGAGGTGATCATTTTAAGGCGTTGGACCTTAAAAATGATCCATTTTACTTAGTGAGAAATTGAAATGACAAACTTCAAAAGCCTATTTTTGTGGACGAGCTTGACTAGGCGAGTTGATTTTAGCCTTAATTTCACTTTAGTTGTTAATCAATTCGATTAAGAATGAGAAATCCCAAAGAGAAAACGTCCGATTGATTTTCCGCTTTATTTTACTAAAAGATGTCTTTTTTATTATATTATTTTTTACCTCTTTTTGATTTCCAACGTGGTTACGGCACGACCGAACGGTCGGAATTTATTTTAACCGAAGTTAATGGATAATACAATTCAAACGTTCGGTGGAAATTTATTTTATTTTTAAGTTAAGCGAGAAATGACTTAAGTAAAATGGCTTAAGCACGTCAACAGGGGGTATAAAAAGTAAACAAAACGAGAATAAAAATGCACGAAACACAATGTGGACCACCACGGGCACATAGAATGAATCGAAAAGCTTGGTTCGAGGTACTTACCCGTTGAAGATCGAAGAACGATGAAGAACGAATGAAGAACGTCGAAGAACGGTTAAAACCTTTGCGAGATTCCTCACGGAAAACGTTACGGAAACGTTTCGGAAGCGCCTCGGCTTAGATTTTCTTCACGGAAACAATTTTTCCAAGCAAATTCGAAAGAGAGAGAAGTGCCTAAGGGGCTGGACCCCTTCCTTCTTCATTTCCTCCCCTATTTATAGCAAAATAGGGGAGGTGGTTGCCGCCCAGCTCGCCCAGGCGAGCTCAGCTCGCCCAGGCGAGCAGGGTTGCTTCCTCCAGAAGCAACCGCCTTCTGGAGGAATATTCCAGAGGGCCCAAGTGGGCCTGGGTGCTATTTGCACCCCCATTTTTACTAAGTACACCCCCCTCTGCTGTTTTTTGGTGATTCTTTTTTCGTAAAGTTACGGAAACTTACGAATTTCGTAACGATACTTGTTTTCTTTCCGTAATGTTACGGAACCTTGCGGATTACATAATCATCCCCTTTTTGACTTACGGAATGTTACGGAACCTCACTTAATTATGCAACGATGCTTCCATTTGATTTCCGGTGTGTCACGGAAACTTACGGATTGTGCATCAATATTTTTTATATTTTCCGGCATGTCCTGAAATTTCACAAATCGCCTAATGATGGGTGCCAAGCACCTCACGAGGACCAAAGAATGGTCGCACGTCATCGAGCAAAGGTCCCCGGACGAAATTAGGGTATGACAGTTGCCCCTCTTTACTTGTCTTTTATTGGAGATAAAAGGGAAGTAAAGATAAGACACTAATTTCGTTCCTCTCGATTTGGCGAGAGTCGCAGGTGACCATAAAATCTCCACATGCAAATGACTTGTTGTTCCCAAAATTTCACAAATTGCCTAATGATGGGTGCCAAGCACCTCACAAGGACCAAAGAATGGTCGCTTGTCATCAAGCAAAGGTCCCAAAAATCAGTGTATGACACTAATTTCGTTCCTCTCGGTTGACGAGAGTCGCGGGTGACCATGACTTGTCGCTCCTAGAATTTCACAAATTGCCTAATGATGGATGCCAAGCACCTCACAAGGACCAAAGAATGGTCCATGTCATCAAGCAAAGGTCCCCGAAAATCAGTGTATGACACTAATTTCGCTCCTCTCGGCTGACGAGAGTCGCGGGTGACCATGAAATTTCCGCATGTAAATGACTTGTTGTTCCCGGAGGAACAAAAGGTGCAGAAGACTATGTCAGCCTCTGCATGCTATCAAGCGTTCTGTCTTACAGATAGCAAAAGAATGTTTATACGGATAACCACTCGGGTATTTCCGCGTACCATCGGGCCCGCCGCCTCTGGATGATACAAGGGTGCAGAATGACCAAACTTGGTCTCTGCTTGTCATCGGGCCCGCCGCCTCTGGATGACAAAAGGGTGCGAATAACCGTAAGGTATCTCCGCGTATCATGGGTGCAGAATGACCAAACTTGGTCTCTGCTTGTCATCGGGCCCGCCGCCTCTGGATGACAAAAGGGTGCGAATAACCATAAGGTATCTCCGCGTATCATGGGTGCAGAATGACCAAACTTGGTCTCTGCTTGTCATCGGGCCCGCCGCCTCTGGATGACAAAAGGGTGCGAATAACCATAAGGTATCTCCGCGTATCATGGGTGCAGAATGACCAAACTTGGTCTCTGCTTGTCATCGGGCCCGCCGCCTCTGGATGACAAAAGGGTGCGAATAACCATAAGGTATCTCCGCGTATCATGGGTGCAGAATGACCAAACTTGGTCTCTGCTTGTCATCGGGCCCGCCGCCTCTGGATGACAAAAGGGTGCGAATAACCATAAGGTATCTCCGCGTATCATGGGTGCAGAATGACCAAACTTGGTCTCTGCTTGTCATCGGGCCCGCCGCCTCTGGATGACAAAAGGGTGCGAATAACCATAAGGTATCTCCGCGTATCATGGGTGCAGAATGACCAAACTTGGTCTCTGCTTGTCATCGGGCCCGCCGCCTCTGGATGACAAAAGGGTGCGAATAACCATAAGGTATCTCCGCGTATCATGGGTGCAGAATGACCAAACTTGGTCTCTGCTTGTCATCGGGCCCGCCGCCTCTGGATGACAAAAGGGTGCGAATAACCATAAGGTATCTCCGCGTATCATGGGTGCAGAATGACCAAACTTGGTCTCTGCTTGTCATCGGGCCCGCCGCCTCTGGATGACAAAAGGGTGCGAATAACCATAAGGTATCTCCGCGTATCATGGGTGCAGAATGACCAAACTTGGTCTCTGCTTGTCATCGGGCCCGCCGCCTCTGGATGACAAAAGGGTGCGAATAACCATAAGGTATCTCCGCGTATCATGGGTGCAGAATGACCAAACTTGGTCTCTGCTTGTCATTGGGCCCGCCGCCTCTGGATGACAAAAGGGTGCGAATAACCATAAGGTATCTCCGCGTATCATGGGTGCAGAATGACCAAACTTGGTCTCTGCTTGTCATCGGGCCCGCCGCCTCTGGATGACAAAAGGGTGCGAATAACCATAAGGTATCTCCGCGTATCATGGGTGCAGAATGACCAAACTTGGTCTCTGCTTGTCATCGGGCCCGCCGCCTCTGGATGACAAAAGGGTGCGAATAACCATAAGGTATCTCCGCGTATCATGGGTGCAGAATGACCAAACTTGGTCTCTGCTTGTCATCGGGCCCGCCGCCTCTGGATGACAAAAGGGTGCGAATAACCATAAGGTATCTCCGCGTATCATGGGTGCAGAATGACCAAACTTGGTCTCTGCTTGTCATCGGGCCCGCCGCCTCTGGATGACAAAAGGGTGCGAATAACCATAAGGTATCTCCGCGTATCATGGGTGCAGAATGACCAAACTTGGTCTCTGCTTGTCATCGGGCCCGCCGCCTCTGGATGACAAAAGGGTGCGGATAACCGTAAGGTATCTCCGCGGGCTACCAGCTCTTGAGTCATGGCAACAAAAGGCGGTGTGGTCGACAAAAGCGAGGCTCTTGCTCCTACGTATCCTCCAATGAGGAACTCAGACCTACGTAGTTCTGGATAACTTGTGAGACTTGAAAAGTCTCCATCGGAAAATACTGACATCTCCGGAAAGAGCGCAGATGACCATATTGGTCTCTGCTCGTGAATCACACTTGGGGTCACTGAATGACGAGGTGCGGATAACCGTAAGGTGTCTCCGCGGGCTACCAGCTCTTGAGTCATGGCGACAAAAGGCGGTGTGGTCGACAAAAGCGAGGCTCTTGCTCCTACGTATCCTCTAATGAGGAACTCAGACCTACGTAGTTCTGGATAACAAAAGGTGGATAACTTGTGAGACTTGAAAAAGTCTCGGTGTTTTCTCCACTAAAATGCGAACATGCTTTAGCAAAGAGACAAATATTCCAACTGATTTAGAGCAGCATATGCTTTTTTGAGTGAAAAACAATGCGCCTACCGGGGAAGGAGAGTCTGCTGATGAAATCTCCCATAACCATAAATGAGATTTTGGATGTTAGCATTTCGTTTCTAAATGACCATTTAGAGGAAACACTGGGTTCGACAAAAGTAGAAGAAATCCACTCAAAGTGTATCAATCTCGCACAGGTAAGTGTTTCATCCTAATTCCGAACCATAGATATGTCATGACTTGACTTTGCAAATTATTTCCTATCAAATCAAAAATTACATGCGTGATCATGGATCAATAGGGCTTCCCTTGGGAATGGGTTCTTTTGGTGGTTTCTTCTTTCGGCTTTTGTGTGTTTTTGGCTTTTGATTTTTCTGGCTTTTTCTTTTTCTGTTTTTTTTGTTTAGTGCGAGGCGAGAAAAAAGGGTCGCTAGCGCACGGGATTTTGGTTGGTAATTAAAGGGAGAAGACCATTTTAGGTCGTGGTTTCCTTTCCTTCCTTTTTGTTCATTTGGTGACAATTCTGTATTGTTCAGATATCGTCTGGTCCAAAGACCTCTCTGCACATTTCTTCTGTTTTCTTTCGATCCTTGATCAGGAGCTTTCTTTCCTTCTTTTCTCTTTTTTTCTTTCTCCCATTCTTTGATTGGGAATTTTCTTTCTTTTCTTTTTGCTTTCTCCCACTCTTTGATTGGGAATTTCCTTTCTTTTCTTTTTTTTGCTTTCTCTTTGATTGGAAATTTTCCTTCTTTTCCTTTTTGCTTCCGAGGGTAAGGATTATGGTGAGTCAGGATTTTGGCTCAAGGTTTGTAGAATGGCTAGACATGATACATGTCGGGGTTTGGTTTGGCTCAAGGATAAAAGGGATGCCCCACATTATTTCCATGACACAAATGCAAAAATGATGATTTGGAAACTTTATGCAAAACTGGTCATGCATGCATCTATGCGGACACTCAAGTGTCAAACTTTTATGGTCATGTGATGCTAGGGCTCAGGATTCATTTCCTCCATTTTAAATCAACCCAATGTTTCCAAAATATGTTCTTTTATCAATTTGTGCATTCATTCGAGTCCATTTCGGGCGTCCGGGAAAATCTTCACAGCATTCACCCTTCAGGTGTATACACATTTTTTTTTTAAAAAAACTAGCTATGATCAGCGAATTTTTTCAAAGAAAAGTTGGAAGTGATCTCTTTCAAAAGCATGTTGGTTTTTTTAGCTAGATAACTTATTTTTTTCTTTTTTCTCCTTCTTTTTTTTATCATTATCATTTGTTTATTTCTTTTTCTTGTTTGTTTTTTTTTCTTCTTCTTTTTTTTTTCATGAGGTATTTTGCTACCTAAACATGTGCATATTTTTGTGAGGTATTTTTGCTATATACATGCATATCCAAGGTATCTTGCCACCTAAACATACATATATATGTTTTGTGAGGTATTTTTTTGCTACATACACGCACATCTAAGGTATCTCTCTACCTAAACATACAAATATATATTTTGTGAAGTAATTTTTTGTTTACATACACGCACATCTAAGGTATCTCTCTACCTAAACATACATATATATATTTTGTGAAGTATTTTTTTGTTTACATACATGCATATCTAAGGTATTTTCACTACCTAAACATACATATATATATTTTGTGAGGTATGACTACCTTCCGAGCTTGCGCTTGTTTTATTTAAATCCCCAGGATCATGAGCAACTAGGTGCGTCCTACTATAAAAAGTGATCAAATAACAAGCATAGATTCAAAAGGTACTAGGTTGCCTCCTAGTAGCGCTTCTTTAACGTCTTTAGCTGGACGCCTTATGACTTGTCAGTCACTGACCTAGTACTTTGCTTACCTTTGGCTTTGGATTTGGTAGCCTGCTGGTCGGCCATGTGTCGTAGGCAACGCTCTAACCTTTTTTGCGGATGAGCTGAGGTGAACTCTAGAGGTGGTGGCGGTGTGTCTATTGCCCGCTACCGGCCATCCCAATGCTGCTGTGGTGTTTCGCCCTGCGCCTGCCTGGGGGCGCAGTACTTCTTGATGAAAGCTCGATTAGTAGGGGGCCTGATGCCCTTGCTGGAGGTGACAGGTACTCCGTAGAACTGACAGAGACCCGTAATTAGAGCTTGACAACTCCAAGACCCTGTTGGACTTCTTCGGGTCCACTGGGTGTCTTGCAGGCGCAATCCCTGCAAACAATAGATGAAATCAGAAATCAGTTGAGCGATGTGCATACTTACCTATGATGACGTGACCTTGCCGGGGGGTACGGGCACCCTGTAGGACTGATAGAGGCCCGTAACCAGAGCTGGAAACCCCAGGGCCCTGTTGGACTTTTCCGGGTCCACTGGGTGTCTTGTGGGTGCGATCCCTGCAAACAATAGATGGTATCAGAAATCAGTTGAACTATATGCATACTTACCCATGTCGGGACGACACAGACCAACTGATACTTTTGCAGGGGGAGATTGGCATTGCGGTCGCTGGGCAAAATGTTGCTAAGTAGCAATGTCATCTATATCTTTGTAAGAGTGGTCATATTGGTGCGCATGATCCGAACTCGTCTCTTTGCAGCGGCACGGGTGAAATCTTGCCCCGGTATGCATAGTAGCGGTGTGATAGCCTCCCTCTCTGGTTGTGCTCGCACAGTTGGCCCTCCTCCAATATCAGGGGTGGCCCAGGAACCGTTAAAAGGAAACTACTGGCCCCTTAACCGGAAGGGCAAGTCTCGGTTAAGCATTTAAAGGCAGAGGACCTTAAATTCTTTTAAGGTGTGGATGTCGAGCACACTGAAAATGAGGACACGTAGCCCTCTAAAGGTGAGGGCGTGCAGCCCTCTCAAGGCGAGGAGGTGTAGTCCTCTGGAGGTGAGGGCGTGCAGCCCTCTGCTGGCAAGGATGTGTAGTCCTTTCAAGGTGAGGGCGTGTAGCCCTCTGACGGTGAGGGTAACTAGTACCCAAGGTGAGGACGTGTAGCCCTCTCAAGGCGAGGACATGTAGTCCTCTGGAGGTGAGGGCGTGCAACCCTCTGATGGTGAGGACGTGTAGTCCTCTCAAGGCGAGGACGTGTAGTCCTCTCAACGGTGAGGGTAACTAGTACCCAAGGTGAGGGCGTGTAGCCCTCTCAAGGCGAGGACATGTAGTCCTCTAGAGGTGAGGGCGTGCAGCCCTCTGATGGTGAGGACGTGTAGTCCTCTCAATGGTGAGGGTAACTAGTACCCAAGGTGAGGGCGTGTAGCCCTCTCAAGGCGAGGACATGTAGTCCTGTAGAGGTGAGGGCGTGCAGCCCTCTGATGGTGAGGACGTGTAGTCCTCTCAAGGCGAGGACGTGTAGTCCTCTCAACGATGAGGGTAACTAGTATCCAAGGTGAGGGCGTGTAGCCCTCTCAAGGCGAGGACATGTAGTCCTCTAGAGGTGAGGGCGTGCAGCCCTCTGATGGTGAGGACGTGTAGTCCTCTCAAGGCGAGGACGTGTAGTCCTCTCAACGGTGAGGGTAACTAGTACCCCAAGGTGAGGGCGTGTAGCCCTCTCAAGGCGAGGACATGTAGTCCTCTAGAGGTGAGGGCGTGCAGCCCTCTGATGGTGAGGACGTGTAGTCCTCTCAAGGCGAGGACGTGTAGTCCTCTCAACGGTGAGGGTAACTAGTACCCAAGATGAGGGCGTGTAGCCCTCTCAAGGCGAGGACGTGTAGTCCTCTGATGGTGAGGGCGTGCAGCCCTCTGATGGTGAGGACGCGTAGTCCTCTCAAGGCGAGGACGTGTAGTCCTCTCAACGGTGAGGGTAACTAGTACCCAAGGTCCACCCTTATGAGAAAGCAAGAGATCGACTCATCGAGAGGGCCGGTCATCCCAAATCCACAAGATTTGGACATTAGATGTAGGAAATCTATGCAGTTAACATGATTTTTAGGGATGCAGATGCATGCAACCTTTGTCGTGAAATTTGGTAAATGCGGACTTCATTTGAAACAATGCAATGTAATGGAAAGTTGTACAATGTTCATGACATTCTTTCCCTATTTTGTGATTTTGATTTTGATTTAATTTTTTTGGAAAAACACAGATTGACTGTCCTTTTGAAAGAGGTGATAATTCATGCAACCTCATCCTATCTTTTTTGCAAATCTCTCCGGGAACTCCCTCAGAGTGTATGTTCACTTGAGGCTCATGCACGGTGCCCCTCATTGCCCCAGTGTAAGGCTTTGAGGTACCAATCGTTGCCTTGTTTTCACAACCTCGCAGTGAGGAAGAATGAAAGATGCAGTTGATTCTTGCAAAAAGAATTTTCCAAGGACGAGAAATAGTTGAAGGATCTTTCAGTTGATGGATTAAGTCAAATGACTCCTATGTAGAAGCAAGATGTTTTGATGTCTTGATGATGCTAAAGGATCAAGTGCTTCTAAGTTTTACTCAAGACAAAAATCCAAGAAAATCAAGATATATGATCAAGTTGATCTCTAGAATCTTTAGGAAGAAGTTTCCAAATTGAAAATACAAAAGGTTTGACCAAAGAATTATATCATTTCAAATTGAGATTTTCTCTATGGTAATCGATTACCAGCAGCTGAAAATGTTTATCACAGTCACTAGAAATTTGAATTCAAAATTTATAACGTGTAATCGATTACACATGGATGGTAATTGATTACCAGCAATTTATTCAAATTTTAAAGCCTGTGATCTATTACACAAGTCTTGTAACCGATTACCAGAGGAGATTTTCAGAAAATAATTTCCAAGAGTCACATCTATTCAAATGGTTTATGAATGGCCATCAAAGGTGACTTGGAAACACGAATTTAAAGAGAGTTTTCATTGCCCACAAAGTTTATCCTCTCAAAAGATTAAGAGTTTTTCTGAACTGAACTGTCTTATCCTCTCAAAAAGATTCCTTGGTCAACCACTTGCATATTCAATAAGGAATTTTGATTGGTCTTCATTGTACAATCTATCCCTTTTAAGAGAGATTTCTTCTTCTCTTCTTCTTACTTCTGAAAAGGGATTAAGAGACTGAGAGTCTCTTATTGTAGAGGATTCTTGAACACAAGGGAAGGGTTGTCCCTGTGTGGTTCAGACTTTGTAAAAGGAGTTTACAAAGAGAATGGAAAATCTCAAGTGGGTTTCTTGAGGACTGGATGTAGGCGCGGGAAGTGGCCGAACCAGTATAAATCAAGTTTGCATTCCTCTCTTCCTTTAAACTTCTTTTATTTATTGCTATTTATCTTTTGCTTTAAAGAAGTTTATTTTGAATTGTCTTTTGAGTAATTCATGTTAAGGGTGCATTGTTAATCCAAAAAGAAAGAGTGATAGTTCAATTGGGGAATAGTCTTTGCATCTTAATTCAACCCCCCTTTTCCTTAAGGTAACT